>NW_026607023.1:0-2462500 GCF_029890125.1 Rhinichthys klamathensis goyatoka
GTAATGCTTAAGAGAATCAAGTTCGATGTATTCTCCAAAGTAATTTGTGGTGGGTGTGCAGATAGGTGACTTATGATATCTGACATTTAACTAATGCTGTGTCATCTTATCCCTTGCTGATGCACTAGTTCATTTCATATGTGGTTTTGCATCTTGTGACATTTCCTGTCTAGGAGGCAATCACGGGTAAGTAAGATTTGCAACACGCACACACACACAAATAAACATAGGTGCACAGACTGCACACATCGTTCGGCTCCTGGTTTGTGAACTGATACAGTACAGCTTGTTTTTTAAACAAACATTTGACAGCTAGCATGACAAGATGCGCTTGTCAAGTTCTCCTCAAAGAACCTGTTCACTCCCCAAAATGTATCTGACATGTTGCAGAGGAAAAATAAACATGTCAGATCAATAGTTTTACACAGTCACTTTGTCATTCTGATTTTTAATATCATTAAATAGCATAATAGTGGCCATATTTTGCTGTTTTAAAAGGTTCCTAATTAGGATTTGGGGGTTTCCTACAATACGTTTACTTGCATTCACGGTGAAAAAACTCTTTCATTTTCTTATAATATACATTGCAGCGTCAGCACTTTGCTCACAGTGTCTGAAACGGTTGGATCAAGGATTTGGTCTCTCTAAACCCCTCCTTTCTGAGAGCCTACTCTGCTCTGATTGGTCAGATGACCAGTCTACTTATTACAGCACATGTTGAAAACAAAACACCCGTTACCATATCTGAATTTAGGCTCTTCCTCAGCGCTTCTATTCACATATACGAATGGTAACAATTGCATCAGTTTTACCATATCAATTTGAGCCAAAGTCCAAGTCCTCATCCTTTGGAAGTGCATGCAAAGTGGATTTGCTTTCGCAGCACAGAAAACAGCGTCTTCTCAACATGTCGACAATGTGAACCAAACTCTTTCAGGTCTCAGCTACAACTACAGTGTTTGAGGATGGGTCAAAATAGATGTTGTCCGCGCGCAGCCAATGAAGATTATAGGCTGGCATTATGCAAATTTGTTACAGTAAAGACTGGAATTGCTGATAACTTGTTTCAGGTAGTTCAGAATCGTTTATTTCTTGTGGAAGACATTTATTGTCCACTTTGATCTTTGAAACTTTTTTGCAGACGTTTTACATTCCCAAAACAGATTTATTACACACAACATAAAAGGTAATATTCAAAAAGCATAATAGGGGACTTTAAAGTCATAAATTGCCAATCATACCTGTCAACACTCCTGTTTTTCCCGGGTTTTCTCCCGTTTTTTAGCCTTATCTCCCGGTTAGGACCCCTCCTGGTTTGTTATTTCTCCCGGGTAACTCCCGTAATTTGCATGGCCCAAAGTCCTTATGAATAATCGGACCAATATGTTTGTCTAATGTTGACCAGTTGCCAGATCTTGTATTAAATGAAGTTTTATGTAACAAAGTTCGGGAGGAGCATGTTCAGGTAATCAACCGATCAACTCAAGAGGAAGCCGGTATAAATAAAGCTTTTCCTCACCTCCAGTCTCACGACAAGTCTCTCAGCATCCCTCCACCACCCCATCACCTCACACTCGGCTGGGTCTACCCCAGTATAGGTGGAGTACTCTGGGTTCGGGCAAAATTCCGGGCTCGGAGCCCTCCCCCGGACCGCAAGCCAAATACGCATTCATATTACATTTGATTTCATGTACGTGTGAACTCGTGAAATGCATTATATTCACACAATCCACACACCATATACAATTTCAATCCGTTTAACAAAAATAAGGTATTTTGAAGAGAGTTTGCAACCAAACAACACTGTAGCCCATTTACTTCCATTGTATAAGGAAAAAAAAGAGACATTTCTCAAAATAACTGGCAAATGGTAAATGGACTGCATTTATATAGCGCAGACCCAATGGCCACAAAAGCGCTTTACATTTTGCCTCACATTCACCCATTCATAGACCGACGGCAGTGTCAGCCATGCAAGGCGCCATCCAGCTCGTCAGGAGCAGCTGGGGTTAGGTGTCTTGCTCATGGACACCTCGACACTTGGTCAGGTGGGACCGGGGATTGAACCACCAACCTTCCGGTTTGTAGACAACCTACATGAACCACTGAGCCACTGCCACCAATAACTTCCTTAATGTTCCACTAAAGAAAGAAAGTCATACAGTTTTGGAATGGCAAGAGGGTTATGGGGGAACTAATACTGTTCCACAGAAGAAACAAAACATTGCTTTGTTTATTTGGTCAACCCAAGCAGCGCAACACAATGCGACACAGACAGTACTGACTAAACTGATGTTTGCGGTCATGGTATCTGTTTCACTGACCATTGGCAGATGGGAGACTGATCATAAATTATTGTGAATTATTTTTGCATTTGTAAGCTTATATAAACCAGTATATAAACATATCACATCCCGTTCATGTTGAAAGACTCTTATTTTGATAGATAGGCTAGTTCTATTCCATTGCTTCTGTTTTATTTTCCTGTGTTTGTATTTGTTTCCGTAGTTACTAATCATGTTTCCATGGTTTCTGACTCATGGTTATGTACACCTGATTTATGTTTAGTTCATCGTCACCCAGTGAATACATTTCCCTGAGTTTCATTCTAGTTTGTAGGTGATTGTTTTGGTTGTAGTGTTTCTCCAGTGTTCATTTTTGGTTGTAAATAAAAGGACTTCTAGTATTTGTATCCATGCCTCACTTTGACTTTGCCTTGGAAAGTGCTAATGCACAATTTTTAAAATGCATCTAGCCATATAATCATTCAGAGATAGGAGAGAAAAAATAAATAGGCTCGCTGACATTTAAAAGAGAGGAGAAAATGCTTCTCTTTTGTGGTTGACGTTTAAGGCCATGCATCAACCTTTATGGTATTTTGAAGCCAATTCACCATTTACTTGGTAATATTGCTTAAAGTCGGCATGAAACGGAAGTTGAGATTGTCATTTTTTCCTTGTTGTGACTTATATCCGAGTGAAACAGCTTCTGAAATTAGAAAAAAATGTAGGGCGGGGCTTGATTTCGTCCTTCGGGAATTGATTGGATTGTTGGAGGTTGGGCGTTGCAAACAAAATGGAGGCAGATTTGAATGTATCTTCTCTGAGAGGCGGTGCACCGATAGCCGCACCCTCATCGGCTCTGGCCGCACCCTTTCGCCATTGCACGTGACCGAAAGAGTATTTGATTAAAGATTATAAGGGTACATGAATTTAAAAAAGTGCACAGATAAATCATTTATAATAAACACTACAATAGTACATATAAAAAGAAGATTTGTCAAATTTGATTTCATGCCGACTTTAAACTAATACAGGATTAGCCCAGGGTTTGTTCCATGTGTTTGATGGGTAAATTACACTTCTACGCCGTCAGTTTTCTTATTCCTCCTATGTTGTATGAATAATTTAGCATATTGTTAGACCTACTGTATGTACCTCATGGTAACTTCAATAAATATTAATGTTTACTTTTGTATGGTAAACAAGATTAGTTCTGTGTTGGGTCGCCACTTGATGTATAACATTCTATATATATATGGTAAATAAACAGTACTATTGTATGAAAATATCATGCTATTACCATCTGATCAGTGAACCATGGAGCCACTGCATTTCTTTTTTACCTAACTGCAGACTATCTAATCTCTCGCGGATAGATAACAAGCTTGTTTATCTTATTTCTTATTTCTTTATCATCTTTTGTCTAATGGATGTATCAGTTCTGCTTTATAAGTTCTGCTTGATGAGTTTGTTTTGTGCAAGAGTTCTCACCCCAATATCTGAGACACGAAGGTTGAGGATCCAAATGCAGTATTTATTTAAAGGGTTATCCACAATTGTAATCCAAATCCAGGCAAGGGTCATACACAAACAAACAATCACAACAAGGCAGGGAACACCGGCAAAAGAGTAATCCACGGAACAGTAGTGTTGGGCAGGTC
Source organism: Rhinichthys klamathensis goyatoka (assembly GCF_029890125.1). Classification (NCBI taxonomy): domain Eukaryota; kingdom Metazoa; phylum Chordata; class Actinopteri; order Cypriniformes; family Leuciscidae; genus Rhinichthys; species Rhinichthys klamathensis. Next base: position 3,944 of record NW_026607023.1, read on the forward strand.
AAGGCTTCGTGAAACACTAAAACAGTTGAAGCAAATGTGCCGTATTGTGTCGAGGCTTCGAAACAATCCGACACCTGTCTCCCTGGTGACCCCTAGTGGTCAGAACAGTGTAAATGCAACAAAAACTCGGGCCAAACATGCATAAAAACCCCTTTTACAAATCTATTACAAATGTTTTATTGAAAGTAAAATCTTTTAAATGTAATTATCTAATAAGATTATCAAGTGTATATGTGTTCTTTTATCAATTGTCAGGGTTTGTTTTGTTAGCTCTATGAATGGCTCAGCTAAACAGGCCAATAAGACTATTGACTATAGGCTACCATTATTCATTTTAATTATACTAATGTCTAATTAAATAGTCTACAAATGTATAAGACTGATCAGAGATCAGGTAAAACCCACAGACACTTGTTCAATGGTTCTCAGTGAATCCTCATGATTCATGGGTTGAACCGGTGAACATTGCGGTGAACCATTGAAATTCCGAAGTGTTCCGAAACGTTTCGAGTTATGACGTAATGAAGCCTCGTTTACTGAAATCACGAGACTTTGGCAGTTTGATACATGCTCATAACCATTGATTTGGAACAAACGATTTGTAAAGGCTTCGAAGCTTCATGAAGCAGTGATTTGAAATTGCCATCACTACGGAACAGGCAAGAAATCCAAAAACCAAGAGACACGAAACCAGGGAGAATGCTCAAAATTGCAGTGTAACACTAAACAAGACTTCGCAGATAATGAATGAGAAAACCAGGCTTATATGGGATGAGCTAAACAAGATAATGAGACACAGGTGAATGTGATAATGGATGAAGAGTCCGGGCAGTGAGTTATGGGAGATGTAGTTTGTGAGGGAATGACAATAGTCTGATGTGGAGTGCCCTCTGGTGGCCGTTCCAATCTCGCCCATTTGACACAGGTTGCCATGGTGACCATAACCTGTTATTATTCAGCTCTGAGTCAAAACCAGTACAAATCAAGAAAATGTAAGATCCACCATAACACATCTGTGTAATATATTGTGCAAAATGTTGCAGATTGCAACCTGATTAAATGTTTTGTTTTTTCTAGCATGGTGTACATACAAATTAGCACTTATTTCAATGGATATTAAATCTTTAGTCATATTCATTTTCCACCGTAGACACCATAGACTCTAACCATACATACCAATACTCTAATCTAATCACAAGAGCTGCTGCTGTCCTTATCTTCTCCTGCATGCAACAGATGCACACACACTCTCGTTTGAGCACAGCCAGACGGTAGAGAGAGAGAATGTGAAAAGAGGAATCTATGCTGATCTAGGGAAAGATGTCAATCTTCTATACTCTGAATAGGTGGACAGTTATCAAATCCCCGAGCAGAGCCAAGATTAAGGTCAACCCGCTCGTCTGTTGTTATAGAAGCTGACAAGATTCTTCTCATGGCTGCCGGGCAAAGAAAACTAATTCTTGATCATCTCTGCAGAGTGTGATGCACTGGATTGACATGTTCTCAGTAAGCGCTTTAATCACAGACTGAATCCCGCTGCACAAGCATAGGAAAAGACTCATGCTTTTAGATACTATGTGACCGTGTTTCTCAACCGGTGGGTCGCAGGACCATTTTGAGTGTGTAGTCAAAGATGCAGTTTAAATTCCCCCCAAAATTGGGTCGTGGTTTAATGACCATGGACAATTGTGGGTCCCATGGCTAAACAAGTTGAGAGCCACTGCTAAATGGCATCTTATAACTGTATGGTTTTTATTAAATGTCTCAGTCTGCTATCTTCAAGGCTGAAGCATGTATTTTCTGCACCAGTACCGTCACTACGGGGACCTGTTATCAAACAGGTTTCCCAAAACTCCCCTGGTCTGCCATTGGTCAATCAAAACAGATATTTCTGTCCTAAACTCATGGCATTGGTTGAGCCAATGTTGCTATGTCATGCCAGTTGAAGTTGAGAACAAACAGAGAAATCTTTTGATAGCACAACAGACTCGGTAAGACATGTTCGACTTTGACTGAATTGAATTGATTGGCGAGATCTGCCGCTTGCAGGAGGGAGAGGAGTTGAAAACAGAGCTGTCAAGTCGGACACTTTGCTTCCCATGGTGATGCTTGTGTGGTGTTTGCAAACTTTGTAGAGCTTAGAATCACTTTTTTTTCTTTCAAATAGAGATTACAATTTCCCCACATTTCTGAACAGAAAACAAAATGAGTAATTTACAAGAGATTTTGAAAAAATGTTGCTGCAGTCTGAATTATTTAAAAAAAAATCGATTTGAATGTATGATTCAAATATTCATTCATAAATACTTGTTTCATTACTGGAAGAACAAATCTCTTGAATGGATTAATTGACAATTGCTTTTTTAACAATCAGTTGTCTCCACCCTGGTGAAACAATGTGATAGAATTGTTTTTTTGGAGCGCCAAGTTACTTTCAAAAGGTGATTTGCTCTATTTTGATAGCTACCATAGACATCAGTCAGTGATTTTATCTGAAGTGTAAACTTTTATCTTACTTTTGTGATCAATTGAATATTTGTAACAGAAATAACGATACTGTGGTGTTGAAAAGACAGTTTGTGAAGCTGTTTCGTACATATACATGATAACTACCCAGATAGCAACAAAGTCTGGGCCGAGTCTTGCTCACATTAGGCACTTCTGGCTTAATTCTGGCACTGTTTTTTTTCACACTCTTGTGTAAAACAGTAGGCTAAGCTCTGGCTGGAGTCTGTCTGGCTAACCAAAAGAAACCAAAATCAAATTGTCTCTGTTTGGCTAAGCCCTGGCTTGAGTTCGGTCTGCCAGAATATGAAAATATTTGTCTGAGATCTGGTTGGGTTTTGGTTGGCTAATAAAAGATCTCTGGCATGAATGTGCTGTACTGTAAAATAGTAAGATGTGTTAATTGGTTCATATTTTATACATCATTATAACGTAACCTAATCAATTAGGTTAATTTTGTCAAAAAGAATACAATTAAATATGTTTGTTATAGGCCTAGTTAAAAATACCTATAGATATGTATTCAAATTGTACACTATTTTACTATTTATGCTTAACACATTTACACTTTTGCTTTACTGTTTCTATCAATTAAATTTATTGCTTGGTTTCTGTTGCTTTTTAGTACGGTGGCTGAGAGGGCTCAACACCCTGCAACAGAAGAAAATTCATGAAAATAGAAAAAACACCAGCAAATTAAGAAAACATCTTCATCACATGTGCTGCAAATACGCAAAACACAACCAAATACAGAAACGCGCTGCAAATGGCCGACCAACAACGCAAATATCTACTCGAAAGTGGTGTTTATTGTTTTATTATTATTATTATTTATTGGTTGCATTGTATTTGCAGCATGTGTGTTGTGAATCTGATGTTTTCTTAACTTGCTGGGGTTTCCTATTTGCATGTTTTCTTCTGTTGCAGGACGTTGAAGTCTCTTGCCGTTTGCAGCGCGTTTTTGTATTTGGTTGTGCTGAGTATTTGCATGTGTGTTGTCAAACTGATGAAGATGTTTTCTTAATTTGCTGGTGTTTTTTTTTACTGTTTGCAAGTTTTCTTCAGTTTCAATGCGTTGAGATCTCTCGGCCACCGTATTTTGGTTTGTCTCTGTATCTCATTATTTAAGCATGCCACATACACTTTTTTAAAATTGCATAATTGCATTATTTTTTGTAACATTTTAATTTATTGCTCTGTCTTTTAATTATTCTCGTATTGTGACTATTTGATGCTTTTGTTTTGCCTTTCTCTAGTATTGGCTTATCTTGTCTTTTTCCCATTGTTTTTATTTGTCCTTTTATCTGGCTGAGATTTTCTTCCCCTCTCAATGAAATACTGTACTTTGCATGTATGTAGTGGCATTCTTTTATTATTCCCTGCACAAGGATCACTTCTGGTTCAGTTTTGGGGACTCTGGTATAATATTGGCCCCGTTATGGCTGTTTGAGCTTCTGGATAAGTTGTGGCTGAGTTCTGGGGTAAAGGTGGTGGCAGTTTGGCTGACATCTGGGGATTACGGCGTTATTTTGGGCCAGTTCTGGATAATATCTGTGTACATTGTAAAGCTCTGGGCGAGTTTTGGTCTGCTTCCGACATTGATCTGGTTGACTTTCGGCAACAGCACTTGGGCCAACCTTGGAACGTAATTCCATGCGGTATGTGGGCCAAAATCTCAGCCGAAATTTAGCCAGATCCGGCCCAAAGCCAATTTGCTATCTTGGTACTGCTTTCTCTGGGCAGCGGCAGCGCACACACAGATTTAAATGTCCCGGTGTGGTTTTGTCAAAGGTTTAGACACAGGAGAACAGCTGTCATTTAGGAATAAGATTGCGTCGGTGTTTGAATAGAGATCGCAATCGTTTAAAGGGTTAATTCAATCCAAAAAAATCTCACCCTCGGAACACAAATTAATTTATTTTTGATGAAATCTGAGAGATTTCTGTGCCTCCATTGACAGCTAAGCAACCGAAACGTTGACGCTTCAAAAAGTCCATAAATAGATCGTAAAACTAATCCATGAATTGAGTGGTTTAGTCCAAATTTTCTGAAGAGACACATATCGCTTTATATGATGAACCGATTGAATTTAGACTTTTATTCACATTTTTTAAAACATAATTAATACATATATAATTGCAAAGTATTTAATAATTGTATATAAACAATTGTGTTCTGCAGAAAAAAGAAAAGCAGGGTTAGAACAACATGAGGGTGAGTAAATGATGACACAATTTCCATTTTGGGTAAAGTATCATTTTAACATAGTAGTTAGCACATTAATGTAGAATTTTAGTATTTAGTAACTTAAAGAAGAAGAAAAAATTCACATCACCTTTAAGAAATGCAAAAATAGGGTTTCTTAAAAGTCACCAGAAATTGCAAAAATTGCTTCATTGATCTTATGATGTTACGAGTTTATAATGCCATGCCATTTTTATTAACCATTTTAAAAGGTCAGGTAATGCATTTTTATTGGTTCCCACAATGCCCTGATGCTGCAAAAAGAAACAGGGTGGAGGATTACTTAAAGCAGATTTATATCTAAAGACATCTCTCTTTCTCACAGAACTAATAATGGTGCTTCCCGGAAAACTGCACCCAAACGGTTCCGGAGAGACCTGTTTACTGAGAAAACCAAATAATTTTTTTTATGATTGAGTGAGCTTACTCTTAAAAATTCTCTCTCCCAACCAAATAATGAATCATCCGTCTTTGGTGAAACAAACTCTTAATTTTCCAGAAAGAAAAAAGAACAAAAATCTAATATTTGAAAATGAAAATGCATGCTCATCTGACTCATATATACATGTAATGAAGGTAGTGTATAATGAATTCTTGTAACTCAGGTCAGGGTTTGATGGAAGGTCAGTGTGCACGTGTGATGGACCCTTAAAGAGAGCAGTCGTCAGGTTCTCAACATGGAAGTGAGATGAGAAGATGGGGCTGGAAACGGCAGACTGAGGACTCTCCAATGACAACAACTCGCTTTTCGAATGAACAAATTGCTTGTCTTTTTGAGAGAGCTTTTCTGCAGTTAATAATGTAGGTTTGGCGTGATGTGATGTTAATGTTTACCACAGCAATTGAAGTGTCTGTATTTAATTTACTAGACTATTTCCTAACAGTCTAGTGAATGTATTTTAATAAACTACATTTTTTACGTGTTCTAAAACCAGCTTTCTCGATGATGTGGGTGGTTGCCAGGGTGGCGCTATGGGGTTGCTAAGGTGTTGATGAGTGTATTTAGTATGTTGCTATGAGGTTCTGGGTAGTTGATAGAATGTTTTTGGTGGTTGATTTCAAATCCCCAACCCTAAGTATATGCTTTAGCAAACATATATAATGAAAGTATTTAGCCATTTTGTGCTACGTAAGAAATACGTTAATATTTTAAGAATACTTTAAGTTAGCACATTATACTAAGATTACATTATTATGCCCTAAAACTTTATAGGTGTAGCATTTCTGCAGTCCACAATTTTACCCTTAAAACTCATCTTTGATAATCAAAATGACATATTTAAGTTTTTTCCTGAGAAAGTCTTCATGCCTCAAAATCACTTGAATATAACTACACCCTTGCTTCATTTAGTATACGCAGACCCATGAATATGAAAATTAGCCCCGCCTCCACTCACTCACACTAGCTTGGGCTACCTGATCCACTTACTCAACTGTAGTAAACGCTACACAATGGCACGTGGACATATTGTTTGCTTGACTGTTATGAAACAGCTAATAATGTGTTGCTAATGTTACACAAACCATGTTCACCATCTAGAAAGCAGCATCCTTAGAAACGCTTTGAACATCATAGAAAGTCAGGGGAGAAAAGCATATAGTTCATCATAACATCATAATAAACATTATATACATAAATCACTCGCTGTACCGTTTCCCTTCTAAGACTATGTTTACACGATAACATTTTCAACTAAAAAACCTGAAAACTTTTTTTCTGGCCGTTCATTTCAATGGCGTTTTTCAGGGCCTGAAAACGTAAGCTTTTGACAATGGGTTTCAAAGTGCAAGGTTTTGAAAACAATGCCTTTACCGTCTCCATGTAAACTACAAAAACGTGAAAAAAACTCAAATCTTACAAGCTGTAATTACGAGCTCTACGATAACTTGAATGCTTTTTACAATTTAAAATCTTGTAATTACGGTAATTTCAACATGGCGTTGGTGAGGACAGACGAAAGGTGGGATATTTTCACTCAGATTTCCACATCAAAAAAAGAATGGTTAGCACATTTATTTGTATGGTAACACAACCTGGACAGCTATGCTGAATTAATATTTGTCATGTGACAACACTGTAGAATACTACTCTGAAACTTGTATAGTATTTCACACACTATTCTATAAAAAAATAAAAATAAATAAAAAAAAACAGTAGGCGGTGTGCACTGTGTACTGGGCAGTAAGCAGTAAGAGAGTGTGCTATTCCGAACACAGCCTGTCTTTGTAACACTGCTGTTTTAAAGATAAAATACTATCTGGTGCTAGCAGTTAAAGGGATAGTTCACCCAAAAATGAAAACTCTGTCAGTAATTACTCTCCCTCATGTTGTTCCAACCCCGTAAGACTTTCGTTCATCTTCGGAACACAAATTAAGATATTTTTGATTAAATCTGAGAGCTGGATCACTCCTCCATAGGCTTCTTAAGGGATCGACACTGGCCGGCCCAAAAGTTATGAAAGACATCGTTAAAATAGTCAGAGTGACTAAAGTGGCTCAATCTTAAGTTTATCAAGTGACGAGAATACTTTTTGTGTGCAAAAAACAAACAAAAATAACGACTTTATTCAACTATTCATTTCCTTTCCTTAGCGCAAGAGGCTAAGAGCGCAAGAGGCTAAGAGAGCCAGAGGCTAAGAGCGCAAGAGGCTAAGAGCGCAAGGGGCTAAGAGAGCCAGAGGCTAAGAGCGCAAAAGGACAAGAGCAAAAGGAGCAAGAGCGAGCTGATCTTGTTATCAGTGATTTTCAAAGCGTGAAGACGTCACAACCTCTGGAGGTGCGTGAGCCAATGCGAAGCTGCCCCTTTGGAGGGAGTTTTAGGACTCATTGTCTTCTAGCAGGGCATTTGAATGTTTAATTTCATTGGGTGTTTACGAAAAGAATCTACAAGATTCTTATAATACTAATGTGTCATGAAGTTAGCAAAATGAAATATAAATTGACAAATGGGGGATGAAGATTGGAGTTTATAGAGACTAAACATGCTACACATATGATTTTGGTTAACCATAGTATGCAAGTCATGTCTCAGACCAAAATAGTTTCGAAGAGAGAATGAATACATAGGCCAAACCACATTAAAGGAAAATTATGAGATGGGAAATTAGATACATGTTAATTAGGGGTGTCACGATTCTCCAAATCCTCGATTCGATTAAATTTTCGATTCTATGGTCACGGTTCGATTCGATTCTCGATTTTTACATTTATTTTTTTTAAAGCCGAAACCGGCCAATCACGATGCTCTCTGTCTTACATGCGCTTCACGAGGCACACGCGCAAGGTCTCTCGCTCTCTCCCTCTCTGCCGTGCGCGCGCAATACGGTTTGGAGCACAGTTTTTTCTGTCTCGCATGCGCGCTCTTGCTCGCTCACTCTAGATTCCGGGAGATTTTAACTAATTTGCGTGCATCAGGGAGCCGCTATCAATATCCGGGAGACTCCCGGAACTTCCACGAGACTTGGGATGTCTGCAAAGTAAACTGTGGCTTTTTTGATGCGCAAACGTTGTCGACATAACTCACTGGAAATCCAAAAAACTTAGATCTTCAATGAAAGAGTAGACGGTTCAAGTTCTGTCGATGGGTCTCCTGCATCTGCAGTTGCCATGCTATCTTTTGAATGGCTGTAGCTAAGTTAGAGGAGGTTGTCCATAGACTCGCAGCTTTTCAACACGTGTGTTTTTTCCGGCTTAGCACGCCGACCGGACGCGACATGGGGGCGTGGCAGCATCGACGATTCCATTTTTTTTTTTGAAGTTCGAGATTGTGAATTAATTTCGGTCGATTTCGATTTAAAATCGAAATCGTGACACCCAATGTTAATTTTTTAATTTATCACATGGTTATACATATAGAAAATATAGGATCTTCTCAGCAAGAATTAAGAGAGTGTCACAACTCTCTGGAAATTTCGTTGGGTCGTAAAGCTTGTTTTAATGTGTCCTGTAACAGGACACCAGGTTCTGCCAGTGGATAGGCTTCATTTGTGGGGGAAGTTTCATAGAACTTTGTTGGAAAGAGTGAGTTTGTTGGATTCTTCATTAAATATAATGATTAATTTGTGTGTGTCTGATTGGTCCAGACGCTACAACGGCGACCCAAATAAAGCACAACAAGAGTATGTTTCAAGCACACAATACATGGGTTCACGGTTCCCCTTCATTAGGCCTGAGACTTATTTTACATTTTGGTAAAAGGGGGATAAAAGGTCATCTTTTAAGCAGCTACTGTGGTTCACAGTGTTGTTTGTATATTTTTGTGCCTGCGTATTAATGGTTGAAAGTATTGATTAAACGACAAATACTAATTGATTAGGCGTCTGCTTCATTTAGGTTGGACAAAATTCTACCTGACCAATGTGTCCCATATACTGTCTGAAAACTAATGACATTTTCCACAGCAAAGAATCCTATTAATCCTAGCCAAAATTTAATCAAAACTGTATCATAATAAAAGGATTTATTCAATTAAAATGCAAATGGGTCTTTGTTTCTACATGGTCTGGCTGATCAGGAAAAAGGCTTAGGCATAATGTGTTTGTGTTGAAAATAACACTGCGCTATTCAAACGGATGGAACAATATCGTTGATATCATTTCATGCAAGAGTACCAAGATAAATATTAATGTGAAATCTGTAATTTAACCCCTTATATACACAATCCTTTCCTTGTGTTATGGCAAGGTGTTAGGTACACTTATAAGCTGCACTCAATAGGTTCCACGACTACCAAGCCTGAGGATGTCGAGATCAATAACCTTTGAATACTAATGTGGATCTCGGTTCTTAAACAATGTGTTTAAAATGGGTTTATTGAGTATGATAGCTGTGTGTACATGGCTGGAGAGCTTGTGGGGTGAAGGGGATGACGGCAAATTTGAAGAAAAAGATGAATGACTGGACTTTATAAAGATGTTTTCTGCGTCTGTGGTTGTGTTAATATAGAAATGCATCCCTTGCGAGAGAGTTTGTCTTATGGTATATTGCTTATTCAGTAAAAGAAAATGGTTTGGAAATGTGGTGGAAAAACCTGATTCACTCGGTGTAGGGTTAGAGCATTTAGCAATAAACATATTTGGTAGACTTATGACATACATATACACTGATGCCTTCAGTACACGGTGTTGTTCTGATCTTAAATGCAGTGTCATCTGATGTGGATAAAAGATATAGGATGTTACGACAAAGACCAAATGAAAAGCAAAACGAGAGCAACATCTGCTGGAAATGATGGGAACGGCAATGAATGGAATTAAAAATGAAAAGAAATGCCTAGGCCTGCTTTGTGTCCATTTAGTGAACAAACATCATTAGTTAAAGGGATAGTTAAAAAAATCTTTTGGAAGTGTTCTTCCGCCATGCTATTAAAGTCAGTGATGTCTAATTTTATTCAAACCTTATGTTCTTTCAAATATAGTGTTTTAATGAAGGACATTTTTGGTGAACAATCCCTTTATACTATTGTTCATTGCAAAATATCTCAGGATTGTTAAAGTCAGCATGAAACAGAAGTTGCAACAGTCTTTTCTTCCCTGTCGTGACGTATATATCCGAGTGAAAAGGCTTTTGGAATGAGAACATTTTTTTTTTATTTGATTTCATCCTCGGGAATTGACTGAATCATAGGAATTTGGGGGTTGAAGATAAATTGCAACCAATGAAGATATACTTTTTAAAATTGTTAGATAAATAAATACATAAAATGCTAATAAGGTAAAGAAAATAAATAATAATAATTTTAAGGAATAAAAATTATAAATACTTATTAAGAACAACATTCATATTTTTTTTGAAAATCTGTTTAATTCAGTGTTCTCCTGATTCTCCTGTTTTATGGGTAATTATGTATTGCAAATTTTGGGCATTTGCTGTTTGTGATAGTAGCCTAACATTTGGGAAAAAAAGATCCATACACATGCGCATGACGTCACTGTTTTCACAAATTCGTGTTAGTTTACACGGAGACAATCACTTTATCGTTTTCAAAAACCAGCAGTTTGAAACCCGTTTTGCAAAAAGCTTGCATTTTCAAGCCCCCAAAACAGCATTATTGTGTAAATGAACGGCTAAAAAACATTAATAGTTTTCCGTGTTTAGTTGAAACCGGTGTCGTTTAAACGGTTGAGAGGATTTTAGTACAGCTTGGAACTGACAGCTGGTTAACTCAGTGGGCCACTTGACAACATAAACAAAAATATATAGATGTAAAGTTTTATTGTTACTTTTTTCATATTCGTTCCGTTTACTGACAACAGAAATGGAAAATACATAATACATTATATACATTATGTATACATTATTTAAAGGTGCTCTAGGCGATGTCACGCGTTTTTTAGGCCAAAACTTTGTCACATACAGCAAACATCTCCTCACTATCCGCTAGCTGCCTGTCCCCTGAACTCACTGTAAAAAAACGCGGTCACGAAACATAACAAACTGTTCCAGCCAATGACCAACAAGAAGGGTTTGGGGGTGTGGTTTGGGGGGTTAGTGTGCGGATGAGGAGGAGGGAGGGTCTAGCTAGCCTCCGTTTGTTTGACAATTCGAACGTCAACAAGAAGTGACGTCACCCAGGATCGCTTAGAGAACCTTTAATACATTTTCCTTGTCTTATTGTGCACAATCAGAAAAACATTTTGGACTTAATTTTGCATTAAAATGCAATAACATGCTCTGAAATAACCTTCACTTTCATCTTTTATTTCACACTTCTCATCCAAACATCTGGCTTCATTCTGGTGTGGGACAGCAGTTTTTTAAGATTCAATCAATTCCGATGGATGAAATCAAGTCCAACCCCAATTACATCCAGTTTCAACTGTTTTTTTTTTTATTCTGTTGAAAGGGCATACTGTAGGAGTCTGTGAATTATTTTGTGCATATGCTATATGTGTATTCATTTATGTATTTATGCAAGATTCTGTATTCCCCTAAAGATGTAATGAGGTGGGCTGAACCTATGATGTCAATGTGTTTTAGTCAGGTGGGGGTGTGACCATTTTGGGAAAGGAACACAGTTTCGAGACCAAGCAGCGGGAGATTATATGTTTTCCTTTACTTATTTTCCGAAGTTTACGATTGTTTGCAATAAATAAGTGAAGTTTATGGAACACGCATCAACTGTATTTCCTCAACGGAAAGATGGTCACTCCACACATACTGTGCTAAAGCTAAGAAAGAGAGAGAGATTTCAGATTAGTAATTTTATAAGTTTGTATCATGAATATTAATACACTTTTTATTTGATTAGAATGATGAACGAAATCATATTACCGCAACTACATCAGGTCCTCTAATGTTTCAGAGGGATTTATGGAAATCAAACCATCACAATCAGTGTTTGGATAAGAGTGTAATCTTCAAGGATCAACTCTTATCTTTACAACTACCAAATGACAAAACGAAATACTGACATTTCTATAGAATTTCCTACAAATCACAAATCATGAGGATTTTTTTTTTAGGAAAATGAGACATCTTTAGGAGACAAAATTAGCAGAAATGCTTTTGAAACTAATTTACTGATGCTTAACACATGTAAAGGGCTGACAGACATAATGCTAATATGACATAATTCCAGCATGGATATGCTTTAGCTCATTTTTAGCTTAATTTAAAGTTAGCAACAGTGGCGGTGTGTGAAGTAGCCTTCACACATCTACCAAGCAGATTTCTGTTGGCCAATGCTGCAATTTGATTGACCAACTTGAACATGAGCTAAATCTGTGTGGGGAACTTTTTTGCCCTTACTCAAAACTTTTGAGAGCTCAGATTCCTATTGAAATTAGAAATTCAAATTCAAATCAGTTAAATGATTATTAGGATGCATAGATCAGGTCAGCCGGAACGGGGGACACTTCCTAAAACACCCGATGTACTCGTTACATCATAAGAAGAATGGCATCTACGCTAATGTTAGTCTTTTCCATTTATTCCGAGGTTTACTGAAGTCAGCCGAATCCGGGCCGTATCCAGATCAGACTGTGAACCTGGGCCTGGACACGACCACAACGCATCCCTGAAGTGCCAGCCTCATCAGCCCTATGAAGGCCTCATGGACACCTCAACAAACTCTTATGATGACAACCAGATGGAACTGGATAAATATTGTGAATGTTCTGATCCAATCTGACTTCTGACCTGTAATGTTGCCTGAATCAAAATCAAACACTGTTCGCTCGTTGGCCAGAGGAGAACTGGCCTCCGACTGAGCCTGGTTTCCCCCAAGCTTTTTTTCTCCATTCTGTCACTGATGGAGTTTTGGTTCCTTGCCACTGTTGCCTTGCTTAGTTGGGGACATTTAATTATTCAACAATATTTTTGATCTGCCTTTCTTCAGGTGGACGATGACACAATTTTCTTCTAGAAACAATCTTCTTGTATTATTTTCATGTTATCACTTTGAAGCTGCTTTGATACAATCCGTATTGTAAAAAGCGCTATATAAATAAAGGTGACTTGACTTGAAATTGGCTTTGAAACTGGTAATGGTGTGATCTCTGCAACATTTTGCACGCAATTGACTCTCTTGTTAATAGCGTAGCAAAGTATAAAGCACAGCTCATACAGAACTCACTTTCAAACCAAGCAGGTTTTTTCATTATTATCTTTTATTCAAGTGACTAATGAATGAAAATGAGTGAAATCTGTGTGGGAAACTTTCTCACCCTCAAGCGTAACTCCTGTTCATGCGGATTCCTATTGGAATGACTAATTTCCACCCACCCAAAAAAAACAAAAAAACAATAGTGAATTTGACACGCACCGGCTTGTCCACTGGCACAGAGCAGAGCATTTAATTGAGCATTAATTAATTCCTATTCGAGCTGAGCTTCACGGCCACACAATGGATTGTGGGATTGACAGCAGCTCGGAGAAAGCATTGAGTGCCAAGAGTGTCCAAAAGTTGAGAGAAGCTCAATTTAATGCACATATGAAGAGAAAAACGCCATCATTGAGAGATGCAGGTAGTGACGTGACGACTGCCATGTGCCTTTCAAAATTCATTTTAATTATTGTACTGGAGTTTCTGATTAATTAGGCCAGATTTATTAACAGCTGCGCCAGCGCCAGCGCAAATCCTCGTTTGGCGTTTAAAATATACTGTCAGGATTTACTAAAGACTAAAGACTAGCGCTGAAAAGTCGTGGACAGTTATTTTTGTGGCTGACCTTATTGCATATACATTTGTAGGAGTTTTCCTTTCAGATGCAAAATGTATGGGAGGAGAGTATTTAAATGAATCATGCAAGGTGACTTACTAATGTTTGTGCTAGTCAATTTACGGTAACACTTTACAATTTCAACATTTACTAATGCATTATTAAAATCAAAAGTTGTATTAGGTAACATTAGTTAATGGACTGTGAACTAACATGAACAATGTTATTAACTAACGTTAACAAAGATTAATAAATACAGTAACAAATGTATTGCTCATGGTTAGTTCATGTGAATTAATACATTAACTAATGTTAACAAATGAACCTTATTGCAAAGTGAAACCCAATTTACTGGTATTTGTGTCATTATTTCCCTCCCCAAAAAAGCATGTCTTAAACCAGATGCTAATTTGCGCAGCTCTTGGTAGATTGCGTTGGTCATTATGGAAATGTGTTCTTGAATATGTGCATCGTCAGTATATCACGCACTGAACTTTCCACTTTTCCATATTTTTGGGGAATTATACGCTTTCACCCGAATTTGCCCTGTTTAGTAAATTTGGCCCTTGGTATACACAAATCATATTGTTGCACATGTTTAATTCTGATTTGTAATGATGAAATCACAAAATTACTTGATGATGACTGGCTGGATTAATGAAAGTGTATTAAACAGAGTGCATCTTTACTGTGGGCAAAAGCTTTCTGTTTATCTATGATAATTATATTGGCCACATGCTGAAAGAAAAGTACATTAAGCACTCGCTACAGATACACAAAGTGGAGGACTAGTAGTGTTGTCAGCACTGAGCAGAGTGTAGTGGACACACACAATACATTTAACATATTGTGTATGTGTATGTGGCCTGCGTACGGCATCAAGTACAAAGGTGGGCACCAATTGCGTCTCACTGGGAGCAACACCCACCCATAGATATGTCTCGGGTCTCTTCTGATTTATCATCTGTCCAGCCAAAGTCTGAAGACAATCATAGCATAGCTCTATCACGCTGCATGATTTGTGGTATCATTCATGTTCGTGAATCACAAGCAATGCGGGACGAGTTATGCGCCAGAAACTGAAGTATGACTAATATTAATAGTGATGATTGCTTTGGCAAACACCCATAATAACAGGAGAATTAAAATCCTTAAAGCTATTCTGTTCTTTGACAGGTGGTGCACTAGAGGGGGCTATTTTCAAACTTTATTGAGTACACTACGCACACAACCTTTCTCTCGACAGAAGCTGGGATGAAATCCCAACAATACACATTCTGTAGGATTAACCAACCGCTTTTAAAAGCCCATTTATTTATATATGGGTATTTAAACTCAACATACTCTATCTTAAGCTCATTTGTGATCATATACAATGTGCATCTCGAACGATCTGGGACATCTGTCAGGATATGAAGAGCGCAGATTAAGGCAAGCCATTGAAGGTCAAAAAAGGTTTTTAAAGGCCCTCCCCTTTCAAAGGCTCATAAGTAGGCCTGTCAGCACACCATACAGCCGACCCAACGATGATGTGCTCGAGAACTATTTACACAATCAGGTGTTTCCTCGGGCTGAAGCGGAACACAATGAAAATAATAGCAGTCTTGAATTTAAAGTCCCTCCATTGCCGTAAGAGAGATCCCTAATGGAGACGGGCAATGAGGTTAGGTGACAGCCACACAAAAGGACAAAACTGGTCCTTTTGAAACTGAGAAGAGCAGTTATGACTTCGGGAATAATGAGAGATTCTAATGAGAGACGTTTGGATGGCGATTCGTGAATGAAACCGCTCCGCTGGCAGTTCCCTTCTTTTACGACACAGATGAGATCGACATCTTGGAGTCCTTCCATTTGATATTTGATCTAGGTGTACACATCGCTGTCACGGTGTTGATAGATATAATGAGAATATAATTAGGAATGATTGCTTGAATTCTCAGGCTGAGATGAAAATCGACACTTATTAGATGGTCCTTGAGAGATAAACGTCAAATAATGTCAGCCATGCGCGTAACTGTCATGGAAGTAATGCTAAAATCCACATGGACCTAAAAACAAGCTCTAAACACTAAACTATGACCCGGACCTGTTTTCCTGAGATTCACACATATATCTTTGAACTCTGCTCTCATTTCTCCATGTTGTAGTCTAAAAGGCTTTCTCTTTCCTGAAAACTCTTGCCTGTCCCTCTGTGGTCGCGTCTCCGGATCCACATTACTGATAGACTCCAAACAAGAGGGCCTCTCCCAATTACATAAGAGCCCATCGCTTTCATCACAGACAATTGACTTAATTACAGCTCTGACATGACCACGGTATTAATCATTTTGCCATATCTTTGATTTCCAAGCTTTGTTCCAATAACGGCACCGATGCCACATAAACACGCAATTTACATTGAGGTAAGCAGTATAAACAAAATTTACACCAAATGTGATTACAACTAAATGGCTCTTTTTTTTTTAATTACACTTGTGGTCTGAAACAAGCCCATAAAGAACTGTTTCAACCTCAAGAACTCGCGGTTTCATTGTTGTTTACGCATGGACTTCTTCACGCATGGCTGACAGGCAATAGGAAAGTGTTTGGAGCCTGTTCTGGAAAGGCTCTATTTAGCTTTTCTGAAGAAAGCAGACCTTAATGAGGTAGTGCTGTGGCGAAACATGGAAAACTATCAAAATGTAATGGTGACTGACAAACAAGGTTAAAGTTAGATGCCGATTAAAGAGCTGTAGGAGCGCTAGGCTATATAAGAAAAGATTCGAGAGGTTTGCTTACTAAACCATCACAAATGGCTTCGTGGTGCTCGTCTTAACACGGCACATAAACAGACCGTAATGAACACTGTGTTGGAAGAGACCTTAATTGTGTCTCGGTTCTTTATCCATCCGTAAACAAATAGATTAGATGTCTTTGTACCTGATTATTCCTTTCTGCAAACAGGACACGGATCCATCTTTGAAGACGGAGTTTTGAAGGGGAATCAAATCCACTTAAACATCGAAGCAAATCTACTAATCTAAGAACAAGTCAAATTTTTATAATAAAAGATAGGTTTCTGTTTAATAAACATTTTCTTCAAGTACTGTATAGTAGTAAATGTAAAAGGTAATTGCTACTTTTTTTTCTCACAATTGTGAAATCAGTCACCTGTTTTCCTTTGTTCCAGATTCCCGCTCCTCATTTGTGACTATGGTTTCTGATTAACGAGTTGTTCACCTGTTCATCATTTGAGTTCAAACACCCTTGTGTGTATTTAAGTTCCTCCTTTTTATTCAGTTGTTGTCTAGTACTGTTTGTGGAAACTTGTTTGAACCTTTTTAATAATCTTCATTTGAACCTGACTGTGACAATTGCGAGATACAAACATTCAATTCTGACTTTTTTTTCTCTCTTTTGCGAGTTTCAATCTTGCAATTCTATCTTTTCTCAGAATTGTGTGATATAAACTCGAAATGGCAAGCTATAGAGTCCAATTCTGAGGAAAATAAAGAAGTTTATATCCCACAATTAGGACTTTATAACTCGCAATTATTTGCGACTTTATATAACGCAATTTCGACTTTATAAATTGCAATTGTAAAAAAAAGTCTTGTGAAATAAAAAATCGCATTTAACCTTTTTTTTTTAAGTTTTTTTCAGTGGTGGACACAAGCTTTCACTTTTGGCCATGTGGCTTTTTAGAAAATTAAAAAAATGTCACATTCTCTCCAGGTTTTATTTATTTATTTATTATTATTATTATTATTATTATTATTATTCCCTTTACAGTGTAATTTCCACCACATCTATGTATTGATGGAAATGACAGTGGTGAAAGTGGCATTTTTAAATTTGTTAAAATAAAAATTCACACTCCCCCTGTCCCGATAAGGCTAATTCCACAGCTTTTGTCAAGTCAATTTGATCTGTATGGATGTTAATGTTTAATTGAGCATTAATACCGTCATGTCTAATTGTCCAGATTTAGCAGTTCAGAGCCGGGCGATAGTGTTACATATGCCGATGATATAAACAATCAATCAGATGAGATTTTATATATACAGTATATACTGTATATAACTTTATAGTAGCGTATGTGGATAGAGCTGAATATGTTTATTATAGTTGCAAGCTGGAGTTAACAATACAATATGCGAGAAATCTGTAAGGTTTGAAAGGTATCCGTAAGGCCTAATTATTAATAATTCCATTGTTCTCATTTGTAAGTCGCTTTGGATAAAAGTGTCTGCTAAATGAATAAATGTAAATGTATGTGTAACAACTAAAAATGAAAATAAAAATTACACATACAAATCTGTAAGGCCTAATTATGTGCCTAATTATCTGTAAGAAGCCTAATTATGTGTGAAGAGCATTTTATGTATCCTAAATAAACACAATAAAAAAAGTTTTCACACCTTTTAAATTATTTGACAAAATTACAGCTTGATTGGAAATGATGCAAAATTACATGATTCTCTCCTTGGTAATCAAGTACACTTTAAAAAAAAGTTACGGTGAAAATGAAGCCAACTTATCAGGCATAATCTTTGCTGTAAATCATTTCCACCTTCTTTTTTTTTTTTTTTTGAAAGACACTCTTCTGAAGACCATTCAGTTTAGTCATATACAGCGGCTCATGCGTAACGTGACACCAATGTGTCTTTGTGACGGAGCTTAGGCTGTAAAGCTGCACACCACAACAGGCTTGTCAATGTCATCCTCAGATGAACTGTCTCCAGTAAATGCTGACTGACCCAAAACACTTAGTGCTCATTATCTTGCAAAACTGCTGCATGCAGGTGAAATATTAGGATTGCAGGATGTTTGCATGGGACTGTACAAAAGATGAATCTCCATATATAATATCTCCTCAGCCTATTGCTTTTATACACCTGGAGAAAGCTTTCTGTAGCATTTCTAATGTCAGTCTCTCGGTTGGTTACAAATGATCTGAGCTATAATCTCCACATGAATTAGTCTCACAGCGGCATCAAGTACAACATTAGTATTTGATCCTAAACTCTTCCGTTTATGTAGACAACACCGACAACAACAAATGTATGTAAATGTAATTTATACAGAAGACAGAAGCTTTGTTTGACAAGACTGATTCATGAATCAACCCATAAAGCTTTTCAGTTGTCTCGACATCTTTAGTTCGCTACTGTACACAAGGAGCAGAATTAATCAAAGCAGGACCTGCCCAGTGGAACAAAAGGGCATCCATGACATAAAAGGGCATCTGATGCGATTACATATTTGTACAGGATTTCTGTGGGATTGTACAAATTTTGGAATTAAATCAGCTTTGTACTAAAAGTACTTCATAGATACACACTGTACAGAGAACTGGACCAGGAGAATGTTAGTATTACGTATCTATAACACAGGCAGGTTGTACACAGTCACAAACTAACAATAGCATTCTTTAAATTGACAGACACACTTTCTCATGACTTTGTCCAGAATGCCACAACATCACATTACTTTAACTAAATTGAGGCAACAGAGAACAACAGAGGATACTTAAGGGTCACCTAGGGTCAAGCTGTTGACTAGGCTCAAGTTTCAAGACCAAATGTGTCCATGGCCAGTTGGACATGGATGAGACATGATACTGAGAAAAACAGCTTTTGGGCAATTTACATGGCAGGCTTTTTGTGTTTCTAAGATGTTATACTTGCTAGGTTACACTTTATTTCGATGGTCCACTTTTGACATTTTACTAAGCAACTTTGCAACTACATGTCAACTAACTCTCATTAGAGTATCAGTAGACTGTAGTAGACTGTTAGGTTAGGGTTAGGTGTTAGTAGAATAAGTTGACGTAGTTGCAAAGTTACGTATAGTCAGTTGAATGTCTGTTGGGGAGCATCAAAATAGCAGATATTAAGCAGATAGTCTACTAATACTCGTATGCCTGTAGCTTGACAAGTAGTTGCAAGCAAAGTTACTCATACACTGAACTAAATTATAAACGCAACACTTTTTTTTGCCCCCCTTTTTCATGAGCTGAACTCAAAGATCTAAGACTTTTTCTATGTACACAAAAGGCCTATTTCTCTCAAATATTGTTCACAAATCTGTCTAAATCTGTGTTAGTGAGCACTTCTCCTTTGCCGGGATAATCCAATCCAAGCATGATTATTGCACAGGTGTGCCTTAGGCTGGCCACAATAAAAGGCCACTCTAAAATGTGCACTTCCCTTTCGTAGTCACTTCGAGTTACGTTGAAATGATGACGAAACGAGCGAAACCCCCATTTCGTCGTCATTTCGACATAACGTCTCCGAGGGTTACATACGTAACCGAGATGTTTTACTGTATTTCCCTCCAAAAAAAAAAAAAGGTTGTTGTTTGCGGCCTGTGGAATGTTGGTCTTCAATGGCTTCAATGGCTGTCAACACCCCCCACCCCCCAATACATTAAAACTGCACTTTTTAGAGTGACCTTTTACTGCGGCCAGCCTACTGTCTAACCAGCATCTTGCTATGCCACACCTGTAAGGTGGATGGATTATCTCGGCAAATCACGGCTCACTAACACAGATTTAGACAGATTTGTGAACAATATTTGAGAGAAATAGGCCTTTTGTGTACATAGAAAAAGTCTTAGATCTTTGAGTTCAGCTCATGAAAAATGGGGGCAAAAACAAAAGGGATGCGTTTTAATAATTTTGTTCAGTGTAGTTAGTAGAATGTCTAAAGTGTTACCGTAAACTGTTATTGTTGTTTTTCCCTCTATTGTTCAATATTTTAGTACAGCCGTGGCCAAAAGTATTGGCAGTGACACAAATCTTGTGTTTAGCAAAGTTTGCTGCTTCAGTATTTGTAGATTATTTTATTTTTTCTATGGCATACTGGAAAACAATGATAGGCATTTCATAAGTTTTAAAAGCTTTTATTGGCAAAAACATTAAATATATGCAAAAAGTCGTATTTACAGTGTAGAGTATATTTACAGGGTTGAATCTTTTTCTTCCTAACCTCTGCAATTCGCTCTTGCATTCTGATATCTTGACCTTCTAGGCCAAATCCTGACTGATGGAGATCCATTCTTGCTTTGTTAGTGCTCTGAGTTGATCACAGTTTGTGGACTTCTGATTGTCCACTCGCCTTTTGAGGGTTGACCTCTCTTTGGGATTAAGATCCAGGGAGTTGTCTGGCCACAGATTCAAAATTTCAAGGTAATGATCTCCTAGCCTCTTGATTATCACTCTGGCCTTGTGACTTACGGCTCCATCATGATGGAAAATGCACGGATCATCACCAAATTTCTCCTGGATCTTTGGGAGAAGCTGCACTTGCAGGACGTTTTAATACCCTTCTTTATCCACGGCAGTGTTTTGAGCAGAACTGTTAGAGAGCCCATTCTCTTAGATGAAAAGCAATCCCACACATGGACAGTCTCAGGATGCTTCGCTGTTGGTCCGACACAGGACTCATGGTAGCTTTCACCTTTTCTTCTCCGGACAGTCAATTTTCCAGATGATCCAAAAAGTCAGAAGGGGGGTTCATCAGAGAAAATAACCAGTCTTCTGCTGTCCAATCCTTGTACTTCCTGCAGAATTTCAGTCTATTCTTGATGTTTTTCTTGGAGAGATGTGGTGCGCTCTGCTGCCCTTCTTGACACCAGGCCATTGACCTATGGACAACAGTATATATATATATTAGGGCTGTCAGTTAAACGCGTTATTAACGGCGTTAATTTTTTTATCGCGCGATTAACGTTCTTTTTGGCCTAGCAAACTTTGTAGGTTTTTTTCCACATGCTTTTGCAACAGGACGCGGCATGCGCAGTGCTGCGCTATGAAACCCATTCATTTCAATGGCTTGTGCCGCGCGAGGACGTTTTGTTGCTTCGTCGACCAAAGGGCAAGCGGATCTAGCTAGACCGGAAAACAAAACAACAGGCACGCTGCACACACTTGTTTGGGATTGCGAGCCGGCCAAATAGTAGATTAGCGTTACGCTTTGAGTGGATGACGAGCGCGAGACGCCGAAATGGATGCCAATAAGATTCTGAATGGAAAGTTTACTTTTAAAAAGTTGGCAAATGGTTCCATTGACGAGACCAAAGTGATCTGTGTGTTTTGTCGTTGTGAACTGAGCTATCATCATCGCAGCACGTCCAGTCTGAAATACCACTTGATGAGGGCCAAGCACACACACACACACACACACACACACAGCTGATGCGAATTCTCCGCCCCCTATTTATTAATAAACAAAAATAAATAAATAAACATATAAATGTTGTTTTCAATAAAAACAAAGATCCACTTTTCCATGTTGATAAGAGCATTAAAATGAGAAAAAATAATGGTACAAAAAGAAATCAAGAGACATTTAGAATAGATAAAAATGTGCGATTAATCGCGAGTTATCTGTGACATTAATGAGATTAATCGCAATTAAATATTTTTATCGTTTGACAGCACTAATATATATATATATATATATATATATATATTTATTTCAGTTTATATATTTTGGCTGTATACTGTGTGTGTGTGTGTGTGTGTGTGCAAGATACTCACAATACAGCGTATAACACAATTGACATGATAACCCTGCATTGCATTTTAATATACAGTATATTTAAACACTGTGGATGCCTCACAATTTTCTGATATGCTTGTAGCAGTAATTTTTCTCTTTCACTAATTGCTGGCTAATGCGTTAAAAATGCCAAGAAAAGAAAGCAGCACCTCCTGCTAATTACCACGATTACTGCAATTGAAGTGCCGATGATATATTTATTCATGTTTTGCATTCGCAATGAGAAGCAAATGCTACAGGAGGTATTTTACAAATGTCCAAATCTCTCCAGATGAAATAAAACTCGACAAGCCTTCTCGTGTGCGTCCTAGTTTAATGCATCTCGACTGCCGTACAGTCTGACATGAATGACAACTGAGCTCTTACAGTGTGACACGGCTTACAGCAGGGGTCATGTTCGTACAGTCTGACAAGCAACAGTCATAAAGGACCCACAAATCATACTGTGCACCAGCATTTAGTAAACAGAACTGATTAAAATGGCATGTGAGTTTTTACTCAATAAGGTTTTCTTTTTAAGAATTTCATTCTGTTAATAATGTGTTCATGATAGCAAACAGTTGTATGAACCACCTTGACATTTCTGGATTTATGCCTCCCAGAAATCAAAACGAATTGTAATAACAGCCAAACCCTTTGTGCAAACAAAACTGAATTGCATTTAGCGTAGGCCTAAATTCTGCAAGGTCGCTAATATTCCTTATTCGCTCATAAATGTAAAATTGTCATTCGCTTAATAACCCAAATATTTGGGTAAATGACACGATGTTCGTTGTATTAAGGTCCGGATCTATTAATTTATTCAAAAATATTTTAAAAATGCATTTTATTTTAATTCTATTATGAATACACTCGTATTTTTAACTAAATTTTGGGTCAAGAATGGACCAACCCAAACGTTGGGTTAAATGGCTGTGTTTGTCCATATTTGACCCAAAGTTGGGTTGAAACAACCCAGCGTTTCTCAGGGTGTATTCATCATGGAATAAAATGCATTTTTAAAATATTTTGGAATAAATGAATTGATCCGGACCTTCATACAATGAACATCATGTCATTTACCCAAATATTTTGGGTAATTAAATGAATGACAACTTTACGTTTTTGTGCTAATAAGGAATATGAGCGACCATGCAGAATTTAGGCCTACGCTAAATATAATTCAGTTTTGTTTGCACCAAGGGTTTGGCTGTTAGCTGTTCTTCCTTCGTTGTTATGTATAAAAAGCTTAAGTGCACTGATCCTAATGTCTATGCAGAAGCTGTCATCAACACACCTGCTTCCGAGGGTTTAATGACAAACCTTTGCACTTCTCACCAAGATGATGATGATGTTAACTCTTGTTTTAACAAAGGGGCGAACCCCTCTTTAAATCAACTTCAGCATTCTTCTGCACGACACGATGAACAAGGTCATGAATTGATTTATATTTCCGTGTTCGTAGGTGCTAAGCAAGGGTCAAACTGCGCCGGGACTCTTAACGCTACCTGAGAGATGGGATAATTGTCGGGCTCGGGGCCAAACGTTCAGCCCTCTAAAACCCACGAGGGTCCGCCGCGGCGCCACGCATTGCGAAACATCACTCCTCCGTTCCAGCGAAGAGTCATGGAGCGAGCAGTGCCCAGGGCACCATCAAGGTTAATCTGCTAAACACAGGGTGACAAAGCTGCACCGTCAAATGAAGGGGTTTGCGAAGGACCGAGAGGTGTTTTTCGGAAGAAAAGAATGGGTTATTGTTGACAGCTTTGCTTGAGTTTTTGAGTGTTGCCTTCCAACAAGCGATCATTCATATGGATCAAACTCTGACAGAAATAGCATTACAGAGCTGAATGTATCTACTGGAGGCCTAATGCGGTTTCAAATATTTTTATAATTGGGATGTGTTTCACCCAAGGCAAACACGCTTTTGAAAGCAGGTAAATATGAGGTTACTAGCTTAGATGAGTGTTCACTAATGCGTAAAGATGTCATCTCACATCTTCTGTTCATATTCAAATTTCAAATTGCTCTGATCCCGAGATTACAGTTTAAGAGTTAGAAGTTTCTTTGTGCAGCATTTAGAGTTTTTCAAGTTAGAAAAAAAAAGGTAAAAGAAGAACAGCACAGTCAATTAAGTTAAGCAAATAGAATCATCTATGGCATAATTTTGATTACCACAAAAATAATTTTGACTCGTTCCTTGTTTTCTTTTCTTTTTTTAAACTAGAAATTGAGTTTATTGTGAAATGGGACAATTTTGGAGAATTTATATTCAGAAAGTACCTAAAGTACATTAAATCTTCTGTTGTTCAACATGTTGTCATGGCAAGAAAGTCAAATGTTTACACTTTACTTTATAGGAAACCAGTATACAGTGCTTAGCATAAGTGAACACACCCATGCTAAAGTTGAAAAGAGGAATAACAAATCATCTTTTGGAAATTGATCTTAATGCCTTCATAAAAAAATGAGGAAAAATCCAACCTTTAAGGACACCAATTTTCTTTGTGAATGAATAATGTATTGTAAATACATAAATGTTCTTCCTTAGTGCATAAGTCAGGACACCCCTAAGTTAAATTCCCATAGAGGCAGGCAGATTTGTATTTTTAAAGGCCAGTAATTTCATGGATCCAGGATACTATGCATCCTGATAAAGTTCCCTTGGCCTTTGGAATTAAAATAGCCCTGCATCATCACACACCCTATTGGCATGGTTTTATTTCAGTTAGCCTAACAGCTGGTTTGATTTGCATTGAGAGATGATCTTATGGAAAGAACCCCATGCCAATCTCTAGTCCATAGAACCAAACTTAACCATTACAGGTACATAAAAGTTGTAATCTTTTCTCTATAGATAGAGAAATCCCATTCAACGTGTTCATAATGTGTCTCAAGCTCATAATGTGTCTCAAGCGCAAACAGCAGACAAAAGTCAGAATGTCAACGGTCAATTTAAGCAATTTTATTTTACAGATAATTTTAAGTAGGGCTCACTGACCAGAATTCATTAACATTTAAAGCCAGATTTGCAGTCTGCCTTATTGTCTTTGCACTTTGTAATGGACATAAAGGCTATTTATTTATTTATTTCACACACACACACACACACACACACACACACACACACACACACACACACACACACACACACACACACACACACACACACACACTCTTGTACATCTATCTTTATGAGGACATTCATTGACACAATGCAATCTCTAGCCGCTTACCCTAACCTTACTCATCACAACTAAGTGCTTAACCCGAACCCTTACCCTAAACCTACCCTTGACCTAATTATAACCTTATCCCTAAAACCAAGTCTTGACCCTCAAACAGGCCTTTAAAGGGGTCTCAGAAAGTGAGGACCGGCCAAAATGTCCTCACTTTACTCGCTTTGTCCTCACCCCAATGGTCTAAAACTCAAACTGGTCCTCACAAAGATAGTTGTAGTGTTTAAGGATTGCTCTTATTCACTTCCATTATAAGTGCCTCACTGTAACCCTGAGGGACAAGTCTGTTTTTCCCCCAACTTATTTATTTTTTTACTTATTTGTTAGTAAAAAAAAAAACATGATGCCACAAGTGAGCTTAAAGGGATAGTTCACCCAAAAATTCTGTCCTCATTTACTCACCCTCAAGCTGTTACAAACCTGTATGAATTTATTTCTTCTGCTGAACACAAAAGAAGATATTTTGAAGAATATGGGGAACCAAACACTTGATGGGTCCCATTTACTTCCGTAGTATTTTTTTCCATAGTAAATGTGGCCCATAAACTGTTTACCAATATTCTTCAAAATATCGTCTTTTGTGTACAGCAGAAGAAAGAAAAAATCTTCTGGTAAGCTCTTTTTTTGCACTCCTAATAACCCAGCCCTGATGCAGTTATTGTTGTCACGCTTAGATATGTTCAAATGCAATCTTGACTCGGATACCTACAATGCATCAGCATTATGAGTCAACCACATCAAACCAAGAAAAGAACTGGCATCACAATTACAGGCTACCTGAAACAGTTTGCCTGAACAAACTGCTCATTACGCCCTTCCATACCTATATAATTAGAAAAGTATCGCAATGGTATTTTCCATATGATAAAGCAGGACTGGCCAGAACTGGCTTAACTCTCTTTGCCCAAAGGAGCTGTTTTTAGATCCAACTGTGAAGTTTATCTAGCCCTGATTTGGATATGCATGCTAGCAGCTTCATTTGAGTCTTTATCACGACAGGCATCAAAAAGACAGCATGCCTCATTAAAAAGAAGTGATGTCATTAAATTTATTGGCAATTTCCTTTTTGACATTATCATAGCAGCACCAAAGAGAACTGTTCCGCCGGCTCCGACCCCGACCCCTTTGGTTCCCGTCTCCCTCCCCGGATGCTGTGATCAAGGGTAATTACCTGCGCAGACATAGCACTGAACAAAGCAAACAGGGAGTGGCCCCAAATAGGAGGTCTAGACTTGGTGTCTCTCTGCAGTTTTCCCTCTCTCATTCTATCAATCTGTTTGTCTATCTATCTGTATATATTTACTCAGATTGTATGTTCCTAGCCACTGCGTGTTGTGTTGACACATCAGAGACAGAACGTGAGAGCCCGAAAAGCAAAACAGGAACATAATAATAATGGGAATATTGTCAGTCTTTTGCAGACCATTTCATACAGGAACTGGTGGCATTTTGCATGCTTAAATGTGTTTATAGTTTTGGGGAATTTTGCAATCTATTGACTCGAGAGTGTGCCGGGATGCATCCGAGAGCTTCCAACGAAATATGTTCTCAACGCACACTTCACTGTTGTTTCTTTGTGGAGTTAAAACCGCATGTAGTGGTAACCACAATATTTAAACCAAAGCAGCCTTTTAGAGTTTTGCTTAAACTATTCATTAAATATCTGTAAAAATACTGTGCTATTCAGCCTGGTTGGTGTTCAAAAGCAGTAAGCAAGAGGCCATGTTATAGTGTTTTTAACAGGTAAGGGGTATTCTACACTGTAAACATTTAAATTGAAATGTGCAGGTATTTCTACCTGATTCTACCTATAAATTCTATTTTGTTGTTGTAACCTAATTCAATCAGGTTTGTGTCACATAAAACAAGGGGATACTGTTTTAACTTAATTGAGTCAAGTCATCTTCATTTATATAGCGCTTTTACCAATGTAGATTGTTCCAGAGCGGCTTTACAGTGATGATAGGAAATTAAAGTAACAGATTGTGTTGGCTTTACAGCAGCTCTAGAATAAAGTTATTTTCCAGTTTGAGTTCCAGTTTGAGTTTCCAATTGAGTTACATTGACCCATTCATTATACAATTCCCAATAAAGCTCAGGATGGACACATTTGACACATGCGCACTACTACTCCACCAGACCTATAGAGGGCATTATAGTGGTGACTCAGGACATCTGCTCTGAGGGACAAAGAAGAAGAAAAGGTTTGTGTTTGGCTGCTCCTTGCTGATCGCTGAATTTCGTTTCAATGAGAAATAGTGATTTGAGGTTATTATACGCATTATGTTGTACCAACGTGAAAATCACAATTGACATTATAAAACAAAAATTCACTCTAAAAATGTTTTTGTCCCTTGATTATATCAAACGTATTAAGTAATTTTGCCTTGCTGGACAAATCAGGTTATATCTACTGACAGTTATGCTTAAAATAAAACCTTGTTTTTTGAGGTTGGTTGAATTCAGTTGTAATCAGTCATCTCTAATCATTTCATTTCAACAAAATCAGTTATTGTAGATGGTACCACATGAAGTTTTTTCAAAGTAGAACTGACAAAACATTTTTTTCAGTGTAGGCCTAAAACTCCCTTATCCACTCTAAAATATAATGGCCTCTTGCTGTTTTTTTTTTTTCATTTATTTTTAAACAAGAGACACCCATGTTCAATAAATCATTACATTTATTAATAGTTGGAGTAAACAGTTCTGTCACAAAGTAATTGTTTATGAAATAATGAATTTGTTTTTAAGCTTATTGTGCTATTGCATATATCCAAACACAATTTCAATACTATCTTTAATCATTTCTTAATGTTTATCTATGTTATACTTGTGCTGATTATCCGAATCAACTGAACATTTGTTATATCAGAACCATGCTTAAAATTGCTCTTAAAACATGCCCTTTTCATTTTCTCCTCGAGCAACAACCGTTTCAGTTAACCAACTTAAACAACAAACTGTCAAGTCAAACCGTATCTACTTTATGCAATGGCTTGTGTTAGTGTACATGTAATTATAGCTCAATCTGAAGCTCCTTTGATTTCTATTTCTACCACTGAAGCCATCTGCCCTTCGGTGGCTTATTACAGTAAATGAAGCTGATTACACAAAGTTTTGTTGTTATACTTTGGAGGGATATAGTTTCCTTCCCCAAACCTCAGCCATACTGTGCACATAATGCTTGTATAAGCTCTGTTTATTATGTCACATATTTGACCTGGAAGCATTAAATACATAGCTGAAACTAATTGTCTTTGCTAAGGCAAGCATGACTATTACTATATCAAATACTAGGGTTGGAGATTTGAACAGTATTAAAGTTCATCATGTAACCCACAGTGTTTGAACTATGAACATGAATCATTCTTCAAATTGTGTGGTTCGTCTTGCGTGTAGTTTGGTAGAATGAAATGTCCTTATTCCTTTATATCCGCGGGACTCGCGTTGCGTGTGGCGCTGATATCTGTCTCTCATTAGCACTCGTGCCCTGCTTCATACCACAGTCATGTTAAAAAACATCAAAGTATTCACTCATCCATTAAAGATCCATCAGCTTGACGACAAGATCCATGATTCCGCTTTGCGTCATCGATACTGTACGCCTTTGTTATTGTAAGAGGTTAGCGACCCCTGGTGGCGAAAAATCCTACATATTGTACCTTTTAACATTTCTGTAACCGTTCAAACATAAAATACACCAAAAAGGCAACATAACCCATAATTAAAGCAATTAATTTTATCTGTGTACTGTAATCCAAATATTTAGAATCCAAATGATTGTTTTTTTTTTTTGTGAGGAACAGACCCAAATTCAAACCTTTATTCAACAATCTTTGTCTTCATCCCCAGTAGCGATTGTAACTGTCAAACCCTGCACTCATTACAAATTCAAAATTATGACAATGGTTTTACATCAGTGATATCAAATGCTCGCTGGCTCTTGCTGTCATGTGTACGCTGTGCAATTAGATCCAAATAAGAGCAAAACGCAGATGTAACGGCCACCAGCTGGAGTGCCCTGAGAGACACCAGAGGACTCCACATCAGACTATTGTCCTCACAAACTACATCTCCCATAACTCACTGCCCGGACTCTTCATCCATTATCACATTCACCTGTCTCTCATTATCTTGTTTAGCTCATCCCATATAAGCCTGGTTTTCACATTCATTCCCTGCAAAGTCTTGTTTAGTGTTGCACTGCAATTCCGAGCATTCTCCCTGGTTTCATGTCTCTTGGTTTTGGATTTCTTGCCTGTTCCATGGATTACTCTTTTGCCGGTGTTCCCTGCCTTGTTGTATTTGTTTGTATGGACTGCCTGCCTGTGTTTGACCTTGCCTGTACTTTGGATTATGTCTTTGGATTACCATGTTCAATAAATACTGCATTTGGATCCTCAACCTTTTTGTCTCAGAGCAGTTCGTAACAGCAGGAATAACAGGATACAAGAGACTTAAATGAACAAAGAGAATAAACAAACTAAACCAACTACACATTAAACATTGATGATGATGAACACTAAACTGAGGAAACTAAGGGCTTAAATAAGGGCTAGTGATAAAACAGATGATGACGAAGACTTGGAACTGGGCTGGAAACAGCAGAGATGAAGATGACTGGACTGAACCAGTGAGGACAGTCAGTGGACCACAAAATATTTCCACATCCAGCTCAAACAAGACCCAGCTCATTGCATGCATCCCCAATTTTGACACGCATCATGTTTCAGGTAGTGTATGTGTTTGAATGAGATATGCACGCCTTCACAGAGGCCATTTGATTTGCAGCAATTAACAACAAAAATTCTACTCCTTACAAAAATATTATATAACTGCCAGAGGGGACAGCAAATCCAACACATCGTCATTTGATACTTTGGAAATGTTTTTTGATATTTTTGCAATAAAAAAACAATTACTGTCATTGCACTTATCTGTCTGTTGTATTTTTCTTAAAACTGTATTTTTAAGAAATGGTCAGGGTTAGGTTTGGAGGTCAGAGTAGTATAAGGTTTGTTGGGGAGAGCTGTGCTATTACTTTTGCAATTAAAAACTAACAATTTTCAAATGGTGAATGATAAAATGGTGGTTAAAAAAAACCCTGGAACAAGCACATATTTAATAGCATTTGGTGAGGGAAATTACATTTTAAGCATTTTTGGAATGTAATACTCATTTGTCTTGCTAAAGCTAATTTCACAGCTAGCATTTTATGTCATCTAATTTCACACTTTTTGCATAAAAAGATGTAATTACAACTTGATTGGAAATGATGCACAATTAAAATATTCTATTCATAAATGATATTTACCTTTAAAAAAAAAAAAAAAAAAAACTGTATAGTGAAATGGGTTCTTTTCATTCCACTCTTTGAAATTCAGTTTAACATTGGACCTGGGATAAGGCTCAAACAATATAATCAATCAATAAACATCATGAAAAAAATTTGAAGGCATGAAAAAAGTGATGTGATTGTCATATAACAAAAAAAGTTTAAATCTGTTTTGTCTAACTGTCGGATGTTTACTGTTGGCAAGTATTATAGCAATTTGGTATTTTATTACAGAATGTGCGCGCTATGATTATCAGCATTTTACAACGACTCATCCAATCAGAATTCACAGTATTGATATGAGAATCTATGTTGTGGACAGCAGGCCAACTTTAAAGTAATGAACTCTTTGTCTTAGCTTGTAAAGCCAAGTGGTATCAAGGGTTTTCAGAGTATCAACATTAATATTTCATGTATGACTTACAGAGACAAAGCTCAAGTGCCCTGTCTCTTCCTCTCTCTCTCTTGCTGTCTCTCTTTTCCTTTCTGTCGTTCCCCTTCCCCTTGTCCATCCATCTGGAGTTGATCAGCTCATTTCCTGACTAGTATTACAGTGAACAATTATCTTCAGATCGGGAGACAGCAGGACTTGAAAGACTCTGAGTAGCAGGGGGCCGAAGAGCAGATGAAAAAGGGGGCACATGTGTCCCATCACCTTAATGAAATCAACCTGACCGTCCCGGAGCGACTCCCTCTGCTAACACGACACACTGTCACCACTCACTTACACCAAACCGCACAACAAACACACTCAAGCTGACCTGTCACATCTAATTTACACTCAATTATTCAACTCTCAGACTGTCATGGCTAAGTGGCTACTTCTCTGATTCAATGACTGGACAAAAATATAACAAACCAGTCAATGTTTCCTTAGTTTTTTCACCTCTAACCCAGCAAGAGATTTTCAAAATAATGCTACAAGTTTGCAAAAAATGAGAAGAATGTAGATTAACAATTCATTGCTGTCAATCCTTGGTTAAGTGGAAACTGTCCACCGAAACATGCAGAGAATTACTCATTTGCAGACCTGCCAGTCAATTAGACGACAGGCAGCAAACCACTAAAGTTCTTTCTTTCTTTCTTTCTTTTCTGAGGCCGCATGCCGGGGCACTGACATTTGAACTTGTGGGCGGAGGGTTCCTGACAGACCCCTGTGGCAGTCTGCTCCTATTGAGGGTCCATTCAGGCGAGGGGACTGGGGGAGTCCCTCCCACTCTGACTTGCCCCACTGTGCCTGGCGTCTCTCTCTCATTAAATGTTGTTGGGGTCGGAGGCAAACGTCTGCTTGGGCTGGGGGGCAGGAAGGATCGCATTAATGAAGGGGACACCCGCTGTCCAGGTGTCGGGTGACATGGCGTGCCCTGTTTGTGTTTGGGTCTAGAGGGTTTATTGTGACCGCACTTGTGACTAACAGTCTCAGTCTGTTTCGTTGATTACATTCTAATTCCTACAGTGTCCATATTTAGAAACCACACGCTGTTCTGAAGAGTTCTTCAAGGTGAACCGACACCATTCAGGTCAACAATGAGTCTAACTTAAGGTGATGGTAGAACTCGAGTGGATATCTCCAGGGGTAATTCTCCTTCACGCTTTGCTGTGGCAACCGATATTTTTTGTACCATTCCCTACATTTAAAAAACAATTACGCCAAGCTAGGGCCTCGACCTAAATTAAAAGCCTGTCTTCAGTGTTGTAAACCCTCCTCGTAAATCAAGGCTTCCGTGCATTGCTCAGTCACTGTCTGTGAGAAATGAGAGGTCGCGAAAGGGCCCCTTCATTTACTTGTGGGCGTTTACACGGAAACTTTAGTCATGAAGGTGGGTGAGTCATGAACCCTAATGGCTTCATCGGTTCAGGGATCTGGCATGGCGGCACATCTCCAGGGATCCAATAAGAGGACCCAGAATCAGGAAGAGGCCAGCCATAACATTGTTTGTTTGGTCCTTCTCTGTAGGGATGTGTTGTACATAGAGCTTCAAAGTTGAGTTTTTTATTGAGGAAGTCTTTTTAAGTCATTACTTTGCATTCATTTACAATCAGTGTGGAGATGACACTGATTATGACCATATGACCATGTATCTTAAAACTGCTTTTCTTGATATATATATATATATAAAACAAAAAATCAATCCATCTAAACATTTTCTAAATCGCCCGGGGTGCTGGAGCCTATCCAAAATTACAAAATATAATATAAAGCGCAAGCCATCCATTCAGCGTGGAGTCTCTAGCCACAAACCCAGTAAGGACTTTGAAAGAAGGCGCGAGGATGTATCCTGTAAATAAAAAGCAGTATATTAGAAACTAGGGTTACATATCACGATACTGAACTCACGATACGATATTATTGCGATACTCCAAGACATATGGTAAAAGGTTAACAAAAATGTACAGTTGATTGAAATGCTGAATTTGCTATTACATTGGGGGTGGAAATGAATAGGTTTGGACTCAGTGCATGTAACGCAATGTACGGGACAATAGTGACACCAGAATAAAAATATTCATGATTCAGAAGCTGAAAATACAGAATTATTTTAGACGAACATGCTTGCACTTTGTCACTGGCTAGATATATTTAATATAATGTAGGCCTTTATATTAAATATAATATATTTAATACTGGTAACATAAGACTTTTGGCATTATCAGGACCCACAAATATTCCACCCCATTTTTTCTCACACAGAAATTTTCATTTTGGTTGAATTATACACAACACATATTGTCACTATCCACGATACATATTTATGCATTTTTGTACTGCGATATATTGTGACATGATATATTGT
Source organism: Rhinichthys klamathensis goyatoka (assembly GCF_029890125.1). Taxonomy (NCBI): domain Eukaryota; kingdom Metazoa; phylum Chordata; class Actinopteri; order Cypriniformes; family Leuciscidae; genus Rhinichthys; species Rhinichthys klamathensis. The sequence continues at coordinate 37,749 of NW_026607023.1, forward strand.
TACACATATATTGAAACATATTGCAAGAGTTTTTTGGATATCAAGTACATTTTTTAAATATTTACACTTTTCCCAATGCATTTTGCACTTTAAAGAATAACATTGCAGTAATAATGCCTTAAATTCCATGTCCCTCTACATCAGGAAATTATGCCTTAATATACCATGTGTCTGTAAACTCCCCGTAAGAGAAGAAAAAAAAAATTCAAATTCATTATACACTTTCAAAACTTTACAAGAAGAAACAAACCATCTGTTTCAAAAACAATTTAGTCAGCAAATATTTGAATCAACAGAAGGTAGACTTACACAACAGGGGACTTATCGTGTTGAGTGAATCATTTTTTATATTACATGATAATTTATTTGCCTCTAAGTAATACCTTCCTCCCTTGAGCTAATTGAAGCTGGCGCCATCCTCCTTTGGTGGGTAGCAATTTTCTCTCATTACAGCAAATGTTTGCTCATAAGAGAAGGCTCCGGAAGCCTAATAAGGTACTAATAAAAACAAAGTGATGACAGTTGCTGTCACCTGTGCCAAGTCCTGTCATGCAGTGTAATTAGTGAGACAAGGCTTGTGATCCTTTATTCACTGCGTTATCTGAGTTCAAAGACAATACATGAATTGCTCTCCTCAAAAAAAAAGAGCAGATTCGCATTGCACCTTATGGAGAAAACAAAAAATGAACCATCACTGAACTTAATTATGACGCTATTTTCTTCTAGGTCTGCTGTACAGCGGAAACAAACTTTGTTGCATTATTATCCTGTTATCACTGTAAAGCTGCTTTGAAACAATCTCTACTGTAAAAAGCTCTATTTAAATAAAGGTGACTTGACCTATGACCCTTATACTTGTCCTGGGAGCATTCGATTTAAACAATGTTTATGTTACCGACCAATGGTGATGTAAAGTTGGCAAAATATCATATTGCTTTTGAACTATGTTCGCAATTCTAACCAAAAGATAACATCTGCCAATCACGTTCAGTTGACAGAAATCCCTCTTGAGTAAAGAAAGATCAAGAAATGATATGGCCAGCCGACGAGTTTGATTTAGTGGATCATAGCGTGCGTGAAGCAGGGCAAATAGACGTGTAAACAGATTGTTAGATTGAAGAAATGTAAATGCCTAAAGCATTCCTGCACTGCAAAGCTGAGCCCATAATTACAATGCTCAAGGTGTGTCCAAACATACCAGAAAAACCAGGAGCGATCTTTTTGACATTTCAGTACTCTCTGACAAAACTTTCTCTGTTTATTTCTAAAGGTCAAAGAGATCAGGCAGGAAGGAAAGAGGATGTGTTGGTCAATTTCAAAAAAGGCTTATCCTAAAGGCTGATTTCCCTGCATCTCTTCTGAACGCAATATCTAAAGCATAACATTGCTTTCTTCTCTCTCTCTCTCTCTCTCTCTCTCTCTCTCTCTCTCTCTCTCTCTCTCTCTCTCTCTCTCTCTCTCTCTCTCTCTCTCTCTCTCTCTCTCTCTCTCTCTCTCTCACGGTGAGTGTTTCTCATATGTCTCCTGTCAGCTCCCATGATACTCAACTGCAAACGTACATCCTTCTCATCTATCACTACAGTACGGCAGTCTCTCTCAGTCCATCTACGCAAAGAGTCGGATTGTGCTCGACAAGGTGCCCGAGGCCAGGGGCGTGACGGCTGAGTGTGTGCATGCGTTGTGTGTTTGCGTGTGTGTGTAGAGGGAGGCGACTCCTCCTGAGTGGAGCCGCTAAACTGCCACAGTTTCTCCCCCGAGGAGAGGCGCCTTTCATCTCCCCGCTCACTGGCGCCTTCGCAAACCTCAGATTGTCTGTGAAATCACCCTGCTTAATAAACGCGCTGAGGCTCCTGGGAACGACAAGCTAGAAGAATCTCACCCTGCAGCATTAGTGCACATACAAACACACATAAAGACCAGTCCAACAAGCAGCTGATTGCTGCTCCTATTCATTACAGGAGAAGAAGGGGGATGTTTATTTGAAATGCGATTGCCCAAGTACCCTAAGTGTCATGGTTACAAACAATTCCCCCATTTAAGACGAGACCAAAAGCAATCCATCTCTGTTTAATGCCTTATTACTGAACAGCCTCAGTGTCCAGACATACATTTCATTATAGATACATTTCCCCTCTCTCGCTCTCTCTCTCAAAGCAGTCATTCGTGATACTTTGAAAATAACTCTTGTGCTTGAAGAGTAAACACCCTAATGCTTTCGTTAGGCGCTTACCACAGTAGCCACTAGCCAGGAACAAATACTTTCCCCCCCCCAAGGAGATTATATGGCATGCAAAGACACTAGCAGACAACAAAAGGCAAAAGAGCTTTTAGGCAAATAATCACACTTCACTTTATACCTTGGATAGTAATGATACATTGCATTGTACCGCCTCAAGCACTGTTTCTTTTCTGGGCTGCTGTTATACTTCCCTAATAGTGTAGTGTCCTGGTTTGTAAAGGATTGTGTAAAGTGAGATGTAATGGGACATTCACAGAAGACACTTGCATTAAAGCAGAAGCAGACCACAGAGCAGAACAAAATGATATGCATTTTTCAAAGTTGAACTGTTTTTAACATACTCAAACACAACATTCTTGGTGTGAAACTGATAAAACAGAAACACACACAAATATAAATATTGCACACAGTACAGGTCAAAAGTTTCGAAACTAGTTAACAATTTTTAATGTTTTTTGAAAGAAGTCTTATGCTTATTTAATCAAAAATACAGAAAAACAATAATATTGTGAAATATTATTACAATTTAAAATAATCTGAAATCATTCTAATATGATGATTTATTATCAATGTTTTTTTTTTTATAACCTGTGATACTTTTTTTCAGGATTCCTTGATGAATAAAAAGTTCAAAAGAACAGCATTTATTTAAAACAGAAATATTTTGTAACAATATGGCGTTAAAAAGTTTGGGGTCAGTAATCTTGTTCTTTCTTTTTTGAAAAAGGATGTGATTGATAAAAAGTGATAGTAAAGATTTATATTGTTAGAAAAGATTTCTATTATTTTGAATAAATGCTGTTCTTTATAACGTTTTATTCATCAAAGAATCCTGAAAAAGTATCAAAGTTTATAATTTTTTTTAATAATAAATCAGCATAGAATGATTTCTGAAGGATCATGTGACACGGAAGACTGGAGGAATGATGCTGAAAATTCAGCTTTGCATCACAAAAATAAATTATATTTTAAAATATATTAAAATAGAAAACCATTATTATAAATTGTAATAATATTTCACAATGGCTACCTACGTTTTTTCCCCGCGTTATTGATCAAATAAATGCAGGCTTGATGAGCATATTAAAAATAGTAATTTTTCCAAACTTTTGATCGAACTGTATATGTCTATATATCATACTTACACGCCACAACAAGTAAAACAAACTTAAAGTTAGCTGCTGGATTACGAATTTTGGGAAACAATCTGTCATATTTAATGGAAACTCTAATAGTCTTTATCATCTAAGTCTGTTATCTTTCTGTCCAATTTATCCATGGCCAGATGGCCTTACTTACCAAAATTGCAGAATCTTTCTCCTAATCGGTCGCTGACATTTTGTCAATCATAATGACGGACTCTTTCTTACAACACTCAATAAGCCAATCGAAAGAATTCCCTAATTCAGCAGCGTTCTCATTGGCTAAAAGTTTTACCGTTGCCGTGTGCTGCTGTAAGCCTTAATTTAGCCGCGCTCTGATTGGCTGAAAGTTCTGTTGTGGCCGCGTGCTTCAAGGCATCAAAGGCTTCATGCTTTTTGCATGAGACGTCAGAGTGATTGTGAAGGTCGCGCGTCCAGAGGCTCATCGCGAGGAGGACGATGTCCGCGACCGCGAGCTTGAAGGAATCAGACGGAGGAGGTCAGGACATGGAGCCGCGCAAAACTTCAGTGTCAAGCCATCCATTCAGCGTGGAGTCTCTTATATCGAGCCACAAACCCAGAAAGGACTTTGAAAGAAGACGCGAGGATGTTTCCAGTCAGTTTGCGAAGACTGAGATCAGGGATTCTTGTGGTTCGGCTGGAATACCAAAGCACTTTATTCAGACCTCACCCGTCAAATCCGAGTCCCCTGAGCCGGATGACTGCACTTCATGGGTTATGAACTCCAGGTTCTCTCAAACTCGTAAGCAATTTACCTTTCTTGAACTAACTGCTTGCTTTAAACTTAAATTATATATATATTAAGTCAGTACTTGTCGTACAAATTATCTTGCAACTAAGCTAATTGTGTTAGAAAATTACTTATAAACTTATAAGAGATATAAAAAGAGGCTATCTTCTCTACATGCTGTTTTAGGGTTTTTATAAATGTATCATATTTAGCTGCTGGTTGTTTCTCATTAGGCATCTTGCAACTAAAGCGAATGCATGTTTTATAAATGTAGTGTGAAAGATACATTTGGGCCCACGTCTGCTCTGAAAATATTCAAGCCTCAAGCTGAAAACTCAGATTTAATTAAAAACACAACATTATTATGAATTAAAATAAATGAAACACTTTTTGTTCGTAATTATTAAGCAGAATATCAATGTGTAGATTAATGCATTTACTCAAGTTTACTAAATATAACAAAGCCTGTTAATAATAGCATTATTTAAATTGTTGCTTTTCCTCCACCCCTTAAATACCTAATACTAATTATTAAAACGATCAAGTAAAACACAATAAGAATTCAAATAAATTACACATTCACGTGCATGCATTTTACACACTGTAAAAAAGGTAGATCAATAGGTTATGAAAACATTATTTTTACGTTGCTTTAACTCATAAAAAAGTTGAAAATTGCTTAACTTATTTTGAACTTAGGTTCAACTATTTTTTTTACGTCAGTTTAATGTAATTTAAGTTGTAATTACTAATTAAAAATTTAAGGCAGTGACTTTTTTTCTTCAGTGAAGGCTTGTTTAAAAATGTACTGAATGAGAACACTATTATTAAAACAATTAATTTTACACGGTTAGTTACTTACATTTTTAGAGTTTAAAATCAACGTTTTTGACCAACCTAGGAATTACATTGTGTTACACTAATGTTTAAACTTTTTTTTTTTTTTTTTTTACCACAGGCCAGGAAAGTGCCTGTCCTCTCCGCAAGCACAAGACCAACCGCAAACCCCGTACACCGTTCACCACCTCACAGCTCTTGGCCCTGGAGCGTAAGTTTCGGCAGAAACAGTACTTGTCCATCGCAGAACGAGCCGAATTCTCCAGCTCCCTCACCCTCACAGAGACCCAGGTGAAGATCTGGTTCCAGAACCGACGGGCCAAGGCCAAGCGTCTGCAAGAGGCCGAGCTGGAGAAGCTCAAACTGACCGCCAAACCTGCCCTGCACCCCAACTTCAGTCTGCCTCTTCCTCTCGGGACGCAGCTTCATTCGGCGGTCTCACTCTATGGCCAGTCGTACCCCTTCCACAGGCCTTTATTGCCCGTTGCTCCAATGGGACTCTATGGAACTCCTTTAGGGTACAGCATGTATCACCTGGCATGAGGAAGTGCTGCGATATGGACTAGTAGTGCTCTGTGGATGTACAAAAAGACCAGAAAGACAATGTTTACAATCACTGGGTGTCCGAAAAAAGCAACAACCAAAAAATGAAATCTGTCATAATGTGCCTTCACTCGCGCCTTAAAAGACCTGACGTGAAAATCGGGACGTTTTACCTCACTTTTCACTGACTGAAAGATCAAATTTGACCCTGTGGATGGATAATTCGGTTGCCAAACCTTGTGTGTATATTTGTGTTATACATCTTTATGTAATATATTGTCAAACTAATTATTTAGTGTACAAAATATTGTTTGAATTCGACTACATTTGATGGGGGTTTTTAATCCTGTAAAAATGTTCATCACGCATTGTTTTTACTTATCTAGAGATTGTTGTCATACCTGTAGCTATTATTGATGGACCGTGATTTCACCAAAAGCTCATAGTGTTATTTGCTTAATTAAGCGGCTAGGTGAATACGGGGAATGCATTGGTATTTCTAAAGATTTGACCGTCAAGTTCAATTTTACATCGGAAGATTACAGACCTTTTTTTTTTCTACACTTTGTGTTCACGTGCAACCAAGAGAGAAAAAAGTCAGAGTATGGAATATGCCGTTTGAAACTTAAATGTGGAAGTTTTATTTTTTATGCAACATTTTATATACATTTATACTGTAATTATAATTGACATTGTACAGTAAACGACAATTGGCGAGCAAACACAATCAGTTGATATTTACGTTTTATGTTTGAGAAACGTATATGAGAGTGTTAATTGCATTAGCAAGTTCTAATCATCTTTTTCACTTTATTCATTATCCGTGACGTTCACCTCCACCTTTTTAAAGTATATAAAAGTTATTTTTTACAGTTTTTCCCCCCCATGAATGAGCCTTTCTAAGCTAATACATTCTCGCATACTGATTTATGTATGAATACGAGTTCTATTTAAAAAAAGTCAGTGAAGTAAAGCAATATCCTACACTTTATATTAATTTTCATGAACCAAACATAATGTGATGCTGAACCGATCATAAATAAGAAAACACAGCTCAAGTAGAACGTATTGGATTTCTAACTAAATGATCATTGATTAAATAACGATCTATTCCACATGATATAAAGTAGTAATGTTTGATTATGCTGTTAATATAAAATGTATTGGATTAGTTCTGTTTCGCTTCTTTATTGCCCTGTTATGGCTTGTTCATTACGTTGTGGCTCTATAAATGTGGACGTTAAAGGGCCCGTTTTACTGCTTCCGCGTGACTTTGATGCAATGAGGAAATCGTTTATGGTCAGCACTTTACTCACGAGCTTCCTTTAATCAAAACACGAACCCAGTCATGCTAATCAAACACAGAGCCGCTAAAGTGTTCACGGATGTGTTTTATAATGTCGACTTTGAGCCACTTACGAGAGCGCAGTGAAACTGGCCAATTTGCCTGATCCTGTTCCTGTGGTGTAAAAAAAAAAAAAGAAAAGTCAAGAGACTCTCTGAGGGCTAAATTCACAAAGCTGTCAAGTTGTTTTGAACTGAATACCTCAAGGATATCGGGGTAATTGTAGCCTGTTTAATTCTTTATTTATCTTTGACGTAAAAGTCAGAACGATTCATTTCAAGATTTAAGACACCGGGGCCATTTTAAAATAGCTTGAACATTGTAGTAACAGATTGATATTTCACAAATACTTTGAGTTTATTATAGCTATTTATTATAGAATGCAATTAAGCATTCTTCAATGTCTGGAAAGTTATTTACCACAGTATTTTTGAGACTGACTCAAACACACTTTTTTATGGCTGTTCAATATGTTTTTTAATTGTCTGTTTATTTTTTAATTGTTTCAAATATTTTTCTCCTATTTTTGCCATTTTTTTAATATAAAGTGGGTATGGACAGAGTGGTGAGGGTGGGTGGGTTATAAATAATTTTCTATATTTAGTGTATTTAAAAAAAATCAGGAGTCAAATTAACCGGCGCACATTTCTTAAAAAGATGTACATGGGAAAAAAAAAGGCATAAAATCTTGAAAATATTTGTCTTCTGGGTTTCCATTAGGTCAGAGAAATTAATTTAGAACTTGACTAGTTATTTTTTACACATGCATCATTTCAAAATCTGAAAAATTAATTTGAAGTCATAAAAAGTAGTCACTCTGCACAGAGCATAAAAATGTGTCCGATAAAATTAGAGATGGGGATTTTTTAAAAGTTTTTAATGCTTTTAGTGATACAGTATTTACCACTGACAAAATAATTGAATCAAATATGCCCGTTAACAGTCTACACTAAGCCCTAAAAAAGTGCACCACACATTTTATACATGTCACCCTGTATGCGATTCGTATATATTTATCCCCACATTAATTATCATGTACAGTTGGGAAGATATTGGCCTTGTTTGATTGGCCTTGTTTCCTTGATTTAGACCTCCTCTGCTGGTTACAGGGAGAACAACACCAGTGTAAGATACACATCAAAATGACTGGGTGTGTGCACTTCCTCATGGTGTTCGATATCTTATTTGACATTCCCGGTCAACCTTTTAAAATAAACAAATCATTAAATGTTAGGAGGATTTAATTGTCATAATCCAATAACTAACAACTGAAAATGAATCTGCAATTAGGGGTCAATGATAAAGAAGCTACATTTTTCTATTAGCAAACGTTTATGGTTTTGAGAAACTTTATGTTTTATGACACTTACAGTATAATGTCATATGGTGTAGCCCTAGCCATCAACAATAAGTATTTTCCTTACACCTTGAATACATGTGAGTGCACAACCTTAATCATTATCTCCAAAAAGCTTTTAAATATATATCTCAAGGTAAAACTTTTTTTTTTTTTAAACAAATACATTAAATCTTATATTTTGGGTTTTTGGTGTGCGGACTACCCGAGGTTACCCCGTGAGTCCGTCCTGGAGCTCCTCCTGTCCATCGCAGACGTCCAACAGATGTCTTAGGCAAAATCTCACAGTAAAACTAGGAGTTGTGAAAAATATGATACTCCGGCGTTTTGCCAGACAAGACGTTTATCTATGTATCATCTTTTTACTCGTTTAATTCATTTTTATAACTGCACCATATATCTCTTTTTGAGATTATTTTACAGTAATTCCTTTCTGTAAAGCACTTTGAATTGCCATAGTGTATGTGATGTGCTATAGAAATAAACTTGCCTTGCCTTCATAATACTCTTAATTACAGTTTTTGAGAGTCATCACATGGCATTTTTCAATCAGAACTACCCTTGCCTTGTCAATAAAAAAATATTTCATATTTTATTTGACTACTTTTGGATATTTCACCGGCCAGTTTATAAGGTACACTTTGCTAGTACCGGGTTTGACCCCCCTCTTCCCTTCAGAACTGCCTTCATTCTTTGTGGCAGAGATTCAACAAGGTCCTGGAAACATTCCTCTGAGATTTTGGTCCATATTGACATGATCGCATCACACAGTTGCTGCAGATTTGTCGGCTGCTCATCCATGATGCGAATGTTCCTTCACATCTCAAATATGCTCTATTGGATTGAGATCTGGTGACTGTGACTTGAGTATAGTGAACTCATTGTCATGTTCAAGAAACCAGTTTGAGATGATTTGAGCTTTGTGACATGCCACGTTATCCCGCTGGAAGTAGCTTTCAGAAGATGATACTCTGTGGTCATATAGGGATGGGCATGGTCAACAACAATACTCAGGTCGGCTGTGGCGTTTAAATTATGCTCAATTGGCACAAAGTGTGTCAAGAAAATATCCAACGCACAGCACCAGCAGCCTGAACCGTTGATACAACCGTTGATGCTTTTATGTTGTTTATGCCAAATTCTGCCCTTAACATCTGAATATCGCAGCAGAAATCAAGACTCATCAGGCCTGGCAACGTTTAACCAGTCTTCTATTCCCTCATGTTGCTGTTCTCAGCTGACAGGAGTGTCTCCGGTGTGTCTTCTGCTGTTGTAGCTCATCCGCGTTAAGTTAAGTTAACCACTTTATTAATCCCACAAGGGGCAATTATATTTGGGCAGTGGCATCACATCACAAACTAAAAAAAAACACACATTAAAAACAATCATATTCCACATACACATATATTACAACATTACACCTCAAGAATCCTTAATTTAAAAAAAAAACTCGCATTGCAAATACGAACGGCTTCTGGTGCAAAAGTGAACTTGTATCGATTTGTTAGACGCTTGATATTTCATAAACGTCTGCTCGAGGGCAGTGGCTCAAAATTCATATGCGGGGAGAGTGTTTCATCACTCATAATACTCCTAGCTTTCCTTAAAGCTTGCTGCTCATAAAATTCTGTTAAGCTCCGCAAAGGAACTCCAGTCATTTATGAGCGTGACTTAACTATACTTTGGAGGCGATTCTTATTCTTTAGAGAAAGTGCCGGAAACCAACAGAGGAATGAGAAACTCAAAACTCTCATAATAAAGCTATTATAGATGTAAACAGTATAGGCTTTTTAACACTAAAGGAGTTCAATTTCCCTCAGAGCAAACATTCTCGGATGTGCCTTCTTAAGAATAGCCTCTGTATTTTGCTGAAACTTTAAGGTTGTTTCTAAAATGGTTCCAAAATACTTTTACTCTTGAACTCTGTCAACAGCTCTGCCTCATCGCACCATGTGAAAAACGTACAAAATGCATCTTAGCAAAGTGAAGAAACTTAGCAAAGTGCAAGGTAGGATGTGTTGTGCGTTCAGGGATGCTCTTCTGCAGACCCCGGATGTAACGAGTGGTTATTTGAGTTACTGTTGCCTTTCTATCATTCTCAAAAACATTGTGCGCTAAGGTGATCGCAGAGACCATTGGTGGCATTGGTCCTACGATCTACTTAGGCCTTCAATGCGTTTGGGAAACGTAGCCCTGCCGTTCTCCTCTGACCTCTGGCATAAATGCATTTTCACCCACAGAACTGCCGCTCACTGGATATTTTCTCTTTTTTTCTGACCTTTCTCTGTAAACTCTAGAGATGGTTGTGTGTAAAAATGCCAATAGATCTTCAGTTTCTGAAACACTCAGACCAGCCCATCTGGCATTAACAACCATGCCATGTACAAAATCCCGTAAATCTCCTTTCTTCCCCATTCGGATGCTCAGTTTGAACAGTTTGAACAGTTTGAACAGCAGATCGTCTTGACCATCTCTACATCCATACATGCATTGAGTTGCTGCCATGTGATTGGCTGATTAGATATTTGCATTGATGAGCAGTTGAACAGGTGAACAATAAAGTGTCTGGTGTGTGTGAATGTATAAGTAAGACATTTCTTTTCTTTTTTCTTTTTATATGATATCAGAAAGTTTTATCACCCTGACATTTCTGACTTCATGGCCATCTAAAAATATATATATAAAAAATACATTTTAATTTAGAAATCAAAAACATGCTCATTGTTGAACAGCTGTATTCAAGCACACATGAATGAATTTAATTTTTTATGTAAAAAAAAAAATATGTGAGCTTAATTCCACATAACTTTATGCATGAAGTTCATTTACTTAATAATTTTAAGGCAACGTGTTTAAGTCAACTGATCACTTTTTACAGTGTATCTGAATTACATGTGCAATAACAACACCTGTTCACCATAGGAATTTGCCAAAACAAGAGGTTATGTGTCCGAAAGTTCACCATGCTTTAAAATTGTCAAAAAAACAACAAAAAAAAAGACAGATAGCAACAGTGCAGCCATTTGATTGGCTATTGGGTGTCAGCCATTTATCTCTCATTGGGTCAATTCCCTTTCTGTCCCCAACACACATCTGGGAATCCTGAAAGAAAACAAAAATGAAGGATATAGATATTTTTGGTCTTGACTAGCTTGTCGATTGCTTGCCTATAGACATAATTGTCAAACAGCTTACTCAAGGAAAAAGTGCACTGCAAATTTGCATTTAAATAGACTGCTATTGGTTTTCCAAATTACCACGGTGGACTCATTTCATCCTGAAGTATGATTGAATGTTTTCATGGCCATATTAATTATCGAATAATTAGTTATTGTAGGGTTTTAAACCTTAAAAGTAGCTTTAAAAGAAGTGTTTAAGATGCATGTTGCAGTAAAAAAAAGAAGAACATTTTTTTTTTTTTTTTTTTAGTAAAATAGTAAAAAAAAAGTAGCTGTGGTAGCCATAACTTTTTATAGTACACAAACTTTTTACACACAAATACTAAACACCCTAATGTACGAAAAATAATCATTTATAATATTTTTATATTCATAATGTTTTCTGGGAATGTCAATTTACGTTTTCTCACTGTACATCAAAAGATGACTTGTTCTTTTTCTCTTCCAAAAACATGTAACACTATTTTACTGTTTAATTGGAAAACGTCCCATTAGTTCCATTACAGTTTTTCACTGTATAGATTAAAGGGATAGTTCACTTTGAAATACATTTTTGGTATGTTTTAGCTTACCTCAAGGGCATCCAAGATGTAGGTGTCTTTGTTTCCGCAGAAGTTTCAGTTTTGATATTTTTAGGTCAAACCGTTCTTGTCTGTCAGTCATATAATGCAGGTCTATGGTCACCACCTCAAAGAGCATGCACAGAGAAGTCCAAATTAAACATGATTTAATGACTCGCAAATGTAAGTACACATTGATGGCCTAAGACACGAAACGAGCGGTTTGTGTGAGAAAACAAACAGTATTTATATCGTTTTTACCTCTTGTAAACACAGCCACGTCCAAGTGATCTGAGGGCGCCGGCGCTTTGGTCTGCTCAAGCGCCGGAAGTGATCTCTCGCGCGTGTACGTCACTCGTTGTTTACACAGAGATTTCGGAAGTGTTACCTTTCACTGTGAAGATCTAAACATATTTAGATATACAGGAAATAGCAATGGAACATGATTTCGATATATCAACAGACAACGTTGAATTTTTTTTGGTTTTTTTGAAGAGATCACTTCCGGCGCTTGCGCAGACCGAAGCGCCGGCGCCCTCAGATCACTTGGACGTGGCTGTGTAAACAGTATATAAACAAACAGTATATAAATACTGTTTGTTTTCTCACACAAACCGCTCGTTTCGTATCTTAGGCCACCAATGTGTACTTACATTTACGAGTCATTAAATCATGTTTAATTTGGACTTCTCTGTGCATGCTCTTTGAGGTGGTGACCATAGACCTCCATTATATGACTGACAGACAAGAACGGTTTGACCTAAAAATATCAAAATTGAAACAAAGACACCTACATCTTGGATGCCCTTGAGGTAAGCTAAAACATACCAAAAATTAATTTCAAAGTGAACTATCCCTTTAAGGCCACATTTACACATAGCCGGGTATTTAGAGAAACAAATATCCCCCCCCCCCGTTTTCAATAATAACATTGTGCACACAACATCGTTTTCAAAAAAGTTGTCATTTAACATCAACCCGCATAAATACCCTTTCTTTGTCTATGATAAATACGCCGTCGAGCGCCATCATAACTCTGCCAAACTGGGCGCTCGCATGACGTTAAGCATTTTCTGGCGCATAATGTGACGTTTGAGAACCTAAAACCCCGTTTATCCCAGTTGACACGGCCACACATAACCGGCGTTATCATAAATCTCCACTTTGGCCGGAGTTTTTTAGAAATAATCTTTTTTTTTTGTGATATAAATCTGTGTAAATGAGAGGCCAAACCGCAGGGAAATATCTGCGTCTTCCCTTCGTGTAAACGGGGCATAAGGGGACTTACTATAAACCAATTAACAGTATTTCACCAACAAAATTACCATAATTGTTTTACAGTGTGTGCCGGGTGATGCGTCATACATCGATCCGACGGCACAACTCAGCAGAACGGCATGTTTATGGCACAGAGTCCGGTTGTTCTGTAAAGGTAGCGGCATGCTTGCCCGAAGTTTTGTTAAGATGTCTTCCGTCGTCTTGTCCCCAAACCGCCACTGAACTTGTTGTGATCCCCCAGCTGCCCGCGGCACTTCAAATCAACGCAGCTGCCACTGAACGTGTCGGCCTCTTGCGGGAAGGGCACTGGGGGAGACAGAAGCACACATCTATTCAGCTTACATAACGTGAACGCGCAGACCAGCTCGGTGAGCGAACAATGCAGCATCTCGCCCTGGCTGAGGTATGCAGAATGACACACAACATGTTTCATGTGCCATAGAGATGGAATAGCCTCAGCTAACAAAACATAGAAATGGCTAATTCCTTTATGACTCCTGGCTGGAGGAAATATCAGAAGTGCCTTCAAAGTGAAACTAGCGCGGATATGCCAATGTAAGCTAATTCCGAGTCAATGCTCCTGAGGAATTGTAAATTCATCAGAAAAATGAGTCTGTTTGTGTTGGGAAGGACCGATTTAGCTGCTACATACACTACAGCTTGTCTTGCGGATGATGACTTAATCAGATTTCTTGCACTGTGCATGTCAGTATGAGTCATCAAGAGGGGGAAAACAAGCTTTGGGCAACAGAGCCTATGAGTTTATGACGCTGTTTAAGGTTTAAGGTCAAGTTGGCCAACAGATGGCAGTATACCAGCAATATTGAGCAGCTGTCGGCAAACTATTTAAAACAAATCCTCTTGTTTATTAGACTTGGACATGAGCTAAGTTCTGAATAATATGATTACCATATTATCTGTGCTATTGGCACACTATTTTCTTATCTATATGAGAAATACAGAATGTGTGCTGTGGGCAAATTGTCTCCATGCATGGAAAATCAGGTTGACCTATTTGTTTAAATGTGCTGTATGTCCTCACACTGCACAGAATATCATATCCCACAATGCAATGTGCTTCACTTGACCTTTTATTTCCAGTGTGAGGAATTACATTTCAGCTGTGTTTTTTTCTGGCTTTGATGAACCATCTATAAAATGCATATTTTTTTAAATTATTGTAAAAAAAAAAAAAAGAGGAAAAAAATGACATACTGATTCACTTTAAGGCAAGACAGGTGAATAGGGTAAAAAAGAAAATATCACCATACTTCCCAATTTTATTGATTATGCATTACGATTTACAAACATTTTGAATAAGCAGATGCATTGTCTAATTAAATTCATTTGCATACATTTCCAGAACTGAACATTGAAAACTGGATAAAGGTTCAACATATTTTTTTTTTGTTTGTTGTTGTTTTTGGTGTTTTTTTGAAATTTTAGAATCAAAAGTTTTCTCTTTTTATCATTCCATAAAATCAGAAAATACTGTCAACTGCCAGAAAAAAATATATATAAATACATTTTCACTGTTTCTAGGAATAAAATCATGTAAATGATATAGGAACTGTATAAAAAACTGCCCTGTAAAACCCTTCAGAATACAGATAGGAATAAAATTGGAAAGTTTGGTTTATGTAAGCGATTGAAGTGGAGATTTTTCTGTCTCAGTGCATGAGGGAGAAAAAAACATTTTTTGAGAAAACAGCCTTTAAAGATATGTATTGTAACAGAAATCTATAGAAATAACGCACAATTAAAAGTGTATTTTGGATCTCCTTTCCAGTGGTCTGATGCAAAACATTATGAAAAGCTAAAATTGGCCAGTGCATAAAAAAACAATGTTTTTGCTTGCGGTGTCTTGCCTTAAAAAAAAAAAAAAAAACAGTAGGCAGTATACAGTATGGAGCTTGTATTGTATTGCATTCTGATTCATTGGGGTGTATATCAGGGAAATCTCCGAGGCAATGCGGAATCATTAGCAAGTAGCCAAGATGACAACATTTAAAAACATCTTTTGAGCACTTTTGCATAGTTACAGTCTAGTCTGCAAAATGCACATTGTGAGGTTTGCAACCGATACCATGGAAAACAAAATCCATCGGTCTCACGGGGCACATGCTATTGTCCTGTTGCTCACGTGCGACAGTGCTTGTGTCTGTTTTAACTGAACCCTTTACACAGCCCAGAGCTCGGCAGGATCAATCGCCCATATGTGCCACTCAAAAACGCTTGAGAATTGATGGCATCCAGTTGCAGTGCAAGGTCAGCTGAGGCACAGTACCACACCGCAGTCAGCAGAGAGCAGCATCTTCCTCAGATCGTCCCTGATCATGCTATAGCACACACAAGGGTTCACGCAGACTATGGTCATGGTTTAGGGGACCCATTGGAATTGGCTACTCCAAACAATGGCATTTGAATGAATATACATATATATATATATATATATATATATATATACTAAGACAAGGTAAATAGTTTAATATATTAGGTAAATATATTAACATCATTTGGAAGTGATGGCAACAATGTCCAGGTTAGCAAGTGTTTTCAAGCAAGTTATGTGAGTCGCTTTGGTAAAAACACCTGTAACAAACAGAGTGAGTGAGACTCCTAACGTGACTTTATTTGTATGATTTTTTTTTTTTTTTTTTTTTACTGTACGACTATTTTCTATGGAACACATTTTGAAGATATTTTGAATAATGTCATGACTGCTCTTTTCCATAGAACTACAATGAAAGTGGTCCATACAACTCTGTGATGTCCAGCCTAGAGGAAAATTGACATCTTTACCCTTTATTTCAAATATTATAAAAAATGTGTTAAAAGATTTGAAAGTTTTTTTTTTTTTTTTTTGATGAGAAAAGACCAAAACACTTAATTTGGTTAAAGTGTTTTATTTAACAAAATTATTTGGCAAAAAAAGGCAAACTGCAGCTACAGATTTTATTTTACTATGCAAAAAAAAAAAAAAAAAAAAAAATAATGCAAAAGCTCACAGGAATAAGCATACATTCACTTCAACATAATCAGTTATTAATATTTCATTGGTTCTCTCTTGTTTTTGCATGTGTTCATAATTTCTTTGTATGACAACCTGGCCAAAAAAGAAACAAAACAAAACACAATTTAAATATATATATATATATGTATGTATATATATATATATATATATATATATATATATATATATATATTCGCATCAATATTGCAATACCTACTAAAATGATACCTCTCTCTCAGAGTTATTAATGATTATAATCATTATACACCTCATGACTGAACCTGATGCATGAAAGATATGAACAAACATTGTTCCAACACAAACAGACATAGAACAGTTTTTTATAGGAATGATATGGTCAGAATTATTATGTCTATGTGGGTTGAAAAGAGGTAAAGGACTTGTTTTCTGCAGCAGTGTGATGTGGATTACAGATAGATTTAGAAAACCGTGAAGTTCGTGTCCTCCAGAAGACAGATCAACACTGAGCACCTTTGACACCCTCCAAAAAAAGATATAGTGTCTCGTATTGGATGATCTTCAGTAATATGTAGCCCATGTGGCTGTCACAGATTTCGTGTCACATCTCCTGACATTTAATACAATCAAAGACAGAGGTTAAACTGGGATCCACATGGGGTCAATCCTCTGCTGTTTAATCCAGCTTTTGCGTTACATGTTGTTGCAGTGTTTCGTGTTGTAGTATTCCACATTAGTATGTTGTAGGTCCCAAGCAGTATTCCTTCACCAGAAGCAGATTGTCTAATGAATGATGGCATATTTCGTTGTATTATACTCTGCTCTCAATAACATCACATGTACATAAGCGGAGGGTGAACCAACTCCAAGGTAAGGCTCCTCCTTAAAAACACATTTAAATAGAACGTATGCAATAGTATAGCCAAGCATAGTGATGGGACGTTTAAAAAAAATGGTAAAAAAAAATTATTCATCGGTTCCTGACATCATCACTCAATGATGTCACTACTCATTTCTTTTTAACAACTCAGTGTCATGTTATATGAAGTATTTAAATACAGTTATTTGTGTGAACAGATATAGCTGAGTATTGCCTTCGATTCACTTAAGTTAATGGTTTTTGCCTCTTTTTTTTAATGGGGTTTGCCTCTATAATCCTGTACAGTAAAATAAAGAAGAGGGATTCGGGACGGAATTTGAGACTGGGCGTGACGTGACGCGCGTTCACGCTCACCTGGCTATGTTTGGCAGGTTTGTGTTTTCGCCGCCATTCTCCGTACCAGCGAAGACAACTCGAGCGACAAAACTTTAGTCAACTTTCGACAAAAGTAGAAGATGGATTCTAAGAGACCGGCTTGTAGTTCATTTCAAAACCCAACGCAAACTCCACGTAAGACAAAGAAAAGAAAACTTTTGTCTAGTGCCACCAAAAGGGCCAAATTGGAGTCAGACAGGCATCGGAATAAGACGAGAGTCAACATCGGGAAGGCTTTCAACAAATGGAGAGATCTCCGGTCTGCTCTAGGGCTCAAACGGGATCCTCAGTTGGCTTTTACAAAGTAATAACTTATATTGTTCATGAACGTGTTTCCATAATAATACAATCATAAGTGGATACAGTAAACACATAAAACAGTTCAACATGGAGATAGATGGAAACATAAACCGAAGTTTTCTACTACCCCCGTTTTCCCCTCACACATAAGTGTGTAATTTACTGAAATGCCTTTCCTTTCATATATTTAAAATGACTTGCAGATTTATAACTTTACTACCTCTGAAGACATTATGACTGTAAACAAAAGATTTTTGCGGTTGATGCTCCTTTGGTTATGAACAGCTCGTGCTCGTGCAAGCGTGCGTATGCGTGTGGTCCATGAGCGTCCACACCTCTGGTTGCAGTTTCGATTGTCGCCAGAGGGGGCATAGTTCTGCAAAAACTCAGAGACTTGCGCAATGCACCTTTAAACGTTTTGTCCTTGAAAAAACATAGCTGAAATAGCTTGAATGTAACTCTACACCCTTGCCTCATTTAGTATACGCAGTTCTATGACTATGCAAATTAACCCCGTCTCCACTCACTCACAGCAGCTCAGAGATCCACTCGTTGACCTGATTGGTTACAAGGTAGTGTGTGATGTCAGAAACACCAGCGATTTCAAACCGCGTTTTTGATACCGTCTTTGATTCACTGCAGTTTTAAGGAGGAAATACTCTTATGAATTTACTTATAATATTGACATTTTACACCTGATTTGTTTTGAAGCATATTAAAAACACCTCATAGACATATAAACAACATTAAACACTTGATTTTCACCACAGGGGGACTTTAAAAACTTGAAATATAATCTGCGTGCACAATAAACTATAGTAACATTTATTTACATCTCTTGACAGAAAGGTTTTTGCAGGTTTTAATAAAATGTTATTTAATAATAGTTAATTGCGCCGCGCTGAAGAAAACCTGGCTGAAGCAAACCGGTGACGGCCTAAGAAACCAACACTTCACCCGCACGGATGCCAAGGCCTCGGCTGATCGCTGATTGATCTGCATGAAGGCGTGTAGGGAATGAGATTCGAAATCCTGCGGCACCCACTGCAGTGTACGGGCTCCGGCCCGACGCCAGCTAGGGAATAATGGTGCGTTCTATTATAGCCAACGAACCGACTCGGACCTCCGATATGACGTCACGTCCACACTTCAAGCGTTCTATTATGTTTTGCGCGTCCGAGTCAGAGAAAAAAATGGACGCCACCCGTTGTAATGGTAGCACTGGCCGAGTATCAGGCGCTCCAAAATAAGTATGTGCTTCACCTTACAGAACACAGAGGAGAAGAACTTGAACTTGAAAATGTTCACTTTATTTCATGTTTTTCATGTTAATCTTCTGTTAGCAACGCTAGCAACGTAGTAATTGCACTCACAACAACCGATTCCCATACCTACAGGGGACGCAGTAATACGAGTGATTATAATCGTCATTTAAAATACCAAAGCGGTTCAAAAACAATGAAAACAATTCATACTTACAAGTCACACAGGGTGCAGCCATCTTGAATTCCGAAACGGAATTCTTGCTCGGTGTCCTCACGGTTGTCCGACGTCCGAGAGGAGAAATCCGAGGAAAGGGGGCGTGTTGCTACGCAACGTCTGTCTTCCGATTCGGATCTCCGAGACGGATAAATAATAGAACGCACCATAAGTCAAGTCAAGCAACAACCTTCACATCCCTGCATAAAATCTCCCAATAAATATTACTTGTTATTAAAGCTATTAAAGCGGCTAAGTACGCAAATCACTATGATTTGAACAGAAAAGCAAGCTGTAGCACACTTTGTTGTTGTTATGGGAAGAAAGAGGCGGGAACCAGCGAACATTCAATGCATTTTAATAAATAAATATATTAGTGCTGTCAAACGATTAAAATATTTAATCGCGATTAATCACATTAATGTCATAGTTAACTCGCGATTAATTGCAATTAATCGCACATTTTTATCTATTCTAAATGTCTCGATTTCTTTTTGTCCCATTATTTTTTCTCATTTTAATGTTCTTATCAACATGGAAAAGTGGATCGGCTTGCTTTGTGCAAATGTTTTTTATTGAAAACAACATTGACATATGCTGTGTTCAATTTCACACTAACATTCTCACTTGGAGCAAATAATCTCTCACACAATGTAACACTGTCCATCAATAAAAGGGTGAAAGAAATACTGACGAGGTCCTGATATTGACGAGGGGGCGGAGAATTCGCATCAGCTGTGTGTGTGTGTGTGTGTGTGTGTGCTTGGCCATCAAGTGGTATTTCAGACTGGACGTGCTGCGATGATGATAGCTCAGTTCACAACGACAAAACGCACAGATCACTTTGGTCTTGTCAATGGGACCATTTGGCAACTTTTTAAAAGTAAACTCTCCATTCAGAATCTTATTGGCATCCATTTCGGCGTCTCGCGCTCGTCATCCACTCAAAGCGTAACGTTAATCTACTATTTGGCCGGCTCGCAATCCCAAACAAGTGTGTGCGGCGTCGTGCCTGTTGTTTTGTTTCTGGTCTAGCTAGATCCGCTTGCGCTTTGGTCGACGAAGCAACAAAACGTCCTCAGTCTGCACAGCGCAGCTTCAAGTGGAACACACCAAATGTCTACACTTTGTTATAAGTTAACTTATAATGAGAGGATTCAGAACTCAGCACTGGACAAAAACTCAATTTTGAGCAGTGAATGGATTGTCTGATAGACAATTCGTTTAAGAAATCAACAGATGTATGTGATTGGCTACATTACTCAATGCTGCAAAACGCAGTATATTGAAACTTTTGATGCTTTCAAGAGTGCCAATAGGCTCTTTGCTATTATTTCGGGGGGGGGGGGGGGGAAATGATCCTAGACCAACAGTTAAATAGGCAGCTCTTCCCTCTAAAGCAATCTGAAGCATCAGCAGTTAGTGGTTTGAGTGAGCAAATGTGTGGCCAGGGGAAGCTAAGCCTTACACACGCTCCCCCTATACACACGTAGTAATTCAATAAAGCACACTGAGGGCATAACTTAATTATAGAATAGACCTGCTTTTCATTCCGACCTGCAATTCACATGTCTATTAGGGTTGATTTGTTTGAATGCCTTTATACACACTGTAAAAAAAAAAGAAAAAGATTTTAAATGTAAAAAAACTACAGTAAAAACCCGTTAATTGGTTAACAGTAAGTTTCCTTACTATATACGGTGAATAACTGTAATAGATCGAACCTTACATTCAATGTAATTTTACAGTAAGATGCTTTTAAATGTACAGTTTTTGCAAGCGAAAAAGAACGTCATTGTACAATTTACAATTTTCTCATATTGACGCTAAAGGATGCCATGTGCGTCGGATTTAGACGAGCGTCACCTGTATGACGCCTTGGGTTCTGCGTCTCATATTGATGCTAAAGGATGCCATGTGCGTAAGATTTCAACGAAATGTACAAAGCGTCACATGTATGACGCCAAAGGATGAGAACGGGCTGGTTTCTTCTTAGTTGTTTCTTGTCCGTTATGTACATTAGGGTGTTACGTTACATCTAACATTGTTACATTAATGTTTATTGCATTAGTGTCATGTGTGTTACCATAATGGTGTTTAGTATTTGTGTTGCTTTTGCTTCTACTGCACATGCTTTTGGTAGATTTAATCTGCCCAGTTTTGCTCTCTCGCGGCTGCTAAAATGTATTCCCATATCGTTCTCTACTTAAATCGTATCACATCAAGAACATAGCCAGAGGCAAACCTGCTACTTATTTTGGAGGGATTCCTTAATGAATAAGTTAAGACTCACATCTCACTGCCTTTGTGGAGATGCCATTCCTGGCGAAGCTCGGGATTAAGGACACAAAGCATGGAGCGATAAATAAGGATCATATTAAGTTAGGGAACGTGAACATGTTCCAGATATTTGTTATTGTGCTAGTGTTTTGGTAAGATAAGCAGAAAATATCCAACTTATGAGTGGAGTCATGCTGGGAAATATGCTAAATCCAGCTGACTTCATTTTCACACTATTTCCCCTTATGTATATCACTTTATCACTCCTTTTGTTTATAATTGGCCCTCTCTCTTTTTCTTCACCTCCATACTCATCCACTCAGGCATGAAAGCTGCAATCAGCCATATTTTCAAAAATCAATAGAGAATCTATTACTTATTAGCTGTGATTGCTCCCTCTGCTGTGTGAAAAAGAATCAAGCATCTAGGCCACCCAGTCTGAGTGTAATATGTTAGGAAACTGCCAGGATTTCACCTTTGAGAAGGACATTTCTTTCCGTTAAGTTTTTTAAGACACAACGGGAAAGAACCCCTTCCCGAGTGCTGAAGCAGCTACGCAGGGTGGAAGTCAATGTATTATTGGGGAAGTAAAACTCTTGCTCACATTACTAAGAACCGGTTTTATTGCAGACACAATGTCAGACAGATGCCATAACAGCAGACAGATTGAACACTAAGTTTCAAATGACAGATTTTTAGCAAACTGACTCTAACAAGAACAAGTTGCAGCATTAATGATTGAAGCTCGAAATCTCTGTCAGCTCACTGGAAAAGAGAAATCTGATTTAATGAGATTCAATTGCTCCATTTCCTGCATGAGATTCTCATTTTTGTGTCTCTTCTAAAGTTACAGTTACAGAAATATCACAGATTTTGTTCAGATTTGCCAAAATCAGAGTTTGACAAACGCATTTTTATGTGTGTTTTTTTATTTTTCTGCTTTATTTCAATGTATGTTTATACAAAATAGCTAAAAACTCATTATATAACAATAAAAACAGAATTCATTATAAATATTTTAATAAGAATACTTATCATTATTTAGGACATTCCCGCACAGTTGTTTTGCAATATAAATCATCAAAGGATAAAATGTTCAAATTCTTTGCTCGTTTAAAAATGTTTCTCATTTATGAGCAAGAGTGAATGGCTATAATTATTGGTAAATCTGTCTGCAATACAAAAGCCAACAATTCTTTGTATGCCTCCAAAAGAATATAGAAATTGAATACGTGAGACAAACTTTCACCATTTCGAAATGATGATGAAATTACGTCATCATTTACTCACCTTCATGTTATTCTAAACCCATATTTCGAATAAAATAAGTGGGTACCGAAGCATATGGCCAATCATAAAACGTATCAAAATCTATAAAAGTGGAATGAAAGAATGTCAGATGGGGTTTGAACAACATGATGGTGAGAAAAGGAAAAAATAAATGAAATGTTTAGGGTGAACAGTTACTTTAAGTCCTCTGAGCTATAAAAAAGTAGGATTCCAATTTTCCTTGGGAAACCATTGCGGCATTCATCCGCAGTTCTTATCTGGAACTATTTTTCCCCAATCGAATGAATATAATTACCTGCATGAGGAGAAGTGAACTTGTTTAATTCCCTTATTTCTAGCTGTGTGATAAATACAGGCTTTGGGACCCTAGGTGATACTCAGCTTAACACAAGAGGTTTTCACCTAAAACACCCAAATCGATCCAAACTAAATACACAAAGGGTTTGTACTCTACAGCATCTTTCTCATTAACCCTGTAACACCCTAACACAACTAACTACTAATGGACCAGTGAACACACACACAGCACCACACACAGGTTGACACAGTCACTGGGCATGTTTGGGAGGGGCTGGTATCTCCCACAGCAGTTTTTTTCCTGTTGTTTGTAATTAAGGTGATCCTACGCTCCCTGTCGTGGCTTTATTTTTAACTCGCCGTTATCTTTTGTCGGTGGCATGAATAATTGCCGCAGCTGATGGGGAGCCAACTGGGAATTGATCCGGGAACCCAATCTGTTTCCATTATTCTGCTCTACTTCTGCCAGTAGCCTCCCGCCACGGCATACCATTACCGGTGCTGAGCCTCGGTCTCTCAGCCCTGGGAGGCCAGTGAAATATTTACAGGAATACCTCTAGCAACCCCTTTACATCTCTTTGCTGACAGTTTGCGGCACAGCCAGCGGCCTCAACCTGCACTGCACAACTATAGGCCTGGGATGTGACAGTAGTAAATGGCTGGATTTTTTTAGGTGATCCCTTTAAACGATTTGAAAGGAAACCTACTGTACCGCAAGCACTGCACAAAGATATTTTTGTTTAATAATTATGGTAAGAGAGGCATTGCGTTTGTTGTGTTTGCCATTAAATTTCCTTTCCCCATTTCACAGAAATTGCATGCTTTGAAAGAAAACATCTTTAGGGCTCACTATTATTTTTTGCTTAATTGCCTGTAGGTGTGTGTGTGCGTGTGTGTGTGTGTGTGTGTGTACACGCATTGAATCACCAAGGGTCGGTTAGAACTGAAATGGTTAATTAATTAATGATTACTATTTTTACTTGGGGTTGTTTTTTTTTTTTCTCATAATTTGTCTCGCACCTTTCATGCTACAGACCTCAGATCATACGTCTTGTTGAGTAGGGATTGTATATATATATTTTTTTTCAGACTATCACTGAAGGAGAGAACCCAGCCATATCTATATAGGCATCTATAGGGAGAAACTACATTAGTTAACATGAATTAACAATGAATCATAGTTCATGTTAATTTCAACATTTACTAATACATTATTAAAATCAAACATTGTATCTGTTATGAACTAACTATGAATAGTTGAACTTTTACTAAGGGCAACAAAGATGATTAAAAACTGTAACAAATGTGTTTCTTATTGTTAGTTAATATTAGTTAACTAGTCAAGTCAAGTCACCTTTATTTAGTGCTTTTTACAATACAGATTGTTACAAAGCAGCTTTGCAGAGATAACAGGACAATAATGCAACAAAGTTTGTTTCCAGAATAAAATAGTGTCATAGTCCAGCTTAAGTAAGTTCAGAGAGGGTTCATTTTTGTTGTAAAAAAGTTATTAATTTAGTTCATTTATATAGCAGCTCTGGAGAAAACAGTGATGTCATCATCCAGCTCAGTTCAGTTCTCATATAATGGTGTCAATGCAGGCAGATCAATGATATTGTTGAATATTAAATGTCCTATTTAATGGACAGATGGCTCCTAATGGGAAGTTACTGTAAAATGTTACCGTCACATTTCCGAGATATGTCACATTGTGAGTTATAAAGTTACTATTACAAGAAACAAAGTTGCAATTGGAAGTTATAGTCACATTTTGAAATATAAAATTACAGTTATAAGATATACAGTCATCCAAATAATATGTTTATAATCGTATTGATGACTGAGTCAGACTGAAAACCCTTAATGGAAACACTTCAATCAATCCGAATGAAACTTTGATCAGATTGAAAGGGGAGCTGTAGACCTGAAATAATGAGATCAACCACAAAAATTAAGAATTGAAAAATCAAATTGAAAAATACTTGCACAAATGTGCAGTGCCATGCTATGTTTATGTATGTTTTATGTCATACAATATCATGTCTAATGTTGAGGAGACTTAACATTTACTAAATATTTTCTAAAAAGCTCTGACATAAATGTAAGATCCCTTTCAAAGGCTACTCTCAATGCTGCTCTCATAGCGCTATGGGAAAATATCTTTGTTTGACCGGTTGTGAACCCAGCAAACACATTTACGTTGTGGCAACATCTGTGGCACGTTGCATTTCTGCTTTGGCAACGTCGGTGTCTACGCGCTCGCAGCATTGTAACAACGTAGAACTGTAAGACACGACATGGCTGTAGCAACGTTGTTGCGCGACATTCAGCAACTGAGAGAGACGTTCTAGATATAGATATCCCCCATTTAGTTATGTTTTGTGGTTCATGTTAATTAGTCAGATGTTAGATAATTATATACATTTTAAACATTGTTTATCCTTATTATTATTCATGGGCCTAACAGTAAATTAATTATAATCAACACCTGCAAACAAGTGTACACTTTGAAGAGTAAAAATGACACAGAAGGTTAGCTAATTCAACTTTATCGAAACTGCATATGGCAATCAAATTGCACTGAAAAAAATAAATAAAAAAATACGAATACACACATTTCTTTAATGTGTATAAAAAGTGTATAAGTATAAAAAATAAAACATAAAAAGCAAAGGCAGATCAGAATATTTAATGAACAGGCACAGGTAAACTTTGCAGAGAACAAAGCAAATCGGAGCTTCACATGACAGGACTATACAGGGAGGACTAGCATGAGCAGCCATAATAGCATAAATAGCAGACAAATCAAAGGAAAAAATAAACAGGTGTGCGAGCGGTTACAAATTTTCGCTGAAAAGTCGCTGTCTGTTCGAGGAGTACTGAAATGTCAATTAATCATCATTAAAGTCATTTTGGCTTCATTATGGCTAATATTTGTCATACCTGACCAGAAGATGTTCAACTCTTTTCCTAACGGTAAGGATTAAAGGATATCTGAATACTAAAATAAATATAGCTAACGTTAGCATACTGTCACAATTCTGTTCTGTCTTGTCTGCACCTGTTCTTGTTAGTCCCTGATTAGTTAACCTTCATCCACCTGTGTCTAGTTAGTTCCCTCGTTTACCCTGTGTATATATTCTCTGTTCAGTTCAGTCCATTGTCGGTTATTGTTTGCGTGTGCATGTCTTGTGGACACGTTGTTACATTCTGTTAAACCCGCTTGTTTCATTAAAACTTATCTCCGTTGGAAATTACCTTCATCTGTCTGTTTCATCTGCCAAGCCATAAAAGAATAGCCGACCCTCAATAATGAGAAAATGTAATGTGATGGACGCACCCACGCTGCTGCAACTACTCCTCCGCCCAGAGAGCAGGCCGTATCTGGGGTACCTGGCCTGGATGCTCCGGAACGACAGCCTCTCTTCCGCAGCCGATGAGCCAGAGGCGCCCACTGAGGTAGTCCCAGAGCCGGAGAACTTCAGAGCCCCGGAGTCAATGCTGGCGAGGAAGTCCATCGCAGAGCCAGGAGGGGATTGCAACCTGATAGACCTGTGGTCCGCGGATCCTATTCCTACCCAATTCCCCACCCTCATATCATCTTTTTCGCCGGTCCCGTCCGGAAGTCTTCCGTCCGCATCCCTGCCTGTCATCCTCATCCCGTCTCCATCGCTGGTCACGACCAGCCCCCTGGATCCGTCGGCACCACTGGTGCCGTGTAGCTCCTCGGCTCTGCCACCGCCGCTCACGCTGTGCGGCTCATCATCCGTGCCTCGGGCTCCCCTGCCACCAGCTCGGATAGAGGCCGAGTCCCAGGCTACAAATCGGGCCTCCAGGTCCAAACCACCACCTGGTCCTGTCAGCCTGTTGCCTTCACCTCGACCCACCACTCCTTCATCGCCTCCACGGTCCGTCTGGCCGGAAGCTCCGCTGGGCTCAATCGCCACTCCGGGTCGGCCTTTGCCGGTCGACGTCCAGCTACAGCCACGGACTTCTCCCTTCCTCTGACCTCCCCGTCGGCCTCCCTCACCAATTCGTCACCCCGGTCATCCATCCCCATGTCACTGCCTCAGTCCTGCAGGTCAGCGGCTCAGCTCACGTCTTCCGGGTCTACAGTGTCGCCATGGTCCGTCAGCCACTCGGTTCCACCGTTTCCTCCACCTCTAATCATGGTTCCGCCTCTGCCTATCGCCCCAGGATTCTGTCTGCCCCTCCACCCGGACTCCACCCTGGCTCCTACCCCGTCTGCGCCCCCATGGTGCCCATGGCCGATGCCCCCAGGGAGTGGCGATCGAGCCCAGAGTGGCGATCGAGCCCAGCGGAGCTTCCGGAGGCGATGAAGTCCTTCCCCAACTCCAACTCTGTTTTTTTTTACTTTTTGTTATCATCACGGCGCTCAGACGCGCCTTTCCGAGGAGGGCGTAATGTCACAATTCTGTACTGCCTTGTCTGCACCTGTTCTTGTTAGTCCCTGATTAGTTAACCTTCATCCACATGTGTCTAATTATTTCCCTCGTTTACCCTGTGTATGTATTCTCCCCATTCAGTTCAGTCCCTTGTCGGTTATTGTTTGTGTGTGCATGTCTTGTGGTGACGCTGTTACATTCTGTTAAACCCGCTTGTTTCATAAAAATGTATCTCCGTTGGAAATTACCTTCATCTGTCTGTTTCATCTGCCAAGCTGTGACACATACACTGATACTGTCATTTACACAAGATTGCAAACTCGCAAAAATTTATCATCAGCTAACGTTATTCTGTAGTTATAGCAACCTTTTGGCCATGTTGTTAAAACGTTGTTAGAAGGTTGGGTACTTTGTTGCAAAGTTCTGTGTTTGCTGGGAAGTATGTGTGGCAAACACACCAAGAAACTCTAATTCTCAATGTTAGTCCCTAGTGTGTGTGTGATACACTGTGTCTATCCATTTTTTTTAAAGAGTTAGAGTTCCAGCTGTCAGTGTGCAGACATTTCTCAAGTGTGAAAGAAAGAGAGAAAAAAATCGTGTCGCAAAAAATTAGGCGATGCGTGCCTCCTTGTTCACGGCCCATCCCAGAGTACAATACACATGAGTTTTGCTTTGAGTGTTTGGAAGAAGAGCATGCAGCCCTTGTGTTTGAGCATAGCAAGTGTGAGCACTGTGAATTGTTCACTGTTAAAGTGCTTCATGTTCGTTTCACATATTTTCAAGGGTAAGCGCCCACATTAAGATTGTGGGGCTCATGAGTCGATCTGGCTGAGGAGCGAGAGACGGCTCCATCCCTCCAGATTGCAATGTCCTCGTTTTCAATTTCGAAGCGCGCCCCAGTGCTTCTTTCTGAGCAGAGGACAATGCATAGCTTGTTTCTGGCGAGATAGATCTAGAGTGTGCCGCCTCTGAGCGTTCCTCCCGTGATGATAAAGCACAATAGGAACTACTCGAGGTGCTGACTTGTGCAGTGGCCAGGTTACAACTGGACTGGTCACAGCAACAAGAGACCCCCAAATGCCAAACGCTCGAAACTAGAGGATAGATTTCTGTCCGGTGGCCAGGAGGAGGGACCTGAGTGATGGTCTCTCCCTTTCTTTGAAGACCTCCACGCCAAAACCATATACATGGCGTTTCTTTGTGCCTTCATCGTCGACATCTTTGATTATCGTGGGTGTGAAGGCAAGTGGTTATACGATGTTGCCTCAGATTAAAGAGGACTATCTCTCTCCTTGGAGCGCATTGTTTTAAAAAAAAAACCATGCCCCCCACCAAGCCACTGGTGGGGCAAGTGTTCCAATTCACAGGTTAGACTGGTGCTGCGCTGCACACCATGGTGAATTTACAGGCGTACCAGGCTGACCTGTTGAAGGACTTGAGTACATGTGGTATAATCGACGAGGAGGCATTCTCTGAGCTTCGTCGGGCCACGAATTTGTCTCTCCGTGCGAAGTAAACGGCCTGTGCCGTCAGCCATTCCATGGATGCTTTGTTCACCACGGACAGACATCTGGGAGCCCAGAAAAGAAAGCCCACATGGGGCCCTAAAGGGCCCTATTTCAACGATCTAAGCTGAAGCACATGGTCTAAAGCACACGGCGCAAGTGCACTTAGGCCGTGTCCGAATCTACTTTTGCTAGTTTAACGACGGGAAAAATAGTCGGCGCACCCGGCACATGGTCTAAAAGGGTTGTCCCTATTCTCTTAATGAGTAAAGGGTGTGTTTTTGGCGTAAAGTGCAATAAACCAATCAGAGTCTCATCTCCCATTCCCTTTAAAAAAGTTGTGCTTACGCCATGGTGGATTCGCTATTTACATGCCGGAATTTGCAAGTGGAAAGACTCAATGCGTCTCCAGAGAGCAAACGGATCTGCTCGTGCACAAGGTAAAAGCGAGCAAGCAGACCATCTACGGGACAAAGTGTATGCACGTCGTGGACCCGCCTATAGGCACACATTACTAACGCACTATTTAAAAAACAAAAAAAAGAATGCGCCATCGACCTTAGACCAGCTTTCAGTTGGTCAATGGCGCAGTCTATTTCAGTTGCCTCAAAATAGCAATGCGCCAACAATACGCCTCAACAAACCTCGCTTTCAGACCTGCAGCCCATGGGCACACAAATAGGCGCAAATGCATTTGCTATTTAAAAACGTGACGCAGGACGTGAAAATTATAACTGCGTCGGACTGAAACTAGCAAAAAACACTTGCATGGCGCCTGGCGCTGCATTGCGCCTGGTGTATGATAAGGCCCAAAGGGTTTGCCCTTGCCCACACTGTCCCACATTGTCCCACAGAAAGCCCACACCACCCACAGTGGGCCCACACTGGCATGTTTGCTGAGTTTTACATTTGTGTTTTTTTTCTTTTGTTGGATATCATGTACTGTAAATATGTAAATGTGTTCAATTTTCAGTAAAGCTTTACTTATGCTTCATGCTTTGTTGATGATTTGCTTAAGTCTACTTTTGTTGTTTGTTTTTTGGTACAAGGTCTAGTTAGTTCTGTTCTGGATTATGTCAATGTCCCTTCAATACCCCTAGACTAATAGGGACGTAATAAAGTCATATAGTGAGAAATCACATTAAGAGATATCCAATTAGATGTAATTTTCCATTGTGAGAGATAGTTACTTTTTCTTGTCTTTTCTTATTTTACTATAAGGATGAAATATTCATAGAAAACACAATAAAATGTCTATTTTTAGTACTGCGCAACATTTATGTAACATTGATGATAATTGTGCTTCTATTAATAGCTACAGTCCTACACGTAGTCATTGGGGGCAGTCAGCATTTTAGCGATTGCGTGCTTATACGCTTAACTGCTTAATATCATGAGGTCTTGGAAAGCAACTCCTACAGCTGATCAGGCTCAGTGTGAATTCATACAGAACTGCAGGAACAATAGTTCTCTCAGATTTGCAGTATTACTGAATAGATCTGGTCAAGAAAACCTCTCTTTGCCAATGACAGCTGTAGGGTGTTTTTCTCGTCACTAAATTTGAACAATTTGTTAGATTGTTATGCACCTTTTGATGTTGACACTTCATCTGATCCATTTGTGAGATTTTTTGAACAGTTCTGTGGTTTATGATTTGTAAAAAAAAAAATATATATATAAAAATAAAAAAATAGATGGTAGTTATCTAATAAATCATTATTACTCATACACCTATATAGTATGCTACAATTTAGAAGTACTTGCTGTGCTTAAAGGGGGCGTCTTCCCCATCAGAGTTTGTGATAAAGTCTCTTGTAATGATAAACTACCTGTTGTAAAAACTTAAACCTTCCAGCTGTTGTAGACGTATTTCTTCATACAAATGTTTGAACGTTAACATTTCCTGCATATTTCATTTCGTCAATGTTGGAGCACCACTGTTTATGCTAATTAACAAGGAAATAGTTCTGCGGGACAACTTTCAGGCACAAAACCAAAGATGTAACATCAGCTATTTTGTTTCCATAGAGACATAATCAATTCAGCTTCCACTTTGGTAAACATTAGCAACCTTTTAGCATTAAATGCAATGATTCATGATTCAGTCAATACAGTATGCAATAAAAAAAAAGAAAAAAAAAAAGCTTTTGGTTGAATAAAGCACCCATGAAACTCATGCGGATCTTTAAAAAGAGATTAAAAAGCATTTGGTCCAGCTTTCAACTGTCCATTGTTGCCTTTGTGTCCTCTTTATCACCCATCTGGCATTTCATAATGTTGATTAGTCCAATTAAAATGGGTTTCATGCATATTGGTCATGAATAAAACCAAATGGGTCAGCACCGCAATTCTGCCATGTTATTTCATTGCATTTTCCCCAATCGCTTTGTTAGAACAGAGCAAATCGGATTGCGTTCTGCTTCCGTGCGTAGCACGATGTTTAAAAAGTGAAAATGATTTAAAACAAAAGTGTCAGAGAACATCAGCGTCAAGCCCTCAAAGCAACTTGAAGTGAAGTGCATTTCTTTAGAAAGCACAGGGGAGAACAGACAGAGAAATATACAAATCAGTGGTTATAGGGCACTGACAGATGCTCTGTGCTTCCAGAAATGTTCTTAAGAGAATGATGACTGGTAAAGAAGGCAGCATGTCTCATTTGTTAGAAGCACATATTAGACACTCTGACATGTTATATCAGTACTGCAGCTATAAATTACCAATAAAAAAATAATCTATGCTGAATGGGCCTTTGGAAAGGATATGAGTTAAAGATGAAGGATGACTGATGTCATGCTCCATTGAAAAAGGGTGTCCATAATTTGCTCTGTTCCTTTACTCCTTCAAAAGGACAAATGACCCAGTCGTATCTTGTGGCATAAAACTTGCCCCAGAGCTCCTTTCGCTTTCATCTGCCCTTACAGCTTGCTGTTTAGAGGACCATTGAGTGCACTTATTGTGCACATGGCATTGGTGGCCTTTGACCTGTTGGCCTCCTCATTTTTCACATTCTTTCTAAAGGCTTTTATAGTATCTTCTTCCAACCTTAAAATGTAGGTCGTCTGTTTCCTTGAGGCTAGATCATGCTGGCCTATTTGCAACCATGTGAAAGCTGTTGCGGTGCTCATTGGTTTCTCATCGGGCACCGTCTAAGAACATCACGATTAGTGAGGAACACTCATTTTTCATGAACTGACATGAAACATGGACATTATTTTCTAAATGAAAGTAGAAACACACTCTGGATCTTTTCCCCAATCTCAGCACTTGTGAAATGCAACCTAAGCTGTATGCTGACCGAATTTGCCATCCAGAAACTCCTGAAGCGTATAAATAAGATCTTTGGCTGAGCTCAGTTATATACTTTTTTCTTCTCATCTGCGTCATAATTTATAGGAATGGTTCATCCAAAAATAAAAACTCTGTCATCATTGACTCACCCTCATGTTGTTTGAAACTTATATGACTTTCTTCATTCTGTGGAGCACAAACGAAGTTTAGCAGCCATTGCTCTCATATCTCATTCGCACTGGAGCATATTCACATTTAGCACATCACGACGGGTTAGGACAAAGGTTCTCAAAGTTGTTGATGCCACGGACCCCTATATATGAAGATTCCCTTGAAAGAGACTGTCATCTTGAAAAATAAAGGCAGCTAAATATGTTCATGCATAGACCTACAGATTGAAAAATTTGGTAACACTTTGCTTGAAGGGGTGTGCATAAGACTGACATGACACCTTCATGTCATGTCATGTCATGACACATGTCATGAATATGAAGGAGGTTTCATGCATGTTTATGACAACTGTCATTAATTGTCATTCGCTCAATTATGACATTTTTAATGCAAATATGACATTGTTTGAGATGTCTTGGTAATGACACCTTGACATAAACCAATACATCATAACCTGTCAGTGTCTTTGTTATGACAACTTGACATTAACCAATACATCATAACCTGTCAGTGTCTTGGTAATGACAACTTGACATTACCAAGACAACATAAATTGTCATAAATATGTCATAAACATGACATAGCAGATTAATTATCAATCTTAAGAAACCACTTAGCTTTATGGGTTAACATTACATTAAACTGTCATGTGCTTGGTTTTGACATTGGCTGTTATGAGGCCATTTGGTTTCTTAAGTTTGATAATTAATCTGCTATGTCATGTTTATGGCATATTTATGACAATTTATGTTGTCTTGGTAATGTCAAGTTGTCATTACCAAGACACTGACAGGTTATGATGTATTGGTTTATGTCAAGTTGTCATTACAAAGACATCTCAAACAATCTCATATTTGCATTAAAAATGTCATAATTGAGCGTATGACACTTAATAACAGTTGTCACAAACATGCATGAAACCTCCTTCATATTCACGACATTTGTCATTTCATGATTATGAAGGTGTCATGTCAGTCTTATGCACCCCTTCAAGTAAAGTGTTACCAAAAAATGTAAATATTATAAATGTGTTAAACATAAAGCTAATAAAAGTTAATATTGAAAGCTTTGAAAATAACAACAAAATAAATCTCTGCTGCTCTTTTCCTCCAGACAGAAACATTTTTTTTCTGTGTATTTAACATTTGTAGATGGTCTACAGCCGGTGGTGTCCATCCCTGCTCCTGGAGGGCCACTGTCCTGCAAAGTTCAGCTCCAATCCCAATGAAACAAGGTAAAGGGGTCATGAACTGGCTTTTTAAATTGTTTTATATTGTTGTCTGAGGTCAACTTATGACATTCGCTTGGTTTTTACATTCAAAAACATCAAAATGAATAAGTAATAGGCTATTTTCTACCCTAGTTTTGAACCTAGCTCAAAAACGCTCGGTTTTTATGGCGTCTCGCATTGAAGACTTGGAAGTAAACGCCCACTGCTGTGAGTGGATAACAGTTTTGCATATTATAATGATTTTCGTGTAATGCGCGAATTGGTGGGCGGGGCTAAACCGCCCGTGTTGAAGTAGGCGTTGATCTTCTTCTGCAGGGGTGGTGTTTTATCCTCTTTGTCGTCATAGTTCCCCACTTTGAAAAACGAGTCGTTTGCTGAGCCTGATGTCAATAAAAGCTTTTATTGGACTAACAAGGACGTTTTCAGTTCTGAAACTTACAGGATATTCTTATAATTTGATGACCTCTTAGATGTCAAAAGCTCAAGGAAAATTTGATTTCTCAGTTCATCACCCCTTTAAACTCTGCAGGACAGTGGGCCTCCAGGACCAAGTTCTGACACCCCAAGTCTACACCAATGGATGTCTCCCTCATATACACACCTGATTCAACTCATAAGCTCATTAGTAGAGACTGCAATAGAGTTCTCAACGGGCCTGAAAATTACAACCCGACCCGACCCGGCCCGTGGCTTTTAAAGCCCGGACCCGATGTAACCCGACACATCAACATGAATTATCTGCCCGAACCCGGCCCGACGCCCGACGCCACCCTTTTGATCGGTGAGTGATGTAGAATAGAATGACTGCTCTGCCTTTCCTGGGAGTCTGCTTCGGAGTCTTCAGCGACGGAGTCTTCCCTGCCTGAGACAGCCCTCCCACTTCCAGTCATGGACCCTGCTGCGCTTCTCCTGCCGATCTCCAGTCCAGCTGTGACATCAGCTCCGCGTCCCAGAAGGAAGAGGAGGAGGAAGGGACCCTCTTGTCCTCCGTCTCTGTCTTCCCATAAGCCCGCTCCAGCAAGCGCCGTCCATGAGCCCGCTCCAGCAAGCGCCGTCCATGAGCCCGCTCCAGCAAGCGCCGTCCATGAGCCCGCTCCAGCAAGCGCCGTCCATGAGCCCGCTCCAGCAAGCGCCGTCCATGAGCCCGCTCCAGCAAGCGCCGTCCATGAGCCCGCTCCAGCAAGCGCCACCCTAGAGGCCGCTCCAGCAAGCGCTGTCCCAGAGCCCGCCTCAGCAAGCGCTGTCCCAGAGCCCGCCTCAGCAAGCGCTGTCCCAGAGCCCGCTGAGAGAGTTGCGGCCGATCTAGCCGCTAAGGAGGTTCTGCGAGCAGTTTCAGCTCGTCAGGAGATGCCCGTCATCATTGCGGCCAAGACCCTTTCCGATTACCTGTCTCGTCTCGTCGCTATTCTCGAACCCCCTGTCTGTCCTGCCTTGTCCTCAGCTCCCAAGCCTGTCTCTGTGAGCGCTGCCCCTGATCCTATCCCTGTGAGCGCTGCACCCGAGCCTGCCGCTGTTATTGCTGCACCCTGTCCTGCCCCTTTGCCTGCTATGTCTCACGTCAGGAGCCCCGGTTCCGCATCCTCTGTGTCCTCGTCTGAATCTGTTGCTGCTAATTCCCGGTCTGTTTCCCCGTTCGTCCCTGTCTCCACCAGCCCCCGGACTGTTTCCCCATCTGTCCCTGTTTCCACTAGCCCCCGGACTGTTTCCCCGTTTGTCCCCGTCTCCACTAGTCCCCGGACTGTTTCACCGTTCGTTCCTGTCTCCACTTGTCCCCGGTCTGTTTCCCCTGTCACCATTAAACCCCGGACTGTTTCTCCCAAGACCTCTACTCATGTGTCCCCGTCCAAGCCTGCCCGGAGTTCTCGTCCTCAGCCCTCCTCCCGTGGACCCAAGACCCCCAGTCCTCCCATCCATCCTGGACCTCCCCCCATGAACTGTGTTTCCTCCACCTCCTTTGCCTTGTATGTTGTTTTTGATTTTTCACCCGAACCCTGTTATTGTTTATTCCTGTTTGCCATTGTTAGTGTTTTCCATGTTTTGTTGGTTCGTGTCTTTGTCACAGTCTGTCATGTCCCGTGTTTAATGTCCCCTTGAGGAGCGTCTGGTAGCCGCTCCTTAAGGTGGGGGTTCTGTCATGATTCTGCCTTAGTATTCTTGATTTTCCTAGTCGTGAGGCAGGATCATGACAGAATCATGTTTTATGTACAAGCGCATGGTCTGTTATTTGGACCATGTGCTTGTGTTGTCTCGTCTCGTTACCCCGCCCCCTTGTTATCCTCGTCTTGTGATTATTGTCTAGTCAGTTTCACCTGTCCTCTTCATTAGTGTTCCCTATTTAATCCTCTTGTATCTGCTGTCTTTTGTCGGTTCATTGTGATTGTTACCTGAGTGTTAATCCTTGGTCAGAGTCTGTGAGTATCTTGTCAAGAGTTTTAGTCCTGTTGCGCTATTGCCTGTAAAGGTTATTTGTGTTCTTATAGTTATCTGTCTCAGTCTAGTTAGTCTTCATAGTCCTGTCTTGTTTTGCCCCCTCGTGGGTTTTGTTTTCCTGTTTTTTGTATCAATAAATCCTGTGTTCATTGCATCTGCTGTCTGCGCTTGGGTTCACCTTCCTCCACATAACAAATATATCACAGAGTGATAATAATGAAGCAACAAGGGTATATTGGCGCATACATCATAATGAAGCAAGAAGTGCAGGTGCATACAACATCAGAACAGCTGTTAAAAGCATGCATACAAAACACAGCGTCCGGAATAAATCCGCGGGACGAGCGAAGTGCACGCACGATAATAGGGCTGACAGCTGAAACCAACGCATACTGAAAAGACGCAGAACACAGAAGGTTGTGCTATAAATGCATTAGTCGTCTAAGTAGTCCAGAACGCGCTCCCTACTGAGTCCTAAGGGGTAAAGCACTGCATAGGCTACTTTTCATGAACGGAGCATGACACCTTCGAACACGAATCTCGGTAAACGCCTGTGAAAGTATGCGTGTTTCAGATCCACCGCTATAAACCAGTCTCCGGGTCGAATGTGCGCGAGGATCTGTTTTTATCGTGATAATCACATTACATTATAACTCGTGTTTAGCCAGTCTTATGCCACTCGGTACCACTTGAAGATACTCTTTAGTCTTTACCGCTATATGGAGGTATTTTGTCATGTCTAATGTATTAGGGCCACCAGAATGCAACCAAAGCACAATAACTAGAAGGCTAGGTAATTGTAAATCATACAAAATAAATGCCATGATCACTAAATTTTATACAGGTGTTACTATAATGATTTTGTTAATGGTGATCAGCAACCAAATATTGATAATGTGGAAGTTACTGCCTTTTGCCTTGGCATGACTTCTCACTTTTTGTTGACAATACAAAGGCAGAGTACAGTAACTTCAAAATAGTTGTCAAAAGTCAAGTTTGAGCTCAAAATTTTGTTATGTAGATAATTTGCATTACTTAAACATCTAATTTCCAGATTTTCAGCGCCCTACCTATAATTAATTTGGCGGGACAACTAAAAATCTTTAAAGTCATTTTTCTCAGTTCCACACTCTAGCGAGTTAAGGTCTTTTGCCTTTGTAGGGCAGTGCTGCGCTTGACGCAGAGAGAGAGAGAGCCCCGGCCGCGCGCGCGCGCACTCTCACGTCTCCCACATTCCGCCCATCCAGCTGACATAAACCACATTTCAATAAACGAAAAAACCTATCCAGTGATTAAATGTTTTCTGTATTGACGCACATCTTGTGCGATGTCCTAAACTGCCGAGATAATCACACAACGTGTGCCGTGGCTAGACGTCCGAAACGCAAACGAATGACTCATTTTAACCATTCACTTTAACTCACCACTGAACTTAGTCACGAGACCTCTGAATCGGTGTATAAAATCGGTAACACTTAATTAGATTAGTTAACATTTACTATTAATAAACTGCACTTCTACAGCATTGTTGAGGTCTGCGTCAGGTCTGCCCTCGCGTCGCGATGCACGTTGAACGCAGCAGCCAGACTTTCTTTACAGTGAACAGCAGCGATGAATAATACTTTTTTTTTCACTGTACAATTCAAAAGATTAAGGCCGAAGTCCGACCCGACCCGAGTCATTTGCAAATATTTTCGACCCGAACCCGGCCCGAACCCGCGGGTCCCGTCGGGTTTGTCGGGCCGACCCGACCTGTTGAGAACTCTAGACTGCAAGACTTGTGCTGCGTCCCAAATCACATACTATCCATCCTAAATAGTATTCGAAATTAGAATTAGTACGTCCCAAATCGTAGTATGTTGAAATTAGTATTTCAAAGATACCTTTTTCGGTTAGAATCCGAAGTGCAGATCCATGCACACTCTATCGGCTGATATTGCCCACAACCCATTGAGCATTGGACGAGGATTCGATTAGAACTACAAACACGAATATAACGTGCTAAAAAACACAAACATAGAGGACGACAGCTAAGTAGAGAGGTTTAGATAAAGCTATTTGAGTGGTTAAAATTCAGTTTCTAACCTGACGAAAAAAATATTTATTCAATGTTATCCGCATTATATTTCATCTGGAACAACATTGTGAACTTTTATGAAGATCTGTTTGGTTAACTTCTAAATGCATCATTATGCAAACACATGAGGAGAGTCAAGACCCACGACTGACAGATCAATGTGCTTCTACATTTCTCTCCAATACGGTAGGAAATTAAATTAAATTGAATGTGGAGGATATTAACTGTGACAAGGTGATGAAGTGACAGAGCGGTTGGTTAAAGATGCAATTAATGCGAAATATTATGTCCCAAAGCTTGCCTACTCTTCAGATACACACTGAAAAGTGTGTAGGCTACTTTTTCTTCACAAAACAGAACATATTTTTAGGGCGTAGTATAAGTAGCATACTTGGGATTCAGCACTGAATTCAAAGTTTTGAGGGAGACAGAAAATGTGCAGTGGAGTTCCCAGGACTGATTTGAGAAGCACTGGTTTGGATTGGAAGCAATCGTTGCATGCTTAGTTAAAGTAATGTGTTTGTTGCATTGAGAAGATAGAATGAATGCTGGTTACTTTAACGGTTGGGAACGGGAAGTGACGTGAATGCTTGAATGTTTTTCACACAGTTCGGTGACGTGAAACGAGGTGACGAGAACAATAAAGAAGTGAAGTAAGCTCAAGTTCGAGTCGAACTTACAGATATAACAATTTTCGACGAGAATGGAAGATGACTTTCCCATGCTGTCGTTATCTCCCCCGAGCCCCTTTTATCCCGGCATCCCGTTATCCCGGCGAGCCTATGATCCCATGGGAGCAATGGAAAAGGTCATTTGAAACGTACCTGTTAGCAATGGGCCTCGAGGCTGTCCCGACGAAGCGGAAAATAAAAAAAAACTGAGTCTCCTGCTGAAACGGCTGCTGTTCCGACAGTGCGCAGGTGATTGCTCCATATGTCGCTGATTTAAGAGGGCTGGCAAAAACTGTTTTGGTACTTCAGACGAGAGATGATACAAGATCAGATAATTGAGAAAACGAACAATACACTCGTTCGGGAGCGGCTGCTTTTGGAAGATGTTCTCACTTTAGAGAAAGCTGTAATTCTGGCCTCTCAAATCGATTCTGCTTCCCAGTGCGCTGCTAAATCAAAGCTGGCACATGAATCACGTGTAAGCAGTGGGGACATGTTACAAGAATGCATACAAGTTCATGGGGCAGAGGCAGATATATCTTCGAGTGCGGACATACAATATACATACCCTCAAGTCCAGCGCAGATGTGTAAATCGTAGCTCCACTAGACACTCATCACGTGCCCATGACTGTCCGGCACGGGGACAAACATATCGACGCTGTCAAAAGCTGAACCACATTTGTCATTTTGCTCCAGGAAAAGCTCCTACACAGCGAAACCCGCGTGCTAATACTACAACCCCTGCTATTATCCATTCAATCACCACTAATTCAGCAGGGCTTTCTACATGCACTGTTAATATAGCGGACTCTACTTAAGATAGAATGAATGCTGGTTAGTTTAAGGGTTGGGAACGGGAAGTGACGTCAATGCTTGAATGTTTTTCACACAGTTCGGTGACATGAAACGAGGTGACGAGAACAATAAAGAAGTGAAGTAAGCTCACGTACGAGTCGTATTTACAGATATAACAGCAATGGTTTTGTCATGGGTGACATAAGCCTTTAGGCTCAGATAATCATGATTTATTCATTGATTAATTGATCAAATGATTAATTTAAAACCATTGATTAATTCAGGAATAAAACTGACAATCCTGAAATAAAATGTCCTATCTTTATAGTTGAGTCATTGAATCATTTACTGAACTGATTCTTTCAGGAATAAAACAAGTGAAAATGTGGATTCTGGAATCCACTGCTGCTTCAATGTGTAATAAGTGATTATAATCAAGGTATTAATCAATATTGTTCCTTCTAAATATCAAATGAGTTGAATTACTTGAAGCTTATGAGATTTTACTTTGTTATAGAAGTTACCAGTGTGATTATTTAAAATGTTCTTTTCATGTATTCTCTAATGTATTCGATATCTGAATGCAGTAACAGTGTTTGCCCGGCTTCCAGAAATGAAATATGGACTCGTTTTGTGTCTGAGAAATGTCTTTGACGTGTCAATACATACATCTGTTTTTCAAGGGTACCCTGACGACTTTAAGTCACAAGGGTCATTGGAACCAATAGTTTGAGTGACTATTTTGTAGTTAAAGACTTTACTTTTAATGCGTTATATTAAAGTGTCTTCTCCTTAAGAGAAAGAACGTATTATTTAGATGTTTTGAGAAGACTTTCCTGTTTATAGCCTGGCCAAATCCAACCTTGAAAAAGCTGTGTGTGTGTGTTAGTCTTCTTGGTTACAGGTTAAGGAACAACTGCATTATTGGAGATTGACTGACTTGTTGTTCCGGACAGGCTGGAGCCCAGCAACCCAAATCTGCGACCTGGAAGGTCACGACGTGCCAAACTTCAGAGTCCGAGTGTCAGCTGCATAATCGATGGAGTTATGCTTCAGTCTATCTTCTGTATATGTGTGGAAAATGACTGTTTATCTATTTCTTAGCCAATGAGAATCATTCGACTTGAAGCAAGGACGTAGCTTACACCTTGGTGAAGGCTATATTTGCTGTGATCTTTGTAACTGTAAGTGGGGCGGCCTACAAACTCCCACTGAGTCTTGAAGCTGACTTCTGCCTGATGAAACTGCATACTATATTCAGTAAAAATTGTCTTTAATTTATTATAATTCATTCATCATATCTGGTTCTGGGTCTTTGACTGTAAATCCCCTTACACAAGCGACTGTCCTTTACTCAAGTGATTTGCAGCCATAACCCATTCTTGCTTGTATGATATCGCTTTAATATTTTATTTATTTATTACATTGTTTTTTTGGTAACGCTTCCTTTTACAGTACAGTACTTACGTGTACTTATAGTGTACTTACCTAGAAAGTACTGGCTAATATAAGGCAAGTACATGGGTTAGGGGTAGGTTCAGGGTTAGTACCTATTTATTACCCAGTAATTATAATTACTATAATAAGTACATAGTAAGTACATGGGTAACAGGTCTGTAAAAGGAAGCGTTACCGTTTTTTTTTTTACATTAGCCCCCTGTGGCCTAGTTTGAAATACCCTGCTTTAGTACATACACCAATGGTGTTCGACGTGAGGGTAAATAAATGATGACAGAGTTTTCATTTTGGGATGAATTATTCCTTTTAAACACAATTTACACACACAGTCATTCAAACTAGCAAACAATTTCGTAACTCTGGCTGATTTTTTGTCACAGGAGGCTTTGTAAATGTTGTTTTTTCACAGTTGACTGGATTGGGAATATTCTCTGTCTCTGTGGACAAATAACCAATTCAGTAAAGCACAGTCACCACCGCAGGCCTTAAAAAAGCCTATCAAGCTTACCAGGAAGACAGAACGTGATATAAGCGGCATTCAGACGACGTGGATGACTTCCCCTCGTGTGAGGGAAGAATAAACAAAACTCGTGTATGGCTTACCATATTCACGCCTCTAATTAATGAAGGGGCTTTGTGTGGCACACATGTTGTTGTGACAGGTAAAAAAAAGCCTTCTGGAAAAGTCTTGCCAAGTAAGTGCCCAAGCCTGCAGGGATGAGTAGGAGGCCTCCATTTAAATGAAGTAATCTCAGTGAGCTTATTCATGGCTTTCATTCATCCGAAGCTTCTCATAGCGGCTTGTGTTGTAGAGAAATGGGGAAGGGTTGTCGTCATTGTTTAGCTCTCATTTCTCAACTACGCCATGCTATGTATTACAAATAAAAGGTAACACTTTTCTTGAAGGGGTGTGCATAAGACTGACGTGACACGTTCATAATCATGACAGGACACATGTCATGAATATAAAGGAGGGTTTATGCATGTTTATGACAACTGTCATTAAGTGTCATTCGCTCAATTATGACATTTTTAATGCAAATATGACATTGTTTGAGGTGTCAAGACACCTTGACATAAACCAATACATCATAGCCTGTCAGTGTCTTTGTCATGATAACTTGACATTACTAAGACAACACAACCTGTCATAAATATGTCATAAACATGACATAGCAGATTAATTATCAAACTTAAGCTTTATGGGTTAACATTACATTAAACTGGCAGGTGGTTGGTTTTGACATTGGCTGTCATGAGGCCATTATAACATTTTAATGACAAATTCAATTTGTACCACTGTAGTCGAGGTGAAGAAAAATATTCATGACACAGTTATAATGGCCTCATGACAGCCAATGTCAAAACCAACCACATGACAGTTTAACGTAATGTTAACCCATAAAGCTAAGTGGTTTCTTAAGTTTGATAATTAATCTGCCATGTCATGTTTATGACAGGTTATGATGTATTGGTTTATGTCAAGTTGTCATAACAAAGACATCTCAAACAATGTCATATTTGCATTAAAAAATGTCATAATTGAGCGAATGACACTTAATGACAGTTGTCATAAACATGCATAAAACCTCCTTCATATTCATGACATGTGTCATGTCATGATTATGAAGGTGTAATGTCAG
Organism: Rhinichthys klamathensis goyatoka; assembly: GCF_029890125.1. Lineage (NCBI taxonomy): Eukaryota > Metazoa > Chordata > Actinopteri > Cypriniformes > Leuciscidae > Rhinichthys > Rhinichthys klamathensis. Next base: position 80,550 of record NW_026607023.1, read on the forward strand.
TCTTATGCACACCCCTTCAAGTAAAGTGTTACCAAATAAAATGCTCTCTCAGATGCAGCCTGTGCCATAATGAGTTTGAAAGGGAAGCGATGTGCTATAAATAGACTATTTTTAAAATATGGGCAAGGCTGGCATTGCCCATAAGGCTTCGCCATAGTTCTATACTTATTTTATTTTTTATTTTTTGTATTATAATGTATGTTTTTTCTTGTTGCGGCTGCACTGTTCTTGTTGTGAGTTCTGTCTAAACTCATCCCTGACCCCTGAAGTGACCTGCTCAATGAATCAAGATTTCCGCTCTCCAAGGAATGACAGATTCATATTTGTGCTGTCTGGGAAATGTCTGGTGCAAGTCTGACAGAGAAACATGAAGTCGACCCATCGTTCAGAGACACTGTCATTCTAGTGAGATACCTTTATTTTGTTGGACAAAAGAATCTCAAATTCACTGTACAGTGAGCAATGACTGATTTGACAGCTAATGCCTTCTGGTTCCTGGCTGGAGCAAAAAATAGTCATAGTTCTTTTTTTATTTTTATCAATCTAGTTTTAGCTATCCAGGGTAAATATACTGTACTACAACATGCAGATACGTCAAAAGGAAGAAATAAATTGATGAAAAAAATGAATTAGGTAGTGTTTTGGATGACGGAAATACATTTTAATTAAAATTCAGGATTTCTCATCTTTCCACTAGAAGATATAATTCCCAGCATGTGATCTAAGATTTCTATATGTTTCTAATATATTTTACACATTTTATTATAATATATATGTTACAATACAGTTCAATTAGTTAACATCAGAGCTTCATGAACTACCAAAGAACAACATTTTACAGCATTTCTTGATATATAAATTAATGTATTACTATTAATTCATAATCGTTCATAATATAACCAACACAGCTTGAAATGTTACTCTATTACTATATAAAAAAAAAGGCCTAGATTAATAAATGCTGTAGAAGTATTGTTCAGTGTTATTTCATTTAGCAGATCTTTTTTATAATAATAAATTAGCTGCATATTAGGTATATTAAAAGTAATAATATTATTACATATTATTAGCATTAAAGGGCCTCATCTGGGAATACTGGAAGCTCTCTTCTTGTATTATTATCATCATCATCTCTTGCCATTGTATTAAAGATTAAAGTGTCAGCCAGAAGTTGAAAAGTTTAGTTTCAATTGTCCTTCTCTTTATTTCGGGGCATTTAAAAATGACCCAGACATCATTAGCTTTGCTTACCTTGCTTATCTCGTGAACCACAAAACAACTTTTCAATTTTCACACTCATTGAGTATCATAATAGACTATCATAATAAATCTTCTGTTAACAAGTGATGAGCTGGCCCTTCAAGCTTAATGCGTTTCTTTGAGCACTGTATCGAATTTGATTTAACATTCTGATGATGTGTTGCATGAGCACCCTCATTTATGCTGCTTACAGATATTCTGCTAACAAACGCCCAACACATACATCCCTGACACAGTCCAAGGCCAGAGGTGAAGGCAGAGAACACCACCACCTAATAAATGAATAAAACAAGTTTATGGTGTGTTGTAGAAAGCAGCAGTGTCAGTGAAGTTGAGGCTATTTATGTGAGTTTTGCAGCGGGAGAACTATTTTATACTCTTTTTAAAGGAAATAGTAGATGCAAGCACAATTTATGTAAATATAAGACCTCATACAGTCCTTCACACAAAACAGAAATAAAAAGGTCTTTCTGATCAAAATGAATCTGTATTTTTCAGTCACAGTTTTTGGCATGCTTGTATTAAAACGATCTAAGTACACACTGAAAAAATGTCTAATATGCCTTAAAAATAGCAATATGCATGCATTTTTGAGCCAGTCTGACTTGAGCTCAAGTCAAGACACCATTATTTATAGTGATTTATTTAATACAGATTATTTTACAGAAAGCAGCTTCACATTAATAAACTGGAAAATAACAATCAATGATGCAAGCCTTATCAACAAATTCTGCTGTACAGCAGCTCTAGAAGAAAAAACAAGTTTTAGAATGTAAAGATGTAATAATGTAATGTAATAATTAGTTAACATAAAACTAAAATAATTTTCAGATATGGTGATGGTTCCCAGCTTTGCAGCATAACTTAAAGGGATACTCCACCCAAACATGAAAATTCTGTCATCATTTACTCACCCTCAAGTTGTTGCAAACCTGTATGAGTTTCTTTCTTCTGCTGAACACAAAGGAAGATATTTTGAAGAACGATTGGAACCAAACAGTTGTTTGGCACCATTGAATTCCATAGTAGAAAAAAAAAAAAAAAACTATGGAAGTCAATGGTGCCAAAGTTTCAATCGTTCTTCAAAATATCTTGCTTTGTGTTCAGCAGAAGAAAGAAACTCATACAGGGTTGCAACAACTTGAGGGTGAGTAAATGAAGACAGAATTTTCATTTTTGGGTGGAGTATCCCTTTAACAGCATTTGTAATTGCAAAATATGGATTGCAAGCTACAGTATCACAAAAACACAATGCTTAGCTTATTTTTCCATGTAACACATTGTATTCAACTGCAACACTCATACACTGCTTGGAATAAATTAACTTTGAGATCTAAGGTCCCAAAGGAAACATAAATCTCCATAATAGTGACTTCTAACAACACTATACAGCTAAAAACTCTATTAATTCTGAATACAGTACACATCTTCATAAATACCCAAATGCATTGCTGAAGCGTAAAGAATAAAATGATTCAAGAACAGTGTTGGGGAAAGTTACTTTTAAAAGTAATGCATCACAATATTGCGTTACTCCCCCAAACATTTAGTAATTGCATTACTTAGTTACTTTTTATGAAAAGTAATGCGTTAAATTACTTTTGCATTACTTTTTCTCACCTGGGCTGGGCTTGCTTGTTTGTTTTTTAATAACAGCAAAATAATTTCTATTTTTGGCTAATTTTAAGGCCCTTACACACCAAAAGTGATAAATAAGCCTCAGGCTGAAAGAAATGCATGTTTTACTCCTATACAGTAGAGGGCGCCGCTCAAACAAACCTTTCAGCCATTATGGATTAAAGAACAATAGGATAAAGGAGAAGGAAGTTCAGCACTCTTATTTCTAATTTATAATCTTAAGTAATTTTTGCTTATTAGTATAGTTTAATTGAGCATTGAAGGTTAGCAGCAAGTGAGATTAAATACATAAAATATAATTGTGTAATTTAATATAGTTAATTAGTTTTGCATACAATTCTGAGATTGCATTTTACTGTTTTTATTCATTTTGAGGAATGCTGAATGTTTTCGTGCAAGTGAGATGAGTAAATGCATGTTCATATTTATTCTAGAACTACAATAACCATCATGTTTACACCGTGCACACAACACCTCACTTTATTTCTCTCAACATGAAGACAGGAGAGTTAATACATATGAAAAAGTAACTAGCATTACTTATGTGAAAAAGTAACTCAGATATTTTGTTGCAAATTGAAAAGTAATGCGTTACTTTACGTGAAAAAGTAATCTGATTACGTAACTCAAGTTACTTACTACTTACCCCAACACTGTCCAAGAATAATGGTTGTGTGAGTATTCCACTAATGAAGGATCCCACAATTCAGCATTATCTGGTTATGTCTGCAGTAATCTGTTGTTAGAAACGGAAATTACATAGCCTGAATTGATGTCAGAGTAAAATTATGAATACAGTATTTATTGTAACAACCTTCTAATTTAGCCCTAATTTATTTTATTGTCACGTATGTTCTATATCTGTGCATCTTCAACAGTCCAGCCATCCAGTCAGAAACTACATTTCCCAGCATCCCTCCTGTCCCTCACCTGCATTCATTCGACTATCACCTGCACCTGTTTCAGCACACCAATCTACACCAGAATAAGAGCACACACCTCAAAGTCACTCTTGGTCTGGTCTTCATTATGGATTATGGACGACTTACCCACTCTACTTACCTGTGAAGTCTCCTTGTGATTTTCCATCTGTAAGCTATTGTTTGAAACATTATACTTACCTGTCTACTCACCATTCTCTGCAAAGTGGTGTGTGCTCTCTCCACTCTTCCTGCTCCAGTCACCACCAGTCATCCATTACCCTGGTATAAAAGCAAAGAGACACTGTTATTCATTTCATCTGTTAATCATTACTCTGCCTGCTTCATAACTCACCTGCTTTACTGCATATCACCTCTGTCAATAAATAATGTTTTGGGTTAAACTAACTCTCTGTCTCTGAGTCTGGTATTCCCTGACACAAGACCAGACCTACAACATCATCAACCCAAAAGCATATTCATCCGCTGACCTGCTCCTCTTCCTCTCACAAGATGGCCACCCTCTAGAAAAATAGTGGAGGAGTTCCTCGAGCTTTCCCACCTGGTGTCCTGGGGCGACAACACTGATACCCCTTTTCCACCAACAAGAACCGGGTGCTGGTTCGGAGCCAGAGCCAGAGCTGGTTCGGAGTTGGTTCGACTGACAAGCTTACTAAGAACCGGTTTGCCTTTCCACCGGCTAGAGAGCCACAACAGAGCCAGATCTTACGTCACTGCATACGTCTCATGTTGCCCAGCAACGCTAGTGCGGTAGCGCCAAACACAAACACGCCAGGCTTGTTCGAGATGTATCGGCTTCTCGCAGATCGATCGCCGCATGACATCAAAGCACTGCGAAAGCGATCCAAAAGCACAAGGAGTCGTATGATCTCCAAACACTCCCGCAGCTCCGATCGGTCTGCGCCGCTCCGATGCATCTCGAACAAGCCATCAACAAAAACGGACGTTGCGTTACTATGGATGCTCATGGGTTTGCAAAAATACATCGGAATCCAACGCGTTTGTGCAGCTCGCCGTAACTTACATAGACGTATTACATTACATATTATAATCAAGCTGCTATTAGCTCGACTAGCTGCTATTTAAAAATGGCGGTCACAAGTTTCTATAGACCAACGCTACTTTTGCGTCATCGAAGGGTAACGCCCCTTTTTGGGGGAAAACAAACGGATTCCCCTGAGAACAGAACTCGCTCTAGATCTGCTAAGTTTCTTCAAAAAATGGCACAAACATACACACTCTCTTTGCCGGCCGAGGACCGTGAGCGGTAATAAGCTACTGGATACGGGGTTACAGAGGTGTCCCTTTGAAATGGTCGAAAACTGGATTAATGACCCCACGCAGTGGCCAAATATGGACTATTCAGACATCTAACGTTACCACTATCTCATGGAATCACTAAGTAAGTAACGTTAGCCTATTTTTTTTTGTCATTAACACTCACAGTATGACAAACTAGACGATGAGGCCATGTCACTTGGATCATATTTAACTTGATTTAAGCTATTGACAGTTTTGTTGTCGACTAGCTATACTATACTGTTGAAATAGTGGCAGGCTAGGACTAAAGTGGACTTGGCTGGTTTCTGCTTGTGTCTAGAAAGTGCTAGGACTTTGAAAGTTGTAAAAAGGTTTACAGCGTACGGCAAAATATGTATAGGACCTATGTATGTATGTATGGGGCTATCAAATTGGATGTTGTGACATTACGCTATCCTATCTAGCCTAGAAGGCTTGATCTACTGCCGTTCGTGTTGTTACATATAGCCCAGAGCAGTGCTCGTCGATAAGTCATATAACAGTTAGGCCTAAAGCACTTTCTAGACACAAGCAGAAACCAGCCAAGTCCACTTTAGTCCTAGCCTGCCACTATTTCAACAGTAAAATCAGTTAACAGCTAAGATAGCGTGCCTAGTGATAGCTAATCACGTAACGTTAGCTGCTAGCAGCTTCGTCTTTCTAACTAGTAACTAGTATAGCTAGTCGACAACAAAACTATGTCAATAGCTTAAATCAAGTTAAATATGATCCAAGTGACAGGGCCTCATCGTCTAGTTTGTCATACTGTGAGTGTTAATGACAAAAAAATAGGCTAACGTTACTTACTTGGTGATTCCACGAGATAGTGGTAACGTTAGATGTCTGAATAGTCCATATTTGGCCACTGCGTGGGGTCATTAATCCAGTTTTCGACCATTTCAAAGGGACACCTCTGTAACCCCGTATCCAGTAGCTTCTTTAAGTTTGTGCCATTTTTGCTATCAAGAAACTTAGCAGATCTAGAGCGAGTTCTGTTCTCAGGGGAATCCGTTTGTTTTCCCCCAAAAGGGGGCGTTAACCTTCGATGACGCAAAAGTAGCGTTGGTCTATTCGTCTTGTTGGTCACGTTAACCCCGCCCCCAGCCCCTGACGCAAGCGGTTCTTACTTGGCTCTGTTCTAGACCAGCCATGATTTGGTGCTACATAAGAACCACTTTTCCTGGTTCGGAGCTGGTGCTTTGCGTGTGGAAAAACAAAGAACCGAATTGAAACTAGGCTCTGGCTCCGAACCAGCACCAGCTCTGCCTTGGTGGAAAAGGGGTATGTGAAGACCATCTTCTGGAGTGATCAACCCTTTCCCAGCCTCCCCAGCCCACATCAGTCCTCCTGGTGCCGTCGGTCTTCATCTCAGAGATACTACCTGCCTTGGAACTCCTCCCTAGTCCTTCTCCACTTTCCTTACACTGAGCCAAAGCCAATTAATGCCAGAAACCCCAAGCCCAGACAGTCCCTTAACTAACACACCATTGTCACAGAACCAGAGCCCACCGAAGACCCAGAACCTGAGCCAGAACCAGCGCCTGCCGGGAATGGGAAAGGTCACCCCGGAGCCGGTCGTCGTGTCTGACCATTTGCTTCCCATGAGCACAATCAATATATTGGACTCCTTGGTTACCTCCTATTCCTAAACCAAGTCTCCTTCGTCTCCATTGGTCCTGCATTTCCGCTGGTCCTGTCCAGCTACAAGTCTCTCTCATGCATCTTCGCTGGTCCCGCCCGGCTCAAAGTCTCCTTCTTTCGATGATGGTACACCCAGCCTCCCTCTCCTACCTCCTCTACCTAAGCAAGCCAGTTCCTTGGCCCCACCTCCACTGGCTCCCATTACCCCCTCAGCTCCTCCTTCAGTGGCGCAGCACAATGGTTTGGATCCGCCTTTGGCCTCCTGGTCCCCAGCTCTGCCTTGGTATGACAATACCCAAGCTCCACCTCTTGCCTCAGAGCCCTGGACTCCACCTCAGCCCTTCCGACCCTTAGGAGGAGCCACCTTGGCTCCATGCTCCCTCTTCTCCACCATGGACAATCATCCCACTGGGATTCCAGGCCTCCGGCTAAGCCTTAGCTATCCATCCCTTCAGGCTCCACCTTCCCTCTGGATCCACCGTTGACCTCAATCGCTTCAGCCCCACCGTTTTCCAGGTCCCCGCCTCAGTCCCATTAGCCGTTAGCTCCGACTTGGCCATCCAGACCAGCTGTGTCACCCTGGCTCTTTGCCTCCTCAGCTTTGCCTGTGTCTCCACCTCCCACGGCTCCATGCCTGTTGGACTTTACCTGTAAAATCTACATGTGAATCTCTAGTGATACTCCAATGATCTCCTTGTATATCTCCAGTAATCTCCTTGTAATACTTCAGCAATCCCCTGTAATTTAATTGTTCAAAACATTATACTTACCTGTCTACTGACCATACTCTGCAAAGAGGTGTGTGCTCTCTCCATTCACTACAGTCACCACAGGTCCTCTGTTACCCTGGTAAAAAGGAAAGAGATAGTCATCATTCATCTGCTCATCATTACTCTGACTGCTTCATAACTCACCTGCTTAACTCCGCATATCTCTGTCAATAAACACCTGTTTGGGTTAAAATAACTGTCTAAGATTCTGGTATTCCCTGACATTTATTTATTGTTTGTTTGTTGTTGAAGCGGTTTATAAATATGCATATGATACATTTAGATAATTCTTGCCTTTTATGTAGGCTGAACTGCAAAACTGCTTTTCAGCAATTCACATTATCATTATTCATCCGGCAGATGCTTAAATTCAAAGCAATTTAGAAACTTGGCAAAGAGGCCCTTCAAAGAATACATTTATCAGTTGTTCTGGGAATTGAACCCATGACATTGGCATAGTGCCATGCAATTGTGCTATAGGACTTTAACTTTCAATGCTGCTCCATCCAGACAAACTGCTTTGTCTGCACCACACGTGTTTGGCACAGCCCAGACAACCTTTTCTGTTATGAAAATGTCAGTCACCCACATTGCTATTCAGTGTTTGAATTATGAAGTTGAGACCCTCTGGTTCCAGTCATATAGATATCTCTAAGATCAGAAGGGGGTCACCCAAATGTATCTCCTATGTCATTTAAAATTGTCATTACAATGAATCGACAATAATAGCTACAATGAAAAATCTACGCTACGTCATGGAGTTGATGCAATGGGGAGAACGCCATCAGTGTAACCGGTGTCTGAAGCACATGTAAACACACACCAATAATCAGTGGTCAATGACAGTCCAGGATGTCACAAGCGAAGCTTCTCTTTGGACTGGTGATTCTATAGGTCTCTCCAGACATAAAAGTAGTAAAAAAAATCATCAAAGTAGTCCATGTGACATCAGTGGGTTAGTTAGAATGTTTTGAAGCATCGAAAATACATTTTGGTCCAAAAATAACAAAAACTACGACTTTATTCAGCATTTTATTGTCTTCCGGTTCTGTTGTCAATCCGCGTTCACGAGTCCGCAGTGACACTGATGACGTAAGACTCTGCTGACGTGTTATCTGGTGTGTCCGTGTATTCAGGTTCAAATAAATATGGCTGGGCAAAAAAATGCAAGTCTTCCTCTGTGTCGAAATCCTTAGACATTCAATTCAATTAAATTTTTATTTATATAGCGCCATTTCAACAACCAGAAAGGAGCACAAAGCGCTTTCCATAAAACACACAGAAAAGACAGCAGTACATAAAAGTTGCAAATTAAAAATAATTTAAGCAGTTAAAACAAAATAGCTAACACAACAACTACAAGTTACATGTTGAAAGCCTTCCTGAAAAGAAACGTTTTCAACTGCGATTTAAAAACACTCAACACAGTTATGTTACGAAGGGGAGTAGGTAAGGCATTCCACAAAGTAGGTACCTGGATGGCAAAAGATCGACCCCCAAACTTCTTTGCGAAGATTGTTTTGTTTCCAGCGTGCGTCTCCCTCAGACTGTAAACGACGCTCGGGCGCACCAGATACACGTCAGCAGCGTCTTACGTCAGCAGCGTCACTGAACGCGGATTGACAACAGGACCGGAAGACAATACAATGCTGAATAAAGTCGTAGTTTTTGTTATTTTTGGACCAAAATGTATTTTCGATGCTTCAAAACATTCTAACTAACCCACTGGACTACTTTGAGGATGTCTTTATTTCCTTTCTGGACAAGGACAGTATACCGTACATACATTTTCAATGGAGGGACAGAAAACTCTCGGACTAAATCTAAAATATCTTAAACTGTGTTCCGAAGATGAACGGAGGTCTTACGGGCTTGGAACGACATGAGGGTGAGTCATTAATGGCATAATTTTCATTTTTGGGTGAACTAACCCTTTAATTACACTAAGAGTGTTTAAGTAGAACGAGAGCCCTCCTGTGGTGTGGTAACACTGAAGGACGCTCCCTTCGGTAGGCTGCTCCCTAGTAAGATATACCTTGCATAGCTGAGGCTATGTTGGGAATTTCCCCTTAGAGCTGTGCTATTAGGACCATATAAAGCTGAGGCCTGGCCCACAAGGGAGGGAGGAAGGTGTAATAGTCAGGTCTCCCCTTGCTATGGAGCATAGGAGCATAGGAGCATAGGAATTTCCCCTAGTATCTGGGAATATTGACTTAGGGAGTAGCGCCATATCTGAGTCACATCTGATGCACCCTGGGGTTGACCTGCTTCTGACTCCGGCTGAGTATTCCGTAAAGTCAATTTATGCTATGCCCACTTTGTTTCTGCATATTCACAGCTTAGTGAGGCAGGCAATTCCCTCATCATGACGTAGAGGGTATTGGTTCCCAAGAGCGTCAACTCCATGACACAGCGTCGAAGTTCAACGTCTAGGTTGCAACCCGGTTCCCTGAGAAGGGGAACGAGACGCTGCATCTCATTGCCATGCCTCGGAATCGCCTGTAGGTTTCTTTAATACAAGAGTTGATTACGTGCATCACAGGCATCCTTTTATACACACCGACGCTCTGGTTGTGACAACATGGACAGTTGTTGGGCAGTGATTATTGGCATGTGTTTACACATGCTTCAGACACTGGTCACGCTGATGGCGTTCCCACTATAGCATCAACTCCATGACTCAGCATCTCATTCCCTTTATCAGGGACCTGCTCAACCTAGTGTCAGGATTCCATCCACGTCACGATCGCCATCACCGCCCACTCATTCCCAATCACCCAGTCGGACACTCCCCCGTTCACAATCACCTGATTACTGATCACCGTCACCTGTGTCCCATCACCCACATGCACTATAAAGCACTCACCTTCACTGCAGTCACTTGTCTGGTCTCGTCGTTACATGACTCACAGACTCTCCTTCCACTCACCTGCTACTTACCAGATTCCCGATCCTTCCGTCTCATCCATCTCCAGTGTGACTGCTTCTAAACCACCTGCAAGAGAGAAAAGGACATTACCATTTCAGCTAAGCCTGTTCTATGTTTCCATATCATTTGATCCTCACCTGTTATCTCCGACTGAGTATTCCTCTGCACAAATAAACGACAATAATTTACCATCCAGTCTGTTTCCTCTGTGAACCCTGACACCAAGACATTTTTTTTTTGTACTTAAATTTTTACCAGGCTATATTTGTCTTTCAGTTAAAAAAAACAATTAATAAATAAAATAAACATTAAGACTAGCCTAAAGCAAATATGTAATATATAAGTAATAATACAGAATACCCCCACCCCCAAATGCTTTGGTGCAATTTGAACACTGTTGCTTGTCCCTAAATGCAATAATTTGGTGTGAATGGCAGTCACACCACTTTCTTTATGTGATGATCCCTGTGTGTTCTTGGCTTTTTAAATCTATTCCACTTTTGCAGCAGCCTCTCTTTTACCCTTCAGAAAATGTGCTCATCCAATCAACGAGGGCACACTCAAAGGGTTATGGGAGCCTGTGTGTTTGCCAACACACAGCTTTCATCTCATCAGGAAGAGCAATACCATCTGAAATGTGTCCAATCTCATAGCCCAAGCAAATTTAGTGCAGGGACAGTCTCTAAACTTTAAAATATTTCCAGGGGTGTTACCCAGTTGAAAAGTGAATTGTGCATTATTATAGTTGTTGTTGATGATAATAATTATTATAACAGTTACTCTAAAAAATTTACAAAAAAACAAACCAAAAACATTGCACTGCATTATGGATTAATAGTGTTACAGAACACAATTGCTTCAGTGGTTTTAGTCCACATCTCTTTTGGCTGAACTTAAAGTATCATGCCTACCTCTGTTCAAAGTCAAAGTCAACTTTACTGTCATTTTTGACAAATCGCATGATACTGGATGAAAACAAAAAAGTGACACATAGTAGACAGTCAAAAGGACTAAAAAGACAACAGTAAATATGGACAAATAATAGAAAAGAGAATTGAGTTACTGTTAGCTAGCCTTAATTATAATCTGCAGTATTTCTTATGGTTATCCTTCATTTTGTACATTTTGTCAAATTTTTTTATAGAAGTGTAATGCATGTGATTAATTCATGTCATTAATTCAAAGGGATTAAAGTTTTTTGCCAATGGATCAAATGAAAATATAACATTTTTGATAAATTTTTCCTTGTAGACGAACCATTAAATTATGGAAAGCTTTAGCTTCTGACCAAGGCTGTATCTCAATACTAGTTCTACTCGATCTTAGTGCTGCGTTTGACACTATCGATCATAAAATACTCTTGGATCGACTACAAAACTACACTGGTGTTCAGGGACAGGCATTAAGCTGGTTCAGATCGTATTTATCAGACCGTTACCATTTTGTTTGTTTAAATGGGGAAAAATCGAAGATAACGTCAGTAGACTATGGAGTGCCGCAAGGATCAGTGTTAGGCCCTCTGCTATTCTCAATATATATGCTGCTACTTGGTAATATTATAAGAAAACATGGAATTAATTTCCACTGTTATGCTGATGACACTCAATTATATATTTCATCACGGCCAGATGAAAACACTAACTCATCAAAATTGACAGAGTGTCTTAAAGATATAAAATGCTGGATGACGCATAATTTCCTGCTACTAAATCCAGATAAAACGGAGGTATTACTTGTTGGTCCAAAAAACTATCCACAAAACCACGTACAATACAACTTTAATATAGAAGGATGTCCTGTTACTTTATCCTCTACGGTAAAAGACCTGGGAGTTATACTAGACCACAACTTGTCTTTCGAAAATCATATTTCATATGTTACAAGAACGGCCTTTTTCCATCTTAGAAACATTGCTAAATTACGTAACATGCTATCTGTTTCCGATGCAGAAAAGTTAGTTCATGCATTCATGACCTCGAGACTAGATTACTGTAATGCTTTATTAGCCGGTTGTCCTGCATCCTCAATAAACAAGCTACAGTTAGTGCAAAATGCAGCCGCTAGAGTTCTTACTAGGTCAAGAAAATATGATCATATAACACCAATTTTATCATCTCTACACTGGTTACCTATCAAGTTCCGTATCAATTACAAAGTACTATTACTGACCTATAAAGCCCTAAATGGTTTAGCTCCTGTGTATTTAATGGACCTTCTATCGCCCTACAATCCATCGCGTTCTTTAAGATCACTAAATTCGAGGCTTCTAGTCATTCCTAGGATATCTAAGTCCACTAAAGGAGGGAGGGCGTTCTCACATTTAGCTCCTAAACTCTGGAATAGCCTTCCTGATAATGTTCGAGGCTCTGACTCGCTGTCCCAGTTTAAAACTAGATTAAAGACGCATCTTTTTAGCCAAGCATTTACATAATGCTTACCTTTTATTATACTGCTGAATCAGATCAAATGCATTTAATACTATAAAACTTGAAGAGACTGTAGGTTATCTGTATAGGTTGCATAGTATTTGCAGTCATTACGTTCCTGTGTATATTGCGTGAATGACGGGTGGTTGGGCAGATATTGTGTTGCGGTAGGTAGTATGCCATACGGAACCGTTGTCCACTGAAACTCCCTATTCACGCACCAGTGGGGCTCGACAGCCTTAGTCAACGGGTTGGCGCGTATGGTTGGGTTGGGTTGCGGAGAGATTGTGAGATTGTGGTTAGGTCTCAGCAGCAGGAGGGACGTAGAGGTCAGTAAGCTGGGCTGAGTTGAGTGGGGGACGGAGGGGGGTGATTTTGGGACGCAAGAGTCACTATCTTCATGTTTTGTCTTTTACGCCTGTGTTATGGAAATCATCATTATGAACAGCAGCTACGCTAATTATTTTCCCTTTGCTTTTCTGCTGTTATCTCGGGACGCGAGTCCCGAGAAAATGGCGTTCGTCAGCTCCAGTTTGTATCCAGCCTCTCACGGAGACTTCAGATGCTCCAATCACAAAGCCTATGAAGTGACGACTCAACACGGGCGATATGGACTCTCTATGGTGGACGGCACTGATCCTCAACAACTCGTCTTAAGACCGGCGTGCATACTTGGACTTCCAAAAAATACTCTAAATGTTCCGATCCAATCTGACTTGTAATGCTGCCCGAATCATGCACTGTTCCTTCGTTGGCCAGAGGAGAACTGGCCCCCCGACTGAGTCTGGTTTCTCCCAAGGTTTTTTTTCTCCATCCTGTCACCTGATGGAGTTTTGGTTCCTTGCCACTGTTGCCTTGGCTTTTGGCTTGCTTAGTTGGGGACATTTAACATTTAATATTCAATAATATTATTGATCTGCCTTACTTAAGGTGGACGTTGACGCAATTTCTTTTAGAAACAAACTTTGTTATATTGTTATATTGTTTTTGTTATATTGTTTTCATGTTATCACTGTGAAGCGCTTTGATACAATCTGTATTGTAAAAAGCGCTATATAAATAAAGGTGACTTGACTTGACTTGACTTAATCATATCATCAAGAAAGAGCGCTGCCTGAGAGAATAGCGTGTGCACATCACTCTAACGTAATGCAGCCTGAGTCATGGGGAGAAAAACATAATTAATCCAGTGATGTCTCAAATGTGTTTTGACTAGAGGAAATGCACTGGTCACAGAGGTTTGAATCAAGATCTGATGAAAAAATAAAAATAGACTAAGCATTGTCACTATGTTATCTCAGTGTCAATGTCTAATTAAAGGGCTGTGTTCTGAATAATGGAGATCCTCTTCGAAATTTTACATTCAAGTTCACTCGTTATGTTAATTACAGGAGTACCAATCTTTCCTGATCAGGTCAAAAGCCAGTTAATGCTTTATTAAACTGGGTTATGCAGATATCTAGAAATTAACTGGTCTTTGATTCAGTACCGGAGAGTTATTAATTAGCAGGTACTTGGCCAAGAGCCCCTGTGAGAACACCCTGGCCTCATGTACAACCAATCCTGTGAGACTGAAACGTATTGCTGAAAGCTAAGAGGGCTCTGTTAGTTCATTATTTTTTATATAGATTTGTACTGTCTCTGGCTAAGTAGACCGTGTAGTCTCTAATTGGTCATGAGTCACTTTGGGGAACAGTAATTATCATAATCGTGGAAGATGAGAGTTTTAAAGATTTGCAAAAATGGCACCAAGAGGAATATTAGAAATGACCTATTTCAAAATACTTTGAACTTTTCAAATCAACATGTTAGAAAAAATTTAATAATCCTAACTTAAACTTGGTGTTAAAGGTAAAGTCACAAGCCTTAAAAAAAAAAATATATATATATATATACTTCAAGTTAATTTTAGTTCATATAATTTTAGTATACTAATTTTAGTATACTTAGGTTCAAGTATATTTTTAAGTAAACTTTATGTAGTATACTAATATCAATATCATTTCAATACTACTTGGGACTAAATTAGTCCACTTTTAAGTGTATAAAAGTATAATTCTAGGTATACTTCAAGTGTAACAGTAGTAAACTTTAAGTACACAACTAGTTTACAACTAAATGTTTTCATTTTTACTGCTGTCGCTTGTACTGTTCCCCTTCAGGGACTACCGCTGCGTGTAATCGCAGTGGGAACGCCCTCCAGCGTGACGCGTCTGAAGCATGAATGAAATCAGTCAATGGAGAGAATGAGCGTACGGCGAGTGACGTCATCGACCAGGAAGCTATAAATATCCCCTGAGCACACAAGCCGCCAGCTTTTGTTACTTCAGCAAGCTCTGTGTGTGTCTGAAATCTATCGATTGTGTTTGTCTGTTTTAGAAAGGAGTTTATCACTATATATATATATATATATATATATTATATATTAAAAAACCAATATGAGCGAGCAGTATAGGAAGTGTGTTCCCCCCTGTACACGATACATCACGGGTGGGGATTCACACGAGCTATGTGTGGCTTGTTTGGGAGTGCAGCCTGCCCAGTCGGCTCTCGAGGGAGTCGATTGTCAGCATTGCGAGCGTTTTCCCTTGAGAACTCTGCGCTCGCGGCGATCGCTCTTCGAGGAGAGTGGTTTGCTGCGAGCTCCCCGAGGCTCGGGTCCCGCTTCTGTTGAGGCAGAGCGGCGGCGCTTGTCTTGGGGCTCGCAGATGGATCTCACTGGCGACGTTGAGACGGGCTCCGCCCTATCTCAGCTATCTCCGGCGAGATCTAGTGCCTCTCACCCGGCTCTGGAAGCACGCGCTGCGGCGGTTACTTCTGCCCTGGTGGAGGTACATGATGATGTTGAATTAAGATTATCCAGTTCTGAGGAGCTGGATGTCGAAAGTTTTGCATCAGAGGAAACTAGTTTGTCACATTATACTGCAAATGAAGAAGGTTTGATGGATGTGTTATCTCGGGCTGTTGAAAAGCTCAGTATCGAGTGGCCAGCTGATAGACAGGAGTCTAGTAATAAAAGTAAACTAGATGATAGATTTCTGTCTGCACGACCTCAACCTTCTCGCCGGTGCTTACCGTTCTTCCCAGATCTTCATGCTGATGTTTCAAAGACCTGGGTTAGACCGGTTTCAAGCAGAATTTACACAAATCAGTCCAATGCTTTTGGTAACATTGTTGGTGCTAAATCTGCTGGTTATGTGACGATGCCGGAGGAGGAGGAGACGCTCGCGAGCTATCTCTCTCCAGCTTCATCATCTTCACTTAAAGCACCGGCTCTGCCCTCTAAACCACTAAAAAATACTTCTGTGTTAGTGGGGAAGGCTTACTCGGCGGCGGGTCAGGCGGCTGCATGTCTACACACTATGGCCATTATGCAGGCTTATCAGGCTGACCTGCTTAAAGATGCGTGTGAAGGGGGGGACATTTCTGTTGAAATGATTAATGAGCTCAGGCAGACTGCTGATCTCACTCTCCGGGCCACCAGGGAGACAGCTAAATCTATCGGCCGGTCTATGGCAGCCATGGTGGCCACAGAGAGACACTTGCGGTTGAGTCAGACCTCTATGAAGGAAAATGATAAGACTCTCCTTTTAAATGCTCCAGTTTCGCCTATGGGCCTCTTTGGTGACGCTCTTCATTCTGTCACGGAGAGGTTCCAGAAAGAGAAGAAACAGGCGGCTGCTTTTCAGAAATGTATGCCCCTTAAAGTGCGTGTCGCTGGGGCTGCTGAGCGAGGGCAGTCCCAGTCGCCGAGTACCTCAAAAAGAGCGCAGCAGAAACGAAGAGAAACTGGAGGGACGAGGCGGGGCGCTCTCCGGCGCGACCTTCCCGCGGTAGGGCTGATCTGAGGACAGTCATTATCGCCAAGAAGGCCGCGTCGAAAAAATCCTGACGTACTGAACGTCAGGACTCTGAGGGTGGTCCCCATCGTGAAAGACTTGAGTTCACTGCACAAAAACACGGTGCCCTGTCTTTCCAGATACCCTCAGGGTTCTGCTCTACTAACCCTGCCTTTACAGGGCGTAGAGAGACTCGGCGAGCGATTTCCCGATGGACGCTTGCCCCCTCCGAGGAGGGTTGTGGAGTGCCCAGACCAGCTGTTCCCTGCCAGTGTGTTACAGGGCGCTGTGTCTGTCACTCGGGATGTTCATCCAGAGGCCAGCCTCGAGAGGCTGGTTCCCTTAGTAGAGTTCCTGGTGGAATGGAAAATTCTCCCCAACGTTTCTCAGTGGGTCCTGAATACTATAGAGAACGGGTACGCTATTCAGTTCAGAACGCGTCCACCTCGGTTCAGAGGGGTTCTGCCCACAATGGTGGGCCCCGAGCAGGCTCTGGTATTAGAACAGGAGGTTAAAACTCTCTTGCTGAAAGGAGCTATAGAGCGGGTTCCTCCACCCAGCAGGGAGTTAGGATACTACAGCCGGTACTTCATCGTTCCGAAGAAAGATGGAGAGCTGCGTCCCATTCTAGATCTGCGTTTCTTGAATCGCGCTGTAGGGAAGCTCAAGTTCAAGATGCTCACTCTCAAGCAGATCGTGTCACAAACCAGATCCGAGGACTGGTTTGTCACGATAGATCTAAAGGACGCTTACTTCCATGTATCTATCCTCCCTCAACACATGAAGTTCCTGAGGTTCGCTTTCGGGGGCGAAGCGTACCAATATCGGTTCTTCCGTTCGGCCTAGCACTGTCACCCCGAACATTCACGAAGTGTATGGATGCTGCTATAGCCCCGTTAAGGCTGCAGGGCATCCGTATTCTGAATTATATAGACGATTGGTTAATTCGGGCTCAATCAGAACAACAGGCGGTTCGGCATCGAGATGTCGTTCTTGCTCACATCAAGAGACTGGGGATGAGGCTCAACGCCAAGAAGAGTGTTCTTTCTCCATTACAGAGAACCACTTTTCTAGGTGTAGTGTGGGATTCGACGACGATGCAGGCACGATTGTCACCTGCTCGTATTGCTTCGATCCTTGCCGCAGTAGATCAGGTCAAGCTAGGCCAGTCATC
The DNA here is from genome assembly GCF_029890125.1 of Rhinichthys klamathensis goyatoka. Taxonomy (NCBI): domain Eukaryota; kingdom Metazoa; phylum Chordata; class Actinopteri; order Cypriniformes; family Leuciscidae; genus Rhinichthys; species Rhinichthys klamathensis. The sequence continues at coordinate 98,467 of NW_026607023.1, forward strand.
CACTGTAAAACAGTTCCAGAGACTGTTAGGTCTCATGGCAGCTGCGTCCAACGTGATACCTTTTGGCCTCTTGCACATGAGACCGTTACAGTGGTGGCTCAGAACCAAGGTATTCTCCCCGAGGGGAAATCCGCTTCGCATGATCGTGAGTTCGCGACGGTGTTATCGCGCCCTGATCATGTGGAAAGATCCTTGGTTTCTGTCCCAAGGCCCTGTGTTGGGAGCTCCTTGTCGTCGCGTTATGTTAACGACAGATGCCTCTCTCATGGGTTGGGAGGCGATCATGAATGGTCGCCCGGCTCAGGGTCTGTGGGAGGACCATCATCGTCTATGGCACATAAATTGCCTAGAGATGTTGGCGGTGTTTCAGGCTCTGAAACACTTCCTCCCAGACCTAAGGGGCCATCATGTTCTTGTCCGGACAGACAACACATCGGTGGTCTCTTATATCAACCATCAGGGGGGTCTGCGTTCTCGCCCACTTTACAAACTGGCACGTCAGATCCTTCTATGGTCCCAGGGGAAAATTCTTTCTCTGAGAGCTATTTATCTCCCGGGGTATTTAAATCAGGGGGCAGACATCCTGTCAAGACAGGGGCCGAGGCCCGTGGAATGGAGTCTTCACCCCGAGGTGGTGGAACTCCAATGGAAACATTTCGGTCGTGCCGAGATAGACCTATTTGCTTCTCGAGAAACATCACACTGCCCGCTGTGGTTCTCTCTCAGCCATCCAGCCCCGCTGGGGTTGGATGCGATGGTACATCCGTGGCCGAGGTCACGTCTGTACGCTTTTCCCCCAATCGCTCTGCTCCCGGGAGTTCTGGAGAGGGTTCGCCGGGACGGGCTCAGTCTCCTGCTAATAGCCCCGTTCTGGCCGGCCCGAGTATGGTTTGCGGACCTAGTGTCTCTCCTCGACGGCTCTCCCCTGGAGATACCGATCAGGAGAGATCTGCTCTCTCAGGCAAGCGGGTCGATCCTTCACCCCCGCCCAGAACTATGGAGGCTGTGGGCTTGGCCTCTGAGGGGGCCCAGCTCATAGATTCTGGTCTCTCGACTGAGGTCGTTGAGACCATCCTCCAATCCAGAGCTCCCTCCACGAGGAAGTTATATGCCGCGAGGTGGAAACTTTTCACCTCTTGGTGTGGAGAGCGCTAGCAGGACCCAGTTAACTGCCCGGTTGGTACAGTGCTGGATTTCCTGCAGGACCGTCTCTCCACAGGGTTATCCCACTCCACACTGAAGGTGTATGTGGCGGCCTTAGCTGCTTACCACGCCCCTTCAAGTGGAGGTTCCCTCGGGAGACACCCACTTATATCTCGCTTCCTTCGTGGCACCTTGAGGCTGAGGCCTGCAGTTCGCACGAGGGTACCAGCTTGGGATCTGGCCATCGTCTTAGAAGGTCTCTCCCTAGCTCCTTTCGAGCCCATCGAGGAAGTTTCGGAAAAGTTTCTTACTCTAAAGACTATCCTTCTTCTCGCTATCTCATCTCTAAAAAGAATTGGAGATATTCAAGCACTTTCGGTGGCTCCCTCGTGCCTGGAATTTGCTCCTGGTTTGGTTAAGGCCTTTCTCTGTCCGAGACCAGGTTATGTTCCTAAGGTACCAACTGTTTCTGTTAGACCTATAGTTTCTGTCCTCCGCCTTTTCTGACGTCAGACCAGGAGAAACTTAATTTGCTGTGCCCAGTTAGGGCTTTGGGTGCAGGGTGTCCTGCATCTAAGCAAAGGATGAGCAAGTGGGTGGTTGAGGCCATCTCGCTTGCTTACGGTTCGGCCCATCAGCCTTCACCTTTGGCTGTAAGGGCTCATTCCACCAGGAGTATGGCTGCTTCTACAGCTCTTCTTTCAGGAGCTTCTCTTTAGGACGTTTGTGATGTGGCAGGCTGGTCCTCACCGCACACTTTCGTCAGTTTTTATTCCCTTGATCTTAGCTCCACTCCCGGGGCTCAGGTTCTCTCGTCGGTTTGAGTCTCCTAATGACACACGACGGGGATTTGGTCGTATGGGGATGTGGGTATTGCGTTCCCACTGCGATTACACGCAGCGGTAGTCCCTGAAGGGGAACGTCCCGGGTTACGTATGTAACCCTAGTTCCCCGAAGGGACGGACGCTGCGTGTCCTGCCATTCTCCCGGCATCCCCTTGGGTCGCTTGCTTCAGTAACTTTAAGCTGGCGTATTGTGTACTCAGGGGATATTTATAGCTTTCTGGTCGATGACGTCACTCGCCGTACGCTCATTCTTTCCATTGACTGATTTCATTCATGCTTCAGACGCGTCACGCTGGAGGGCGTTCCCACTGCGATTACACGCAGCGTCTGTCCCTTCGGGGAACTAGGGTTACATACGTAACCCGGGACGTTTTGTTCGTTTGTACTACTAGTGTACTACTAGTGAACTACTAGTGAACTACTAAAAAACTTGTAGTACTTTTTTTGTTTGAAGTATACTCTCAGTACTAGTTTACTTGGCTTTTTTTTTCTTTAAGTGAACTTAACATCATACTTATAATACTATATATTATTTTTGCACTTTAAGTATATACTACTATGCTCCAAAGTATTAATTTTTATACTTAAAATATATATAGCTGTACTTGAAGCAGATTTGAAGTAAATTCCTATGCACACTACCAGGCGGCGCCCTGTGTGGCTGCGGCTGCATAGGCTCACGGACAGTTTCGAACTCTCTTACCAAATTACTCCGTTTTTCCGACCAAATTTTTTGTCTGGGATGGCGGAAACAGTCGGCACTTATCATGGTATGTGATCGTCAATATTTATTGGAATTACGACCATACAGCGACTTTGGGTTCGTAGACAAAAGTGTCCAGGAGTGTCTAAGTAGCCTTGGAGTGCTATGTCGGCAAGTTCCAGCGGCCGATGGATCAGCGGACTCGTCTACCAATGCAAGCCGACAGAGAAGGAAGCGGAGGCGGTGCGACCGAAGGCGGAAGCGCGGCTGTCGGGGAGGTTTAACAGCTAGGCTAAAAGCTAATCCACACAGAACGCCGCTTCCATCTGTCTTTCTCTCAAATGTCCGCTCGCTGGACGGAAAAATGGATCACCTGCAGCTGGAATTAACCCCAAAACAAGAGCTTAGAAACTGCTGTGTTTTAATCCTGACAGAGACATGGCTAAAAACATCGATCCCGGACAACGTTGTTGACATTGAAGGATTTACTACATTTCGAGCCGACAGGAGCCGTGAACTCAGTGGTAAATCCCGGGGGGGTGGTTTGTGTATCTACACAAATAACAACTGGTGTAAAAATGCTAGGACAGTCTCAATTCATTGTTCATCGGACATTGAGTTTTTGACTGTAATCTGCAGGCCTGTCTACCTACCCAGGGAGTTTGGCTGTGTTATTATTACTGCCGTGTATGTGCCTCCAAGTGCCAACACGAGGGTGGCTATGTCTGTTCTCTACCAGACCATCAGTGAGTTGCAATCCATTTATACTGAGGGCATCTTCATTGTTGCTGGGGATTTTAACCAGGCCAACATGAAAACAGTTCTTCCACACTTCCATCAGCATGTGGATTTTGCAACTAGGGGACAGAACATATTGGATAAAGCGTATACAAACATCAAAGGTGCTTTCAGAGCAGCCCCCCGCCCCCAACTTGGCTCGTCAGACCATCTATCCGTTATGCTAATTCCCGCATACAAGCCCCTGCTCATCAGTGGGAAACCTACAGTGAGGCAGGTGAGAATATGGTCAGAGGGGGCAATGGAGGCACTCCAGGACTGTTTTGATTGCTCTGACTGGGACATGTTCAGGACTGCTGCTACCTACAGCGGCCATACGGACATTGATGAGTACGCCATGTCGGTGTTAGCTTACATCAGCAAATGTACAGAGGACGTTAGCGTCATGAAGACCATCATTACCAGAGCTAATCAGAAACCCTGGGTAAATGCAGAAGTACGCAAGATGTTAAAAGCACGCAACACTGCTTTTAAGTCTGGCGACGTAGAGGCTGTGAGAACAGCGAGAGCCAATCTAAACCGTGCCATCAGGCTGGCAAAGCGTTCTCATAGTGAGAAAATCCAGGACCTGTTCCAGGACCCAACCAACACCAGCAACATGTGGAAAGGTATAAGGACCATCACTAACCATAAGGTAACACCTCCTCCGGGAGGTGAGGCTGACACTGACTTTCTAAATGAACTAAATATTTTCTTTGCGAGGTTTGAGGCACTGAACAGCACTTGTGCAAAAAAAGCAGTGTCTGAACAGCAAGAAAAAGCACTGTGCCTGGACATAGCTGATGTACAAAGGTCTTTGAGGAGGGTAAATACCCGGAAAGCCCCAGGCCCTGATAACATTCAGGGGCGAGTGCTCAAGGATTGTGCAGATCAGCTGGCCTGTGTTCTGACGGATATTTTTAACATCTCGCTAGACTAAGCCATAGTGCCAACGTGCTTAAAGACTGCCACCATCATCCCAGTGCCAAAAAAATCTCAAATCATCTCACTAAATGACTACCGACCCATCGCACTGACTTCCGTTGTAATGAAGTGCTTTGAAAGGCTGGTTAAAGACTATATTATCTCCAGACTCCCTCCCATGTTTGATCCCTTCCAGTTTGCCTACCGGCCAAATCGCTGCACTGCGGATGCCATCTCCTCCGTCCTGCATCCGAGTCTTGTACACCTAGAGGAGAAGAACGCGCATGTTAGGCTGCTGTTCCTGGACTTCAGTTCAGCTTTTAATTCCATCATTCCTCAACATCTGGTAGACAAACTGGGACCCATGGGTTTCAGTACACCCTTGCGGAACTGGCTGCTTGATTTCCTCACTGACAGACCTCAATCAGTGAGGGTTGGACAAAATACGTCTAGTGTCATTACTCTCAGTACTGGCTCCCCCCAGGGCTGTGTCCTGAGTCCGCTGTTGTTCACTTTGATGACACATGACTGCGTCCCTAGGCATGCCACAAATCACATCGTAAAATTTGCGGATGACACAACGGTGGTAGGCCTAATAAAGGATGACAAGGAACTGGCCTACAGAGAGGAGGTGGAGCAGTTGGTGGGCTGGTGCAGAGAAAACAGTCTGATCCTGAACGTCGAAAAGACCAAAGAACTCATTGTCGACTTCAGGAAGAACCAGCCCAGCCATTCTCCACTACTCATAAACAACATAAACGTTGAGGTGGTTAGCAGTATAAAGTTTCTGGGTGTGTTCATTACTCACGATCTTACCTGGTCTGTAAACACTGCATCACTGGTGAAGAGGGCACAGCAGAGGATGTACTTCCTACGGAGGATGAGAAGAGCCCATCTGCCCCCGCCTACCCTCACCACATTTTACAGAAGCACCATAGAGAGCATCTTGACCAGCTGTATCTCAGTGTGGTGTGGAGGCTGTAGGGCCTCTGACTGGAAGGATGTAAGAAGGGTGGTGAAGACAGCGGAGAGAATCATCGGCACCTCTCTTCCCTCCATTCAGGACATTGCAGAGAACCGCTGTGCCTCTCGGGCCAGGAAAATTTGCGGGGACCCCTCTCACCCCCAGTACGGTCTGTTTAGTCCGCTGGCCTCCAGAAAGAGGTTTCGCAGCATTCGGTGTCGGACCTCCAGGTTTTACAACAGCTTTGTACCCCAAGCCATCAGACTGTTAAATACTAATAAATAATCCATAGTACTGCTGGTTTTATACTTGACTACTGTCAAATATTGAGTTAGATGTTTAGAGGGCTAAATTATTTATACTCTGCTATTTATATATTTATTATAAACTGTTTGTACAAATTTTTGGGATGAACATTTACACTGTAAAATTGAAACTGTAAGAAATTTGTGGCCTATGCAAACGAAATTTCGTTCTGTATGCACTTGTTGTATTCTGAATGACAATAAAGTCTGTCAAGTCAAGTCAAGTCAGTAGACAACACAACAATTAACATACTCGGAATTATGAACATATATGTTTTGTTTATAAAACAATATTTTCGAACAGTGTAAGTTTATAAGACAGTATGCAAAATGTGAAAACGTGTAATCAATTTAAAAGAGTAAACAACTACAAGCGAAGTATACTCAGAATACTGAATTATACTTTTAAGTATATCTCAATCAAAAGATTGAGTACAAGTATAGGCCAAATATACTTTTCTGTCAGTATAAACCAAGTATACTTAAGTGTAATTAGAAGTAGAAGAGTCTGAGAAGTAAATAAAATCTAGACTGAAAGTATACTTTCTTATTTTTAGTTTAAAAGTACAATACTAATAGCACACTTGAATAACTTCTTTTTTGTTAGGGAACTTTTAAAAAGTGAGGCAGACTTTTATCAGCATCAATTCTGCTCTGCTTTGCATCTTATTCTAACAAAGAATAACCCACTTAGTCAGGAAAATACCAACATGTACAACAACAAACTACAGTTTGTTTTGTTTTTTAAGTTTCATTTAGTGGTGGAAAAATTGAAAATGACAAGAAAAGGGAGTGTCATAGTACTATAAGACAAGAAGCAGAATGAATGCAAAGCAATTTTGAATTAATCACATCTACATTGACGACAACGAACACTGAACAGAGAGAACTAGAAACAGGTGTGCAACTTAATCAGGAACCATGGAAACTAACAATGAACGAGAAAACGTTTTTATTTTACAAGGTGGGAATTTCAAATTAATTTGTATGATGAGATCCATGTGGAAACATAATATTAGGAAATATTAGGAAACTAATATTTATGATAATTCCAAAAGTACTGTATGTGAAAGCAGCATGAGCAGATCTTACAAAAATACTATTATTTCTTACGAATACAAATTATATTGTACGAATTCATACGTATTAGCCAATTTGCCAAAACGTAAAATAGTTACAATTTGCCATAACAGTGTGTTGAGATACAAAAAAAAAAAGCAAACATTTGCGTCTCACCGGCAAGGGTTTAACTTTTACTTTTACATTTCAAATGAATGTGAAAAAAAATATTTTATTCAAAGTTAAACAGTCTTCTTTGCAATGTGGAATGGACTGTGAGTGGTCCTTGAGCATGCAAAATAAAGAATGCACTAAAAGTAGGCCATATAAATTTCATGATTGTTTTAAACTATCAGTAGATTAAAAAATATATACTGTATATATACAAATATAGATATGTTAACAACGGACAAGCCAAGATGACAAACTGTGCAAACATTATTATGAGGCACAGACTGCACACACATGTTGGCACATTTTTGTCATGGTTCGGTTCTACAGTCCATTGATCGACCTACACAGCCTAACATGATTAAGAGCTTATGAAGAGAAAAATGGAGGATCACCTTGCAGTTGTGACCTTAGGGCACACTATCTTCTCTCTGGGGTCTGATTGGGTGAGGATTCATTAGCCTCTTTCATGATAAATGGAGTAGACTTCTCCTCTACCACCGCAACAGAAATTGCCTCTTGAGTTTCAAAGGGACTGGAGATCATATATACTGTAAGGGGCTATATTAAGAACTGACAACCTATCCAACAGTTGTAGCGAATCAAACTGTGGTTCAAGAATCAATGTAGTCTGGGAGTCTCATGTTTATAGGCTTTACTTGTGATTAAACATCCAGTGTTGGGGAATAGCTAACTAAAAACGCTGTATGGTTTAAACCAACACGACGGAGTCAGGAATACACTCAAATAGTCTTTAACTGTGAACAGAATTACTCAGGAGAATAAACACGTTAACCACACTGAAGCAAAGACAATAACCAGCAAGGACTGAACAAAACATGAAACACAACATATATACACAGGTTTAACAAGGGAACTAAACAGGAAACAGGTGAACATGATCATTGGCTCATACATACTAACAAGGGTAAGGAGAACACTACACTGAAAGGATAAAAAAGAAACCAAAACACATGAACAAAAAAACACAATGAAACTTAAAATAACTCGGACACTATTAACTTAAAGGCCCACTTTAGTGCCTTGAAACGTGCATCTTTTTTTCAATGTGTTGACATCATTTCCACTGAAACATATTGAGAAGCCCCTCTGCTTTTTAAAATAGCCAATAGCGTTTCATTTATATCACAGCTCGGCCACAGCCATTGAGCAACAGTCTAATAGATTCTCCTTTCAGATTTAATAGAAAACTGTTACTAAAGCAAAACAGTGATCATAATCATGCTGAGGATGTGCAGTTTGAAAAGTGTGTAATTTATGTTGCTGCATGGCACGGGTGTTATCTCTTCCACTCGTCAGTGCTGTTTCTCCTAATCTTCCCCATATTGCTTTAAAATACAGCATTCTGTGCAGAATTCAAATGGGTCCGATATGTTTTGTGGTCTGCGCCGACTCGCAGATATGATTGGCTATCATGTCTCTGGACCGGAGCAGACTGTGTGTGCTCTGTAGGGGTTCACGTGACACTAAAGTTTGGTTTTCAATTCGTGGTACAAATTCAATTTGTACCACTGTAGTTGAGGTCAAGAAAAATATTCATGACACAGTTATAATGACCTCATGACAGCCAATGTCAAAACCAACCACATGACAGTTTAATGTAATGTTAACCCATGAAGCTAAGTGGTTTCTTAAGTTTGATAATTAATCTGCTATGACATGTTTATGGCATATTTATGACAGTTTATGTTGTCTTGGTAATGTCAAGTTGTCATGACAAAGACACTGCAGGTTATGATGTATTGGTTTATGTCAAGTTGTCATGACAAAGACACTGCAGGTTATGATGTATTGGTTTATGTCAATTTGTCATAACAACGACATCTCAAACAATGTCATATTCGCATTAAAATGTCCTAATTGAGCGAATGACACTTAATAACAGTTGTCATAAACATGCATAAACCCTCCTTCATATTCATCACATGTGTCATGTCATGATTATGAAGGTGTCATATCAGTCTTATGCACACCCCTTCAATTAAAGTGTTACCCTCTTTTATATATTGAGTCAGAAAGTTGAATTCTTTGAAGTGAATCAGTTTGATTGGATAGTTTATGAAAATTAATTCGCCGACCTTATGACTATGACCTTTTTTTCAGCAGGATGTTTTTGTAGTATTCAATAACAATTAGCTGTTTAAGTTTGACACAGTCGCTCTTATAGAGTTTATTCATTTAAAACACCACGTTGTTTTGTTTTGTTGTTGTTGTTTTGCCAGCAAACATGGTTCTGACTACATTATTAATTACATCATTGATTTTTTATGAATTCATACATTTATTTAGCCTATAGAAATAATACTGCCCCATGAAATATTTTATGATGGTAGCTTATAGCGTAAGCTAATTAGCTAACTGATTTTCAAAACAGTAATTTGACTCCAGTTAAACTACTTCAAATTATGATTAGCTTGAAGGTTGGAAAGCAATGCCGTTTAAAAGTAGCTTCACCAACATTGTAAACATCCAGTTTTTCTTTTTATAGAATACATTTCCAAATCATAAGAATCAGCTTTATTTTTAATTTCTTTGTCCTAAAACTCCAATACAGCAAAATAATACTTTAAATGGTGTCAGTCATACGGACAGTTCAGAATCTCAGTTCATAAAAGTTTGAGTCGTGGTTCCTTTGGTGGTCTGTGGCTGAGATTTTAGGTTTACTATAACAGTCTGACAGGATTGTGGGCTGAGCATTATTCAACTCCAATTCAATATGTCAGAATTTATTTGTTTCATTATTTATTTGAGTCAAATTAGGTTAAGAAGTACCCTTCTAATCAGCTTTGACTGGCTTATTATAGATCAGATTGCATTTAATTTATACCTTCAGTTCTGCGAGGCTCTGTAGAACTGAGTCATACTGAATTGTCAGAAAGAATCATGGGTAAGCTCTCCCTTTAGGGGAACCCTCACCATCCGAACGTGTGTGATGCAATCATCTGACGGCCTTCAACCTCCCATCTTCTTTATTGCAGACATTACATCTCGCTCTGTTGGTCCTATCAGCAGCCCACTTCTGTCATAAGAGCTCATTGACCGCCATCTGACAGCAGACAGGGATAAGACTGTGTTTTAGTACGATTCGTAGAACCGTCTGACACGATAAAGGATGGTTCGCAGATTCTCCGGTTTAAAATGGTGTCATTACAGGATTTGAGGCCAGCTTTGTTTCTTTGTGTAGCAACCTTTTGTACACTAAGCTATTAGAGTTCCTTTATTTGAACACTCTGTAATGTTGGTATTGTAATGTTTACCCTAAAATCTTTTCATCAAAATTTCAAATACAATATATATATAATATTATTATATTATTGGTTTTTAATAATAAAAAAATGGTGCAGCCCAGTAACGCAAGTACGCATATAAAGGAATTAGAAGACGGAGCATTTGGCATTTGTTTGGTCAAGTTTTCCTTTCTTGATTAGCCAAGAGAAAAATAAGATTACGATTTATTTCTTAGGATCAAAAAAAGTCAATGAAGTTATATATAGAAACTGTAAAAGTACAGTATTGCTGCACATTTGAAAATGAATGATGCAGCATAGGGTTATATTATTGGCTGTTTTAATAATGTAATCCATTCACACACAAGGGTCTGTGACAAACGCAATGAATTGCTTTATTGGATACATTATTGATTGTTTCAGAGTGTCTTACATCTACTTGAAAGCATCCATGCATGGCCTATTAAAAATGATTTGTACCGGTAATTGATCAGAGCTTGGAAATTGTGAGTCTATCATGGTTACTGAAGGCCCCGATAGATTTCCATCTCCCTGTAATAAGCCTGTGAAATATCCGTCCGCTGATCCAGGATCAGTGCAGCACTTTTGCCTATAATGGGAAAGATAATGACAGGCTGGAGTCACTGATGCCAGACACACTGGTGTATCTCCCAGACAGGATTCCCTGTGAGTGTGAGATGAAAAGCCAGTCGGATTTACAAATGGTCCAGCGGGGTTCCTGGACACGGCATGAACACCAGCTCATTAGATCCAGAACGTTTTCCCACTGACAGATGCTTCATATTCTGATGAGATACTACAAAGGCTTAAAAAGGGCTATAAAAATGTTTGTAATTATTATAGGAAAGGACTGTAAAAAAACAAAAACCTTTTAATTGGTTAACTGTAAGTTACCTTACCATATACTTACTGTGAATTTTTTTTATTGTTTAACATTACATTGTGTCATTTTACTGTAAGATGCTGTACAATTTATGTTTTTTTTGCAAGTAAGAATGATGAACTACCATATAATTTAATGTGAAAACAGTAAAAGTCCCTGAATGACACATTGATTATATTGTATTTCAATTGTTTAGTCTTTATAACTAACGATTGCCAGTTCATATCTCACAACTCTGAGAAATAAAGTCAGAATTGTGTGATTTAAACTTGCAATTCAAAGTCAGAATTGTCAAATGTTAACTTGCAATTGTAAGAAATTAAGAATTATGAGATAAAAAGTCTAAACTACTTTTTTTTTTTTTTTTTTTTTTTACATGGCAGTAGCATTACATTTTAAGGTAAAAAGCAGATTTTGGTAGTTAGATACATTAACATTACATCACTTAATGAAATATACAATTTGTACAACTTTGTAAAGTATACAGGCACAAATATATAATCATAATAAGACAAATTGTCACAGTATTTTTTAACAGTGAACTTCTGGCAACCACAGTTGCCAGGTTTTTAACGGGTGTTTACATCACACCGTTTTCAACAAAAGGTGTAAAACTTTATGCGTTTTGGCCATTCATTTACATGACAACGGCATTTTGGGTGCCTGAAAATGCAAACTTTTGAAAACGGGTTTCAAAGTGCAAGTTTTTGAAAATGGTCTCCATGTAAAGTGAAATTCCTAGTAATCTAATCAATCCAAATTACTTTCATGTTTTTCTATTAAAACAACAGCAAAAAAGATGTATTGTCATACAGAGCTTGTTGTTATTCAGCAACCACAATCAATAGGCTAAAGACTAAAAACACATCTCTTTAACCAGGCATACACATATGGGGGGCGGCAGTGGCTCAGTGGTTCATGTAGGTTGTCTACAAACCGGAAGGTTGGTGGTTCAATCCTCGGTTCCACCTGACCAAGTGTCGAGGTGTCCATTAGCAAGACACCTAACCCCAGCTGCTCCCGACGAGCTGGATAGCGCCTTGCATGGCTGCCGTCGCCCGTCGGTGTATGAATGAGTGAGTGAATGGGTGAATGTGAGGCAAATTGTAAACCGCTTTGGTGGCCATTGGGTCTGTGAAAGCGCTATATAAATGCAGTCCATTTACCATTTACCATTACATAGAAAATTATACATTTCTATTATTCAAATCAGTAAATGATTATTAGGCTGCATAAATTAGGTCAGCCGGAACCGGGAACACTTCCTATATTGTCAAGTCAAGTCACCTTCATTTGTAAAGCGCTTTTAACAGTATGGACTGTTTCAAAGCAGCTTTACAGTTAGAAATTTCTGTAACAGATTGTTTAGGTTACAAAGTTACTGTCCAGCTAAAGTTAGTTTTGATTGATTCAGTTTGCGAATTCAGTTTGTGAATTCAGTTTGCGAATCAGTTTGATTGATTCCGTTGCGAAGATCAGTAGTTATTAACTTAGGGGCCGCTAACACGACACCGTTCTAACAGAAAAACTCTTAACGCGCTCCGGCCGCCCATCCGCACATACCAGTGCCTGGTGTCTCGAGAACGCATTTACCTTCTTGAGCCCGAAAAAACTGAGTTTGCTCAAACTAATCTTGAACTGACCAGAGGTGAGTTTCCCGTACAACGATGTAACTCACTGCTTCACTACCATAGTATGATGTATTGAAGAAATCAACTAGCTAGTCACGACTGTTTCCCCGAAACCGTATTGTCGCAAATTAGTCGTTCAATCACGTTGGTTAATGATGTCACGAACTTGGGGTAATAACTTCTTTTAAAGTGCCCCTATTATGGATTTTTAAAACTTATGTCTTCATGTAATGTGTAACATAGCTCTAAATTAATGAAAACATCCTGCAAAGTTTTAAATCTGAAAATGCAAAACATATAGGGCTCTATCTTGCACCCGGCGTAAATGACTTTGTACACTGACGCATGTATCATTCCTATTTTGCACCCGCACAAAGCGGACTTTTCCCTCCACAGACACACGTCGGTAAACTAAGAAATACACTTGCGCTCCCCGGGGCGGTTCAACGCAAAGAGGAGGCGTGTTTCGGCGCAAACTTTCCCTCATGCTATTTTGCTGTTCTATAAAACAATTGCGCCACTGACCAGAAAAAAACTAGTCTAAAGTCAGTTGCGCGTTGTTCATAATGCTATTTTAAGCGCGCATGCTTGGCCATAATGTAGCGGGTGCACAACGCGCATACACTTTGATTCTCTCATCAACACAGATGCAGCAGTTTTTATTTTTGCAAATCATACATTATAACAAGGAAAAATATTAACACATGAGGGAAATCATTGTGGTGTCCATGAAGATGTAAAAAATTTAGTTTTTTTCCTCCCACGCCTGTTTAAGCGACGCTGATTTGGGTGGGTTTCTCCATCCCCATACAACGTCACTTCTCTGTCTTTTACGGTCCTGACAAGAACGTCGGTCTCCTCGGCTGTGAACCGCTCCTGGCGCGCGCCTGGTAAATCCGCCGTTATAATAGCAATCCGCCATGCAACATGCGCACCTGCTCTTAAAGGGAATGTGAGATGACGCTCTGATTGGTTTATTTCACCTTACGCCCAAACCACACCTATGAATAATGACGCTATTTCAGACCAACCCCTTTTAGATTTGCGCCAGGCGCAAGAGGCATTTATCCCGCCAGGAAAATAGCAACAGCGCCGGGATCCGCCCACAAAGTTACTTGCGCTTTGCGCTTTGATCGTTAAAATAGGGCCCATAAAGTTATTGTCTCTCAAAAGTAAGAGTCGACTCTGAGTCAATTAAATTAATCGTTTTTCAAACAAATCCTAAGCCGTTTCATTGTGACATCAAGACGAAACATTGGCACATTGCCACTTATTGCATGCGCAGACACCAGGGAAAACTTGAACCCCCTCAAACACTGCAGCTGATTTCTGTGGATCGGATAGCGTCATGTCGATAAGACGCTGTGCTCTACAATGTGAAGAAGGTAAAGCCATTTTTTCCCACTGCCCAAGGATGAGCATGTGAAGAATCAGTGGTTAAAGTTCATCTTTACAACGATACCGCAGCAGTATAGCCCAACGGTGGATCCGCAAGCCGGTTGTTATTGAAGGATGGGTCATTACTGTCACGTACAGCTCTGAGACAAGAAGGTTGAGATCCAAATGCAGCTTTTAATAATGGGGCAATCCAGACACGTAATCCAATGTACAGGCAACAGGTCAAAACACAGGTAGGCAGTCCAAACAAACAAAACACACAAGGTTGGGAACAAGGCAAACGTGTCATCCAAAGGCAGGCAGAGAGTCCAAAAATCAAAATACATGGAACCAGAGAAATGCTCAGAAATGCAGCGCAACAAAATACAAAACTTCATGAGTGATAGGGTGACCCAGGCTTTTATAGGCAGAGCTAATGAGGCTAATGATTAACAGCTGTATGTGATCATGGCTGATAAGTCCGGGCAAAGGATTATGGGGAATGGAGTCTGTGAAGGTGTGGTAATTGTCCGAGTTGGAGTGCCCTCTGATGGTAATCCACAGAATCACTCTCACTGGTGATTATTACAATTGTACTAAGGCCATGTTTACACGGAAATGATCTGAAGAGAAAACGCAAAAGTGGCGTTTCGTTTTCACTTTTTATTCTGCGTTTAGACGAGCGTTATGGGGGGGAAATCTGCGTGCATATGGAGACGCAAAAGTGTTAGAAATGCGATGTAGTATGCACTCCAGGCGGCTAGGTGGCAATGTGAAGCACTGCCACACAACAACAACAAGTCCGTGCGCCTGCGTACAACCTTCCTTGGTTGAAAGGAAGGTTGAAAAAGACTCTTGGACGTTTATCAGAGCTGCTAGGGCAACTTGAAGGTCCGACGTATGGAAATAATCCGACATGTTGGTTGTTATTTTCCTGTACTGGCGCATGCCTGTGACGTAAATGCGTACGCGACGAGAGCCGCCATGAGCAGATTTGCGTTTTTACCCGTTTAGACGGAAACGCGACGGTGGAGCGTTTTTAAGATTTCCACTATGGAGGGTGGTTTCACTTTTTTGCGTTTTTAAGCCCCAAAAACGCCGTCGCCGTGTAAACGAAAGGCACATCCGATCAAATATTATTACGTTTTCACCCGGAATCGTTTTCGTGTAAACAGGGCCTGAGTGTCAAAAGCACAAGTATTGCAGAAACAATACACTACCTGTCAAGACAAAATTGATACCATGTCTGCTCATACACTGTGTAAAATTTCTATGTTTTCTAAATAAAATATACAGATTGTACTGAATGTCAGCTTGCTTATTTGGCTCAAGAAAAGGATTTATTGAGTCCACATGTCATTCAAACAAGAAACTATACTTCTAACCACAGGTTGAGACCTGTCGTTCCAACCACACAACTTTGTGATTCTGTGTGCGAATGTTCGTCGGAACTATGGTTGAACGACTCGTTGAACTACGCTAATAATGACGGAATTTGCGAACATAGTTGGCTAACAATGCTTTTGGGAATCGCACCCCTGGGAAGCAACTGAAACCGGCTTTATGAAACAGGGCACTGGCTCTCTCATCACCATGAAACGATGAATTCTGAACACCTGCGCTCAATCAGCACATCTCATCTCAGGCCCCGTTTACACGAGAACGATTCCGAGTGAAAACGTAAAAATATTTTATCGGATGTGCCTTTCGTTTACACGGCGACGGCGTTTTGGGGACTTAAAAACGCAAAAAAGTGAAACCACCCTCCAGAGTGGAAATCTTAAAAATTCTCCACCGTCGCGTTCCCGTCTAAACGGTAAAAACGCAAATCTGCTCACGGTGGCTCTCGTCGCGTACGCATTTACGTCACAGGAATGCGCCAGTACAGGAAAATAACAACCAACATGTCAGCTTATTTCCATACGTCGGACCTTCAAGTTGCCCTAGCAGCTCTGATAAACATACAAGAGTCTTTTCAGCAGTTGTACAAAATATTCTAAGATATTGGTGTTGTTGTGTGGCAGTGGTTCACATTGCCACCTAGCCGCCTGGAGTGCATACTACATCGAATTTCACACACTTTTGCGTCACCATATGCACGCGGATTTCCCAACCATAACCCTCGTCTAAACGCAGAATAAAAAGTGATAACGCAACGCCACTTTTGCGTTTTCTCTTTAGATCGTTTCCGTGTAAACATAGCCTCAGTCATTGTCTGGCTTTGATTTGGATACAGACTCTCCAGTGATTTCCAGTAATCCTGTGAGTTATCGCCAGTTCTCCTGTGAATGATCTCCGCTGAACTTACCTGTTATCTCCTGTTGTTGCTCCCTGAGAAGTTCCCCCACTCCCGAGTTCCACTCGTCAGTCAGCCGCTGAGGTGTGTGCTTCCCGGACATCTCTTCATCTACTTCTGTAAAACATTTCAAGTATTATCCATCCATCTGCACTCTGCTCCAGTCCATCCATTTATCCCTGCACCTGTTTGAGTTTTCCCCGCTGTGTGACCAAATAAAGTGTTGGATTTAAACTTACCTTCTTGTCCAGTGTGTGTATATCCTGACAACAACGACAAGAATAAACAGACTGAAGTGACAGAACCCTGACAAATATGTGAACACATAAAGTTTTTTAAACATGCAAGCATAAAAACCTATTCTAATAGACCCCAAAAACAAAACCAAGTCTTTTAAAAAGGGCATAATAAAAAAGGGCACCTTTAATATCAGTTTGCTCTTGAGTATTTATTTCTGTTGTGGTTTAAATCTTTTTTTTTTTTTTTTTTAATGGGAAGAACCATTGGATGTGATGTCATCCCTAACATGAATGTTGCATATCCCTCAACAAATGTGTAGCTGTGCCCCTATTTGTGTAATGCAAGTATTTAACACAATACAGGATTTAAACCTACAAACTTGGCATTGTAAGTACCATTTTTAAGCAGTCGGTTTACAGAAACAAAACTGCTTTTGCCTTATGGGTCTACTTTACACGAGTATATGACTATACAGTATATATGTGCATATACTATTGATCTGTCACAAAGCCAATCGACTACTTATTCCGAATCATGTTGCCACAAATATATCTTAGTAAGTTCTAAATATTAAGCTATTGTCCTGAATGACTTAAATTTCAATCTGTCCCTCAAACAAAACTATGATTTCAGAAGACTTGGAACATTGTGAATACAAGTGGTACGGAGCACTTGTTTGAGGCCTTTTGCAGCCCTTGGTTACTATATACAGTATGTAGTCAATTTATGGAAATGAGTAGTGTGATCATACTGCTAAACTTTGTGTTCCATAGAAGAATTAAAGTCACACAGGTTTGTTGAATGAGGGTAAAAAATCCCTTCTTTTGTACTGTAAACAACAAGCTCTTGAACTGTAGCTATACTTTGATCATCAGTCTGAATGGCTACAACTAGGTCAGTTTTTTTCTCCTTTGTGTTTTTTTTTAAAAGGGAAAAGAAAAATTGACAAATCTCCATGTCATCTTCTCTGAGAGCAAGTCTACAAAAAAGAATAGAAATGCCATTTGCCTGTGAGCCTTTGGGAAATAATTGATTTTGTCTTTTGAATAAAACATTCCTTGAGCAGATCAATAATTGATTAAATTATGTCTAGTGCTGATTGAACAATAATGTATATTTTAGGTCATTCGTGACAGCTACTGCTTAGAAAGAGGAAGAGGAGGTCATTTCAGAGAGAACACTGATTATTTGGGGTTAAATTGAATTGTTATTGATGGCACTCTTCCATTCCTGGAAACTGGCTCCACCTGTATATCTTATTTGTAGCTTAGAAAACAGATGAAATACTAAATCATATAAAGGTCATAGGTACTATACGTACATAATTGATCAAAAGTTTAAAGTACTACTCAAACCTGGGTGTCACGATACTGAGAGAAGCAGACAGGTAAATAGTATCAAACAGAGTGTTATTGAACCAGCCCGTTCTCATCCCAAGGCGTCATACATGTGACGCTTTGGACATTTCGTCGAAATCTTACGCACATGGCATCCTTTAGCGTCAATATGAGACGCAGATCCCAAGGCGTCATAACCGTAACCCTACCCCAAACCTAAACCTACCCATAACAGTGCGTGTTATATTGACACTAAAGGATGCCATGTGCGTAAGATTTCGACGAAATGTCATATGACGTCACCTATATGACGCCAAAGATAAGAATGTGTTGTATTGAACAGAGGCACGGAGTGGAACATCAGATGAGTCTGGTAAGTAAGAATTGGAGAATCAGAACTGGATGAACTTAGCTGGACGATAATCTTGATATCTTGTTTGCAGGTAATGGCTGTTATCGTCAATAATTCTTGTTATGTTTGGGTACTGCAGACAGCGTCTGTGCGGGGGTATTATTGCGCAATATCAGCAAGAACACATCGTCTCAAACTGTCAGCAGCGTTCTGTGTGCTCGTCACCTTGTGAGTTCATTCTTCCAAGAACAACTAGCAAGAGCGTTCTCCCCAAGAACACAAGTCCGTTCTTTGCATTCTTGGTTTTGAGAAACACCCAGGGCTCTATCTTGCACCCGGCGCAAATGACTTTGTACACTGACGCATGTTTCATTCCTATTTTGCACCCGTGCAAAGCGGACTTTTCCCTCCACAGACACACGTCGGTAAACTAAGAAATACACTTGCGCTCCCCGGGGCGGTTCAGCGCAAAGAGGAGGCGTGTTCCAGCGCAAACTTTCCCTCATGCTATTTTGCTGTTCTATAAAACAATTGCGCCACTGACCAGAAAAACCCTAGTCTAAAGTCAGTGGCGCGTTGTTCATAATGCTATTTTAAGCGCGCATGCTTGGCCATAATGTAGCGGGTGCACAACGCGTATACACTTTGATTCTCTCATCAACACAGATGCAGCAGTTTTTATTTTTGCAAATCATACATTATAACAAGGAAAAATATTAACACATGAGGGAAATCATTGTGGTGTCCATGAAGATGTAAAAAATTTCGTTTTTTTCCTCCCACGCCTGTTTAAGCGACGCTGATTTGGGTGGGTTTCTCCATCCCCATACAACGTCACTTCTCTGTCTTTCACGGTCCTGACAAGAACGTCGGTCTCCTCGGCTGTGAACCGCTCCTGGCGCGCGCCTGGTAAATCCGCCGTTATAATAGCAATCCGCCATGCAACATGCGCACCTGCTCTTAAAGGGAATGTGAGATGACGCTCTGATTGGTTTATTTCACCTTACGCCCAAACCACACCTATGAATAATGACGCTACTTCAGACCAACCCCTTTTAGATTTGCGCCAGGCGCAAGAGGCATTTATCCCGCCAGGAAAATAGCAACAGCGCCGGGATCCGCCCACAAAGTTACTTGCGCTTTGCGCTTTGACACTTGCGTTTCAGATCGTTAAAATAGGTCCCCCAGTGTGTGTTGATGATGAAGTGCAGGTGCGGTGAATCAGAACTTGGAGCATGCTGATCTGGTGACTCCGTGACAGTGGGACGTTTTATGTAAAATGTATACCTGTAAAGCACTTTGTTTAGAACTGCAACTGAATGTTATTACATAATCCATCCTATTCTCTACCAAGTGCAAGCTCCTACAATAAAACTTAAACTTTTCCTCTGCTGTAGAATGCCCTCATTGTACCAGTCCGGTAGATTTTGTACTTGCCTATTGCTTGCTCATTTTGTGTGTGCAGAATCCATCATGTGGTCAGTGAACAGACTCTAGGCGGCCCAAGGGTGTGCCAGTGGACAGTAGCCATGAGCTATCACCATTGTGCCCTTGAGCAAGGCACTTAACCCCAGGTTTCTCCCTCTAATAAGCTGCTAACAGTAGAATCATCTGCTAAATGACTGATTACTTACAAATTCTGAAGTTATTTGTACTGCAAAAATTTGTGAAAATGTTGACCTTCATGGAATACCGTGAGGAGCAGATGTCAGCGCACTGATTGTTTAAATTATAACTCTGCAGGGATGCTGAAACTCAGAACACTTGCTAGTCATCAGGAGACTGACGGAAGCTGGCTGCATGAAAATAGCATCTGCTTATAAAGATTGTTAAGGTTGTTAGTGATAGTAAAGGTCATTCGTTTTTAATTACATTTTACTGCGATTTCAAATTTAGCTTCAGTTTAGTTTTTGTGGTATTTAATTAATGCAGAAAGCAAAGCAGCAATGGAGTCAGAACTTTTCAAATTAAATGTTGACAAAAAGGACCAAATAATTGCACACTCTGAAATGAAGGAATAATCTGTGTTGATTTTTCACGTCTATTATGCGTGAGTGTTTTTATTTGGACTTGAGTGATGTTGGGCAGAGTGTGTTTTGTGTGCAACATATTCCAGTATGTTTCTCTCTTTCTTGTTTTTGCTCTCAAGGTGTACACAGGTGGATCTACTAATGAGAGATGACTTGTGCTGCGTCCCAATATTGTACATTGTGTATGTACATTTTTGGTAAGGAAAAGTATATACTTTTGAGTATGTATCAGATGACTAGGCAAGCTTTGGGACATAAGCTACTACTTAGTCGTAATTGCATCTTTAACGGACCCCTCTGTCGCTTAGTTACATGCATCCTGTCAACATTTAAACTGCCTTGTCAATCATCATGTCACAGTTGCAATTCTCACATTCAATTTAATTTAATTTCCTACCATATCAGAGAAATGTAATAGCTCGATCTGTCAGTCGTTGGTCTTTCATGCAGAGAACTCTCCTCATGTGTTTGCAATTTGCATAATGATGCATTTAAAAGTTAAAAACCAAACAGGTCTTCAAAAAAGTTCACAATGCCGTTGCAGATGAAATATAATGTCGATAACATTGGATAAATATATTTTCGTCAGGTTAGTAACTGATTATTAATCACTCAAAGAGCTTAATCTAAATCTCTCTACTTAACCGTCCTCGTCCAACACTCAATGGGTTGTGGGCAATATTAGCCGATAGAGTGTGCATGGATCTGCATTTCGGATTCTAAAAAAAAAAAAAAAAAGTAGACCATCCTGGTATCTTTGGAAAACTCATTTCAACATACTACGATTTAGACAAATTCTAATTTCGTATACTATCCATAAAAAGCACTGATTGGCAATGAGAGTGTGTGCTGTTGTATTTTAACCTCCTGAAACCTGGATATATCGTTCCCGACTCTCATATCTTCCTTGACTTGTAGGGTATATTTACACGACAGCAATGTACTAAAAACAGAAAGGTTTTCCTTTGCTTTTTTTCTATACAGCCAACACCACTGTCCAAACGATCCTCGTTCACACGGATCCACGAAAACGACGAAAATCGCTGTTTTATTCATGCCAGGACAGTAGTTGGCGATTCCACTTTGTAAAGAAACATTGTGTGCCTATAGACTGAACACATGTGCATGATGTCACCGTTTTCACAAATTTGCATTTGTGTCGTTTACGCAGAGACGATAATGGTATTGTTTTCAAAAACGTTGCTTTTTCAGGCCCCCCAAAATGCCATTGTCCCATAAATGAGCGGCCAAAGCGCGTAAAAAAAAGTTTTATGTTTTTAGTTGAAAACGGTGTAGTGTAAAAGGCTCATTAGAGTTGACTTTTTCCTTTCCAGCGCGGTGTAGTGATTGTTAAAGGAAAAGGTACACTAGATATTTGTTGTAAGCATTCTCTAAATGAAAAAGGTACTGGTGATCTATCTATCTATCTATCTATCTATCTATCTATCTATCTATCTATCTATCTATCTATCTATCTATCAATCTATCTATCTTTACAGTTGTTTATTCAACTGGTAATTGGTGTGTTCTACTGCTTCTACATTTATAGGCCTTTTTGGGGGGCGTTTTTATACGCCACATCACTGACTTAGGGGCATTTCTTCACAAATCAGAGTTCTTTTGAAGCTGCTACTTTTTCAACAGTTCTTTTGAGGGAGCTAAAATTCAAAGCCATGTGTGTGGCTCACACTTCAAAAAACTCTATACCTATACAGTGAAGTATGTTGGAGGAAGCGCCATGCTGTGAGGCATCTTTTTATCAGCAGATACTGGGCCTATTGTTAAAACTGAAAAAAAAAAAATGGATGGAAAAATAACAAAATAACAGCAAAAAAAAAAAAGTTTCTTTAAAACTTGCTTTAATATGCTCAAAAATAAAAACAGCAGGACAGACACAAATTAAAATACTGTATG
Source organism: Rhinichthys klamathensis goyatoka (assembly GCF_029890125.1). NCBI lineage: Eukaryota > Metazoa > Chordata > Actinopteri > Cypriniformes > Leuciscidae > Rhinichthys > Rhinichthys klamathensis. The sequence continues at coordinate 120,687 of NW_026607023.1, forward strand.
TAAATATATATATTTTTTTCACAATTGAAAAGTCTGACATTATTTATTCGCCTTCATGCTGTTATTTTTTTCTGTTCTGGAACTTTTTCCATAAAACAACATTCTGTTTATGGTCAAGCTCCTTCAACTATAATAGCACCACAAACGCACTCCATACTGTACAACTTAGAATGAGCTAAATGTACACATGCAACCGGCAGGCATTTATACCTTCATGTATTTACTTAAAGCTGCAATTACAAATGGTGGTTCTGTTATTTTCATATGTGATATATGAATAATTTGATGTGAATGTTGAGTCTAAATCCAGGTCTATTGTAGTGGACGTTTTTATTTGAGTATTTTGAGCTAGCTCCTCAAGGATTTGCTACATATTCCACTAAGGTTTGATTTAGCTGTGCCTCTATCTCCCAGCATGCAGACACGTGGAGAAGCAAGCACACCCATGAATCACCAGGCACGCGTCACAACCGCCCATGTTCTTATGAACTGCGTCTGCACTCATGCATCATCCTCAGTGTGTCTGCGTCCCTGGATTTATAGACTAGGAGCCTGCACTCTGTTATTGTGACTGGCGGAGCAAATTTTGATGACCTTCCAGCGGAGGGGTTGAAAACAGAAAGGTGATATGCAGTAAAGGTGGGTGCGATGTCTCTCTTCCATGGAGGTGACACATAGGAGAGGCGGGAAAGACATCGGTAAGACTGACTGTGAACATGTACCATGTTGGGAAAATCATGGTGCGCTGAGAGGACAAAGAAACATGAAATCAATTTCACACCTTGAAAGGGAGTTCTAACTTGGGGATGGTCACAGCAAAAATGTAGACATTAACAGACACACTCCAGCGAGACAATAATTGATACACCGTTTTGAGTCTCCGGGCCTATGAAGGAAGAGACAGCAACAGACTCCATTCTCTGAGTCTACAGCTTGTGAGGCAGCAACAGATTCAAACATGTTCTGAGTATCCAGTCTGTGAGAAAAGAAACATTAACACACACTATGCATGTTCCAGATTTTAGGACCGTTTTGGTGCTTCAGGAGATCAGCATCCCACAGCGCTTCACATTCAAGGCTGTTAAAACTGATTCCGACTTCTTCTTATGCACTCCTTAATCATTCGTGGTATTTGTTTAGAAGTTGTGTTGAATAGAGGGAGAGGGATTCGTTCCCAACATGGATTTCACATCAGATTCAAGCCACCGACCTTATTCCAGGATTGTGACGTATTTCCAAGTGAAGAAGAAATCAAAGATCATTAAAAGATTACTTGCGTGGATGAAAGGTTTACCACAACAATAGCAATTGCGCTACTATCAAGCAAGGTCAAATTAATTTTCATGTTGACCTCAAGGTTTTTCAGGTTATCAGCAATATGCTTGTTGCCTAAGACTTCTGATGGTTATTGGTAAACCGGGTAACCCAGGCTACCAATAAAGAGTTAAAAGTTGAAAAAGGTTAAGAAAAGGAAAGGAAAAAAGTGTCCTATAAGGAAAAGAGATTTATCCAATCGCTGACTGTTCTCCAGTGACTGACACCAGGCCCGGGGTGGGTAATCGGGAGAATCGGGAGAGAATTCACTTTTAAAACTAAAAAAAGAGGATACTAAAAAAGGGTGAGGAGAAAGATGGCGCCAGTGTGTTTGTCGGCTTGCCGTCAGCTCCTACCTGCCCGATTACTATTCTACCTGTCTGTTTTCCTCCTGTTGTCGCTGTGGCACTGTGCTGATGACCTTGTGACTTATGATTGCTCCATACTGCTACATATCCGAAAGTCTCTTGACTTACAATCTACTGGGTGTCCTGGTCCACACTCCAGATGTCATCCGACGTTCATAAATTCTCCGACGGACTGCGTTCGCCGGCTTTCCTGCTGTATTTCCCATCGCAAAAAACGGCGCAGGAAACGAGGAAATCGCGGCGGTATCCAAGTTCGGATCAGGGGATCGGCTGTTTCTATTTTCCAGCGTCGGTTATTTTCAATCGACATTGCGCGAGGCAGAAGCCTTCACTTGACTCGCCGATCATGGGATCTGAAATACACCTGTCACATTGCCATCTCTCCTGCTCGGTCATCGACGCTTTGCCCTGCAGCGCCACCAAGACTGCGCATCCGAAGCGGTGGGGTAAACTCCCTAAATATTCACCCATTGCAACGCTCTCAATCTTCACAGCTTCTGCATTATTTTACAGCTAGAGCCGCGCTACTGAACTGCAGGTCTGTGTCTAATAAGTCTTTTATCTTAAATGACTTTTTTATCAAACGTGATCTGGACATGTTATTTTTAACGGAGACATGGGTTTTATTTATCCTTTATTTTACCAGGATAGTCCCATTGAGATAAAAATCTCTTCTTCCAGGGAGTCCTGGCCCCGGTGCTGATGAAAGATTTGTTTTTGGCGAACTTTGCCCTACAAACTGTTCATTTATAAGTACGCCAAGGAGATCGGGGAGAGGAGGAGGAGTGGCTTTGATTTTTAAAAATCGACTCAAGGTACGAACACTCCCTGCTGAAAGTTTCACCTCCTTTGAAGTACAATGTGTAAAAATGGAATCCGCTACTGCTCCATTGATATGTGCACTTGTATACAGGCCTCCCAAATCAGACAAACATTTCATAAAAGAATTCTCAGACTTCTTATCTCATTATGCAACATCTTATGACCGTTTGTTGATTCTGGGTGATTTTAACATTCATGTCTGTTGCCCGGGCAAACCCTTGGTTAATGAATTCTGTCATTTAATGGAGTCATTTGGCCTTTTCCAGCACATAGATCAAGCAACCCATGTTCAGGGGCGCACTCTAGATCTGATTATGTCGCATGGGTTCTCTATTGAGAACATAAGCTTTGAGGATGCATCCTTCTCCGACCATATGCCTATTATGTTCAATGTTAAACTATCTAACTTACTATATTCAGCCAGATCTTCTGGCCACTACTCTCGTCATATCAACTCCTCTACTGCTACTGAGTTTTCTGAATGTTTTCTGAGAGATGCGGGCAATGCCTCTATCACTGCACATGAACACCTCTTGAGCCCTGATGAGCTAATATCCTCTTTCAATGCTTCTTGCTCAGCTATCCTTGATATTGTGGCCCCTTTGAAACTTAAACGCCCTAATTTTAAATCCCAACCGTGAATGGATGATTCCACTCGCCACCTCAGGCAGATTTCTCGAAGAGCGGAGAGTAAATGGAATAAAGACCACCTCCAAGTCTCTTTAGAAATATTTAAAAACTCTCTGACCAATTACCAAAGTGCAGCAAAAAAAGCCAGGGCTAAGCACTTTTCGGCTATTATCACTAGACATTCTCATCGCCCTAGAATTTTATTTAATACTATCAACTCAATAGTTAACCCAAGTTTATCCAGAAATTGAGGCATCCATTAATAATTGTGAAGAGTTCGTGAAGTTTTTTACTCTGAAAATCGACCACATCAGAGCACAGTTTGCTCATGTTGTTTCTGAGACCATACCACTCCACCCTATAACTACAGCTACACTTGACCAATTTCAACGACTGTCTTACAATGAGCTATGGGACATTGTTAAACACATGAAAATATCAACAACCCCACATGATCCCATTCCACCCCAGATCATCAAAGATGCCTTTGATGTTGTTGGTCCTTCTATTCTAGCTATCCTTAATTCTTGCCTTGCCTCAGGCATTGTTCCCACATATCTTAAGCACGCGGTTGTCCAGCCCATGCTAAAGAAACATGATCTAGATGCAAAATGTTATAATAATTTTCGGCCCATATCCAAACTGCCATTTATTTTAAAAATCTTGGAGAAGGTGGTGTTAACGCAGCTGCTCTCACATCTCAATTCCACAGAGATCCTTGAGCCATTTCAGTCCGGGTTTCGAACTCGCCATAGCACAGAGACAGCCCTGCTAAAGGTGACAAATGACCTCTTGCTCAGCCTTGACTCAGGTAATAATGCTATCCTAGTCTTATTGGATCTTAGTGCTGCGTTTGACACTGTAGACCATGGCACATTACTAGAGCGTCTTGAACAGTGGGTTGGCATCAAGGGCACTGCTCTAAACTGGTTTCACTCTTATCTCCATCAAAGAACTTATTCAGTTAACATAGGCCAGTATTCTCCATCCCCTGCACCTGTGCTTCATGGTGTCCCCCAGGGATCCATTCTGGGCCCAGTACTCTTCTGCCTCTATATGCTCCCCCTAGGAAAAATTATTTGAAAATGTAACATCACTTTCCATTTTTATGCAGATGATTCCCAATTATACATCCCACTAAAATCATGCAACTCAATGCAACCTCTTTTAGACTGCTTAAAAGAAATCAAAATTTGGATGAGTAACAACTTTCTTTAGTTGAACGAGAACAAAACTGAAGTTATCATCTTTGGCCCCTCAAGATCAAAAACTGCCACCACCGCTGACCTTGGTCCCCTTGCACCATACGTTAAAACTCACGCACGTAATTTAGGGGTTATTTTTGACTGAGAACTCAATTTAGAAAAACAAGTATCAGCTGTAGTGAAATCCAGTTTCTATCAGTTGAGAATAATTTCCAAACTCAAGCCTTTTCTGTTATTCAAAGATTTGGAAAAAGTCATTCATGCCTTCATAACCTCCCGTTTAGACTACTGTAATTCTCTATACTTTGGTCTCCCTCTGACTCTAGTGGCACGGCTTCAGATGGTTCAAAACACAAAAAAACGTGAACACATCACACCCGTCCTAGCCTCTTTGCACTGGCTTCCTGTCCAGTCTAGGATACAATTTAACCCTCTGGGGACCAGAGTGTTTTTGGGGCCCTTGGGATGTTTTGACATGCACTGACATTTGTGCTTTTTTCAGTTATTTATAAACATGTTAATGGCAAAGGTGTAAATTCACTCTATATAGCACAAACTTGGCTACCATGATATCTGAGCAACATGTATGTACATGTTTGTATTTTTAATAGAATAATGTTTATGCGTGGTTATTGAAAAAAATAAAAATGAAAGTTGCTGAAATAAGACCACAAAACACATATTGATTATTTCTTCACAAGACTTTTGAAAATTGTATCACATAGCCTAGAATATTTGCTCCAAAACTATGTGAGAATCATCCTAACTACTCATTCAGATAAGTCAATAAAGATCCATTACATTTTTAATGACGTGTTTTGTTTGAGAAAGCTTTATGCAGGAGGCGTGATCTCTCATTAATATGTGTGGCATTCCACACCTGAGAAAGACAAAGACCCTCCCCATAATGGCCCTATTAGGTGCTATCAGGCCCTATCATTACAGGAGCCTTGCACAAAGAATGAGGAGATTTAAAAAAGAATGGCTTTTAGATTGTTTGGATTTATATAAGGAAAATACAGGGTGCATACGTCTGGACACTTCTATCACACACCCTTCACCATATAGACATGGTTTTATTTCAGTTCAAAGTTCAAAGTTAGAGTTGGAAACATCTTGAAAAGAAAATTGTCTTTCTCCATAAATGTCTTAGTTTGATCATACATATTTCAAAGTTGAGGATTCATTATTTTGATATAGCTTGAACAAACACTATGGGCCCTATTTTAACGATCTGAAACGCAATTGTCAAAGCGTAAAGCGCAAGTAACTTTGTGGGCGGATCCCGGCGCTGTTGCTATTTTCCCGGCGGGATAAATGCCTCTTGCGCCTGGCGCAAATCTAAAAGGGGTTGGCCTGAAGTAGCTTCATTATTCATAGGTGTGGTTTGGGCGTAACGTGAAATAAACCAATCAGAGCGTCATCTCACATTCCCTTTAAGAGCAGGTGCGCTTGTTCTAAAGCGGATTCCTATTATAACGGCGGATTTGCCAGGCGCGCGCCAGGAGCGGTTCACAGCCGAGGAGAGCAGCGTTCTCGTCAGAGAAGTGACATTGGGGATGGAGAAACCCACCCAAATTAACTTCTGTTAAACAGGCGTATGATAATTTGGGTAAATGTGTAAGCTACATGCTTTTATAATAAATTGTCTTTCTATCTATCTATCTATCTATCTATCTATCTATCTATCTATCTATCTATCTATCTATCTATCGTAATAATGTATGATTTGCAAAAATGAAAACTGCTGCTTAGATGAGAGAATCAACGTGTATGCGCGTTGTGCACACGCTACATTGATTATGGCCAAGCATGCGCCCTTAAAATAGCATAATGAACAACGCGCAACGCGCCACTGACTTTAGACTAGTTTTTTTCTGGTCAGTGGCGCAATTGTTTTATAGAACAGCAAAATAGCATGAGGGAAAGTTTGCGCTGGAACACGCCTCCTCTTTGCGCTGAACCGTCCCGGGGAGCGCAAGTGTATTTCTTAGTTAACCGACGTGCGTCTGTGGAGGGAAAAGTCCGCTTTGCGCGGGTGCAAAATAGGAATGATACATGCGTCAGTGTACAAAGTCATTTGCGCCGAGTGCAAGATAGGGCCCTATAACATCTTAGTTGATTAGTTTATTGACAAAACATACTATATATTTAACATATGAGCAGAAACTCCTAAAAAAAGCTTATTTGATGTCTATTTTAGAGTAAAAACTTTATCCAAAACGAGTCAACGAAATGGTGTCTGTTATTTAGTCTGTAACAGTGCGTATCTGTGCGTTCATTCATTCATTCATTCATTCACACACACACACACACACACAAACATGATTCACATTTAACAGTATGCTATTTTTCCGTTTACAGACACTACGTTATTCTATATCGCGATTAGAACAAAGCACTTGCAAAAAACACTTACTTCTCAGCTGAATCTGTTCATCCTCGAAGTGAAAATAAACCCAGTGGTAAATGTCCCAGGATTGTTCCTCATATAGCCGCGCAAGACGACAGTAGATTAATCTGACTAAAAAATAATGTGTGTTTTCAGAGTTTATGGGCGTTAACGCGTCTCAATGTGTTGCTTCACATATTTGCGTTTGAATAGCGCGTGCTCTCCGTGGGCGTGTCACATTACCAGAGATAATCAGCTGAGAGAACGATAATGAGACGGGCTGACACGTCTCTCTTTTTATATAGATGACATAAACGGAGAATAATAATTTTAGTTTTGAATCGGATCATTTAAAAGTACAAACTCAAATGATTTAAAAGATATATTGCTTATGGCTGGGTGAATAGTATTAGCTGAGTTGTGTTGAAGATTAGAGACGTGCTCCAGAAAAAAAGTTCACGGTGACCGAGAGGCAGAACGCACACCCTGTTTATTTTCTTTATTTTACAAAAGCACAATATTTTATTTCGATTGTATGTGGGCACATAAAAAAGTAGACATTTAACAGATTATTTTCTCATATTTCTTAACTCTATATGAACAGAAATGATGGTAGTACTTTAAGTCTATTTTTCTGCTATGTGAAAAAAAACGAGCAAAACGCGCCGGCGCGTTTCTGGTCCCCAGAGGGTTAAAATACTGCTAATGGTTTTTAAATCTCTACGCGCACTGGCCCCAAGCTACTTAGCAGATACCATTCAGCTCCAAGCAACTCCCAGAGCCCTCAGATCTTCCAGTCAGGGCCTGCTGCATGTCCCACGGTCCCGGCTAAAGCGGAAGGTTGACAGAGCCTTCTCTGTTGCTGGCCCTCAGCTGTGGAACCGACTACCACCCGAAATCAGAAATGCCCCCCATATTGATATTTTTAAAGCTAGACTTAAAACCCACCTTTTTATGTTGGCCTTTTAGGCATCTTAAATGTTTTTCCTGCTAAGTGTGTTTTAACCTGCTGTCTCTCTGTAATGTTGTTTTAGCCTAAACTGAATGTATTTGTAAATGTATTTCTATTACATGTGTTTTATTACCCTGTGGCCAGTACAACTATGTACAGCACTTTGGTCAGCGCAAGCTGTTTTAAATGTGCTATAGAAATAAACTTTACTTACTTACTGACTTTTGGGCTGGTCGAGGAAATTTTTTATTTTTTTTACATTTGTCATGTTTTCTATCTTCTAGATGTTCTACACACGTTCCGCATTCTAACACCGAAGCGTGCAGCCTCGGCATGGGTTGTACCATGTAAGGGAGTTCTCCCCTCCTCTTACAAATAGAGTTGGTTGGGTCCATAGCCCGTCTTTTTCAAAGCGTTTTCTCAGGTAGTAAGCTACCGATAGCTGGGCCGGCCCTACCGTTACTGTATGCGTCAGGGAGGATGGATGGGAGGAAGAGGCCAGGAGGGGCTGAAAAAGCCAGGTTGAAAAAAAGAAAGGCATTGGAGGAGGATGCAGCCAAATGTGCCAAGCTTACAGATTTATTTTCAAGAGGACAAACACAAGTGGCAACAGGTAAAGAGAGATAGGCCTGGTAATGATTAGCATTAGCAACGCTGCAACGTAATTATTCGGCAAATACAATTGTAGCGTTGTAAACCTATTCACAAGCAAAATGTTAAATGTAATTAAGGCGAGACACGGCAGGCAAAAACATCGTTTTTTTTACAGGTCAATTTTGAGATTTTGGGATATTAAAAGTCCGAAATACACATTTAGGTGTTTATCTTACAACACTTTGTCTGTTTGCGTCTGTAGATTTCTCGTAAATTCATCAAAAGTTGGTGATCTAAATCACCCCGCTGCTTCGCGATCGCTGTGTGCACCCTGTCATCACACACACCGTTAGCAAGCTCTCTCTCTGCTGTACAATGCTGTCGCATCCAAATATGGTCATTTCCTGTTTATCAGCAACCAATCGTGAAAGTAAAAGGGGGGATTTAACTCTGAATGCGCAATCTCATTGGCTGCTGCGACATCTTTAAAGCCCATTTTCTCAAAATGGCCTTTCTCTCATACTCCAAGTCTGGAATCTCCACTTCAGTAGCACCTACATACACCAAACTTTGCAGTCTTGTACCTAGTTATATTATGAAGACATTTACTGAGGGATTTGTAAATTTGCATTTAGCACTAATTGTGTGCTCACAGAAAACAATTACAGTATGACCCATGAAGAACCACATTTGAGAACCACTATTCGGTTTACTTTCATGGGAAAACAGGTGGACGGACATTTCTAGTTTGTTTTATTTGGTTTAAAAATGCTCAGCCAATGTCATTTCTCACATGAGTTTCAGTTGGTTAAAACAGCAGCAGTGATGCTCTATATGAGTTGTCATGTATTGTAATATGTGCAATGGATAGAGCGGCTGTTCTATAATGTGACATCGTCACTGGCTGCTGTGGTCACATTCATACCGAGACCTCCCCAAAGTGATGAGTGCATCGGACTTCATGTGTGTGAGGATTGCTGTGAAATATCCCGCAGCCAAGAGCTGGCAAGATAGTGTCACTTTCCATTACCCCCATCCACAGGCGTCCAAAACCAAAGTGGACGCTTCTGTAAACATTTCAGCCAAGTCCAACGGGCTGTTGCACAAGTCGCCACTGGGCTTCACTTTCGATAATGCAGTGTTTTAATCCTTCGTCCATTCAAGAAGAGTTAAAAAAATTGGGAGCGTAAAATTTATAGCATAATGTTGTTAAAATGCTTACTCTCATTTGTCAACGGAAGTAGGTAGTCATAGGATTTATTTTTGCACACAGTGCTCGTGGCAGCACTTTTAATTACTCTGTGTCTGAGCCCTTAAAAGCCCCGCATGGCTGATGTTAGCAAGAGACGGGGAGGTGGGGAGGCCATTTCGCATTTACTATGCCTGCAAGTGATGGAAAGTGCATTTGAGCGAACTGCCAGAGAGTTTGTGTATGCGTGTTGGTAAAAGAGTCAGTTAGGGTATCCGGCTCCGTCCCTTTGCTTGTTGCTAACGGGAATCAATGGCTCGCTGGTTATTTGTAGGACCATTGCCTGTGTAGCGATGTTTCCATTTAGGATTTTTTTTTTCAAGGTCACATCGGCCAGTATGTTGGGAAAGATCATAGAGGATGATGTCAGAACGGACATTTGATGTGGCCTCAAGAAGTCAGTGTCGGAAAATGCCAACTGTTGCTGTTTCTGAAACCCTGAATAGTAATTAGGTGCAATAATGATAACTCATAGTGGCAGTGTGAGCTTTGGAAAGAGGGCATTGATTACTTGCACCCAAATAAAGTTTCAAATCAAGTGACGCTAGGAAATTTGCACAGTCCAAATGCAAGCGAAGCATAGAGGTTACTTGATTTTGCATTTTACTGCACTGCTTTTCTGTGTAAATGTGCTTGCTGGGCGACTTTAACCAGTATATTCCAATCTCATTTTTCAGCTTTTTGCATTTCAAATTAAAACAAGTTCAACTTCTACAAAACGCACCTTGTGTTTTTCCGTTCCAGTGCCTTGAGTTAAAAAAAACAACAACAAAAAAACATGTTCAGTGCGAATGTCACCTAAAACATTTTTTATATGAGAGAGTAAAAAAGGGGTATAAACAATTGATGAAAAAAGATTTAATAAAATTATTTTCATGATTATTAAAGCCTGACATTTATAATAATAGTCAGACTGTTAATTAAACAGTTTGAACCTGTAGACAATATATATAGCCTGTATATATATATATATAATTGCAATCTGATATTTATCAAATTCGATACATCAGCTTTTTATGGCTTCCGTACTTATATGATGTGTTAATAATAATCATTATTCAGAGGCCCAAAGCAAAAATATGCAATTCGGTGTAGTTGCTGATCATTTTATGGCCAAAAATAGGATGAAAATCTGATAAAAATGCATATAAATATTACCTTTCACTCTAATAATACTGTACTGTATGTCTTACATTGATGATTGATAGATGTACAAATACAGTACAATACAATTATGACTACTAAATAAATGTTCCTCAAAAGTCTGATGTCTCATGATTGACTATATAGATTTTTACATGATTTTTCTAAAAAAAAACATGTATCAACTAAACCTTAGCTTCAGTCCAGTTAACGTTCATCTTGAAATATTACTAACAATATTCTTTACGTTTTAATAATCAGTATTTCACAGCAAAAAGACATGAACCACGAAGGAGGCCTTTGCTATCAATCAGATGACAGATTGTATGTAGCAAATTGAAAACAACAGTTTTTTTTAATCAAGAGGCTTCAGAAATGTGTGTATCAAATATGACACAGTATGCTGTATAGGGTTTATCACGATTAATCACATCTTCTGAGAAAAACACAGAATGAAGATAATTCAAAGACATTTTATTTTGGTGCCATTCGAAAATATTAATTAGCTCTCCCATACAATTACTCTGGTTTCAACGAGTTAGAGAGTTTCTAACATTATCCATCTGGTTTTGTTGATAGGATTGTTGGAAGTGGCCAATTATTTTCCAGCACATATGTCCATATAATGAAGCCAATGAACTGTGCCTGAAGGGGGGCTAGACCTGCACTGGGACTTGTCAGTCATTACACCTACAGTCTGTGTTTCTGTAAGACTCTGTTACCAGCATTATTATTGAGAAATACGCTTGTTTTTTAAAATGAAATATTCTGAAGAAAGGGAAAAATAAGTGAATTTATTGTCAAACTGATGCTGTAGATATTACTCTTACAATACTTAATTACAGCACTAAAATACTGGCACAATAAAGATAGCAAATCATCGATAAAAGTCGATGACACAAAATTATTTCAAACGACACAAACATTCTTAGCAACAGCAGAAAATAAACATTAAAACAGCTCTGAAACAATCTTGTGAAAGTAAAAATAAGATATTACCACCCGCACAGGTTGACCTAAATATAACACATGCTCTGTAACTTTATTATAACACTTCAGAGATTTCCATAGAGGACTATTTATCATAACCATGCAAGGAAATGAGCAACATAATTTTATTTTATTTTTTTAAACTGAAGAGGCATTGTAATGTACTTCACACAATGACCACAATTTGTGACCCACACTTAAATCATTAATTAATAATTCCTACCAGAATTAATTTCCTATAAAAAACTTTACCACGTTTATTTGAGATATTAAATATTATATTTAAAATTGATTGTAGCACATTGTAAATGTATTGTTGTTGTTGTTGTTTTTTCACCATGGTACAGGTGCAATATATTGAATTTTGAAAGTACATTTATTTAATGCAATAAAATATATTTTACATACAAGCACAAATATAGGTAGCATTTAAAACATACTCCAACATATTCCAACTTACAATAATATTCATTTTTTTTAATATTAAGGATATGTAAGATGGTATTGGCTATGGCTCAACAACAATGCTAGACTAAGACACTCTTCTCTTTTCCTTAAATACATAAAACGTTAGCCATATATATATATATATATATAGCAAAACGCTGTTCGTATTCAAAGAAACAGTTCTTTATTTGCCCTTGCATTGCAAACAAGCCGATACTGTCCGAACTGTGTGCAGCACTTCATTCATGATAGAGGCGAGTGTAGTCATGAGGTTTTAAATTAAATAAACATAATTATTAACCCTCTATGGGACTGTATTGCCTCCAGGCAATGTAGCCACTTTTAGTTTGTTTATTTATGTTTTATTATTTTTAAATGACAACCATTGGTCATAATTGGTCATTGCTATATCAGGGGAGGAGAACTGAAATACTAATCAATGAAAATGCAAAAAAAAAAAAAAAAAAAAAAGTAGTCAAATGACCCACATGGTCCGTTTTGTGCAAGTCACATGACTCCATTTTTTCTACAATGAAAAGTGCATTTTTCACTCATTTTAGTCCAGATAATCGCCTACAAACGATATATATCATCAAATCATAGGGCATTACAAAAAAACTTTACTGTAATGAAATCACATGTAGACCATACCAAGCTGGAATACAAGTGTATATATATATATATATATATATATTTATTTTATTATTTTTTTTTTTAAAGGAAAAGAGTTAGAAGAGGTAACACTTTACTTGAAGGGGTGTGCATAAGACTGACATGACACCTTCATAATCATGACATGACACATGCCATGAATATAAAGGAGGTTTTATGCATGTTTATGACAACTGTCATTAAGTGTCACTCGCTCAATTATGACATTTTAATGCAAATATGACATAGTTTGAGATGTCTTTGTTATGACAACTTGACATAAACCAATACATCATAACCTGTCATAAACATGTCATAAACATGACATAGCAGATTAATTATCAAACTTAAGAAACCACTTAGCTTTATGGGTTAACATTACATTAAACTGTCATGTGGTTGGTTTTGACATTGGCTGTCATGAGGCCATTATAATATTGGCTTTAAAACTCCTGTAGAACCACAACCATCAACGCCGGCTCGCTTTGATCAGACTTAAAGAAAGGGGTGATGCAAATATGCAAATACCCAGGTTGTACAAGTGCTGTGCTCAAAATGTGCTACATAAGTGTTATTCTGTTGAGAGGAATTTCTTCCTCAACTTTCACAAGCATGAGGTGCCATTAGTGAGGAAGTGTGCTTTATGTGCTTGTGTACATGCAGGTCCTTGTGTGCGTGTGTGTGTGTGTGTGTGTGCATGCTTGTAAAGGTGCATATTAGGATAAGGTTCTGGTGATTTTTAATGAAACAACAATGATCTTGATGTTTTGATATGATGACTTGATGATATAATGTCTTGGTACTTGTGTTCCACAATGGTACAATGTTGCCTGCATGAGAGCAACAGCTGGATATGAAATGCAAATTTGTATCTAATTTTGTGTAATACTGTACATTAAAAACTAGATCAATCTGTTTGTTCAAGTGTTTTGGTGAAATAAATTGATGTTTTCAATAAATATATTTATTTTTTTCTGCATAAAAATGTCAAATGTTTGAAATTGTCTGTTTGAGGCAGCAAACATTTATTAAATAAATACATTTAAAAATAATGGAAATGTTTTTGTTACAGGGTCCAGATTTAGGCAGGGAAAACATCACAAATCATCATCAATCATATTGCATAATAAATTCAATTTGATCATATTTGTTTTTACCTTTAATTCAAAGTCAGTAACTAATTTAGTAATTTGAAAGCAATTGTCAATTCAATTCGGAAAGATGCACAACTCTATCATGATGTACTCAGTGGCACTGCACACAACATCATAGCCACAGTTATGAGAGATCAGTTCTTTGGGGCAACCATATCAAATTCTGCCCTAAATTGAAGCCATCATTTCACCATCCTCGTGTGTTACAGCAATATGACATTATCATGATGTAATGCGATGCAACTTCTCATAACCAATTCAACAGTTGGACATTTCCAAGGTCATCAAAGTTACAATCTATCCCAATAATGAGGGAATATTGCACGTTATGATCATGAAATCCAATCAGCTCTTCATTTATGCTGCTTCAAAAATCTGTGCTTATTTAAAGGATGATTTGTAGTCTTCTCTCAACATCATTAAAGTATGTTCCTTGGTAAGTTTTTTCATCGTGGCCAATTACAAATTGCACATTTAGAGCCTTCCTTCAGCTAAGAAAGTTATTACCCATGCCCAACCCCTTAAACTGCAGATTATAACTTTATATTTATGTTTTTTTATTATTAGATGGGACTTATATTTTAGATAAATTATTACAACCAATTAAGATTTAGATAATAGATTCATATACTGGAAGTTGCTTTATTGCTTAGTGTTATATTAATAAAAAAAAAGTTACCAGTTATTTAACATTAGTTTATTTTGTCATGTTACTTTTGTAAATGTTTTACAAACCATTAAAGCCCATGCACTATACTGTAGAGAATGGATGGATGTGCGCTTCAGTGATTCTACCACGGTTTGCCTCGTTGCTTTAATATAACCTTGTTTGCAAAGTGATTTTTAAATCCTCTACTTGCATAAAACTACAGGCTTTATTGAACCAAGCATTATAATGATAAACAGCATGTTTATGTAACCTGTGGTGGTAGATGGAAAGGTTTATCTTTCCTTTTTTTCTGTAAAATGTACGGGCCCTATTTTAACGATCTAAGCACATGGTCTAAAGCACACGGCGCAAGGGCGTTAGGGCGTTATCCGAATCCACTTTTGCTAGTTTATGGTCGGCGCACCCGGCGCATGGTCTAAAAGGGTTGTGCCTATTCTCTTAATGAGTAATGGGTGTGTTTTGGGCGTAACGTGCAATAAACCAATAAGATTGCCATTTCCCAATTCCCTTTAAAAGTCAGTTGCGCTCGCGTCATGGCGGATTCGCTATTCACGGAATTTGCAAGCAGAAAATCTGAACGCGTCTCCAGAGCGCAAACGGATCTGCTCGTGCGCGAGGTTAAAGCACTATCTATGGGACAAGCCGGATTCCACCATATCTTTATGTACACAATAATAATCTTTTACATTGTAATCCTTTTATTTTTAACATTTTGCTAGTTTGTGTGCTGGTGCACGTCCCTGTGTGTGTAATAGGCAAAGTGTACATGCGTTGTGGACCCGCCTATAGGCACTTGTTACTAATGCATCCTTTAAATAACAAAAAAAAAAAAACACTGTGCCATTGACTTTAGACCAGGTTTTTGTTGGTCAATGCCTCAGTCTACTTCAGTTGCCTCAAAATAGCAACGCGCCAACAATGTGCCTGAACACATCTGGTTTTCAGACCAGCAGCCCATGGGCGAACAAACAGGCGCAAATGCATTTGCTATTTAAAAAATGTGGCGCAGGACGTGAAACTGGCAAAAAACACTTGCGTCGCACCTGGCCATAAGTGTTTATTTGCTGTGCCACTAACTCAAATGTGTACAAACCTAATAGCTGTTATTAAACAGGTTTCCTGGACACTCCACCATTGCTCAAACAAACAGTTATCCCCACCTTAAAGGTGCTGTACGTTTTTGACTGTACTAAAGCATAAAAATACCATAATATGTTTGCAGATATGTAGGAAACATGCTAAGTTCACATACTTGTTTGTCTGAAAAACAATGCTACAGCCGGTTATTCTACTTTGAAATGTGCGTGTGGGAATGTCTGTTTTTGTTTTGGTCTGTGTGATACCGAACAATGCCAATTCACCCAATAGTATTTCGCCACCACAGGTTGCCAGTTGGCGGAAAACACAGCATATTACAGCCATGGAAACCAGTGAACAAACTGGGTCAGAGATCGCAGATTCTACCCAACCTAAAAAGCCTCCCCACCCATCTAAAAATCTCTATGAACGGGAGCATATTAAAGGGTTAGTTCACCCAAAAATGAAAATTATGTCATTAATGACTCACCCTCATGTCGTTCCAAGCCCGTAAGACCTCCGTTCATCTCCGGAACACAGTTTAAGATATTTTAGATTTAGTCCGAGAGCTTTCTGTCCCTCCATTGAAAATGGATGTACGGTATACTGTCCTTGTCCAGAAAGGAAATAAAGACATCATCAAAGTAGTCCATGTGACATCAGTGGGTTAGTTAGAATGTTTTGAAGCATCGAAAGTATGTGTTATTTTAGGACCAAAATGCATTTTCGATGCTTCAAATCTTTCTAACTAACCCACTGATGTCACATGGACTACTTTGATGATGTCTTTATTTCCTTTCTGGACAAGGACAGTATACCGTACATCCATTTTCAATGGAGGGACAGAAAGCTCTCGGACTAAATCTAAAATATCTTAAACTGTGTTCCGAAGATGAACGGAGGTCTTACGGGCTTGGAACGACATGAGGGTGAGTCATTAATGACATAATTTTCATTTTTGGGTAAACTAACCCTTTAAAACGCGATATATCATAAATCTGGCAACGGATTCTGGTCCTCAATCTGGCAACCCGCGTCGAGTCTGAGCAGGAGGGGCGAGGGGAACAACTCTCTTCATTATTTTGAATTTGGACTGCAGTACCCATTTCAACCGCTAGCTGTCAATCTCACATACTGACACCTTTAAACTCATGCAATTGGTTGAGCCGGTGTTGCTATGCAAGGTTGGGTTGCTAAAAAGGTTGCTGTGTTTGGATAAAGACACAATGTTTAAACTTTTCAGAGGAATCAATAAACCAATGTCTTATAGTAAAAGCCGGAACAAGAAAATATTTAAACGTCCAATAAATCATGCCTCTAAGCTGTTTTCATTTGGAAAATCCAAGAACGGATATACTTCCTGAATTAATCTTGCTAAAACTTGATTTGTGTCATGCTGCCCATTGAGTTATGTGTCTCTAATTTAATCCAGCATCTGCCACGCTAAAGCTTATGGTACTGAAAATATTGCATTAAACTCCTGCCAAAATATGCAAGCCTCTGCCATGTTATTAAAGTAGCAGCACCATTCATCTTCTGTTCACGTTCAAATCACGTAATCAAGTACAAAGCATCTGTTTGATCAGTCAAAACGTCTGAGCCCATTTGTCGAACATGTAGGAGAGATGTCTATTTATTACGTCATTCAGTCCATCGACTGGCACTTCAATTTACCACTCACTTTCCAAACCAAGATCAAATATGAAGATACCTTTGGTTTAGTCAAAGCTGTTTCCAAAAATGAACTAACCCCCCCAACATATAAAAAAAGCTTTTGTCTAAAATCATAAACCCCACCCACGTCTTCATCGAGTCAATCCAACCAGCCAGAGCTAGAGGACAGTGCTTGGTCACGTGTGTCGAAGGAAAAAATATAGAATAGAATTGCAGAAATAGCATTTGAGGGCCTCGGACCAGCAAGCAGCCGGCTAGCTCAGCCCGTGGCCCTGGCAGCGTTTTCATTGGGCAGCATCACAGACAGCTAAATATAGGTTTGAAGATTTGCCCTCCCAGGTCACACAACATCATGATGTCACTCAGTCAGCCCAGTCTGCCCCTCACTCTCTTTCAGTCTAGCTCTTTTCATTTCAATATTCCTCTCATGCGAAGAATGCAAAGAGAGGCTGACAAATACTGATGTCTAACATCAAACCTTTTGTCATTAGTACATTCTCCTTTGATACATGTTTCACTTTTTTTTTTTTGAGTGAAATTCAGTAAATTTTTAAAACATAATGATTTAAAATGTACTTCAAAACTTTACATTTGACATTATTACAAAGTGTACTTACCGTACAAGTGTGCTAAGAGTCATAGTTATGAAAGTGAACTCTTTAAGCGGCTTTTATTTAGTTATATCTGCAGGTAGTTTATGTAAGATATATATATATACTTTTACATATCTACAGGTTTTTGTCAACCATTGATGATAAAACCATTATTTGCATAACAATTAAGGACATTGGGGGGGGGAAATGTATTGAATTCTAAACTATTTGTGCATTATGATATCTTTTGTGAATCCTTTATTTCATGATGATTTCAATTTGAAAGGGTATAACGTCAGCACAACAGATTGTGTTTTCGTTGTAAGTGTGTGTGACCTGTTTAAACTAAGACATGAGCACTTGAGGCGTCACAAACATAGGTTAACAAACTTGAAACATTTAAAGCTGACTGGTTTGTCCACACTGGCCCTCATTGCTTATGTAACAGGGACCTGCCATTGCAGATCAGCGTCAGGGTGGACGTACAGAGTGAGGCAGTATGGCCCTTGTTAATGCTGACCCAGTTTCTTAGGTAGCAGCCCTGGCATGAGTCGCATGTGTCTCTCCATTTTATCCGGATGGAAGACGATGATTTACAAGAAGATCCACCTGACACAAATATAGAGAGCTCTGTGGTGACTCAATAAACGTGACACAGACGAAAGCTGTAAAAAGCTGATTGATGTGAGCAAGCTGTCAGAGAGCGTGTCATTTGTCGCCGCTTGGTCAAGGCGAGATGGCTGTGATTTTTTTTTGAGAATGTCTGATATTTACTGCCGAGCAGTCATTTCAATTGTTAGTGATGATTTACATATGAAAACGATTCAGTGTGCAGTGGAACCAGAAATCCACCTACAGCTCTATAAAATCAATCAAAGATACTAAAGCAAAACCAAGAAGGAAAAGGAAATCAATTTTATCTTGCATAAAAGTCTATTTTTAGAACCGTAAAGTCACAGATTTATGTGTGTGTATGTGTATGTGTGTAGCAGTTTCCATTCGCTTCTTTGCACTTTAAAAAATAAATATATATATACAGTATATGTATATATATATATTAATAATTTATATGTATGTTGTGAAGTTGTGCCTGGATTGTAAAACTAATGTACGCGTTCCACGTTCCACATTTCATTTATATTATGAATGTTATGTTGTGGGCTTAGGTGAAAATGTCTCTTCAACCAAAGAAGATATTGTTAAATGGCTAAATCTGGTCAACTGGTTTTGGATATTGCTCATGCGCTGGATGTGAATGGTCACAATTTCCACAGAATTATTTCAAAGTACAGTGAGGCCACTACCATGCAGAATGTAAAATGCTGTGGCTGGTCAGGGAAGACTAGTGAGCGTTTCGACAGGAGGATCAAAATCACCTGAACGTGGAATCACCTCAAAGCATCTTCAAAAGACCTAAATGAGACCTCCAACCTCCAATGGCATCTCGAACTGTAAGCCAACGGCTACAAGAGGCTGGATTGAGAGGTTGTGTACCAGTAAAGAAACCATTTATTAGCTGTATCTACTAAAACATATCGACTGGAGTATGGAAGATTGCAGCCATGAACTGCAGTCCGACAAGTCAAACTGTAACAAGCATTGGATGGTGTCAGGTAAGGTCATTGGAGTGTTTTAATACCAAATACTTGTGCACAGCATTGGAAACATAATTGTATTAGGGATGCATGTCTGCAACAGGCGTTGAAAGGATCTACAAAGTTGCCGGCACTTTGATTATGGACCAATACTTGGGAATCTTGCTGAACAAAATATAGCAAGTATGGAGGATCTGTTTTGAGATCAAATGTGTATTTTCCAACATGATAACGATCACCAACCAAACACACAGTGAATGCAACAAAGTTGGCCACAATGAAAGTGTTCATACTCAGCTTTTTGAAGTCTTTAAGTGGCATCCTCAGTCCCCTGATCTTTAAAAACCTTTGGGAAATTATAAACCTCAGTTGTGATGGTCTTCCAATGAAGCATAAATTAGGGAAGGACTTAAGCAGGATTGAAAAGAAGTTGAGCATGACACTTGCACAATGTCAATGCCCAGGAGAATAGCTGCTGTAATGAAAAACAAGAGTGAACCAACAAAATATTAATAACTGATTACGTTGTAGTCAATGGACGCTTTGTTTCTTTTTAGCTTTTTGTTTATCTGTGCCTTTGTATATTTAATTGTATTCTTCTTCCCTAATATGACATACAGTACTTCTCAAAATTTGATTGTTTAATAGAACCTGAAGTGTCATTAAAAGCAAATAATGTGCAAATATTCACTCTATATATCACTTTTGGCCACTACTGTAAATGGTATATTTATTTGTATACTACAGGGCTGTTGAATGCTTGAATCTGATTGGTGAACCCTCTGGGGTCGGCGGTCTCGCCCGGCGATACCAGCTCACTTTTTTCCTTATCAGTGCAAAAGAGACTCAAATTACTCTGTTGATTTTGATCTTACATGTAAGTGTTGTACATCATTCGATCCTGTTAAATTTGTATTTTTATGTGGAACCTCACAATAAAAACAAAGTGTTGTGCTTTTCGCCTAATAAAGAAAAATAAACATGATGCGCGTTCTGCGTTCTCTCTGTCAGTGAAGTCCATTCTGAAACACGTCCGAAAAATTAACTGTAACTCTGCAAATACTCAGTCAAACAGGTATACAGGCACACAGGCATGAAGCCTGAATTATCTTCTTTTAAATGAAGTAATTTATATAAAAAACAAATTTTCTCATTTAATGTAATCTGTACGAAAAGAGAGAGATGATAGTCGTTCTCGTCTCAGGTCATTAAGAGATCTGCTCGGTAGTAAAGCACAGGGGGCATTGATCAGGTCTCGTTTTCAGAGTTGTTCTGAAATGGATGCTCCATCCCAGTTTTTTTTCAGCTTGGAAAAGAAAAATGGCCAAAGTAGAATCATTCATTGTCTTCGATCAGCCAATGGGCAGGAGCTCACTGAAACTGCTGATGTGCGCAGGAGGGCTGCTGACTTTTACAAGGACTTGTTCAAATGTGAGTACACAGAGGACCAAGAGCTGGTACAAGAGTTTCTCGGAGGCCTACCTCAAGTGCAGGAGGAGGCAAAAGAAAAGTTGGTGAGACAACTGTCTCTGGGAGAACTGTGTACAGCTTTAATGAGCATGGAAAATGGTTGGGCTCCAGGGTTAGATGGTCTAACTGTTGATTTCTATAAAGCTTTCTGTGATTTGATGGGCAATGACCTGTTGGATGTGTTCTGTGACAGCATTGCCAGAGGACAGCTGCCTTTGAGCTGCAGGAGGGCAGTTTTGACCCTTTTACCTAAGAAAGCCGATCTGAAAGAAATCAAAAACTGGAGGCCCGTGTCCTTGCTCTGTGTTGATTTTAAGATTTTATCGAAGACTTTGGCCAACAGGTTGAGAAAAGTGATGGAGCAAATCATACATACGGATCAGTCGTACTGTGTACCGGGCAGGTCGATTACAAAAAACATTGGTTTAATTAGAGATATTTTTGATATAGCAAAAATTACAGACCAGAAATTTGCCATGATTTCATTAGACCAAGAAAAGGCCTTTGACCCAATTGAACACCAATATTTATGGAATGTGCTTGATTTTTTTGGGTTTCCTCCAATTTTTATTGAAATGGTTAAAGTATTGTATGGTGACATTGAAAGTGTAGTTAAGGTCAATGGTGGCTTGAGTGCCCCTTTGAAAGTTGAAAGGGGAATTAGGCAAGGTTGTTCAATGTCAGGTATGTTGTATTCAATAGCAATTGAGCCTTTTTTATGTAAACTGAGAGATATTTTAGAAGGGGTGTCTTTGTCTAGAGACCGTTTTTTTTGTTTATCTGCCTATGCGGATGATGTAATGATCGCTGTAAAGGGAAGTAGTGATGTGGAGAAAATCAAAGGGGTGGTAGAGAGGTATGGTAAAGTATCTTCAGCAAAAGTGAACTGGTCTAAATGTACTGCTTCAGAAGTCGGTGGGTGGACTCAAGGAAAACCACATTTACCAGGTGGACTGTCATGGGTTACACGGGGTGTTAAGTATCTGGGAGTCTATTTGGGTGATGATCAAGCTACGATGAAAAATTGGGATGGTGTTTTAGAGATGGTTGAAGGAAAACTTAAAAAATGGAAGTGGTTGTTGCCACAAATGTCATATAGAGGACGCTCCTTAATTATTAATAATTTGGTGGCAGCATCATTATGGCACCGTGTGGCAGTACTTGAGCCTCCTGCAGGTCTTCTGGCAAGAATACAGGCTTTAATGGTTGATTTTTTTTTGGAATAAGAAGATGCATTGGGTTCCTTATATCTAACAAGGGATGATGGTGGACAAGGTCTTATGCATCTAGAAAGCCGTAAAACAGCGTTTAGATTACAGTTTATTCAAAAAGTGTTGTATGGTCAAAATAATGTATGGGAAGCAGGAATACATTTTATTTTGGAAAAAGTAGGAGGTTTGGGATTAAATAAAACTATTTTTTGGATTAACTGTGAAACGGGAGACATAAAAAGCCTTCCCTTATACTACCGTAGTGTTCTAAAAGCATGGTCATTCGTGATAATTGTAAGGACAATGCCTGCGTCATCTCTTCATTGGCTTCTAGAAGATCCTTTAGTTAAAGGTGCAAGATTGGATGTTGCTGGACAAACAATGTCTGGAATGATGAAACTTTTAGTAACAGCAAAAATGATCACCTTAAGACATTTATTGGAGGTTGCTGGAAATGACTGTGATGACGTGAATGCTGTGGCACAATGCTTGGGACTCCAGTCACAGAGAGTGGTGGGTCATTTTTTGAAAAATGTTAAGAAAACTCTGAATGATGAAGACAAGCTTTTAATTATGGAATTCGACAGTGGAATTCTGGATCTATGCCAGAAGTAAAGGACATTTTTTCAGACATGGACAATTCACCAAAATTCACTGAGGAGGAGAGTTCTCATCAGTTGCTTGGGACTAAAAGATTGGAAAGGTTGGATTTTTGTTCTGTGAATGGAAAAAAGTTGTATGAATTGTGTGTAAAAATGTTAAACAAGGAAAAATTGAAAGTGCGGGTTGAAACGCCGTGGGCTACTCATTTTGGTGTTGAAAATGATGGTAAACCTGTGTGGAGAAGTTTGTACAAGCCACCATTGACCAAAGCAAATGGGGATTTGCAGTGGAGAATACTGCACGGTATTGTTGCTGTAAATGCGTTTGTTAGCATCATTAATTCAGCAGTTGATAGCAAATGTCCTTTTTGTGATCAGAGGGAAACAATTTTTCACTGTTTTGTACATTGTGACAGGCTTAAAAACTTATTTTTGATGCTTAATTTCATGTTTGTGGATTTTAAAGTAATATTTTCCAAGGTTGGTTTCATTTTTGGTTTCAAGTTTTGGAAAAAAAAGAGAAAAAAAGGAAACAAAAACCTGACAAATGTCTTGAAATATATCATCTGAACAATGTTTTTATGTGTGTTAACTGTAGTATAAGCAGAATAATTGACTTTGCAACGTTCATTAATTAAAAAAGAATGCACCCCTGAGGTGTAACGACATTACCACCTTGGTTGTGCATTATTTTTCTAACAATTCAACAGCCCGTCGTCAATTATTCCTTACTTTACATACATATATTAAACATTATATAATTAACATTATATTAAATGTTACTGTATTATTATTATTATATAGAATATCTTCTTTACGCAAATTGTTATTTAATGTTTTATTTTGCAGTGAACTATCACATTTGTAGCAATATGTACAAAAATATAATATAATATAATAAACATAACTATTGTGTAATTATTAATTACACATGTATTGCATATATTGTCTTGACAAAACAAAACTATGATAAGTTTAACATTAACCTACATCAGTGCCTGCTGTAAAAGTATTGTTGATTGTTAGTTTGTGAAAGCATTCACTAATGTTGATATTGAATCTTATTGTTGCAAACTATTGCACTGAAACTTCAATGCAGCAGTGCCACTATTGATTGATGCATTTGTTTATTCACTGATCCACAGGGACAGAACAAATGATAAAACAAGCATTAAACCTGTGATTTACATGCACACGCTCTCATGCACTCAACAGGACCACTAAAATAACATGTGTCGGGTATTATAAAATCCCAGTGGGATGAACAATAAAACCTGGGAGATTATGAAGCATCCCACCATGAGGGCGATGCTCATCCCTAAATCACATTTCCACCTTTCCCTCGCAGTAGGATGTGACTTGAAATACAAGTCACTTTCAAATTCCAGCTCTTCAGGAATGAACCCTTATCACTCCTAACAAGTGTGAACCCAACGCTGTGATCTTTTACAAAGAGTACAGAGACGTCCCATGTGATCCATGCTATTTTAAGCACAACGATCTGGACGCTCGAATGGAAACAGAACGCCCACGGCGATACAAATGTATAATTTCCTTTTGTTTGTTTGTCACAACTTATTATAAATTCATATACATATTAACACATTCTCTATGGACATAAACTATAGCCTGAGGGTCCATGTGTAAAATTTGGTTGCTGAATTTGTTATTGATAACCCTTATAGCAGTGCTTTTCCACCTCTGGTGTTCCCATACCCCATCCCTACATGAGTGAAGATACAGTAAACGTTCTCTAACCGTCCACTGTAAAAACTACATTTGTTTTACCAGTTTATATGACATTTTGAGTTTAAAATACATAAACGTACCAATGTGTTGTACCAATCCAAAATGTTTTCCCAACATAACTGTCTGAACAAATAGTTTCACAATGAAATGTAAAGGATTTGAGGTTTCCCAGCATGAATTGCAGAATGAATGAATTGTGTGGTTAATGATGGGGTTATTGTTTCACTGTTTGCTGACTTTTTAAACTTTTTGAACGTCTGGGAGATGAGGGTGATTGCACCTTTAGAAACCAGCGTAGTTCAGTTCACATATGAATTATCCTATATAAAATATGGCAAATGATATATCAGCTAACTGTCTTACTAATTGAACATTTTATAAACACAAATCTGTAGTTGTCTGTAATTGAGATATTTTGCATTTAGTGAAAAAGCAATTCAAACTGAAAGCAAAGTAGTTCCCTTTCGTAGTCACTCCGAGTTACGTCGGATGACGCAGAATGGGGGTTTCGCCAGAAAGCCTATCATCTTCGAGTATTAAAAAACGAGCCTATGGCAATGAAATGACATGGGTCTGCGGAATTTGCATAATGTATCTCCGCCCCACCGCGTGGGTATTTAAGGAGAGACACCTGCAACAGCAGATCATGTTTTCGCTTCGGAGCCAAGAGCATCTCTTCACTCCACAAGCCAAATTCTGAGTTTTCTCAGTGACTACATCTCTTCGAGACGAGCGAACTCTCCGGTGTTGGTGTAACGGCGGTATCCAGCGAGTTTCACATTGCCTGCGAGCTGAGCAGTGGTCTGCCAGTCTGTGTGTTCTCCCTGGTCGCTTCAACATCCGCGGAGTTTTTCCTCTCACTAAAGAGCTGCACGCGGCACGTCTTTTTAAAGACGCGTCTTTCTAAAGACGATCTGCCCGTGTTTTTCTGAGTGTGGTATTCTGATAGATTCAGCTGATGGGCGCGAGCGCTGTTTTGAGTGTTTGGGCTTTGATCGCGCTCAGACAGTGCTCATGGGTTTGTCACGTTCTCTCACTGGGAACGTGACCATCGCAATGTAATGGTCGAGACTCGATGAGCTCAATGAGTGAGAGTCCCCTCATCCACACCCCGATCTATTTTTCTCCACGTGAGATAATACTTCGGCTGGTGGCCAGGGTGACCTAAGACGGCAGGTTTGGAACTAAACCGACGAAAAATTCCTCGGTCCACACCCCGTCTTTCACATTGCAACCTGCGTGGTCCCAGGTGAGTTCGCCGGCCCGCCCGCGGGCCCGCGGTCTCATTCGGTCCCCCGGCTGATGAAATCATGTATCACCGCATCACAAGGTGAGCTGGAGTCCTCTAGAGATGATGGCTCGTCTGTGCTGCCGTCCTCGGATGTGCTAGCAATAACGAGTTTGATCCAGAGTGCACAGCTATGCTTCCCCGGGTGATTGGTTTTTGGGGGTGGCGAACCCAAATCCTTTCTACCCGGACGTGCATGAAGAGATCATGAGATCGTGGAAGTCTCCTTGACTTTTCGCGACTGCTCAGTGGCCTCTTCCGCCTTCTCTGCCCTTGTAGAGGCCGCGGCCTAGGGTGCACTGGGGTTCCCCCTGTGGAGTGTTCTGTGGCAACACTTATGTGTCCCCACAGCGCCTCCACCTGGCGTGGCGACTCTTAAGCACCCCTCCAATGCCTGTAGGTTCTTGTCTACTCCGGTGGCGGGGACCTATAGAGCTGCGGGGCAGGCTGCCACCTCACTGCGTGTTATTGCCATCCTCCTGGGTGTTCAATGACATGCACGAGGGTAGGGCTGATTCAGGGCTCATCCTTGAGCTGCCTGCCGTCACCGACCTTGCTCTCCGAGCGACGTAGGTGACCGCACGCTCCCTGAGTCAGGTGATGTCCACATAGGTGGTCAGACACCTCTGGCTAACCTGGTTGATGTGCGCGAGGCTGAGTGATTTCGTTTCCTCAACTCCCCCATATCCCAGGCTGGCCTCTTCGGCGGCGCGGTCGAGGACTCTGCCCAACAGTTCTCGGCCGCCCAGAAGTGGACTGTGGCTATTTTGTCTGACCCCGCGGCTTTGCTGCCTCCAGCTGCCGGCTCAGACGCCTCAGTCCGCTTGCTGCCGAATGCGCCCTCCTGCGACTTCCGCCCCCTCCCGCCCGGCCCCCAGCAGCACCGCGCCGAGCCTTGGAGGTGGTCGCAGGAAGGCCCCTGCCCGTACCGGTCCCGCAGCCCCGCCAATGCCAGGCTTGCGGCGCTCCCGTTACGGGCAGCTCAGATGTGGGTTGCAGTTCTTCAGGGAGTGGTTGCAGGGCCACTCCTTCCCCCGGTGGAGGGCTGGGGGAGAATCTTTCTAAACCAAAGAGCTGCATCCCATCTCTGAGCCCTCAGAGGGCCGGACGACAGTGCGCGACGCTCCCGGGCCTTGCCGCTCTCGTCCCCCTCTGTCTCTGAGGGCGCGGATGACAGTGTGTGCCGTCTCCGGACCACACCATTCTCGTCCCCCTCTGTCGCCAGACCCCTGGCAGAGCAGACCCCCGTGGAACGCTGGTCCTTCCCTGGTCTCCTCTGTCAGGACGTGGAGCATGACCGTGCCCCCGCACCGGGCCGCTATGCCACCCACGCCTGGGCCGGTCACTCCGCTTCGCTGCCCCTCCGGGGGGACGTCTGTCGTTCGGATGTTTCCGCTGGTTCAGTTCTTGGGAGCTTGGTTAGAGCTTCCCTACCTGTCCCACTGGGTCGCCCGAACTATCAGGCTCGGCTATGCGATCCAATTCGCATGGTCTCCTCCCCGCTTCAGGGGAGTCCGTTTACTTTGGTCGGTGGCAATGCCCCGATCATGAGAGCGGAGGTTGCCACCCTGCTGGCGAAGGGTGCAATCGAGACTGTCCCTCCAGCCGAAATGAGGTCAGGGTTTTACAGCCCGTACTTCATTGTCCCCAAGAAGACCGGTGGGTTACGGCCAATCCTGGATCTGCGCGTCTTGAGCCGCTCCCTTCACAGGCTGCCGTTCAGGATGCTCACGACCAAACGCATTTTCGAATGCGTGCGGCCACAGGATTGGTTTGCAGCGATAGACCTGAAGGACGCCTACTTTCATGTCTCCATTTTACCTCGACACAGACCGTTTCTTCGGTTTGCTTTCGAGGGGCAGGCATACCAGTACGCAGTTCTCCCATTCGGGTTGGCTCTGTCTCCTCGCGTCTTTACGAAGGTCGTCGAGGCAGCCCTTGTTCCCCTGCGCAAACATGGGGTTCGCATCCTGAATTACCTCGACGACTGGCTAATATTAGCTCACTCTCGAGTCCAGGTTTGCGAACACAGAGACCTAGTGCTCCGGCACCTAGCCCGTCTGGGCCTTCGGGTCAACTGGGAGAAGAGCAAACTTTGCCCCGTGCAGAGGATCTCTTTTCTCGGTATGGAGATAGACTCGGTCGCCATGTCCGCGCAGCTTACGAGCGAGCGCGCACACTCACTGCTGACTTGTCTTCGACAGTTCGAGGGCAGGAGTGCGGTCCCACTGAAACTTTTTCAGAGGCTCCTGGGGCATATGGCATCCGCAGCCGCGGCAACGCCACTCGGATTGCTTCATATGAGACCGCTTCAGCTGTGGCTTCGCGATCGGGTCCCGAGGTGGGCATGGCATCGCGGTACGCTCAGAGTTCCAATAACTCCGACCTGCCGTCAGTCCTTCACCCCGTGGCGGAACCTCAGCTTTCTACGGGCCGGAGTTCCCCTAGAACGAGTTTCCAGGCATGTTGTTGTCTCCACAGATGCCTCTGCCACGGGCTGGGGCGCCATGTGCAATGGACATGCAGCCGCGGGCTCCTGGACAGGACCCCAGCGCCTCATGCATGTTATTTGCCTCGAGTTGCTGGCAGTACGCCTTGCCCTGCACCGCTTCCACGCGCTGCTCCAGGGTCAACACGTACTTGTCCGTTCGGACAATACCGCGACAGTAGCGTACATCAACCATCAGGGTGGTCTACGCTCTCGCTGTATGTCGCAACTCGCACGCCACCTCCTCTTATGGAGTCAGAAGCACCTGAGGTCCCTTCGTGCTATTTACATTCCAGGAGAGCGGAACCTTGCAGCCGACGAGCTGTCACGGCTCCGGCCAACCTCTGGCGAATGGCGACTCCATCCCCAGTCGGTCCAGCTGATATGGGACCAGTTCGGGGACGCACAGATATATCTGTTTGCCTCCCACGACTCATCCCATTGCGCCCTGTATTACTCCCTGTCCGAGAGCACGCTCGGAACGGATGCACTGGCGCACAGCTGGCCGCAGGGCCTACGCAAATATGCGTTTCCCCCAGTGAGCCTTCTCGCACGGACTCTGTGCAAGATCAAGGAGGACGAGGAGCAGGTCATATTGGTCGCCCCATACTGGCCCACCAAGACCTGGTTCTCCGAACTGATACTCCTCGCGACAGCACCTCCTTGGCCAATTCCTCTGAGGAAGGACCTCCTTTCTCAGAGACGGGGCACCCTATGGCACCCTCGTCCCGATCTTTGGAGACTCCACGTGTGGCTCCTGGACGGGACGAGGCAGGTTTGAGTACCCTGCCACCTGCTGTGGCGGCTACCATCACTTCCGCTAGAGCGTTGTCCACGAGACACGTCTACCCGTTGAAGTGGAACCTCTTCGTCAACTGGTGCTCTTCTCGGCGAGAAGATCCCAGGAGATGCTCGTTCGGTGTCGTGCTTTCCTTTCTGCAAGACGGGCTGGAGCGAAGGCTGTCTCCCTCCACCCTGAAGGTGTATGTGGCCGCTATCGCCGCTTATCACGATGCAGTTGAAGGTAAGTCTCTGGGAAAGCACGACCTGATCATCAGGTTCCTGAGAGGAGCGAGGAGACTGAATCCTCCTCGCCCTCCTCTCGTACCCTCTTGGGACCTCTCAGTGGTCTTATATGCCCTGCAGAGGGCTCCCTTTGAGCCTCTGCAATCAGTGGAGATTAAGTTCCTGTCAATGAAGACAGCGCTCCTGGTTGCACTGGCCTCCATCAAGAGGGTGGGGGATCTGCACGCACTCTCCGTTGACGAAGCGTGCCTGGAATTCGGGCCGGCCTGCTCTCACGTGATCCTGAGACCCCCGCCCTGGATATGTGCCCAAGCGGTGGATATGCGCCACCACTCCCTTCCAGGACCAGGTGGTGAACCTGCAAGCGCTGCCCCTGGAGGAGGCAGACCCAGCCTTGGCACTGCTCTGTCCAGTACGCGCCCTCCGTGCTTACGTAGACAGGACGCAGTGTTTCAGGACCTCAGACCAGCTCTTTGTCTGTTATGGTGGGAAGCTGAAGGGAAAGGCTCTCTCCAAGCAAAGGTTATCCCACTGGATAGTGGACGCCATTGCTTTGGCATACCAGCAGCAAGGTCGACCGTGCCCCCTTGGTGTGACCGCCCACTCCACCCGGAGTGTGGCGTCCTCTTGGGCTTTAGCGCGTGGCGCCTCGCTAACAGACATCTGCAGAGCTGCAGGCTGGGCGACACCCAACACATTCGCCAGATTTTACAATCTCCGAGTGGAGCCAGTCTCCGCCCATGTACTGTCTTTTTCAAGCTAACATGGGAGCCGTTAGGTGTCTCGCTTGCTCGCCATTCCAATCCACGGACTGGATACGTGCGATATTTCCTCAGGTAGCCTTCCTCTCTGAAGCCCTGAGTTCCTCCAGCACTGTTGACGCTGGCGCCAGTGTCTATTACGGATGTAACCCTCGTTCCCTGAGTAGGGAACGGAGACGTTACGTCTCCCTGCCACTTCCGCTGTACCGCTGGGTAGACGCCTGAGTTCAGTCTCGGCTCCTCAGCGAAGACATGATCTGCTGTTGCAGGTGTCTCTCCTTAAATACCCACGCGGTGGGGCGGAGATACATTATGCAAATTCCGCAGACCCATGGCATTTCATTGCCATAGGCTCGTTTTTTAATACTCGAAGATGATAGGCTTTCTGGCGAAACCCCCATTCTCCGTCATCCGACGTAACGTCTCCGTTCCCTACTCAGGGAACGAGGGTTACATCCGTAACCGAGACGTTTTACAGTACTTATGACAATTTTTAAAACAATAGTTGAGAGAACCCTAAAAATCGAAATGCATCATGCTGTTTTTTTTTTTTTTTTTTACGTTTTCTCGAGAGTTCCTCTTTTACAGTGTACATCAGCACTGGAAAAGTACACACTCAGTGGGTGTGTTTTGGGCGTAACATGCAATAAACCAATCAGAGTCTCATCTCCCATTCCCTTTGAAAGCCAGTTGCGCTCGCGATTCACATGGCGGAATTTGCAAGCAGAAAATCTGAACGCTTCTCTAGCGAGGAAACGGCAAGCAGACCATCCTCTAACAAAGCACTTGCATTGGAATCATTTTGAGGAAACAAATTATTTTTGAACCTTTTAAAGTTATTATTTTTAAATTATTTTGATCTAATTTCAAACTTTGAGGAGAAACATATAGAAGGGAATCTCATCCATTATAATTACGAGTGTGGGGAGTAGGGTAATATAAAAAAGGATATTGAAAAAGTAAGAACAAAGTCCTAGCCATTTTTGAGTGACACATTTTGTGCTGGCTGTTTGCCGTTGCAAATTATTTGTTACGAAGCAGGCAGAGGGGGGGGGGGGGGGGGGGTTTCAAGTTCACTAGTATCTGTTAACCCTCTACTGCACAGTGTTGCCATATGGCAACATACCCTTTCTTTGGACATTTCTTGAAATTTGAAAATAAACATGAGCTCTGATTGATCTTAAATTCATAATAGAACCCGGTGGTAACCAATGATATGCTTTGATGACATCACGACACTACACACACCCTTGCAACGTCATTCTTTTCACACACTTTTGATGACTCCAGCTGCTGAAAAAGTGCTCGTGTATATGTGAAGATTTTCCTCATTTTTTTCATATTTCTTCGGAATAAAAAAATACATCAAGCATCTGGGATAAGTTCTAATCTTTTTTCAATCATTGTCACATTGTTTTGATACTTATATTACCTTTTTATTTAATAAAATAGGTATGTTGCCATATGGCAACATTGTGCGGTAATGGAACAATATTTTGCCCATGCTAATGCAGAGTAGCTTTGTATGAATGACAATGTATGGATGCACTGATATAGTTGGATGGTTGTATTCTACTCATATATTTATATATATTTGTATATATTTATAAAGTAAAGTAAAAGTAAAGTATAAAAGTAAAATATATATCCGTCTTGACCGCTTTGATCACTGGCCAGAGATGGGTGCACCAAAAGGAAGGTGCAAGCATCCTGGCTGCAAGGGCATTGTCAGAGTTGTTTGCTCTAAGTGCAAGGTGCACCTCTGCCTTAAAGGTGGGGTAAGTGATTTGCAAAACGGCCGGCAGATTTTGAAAATACACAACTCAAAAGGTCCTACCTTCTTTCCTCCAACGCTGGCCCTGACTCCACCCATTCGAAGAGGGGGAGGGGGGTATGGTACGACCGTTTGATTGACGCACTTACTGTCCAATGATTCTAGGTGGTCTTGGAAATGATTGGCTGGAGTTTTTCGAGTCCTGCCCTTTCCACAGATAATTACATTTTTTAATTTTCATGTCAGTGCTTCTAACTCAGTGGCTGTAAGTGGGTTAGGAATAGGATTTCAAGTGATTTTGAAAAAATGGTCAAAAAAGAAAATCACATACCCCACCTTTAACGGAGAGAACAACTGCTTTAAGGCGTTTCACATCGAGTAGTTTTACTTGAACAGTTCTTATGAGTTTGCGTCAGATGTTTTGTAAATGTTGTTGAAATAATCGTTTCACATTGAGTAGTTTCACTTGACCAGTTCTTATGAGTTTGCGTCAGATGTTTTGTAAATATTGTTGAAATAATACTTTGA
This sequence comes from Rhinichthys klamathensis goyatoka, assembly GCF_029890125.1. Taxonomy (NCBI): domain Eukaryota; kingdom Metazoa; phylum Chordata; class Actinopteri; order Cypriniformes; family Leuciscidae; genus Rhinichthys; species Rhinichthys klamathensis. The sequence goes on from NW_026607023.1 coordinate 153,104, forward strand.
AAATTAGTTTCATATTTTGTACACAAAGCTCTTGAAAACATTTTAAATAATAAAAACAATTTCATTTCTAAAAGACAGGTCTGTAATCATCTATGAATTTCATATCATTTTGGGAGAAAACGCATCAGGCTGTTCCATTGTCGCACAATGTTGCCATATGGCAACGTACCCAAAAGTACCCCTCCCCCCAAAAAAAAAAGAAAAAAAAAAAAAGAAATGTTAATTTGAGTCTATTTTATATATAAAAAAACACTGTAAAAAATTTTTCCATGATTGCATAATAATGCGTGCAGTAGAGGGTTAAGATCATTTCCTTCAAGGGCAAATATACAGAAGCAACATTTTGTAAATGGAAAACATATCTTTGCCTCTTTTTTATCACTTGCAAAAAGTTGTCAGGCCTTGTGCTTCCTAAGGTTTGGGTTACATAAATAACAAGCCTGGCACTGAGTCATTATTCACCATGTTTTACCATTCTGTTTATCAGCATGTTCGAAGGACCTTGGGCACTTTTAGCTTTCTTTACCATGTTTTTTATTACTAATTCTTTGTTTGTAACCCTATTGCAAGGACATTCTAGACAAAAGCATGGGTCCTCCAGCAATGCTGTGTCTTTGTCAGGCTGGCATTTCTGTTATCAGCGAATGTACCACATCTTTGATTGTCTCTGTTCATTCGGGTATGCAAGTTGGGCTTTTTATACAATTCTGTTAAAAAAATATTACATAGTCTGAATAGTGCACACAAACAAAGTTTGCAAGTGGACGAATCTCACACAACCTGTCCAAGGTTTTTTAAATAGTGCTTACTGTGTGGCTTCTTAAGGTTTAGACTTATATAAATAAAAAGCCTGAATGTAATTCATGATTCATGAAATCACGCCACGTGAAATCGTGCAAGATGTGGACCACTCTCTCATCTGCCGCCCTCCTCAAGCTATCAGATTGGGTATTAAAGCAAGGCTATATTCCTTTGGAATATCTGTAATGTTAAGCTCGACAGATACAAATCTGCCACCCTTCCCAGTTCATTGACTGGGGGTTAAAGTAGGTTTGGGCTCCCTGGCAGGTATTCTTATGAGTAAAGAGTTGGACAGGGGAAGTTAAAAATGGTCTATGTCCACTCTCTCACCGGTCATCCTCCGGGAACCTTTTCAGTTTTTCGCTCATTGTTCAGAGCTGGACAGGTGAGAGTTGAAGTGGACTAAGCCGCAAGAAACAGCCCACTCTCTAATCTGTCTCCCTCCCTAACCTATCAGATTGGGTATTAAAGCAAGGCTGTACTCCTTTGGAATATATGTAATGTTAAGCTCGGCAGATACAAATCTGCCACCCTTCCCAGTTCATTAACTGGGGGTTAACCCTCTGGGGTCCAAGGTGTTTTTGGGGTCCTTGAGATGTTTTGACATACTCTGACATTTGTGCTTTTTTCAGTTGCTTATAAACAAATTACTGGCAAAGGTGTAATTACACTCTATTTAGCACAAACAGGGCTACCATAATATGTTATCAACATGTATGTACATGTTTGTATTTTTGAGAGAATATTGTTTATGCGTGGTTATTGAAAAAACTAAAACTTAAAGTTTCTGAAATAAGGCCACAAAACACATACTAAATATGTGTCCACAAGACTTTTGACTAATGGATGTTGTCGCCTAGAGTTTTTTCTTCAAAATGATCTGAAAATCATCCTGCCTTATCATTCACATAAAACAATAGATTGGTTTAAATTTAAAAATGACACTTTTTGTTTGGAAAGGCAGTATGCGCAGGGGTGTGACCTGCTGTGATTCACACCTGAGAAGACAATGGACCCGCATAATGAGCGCATAATGGGGCTGCATACTAATGACCCTTTCATTCAGGTGTGTCACTGAGCCACAAGAATGCAATGACAATATATATATATATATATATATAGGCCTATATAATACAAAATTGGTTCACAGTTCCAATTATTTATTTATTTTTCAAATTGTGCTTGCAAATTGTATAATATTAAATGTAAACATTTCTGGTAATTGTGCAGTTAATTCTCATACTGTTTTTACAGAAAGTCCTATCCCAAATGTGTCACTAATAAAACACAATACAAATAATTTAAAGAGGAGGCTTATATTGAGCTTTTAAGATTTACCAAAGATTTATTTATATGTAGCCTACATATATTTGTGCTATTTTAATAAAAAGGTTACAATTACAACAACAATTAAAATTAACTATATTTCAAATGTAATCTTTCTTTGTATATATTAAAGTATACATTTTATCATACATATTTCACAGTTGCGGATTAATTAGTTTGAATATAGCCTACAATCGAACAAACACTATAATAACATCTTAGCAAACAAGCTTATTTGATGTGGCAGTATTTTACAGTAAAAACGACATCTTGTCTTTCATATGTAACATATCGTTTTTATGATTAGGACATATAAATGTTAATTTGCAGTTTAATACGTTGCTTATACAAAAATATTTTATTTCAACATATTTCAGTCGATTTTTACTCATCTCAGTATTGGAATATAGTTAGGTAAAAGCTGTTCATTCATTCACACACAAAAATGCGATTCATATTCAAACAGTCTTTTTGTTTACAGACACTATTTCATATCGCGATTAGAACAAAGCACTTGAAAATAAAGAATGTGGCCTACCTATTCCTCAGCTGGATCCGTTGCTCCTCCAAATGAAACTACCTGCACTTCTGAGGTAATTTTTTCCAGGATTATTATTAAGATAGTATTATTCCTCACAGCGTCGTAAATATGAGTCTCTTTCGGTGGGTTATCCAGCTGATGTGGGCGTGGATTGCCTCAGAGCATTTGTGTTTGAATAGAGCGCGCGCTCCGTGGGCGTGGTCAAATGAACTTTAATGACCTGAGACGAGAACGACTATCATCTCTCTTTTTTCGTACAGATTACATAAAATGAGAACATTTGTTTTTTATATAAATTACTTCATTTAAAAGAAGATAATTCAGGCTTCTGTGTGCTTGTATACCTGTTTGACTGAGTATTTCCAGAGTTACAGTTCATTTTTCAGACGCGTTTCAGAATGGACTTCACTGACAGAGAGAACGCAGAACGCGCATCATGTTTATTTTTCTTTATTAGGCGAAAAGCACAACACTTTGTTTTTATTATGAGGTTCCACAAAAAAAAATACAAACTTAACAGGATCGAATGATGTACAACACTTATATGTAAGATCAAAATCAACAGAGTAATTTGAGTCTCTTTTGCACTGATAAGGAAAAAAGTGAGCTGGTATCGCCGGCGAGACCGCAGACCCCAGAGGGTTAAAGTAGGGTTGGGCTCCCTGGCAGGTATTCTTATGAGTAAAGAGTTGGACAGGGGAAGTTGAAAATGGTCTATGTCCACTCTCTCACCGGTCACCCTCCGGGAACCTTTTCAGTTTTTCGCTCATTGTTCAGAGCTGGACAGGTGAGAGTTGAAGTGGACTAAGCCGCAAGAAACAGCCCACTCTCTAATCTGTCTCCCTCCCTAACCTATCAGTTTGGGTATTAAAGCAAGGCTATACTCCTTTGGTATATCTGTAATGTTAAGCTCGACAGATACAAATCTGCCACCCTCCCCAGTTCATTGACTGGGGGTTAAAGTAGGGTTGGGCTCCCTGGCAGTTAATCCTATGAGTATAGAGTTGGACAGGGGAAGTTGAAAATGGTCTATGTCCACTCTCTCACCTGTCACCCTCCCCAATTTTTCAGTTTTTCGCTCATTGTTTAGAGCTGGACAGGTGAGATTTTAAAGCAGGGTTATATCAATTAGTAAGTAGTTGCTAGGGTATTCTGGGGGGTTACTAGGGCGTCGCTATGCAGTTACGAGGGTGTTATTATGTGGTTGCTAGGTGGTTACCAGGTTGGTCTTCTCTCCTCAAAAAAACTTTCTATTAGAATATTCTCACAAACATGGCTTACCCATAACAGCATGTGTTAGCAGGCCTCACAAATTTCAGCTATTATTTTGACTCATGTTCACATCTTTGCCATGTTTTATGGTGTCTTTGGCGAGACACCTCAGTAAAAAGGCTTAATTCTTTTTTAAGCCTAGCGCAAGTATATATAACCTCCCCTAAAAGCTCAAAGACACTATCCCCTATTGATTAGCTGTCAACAAAAGTTAGTCACTACACTTCCCCCTGTTCTGCAATACCGCTGATGTGGGGAGAGAGAGAGAGGGGGGGGGGGGGATGGACATTTCTTTGACCATTGTGACTTTTCTCTCAGCCTGCAGCTTTTGCTCTTCTAACTGAGGTCTTTGCCAAGTAGGTGTTGAGAGCTGAACAAGTCATTGTAATGACATGCAGATTCATGTAATGCTATTACGTTTTATGACTTTTTAAAAACACTACAGAACATATCTTTTTTTGGGTCACTTGATCTTCAGCACTCAGTAGTTAGTAGGAACCTGAAAATAGTCATTTCTTTCTCTGATTGTTTCAAGTGTTCAGTGCAGTGCTTTAATTCCACTAAAATGCTTTTACTAAACGATATTTGAGGAGACAAATAGTGTTCAATTACAATGAAAAAAATCTAACAGATCCTGCACAGAAAAAGGAGATGCTTTAGGGGTTCACAAAGGACATATTCTTGCGTTCAAAAGCAGCTCTAGAGAGCTCAGATGGAGCGCAGTAGAATGAAACACAACCCGTACCTTTTGTTCTAGGTTAAAATGCTTTCTAGTTTCCCAGCTTAAAATGTAAAGGCACCATGCCATTTGTAGTTTGATTCCCAGAGTAAGCACTGTAGCTCTGAAGTTCTATCAAAACATTGCATTGTCTGAGCATCCCTATGGAAGCAAATTTCTGCCTCAGTGTACTTAAAACTTTTATGTTGCTCACTCATTTTTAGTAATTGTGACTATTTATACATTATATATATATATATATATATATATATATGGTTTGTTTTGATTTCATTTTTATTCTGTTCCCCTGTATAGCTTTTCCTGGGTTCTGTTAGCTAAAGTTAGTTTCTATGGGTTACAATATACTGTGCATTTCTTTGAACCTCATATCATCTAATAAAGCACCTCAGTAAATAATGGACCTGACTTCCATGGCTTGTTTGCAGCCAATGTGTTAAGAAGTGGATCATTTATATTCATTATAAAGTAATTTGCATGCACATGCTGTGTAAACAAACAGTCAGGTAGGGTGTAACCCAATGTAGGTGGTAGTATTATCTGTTATTAATCTACTTGATATGTTATTTTGGTTTATTGATTCTTTCCACTGAGGAATTAAATCAGATTAAGCAAAAACTATGTGAGAAACTATGAAAAATATGCAGCGGCAGCCATATGAGGTGACATTATGATGGGAGCTACATAAGCCAGGCTATTTATAAACGCTGTGGCTGGGATGGTGTTATAGCCCTTCCAGCGGAGTATGTTACTCGTAACCTCATACTAGCTGGAGCGCTCAGGTGATTGTCAGTGTAATGGATTAAACATGGAGTTATGGTTCACTTACTGACATTTGCAATACCACAGTCCCACAGATCTTAGCTGTCATAAAGAAAAGATAGATCAGCTGATGCATGTTTGCTTGTCTGTGAATGTGATTCTATATCTTTCTCTCTGCTCTTCCACATCCACTACTATAGCATGTGACCAGCCACTGATATTTTGAATTCTTCAGAAGCAATGTATTGTTGGACTTCATTGTGATGAAAATCTCCTGGTCTTGTCGACATGAAGACATCTCCAGAGTCAAGAGAAAAACTTTATTGCTCAAATGTGCTCTTTTCAAATTACACCGGAAACAGATCAGAAAACCGCGCAAAACCAACCAAGAATAAAACGCAAACGTCTCAGGTTACTACTGTAACCATAGTTCCCTAAAAAAGGGAACGAGACGATGCGTCACTTGACGCTTTGGGAACGCCCCCAGCGTGAATGCGTCTGAGCATCAATGTCAACTAGTCCAATGGAAAGAATGAGCGTCACGGGCGGGTGACATCATGACCAGGAAGGCATAAGAGCACATCCGGTGAAACGCGGCATTAGCTTCAAAAAGTCGAAGCAAGCCGATCACAGGGATGCAGGAAGTATGGCAGGGTGACGCATCGTCTCGTTCCCTTTCTCAGGGAACTATGGTTACAGTAGTAACCTGAGACGTTCCCTTTTGAGGGAACTCGCGATGCGTCACTTGACGCTTTGGGAACGAGAATACCCAAAACGCCAGAATTCCAAGTACCTGAGTGTCAGTCTGTTGGAACTAAGCACTAAGCACCTGAGAACCTGGGGCAGCATCCAGGTCCAAACTGTAAAACCTGACGAATGTGAGCGGTGAAGACCAGCCTGCCGCATTACAAACGTCTTGGAGAGAAACCCCAAATAACAAGGCTTTAGAGGCCGCCATACCCCTCGTTGAGTGAGCTCTGACCACCAAGGGACACGGATGGTCAGAGTACTCGTATGCAAGTGAAATAGCCTCGACTATCCACTTACTAACCATCTGTTTAGAAGCAGGAAGACCCTTCTTAGGTGATCCAAAGCAAATAAATAACTGGTCGGACTTCCTCATTGAAGATGTCCGATAAACATAAGTATCCAGTGCTCGCACTGGACACAAGAGGTTCAGCCTTTCCTGGTCCGCAGATGTAAAAGGAGGACAGAAACCTGCAGCACAATAGGCCTCGGAATAATGGTAGGCACCTTTGGAACATATCCATGTTTCGGGTAAGAATGCCTTGGCCATCCCCGGTGCACTCAAGGCAGGTGGGGACCGAAAGGGCCTGAAGGTCTGACTCTAATAGGGACGAAATAGCTAGCAGAAAATAGTCTTAAAAGAAAGGAACTTCTCTGAGACCAAATCTAAGGGCTCGAAGGGAGCCCCAGATAGGCCTTCTAGAACTATTGCAAGGTCCCAAGCCAGCACCCTAGTGCAAGTTGCAGGCCTCAGCCTCAAAGTGCCACGAAGGAAACGAGTGATCAGGGGGTCTCGACCCAAAAATGTACTACCCACCAGGGCGTGGAAAGCCGCAATGGCCGCCACGTATACCTTAAGCGTGGAAGGACATAGACCTGATACAAAGCGTTCTTGCAGAAACTCGAATACTGTGTTTACTGAACAGTTAACCGGATCCCACTGACGCTGGTAACACCAAGAAGTGAAAAACTCTTGAAATAGTGAATATAGTTTCCTCGTAGCGGGAGCTCTGGAGCTTAGAATGGTCTCAACAACCTCGGTTGAGAGACCACTCTCTATGAGTTGGGCCCCCTCAGAGGCCAAACCCACAGTTTCCAAATCCCCTGCCGGGGGTGCAATATTGCATCCCCTGCCTGAGACGGAAGGTCTCTCCTGATCGGGACCTCCAAGGGAGGTCCGTCGAGGAGAAAAATTAGGTCCGCAAACCAAATTCAGCTCGGCCAGGGTGGTGCTACTAAATAGGCTTATTCCATCCTGGCGGAATCACTCCAGAACTCCTGGGAGCAGAGCAACAGGGGGAAATGCGTACAGACGTAGCCTCAGCCACGTCTGCACCATAGCAACCAGCCCCGAGGGGACTGGTTGAGTGAGGGATAACCAGAGTGGACAGTGTGTCGTATGCTGAGACGAGAACAAATCCACTTCTGCCTGGCCATAAAACTCCCATATTTGCTCCACCGCCTCGGGGTGGAGTCCCCTGGCCTCAGCCCCTGCCTCGACAGGGTGTCTGCTCCAATATTCTGGCCCCCCTGGAATATACACTGCCCTCAGACAGCGTAATTTCCTGAGGGACCAAAATAATAGGCCACCAACGTGTTGTCTGTGGGTCAAGAACCAGAGTTTCCTCCATATAACCAAGGCGCGGGGATACTGCCGCGTGATCTTGATCGTACGGAGTGGGTTTCCCCTCAGGGAGAACCCTCTGGTCCTGAGCCACCACTGTAAAGGTCTCACGTACAGCAGGTCAAAGGGTATCACATTGAACGCTGCTGCCCTGAGGCCTAACAGTCACTGTTTCAGAACAACACATGATGGCCCCTCAGGTCTGGGAGAAGATGTCTCAACGCATTGAAGACGACCATCATCTCTAGGCAATTCATGTGCCAAGCGAGATGATGACTCCTCCCAAGCCCTGAGCTAAGCGGCCTTCCAATACCGCTCCCCAGCCGGTGAGGGAAGCATCTGTCGAGATAGCAACTCGATGGCAAAGAGCTCCCAACACCGAACCCTGGGTTAAGAACCAGTGTTTCCTCCATATAACCAAGGCACGAAGGCACGGCCGCGTGATCTTGATCATACGAAGTGGGTTTCCCCTCGGGGAGAACCCTCTGGTCCTGCGCCACCACTGCAAAGGTCTCATGTACAGCAGGCCAAAAGGTATCCCGTTGGACGCTACTGCCACAAGACCCAACAGTCTCTCGAACTGTTTTACAGTGCGTGACTGGCCTAGCCTCAGCTCTTTTGTGGCTGTTAGGATAGCAGCTACACGAACGGGCGACAGAGTGGCCCGCATCGTCACTGAATCCCATACCACACCAAGGAAAGTGGTTCTCTGTACTGGAGAAAGCACACTCTTCTTGGCATTGAGCCTCAACCCCAACATCTGCATATGAGCGAGAACGACACCTCGGTGCCGAACCGCTAACTGTTCTGATTCCGCTAGAATCAGCCAGTCATCTATGCATTTCAGAATGCGTATACACTGCAGCCTGGCGGGGCCAGAGCTGCGTCTATACACTTCGTGAATGTGCGGGGTGATAGAGCTAGACCGAAAGGAAGTGCCTGATACTGGTGTTCTTTGCCCCAAAGAAAACCTCAGGAACCTCCTGTGCTGAGGGAGGATGGAGATATGGAAGTATACGTCTTTTAGATCTATCGTGACTAACCAGTCCTCGGATCTGATTTGAGTCACGATCTGTTTGAGTGTCAGCATCTTGGACTTGAGTTCCAGCACCAAACACTCCAACAGACGAAGATCTAGTATGTGACGCTGCTCTCCATCCTTTTTTGGAACAATGAGATAACGACTGTAAAGACCCGACGCAATGTCGGGTGAGTACACCTGCTCTATAGCTTTCTTTGCTAACAGGGCCTTTACCCCTTGCTCCATTACCAGAGAGATTACCATTACCCATAGAGATATATTTGGCAGTAGCTTCCGCGCTGCCAGAAAATCTACCAAGGGAACCAGCCCCTCGAGGCTGGCCTCTGGTGTAATAAAGACAGCCAGTTCGGGGACCTGTAACATACTGGCAGGAACCACCCGAACTGACTGTTTTCGAACCCCCCTCAGAGGGCGCGAGTCCGACGCAATGTCGAGTTGACGCTGCGCCAGAAGCTCGCTGGAGAACGCTGCGCCCCGAAGCACCAAGGGTGGCGGGGTTGGCAGAACGGTCCCCTGAGGGCACAGAGATGGAAAGGGCACCGTATAATGAGGTGTACACCATTCCACCCCGGTTGGGGCTGCCCTCACCGGTCTGACGCCGTGGCGCCAGACCTTTTCTTTTGAGCCGCAGCCTTCTCAGCATGAAGAACGGTCCTCGGATCCGGCTTCTGCTTTGAAGGCTTTGGCTGCTGTGTTGTGTATGAGAAACTAGCCGGCTGGAGCTGCTCACGCCCAGCAGCCCCAGTGGGTTGGACATAGCGAGGGAGAGATTATCTTGTATCTTTCTCCATGATTCCCAACAAATTGAGCCAGAGGTGTCTCTCAGTGACCACATTTCTTTGGCTGCCATCCCTGAGAGATAAATCTGAGGCCCGGCGGAGTTCTCAAACCCCATCGGGCCAAACTCCCTCACTTCTGTCCAAATACCACAGCAGGTCAGCCTGATATGCTTGCAGCACTGCTATAGTGTGCAAGCAGGCTCGTGCTAGACCCACTGCCATATATGCTTTTCCCACTAGATTAAAAAATAGTTTTCTTTAATGGTTTAGTGAGAGAAGCCGACGCCTTCAGGGACGATACTGAACCGGGAGACATAGCTCGCAAGTGTCTGTTCTACCCGGGGTATTGCCCCATAGCCATACTCTCTTAACCCCCAAATATCTGAATATACATGAATGTGGGGCTAATAAATGAGTAAGGCTTTTTCCATGATCTAGACAGCTCGCTGTGCAGATCGGGAAAAATGGAAGGCCCCGTGATGGAGGTGGAAAAATAGAGGGAAGGAAACTCGTTCAATTTATTTTAAGGACGAGTGCCCCCTTATTTCTGCTGGCCATTAAATATTTAATTTATCTACAGCCTTAGTAAACACCTCCACCAGCTTATTATTATATATATATATTTTTTTATATACATTCTTTATATATATACACTTTATTTTATATATAATATATAAACTATCATATATATATATATATATAGGCTATATATAATTCTCATACGCTGGGGAAGAGATGGCAAATCCACTTCCCCCATGATTGTGTACACTTTCAATGCCCAGCACATCTACCTCCTCGGAGGTAGAGCACTGAAGCATTGATTTCTCTCCCCGGGCGGAAGAGACCGCAGCGCGGGCTTCCGAGACCGGAGAGAGAGCACTGGATCCCTCGTGGAAAGGGAGGAGATAAGATCCGCGGACCCGTCTCCAACCCCGTAACGAGATCCTATTCGCGATCCACAGGAATGCATTCTCCGCGCTGCCTCGGCAGACGCGTGTCCTGCACCCCGAGGATCGCGAGCCTGGCCACTTTCCTCGAAAAGTGACAGGCGGGAGTGGAGCATGCGAAGCGAAAGCTTCTCACAATGTTGCAATCAGCCCCCTCGGAGGCTGATACCGCATGCTCCACTCCCAAACAAACTACACAAAGCTCGTGTGTGTCCCCACCCGTTAAATAACGCGGGCAGGGAGAAGCACAGAGTTTGTAAAGTTGTTTCGCCATAACTCTTCCCAATAATATCGAACAGACAACAATAAATAGACAGAGACAGAGTAACACAGATCGCTTGCTGAGACACAGAAGCTAATGCCGCGTTTCACCGGATGTGCTCTTATGCCTTCCTGGTCATGACGTCACCCGCCCGTGACGCTCATTCTTTCCATTGGACTAGTTGACATTGATGCTCAGACGCATTCACGCTGGGGGCGTTCCCAAAGCGTCAAGTGACGCATCGCGAGTTCCCTCGAAAGGGAACTAGCAAACTCAACGCAAACTAAAGCTCAGACCAAATGTGACACATTGCTAATTGAGAGTAATATTAAAGGGTTTCAAGTTATTTTCAATATTTTTGTTTAGCTACTACTGAAATTTTTATATCATGCTAATAAATGCATTTAATTACATAAAACAGGATTTAATGAAATCCATTGAGTTGCTGTTTTCCCAAAAATCGAGGATCTGGATGTAAACAGTTCAAATAAAAATAAATAAGAAGTCAAGGTGCCCCATCAGGCACAAAAGACAAAATAATCAGTCCATGGTGTGTGGGGTGCTTACATCCATCTCTCCACCAATCACTAGAATTAGAAACAGGTGTTAGTATTCATTCGCTTGACTCCTTATCAACACTCTTCTCTGCACTTGTTCCCCCTCTGCAGACTTCGCTTTACCATGCCCCCTTTGCCACATACCCCTTCCCCCGACTACAGTCACCTGTGCCCAATGAATGGCCAAACACACTTTTTCAAGGTGCTGTATCTAGTCTCTCTGTTTGAGAGCTTTCGACTTAGATGCAGCGCCGGCCGCTCCTCTCCTCCGACCACCTGGGACAGGAATGCACCCAGCCCTCTGTCCGACACGTCTGTCTGCAACAAAAAAGGGTGATTAAAGTTAGAAGAGTGCAAGAGCGGCCCGCAGCACAGGGCAGCCTTTACTTTGATTAGGGCCTGTTGGCACAGCTCCGTCCACTGCCCTCCATCCTTTTTTAGTGAGATCAGTCAGAGGGCTGGTGAGCTCTGACTTATTAGGAATAAACCTCCTACAATATCCCGCCAGCCCCAGGAACTGTCTCACCTCCTTTTTGGTCTCACCTCCTCCATGTCCCAAGTGGAAGCCCAGGTACTGTACCTCCACACGCTCAATTGCACACTTCCACGGGTTCGCCGTGTGTCCAGCCACCCTCAGCAACCTCAGGACAGCGCAGAGATGTTCCTGATGCCGCTTCCAAACATTACTGTAGATAATGATGTCATCGAGGTAGGCAGTGGCATTTGCGGAATGGGGCCGGAGGATGATTGGAAAAGTAATAAATTGGTGTATCGTAGTGAAAGATACTGGCAAAAAGGGATTCTGCCAATACCCTTTCGTTAAATCCAGTGTCAAATAAATGCAAGCTAACCTAACCTAACTGATCAAGCAGCTCATCAACTCTGGGCAATGGATTAGCATTGAATTTCGACAAAGCATTTATCCTTCTATAATCGACGCAGAAACGGACAGATCCCTCCGTTTTGGTACCAGGTCCCCGTTTTGGGATTCTTCTATTATGCCCAACTCCACCATGGCCTTTAATTTATCATGTACCACTTTTTTCTTGTGCCCAGGTAAACGATAGGGATGGCTGCGCCCCACTTCCCCAGCGATCGTAACCACAAAAGGTCCTTGACACTTCGCAAGTAATTCAGAACTAGACGTTGCAAGTACTACAAACATTTCATCTCCAGGTGTAAATTGACGCTCTCGCGCACCACTGTTGTACAGCTGACTTTGTCTGTCCTGTGCCTGGAGCAAATTCGGTAACACTTTACAATACGGGTGCACTAATATGCATTAATTCATGTTTAGCTAATGCACAGATAATCATGAGTTAATGTATAACTCATGAAGAACTAAACCATTAATTAATTATTACTGCATCAGCAACTAATAAAGAGTCTATATGATTAATAGATTATGTAATACATGAATTGCTATTAATTCAATGTGTCATTGTGTATTAATTCCTTAATAACATATTTTATTAACTAATAGTGTAAATTAATGTGTTAATTACCACAATTAGTCAAAGCTATGCACTTCAACTACCAGTTGTCTGCTTTAATTAATCATTAGTTAATGATTTGCAAAGGTATCATTATGTTATGACTTTACTTGTTGAGGCACATCATTATTAACTAGTCATTTAGTAATTGTAGTAATTTACACATGAATTTGCACTAACAATAACGTAATTAATCATGTATTAATGCATATTAGTGTACCTGTATTATCTGGAAGTTGAAATACAAGGCTTTGGCTCATTCTGGTAATTAACATATTAATTAACACTATTAGTTAAAAAAATGAGTTATTAGGGAATTAATCCACAATTACATATTTAATTAATAACAATGCATGTATGAACTAATACATTAACCTTACAGACTCTTAATTAGTTCCTAATGTGGTAATCATTAATGAATAGCTTAGATAATCATTAGTTAAACATTAATTCAGTATTATCTGTGCATTAGTTAAGCATGAATTAATGCTTATTACTGCACCCGTATTGTAAAGTGTTACCGCAAATTCTCCTTAGAGAAACACCCCAATGTGTGAAGTTTTGCTCGGAGGTCCATGACAATCTGAATTTCAATACGGCAGTTTGAAGGCCCCTCCTCCCAAGCCTCTCTAATGATGTTAAGCACCCCACGGGGCTAATGACCATAGAGAAGCTCGAATGGGGAAAACCCAGTGGAGGCTTTGTGGAACCTCCCGCACTGTGAACAACAGGTGCTCGAGCCACTTATCCCAATTTCTAGCATTCTCTTTTATGAATTTACGAACCATGGATTTCAAAGTGCGATTAAATTGTTCCACCAAACCATCTGTTTGTAGGTGATAGTAGGTGTGAATCAATTTAACCTCTTAACCTTCTCCAGAGCGTCGGCGCACTGAAGCGTTTTTTTATTTATTTAGTTCAAATATACTATCAGATTTAATGTTATACCTTGACAAACTATACATCATTAAAAAGATATAAGACTCAAGATTCAGTATTTGACCACTATTGTATTCTGAGAAACTTATAGTGACAGTTATGTCTTAATTTGTGTAAGGAGTTATGAAATGAAAAAAACGAGTCGATACCTTTAATATGAATTATGAGCGTCAGCTGGTCCATTCATAAAAAACACTCCGTGCTGTCCTCATGATAGCGATTCACAAAACAACGTCCCTGAGGGCTTTTAGCTCAACAATGTGCAGATGTGGAGAAATATTGATATATTCTCATAGATTCACATCATATTTCTATAGACAGGAATAATATTTATTGAATTTATACCCAAATGCGTCGATGTAATCATAATGATCGCTTCTTACTGAGATGTGCTGTGTTTTCCATTCATACCAATAGCATGGGGGCGCTATTATGTCCAATAAAAGTCCATATATGGATCATGAAGAAGACCCATAGTCATGTGACATTCCAGGACGTCACTGAGTGATACAGAAAGTACAGAGATCGCTGTAACATGCAGATAAAGATGTTTTGAAGACAATAAACATGATTGCAATGATATTTGAGTTACCTGTGTTCTTCAAGCCATGCCAGGTATTTCATAATAATAGATTATATTTATAATGTAATGCTAATCGATATAGATTTCATCATCGTTCAGAACACATTTTCTGTCTGATTTTTTTTTTATCTGAAGCCAAGTTAGATCACAGAAGATTATTTAAAACACTAGACTTGCGTTATATAGTGAGTTTGGAGCGCAAACATAGTTTTAATCTCATAAATGGTCGTGTATTGATGGTGTGCTAAGCTAACATGCTAGCGAGCCCAGGCGCACCTGCCACGAGCAGTTATTGTTTTATGATTTTTTTCTAAATAGGAATTCTTACTGAAATGTTTCAGTGCATTTGATACCAGTTTCAAATATTTAGTGAGAACTTTGATAAAAGAAATTAGGGTTTGAAACCCTATGAATAGCTTGTGAATAGCCAGTCGTTAGTAGCTATAATGCAGACAAAAGAAATGCATATTTAGAGCCATAATAACCAGTCTGGAGAGGTGTAAATGTGTGCAGGGGAGACTGAGACTGAATGGGGCACCACAAAACAATAGAGACAATAGACTGAATAGATGACTCAGAAGATGACTAAACATCAGTTTGCTAATAGAGTCTAATCAAAATAAAGTAATTTGACATGATCTTGAAAAACATTTAACTAAATACAGAGCTTTATACTTATCATTTTCAGATTTTAAATATAAAATGGTCAGACATGTGGCTTTAGCTGCAGTGCATTTCTAGATTGCTCCAGGGCCAACTTCAATTTTATTTTCATGAAGATGTTTCATAAAAATAAATTTCTAATAACTTTACAAAACTTTGAAGCTATTTAAAATTGTTTTTTTCATTATGACAATAATTAATTCTACATTTACAATAAACAACCAAGTGTCAGCTTTCAAATGAGATCATACTTGTGCTTTTAGTGCAAAGGGTTCATGAACTGTATCTGTTTTAGTTTGGGTATGTCATTTCTGGGGATTTTTCAATAGTGGGCTTGAAGCTTAACAGGTTAATGCCCAAAAGTTTGTATAATTTCACTTAATGTACGTGACATAAACGCTATGCCCTGATCAGTGAGAATCTCTTCCACCTCGGGAGATAATGTGAAACAGCACGTCCGCCACACTCTTTGATGCCTAACGGCACAGCTTCCGGATTTCATGTTGCATAATCCACTAGAACTAATGCAAAACGATGGCCGCATGCTGAACGTTAAAACAGCCCGATGAGATCCATACCAATTCTCTCGAAGGGGACCTCTACTAATGGTAATGGGCGCAATGGCGCTTTTGAAATGGCTGGAGGATTAACCAGCTGACATTCATGACAAGCTGATCACCACCGGCGGACGTTCTCGTGAATGCCCGGCCAAAAAAATTTGGCTATGAGACGTGCCAGTGTTTTTCCCTCCCCCAAGTGGCCTGCCATGAGACAACATATATATACATATATATGTAGCACCCTGTTATAATTTATATATTGTTTAATTTGTGTTCTGTTAATAAATACAGTATCCTGGAATATGGGCCAGTTAAATTGCCCTGGTGTGTATGTATAATACAATTTCGTATTAATACATGTGTTAATTCAGTTATAAATAGTGAGGTGTTAAAATATTCTTCTTTTTGTAAGTAACCTTTGAACCCTCTGTCACTTTATTTCGTATTGGATGGCCAGGTGTCGATCTCGTTAGTTATCCAATCAGAGCCATTCAGAGAGCAGTTGACAGCCTACCGGATTGTTGAGGGGCGGGGCTAAAAGGTACGAGAAGAGAAACAGAGAGATAGCTACGAGCTAGTTGCGAGGTCTGTAAGAGTGAGACATTACTGTTCATTAGAGTTAAGAACCAGTGGGGTATTCTTTTGTTGTGTAAACGTGTAACCATGTTAAAACGGGAGGGTGAGCTTTATTCTGGAGCTGTTGAATCTGCAACGGAGATCCTACTGAAGTGAAATTACTGTATAGCATATGTGACTGTGACGCCATAACCATGTGCGAATTGCGACGCCAAAGCCATGTGTGAACTGCGACGCGCATAGCCTGAAACCCTCGTTGCCACCGAGTTTCTGAGTGAGTATGGACATTGTGAACTAAAATGAAATTGACATTTTCGGACAATATATAATTAAGCTCATTCGATTTTGTGAACTTTTGGCTAGTGTGCGTCAGATGCTGCCATCCATGTTGCTGCAATAGATGTGCTCGGGATTCGCGTGTAGGCCGGAGGCGTCTGTGTTTTGCACACGGACGGACAGAGTTTCAGGACTGGTTTTCTCCATTGTGTATCTCACCACTCACTGGACAGAACGGTTTGGATAGACGGTCATTATAATCTGTCTGTCACCGAGGAACTGTGAGTACAGACAATATTTTTTTTCAACTGAGCTCCAACAAGCGCGCCAACGTTGTGGTACCACACAATCTGAGACATTTAGTAGAAAGGAAAACCCCGGGGTATTGTTATTGGTTATTGTCATCTCATTTTGAACATGAGGACATTTTGAAAGGTTCCTCACCTAGTTCTAAAAAAACATATAAAAATACATGTTGAGTATAACCTTCACTCTTTGTGGTCTGATATCTAAGTGTGTGGGATTGGATTGACATTATCTTATTTATTGTTTTCAAACAAGGGTTATAGTGGCTATTTCTATGTGCATGGGAGTTTTATGCTCACAGTGAACAAACAATCAAAAGACACAGTATAGCTATATTTAAGCTACCCAGGCCTCTTTGCACTCTAGCCAGAGTTTCATGCCTGAAGTTTAATTGTTGCGTGTAAATCCCAATTCTAAATTTTAGTAATCCTTCACCAATTCATTTCCCATGCATATGATAAATTCTGAACAAAGTGGAATTGTGTAGGAGGGTTACACGTGGGGGCTCGTCCGGGATTTTCTGACGATTGAGCCTGACACCAGAAATATCTGCAATGTGCTCGTAGTTACAGACCATTATACGAGATATGCCCAAGCTTTTGCCACTAAAGACCAAAAGGCATCGACTGTCGCTAAGGTCCTGTGGGAACAGTACTTTGTCCACTATGGTTTGCCGAGAAGGGTGCACTCAGATCAGGGCAGAGATTTCGAGAGTCGCCTTATCCATGAACTGTTGAGCATGCTTGGCATCAAGAAATCCAGGACCACTCCCTACCACCCTCAGGGTGATCCACAGCCTGAGCGTTTTAACAGAACTCTTCTAGACATGCTTGGAACTTTGGAGACACCAGACAAAAGTAAATGGAGTAAACACCTCAGCCATCTTGTACATGCGTACAATTGCACAGTGAATGAGGCAACAGGATATTCTCCATACTTTCTTATGTTTGGACGAGAAGCTAGGCTGCCAGTAGACGTGACATTCGGGGTCTCAAGTGATGGCACCTCCACAAAATCTTACTTGAGGTATGTCAAAAACATGAAAAGTGAGCTTCAAGCTGCCTATCAATTGGCTGGGAGGATGGCAGAGAAGAAAAATAAAGGGAACAAACAACGCTATGATCAGAGAGTCCGTTTCTGTCCATTAGATTCCGGGGACAGGGTCTTGATCCGAAACCTGGGCTTACAAGGGAAGCACAAGCTTGCTGATCGGTGGAAAGATACTCCTTACATTGTGGAGAGTCAACTGCCTGGTTTGCCCGTGTTCAAGCTGAAGCCCGAGAGTGGACATGGCTCTGAAAAGATACTGCACCGCAATCACATTCTGCCGATCGGACAGGAAGTGCAGCTGCGGCCTGAGATGAACAAGGAGCCCCCGAAACAAAGAAGGAGAGCCAGTAGACGGCTCAAAACAAAGAGAACAGAGAGCTGTGATACTCCTTCCTTACTAGCGACTGAGCAAGATAAGATGGAGGTAGCATCTGACTCTGAAGATGATGAAATGGGTGTATGGCATGACTATTATGCACCACGAGAGTTGCCAGAACCAGAACCTCAAAACATTGATCACTCTGAGCCTTTCAGTTTGGATTTGGATCTGGCTGTGTTGACAAGTAACTCTGAAACGGATGAGACTTCAGCCAAAGAACCTGCTGCAGTGAAGGACAATGACCATTTGATACAAAATGTGACTGCAGAAATTGTGGAACGTGAGAGAGACACTGAAATACAGACGTCAGACAAAATAGCTGAGAGACTAAACAGTATAACAGAAAGCTCTGACAAGACAACTCGACCTCAGAGACTAAAGAAAGTTCCAACCAGACTAACTTATGACTTTCTAGGGACCCCAACGTCAGTGGCAGTTGGTACACATAGTGCTACTGTAGTTGAGATTAATGACAAGAAAGATTCTTTAGCCCTATCTCCTATTAAGAAATACAAAAGTTACTTTTACAAGTGGATAGGTTAAGGGGAGTGTTGATAATCTCCCTAATACAATCTTTTAAGAAAATGTGTTTTTCTTGATGGTGATTTAAAGTGTTAGACATGTCATGAGGGCATGACCATTTTCTTGTGGGGGGAGAATGTAGCACCCTGTTATAATTTATATATTGTTTAATTTGTGTTCTGTTAATAAATACAGTATCCTGGAATATGGGCCAGTTAAATTGCCCTGGTGTGTATGTATAATACAATTTCGTATTAATACATGTGTTAATTCAGTTATAAATAGTGAGGTGTTAAAATATTCTTCTTTTTGTAAGTAACCTTTGAACCCTCTGTCACTTTATTTCGTATTGGATGGCCAGGTGTCGATCTCGTTAGTTATCCAATCAGAGCCATTCAGAGAGCAGTTGACAGCCTACCGGATTGTTGAGGGGCGGGGCTAAAAGGTACGAGAAGAGAAACAGAGAGATAGCTACGAGCTAGTTGCGAGGTCTGTAAGAGTGAGACATTACTGTTCATTAGAGTTAAGAACCAGTGGGGTATTCTTTTGTTGTGTAAACGTGTAACCATGTTAAAACGGGAGGGTGAGCTTTATTCTGGAGCTGTTGAATCTGCAACGGAGATCCTACTGAAGTGAAATAACTGTATAGCATATGTGACTGTGACGCCATAACCATGTGCGAATTGCGACGCCAAAGCCATGTGTGAACTGCGACGCGCATAGCCTGAAACCCTCGTTGCCACCGAGTTTCTGAGTGAGTATGGACATTGTGAACTAAAATGAAATTGACATTTTCGGACAATATATAATTAAGCTCATTCGATTTTGTGAACTTTTGGCTAGTGTGCGTCAGATGCTGCCATCCATGTTGCTGCAATAGATGTGCTCGGGATTCGCGTGTAGGCCGGAGGCGTCTGTGTTTTGCACACGGACGGACAGAGTTTCAGGACTGGTTTTCTCCATTGTGTATCTCACCACTCACTGGACAGAACGGTTTGGATAGACGGTCATTATAATCTGTCTGTCACCGAGGAACTGTGAGTACAGACAATATTTTTTTTCAACTGAGCTCCAACAAGCGCGCCAACGTTGTGGTACCACACAATCTGAGACATTTAGTAGAAAGGAAAACCCCGGGGTATTGTTATTGGTTATTGTCATCTCATTTTGAACATGAGGACATTTTGAAAGGTTCCTCACCTAGTTCTAAAAAAACATATAAAAATACATGTTGAGTATAACCTTCACTCTTTGTGGTCTGATATCTAAGTGTGTGGGATTGGATTGACATTATCTTATTTATTGTTTTCAAACAAGGGTTATAGTGGCTATTTCTATGTGCATGGGAGTTTTATGCTCACAGTGAACAAACAATCAAAAGACACAGTATAGCTATATTTAAGCTACCCAGGCCTCTTTGCACTCTAGCCAGAGTTTCATGCCTGAAGTTTAATTGTTGCGTGTAAATCCCAATTCTAAATTTTAGTAATCCTTCACCAATTCATTTCCCATGCATATGATAAATTCTGAACAAAGTGGAATTGTGTAGGAGGGTTACATATATATATATAATTTATATATAATAAATAACACAATATATAAATGGGTTGTATCTTCTTTTGTCTGGGCGTCTTGGGCCACCTGATACAACCTATCTTTTATAATAGAAAAATAGCACCCCCAGCCTGAGCGATAGCTTCTCTCACCCAATGCATATCTCCCAAGAGATATCCGCACACAAAATCTCCAATAATTGTGAAAAAGATCGCCAATCTCTACCCAAACTTAGCGGATATCTAAAGTGGGGCCATTTTTGCTTTTTTCGCCTAAATGAATTGAATTGAATACTGACAGGCACTAAAAGATAATCCACCACATCCCCGTGCACACACCGCACCTTAACCTTGCGGCTCATATCCATCTGTTGCATCAGGCTTTGATGAATGGATATTTGGTTACAGCCTGAATCCACCAAAACCTGATATTATACTTCCTTGTGTTTTGTGGTACGGTGTTGCCTCCAGGCAACAAAGTCTATTTTAGCTTTTTTTATATAAAAATGCAATAAAATTGAATTGGTCAGTGCTCTCTAAGGGGAGGGGAACTCAAATACTAACCAATGAAAATGCTAAAGAGTGGTTACATAACTGACAGGGGTCCATTTTGTTCCTTCTTTCAGCACATGTCACATGGCTCCATATTTTATCCACTGAAATAGGCATTTTTCACTCATTTCTGTCCAGATAATCAGCTACAAAAAATCAGAGTCACCTTCATTGGTAAGTAAAGAAGTATTTTCAAAAACTTTACATTATATATCAACAAATGTATCATAGGAAATTACATAAAACTGCATGTTGCCTCGAGGCAACATTTTACCATAATGGAATCACATAAGGCCATACCAGGCATACTAGGTTTGAATACAAGTATATTTTATTTGTAAGGAAAAGTTTGAATTATCTAAATGTATCTGCATTGTTGCATGATTTTGAAATGCATTTAAAAGAAAGGTAATTAACATACTATATATGCACATATTATGATTTAATGCAGGAGATGAATCCGCACGTTTTCTATGGCACTTCAAAAAGGTATAAAGCACAGTGAGGATGAGGTGGCATGTAGTGATGAGGAAGATGAGGTCATAGTGACAGTTCGGCAGGGAGAGAGTGAGAGCGAGAGTGAGGATGGAGATGAGGATGAAGATGGAACTACCATAATGGTAGAAAATCAACAGGAAGAACTTCAGAGTGAGAATGAGGAACCTGGTGTTGGTGAAAATGGAGTTACAGTAGCAGGCTTGATTAGAGTAAGATGATTGGTAAATTGGTAAATTTGGTAAAAATAAACCATTTGCATGTCATTTGCAACTCACAAGGTTTTTTTTTTTTTTTTTTTACAGAGGCTTGCCAGCAGCAATACACACGAGCTAAGAATTTAGAGTGGAAAAAATGCAGGACAATCCTTCCAGTACCACAATGGAGAGACAGATGTGAAACATCCTACTGAATATTTTAGAGGCCTCCTCACCAGCAGCTGTATTGACAATATAGTAGAACAAAGCAACCTCTATGCCATACAGTGTGATCCTAGAAAACCACTCAAAGTCACAGCTGAGGAGATTGAGCAGTTCATTGACATTTGTTTCTTTATGCCAAACTTCGGACTTCCAGGGTGCCGAATGTACTGGCAACAAGGATCGACTGTGTTGCAAACACCATGGCCTTGCATCGCTGGGAGGCTATCAAATGCAATCTACACTTTGCTGACAACTTAACGCAAGCTCCTATCGCTGGGTTTCAGTCACGTGATTATGATGACGCGCGAAATTCAGATGGAGGGCAGGGAGTGAAGAGCGCAATGGACGAGATGGAGGAAAGTCCGTACTGTACTACTTTACACGCTATTACAAGAGAAAGATATAAACAAAAAATCAAACATATGTTGGACGTGATCCTTACGTTATGAAGAGGAGCGATTTTTCAACTGAATTGAAAGATTTTCCTGCCATCGAGGCAGTAGATATCAGCAACAACCTCGTCTTACAGACATACTTTGACTTTACAAAGTTCGGAAACGTTACACGTTAACTTACACGTTACACAAACATAGCCACTTAAGTTATATTAACTCACCTTTGACGAAGTGATCACTGCACACACGGGCATTTTCCCATTCGGCTCCTCCCGACCGCAGACGTAGGTTTGTCAGCCGTTTTTCCGGAGTTTTTCGGTCAATTTCTTGCATTTCCCCCCCTTATGAACAACAACTTTTGGTACACGATAAAAACTCCTCGTGGTTTGATTGATTTAAGTAACCATAAACGACGCAAAACATAGGCATTTTGAGTTTGTTATAGTGCTTTCTAAATATAGCAAATCACTTCCTGCCCTCCATTTGCATTTCGCGCCATGGCAACGCAGTGGTGTGACGTCATATGAAAACAAGCTATTGGAGAACCAGCTTATGACAAGCTGTATAAGGTGCGCCCACTGCTGGCATCCCTCTTGGAGAAGTTCCAAGCAATCTCAATTGATAAAAATATTTGTGGGGCCGAACAAATTGTCCCATTCAAGGGGAAAAACCCCATCAAACAGTACAATCCCAAGAAGCCAAAACGCTGGGGATATAAAGTCTTTGTTCTTGCTGATAGCAGTGGCATGGTCTACAACTTTGAGGTGTTCACTGGGTGTACCTTTCCTTGCAATGGGCAGCCTGACATAGGCGCTACTGGTAACATAGTGCTTACCCTTTCAAGCATCATTCCAGACAACATCTCCTACAAGTTGTACTTCGACAACTGGCCATCCAGTGTTGACCTGCAGATGCTGTTGGAAAAGAGGAAGATCCACTGCATTGGCACAGTCAGAACCAATCGTCTGGCTGGATGCTGTCTCCCAACAGATCAAGACATGAAAAGGAAAGGAAGGGGGGCTTTTGAGGAAAAGGAGACCATTTATAATGGGGTTACTCTTATAGCTAGGATGCAATTCATGAAAAGTGGGCACTTTTTGGCAGGGTGTTAGGTATAGGCCTAAGGTTTTCAAAAATCCATGGATACAAGTTGGGGTGGATTCCAAATTGGCCCCCGCCGAAAAGAGAAAAGATTATATCTCAGCTTCCTTTGGTCTTAAATTGTTGTATAATGTAATTTTGTTTGATACAAGGAATCCAATTCTGATATATTGTTCTTATTTTAAGTCCATTTCCATGTTAAATCTATTATTATAGTCATGTTTAGCTCAAATAAACTGTCAATATATCAGTCAAATTGAAATATTTCTCAGGGCCCTAGACCCATATTTTTACCTCCAAGGTATGCTTTTCTTTGTTGATTGGACAGGTCACTATCACTATAGTGTCAAAAATCACATGTTGTGACCAAAAGGACTATTGTTGAGGCTATAAATGAACACAACTTCAGAACTATGCCACAGTGAAAAGTTATATTAGGCTTTTCACCATGTTAAGTATCAATATTACATTTTAGTCAAATAACACACACACACACAAAACATACCCCTTGTGCATCCTTATGAAAATGTTGGTCCTTTTCAGTTTTTTTTTTTATCACTTTGGCTGTGTTAATTCTAACTGCATAAAATTTGGCACAGGTGTGTATTTTTATTGGAATTTTACTATTTCACCGCCATTTTCTTAAAAAAAATCTTTTTTGCACTAGCTACACAAAATACTCCCTCTCAGCGCCTTTTGGACAAAAATGGCCCCATTGTCAAGTCAAGTCAAGTCATCTTCATTTATATAGCGCTTTTAACAATGAATTGTTTCAAAGCAGCTTTACAGAGATAAACATATAATTTAAGGTAACAGATTGTTTTGGCGTTATAGCGGTTCTTGAATAATGTTACTTCCAGCTAAAGTTAACTTTGATTGATTCACCTCCGTCGAAATGATCAGACTTTAAACGCGAACCTGTGATTAACGCTGATGGCGTTCACATGCTCATTCAGAATTCTATAGTTATGTGCTTTTTAAAATATGTGCGCAGGTTTGTAATTCATACAACCCAGCCTAAACAAACTACTTTCTTGCCTATAAATTTTGATACAGAATTTTGTTTTATTTTATCACTTCGGGCTACGCGAGCCGGAATTCACAGCGCTTTATCTGTAGAGTCTGAAAGGGATCCTCCATAGGGAGAGGATAGTGGATACTTCAGCACTGCATTGTCATCGGGTCCAGGCGAATCTCCTTCGTCAGATCTGGATACGGCCTGGATCCGGCAGGCTGCAGGAAAATCTCGGGATAAACAAAGACACTAATATTAGCGTAGATGCCATTCTTCTTATGATGTAGCGAGTACATCAAGATTTAAGGGAAGTGTTCCCAGTTCCGGCTGACCTAATCTATGCAGCCTAACATTGAATTTATAGAAGTCTATAATGTATTATGTGTATGCTAGGTCAAAGAGATGTGTTTTTAGTCTAGCTTTGAACTGACAGAGTGTGTCTGCTTCCCGGACAATGGTAGGAAGACTGTTCCAAAGTTTTGGTGCTAAATAGGAAAAGGATCTACCGCCAGCAGTCGATTTAGATATTCTAGGTATTATCAACTGGCCGGAATTTTGAGATTGCAATAGACGTGAAGGACTATAATGCATTAAGAGCTCGCTCAAGTACTGCGGAGCTAAACCATTTAGTGCTTTGTAGGTAATCAACAATATTTTAAAATTTATACGATGTTTAATAGGGAGCCAATGCAGTGTTGACAGAACCGGGCTAATATGGTCATATTTCCTGGTTCTGGTAAGAACTCGAGCTGCGGCGTTTTGAACTAGCTGTAGTTTTTTTATTAAGCGTGCAGGGCAACCACCCAGTAGAGCATTACAATAATCTAGCCTTGAGGTCATGAACGCATGGACTAATTGTTCCGCATTTCCCAATGAGAGCATATGGCGTAATTTAGATATATTTTTAAGATGGAAAAATGCAGTTTTACAGATACTAGACACGTGGCTTTCAAAAGAAAGGTTGGTATCAAATAGCACACCCAGGTTCCTAACCGACGACGAAGACTTGACAGAGCAGCCATTAAGTGTTAGACAGTATTCTGGGTTATTACGTGTGGAAGTTTTTTGTCCAATAATTAGAATCTCTGTCTTTTCAGAATTTAGTAGTCGGAAATTACTAGTCATCCAATTTTTTATATCAGCTATGCATTCCGTTAATTTTGTGAATTGGTAAGTTTCGTCGGGGCGTGAAGAAATATACAGCTGAGTATCATCGGCATAACAGTGAAAGCTAACTCCATGTTTCCTAATGATATCTCCTAATGGTAGCATGTACAGAGTGAACAGCAGCGGCCCTAGTACTGAGCCTTGTGGTACGCCATACTGAACTTGTGATCAATAAGACATCTCTTCATTTACTGCTACAAACTGATAACGGTCAGTTAACTATGATTTAAACCATGCTAATGCAATTCCACTAATGCCAACATAGTTTTCTAGTCTATTTAAAAGAATGTTGTGGTCAATGGTGTCAAATGCAGCACTAAGATCGAGTAACACTAATAGAGAGATACAACCACGATCGGATGATAAGAGCAAATCATTTGTGACTCTAATGAGAGCGGTCTCAGTGCTATGGTACGGTCTAAATCCGGACTGAAAATCCTCGCAGATATCATTTCTTTCTAGAAAGGAACATAGTTGTGAAGATACTGCTTTTTCTAATATCTTTGACAGAAAAGGCAGATTCGAGATCGGCCTGTAATTGACTAATTCTGTAGGATCAAGCTGTGGTTTTTTAACAAGCCGTTTTATCATAGCCAGTTTAAAGGTTTTTGGTATGTATCCTTGAGACAAAGATGAATTAATGATATTAAGAAGAGGATATATGACCTCTGGAAACATCTCTTTCAGTAGCTTAGTCGGTATAGGATCTAACATACAAGTTGTCGATTTAGATGAATTAACGAGTTTGCAGAATTCTTCCTCTCCTATAGCAACAAATAAATCAATTTTTTCCTCAGGGAGACTACAATGCACTTCCTGATGCGATACTGTGGTAGACGGTTGCATAGTTATAATTTTGTCCCTGATATTATCAATCTTATAAGTGAAGAAGTTCATAAAGTCATCACTGCCGTGTTGCTTTGACACTTCTGAGCTTGAAGCTTTCTTTTTCGTTAGTTTAGCCACTGTTTCAAATAAATACCTAGGATTATGTTTATTTTCTTCTAATAGGTTTGAAAAATAAGCAGATCTAGCAGCTTTTAAAGCCTCTCTGTAAGCAATTGAGCTCTCTTTCCACGAAATCCGAAATACCTCTAGTTTAGTTTTCTTCCAGTTGCGCTCCATTTTTCTGGCTGCTCTCTTTAGGGCCTGAGTGTGCTCGCTGTACCATGGCGTTGGACTATTTTCTTTAATCATCTTTAAGCGCAACGGAGCAACTGCGTCTAAAGTGCTGGAAAAGAGAGAGTTAAACTTTTCTGTTGCAATATCGAGTTCTTCTAAGCTATCTGGGATGCTGAGATGATGAAACTGATTAGGAAGATTATTGATAAAGCAATCTTTAGTGGCAGAAGTTATAGGTCTAACGTATTTATAACACGGAGTCGGCTTTGCAGCCTTGGCTAAATGTAATTTACATGAGACTAGATAATGATCTGAGATGTCATCGCTCTGCTGCAGAATTTCAACAGCATCAACATCTATTCCATGTGATAATATTAGATCTAGAGTATGATTACGACAAGGTCCTGACACGTGTTGTCTAACTCCAATTGAGTTTACAATGTCTTTAAATGCCAATCCCAAAGCATCTTTTTCATTATCTACATGTATATTAAAATCACCAACAATTAGTACTTTATCTGCAGCCAATACTAAATCTGATAGAAAGTCCGCAAATTCTTTGATAAAATCTTTATGGTGCCCTGGTGGCCTGTACACAGTAGCCAGCAGAATTCTCAAATGTGATTTATCGTTTACACTATATATTTTTACATTAAGCACCAATACTTCAAAAGAAGTATATTTAAAGCTACATTTCTTAGTGGTTTTGAAAATATTACTATAAATTGAAACCGCAATTTTTAATCCCAGGTTCATTTAACTATAAAATGATGAAATCTTTGTTAAGAGGCTTTCATTCTGTTGGCAAGGCTTCAAAATTTTAATTTTACAATTTTTTACCAGATGGTGCCATTTTTCCAGGTTTGGCCTATTATCGCTTTATTCCTGTTTTCTGCGTCGGCATATTATAGAGCCAATTGGATAAATTGTGCAACGATAATTGTGTGGGTGTGTATGGATGTCTGAGTGTGGTTAGTATGTGTGTTATAAAACAAATACGTGTGTTTGTGTGTGCATGTGTGTGTTTGTTATATTGAGAGAGAAAAACTCAGCTGCAAATAACAAATCCATTCACTGTGTGCACCAGTGGAGTTTTGCTGGCATCCAATGGGGAAAGTCTGTTACTGTGCCCAAACAAACTCTTACGGAAAGCTAATTTTTTGAGATATCAACCTCAAATTTGGAACACAACTTATTTAGATTTATGGCTTTGATTTTCTTGCTGTTTTAGAGTTCAACTTGTTTTATAAAATATATATTTTATATAAAATAATTTTCATAAATAATTTTCATAAACTTATACCTATATAACTTTTTTTTTATTCACTTATTAATTTTATTTTACTTCAGCAATAATTTGCCAAGGGTCTTCTTTGATACCAAACTTAAGTCTGTGCTCCCAAGCTTCACATTTTTATGACAGTTTTTTGACACGGACATTTTTGTCCTCTATGTACCTATGAGGTACTTTTTTTAATTGATGCACAAGTATTAAACATCATGTATTTATTTGAAAAAAAAATCACTCTTCATCATTCTTAGTACAGCCTCCCTCACACGTGCACAATGTGGTACAGCGAAGTCCAGATCGGTGGCACTTACGGTCACACCAAGGCTTACCTAAGGACAGTAGATAGTGATGTGGTTGTGCTGGCCATCAATCTGTTCCAGGAGTTAGGTCACTCAGAGCTGTGGATACAAAGATAATCCAATCCACCACATCTCAGAAATGTTGGGATCTCAAAAATGCCAAGCACTGCCCCTCTTCCACGCGTTCACAGGATGTGATGTTTTATCAGCAATGTATGGAATTGGCAAAAAAAACTGCATGGAATGCGTGGGCAGTTTACCCAGAAGTCACCGACACCCTCATTGTGATCACCCAAGACCCAACAAGCCTCACACTGGAATCTGTGCACATGCGAGTTCTCGAACGCTGTACTCATGTATAGTAAGAACTGCGGTGTCAAGTCAGTCAATGAAGCCCGTAAGCTTCTTTTCACTCATGGCCTCAAGTCCCTGGATTCAGTCCCCCCGACCCAGCATGCCTTATTCCAGTATGGGAAGCGTGCCCTGCACACTGCAGCTTTTGTCTGGAAGCAGTCCCTCTCCAAAACTCCAGAGATTCCTGACCCCAGTGAGTGGGGTTGGGAATGGAATGACAGAACCAAAGTCTGGGTGTCATATTGGACAGATCTGGAAGATGTCAGCAAGGGATGCTCACTCCTCCTCAACTGTGGCTGTGTGGTTGCCTGTAAGGGCAACTGTAAATGCCACAGAGCTAGACTTCGCTGTACCACATTGTGCAAGTGTGAGGGAGGCTGTACTAATAATGATGAAGAGTGAAACAAATTTTTTTTAAATAAATACATGATGTTTAAGTATGTATTGTTTTTTTTTTTGTGTGTGTGTGTGTGTGTTATTTGACTAAAATGTAATATTGATCCTTAACATGGTGAAAAGCCATGCCAACTTTTCACTGTGGCATAGTTCTGAAGTTCTGTTCAATTAAAGCCTCAACAATAGTCCTTTTGGTCACAACATGTGATTTTTGACACTATGGTGATAGTGACCTGTCCAATCGAGAAAAGCATACCTTGGAGGTAAAAATATGGGTCTAGAGCCCTGAGTAATATTTCAATGTGACTTTTTCAGAGATATTGACAGTTTATTTGAGCTAAATATGACAATGATAATAGATTTAACATGGAAATGGACTAAGAAGAATATATCAGAATTGGATTCCTTGTATCAAACAAAGTAGAGAAAATTACATTATACAACAATTTAAGACTAAAGGAAGCTGAGATATAACCTTTTCTCTTTTCGGCAGGGGGCCAATTTGGATTTTATGGATAACTGCCACTAGTGGGACCACCCCAACTTGCATCCATGTTTTTTTTTAAAACCTTAGGCCCATACCTAACACCCTGCCAAAAATCAAAAACTTTTCCAGAAGTGCCCAATCTTCATGATTTTTCACGTATTCTTTCCCAGCTATTAGGGCTGTGAAGTGGCATCATAATCGAGCAGTCACTCTCCTCTCCATCTTTGCCTCAGTGAATCCAGCAACCACTGTGATAAGTTGGGGCAAAAAAAGGAAGACAACAGTCCAGGTGAAATGCCCAAGCAGTGTCACCAAGTACAACAAAAGGATGGGAGGGGGTTGATCTACTAGACTCCCTCATTGCCCTCTACAGAACAAAGAATCGATCCAAAAAGTGGTATCACCGAGTGGTCTTCCACATGTTTGATCTTGCTGTTGTTGAGGCCTGGCTCCTCTACCGGAGAGTCAGCAGAGACTGTGGCATCCCCCCCAAAAGGATGTGAGCAGCCTTGCAAAATTCAAAGCTGAAGTTGCAGGATATCTCTCTATGGAGAGGAAGGCCTTGAAGAGAAGCGGGAGACCATCACAGCACATTGAGGAAGAACAGCCTGAGAAGCGTCCAAAAACCCCTGTAGGACCCTGTAGTTACCTTGAGGAAACAAACTTTTAATTAATAAATAAATCTAAAAATAATGATAATGTTTTTTGATGTTGTTATAGTGTCCAATTTTAAGCAGGAAAAACATAACAAATATATTTTTTCCTCACTGATATCATATTGCGTACCATAGAGGGTTAACGAGTTCGTTTGCCCATAAAATCTTTAAGATATTAGGTTAAACTTATTTGGCTTGCTGTCCGCTGGAGAGGGGCTCGATGAAGCAGCTTCAACTCGAGCTCTGATATACCCCCCAGTGGCTAAATGTAGGACCTGTTAATTAAAGGGCAAGGTACCTAAGATGAAGGTGGAGTTTGGGGAGGTGGAGGGATACTGGAACAGCTGATACTAGGGAGAGGTAAGCGGCTGCTTATATACTTTGTTTGTTGATTGAAAGATTGGATGGGCTCGCTCCTCCCTAACTTACGTTTAGGAACTTCATTTAACGAGTTCGTTTGCCCATAAAATCTTTAAGATATTAGGTTAAACTTATTTGGCTTGCTGTCCGCTGGAGAGGGGCTCGATGAAGCAGCTTCAACTCGAGCTCTGATATACCCCCCAAAAGTGTTGAATAAATATTTGGGACAGCAAGTTAGAATAACGTGATCAAATACAGGATGCCTATAAGCTTAAAGTATGTTACCCCCCAAAAGAGTGGAAATTGAAAGCTGTATGGAGCATGGATGGACACTGCTGCGGCAGTGATATGTTTAAAGGACTTGACGTAGGCTGTTGACTGAACATTTCGAAATGGGTGGAATCGGTGTTTTAGCGGCTGTTGCGTGGAGAGATGAAATCTGAGAAGACGGACGAGGCACAGTTAAAACTGGCGGTCTTGAAGGTGGAGGAGAGCGTTGTCTTTTGGAGCGTGGTTTGTATGAGCGCTGGATTTCTCGGCCAGAACGCTCGTGGAGATGATCCGTGATTTCCGATCTTACACGGGGTGAGGCTGTCGGAGTCTCGGGAAGGCTCGTCAGTTCGTCGTCTGACGGGAAGAGCTGTATTTCCGGGATGTCGGACATTATTCCATGAAGCAGCAATGATACTGGAACAGCTGATACTAGGGAGAGGTAAGCGGCTGCTTATATACTTTGTTTGTTGATTGAAAGATTGGATGGGCTCGCTCCTCCCTAACTTACGTTTAGGAACTTCATTTAGAGCTTTCCCTTGTGGAAAAAAAGTGCAATTTAGTATAATTTTATTAAGTGTACTTATTACACAAATAATATACTTTAAAGGAACACACTTAAGTGTGAATTAAATGAAATGTTTTTGACTAAATGCATATTATGAGTAATTTATTTCAAACGTATCACAGAGGTTCATATTAAATGCAATTAGTTTAACTTTTGAATATTAGTTTTACATAATGATGCTTTAAAATAAATATAGAGAAACAAAGTGAAAAGTGGGCATTTTACACTCTAAATAGACTACATTGTTTCTAAAGCTTTTTTGGGACCAATAAAACTTTTATTGTGACTATACATGGAACAGGTGTATGAGAATATTACCTTTCTGTTATGAGTGTTCTACAAAAAAAAAAAAAAAAGATTTGTCTAAATAATGAGCAAAAAATGTGGTTTAGTCCATAACATTTTGTCTTGCGTCTTTGTTTGAATTTCCATCGGTTTTCACATTCTATAGTGAACAAGGAAACCTGTAGCTCTGTAACCTCTACTAGGGAAAGGTCCTGTGCTACCACAAAACAAATGTTCAATGTTCAATTTATTTATAGAGCACATATTAATACAACAAGAGTTGACCACAGTGCTGTACATAAGATACGATAACAATCATAAAATCACAATTAAATTCTTAACATTGCCACAGACACCTCAAAATCTAAGCGGGATCAATAATAACCTATTACACCACTAGCACAACACTCATAAATGATCAAACGCCAGAGTGAAAAAATACGTTTTTAAATGTCGTTTAAACTCTGTAAGAGAGGAACATTCCCTCAAAGATGACTGACCACGGCTGGCAGTTTGTTAAAGTCCAAATTCTGGAAGAATTCTCTTAATCTCTTCTTGAATCACCTTTGTGTATTTAAATTAAAAGAACGCGGTGAGTGATGTAATGACACCGGTGATATATTCCACAGGCAAATTGAAAGTTCAGCCTGATCTCATGAAATGCGTCTCTATAGCACGCATTGTATTTATCATTCAGTTTATATGGAAAAATGAGTTTTTATGTGCATATGATACGCACTTTATGGCGTGTAATTACTTTGCTGGCAATTACAAATAAACGTATACAAAATAGCATCCATTTATACTTATTTCTAACCAGGTTACAATGTAGTCTTATTACTTGTGGTGAACACTATTAAAAAATTCATACTGTATGTAAAACTGTGGGAACCTTTTTTGATATTGAGCAAAGAATATGGATGGGCGATATGACCAAAATCTTAATTTTACTTCACAGTAAAAAAAAATATATCATGGTTTCACAATTCTCAATATCAGCTTTCAAAATTAGAAAGTGTATCTAAAAAAAATGTTATGAATAAAACTAAAAGCTGAAGATTTTTGTGGTGTATCATTCATCAGTGCTTCTTTTTCCACTCTAATGTTCCAATAATTCCTGCCCACTAAAAGCTGCCCATTACCCGACACTACTGATCCTACCCAAGGGGTTTACAGTGCATATCAAATGCACGTAAAAACTAATTTCCGCGTATAAATTTCACGATAAATACAATCACGCCAAGACAAGTCACAGAATTTGCATCTGTACATTGTCCCACGGTTTCACAGACAAGGCTTAAAGGGATACTCCACCCAAAAATGAAAATTCTGTCTTCATTTACTCACCCTCAAGTTGTTGCAAACCTGTATGCGTTTCTTTCTTCTGCTGAACACAAAGGAAGATATTTTGAAGAACGATTGGAACTTTGGCACCATTGACTTCCATAGTATTAGTTTTTTCTACTATGGAAGTCAATGGTGCCAAACCACTGTTTGGTTCCAATCGTTTTTTCAAAATATCTTCCTTTGTGTTCAGCAGAAGAAAGAAACTCATACAGGTTTGCAACAACTTGAGGGTGAGTAAATGATGACAGAATTTTCATTTTTGGGTGGAGTATCCCTTTAAGCTAGTCCCAGACTAAAATGAATGTTTGAGCTGTTTTAACTAAAGGCAACTTGCACTGATATATCTTAAAAATGTCAGTGCCATTATGTGCACCAATAATTATTTTATTTTTTTCCTAAGGCAAATCTATAAAAGCCACTTAAATGCCCTAATTGAATTAAGGCTGTGCTATGTAGATGACGATGCGATCGCGACCAAATTGAGTTTTACAGACCTACAGTATCAGCTTGTGCCATCTGAGTTTCATGCCAGAACTTGGTATATAATCATCTTGTTTATGATTGCTAATCACTAAATATCCTATTGCATGTATTAAATGTATGTGTGAAACAGTCACAGACAGCAAAATATCATTGCTGCAAGCTGGGCAATATGAATACAGTAATTGCTGCCTATTTCATTTCGCAGTGAAGCTGTTCCACAAATCTGTTTCAAAGAATGATTAGTCACATCACATTTATGGCTCAGGGGGCTGGCTCAAAAAAATCTGGAACTGATTGCCCATGAGCAAAGATGGCATGATCAAGGGTGCATCATACACTATCCAAACTACTGCCATTGAGATGAATGTTGTAATAAGCCTTGAGCAACTGCTTCGTTGGACATCCCAAAACCCTCTTACGTTTCAACAACTTCTCTACAACCACCTGACTCCATTCTGGTACATGACACTCACTTTTCACAATTCAATCAGTTATTTATTAACAACATCAAGTCCTGTGTAATTATTGTACTTTATAACCTCACACATGGCTCCTGTTATGTAGAGGTTTCACAGGTGGCACCAAATTAATATTGTGAGCTTTGGTCATGTCACTTAAGGTGAGTGTGAGAATGTTAGATGGGATCTTACTCCTCTTACCTCGGGGAACCAGCTAAGAATTTCACCTTAACAGTGAAATAACTATCAAAGATTATTGTTGACTAAATAAAATATTAATTAGGGAGTTTGTCATCTGACCAATCTGAAGTATTTGTGAGATATCATTAACTTGTGGAGGCTATTCTTCATTATCAACACAAGGAAGACACAAGTGTAATAAAATACATTTTATAAGCAAAAAGATAAACAAGAGTAATAATGAACACCCTAAAGGATAAAGGAATAATGTGCATAAGATGAATAAAATACAAGTAATTCAATTGGGTGTTGGCTGTGGCAGAGTTATCTTAAGGAAAGATAAATTGTTGTTACTCTGTAACTAATAAGGTGAAGAACCTTATTATACAACAAACATATTATATTACAGCTAATGTAAATTAGAATATCATATGCTGATAATATACAACGATGCCAAGGTCTCTGGAAAGAGGTTTGGTAAAGTGGAATTTATGATCCACGTGGTCGAGTGACATCTGATGGCAGTGACGTCTTCCACTGGTTGTGCGGGGAAACAATGCAGTGGGGAATGGAGCTGGAATCTGCTTGAACAGCTTTGAACATGACGCTCTGTTGCCAGGAAATAACTCCTGTTATAACCAGTCGCAAATGCAGAAAAGTCTGTTTATTTATGAACAGAGAATAGTCAAGCAAGATGGTCAGGATCGTGGTGAATGGCAGGCCTTGGCAGCGAAGAGACTGCAATGGGCTGAGTGTCATCTGCTGGTAGATAGTACAAAGAGAAATCCAGTGAAGTGATGCGGAGATAATCCAGACATGAACAGGGAGCGAAACAAACGGCACAGAAACAAAACTGGATTGAGAGAAACAGCAGGCATGGACACAAAAACGATCTGACAAAAGACAAGAGCAAACACAGCACATTTAAAGGCAGTACTGACGAGGTTCAGGTGCGCTGATATGATTAGGCCAACGCTTTCTCATGACCAATTCGTACGAATTCGAAACGATTTATCTAAACCCCAGTGATGCATACAGTCGGCAACTAGTCATAGTTGGGGGGCGTGGTGAGGGCGCAGTCGGCCTGGGGGAAAACACCACGAACATCGTGTGTATTTGAATGACAAAAATGTCTTATTGCAAGGCATTGACGCCTGGCGCCTGCCGACCGGCAACGATACATTGCAAAATTAACTGCAATAGTGTATGATTGCCCTTATTTAATTAAAAACTGGGTCAATGACCCCACCAAATGGCCGGAGGTGTCGTTTCCAGATTCTGTTATCTGGTTGAATCTCCAGGTAAGACATTGTGGTAGCTACCGGTAACATTAGCCTATAAATCAATCATATGTTGCATACTATAACTCCATAAAACCTTGTCACTTACCAATTGTACGTATGCTTCACTCCAAACTATAAATGCTTTTGTAAAACGGTGATCAGTAGTACGAAGTTGCCGAGGGACTGTGCTGACAGGTTCACGGCTGCTGTCATCACGTAGCGATTGGCCTATCAAGCCAATCTTCAGCTGATAACGCTAATGTGAATGAGACATCCCTTATGAAACACAACCATTGGAATCTTGTAGTATTTTAGGATAAAATATTATAGTAATCCTAGGAATACTAGTATTTTAAGACAAACTATAGAAGTACCATAGAGGTATTACAGAACATCACAGAAGTATTAAAATACAAATCTTATAGGATTACTATATAGTTCTTTTTCATAAGGGAAGTAGACAAATCTGGCCCACTGCCTAATACGAGTTTAACACCCACTACTACATCACACAGGGATCTACTCACACAGTAATATAAAAAATTACAAGTCCCTGGAGGCTCACACGGTTCTGTGCGTTTATTAGGAAGGATGTAGAAGTTCAATTTATTAAAAAAAAAATTATATTGGCAGTACAGAAAACGACACAACAACTCTTCGACATGATTGTCGCGTGTATTTCAATGAGCGCCAAGGCAATGTTTTCCCCCACGGGCTAAATTCACATCACGTGACGGGGCATTCCCGGGGGTGTTCCCAGACCAACCGTCTGTATGTATGGGTAGGTTTAGGGGCGGGGTCAGGGGTAGGTCATTCATACGAATTCATACGAAATGGGCAACTCGTAAAATATGTACTATCAAAAATCTTACAAATTCGTACGAGTGAGGTCGTATGAATTCGTTCGAATTAGCCACCTCGTAAAATATGTACGAATTGCTTGAGATTGGGTTGGCTTATAGCTCAGGGGTGCCCAATCCTGCTCCTGCCGATCGACTGTCCTGCACAGTTCATCTCCAACCCTAATCAAACACACCTGAAGCAACCAATTAAGGTCTTCAGGATCACTTGAAAATTAAAGGCAGGTGTGTTTGATTAGGGTTGGACATGAACTGTGCAGGACAGTCGATCGGCAGGAGCAGGATTGGGCACCCCTGGCTTAGCTCATCACCTGAGAAGAGTTGCCCAGGCCTGCGAACCGTGACATATGCAGGATGCTATATTCACCTGGAGCACCAAATAGGATTCCTAAAATCTAGAAACCGCAGATGATGCCCTGACGCAGGTTCAGAAGGTCCTTAAAAGTCTGGAACTAACAAACGAAGGTACCTTGAAGTGAAGGTGCTCGTCGGAGCTTAACCTTGTTGCAAATGTCTGTATCTTATGCCTCTTTGAGCCAGAGACTCAGAACTTATTCAATCTGCTTTTGTCTCTTGGGCATGGAGACTTGGGACGTACATATTGTCTCGCTGGACAAAGACTCAGAACGTGTATCCGTTACTGTCTCACTGGATGAACCGGAGACTCACTCAGGATCTGTTTCTGTCTCTACGCTTACAGGACTGAAACTCAGAACATGAATCTGTTACACTCACCAGATGGGAGACTGAGAACGGCGTTGTATCTATTAATGTCTCATGATTACAGGCCAGAGACCCAGGAGTTTCTGTTGAAACGGTACATTTTTCCCTTTCCGATGAAGAGGGGATTGCAATCTGGCGCTTCTCTATTCCAGTGCTGTGATTGGCGGCTGGCATCAGAGGGGACACACACAGTGTGGCCCGCACTTTTTTCCCCTGTGGAACGCATTTGCATAAAGCACACTGTTAGAAGTCTTTAACATTTCTTTAAAGTTTTGCCAATGCATTTCTCACTTTCCAATACCACCAGCAGAATAACTTTGGCAATGTTCCAAACAGATAGAGTCCAAACAAGATAGAAAAAGATGGAACGTCATGCATGCATTCATTTGTACATTAACCACTGAATTTGTATAAGACATTGCTGTCACTGAGAATACCGACCAGTTGTGAAAGCCATTTTCTGTTGACTTTACGGATCAACTTATCTCAGATGTTTCTAATATCATTATTTCGGAGAAATAAAACAGAAACAAATCAGGCAATGGTTGACATACAGTGAAAGTACAGAGCAGTGGTTCAGTGCTTTTTTTCTCCACTGTCCAAACCAATGTTCAAAGGCACGACATTACGAGTTCCTGTAAATTAAATTTCAGGATTACAAAAGTTTTAAGAGATTAATATTGTTTTGGGATCCCGCTCTTTTTAAACCAATGAAATTCCATGACCAGTCATTCGTGATTTAATGGATAGGATTTTTTTTTTTACAAGTAGTTGTATTTAATCACAATTTCTGCCTGATAAAATATTTTAGAGCTTGGCAGAAAAAAATCTTTATCCATAAAAAAAAAAAAAAAATCCATATAGCCTATAAAAAGATATACTAACTCACAGCATATGCCTTTACGGATCATTCATTCACATATTCTCATGAATCTGTCACATCATCATGTGGAGACTGATATGCAGATATCTCTCCGAGATATGCAATGAAGCTATATGCGCAATTCAAAATATACAAAGAGCATTCAATCATCCTTAATGTTCCTGATGAAATGTATTGTGTCATAAGGTTAATTAACCTGTTTGCCTTCATTCTGGCTTCAATTAAATTCAAAACGTCCTGGCCAACAAAGACAATTAAACATGGCCGTGTTCCATAGCCTTGCTAGTTTGGATTCATTACATGAAATTGGCATAGCACTTAATGAGTACATGTTTATCTGTCTGCCTCATTTAGGCCCAAAAATTGATGCAAGTGCCATGCCAAGCGTGATGCAAACGTCCTGCCATCACAGATTCGTCGGTTGACCAAGCGAAGTAAATCCAATCACAAAGTATCAAAGGCAGTCAACAGCAGTGTTGGGGAGTAACTAACTGAAAGTAGTGATGTTACCAACTTTACTATATTTGTTTAGTAGCACCTTTGAAAATACGAGCACAACATATATTATACAACTCATGTATATATGTTTTTCTATTACAATATTACAGGGTTGTTTTTCAAGCGCTAGAACACATTTCTCAGTACTTTTTCAAAACTCTTTACACAGTGGTCACAACATTAGTCTATGTAAGCTAAACTGTGGGTTATCATTGCTTTGGCACAAAATGCATTCAATGATGGCATCTGTCAATTTACATTAATTATTTTCTCACAAACACCATACAGTAAATTATATGATTTCATAATTATATCTCTTTATAAAAACATATTGCGCCCCTTAATTAACTGCAATTGGATTGTAAATTGTAGTAACTGCAATGTACTGCTCTAGTTTGCGGTAGGCTACTGTATGAGAAGAGTCAAAGAGCATATGGTTGAAATGCTAAGAGTATGGACGGCCAAGAAAGAAACCGGTTAATTTTATTCAGTAGCGACAGAATTGTACGCAGGTGCACGTCGCATGCAGTTGAACAGATGATAGATTAAAAGGGATAGCAAAGTAAAAGTAAAAGCACCTGTGCAATGCTCTGCTGTTATCAGGTTTTCAGAGGGTACAGATTAACGAGTGTGTCAGATCAAATACTTCCCAAAGGGTTTTCACAATAACAGTGTTAGATGTACCTACAGCAATCTACCATTGCTACTGTATTGGGTTTCTTGGAGGAGCTCTGGAAGGATAAAAGGAGGAGTGAGGACAGTGAAGGACGAGTCATGGATGCTGACTGGCCAAAGCAGTTAATTAATCAATTATTTATATTTATATCACTGTGCAGCACCCAGAGGTCAACTTTTACCCTTTGTGTGTCAGTCAGAGCAGAGGTTATATCTTTTCAGATAAACCCACTACTAAATCAACTTGTATAGAATGTGATTTTCTATACATGTCAATCAAACAGTCTAAAAAAGTAGAATAAGCTGCTATGAGGACTTGACTTTATGCTGTATGTCATGAGTCTGGCAACACATGACTGCATTTTATCTATGGCAGAGAAAAATTTATGATGACTATTCGTTGTTG
The DNA here is from genome assembly GCF_029890125.1 of Rhinichthys klamathensis goyatoka. Taxonomy (NCBI): domain Eukaryota; kingdom Metazoa; phylum Chordata; class Actinopteri; order Cypriniformes; family Leuciscidae; genus Rhinichthys; species Rhinichthys klamathensis. The sequence goes on from NW_026607023.1 coordinate 192,431, forward strand.
GCCCTTTACTATGTGGATTGATATCGCTATTCTTTGAAAAGAACTGAAAAATGATTGAACTCGTTATTGCAAAATCCCCTGCACCCTCGTACCGGCTTATTTAAGAGATGTTAGGGGTTGTGATTCAAAAAAATCCTACAGATACAACTCTCCCCGGTCTCATCATAAAATATTAATCTGTCTGCGTACTATTAAAATCATCCAGCAAATTGCCAACCCAAAAGGAATATTTGCACAAGGCTTTTCCTCCACCAACCACAGATAAGGGAGAAAGGAAAAGCCCACTCTTATTTTCCTGTTATGATTGTCTGCTATACCCATGACTGGATTTTATGGTTTTCAGTAGATAACCGGAGGCATTTGTGACTTATGCTCTTGAAAATAATTGAAATATATATTTTTTTTGGTCAGTGCGGTCAATAATATTATATTGTAAGTGTAATGACCATGCAATTTAGGTTCAATTGGTAGACGCTAGAAAAATAGAAAATGCAATAGAAACACTTGCACTTCACAAGTGTGATATGCTATACATTATACATTGACTCACAAAAACAAATCATCTCTGCTTTCTTTCAAGTCAATTTTATTTAAACATACACATTGTTTCAAAGTATCTTATAGAAAATCATAAAGTTAATGTTTATAATATCTTAATAGTTCTATTTAGGAAATGACAATTTAAACAATCCATCAGTTGAGATTTGCTATGGTATGCCTATATACATCACTGTATAAACAATCACAGAAACGAGATTTGCTACATAGTAGCAAATTTAGAGATAAAAGGGAACACAAATGTGATCCAAATATCAACATTATCTTATCAGTATTTGTGAGCAAGATGCGGTTTAACATTTCTGTACAATAATGTACGTGAACAAACATAAAACAAAAGTATGGCGTGGCATGAACTTAGAAAAAGACTTGAACATGGAGCTTACCAGACAGTGGTTACACAAATAAAACTTGACAAAGACACATAGGCAAACATGAGGGCTTAAAGGGGGGGTGAAATGCTTGTTCATGCATAGTGAGTTTTTTACACTGTTAAAGAGTTGGATTCCCATGCTAAACATGGACAAAGTTTCAAAAATTAAGTTGTACGTTTGATTGAGTATTTCTGTTCTCAAAATACTCCTTCCTGGTTGTCACAAGTTTCGGAAAGCTTTTTTCGAGTATGGGCTCGTATGACGTCAGATGCGCCGGAATTTCCTTATATGATCCTAAGGGCACTTCTCTCGGAAGGGCGCGCGCGCAGCTGTAGAGCGATAGCCGTAACCTATGCCCATCAAAGTGCTGTGCATCGGCTGCACTGCAATATGTCACCAAAGAAGTGTGTTTTCGGTTGCCAAGGCAAGACAACACTGCACATATTCCCAAAGAATCAAGCGTTAAGGGACCAGTGGATGGAGTTTGTTTTTCCAGAACATCAACACAGTTGTGCAAGTGTTCATGTTTGTTCCATGCATTTCGAGGATGATTTTTTTATAAACAAGGCCCAGTTCGAAGCCGGATTTGCTAATCGTTTAGTTATCAAGGATGGAGCAGTCCCAACACTAAAGGTTAACGGTCTTGCGTTGGAACCGCAGGCGGTGAGTAGAACTGCTTCAAATATCTGTGTGTGTCTATCGGCGTGTTAGCTCCGCCCACACGGCACGCCTCCACCCGCTCGGCTTTTTCTGGAAAGACTCGGTACAGCCTATCTTTCTTTTATAAATATAATAAAACTAAAGACTTTTTGGAGATATGATGGATGCAATATTACTCTATAGGTACTCAAGATTAACATGAGATTGACTGAAACTGAGTGTTTCACCCCCCCTTTAAATACACATGGACTAATGACAAGACAAGGGATACCTGTGAAACAATGAACCAATGGCAACATGACACATCTGACAAGGGAACACATGGCAGGATCACATGACAGACATTAAAACACGACTATAGGTGTGTTCGACTTCATGCAGCTCTGCGCAGACCGATCGGCGGCTGACATGAAGCAGTGCATGCCGGTTAGAAATTTTGTCCGACTTGATGCAGCGCCGACGCCACATGACTGTGACGTATGCCATCAAAGTACCGCGAGAGTGATTCGAGAGTAGCCGGAGAACTCAGCCAGCGCAGCTTCTCAAGAGCGGCTGCACCGGGCTGCACAAGCTCTGATGACGTCACAGCTGTTCCACGATTCGCCGGGTTCACCGCATGACAACGATCACGTGCGTTTCGTGTTTATTCTCACACCTTTAGTTCCATTAAAGCTCACAAATCAGTTTTTTATAACAGTAAACAGTCTCTTCATGTAGTCACGAGGTTATATTGTGTCATGTTTATCCAAATAAAACTGATTAAAAAACGTTGACTCCACTTCATTGATATAGGCTTATTTTGAACTTTATTCTTGTTCAAACAGATGCTGTATGAAGCAGTAAAGTATTGAATGAAAATGTGTCTGAAATATCTGTGTATTTGGCAAATGTTGCATTTATTTCACTTCAGCTGTGGTAAAGTATGCAAACACCACGTGAGCGGTCACTACGGGAACCAGAAAGTGTCCGACTTCACGTCTCCGTTTGCAGCTCCTCCCCGCCTGCACGCGGCAACTCTCGCCGATCGGTTACATCCAGCCGCAGCCAATGTCGAACACACCTAAACACATGAACCTTGACCAAACCGTTACAATTTTATGTTTGGAAAGCTATGGAAATGTATCATTTTAACATACTGGCAGCATCGAACCCTTATATAAACAACTTTAGAGAGTCTCTAAGCCTAGGAATCAAAGGATTAATACGTATTTGAAATATCGAATTCATTGATTGATTTCACTGTATTCGTAACTTTTTGTTGTATTGGATTTCCAAAGAGAGGTTGAAAACACTAAGACAGCACATACAAAATTGGAACTTTGTCTCATCTGAATTTCAGAAATAAATTATTAGTTAATAGTAATTTAGGCTGATTACTGATAAATAATCTTAACTGAAAAAATGATATTCAAATTCAAATGTAAATGAGGTCTAATGAATAAAAGTTAAAACTATTGAACAGTTTCACAGACAAAGCTTAAGCCTATAGTCCCGACTAAAATGGATGTTTGAGCTGTGTTAACTGAAAGCAAATTGCACAGACAAATCTTAAAGGGGTCATAATGCCATTTTTGTACAAGTTAATATGAATGTTTAGGGTCTAAATGAAAACTTTGTAATATACTTGTATTAAAAATTCTCATTAGTATTTTAAGAAAACACTAATTTTACCTGGTCAAAACCAGCTCTGTTTTCAGCACGCCGTTTCAGTGCATATGCCTTTAAATAATAAACCCCGCCCCTCTATTCTGCGGGCGTTTAGACACAGCGCACGTGAAGTGTTGCCTTGACAACAGTTGAGGGTATATTTTGGAGAAAGAATGGCAGTCTCTTGGAGTCTCTTGAGGACACATCTGTGCAATCGTATCAGTTTGAACCGGAGTCGCACCCGGAACAAGATGACGGCCGCAAAGAAGTTCGACAATTAAGGCTCGAACAGGACGTTTCTGAATGGTTGGTTAACTGTCACTTTGATCTATCTTTGTATGCACTGGCAGGGTAGAGTAGTGAGATACGAACGCTATGTGTTTACTGATGTATACGTTAGTTCATTGACAGATTGACGTTACAACTAATGGTCATGAAAAACTTGTTCCCGCGATTTGCAAAGATTAATATAAAGGTTAATACAACTTTACACTCCCTTCTTCTGGAGGTGCAGAGGGAACATAAATAGTTGGTACCGATATTTTTTTCAGGAGCAGCTTCTTAGCAAAACCAGCTTTATACTGACCCTCGTTTATAAAGAAGTCTATGATAAATTATTCGCGCAAACATGAAAGCATTGACGTTGATCGTGGGGAATATTCCCATCGTAAACAAAACTCAGCCACTGCGTCTTCAGCGGTTCAAATTTAGGAACATCAAAATGATTTCTGTGTTTGTTATTACACCTAAGAACAGAACACCACAATCGCTTAGACGCCATTCTGCTCCAGCGTATCAACAATGACGGACTATGATGACAGCTCGCTCAGGGCGGGTCTGTGTTGAAACTGCTGTCAATCAACAACCGTGGGAGGGGCGTCATGTCATGTCACACGGTGAAACGGCTTAATTTGAGACAGGGGAATACGTATAAGGAGATTAAAACAAAACCACTGGATGGATTTTTATCATTAAATGATGGTTGTGTGCAGGCACTGCCAACACACATTGCAGTACAATCAACTTGTAAAAGTGCATGTACCATTATAGGACCCCTTTAAAATATGCCATTGATGCACCCCAGTAATGTTTTTCTAAGGCACATTTTTAAAAGCTACTTACTGTCCTAATTGAACTAAGGCCTAATCCTGGCTTAATTTAAGCCATGTCTGTGAAACTAGGTCTATGGCTCTTTTTCAAATCATCAACCTCCCTAGATATGTTACGGAACACAGATTCGGAAACAGGGAAATGCAATCACAGGTTCTTTATTCGACAGCACAGAGCGTTATGGTGGGAAACAGGTGAGTGAACAGGACAATGAGAGTTTTTGTTGACTTGAGATGGATGGTAATGGAAAGTCTTTGTCTTACAGGTGAAGGGGATCATGGATGGCTGAAGCAGACGGAGCACACACCTCACTGGATGAAACGGTAGGTGAGAACACACACAAAGGACCGGGGACATGAATGGATCAGACTGGTGAAATTTGGAGAGGAATGACATAGGAGAAAAATCGCAGGAGTCAGGTAGGTAGTCCAAACAACGTCTATAACCGAGACCGGAAGCTGAACTGGTGCGAGGTGTGTGCTTAAGTAGCAGAACTGTAGATGAGGGAGATGCAGTACAGGTATGTGATTAGTAATTACGTGCAATATTATGGGGAATGTAGTGCAGATACAGTGCCTGGTGACAGAGCTGGTGACTGTGACAACATACAGTACTCAGCATTTTAAGGCATCATGGGCTTGCTCCATGGCTTTAACAATGCTTTCTAAATTTAATTGGATTGTAAAGCAGCATCACAAGTGTCTTTCACAGAGAGGGCAATGCTTTGTGATGAGATCAGTGGAAATGTAATAACCTAGAATACTGTCTAACACTTGATGGCTGCTCTGTCAAGTCTTTGCATCAGTTAGGAACCTGGGTGTGCTCTTTGATAGCAATCTTTCATTTGAAAGCCACATTTATAGCATCTGTAAAACCGCATTCTTCCATCTTAAAAATAAATCTAAACTACGCATACGCTCTCATTGACAAATGTAGAAAAGTTAGTTCATGAGTTCATGACCTCAAGGCTAGATTATTGTAATGCTCTACTGGGTGGTTGCCCTGTATGCTTAATAAACAAACTCCAGCTCGTCCAAAACGCAGCAGCTAGAGAGTTCTTCCTAGAATCAGGAAGCTCTTATGGAAACACTTCCCATAACACCTGATGTACTTGTTACATCGTAAGAAGAAACGGCATCTAAGCTAATATTAGTCTCTCTGTTTATCCTGAGGTTACCGGTAGTCAGCCATATATGGTCCATATCCAGATCATAGGTGGACCTGTGCCTAGATGCAACTACAACACAGCCCTGAATGTCAGCAGAGATCCTGTCAACTGGACAATCCCCTGTGAAGGCCTCGTCGACACGACAGCCATCGGCACTGATCCTGAGCAAAGACCACAAGAACCAGACAAGTCCTCTGCACAGAGTTATGACCAGCTTCGTCTCCATACTGGCGTGATGAATCCAATCTTCAATCCGATCTTTAAGCAAAAGGAACTGGATGAAACATTTGAATGCTACCGTTTTGAAATAAGTTGGTTTTCAAATAAAGGTTTCCAAGTTGGTGATATTAGATTGTGTGTATGTATTTTTATTGTATTTACCCTGTAAATTCAGGGAACAAGAGAATAACAAGCACCACTTTAATTTGCAGTCGCAATGTCACACTTACCTTGTAATTACATGGAACAAGAGGGAAACAAGCACCACTTAACCTATAACTACATGGAACAAGAGTATATTTCCCCAGTATTAAAAACATGTAAGCCCAAACTAAAACATCTGCAACTTTGCTATCAAAAAAGAGAGAACATACTGTATAAATGCACAGACATGTACCCTGTACTAAAAAAAAATAATAAAAAAAAGGCTATATGTATTGGTACTCTATTTTTACAAAAAGGTACACAGTGTATGTTCTTGTTAAATTGCTCCCAAATGTGAGATTTTTGTATCATAATAGTAGAAAAAGCAGCTTTATTCCCAAAACTTTACATATTGTTCCCTTATACTTACACATAAGTAGTTTATATGTACACTGTAATAATCGAGAGTTACGCTATAAATTCGCCTTAATTACACAGTACTTTGCGGGCTGTAATCTAAAGTGTTACTACTCGTTCTATTGAATTCAATTGAGCCTTATCTTCTAAGCTTTATGTATGATGAATTGAGTTGTTGCCCAATTGGTTACATTTGAGTTAGGATGCTGCCTGTAGAGGACAGCTGCTAGCAGACAGCAAAGCAGCTCACTGGGTTTTGGAACAAAGCATAATTCATTGGCTTTTCCAACAGAGGTAACACAAGTTCAGCTGCACCAACTACAGCAGAGATGGAGAAAAAAACATCTGTCATATCCTGAGGGTGGGTGTGTTTTTCGATCATAGCATTTAAACAAGGATGTGTTCTAAAAATAAACCATGTGGGAGTGCTCCTGCACTGACAGTTTACCGTGAGATTAAAAATTGTTGTGTGTGTGTGTGCTATGCTAACCTCTCACCCCAGGTGGACGCCATTTCAACACTTTCCATCACTCTTGCCAAATTGAAGCTTTATTACATTATAAAGTTGACTGCCCACTGTAGTCGATGGCTGTCTGTCACTTGCCATTGTGCCAGATATCATATTGACATTTCACAAATGAGATTGGGTGTCATTTGATTAGATCCGAAGCGAATGTTTGATGCCCTTGACTGGCATGGACTGCAAACCACCCCAAAGGAGATATTTGCTTGTTGGAAAAGGTGTGTTGACATGAGGGAAAGGCTGCTTTGGCTTGGTGTATGTGAGTGATATCGTTAATGCATCTATTCCATGAGCGTGTGATATGTGGAATGTCACACAAAGAATTCTAAGAATGCCAGTTTACGGCTTTTCAATGTAAAGTGTAAGATGATTTGTTAATTTTTCCTTCCAAAAGCAGTACATTTACCATTATTTTACTATAAAAGCACATGAAATGTAAGGCTACATCATTACAGTTTTCCCCACTGCCTAGCCAACATTTGTATGTGGGGCCCATATGGGTATGAAATGGGCTGAAAAATGGGCCCCATGTAGGATTTTCCGCTCGTTACATAATGGCCCAATGTTAATTGCCCACAAGACCCATTTCGGTCCCAGCTGCCAATATTTGTATGTGGGTTTGAAATGGGCTGAAAAATGGGCTCTGTATGGGATTGTCTGTGGGTTCCATGATGGCCCCATGTTAATTGCCCAGATGGATTTCATGTAGGATTGCACTTGGTACTAGGTCGGACCCGAGTGGGCAACATGCTCAAGACCCGTCTCTGTCCCAGCTTAACCAATTAGCAGGTTTTACTGTAGCATTTCAACACATTCTCATCCTTTGGCGTCATATAGGTGACGCCATATGACATTTCGTTGAAATACTACGCACATGGCACCCTTTAGCGTGAATGGACAAGCAGTCACTCGGCGAGAACGTCAAGAGCGCGTAAGTTGTTTTTTCTTAATATCCAGTTCTCCTGTTGCTCTGTTTACCATTTGTCAAGTAAGTAGGGCTATTTTCGATTCTTTGCTTCTTTGTAATTTTTATGTTCACTAAATATCTTTATTTTAATTAGTCGCGTTCCTATTTTGAATATCTGCCGTCTTAAGGGTTGTAGTCTGTTTGTTATTGTAGCACTTAAGTATTGCTGTTCATAACAGCTAGTTTCGATTTGGGCCATTGTCGGGATATTTGCTTTCGCTGTGCTAATTGCAAGGGCTGTTAAAGCAGATATAAATTAGAAGTAAATTCAGGTGAAAGCCAGGACAAGCAGTCACTCGGCGAGAACGTCAAGCGCGCGTAAGTTGTTTTTTCTTAATATCCAGCTCTCCTGTTGCTCTGTTTACCATTTGTCAAGTAAGTAGGGCTATTTTCGATTCTTTGCTTCTTTGTAATTTTTATGTTCACTAAATATCTTTATTTTAATTAGTCGCGTTCCTATTTTGAATATCTGCCGTCTTAAGGGTTGTAGTCTGTTTGTTATTGTAGCACTTAAGTATTGCTGTTCATAACAGCTAGTTTCGATTTGGGCCATTGTCGGGATATTTGCTTTCGCTGTGCTAATTGCAAGGACTACCACAGCTGTCCTCACTCAGACGATTGATAGCATTATTTCTATGTAGTGTGCGCGCTGTCGCGGAAGCGTCAGCGGAAGCATTCAGCTCTCGTGTTCAGCCTCCTCGTGTGAAGACCGACTCGGGTAAAGACCTGCGACTCTACCTGCGCGACTCCACCGAGCAAGGACACCTGCAAGGCACTTAAAGTATCTTCTTCACCCTTTCCTTTCCTACCTTTATCTTATTTCCCATTATCATTATGTGCTTTCAACACATTCCTGTTGTCTCTCGACAACGCTCTCTCATCATGCATAAAAGGCAGCGCAATACTGCTAATCTGCGCCCTATTCCCTCATCCTCACACTCACCTCTCACTCTTTCTATGGGTCTATGGAATTATCAATCAGCAGTCAATAAAGCTGACTTCATTCCAGCCTTTGCATCTCATTCTACTCTTAATACCCCTGCTGCTCTCTCTAACAACTTCTCTTTCTCTCACACCCCTCGCCAGTCGGGGAGGGGTGGGGGCACTGGTCTTCTCATTTCTAACAATTGGAAATATTCACCTCTCTCTTCTCTATGCAATAACAACTCATTTGAATATCATGCTATTACACTTACAACTCCCATGAAGATCCATATTGTAGTTATTTATCGCCCCCCAGGTCAACTGGGAAGCTTTGTAGAAGAGCTGGATGTGTTGCTGTCCTCTTTCCCTCAGGATGGCATCCCACTTGTAGTCTTTGGCGATTTCAACATTCACCTAGCGAAGCCGTATGCAACAGACTTCATCTCTCTCCTAGCCTCTTTCGATCTCAAACGGATCATCACCACCGGTACTCACAAGTCAGGCAACCAACTGGACCTGGTTTACACACGCAACTGTATCACAGACAACATTTTGGTGAAACCTCTCCAAGTTTCAGATCATTTCCTCATTACTTTCAATCTACAACTCACCACCCATGCTCCACCAACCTCCCCACCATTTACTTTCAGACGAAACCTGCGCTCACTTTCTCCATCCCATATTTCCTCTGCTGTGTCATCTTCTCTTCCCTCACCCTCACATTTCTCATCTCTAGATGTGAATACTGCAACGGATACTTTATGCTCCATCCTAACCTCTTCTTTAGACAATATCTGCCCTCTCTCCTCTAGGCCAGCACGCACCACTCCCTCTAACCCCTGGCTCTAACCCCTGGTTATCTGAGGTTCTTCGTGAACACCGGACCAAGCTCAGGGCAGCGGAGAGGAAATGGCGCAAATCAAAAGACACTTCTGACCTCAGTAGGTATCAATCTCTGCTCTCTGCCTTCTCTGTTGATGATTACGCCGCAAAATCTTCATATTTCCACAACAAGATCAACAGCGCCTCAAACACACGTTCACTGTTCAAGACATTCAATTCTCTCCTCTGTCCACCTCCACCACCACCCACCTCCTCTTTAACTGCTGATGATTTTGCTAACTTCTTCACTAACAAAACTACCACTATCAGCAGTCAGTTCTCAGCACAGGAACCCAGACTAACCTCTCCCACAGCCAATAACCTTCTCTCCTCCTTCACTCCACTAACCGAGGAAGAAGTATCTAAACTTCTCCTCTCCAGTCATCCTACCACCTGCCCTCTAGACCCCATCCCCTCACACCTTCTACAAGCCATCTCTCCCACACTTCTACCAGCTCTCACACACATTATCAACTCATCCCTCCACACTGGCATTTTCCCTACAGCATTTAAGCAGGCTCGGGTAACTCCTCTGCTTAAAAAATCAACATTAAACACATCACTTCTAGAGAACTACAGACCTGTCTCTCTCCTACCATTCATTGCGAAAACACTTGAACGAGTTGCTTTTAACCAAGTATCATCCTTCCTGTCTCTGAACAACCAGCTGGATGTCAACCAATCTGGCTTCAAGAAAGGACATTCAACTGAGACTGCATTGCTGTCAGTCACGGAAGCCCTGCGGATCGCAAAAGCTGCTGCCAAATCATCAGTTCTCATTCTACTGGACCTGTCTGCTGCCTTCGACACTGTGAATCATCAGATCCTCTTGTCCGCCCTCTCATCACTGGGCATCACTGGAACCTCCCTCAACTGGTTTGAGTCCTATTTCACAGGTAGGTCCTTCAAGGTCACATGGAGAGGTGAGGTGTCCAAAGCACATCAACTGACCACAGGCGTTCCTCAGGGTTCAGTTCTCGGACCGCTCCTCTTCTCCATTTACACCACATCACTGGGACCTATCATACAGGCACATGGTTTCTCTTACCATTGCTATGCTGATGACACCCAGCTATACCTCTCATTTCAACCAGATGATCCCACAGTAGCTGTACGGATCTCAAGCTGTCTGGCGGACATCTCGGCATGGATGAAGGAACATCACCTGCAACTCAACCTGGCAAAGACTGAGCTTCTCGTCCTCCCTGCCAATCCGTCTCTACAGCACGACCTCACTATCCAGCTAGATTCATCCTCAATCACCCCATCAAGGTCGGTCAGAAATCTTGGAGTAATCTTTGATGATCAGCTGACCTTCACAGACCACGTTACAAAGACAGCTCGATCATGCAGGTTTGCTATGCACAACATCAGGAAGATCAGGCCTTTCCTAACTGAGCATGCAACACAACTTCTCGTCCAGGCCCTGGTCATTTCTAGGCTTGATTACTGCAATGCTCTTCTGGCTGGACTTCCATCATGTGCAACTAAACCTCTACAAATGATCCAGAATGCTGCAGCTCGTCTGGTCTTCAACGAGCCCAAAAGGGCCCACGTCACTCCTCTGTTCATCTCTCTGCACTGGCTACCACTCGCTGCTCGCATCAAGTTCAAGGCTTTGACGCTTGCTTACAGATTGACCACAGGTTCAGCTCCCTCCTACTTCCACTCACTACTACAAGTCTACATCCCTACCAGAAGCCTACGATCGGTCAATGAGCGACGGCTCGTGGGACCATCACAGCGGGGCACAAAATCACTCTCCAGAACATTCTCATTCATGGTTCCATGCTGGTGGAATGATCTCCGCACCCTCATCCGGAATGCAGAATCCCTGACAACATTCAAAAGACAACTGAAAACTCATCTCTTCCGGGAGCACTTAACATAAAAAAATAAAAAAATAAAAAAATAAAAATCCTTTCCTCTAAATCCTCGCTTGCCTGGCTTATGCTACTCCGAGCTATGTCTGAAATTTGTATTTTGAGCACTTCTTGCGTTGCTTTTGCCTCTTCACGATGACTCGCTTGGTTTAGTCCTCAGTTGTAAGTCGCTTTGGATAAAAGCGTCTGCTAAATGACTAAATGTAAATGTAAATGAATGTAACACGCACTGTTATGGGTAGGTTTAGGTCTGGGGTAGGGTCTGCGTCTCATATTGACGCTAAAGGATGCCAGTAACGTGTATGACGCCTTGGGTTCTGCGTGTTATATTCACGCTAAAGGGTGCCATGTGCGTAGTATTTCAACGAAATGTCATATGGCGGATGAGAACAGGCTCAGCATTTTACAGTCTTGTACCATTAATATTACAACTATTTCCAGAAACTGAAGTACTAGTAACATTGTCTCACCTTTGTCATTTGAACCACATACCTGTAGATATTTGTACATAAAATGTGGTTCTACAACACAGACATTATTGTATAAGTGGAGTTTCCTCCGAGAAGGCAAGGGAGGCAGTGTCTCCTCAAAAGAATTGGATGAGAAAATAATCGATATTACAAAAATATAACAATGCAAATATTATAAAATGTGACATTAAAAAAAGTGTATAAATCACTAGTTTTTCTAAAGTAACACTGATAAAGTTACAGTGGGATGCCGCGTCTCTCTTGCCTCCCCTGAGCACATTGAGTTTTAACTGACCCCCTAAAGCGTGCGCTGGGTTTAGTGGGGGGTAATTGAGAATGAATGGGGGGAAGTCACATGAGAGGAGCAATGCCTCCATCGCGCTATGATTGGATATAATCGGTTATGATTGGATATGATTGGTTTGTGCGATAAATTGCCTCTTGTTTGCGTGCGAGTTTGCCTGAATGAAAACAATTATCCCAGTAATGGAAAGACTACTTAAAAGTAAGAAAACATCTCCCCAATTAGATATCAAGGCTTTATGTTATGCATAGGTTACTGTAAAGCTACGTCTTAGTGTTGCTTATCTTGGCGAAAGCCGAGTACAAATCAGCATGAAGTTTTAACATCTACTCTCGTGTAATGGAAATCATGTCACGTCAAAATAAAACTTGAAATGGCCTGTGGGGGTTTTTAGTAAACAATCAGCTTGGTGAAATTAAAGGTAGCCGGACATTTTCGTGTCTGTGACCTGTGTTTAAGGTTGATGAATCAAGTTGATGAATCACAAATAAAATATATTGTTTTTGAATTGTTACTGCCTTGAGATATTATTTTGGAATAAACGTAAAAATGTGTAAAAACACTAACTTGATGAGATTTATACTTGGTTTTAATAAATAAACATTGATTAAACATTAATTAAATAGTGTAAAAATAGAATTGTATTTCTTGGCATTAAACAGTTGTTTTTTGATTGAAGTATTTTTAGTTTACGGAAACGTTTTTTTTTTTTTTTATGTATAAGAGAATTCACGGATAATTTTGTGACAGGTAGGATTCAGTTTACTGCACTACTCATCCATTTCTATGGTCTCCGAAAACAGTGATTGAGGACTGTTGTGATTGGTTATCGAAGTCACATGTGATCCAAGTTGGCCGTTACGCATTCTCCAATGGTAGACGCATGGACTCAATGCAGCATCAGATAGATGCTATGGGAATGCTTCTGCTTGAGCCAGTGTCCGATGCACTTGTGCCAACACACCACGGAAATTGGCCTTTGAAGTAGTCAGTTGATGTCCGGTAAGCGAGTCAGCGAGACTTTAAATAGATCCAGAAACATACCTCATTAGCTTCTTTGTCTTCGGGAAGCAGCTTTGTTTGATGTGTGTCATTGTTTGTTTCAGATACCATCGATTAGGAGTTCTTATGGCAAGCAAACAATATAAAAGATGTGTGCCTCTATGCACATGCTTTCTGACAGAGGATGATACACATGGTTTGTGCATAATTTGTTCTGGAGAGAGGCGGTTGCCTACTTTGCAAACATTTTACACTGAAAAAGCTCCGCTCCTGCCGGCTCTCTGTAATGATAATGGGAGTCTTTCTTCTGTATCCCGGGGTTTCTGAGGCAGCTCGGAGATTATGATTGTGGGGATCACAGGTCGAGTTAGCGGAAAGATCTGAGATGGGAATTCCCCTTTCTCAGTCTTCACCAGCCAGCTAGGGAGTTCTTGGGACAGACTTGGAAGGGACGGACACCATTATCATCACGTTTTGTTACATATTCAGTCTCTAGTTATGCAAATATAAGGGGACTGAGCGATTTGGGTACAAGAAGATGCCCCGGGTTAAAGAGATGCTTGCGAGCCATCTCTCCCTAGGCGTTGCATCTTCTTTGAAGGCTTCAGTCTTACCCTCTAAGCCATGTAAGACCACAGCTGGTGGATAAGGTGTACGCAGCAATGGACCAAGCCGTTGGGGCCTTGCACACTATGGCAGTGCTGCAGGCGTACCAGGCAGATTTGTTGAAGGACCTGGACCAGGGGAAGATCCTGGCTGCCGAGACAGTCCTCAAGCTCCGCAGGGCCACAGATTTAGCCCTCTGTGCCACCAAGCAGATGGCCTGCGTCATTGGTCCTTCTATAACTGCCATGGAGTGGCATCTGTGACTGAACCTCTCGGGAATCAGGGAAGAGATAAAATTACTATACTTGATGCCCTGGTTTCACCATCTGGCCTATTTGGCACTGCAGTTGAGACTGTAGTCGGGGGGTTCAAAGAGGCTAAGGTTCAGTCGGCAGCATTCAGTAAGAACATTCCCTGCTGTGGCCCTGGTCCTTCAGCCCAAAAGAAGCCTTTTGACCCTGAACCAAGCTCCAGCAGTTGGAGAGAGGGTCAGAGGGCCAGAGTGTCGGCCCACTCCGAGGAGTCGAGCGGAGAAGCGGTGTGCCCACATGAGGTCTGGGATGGATCTCAGGGAGGTCATGGATAAAAAGAAGCAACGAACCACACCTAGAGATCCTTCCTGGATCTTGGAGTTGGTACAGTAGCCTGTCCTCTTCTAGCTAGGAGATCTAGGCGGAGGCAGCCATATCTGCGTCATCCCTGGTTTACTCTGCTTGTCATTTTAACTCTTTTGTTGACCCCCTTTCGTTCAGAAGGTGAGAATATGTGCTATATGTATGGTGATGAAGTCAGAAGTGGTCGTAGCTTAGAATGTACAGAGTACTGAGCCTGGTGGCGGTAGCAGAACAGTAGTCCACCTTCTTCCAGACAGAAGTTATCAGTGGATGTAACTGTAGTTGCTGCCCCTCTAATGGTGAGTTCTCCCATGGGAGTCGGCGGTATGGCGGTATGGGCCTTTTAGCTTGGAGGTGAGCGTTTAGACGTTGCCAGTCATCATCTGACTACATCAAAGAATAATTTCATTGGTGCACTTGCACACATGCTTCAGACACCGGTTTACGCAGGACCGTTTTTATAGTGTCAATCGTTTTTAGGCAAGTACACTGTATGTACACGTAAGGGCACTTACTGTAAAAAAAAAAGTGCAACCAAAACATTTTTTTAATTAATACAATTATCTATTACATTTTGATTTATTGTTTATTAAATCAAAGTCTTGTGGGGTTTTTTTTGTGTTTTTTTATTTTATATTTTTGCACCTTTACAATTACATAAAAATGACAATAATAATAATAATTAAAGCTGCAAGCAGCCTTACGGGGCCAAGCCTTCAATGGTTCCATGGGTTCAAAAAGTACTTAAAAATACTTTGCTTTCCAAACTTTAAAAGAAACTTTAATAACCAAAGTATTCTTACTTATTAACTTCTTACCTCACAAAAGAAATGAGATCATCCAGCTGCCGAGGTTCAGTAGTAAAAAAGAGAATGGACTCAAAATAAAGACTTTGCATATAAATGAAACACACGTTGTATTTAATAGGAAGAAAGAATAGTACAATGCTTTTCAGTATGATAAAGAAATTGAAATGACACAACTTTATAAAGTTGTAAGACAAAGGACTTGAACCCACAATCTCTGGGTCATATGCCTGTCACTCATTGAGCCCCTGGGAAGTCATGTGTTTCCATAGATGTAGAAGTTCCATAGTTCAAATGAGAAATAACTCAAAATGAAGATTTAGTATTTAAATGGACAGCATGTTACGTTTAATGAGTTTAGTTGATATTATTGTGATTCACTGTTAGGTGGTTGTCCTGCACCTTTAACAAATAAAGTTAGTCCAAGATGCAGTATATAGATCAATAAAATATTATTTTACAACATTAAGATTAACAGGTTCTTGTAAGAATCTTACAATTCTGGACTTTTGGTACTACTTAGGATATTGAACTGCACTAAAGGAGAGAATGTTTTGTTTTTGCATGTGGGTCCTAAAGTCTGGAGCAGGTTTCCTGATAATATTCACTATTCTGTCAAACATTCCTAGTTTAATTGTAGATTAAACACTTCTCTTTAAACAAGAATTCACGCAATGCATTTTATAATCTTGTAATTTTGTTATATTAGATCTAATACATATTTTTATGTTCTATTTTCAGTTTCTAAATTGTCATGGGCATATTAGATATTAGTTCATTAAGTTAATATTCAGAAAAAATACAAGTACTCCACAGCAACTCTAGGGGTCACTGTTTGACAAATGGAAATTTTGCATGGTGTGTCTTTGATGTAATACAACACTATTAACTAAAGCTTAAAACAATTATTGAACCTGGTCTTTAAACTGTAGAAGTTTGTCAGTTTATAAATCCATTAACACCATATACCTAGCCTCCCTTTGTTCTACTAATGGTCACAATTGTGACCTGACGAATAATCAAGTTTTTTGTATGGATTTTGAGATATATTTTTGACGTAATTGTTAAAGATTGTTTAATATCCTTATGTATTCATACATGTTATCTCAGGGAAAAGAAATTGGAATTACATGGGTTAACTGCCATATGCAACTGTAACCTATATTTTTGCTACAAGTACATTACTTTGACAGTCACCTTTGATAATGTCTTGTACAATTAAGTTTTTTTTTTTATGCTGCCTAGAAACAATATTGTGAGAGGTGATAAAAATGTGAATTAAAAATAACTATTATTTTTAGTTTAAATACCATTTAGCACATTGGATAAAGTAAGCAAATTAGAGGGGGCCTTTGAAGTGATTTTAAAGCACCATTGTTGCATATTTAAATCTTTACAGAAAAGAATACCAACCGTTTATTTAGTTATTCACAATGACACTTATGGTTACACTACTTGCTTTTCCCAGTATGGTTTGTGAAACTAAACTTAGTGCCTAGTTAAGAATGGCTAGAAGAATGCACGCAACTTTCCAAATGTAAGATAAGCCCATGCAATAAAGGTCACATATTCCAAGAATTGACACACATTTGTTTTAATAAAATAAAAAAATACATTAAACAACATTTAACAAAGCTTTGCCATAAAAATGAAATAAAAATCAATCAGTAGCATTTCAGAACATAATGGACAAAATTAACCTAATTTCAATAGAAAACATGACTTAAATCAATATTTGCCATTCATTAAAAAAACACAAAAAAAAAAAACACCAATACCATCATTTCAATATATATACACACACACACAACCATCTTAGTTGTGCATTTCAATACAAAGTCATTTTTGTATTATTTTTACAGCACTCTTCTTAGTCAAAGGTTTTTTAGCTGGTGTAATAGGAGGCGTTGTTGGCTCAGATGGTCTTTTAACTGGAGACTTGGGTTCTGGAGTGCTTTGTGTCTCTGTGACACAGAGGACAGGGTTGATTTCATCGATATTAACTTCAAATAAATCCTCATCACTGGGATGAGCGGATGAAGCGTTTTCAATATTGGTGACTTCCAAACAGTTATTATATGTTAAAGTCAGTTCATCGGAGGATAGAAAGTTCTTCTATATCTTGTGAATCACAAGTTGACAGTTCAAGTTCTGGTGCTATGAATTTTGACAAAGTTGAGTTCGAAACCGTAAGAGAAGTTATTTGACTGTCTTGATTTATCTCAATTATTCCATTGCATTTTGTTATATAGCTTTTTGTGTTCCGTAGAATTTTGCAAGTCGGGCAACGGTGAAATTGCTGTTTGATGTTGAATTGTTCTTGTGATTTGTGGCATTTTGGACATTGTTTTTTAATGTTTATTTGCACCCCTATTGGCTTTTGTTTCACCACTGTATTAGGTAGAGAGGGTTCTTTACTGATTTTAGGGCCTTGACCAGGTGGGAAAACTTGGTCCTGTGCAATAGGTTCCATGGTTGTTTTCAGGGTTGTTGTGAGGCTCTTAAGGCTGTTGTACAGTCTAGTTTTAAGATTGGTAAAGGTGTAGGAGTTACCTAGTTGCAGTTTTGAAACTTGGTTTTCCCAAAGAGTAAGTTGAATTTCTCCAGATGGATCTTGCAAGGAACATTCTTGGATCTCACAGTCTGTACCCCAGGCCTTTACAGTAGTTGCGTTGTTTAGCTTGCATACTGTTGCAGATATTTTAGTGATCTGAAAATTTAAAGAAAATCGTACATGTACAATCAAAAATATACATCAATAAACATGATTACAAGGGAAATGTATACAACTGCTGTTGTGGTCATAAGAAGAGGAAATAGCCAAACTTTTCCACACATTAACCAATTTGAAACGCATTAATCATGTTTGTAAAGCATCTAGCAAAGATAACTGAGAAGCAGAGTAATCTTTGCCTGTGCATCTGAAAAATCTTTCACATTTTAGCATTTTTTTGAACGTCAGGCTACTTTAAAATGTTTTTCTCCCCATAAAAACGATTTTGCACAATCTACAGAGGGCTAATATATGTGATTGTACTACTCTCCAGAGCATTACTACAACAAGTAAACAACCCTGTAGGCTATTTACACAGTGAGAAGGTTGAAAAAAAAACAGCTTACCAATTGTCGTGATCCCAGAGTTTTTGCTTCTTCTACAGTGAGTTTTTCTATCTCTTTTGGTGGTTTGTGGGGAAATGTAGATGTTGCGACTTCCACAGCAGTACTCCGATCACACTGAATGAAATATTCAGAATTATTGAGGCCTAAAGAATGAAAAAAGTGAGAATTGATATGGGCTTGTTTGTACAATGAATTTGAAAGGAATACGATTACTGAAAGTTTATCAGATAGAAAACAGGATTAAATAGCTAGACTACCACTTACTTGGCTTTTTTGTTATGTTTGACAGTTTAACCGCTGTCCGATTTAATGCTAATGTTGTCCAAGTTTGATGTTTTTCGTGCGCAAAGATGACAGCTTGGTGATATTCACTGCGACCTGTTTGCAAAGTTGCATTAAAAAACTTTGAGTTTGTTCTAGACAGTTGCACTCTGGAAACTGCATGAATGTAAACATAAATGCAGTTGTCAGATTCACTGGTCTCTGGTCTATTTAAATATTTGTTCATTTTTGCTGTTGCATGAAAAAAGAGGTTTGCAAGTGGTGTGATTTATAGTAGATTAGGCCTACTAGAACAGAAATTGACAATGCTTGGTATGCAATTAACAAACGATTCAATTAGGGTGATTGCAGGAATTAGTAATACATTCATCAAATTGCTGAGTTAATCATTTTAGAATTGGGAAGCTTGGTTTAGTGGAGGCAAGAAATGGATCTGAAAGTCTGCTGGAAATAATTGAAAGGTAAATTTACTTGTATAATGCCTTTTAGGGATGGAGAAATGAAGCCTCTTGAACTTAATTAAGCTTTACTCTGATTGTTTTGGGAAAATATTCAAAGCATCAGGAGCAGCAATAAACCTGGAGTGCAGCTCTGTGTATAATGATAGTGTATTGTTTGATGTGTAATGATATTTTGTTGCTTATTTGAGAATAAATAATTGTATACATTATGTAAATTCTTTAGGTTAGCTTTTACTAGTCTTTTTGGCAATATACCTCAACTAATTGATGTTGATCCAAATAATGTACTGTTAGAATAGTAACTATTTGTAATTTAACATTCATGTAGTAACTAATTAACTTCTATTTACAATTACAATTTATTTTTTAAAACAATTCTTAATGTTAGATAATACAAAAATGTTCATGTATTTTAATGTGATTTTATGGTTTACTATTATGATAAAATTACTTTTATTTATTGTCCACATGACGAGAAGGAAAAACTGATATTCAAGTCACTAAGTAAGTCTAATGTTTATGGGACTTAAAATAATTAAAAGATATGCATATGTACACATTCAAATGTTTAATGTCAGATCAGTTAATATTGTGGAGTTGGTCAAACCATTTCTTGTATGGAATTGAAAGTATTCTTTACTATATACTTTGCAATAAAATGTTGCCAGTGGTTGATCAATTGAATAGGCATTTGTGTTCTGTTTGAAGCTTTATGTATTTAACTTGAAATGTAAAAAAGGCAGCACAATTAAAAAAAATAGAGGTTTACCTAGACCACCACAAACATCTTATCATACCCTTCTGCTCTCCAGTTCACTACTTTACACACAATGCACAAACACATATATGAAGTTGAGAATTAACACATGGAGGCAAAAAAAAAAAGAGGATACGACTATACATAGGAAGAAAACAACCAATTTATGTAACTGCTTACAATGCAATTAGAATAGTTGAAAGTCAATGACTGCTCATTTGTTCACAAACCTTTCTGGATATTTAAGACTTCAGGTAAGAATCAACATAGAATGAACAAAAACACATTTCTAATCCCAAAAGAAAGATTACAACAATGCTTATCTGGATAATAAAGGAATTGAAATGACAACTTAACACATTTTTTTTTTAAATTAAAGTTGTCCCACATGGGGCTTGAACCCACTATCTCTGGGTCAGATATCTGTCACTCATCTCATTGCACCACTTGGAAGTTGTGTTTTGGCCAAGATGCAGAAGATCCATAGTTCAAGTGAGAAGCAACTCAAAATGAAGAATTTTTAAATAAATTATCTGTGTGTTCTATTCTACTAGCTCCTTCACCTGGAACAGAAGCAACTTGTCCACCACTTAAAGCCTTATGGTTTAGCCTGATAACTGAAGAGCCACATTAGAAAGAATGGCATCTGGCTAGCATGCTAACCAATTAGTATGCTAAGCTAACTAAGATAAGGCAACAAACACAGGCTAGGTCAACTGCAGAGAGGAAGATCTTTGGTATGGGGGCTACTATCAAAAACCTGTTCATCATTTCTGTGCAGCTCGGTCCAAAGATCATCTGATCACACGTTGGACTACTCACTACAAGTGTTTCATAATCAATTAATTTCATAATACACAATTTTAAAGTTGTCCCACACGGGACTCGAACCCACTATCTATGGGTTAGATGCCTGTCACTCATCTCGTTGAGCCACTTGCCAGACATGCATCTACACAGCTGCCGAAATTCAATATTTTCAAGAGAGAATCAAGTCAAAATTAAGAATTTTGAAGTAAATGGAGAACATTTTGTATTTAAAAAGTTTAGATTAAATCATCCAAAATTGGTCAGATTACTACTCATTACCATCACTACAAGTGTGCCAATTTTCTAACTTGTGGTTCATAGGGCTGCCATTGACTACCCTTCTGGAAGAAGAACAACAATGAATTGGACGTAAAAGCACTGCATGTTGTGTGTGGCAGCTTCAGATGAGATCATTCTTATGCACAATGCCTGGAACAGATGCAACTTCTGCATCTTTTCCTGCCACAGTACCTCATGCGGTCTGGGCACATGTCACACTGAGTGGCGAACCCACGACGCTGAACATCGGGATCCGTGGTGTAACACGTTGAGCTAATCACTCATGCACGTTCACCAGCCTGCTGAGTAGAGGTTTCAGTGTGAGAATGAGTTCACAAAAAGTTCCATGACATGTTAACCAGATAAGCATGCTAAGCTAGCTTAATGCTAATTTAGCTTATAACGTGGTACATCCAATCCTGGCAAAATAGATATCGTCGGATTCGACATGATGCAAGGAATCGATAGACACCAATTTTATGATTTTGTGACAAACTGTTCACAAGTTACAGCCTCTTAGCCAATTTTGGGTTGACCTTGTTAAATTTGTGACATCATAACTTTTTTATTACAGTATAGCAAAAAAATCGGGAACAGTACTTTTATGCGGCTCGGTCCGAAGATCATTTGAGCAAATTTTGGACAATTTTGGACAAATTTTGAAGGAGGAGTAGCGAAAAAACTGTTTTACATTCGCTCCAATATGGCGGCCAGTCACATTGTTGGAAAATGACAAATGAGATATCGTCTAAATCGGCATAAACCAAGGAACATAATGTCATAAAGAACTCAAAATTTGAACAATATTTTCAAATGTTATAAGCGTTTTTTCAAAAAACAATGATATATCTGGAACACTAGGTGGCGCTGTGATCAAACTTCTCATGTCGCTTTAGGACATGGTGTCGGTTATCCCTACCAAATTGTGTGCTGATATGTCAAATAGTTTAAAAGATATTGCAATTTATGACAAAATTCAAAATGGCGGACACGTGGTACATCCCATCATGGCAAAATCGATATCCACGGATTCGGCATGACGCAAGGAATCCATAGATACCACAATTATGAATTTCTGACAAACTGTTGAAAAGTTATTGGCCAAAATAGCAATTTGTCATATCTCATGACCCGTAGGTGGCGCTATTCCCAACTTTGGCATGGGACCTCAGAACATGCTTCTGATGAAGTGTACCAATTTTCGTTTCCATTGATCAAACTTTGGCCGAGATACAGCCTCTTAGCCAATTTTGGGTGGACCTCGTTAAGTTTGTGACATTATAACTTTTTTTTTCCAGTATAACAAAAAAATCGGGAACAGTACTTTTATGCGGCTCAGTCTGAAGATCATTTGAGTGCATGTTTGGAGAAAATTGGACAAAATTTGAAGGAGGAGTAGCGAAATAACTGAATACTGTACATTTCAAAATGGCCACTACTGTAATGGGCGGGGTCTTAATGTAAGGTATTGGTTGTGATCAGCATGATGAGTGGAATCAGGTGTACTAAGTTTCATGTCTCTAGATCAAAGGGTTCAAAAGTTATAACCATTTCAATGTTGAATTTTTGAACTGGTGGTGGCGCTATAGAGTTGGTCCTAGAGGGTCAAAAATTGGTCCAATTACTATTCATTAGCATCACTACAAGTGTGCCAAATTTCATCATTTTCCTACTTACGGTTCATAGGGCTGCCATAGACTCCCATTCACGGAATAATAATAATAAGAAAACCAACAGATACAATAGGTGCCTCTGCACCTTCGGTGCTTGGCCCCTAACTATTATTCTGACAATAACAATTGCTATTAAAGCTGCAAGCAGCCTTACGGGGCCAAGCCTTCAATGGTTCCATGGGTTCAAAAAGTACTTAAAAATACTTTGCTTTCCAAACTTTAAAAGAAACTTTAATAACCAAAGTATTCTTACTTATTAACTTCTTACCTCACAAAAGAAATGAGATCATCCAGCTGCCGAGGTTCAGTAGTAAAAAAGAGAATGGACTCAAAATAAAGACTTTGCATATAAATGAAACACACGTTGTATTTAATAGGAAGAAAGAATAGTACAATGCTTTTCAGTATGATAAAGAAATTGAAATGACACAACTTTATAAAGTTGTAAGACAAAGGACTTGAACCCACAATCTCTGGGTCATATGCCTGTCACTCATTGAGCCCCTGGGAAGTCATGTGTTTCCATAGATGTAGAAGTTCCATAGTTCAAATGAGAAATAACTCAAAATGAAGATTTAGTATTTAAATGGACAGCATGTTACGTTTAATGAGTTTAGTTGATATTATTGTGATTCACTGTTAGGTGGTTGTCCTGCACCTTTAACAAATAAAGTTAGTCCAAGATGCAGTATATAGATCAATAAAATATTATTTTACAACATTAAGATTAACAGGTTCTTGTAAGAATCTTACAATTCTGGACTTTTGGTACTACTTAGGATATTGAACTGCACTAAAGGAGAGAATGTTTTGTTTTTGCATGTGGGTCCTAAAGTCTGGAGCAGGTTTCCTGATAATATTCACTATTCTGTCAAACATTCCTAGTTTAATTGTAGATTAAACACTTCTCTTTAAACAAGAATTCACGCAATGCATTTTATAATCTTGTAATTTTGTTATATTAGATCTAATACATATATTTTTATGTTCTATTTTCAGTTTCTAAATTGTCATGGGCATATTAGATATTAGGTCATTAAGTTAATATTCAGAAAAAATACAAGTACTCCACAGCGACTCTAGGGGTCACTGTTTGACAAATGGAAATTTTGCATGGTGTGTCTTTGATGTAATACAACACTATTAACTAAAGCTTAAAACAATTATTGAACCTGGTCTTTAAACTGTAGAAGTTTGTCAGTTTATAAATCCATTAACACCATATACCTAGCCTCCCTTTGTTCTACTAATGGTCACAATTGTGACCTGACGAATAATCAAGTTTTTTGTATGGATTTTGATATATATTTTTGACGTAATTGTTAAAGATTGTTTAATATCCTTATGTATTCATACATGTTATCTCAGGGAAAAGAAATTGGAATTACATGGGTTAACTGCCATATGCAACTGTAACCTATATTTTTGCTACAAGTACATTACTTTGACAGTCATCTTTGATAATGTCTTGTACAATTAAGTTTTTTTTTTTTATGCTGCCTAGAAACAATATTGTGAGAGGTGATAAAAATGTGAATTAAAAATAACGATTATTTTTAGTTTAAATACCATTTAGCACATTGGATAAAGTAAGCAAATTAGAGGGGGCCTTTGAAGTGATTTTAAAGCACCATTGTTGCATATTTAAATCTTTACAGAACAGAATACCAACCGTTTCTTTAGTTATTCACAATGACACTTATGGTTACACTACTTGCTTTTCCCAGTATGGTTTGTGAAACTAAACTTAGTGCCTAGTTAAGAATGGCTAGAAGAATGCACGCAACTTTCCAAATGCAAGATAAGCCCATGCAATAAAGGTCACATATTCCAAGAATTGACACACATTTGTTTTAATAAAAAAAAAAATACATTAAACAACATTTAACAAAGCTTTGCCATAAAAATGAAATAAAAATCAATCAGTAGCATTTCAGAACATAATGGACAAAATTAACCTAATTTCAATAGAAAACATGACTTAAATCAATATTTGCCATTCATTAAAAAAAAAAAAAAAAAAAAAAAAAACACCAATACCATCATTTCAATATATATACACACACACACACACAACCATCTTAGTTGTGCATTTCAATACAAAGTCATTTTTGTATTATTTTTACAGCACTCTTCTTAGTCAAAGGTTTTTTAGCTGGTGTAATAGGAGGCGTTGTTGGCTCAGATGGTCTTTTAACTGGAGACTTGGGTTCTGGAGTGCTTTGTGTCTCTGTGACACAGAGGACAGGGTTGATTTCATCGATATTCACTTCAAATAAATCCTCATCACTGGGATGAGCGGATGAAGCGTTTTCAATATTGGTGACTTCCAAACAGTTATTATATGTTAAAGTCAGTTCATCGGAGGATAGAAAGAGTTCTTCTATATCTTGTGAATCACAAGTTGACAGTTCAAGTTCTGGTGCTATGAATTTTGACAAAGTTGAGTTCGAAACCGTAAGAGAAGTTATTTGACTGTCTTGATTTATCTCAATTATTCCATTGCATTTTGTTATATAGCTTTTTGTGTTCCGTAGAATTTTGCAAGTCGGGCAACGGTGAAATTGCTGTTTGATGTTGAATTGTTCTTGTGATTTGTGGCATTTTGGACATTGTTTTTTAATGTTTATTTGCACCCCTATTGGCTTTTGTTTCACCACTGTATTAGGTAGAGAGGGTTCTTTACTGATTTTAGGGCCTTGACCAGGTGGGAAAACTTGGTCCTGTGCAATAGGTTCCATGGTTGTTTTCAGGGTTGTTGTGAGGCTCTTAAGGCTGTTGTACAGTCTAGTTTTAAGATTGGTAAAGGTGTAGGAGTTACCTAGTTGCAGTTTTGAAACTTGGTTTTCCCAAAGAGTAAGTTGAATTTCTCCAGATGGATCTTGCAAGGAACATTCTTGGATCTCACAGTCTGTACCCCAGGCCTTTACAGTAGTTGCGTTGTTTAGCTTGCATACTGTTGCAGATATTTTAGTGATCTGAAAATTTAAAGAAAATCGTACATGTACAATCAAAAATATACATCAATAAACATGATTACAAGGGAAATGTATACAACTGCTGTTGTGGTCATAAGAAGAGGAAATAGCCAAACTTTTCCACACATTAACCAATTTGAAACGCATTAATCATGTTTGTAAAGCATCTAGCAAAGATAACTGAGAAGCAGAGTAATCTTTGCCTGTGCATCTGAAAAATCTTTCACATTTTAGCATTTTTTTGAACGTCAGGCTACTTTAAAATGTTTTTCTCCCCATAAAAACGATTTTGCACAATCTACAGAGGGCTAATATATGTGATTGTACTACTCTCCAGAGCATTACTACAACAAGTAAACAACCCTGTAGGCTATTTACACAGTGAGAAGGTTGAAAAAAAAACAGCTTACCAATTGTCGTGATCCCAGAGTTTTTGCTTCTTCTACAGTGAGTTTTTCTATCTCTTTTGGTGGTTTGTGGGGAAATGTAGATGTTGCGACTTCCACAGCAGTACTCCGATCACACTGAATGAAATATTCAGAATTATTGAGGCCTAAAGAATGAAAAAAGTGAGAATTGATATGGGCTTGTTTGTACAATGAATTTGAAAGGAATACGATTACTGAAAGTTTATCAGATAGAAAACAGGATTAAATAGCTAGACTACCACTTACTTGGCTTTTTTGTTATGTTTGACAGTTTAACCGCTGTCCGATTTAATGCTAATGTTGTCCAAGTTTGATGTTTTTCGTGCGCAAAGATGACAGCTTGGTGATATTCACTGCGACCTGTTTGCAAAGTTGCATTAAAAAACTTTGAGTTTGTTCTAGACAGTTGCACTCTGGAAACTGCATGAATGTAAACATAAATGCAGTTGTCAGATTCACTGGTCTCTGGTCTATTTAAATATTTGTTCATTTTTGCTGTTGCATGAAAAAAGAGGTTTGCAAGTGGTGTGATTTATAGTAGATTAGGCCTACTAGAACAGAAATTGACAATGCTTGGTATGCAATTAACAAACGATTCAATTAGGGTGATTGCAGGAATTAGTAATACATTCATCAAATTGCTGAGTTAATCATTTTAGAATTGGGAAGCTTGGTTTAGTGGAGGCAAGAAATGGATCTGAAAGTCTGCTGGAAATAATTGAAAGGTAAATTTACTTGTATAATGCCTTTTAGGGATGGAGAAATGAAGCCTCTTGAACTTAATTAAGCTTTACTCTGATTGTTTTGGGAAAATATTCAAAGCATCAGGAGCAGCAATAAACCTGGAGTGCAGCTCTGTGTATAATGATAGTGTATTGTTTGATGTGTAATGATATTTTGTTGCTTATTTGAGAATAAATAATTGTATACATTATGTAAATTCTTTAGGTTAGCTTTTACTAGTCTTTTTGGCAATATACCTCAACTAATTGATGTTGATCCAAATAATGTACTGTTAGAATAGTAACTATTTGTAATTTAACATTCATGTAGTAACTAATTAACTTCTATTTACAATTACAATTTATTTTTTAAAACAATTCTTAATGTTAGATAATACAAAAATGTTCATGTATTTTAATGTGATTTTATGGTTTACTATTATGATAAAATTACTTTTATTTATTGTCCACATGACGAGAAGGAAAAACTGATATTCAAGTCACTAAGTAAGTCTAATGTTTATGGGACTTAAAATAATTAAAAGATATGCATATGTACACATTCAAATGTTTAATGTCAGATCAGTTAATATTGTGGAGTTGGTCAAACCATTTCTTGTATGGAATTGAAAGTATTCTTTACTATATACTTTGCAATAAAATGTTGCCAGTGGTTGATCAATTGAATAGGCATTTGTGTTCTGTTTGAAGCTTTATGTATTTAACTTGAAATGTAAAAAAGGCAGCACAATTTAAAAAAATAGAGGTTTACCTAGACCACCACAAACATCTTATCATACCCTTCTGCTCTCCAGTTCACTACTTTACACACAATGCACAAACACATATATGAAGTTGAGAATTAACACATGGAGGCAAAAAAAAAAAGAGGATACGACTATACATAGGAAGAAAACAACCAATTTATGTAACTGCTTACAATGCAATTAGAATAGTTGAAAGTCAATGACTGCTCATTTGTTCACAAACCTTTCTGGATATTTAAGACTTCAGGTAAGAATCAACATAGAATGAACAAAAACACATTTCTAATCCCAAAAGAAAGATTACAACAATGCTTATCTGGATAATAAAGGAATTGAAATGACAACTTAACACATTTTTTTTTTAAATTAAAGTTGTCCCACATGGGGCTTGAACCCACTATCTCTGGGTCAGATATCTGTCACTCATCTCATTGCACCACTTGGAAGTTGTGTTTTGGCCAAGATGCAGAAGATCCATAGTTCAAGTGAGAAGCAACTCAAAATGAAGAATTTTTAAATAAATTATCTGTGTGTTCTATTCTACTAGCTCCTTCACCTGGAACAGAAGCAACTTGTCCACCACTTAAAGCCTTATGGTTTAGCCTGATAACTGAAGAGCCACATTAGAAAGAATGGCATCTGGCTAGCATGCTAACCAATTAGTATGCTAAGCTAACTAAGATAAGGCAACAAACACAGGCTAGATCAACTGCAGAGAGGAAGATCTTTGGTATGGGGGCTACTATCAAAAACCTGTTCATCATTTCTGTGCAGCTCGGTCCAAAGATCATCTGATCACACGTTGGACTACTCACTACAAGTGTTTCATAATCAATTAATTTCATAATACACAATTTTAAAGTTGTCCCACACGGGACTCGAACCCACTATCTATGGGTTAGATGCCTGTCACTCATCTCGTTGAGCCACTTGCCAGACATGCATCCACACAGCTGCCGAAATTCAATATTTTCAAGAGAGAATCAAGTCAAAATTAAGAATTTTGAAGTAAATGGAGAACATTTTGTATTTAAAAAGTTTAGATTAAATCATCCAAAATTGGTCAGATTACTACTCATTACCATCACTACAAGTGTGCCAATTTTCTAACTTGTGGTTCATAGGGCTGCCATTGACTACCCTTCTGGAAGAAGAACAACAATGAATTGGACGTAAAAGCACTGCATGTTGTGTGTGGCAGCTTCAGATGAGATCATTCTTATGCACAATGCCTGGAACAGATGCAACTTCTGCATCTTTTCCTGCCACAGTACCTCATGCGGTCTGGGCACATGTCACACTGAGTGGCGAACCCACGACGCTGAACATCGGGATCCGTGGTGTAACACGTTGAGCTAATCACTCATGCACGTTCACCAGCCTGCTGAGTAGAGGTTTCAGTGTGAGAATGAGTTCACAAAAAGTTCCATGACATGTTAACCAGATAAGCATGCTAAGCTAGCTTAATGCTAATTTAGCTTATAACGTGGTACATCCAATCCTGGCAAAATAGATATCGTCGGATTTGACATGATGCAAGGAATCGATAGACACCAATTTTATGATTTTTTGACAAACTGTTCACAAGTTACAGCCTCTGAACCAATGTTGGGTCGACCTTGTTAAATTTGCGACATCATAACTTTTTTTATTACAGTATAGCAAAAAAATCGGGAACAGTACTTCTGTGCGGCTCGGTCCGAAGATCATTTGAGCAAATTTTGGACAATTTTGGACAAATTTTGAAGGAGGAGTAGCGAAAAAACTGTTTTACATTCGCTCCAATATGGCGGCCAGTCACATTGTTGGAAAATGACAAATGAGATATCGTCTAAATCGGCATAAACCAAGGAACATAATGTCATAAAGAACTCAAAATTTGAACAATATTTTCAAATGTTATAAGCGTTTTTTCAAAAAACAATGATATATCTGGAACACTAGGTGGCGCTGTGATCAAACTTCTCATGTCGCTTTAGGACATGGTGTCGGTCATCCCTACCAAATTGTGTGCTGATATGTCAAATAGTTTAAAAGATATTGCAATTTATGACAAAATTCAAAATGGCGGACACGTGGTACATCCCATCATGGCAAAATCGATATCCACGGATTCGGCATGACGCAAGGAATCCATAGATACCACAATTATGAATTTCTGACAAACTGTTCAAAAGTTATTGGCCAAAATAGCAATTTGTCATATCTCATGACCCGTAGGTGGCGCTATTCCCAACTTTGGCATGGGACCTCAGAACATGCTTCCGATGAAGTGTACCAATTTTCGTTTCGATTGATCAAACTTTGGCCGAGATACAGCCTCTTAGCCAATTTTGGGTGGACCTCGTTAAGTTTGCGACATTATAACTTTTTTTTTTCCAGTATAACAAAAAAATCGGGAACAGTACTTTTATGCGGCTCAGTCTGAAGATCATTTGAGTGCATGTTTGGAGAAAATTGAACAAAATTTGAAGGAGGAGTAGCGAAATAACTGAATACTGTACATTTCAAAATGGCCACTACTGTAATGGGTGGGGTCTTAATGTAAGGTATTGGTTGTGATCAGCATGATGAGTGGAATCAGGTGTACTAAGTTTCATGTCTCTAGATCAAAGGGTTCAAAAGTTATAACCATTTCAATGTTGAATTTTTGAACTGGTGGTGGCGCTATAGAGTTGGTTCTAGAGACTCAATATTTGGCTCAATTACTTTTCATGACCATCACTATAAGTGTGCCTAATTTCATCATTTTCCTATGTACGGTTCATAGGGCTGCCATAGACTTCCATTTGCGGAAGAAGAAGAAGAATAATAATAATTAAAGCTGCAAGCAGCCTTACGGGGCCAAGCCTTCAATGGTTCCATGGGTTCAAAAAGTACTTAAAAATACTTTGCTTTCAAAACTTTAAAAGAAACTTTAATAACCAAAGTATTCTTACTCATTAACTTCTTACCTCACAAAAGAAATGAGATCATCCAGCTGCCGAGGTTCAGTAGTAAAAAAGAGAATGAACTCAAAATAAAGACTTTGCATATAAATGAAACACACGTTGTATTTAATAGGAAGAAAGAATAGTACAATGCGTTTCAGGATGATAAAGAAATTGAAATGACACAACTTTATAAAGTTGTAAGACAAAGGACTTGAACCCACAATCTCTGGGTCATATGCCTGTCACTCATTGAGCCCCTGGAAAGTCATGTGTTTCCATAGATGTAGAAGTTCCATAGTTCAAATGAGAATCAACTCAAAATGAAGATTTAGTATTTAAATGGACAGCATGTTACGTTTAATGAGTTTAGTTGATATTATTGTGATTCACTGTTAGGTGGTTGTCCTGCACCTTTAACAAATAAAGTTAGTCCAAGATGCAGTATATAGATCGATAAAATATTATTTTACAACATTAAGATTAACAGGTTCTTGTAAGAATCTTACAATTCTGGACTTTTGGTACTACTAAGAATATTGAACTGCACTAAAGGAGAGAATGTTTTGTTTTTGCATGTGGGTCCTAAAGTCTGGAGCAGGTTTCCTGATAATATTCACTATTCTGTCAAACATTCCTAGTTTAATTGTAGATTAAACACTTCTCTTTAAACAAGAATTCACGCAATGCATTTTATAATCTTGTAATTTTGTTATATTAGATCTAATACATATTTTTATGTTCTATTTTCAGTTTCTAAATTGTCATGGGCATATTAGATATTAGGTCATTAAGTTAATATTCAGAAAAAATACAAGTACTCCACAGCGACTCTAGGGGTCACTGTTTGACAAATGGAAATTTTGCATGGTGTGTCTTTGATGTAATACAACACTATTAACTAAAGCTTAAAACAATTATTGAACCTGGTCTTTAAACTGTAGAAGTTTGTCAGTTTATAAATCCATTAACACCATATACCTAGCCTCCCTTTGTTCTACTAATGGTCACAATTGTGACCTGACGAATAATCAAGTTTTTTGTATGGATTTTGATATATATTTTTGACGTAATTGTTAAAGATTGTTTAATATCCTTATGTATTCATACATGTTATCTCAGGGAAAAGAAATTGGAATTACATGGGTTAACTGCCATATGCAACTGTAACCTATATTTTTGCTACAAGTACATTACTTTGACAGTCATCTTTGATAATGTCTTGTACAATTAAGTTTTTTTTTTTATGCTGCCTAGAAACAATATTGTGAGAGGTGATAAAAATGTGAATTAAAAATAACGATTATTTTTAGTTTAAATACCATTTAGCACATTGGATAAAGTAAGCAAATTAGAGGGGGCCTTTGAAGTGATTTTAAAGCACCATTGTTGCATATTTAAATCTTTACAGAACAGAATACCAACCGTTTCTTTAGTTATTCACAATGACACTTATGGTTACACTACTTGCTTTTCCCAGTATGGTTTGTGAAACTAAACTTAGTGCCTAGTTAAGAATGGCTAGAAGAATGCACGCAACTTTCCAAATGCAAGATAAGCCCATGCAATAAAGGTCACATATTCCAAGAATTGACACACATTTGTTTTAATAAAAAAAAAACACATTAAACAACATTTAACAAAGCTTTGCCATAAAAATGAAATAAAAATCAATCAGTAGCATTTCAGAACATAATGGACAAAATTAACCTAATTTCAATAGAAAACATGACTTAAATCAATATTTGCCATTCATTAAAAAAAAAAAAAAAAAAAAAAACACCAATACCATCATTTCAATATATATACACACACACACACAACCATCTTAGTTGTGCATTTCAATACAAAGTCATTTTTGTATTATTTTTACAGCACTCTTCTTAGTCAAAGGTTTTTTAGCTGGTGTAATAGGAGGCGTTGTTGGCTCAGATGGTCTTTTAACTGGAGACTTGGGTTCTGGAGTGCTTTGTGTCTCTGTGACACAGAGGACAGGGTTGATTTCATCGATATTCACTTCAAATAAATCCTCATCACTGGGATGAGCGGATGAAGCGTTTTCAATATTGGTGACTTCCAAACAGTTATTATATGTTAAAGTCAGTTCATCGGAGGATAGAAAGAGTTCTTCTATATCTTGTGAATCACAAGTTGACAGTTCAAGTTCTGGTGCTATGAATTTTGACAAAGTTGAGTTCGAAACCGTAAGAGAAGTTATTTGACTGTCTTGATTTATCTCAATTATTCCATTGCATTTTGTTATATAGCTTTTTGTGTTCCGTAGAATTTTGCAAGTCGGGCAACGGTGAAATTGCTGTTTGATGTTGAATTGTTCTTGTGATTTGTGGCATTTTGGACATTGTTTTTTAATGTTTATTTGCACCCCTATTGGCTTTTGTTTCACCACTGTATTAGGTAGAGAGGGTTCTTTACTGATTTTAGGGCCTTGACCAGGTGGGAAAACTTGGTCCTGTGCAATAGGTTCCATGGTTGTTTTCAGGGTTGTTGTGAGGCTCTTAAGGCTGTTGTACAGTCTAGTTTTAAGATTGGTAAAGGTGTAGGAGTTACCTAGTTGCAGTTTTGAAACTTGGTTTTCCCAAAGAGTAAGTTGAATTTCTCCAGATGGATCTTGCAAGGAACATTCTTGGATCTCACAGTCTGTACCCCAGGCCTTTACAGTAGTTGCGTTGTTTAGCTTGCATACTGTTGCAGATATTTTAGTGATCTGAAAATTTAAAGAAAATCGTACATGTACAATCAAAAATATACATCAATAAACATGATTACAAGGGAAATGTATACAACTGCTGTTGTGGTCATAAGAAGAGGAAATAGCCAAACTTTTCCACACATTAACCAATTTGAAACGCATTAATCATGTTTGTAAAGCATCTAGCAAAGATAACTGAGAAGCAGAGTAATCTTTGCCTGTGCATCTGAAAAATCTTTCACATTTTAGCATTTTTTTGAACGTCAGGCTACTTTAAAATGTTTTTCTCCCCATAAAAACGATTTTGCACAATCTACAGAGGGCTAATATATGTGATTGTACTACTCTCCAGAGCATTACTACAACAAGTAAACAACCCTGTAGGCTATTTACACAGTGAGAAGGTTGAAAAAAAAACAGCTTACCAATTGTCGTGATCCCAGAGTTTTTGCTTCTTCTACAGTGAGTTTTTCTATCTCTTTTGGTGGTTTGTGGGGAAATGTAGATGTTGCGACTTCCACAGCAGTACTCCGATCACACTGAATGAAATATTCAGAATTATTGAGGCCTAAAGAATGAAAAAAGTGAGAATTGATATGGGCTTGTTTGTACAATGAATTTGAAAGGAATACGATTACTGAAAGTTTATCAGATAGAAAACAGGATTAAATAGCTAGACTACCACTTACTTGGCTTTTTTGTTATGTTTGACAGTTTAACCGCTGTCCGATTTAATGCTAATGTTGTCCAAGTTTGATGTTTTTCGTGCGCAAAGATGACAGCTTGGTGATATTCACTGCGACCTGTTTGCAAAGTTGCATTAAAAAACTTTGAGTTTGTTCTAGACAGTTGCACTCTGGAAACTGCATGAATGTAAACATAAATGCAGTTGTCAGATTCACTGGTCTCTGGTCCATTTAAATATTTGTTCATTTTTGCTGTTGCATGAAAAAAGAGGTTTGCAAGTGGTGTGATTTATAGTAGATTAGGCCTACTAGAACAGAAATTGACAATGCTTGGTATGCAATTAACAAACGATTCAATTAGGGTGATTGCAGGAATTAGTAATACATTCATCAAATTGCTGAGTTAATCATTTTAGAATTGGGAAGCTTGGTTTAGTGGAGGCAAGAAATGGATCTGAAAGTCTGCTGGAAATAATTGAAAGGTAAATTTACTTGTATAATGCCTTTTAGGGATGGAGAAATGAAGCCTCTTGAACTTAATTAAGCTTTACTCTGATTGTTTTGGGAAAATATTCAAAGCATCAGGAGCAGCAATAAACCTGGAGTGCAGCTCTGTGTATAATGATAGTGTATTGTTTGATGTGTAATGATATTTTGTTGCTTATTTGAGAATAAATAATTGTATACATTATGTAAATTCTTTAGGTTAGCTTTTACTAGTCTTTTTGGCAATATACCTCAACTAATTGATGTTGATCCAAATAATGTACTGTTAGAATAGTAACTATTTGTAATTTAACATTCATGTAGTAACTAATTAACTTCTATTTACAATTACAATTTATTTTTTAAAACAATTCTTAATGTTAGATAATACAAAAATGTTCATGTATTTTAATGTGATTTTATGGTTTACTATTATGATAAAATTACTTTTATTTATTGTCCACATGACGAGAAGGAAAAACTGATATTCAAGTCACTAAGTAAGTCTAATGTTTATGGGACTTAAAATAATTAAAAGATATGCATATGTACACATTCAAATGTTTAATGTCAGATCAGTTAATATTGTGGAGTTGGTCAAACCATTTCTTGTATGGAATTGAAAGTATTCTTTACTATATACTTTGCAATAAAATGTTGCCAGTGGTTGATCAATTGAATAGGCATTTGTGTTCTGTTTGAAGCTTTATGTATTTAACTTGAAATGTAAAAAAGGCAGCACAATTTAAAAAAATAGAGGTTTACCTAGACCACCACAAACATCTTATCATACCCTTCTGCTCTCCAGTTCACTACTTTACACACAATGCACAAACACATATATGAAGTTGAGAATTAACACATGGAGGCAAAAAAAAAAAAGAGGATACGACTATACATAGGAAGAAAACAACCAATTTATGTAACTGCTTACAATGCAATTAGAATAGTTGAAAGTCAATGACTGCTCATTTGTTCACAAACCTTTCTGGATATTTAAGACTTCAGGTAAGAATCAACATAGAATGAACAAAAACACATTTCTAATCCCAAAAGAAAGATTACAACAATGCTTATCTGGATAATAAAGGAATTGAAATGACAACTTAACACATTTTTTTTTTAAATTAAAGTTGTCCCACATGGGGCTTGAACCCACTATCTCTGGGTCAGATATCTGTCACTAATCTCATTGCACCACTTGGAAGTTGTGTTTTGGCCAAGATGCAGAAGATCCATAGTTCAAGTGAGAAGCAACTCAAAATGAAGAATTTTTAAATAAATTATCTGTGTGTTCTATTCTACTAGCTCCTTCACCTGGAACAGAAGCAACTTGTCCACCACTTAAAGCCTTATGGTTTAGCCTGATAACTGAAGAGCCACATTAGAAAGAATGGCATCTGGCTAGCATGCTAACCAATTAGTATGCTAAGCTAACTAAGATAAGGCAACAAACACAGGCTAGATCAACTGCAGAGAGGAAGATCTTTGGTATGGGGGCTACTATCAAAAACCTGTTCATCATTTCTGTGCAGCTCGGTCCAAAGATCATCTGATCACACGTTGGACTACTCACTACAAGTGTTTCATAATCAATTAATTTCATAATACACAATTTTAAAGTTGTCCCACACGGGACTCGAACCCACTATCTATGGGTTAGATGCCTGTCACTCATCTCGTTGAGCCACTTGCCAGACATGCATCCACACAGCTGCCGAAATTCAATATTTTCAAGAGAGAATCAAGTCAAAATTAAGAATTTTGAAGTAAATGGAGAACATTTTGTATTTAAAAAGTTTAGATTAAATCATCCAAAATTGGTCAGATTACTACTCATTACCATCACTACAAGTGTGCCAATTTTCTAACTTGTGGTTCATAGGGCTGCCATTGACTACCCTTCTGGAAGAAGAACAACAATGAATTGGACGTAAAAGCACTGCATGTTGTGTGTGGCAGCTTCAGATGAGATCATTCTTATGCACAATGCCTGGAACAGATGCAACTTCTGCATCTTTTCCTGCCACAGTACCTCATGCGGTCTGGGCACATGTCACACTGAGTGGCGAACCCACGACGCTGAACATCGGGATCCGTGGTGTAACACGTTGAGCTAATCACTCATGCACGTTCACCAGCCTGCTGAGTAGAGGTTTCAGTGTGAGAATGAGTTCACAAAAAGTTCCATGACATGTTAACCAGATAAGCATGCTAAGCTAGCTTAATGCTAATTTAGCTTATAACGTGGTACATCCAATCCTGGCAAAATAGATATCGTCGGATTTGACATGATGCAAGGAATCGATAGACACCAATTTTATGATTTTTTGACAAACTGTTCACAAGTTACAGCCTCTGAACCAATGTTGGGTCGACCTTGTTAAATTTGCGACATCATAACTTTTTTTATTACAGTATAGCAAAAAAATCGGGAACAGTACTTCTGTGCGGCTCGGTCCGAAGATCATTTGAGCAAATTTTGGACAATTTTGGACAAATTTTGAAGGAGGAGTAGCGAAAAAACTGTTTTACATTCGCTCCAATATGGCGGCCAGTCACATTGTTGGAAAATGACAAATGAGATATCGTCTAAATCGGCATAAACCAAGGAACATAATGTCATAAAGAACTCAAAATTTGAACAATATTTTCAAATGTTATAAGCGTTTTTTCAAAAAACAATGATATATCTGGAACACTAGGTGGCGCTGTGATCAAACTTCTCATGTCGCTTTAGGACATGGTGTCGGTCATCCCTACCAAATTGTGTGCTGATATGTCAAATAGTTTAAAAGATATTGCAATTTATGACAAAATTCAAAATGGCGGACACGTGGTACATCCCATCATGGCAAAATCGATATCCACGGATTCGGCATGACGCAAGGAATCCATAGATACCACAATTATGAATTTCTGACAAACTGTTCAAAAGTTATTGGCCAAAATAGCAATTTGTCATATCTCATGACCCGTAGGTGGCGCTATTCCCAACTTTGGCATGGGACCTCAGAACATGCTTCCGATGAAGTGTACCAATTTTCGTTTCGATTGATCAAACTTTGGCCGAGATACAGCCTCTTAGCCAATTTTGGGTGGACCTCGTTAAGTTTGCGACATTATAACTTTTTTTTTCCAGTATAACAAAAAAATTGGGAACAGTACTTTTATGCGGCTCAGTCTGAAGATCATTTGAGTGCATGTTTGGAGAAAATTGGACAAAATTTGAAGGAGGAGTAGCGAAATAACTGAATACTGTACATTTCAAAATGGCCACTACTGTAATGGGCGGGGTCTTAATGTAAGGTATTGGTTGTGATCAGCATGATGAGTGGAATCAGGTGTACTAAGTTTCATGTCTCTAGATCAAAGGGTTCAAAAGTTATAACCATTTCAATGTTGAATTTTTGAACTGGTGGTGGCGCTATAGAGTTGGTCCTAGAGGGTCAAAATTGGTCCAATTACTATTCATTAGCATCACTACAAGTGTGCCAAATTTCATCATTTTCCTATGTACGGTTCATAGGGCTGCCATAGACTTCCATTTGCGGAAGAATAATAATAATAATAATAATTAAAGCTGCAAGCAGCCTTACGGGGCCAAGCCTTCAATGGTTCCATGGGTTCAAAAGGTACTTAAAAATACTTTGCTTTCAAAACTTTAAAAGAAACTTTAATAACCAAAGTGTTCTTACTCATTAACTTCTTACCTCACAAAAGAAATGAGATCATCCAGCTGCCGAGGTTCAGTAGTAAAAAAGAGAATGAACTCAAAATAAAGACTTTGCATATAAATGAAACACACGTTGTATTTAATAGGAAGAAAGAATAGTACAATGCTTTTCAGTATGATAAAGAAATTGAAATGACACAACTTTATAAAGTTGTAAGACAAAGGACTTGAACCCACAATCTCTGGGTCATATGCCTGTCACTCATTGAGCCCCTGGGAAGTCATGTGTTTCCATAGATGTAGAAGTTCCATAGTTCAAATGAGAATCAACTCAAAATGAAGATTTAGTATTTAAATGGACAGCATGTTACGTTTAATGAGTTTAGTTGATATTATTGTGATTCACTGTTAGGTGGTTGTCCTGCACCTTTAACAAATAAAGTTAGTCCAAGATGCAGTATATAGATCAATAAAATATTATTTTACAACATTAAGATTAACAGGTTCTTGTAAGAATCTTACAATTCTGGACTTTTGGTACTACTTAGGATATTGAACTGCACTAAAGGAGAGAATGTTTTGTTTTTGCATGTGGGTCCTAAAGTCTGGAGCAGGTTTCCTGATAATATTCACTATTCTGTCAAACATTCCTAGTTTAATTGTAGATTAAACACTTCTCTTTAAACAAGAATTCACGCAATGCATTTTATAATCTTGTAATTTTGTTATATTAGATCTAATACATATTTTTATGTTCTATTTTCAGTTTCTAAATTGTCATGGGCATATTAGATATTAGTTCATTAAGTTAATATTCAGAAAAAATACAAGTACTCCACAGCAACTCTAGGGGTCACTGTTTGACAAATGGAAATTTTGCATGGTGTGTCTTTGATGTAATACAACACTATTAACTAAAGCTTAAAACAATTATTGAACCTGGTCTTTAAACTGTAGAAGTTTGTCAGTTTATAAATCCATTAACACCATATACCTAGCCTCCCTTTGTTCTACTAATGGTCACAATTGTGACCTGACGAATAATCAAGTTTTTTGTATGGATTTTGAGATATATTTTTGACGTAATTGTTAAAGATTGTTTAATATCCTTATGTATTCATACATGTTATCTCAGGGAAAAGAAATTGGAATTACATGGGTTAACTGCCATATGCAACTGTAACCTATATTTTTGCTACAAGTACATTACTTTGACAGTCATCTTTGATAATGTCTTGTACAATTAAGTTTTTTTTTTTATGCTGCCTAGAAACAATATTGTGAGAGGTGATAAAAATGTGAATTAAAAATAACTATTATTTTTAGTTTAAATACCATTTAGCACATTGGATAAAGTAAGCAAATTAGAGGGGGCCTTTGAAGTGATTTTAAAGCACCATTGTTGCATATTTAAATCTTTACAGAACAGAATACCAACCGTTTCTTTAGTTATTCACAATGACACTTATGGTTACACTACTTGCTTTTCCCAGTATGGTTTGTGAAACTAAACTTAGTGCCTAGTTAAGAATGGCTAGAAGAATGCACGCAACTTTCCAAATGTAAGATAAGCCCATGCAATAAAGGTCACATATTCCAAGAATTGACACACATTTGTTTTAATAAAAAAAAAAAAATATATTAAACAACATTTAACAAAGCTTTGCCATAAAAATGAAATAAAAATCAATCAGTAGCATTTCAGAACATAATGGACAAAATTAACCTAATTTCAATAGAAAACATGACTTAAATCAATATTTGCCATTCATTAAAAAAAAAAAAAACAAAAAAAAAAAACACCAATACCATCATTTCAATATATATACACACACACACACAACCATCTTAGTTGTGCATTTCAATACAAAGTCATTTTTGTATTATTTTTACAGCACTCTTCTTAGTCAAAGGTTTTTTAGCTGGTGTAATAGGAGGCGTTGTTGGCTCAGATGGTCTTTTAACTGGAGACTTGGGTTCTGGAGTGCTTTGTGTCTCTGTGACACAGAGGACAGGGTTGATTTCATCGATATTCACTTCAAATAAATCCTCATCACTGGGATGAGCGGATGAAGCGTTTTCAATATTGGTGACTTCCAAACAGTTATTATATGTTAAAGTCAGTTCATCGGAGGATAGAAAGAGTTCTTCTATATCTTGTGAATCACAAGTTGACAGTTCAAGTTCTGGTGCTATGAATTTTGACAAAGTTGAGTTCGAAACCGTAAGAGAAGTTATTTGACTGTCTTGATTTATCTCAATTATTCCATTGCATTTTGTTATATAGCTTTTTGTGTTCCGTAGAATTTTGCAAGTCGGGCAACGGTGAAATTGCTGTTTGATGTTGAATTGTTCTTGTGATTTGTGGCATTTTGGACATTGTTTTTTAATGTTTATTTGCACCCCTATTGGCTTTTGTTTCACCACTGTATTAGGTAGAGAGGGTTCTTTACTGATTTTAGGGCCTTGACCAGGTGGGAAAACTTGGTCCTGTGCAATAGGTTCCATGGTTGTTTTCAGGGTTGTTGTGAGGCTCTTAAGGCTGTTGTACAGTCTAGTTTTAAGATTGGTAAAGGTGTAGGAGTTACCTAGTTGCAGTTTTGAAACTTGGTTTTCCCAAAGAGTAAGTTGAATTTCTCCAGATGGATCTTGCAAGGAACATTCTTGGATCTCACAGTCTGTACCCCAGGCCTTTACAGTAGTTGCGTTGTTTAGCTTGCATACTGTTGCAGATAT
Organism: Rhinichthys klamathensis goyatoka; assembly: GCF_029890125.1. Lineage (NCBI taxonomy): Eukaryota > Metazoa > Chordata > Actinopteri > Cypriniformes > Leuciscidae > Rhinichthys > Rhinichthys klamathensis. Next base: position 233,210 of record NW_026607023.1, read on the forward strand.
TTTAGTGATCTGAAAATTTAAAGAAAATCGTACATGTACAATCAAAAATATACATCAATAAACATGATTACAAGGGAAATGTATACAACTGCTGTTGTGGTCATAAGAAGAGGAAATAGCCAAACTTTTCCACACATTAACCAATTTGAAACGCATTAATCATGTTTGTAAAGCATCTAGCAAAGATAACTGAGAAGCAGAGTAATCTTTGCCTGTGCATCTGAAAAATCTTTCACATTTTAGCATTTTTTTGAACGTCAGGCTACTTTAAAATGTTTTTCTCCCCATAAAAACGATTTTGCACAATCTACAGAGGGCTAATATATGTGATTGTACTACTCTCCAGAGCATTACTACAACAAGTAAACAACCCTGTAGGCTATTTACACAGTGAGAAGGTTGAAAAAAAAACAGCTTACCAATTGTCGTGATCCCAGAGTTTTTGCTTCTTCTACAGTGAGTTTTTCTATCTCTTTTGGTGGTTTGTGGGGAAATGTAGATGTTGCGACTTCCACAGCAGTACTCCGATCACACTGAATGAAATATTCAGAATTATTGAGGCCTAAAGAATGAAAAAAGTGAGAATTGATATGGGCTTGTTTGTACAATGAATTTGAAAGGAATACGATTACTGAAAGTTTATCAGATAGAAAACAGGATTAAATAGCTAGACTACCACTTACTTGGCTTTTTTGTTATGTTTGACAGTTTAACCGCTGTCCGATTTAATGCTAATGTTGTCCAAGTTTGATGTTTTTCGTGCGCAAAGATGACAGCTTGGTGATATTCACTGCGACCTGTTTGCAAAGTTGCATTAAAAAACTTTGAGTTTGTTCTAGACAGTTGCACTCTGGAAACTGCATGAATGTAAACATAAATGCAGTTGTCAGATTCACTGGTCTCTGGTCTATTTAAATATTTGTTCATTTTTGCTGTTGCATGAAAAAAGAGGTTTGCAAGTGGTGTGATTTATAGTAGATTAGGCCTACTAGAACAGAAATTGACAATGCTTGGTATGCAATTAACAAACGATTCAATTAGGGTGATTGCAGGAATTAGTAATACATTCATCAAATTGCTGAGTTAATCATTTTAGAATTGGGAAGCTTGGTTTAGTGGAGGCAAGAAATGGATCTGAAAGTCTGCTGGAAATAATTGAAAGGTAAATTTACTTGTATAATGCCTTTTAGGGATGGAGAAATGAAGCCTCTTGAACTTAATTAAGCTTTACTCTGATTGTTTTGGGAAAATATTCAAAGCATCAGGAGCAGCAATAAACCTGGAGTGCAGCTCTGTGTATAATGATAGTGTATTGTTTGATGTGTAATGATATTTTGTTGCTTATTTGAGAATAAATAATTGTATACATTATGTAAATTCTTTAGGTTAGCTTTTACTAGTCTTTTTGGCAATATACCTCAACTAATTGATGTTGATCCAAATAATGTACTGTTAGAATAGTAACTATTTGTAATTTAACATTCATGTAGTAACTAATTAACTTCTATTTACAATTACAATTTATTTTTTAAAACAATTCTTAATGTTAGATAATACAAAAATGTTCATGTATTTTAATGTGATTTTATGGTTTACTATTATGATAAAATTACTTTTATTTATTGTCCACATGACGAGAAGGAAAAACTGATATTCAAGTCACTAAGTAAGTCTAATGTTTATGGGACTTAAAATAATTAAAAGATATGCATATGTACACATTCAAATGTTTAATGTCAGATCAGTTAATATTGTGGAGTTGGTCAAACCATTTCTTGTATGGAATTGAAAGTATTCTTTACTATATACTTTGCAATAAAATGTTGCCAGTGGTTGATCAATTGAATAGGCATTTGTGTTCTGTTTGAAGCTTTATGTATTTAACTTGAAATGTAAAAAAGGCAGCACAATTTAAAAAAATAGAGGTTTACCTAGACCACCACAAACATCTTATCATACCCTTCTGCTCTCCAGTTCACTACTTTACACACAATGCACAAACACATATATGAAGTTGAGAATTAACACATGGAGGCAAAAAAAAAAAGAGGATACGACTATACATAGGAAGAAAACAACCAATTTATGTAACTGCTTACAATGCAATTAGAATAGTTGAAAGTCAATGACTGCTCATTTGTTCACAAACCTTTCTGGATATTTAAGACTTCAGGTAAGAATCAACATAGAATGAACAAAAACACATTTCTAATCCCAAAAGAAAGATTACAACAATGCTTATCTGGATAATAAAGGAATTGAAATGACAACTTAACACATTTTTTTTTTAAATTAAAGTTGTCCCACATGGGGCTTGAACCCACTATCTCTGGGTCAGATATCTGTCACTCATCTCATTGCACCACTTGGAAGTTGTGTTTTGGCCAAGATGCAGAAGATCCATAGTTCAAGTGAGAAGCAACTCAAAATGAAGAATTTTTAAATAAATTATCTGTGTGTTCTATTCTACTAGCTCCTTCACCTGGAACAGAAGCAACTTGTCCACCACTTAAAGCCTTATGGTTTAGCCTGATAACTGAAGAGCCACATTAGAAAGAATGGCATCTGGCTAGCATGCTAACCAATTAGTATGCTAAGCTAACTAAGATAAGGCAACAAACACAGGCTAGGTCAACTGCAGAGAGGAAGATCTTTGGTATGGGGGCTACTATCAAAAACCTGTTCATCATTTCTGTGCAGCTCGGTCCAAAGATCATCTGATCACACGTTGGACTACTCACTACAAGTGTTTCATAATCAATTAATTTCATAATACACAATTTTAAAGTTGTCCCACACGGGACTCGAACCCACTATCTATGGGTTAGATGCCTGTCACTCATCTCGTTGAGCCACTTGCCAGACATGCATCTACACAGCTGCCGAAATTCAATATTTTCAAGAGAGAATCAAGTCAAAATTAAGAATTTTGAAGTAAATGGAGAACATTTTGTATTTAAAAAGTTTAGATTAAATCATCCAAAATTGGTCAGATTACTACTCATTACCATCACTACAAGTGTGCCAATTTTCTAACTTGTGGTTCATAGGGCTGCCATTGACTACCCTTCTGGAAGAAGAACAACAATGAATTGGACGTAAAAGCACTGCATGTTGTGTGTGGCAGCTTCAGATGAGATCATTCTTATGCACAATGCCTGGAACAGATGCAACTTCTGCATCTTTTCCTGCCACAGTACCTCATGCGGTCTGGGCACATGTCACACTGAGTGGCGAACCCACGACGCTGAACATCGGGATCCGTGGTGTAACACGTTGAGCTAATCACTCATGCACGTTCACCAGCCTGCTGAGTAGAGGTTTCAGTGTGAGAATGAGTTCACAAAAAGTTCCATGACATGTTAACCAGATAAGCATGCTAAGCTAGCTTAATGCTAATTTAGCTTATAACGTGGTACATCCAATCCTGGCAAAATAGATATCGTCGGATTCGACATGATGCAAGGAATCGATAGACACCAATTTTATGATTTTGTGACAAATTGTTCACAAGTTACAGCCTCTGAACCAATGTTGGGTCGACCTTGTTAAATTTGCGACATCATAACTTTTTTTATTACAGTATAGCAAAAAAATCGGGAACAGTACTTCTGTGCGGCTCGGTCCGAAGATCATTTGAGCAAATTTTGGACAATTTTGGACAAATTTTGAAGGAGGAGTAGCGAAAAAACTGTTTTACATTCGCTCCAATATGGCGGCCAGTCACATTGTTGGAAAATGACAAATGAGATATCGTCTAAATCGGCATAAACCAAGGAACATAATGTCATAAAGAACTCAAAATTTGAACAATATTTTCAAATGTTATAAGCGTTTTTTCAAAAAACAATGATATATCTGGAACACTAGGTGGCGCTGTGATCAAACTTCTCATGTCGCTTTAGGACATGGTGTCGGTCATCCCTACCAAATTGTGTGCTGATATGTCAAATAGTTTAAAAGATATTGCAATTTATGACAAAATTCAAAATGGCGGACACGTGGTACATCCCATCATGGCAAAATCGATATCCACGGATTCGGCATGACGCAAGGAATCCATAGATACCACAATTATGAATTTCTGACAAACTGTTCAAAAGTTATTGGCCAAAATAGCAATTTGTCATATCTCATGACCCGTAGGTGGCGCTATTCCCAACTTTGGCATGGGACCTCAGAACATGCTTCCGATGAAGTGTACCAATTTTCGTTTCGATTGATCAAACTTTGGCCGAGATACAGCCTCTTAGCCAATTTTGGGTGGACCTCGTTAAGTTTGCGACATTATAACTTTTTTTTTTCCAGTATAACAAAAAAATCGGGAACAGTACTTTTATGCGGCTCAGTCTGAAGATCATTTGAGTGCATGTTTGGAGAAAATTGAACAAAATTTGAAGGAGGAGTAGCGAAATAACTGAATACTGTACATTTCAAAATGGCCACTACTGTAATGGGTGGGGTCTTAATGTAAGGTATTGGTTGTGATCAGCATGATGAGTGGAATCAGGTGTACTAAGTTTCATGTCTCTAGATCAAAGGGTTCAAAAGTTATAACCATTTCAATGTTGAATTTTTGAACTGGTGGTGGCGCTATAGAGTTGGTTCTAGAGACTCAATATTTGGCTCAATTACTTTTCATGACCATCACTATAAGTGTGCCTAATTTCATCATTTTCCTATGTACGGTTCATAGGGCTGCCATAGACTTCCATTTGCGGAAGAAGAAGAAGAATAATAATAATTAAAGCTGCAAGCAGCCTTACGGGGCCAAGCCTTCAATGGTTCCATGGGTTCAAAAAGTACTTAAAAATACTTTGCTTTCCAAACTTTAAAAGAAACTTTAATAACCAAAGTATTCTTACTCATTAACTTCTTACCTCATAAAAGAAATGAGATCATCCAGCTGCCGAGGTTCAGTAGTAAAAAAGAGAATGGACTCAAAATAAAGACTTTGCATATAAATGAAACACACGTTGTATTTAATAGGAAGAAAGAATAGTACAATGCTTTTCAGTATGATAAAGAAATTGAAATGACACAACTTTATAGTCATCCCATATGGGACTCGAACCCACGACCAGAATGGTTCGGGATTCGAGATGCATGGTTTAGCTGATTGCGCCACTCAGAGGACGTGAATTTCAAGACAGCAGAGGAGAGGGTTCAGTGTGAGAATGAGTTCACAAAAAAGTTCCATGACATGTTAACCAGATTAGCATGCTAAGCTAGCTTAATGCTAATTTAGCTTATGACGTGGTACATCCAATCCTGGCAAAATAGATATCATCGGATTCGACATCATGCAAGGAATCGATAGACACCAATTTTATGATTTTGTGACAAACTGTTCACAAGTTACAGCCTCTGAACCAATGTTGGGTCGAACTTGTTACATTTGCGACATCATAACTTTTTTTTTTCCAGTATAGCAAAAAAATCGGGAACAGTACTTCTGTGTGGCTCGGTCCGAAGATCATTTGAGAAAATTTTGGACAATTTTGGACAAATTTTGAAGGAGGAGTAGCGAAAAAACTGTTTTACATTCGCTCCAATATGGCGGCCAGTCACATTGTTGGAAAATAGCATATGAGATATCGTTGAAATCGGCATAAGCCAAGGAATATATTGACATAAATAAATCAAATTTCAAGCAATGATAGCAAAAGTTATAAGCGTTTTTTCAAAAAACAATGATATCTCTGGAACACTAGGTGGCGCTGTGATCAAACTTCTCATGTACCTTCGGGCCATGCTAATGATGATCCATACCAAATGTGGTGAGGAAATTTCAAATAGTTTAAAAGATATTGCAAATTATGACAAAATTCAAAATGGCGGACACGGGGTACATCCCATCATGGCAAAATTGATATCCACGGATTCGGCATGATGCAAGGAATCCATAGATACCACAATTATGAATTTCTGACAAACTGTTCAAAAGTAATTGGCCAAAATAGCAATTTGTCATATCTCATGACCCGTAGGTGGCGCTATTCCCAACTTTGGCATGGGACCTCAGAACATGCTTCCGATGAAGTGTACCAATTTTCGTTTCGATTGATCAAACTTTGGCCGAGATACAGCCTCTTAGCCAATTTTGGGTGGACCATGTTAAGTTTGCGACATTATAACTTTTTTTTTCCAGTATAACAAAAAAATCGGGAACAGTACTTTTATGCGGCTCAGTCTGAAGATCATTTGAGTGCATGTTTGGAGAAAATTGGACAAAATTTGAAGGAGGAGTAGCAAAATAACTGAATACTGTACATTTCAAAATGGCCACTACTGTAATGGGCGGGGTCTTAATGTAAGGTATTGGTTGTGATCAGCATGATGAGTGGAATCAGGTGTACTAAGTTTCATGTCTCTAGATCAAAGGGTTCAAAAGTTATAACCATTTCAATGTTGAATTTTTGAACTGGTGGTGGCGCTATAGAGTTGGTCCTAGAGGGTCAAAAATTGGTCCAATTACTATTCATTAGCATCACTACAAGTGTGCCAAATTTCATCATTTTCCTATGTACGGTTCATAGGGCTGCCATAGACTTCCATTTGCGGAAGAAGAATAATAATAATAATAATAATAAATATAGCTGCAAGCAGCAACACGGGGCCAAGCCCTGCAAGGCACCGCAATTAGAACAATTACAGCAAAGTTCAAAGGCTTGGCACCGCAATTAGAACAATTAAAGCAAAGTTAAAAGGCTTGGCACCACAATTAGAACAAGTACAGCAAAGTTCAAAGGCTTGGCACCGCAATTTAGAACAAGTACAGCAAAGTTCAAAGGCTTGGCACCGCAAGCAGAACAAGTACTGCAAACTGCAAGTACAGCAAGCTGCAAGTACAGCAAGTACTGCAAGTACAGCAAACACAGCAAGTACAGCAAGTACTGCAAACACAGCAAGTACAGCAAGTACTGCAAGCACAGCAAGTACTGCAAGTACAGCAGCGCATCAAGCATTTAAGCACCAATAGCACTGCAGAGCCGCAAGAACAAAAACAGCACAAATTGAATATACATGTAAATGAAGCACAGCTAGCATTTAAGCACCAACAGCAGAGCAGAGCCGGAAGGAATTGAAATGACAACTTTATAAACAATTTTAAAGTCGTCCCACATGGGACTCGAACCCACGACCAGAATGGTTCGGGATTCGAGATGCATGGTTTAGCTGATTGCGCCACTCAGAGGACGTGAATTTCAAAACGGCAGAGGAGAGGGTTCAGTGTGAGAATGAGTGACATGTTAACCAGATTAGCATGCTAAGCTAGCTTAATGCTAATTTAGCTTATGACGTGGTACATCCAATCCTGGCAAAATAGATATCATCGGATTCGACATGATGCAAGGAATCGATAGACACCAATTTTATGATTTTGTGACAAACTGTTCACAAGTTACAGCCTCTTAGCCAATTTTGGGTTGACCTTGTTACATTTGTGACATCATAACTTTTTTATTACAGTATAGCAAAAAAATCGGGAACAGTACTTTTATGCGGCTCGGTCCGAAGATCATTTGAGCAAATTTTGGACAATTTTGGACAAATTTTGAAGGAGGAGTAGCGAAAAAACTGTTTTACATTCGCTCCAATATGGCGGCCAGTCACATTGTTGGAAAATGACAAATGAGATATCGTCTAAATCGGCATAAACCAAGGAACATAATGTCATAAAGAACTCAAAATTTGAACAATATTTTCAAATGTTATAAGCGTTTTTTCAAAAAACAATGATATATCTGGAACACTAGGTGGCGCTGTGATCAAACTTCTCATGTCGCTTTAGGACATGGTGTCGGTCATCCCTACCAAATTGTGTGCTGATATGTCAAATAGTTTAAAAGATATTGCAATTTATGACAAAATTCAAAATGGCGGACACGTGGTACATCCCATCATGGCAAAATCGATATCCACGGATTCGGCATGATGCAAGGAATCCATAGATACCACAATTATGATTTTCTGACAAACTGTTCAAAAGTTATTGGCCAAAATAGCAATTTGTCATATCTCATGACCCGTAGGTGGCGCTATTCCCAACTTTGGCATGAGACCTCAGAACATGCTTCCGATGAAGTGTACCAATTTTCGTTTCGATTGATCAAACTTTGGCCGAGATACAGCCTCTTAGCCAATTTTGGGTGGACCTCGTTAAGTTTGCGACATTATAACTTTTTTTTTCCAGTATAACAAAAAAATCGGGAACAGTACTTTTATGCGGCTCAGTCTGAAGATCATTTGAGTGCATGTTTGGAGAAAATTGGACAAAATTTGAAGGAGGAGTAGCGAAATAACTGAATACTGTACATTTCAAAATGGCCACTACTGTAATGGGCGGGGTCTTAATGTAAGGTATTGGTTGTGATCAGCATGATGAGTGGAATCAGGTGTACTAAGTTTCATGTCTCTAGATCAAAGGGTTCAAAAGTTATAACCATTTCAATGTTGAATTTTTGAACTGGTGGTGGCGCTATAGAGTTGGTCCTAGAGGGTCAAAAATTGGTCCAATTACTATTCATTAGCATCACTACAAGTGTGCCAAATTTCATCATTTTCCTATGTACGGTTCATAGGGCTGCCATAGACTTCCATTTGCGGAAGAAGAAGAAGAAGAAGAATAATAATAATAATAATAAGAAAACCAACAGATACAATAGGTGCCTCTGCACCTTCGGTGCTTGGCCCCTAATAATAAGAAAACTAACAGATACAATAGGTGCCTCTGCACCTTCGGTGCTTGGCCCCTAATAATAAGAAAACTAACAGATACAATAGGTGCCTTGCCCCTTCGGGGCTTGGCCCCTAAAAACTAACAGATACAATAGGTGCCTCTGCACCTTCGGTGCTTGGCCCCTAAAAACCAACAGATACAATAGGTGCCTCTGCACCTTCGGTGCTTGGCCCCTAATAAGAAAACCAACAGATACAATAGGTGCCTCTGCACCTTCGGTGCTTGGCCCCTAATAATAAGAAAACTAACAGATACAATAGGTGCCTCTGCACCTTCGGTGCTTGGCCCCTAAATAGCTGCAAGCAGCAACACGGGGCCAAGCCCTGCAAGGCACCGCAATTAGAACAATTTCAGCAAAGTTCAAAGGCTTGGCACCGCAATTAGAACAAGTACAGCAAAGTTCAAAGGCTTGGCACCGCAAGCAGAACAAGTACTGCAAACTGCAAGTACAGCAAGCTGCAAGCACAGCAAGCACAGCAAGTACAGCAAGTACAGCAAGTACAGCAAGTACAGCAAGCACAGCAAGTACAGCAAGTACTGCAAGTACAGCAGCGCATCAAGCATTTAAGCACCAATAGCAGTGCAGAGCCGCAAGAACAAAAACAGCACAAATTGAATATACATGTAAATGAAGCACAGCGAGCATTTAAGCACCAACAGCAGAGCAGAGCCGGAAGGAATTGAAATGACAACTTTATACAGAATTTTAAAGTCGACCCACATGGGACTCGAACCCACGACCAGAAAGGTTCGGGATTCGAGATGCATGGTTTAGCTGATTGCGCCACTCAGAGGACATGAGTTTCAAAACAGCAGAGGAGAGGGTTCAGTGTGAGAATGAGTTCACAAAAAAGTTCCATGACATGTTAACCAGATTAGCATGCTTATGACGTGGTACATCCAATCCTGGCAAAATAGATATCATCGGATTTGACATGATGCAAGGAATCGATAGACACCAATTTTATGATTTTGTGACAAACTGTTCACAAGTTACAGCCTCTGAACCAATGTTGGGTCGACCTTGTTAAATTTGCGACATCATAACTTTTTTTTTTCCAGTATAGCAAAAAAATCGGGAACAGTACTTCTGTGCGGCTCGGTCCGAAGATCATTTGAGCAAATTTTGGACAATTTTGGACAAATTTTGAAGGAGGAGTAGCGAAAAAACTGTTTTACATTCGCTCCAATATGGCGGCCAGTCACATTGTTGGAAAATAGCATATGAGATATCGTTGAAATCGGCATAAGCCAAGGAATATATTGACATAAAGAAATCAAATTTCAAGCAATGATAGCAAAAGTTATAAGCGTTTTTTAAAAAAACAATGACATCTCTGGAACACTAGGTGGCGCTGTGATCAAACTTCTAATGTACCTTCGGGGCATGCTAATGATGATCCATACCAAATGTGGTGAGGAAATTTCAAATAGTTTAAAAGATATTGCAAATTATGACAAAATTAAAAATGGCGGACACGTGGTACATCCCATCATGGCAAAATCGATATCCACGGATTCGGCATGATGCAAGGAATCCATAGATACCACAATTATGAATTTCTGACAAACTGTTCAAAAGTTATTGGCCAAAATAGCAATTTGTCATATCTCATGACCCGTAGGTGGCGCCATTCCCAACTTTGGCCTGGGACCTCAGAACATGCTTCCGATGAAGTGTACCAATTTTCATTTCAATTGATCAAACTTTGGCCGAGATACAGCCTCTTAGCCAATTTTGGGTGGACCTCGTTAAGTTTGCGACACCATAACTTTTGAACAAAGATGAGTAAAAAAAATCGGGAACAGTACTTTTATGCGGCTCAGTCTGACGATCATTTGAGCCCATGTTTGGAGAAAATTGGACAAAATTTGATGGAGGAGTAGCGAAAAAACGGAATACTGTACATTTCAAAATGGCCACTACTGTAATGGGCGGGGTCTTAATGTAAGGTATTGGTTGTGATCAGCATGATGAGTGGAATCAGGTGTACCAAGTTTGATGTCTCTAGATCAAAGGGTTTAAAAGTTATAACCATTTCAATGTTGAATTTATGAACTGGTGGTGGCGCTATAGAGTTGGTCCTAGAGGGTCAAAAATTGGTCCAATTACTATTCATTAGCATCACTACAAGTGTGCCAAATTTCATCATTTTCCTACTTACTGTTCATAGGGCTGCCATAGACTCCCATTCACGGAATAATAATAATAAGAAAATTAAAGCTGCAAGCAGCCTTACGGGGCCAAGCCTTCAATGGTTCCATGGGTTCAAAAAGTACTTAAAAATACTTTGCTTTCCAAACTTTAAAAGAAACTTTAATAACCAAAGTATTCTTACTTATTAACTTCTTACCTCACAAAAGAAATGAGATCATCCAGCTGCCGAGGTTCAGTAGTAAAAAAGAGAATGGACTCAAAATAAAGACTTTGCATATAAATGAAACACACGTTGTATTTAATAGGAAGAAAGAATAGTACAATGCTTTTCAGTATGATAAAGAAATTGAAATGACACAACTTTATAAAGTTGTAAGACAAAGGACTTGAACCCACAATCTCTGGGTCATATGCCTGTCACTCATTGAGCCCCTGGGAAGTCATGTGTTTCCATAGATGTAGAAGTTCCATAGTTCAAATGAGAAATAACTCAAAATGAAGATTTAGTATTTAAATGGACAGCATGTTACGTTTAATGAGTTTAGTTGATATTATTGTGATTCACTGTTAGGTGGTTGTCCTGCACCTTTAACAAATAAAGTTAGTCCAAGATGCAGTATATAGATCAATAAAATATTATTTTACAACATTAAGATTAACAGGTTCTTGTAAGAATCTTACAATTCTGGACTTTTGGTACTACTTAGGATATTGAACTGCACTAAAGGAGAGAATGTTTTGTTTTTGCATGTGGGTCCTAAAGTCTGGAGCAGGTTTCCTGATAATATTCACTATTCTGTCAAACATTCCTAGTTTAATTGTAGATTAAACACTTCTCTTTAAACAAGAATTCACGCAATGCATTTTATAATCTTGTAATTTTGTTATATTAGATCTAATACATATTTTTATGTTCTATTTTCAGTTTCTAAATTGTCATGGGCATATTAGATATTAGTTCATTAAGTTAATATTCAGAAAAAATACAAGTACTCCACAGCGACTCTAGGGGTCACTGTTTGACAAATGGAAATTTTGCATGGTGTGTCTTTGATGTAATACAACACTATTAACTAAAGCTTAAAACAATTATTGAACCTGGTCTTTAAACTGTAGAAGTTTGTCAGTTTATAAATCCATTAACACCATATACCTAGCCTCCCTTTGTTCTACTAATGGTCACAATTGTGACCTGACGAATAATCAAGTTTTTTGTATGGATTTTGAGATATATTTTTGACGTAATTGTTAAAGATTGTTTAATATCCTTATGTATTCATACATGTTATCTCAGGGAAAATAAATTGGAATTACATGGGTTAACTGCCATATGCAACTGTAACCTATATTTTTGCTACAAGTACATTACTTTGACAGTCATCTTTGATAATGTCTTGTACAATTAAGTTTTTTTTTTTATGCTGCCTAGAAACAATATTGTGAGAGGTGATAAAAATGTGAATTAAAAATAAAGATTATTTTTAGTTTAAATACCATTTAGCACATTGGATAAAGTAAGCAAATTAGAGGGGGCCTTTGAAGTGATTTTAAAGCACCATTGTTGCATATTTAAATCTTTACAGAACAGAATACCAACCGTTTCTTTAGTTATTCACAATGACACTTATGGTTACACTACTTGCTTTTCCCAGTATGGTTTGTGAAACTAAACTTAGTGCCTAGTTAAGAATGGCTAGAAGAATGCACGCAACTTTCCAAATGTAAGATAAGCCCATGCAATAAAGGTCACATATTCCAAGAATTGACACACATTTGTTTTAATAAAAAAAAAAAATACATTAAACAACATTTAACAAAGCTTTGCCATAAAAATGAAATAAAAATCAATCAGTAGCATTTCAGAACATAATGGACAAAATTAACCTAATTTCAATAGAAAACATGACTTAAATCAATATTTGCCATTCATTAAAAAAACACACAAAAAAAAAACACCAATACCATCATTTCAATATATATACACACACACACAACCATCTTAGTTGTGCATTTCAATACAAAGTCATTTTTGTATTATTTTTACAGCACTCTTCTTAGTCAAAGGTTTTTTAGCTGGTGTAATAGGAGGCGTTGTTGGCTCAGATGGTCTTTTAACTGGAGACTTGGGTTCTGGAGTGCTTTGTGTCTCTGTGACACAGAGGACAGGGTTGATTTCATCGATATTAACTTCAAATAAATCCTCATCACTGGGATGAGCGGATGAAGCGTTTTCAATATTGGTGACTTCCAAACAGTTATTATATGTTAAAGTCAGTTCATCGGAGGATAGAAAGAGTTCTTCTATATCTTGTGAATCACAAGTTGACAGTTCAAGTTCTGGTGCTATGAATTTTGACAAAGTTGAGTTCGAAACCGTAAGAGAAGTTATTTGACTGTCTTGATTTATCTCAATTATTCCATTGCAATTTGTTATATAGCTTTTTGTGTTCCGTAGAATTTTGCAAGTCGGGCAACGGTGAAATTGCTGTTTGATGTTGAATTGTTCTTGTGATTTGTGGCATTTTGGACATTGTTTTTTAATGTTTATTTGCACCCCTATTGGCTTTTGTTTCACCACTGTATTAGGTAGAGAGGGTTCTTTACTGATTTTAGGGCCTTGACCAGGTGGGAAAACTTGGTCCTGTGCAATAGGTTCCATGGTTGTTTTCAGGGTTGTTGTGAGGCTCTTAAGGCTGTTGTACAGTCTAGTTTTAAGATTGGTAAAGGTGTAGGAGTTACCTAGTTGCAGTTTTGAAACTTGGTTTTCCCAAAGAGTAAGTTGAATTTCTCCAGATGGATCTTGCAAGGAACATTCTTGGATCTCACAGTCTGTACCCCAGGCCTTTACAGTAGTTGCGTTGTTTAGCTTGCATACTGTTGCAGATATTTTAGTGATCTGAAAATTTAAAGAAAATCGTACATGTACAATCAAAAATATACATCAATAAACATGATTACAAGGGAAATGTATACAACTGCTGTTGTGGTCATAAGAAGAGGAAATAGCCAAACTTTTCCACACATTAACCAATTTGAAACGCATTAATCATGTTTGTAAAGCATCTAGCAAAGATAACTGAGAAGCAGAGTAATCTTTGCCTGTGCATCTGAAAAATCTTTCACATTTTAGCATTTTTTTGAACGTCAGGCTACTTTAAAATGTTTTTCTCCCCATAAAAACGATTTTGCACAATCTACAGAGGGCTAATATATGTGATTGTACTACTCTCCAGAGCATTACTACAACAAGTAAACAACCCTGTAGGCTATTTACACAGTGAGAAGGTTGAAAAAAAAAACAGCTTACCAATTGTCGTGATCCCAGAGTTTTTGCTTCTTCTACAGTGAGTTTTTCTATCTCTTTTGGTGGTTTGTGGGGAAATGTAGACGTTGCGACTTCCACAGCAGTACTCCGATCACACTGAATGAAATATTCAGAATTATTGAGGCCTAAAGAATGAAAAAAGTGAGAATTGATATGGGCTTGTTTGTACAATGAATTTGAAAGGAATACGATTACTGAAAGTTTATCAGATAGAAAACAGGATTAAATAGCTAGACTACCACTTACTTGGCTTTTTTGTTATGTTTGACAGTTTAACCGCTGTCCGATTTAATGCTAATGTTGTCCAAGTTTGATGTTTTTCGTGCGCAAAGATGACAGCTTGGTGATATTCACTGCGACCTGTTTGCAAAGTTGCATTAAAAAACTTTGAGTTTGTTCTAGACAGTTGCACTCTGGAAACTGCATGAATGTAAACATAAATGCAGTTGTCAGATTCACTGGTCTCTGGTCTATTTAAATATTTGTTCATTTTTGCTGTTGCATGAAAAAAGAGGTTTGCAAGTGGTGTGATTTATAGTAGATTAGGCCTACTAGAACAGAAATTGACAATGCTTGGTATGCAATTAACAAACGATTCAATTAGGGTGATTGCAGGAATTAGTAATACATTCATCAAATTGCTGAGTTAATCATTTTAGAATTGGGAAGCTTGGTTTAGTGGAGGCAAGAAATGGATCTGAAAGTCTGCTGGAAATAATTGAAAGGTAAATTTACTTGTATAATGCCTTTTAGGGATGGAGAAATGAAGCCTCTTGAACTTAATTAAGCTTTACTCTGATTGTTTTGGGAAAATATTCAAAGCATCAGGAGCAGCAATAAACCTGGAGTGCAGCTCTGTGTATAATGATAGTGTATTGTTTGATGTGTAATGATATTTTGTTGCTTATTTGAGAATAAATAATTGTATACATTATGTAAATTCTTTTGGTTAGCTTTTACTAGTCTTTTTGGCAATATACCTCAACTAATTGATGTTGATCCAAATAATGTACTGTTAGAATAGTAACTATTTGTAATTTAACATTCATGTAGTAACTAATTAACTTCTATTTACAATTACAATTTATTTTTTAAAACAATTCTTAATGTTAGATAATACAAAAATGTTCATGTATTTTAATGTGATTTTATGGTTTACTATTATGATAAAATTACTTTTATTTATTGTCCACATGACGAGAAGGAAAAACTGATATTCAAGTCACTAAGTAAGTCTAATGTTTATGGGACTTAAAATAATTAAAAGATATGCATATGTACACATTCAAATGTTTAATGTCAGATCAGTTAATATTGTGGAGTTGGTCAAACCATTTCTTGTATGGAATTGAAAGTATTCTTTACTATATACTTTGCAATAAAATGTTGCCAGTGGTTGATCAATTGAATAGGCATTTGTGTTCTGTTTGAAGCTTTATGTATTTAACTTGAAATGTAAAAAAGGCAGCACAATTAAAAAAAATAGAGGTTTACCTAGACCACCACAAACATCTTATCATACCCTTCTGCTCTCCAGTTCACTACTTTACACACAATGCACAAACACATATATGAAGTTGAGAATTAACACATGGAGGCAAAAAAAAAGAGGATACGACTATACATAGGAAGAAAACAACCAATTTATGTAACTGCTTACAATGCAATTAGAATAGTTGAAAGTCAATGACTGCTCATTTGTTCACAAACCTTTCTGGATATTTAAGACTTCAGGTAAGAATCAACATAGAATGAACAAAAACACATTTCTAATCCCAAAAGAAAGATTACAACAATGCTTATCTGGATAATAAAGGAATTGAAATGACAACTTAACACATTTTTTTTTTAAATTAAAGTTGTCCCACATGGGGCTTGAACCCACTATCTCTGGGTCAGATATCTGTCACTCATCTCATTGCACCACTTGGAAGTTGTGTTTTGGCCAAGATGCAGAAGATCCATAGTTCAAGTGAGAAGCAACTCAAAATGAAGAATTTTTAAATAAATTATCTGTGTGTTCTATTCTACTAGCTCCTTCACCTGGAACAGAAGCAACTTGTCCACCACTTAAAGCCTTATGGTTTAGCCTGATAACTGAAGAGCCACATTAGAAAGAATGGCATCTGGCTAGCATGCTAACCAATTAGTATGCTAAGCTAACTAAGATAAGGCAACAAACACAGGCTAGGTCAACTGCAGAGAGGAAGATCTTTGGTATGGGGGCTACTATCAAAAACCTGTTCATCATTTCTGTGCAGCTCGGTCCAAAGATCATCTGATCACACGTTGGACTACTCACTACAAGTGTTTCATAATCAATTAATTTCATAATACACAATTTTAAAGTTGTCCCACACGGGACTCGAACCCACTATCTATGGGTTAGATGCCTGTCACTCATCTCGTTGAGCCACTTGCCAGACATGCATCTACACAGCTGCCGAAATTCAATATTTTCAAGAGAGAATCAAGTCAAAATTAAGAATTTTGAAGTAAATGGAGAACATTTTGTATTTAAAAAGTTTAGATTAAATCATCCAAAATTGGTCAGATTACTACTCATTACCATCACTACAAGTGTGCCAATTTTCTAACTTGTGGTTCATAGGGCTGCCATTGACTACCCTTCTGGAAGAAGAACAACAATGAATTGGACGTAAAAGCACTGCATGTTGTGTGTGGCAGCTTCAGATGAGATCATTCTTATGCACAATGCCTGGAACAGATGCAACTTCTGCATCTTTTCCTGCCACAGTACCTCATGCGGTCTGGGCACATGTCACACTGAGTGGCGAACCCACGACGCTGAACATCGGGATCCGTGGTGTAACACGTTGAGCTAATCACTCATGCACGTTCACCAGCCTGCTGAGTAGAGGTTTCAGTGTGAGAATGAGTTCACAAAAAGTTCCATGACATGTTAACCAGATAAGCATGCTAAGCTAGCTTATTGCTAATTTAGCTTATGACGTGGTACATCCAATCCTGGCAAAATAGATATCATCGGATTCGACATGATGCAAGGAATCAATAGACACCAATTTTATGATTTTGTGACAAACTGTTCACAAGTTACAGCCTCTTAGCCAATTTTGGGTTGACCTTGTTAAATTTGTGACATCATAACTTTTTTATTACAGTATAGCAAAAAAATCGGGAACAGTACTTTTATGCGGCTCGGTCCGAAGATCATTTGAGCAAATTTTGGACAATTTTGGACAAATTTTGAAGGAGGAGTAGCGAAAAAACTGTTTTACATTCGCTCCAATATGGCGGCCAGTCACATTGTTGGAAAATGACAAATGAGATATCGTCTAAATCGGCATAAACCAAGGAACATAATGTCATAAAGAACTCAAAATTTGAACAATATTTTCAAATGTTATAAGCGTTTTTTCAAAAAACAATGATATATCTGGAACACTAGGTGGCGCTGTGATCAAACTTCTCATGTCGCTTTAGGACATGGTGTTGGTCATCCCTACCAAATTGTGTGCTGATATGTCAAATAGTTTAAAAGATATTGCAATTTATGACAAAATTCAAAATGGCGGACACGTGGTACATCCCATCATGGCAAAATCGATATCCACGGATTCGGCATGACGCAAGGAATCCATAGATACCACAATTATGAATTTCTGACAAACTGTTCAAAAGTTATTGGCCAAAATAGCAATTTGTCATATCTCATGACCCGTAGGTGGCGCTATTCCCAACTTTGGCATGGGACCTCAGAACATGCTTCCGATGAAGTGTACCAATTTTCGTTTCGATTGATCAAACTTTGGCCGAGATACAGCCTCTTAGCCAATTTTGGGTGGACCTCGTTAAGTTTGCGACATTATAACTTTTTTTTTCCAGTATAACAAAAAAATCGGGAACAGTACTTTTATGCGGCTCAGTCTGAAGATCATTTGAGTGCATGTTTGGAGAAAATTGGACAAAATTTGAAGGAGGAGTAGCGAAATAACTGAATACTGTACATTTCAAAATGGCCACTACTGTAATGGGCGGGGTCTTAATGTAAGGTATTGGTTGTGATCAGCATGATGAGAGGAATCAGGTGTACTAAGTTTCATGTCTCTAGATCAAAGGGTTCAAAAGTTATAACCATTTCAATGTTGAATTTTTGAACTGGTGGTGGCGCTATAGAGTTGGTCCTAGAGGGTCAAAAATTGGTCCAATTACTATTCATTAGCATCACTACAAGTATGCCAAATTTCATCATTTTCCTATGTACGGTTCATAGGGCTGCCATAGACTTCCATTTGCGGAAGAATAATAATAATAATAATTAAAGCTGCAAGCAGCCTTACGGGGCCAAGCCTTCAATGGTTCCATGGGTTCAAAAAGTACTTAAAAATACTTTGCTTTCCAAACTTTAAAAGAAACTTTAATAACCAAAGTATTCTTACTTATTAACTTCTTACCTCACAAAAGAAATGAGATCATCCAGCTGCCGAGGTTCAGTAGTAAAAAAGAGAATGGACTCAAAATAAAGACTTTGCATATAAATGAAACACACGTTGTATTTAATAGGAAGAAAGAATAGTACAATGCTTTTCAGTATGATAAAGAAATTGAAATGACACAACTTTATAAAGTTGTAAGACAAAGGACTTGAACCCACAATCTCTGGGTCATATGCCTGTCACTCATTGAGCCCCTGGGAAGTCATGTGTTTCCATAGATGTAGAAGTTCCATAGTTCAAATGAGAAATAACTCAAAATGAAGATTTAGTATTTAAATGGACAGCATGTTACGTTTAATGAGTTTAGTTGATATTATTGTGATTCACTGTTAGGTGGTTGTCCTGCACCTTTAACAAATAAAGTTAGTCCAAGATGCAGTATATAGATCAATAAAATATTATTTTACAACATTAAGATTAACAGGTTCTTGTAAGAATCTTACAATTCTGGACTTTTGGTACTACTTAGGATATTGAACTGCACTAAAGGAGAGAATGTTTTGTTTTTGCATGTGGGTCCTAAAGTCTGGAGCAGGTTTCCTGATAATATTCACTATTCCGTCAAACATTCCTAGTTTAATTGTAGATTAAACACTTCTCTTTAAACAAGAATTCACGCAATGCATTTTATAATCTTGTAATTTTGTTATATTAGATCTAATACATATATTTTTATGTTCTATTTTCAGTTTCTAAATTGTCATGGGCATATTAGATATTAGGTCATTAAGTTAATATTCAGAAAAAATACAAGTACTCCACAGCGACTCTAGGGGTCACTGTTTGACAAATGGAAATTTTGCATGGTGTGTCTTGATGTAATACAACACTATTAACTAAAGCTTAAAACAATTATTGAACCTGGTCTTTAAACTGTAGAAGTTTGTCAGTTTATAAATCCATTAACACCATATACCTAGCCTCCCTTTGTTCTACTAATGGTCACAATTGTGACCTGACGAATAATCAAGTTTTTTGTATGGATTTTGAGATATATTTTTGACGTAATTGTTAAAGATTGTTTAATATCCTTATGTATTCATACATGTTATCTCAGGGAAAAGAAATTGGAATTACATGGGTTAACTGCCATATGCAACTGTAACCTATATTTTTGCTACAAGTACATTACTTTGACAGTCATCTTTGATAATGTCTTGTACAATTAAGTTTTTTTTTTATGCTGCCTAGAAACAATATTGTGAGAGGTGATAAAAATGTGAATTAAAAATAACTATTATTTTTAGTTTAAATACCATTTAGCACATTGGATAAAGTAAGCAAATTAGAGGGGGCCTTTGAAGTGATTTTAAAGCACCATTGTTGCATATTTAAATCTTTACAGAACAGAATACCAACCGTTTCTTTAGTTATTCACAATGACACTTATGGTTACACTACTTGCTTTTCCCAGTATGGTTTGTGAAACTAAACTTAGTGCCTAGTTAAGAATGGCTAGAAGAATGCACGCAACTTTCCAAATGTAAGATAAGCCCATGCAATAAAGGTCACATATTCCAAGAATTGACACACATTTGTTTTAATAAAAAAAAAAAAATACATTAAACAACATTTAACAAAGCTTTGCCATAAAAATGAAATAAAAATCAATCAGTAGCATTTCAGAACATAATGGACAAAATTAACCTAATTTCAATAGAAAACATGACTTAAATCAATATTTGCCATTCATTAAAAAAAAAAACAAAAAAAAACACCAATACCATCATTTCAATATATATACACACACACACACAACCATCTTAGTTGTGCATTTCAATACAAAGTCATTTTTGTATTATTTTTACAGCACTCTTCTTAGTCAAAGGTTTTTTAGCTGGTGTAATAGGAGGCGTTGTTGGCTCAGATGGTCTTTTAACTGGAGACTTGGGTTCTGGAGTGCTTTGTGTCTGTGACACAGAGGACAGGGTTGATTTCATCGATATTCACTTCAAATAAATCCTCATCACTGGGATGAGCGGATGAAGCGTTTTCAATATTGGTGACTTCCAAACAGTTATTATATGTTAAAGTCAGTTCATCGGAGGATAGAAAGAGTTCTTCTATATCTTGTGAATCACAAGTTGACAGTTCAAGTTCTGGTGCTATGAATTTTGACAAAGTTGAGTTCGAAACCGTAAGAGAAGTTATTTGACTGTCTTGATTTATCTCAATTATTCCATTGCATTTTGTTATATAGCTTTTTGTGTTCCGTAGAATTTTGCAAGTCGGGCAACGGTGAAATTGCTGTTTGATGTTGAATTGTTCTTGTGATTTGTGGCATTTTGGACATTGTTTTTTAATGTTTATTTGCACCCCTATTGGCTTTTGTTTCACCACTGTATTAGGTAGAGAGGGTTCTTTACTGATTTTAGGGCCTTGACCAGGTGGGAAAACTTGGTCCTGTGCAATAGGTTCCATGGTTGTTTTCAGGGTTGTTGTGAGGCTCTTAAGGCTGTTGTACAGTCTAGTTTTAAGATTGGTAAAGGTGTAGGAGTTACCTAGTTGCAGTTTTGAAACTTGGTTTTCCCAAAGAGTAAGTTGAATTTCTCCAGATGGATCTTGCAAGGAACATTCTTGGATCTCACAGTCTGTACCCCAGGCCTTTACAGTAGTTGCGTTGTTTAGCTTGCATACTGTTGCAGATATTTTAGTGATCTGAAAATTTAAAGAAAATCGTACATGTACAATCAAAAATATACATCAATAAACATGATTACAAGGGAAATGTATACAACTGCTGTTGTGGTCATAAGAAGAGGAAATAGCCAAACTTTTCCACACATTAACCAATTTGAAACGCATTAATCATGTTTGTAAAGCATCTAGCAAAGATAACTGAGAAGCAGAGTAATCTTTGCCTGTGCATGTGAAAAATCTTTCACATTTTAGCATTTTTTTGAACGTCAGGCTACTTTAAAATGTTTTTCTCCCCATAAAAACGATTTTGCACAATCTACAGAGGGCTAATATATGTGATTGTACTACTCTCCAGAGCATTACTACAACAAGTAAACAACCCTGTAGGCTATTTACACAGTGAGAAGGTTGAAAAAAAAACAGCTTACCAATTGTCGTGATCCCAGAGTTTTTGCTTCTTCTACAGTGAGTTTTTCTATCTCTTTTGGTGGTTTGTGGGGAAATGTAGACGTTGCGACTTCCACAGCAGTACTCCGATCACACTGAATGAAATATTCAGAATTATTGAGGCCTAAAGAATGAAAAAAGTGAGAATTGATATGGGCTTGTTTGTACAATGAATTTGAAAGGAATACGATTACTGAAAGTTTATCAGATAGAAAACAGGATTAAATAGCTAGACTACCACTTACTTGGCTTTTTTGTTATGTTTGACAGTTTAACCGCTGTCCGATTTAATGCTAATGTTGTCCAAGTTTGATGTTTTTCGTGCGCAAAGATGACAGCTTGGTGATATTCACTGCGACCTGTTTGCAAAGTTGCATTAAAAAACTTTGAGTTTGTTCTAGACAGTTGCACTCTGGAAACTGCATGAATGTAAACATAAATGCAGTTGTCAGATTCACTGGTCTCTGGTCTATTTAAATATTTGTTCATTTTTGCTGTTGCATGAAAAAAGAGGTTTGCAAGTGGTGTGATTTATAGTAGATTAGGCCTACTAGAACAGAAATTGACAATGCTTGGTATGCAATTAACAAACGATTCAATTAGGGTGATTGCAGGAATTAGTAATACATTCATCAAATTGCTGAGTTAATCATTTTAGAATTGGGAAGCTTGGTTTAGTGGAGGCAAGAAATGGATCTGAAAGTCTGCTGGAAATAATTGAAAGGTAAATTTACTTGTATAATGCCTTTTAGGGATGGAGAAATGAAGCCTCTTGAACTTAATTAAGCTTTACTCTGATTGTTTTGGGAAAATATTCAAAGCATCAGGAGCAGCAATAAACCTGGAGTGCAGCTCTGTGTATAATGATAGTGTATTGTTTGATGTGTAATGATATTTTGTTGCTTATTTGAGAATAAATAATTGTATACATTATGTAAATTCTTTAGGTTAGCTTTTACTAGTCTTTTTGGCAATATACCTCAACTAATTGATGTTGATCCAAATAATGTACTGTTAGAATAGTAACTATTTGTAATTTAACATTCATGTAGTAACTAATTAACTTCTATTTACAATTACAATTTATTTTTTAAAACAATTCTTAATGTTAGATAATACAAAAATGTTCATGTATTTTAATGTGATTTTATGGTTTACTATTATGATAAAATTACTTTTATTTATTGTCCACATGACGAGAAGGAAAAACTGATATTCAAGTCACTAAGTAAGTCTAATGTTTATGGGACTTAAAATAATTAAAAGATATGCATATGTACACATTCAAATGTTTAATGTCAGATCAGTTAATATTGTGGAGTTGGTCAAACCATTTCTTGTATGGAATTGAAAGTATTCTTTACTATATACTTTGCAATAAAATGTTGCCAGTGGTTGATCAATTGAATAGGCATTTGTGTTCTGTTTGAAGCTTTATGTATTTAACTTGAAATGTAAAAAAGGCAGCACAATTTAAAAAAATAGAGGTTTACCTAGACCACCACAAACATCTTATCATACCCTTCTGCTCTCCAGTTCACTACTTTACACACAATGCACAAACACATATATGAAGTTGAGAATTAACACATGGAGGCAAAAAAAAAAAAGAGGATACGACTATACATAGGAAGAAAACAACCAATTTATGTAACTGCTTACAATGCAATTAGAATAGTTGAAAGTCAATGACTGCTCATTTGTTCACAAACCTTTCTGGATATTTAAGACTTCAGGTAAGAATCAACATAGAATGAACAAAAACACATTTCTAATCCCAAAAGAAAGATTACAACAATGCTTATCTGGATAATAAAGGAATTGAAATGACAACTTAACACATTTTTTTTTTAAATTAAAGTTGTCCCACATGGGGCTTGAACCCACTATCTCTGGGTCAGATATCTGTCACTCATCTCATTGCACCACTTGGAAGTTGTGTTTTGGCCAAGATGCAGAAGATCCATAGTTCAAGTGAGAAGCAACTCAAAATGAAGAATTTTTAAATAAATTATCTGTGTGTTCTATTCTACTAGCTCCTTCACCTGGAACAGAAGCAACTTGTCCACCACTTAAAGCCTTATGGTTTAGCCTGATAACTGAAGAGCCACATTAGAAAGAATGGCATCTGGCTAGCATGCTAACCAATTAGTATGCTAAGCTAACTAAGATAAGGCAACAAACACAGGCTAGGTCAACTGCAGAGAGGAAGATCTTTGGTATGGGGGCTACTATCAAAAACCTGTTCATCATTTCTGTGCAGCTCGGTCCAAAGATCATCTGATCACACGTTGGACTACTCACTACAAGTGTTTCATAATCAATTAATTTCATAATACACAATTTTAAAGTTGTCCCACACGGGACTCGAACCCACTATCTATGGGTTAGATGCCTGTCACTCATCTCGTTGAGCCACTTGCCAGACATGCATCTACACAGCTGCCGAAATTCAATATTTTCAAGAGAGAATCAAGTCAAAATTAAGAATTTTGAAGTAAATGGAGAACATTTTGTATTTAAAAAGTTTAGATTAAATCATCCAAAATTGGTCAGATTACTACTCATTACCATCACTACAAGTGTGCCAATTTTCTAACTTGTGGTTCATAGGGCTGCCATTGACTACCCTTCTGGAAGAAGAACAACAATGAATTGGACGTAAAAGCACTGCATGTTGTGTGTGGCAGCTTCAGATGAGATCATTCTTATGCACAATGCCTGGAACAGATGCAACTTCTGCATCTTTTCCTGCCACAGTACCTCATGCGGTCTGGGCACATGTCACACTGAGTGGCGAACCCACGACGCTGAACATCGGGATCCGTGGTGTAACACGTTGAGCTAATCACTCATGCACGTTCACCAGCCTGCTGAGTAGAGGTTTCAGTGTGAGAATGAGTTCACAAAAAGTTCCATGACATGTTAACCAGATAAGCATGCTAAGCTAGCTTATTGCTAATTTAGCTTATGACGTGGTACATCCAATCCTGGCAAAATAGATATCATCGGATTCGACATGATGCAAGGAATCAATAGACACCAATTTTATGATTTTGTGACAAACTGTTCACAAGTTACAGCCTCTTAGCCAATTTTGGGTTGACCTTGTTAAATTTGTGACATCATAACTTTTTTATTACAGTATAGCAAAAAAATCGGGAACAGTACTTTTATGCGGCTCGGTCCGAAGATCATTTGAGCAAATTTTGGAAAATTTTGGACAAATTTTGAAGGAGGAGTAGCGAAAAAACTGTTTTACATTCGCTCCAATATGGCGGCCAGTCACATTGTTGGAAAATGACAAATGAGATATCGTCTAAATCGGCATAAACAAAGGAACATAATGTCATAAAGAACTCAAAATTTGAACAATATTTTCAAATGTTATAAGCGTTTTTTCAAAAAACAATGATATATCTGGAACACTAGGTGGCGCTGTGATCAAACTTCTCATGTCGCTTTAGGACATGGTGTCGGTCATCCCTACCAAATTGTGTGCTGATATGTCAAATAGTTTAAAAGATATTGCAATTTATGACAAAATTCAAAATGGCGGACACGTGGTACATCCCATCATGGCAAAATCGATATCCACGGATTCGGCATGATGCAAGGAATCCATAGATACCACAATTATGATTTTCTGACAAACTGTTCAAAAGTTATTGGCCAAAATAGCAATTTGTCATATCTCATGACCCGTAGGTGGCGCTATTCCCAACTTTGGCATGGGACCTCAGAACATGCTTCCGATGAAGTGTACCAATTTTCGTTTCGATTGATCAAACTTTGGCCGAGATACAGCCTCTTAGCCTATTTTGGGTGGACCTCGTTAAGTTTGCGACATTATAACTTTTTTTTTCCAGTATAACAAAAAAATCGGGAACAGTACTTTTATGCGGCTCAGTCTGAAGATCATTTGAGTGCATGTTTGGAGAAAATTGGACAAAATTTGAAGGAGGAGTAGCGAAAAAACTGAATACTGTACATTTCAAAATGGCCACTACTGTAATGGGCGGGGTCTTAATGTAAGGTATTGGTTGTGATCAGCATGATGAGTGGAATCAGGTGTACTAAGTTTCATGTCTCTAGATCAAAGGGTTCAAAAGTTATAACCATTTCAATGTTGAATTTTTGAACTGGTGGTGGCGCTATAGAGTTGGTCCTAGAGGGTCAAAAATTGGTCCAATTACTATTCATTAGCATCACTACAAGTGTGCCAAATTTCATCATTTTCCTACTTACGGTTCATAGGGCTGCCATAGACTCCCATTCACGGAATAATAATAATAATAAGATTAAAGCTGCAAGCAGCCTTACGGGGCCAAGCCTTCAATGGTTCCATGGGTTCAAAAAGTACTTAAAAATACTTTGCTTTCAAAACTTTAAAAGAAACTTTAATAACCAAAGTATTCTTACTCATTAACTTCTTACCTCACAAAAGAAATGAGATCATCCAGCTGCCGAGGTTCAGTAGTAAAAAAGAGAATGAACTCAAAATAAAGACTTTGCATATAAATGAAACACACGTTGTATTTAATAGGAAGAAAGAATAGTACAATGCGTTTCAGGATGATAAAGAAATTGAAATGACACAACTTTATAAAGTTGTAAGACAAAGGACTTGAACCCACAATCTCTGGGTCATATGCCTGTCACTCATTGAGCCCCTGGAAAGTCATGTGTTTCCATAGATGTAGAAGTTCCATAGTTCAAATGAGAATCAACTCAAAATGAAGATTTAGTATTTAAATGGACAGCATGTTACGTTTAATGAGTTTAGTTGATATTATTGTGATTCACTGTTAGGTGGTTGTCCTGCACCTTTAACAAATAAAGTTAGTCCAAGATGCAGTATATAGATCGATAAAATATTATTTTACAACATTAAGATTAACAGGTTCTTGTAAGAATCTTACAATTCTGGACTTTTGGTACTACTAAGAATATTGAACTGCACTAAAGGAGAGAATGTTTTGTTTTTGCATGTGGGTCCTAAAGTCTGGAGCAGGTTTCCTGATAATATTCACTATTCTGTCAAACATTCCTAGTTTAATTGTAGATTAAACACTTCTCTTTAAACAAGAATTCACGCAATGCATTTTATAATCTTGTAATTTTGTTATATTAGATCTAATACATATTTTTATGTTCTATTTTCAGTTTCTAAATTGTCATGGGCATATTAGATATTAGGTCATTAAGTTAATATTCAGAAAAAATACAAGTACTCCACAGCGACTCTAGGGGTCACTGTTTGACAAATGGAAATTTTGCATGGTGTGTCTTTGATGTAATACAACACTATTAACTAAAGCTTAAAACAATTATTGAACCTGGTCTTTAAACTGTAGAAGTTTGTCAGTTTATAAATCCATTAACACCATATACCTAGCCTCCCTTTGTTCTACTAATGGTCACAATTGTGACCTGACGAATAATCAAGTTTTTTGTATGGATTTTGATATATATTTTTGACGTAATTGTTAAAGATTGTTTAATATCCTTATGTATTCATACATGTTATCTCAGGGAAAAGAAATTGGAATTACATGGGTTAACTGCCATATGCAACTGTAACCTATATTTTTGCTACAAGTACATTACTTTGACAGTCATCTTTGATAATGTCTTGTACAATTAAGTTTTTTTTTTTATGCTGCCTAGAAACAATATTGTGAGAGGTGATAAAAATGTGAATTAAAAATAACGATTATTTTTAGTTTAAATACCATTTAGCACATTGGATAAAGTAAGCAAATTAGAGGGGGCCTTTGAAGTGATTTTAAAGCACCATTGTTGCATATTTAAATCTTTACAGAACAGAATACCAACCGTTTCTTTAGTTATTCACAATGACACTTATGGTTACACTACTTGCTTTTCCCAGTATGGTTTGTGAAACTAAACTTAGTGCCTAGTTAAGAATGGCTAGAAGAATGCACGCAACTTTCCAAATGCAAGATAAGCCCATGCAATAAAGGTCACATATTCCAAGAATTGACACACATTTGTTTTAATAAAAAAAAAACACATTAAACAACATTTAACAAAGCTTTGCCATAAAAATGAAATAAAAATCAATCAGTAGCATTTCAGAACATAATGGACAAAATTAACCTAATTTCAATAGAAAACATGACTTAAATCAATATTTGCCATTCATTAAAAAAAACACACAAAAAAAAAACACCAATACCATCATTTCAATATATATACACACACACACACAACCATCTTAGTTGTGCATTTCAATACAAAGTCATTTTTGTATTATTTTTACAGCACTCTTCTTAGTCAAAGGTTTTTTAGCTGGTGTAATAGGAGGCGTTGTTGGCTCAGATGGTCTTTTAACTGGAGACTTGGGTTCTGGAGTGCTTTGTGTCTCTGTGACACAGAGGACAGGGTTGATTTCATCGATATTCACTTCAAATAAATCCTCATCACTGGGATGAGCGGATGAAGCGTTTTCAATATTGGTGACTTCCAAACAGTTATTATATGTTAAAGTCAGTTCATCGGAGGATAGAAAGAGTTCTTCTATATCTTGTGAATCACAAGTTGACAGTTCAAGTTCTGGTGCTATGAATTTTGACAAAGTTGAGTTCGAAACCGTAAGAGAAGTTATTTGACTGTCTTGATTTATCTCAATTATTCCATTGCATTTTGTTATATAGCTTTTTGTGTTCCGTAGAATTTTGCAAGTCGGGCAACGGTGAAATTGCTGTTTGATGTTGAATTGTTCTTGTGATTTGTGGCATTTTGGACATTGTTTTTTAATGTTTATTTGCACCCCTATTGGCTTTTGTTTCACCACTGTATTAGGTAGAGAGGGTTCTTTACTGATTTTAGGGCCTTGACCAGGTGGGAAAACTTGGTCCTGTGCAATAGGTTCCATGGTTGTTTTCAGGGTTGTTGTGAGGCTCTTAAGGCTGTTGTACAGTCTAGTTTTAAGATTGGTAAAGGTGTAGGAGTTACCTAGTTGCAGTTTTGAAACTTGGTTTTCCCAAAGAGTAAGTTGAATTTCTCCAGATGGATCTTGCAAGGAACATTCTTGGATCTCACAGTCTGTACCCCAGGCCTTTACAGTAGTTGCGTTGTTTAGCTTGCATACTGTTGCAGATATTTTAGTGATCTGAAAATTTAAAGAAAATCGTACATGTACAATCAAAAATATACATCAATAAACATGATTACAAGGGAAATGTATACAACTGCTGTTGTGGTCATAAGAAGAGGAAATAGCCAAACTTTTCCACACATTAACCAATTTGAAACGCATTAATCATGTTTGTAAAGCATCTAGCAAAGATAACTGAGAAGCAGAGTAATCTTTGCCTGTGCATCTGAAAAATCTTTCACATTTTAGCATTTTTTTGAACGTCAGGCTACTTTAAAATGTTTTTCTCCCCATAAAAACGATTTTGCACAATCTACAGGGGGCTAATATATGTGATTGTACTACTCTCCAGAGCATTACTACAACAAGTAAACAACCCTGTAGGCTATTTACACAGTAAGAAGGTTGAAAAAAAAACAGCTTACCAATTGTCGTGATCCCAGAGTTTTTGCTTCTTCTACAGTGAGTTTTTCTATCTCTTTTGGTGGTTTGTGGGGAAATGTAGATGTTGCGACTTCCACAGCAGTACTCCGATCACACTGAATGAAATATTCAGAATTATTGAGGCCTAAAGAATGAAAAAAGTGAGAATTGATATGGGCTTGTTTGTACAATGAATTTGAAAGGAATACGATTACTGAAAGTTTATCAGATAGAAAACAGGATTAAATAGCTAGACTACCACTTACTTGGCTTTTTTGTTATGTTTGACAGTTTAACCGCTGTCCGATTTAATGCTAATGTTGTCCAAGTTTGATGTTTTTCGTGCGCAAAGATGACAGCTTGGTGATATTCACTGCGACCTGTTTGCAAAGTTGCATTAAAAAACTTTGAGTTTGTTCTAGACAGTTGCACTCTGGAAACTGCATGAATGTAAACATAAATGCAGTTGTCAGATTCACTGGTCTCTGGTCTATTTAAATATTTGTTCATTTTTGCTGTTGCATGAAAAAAGAGGTTTGCAAGTGGTGTGATTTATAGTAGATTAGGCCTACTAGAACAGAAATTGACAATGCTTGGTATGCAATTAACAAACGATTCAATTAGGGTGATTGCAGGAATTAGTAATACATTCATCAAATTGCTGAGTTAATCATTTTAGAATTGGGAAGCTTGGTTTAGTGGAGGCAAGAAATGGATCTGAAAGTCTGCTGGAAATAATTGAAAGGTAAATTTACTTGTATAATGCCTTTTAGGGATGGAGAAATGAAGCCTCTTGAACTTAATTAAGCTTTACTCTGATTGTTTTGGGAAAATATTCAAAGCATCAGGAGCAGCAATAAACCTGGAGTGCAGCTCTGTGTATAATGATAGTGTATTGTTTGATGTGTAATGATATTTTGTTGCTTATTTGAGAATAAATAATTGTATACATTATGTAAATTCTTTAGGTTAGCTTTTACTAGTCTTTTTGGCAATATACCTCAACTAATTGATGTTGATCCAAATAATGTACTGTTAGAATAGTAACTATTTGTAATTTAACATTCATGTAGTAACTAATTAACTTCTATTTACAATTACAATTTATTTTTTAAAACAATTCTTAATGTTAGATAATACAAAAATGTTCATGTATTTTAATGTGATTTTATGGTTTACTATTATGATAAAATTACTTTTATTTATTGTCCACATGACGAGAAGGAAAAACTGATATTCAAGTCACTAAGTAAGTCTAATGTTTATGGGACTTAAAATAATTAAAAGATATGCATATGTACACATTCAAATGTTTAATGTCAGATCAGTTAATATTGTGGAGTTGGTCAAACCATTTCTTGTATGGAATTGAAAGTATTCTTTACTATATACTTTGCAATAAAATGTTGCCAGTGGTTGATCAATTGAATAGGCATTTGTGTTCTGTTTGAAGCTTTATGTATTTAACTTGAAATGTAAAAAAGGCAGCACAATTTAAAAAAATAGAGGTTTACCTAGACCACCACAAACATCTTATCATACCCTTCTGCTCTCCAGTTCACTACTTTACACACAATGCACAAACACATATATGAAGTTGAGAATTAACACATGGAGGCAAAAAAAAAAAGAGGATACGACTATACATAGGAAGAAAACAACCAATTTATGTAACTGCTTACAATGCAATTAGAATAGTTGAAAGTCAATGACTGCTCATTTGTTCACAAACCTTTCTGGATATTTAAGACTTCAGGTAAGAATCAACATAGAATGAACAAAAACACATTTCTAATCCCAAAAGAAAGATTACAACAATGCTTATCTGGATAATAAAGGAATTGAAATGACAACTTAACACATTTTTTTTTTAAATTAAAGTTGTCCCACATGGGGCTTGAACCCACTATCTCTGGGTCAGATATCTGTCACTCATCTCATTGCACCACTTGGAAGTTGTGTTTTGGCCAAGATGCAGAAGATCCATAGTTCAAGTGAGAAGCAACTCAAAATGAAGAATTTTTAAATAAATTATCTGTGTGTTCTATTCTACTAGCTCCTTCACCTGGAACAGAAGCAACTTGTCCACCACTTAAAGCCTTATGGTTTAGCCTGATAACTGAAGAGCCACATTAGAAAGAATGGCATCTGGCTAGCATGCTAACCAATTAGTATGCTAAGCTAACTAAGATAAGGCAACAAACACAGGCTAGGTCAACTGCAGAGAGGAAGATCTTTGGTATGGGGGCTACTATCAAAAACCTGTTCATCATTTCTGTGCAGCTCGGTCCAAAGATCATCTGATCACACGTTGGACTACTCACTACAAGTGTTTCATAATCAATTAATTTCATAATACACAATTTTAAAGTTGTCCCACACGGGACTCGAACCCACTATCTATGGGTTAGATGCCTGTCACTCATCTCGTTGAGCCACTTGCCAGACATGCATCTACACAGCTGCCGAAATTCAATATTTTCAAGAGAGAATCAAGTCAAAATTAAGAATTTTGAAGTAAATGGAGAACATTTTGTATTTAAAAAGTTTAGATTAAATCATCCAAAATTGGTCAGATTACTACTCATTACCATCACTACAAGTGTGCCAATTTTCTAACTTGTGGTTCATAGGGCTGCCATTGACTACCCTTCTGGAAGAAGAACAACAATGAATTGGACGTAAAAGCACTGCGTGTTGTGTGTGGCAGCTTCAGATGAGATCATTCTTATGCACAATGCCTGGAACAGATGCAACTTCTGCATCTTTTCCTGCCACAGTACCTCATGCGGTCTGGGCACATGTCACACTGAGTGGCGAACCCACGACGCTGAACATCGGGATCCGTGGTGTAACACGTTGAGCTAATCACTCATGCACGTTCACCAGCCTGCTGAGTAGAGGTTTCAGTGTGAGAATGAGTTCACAAAAAGTTCCATGACATGTTAACCAGATAAGCATGCTAAGCTAGCTTAATGCTAATTTAGCTTATAACGTGGTACATCCAATCCTGGCAAAATAGATATCGTCGGATTCGACATGATGCAAGGAATCGATAGACACCAATTTTATGATTTTGTGACAAACTGTTCACAAGTTACAGCCTCTTAGCCAATTTTGGGTTGACCTTGTTAAATTTGTGACATCATAACTTTTTTATTACAGTATAGCAAAAAAATCGGGAACAGTACTTTTATGCGGCTCGGTCCGAAGATCATTTGAGCAAATTTTGGACAATTTTGGACAAATTTTGAAGGAGGAGTAGCGAAAAAACTGTTTTACATTCGCTCCAATATGGCGGCCAGTCACATTGTTGGAAAATGACAAATGAGATATCGTCTAAATCGGCATAAACCAAGGAACATAATGTCATAAAGAACTCAAAATTTGAACAATATTTTCAAATGTTATAAGCGTTTTTTCAAAAAACAATGATATATCTGGAACACTAGGTGGCGCTGTGATCAAACTTCTCATGTCGCTTTAGGACATGGTGTCGGTCATCCCTACCAAATTGTGTGCTGATATGTCAAATAGTTTAAAAGATATTGCAATTTATGACAAAATTCAAAATGGCGGACACGTGGTATATCCCATCATGGCAAAATCGATATCCACGGATTCGGCATGACGCAAGGAATCCATAGATACCACAATTATGAATTTCTGACAAACTGTTCAAAAGTTATTGGCCAAAATAGCAATTTGTCATATCTCATGACCCGTAGGTGGCGCTATTCCCAACTTTGGCATGGGACCTCAGAACATGCTTCCGATGAAGTGTACCAATTTTCGTTTCGATTGATCAAACTTTGGCCGAGATACAGCCTCTTAGCCAATTTTGGGTGGACCTCGTTAAGTTTGCGACATTATAACTTTTTTTTTTCCAGTATAACAAAAAAATCGGGAACAGTACTTTTATGCGGCTCAGTCTGAAGATCATTTGAGTGCATGTTTGGAGAAAATTGGACAAAATTTGAAGGAGGAGTAGCGAAATAACTGAATACTGTACATTTCAAAATGGCCACTACTGTAATGGGCGGGGTTCTTAATGTAAGGTATTGGTTGTGATCAGCATGATGAGTGGAATCAGGTGTACTAAGTTTCATGTCTCTAGATCAAAGGGTTCAAAAGTTATAACCATTTCAATGTTGAATTTTTGAACTGGTGGTGGCGCTATAGAGTTGGTCCTAGAGGGTCAAAAATTGGTCTAATTACTATTCATTAGCATCACTACAAGTGTGCCAAATTTCATCATTTTCCTATGTACGGTTCATAGGGCTGCCATAGACTTCCATTTGCGGAAGAAGAAGAAGAATAATAATAATAATTAAAGCTGCAAGCAGCCTTACGGGGCCAAGCCTTCAATGGTTCCATGGGTTCAAAAAGTACTTAAAAATACTTTGCTTTCAAAACTTTAAAAGAAACTTTAATAACCAAAGTATTCTTACTCATTAACTTCTTACCTCACAAAAGAAATGAGATCATCCAGCTGCCGAGGTTCAGTAGTAAAAAAGAGAATGGACTCAAAATAAAGACTTTGCATATAAATGAAACACACGTTGTATTTAATAGGAAGAAAGAATAGTACAATGCGTTTCAGGATGATAAAGAAATTGAAATGACACAACTTTATAAAGTTGTAAGACAAAGGACTTGAACCCACAATCTCTGGGTCATATGCCTGTCACTCATTGAGCCCCTGGAAAGTCATGTGTTTCCATAGATGTAGAAGTTCCATAGTTCAAATGAGAATCAACTCAAAATGAAGATTTAGTATTTAAATGGACAGCATGTTACGTTTAATGAGTTTAGTTGATATTATTGTGATTCACTGTTAGGTGGTTGTCCTGCACCTTTAACAAATAAAGTTAGTCCAAGATGCAGTATATAGATCGATAAAATATTATTTTACAACATTAAGATTAACAGGTTCTTGTAAGAATCTTACAATTCTGGACTTTTGGTACTACTAAGAATATTGAACTGCACTAAAGGAGAGAATGTTTTGTTTTTGCATGTGGGTCCTAAAGTCTGGAGCAGGTTTCCTGATAATATTCACTATTCTGTCAAACATTCCTAGTTTAATTGTAGATTAAACACTTCTCTTTAAACAAGAATTCACGCAATGCATTTTATAATCTTGTAATTTTGTTATATTAGATCTAATACATATTTTTATGTTCTATTTTCAGTTTCTAAATTGTCATGGGCATATTAGATATTAGGTCATTAAGTTAATATTCAGAAAAAATACAAGTACTCCACAGCGACTCTAGGGGTCACTGTTTGACAAATGGAAATTTTGCATGGTGTGTCTTTGATGTAATACAACACTATTAACTAAAGCTTAAAACAATTATTGAACCTGGTCTTTAAACTGTAGAAGTTTGTCAGTTTATAAATCCATTAACACTATATACCTAGCCTCCCTTTGTTCTACTAATGGTCACAATTGTGACCTGACGAATAATCAAGTTTTTTGTATGGATTTTGATATATATTTTTGACGTAATTGTTAAAGATTGTTTAATATCCTTATGTATTCATACATGTTATCTCAGGGAAAAGAAATTGGAATTACATGGGTTAACTGCCATATGCAACTGTAACCTATATTTTTGCTACAAGTACATTACTTTGACAGTCATCTTTGATAATGTCTTGTACAATTAAGTTTTTTTTTTTATGCTGCCTAGAAACAATATTGTGAGAGGTGATAAAAATGTGAATTAAAAATAACGATTATTTTTAGTTTAAATACCATTTAGCACATTGGATAAAGTAAGCAAATTAGAGGGGGCCTTTGAAGTGATTTTAAAGCACCATTGTTGCATATTTAAATCTTTACAGAACAGAATACCAACCGTTTCTTTAGTTATTCACAATGACACTTATGGTTACACTACTTGCTTTTCCCAGTATGGTTTGTGAAACTAAACTTAGTGCCTAGTTAAGAATGGCTAGAAGAATGCACGCAACTTTCCAAATGCAAGATAAGCCCATGCAATAAAGGTCACATATTCCAAGAATTGACACACATTTGTTTTAATAAAAAAAAAACACATTAAACAACATTTAACAAAGCTTTGCCATAAAAATGAAATAAAAATCAATCAGTAGCATTTCAGAACATAATGGACAAAATTAACCTAATTTCAATAGAAAACATGACTTAAATCAATATTTGCCATTCATTAAAAAAAAAAACAAAAAAAAAAAACACCAATACCATCATTTCAATATATATACACACACACACACACACAACCATCTTAGTTGTGCATTTCAATACAAAGTCATTTTTGTATTATTTTTACAGCACTCTTCTTAGTCAAAGGTTTTTTAGCTGGTGTAATAGGAGGCGTTGTTGGCTCAGATGGTCTTTTAACTGGAGACTTGGGTTCTGGAGTGCTTTGTGTCTCTGTGACACAGAGGACAGGGTTGATTTCATCGATATTCACTTCAAATAAATCCTCATCACTGGGATGAGCGGATGAAGCGTTTTCAATATTGGTGACTTCCAAACAGTTATTATATGTTAAAGTCAGTTCATCGGAGGATAGAAAGAGTTCTTCTATATCTTGTGAATCACAAGTTGACAGTTCAAGTTCTGGTGCTATGAATTTTGACAAAGTTGAGTTCGAAACCGTAAGAGAAGTTATTTGACTGTCTTGATTTATCTCAATTATTCCATTGCATTTTGTTATATAGCTTTTTGTGTTCCGTAGAATTTTGCAAGTCGGGCAACGGTGAAATTGCTGTTTGATGTTGAATTGTTCTTGTGATTTGTGGCATTTTGGACATTGTTTTTTAATGTTTATTTGCACCCCTATTGGCTTTTGTTTCACCACTGTATTAGGTAGAGAGGGTTCTTTACTGATTTTAGGGCCTTGACCAGGTGGGAAAACTTGGTCCTGTGCAATAGGTTCCATGGTTGTTTTCAGGGTTGTTGTGAGGCTCTTAAGGCTGTTGTACAGTCTAGTTTTAAGATTGGTAAAGGTGTAGGAGTTACCTAGTTGCAGTTTTGAAACTTGGTTTTCCCAAAGAGTAAGTTGAATTTCTCCAGATGGATCTTGCAAGGAACATTCTTGGATCTCACAGTCTGTACCCCAGGCCTTTACAGTAGTTGCGTTGTTTAGCTTGCATACTGTTGCAGATATTTTAGTGATCTGAAAATTTAAAGAAAATCGTACATGTACAATCAAAAATATACATCAATAAACATGATTACAAGGGAAATGTATACAACTGCTGTTGTGGTCATAAGAAGAGGAAATAGCCAAACTTTTCCACACATTAACCAATTTGAAACGCATTAATCATGTTTGTAAAGCATCTAGCAAAGATAACTGAGAAGCAGAGTAATCTTTGCCTGTGCATCTGAAAAATCTTTCACATTTTAGCATTTTTTTGAACGTCAGGCTACTTTAAAATGTTTTTCTCCCCATAAAAACGATTTTGCACAATCTACAGAGGGCTAATATATGTGATTGTACTACTCTCCAGAGCATTACTACAACAAGTAAACAACCCTGTAGGCTATTTACACAGTGAGAAGGTTGAAAAAAAAACAGCTTACCAATTGTCGTGATCCCAGAGTTTTTGCTTCTTCTACAGTGAGTTTTTCTATCTCTTTTGGTGGTTTGTGGGGAAATGTAGACGTTGCGACTTCCACAGCAGTACTCCGATCACACTGAATGAAATATTCAGAATTATTGAGGCCTAAAGAATGAAAAAAGTGAGAATTGATATGGGCTTGTTTGTACAATGAATTTGAAAGGAATACGATTACTGAAAGTTTATCAGATAGAAAACAGGATTAAATAGCTAGACTACCACTTACTTGGCTTTTTTGTTATGTTTGACAGTTTAACCGCTGTCCGATTTAATGCTAATGTTGTCCAAGTTTGATGTTTTTCGTGCGCAAAGATGACAGCTTGGTGATATTCACTGCGACCTGTTTGCAAAGTTGCATTAAAAAACTTTGAGTTTGTTCTAGACAGTTGCACTCTGGAAACTGCATGAATGTAAACATAAATGCAGTTGTCAGATTCACTGGTCTCTGGTCTATTTAAATATTTGTTCATTTTTGCTGTTGCATGAAAAAAGAGGTTTGCAAGTGGTGTGATTTATAGTAGATTAGGCCTACTAGAACAGAAATTGACAATGCTTGGTATGCAATTAACAAACGATTCAATTAGGGTGATTGCAGGAATTAGTAATACATTCATCAAATTGCTGAGTTAATCATTTTAGAATTGGGAAGCTTGGTTTAGTGGAGGCAAGAAATGGATCTGAAAGTCTGCTGGAAATAATTGAAAGGTAAATTTACTTGTATAATGCCTTTTAGGGATGGAGAAATGAAGCCTCTTGAACTTAATTAAGCTTTACTCTGATTGTTTTGGGAAAATATTCAAAGCATCAGGAGCAGCAATAAACCTGGAGTGCAGCTCTGTGTATAATGATAGTGTATTGTTTGATGTGTAATGATATTTTGTTGCTTATTTGAGAATAAATAATTGTATACATTATGTAAATTCTTTAGGTTAGCTTTTACTAGTCTTTTTGGCAATATACCTCAACTAATTGATGTTGATCCAAATAATGTACTGTTAGAATAGTAACTATTTGTAATTTAACATTCATGTAGTAACTAATTAACTTCTATTTACAATTACAATTTATTTTTTAAAACAATTCTTAATGTTAGATAATACAAAAATGTTCATGTATTTTAATGTGATTTTATGGTTTACTATTATGATAAAATTACTTTTATTTATTGTCCACATGACGAGAAGGAAAAACTGATATTCAAGTCACTAAGTAAGTCTAATGTTTATGGGACTTAAAATAATTAAAAGATATGCATATGTACACATTCAAATGTTTAATGTCAGATCAGTTAATATTGTGGAGTTGGTCAAACCATTTCTTGTATGGAATTGAAAGTATTCTTTACTATATACTTTGCAATAAAATGTTGCCAGTGGTTGATCAATTGAATAGGCATTTGTGTTCTGTTTGAAGCTTTATGTATTTAACTTGAAATGTAAAAAAGGCAGCACAATTTAAAAAAATAGAGGTTTACCTAGACCACCACAAACATCTTATCATACCCTTCTGCTCTCCAGTTCACTACTTTACACACAATGCACAAACACATATATGAAGTTGAGAATTAACACATGGAGGCAAAAAAAAAAGAGGATACGACTATACATAGGAAGAAAACAACCAATTTATGTAACTGCTTACAATGCAATTAGAATAGTTGAAAGTCAATGACTGCTCATTTGTTCACAAACCTTTCTGGATATTTAAGACTTCAGGTAAGAATCAACATAGAATGAACAAAAACACATTTCTAATCCCAAAAGAAAGATTACAACAATGCTTATCTGGATAATAAAGGAATTGAAATGACAACTTAACACATTTTTTTTTTAAATTAAAGTTGTCCCACATGGGGCTTGAACCCACTATCTCTGGGTCAGATATCTGTCACTCATCTCATTGCACCACTTGGAAGTTGTGTTTTGGCCAAGATGCAGAAGATCCATAGTTCAAGTGAGAAGCAACTCAAAATGAAGAATTTTTAAATAAATTATCTGTGTGTTCTATTCTACTAGCTCCTTCACCTGGAACAGAAGCAACTTGTCCACCACTTAAAGCCTTATGGTTTAGCCTGATAACTGAAGAGCCACATTAGAAAGAATGGCATCTGGCTAGCATGCTAACCAATTAGTATGCTAAGCTAACTAAGATAAGGCAACAAACACAGGCTAGATCAACTGCAGAGAGGAAGATCTTTGGTATGGGGGCTACTATCAAAAACCTGTTCATCATTTCTGTGCAGCTCGGTCCAAAGATCATCTGATCACACGTTGGACTACTCACTACAAGTGTTTCATAATCAATTAATTTCATAATACACAATTTTAAAGTTGTCCCACACGGGACTCGAACCCACTATCTATGGGTTAGATGCCTGTCACTCATCTCGTTGAGCCACTTGCCAGACATGCATCCACACAGCTGCCGAAATTCAATATTTTCAAGAGAGAATCAAGTCAAAATTAAGAATTTTGAAGTAAATGGAGAACATTTTGTATTTAAAAAGTTTAGATTAAATCATCCAAAATTGGTCAGATTACTACTCATTACCATCACTACAAGTGTGCCAATTTTCTAACTTGTGGTTCATACGGCTGCCATTGACTACCCTTCTGGAAGAAGAACAACAATGAATTGGACGTAAAAGCACTGCATGTTGTGTGTGGCAGCTTCAGATGAGATCATTCTTATGCACAATGCCTGGAACAGATGCAACTTCTGCATCTTTTCCTGCCACAGTACCTCATGCGGTCTGGGCACATGTCACACTGAGTGGCGAACCCACGACGCTGAACATCGGGATCCGTGGTGTAACACGTTGAGCTAATCACTCATGCACGTTCACCAGCCTGCTGAGTAGAGGTTTCAGTGTGAGAATGAGTTCACAAAAAAGTTCCATGACATGTTAACCAGATTAGCATGCTAAGCTAGCTTATTGCTAATTTAGCTTATGACGTGGTACATCCAATCCTGGCAAAATAGATATCATCGGATTCGACATGATGCAAGGAATCGATAGACACCAATTTTATGATTTTGTGACAAACTGTTCACAAGTTACAGCCTCTTAGCCAATTTTGGGTTGACCTTGTTAAATTTGTGACATCATAACTTTTTTATTACAGTATAGCAAAAAAATCGGGAACAGTACTTTTATGCGGCTCGGTCCGAAGATCATTTGAGCAAATTTTGGACAATTTTGGACAAATTTTGAAGGAGGAGTAGCGAAAAAACTGTTTTACATTCGCTCCAATATGGCGGCCAGTCACATTGTTGGAAAATGACAAATGAGATATCGTCTAAATCGGCATAAACCAAGGAACATAATGTCATAAAGAACTCAAAATTTGAACAATATTTTCAAATGTTATAAGCGTTTTTTCAAAAAACAATGATATATCTGGAACACTAGGTGGCGCTGTGATCAAACTTCTCATGTCGCTTTAGGACATGGTGTCGGTCATCCCTACCAAATTGTGTGCTGATATGTCAAATAGTTTAAAAGATATTGCAATTTATGACAAAATTCAAAATGGCGGACACGTGGTACATCCCATCATGGCAAAATCGATATCCACGGATTCGGCATGATGCAAGGAATCCATAGATACCAGAATTATGAATTTCTGACAAACTGTTCAAAAGTTATTGGCCAAAATAGCAATTTGTCATATCTCATGACCCGTAGGTGGCGCTATTCCCAACTTTGGTATGGGACCTCAGAACATGCTTCCGATGAAGTGTACCAATTTTCGTTTTGATTGATCAAACTTTGGCCGAGATACAGCCTCTTAGCCTATTTTGGGTGGACCTCGTTAAGTTTGCGACATTATAACTTTTATTTTTCCAGTATAACAAAAAAATCGGGAACAGTACTTTTATGCGGCTCAGTCTGAAGATCATTTGAGTGCATGTTTGGAGAAAATTGGACAAAATTTGAAGGAGGAGTAGCGAAAAAACTGAATACTGTACATTTCAAAATGGCCACTACTGTAATGGGCGGGGTCTTAATGTAAGGTATTGGTTGTGATCAGCATGATGAGTGGAATCAGGTGTACTAAGTTTCATGTCTCTAGATCAAAGGGTTCAAAAGTTATAACCATTTCAATGTTGAATTTTTGAACTGGTGGTGGCGCTATAGAGTTGGTCCTAGAGGGTCAAAAATTGGTCCAATTACTATTCATTAGCATCACTACAAGTGTGCCAAATTTCATCATTTTCCTATGTACGGTTGATAGGGCTGCCATAGACTTCCATTTGCGGAAGAAGAAGAATAATAATAATAATAAATATAGCTGCAAGCAGCAACACGGGGCCAAGCCCTGCAAGGCACCGCAATTAGAACAATTACAGCAAAGTTCAAAGGCTTGGCACCGCAATTAGAACAAGTACAGCAAAGTTCAAAGGCTTGGCACCGCAAGCAGAACAAGTACTGCAAACTGCAAGTACAGCAAGCTGCAAGTACAGCAAGCACAGCAAGTACAGCAAGCACAGCAAGTACAGCAAGTACAACAAGTACAGCAAGTACAGCAAGCACAGCAAGTACAGCAAGCACAGCAAGTACAGCAAGTACTGCAAGTACAGCAGCGCATCAAGCATTTAAGCACCAATAGCAGTGCAGAGCCGCAAGAACAAAAACAGCACAAATTGAATATACATGTAAATGAAGCACAGCGAGCATTTAAGCACCAACAGCAGAGCCGGAAGGAATTGAAATGACAACTTTATACACAAATTTTAAAGTCGTCCCACATGGGACTCGAACCCACGACCAGAATGGTTCGGGATTCGAGATGCATGGTTTAGCCGATTGCGCCACTCAGAGGACGTGAATTTCAAAACAGCAGAGGAGAGGGTTCAGTGTGAGAATGAGTTCACAAAAAAGTTCCATGACATGTTAACCAGATTAGCATGCTAAGCTAGCTTATTGCTAATTTAGCTTATGACGTGGTACATCCAATCCTGGCAAAATAGATATCATCGGATTCGACATGATGCAAGGAATCGATAGACACCAATTTTATGATTTTGTGACAAACTGTTCACAAGTTACAGCCTCTTAGCCAATTTTGGGTTGACCTTGTTAAATTTGTGACATCATAACTTTTTTATTACAGTATAGCAAAAAAATCGGGAACAGTACTTTTATGCGGCTCGGTCCGAAGATCATTTGAGCAAATTTTGGACAATTTTGGACAAATTTTGAAGGAGGAGTAGCGAAAAAACTGTTTTACATTCGCTCCAATATGGCGGCCAGTCACATTGTTGGAAAATGACAAATGAGATATCGTCTAAATCGGCATAAACCAAGGAACATAATGTCATAAAGAACTCAAAATTTGAACAATATTTTCAAATGTTATAAGCGTTTTTTCAAAAAACAATGATATATCTGGAACACTAGGTGGCGCTGTGATCAAACTTCTCATGTCGCTTTAGGACATGGTGTCGGTCATCCCTACCAAATTGTGTGCTGATATGTCAAATAGTTTAAAAGATATTGCAATTTATGACAAAATTCAAAATGGCGGACACGTGGTACATCCCATCATGGCAAAATCGATATCCACGGATTCGGCATGATGCAAGGAATCCATAGATACCACAATTATGAATTTCTGACAAACTGTTCAAAAGTTATTGGCCAAAATAGCAATTTGTCATATCTCATGACCCGTAGCTGGCGCTATTCCCAACTTTGGTATGGGACCTCAGAACATGCTTCCGATGAAGTGTACCAATTTTCGTTTTGATTGATCAAACTTTGGCCGAGATACAGCCT
Source organism: Rhinichthys klamathensis goyatoka (assembly GCF_029890125.1). Lineage (NCBI taxonomy): Eukaryota > Metazoa > Chordata > Actinopteri > Cypriniformes > Leuciscidae > Rhinichthys > Rhinichthys klamathensis. The sequence goes on from NW_026607023.1 coordinate 275,949, forward strand.
CTTAGCCTATTTTGGGTGGACCTCGTTAAGTTTGCGACATTATAACTTTTATTTTTCCAGTATGACAAAAAAATCGGGAACAGTACTTTTATGCGGCTCAGTCCGAAGATCATTTGAGCACATGGTTGGAGAAAATTGGACAAAATTTGAAGGAGGAGTAGCGAAATAACTGAATACTGTACATTTCAAAATGACCACTACTGTAATGGGCGGGGTCTTAATGTAAGGTATTGGTTGTGATCAGCATGATGAGTGGAATCAGGTGTACTAAGTTTCATGTCTCTAGATCAAAGGGTTCAAAAGTTATAACCATTTCAATGTTGAATTTTTGAACTGGTGGTGGCGCTATAGAGTTGGTCCTAGAGGGTCAAAAATTGGTCCAATTACTATTCATTAGCATCACTACAAGTGTGCCAAATTTCATCATTTTCCTATGTACGGTTCATAGGGCTGCCATAGACTTCCATTTGCGGAAGAAGAAGAAGAAGAAGAATAATAATAATAAATATAGCTGCAAGCAGCAACACGGGGCCAAGCCCTGCAAGGCACCGCAATTAGAACAATTACAGCAAAGTTAAAAGGCTTGGCACCGCAATTAGAACAAGTACAGCAAAGTTGAAAGGCTTGGCACCGCAAGCAGAACAAGTACTGCAAACTGCAAGTACAGCAAACTGCAAGTACAGCAAGCACAGCAAGTACAGCAAGTACTGCAAGTACAGCAGCGCATCAAGCATTTAAGCACCAATAGCAGTGCAGAGCCGCAAGAACAAAAACAGCACAAATTGAATATACATGTAAATGAAGCACAGCGAGCATTTAAGCACCAACAGCAGAGCAGAGCCGGAAGGAATTGAAATGACAACTTTATACAGAATTTTAAAGTCGTCCCACATGGGACTCGAACCCACGACCAGAATGGTTCGGGATTCGAAATGCATGGTTTAGCTGATTGCGCCACTCAGAAGACATGAATTTCAAAACAGCAGAGGAGAGGGTTCAGTGTGAGAATGAGTTCACAAAAAAGTTCCATAAGCATGCTAAGCTAGCTTATTGCTAATTTAGCTTATGACGTGGTCCATCCAATCCTGGCAAAATAGATATCATCGGATTCGACATGATGCAAGGAATCGATAGACACCAATTTTATGATTTTGTGACAAACTGTTCACAAGTTACAGCCTCTTAGCCAATTTTGGGTTGACCTTGTTAAATTTGTGACATCATAACTTTTTTATTACAGTATAGCAAAAAAATCGGGAACAGTACTTTTATGCGGCTCGGTCCGAAGATCATTTGAGCAAATTTTGGACAATTTTGGACAAATTTTGAAGGAGGAGTAGCGAAAAAACTGTTTTACATTCGCTCCAATATGGCGGCCAGTCACATTGTTGGAAAATGACAAATGAGATATCGTCTAAATCGGCATAAACCAAGGAACATAATGTCATAAAGAACTCAAAATTTGAACAATATTTTCAAATGTTATAAGCGTTTTTTCAAAAAACAATGATATATCTGGAACACTAGGTGGCGCTGTGATCAAACTTCTCATGTCGCTTTAGGACATGGTGTCGGTCATCCTTACCAAATTGTGTGCTGATATGTCAAATAGTTTAAAAGATATTGCAATTTATGACAAAATTCAAAATGGCGGACACGTGGTACATCCCATCATGGCAAAATCGATATCCACGGATTCGGCATGACGCAAGGAATCCATAGATACCACAATTATGAATTTCTGACAAACTGTTGAAAAGTTATTGGCCAAAATAGCAATTTGTCATATCTCATGACCCGTAGGTGGCGCTATTCCCAACTTTGGCATGGGACCTCAGAACATGCTTCCGATGAAGTGTACCAATTTTCGTTTTGATTGATCAAACTTTGGCCGAGATACAGCCTCTTAGCCAATTTTGGGTGGACCTTGTTAAGTTTGCGACATTATAACTTTTTTTTTCCAGTATAACAAAAAAATCGGGAACAGTACTTTTATGCGGCTCAGTCTGAAGATCATTTGAGTGCATGTTTGGAGAAAATTGGACAAAATTTGAAGGAGGAGTAGCGAAATAACTGAATACTGTACATTTCAAAATGGCCACTACTGTAATGGGCGGGGTCTTAATGTAAGGTATTGGTTGTGATCAACATGATGAGAGGAATCAGGTGTACCAAGTTTCATGTCTCTAGATCAAAGGGTTCAAAAGTTATAACCATTTCAATGTTACAATTTTGAACTGGTGGTGGCGCTATAGAGTTGGTCCTAGAGGGTCAAAAATTGGTCCAATTACTATTCATTAGCATCACTACAAGTGTGCCAAATTTCATCATTTTCCTATGTACGGTTCATAGGGCTGCCATAGACTTCCATTTGCGGAAGAAGAATAATAATAATAATAAGAAAACCAACAGATACAATAGGTGCCTCTGCACCTTCGGTGCTTGGCCCCTAATAAGAATATAGCTGCAAGCAGCAACACGGGGCCAAGCCCTGCAAGGCACCGCAATTAGAACAATTACAGCAAAGTTCAAAGGCTTGGCACCGCAATTAGAACAAGTACAGCAAAGTTCAAAGGCTTGGCACCGCAAGCAGAACAAGTACTGCAAACTGCAAGTACAGCAAGCTGCAAGTACAGCAAGCACAGCAAGTACAGCAAGCACAGCAAGTACAGCAAGTACAACAAGTACAGCAAGTACAGCAAGCACAGCAAGTACAGCAAGTACTGCAAGTACAGCAGCGCATCAAGCATTTAAGCACCAATAGCAGTGCAGAGCCGCAAGAACAAAAACAGCACAAATTGAATATACATGTAAATGAAGCTCAGCGAGCATTTAAGCACCAACAGCAGAGCAGAGCCGGAAGGAATTGAAATGACAACTTTATACACAATTTTAAAGTCGTCCCACATGGGACTCGAACCCACGACCAGAATGGTTCGGGATTCGAAATGCATGGTTTAGCTGATTGCACCACTCAGAGGACGTGAATTTCAAAACAGCAGAGGAGAGGGTTCAGTGTGAGAATAAGTTCACAAAAAAGTTCCATGACATGTTAACCAGATTAGCATGCTAAGCTAGCTTAATGCTAATTTAGCTTATGACGTGGTACATCCAATCCTGGCAAAATAGATATCATCGGATTCGACATGATGCAAGGAATCGATAGACACCAATTTTATGATTTTGTGACAAACTGTTCACAAGTTACAGCCTCTGAACCAATGTTGGGTTGACCTTGTTAAATTTGCGACATCATAACTTTTTTTTTCCAGTATAGCAAAAAAATCGGGAACAGTACTTCTGTGCGGCTCGGTCCGAAGATCATTTTAAGCAAATTTTGGACAATTTTGGACAAATTTTGAAGGAGGAGTAGCAAAAAAACTGTTTTACATTCACTCCAATATGGCGGCCAGTCACATTGTTGGAAAATAGCATATGAGATATCGTTGAAATCGGCATAAGCCAAGGAATATATTGACATAAAGAAATCAAATTTCAAGCAATGATAGCAAAAGTTATAAGCGTTTTTTCAAAAAACAATGATATCTCTGGAACACTAGGTGGCGCTGTGATCAAACTTCTCAAGTACCTTCGGGCCATGCTAATGATGATCCATACCAAATGTGGTGAGGAAATTTCAAATAGTTTAAAAGATATTACAAATTATGACAAAATTCAAAATGGCGGACACGTGGTACATCCCATCATGGCAAAATCGATATCCACGGATTCGGCATGATGCAAGGAATCCATAGATACCACAATTATGATTTTCTGACAAACTGTTCAAAAGTTATTGGCCAAAATAGCAATTTGTCATATCTCATGACCCGTAGGTGGCGCTATTCCCAACATTGGCATGGGACCTCAGAACATGCTTCGGATGAAGTGTACCAATTTTCGTTTCGATTGATCAAACTTTGGCCGAGATACAGCCTCTTAGCCAATTTTGGGTGGACCTCGTTAAGTTTGCGACATTATAACTTTTTTTTTTCCAGTATAACAAAAAAATCGGGAACAGTACTTTTATGCGGCTCAGTCTGAAGATCATTTGAGTGCATGTTTGGAGAAAATTGGACAAAATTTGAAGGAGGAGTAGCGAAAAAACGGAATACTGTACATTTCAAAATGGCCACTACTGTAATGGGCGGGGTCTTAATGTAAGGTATTGGTTGTGATCAGAATGATGAGAGGAATCAGGTGTACCAAGTTTCATGTCTCTAGATCAAAGGGTTCAAAAGTTATAACCATTTCAATGTTGAATTTTTGAACTGGTGGTGGCGCTATAGAGTTGGTTCTAGAGACTCAATATTTGGCTCAATTACTTTTCATGACCATCACTATAAGTGTGCCAAATTTCATCATTTTCCTATGTACGGTTCATAGGGCTGCCATAGACTTCCATTTGCGGAAGAAGAAGAAGAAGAATAATAATAATAATAAATATAGCTGCAAGCAGCAACACGGGGCCAAGCCCTGCAAGGCACCGCAATTAGAACAATTACAGCAAAGTTCAAAGGCTTGGCACCGCAATTAGAACAATTAAAGCAAAGTTAAAAGGCTTGGCACCACAATTAGAACAAGTACAGCAAAGTTCAAAGGCTTGGCACCGCAATTTAGAACAAGTACAGCAAAGTTCAAAGGCTTGGCACCGCAAGCAGAACAAGTACTGCAAACTGCAAGTACAGCAAGCTGCAAGTACAGCAAGTACTGCAAGTACAGCAAACACAGCAAGTACAGCAAGTACTGCAAACACAGCAAGTACAGCAAGTACTGCAAGCACAGCAAGTACTGCAAGTACAGCAGCGCATCAAGCATTTAAGCACCAATAGCACTGCAGAGCCGCAAGAACAAAAACAGCACAAATTGAATATACATGTAAATGAAGCACAGCTAGCATTTAAGCACCAACAGCAGAGCAGAGCCGGAAGGAATTGAAATGACAACTTTATAAACAATTTTAAAGTCGTCCCACATGGGACTCGAACCCACGACCAGAATGGTTCGGGATTCGAGATGCATGGTTTAGCTGATTGCGCCACTCAGAGGACGTGAATTTCAAAACGGCAGAGGAGAGGGTTCAGTGTGAGAATGAGTGACATGTTAACCAGATTAGCATGCTAAGCTAGCTTAATGCTAATTTAGCTTATGACGTGGTACATCCAATCCTGGCAAAATAGATATCATCGGATTCGACATGATGCAAGGAATCGATAGACACCAATTTTATGATTTTGTGACAAACTGTTCACAAGTTACAGCCTCTTAGCCAATTTTGGGTTGACCTTGTTACATTTGTGACATCATAACTTTTTTATTACAGTATAGCAAAAAAATCGGGAACAGTACTTTTATGCGGCTCGGTCCGAAGATCATTTGAGCAAATTTTGGACAATTTTGGACAAATTTTGAAGGAGGAGTAGCGAAAAAACTGTTTTACATTCGCTCCAATATGGCGGCCAGTCACATTGTTGGAAAATGACAAATGAGATATCGTCTAAATCGGCATAAACCAAGGAACATAATGTCATAAAGAACTCAAAATTTGAACAATATTTTCAAATGTTATAAGCGTTTTTTCAAAAAACAATGATATATCTGGAACACTAGGTGGCGCTGTGATCAAACTTCTCATGTCGCTTTAGGACATGGTGTCGGTCATCCCTACCAAATTGTGTGCTGATATGTCAAATAGTTTAAAAGATATTGCAATTTATGACAAAATTCAAAATGGCGGACACGTGGTACATCCCATCATGGCAAAATCGATATCCACGGATTCGGCATGATGCAAGGAATCCATAGATACCACAATTATGATTTTCTGACAAACTGTTCAAAAGTTATTGGCCAAAATAGCAATTTGTCATATCTCATGACCCGTAGGTGGCGCTATTCCCAACTTTGGCATGAGACCTCAGAACATGCTTCCGATGAAGTGTACCAATTTTCGTTTCGATTGATCAAACTTTGGCCGAGATACAGCCTCTTAGCCAATTTTGGGTGGACCTCGTTAAGTTTGCGACATTATAACTTTTTTTTTCCAGTATAACAAAAAAATCGGGAACAGTACTTTTATGCGGCTCAGTCTGAAGATCATTTGAGTGCATGTTTGGAGAAAATTGGACAAAATTTGAAGGAGGAGTAGCGAAATAACTGAATACTGTACATTTCAAAATGGCCACTACTGTAATGGGCGGGGTCTTAATGTAAGGTATTGGTTGTGATCAGCATGATGAGTGGAATCAGGTGTACTAAGTTTCATGTCTCTAGATCAAAGGGTTCAAAAGTTATAACCATTTCAATGTTGAATTTTTGAACTGGTGGTGGCGCTATAGAGTTGGTCCTAGAGGGTCAAAAATTGGTCCAATTACTATTCATTAGCATCACTACAAGTGTGCCAAATTTCATCATTTTCCTATGTACGGTTCATAGGGCTGCCATAGACTTCCATTTGCGGAAGAAGAAGAAGAAGAATAATAATAATAATAATAATAAGAAAACCAACAGATACAATAGGTGCCTCTGCACCTTCGGTGCTTGGCCCCTAATAAAAATAAGAAAACTAACAGATACAATAGGTGCCTCTGCACCTTCGGTGCTTGGCCCCTAAAAAGCTGCAAGCAGCCTTACGGGGCCAAGCCTTCAATGGTTCCATGGGTTCAAAAAGTACTTAAAAATACTTTGCTTTCAAAACTTTAAAAGAAACTTTAATAACCAAAGTATTCTTACTCATTAACTTCTTACCTCACAAAAGAAATGAGATCATCCAGCTGCCGAGGTTCAGTAGTAAAAAAGAGAATGAACTCAAAATAAAGACTTTGCATATAAATGAAACACACGTTGTATTTAATAGGAAGAAAGAATAGTACAATGCGTTTCAGGATGATAAAGAAATTGAAATGACACAACTTTATAAAGTTGTAAGACAAAGGACTTGAACCCACAATCTCTGGGTCATATGCCTGTCACTCATTGAGCCCCTGGAAAGTCATGTGTTTCCATAGATGTAGAAGTTCCATAGTTCAAATGAGAATCAACTCAAAATGAAGATTTAGTATTTAAATGGACAGCATGTTACGTTTAATGAGTTTAGTTGATATTATTGTGATTCACTGTTAGGTGGTTGTCCTGCACCTTTAACAAATAAAGTTAGTCCAAGATGCAGTATATAGATCGATAAAATATTATTTTACAACATTAAGATTAACAGGTTCTTGTAAGAATCTTACAATTCTGGACTTTTGGTACTACTAAGAATATTGAACTGCACTAAAGGAGAGAATGTTTTGTTTTTGCATGTGGGTCCTAAAGTCTGGAGCAGGTTTCCTGATAATATTCACTATTCTGTCAAACATTCCTAGTTTAATTGTAGATTAAACACTTCTCTTTAAACAAGAATTCACGCAATGCATTTTATAATCTTGTAATTTTGTTATATTAGATCTAATACATATTTTTATGTTCTATTTTCAGTTTCTAAATTGTCATGGGCATATTAGATATTAGGTCATTAAGTTAATATTCAGAAAAAATACAAGTACTCCACAGCGACTCTAGGGGTCACTGTTTGACAAATGGAAATTTTGCATGGTGTGTCTTTGATGTAATACAACACTATTAACTAAAGCTTAAAACAATTATTGAACCTGGTCTTTAAACTGTAGAAGTTTGTCAGTTTATAAATCCATTAACACCATATACCTAGCCTCCCTTTGTTCTACTAATGGTCACAATTGTGACCTGACGAATAATCAAGTTTTTTGTATGGATTTTGATATATATTTTTGACGTAATTGTTAAAGATTGTTTAATATCCTTATGTATTCATACATGTTATCTCAGGGAAAAGAAATTGGAATTACATGGGTTAACTGCCATATGCAACTGTAACCTATATTTTTGCTACAAGTACATTACTTTGACAGTCATCTTTGATAATGTCTTGTACAATTAAGTTTTTTTTTTTATGCTGCCTAGAAACAATATTGTGAGAGGTGATAAAAATGTGAATTAAAAATAACGATTATTTTTAGTTTAAATACCATTTAGCACATTGGATAAAGTAAGCAAATTAGAGGGGGCCTTTGAAGTGATTTTAAAGCACCATTGTTGCATATTTAAATCTTTACAGAACAGAATACCAACCGTTTCTTTAGTTATTCACAATGACACTTATGGTTACACTACTTGCTTTTCCCAGTATGGTTTGTGAAACTAAACTTAGTGCCTAGTTAAGAATGGCTAGAAGAATGCACGCAACTTTCCAAATGCAAGATAAGCCCATGCAATAAAGGTCACATATTCCAAGAATTGACACACATTTGTTTTAATAAAAAAAAAACACATTAAACAACATTTAACAAAGCTTTGCCATAAAAATGAAATAAAAATCAATCAGTAGCATTTCAGAACATAAATGGACAAAATTAACCTAATTTCAATAGAAAACATGACTTAAATCAATATTTGCCATTCATTAAAAAAAAAACAAAAAAAAAAAACACCAATACCATCATTTCAATATATATACACACACACACACACACAACCATCTTAGTTGTGCATTTCAATACAAAGTCATTTTTGTATTATTTTTACAGCACTCTTCTTAGTCAAAGGTTTTTTAGCTGGTGTAATAGGAGGCGTTGTTGGCTCAGATGGTCTTTTAACTGGAGACTTGGGTTCTGGAGTGCTTTGTGTCTCTGTGACACAGAGGACAGGGTTGATTTCATCGATATTCACTTCAAATAAATCCTCATCACTGGGATGAGCGGATGAAGCGTTTTCAATATTGGTGACTTCCAAACAGTTATTATATGTTAAAGTCAGTTCATCGGAGGATAGAAAGAGTTCTTCTATATCTTGTGAATCACAAGTTGACAGTTCAAGTTCTGGTGCTATGAATTTTGACAAAGTTGAGTTCGAAACCGTAAGAGAAGTTATTTGACTGTCTTGATTTATCTCAATTATTCCATTGCATTTTGTTATATAGCTTTTTGTGTTCCGTAGAATTTTGCAAGTCGGGCAACGGTGAAATTGCTGTTTGATGTTGAATTGTTCTTGTGATTTGTGGCATTTTGGACATTGTTTTTTAATGTTTATTTGCACCCCTATTGGCTTTTGTTTCACCACTGTATTAGGTAGAGAGGGTTCTTTACTGATTTTAGGGCCTTGACCAGGTGGGAAAACTTGGTCCTGTGCAATAGGTTCCATGGTTGTTTTCAGGGTTGTTGTGAGGCTCTTAAGGCTGTTGTACAGTCTAGTTTTAAGATTGGTAAAGGTGTAGGAGTTACCTAGTTGCAGTTTTGAAACTTGGTTTTCCCAAAGAGTAAGTTGAATTTCTCCAGATGGATCTTGCAAGGAACATTCTTGGATCTCACAGTCTGTACCCCAGGCCTTTACAGTAGTTGCGTTGTTTAGCTTGCATACTGTTGCAGATATTTTAGTGATCTGAAAATTTAAAGAAAATCGTACATGTACAATCAAAAATATACATCAATAAACATGATTACAAGGGAAATGTATACAACTGCTGTTGTGGTCATAAGAAGAGGAAATAGCCAAACTTTTCCACACATTAACCAATTTGAAACGCATTAATCATGTTTGTAAAGCATCTAGCAAAGATAACTGAGAAGCAGAGTAATCTTTGCCTGTGCATCTGAAAAATCTTTCACATTTTAGCATTTTTTTGAACGTCAGGCTACTTTAAAATGTTTTTCTCCCCATAAAAACGATTTTGCACAATCTACAGAGGGCTAATATATGTGATTGTACTACTCTCCAGAGCATTACTACAACAAGTAAACAACCCTGTAGGCTATTTACACAGTGAGAAGGTTGAAAAAAAAACAGCTTACCAATTGTCGTGATCCCAGAGTTTTTGCTTCTTCTACAGTGAGTTTTTCTATCTCTTTTGGTGGTTTGTGGGGAAATGTAGACGTTGCGACTTCCACAGCAGTACTCCGATCAGACTGAATGAAATATTCAGAATTATTGAGGCCTAAAGAATGAAAAAAGTGAGAATTGATATGGGCTTGTTTGTACAATGAATTTGAAAGGAATACGATTACTGAAAGTTTATCAGATAGAAAACAGGATTAAATAGCTAGACTACCACTTACTTGGCTTTTTTGTTATGTTTGACAGTTTAACCGCTGTCCGATTTAATGCTAATGTTGTCCAAGTTTGATGTTTTTCGTGCGCAAAGATGACAGCTTGGTGATATTCACTGCGACCTGTTTGCAAAGTTGCATTAAAAAACTTTGAGTTTGTTCTAGACAGTTGCACTCTGGAAACTGCATGAATGTAAACATAAATGCAGTTGTCAGATTCACTGGTCTCTGGTCTATTTAAATATTTGTTCATTTTTGCTGTTGCATGAAAAAAGAGGTTTGCAAGTGGTGTGATTTATAGTAGATTAGGCCTACTAGAACAGAAATTGACAATGCTTGGTATGCAATTAACAAACGATTCAATTAGGGTGATTGCAGGAATTAGTAATACATTCATCAAATTGCTGAGTTAATCATTTTAGAATTGGGAAGCTTGGTTTAGTGGAGGCAAGAAATGGATCTGAAAGTCTGCTGGAAATAATTGAAAGGTAAATTTACTTGTATAATGCCTTTTAGGGATGGAGAAATGAAGCCTCTTGAACTTAATTAAGCTTTACTCTGATTGTTTTGGGAAAATATTCAAAGCATCAGGAGCAGCAATAAACCTGGAGTGCAGCTCTGTGTATAATGATAGTGTATTGTTTGATGTGTAATGATATTTTGTTGCTTATTTGAGAATAAATAATTGTATACATTATGTAAATTCTTTAGGTTAGCTTTTACTAGTCTTTTTGGCAATATACCTCAACTAATTGATGTTGATCCAAATAATGTACTGTTAGAATAGTAACTATTTGTAATTTAACATTCATGTAGTAACTAATTAACTTCTATTTACAATTACAATTTATTTTTTAAAACAATTCTTAATGTTAGATAATACAAAAATGTTCATGTATTTTAATGTGATTTTATGGTTTACTATTATGATAAAATTACTTTTATTTATTGTCCACATGACGAGAAGGAAAAACTGATATTCAAGTCACTAAGTAAGTCTAATGTTTATGGGACTTAAAATAATTAAAAGATATGCATATGTACACATTCAAATGTTTAATGTCAGATCAGTTAATATTGTGGAGTTGGTCAAACCATTTCTTGTATGGAATTGAAAGTATTCTTTACTATATACTTTGCAATAAAATGTTGCCAGTGGTTGATCAATTGAATAGGCATTTGTGTTCTGTTTGAAGCTTTATGTATTTAACTTGAAATGTAAAAAAGGCAGCACAATTTAAAAAAATAGAGGTTTACCTAGACCACCACAAACATCTTATCATACCCTTCTGCTCTCCAGTTCACTACTTTACACACAATGCACAAACACATATATGAAGTTGAGAATTAACACATGGAGGCAAAAAAAAAAAGAGGATACGACTATACATAGGAAGAAAACAACCAATTTATGTAACTGCTTACAATGCAATTAGAATAGTTGAAAGTCAATGACTGCTCATTTGTTCACAAACCTTTCTGGATATTTAAGACTTCAGGTAAGAATCAACATAGAATGAACAAAAACACATTTCTAATCCCAAAAGAAAGATTACAACAATGCTTATCTGGATAATAAAGGAATTGAAATGACAACTTAACACATTTTTTTTTAAAATTAAAGTTGTCCCACATGGGGCTTGAACCCACTATCTCTGGGTCAGATATCTGTCACTCATCTCATTGCACCACTTGGAAGTTGTGTTTTGGCCAAGATGCAGAAGATCCATAGTTCAAGTGAGAAGCAACTCAAAATGAAGAATTTTTAAATAAATTATCTGTGTGTTCTATTCTACTAGCTCCTTCACCTGGAACAGAAGCAACTTGTCCACCACTTAAAGCCTTATGGTTTAGCCTGATAACTGAAGAGCCACATTAGAAAGAATGGCATCTGGCTAGCATGCTAACCAATTAGTATGCTAAGCTAACTAAGATAAGGCAACAAACACAGGCTAGGTCAACTGCAGAGAGGAAGATCTTTGGTATGGGGGCTACTATCAAAAACCTGTTCATCATTTCTGTGCAGCTCGGTCCAAAGATCATCTGATCACACGTTGGACTACTCACTACAAGTGTTTCATAATCAATTAATTTCATAATACACAATTTTAAAGTTGTCCCACACGGGACTCGAACCCACTATCTATGGGTTAGATGCCTGTCACTCATCTCGTTGAGCCACTTGCCAGACATGCATCTACACAGCTGCCGAAATTCAATATTTTCAAGAGAGAATCAAGTCAAAATTAAGAATTTTGAAGTAAATGGAGAACATTTTGTATTTAAAAAGTTTAGATTAAATCATCCAAAATTGGTCAGATTACTACTCATTACCATCACTACAAGTGTGCCAATTTTCTAACTTGTGGTTCATAGGGCTGCCATTGACTACCCTTCTGGAAGAAGAACAACAATGAATTGGACGTAAAAGCACTGCATGTTGTGTGTGGCAGCTTCAGATGAGATCATTCTTATGCACAATGCCTGGAACAGATGCAACTTCTGCATCTTTTCCTGCCACAGTACCTCATGCGGTCTGGGCACATGTCACACTGAGTGGCGAACCCACGACGCTGAACATCGGGATCCGTGGTGTAACACGTTGAGCTAATCACTCATGCACGTTCACCAGCCTGCTGAGTAGAGGTTTCAGTGTGAGAATGAGTTCACAAAAAGTTCCATGACATGTTAACCAGATAAGCATGCTAAGCTAGCTTAATGCTAATTTAGCTTATAACGTGGTACATCCAATCCTGGCAAAATAGATATCGTCGGATTCGACATGATGCAAGGAATCGATAGACACCAATTTTATGATTTTGTGACAAACTGTTCACAAGTTACAGCCTCTTAGCCAATTTTGGGTTGACCTTGTTAAATTTGTGACATCATAACTTTTTTATTACAGTATAGCAAAAAAATCGGGAACAGTACTTTTATGCGGCTCGGTCCGAAGATCATTTGAGCAAATTTTGGACAATTTTGGACAAATTTTGAAGGAGGAGTAGCGAAAAAACTGTTTTACATTCGCTCCAATATGGCGGCCAGTCACATTGTTGGAAAATGACAAATGAGATATCGTCTAAATCGGCATAAACCAAGGAACATAATGTCATAAAGAACTCAAAATTTGAACAATATTTTCAAATGTTATAAGCGTTTTTTCAAAAAACAATGATATATCTGGAACACTAGGTGGCGCTGTGATCAAACTTCTCATGTCGCTTTAGGACATGGTGTCGGTCATCCCTACCAAATTGTGTGCTGATATGTCAAATAGTTTAAAAGATATTGCAATTTATGACAAAATTCAAAATGGCGGACACGTGGTACATCCCATCATGGCAAAATCGATATCCACGGATTCGGCATGACGCAAGGAATCCATAGATACCACAATTATGAATTTCTGACAAACTGTTCAAAAGTTATTGGCCAAAATAGCAATTTGTCATATCTCATGACCCGTAGGTGGCGCTATTCCCAACTTTGGCATGGGACCTCAGAACATGCTTCCGATGAAGTGTACCAATTTTCGTTTCCATTGATCAAACTTTGGCCGAGATACAGCCTCTTAGCCAATTTTGGGTGGACCTCGTTAAGTTTGTGACATTATAACTTTTTTTTTCCAGTATAACAAAAAAATCGGGAACAGTACTTTTATGCGGCTCAGTCTGAAGATCATTTGAGTGCATGTTTGGAGAAAATTGGACAAAATTTGAAGGAGGAGTAGCGAAATAACTGAATACTGTACATTTCAAAATGGCCACTACTGTAATGGGCGGGGTCTTAATGTAAGGTATTGGTTGTGATCAGCATGATGAGTGGAATCAGGTGTACTAAGTTTCATGTCTCTAGATCAAAGGGTTCAAAAGTTATAACCATTTCAATGTTGAATTTTTGAACTGGTGGTGGCGCTATAGAGTTGGTCCTAGAGGGTCAAAAATTGGTCCAATTACTATTCATTAGCATCACTACAAGTGTGCCAAATTTCATCATTTTCCTATGTACGGTTCATAGGGCTGCCATAGACTTCCATTTGCGGAAGAAGAAGAAGAAGAATAATAATAATAATAATAAATATAGCTGCAAGCAGCAACACGGGGCCAAGCCCTGCAAGGCACCGCAATTAGAACAAGTACAGCAAAGTTCAAAGGCTTAGCAGAACAAGTACTGCAAACTGCAAGTACAGCAAGCTGCAAGTACAGCAAGTACTGCAAGTACAGCAAACACAGCAAGTACAGCAAGTACTGCAAACACAGCAAGTACAGCAAGTACTGCAAGCACAGCAAGCACAGCAAGTACTGCAAGTACAGCAGCGCATCAAGCATTTAAGCACCAATAGCAGTGCAGAGCCGCAAGAACAAAAAGAGAACAAATTGAATATACATGTAAATGAAGCACAGCGAGCATTTAAGCACCAACAGCAGAGCAGAGCCGGAAGGAATTGAAATGACAACTTTATACACAATTTTAAAGTCGTCTCACATGGGACTCGAACCCACAACCACAATGGTTTGGGATTCGAGAAGCATGGTTTAGCCGATTGCGCCACTCAGAGGACGTGAATTTCAAACCAGCAGAGGAGAGGGTTCAGTGTGAGAATGAGTTCACAAAAAAGTTCCATGACATGTTAACCAGATTAGCATGCTAAGCTAGCTTATTGCTAATTTAGCTTATGACGTGGTACATCCAATCCTGGCAAAATAGATATCATCGGATTCGACATGATGCAAGGAATCGATAGACACCAATTTTATGATTTTGTGATAAACTGTTCACAAGTTACAGCCTCTTAGCCAATTTTGGGTTGACCTTGTTAAATTTGTGACATCATAACTTTTTTATTACAGTATAGCAAAAAAATCGGGAACAGTACTTTTATGCGGCTCGGTCCGAAGATCATTTGAGCAAATTTTGGACAATTTTGGACAAATTTTGAAGGAGGAGTAGCGAAAAAACTGTTTTACATTCGCTCCAATATGGCGGCCAGTCACATTGTTGGAAAATGACAAATGAGATATCGTCTAAATCGGCATAAACCAAGGAACATACTGTCATAAAGAACTCAAAATTTGAACAATATTTTCAAATGTTATAAGCGTTTTTTCAAAAAACAATGATATATCTGGAACACTAGGTGGCGCTGTGATCAAACTTCTCATGTCGCTTTAGGACATGGTGTCGGTCATCCCTACCAAATTGTGTGCTGATATGTCAAATAGTTTAAAAGATATTGCAATTTATGACAAAATTCAAAATGGCGGACACGTGGTACATCCCATCATGGCAAAATCGATATCCACGGATTCGGCATGATGCAAGGAATCCATAGATACCACAATTATGATTTTCTGACAAACTGTTCAAAAGTTATTGGTCAAAATAGCAATTGTTCATATCTCATGACCCATAGGTGGCGCTATTCCCAACTTTGCATTGGAACCTCAACACATGCTTCTGATGAAGTGTACCAATTTTCGTTTTGATTGATCAAACTTTGGCCGAGATACAGCCTCTTAGCCTATTTTGGGTGGACCTCGTTAAGTTTGCGACATTATAACTTTTTTTTTCCAGTATAACAAAAAAATCGGGAACAGTACTTTTATGCGGCTCAGTCTGAAGATCATTTGAGTGCATGTTTGGAGAAAATTGGACAAAATTTGAAGGAGGAGTAGCGAAAAAACTGAATACTGTACATTTCAAAATGGCCACTACTGTAATGGGCGGGGTCTTAATGTAAGGTATTGGTTGTGATCAGCATGATGAGTGGAATCAGGTGTACTAAGTTTCATGTCTCTAGATCAAAGGGTTCAAAAGTTATAACCATTTCAATGTTGAATTTTTGAACTGGTGGTGGCGCTATAGAGTTGGTCCTAGAGGGTCAAAAATTGGTCCAATTACTATTCACTAGCATCACTACAAGTGTGCCAAATTTCATCATTTTCCTATGTACGGTTCATAGGGCTGCCATAGACTTCCATTTGCGGAAGAAGAAGAAGAAGAATAATAATAATAAATATAGCTGCAAGCAGCAACACGGGGCCAAGCCCTGCAAGGCACCGCAATTACAGCAAAGTTCAAAGGCTTGGCACCGCAATTAGAACAAGTAAAGCAAAGTTCAAAGGCTTGGCACCGCAAGCAGAACAAGTACTGCAAACTGCAAGTACAGCAAGCTGCAAGTACAGCAAGCACAGCAAGTACAGCAAGCACAGCAAGTACAGCAAGTACAGCAAGTACAACAAGTACAGCAAGTACAGCAAGCACAGCAAGTACAGCAAGCACAGCAAGTACAGCAAGCACTGCAAGTACAGCAGCGCATCAAGCATTTAAGCACCAATAGCAGTGCAGAGCCGCAAGAACAAAAACAGCACAAATTGAATATACATGTAAATGAAGCACAGCGAGCATTTAAGCACCAACAGCAGAGCAGAGCCGGAAGGAATTGAAATGACAACTTTATACACAATTTTAAAGTCGTCCCACATGGGACTCGAACCCACGACCAGAATGGTTCGGGATTCGAGATGCATGGTTTAGCTGATTGCGCCACTCAGAGGACGTGAATTTCAAAACAGCAGAGGAGAGGGTTCAGTGTGAGAATGAGTTCACAAAAAAGTTCCATAAGCATGCTAAACTAGCTTATTGCTAATTTAGCTTATGACGTGGTACATCCAATCCTGGCAAAATAGATATCATCGGATTCGACATGATGCAAGGAATCGATAGACACCAATTTTATGATTTTGTGACAAACTGTTCACAAGTTACAGCCTCTTAGCCAATTTTGGGTTGACCTTGTTAAATTTGTGACATCATAACTTTTTTATTACAGTATAGCAAAAAAATCGGGAACAGTACTTTTATGCGGCTCGGTCCGAAGATCATTTGAGCAAATTTTGGACAATTTTGGACAAATTTTAAAGGAGGAGTAGCGAAAAAACTGTTTTACATTCGCTCCAATATGGCGGCCAGTCACATTGTTGGAAAATGACAAATGAGATATCGTCTAAATCGGCATAAACCAAGGAACATAATGTCATAAAGAACTCAAAATTTGAACAATATTTTCAAATGTTATAAGCGTTTTTTCAAAAAACAATGATATATCTGGAACACTAGGTGGCGCTGTGATCAAACTTCTCATGTCCATTTAGGACATGGTGTCGGTCATCCCTACCAAATTGTGTGCTGATATGTCAAATAGTTTAAAAGATATTGCAATTTATGACAAAATTCAAAATGGCGGACACGTGGTACATCCCATCATGGCAAAATCGATATCCACGGATTCGGCATGACGCAAGGAATCCATAGATACCACAATTATGAATTTCTGACAAACTGTTCAAAAGTTATTGGCCAAAATAGCAATTTGTCATATCTCATGACCCGTAGGTGGCGCTATTCCCAACTTTGGCATGGGACCTCAGAACATGCTTCCGATGAAGTGTACCAATTTTCGTTTCGATTGATCAAACTTTGGCCGAGATACAGCCTCTTAGCCAATTTTGGGTGGACCTCGTTAAGTTTGCGACATTATAACTTTTTTTTTCCAGTATAACAAAAAAATCGGGAACAGTACTTTTATGCGGCTCAGTCTGAAGATCATTTGAGTGCATGTTTGGAGAAAATTGGACAAAATTTGAAGGAGGAGTAGCGAAATAACTGAATACTGTACATTTCAAAATGGCCACTACTGTAATGGGCGGGGTCTTAATGTAAGGTATTGGTTGTGATCAGCATGATGAGTGGAATCAGGTGTACTAAGTTTCATGTCTCTAGATCAAAGGGTTCAAAAGTTATAACCATTTCAATGTTGAATTTTTGAACTGGTGGTGGCGCTATAGAGTTGGTCCTAGAGGGTCAAAAATTGGTCCAATTACTATTCATTAGCATCACTACAAGTATGCCAAATTTCATCATTTTCCTATGTACGGTTCATAGGGCTGCCATAGACTTCCATTTGCGGAAGAAGAAGAAGAAGAATAATAATAATAATAATAAATATAGCTGCAAGCAGCAACACGGGGCCAAGCCCTGCAAGGCACCGCAATTAGAACAATTACAGCAAAGTTCAAAGGCTTGGCACCGCAATTAGAACAAGTACAGCAAAGTTCAAAGGCTTGGCACCGCAAGCAGAACAAGTACTGCAAACTGCAAGTACAGCAAGCTGCAAGTACAGCAAGCACAGCAAGTACAGCAAGCACAGCAAGTACAGCAAGTACAACAAGTACAGCAAGTACAGCAAGCACAGCAAGTACAGCAAGTACTGCAAGTACAGCAGCGCATCAAGCATTTAAGCACCAATAGCAGTGCAGAGCCGCAAGAACAAAAACAGCACAAATTGAATATACATGTAAATGAAGCACAGCGAGCATTTAAGCACCAACAGCAGAGCCGGAAGGAATTGAAATGACAACTTTATACACAAATTTTAAAGTCGTCCCACATGGGACTCGAACCCACGACCAGAATGGTTCGGGATTCGAGATGCATGGTTTAGCCGATTGCGCCACTCAGAGGACGTGAATTTCAAAACAGCAGAGGAGAGGGTTCAGTGTGAGAATGAGTTCACAAAAAAGTTCCATGACATGTTAACCAGATTAGCATGCTAAGCTAGCTTATTGCTAATTTAGCTTATGACGTGGTACATCCAATCCTGGCAAAATAGATATCATCGGATTCGACATGATGCAAGGAATCGATAGACACCAATTTTATGATTTTGTGACAAACTGTTCACAAGTTACAGCCTCTTAGCCAATTTTGGGTTGACCTTGTTAAATTTGTGACATCATAACTTTTTTATTACAGTATAGCAAAAAAATCGGGAACAGTACTTTTATGCGGCTCGGTCCGAAGATCATTTGAGCAAATTTTGGACAATTTTGGACAAATTTTGAAGGAGGAGTAGCGAAAAAACTGTTTTACATTCGCTCCAATATGGCGGCCAGTCACATTGTTGGAAAATGACAAATGAGATATCGTCTAAATCGGCATAAACCAAGGAACATAATGTCATAAAGAACTCAAAATTTGAACAATATTTTCAAATGTTATAAGCGTTTTTTCAAAAAACAATGATATATCTGGAACACTAGGTGGCGCTGTGATCAAACTTCTCATGTCGCTTTAGGACATGGTGTCGGTCATCCCTACCAAATTGTGTGCTGATATGTCAAATAGTTTAAAAGATATTGCAATTTATGACAAAATTCAAAATGGCGGACACGTGGTACATCCCATCATGGCAAAATCGATATCCACGGATTCGGCATGACGCAAGGAATCCATAGATACCACAATTATGAATTTCTGACAAACTGTTCAAAAGTTATTGGCCAAAATAGCAATTTGTCATATCTCATGACCCGTAGGTGGCGCTATTCCCAACTTTGGCATGGGACCTCAGAACATGCTTCCGATGAAGTGTACCAATTTTCGTTTCGATTGATCAAACTTTGGCCGAGATACAGCCTCTTAGCCAATTTTGGGTGGACCTCGTTAAGTTTGCGACATTATAACTTTTTTTTTTCCAGTATAACAAAAAAATCGGGAACAGTACTTTTATGCGGCTCAGTCTGAAGATCATTTGAGTGCATGTTTGGAGAAAATTGGACAAAATTTGAAGGAGGAGTAGCGAAATAACTGAATACTGTACATTTCAAAATGGCCACTACTGTAATGGGCGGGGTCTTAATGTAAGGTATTGGTTGTGATCAGCATGATGAGTGGAATCAGGTGTACTAAGTTTCATGTCTCTAGATCAAAGGGTTAAAAAGTTATAACCATTTCAATGTTGAATTTTTGAACTGGTGGTGGCGCTATAGAGTTGGTCCTAGAGGGTCAAAAATTGGTCCAATTACTATTCATTAGCATCACTACAAGTGTGCCAAATTTCATCATTTTCCTATGTACGGTTCATAGGGCTGCCATAGACTTCCATTTGCGGAAGAAGAAGAAAACTATTATTCTGACAATAACAATTGCTAATATAGCTGCAAGCAGCAACACGGGGCCAAGCCCTGCAAGGCACCGCAATTAGAACAATTACAGCAAAGTTCAAAGGCTTGGCACCGCAATTAGAACAAGTACAGCAAAGTTCAAAGGCTTGGCACCGCAATTAGAACAAGTACAGCAAAGTTGAAAGGCTTGGCACCTCAAGCAGAACAAGTACTGCAAACTGCAAGTACAGCAAGCTGCAAGTACAGCAAGCACAGCAAGTACAGCAAGCACAGCAAGTACAGCAAGTACAGCAAGTACAACAAGTACAGCAAGTACAGCAAGCACAGCAAGTACAGCAAGTACTGCAAGTACAGCAGCGCATCAAGCATTTAAGCACCAATAGCAGTGCAGAGCCGCAAGAACAAAAACAGCACAAATTGAATATACATGTAAATGAAGCACAGCTAGCATTTAAGCACCAACAGCAGAGCAGAACCGGAAGGAATTGAAATGACAACTTTATACACAATTTTAAAGTCGTCCCAAATGGGACTCGAACCCACGACCAGAATGGTTCGGGATTCGAGATGCATGGTTTAGCTGATTGCGCCACTCAGAGGACGTGAATTTCAAAACAGCAGAGGAGAGGGTTCAGTGTGAGAATGAGTGACATGTTAACCAGATTAGCATGCTAAGCTAGCTTAATGCTAATTTAGCTTATGATGTGGTACATCCAATCCTGGCAAAATAGATATCATCGGATTCGACATGATGCAAGGAATCGATAGACACCAATTTTATGATTTTGTGACAAACTGTTCACAAGTTACAGCCTCTTAGCCAATTTTGGGTTGACCTTGTTAAATTTGTGACATCATAACTTTTTTATTACAGTATAGCAAAAAAATCGGGAACAGTACTTTTATGCGGCTCGGTCCGAAGATCATTTGAGCAAATTTTGGACAATTTTGGACAAATTTTGAAGGAGGAGTAGCGAAAAAACTGTTTTACATTCGCTCCAATATGGCGGCCAGTCACATTGTTGGAAAATGACAAATGAGATATCGTCTAAATCGGCATAAACCAAGGAACATAATGTCATAAAGAACTCAAAATTTGAACAATAGTTTCAAATGTTATAAGCGTTTTTTCAAAAAACAATGATATATCTGGAACACTAGGTGGCGCTGTGATCAAACTTCTCATGTCGCTTTAGGACATGGTGTCGGCCATCCCTACCAAATTGTGTGCTGATATGTCAAATAGTTTAAAAGATATTGCAATTTATGACAAAATTCAAAATGGCGGACACGTGGTACATCCCATCATGGCAAAATCGATATCCACGGATTCGGCGTGATGCAAGGAATCCATAGATACCACAATTATGATTTTCTGACAAACTGTTCAAAAGTTATTGGCCAAAATAGCAATTTGTCATATCTCATGACCCGTAGGTGGCGCTGTTCCCAACTTTGGCATGGGACCTCAGAACATACTTCCGATGAAGTGTACCAATTTTCGTTTCGATTGATCAAACTTTGGCCGAGATACAGCCTCTTAACCAATTTTGGGTGGACCTCGTTAAGTTTGCGACATTATAACTTTTTTTTTCCAGTATAACAAAAAAATCGGGAACAGTACTTTTATGCGGCTCAGTCTGAAGATCATTTGAGTGCATGTTTGGAGAAAATTGGAGAAAATTTGAAGGAGGAGTAGCGAAATAACTGAATACTGTACATTTCAAAATGGCCACTACTGTAATGGGCGGGGTCTTAATGTAAGGTATTGGTTGTGATCAGCATGATGAGTGGAATCAGGTGTACTAAGTTTCATGTCTCTAGATCAAAGGGTTCAAAAGTTATAACCATTTCAATGTTGAATTTTTGAACTGATGGTGGCGCTATAGAGTTGGTCCTAGAGGGTCAAAAATTGGTCCAATTACTATTCATTAGCATCACTACAAGTGTGCCAAATTTCATCATTTTCCTATGTACGGTTCATAGGGCTGCCATAGACTTCCATTTGCGGAAGAAGAAGAAGAAGAATAATAATAAGAAAACTAACAGATACAATAGGTGCCTCTGCACCTTCGGTGCTTGGCCCCTAATTAAAGCTGCAAGCAGCCTTACGGGGCCAAGCCTTCAATGGTTCCATGGGTTCAAAAAGTACTTAAAAATACTTTGCTTTCAAAACTTTAAAAGAAACTTTAATAACCAAAGTATTCTTACTCATTAACTTCTTACCTCACAAAAGAAATGAGATCATCCAGCTGCCGAGGTTCAGTAGTAAAAAAGAGAATGAACTCAAAATAAAGACTTTGCATATAAATGAAACACACGTTGTATTTAATAGGAAGAAAGAATAGTACAATGCGTTTCAGGATGATAAAGAAATTGAAATGACACAACTTTATAAAGTTGTAAGACAAAGGACTTGAACCCACAATCTCTGGGTCATATGCCTGTCACTCATTGAGCCCCTGGAAAGTCATGTGTTTCCATAGATGTAGAAGTTCCATAGTTCAAATGAGAATCAACTCAAAATGAAGATTTAGTATTTAAATGGACAGCATGTTACGTTTAATGAGTTTAGTTGATATTATTGTGATTCACTGTTAGGTGGTTGTCCTGCACCTTTAACAAATAAAGTTAGTCCAAGATGCAGTATATAGATCGATAAAATATTATTTTACAACATTAAGATTAACAGGTTCTTGTAAGAATCTTACAATTCTGGACTTTTGGTACTACTAAGAATATTGAACTGCACTAAAGGAGAGAATGTTTTGTTTTTGCATGTGGGTCCTAAAGTCTGGAGCAGGTTTCCTGATAATATTCACTATTCTGTCAAACATTCCTAGTTTAATTGTAGATTAAACACTTCTCTTTAAACAAGAATTCACGCAATGCATTTTATAATCTTGTAATTTTGTTATATTAGATCTAATACATATTTTTATGTTCTATTTTCAGTTTCTAAATTGTCATGGGCATATTAGATATTAGGTCATTAAGTTAATATTCAGAAAAAATACAAGTACTCCACAGCGACTCTAGGGGTCACTGTTTGACAAATGGAAATTTTGCATGGTGTGTCTTTGATGTAATACAACACTATTAACTAAAGCTTAAAACAATTATTGAACCTGGTCTTTAAACTGTAGAAGTTTGTCAGTTTATAAATCCATTAACACCATATACCTAGCCTCCCTTTGTTCTACTAATGGTCACAATTGTGACCTGACGAATAATCAAGTTTTTTGTATGGATTTTGAGATATATTTTTGACGTAATTGTTAAAGATTGTTTAATATCCTTATGTATTCATACATGTTATCTCAGGGAAAAGAAATTGGAATTACATGGGTTAACTGCCATATGCAACTGTAACCTATATTTTTGCTACAAGTACATTACTTTGACAGTCATCTTTGATAATGTCTTGTACAATTAAGTTTTTTTTTTATGCTGCCTAGAAACAATATTGTGAGAGGTGATAAAAATGTGAATTAAAAATAACGATTATTTTTAGTTTAAATACCATTTAGCACATTGGATAAAGTAAGCAAATTAGAGGGGGCCTTTGAAGTGATTTTAAAGCACCATTGTTGCATATTTAAATCTTTACAGAACAGAATACCAACCGTTTCTTTAGTTATTCACAATGACACTTATGGTTACACTACTTGCTTTTCCCAGTATGGTTTGTGAAACTAAACTTAGTGCCTAGTTAAGAATGGCTAGAAGAATGCACGCAACTTTCCAAATGTAAGATAAGCCCATGCAATAAAGGTCACATATTCCAAGAATTGACACACATTTGTTTTAATAAAAAAAAAAAAATACATTAAACAACATTTAACAAAGCTTTGCCATAAAAATGAAATAAAAATCAATCAGTAGCATTTCAGAACATAATGGACAAAATTAACCTAATTTCAATAGAAAACATGACTTAAATCAATATTTGCCATTCATTAAAAAAAAAAAAAACAAAAAAAAAAAACACCAATACCATCATTTCAATATATATACACACACACACACAACCATCTTAGTTGTGCATTTCAATACAAAGTCATTTTTGTATTATTTTTACAGCACTCTTCTTAGTCAAAGGTTTTTTAGCTGGTGTAATAGGAGGCGTTGTTGGCTCAGATGGTCTTTTAACTGGAGACTTGGGTTCTGGAGTGCTTTGTGTCTCTGTGACACAGAGGACAGGGTTGATTTCATCGATATTCACTTCAAATAAATCCTCATCACTGGGATGAGCGGATGAAGCGTTTTCAATATTGGTGACTTCCAAACAGTTATTATATGTTAAAGTCAGTTCATCGGAGGATAGAAAGAGTTCTTCTATATCTTGTGAATCACAAGTTGACAGTTCAAGTTCTGGTGCTATGAATTTTGACAAAGTTGAGTTCGAAACCGTAAGAGAAGTTATTTGACTGTCTTGATTTATCTCAATTATTCCATTGCATTTTGTTATATAGCTTTTTGTGTTCCGTAGAATTTTGCAAGTCGGGCAACGGTGAAATTGCTGTTTGATGTTGAATTGTTCTTGTGATTTGTGGCATTTTGGACATTGTTTTTTAATGTTTATTTGCACCCCTATTGGCTTTTGTTTCACCACTGTATTAGGTAGAGAGGGTTCTTTACTGATTTTAGGGCCTTGACCAGGTGGGAAAACTTGGTCCTGTGCAATAGGTTCCATGGTTGTTTTCAGGGTTGTTGTGAGGCTCTTAAGGCTGTTGTACAGTCTAGTTTTAAGATTGGTAAAGGTGTAGGAGTTACCTAGTTGCAGTTTTGAAACTTGGTTTTCCCAAAGAGTAAGTTGAATTTCTCCAGATGGATCTTGCAAGGAACATTCTTGGATCTCACAGTCTGTACCCCAGGCCTTTACAGTAGTTGCGTTGTTTAGCTTGCATACTGTTGCAGATATTTTAGTGATCTGAAAATTTAAAGAAAATCGTACATGTACAATCAAAAATATACATCAATAAACATGATTACAAGGGAAATGTATACAACTGCTGTTGTGGTCATAAGAAGAGGAAATAGCCAAACTTTTCCACACATTAACCAATTTGAAACGCATTAATCATGTTTGTAAAGCATCTAGCAAAGATAACTGAGAAGCAGAGTAATCTTTGCCTGTGCATCTGAAAAATCTTTCACATTTTAGCATTTTTTTGAACGTCAGGCTACTTTAAAATGTTTTTCTCCCCATAAAAACGATTTTGCACAATCTACAGAGGGCTAATATATGTGATTGTACTACTCTCCAGAGCATTACTACAACAAGTAAACAACCCTGTAGGCTATTTACACAGTGAGAAGGTTGAAAAAAAAACAGCTTACCAATTGTCGTGATCCCAGAGTTTTTGCTTCTTCTACAGTGAGTTTTTCTATCTCTTTTGGTGGTTTGTGGGGAAATGTAGATGTTGCGACTTCCACAGCAGTACTCCGATCACACTGAATGAAATATTCAGAATTATTGAGGCCTAAAGAATGAAAAAAGTGAGAATTGATATGGGCTTGTTTGTACAATGAATTTGAAAGGAATACGATTACTGAAAGTTTATCAGATAGAAAACAGGATTAAATAGCTAGACTACCACTTACTTGGCTTTTTTGTTATGTTTGACAGTTTAACCGCTGTCCGATTTAATGCTAATGTTGTCCAAGTTTGATGTTTTTCGTGCGCAAAGATGACAGCTTGGTGATATTCACTGCGACCTGTTTGCAAAGTTGCATTAAAAAACTTTGAGTTTGTTCTAGACAGTTGCACTCTGGAAACTGCATGAATGTAAACATAAATGCAGTTGTCAGATTCACTGGTCTCTGGTCTATTTAAATATTTGTTCATTTTTGCTGTTGCATGAAAAAAGAGGTTTGCAAGTGGTGTGATTTATAGTAGATTAGGCCTACTAGAACAGAAATTGACAATGCTTGGTATGCAATTAACAAACGATTCAATTAGGGTGATTGCAGGAATTAGTAATACATTCATCAAATTGCTGAGTTAATCATTTTAGAATTGGGAAGCTTGGTTTAGTGGAGGCAAGAAATGGATCTGAAAGTCTGCTGGAAATAATTGAAAGGTAAATTTACTTGTATAATGCCTTTTAGGGATGGAGAAATGAAGCCTCTTGAACTTAATTAAGCTTTACTCTGATTGTTTTGGGAAAATATTCAAAGCATCAGGAGCAGCAATAAACCTGGAGTGCAGCTCTGTGTATAATGATAGTGTATTGTTTGATGTGTAATGATATTTTGTTGCTTATTTGAGAATAAATAATTGTATACATTATGTAAATTCTTTAGGTTAGCTTTTACTAGTCTTTTTGGCAATATACCTCAACTAATTGATGTTGATCCAAATAATGTACTGTTAGAATAGTAACTATTTGTAATTTAACATTCATGTAGTAACTAATTAACTTCTATTTACAATTACAATTTATTTTTTAAAACAATTCTTAATGTTAGATAATACAAAAATGTTCATGTATTTTAATGTGATTTTATGGTTTACTATTATGATAAAATTACTTTTATTTATTGTCCACATGACGAGAAGGAAAAACTGATATTCAAGTCACTAAGTAAGTCTAATGTTTATGGGACTTAAAATAATTAAAAGATATGCATATGTACACATTCAAATGTTTAATGTCAGATCAGTTAATATTGTGGAGTTGGTCAAACCATTTCTTGTATGGAATTGAAAGTATTCTTTACTATATACTTTGCAATAAAATGTTGCCAGTGGTTGATCAATTGAATAGGCATTTGTGTTCTGTTTGAAGCTTTATGTATTTAACTTGAAATGTAAAAAAGGCAGCACAATTTAAAAAAATAGAGGTTTACCTAGACCACCACAAACATCTTATCATACCCTTCTGCTCTCCAGTTCACTACTTTACACACAATGCACAAACACATATATGAAGTTGAGAATTAACACATGGAGGCAAAAAAAAAAAGAGGATACGACTATACATAGGAAGAAAACAACCAATTTATGTAACTGCTTACAATGCAATTAGAATAGTTGAAAGTCAATGACTGCTCATTTGTTCACAAACCTTTCTGGATATTTAAGACTTCAGGTAAGAATCAACATAGAATGAACAAAAACACATTTCTAATCCCAAAAGAAAGATTACAACAATGCTTATCTGGATAATAAAGGAATTGAAATGACAACTTAACACATTTTTTTTTTAAATTAAAGTTGTCCCACATGGGGCTTGAACCCACTATCTCTGGGTCAGATATCTGTCACTCATCTCATTGCACCACTTGGAAGTTGTGTTTTGGCCAAGATGCAGAAGATCCATAGTTCAAGTGAGAAGCAACTCAAAATGAAGAATTTTTAAATAAATTATCTGTGTGTTCTATTCTACTAGCTCCTTCACCTGGAACAGAAGCAACTTGTCCACCACTTAAAGCCTTATGGTTTAGCCTGATAACTGAAGAGCCACATTAGAAAGAATGGCATCTGGCTAGCATGCTAACCAATTAGTATGCTAAGCTAACTAAGATAAGGCAACAAACACAGGCTAGGTCAACTGCAGAGAGGAAGATCTTTGGTATGGGGGCTACTATCAAAAACCTGTTCATCATTTCTGTGCAGCTCGGTCCAAAGATCATCTGATCACACGTTGGACTACTCACTACAAGTGTTTCATAATCAATTAATTTCATAATACACAATTTTAAAGTTGTCCCACACGGGACTCGAACCCACTATCTATGGGTTAGATGCCTGTCACTCATCTCGTTGAGCCACTTGCCAGACATGCATCTACACAGCTGCCGAAATTCAATATTTTCAAGAGAGAATCAAGTCAAAATTAAGAATTTTGAAGTAAATGGAGAACATTTTGTATTTAAAAAGTTTAGATTAAATCATCCAAAATTGGTCAGATTACTACTCATTACCATCACTACAAGTGTGCCAATTTTCTAACTTGTGGTTCATAGGGCTGCCATTGACTACCCTTCTGGAAGAAGAACAACAATGAATTGGACGTAAAAGCACTGCATGTTGTGTGTGGCAGCTTCAGATGAGATCATTCTTATGCACAATGCCTGGAACAGATGCAACTTCTGCATCTTTTCCTGCCACAGTACCTCATGCGGTCTGGGCACATGTCACACTGAGTGGCGAACCCACGACGCTGAACATCGGGATCCGTGGTGTAACACGTTGAGCTAATCACTCATGCACGTTCACCAGCCTGCTGAGTAGAGGTTTCAGTGTGAGAATGAGTTCACAAAAAGTTCCATGACATGTTAACCAGATAAGCATGCTAAGCTAGCTTAATGCTAATTTAGCTTATAACGTGGTACATCCAATCCTGGCAAAATAGATATCGTCGGATTCGACATGATGCAAGGAATCGATAGACACCAATTTTATGATTTTGTGACAAACTGTTCACAAGTTACAGCCTCTTAGCCAATTTTGGGTTGACCTTGTTAAATTTGTGACATCATAACTTTTTTATTACAGTATAGCAAAAAAATCGGGAACAGTACTTTTATGCGGCTCGGTCCGAAGATCATTTGAGCAAATTTTGGACAATTTTGGACAAATTTTGAAGGAGGAGTAGCGAAAAAACTGTTTTACATTCGCTCCAATATGGCGGCCAGTCACATTGTTGGAAAATGACAAATGAGATATCGTCTAAATCGGCATAAACCAAGGAACATAATGTCATAAAGAACTCAAAATTTGAACAATATTTTCAAATGTTATAAGCGTTTTTTCAAAAAACAATGATATATCTGGAACACTAGGTGGCGCTGTGATCAAACTTCTCATGTCGCTTTAGGACATGGTGTCGGTCATCCCTACCAAATTGTGTGCTGATATGTCAAATAGTTTAAAAGATATTGCAATTTATGACAAAATTCAAAATGGCGGACACGTGGTACATCCCATCATGGCAAAATCGATATCCACGGATTCGGCATGATGCAAGGAATCCATAGATACCACAATTATGATTTTCTGACAAACTGTTCAAAAGTTATTGGCCAAAATAGCAATTTGTCATATCTCATGACCCGTAGGTGGCGCTATTCCCAACTTTGGCATGAGACCTCAGAACATGCTTCCGATGAAGTGTACCAATTTTCGTTTCGATTGATCAAACTTTGGCCGAGATACAGCCTCTTAGCCAATTTTGGGTGGACCTCGTTAAGTTTGCGACATTATAACTTTTTTTTTCCAGTATAACAAAAAAATCGGGAACAGTACTTTTATGCGGCTCAGTCTGAAGATCATTTGAGTGCATGTTTGGAGAAAATTGGACAAAATTTGAAGGAGGAGTAGCGAAATAACTGAATACTGTACATTTCAAAATGGCCACTACTGTAATGGGCGGGGTCTTAATGTAAGGTATTGGTTGTGATCAGCATGATGAGTGGAATCAGGTGTACTAAGTTTCATGTCTCTAGATCAAAGGGTTCAAAAGTTATAACCATTTCAATGTTGAATTTTTGAACTGGTGGTGGCGCTATAGAGTTGGTCCTAGAGGGTCAAAAATTGGTCCAATTACTATTCATTAGCATCACTACAAGTGTGCCAAATTTCATCATTTTCCTATGTACGGTTCATAGGGCTGCCATAGACTCCCATTCACGGAATAATAATAATAATAATAAGAATATAGCTGCAAGCAGCAACACGGGGCCAAGCCCTGCAAGGCACCGCAATTAGAACAAGTACAGCAAAGTTCAAAGGCTTAGCAGAACAAGTACTGCAAACTGCAAGTACTGCAAGCTGCAAGTACAGCAAGTACTGCAAGTACAGCAAACACAGCAAGTACAGCAAGTACTGCAAACACAGCAAGTACAGCAAGTACTGCAAGCACAGCAAGCACAGCAAGTACTGCAAGTACAGCAGCGCATCAAGCATTTAAGCACCAATAGCAGTGCAGAGCCGCAAGAACAAAAAGAGAACAAATTGAATATACATGTAAATGAAGCACAGCGAGCATTTAAGCACCAACAGCAGAGCAGAGCCGGAAGGAATTGAAATGACAACTTTATACACAATTTTAAAGTCGTCTCACATGGGACTCGAACCCACAACCACAATGGTTTGGGATTCGAGAAGCATGGTTTAGCCGATTGCGCCACTCAGAGGACGTGAATTTCAAACCAGCAGAGGAGAGGGTTCAGTGTGAGAATGAGTTCACAAAAAAGTTCCATGACATGTTAAACAGATTAGCATGCTAAGCTAGCTTATTGCTAATTTAGCTTATGACGTGGTACATCCAATCCTGGCAAAATAGATATCATCGGATTCGACATGATGCAAGGAATCGATAGACACCAATTTTATGATTTTGTGATAAACTGTTCACAAGTTACAGCCTCTTAGCCAATTTTGGGTTGACCTTGTTAAATTTGTGACATCATAACTTTTTTATTACAGTATAGCAAAAAAATCGGGAACAGTACTTTTATGCGGCTCGGTCCGAAGATCATTTGAGCAAATTTTGGACAATTTTGGACAAATTTTGAAGGAGGAGTAGCGAAAAAACTGTTTTACATTCGCTCCAATATGGCGGCCAGTCACATTGTTGGAAAATGACAAATGAGATATCGTCTAAATCGGCATAAACCAAGGAACATACTGTCATAAAGAACTCAAAATTTGAACAATATTTTCAAATGTTATAAGCGTTTTTTCAAAAAACAATGATATATCTGGAACACTAGGTGGCGCTGTGATCAAACTTCTCATGTCGCTTTAGGACATGGTGTCGGTCATCCCTACCAAATTGTGTGCTGATATGTCAAATAGTTTAAAAGATATTGCAATTTATGACAAAATTCAAAATGGCGGACACGTGGTACATCCCATCATGGCAAAATCGATATCCACGGATTCGGCATGATGCAAGGAATCCATAGATACCACAATTATGATTTTCTGACAAACTGTTCAAAAGTTATTGGTCAAAATAGCAATTGTTCATATCTCATGACCCATAGGTGGCGCTATTCCCAACTTTGCATTGGAACCTCAACACATGCTTCTGATGAAGTGTACCAATTTTCGTTTTGATTGATCAAACTTTGGCCGAGATACAGCCTCTTAGCCTATTTTGGGTGGACCTCGTTAAGTTTGCGACATTATAACTTTTTTTTTCCAGTATAACAAAAAAATCGGGAACAGTACTTTTATGCGGCTCAGTCTGAAGATCATTTGAGTGCATGTTTGGAGAAAATTGGACAAAATTTGAAGGAGGAGTAGCGAAAAAACTGAATACTGTACATTTCAAAATGGCCACTACTGTAATGGGCGGGGTCTTAATGTAAGGTATTGGTTGTGATCAGCATGATGAGTGGAATCAGGTGTACTAAGTTTCATGTCTCTAGATCAAAGGGTTCAAAAGTTATAACCATTTCAATGTTGAATTTTTGAACTGGTGGTGGCGCTATAGAGTTGGTCCTAGAGGGTCAAAAATTGGTCCAATTACTATTCACTAGCATCACTACAAGTGTGCCAAATTTCATCATTTTCCTATGTACGGTTCATAGGGCTGCCATAGACTTCCATTTGCGGAAGAAGAAGAAGAAGAATAATAAATATAGCTGCAAGCAGCAACACGGGGCCAAGCCCTGCAAGGCACCGCAATTAGAACAATTACAGCAAAGTTCAAAGGCTTGGCACCGCAATTAGAACAAGTACAGCAAAGTTCAAAGGCTTGGCACCGCAATTAGAACAAGTACAGCAAAGTTGAAAGGCTTGGCACCTCAAGCAGAACAAGTACTGCAAACTGCAAGTACAGCAAGCTGCAAGTACAGCAAGCACAGCAAGTACAGCAAGCACAGCAAGTACAGCAAGTACAGCAAGTACAACAAGTACAGCAAGTACAGCAAGCACAGCAAGTACAGCAAGTACTGCAAGTACAGCAGCGCATCAAGCATTTAAGCACCAATAGCAGTGCAGAGCCGCAAGAACAAAAACAGCACAAATTGAATATACATGTAAATGAAGCACAGCTAGCATTTAAGCACCAACAGCAGAGCAGAACCGGAAGGAATTGAAATGACAACTTTATACACAATTTTAAAGTCGTCCCAAATGGGACTCGAACCCACGACCAGAATGGTTCGGGATTCGAGATGCATGGTTTAGCTGATTGCGCCACTCAGAGGACGTGAATTTCAAAACAGCAGAGGAGAGGGTTCAGTGTGAGAATGAGTGACATGTTAACCAGATTAGCATGCTAAGCTAGCTTAATGCTAATTTAGCTTATGATGTGGTACATCCAATCCTGGCAAAATAGATATCATCGGATTCGACATGATGCAAGGAATCGATAGACACCAATTTTATGATTTTGTGACAAACTGTTCACAAGTTACAGCCTCTTAGCCAATTTTGGGTTGACCTTGTTAAATTTGTGACATCATAACTTTTTTATTACAGTATAGCAAAAAAATCGGGAACAGTACTTTTATGCGGCTCGGTCCGAAGATCATTTGAGCAAATTTTGGACAATTTTGGACAAATTTTGAAGGAGGAGTAGCGAAAAAACTGTTTTACATTCGCTCCAATATGGCGGCCAGTCACATTGTTGGAAAATGACAAATGAGATATCGTCTAAATCGGCATAAACCAAGGAACATAATGTCATAAAGAACTCAAAATTTGAACAATAGTTTCAAATGTTATAAGCGTTTTTTCAAAAAACAATGATATATCTGGAACACTAGGTGGCGCTGTGATCAAACTTCTCATGTCGCTTTAGGACATGGTGTCGGCCATCCCTACCAAATTGTGTGCTGATATGTCAAATAGTTTAAAAGATATTGCAATTTATGACAAAATTCAAAATGGCGGACACGTGGTACATCCCATCATGGCAAAATCGATATCCACGGATTCGGCGTGATGCAAGGAATCCATAGATACCACAATTATGATTTTCTGACAAACTGTTCAAAAGTTATTGGCCAAAATAGCAATTTGTCATATCTCATGACCCGTAGGTGGCGCTGTTCCCAACTTTGGCATGGGACCTCAGAACATACTTCCGATGAAGTGTACCAATTTTCGTTTCGATTGATCAAACTTTGGCCGAGATACAGCCTCTTAACCAATTTTGGGTGGACCTCGTTAAGTTTGCGACATTATAACTTTTTTTTTCCAGTATAACAAAAAAATCGGGAACAGTACTTTTATGCGGCTCAGTCTGAAGATCATTTGAGTGCATGTTTGGAGAAAATTGGAGAAAATTTGAAGGAGGAGTAGCGAAATAACTGAATACTGTACATTTCAAAATGGCCACTACTGTAATGGGCGGGGTCTTAATGTAAGGTATTGGTTGTGATCAGCATGATGAGTGGAATCAGGTGTACTAAGTTTCATGTCTCTAGATCAAAGGGTTCAAAAGTTATAACCATTTCAATGTTGAATTTTTGAACTGATGGTGGCGCTATAGAGTTGGTCCTAGAGGGTCAAAAATTGGTCCAATTACTATTCATTAGCATCACTACAAGTGTGCCAAATTTCATCATTTTCCTATGTACGGTTCATAGGGCTGCCATAGACTTCCATTTGCGGAAGAAGAAGAAGAAGAATAATAATAAGAAAACTAACAGATACAATAGGTGCCTCTGCACCTTCGGTGCTTGGCCCCTAAAAACCAACAGATACAATAGGTGCCTCTGCACCTTCGGTGCTTGGCCCCTAAAAACTAACAGATACAATAGGTGCCTCTGCACCTTCGGTGCTTGGCCCCTAATAATAATAATAATTAAAGCTGCAAGCAGCCTTACGGGGCCAAGCCTTCAATGGTTCCATGGGTTCAAAAAGTACTTAAAAATACTTTGCTTTCCAAACTTTAAAAGAAACTTTAATAACCAAAGTATTCTTACTTATTAACTTCTTACCTCATAAAAGAAATGAGATCATCCAGCTGCCGAGGTTCAGTAGTAAAAAAGAGAATGGACTCAAAATAAAGACTTTGCATATAAATGAAACACACGTTGTATTTAATAGGAAGAAAGAATAGTACAATGCTTTTCAGTATGATAAAGAAATTGAAATGACACAACTTTATAGTCATCCCATATGGGACTCGAACCCACGACCAGAATGGTTCGGGATTCGAGATGCATGGTTTAGCTGATTGCGCCACTCAGAGGACGTGAATTTCAAGACAGCAGAGGAGAGGGTTCAGTGTGAGAATGAGTTCACAAAAAAGTTCCATGACATGTTAACCAGATTAGCATGCTAAGCTAGCTTAATGCTAATTTAGCTTATGACGTGGTACATCCAATCCTGGCAAAATAGATATCATCGGATTCGACATCATGCAAGGAATCGATAGACACCAATTTTATGATTTTGTGACAAACTGTTCACAAGTTACAGCCTCTGAACCAATGTTGGGTCGAACTTGTTACATTTGCGACATCATAACTTTTTTTTTTCCAGTATAGCAAAAAAATCGGGAACAGTACTTCTGTGTGGCTCGGTCCGAAGATCATTTGAGAAAATTTTGGACAATTTTGGACAAATTTTGAAGGAGGAGTAGCGAAAAAACTGTTTTACATTCGCTCCAATATGGCGGCCAGTCACATTGTTGGAAAATAGCATATGAGATATCGTTGAAATCGGCATAAGCCAAGGAATATATTGACATAAATAAATCAAATTTCAAGCAATGATAGCAAAAGTTATAAGCGTTTTTTCAAAAAACAATGATATCTCTGGAACACTAGGTGGCGCTGTGATCAAACTTCTCATGTACCTTCGGGCCATGCTAATGATGATCCATACCAAATGTGGTGAGGAAATTTCAAATAGTTTAAAAGATATTGCAAATTATGACAAAATTCAAAATGGCGGACACGTGGTACATCCCATCATGGCAAAATCGATATTCACGGATTCGGCATGATGCAAGGAATCCATAGATACCACAATTATGAATTTCTGACAAACTGTTCAAAAGTTATTGGCCAAAATAGCAATTTGTCATATCTCATGACCCGTAGGTGGCGCCATTCCCAACTTTGGCCTGGGACCTCAGAACATGCTTCCGATGAAGTGTACCAATTTTCATTTCAATTGATCAAACTTTGGCCGAGATACAGCCTCTTAGCCAATTTTGGGTGGACCTCGCTAAGTTTGCGACACCATAACTTTTGAACAAAGATGAGTAAAAAAAATCGGGAACAGTACTTTTATGCGGCTCAGTCTGACGATCATTTGAGCCCATGTTTGGAGAAAATTGGACAAAATTTGATGGAGGAGTAGCGAAAAAACGGAATACTGTACATTTCAAAATGGCCACTACTGTAATGGGCGGGGTCTTAATGTAAGGTATTGGTTGTGATCAGCATGATGAGTGGAATCAGGTGTACCAAGTTTGATGTCTCTAGATCAAAGGGTTTAAAAGTTATAACCATTTCAATGTTGAATTTATGAACTGGTGGTGGCGCTATAGAGTTGGTCCTAGAGGGTCAAAAATTGGTCCAATTACTATTCATTAGCATCACTACAAGTGTGCCAAATTTTATCATTTTCCTACTTACTGTTCATAGGGCTGCCATAGACTCCCATTCACGGAATAATAATAATAAGAAAACTAACAGATACAATAGGTGCCTCTGCACCTTCGGTGCTTGGCCCCTAATAAGAAAACCAACAGATACAATAGGTGCCTCTGCACCTTCGGTGCTTGGCCCCTAATAATAAGAAAACCAACAGATACAATAGGTGCCTCTGCACCTTCGGTGCTTGGCCCCTAATAAGAATATAGCTGCAAGCAGCAACACGGGGCCAAGCCCTGCAAGGCACCGCAATTAGAACAATTACAGCAAAGTTCAAAGGCTTGGCACCGCAATTAGAACAAGTACAGCAAAGTTCAAAGGCTTAGCAGAACAAGTACTGCAAACTGCAAGTACAGCAAGCTGCAAGTACAGCAAGTATTGCAAGTACAGCAAACACAGCAAGTACTGCAAGTACTGCAAACACAGCAAGTACAGCAAGTACTGCAAGCACAGCAAGTACTGCAAGTACAGCAGCGCATCAAGCATTTAAGCACCAATAGCAGTGCAGAGCCGCAAGAACAAAAAGAGAACAAATTGAATATACATGTAAATGAAGCACAGCGAGCATTTAAGCACCAACAGCAGAGCAGAGCCGGAAGGAATTGAAATGACAACTTTATACACAATTTTAAAGTCGTCTCACATGGGACTCGAACCCACGACCACAATGGTTCGGGATTCGAGATGCATGGTTTAGCCGATTGCGCCACTCAGAGGACGTGAATTTCAAAACAGCAGAGGAGAGGGTTCAGTGTGAGAATGAGTTCACAAAAAAGTTCCATAAGCATGCTAAGCTAGCTTATTGCTAATTTAGCTTATGACGTGGTACATCCAATCCTGGCAAAATAGATATCATCGGATTCGACATGATGCAAGGAATCGATAGACACGAATTTTATGATTTTGTGACAAACTGTTCACAAGTTACAGCCTCTTAGCCAATTTTGGGTTGACCTTGTTAAATTTGTGACATCATAACTTTTTTATTACAGTATAGCAAAAAAATCGGGAACAGTACTTTTATGCGGCTCGGTCCGAAGATCATTTGAGCAAATTTTGGACAATTTTGGACAAATTTTGAAGGAGGAGTAGCGAAAAAACTGTTTTACATTCGCTCCAATATGGCGGCCAGTCACATTGTTGGAAAATGACAAATGAGATATCGTCTAAATCGGCATAAACCAAGGAACATAATGTCATAAAGAACTCAAAATTTGAACAATATTTTCAAATGTTATAAGCGTTTTTTCAAAAAACAATGATATATCTGGAACACTAGGTGGCGCTGTGATCAAACTTCTCATGTCGCTTTAGGACATGGTGTCTGTCATCCCTACCAAATTGTGTGCTGATATGTCAAATAGTTTAAAAGATATTGCAATTTATGACAAAATTCAAAATGGCGGACACGTGGTACATCCCATCATGGCAAAATCGATATCCACGGATTCGGCATGATGCAAGGAATCCATAGATACCACAATTATGATTTTCTGACAAACTGTTCAAAAGTTATTGGTCAAAATAGCAATTGTTCATATCTCATGACCCATAGGTGGCGCTATTCCTAACTTTGCATTGGAACCTCAACACATGCTTCCGATGAAGTGTACCAATTTTCGTTTCAATTGATCAAACTTTGGCCGAGATACAGCCTCTTAGCCAATTTTGGGTGGACCTTGTTAAGTTTGCGACATTATAACTTTTTTTTTCCAGTATAACAAAAAAATCGGGAACAGTACTTTTATGCGGCTCAGTCTGAAGATCATTTGAGTGCATGTTTGGAGAAAATTGGACAAAATTTGAAGGAGGAGTAGCAAAATAACTGAATACTGTACATTTCAAAATGGCCACTACTGTAATGGGCGGGGTCTTAATGTAAGGTATTGGTTGTGATCAGCATGATGAGTGGAATCAGGTGTACTAAGTTTCATGTCTCTAGATCAAAGGGTTCAAAAGTTATAACCATTTCAATGTTGAATTTTTGAACTGGTGGTGGCGCTATAGAGTTGGTCCTAGAGGGTCAAAAATTGGTCCAATTACTATTCATTAGCATCACTACAAGTGTGCCAAATTTCATCATTTTCCTATGTACGGTTCATAGGGCTGCCATAGACTTCCATTTGCGGAAGAAGAAGAAGAATAATAATAATAATAAATATAGCTGCAAGCAGCAACACGGGGCCAAGCCCTGCAAGGCACCGCAATTAGAACAATTACAGCAAAGTTCAAAGGCTTGGCACCGCAATTAGAACAATTAAAGCAAAGTTAAAAGGCTTGGCACCACAATTAGAACAAGTACAGCAAAGTTCAAAGGCTTGGCACCGCAATTTAGAACAAGTACAGCAAAGTTCAAAGGCTTGGCACCGCAAGCAGAACAAGTACTGCAAACTGCAAGTACAGCAAGCTGCAAGTACAGCAAGTACTGCAAGTACAGCAAACACAGCAAGTACAGCAAGTACTGCAAACACAGCAAGTACAGCAAGTACTGCAAGCACAGCAAGTACTGCAAGTACAGCAGCGCATCAAGCATTTAAGCACCAATAGCACTGCAGAGCCGCAAGAACAAAAACAGCACAAATTGAATATACATGTAAATGAAGCACAGCTAGCATTTAAGCACCAACAGCAGAGCAGAGCCGGAAGGAATTGAAATGACAACTTTATAAACAATTTTAAAGTCGTCCCACATGGGACTCGAACCCACGACCAGAATGGTTCGGGATTCGAGATGCATGGTTTAGCTGATTGCGCCACTCAGAGGACGTGAATTTCAAAACGGCAGAGGAGAGGGTTCAGTGTGAGAATGAGTGACATGTTAACCAGATTAGCATGCTAAGCTAGCTTAATGCTAATTTAGCTTATGACGTGGTACATCCAATCCTGGCAAAATAGATATCATCGGATTCGACATGATGCAAGGAATCGATAGACACCAATTTTATGATTTTGTGACAAACTGTTCACAAGTTACAGCCTCTTAGCCAATTTTGGGTTGACCTTGTTACATTTGTGACATCATAACTTTTTTATTACAGTATAGCAAAAAAATCGGGAACAGTACTTTTATGCGGCTCGGTCCGAAGATCATTTGAGCAAATTTTGGACAATTTTGGACAAATTTTGAAGGAGGAGTAGCGAAAAAACTGTTTTACATTCGCTCCAATATGGCGGCCAGTCACATTGTTGGAAAATGACAAATGAGATATCGTCTAAATCGGCATAAACCAAGGAACATAATGTCATAAAGAACTCAAAATTTGAACAATATTTTCAAATGTTATAAGCGTTTTTTCAAAAAACAATGATATATCTGGAACACTAGGTGGCGCTGTGATCAAACTTCTCATGTCGCTTTAGGACATGGTGTCGGTCATCCCTACCAAATTGTGTGCTGATATGTCAAATAGTTTAAAAGATATTGCAATTTATGACAAAATTCAAAATGGCGGACACGTGGTACATCCCATCATGGCAAAATCGATATCCACGGATTCGGCATGATGCAAGGAATCCATAGATACCACAATTATGATTTTCTGACAAACTGTTCAAAAGTTATTGGCCAAAATAGCAATTTGTCATATCTCATGACCCGTAGGTGGCGCTATTCCCAACTTTGGCATGAGACCTCAGAACATGCTTCCGATGAAGTGTACCAATTTTCGTTTCGATTGATCAAACTTTGGCCGAGATACAGCCTCTTAGCCAATTTTGGGTGGACCTCGTTAAGTTTGCGACATTATAACTTTTTTTTTCCAGTATAACAAAAAAATCGGGAACAGTACTTTTATGCGGCTCAGTCTGAAGATCATTTGAGTGCATGTTTGGAGAAAATTGGACAAAATTTGAAGGAGGAGTAGCGAAATAACTGAATACTGTACATTTCAAAATGGCCACTACTGTAATGGGCGGGGTCTTAATGTAAGGTATTGGTTGTGATCAGCATGATGAGTGGAATCAGGTGTACTAAGTTTCATGTCTCTAGATCAAAGGGTTCAAAAGTTATAACCATTTCAATGTTGAATTTTTGAACTGGTGGTGGCGCTATAGAGTTGGTCCTAGAGGGTCAAAAATTGGTCCAATTACTATTCATTAGCATCACTACAAGTGTGCCAAATTTCATCATTTTCCTATGTACGGTTCATAGGGCTGCCATAGACTTCCATTTGCGGAAGAAGAAGAAGAAGAATAATAATAAGAATAGCTGCAAGCAGCAACACGGGGCCAAGCCCTGCAAGGCACCGCAATTAGAACAATTACAGCAAAGTTAAAAGGCTTGGCACCGCAATTAGAACAAGTACAGCAAAGTTGAAAGGCTTGGCACCGCAAGCAGAACAAGTACTGCAAACTGCAAGTACAGCAAACTGCAAGTACAGCAAGCACAGCAAGTACAGCAAGTACTGCAAGTACAGCAGCGCATCAAGCATTTAAGCACCAATAGCAGTGCAGAGCCGCAAGAACAAAAACAGCACAAATTGAATATACATGTAAATGAAGCACAGCGAGCATTTAAGCACCAACAGCAGAGCAGAGCCGGAAGGAATTGAAATGACAACTTTATACAGAATTTTAAAGTCGTCCCACATGGGACTCGAACCCACGACCAGAATGGTTCGGGATTCGAAATGCATGGTTTAGCTGATTGCGCCACTCAGAAGACATGAATTTCAAAACAGCAGAGGAGAGGGTTCAGTGTGAGAATGAGTTCACAAAAAAGTTCCATAAGCATGCTAAGCTAGCTTATTGCTAATTTAGCTTATGACGTGGTCCATCCAATCCTGGCAAAATAGATATCATCGGATTCGACATGATGCAAGGAATCGATAGACACCAATTTTATGATTTTGTGACAAACTGTTCACAAGTTACAGCCTCTTAGCCAATTTTGGGTTGACCTTGTTAAATTTGTGACATCATAACTTTTTTATTACAGTATAGCAAAAAAATCGGGAACAGTACTTTTATGCGGCTCGGTCCGAAGATCATTTGAGCAAATTTTGGACAATTTTGGACAAATTTTGAAGGAGGAGTAGCGAAAAAACTGTTTTACATTCGCTCCAATATGGCGGCCAGTCACATTGTTGGAAAATGACAAATGAGATATCGTCTAAATCGGCATAAACCAAGGAACATAATGTCATAAAGAACTCAAAATTTGAACAATATTTTCAAATGTTATAAGCGTTTTTTCAAAAAACAATGATATATCTGGAACACTAGGTGGCGCTGTGATCAAACTTCTCATGTCGCTTTAGGACATGGTGTCGGTCATCCTTACCAAATTGTGTGCTGATATGTCAAATAGTTTAAAAGATATTGCAATTTATGACAAAATTCAAAATGGCGGACACGTGGTACATCCCATCATGGCAAAATCGATATCCACGGATTCGGCATGACGCAAGGAATCCATAGATACCACAATTATGAATTTCTGACAAACTGTTGAAAAGTTATTGGCCAAAATAGCAATTTGTCATATCTCATGACCCGTAGGTGGCGCTATTCCCAACTTTGGCATGGGACCTCAGAACATGCTTCCGATGAAGTGTACCAATTTTCGTTTTGATTGATCAAACTTTGGCCGAGATACAGCCTCTTAGCCAATTTTGGGTGGACCTTGTTAAGTTTGCGACATTATAACTTTTTTTTTCCAGTATAACAAAAAAATCGGGAACAGTACTTTTATGCGGCTCAGTCTGAAGATCATTTGAGTGCATGTTTGGAGAAAATTGGACAAAATTTGAAGGAGGAGTAGCGAAATAACTGAATACTGTACATTTCAAAATGGCCACTACTGTAATGGGCGGGGTCTTAATGTAAGGTATTGGTTGTGATCAACATGATGAGAGGAATCAGGTGTACCAAGTTTCATGTCTCTAGATCAAAGGGTTCAAAAGTTATAACCATTTCAATGTTACAATTTTGAACTGGTGGTGGCGCTATAGAGTTGGTCCTAGAGGGTCAAAAATTGGTCCAATTACTATTCATTAGCATCACTACAAGTGTGCCAAATTTCATCATTTTCCTATGTACGGTTCATAGGGCTGCCATAGACTTCCATTTGCGGAAGAAGAAGAAGAAGAATAATAATAAGAAAACTAACAGATACAATAGGTGCCTCTGCACCTTCGGTGCTTGGCCCCTAATAATAATAAGAAAACTAACAGATACAATAGGTGCCTCTGCACCTTCGGTGCTTGGCCCCTAAAAACTAACAGATACAATAGGTGCCTCTGCACCTTCGGTGCTTGGCCCCTAAAAACCAACAGATACAATAGGTGCCTCTGCACCTTCGGTGCTTGGCCCCTAATTAAAGCTGCAAGCAGCCTTACGGGGCCAAGCCTTCAATGGTTCCATGGGTTCAAAAAGTACTTAAAAATACTTTGCTTTCCAAACTTTAAAAGAAACTTTAATAACCAAAGTATTCTTACTTATTAACTTCTTACCTCACAAAAGAAATGAGATCATCCAGCTGCCGAGGTTCAGTAGTAAAAAAGAGAATGGACTCAAAATAAAGACTTTGCATATAAATGAAACACACGTTGTATTTAATAGGAAGAAAGAATAGTACAATGCTTTTCAGTATGATAAAGAAATTGAAATGACACAACTTTATAAAGTTGTAAGACAAAGGACTTGAACCCACAATCTCTGGGTCATATGCCTGTCACTCATTGAGCCCCTGGGAAGTCATGTGTTTCCATAGATGTAGAAGTTCCATAGTTCAAATGAGAAATAACTCAAAATGAAGATTTAGTATTTAAATGGACAGCATGTTACGTTTAATGAGTTTAGTTGATATTATTGTGATTCACTGTTAGGTGGTTGTCCTGCACCTTTAACAAATAAAGTTAGTCCAAGATGCAGTATATAGATCAATAAAATATTATTTTACAACATTAAGATTAACAGGTTCTTGTAAGAATCTTACAATTCTGGACTTTTGGTACTACTTAGGATATTGAACTGCACTAAAGGAGAGAATGTTTTGTTTTTGCATGTGGGTCCTAAAGTCTGGAGCAGGTTTCCTGATAATATTCACTATTCTGTCAAACATTCCTAGTTTAATTGTAGATTAAACACTTCTCTTTAAACAAGAATTCACGCAATGCATTTTATAATCTTGTAATTTTGTTATATTAGATCTAATACATATTTTTATGTTCTATTTTCAGTTTCTAAATTGTCATGGGCATATTAGATATTAGTTCATTAAGTTAATATTCAGAAAAAATACAAGTACTCCACAGCGACTCTAGGGGTCACTGTTTGACAAATGGAAATTTTGCATGGTGTGTCTTTGATGTAATACAACACTATTAACTAAAGCTTAAAACAATTATTGAACCTGGTCTTTAAACTGTAGAAGTTTGTCAGTTTATAAATCCATTAACACCATATACCTAGCCTCCCTTTGTTCTACTAATGGTCACAATTGTGACCTGACGAATAATCAAGTTTTTTGTATGGATTTTGATATATATTTTTGACGTAATTGTTAAAGATTGTTTAATATCCTTATGTATTCATACATGTTATCTCAGGGAAAAGAAATTGGAATTACATGGGTTAACTGCCATATGCAACTGTAACCTATATTTTTGCTACAAGTACATTACTTTGACAGTCATCTTTGATAATGTCTTGTACAATTAAGTTTTTTTTTTTATGCTGCCTAGAAACAATATTGTGAGAGGTGATAAAAATGTGAATTAAAAATAAAGATTATTTTTAGTTTAAATACCATTTAGCACATTGGATAAAGTAAGCAAATTAGAGGGGGCCTTTGAAGTGATTTTAAAGCACCATTGTTGCATATTTAAATCTTTACAGAACAGAATACCAACCGTTTCTTTAGTTATTCACAATGACACTTATGGTTACACTACTTGCTTTTCCCAGTATGGTTTGTGAAACTAAACTTAGTGCCTAGTTAAGAATGGCTAGAAGAATGCACGCAACTTTCCAAATGCAAGATAAGCCCATGCAATAAAGGTCACATATTCCAAGAATTGACACACATTTGTTTTAATAAAAAAAAAAATACATTAAACAACATTTAACAAAGCTTTGCCATAAAAATGAAATAAAAATCAATCAGTAGCATTTCAGAACATAATGGACAAAATTAACCTAATTTCAATAGAAAACATGACTTAAATCAATATTTGCCATTCATTAAAAAAAAAAAAAAAAAAAAAAAACACCAATACCATCATTTCAATATATATACACACACACACACAACCATCTTAGTTGTGCATTTCAATACAAAGTCATTTTTGTATTATTTTTACAGCACTCTTCTTAGTCAAAGGTTTTTTAGCTGGTGTAATAGGAGGCGTTGTTGGCTCAGATGGTCTTTTAACTGGAGACTTGGGTTCTGGAGTGCTTTGTGTCTCTGTGACACAGAGGACAGGGTTGATTTCATCGATATTCACTTCAAATACATCCTCATCACTGGGATGAGCGGATGAAGCGTTTTCAATATTGGTGACTTCCAAACAGTTATTATATGTTAAAGTCAGTTCATCGGAGGATAGAAAGAGTTCTTCTATATCTTGTGAATCACAAGTTGACAGTTCAAGTTCTGGTGCTATGAATTTTGACAAAGTTGAGTTCGAAACCGTAAGAGAAGTTATTTGACTGTCTTGATTTATCTCAATTATTCCATTGCATTTTGTTATATAGCTTTTTGTGTTCCGTAGAATTTTGCAAGTCGGGCAACGGTGAAATTGCTGTTTGATGTTGAATTGTTCTTGTGATTTGTGGCATTTTGGACATTGTTTTTTAATGTTTATTTGCACCCCTATTGGCTTTTGTTTCACCACTGTATTAGGTAGAGAGGGTTCTTTACTGATTTTAGGGCCTTGACCAGGTGGGAAAACTTGGTCCTGTGCAATAGGTTCCATGGTTGTT
Source organism: Rhinichthys klamathensis goyatoka (assembly GCF_029890125.1). Lineage (NCBI taxonomy): Eukaryota > Metazoa > Chordata > Actinopteri > Cypriniformes > Leuciscidae > Rhinichthys > Rhinichthys klamathensis. The sequence continues at coordinate 320,539 of NW_026607023.1, forward strand.
TTCAGGGTTGTTGTGAGGCTCTTAAGGCTGTTGTACAGTCTAGTTTTAAGATTGGTAAAGGTGTAGGAGTTACCTAGTTGCAGTTTTGAAACTTGGTTTTCCCAAAGAGTAAGTTGAATTTCTCCAGATGGATCTTGCAAGGAACATTCTTGGATCTCACAGTCTGTACCCCAGGCCTTTACAGTAGTTGCGTTGTTTAGCTTGCATACTGTTGCAGATATTTTAGTGATCTGAAAATTTAAAGAAAATCGTACATGTACAATCAAAAATATACATCAATAAACATGATTACAAGGGAAATGTATACAACTGCTGTTGTGGTCATAAGAAGAGGAAATAGCCAAACTTTTCCACACATTAACCAATTTGAAACGCATTAATCATGTTTGTAAAGCATCTAGCAAAGATAACTGAGAAGCAGAGTAATCTTTGCCTGTGCATCTGAAAAATCTTTCACATTTTAGCATTTTTTTGAACGTCAGGCTACTTTAAAATGTTTTTCTCCCCATAAAAACGATTTTGCACAATCTACAGAGGGCTAATATATGTGATTGTACTACTCTCCAGAGCATTACTACAACAAGTAAACAACCCTGTAGGCTATTTACACAGTGAGAAGGTTGAAAAAAAAACAGCTTACCAATTGTCGTGATCCCAGAGTTTTTGCTTCTTCTACAGTGAGTTTTTCTATCTCTTTTGGTGGTTTGTGGGGAAATGTAGATGTTGCGACTTCCACAGCAGTACTCCGATCACACTGAATGAAATATTCAGAATTATTGAGGCCTAAAGAATGAAAAAAGTGAGAATTGATATGGGCTTGTTTGTACAATGAATTTGAAAGGAATACGATTACTGAAAGTTTATCAGATAGAAAACAGGATTAAATAGCTAGACTACCACTTACTTGGCTTTTTTGTTATGTTTGACAGTTTAACCGCTGTCCGATTTAATGCTAATGTTGTCCAAGTTTGATGTTTTTCGTGCGCAAAGATGACAGCTTGGTGATATTCACTGCGACCTGTTTGCAAAGTTGCATTAAAAAACTTTGAGTTTGTTCTAGACAGTTGCACTCTGGAAACTGCATGAATGTAAACATAAATGCAGTTGTCAGATTCACTGGTCTCTGGTCCATTTAAATATTTGTTCATTTTTGCTGTTGCATGAAAAAAGAGGTTTGCAAGTGGTGTGATTTATAGTAGATTAGGCCTACTAGAACAGAAATTGACAATGCTTGGTATGCAATTAACAAACGATTCAATTAGGGTGATTGCAGGAATTAGTAATACATTCATCAAATTGCTGAGTTAATCATTTTAGAATTGGGAAGCTTGGTTTAGTGGAGGCAAGAAATGGATCTGAAAGTCTGCTGGAAATAATTGAAAGGTAAATTTACTTGTATAATGCCTTTTAGGGATGGAGAAATGAAGCCTCTTGAACTTAATTAAGCTTTACTCTGATTGTTTTGGGAAAATATTCAAAGCATCAGGAGCAGCAATAAACCTGGAGTGCAGCTTTGTGTATAATGATAGTGTATTGTTTGATGTGTAATGATATTTTGTTGCTTATTTGAGAATAAATAATTGTATACATTATGTAAATTCTTTAGGTTAGCTTTTACTAGTCTTTTTGGCAATATACCTCAACTAATTGATGTTGATCCAAATAATGTACTGTTAGAATAGTAACTATTTGTAATTTAACATTCATGTAGTAACTAATTAACTTCTATTTACAATTACAATTTATTTTTTAAAACAATTCTTAATGTTAGATAATACAAAAATGTTCATGTATTTTAATGTGATTTTATGGTTTACTATTATGATAAAATTACTTTTATTTATTGTCCACATGACGAGAAGGAAAAACTGATATTCAAGTCACTAAGTAAGTCTAATGTTTATGGGACTTAAAATAATTAAAAGATATGCATATGTACACATTCAAATGTTTAATGTCAGATCAGTTAATATTGTGGAGTTGGTCAAACCATTTCTTGTATGGAATTGAAAGTATTCTTTACTATATACTTTGCAATAAAATGTTGCCAGTGGTTGATCAATTGAATAGGCATTTGTGTTCTGTTTGAAGCTTTATGTATTTAACTTGAAATGTAAAAAAGGCAGCACAATTTAAAAAAATAGAGGTTTACCTAGACCACCACAAACATCTTATCATACCCTTCTGCTCTCCAGTTCACTACTTTACACACAATGCACAAACACATATATGAAGTTGAGAATTAACACATGGAGGCAAAAAAAAAAAGAGGATACGACTATACATAGGAAGAAAACAACCAATTTATGTAACTGCTTACAATGCAATTAGAATAGTTGAAAGTCAATGACTGCTCATTTGTTCACAAACCTTTCTGGATATTTAAGACTTCAGGTAAGAATCAACATAGAATGAACAAAAACACATTTCTAATCCCAAAAGAAAGATTACAACAATGCTTATCTGGATAATAAAGGAATTGAAATGACAACTTAACACATTTTTTTTTTAAATTAAAGTTGTCCCACATGGGGCTTGAACCCACTATCTCTGGGTCAGATTTCTGTCACTCATCTCATTGCACCACTTGGAAGTTGTGTTTTGGCCAAGATGCAGAAGATCCATAGTTCAAGTGAGAAGCAACTCAAAATGAAGAATTTTTAAATAAATTATCTGTGTGTTCTATTCTACTAGCTCCTTCACCTGGAACAGAAGCAACTTGTCCACCACTTAAAGCCTTATGGTTTAGCCTGATAACTGAAGAGCCACATTAGAAAGAATGGCATCTGGCTAGCATGCTAACCAATTAGTATGCTAAGCTAACTAAGATAAGGCAACAAACACAGGCTAGGTCAACTGCAGAGAGGAAGATCTTTGGTATGGGGGCTACTATCAAAAACCTGTTCATCATTTCTGTGCAGCTCGGTCCAAAGATCATCTGATCACACGTTGGACTACTCACTACAAGTGTTTCATAATCAATTAATTTCATAATACACAATTTTAAAGTTGTCCCACACGGGACTCGAACCCACTATCTATGGGTTAGATGCCTGTCACTCATCTCGTTGAGCCACTTGCCAGACATGCATCTACACAGCTGCCGAAATTCAATATTTTCAAGAGAGAATCAAGTCAAAATTAAGAATTTTGAAGTAAATGGAGAACATTTTGTATTTAAAAAGTTTAGATTAAATCATCCAAAATTGGTCAGATTACTACTCATTACCATCACTACAAGTGTGCCAATTTTCTAACTTGTGGTTCATAGGGCTGCCATTGACTACCCTTCTGGAAGAAGAACAACAATGAATTGGACGTAAAAGCACTGCATGTTGTGTGTGGCAGCTTCAGATGAGATCATTCTTATGCACAATGCCTGGAACAGATGCAACTTCTGCATCTTTTCCTGCCACAGTACCTCATGCGGTCTGGGCACATGTCACACTGAGTGGCGAACCCACGACGCTGAACATCGGGATCCGTGGTGTAACACGTTGAGCTAATCACTCATGCACGTTCACCAGCCTGCTGAGTAGAGGTTTCAGTGTGAGAATGAGTTCACAAAAAGTTCCATGACATGTTAACCAGATAAGCATGCTAAGCTAGCTTAATGCTAATTTAGCTTATAACGTGGTACATCCAATCCTGGCAAAATAGATATCGTCGGATTCGACATGATGCAAGGAATCGATAGACACCAATTTTATGATTTTGTGACAAATTGTTCACAAGTTACAGCCTCTTAGCCAATTTTGGGTTGACCTTGTTAAATTTGTGACATCATAACTTTTTTATTACAGTATAGCAAAAAAATCGGGAACAGTACTTTTATGCGGCTCGGTCCGAAGATCATTTGAGCAAATTTTGGACAATTTTGGACAAATTTTGAAGGAGGAGTAGCGAAAAAACTGTTTTACATTCGCTCCAATATGGCGGCCAGTCACATTGTTGGAAAATGACAAATGAGATATCGTCTAAATCGGCATAAACCAAGGAACATAGTGTCATAAAGAACTCAAAATTTGAACAATATTTTCAAATGTTATAAGCGTTTTTTCAAAAAACAATGATATATCTGGAACACTAGGTGGCGCTGTGATCAAACTTCTCATGTCGCTTTAGGACATGGTGTCGGTCATCCCTACCAAATTGTGTGCTGATATGTCAAATAGTTTAAAAGATATTGCAATTTATGACAAAATTCAAAATGGCGGACACGTGGTACATCCCATCATGGCAAAATCGATATCCACGGATTCGGCATGACGCAAGGAATCCATAGATACCACAATTATGAATTTCTGACAAACTGTTGAAAAGTTATTGGCCAAAATAGCAATTTGTCATATCTCATGACCCGTAGGTGGCACTATTCCCAACTTTGGCATGGGACCTCAGAACATGCTTCCGATGAAGTGTACCAATTTTCGTTTCCATTGATCAAACTTTGGCCGAGATACAGCCTCTTAGCCAATTTTGGGTGGACCTCGTTAAGTTTGTGACATTATAACTTTTTTTTTCCAGTATAACAAAAAAATCGGGAACAGTACTTTTATGCGGCTCAGTCTGAAGATCATTTGAGTGCATGTTTGGAGAAAATTGGACAAAATTTGAAGGAGGAGTAGCGAAATAACTGAATACTGTACATTTCAAAATGGCCACTACTGTAATGGGCGGGGTCTTAATGTAAGGTATTGGTTGTGATCAGCATGATGAGTGGAATCAGGTGTACTAAGTTTCATGTCTCTAGATCAAAGGGTTCAAAAGTTATAACCATTTCAATGTTGAATTTTTGAACTGGTGGTGGCGCTATAGAGTTGGTTCTAGAGACTCAATATTTGGCTCAATTACTTTTCATGACCATCACTATAAGTGTGCCAAATTTCATCATTTTCCTATGTACGGTTCATAGGGCTGCCATAGACTTCCATTTGCGGAAGAAGAAGAAGAAGAAGAATAATAATAATAATTAAAGCTGCAAGCAGCCTTACGGGGCCAAGCCTTCAATGGTTCCATGGGTTCAAAAAGTACTTAAAAATACTTTGCTTTCAAAACTTTAAAAGAAACTTTAATAACCAAAGTATTCTTACTCATTAACTTCTTACCTCACAAAAGAAATGAGATCATCCAGCTGCCGAGGTTCAGTAGTAAAAAAGAGAATGAACTCAAAATAAAGACTTTGCATATAAATGAAACACACGTTGTATTTAATAGGAAGAAAGAATAGTACAATGCGTTTCAGGATGATAAAGAAATTGAAATGACACAACTTTATAAAGTTGTAAGACAAAGGACTTGAACCCACAATCTCTGGGTCATATGCCTGTCACTCATTGAGCCCCTGGAAAGTCATGTGTTTCCATAGATGTAGAAGTTCCATAGTTCAAATGAGAATCAACTCAAAATGAAGATTTAGTATTTAAATGGACAGCATGTTACGTTTAATGAGTTTAGTTGATATTATTGTGATTCACTGTTAGGTGGTTGTCCTGCACCTTTAACAAATAAAGTTAGTCCAAGATGCAGTATATAGATCGATAAAATATTATTTTACAACATTAAGATTAACAGGTTCTTGTAAGAATCTTACAATTCTGGACTTTTGGTACTACTAAGAATATTGAACTGCACTAAAGGAGAGAATGTTTTGTTTTTGCATGTGGGTCCTAAAGTCTGGAGCAGGTTTCCTGATAATATTCACTATTCTGTCAAACATTCCTAGTTTAATTGTAGATTAAACACTTCTCTTTAAACAAGAATTCACGCAATGCATTTTATAATCTTGTAATTTTGTTATATTAGATCTAATACATATTTTTATGTTCTATTTTCAGTTTCTAAATTGTCATGGGCATATTAGATATTAGGTCATTAAGTTAATATTCAGAAAAAATACAAGTACTCCACAGCGACTCTAGGGGTCACTGTTTGACAAATGGAAATTTTGCATGGTGTGTCTTTGATGTAATACAACACTATTAACTAAAGCTTAAAACAATTATTGAACCTGGTCTTTAAACTGTAGAAGTTTGTCAGTTTATAAATCCATTAACACCATATACCTAGCCTCCCTTTGTTCTACTAATGGTCACAATTGTGACCTGACGAATAATCAAGTTTTTTGTATGGATTTTGATATATATTTTTGACGTAATTGTTAAAGATTGTTTAATATCCTTATGTATTCATACATGTTATCTCAGGGAAAAGAAATTGGAATTACATGGGTTAACTGCCATATGCAACTGTAACCTATATTTTTGCTACAAGTACATTACTTTGACAGTCATCTTTGATAATGTCTTGTACAATTAAGTTTTTTTTTTTATGCTGCCTAGAAACAATATTGTGAGAGGTGATAAAAATGTGAATTAAAAATAACGATTATTTTTAGTTTAAATACCATTTAGCACATTGGATAAAGTAAGCAAATTAGAGGGGGCCTTTGAAGTGATTTTAAAGCACCATTGTTGCATATTTAAATCTTTACAGAACAGAATACCAACCGTTTCTTTAGTTATTCACAATGACACTTATGGTTACACTACTTGCTTTTCCCAGTATGGTTTGTGAAACTAAACTTAGTGCCTAGTTAAGAATGGCTAGAAGAATGCACGCAACTTTCCAAATGCAAGATAAGCCCATGCAATAAAGGTCACATATTCCAAGAATTGACACACATTTGTTTTAATAAAAAAAAAACACATTAAACAACATTTAACAAAGCTTTGCCATAAAAATGAAATAAAAATCAATCAGTAGCATTTCAGAACATAATGGACAAAATTAACCTAATTTCAATAGAAAACATGACTTAAATCAATATTTGCCATTCATTAAAAAAAAAACAAAAAAAAAAAACACCAATACCATCATTTCAATATATATACACACACACACACACACAACCATCTTAGTTGTGCATTTCAATACAAAGTCATTTTTGTATTATTTTTACAGCACTCTTCTTAGTCAAAGGTTTTTTAGCTGGTGTAATAGGAGGCGTTGTTGGCTCAGATGGTCTTTTAACTGGAGACTTGGGTTCTGGAGTGCTTTGTGTCTCTGTGACACAGAGGACAGGGTTGATTTCATCGATATTCACTTCAAATAAATCCTCATCACTGGGATGAGCGGATGAAGCGTTTTCAATATTGGTGACTTCCAAACAGTTATTATATGTTAAAGTCAGTTCATCGGAGGATAGAAAGAGTTCTTCTATATCTTGTGAATCACAAGTTGACAGTTCAAGTTCTGGTGCTATGAATTTTGACAAAGTTGAGTTCGAAACCGTAAGAGAAGTTATTTGACTGTCTTGATTTATCTCAATTATTCCATTGCATTTTGTTATATAGCTTTTTGTGTTCCGTAGAATTTTGCAAGTCGGGCAACGGTGAAATTGCTGTTTGATGTTGAATTGTTCTTGTGATTTGTGGCATTTTGGACATTGTTTTTTAATGTTTATTTGCACCCCTATTGGCTTTTGTTTCACCACTGTATTAGGTAGAGAGGGTTCTTTACTGATTTTAGGGCCTTGACCAGGTGGGAAAACTTGGTCCTGTGCAATAGGTTCCATGGTTGTTTTCAGGGTTGTTGTGAGGCTCTTAAGGCTGTTGTACAGTCTAGTTTTAAGATTGGTAAAGGTGTAGGAGTTACCTAGTTGCAGTTTTGAAACTTGGTTTTCCCAAAGAGTAAGTTGAATTTCTCCAGATGGATCTTGCAAGGAACATTCTTGGATCTCACAGTCTGTACCCCAGGCCTTTACAGTAGTTGCGTTGTTTAGCTTGCATACTGTTGCAGATATTTTAGTGATCTGAAAATTTAAAGAAAATCGTACATGTACAATCAAAAATATACATCAATAAACATGATTACAAGGGAAATGTATACAACTGCTGTTGTGGTCATAAGAAGAGGAAATAGCCAAACTTTTCCACACATTAACCAATTTGAAACGCATTAATCATGTTTGTAAAGCATCTAGCAAAGATAACTGAGAAGCAGAGTAATCTTTGCCTGTGCATCTGAAAAATCTTTCACATTTTAGCATTTTTTTGAACGTCAGGCTACTTTAAAATGTTTTTCTCCCCATAAAAACGATTTTGCACAATCTACAGAGGGCTAATATATGTGATTGTACTACTCTCCAGAGCATTACTACAACAAGTAAACAACCCTGTAGGCTATTTACACAGTGAGAAGGTTGAAAAAAAAACAGCTTACCAATTGTCGTGATCCCAGAGTTTTTGCTTCTTCTACAGTGAGTTTTTCTATCTCTTTTGGTGGTTTGTGGGGAAATGTAGATGTTGCGACTTCCACAGCAGTACTCCGATCACACTGAATGAAATATTCAGAATTATTGAGGCCTAAAGAATGAAAAAAGTGAGAATTGATATGGGCTTGTTTGTACAATGAATTTGAAAGGAATACGATTACTGAAAGTTTATCAGATAGAAAACAGGATTAAATAGCTAGACTACCACTTACTTGGCTTTTTTGTTATGTTTGACAGTTTAACCGCTGTCCGATTTAATGCTAATGTTGTCCAAGTTTGATGTTTTTCGTGCGCAAAGATGACAGCTTGGTGATATTCACTGCGACCTGTTTGCAAAGTTGCATCAAAAAACTTTGAGTTTGTTCTAGACAGTTGCACTCTGGAAACTGCATGAATGTAAACATAAATGCAGTTGTCAGATTCACTGGTCTCTGGTCTATTTAAATATTTGTTCATTTTTGCTGTTGCATGAAAAAAGAGGTTTGCAAGTGGTGTGATTTATAGTAGATTAGGCCTACTAGAACAGAAATTGACAATGCTTGGTATGCAATTAACAAACGATTCAATTAGGGTGATTGCAGGAATTAGTAATACATTCATCAAATTGCTGAGTTAATCATTTTAGAATTGGGAAGCTTGGTTTAGTGGAGGCAAGAAATGGATCTGAAAGTCTGCTGGAAATAATTGAAAGGTAAATTTACTTGTATAATGCCTTTTAGGGATGGAGAAATGAAGCCTCTTGAACTTAATTAAGCTTTACTCTGATTGTTTTGGGAAAATATTCAAAGCATCAGGAGCAGCAATAAACCTGGAGTGCAGCTCTGTGTATAATGATAGTGTATTGTTTGATGTGTAATGATATTTTGTTGCTTATTTGAGAATAAATAATTGTATACATTATGTAAATTCTTTAGGTTAGCTTTTACTAGTCTTTTTGGCAATATACCTCAACTAATTGATGTTGATCCAAATAATGTACTGTTAGAATAGTAACTATTTGTAATTTAACATTCATGTAGTAACTAATTAACTTCTATTTACAATTACAATTTATTTTTTAAAACAATTCTTAATGTTAGATAATACAAAAATGTTCATGTATTTTAATGTGATTTTATGGTTTACTATTATGATAAAATTACTTTTATTTATTGTCCACATGACGAGAAGGAAAAACTGATATTCAAGTCACTAAGTAAGTCTAATGTTTATGGGACTTAAAATAATTAAAAGATATGCATATGTACACATTCAAATGTTTAATGTCAGATCAGTTAATATTGTGGAGTTGGTCAAACCATTTCTTGTATGGAATTGAAAGTATTCTTTACTATATACTTTGCAATAAAATGTTGCCAGTGGTTGATCAATTGAATAGGCATTTGTGTTCTGTTTGAAGCTTTATGTATTTAACTTGAAATGTAAAAAAGGCAGCACAATTTAAAAAAATAGAGGTTTACCTAGACCACCACAAACATCTTATCATACCCTTCTGCTTTCCAGTTCACTACTTTACACACAATGCACAAACACATATATGAAGTTGAGAATTAACACATGGAGGCAAAAGAAAAAAAGAGGATACGACTATACATAGGAAGAAAACAACCAATTTATGTAACTGCTTACAATGCAATTAGAATAGTTGAAAGTCAATGACTGCTCATTTGTTCACAAACCTTTCTGGATATTTAAGACTTCAGGTAAGAATCAACATAGAATGAACAAAAACACATTTCTAATCCCAAAAGAAAGATTACAACAATGCTTATCTGGATAATAAAGGAATTGAAATGACAACTTAACACATTTTTTTTTTAAATTAAAGTTGTCCCACATGGGGCTTGAACCCACTATCTCTGGGTCAGATATCTGTCACTCATCTCATTGCACCACTTGGAAGTTGTGTTTTGGCCAAGATGCAGAAGATCCATAGTTCAAGTGAGAAGCAACTCAAAATGAAGAATTTTTAAATAAATTATCTGTGTGTTCTATTCTACTAGCTCCTTCACCTGGAACAGAAGCAACTTGTCCACCACTTAAAGCCTTATGGTTTAGCCTGATAACTGAAGAGCCACATTAGAAAGAATGGCATCTGGCTAGCATGCTAACCAATTAGTATGCTAAGCTAACTAAGATAAGGCAACAAACACAGGCTAGATCAACTGCAGAGAGGAAGATCTTTGGTATGGGGGCTACTATCAAAAACCTGTTCATCATTTCTGTGCAGCTCGGTCCAAAGATCATCTGATCACACGTTGGACTACTCACTACAAGTGTTTCATAATCAATTAATTTCATAATACACAATTTTAAAGTTGTCCCACACGGGACTCGAACCCACTATCTATGGGTTAGATGCCTGTCACTCATCTCGTTGAGCCACTTGCCAGACATGCATCCACACAGCTGCCGAAATTCAATATTTTCAAGAGAGAATCAAGTCAAAATTAAGAATTTTGAAGTAAATGGAGAACATTTTGTATTTAAAAAGTTTAGATTAAATCATCCAAAATTGGTCAGATTACTACTCATTACCATCACTACAAGTGTGCCAATTTTCTAACTTGTGGTTCATAGGGCTGCCATTGACTACCCTTCTGGAAGAAGAACAACAATGAATTGGACGTAAAAGCACTGCATGTTGTGTGTGGCAGCTTCAGATGAGATCATTCTTATGCACAATGCCTGGAACAGATGCAACTTCTGCATCTTTTCCTGCCACAGTACCTCATGCGGTCTGGGCACATGTCACACTGAGTGGCGAACCCACGACGCTGAACATCGGGATCCGTGGTGTAACACGTTGAGCTAATCACTCATGCACGTTCACCAGCCTGCTGAGTAGAGGTTTCAGTGTGAGAATGAGTTCACAAAAAGTTCCATGACATGTTAACCAGATAAGCATGCTAAGCTAGCTTAATGCTAATTTAGCTTATAACGTGGTACATCCAATCCTGGCAAAATAGATATCGTCGGATTTGACATGATGCAAGGAATCGATAGACACCAATTTTATGATTTTTTGACAAACTGTTCACAAGTTACAGCCTCTGAACCAATGTTGGGTCGACCTTGTTAAATTTGTGACATCATAACTTTTTTATTACAGTATAGCAAAAAAATCGGGAACAGTACTTTTATGCGGCTCGGTCCGAAGATCATTTGAGCAAATTTTGGACAATTTTGGACAAATTTTGAAGGAGGAGTAGCGAAAAAACTGTTTTACATTCGCTCCAATATGGCGGCCAGTCACATTGTTGGAAAATGACAAATGAGATATCGTCTAAATCGGCATAAACCAAGGAACATAATGTCATAAAGAAGTCAAAATTTGAACAATATTTTCAAATGTTATAAGCGTTTTTTCAAAAAACAATGATATATCTGGAACACTAGGTGGCGCTGTGATCAAACTTCTCATGTCGCTTTAGGACATGGTGTCGGTCATCCCTACCAAATTGTGTGCTGATATGTCAAATAGTTTAAAAGATATTGCAATTTATGACAAAATTCAAAATGGCGGACACGTGGTACATCCCATCATGGCAAAATCGATATCCACGGATTCGGCATGATGCAAGGAATCCATAGATACCACAATTATGATTTTCTGACAAAGTGTTCAAAAGTTATTGGCCAAAATAGCAATTTTCCATATCTCATGACCCGTAGGTGGCACTATTCCCAACTTTGGCATGGGACCTCAGAACATGCTTCCGATGAAGTGTACCAATTTTCGTTTCGATTGATCAAACTTTGGCCGAGATACACCCTCTTAGCCAATTTTAGGTGGACCTCGTTAAGTTTGCGACATTATAACTTTTTTTTTCCAGTATAACAAAAAAATCGGGAACAGTACTTTTATGCGGCTCAGTCTGAAGATCATTTGAGTGCATGTTTGGAGAAAATTGGACAAAATTTGAAGGAGGAGTAGCGAAATAACTGAATACTGTACATTTCAAAATGGCCACTACTGTAATGGGCGGGGTCTTAATGTAAGGTATTGGTTGTGATCAGCATGATGAGTGGAATCAGGTGTACTAAGTTTCATGTCTCTAGATCAAAGGGTTCAAAAGTTATAACCATTTCAATGTTGAATTTTTGAACTGGTGGTGGCGCTATAGAGTTGGTCCTAGAGGGTCAAAAATTGGTCCAATTACTATTCATTAGCATCACTACAAGTGTGCCAAATTTCATCATTTTCCTACTTACGGTTCATAGGGCTGCCATAGACTCCCATTCACGGAATAATAATAATAATAATAAGAAAACCAACAGATACAATAGGTGCCTCTGCACCTTCGGTGCTTGGCCCCTAATAATAATAAGAAAACTAACAGATACAATAGGTGCCTCTGCACCTTCGGTGCTTGGCCCCTAATAATAAGAAAACCAACAGATACAATAGGTGCCTCTGCACCTTCGGTGCTTGGCCCCTAAATATAGCTGCAAGCAGCAACACGGGGCCAAGCCCTGCAAGGCACCGCAATTAGAACAATTACAGCAAAGTTCAAAGGCTTGGCACCGCAATTAGAACAAGTACAGCAAAGTTCAAAGGCTTGGCACCGCAAGCAGAACAAGTACTGCAAACTGCAAGTACAGCAAGCTGCAAGTACAGCAAGCACAGCAAGTACAGCAAGCACAGCAAGTACAGCAAGTACAACAAGTACAGCAAGTACAGCAAGCACAGCAAGTACAGCAAGCACAGCAAGTACAGCAAGTACTGCAAGTACAGCAGCGCATCAAGCATTTAAGCACCAATAGCAGTGCAGAGCCGCAAGAACAAAAACAGCACAAATTGAATATACATGTAAATGAAGCACAGCGAGCATTTAAGCACCAACAGCAGAGCCGGAAGGAATTGAAATGACAACTTTATACACAAATTTTAAAGTCGTCCCACATGGGACTCGAACCCACGACCAGAATGGTTCGGGATTCGAGATGCATGGTTTAGCCGATTGCGCCACTCAGAGGACGTGAATTTCAAAACAGCAGAGGAGAGGGTTCAGTGTGAGAATGAGTTCACAAAAAAGTTCCATGACATGTTAACCAGATTAGCATGCTAAGCTAGCTTATTGCTAATTTAGCTTATGACGTGGTACATCCAATCCTGGCAAAATAGATATCATCGGATTCGACATGATGCAAGGAATCGATAGACACCAATTTTATGATTTTGTGACAAACTGTTCACAAGTTACAGCCTCTTAGCCAATTTTGGGTTGACCTTGTTAAATTTGTGACATCATAACTTTTTTATTACAGTATAGCAAAAAAATCGGGAACAGTACTTTTATGCGGCTCGGTCCGAAGATCATTTGAGCAAATTTTGGACAATTTTGGACAAATTTTGAAGGAGGAGTAGCGAAAAAACTGTTTTACATTCGCTCCAATATGGCGGCCAGTCACATTGTTGGAAAATGACAAATGAGATATCGTCTAAATCGGCATAAACCAAGGAACATAATGTCATAAAGAACTCAAAATTTGAACAATATTTTCAAATGTTATAAGCGTTTTTTCAAAAAACAATGATATATCTGGAACACTAGGTGGCGCTGTGATCAAACTTCTCATGTCGCTTTAGGACATGGTGTCGGTCATCCCTACCAAATTGTGTGCTGATATGTCAAATAGTTTAAAAGATATTGCAATTTATGACAAAATTCAAAATGGCGGACACGTGGTACATCCCATCATGGCAAAATCGATATCCACGGATTCGGCATGATGCAAGGAATCCATAGATACCACAATTATGAATTTCTGACAAACTGTTCAAAAGTTATTGGCCAAAATAGCAATTTGTCATATCTCATGACCCGTAGCTGGCGCTATTCCCAACTTTGGTATGGGACCTCAGAACATGCTTCCGATGAAGTGTACCAATTTTCGTTTTGATTGATCAAACTTTGGCCGAGATACAGCCTCTTAGCCTATTTTGGGTGGACCTCGTTAAGTTTGCGACATTATAACTTTTATTTTTCCAGTATGACAAAAAAATCGGGAACAGTACTTTTATGCGGCTCAGTCCGAAGATCATTTGAGCACATGGTTGGAGAAAATTGGACAAAATTTGAAGGAGGAGTAGCGAAATAACTGAATACTGTACATTTCAAAATGACCACTACTGTAATGGGCGGGGTCTTAATGTAAGGTATTGGTTGTGATCAGCATGATGAGTGGAATCAGGTGTACTAAGTTTCATGTCTCTAGATCAAAGGGTTCAAAAGTTATAACCATTTCAATGTTGAATTTTTGAACTGGTGGTGGCGCTATAGAGTTGGTCCTAGAGGGTCAAAAATTGGTCCAATTACTATTCATTAGCATCACTACAAGTGTGCCAAATTTCATCATTTTCCTATGTACGGTTCATAGGGCTGCCATAGACTTCCATTTGCGGAAGAAGAAGAAGAAGAAGAATAATAATAATAATAATTAAAGCTGCAAGCAGCCTTACGGGGCCAAGCCTTCAATGGTTCCATGGGTTCAAAAAGTACTTAAAAATACTTTGCTTTCCAAACTTTAAAAGAAACTTTAATAACCAAAGTATTCTTACTCATTAACTTCTTACCTCATAAAAGAAATGAGATCATCCAGCTGCCGAGGTTCAGTAGTAAAAAAGAGAATGGACTCAAAATAAAGACTTTGCATATAAATGAAACACACGTTGTATTTAATAGGAAGAAAGAATAGTACAATGCTTTTCAGTATGATAAAGAAATTGAAATGACACAACTTTATAGTCATCCCATATGGGACTCGAACCCACGACCAGAATGGTTCGGGATTCGAGATGCATGGTTTAGCTGATTGCGCCACTCAGAGGACGTGAATTTCAAGACAGCAGAGGAGAGGGTTCAGTGTGAGAATGAGTTCACAAAAAAGTTCCATGACATGTTAACCAGATTAGCATGCTAAGCTAGCTTAATGCTAATTTAGCTTATGACGTGGTACATCCAATCCTGGCAAAATAGATATCATCGGATTCGACATCATGCAAGGAATCGATAGACACCAATTTTATGATTTTGTGACAAACTGTTCACAAGTTACAGCCTCTGAACCAATGTTGGGTCGAACTTGTTACATTTGCGACATCATAACTTTTTTTTTTCCAGTATAGCAAAAAAATCGGGAACAGTACTTCTGTGTGGCTCGGTCCGAAGATCATTTGAGAAAATTTTGGACAATTTTGGACAAATTTTGAAGGAGGAGTAGCGAAAAAACTGTTTTACATTCGCTCCAATATGGCGGCCAGTCACATTGTTGGAAAATAGCATATGAGATATCGTTGAAATCGGCATAAGCCAAGGAATATATTGACATAAATAAATCAAATTTCAAGCAATGATAGCAAAAGTTATAAGCGTTTTTTCAAAAAACAATGATATCTCTGGAACACTAGGTGGCGCTGTGATCAAACTTCTCATGTACCTTCGGGCCATGCTAATGATGATCCATACCAAATGTGGTGAGGAAATTTCAAATAGTTTAAAAGATATTGCAAATTATGACAAAATTCAAAATGGCGGACACGGGGTACATCCCATCATGGCAAAATTGATATCCACGGATTCGGCATGATGCAAGGAATCCATAGATACCACAATTATGAATTTCTGACAAACTGTTCAAAAGTAATTGGCCAAAATAGCAATTTGTCATATCTCATGACCCGTAGGTGGCGCTATTCCCAACTTTGGCATGGGACCTCAGAACATGCTTCCGATGAAGTGTACCAATTTTCGTTTCGATTGATCAAACTTTGGCCGAGATACAGCCTCTTAGCCAATTTTGGGTGGACCTTGTTAAGTTTGCGACATTATAACTTTTTTTTTCCAGTATAACAAAAAAATCGGGAACAGTACTTTTATGCGGCTCAGTCTGAAGATCATTTGAGTGCATGTTTGGAGAAAATTGGACAAAATTTGAAGGAGGAGTAGCGAAATAACTGAATACTGTACATTTCAAAATGGCCACTACTGTAATGGGCGGGGTCTTAATGTAAGGTATTGGTTGTGATCAGCATGATGAGTGGAATCAGGTGTACTAAGTTTCATGTCTCTAGATCAAAGGGTTCAAAAGTTATAACCATTTCAATGTTGAATTTTTGAACTGGTGGTGGCGCTATAGAGTTGGTCCTAGAGGGTCAAAAATTGGTCCAATTACTATTCATTAGCATCACTACAAGTGTGCCAAATTTCATCATTTTCCTACTTACGGTTCATAGGGCTGCCATAGACTCCCATTCACGGAATAATAATAATAAGAAAACTAACAGATACAATAGGTGCCTCTGCACCTTCGGTGCTTGGCCCCTAAATATAGCTGCAAGCAGCAACACGGGGCCAAGCCCTGCAAGGCACCGCAATTAGAACAATTACAGCAAAGTTCAAAGGCTTGGCACCGCAATTAGAACAAGTACAGCAAAGTTCAAAGGCTTGGCACCGCAAGCAGAACAAGTACTGCAAACTGCAAGTACAGCAAGCTGCAAGTACAGCAAGCACAGCAAGTACAGCAAGCACAGCAAGTACAGCAAGTACAACAAGTACAGCAAGTACAGCAAGCACAGCAAGTACAGCAAGCACAGCAAGTACAGCAAGTACTGCAAGTACAGCAGCGCATCAAGCATTTAAGCACCAATAGCAGTGCAGAGCCGCAAGAACAAAAACAGCACAAATTGAATATACATGTAAATGAAGCACAGCGAGCATTTAAGCACCAACAGCAGAGCCGGAAGGAATTGAAATGACAACTTTATACACAAATTTTAAAGTCGTCCCACATGGGACTCGAACCCACGACCAGAATGGTTCGGGATTCGAGATGCATGGTTTAGCCGATTGCGCCACTCAGAGGACGTGAATTTCAAAACAGCAGAGGAGAGGGTTCAGTGTGAGAATGAGTTCACAAAAAAGTTCCATGACATGTTAACCAGATTAGCATGCTAAGCTAGCTTATTGCTAATTTAGCTTATGACGTGGTACATCCAATCCTGGCAAAATAGATATCATCGGATTCGACATGATGCAAGGAATCGATAGACACCAATTTTATGATTTTGTGACAAACTGTTCACAAGTTACAGCCTCTTAGCCAATTTTGGGTTGACCTTGTTAAATTTGTGACATCATAACTTTTTTATTACAGTATAGCAAAAAAATCGGGAACAGTACTTTTATGCGGCTCGGTCCGAAGATCATTTGAGCAAATTTTGGACAATTTTGGACAAATTTTGAAGGAGGAGTAGCGAAAAAACTGTTTTACATTCGCTCCAATATGGCGGCCAGTCACATTGTTGGAAAATGACAAATGAGATATCGTCTAAATCGGCATAAACCAAGGAACATAATGTCATAAAGAACTCAAAATTTGAACAATATTTTCAAATGTTATAAGCGTTTTTTCAAAAAACAATGATATATCTGGAACACTAGGTGGCGCTGTGATCAAACTTCTCATGTCGCTTTAGGACATGGTGTCGGTCATCCCTACCAAATTGTGTGCTGATATGTCAAATAGTTTAAAAGATATTGCAATTTATGACAAAATTCAAAATGGCGGACACGTGGTACATCCCATCATGGCAAAATCGATATCCACGGATTCGGCATGATGCAAGGAATCCATAGATACCACAATTATGAATTTCTGACAAACTGTTCAAAAGTTATTGGCCAAAATAGCAATTTGTCATATCTCATGACCCGTAGGTGGCGCTATTCCCAACTTTGGTATGGGACCTCAGAACATGCTTCCGATGAAGTGTACCAATTTTCGTTTTGATTGATCAAACTTTGGCCGAGATACAGCCTCTTAGCCTATTTTGGGTGGACCTCGTTAAGTTTGCGACATTATAACTTTTATTTTTCCAGTATGACAAAAAAATCGGGAACAGTACTTTTATGCGGCTCAGTCCGAAGATCATTTGAGCACATGGTTGGAGAAAATTGGACAAAATTTGAAGGAGGAGTAGCGAAATAACTGAATACTGTACATTTCAAAATGACCACTACTGTAATGGGCGGGGTCTTAATGTAAGGTATTGGTTGTGATCAGCATGATGAGTGGAATCAGGTGTACTAAGTTTCATGTCTCTAGATCAAAGGGTTCAAAAGTTATAACCATTTCAATGTTGAATTTTTGAACTGGTGGTGGCGCTATAGAGTTGGTCCTAGAGGGTCAAAAATTGGTCCAATTACTATTCATTAGCATCACTACAAGTGTGCCAAATTTCATCATTTTCCTATGTACGGTTCATAGGGCTGCCATAGACTTCCATTTGCGGAAGAAGAAGAAGAAGAATAATAATAATAATAATAATAAGAAAACTAACAGATACAATAGGTGCCTCTGCACCTTCGGTGCTTGGCCCCTAAAAACCAACAGATACAATAGGTGCCTCTGCACCTTCGGTGCTTGGCCCCTAATTAAAGCTGCAAGCAGCCTTACGGGGCCAAGCCTTCAATGGTTCCATGGGTTCAAAAGGTACTTAAAAATACTTTGCTTTCAAAACTTTAAAAGAAACTTTAATAACCAAAGTGTTCTTACTCATTAACTTCTTACCTCACAAAAGAAATGAGATCATCCAGCTGCCGAGGTTCAGTAGTAAAAAAGAGAATGAACTCAAAATAAAGACTTTGCATATAAATGAAACACACGTTGTATTTAATAGGAAGAAAGAATAGTACAATGCTTTTCAGTATGATAAAGAAATTGAAATGACACAACTTTATAAAGTTGTAAGACAAAGGACTTGAACCCACAATCTCTGGGTCATATGCCTGTCACTCATTGAGCCCCTGGGAAGTCATGTGTTTCCATAGATGTAGAAGTTCCATAGTTCAAATGAGAATCAACTCAAAATGAAGATTTAGTATTTAAATGGACAGCATGTTACGTTTAATGAGTTTAGTTGATATTATTGTGATTCACTGTTAGGTGGTTGTCCTGCACCTTTAACAAATAAAGTTAGTCCAAGATGCAGTATATAGATCAATAAAATATTATTTTACAACATTAAGATTAACAGGTTCTTGTAAGAATCTTACAATTCTGGACTTTTGGTACTACTTAGGATATTGAACTGCACTAAAGGAGAGAATGTTTTGTTTTTGCATGTGGGTCCTAAAGTCTGGAGCAGGTTTCCTGATAATATTCACTATTCTGTCAAACATTCCTAGTTTAATTGTAGATTAAACACTTCTCTTTAAACAAGAATTCACGCAATGCATTTTATAATCTTGTAATTTTGTTATATTAGATCTAATACATATTTTTATGTTCTATTTTCAGTTTCTAAATTGTCATGGGCATATTAGATATTAGTTCATTAAGTTAATATTCAGAAAAAATACAAGTACTCCACAGCAACTCTAGGGGTCACTGTTTGACAAATGGAAA
This sequence comes from Rhinichthys klamathensis goyatoka, assembly GCF_029890125.1. NCBI lineage: Eukaryota > Metazoa > Chordata > Actinopteri > Cypriniformes > Leuciscidae > Rhinichthys > Rhinichthys klamathensis. The sequence continues at coordinate 340,226 of NW_026607023.1, forward strand.
TTTTGCATGGTGTGTCTTTGATGTAATACAACACTATTAACTAAAGCTTAAAACAATTATTGAACCTGGTCTTTAAACTGTAGAAGTTTGTCAGTTTATAAATCCATTAACACCATATACCTAGCCTCCCTTTGTTCTACTAATGGTCACAATTGTGACCTGACGAATAATCAAGTTTTTTGTATGGATTTTGAGATATATTTTTGACGTAATTGTTAAAGATTGTTTAATATCCTTATGTATTCATACATGTTATCTCAGGGAAAAGAAATTGGAATTACATGGGTTAACTGCCATATGCAACTGTAACCTATATTTTTGCTACAAGTACATTACTTTGACAGTCATCTTTGATAATGTCTTGTACAATTAAGTTTTTTTTTTTATGCTGCCTAGAAACAATATTGTGAGAGGTGATAAAAATGTGAATTAAAAATAACTATTATTTTTAGTTTAAATACCATTTAGCACATTGGATAAAGTAAGCAAATTAGAGGGGGCCTTTGAAGTGATTTTAAAGCACCATTGTTGCATATTTAAATCTTTACAGAACAGAATACCAACCGTTTCTTTAGTTATTCACAATGACACTTATGGTTACACTACTTGCTTTTCCCAGTATGGTTTGTGAAACTAAACTTAGTGCCTAGTTAAGAATGGCTAGAAGAATGCACGCAACTTTCCAAATGTAAGATAAGCCCATGCAATAAAGGTCACATATTCCAAGAATTGACACACATTTGTTTTAATAAAAAAAAAAATATATATTAAACAACATTTAACAAAGCTTTGCCATAAAAATGAAATAAAAATCAATCAGTAGCATTTCAGAACATAATGGACAAAATTAACCTAATTTCAATAGAAAACATGACTTAAATCAATATTTGCCATTCATTAAAAAAAAAAAAAACAAAAAAAAAAAACACCAATACCATCATTTCAATATATATACACACACACACACAACCATCTTAGTTGTGCATTTCAATACAAAGTCATTTTTGTATTATTTTTACAGCACTCTTCTTAGTCAAAGGTTTTTTAGCTGGTGTAATAGGAGGCGTTGTTGGCTCAGATGGTCTTTTAACTGGAGACTTGGGTTCTGGAGTGCTTTGTGTCTCTGTGACACAGAGGACAGGGTTGATTTCATCGATATTCACTTCAAATAAATCCTCATCACTGGGATGAGCGGATGAAGCGTTTTCAATATTGGTGACTTCCAAACAGTTATTATATGTTAAAGTCAGTTCATCGGAGGATAGAAAGAGTTCTTCTATATCTTGTGAATCACAAGTTGACAGTTCAAGTTCTGGTGCTATGAATTTTGACAAAGTTGAGTTCGAAACCGTAAGAGAAGTTATTTGACTGTCTTGATTTATCTCAATTATTCCATTGCATTTTGTTATATAGCTTTTTGTGTTCCGTAGAATTTTGCAAGTCGGGCAACGGTGAAATTGCTGTTTGATGTTGAATTGTTCTTGTGATTTGTGGCATTTTGGACATTGTTTTTTAATGTTTATTTGCACCCCTATTGGCTTTTGTTTCACCACTGTATTAGGTAGAGAGGGTTCTTTACTGATTTTAGGGCCTTGACCAGGTGGGAAAACTTGGTCCTGTGCAATAGGTTCCATGGTTGTTTTCAGGGTTGTTGTGAGGCTCTTAAGGCTGTTGTACAGTCTAGTTTTAAGATTGGTAAAGGTGTAGGAGTTACCTAGTTGCAGTTTTGAAACTTGGTTTTCCCAAAGAGTAAGTTGAATTTCTCCAGATGGATCTTGCAAGGAACATTCTTGGATCTCACAGTCTGTACCCCAGGCCTTTACAGTAGTTGCGTTGTTTAGCTTGCATACTGTTGCAGATATTTTAGTGATCTGAAAATTTAAAGAAAATCGTACATGTACAATCAAAAATATACATCAATAAACATGATTACAAGGGAAATGTATACAACTGCTGTTGTGGTCATAAGAAGAGGAAATAGCCAAACTTTTCCACACATTAACCAATTTGAAACGCATTAATCATGTTTGTAAAGCATCTAGCAAAGATAACTGAGAAGCAGAGTAATCTTTGCCTGTGCATCTGAAAAATCTTTCACATTTTAGCATTTTTTTGAACGTCAGGCTACTTTAAAATGTTTTTCTCCCCATAAAAACGATTTTGCACAATCTACAGAGGGCTAATATATGTGATTGTACTACTCTCCAGAGCATTACTACAACAAGTAAACAACCCTGTAGGCTATTTACACAGTGAGAAGGTTGAAAAAAAAACAGCTTACCAATTGTCGTGATCCCAGAGTTTTTGCTTCTTCTACAGTGAGTTTTTCTATCTCTTTTGGTGGTTTGTGGGGAAATGTAGATGTTGCGACTTCCACAGCAGTACTCCGATCACACTGAATGAAATATTCAGAATTATTGAGGCCTAAAGAATGAAAAAAGTGAGAATTGATATGGGCTTGTTTGTACAATGAATTTGAAAGGAATACGATTACTGAAAGTTTATCAGATAGAAAACAGGATTAAATAGCTAGACTACCACTTACTTGGCTTTTTTGTTATGTTTGACAGTTTAACCGCTGTCCGATTTAATGCTAATGTTGTCCAAGTTTGATGTTTTTCGTGCGCAAAGATGACAGCTTGGTGATATTCACTGCGACCTGTTTGCAAAGTTGCATTAAAAAACTTTGAGTTTGTTCTAGACAGTTGCACTCTGGAAACTGCATGAATGTAAACATAAATGCAGTTGTCAGATTCACTGGTCTCTGGTCTATTTAAATATTTGTTCATTTTTGCTGTTGCATGAAAAAAGAGGTTTGCAAGTGGTGTGATTTATAGTAGATTAGGCCTACTAGAACAGAAATTGACAATGCTTGGTATGCAATTAACAAACGATTCAATTAGGGTGATTGCAGGAATTAGTAATACATTCATCAAATTGCTGAGTTAATCATTTTAGAATTGGGAAGCTTGGTTTAGTGGAGGCAAGAAATGGATCTGAAAGTCTGCTGGAAATAATTGAAAGGTAAATTTACTTGTATAATGCCTTTTAGGGATGGAGAAATGAAGCCTCTTGAACTTAATTAAGCTTTACTCTGATTGTTTTGGGAAAATATTCAAAGCATCAGGAGCAGCAATAAACCTGGAGTGCAGCTCTGTGTATAATGATAGTGTATTGTTTGATGTGTAATGATATTTTGTTGCTTATTTGAGAATAAATAATTGTATACATTATGTAAATTCTTTAGGTTAGCTTTTACTAGTCTTTTTGGCAATATACCTCAACTAATTGATGTTGATCCAAATAATGTACTGTTAGAATAGTAACTATTTGTAATTTAACATTCATGTAGTAACTAATTAACTTCTATTTACAATTACAATTTATTTTTTAAAACAATTCTTAATGTTAGATAATACAAAAATGTTCATGTATTTTAATGTGATTTTATGGTTTACTATTATGATAAAATTACTTTTATTTATTGTCCACATGACGAGAAGGAAAAACTGATATTCAAGTCACTAAGTAAGTCTAATGTTTATGGGACTTAAAATAATTAAAAGATATGCATATGTACACATTCAAATGTTTAATGTCAGATCAGTTAATATTGTGGAGTTGGTCAAACCATTTCTTGTATGGAATTGAAAGTATTCTTTACTATATACTTTGCAATAAAATGTTGCCAGTGGTTGATCAATTGAATAGGCATTTGTGTTCTGTTTGAAGCTTTATGTATTTAACTTGAAATGTAAAAAAGGCAGCACAATTTAAAAAAATAGAGGTTTACCTAGACCACCACAAACATCTTATCATACCCTTCTGCTCTCCAGTTCACTACTTTACACACAATGCACAAACACATATATGAAGTTGAGAATTAACACATGGAGGCAAAAAAAAAAAAGAGGATACGACTATACATAGGAAGAAAACAACCAATTTATGTAACTGCTTACAATGCAATTAGAATAGTTGAAAGTCAATGACTGCTCATTTGTTCACAAACCTTTCTGGATATTTAAGACTTCAGGTAAGAATCAACATAGAATGAACAAAAACACATTTCTAATCCCAAAAGAAAGATTACAACAATGCTTATCTGGATAATAAAGGAATTGAAATGACAACTTAACACATTTTTTTTTTAAATTAAAGTTGTCCCACATGGGGCTTGAACCCACTATCTCTGGGTCAGATATCTGTCACTCATCTCATTGCACCACTTGGAAGTTGTGTTTTGGCCAAGATGCAGAAGATCCATAGTTCAAGTGAGAAGCAACTCAAAATGAAGAATTTTTAAATAAATTATCTGTGTGTTCTATTCTACTAGCTCCTTCACCTGGAACAGAAGCAACTTGTCCACCACTTAAAGCCTTATGGTTTAGCCTGATAACTGAAGAGCCACATTAGAAAGAATGGCATCTGGCTAGCATGCTAACCAATTAGTATGCTAAGCTAACTAAGATAAGGCAACAAACACAGGCTAGGTCAACTGCAGAGAGGAAGATCTTTGGTATGGGGGCTACTATCAAAAACCTGTTCATCATTTCTGTGCAGCTCGGTCCAAAGATCATCTGATCACACGTTGGACTACTCACTACAAGTGTTTCATAATCAATTAATTTCATAATACACAATTTTAAAGTTGTCCCACACGGGACTCGAACCCACTATCTATGGGTTAGATGCCTGTCACTCATCTCGTTGAGCCACTTGCCAGACATGCATCTACACAGCTGCCGAAATTCAATATTTTCAAGAGAGAATCAAGTCAAAATTAAGAATTTTGAAGTAAATGGAGAACATTTTGTATTTAAAAAGTTTAGATTAAATCATCCAAAATTGGTCAGATTACTACTCATTACCATCACTACAAGTGTGCCAATTTTCTAACTTGTGGTTCATAGGGCTGCCATTGACTACCCTTCTGGAAGAAGAACAACAATGAATTGGACGTAAAAGCACTGCATGTTGTGTGTGGCAGCTTCAGATGAGATCATTCTTATGCACAATGCCTGGAACAGATGCAACTTCTGCATCTTTTCCTGCCACAGTACCTCATGCGGTCTGGGCACATGTCACACTGAGTGGCGAACCCACGACGCTGAACATCGGGATCCGTGGTGTAACACGTTGAGCTAATCACTCATGCACGTTCACCAGCCTGCTGAGTAGAGGTTTCAGTGTGAGAATGAGTTCACAAAAAGTTCCATGACATGTTAACCAGATTAGCATGCTAAGCTAGCTTAATGCTAATTTAGCTTATGACGTGGTACATCCAATCCTGGCAAAATAGATATCATCGGATTCGACATCATGCAAGGAATCGATAGACACCAATTTTATGATTTTGTGACAAACTGTTCACAAGTTACAGCCTCTGAACCAATGTTGGGTCGAACTTGTTACATTTGCGACATCATAACTTTTTTTTTTCCAGTATAGCAAAAAAATCGGGAACAGTACTTCTGTGCGGCTCGGTCCGAAGATCATTTGAGCAAATTTTGGACAATTTTGGACAAATTTTGAAGGAGGAGTAGCGAAAAAACTGTTTTACATTCGCTCCAATATGGCGGCCAGTCACATTGTTGGAAAATAGCATATGAGATATCGTTGAAATCGGCATAAGCCAAGGAATATATTGACATAAATAAATCAAATTTCAAGCAATGATAGCAAAAGTTATAAGCGTTTTTTCAAAAAACAATGATATCTCTGGAACACTAGGTGGCGCTGTGATCAAACTTCTCATGTACCTTCGGGCCATGCTAATGATGATCCATACCAAATGTGGTGAGGAAATTTCAAATAGTTTAAAAGATATTGCAAATTATGACAAAATTCAAAATGGCGGACACGGGGTACATCCCATCATGGCAAAATTGATATCCACGGATTCGGCATGATGCAAGGAATCCATAGATACCACAATTATGAATTTCTGACAAACTGTTCAAAAGTAATTGGCCAAAATAGCAATTTGTCATATCTCATGACCCGTAGGTGGCGCTATTCCCAACTTTGGCATGGGACCTCAGAACATGCTTCCGATGAAGTGTACCAATTTTCGTTTCGATTGATCAAACTTTGGCCGAGATACAGCCTCTTAGCCAATTTTGGGTGGACCTCGTTAAGTTTGCGACATTATAACTTTTTTTTTCCAGTATAACAAAAAAATCGGGAACAGTACTTTTATGCGGCTCAGTCTGAAGATCATTTGAGTGCATGTTTGGAGAAAATTGGACAAAATTTGAAGGAGGAGTAGCGAAATAACTGAATACTGTACATTTCAAAATGGCCACTACTGTAATGGGCGGGGTCTTAATGTAAGGTATTGGTTGTGATCAGCATGATGAGTGGAATCAGGTGTACTAAGTTTCATGTCTCTAGATCAAAGGGTTCAAAAGTTATAACCATTTCAATGTTGAATTTTTGAACTGGTGGTGGCGCTATAGAGTTGGTCCTAGAGGGTCAAAAATTGGTCCAATTACTATTCATTAGCATCACTACAAGTGTGCCAAATTTCATCATTTTCCTACTTACGGTTCATAGGGCTGCCATAGACTCCCATTCACGGAATAATAATAATAAGAAAATAAAGCTGCAAGCAGCCTTACGGGGCCAAGCCTTCAATGGTTCCATGGGTTCAAAAAGTACTTAAAAATACTTTGCTTTCCAAACTTTAAAAGAAACTTTAATAACCAAAGTATTCTTACTCATTAACTTCTTACCTCATAAAAGAAATGAGATCATCCAGCTGCCGAGGTTCAGTAGTAAAAAAGAGAATGGACTCAAAATAAAGACTTTGCATATAAATGAAACACACGTTGTATTTAATAGGAAGAAAGAATAGTACAATGCTTTTCAGTATGATAAAGAAATTGAAATGACACAACTTTATAGTCATCCCATATGGGACTCGAACCCACGACCAGAATGGTTCAGGATTCGAGATGCATGGTTTAGCTGATTGCGCCACTCAGAGGACGTGAATTTCAAGACAGCAGAGGAGAGGGTTCAGTGTGAGAATGAGTTCACAAAAAAGTTCCATGACATGTTAACCAGATTAGCATGCTAAGCTAGCTTAATGCTAATTTAGCTTATGACGTGGTACATCCAATCCTGGCAAAATAGATATCATCGGATTCGACATCATGCAAGGAATCGATAGACACCAATTTTATGATTTTGTGACAAACTGTTCACAAGTTACAGCCTCTGAACCAATGTTGGGTCGAACTTGTTACATTTGCGACATCATAACTTTTTTTTTTCCAGTATAGCAAAAAAATCGGGAACAGTACTTCTGTGTGGCTCGGTCCGAAGATCATTTGAGAAAATTTTGGACAATTTTGGACAAATTTTGAAGGAGGAGTAGCGAAAAAACTGTTTTACATTCGCTCCAATATGGCGGCCAGTCACATTGTTGGAAAATAGCATATGAGATATCGTTGAAATCGGCATAAGCCAAGGAATATATTGACATAAATAAATCAAATTTCAAGCAATGATAGCAAAAGTTATAAGCGTTTTTTCAAAAAACAATGATATCTCTGGAACACTAGGTGGCGCTGTGATCAAACTTCTCATGTACCTTCGGGCCATGCTAATGATGATCCATACCAAATGTGGTGAGGAAATTTCAAATAGTTTAAAAGATATTGCAAATTATGACAAAATTCAAAATGGCGGACACGGGGTACATCCCATCATGGCAAAATTGATATCCACGGATTCGGCATGATGCAAGGAATCCATAGATACCACAATTATGAATTTCTGACAAACTGTTCAAAAGTAATTGGCCAAAATAGCAATTTGTCATATCTCATGACCCGTAGGTGGCGCTATTCCCAACTTTGGCATGGGACCTCAGAACATGCTTCCGATGAAGTGTACCAATTTTCGTTTCGATTGATCAAACTTTGGCCGAGATACAGCCTCTTAGCCAATTTTGGGTGGACCTTGTTAAGTTTGCGACATTATAACTTTTTTTTTCCAGTATAACAAAAAAATCGGGAACAGTACTTTTATGCGGCTCAGTCTGAAGATCATTTGAGTGCATGTTTGGAGAAAATTGGACAAAATTTGAAGGAGGAGTAGCGAAATAACTGAATACTGTACATTTCAAAATGGCCACTACTGTAATGGGCGGGGTCTTAATGTAAGGTATTGGTTGTGATCAGCATGATGAGTGGAATCAGGTGTACTAAGTTTCATGTCTCTAGATCAAAGGGTTCAAAAGTTATAACCATTTCAATGTTGAATTTTTGAACTGGTGGTGGCGCTATAGAGTTGGTCCTAGAGGGTCAAAAATTGGTCCAATTACTATTCATTAGCATCACTACAAGTGTGCCAAATTTCATCATTTTCCTATGTACGGTTCATAGGGCTGCCATAGACTTCCATTTGCGGAAGAAGAAGAAGAAGAATAATAATAAGAAAACCAACAGATACAATAGGTGCCTCTGCACCTTCGGTGCTTGGCCCCTAATAAGAATATAGCTGCAAGCAGCAACACGGGGCCAAGCCCTGCAAGGCACCGCAATTAGAACAATTACAGCAAAGTTAAAAGGCTTGGCACCGCAATTAGAACAAGTACAGCAAAGTTGAAAGGCTTGGCACCGCAAGCAGAACAAGTACTGCAAACTGCAAGTACAGCAAACTGCAAGTACAGCAAGCACAGCAAGTACAGCAAGTACTGCAAGTACAGCAGCGCATCAAGCATTTAAGCACCAATAGCAGTGCAGAGCCGCAAGAACAAAAACAGCACAAATTGAATATACATGTAAATGAAGCACAGCGAGCATTTAAGCACCAACAGCAGAGCAGAGCCGGAAGGAATTGAAATGACAACTTTATACAGAATTTTAAAGTCGTCCCACATGGGACTCGAACCCACGACCAGAATGGTTCGGGATTCGAAATGCATGGTTTAGCTGATTGCGCCACTCAGAAGACATGAATTTCAAAACAGCAGAGGAGAGGGTTCAGTGTGAGAATGAGTTCACAAAAAAGTTCCATAAGCATGCTAAGCTAGCTTATTGCTAATTTAGCTTATGACGTGGTCCATCCAATCCTGGCAAAATAGATATCATCGGATTCGACATGATGCAAGGAATCGATAGACACCAATTTTATGATTTTGTGACAAACTGTTCACAAGTTACAGCCTCTTAGCCAATTTTGGGTTGACCTTGTTAAATTTGTGACATCATAACTTTTTTATTACAGTATAGCAAAAAAATCGGGAACAGTACTTTTATGCGGCTCGGTCCGAAGATCATTTGAGCAAATTTTGGACAATTTTGGACAAATTTTGAAGGAGGAGTAGCGAAAAAACTGTTTTACATTCGCTCCAATATGGCGGCCAGTCACATTGTTGGAAAATGACAAATGAGATATCGTCTAAATCGGCATAAACCAAGGAACATAATGTCATAAAGAACTCAAAATTTGAACAATATTTTCAAATGTTATAAGCGTTTTTTCAAAAAACAATGATATATCTGGAACACTAGGTGGCGCTGTGATCAAACTTCTCATGTCGCTTTAGGACATGGTGTCGGTCATCCTTACCAAATTGTGTGCTGATATGTCAAATAGTTTAAAAGATATTGCAATTTATGACAAAATTCAAAATGGCGGACACGTGGTACATCCCATCATGGCAAAATCGATATCCACGGATTCGGCATGACGCAAGGAATCCATAGATACCACAATTATGAATTTCTGACAAACTGTTGAAAAGTTATTGGCCAAAATAGCAATTTGTCATATCTCATGACCCGTAGGTGGCGCTATTCCCAACTTTGGCATGGGACCTCAGAACATGCTTCCGATGAAGTGTACCAATTTTCGTTTTGATTGATCAAACTTTGGCCGAGATACAGCCTCTTAGCCAATTTTGGGTGGACCTTGTTAAGTTTGCGACATTATAACTTTTTTTTTCCAGTATAACAAAAAAATCGGGAACAGTACTTTTATGCGGCTCAGTCTGAAGATCATTTGAGTGCATGTTTGGAGAAAATTGGACAAAATTTGAAGGAGGAGTAGCGAAATAACTGAATACTGTACATTTCAAAATGGCCACTACTGTAATGGGCGGGGTCTTAATGTAAGGTATTGGTTGTGATCAACATGATGAGAGGAATCAGGTGTACCAAGTTTCATGTCTCTAGATCAAAGGGTTCAAAAGTTATAACCATTTCAATGTTACAATTTTGAACTGGTGGTGGCGCTATAGAGTTGGTCCTAGAGGGTCAAAAATTGGTCCAATTACTATTCATTAGCATCACTACAAGTGTGCCAAATTTCATCATTTTCCTATGTACGGTTCATAGGGCTGCCATAGACTTCCATTTGCGGAAGAAGAAGAAGAAGAATAATAATAAGAAAACTAACAGATACAATAGGTGCCTCTGCACCTTCGGTGCTTGGCCCCTAAAAACCAACAGATACAATAGGTGCCTCTGCACCTTCGGTGCTTGGCCCCTAACTAACAGATACAATAGGTGCCTCTGCACCTTCGGTGCTTGGCCCCTAATAAGAATATAGCTGCAAGCAGCAACACGGGGCCAAGCCCTGCAAGGCACCGCAATTAGAACAATTACAGCAAAGTTCAAAGGCTTGGCACCGCAATTAGAACAATTAAAGCAAAGTTAAAAGGCTTGGCACCACAATTAGAACAAGTACAGCAAAGTTCAAAGGCTTGGCACCGCAATTTAGAACAAGTACAGCAAAGTTCAAAGGCTTGGCACCGCAAGCAGAACAAGTACTGCAAACTGCAAGTACAGCAAGCTGCAAGTACAGCAAGTACTGCAAGTACAGCAAACACAGCAAGTACAGCAAGTACTGCAAACACAGCAAGTACAGCAAGTACTGCAAGCACAGCAAGTACTGCAAGTACAGCAGCGCATCAAGCATTTAAGCACCAATAGCACTGCAGAGCCGCAAGAACAAAAACAGCACAAATTGAATATACATGTAAATGAAGCACAGCTAGCATTTAAGCACCAACAGCAGAGCAGAGCCGGAAGGAATTGAAATGACAACTTTATAAACAATTTTAAAGTCGTCCCACATGGGACTCGAACCCACGACCAGAATGGTTCGGGATTCGAGATGCATGGTTTAGCTGATTGCGCCACTCAGAGGACGTGAATTTCAAAACGGCAGAGGAGAGGGTTCAGTGTGAGAATGAGTGACATGTTAACCAGATTAGCATGCTAAGCTAGCTTAATGCTAATTTAGCTTATGACGTGGTACATCCAATCCTGGCAAAATAGATATCATCGGATTCGACATGATGCAAGGAATCGATAGACACCAATTTTATGATTTTGTGACAAACTGTTCACAAGTTACAGCCTCTTAGCCAATTTTGGGTTGACCTTGTTACATTTGTGACATCATAACTTTTTTATTACAGTATAGCAAAAAAATCGGGAACAGTACTTTTATGCGGCTCGGTCCGAAGATCATTTGAGCAAATTTTGGACAATTTTGGACAAATTTTGAAGGAGGAGTAGCGAAAAAACTGTTTTACATTCGCTCCAATATGGCGGCCAGTCACATTGTTGGAAAATGACAAATGAGATATCGTCTAAATCGGCATAAACCAAGGAACATAATGTCATAAAGAACTCAAAATTTGAACAATATTTTCAAATGTTATAAGCGTTTTTTCAAAAAACAATGATATATCTGGAACACTAGGTGGCGCTGTGATCAAACTTCTCATGTCGCTTTAGGACATGGTGTCGGTCATCCCTACCAAATTGTGTGCTGATATGTCAAATAGTTTAAAAGATATTGCAATTTATGACAAAATTCAAAATGGCGGACACGTGGTACATCCCATCATGGCAAAATCGATATCCACGGATTCGGCATGATGCAAGGAATCCATAGATACCACAATTATGATTTTCTGACAAACTGTTCAAAAGTTATTGGCCAAAATAGCAATTTGTCATATCTCATGACCCGTAGGTGGCGCTATTCCCAACTTTGGCATGAGACCTCAGAACATGCTTCCGATGAAGTGTACCAATTTTCGTTTCGATTGATCAAACTTTGGCCGAGATACAGCCTCTTAGCCAATTTTGGGTGGACCTCGTTAAGTTTGCGACATTATAACTTTTTTTTTCCAGTATAACAAAAAAATCGGGAACAGTACTTTTATGCGGCTCAGTCTGAAGATCATTTGAGTGCATGTTTGGAGAAAATTGGACAAAATTTGAAGGAGGAGTAGCGAAATAACTGAATACTGTACATTTCAAAATGGCCACTACTGTAATGGGCGGGGTCTTAATGTAAGGTATTGGTTGTGATCAGCATGATGAGTGGAATCAGGTGTACTAAGTTTCATGTCTCTAGATCAAAGGGTTCAAAAGTTATAACCATTTCAATGTTGAATTTTTGAACTGGTGGTGGCGCTATAGAGTTGGTCCTAGAGGGTCAAAAATTGGTCCAATTACTATTCATTAGCATCACTACAAGTGTGCCAAATTTCATCATTTTCCTATGTACGGTTCATAGGGCTGCCATAGACTTCCATTTGCGGAAGAAGAAGAAGAAGAATAATAATAATAATAATAATAAGAAAACCAACAGATACAATAGGTGCCTCTGCACCTTCGGTGCTTGGCCCCTAAATATAGCTGCAAGCAGCAACACGGGGCCAAGCCCTGCAAGGCACCGCAATTAGAACAATTACAGCAAAGTTCAAAGGCTTGGCACCGCAATTAGAACAAGTACAGCAAAGTTCAAAGGCTTAGCAGAACAAGTACTGCAAACTGCAAGTACAGCAAGCTGCAAGTACAGCAAGTATTGCAAGTACAGCAAACACAGCAAGTACTGCAAGTACTGCAAACACAGCAAGTACAGCAAGTACTGCAAGCACAGCAAGTACTGCAAGTACAGCAGCGCATCAAGCATTTAAGCACCAATAGCAGTGCAGAGCCGCAAGAACAAAAAGAGAACAAATTGAATATACATGTAAATGAAGCACAGCGAGCATTTAAGCACCAACAGCAGAGCAGAGCCGGAAGGAATTGAAATGACAACTTTATACACAATTTTAAAGTCGTCTCACATGGGACTCGAACCCACGACCACAATGGTTCGGGATTCGAGATGCATGGTTTAGCCGATTGCGCCACTCAGAGGACGTGAATTTCAAAACAGCAGAGGAGAGGGTTCAGTGTGAGAATGAGTTCACAAAAAAGTTCCATAAGCATGCTAAGCTAGCTTATTGCTAATTTAGCTTATGACGTGGTACATCCAATCCTGGCAAAATAGATATCATCGGATTCGACATGATGCAAGGAATCGATAGACACGAATTTTATGATTTTGTGACAAACTGTTCACAAGTTACAGCCTCTTAGCCAATTTTGGGTTGACCTTGTTAAATTTGTGACATCATAACTTTTTTATTACAGTATAGCAAAAAAATCGGGAACAGTACTTTTATGCGGCTCGGTCCGAAGATCATTTGAGCAAATTTTGGACAATTTTGGACAAATTTTGAAGGAGGAGTAGCGAAAAAACTGTTTTACATTCGCTCCAATATGGCGGCCAGTCACATTGTTGGAAAATGACAAATGAGATATCGTCTAAATCGGCATAAACCAAGGAACATAATGTCATAAAGAACTCAAAATTTGAACAATATTTTCAAATGTTATAAGCGTTTTTTCAAAAAACAATGATATATCTGGAACACTAGGTGGCGCTGTGATCAAACTTCTCATGTCGCTTTAGGACATGGTGTCTGTCATCCCTACCAAATTGTGTGCTGATATGTCAAATAGTTTAAAAGATATTGCAATTTATGACAAAATTCAAAATGGCGGACACGTGGTACATCCCATCATGGCAAAATCGATATCCACGGATTCGGCATGATGCAAGGAATCCATAGATACCACAATTATGATTTTCTGACAAACTGTTCAAAAGTTATTGGTCAAAATAGCAATTGTTCATATCTCATGACCCATAGGTGGCGCTATTCCTAACTTTGCATTGGAACCTCAACACATGCTTCCGATGAAGTGTACCAATTTTCGTTTCAATTGATCAAACTTTGGCCGAGATACAGCCTCTTAGCCAATTTTGGGTGGACCTTGTTAAGTTTGCGACATTATAACTTTTTTTTTCCAGTATAACAAAAAAATCGGGAACAGTACTTTTATGCGGCTCAGTCTGAAGATCATTTGAGTGCATGTTTGGAGAAAATTGGACAAAATTTAAAGGAGGAGTAGCGAAATAACTGAATACTGTACATTTCAAAATGGCCACTACTGTAATGGGCGGGGTCTTAATGTAAGGTATTGGTTGTGATCAGCATGATGAGTGGAATCAGGTGTACTAAGTTTCATGTCTCTAGATCAAAGGGTTCAAAAGTTATAACCATTTCAATGTTGAATTTTTGAACTGGTGGTGGCGCTATAGAGTTGGTCCTAGAGGGTCAAAAATTGGTCCAATTACTATTCATTAGCATCACTACAAGTGTGCCAAATTTCATCATTTTCCTATGTACGGTTCATAGGGCTGCCATAGACTTCCATTTGCGGAAGAAGAAGAAGAAGAAGAATAATAATAAATATAGCTGCAAGCAGCAACACGGGGCCAAGCCCTGCAAGGCACCGCAATTAGAACAATTACAGCAAAGTTCAAAGGCTTGGCACCGCAATTAGAACAATTAAAGCAAAGTTAAAAGGCTTGGCACCACAATTAGAACAAGTACAGCAAAGTTCAAAGGCTTGGCACCGCAATTTAGAACAAGTACAGCAAAGTTCAAAGGCTTGGCACCGCAAGCAGAACAAGTACTGCAAACTGCAAGTACAGCAAGCTGCAAGTACAGCAAGTACTGCAAGTACAGCAAACACAGCAAGTACAGCAAGTACTGCAAACACAGCAAGTACAGCAAGTACTGCAAGCACAGCAAGTACTGCAAGTACAGCAGCGCATCAAGCATTTAAGCACCAATAGCACTGCAGAGCCGCAAGAACAAAAACAGCACAAATTGAATATACATGTAAATGAAGCACAGCTAGCATTTAAGCACCAACAGCAGAGCAGAGCCGGAAGGAATTGAAATGACAACTTTATAAACAATTTTAAAGTCGTCCCACATGGGACTCGAACCCACGACCAGAATGGTTCGGGATTCGAGATGCATGGTTTAGCTGATTGCGCCACTCAGAGGACGTGAATTTCAAAACGGCAGAGGAGAGGGTTCAGTGTGAGAATGAGTGACATGTTAACCAGATTAGCATGCTAAGCTAGCTTAATGCTAATTTAGCTTATGACGTGGTACATCCAATCCTGGCAAAATAGATATCATCGGATTCGACATGATGCAAGGAATCGATAGACACCAATTTTATGATTTTGTGACAAACTGTTCACAAGTTACAGCCTCTTAGCCAATTTTGGGTTGACCTTGTTACATTTGTGACATCATAACTTTTTTATTACAGTATAGCAAAAAAATCGGGAACAGTACTTTTATGCGGCTCGGTCCGAAGATCATTTGAGCAAATTTTGGACAATTTTGGACAAATTTTGAAGGAGGAGTAGCGAAAAAACTGTTTTACATTCGCTCCAATATGGCGGCCAGTCACATTGTTGGAAAATGACAAATGAGATATCGTCTAAATCGGCATAAACCAAGGAACATAATGTCATAAAGAACTCAAAATTTGAACAATATTTTCAAATGTTATAAGCGTTTTTTCAAAAAACAATGATATATCTGGAACACTAGGTGGCGCTGTGATCAAACTTCTCATGTCGCTTTAGGACATGGTGTCGGTCATCCCTACCAAATTGTGTGCTGATATGTCAAATAGTTTAAAAGATATTGCAATTTATGACAAAATTCAAAATGGCGGACACGTGGTACATCCCATCATGGCAAAATCGATATCCACGGATTCGGCATGATGCAAGGAATCCATAGATACCACAATTATGATTTTCTGACAAACTGTTCAAAAGTTATTGGTCAAAATAGCAATTGTTCATATCTCATGACCCATAGGTGGCGCTATTCCCAACTTTGCATTGGAACCTCAACACATGCTTCCGATGAAGTGTACCAATTTTCGTTTCGATTGATCAAACTTTGGCCGAGATACAGCCTCTTAGCCAATTTTGGGTGGACCTCGTTAAGTTTGCGACATTATAACTTTTTTTTTCCAGTATAACAAAAAAATCGGGAACAGTACTTTTATGCGGCTCAGTCTGAAGATCATTTGAGTGCATGTTTGGAGAAAATTGGACAAAATTTGAAGGAGGAGTAGCGAAATAACTGAATACTGTACATTTCAAAATGGCCACTACTGTAATGGGCGGGGTCTTAATGTAAGGTATTGGTTGTGATCAGCATGATGAGTGGAATCAGGTGTACTAAGTTTCATGTCTCTAGATCAAAGGGTTCAAAAGTTATAACCATTTCAATGTTGAATTTTTGAACTGGTGGTGGCGCTATAGAGTTGGTCCTAGAGGGTCAAAAATTGGTCCAATTACTATTCATTAGCATCACTACAAGTGTGCCAAATTTCATCATTTTCCTATGTACGGTTCATAGGGCTGCCATAGACTTCCATTTGCGGAAGAAGAAGAAGAAGAATAATAATAATAATAATTAAAGCTGCAAGCAGCCTTACGGGGCCAAGCCTTCAATGGTTCCATGGGTTCAAAAAGTACTTAAAAATACTTTGCTTTCAAAACTTTAAAAGAAACTTTAATAACCAAAGTATTCTTACTCATTAACTTCTTACCTCACAAAAGAAATGAGATCATCCAGCTGCCGAGGTTCAGTAGTAAAAAAGAGAATGAACTCAAAATAAAGACTTTGCATATAAATGAAACACACGTTGTATTTAATAGGAAGAAAGAATAGTACAATGCGTTTCAGGATGATAAAGAAATTGAAATGACACAACTTTATAAAGTTGTAAGACAAAGGACTTGAACCCACAATCTCTGGGTCATATGCCTGTCACTCATTGAGCCCCTGGAAAGTCATGTGTTTCCATAGATGTAGAAGTTCCATAGTTCAAATGAGAATCAACTCAAAATGAAGATTTAGTATTTAAATGGACAGCATGTTACGTTTAATGAGTTTAGTTGATATTATTGTGATTCACTGTTAGGTGGTTGTCCTGCACCTTTAACAAATAAAGTTAGTCCAAGATGCAGTATATAGATCGATAAAATATTATTTTACAACATTAAGATTAACAGGTTCTTGTAAGAATCTTACAATTCTGGACTTTTGGTACTACTAAGAATATTGAACTGCACTAAAGGAGAGAATGTTTTGTTTTTGCATGTGGGTCCTAAAGTCTGGAGCAGGTTTCCTGATAATATTCACTATTCTGTCAAACATTCCTAGTTTAATTGTAGATTAAACACTTCTCTTTAAACAAGAATTCACGCAATGCATTTTATAATCTTGTAATTTTGTTATATTAGATCTAATACATATTTTTATGTTCTATTTTCAGTTTCTAAATTGTCATGGGCATATTAGATATTAGGTCATTAAGTTAATATTCAGAAAAAATACAAGTACTCCACAGCGACTCTAGGGGTCACTGTTTGACAAATGGAAATTTTGCATGGTGTGTCTTTGATGTAATACAACACTATTAACTAAAGCTTAAAACAATTATTGAACCTGGTCTTTAAACTGTAGAAGTTTGTCAGTTTATAAATCCATTAACACCATATACCTAGCCTCCCTTTGTTCTACTAATGGTCACAATTGTGACCTGACGAATAATCAAGTTTTTTGTATGGATTTTGATATATATTTTTGACGTAATTGTTAAAGATTGTTTAATATCCTTATGTATTCATACATGTTATCTCAGGGAAAAGAAATTGGAATTACATGGGTTAACTGCCATATGCAACTGTAACCTATATTTTTGCTACAAGTACATTACTTTGACAGTCATCTTTGATAATGTCTTGTACAATTAAGTTTTTTTTTTTATGCTGCCTAGAAACAATATTGTGAGAGGTGATAAAAATGTGAATTAAAAATAAAGATTATTTTTAGTTTAAATACCATTTAGCACATTGGATAAAGTAAGCAAATTAGAGGGGGCCTTTGAAGTGATTTTAAAGCACCATTGTTGCATATTTAAATCTTTACAGAACAGAATACCAACCGTTTCTTTAGTTATTCACAATGACACTTATGGTTACACTACTTGCTTTTCCCAGTATGGTTTGTGAAACTAAACTTAGTGCCTAGTTAAGAATGGCTAGAAGAATGCACGCAACTTTCCAAATGCAAGATAAGCCCATGCAATAAAGGTCACATATTCCAAGAATTGACACACATTTGTTTTAATAAAAAAAAAAATACATTAAACAACATTTAACAAAGCTTTGCCATAAAAATGAAATAAAAATCAATCAGTAGCATTTCAGAACATAATGGACAAAATTAACCTAATTTCAATAGAAAAAATGACTTAAATCAATATTTGCCATTCATTAAAAAAAAAAAAAAAAAAAAAAAAACACCAATACCATCATTTCAATATATATACACACACACACACAACCATCTTAGTTGTGCATTTCAATACAAAGTCATTTTTGTATTATTTTTACAGCACTCTTCTTAGTCAAAGGTTTTTTAGCTGGTGTAATAGGAGGCGTTGTTGGCTCAGATGGTCTTTTAACTGGAGACTTGGGTTCTGGAGTGCTTTGTGTCTCTGTGACACAGAGGACAGGGTTGATTTCATCGATATTCACTTCAAATACATCCTCATCACTGGGATGAGCGGATGAAGCGTTTTCAATATTGGTGACTTCCAAACAGTTATTATATGTTAAAGTCAGTTCATCGGAGGATAGAAAGAGTTCTTCTATATC
This sequence comes from Rhinichthys klamathensis goyatoka, assembly GCF_029890125.1. Taxonomy (NCBI): domain Eukaryota; kingdom Metazoa; phylum Chordata; class Actinopteri; order Cypriniformes; family Leuciscidae; genus Rhinichthys; species Rhinichthys klamathensis. Next base: position 359,150 of record NW_026607023.1, read on the forward strand.
TTGTGAATCACAAGTTGACAGTTCAAGTTCTGGTGCTATGAATTTTGACAAAGTTGAGTTCGAAACCGTAAGAGAAGTTATTTGACTGTCTTGATTTATCTCAATTATTCCATTGCATTTTGTTATATAGCTTTTTGTGTTCCGTAGAATTTTGCAAGTCGGGCAACGGTGAAATTGCTGTTTGATGTTGAATTGTTCTTGTGATTTGTGGCATTTTGGACATTGTTTTTTAATGTTTATTTGCACCCCTATTGGCTTTTGTTTCACCACTGTATTAGGTAGAGAGGGTTCTTTACTGATTTTAGGGCCTTGACCAGGTGGGAAAACTTGGTCCTGTGCAATAGGTTCCATGGTTGTTTTCAGGGTTGTTGTGAGGCTCTTAAGGCTGTTGTACAGTCTAGTTTTAAGATTGGTAAAGGTGTAGGAGTTACCTAGTTGCAGTTTTGAAACTTGGTTTTCCCAAAGAGTAAGTTGAATTTCTCCAGATGGATCTTGCAAGGAACATTCTTGGATCTCACAGTCTGTACCCCAGGCCTTTACAGTAGTTGCGTTGTTTAGCTTGCATACTGTTGCAGATATTTTAGTGATCTGAAAATTTAAAGAAAATCGTACATGTACAATCAAAAATATACATCAATAAACATGATTACAAGGGAAATGTATACAACTGCTGTTGTGGTCATAAGAAGAGGAAATAGCCAAACTTTTCCACACATTAACCAATTTGAAACGCATTAATCATGTTTGTAAAGCATCTAGCAAAGATAACTGAGAAGCAGAGTAATCTTTGCCTGTGCATCTGAAAAATCTTTCACATTTTAGCATTTTTTTGAACGTCAGGCTACTTTAAAATGTTTTTCTCCCCATAAAAACGATTTTGCACAATCTACAGAGGGCTAATATATGTGATTGTACTACTCTCCAGAGCATTACTACAACAAGTAAACAACCCTGTAGGCTATTTACACAGTGAGAAGGTTGAAAAAAAAACAGCTTACCAATTGTCGTGATCCCAGAGTTTTTGCTTCTTCTACAGTGAGTTTTTCTATCTCTTTTGGTGGTTTGTGGGGAAATGTAGATGTTGCGACTTCCACAGCAGTACTCCGATCACACTGAATGAAATATTCAGAATTATTGAGGCCTAAAGAATGAAAAAAGTGAGAATTGATATGGGCTTGTTTGTACAATGAATTTGAAAGGAATACGATTACTGAAAGTTTATCAGATAGAAAACAGGATTAAATAGCTAGACTACCACTTACTTGGCTTTTTTGTTATGTTTGACAGTTTAACCGCTGTCCGATTTAATGCTAATGTTGTCCAAGTTTGATGTTTTTCGTGCGCAAAGATGACAGCTTGGTGATATTCACTGCGACCTGTTTGCAAAGTTGCATTAAAAAACTTTGAGTTTGTTCTAGACAGTTGCACTCTGGAAACTGCATGAATGTAAACATAAATGCAGTTGTCAGATTCACTGGTCTCTGGTCCATTTAAATATTTGTTCATTTTTGCTGTTGCATGAAAAAAGAGGTTTGCAAGTGGTGTGATTTATAGTAGATTAGGCCTACTAGAACAGAAATTGACAATGCTTGGTATGCAATTAACAAACGATTAAATTAGGGTGATTGCAGGAATTAGTAATACATTCATCAAATTGCTGAGTTAATCATTTTAGAATTGGGAAGCTTGGTTTAGTGGAGGCAAGAAATGGATCTGAAAGTCTGCTGGAAATAATTGAAAGGTAAATTTACTTGTATAATGCCTTTTAGGGATGGAGAAATGAAGCCTCTTGAACTTAATTAAGCTTTACTCTGATTGTTTTGGGAAAATATTCAAAGCATCAGGAGCAGCAATAAACCTGGAGTGCAGCTTTGTGTATAATGATAGTGTATTGTTTGATGTGTAATGATATTTTGTTGCTTATTTGAGAATAAATAATTGTATACATTATGTAAATTCTTTAGGTTAGCTTTTACTAGTCTTTTTGGCAATATACCTCAACTAATTGATGTTGATCCAAATAATGTACTGTTAGAATAGTAACTATTTGTAATTTAACATTCATGTAGTAACTAATTAACTTCTATTTACAATTACAATTTATTTTTTAAAACAATTCTTAATGTTAGATAATACAAAAATGTTCATGTATTTTAATGTGATTTTATGGTTTACTATTATGATAAAATTACTTTTATTTATTGTCCACATGACGAGAAGGAAAAACTGATATTCAAGTCACTAAGTAAGTCTAATGTTTATGGGACTTAAAATAATTAAAAGATATGCATATGTACACATTCAAATGTTTAATGTCAGATCAGTTAATATTGTGGAGTTGGTCAAACCATTTCTTGTATGGAATTGAAAGTATTCTTTACTATATACTTTGCAATAAAATGTTGCCAGTGGTTGATCAATTGAATAGGCATTTGTGTTCTGTTTGAAGCTTTATGTATTTAACTTGAAATGTAAAAAAGGCAGCACAATTTAAAAAAATAGAGGTTTACCTAGACCACCACAAACATCTTATCATACCCTTCTGCTCTCCAGTTCACTACTTTACACACAATGCACAAACACATATATGAAGTTGAGAATTAACACATGGAGGCAAAAAAAAAAAGAGGATACGACTATACATAGGAAGAAAACAACCAATTTATGTAACTGCTTACAATGCAATTAGAATAGTTGAAAGTCAATGACTGCTCATTTGTTCACAAACCTTTCTGGATATTTAAGACTTCAGGTAAGAATCAACATAGAATGAACAAAAACACATTTCTAATCCCAAAAGAAAGATTACAACAATGCTTATCTGGATAATAAAGGAATTGAAATGACAACTTAACACATTTTTTTTTTAAATTAAAGTTGTCCCACATGGGGCTTGAACCCACTATCTCTGGGTCAGATTTCTGTCACTCATCTCATTGCACCACTTGGAAGTTGTGTTTTGGCCAAGATGCAGAAGATCCATAGTTCAAGTGAGAAGCAACTCAAAATGAAGAATTTTTAAATAAATTATCTGTGTGTTCTATTCTACTAGCTCCTTCACCTGGAACAGAAGCAACTTGTCCACCACTTAAAGCCTTATGGTTTAGCCTGATAACTGAAGAGCCACATTAGAAAGAATGGCATCTGGCTAGCATGCTAACCAATTAGTATGCTAAGCTAACTAAGATAAGGCAACAAACACAGGCTAGGTCAACTGCAGAGAGGAAGATCTTTGGTATGGGGGCTACTATCAAAAACCTGTTCATCATTTCTGTGCAGCTCGGTCCAAAGATCATCTGATCACACGTTGGACTACTCACTACAAGTGTTTCATAATCAATTAATTTCATAATACACAATTTTAAAGTTGTCCCACACGGGACTCGAACCCACTATCTATGGGTTAGATGCCTGTCACTCATCTCGTTGAGCCACTTGCCAGACATGCATCCACACAGCTGCCGAAATTCAATATTTTCAAGAGAGAATCAAGTCAAAATTAAGAATTTTGAAGTAAATGGAGAACATTTTGTATTTAAAAAGTTTAGATTAAATCATCCAAAATTGGTCAGATTACTACTCATTACCATCACTACAAGTGTGCCAATTTTCTAACTTGTGGTTCATAGGGCTGCCATTGACTACCCTTCTGGAAGAAGAACAACAATGAATTGGACGTAAAAGCACTGCATGTTGTGTGTGGCAGCTTCAGATGAGATCATTCTTATGCACAATGCCTGGAACAGATGCAACTTCTGCATCTTTTCCTGCCACAGTACCTCATGCGGTCTGGGCACATGTCACACTGAGTGGCGAACCCACGACGCTGAACATCGGGATCCGTGGTGTAACACGTTGAGCTAATCACTCACGCACGTTCACCAGCCTGCTGAGTAGAGGTTTCAGTGTGAGAATGAGTTCACAAAAAGTTCCATGACATGTTAACCAGATAAGCATGCTAAGCTAGCTTAATGCTAATTTAGCTTATAACGTGGTACATCCAATCCTGGCAAAATAGATATCGTCGGATTCGACATGATGCAAGGAATCGATAGACACCAATTTTATGATTTTGTGACAAACTGTTCACAAGTTACAGCCTCTTAGCCAATTTTGGGTTGACCTTGTTAAATTTGTGACATCATAACTTTTTTATTACAGTATAGCAAAAAAATCGGGAACAGTACTTTTATGCGGCTCGGTCCGAAGATCATTTGAGCAAATTTTGGACAATTTTGGACAAATTTTGAAGGAGGAGTAGCGAAAAAACTGTTTTACATTCGCTCCAATATGGCGGCCAGTCACATTGTTGGAAAATGACAAATGAGATATCGTCTAAATCGGCATAAACCAAGGAACATAATGTCATAAAGAACTCAAAATTTGAACAATATTTTCAAATGTTATAAGCGTTTTTTCAAAAAACAATGATATATCTGGAACACTAGGTGGCGCTGTGATCAAACTTCTCATGTCGCTTTAGGACATGGTGTCGGTCATCCCTACCAAATTGTGTGCTGATATGTCAAATAGTTTAAAAGATATTGCAATTTATGACAAAATTCAAAATGGCGGACACGTGGTACATCCCATCATGGCAAAATCGATATCCACGGATTCGGCATGACGCAAGGAATCCATAGATACCACAATTATGAATTTCTGACAAACTGTTCAAAAGTTATTGGCCAAAATAGCAATTTGTCATATCTCATGACCCGTAGGTGGCGCTATTCCCAACTTTGGCATGGGACCTCAGAACATGCTTCCGATGAAGTGTACCAATTTTCGTTTCGATTGATCAAACTTTGGCCGAGATACAGCCTCTTAGCCAATTTTGGGTGGACCTCGTTAAGTTTGCGACATTATAACTTTTTTTTTTCCAGTATAACAAAAAAATCGGGAACAGTACTTTTATGCGGCTCAGTCTGAAGATCATTTGAGTGCATGTTTGGAGAAAATTGGACAAAATTTGAAGGAGGAGTAGCGAAATAACTGAATACTGTACATTTCAAAATGGCCACTACTGTAATGGGCGGGGTCTTAATGTAAGGTATTGGTTGTGATCAGCATGATGAGTGGAATCAGGTGTACTAAGTTTCATGTCTCTAGATCAAAGGGTTCAAAAGTTATAACCATTTCAATGTTGAATTTTTGAACTGGTGGTGGCGCTATAGAGTTGGTCCTAGAGGGTCAAAAATTGGTCCAATTACTATTCATTAGCATCACTACAAGTCTGCCAAATTTCATCATTTTCCTATGTACGGTTCATAGGGCTGCCATAGACTTCCATTTGCGGAAGAAGAATAATAATAATAATAATAATTAAAGCTGCAAGCAGCCTTACGGGGCCAAGCCTTCAATGGTTCCATGGGTTCAAAAAGTACTTAAAAATACTTTGCTTTCAAAACTTTAAAAGAAACTTTAATAACCAAAGTATTCTTACTCATTAACTTCTTACCTCACAAAAGAAATGAGATCATCCAGCTGCCGAGGTTCAGTAGTAAAAAAGAGAATGAACTCAAAATAAAGACTTTGCATATAAATGAAACACACGTTGTATTTAATAGGAAGAAAGAATAGTACAATGCGTTTCAGGATGATAAAGAAATTGAAATGACACAACTTTATAAAGTTGTAAGACAAAGGACTTGAACCCACAATCTCTGGGTCATATGCCTGTCACTCATTGAGCCCCTGGAAAGTCATGTGTTTCCATAGATGTAGAAGTTCCATAGTTCAAATGAGAATCAACTCAAAATGAAGATTTAGTATTTAAATGGACAGCATGTTACGTTTAATGAGTTTAGTTGATATTATTGTGATTCACTGTTAGGTGGTTGTCCTGCACCTTTAACAAATAAAGTTAGTCCAAGATGCAGTATATAGATCGATAAAATATTATTTTACAACATTAAGATTAACAGGTTCTTGTAAGAATCTTACAATTCTGGACTTTTGGTACTACTAAGAATATTGAACTGCACTAAAGGAGAGAATGTTTTGTTTTTGCATGTGGGTCCTAAAGTCTGGAGCAGGTTTCCTGATAATATTCACTATTCTGTCAAACATTCCTAGTTTAATTGTAGATTAAACACTTCTCTTTAAACAAGAATTCACGCAATGCATTTTATAATCTTGTAATTTTGTTATATTAGATCTAATACATATTTTTATGTTCTATTTTCAGTTTCTAAATTGTCATGGGCATATTAGATATTAGGTCATTAAGTTAATATTCAGAAAAAATACAAGTACTCCACAGCGACTCTAGGGGTCACTGTTTGACAAATGGAAATTTTGCATGGTGTGTCTTTGATGTAATACAACACTATTAACTAAAGCTTAAAACAATTATTGAACCTGGTCTTTAAACTGTAGAAGTTTGTCAGTTTATAAATCCATTAACACCATATACCTAGCCTCCCTTTGTTCTACTAATGGTCACAATTGTGACCTGACGAATAATCAAGTTTTTTGTATGGATTTTGATATATATTTTTGACGTAATTGTTAAAGATTGTTTAATATCCTTATGTATTCATACATGTTATCTCAGGGAAAAGAAATTGGAATTACATGGGTTAACTGCCATATGCAACTGTAACCTATATTTTTGCTACAAGTACATTACTTTGACAGTCATCTTTGATAATGTCTTGTACAATTAAGTTTTTTTTTTTATGCTGCCTAGAAACAATATTGTGAGAGGTGATAAAAATGTGAATTAAAAATAACGATTATTTTTAGTTTAAATACCATTTAGCACATTGGATAAAGTAAGCAAATTAGAGGGGGCCTTTGAAGTGATTTTAAAGCACCATTGTTGCATATTTAAATCTTTACAGAACAGAATACCAACCGTTTCTTTAGTTATTCACAATGACACTTATGGTTACACTACTTGCTTTTCCCAGTATGGTTTGTGAAACTAAACTTAGTGCCTAGTTAAGAATGGCTAGAAGAATGCACGCAACTTTCCAAATGCAAGATAAGCCCATGCAATAAAGGTCACATATTCCAAGAATTGACACACATTTGTTTTAATAAAAAAAAAACACATTAAACAACATTTAACAAAGCTTTGCCATAAAAATGAAATAAAAATCAATCAGTAGCATTTCAGAACATAATGGACAAAATTAACCTAATTTCAATAGAAAACATGACTTAAATCAATATTTGCCATTCATTAAAAAAAAAACAAAAAAAAAAAACACCAATACCATCATTTCAATATATATACACACACACACACACACAACCATCTTAGTTGTGCATTTCAATACAAAGTCATTTTTGTATTATTTTTACAGCACTCTTCTTAGTCAAAGGTTTTTTAGCTGGTGTAATAGGAGGCGTTGTTGGCTCAGATGGTCTTTTAACTGGAGACTTGGGTTCTGGAGTGCTTTGTGTCTCTGTGACACAGAGGACAGGGTTGATTTCATCGATATTCACTTCAAATAAATCCTCATCACTGGGATGAGCGGATGAAGCGTTTTCAATATTGGTGACTTCCAAACAGTTATTATATGTTAAAGTCAGTTCATCGGAGGATAGAAAGAGTTCTTCTATATCTTGTGAATCACAAGTTGACAGTTCAAGTTCTGGTGCTATGAATTTTGACAAAGTTGAGTTCGAAACCGTAAGAGAAGTTATTTGACTGTCTTGATTTATCTCAATTATTCCATTGCATTTTGTTATATAGCTTTTTGTGTTCCGTAGAATTTTGCAAGTCGGGCAACGGTGAAATTGCTGTTTGATGTTGAATTGTTCTTGTGATTTGTGGCATTTTGGACATTGTTTTTTAATGTTTATTTGCACCCCTATTGGCTTTTGTTTCACCACTGTATTAGGTAGAGAGGGTTCTTTACTGATTTTAGGGCCTTGACCAGGTGGGAAAACTTGGTCCTGTGCAATAGGTTCCATGGTTGTTTTCAGGGTTGTTGTGAGGCTCTTAAGGCTGTTGTACAGTCTAGTTTTAAGATTGGTAAAGGTGTAGGAGTTACCTAGTTGCAGTTTTGAAACTTGGTTTTCCCAAAGAGTAAGTTGAATTTCTCCAGATGGATCTTGCAAGGAACATTCTTGGATCTCACAGTCTGTACCCCAGGCCTTTACAGTAGTTGCGTTGTTTAGCTTGCATACTGTTGCAGATATTTTAGTGATCTGAAAATTTAAAGAAAATCGTACATGTACAATCAAAAATATACATCAATAAACATGATTACAAGGGAAATGTATACAACTGCTGTTGTGGTCATAAGAAGAGGAAATAGCCAAACTTTTCCACACATTAACCAATTTGAAACGCATTAATCATGTTTGTAAAGCATCTAGCAAAGATAACTGAGAAGCAGAGTAATCTTTGCCTGTGCATCTGAAAAATCTTTCACATTTTAGCATTTTTTTGAACGTCAGGCTACTTTAAAATGTTTTTCTCCCCATAAAAACGATTTTGCACAATCTACAGAGGGCTAATATATGTGATTGTACTACTCTCCAGAGCATTACTACAACAAGTAAACAACCCTGTAGGCTATTTACACAGTGAGAAGGTTGAAAAAAAAACAGCTTACCAATTGTCGTGATCCCAGAGTTTTTGCTTCTTCTACAGTGAGTTTTTCTATCTCTTTTGGTGGTTTGTGGGGAAATGTAGATGTTGCGACTTCCACAGCAGTACTCCGATCACACTGAATGAAATATTCAGAATTATTGAGGCCTAAAGAATGAAAAAAGTGAGAATTGATATGGGCTTGTTTGTACAATGAATTTGAAAGGAATACGATTACTGAAAGTTTATCAGATAGAAAACAGGATTAAATAGCTAGACTACCACTTACTTGGCTTTTTTGTTATGTTTGACAGTTTAACCGCTGTCCGATTTAATGCTAATGTTGTCCAAGTTTGATGTTTTTCGTGCGCAAAGATGACAGCTTGGTGATATTCACTGCGACCTGTTTGCAAAGTTGCATTAAAAAACTTTGAGTTTGTTCTAGACAGTTGCACTCTGGAAACTGCATGAATGTAAACATAAATGCAGTTGTCAGATTCACTGGTCTCTGGTCTATTTAAATATTTGTTCATTTTTGCTGTTGCATGAAAAAAGAGGTTTGCAAGTGGTGTGATTTATAGTAGATTAGGCCTACTAGAACAGAAATTGACAATGCTTGGTATGCAATTAACAAACGATTCAATTAGGGTGATTGCAGGAATTAGTAATACATTCATCAAATTGCTGAGTTAATCATTTTAGAATTGGGAAGCTTGGTTTAGTGGAGGCAAGAAATGGATCTGAAAGTCTGCTGGAAATAATTGAAAGGTAAATTTACTTGTATAATGCCTTTTAGGGATGGAGAAATGAAGCCTCTTGAACTTAATTAAGCTTTACTCTGATTGTTTTGGGAAAATATTCAAAGGATCAGGAGCAGCAATAAACCTGGAGTGCAGCTCTGTGTATAATGATAGTGTATTGTTTGATGTGTAATGATATTTTGTTGCTTATTTGAGAATAAATAATTGTATACATTATGTAAATTCTTTAGGTTAGCTTTTACTAGTCTTTTTGGCAATATACCTCAACTAATTGATGTTGATCCAAATAATGTACTGTTAGAATAGTAACTATTTGTAATTTAACATTCATGTAGTAACTAATTAACTTCTATTTACAATTACAATTTATTTTTTAAAACAATTCTTAATGTTAGATAATACAAAAATGTTCATGTATTTTAATGTGATTTTATGGTTTACTATTATGATAAAATTACTTTTATTTATTGTCCACATGACGAGAAGGAAAAACTGATATTCAAGTCACTAAGTAAGTCTAATGTTTATGGGACTTAAAATAATTAAAAGATATGCATATGTACACATTCAAATGTTTAATGTCAGATCAGTTAATATTGTGGAGTTGGTCAAACCATTTCTTGTATGGAATTGAAAGTATTCTTTACTATATACTTTGCAATAAAATGTTGCCAGTGGTTGATCAATTGAATAGGCATTTGTGTTCTGTTTGAAGCTTTATGTATTTAACTTGAAATGTAAAAAAGGCAGCACAATTTAAAAAAATAGAGGTTTACCTAGACCACCACAAACATCTTATCATACCCTTCTGCTCTCCAGTTCACTACTTTACACACAATGCACAAACACATATATGAAGTTGAGAATTAACACATGGAGGCAAAAAAAAAAAGAGGATACGACTATACATAGGAAGAAAACAACCAATTTATGTAACTGCTTACAATGCAATTAGAATAGTTGAAAGTCAATGACTGCTCATTTGTTCACAAACCTTTCTGGATATTTAAGACTTCAGGTAAGAATCAACATAGAATGAACAAAAACACATTTCTAATCCCAAAAGAAAGATTACAACAATGCTTATCTGGATAATAAAGGAATTGAAATGACAACTTAACACATTTTTTTTTTAAATTAAAGTTGTCCCACATGGGGCTTGAACCCACTATCTCTGGGTCAGATATCTGTCACTCATCTCATTGCACCACTTGGAAGTTGTGTTTTGGCCAAGATGCAGAAGATCCATAGTTCAAGTGAGAAGCAACTCAAAATGAAGAATTTTTAAATAAATTATCTGTGTGTTCTATTCTACTAGCTCCTTCACCTGGAACAGAAGCAACTTGTCCACCACTTAAAGCCTTATGGTTTAGCCTGATAACTGAAGAGCCACATTAGAAAGAATGGCATCTGGCTAGCATGCTAACCAATTAGTATGCTAAGCTAACTAAGATAAGGCAACAAACACAGGCTAGATCAACTGCAGAGAGGAAGATCTTTGGTATGGGGGCTACTATCAAAAACCTGTTCATCATTTCTGTGCAGCTCGGTCCAAAGATCATCTGATCACACGTTGGACTACTCACTACAAGTGTTTCATAATCAATTAATTTCATAATACACAATTTTAAAGTTGTCCCACACGGGACTCGAACCCACTATCTATGGGTTAGATGCCTGTCACTCATCTCGTTGAGCCACTTGCCAGACATGCATCCACAAAGCTGCCGAAATTCAATATTTTCAAGAGAGAATCAAGTCAAAATTAAGAATTTTGAAGTAAATGGAGAACATTTTGTATTTAAAAAGTTTAGATTAAATCATCCAAAATTGGTCAGATTACTACTCATTACCATCACTACAAGTGTGCCAATTTTCTAACTTGTGGTTCATAGGGCTGCCATTGACTACCCTTCTGGAAGAAGAACAACAATGAATTGGACGTAAAAGCACTGCATGTTGTGTGTGGCAGCTTCAGATGAGATCATTCTTATGCACAATGCCTGGAACAGATGCAACTTCTGCATCTTTTCCTGCCACAGTACCTCATGCGGTCTGGGCACATGTCACACTGAGTGGCGAACCCACGACGCTGAACATCGGGATCCGTGGTGTAACACGTTGAGCTAATCACTCATGCACGTTCACCAGCCTGCTGAGTAGAGGTTTCAGTGTGAGAATGAGTTCACAAAAAGTTCCATGACATGTTAACCAGATAAGCATGCTAAGCTAGCTTAATGCTAATTTAGCTTATAACGTGGTACATCCAATCCTGGCAAAATAGATATCGTCGGATTTGACATGATGCAAGGAATCGATAGACACCAATTTTATGATTTTTTGACAAACTGTTCACAAGTTACAGCCTCTGAACCAATGTTGGGTCGACCTTGTTAAATTTGCGACATCATAACTTTTTTTATTACAGTATAGCAAAAAAATCGGGTACAGTACTTCTGTGCGGCTCGGTCCGAAGATCATTTGAGCAAATTTTGGACAATTTTGGACAAATTTTGAAGGAGGAGTAGCGAAAAAACTGTTTTACATTCGCTCCAATATGGCGGCCAGTCACATTGTTGGAAAATGACAAATGAGATATCGTCTAAATCGGCATAAACCAAGGAACATAATGTCATAAAGAACTCAAAATTTGAACAATATTTTCAAATGTTATAAGCGTTTTTTCAAAAAACAATGATATATCTGGAACACTAGGTGGCGCTGTGATCAAACTTCTCATGTCGCTTTAGGACATGGTGTCGGTCATCCCTACCAAATTGTGTGCTGATATGTCAAATAGTTTAAAAGATATTGCAATTTATGACAAAATTCAAAATGGCGGACACGTGGTACATCCCATCATGGCAAAATCGATATCCACGGATTCGGCATGACGCAAGGAATCCATAGATACCACAATTATGAATTTCTGACAAACTGTTCAAAAGTTATTGGCCAAAATAGCAATTTGTCATATCTCATGACCCGTAGGTGGCGCTATTCCCAACTTTGGCATGGGACCTCAGAACATGCTTCCGATGAAGTGTACCAATTTTCGTTTCGATTGATCAAACTTTGGCCGAGATACAGCCTCTTAGCCAATTTTGGGTGGACCTCGTTAAGTTTGCGACATTATAACTTTTTTTTTCCAGTATAACAAAAAAATTGGGAACAGTACTTTTATGCGGCTCAGTCTGAAGATCATTTGAGTGCATGTTTGGAGAAAATTGGACAAAATTTGAAGGAGGAGTAGCGAAATAACTGAATACTGTACATTTCAAAATGGCCACTACTGTAATGGGCGGGGTCTTAATGTAAGGTATTGGTTGTGATCAGCATGATGAGTGGAATCAGGTGTAATAAGTTTCATGTCTCTAGATCAAAGGGTTCAAAAGTTATAACCATTTCAATGTTGAATTTTTGAACTGGTGGTGGCGCTATAGAGTTGGTCCTAGAGGGTCAAAAATTGGTCCAATTACTATTCATTAGCATCACTACAAGTGTGCCAAATTTCATCATTTTCCTATGTACGGTTCATAGGGCTGCCATAGACTTCCATTTGCGGAAGAAGAATAATAATAATAATAATAATAATAATAATAATAATAAGAAAACCAACAGATACAATAGGTGCCTCTGCACCTTCGGTGCTTGGCCCCTAAAAACCAACAGATACAATAGGTGCCTCTGCACCTTCGGTGCTTGGCCCCTAATAATAATAAGAAAACTAACAGATACAATAGGTGCCTCTGCACCTTCGGTGCTTGGCCCCTAATAATAAGAAAACCAACAGATACAATAGGTGCCTCTGCACCTTCGGTGCTTGGCCCCTAAATATAGCTGCAAGCAGCAACACGGGGCCAAGCCCTGCAAGGCACCGCAATTAGAACAATTACAGCAAAGTTCAAAGGCTTGGCACCGCAATTAGAACAAGTACAGCAAAGTTCAAAGGCTTGGCACCGCAAGCAGAACAAGTACTGCAAACTGCAAGTACAGCAAGCTGCAAGTACAGCAAGCACAGCAAGTACAGCAAGCACAGCAAGTACAGCAAGTACAACAAGTACAGCAAGTACAGCAAGCACAGCAAGTACAGCAAGCACAGCAAGTACAGCAAGTACTGCAAGTACAGCAGCGCATCAAGCATTTAAGCACCAATAGCAGTGCAGAGCCGCAAGAACAAAAACAGCACAAATTGAATATACATGTAAATGAAGCACAGCGAGCATTTAAGCACCAACAGCAGAGCCGGAAGGAATTGAAATGACAACTTTATACACAAATTTTAAAGTCGTCCCACATGGGACTCGAACCCACGACCAGAATGGTTCGGGATTCGAGATGCATGGTTTAGCCGATTGCGCCACTCAGAGGACGTGAATTTCAAAACAGCAGAGGAGAGGGTTCAGTGTGAGAATGAGTTCACAAAAAAGTTCCATGACATGTTAACCAGATTAGCATGCTAAGCTAGCTTATTGCTAATTTAGCTTATGACGTGGTACATCCAATCCTGGCAAAATAGATATCATCGGATTCGACATGATGCAAGGAATCGATAGACACCAATTTTATGATTTTGTGACAAACTGTTCACAAGTTACAGCCTCTTAGCCAATTTTGGGTTGACCTTGTTAAATTTGTGACATCATAACTTTTTTATTACAGTATAGCAAAAAAATCGGGAACAGTACTTTTATGCGGCTCGGTCCGAAGATCATTTGAGCAAATTTTGGACAATTTTGGACAAATTTTGAAGGAGGAGTAGCGAAAAAACTGTTTTACATTCGCTCCAATATGGCGGCCAGTCACATTGTTGGAAAATGACAAATGAGATATCGTCTAAATCGGCATAAACCAAGGAACATAATGTCATAAAGAACTCAAAATTTGAACAATATTTTCAAATGTTATAAGCGTTTTTTCAAAAAACAATGATATATCTGGAACACTAGGTGGCGCTGTGATCAAACTTCTCATGTCGCTTTAGGACATGGTGTCGGTCATCCCTACCAAATTGTGTGCTGATATGTCAAATAGTTTAAAAGATATTGCAATTTATGACAAAATTCAAAATGGCGGACACGTGGTACATCCCATCATGGCAAAATCGATATCCACGGATTCGGCATGATGCAAGGAATCCATAGATACCACAATTATGAATTTCTGACAAACTGTTCAAAAGTTATTGGCCAAAATAGCAATTTGTCATATCTCATGACCCGTAGCTGGCGCTATTCCCAACTTTGGTATGGGACCTCAGAACATGCTTCCGATGAAGTGTACCAATTTTCGTTTTGATTGATCAAACTTTGGCCGAGATACAGCCTCTTAGCCTATTTTGGGTGGACCTCGTTAAGTTTGCGACATTATAACTTTTATTTTTCCAGTATGACAAAAAAATCGGGAACAGTACTTTTATGCGGCTCAGTCCGAAGATCATTTGAGCACATGGTTGGAGAAAATTGGACAAAATTTGAAGGAGGAGTAGCGAAATAACTGAATACTGTACATTTCAAAATGACCACTACTGTAATGGGCGGGGTCTTAATGTAAGGTATTGGTTGTGATCAGCATGATGAGTGGAATCAGGTGTACTAAGTTTCATGTCTCTAGATCAAAGGGTTCAAAAGTTATAACCATTTCAATGTTGAATTTTTGAACTGGTGGTGGCGCTATAGAGTTGGTCCTAGAGGGTCAAAAATTGGTCCAATTACTATTCATTAGCATCACTACAAGTGTGCCAAATTTCATCATTTTCCTATGTACGGTTCATAGGGCTGCCATAGACTTCCATTTGCGGAAGAAGAAGAAGAAGAAGAATAATAATAATAAATATAGCTGCAAGCAGCAACACGGGGCCAAGCCCTGCAAGGCACCGCAATTAGAACAATTACAGCAAAGTTAAAAGGCTTGGCACCGCAATTAGAACAAGTACAGCAAAGTTGAAAGGCTTGGCACCGCAAGCAGAACAAGTACTGCAAACTGCAAGTACAGCAAACTGCAAGTACAGCAAGCACAGCAAGTACAGCAAGTACTGCAAGTACAGCAGCGCATCAAGCATTTAAGCACCAATAGCAGTGCAGAGCCGCAAGAACAAAAACAGCACAAATTGAATATACATGTAAATGAAGCACAGCGAGCATTTAAGCACCAACAGCAGAGCAGAGCCGGAAGGAATTGAAATGACAACTTTATACAGAATTTTAAAGTCGTCCCACATGGGACTCGAACCCACGACCAGAATGGTTCGGGATTCGAAATGCATGGTTTAGCTGATTGCGCCACTCAGAAGACATGAATTTCAAAACAGCAGAGGAGAGGGTTCAGTGTGAGAATGAGTTCACAAAAAAGTTCCATAAGCATGCTAAGCTAGCTTATTGCTAATTTAGCTTATGACGTGGTCCATCCAATCCTGGCAAAATAGATATCATCGGATTCGACATGATGCAAGGAATCGATAGACACCAATTTTATGATTTTGTGACAAACTGTTCACAAGTTACAGCCTCTTAGCCAATTTTGGGTTGACCTTGTTAAATTTGTGACATCATAACTTTTTTATTACAGTATAGCAAAAAAATCGGGAACAGTACTTTTATGCGGCTCGGTCCGAAGATCATTTGAGCAAATTTTGGACAATTTTGGACAAATTTTGAAGGAGGAGTAGCGAAAAAACTGTTTTACATTCGCTCCAATATGGCGGCCAGTCACATTGTTGGAAAATGACAAATGAGATATCGTCTAAATCGGCATAAACCAAGGAACATAATGTCATAAAGAACTCAAAATTTGAACAATATTTTCAAATGTTATAAGCGTTTTTTCAAAAAACAATGATATATCTGGAACACTAGGTGGCGCTGTGATCAAACTTCTCATGTCGCTTTAGGACATGGTGTCGGTCATCCTTACCAAATTGTGTGCTGATATGTCAAATAGTTTAAAAGATATTGCAATTTATGACAAAATTCAAAATGGCGGACACGTGGTACATCCCATCATGGCAAAATCGATATCCACGGATTCGGCATGACGCAAGGAATCCATAGATACCACAATTATGAATTTCTGACAAACTGTTGAAAAGTTATTGGCCAAAATAGCAATTTGTCATATCTCATGACCCGTAGGTGGCGCTATTCCCAACTTTGGCATGGGACCTCAGAACATGCTTCCGATGAAGTGTACCAATTTTCGTTTTGATTGATCAAACTTTGGCCGAGATACAGCCTCTTAGCCAATTTTGGGTGGACCTTGTTAAGTTTGCGACATTATAACTTTTTTTTTCCAGTATAACAAAAAAATCGGGAACAGTACTTTTATGCGGCTCAGTCTGAAGATCATTTGAGTGCATGTTTGGAGAAAATTGGACAAAATTTGAAGGAGGAGTAGCGAAATAACTGAATACTGTACATTTCAAAATGGCCACTACTGTAATGGGCGGGGTCTTAATGTAAGGTATTGGTTGTGATCAACATGATGAGAGGAATCAGGTGTACCAAGTTTCATGTCTCTAGATCAAAGGGTTCAAAAGTTATAACCATTTCAATGTTACAATTTTGAACTGGTGGTGGCGCTATAGAGTTGGTCCTAGAGGGTCAAAAATTGGTCCAATTACTATTCATTAGCATCACTACAAGTGTGCCAAATTTCATCATTTTCCTATGTACGGTTCATAGGGCTGCCATAGACTTCCATTTGCGGAAGAAGAAGAAGAAGAATAATAATAAGAAAACTAACAGATACAATAGGTGCCTCTGCACCTTCGGTGCTTGGCCCCTAAAAACCAACAGATACAATAGGTGCCTCTGCACCTTCGGTGCTTGGCCCCTAACTAACAGATACAATAGGTGCCTCTGCACCTTCGGTGCTTGGCCCCTAATAAGAATATAGCTGCAAGCAGCAACACGGGGCCAAGCCCTGCAAGGCACCGCAATTAGAACAATTACAGCAAAGTTCAAAGGCTTGGCACCGCAATTAGAACAATTAAAGCAAAGTTAAAAGGCTTGGCACCACAATTAGAACAAGTACAGCAAAGTTCAAAGGCTTGGCACCGCAATTTAGAACAAGTACAGCAAAGTTCAAAGGCTTGGCACCGCAAGCAGAACAAGTACTGCAAACTGCAAGTACAGCAAGCTGCAAGTACAGCAAGTACTGCAAGTACAGCAAACACAGCAAGTACAGCAAGTACTGCAAACACAGCAAGTACAGCAAGTACTGCAAGCACAGCAAGTACTGCAAGTACAGCAGCGCATCAAGCATTTAAGCACCAATAGCACTGCAGAGCCGCAAGAACAAAAACAGCACAAATTGAATATACATGTAAATGAAGCACAGCTAGCATTTAAGCACCAACAGCAGAGCAGAGCCGGAAGGAATTGAAATGACAACTTTATAAACAATTTTAAAGTCGTCCCACATGGGACTCGAACCCACGACCAGAATGGTTCGGGATTCGAGATGCATGGTTTAGCTGATTGCGCCACTCAGAGGACGTGAATTTCAAAACGGCAGAGGAGAGGGTTCAGTGTGAGAATGAGTGACATGTTAACCAGATTAGCATGCTAAGCTAGCTTAATGCTAATTTAGCTTATGACGTGGTACATCCAATCCTGGCAAAATAGATATCATCGGATTCGACATGATGCAAGGAATCGATAGACACCAATTTTATGATTTTGTGACAAACTGTTCACAAGTTACAGCCTCTTAGCCAATTTTGGGTTGACCTTGTTACATTTGTGACATCATAACTTTTTTATTACAGTATAGCAAAAAAATCGGGAACAGTACTTTTATGCGGCTCGGTCCGAAGATCATTTGAGCAAATTTTGGACAATTTTGGACAAATTTTGAAGGAGGAGTAGCGAAAAAACTGTTTTACATTCGCTCCAATATGGCGGCCAGTCACATTGTTGGAAAATGACAAATGAGATATCGTCTAAATCGGCATAAACCAAGGAACATAATGTCATAAAGAACTCAAAATTTGAACAATATTTTCAAATGTTATAAGCGTTTTTTCAAAAAACAATGATATATCTGGAACACTAGGTGGCGCTGTGATCAAACTTCTCATGTCGCTTTAGGACATGGTGTCGGTCATCCCTACCAAATTGTGTGCTGATATGTCAAATAGTTTAAAAGATATTGCAATTTATGACAAAATTCAAAATGGCGGACACGTGGTACATCCCATCATGGCAAAATCGATATCCACGGATTCGGCATGATGCAAGGAATCCATAGATACCACAATTATGATTTTCTGACAAACTGTTCAAAAGTTATTGGCCAAAATAGCAATTTGTCATATCTCATGACCCGTAGGTGGCGCTATTCCCAACTTTGGCATGAGACCTCAGAACATGCTTCCGATGAAGTGTACCAATTTTCGTTTCGATTGATCAAACTTTGGCCGAGATACAGCCTCTTAGCCAATTTTGGGTGGACCTCGTTAAGTTTGCGACATTATAACTTTTTTTTTCCAGTATAACAAAAAAATCGGGAACAGTACTTTTATGCGGCTCAGTCTGAAGATCATTTGAGTGCATGTTTGGAGAAAATTGGACAAAATTTGAAGGAGGAGTAGCGAAATAACTGAATACTGTACATTTCAAAATGGCCACTACTGTAATGGGCGGGGTCTTAATGTAAGGTATTGGTTGTGATCAGCATGATGAGTGGAATCAGGTGTACTAAGTTTCATGTCTCTAGATCAAAGGGTTCAAAAGTTATAACCATTTCAATGTTGAATTTTTGAACTGGTGGTGGCGCTATAGAGTTGGTCCTAGAGGGTCAAAAATTGGTCCAATTACTATTCATTAGCATCACTACAAGTGTGCCAAATTTCATCATTTTCCTATGTACGGTTCATAGGGCTGCCATAGACTTCCATTTGCGGAAGAAGAAGAAGAAGAATAATAATAATAATAATAATAAGAAAACCAACAGATACAATAGGTGCCTCTGCACCTTCGGTGCTTGGCCCCTAAATATAGCTGCAAGCAGCAACACGGGGCCAAGCCCTGCAAGGCACCGCAATTAGAACAATTACAGCAAAGTTCAAAGGCTTGGCACCGCAATTAGAACAAGTACAGCAAAGTTCAAAGGCTTAGCAGAACAAGTACTGCAAACTGCAAGTACAGCAAGCTGCAAGTACAGCAAGTATTGCAAGTACAGCAAACACAGCAAGTACTGCAAGTACTGCAAACACAGCAAGTACAGCAAGTACTGCAAGCACAGCAAGTACTGCAAGTACAGCAGCGCATCAAGCATTTAAGCACCAATAGCAGTGCAGAGCCGCAAGAACAAAAAGAGAACAAATTGAATATACATGTAAATGAAGCACAGCGAGCATTTAAGCACCAACAGCAGAGCAGAGCCGGAAGGAATTGAAATGACAACTTTATACACAATTTTAAAGTCGTCTCACATGGGACTCGAACCCACGACCACAATGGTTCGGGATTCGAGATGCATGGTTTAGCCGATTGCGCCACTCAGAGGACGTGAATTTCAAAACAGCAGAGGAGAGGGTTCAGTGTGAGAATGAGTTCACAAAAAAGTTCCATAAGCATGCTAAGCTAGCTTATTGCTAATTTAGCTTATGACGTGGTACATCCAATCCTGGCAAAATAGATATCATCGGATTCGACATGATGCAAGGAATCGATAGACACGAATTTTATGATTTTGTGACAAACTGTTCACAAGTTACAGCCTCTTAGCCAATTTTGGGTTGACCTTGTTAAATTTGTGACATCATAACTTTTTTATTACAGTATAGCAAAAAAATCGGGAACAGTACTTTTATGCGGCTCGGTCCGAAGATCATTTGAGCAAATTTTGGACAATTTTGGACAAATTTTGAAGGAGGAGTAGCGAAAAAACTGTTTTACATTCGCTCCAATATGGCGGCCAGTCACATTGTTGGAAAATGACAAATGAGATATCGTCTAAATCGGCATAAACCAAGGAACATAATGTCATAAAGAACTCAAAATTTGAACAATATTTTCAAATGTTATAAGCGTTTTTTCAAAAAACAATGATATATCTGGAACACTAGGTGGCGCTGTGATCAAACTTCTCATGTCGCTTTAGGACATGGTGTCTGTCATCCCTACCAAATTGTGTGCTGATATGTCAAATAGTTTAAAAGATATTGCAATTTATGACAAAATTCAAAATGGCGGACACGTGGTACATCCCATCATGGCAAAATCGATATCCACGGATTCGGCATGATGCAAGGAATCCATAGATACCACAATTATGATTTTCTGACAAACTGTTCAAAAGTTATTGGTCAAAATAGCAATTGTTCATATCTCATGACCCATAGGTGGCGCTATTCCTAACTTTGCATTGGAACCTCAACACATGCTTCCGATGAAGTGTACCAATTTTCGTTTCAATTGATCAAACTTTGGCCGAGATACAGCCTCTTAGCCAATTTTGGGTGGACCTTGTTAAGTTTGCGACATTATAACTTTTTTTTTCCAGTATAACAAAAAAATCGGGAACAGTACTTTTATGCGGCTCAGTCTGAAGATCATTTGAGTGCATGTTTGGAGAAAATTGGACAAAATTTAAAGGAGGAGTAGCGAAATAACTGAATACTGTACATTTCAAAATGGCCACTACTGTAATGGGCGGGGTCTTAATGTAAGGTATTGGTTGTGATCAGCATGATGAGTGGAATCAGGTGTACTAAGTTTCATGTCTCTAGATCAAAGGGTTCAAAAGTTATAACCATTTCAATGTTGAATTTTTGAACTGGTGGTGGCGCTATAGAGTTGGTCCTAGAGGGTCAAAAATTGGTCCAATTACTATTCATTAGCATCACTACAAGTGTGCCAAATTTCATCATTTTCCTATGTACGGTTCATAGGGCTGCCATAGACTTCCATTTGCGGAAGAAGAAGAAGAAGAAGAATAATAATAAATATAGCTGCAAGCAGCAACACGGGGCCAAGCCCTGCAAGGCACCGCAATTAGAACAATTACAGCAAAGTTCAAAGGCTTGGCACCGCAATTAGAACAATTAAAGCAAAGTTAAAAGGCTTGGCACCACAATTAGAACAAGTACAGCAAAGTTCAAAGGCTTGGCACCGCAATTTAGAACAAGTACAGCAAAGTTCAAAGGCTTGGCACCGCAAGCAGAACAAGTACTGCAAACTGCAAGTACAGCAAGCTGCAAGTACAGCAAGTACTGCAAGTACAGCAAACACAGCAAGTACAGCAAGTACTGCAAACACAGCAAGTACAGCAAGTACTGCAAGCACAGCAAGTACTGCAAGTACAGCAGCGCATCAAGCATTTAAGCACCAATAGCACTGCAGAGCCGCAAGAACAAAAACAGCACAAATTGAATATACATGTAAATGAAGCACAGCTAGCATTTAAGCACCAACAGCAGAGCAGAGCCGGAAGGAATTGAAATGACAACTTTATAAACAATTTTAAAGTCGTCCCACATGGGACTCGAACCCACGACCAGAATGGTTCGGGATTCGAGATGCATGGTTTAGCTGATTGCGCCACTCAGAGGACGTGAATTTCAAAACGGCAGAGGAGAGGGTTCAGTGTGAGAATGAGTGACATGTTAACCAGATTAGCATGCTAAGCTAGCTTAATGCTAATTTAGCTTATGACGTGGTACATCCAATCCTGGCAAAATAGATATCATCGGATTCGACATGATGCAAGGAATCGATAGACACCAATTTTATGATTTTGTGACAAACTGTTCACAAGTTACAGCCTCTTAGCCAATTTTGGGTTGACCTTGTTACATTTGTGACATCATAACTTTTTTATTACAGTATAGCAAAAAAATCGGGAACAGTACTTTTATGCGGCTCGGTCCGAAGATCATTTGAGCAAATTTTGGACAATTTTGGACAAATTTTGAAGGAGGAGTAGCGAAAAAACTGTTTTACATTCGCTCCAATATGGCGGCCAGTCACATTGTTGGAAAATGACAAATGAGATATCGTCTAAATCGGCATAAACCAAGGAACATAATGTCATAAAGAACTCAAAATTTGAACAATATTTTCAAATGTTATAAGCGTTTTTTCAAAAAACAATGATATATCTGGAACACTAGGTGGCGCTGTGATCAAACTTCTCATGTCGCTTTAGGACATGGTGTCGGTCATCCCTACCAAATTGTGTGCTGATATGTCAAATAGTTTAAAAGATATTGCAATTTATGACAAAATTCAAAATGGCGGACACGTGGTACATCCCATCATGGCAAAATCGATATCCACGGATTCGGCATGATGCAAGGAATCCATAGATACCACAATTATGATTTTCTGACAAACTGTTCAAAAGTTATTGGTCAAAATAGCAATTGTTCATATCTCATGACCCATAGGTGGCGCTATTCCCAACTTTGCATTGGAACCTCAACACATGCTTCCGATGAAGTGTACCAATTTTCGTTTCGATTGATCAAACTTTGGCCGAGATACAGCCTCTTAGCCAATTTTGGGTGGACCTCGTTAAGTTTGCGACATTATAACTTTTTTTTTCCAGTATAACAAAAAAATCGGGAACAGTACTTTTATGCGGCTCAGTCTGAAGATCATTTGAGTGCATGTTTGGAGAAAATTGGACAAAATTTGAAGGAGGAGTAGCGAAATAACTGAATACTGTACATTTCAAAATGGCCACTACTGTAATGGGCGGGGTCTTAATGTAAGGTATTGGTTGTGATCAGCATGATGAGTGGAATCAGGTGTACTAAGTTTCATGTCTCTAGATCAAAGGGTTCAAAAGTTATAACCATTTCAATGTTGAATTTTTGAACTGGTGGTGGCGCTATAGAGTTGGTCCTAGAGGGTCAAAAATTGGTCCAATTACTATTCATTAGCATCACTACAAGTGTGCCAAATTTCATCATTTTCCTATGTACGGTTCATAGGGCTGCCATAGACTTCCATTTGCGGAAGAAGAAGAAGAAGAATAATAATAATAATAATTAAAGCTGCAAGCAGCCTTACGGGGCCAAGCCTTCAATGGTTCCATGGGTTCAAAAAGTACTTAAAAATACTTTGCTTTCAAAACTTTAAAAGAAACTTTAATAACCAAAGTATTCTTACTCATTAACTTCTTACCTCACAAAAGAAATGAGATCATCCAGCTGCCGAGGTTCAGTAGTAAAAAAGAGAATGAACTCAAAATAAAGACTTTGCATATAAATGAAACACACGTTGTATTTAATAGGAAGAAAGAATAGTACAATGCGTTTCAGGATGATAAAGAAATTGAAATGACACAACTTTATAAAGTTGTAAGACAAAGGACTTGAACCCACAATCTCTGGGTCATATGCCTGTCACTCATTGAGCCCCTGGAAAGTCATGTGTTTCCATAGATGTAGAAGTTCCATAGTTCAAATGAGAATCAACTCAAAATGAAGATTTAGTATTTAAATGGACAGCATGTTACGTTTAATGAGTTTAGTTGATATTATTGTGATTCACTGTTAGGTGGTTGTCCTGCACCTTTAACAAATAAAGTTAGTCCAAGATGCAGTATATAGATCGATAAAATATTATTTTACAACATTAAGATTAACAGGTTCTTGTAAGAATCTTACAATTCTGGACTTTTGGTACTACTAAGAATATTGAACTGCACTAAAGGAGAGAATGTTTTGTTTTTGCATGTGGGTCCTAAAGTCTGGAGCAGGTTTCCTGATAATATTCACTATTCTGTCAAACATTCCTAGTTTAATTGTAGATTAAACACTTCTCTTTAAACAAGAATTCACGCAATGCATTTTATAATCTTGTAATTTTGTTATATTAGATCTAATACATATTTTTATGTTCTATTTTCAGTTTCTAAATTGTCATGGGCATATTAGATATTAGGTCATTAAGTTAATATTCAGAAAAAATACAAGTACTCCACAGCGACTCTAGGGGTCACTGTTTGACAAATGGAAATTTTGCATGGTGTGTCTTTGATGTAATACAACACTATTAACTAAAGCTTAAAACAATTATTGAACCTGGTCTTTAAACTGTAGAAGTTTGTCAGTTTATAAATCCATTAACACCATATACCTAGCCTCCCTTTGTTCTACTAATGGTCACAATTGTGACCTGACGAATAATCAAGTTTTTTGTATGGATTTTGATATATATTTTTGACGTAATTGTTAAAGATTGTTTAATATCCTTATGTATTCATACATGTTATCTCAGGGAAAAGAAATTGGAATTACATGGGTTAACTGCCATATGCAACTGTAACCTATATTTTTGCTACAAGTACATTACTTTGACAGTCATCTTTGATAATGTCTTGTACAATTAAGTTTTTTTTTTTATGCTGCCTAGAAACAATATTGTGAGAGGTGATAAAAATGTGAATTAAAAATAAAGATTATTTTTAGTTTAAATACCATTTAGCACATTGGATAAAGTAAGCAAATTAGAGGGGGCCTTTGAAGTGATTTTAAAGCACCATTGTTGCATATTTAAATCTTTACAGAACAGAATACCAACCGTTTCTTTAGTTATTCACAATGACACTTATGGTTACACTACTTGCTTTTCCCAGTATGGTTTGTGAAACTAAACTTAGTGCCTAGTTAAGAATGGCTAGAAGAATGCACGCAACTTTCCAAATGCAAGATAAGCCCATGCAATAAAGGTCACATATTCCAAGAATTGACACACATTTGTTTTAATAAAAAAAAAAATACATTAAACAACATTTAACAAAGCTTTGCCATAAAAATGAAATAAAAATCAATCAGTAGCATTTCAGAACATAATGGACAAAATTAACCTAATTTCAATAGAAAAAATGACTTAAATCAATATTTGCCATTCATTAAAAAAAAAAAAAAAAAAAAAAAAACACCAATACCATCATTTCAATATATATACACACACACACACAACCATCTTAGTTGTGCATTTCAATACAAAGTCATTTTTGTATTATTTTTACAGCACTCTTCTTAGTCAAAGGTTTTTTAGCTGGTGTAATAGGAGGCGTTGTTGGCTCAGATGGTCTTTTAACTGGAGACTTGGGTTCTGGAGTGCTTTGTGTCTCTGTGACACAGAGGACAGGGTTGATTTCATCGATATTCACTTCAAATACATCCTCATCACTGGGATGAGCGGATGAAGCGTTTTCAATATTGGTGACTTCCAAACAGTTATTATATGTTAAAGTCAGTTCATCGGAGGATAGAAAGAGTTCTTCTATATCTTGTGAATCACAAGTTGACAGTTCAAGTTCTGGTGCTATGAATTTTGACAAAGTTGAGTTCGAAACCGTAAGAGAAGTTATTTGACTGTCTTGATTTATCTCAATTATTCCATTGCATTTTGTTATATAGCTTTTTGTGTTCCGTAGAATTTTGCAAGTCGGGCAACGGTGAAATTGCTGTTTGATGTTGAATTGTTCTTGTGATTTGTGGCATTTTGGACATTGTTTTTTAATGTTTATTTGCACCCCTATTGGCTTTTGTTTCACCACTGTATTAGGTAGAGAGGGTTCTTTACTGATTTTAGGGCCTTGACCAGGTGGGAAAACTTGGTCCTGTGCAATAGGTTCCATGGTTGTTTTCAGGGTTGTTGTGAGGCTCTTAAGGCTGTTGTACAGTCTAGTTTTAAGATTGGTAAAGGTGTAGGAGTTACCTAGTTGCAGTTTTGAAACTTGGTTTTCCCAAAGAGTAAGTTGAATTTCTCCAGATGGATCTTGCAAGGAACATTCTTGGATCTCACAGTCTGTACCCCAGGCCTTTACAGTAGTTGCGTTGTTTAGCTTGCATACTGTTGCAGATATTTTAGTGATCTGAAAATTTAAAGAAAATCGTACATGTACAATCAAAAATATACATCAATAAACATGATTACAAGGGAAATGTATACAACTGCTGTTGTGGTCATAAGAAGAGGAAATAGCCAAACTTTTCCACACATTAACCAATTTGAAACGCATTAATCATGTTTGTAAAGCATCTAGCAAAGATAACTGAGAAGCAGAGTAATCTTTGCCTGTGCATCTGAAAAATCTTTCACATTTTAGCATTTTTTTGAACGTCAGGCTACTTTAAAATGTTTTTCTCCCCATAAAAACGATTTTGCACAATCTACAGAGGGCTAATATATGTGATTGTACTACTCTCCAGAGCATTACTACAACAAGTAAACAACCCTGTAGGCTATTTACACAGTGAGAAGGTTGAAAAAAAAACAGCTTACCAATTGTCGTGATCCCAGAGTTTTTGCTTCTTCTACAGTGAGTTTTTCTATCTCTTTTGGTGGTTTGTGGGGAAATGTAGATGTTGCGACTTCCACAGCAGTACTCCGATCACACTGAATGAAATATTCAGAATTATTGAGGCCTAAAGAATGAAAAAAGTGAGAATTGATATGGGCTTGTTTGTACAATGAATTTGAAAGGAATACGATTACTGAAAGTTTATCAGATAGAAAACAGGATTAAATAGCTAGACTACCACTTACTTGGCTTTTTTGTTATGTTTGACAGTTTAACCGCTGTCCGATTTAATGCTAATGTTGTCCAAGTTTGATGTTTTTCGTGCGCAAAGATGACAGCTTGGTGATATTCACTGCGACCTGTTTGCAAAGTTGCATTAAAAAACTTTGAGTTTGTTCTAGACAGTTGCACTCTGGAAACTGCATGAATGTAAACATAAATGCAGTTGTCAGATTCACTGGTCTCTGGTCCATTTAAATATTTGTTCATTTTTGCTGTTGCATGAAAAAAGAGGTTTGCAAGTGGTGTGATTTATAGTAGATTAGGCCTACTAGAACAGAAATTGACAATGCTTGGTATGCAATTAACAAACGATTAAATTAGGGTGATTGCAGGAATTAGTAATACATTCATCAAATTGCTGAGTTAATCATTTTAGAATTGGGAAGCTTGGTTTAGTGGAGGCAAGAAATGGATCTGAAAGTCTGCTGGAAATAATTGAAAGGTAAATTTACTTGTATAATGCCTTTTAGGGATGGAGAAATGAAGCCTCTTGAACTTAATTAAGCTTTACTCTGATTGTTTTGGGAAAATATTCAAAGCATCAGGAGCAGCAATAAACCTGGAGTGCAGCTTTGTGTATAATGATAGTGTATTGTTTGATGTGTAATGATATTTTGTTGCTTATTTGAGAATAAATAATTGTATACATTATGTAAATTCTTTAGGTTAGCTTTTACTAGTCTTTTTGGCAATATACCTCAACTAATTGATGTTGATCCAAATAATGTACTGTTAGAATAGTAACTATTTGTAATTTAACATTCATGTAGTAACTAATTAACTTCTATTTACAATTACAATTTATTTTTTAAAACAATTCTTAATGTTAGATAATACAAAAATGTTCATGTATTTTAATGTGATTTTATGGTTTACTATTATG
Organism: Rhinichthys klamathensis goyatoka; assembly: GCF_029890125.1. NCBI lineage: Eukaryota > Metazoa > Chordata > Actinopteri > Cypriniformes > Leuciscidae > Rhinichthys > Rhinichthys klamathensis. The sequence continues at coordinate 386,895 of NW_026607023.1, forward strand.
ATAAAATTACTTTTATTTATTGTCCACATGACGAGAAGGAAAAACTGATATTCAAGTCACTAAGTAAGTCTAATGTTTATGGGACTTAAAATAATTAAAAGATATGCATATGTACACATTCAAATGTTTAATGTCAGATCAGTTAATATTGTGGAGTTGGTCAAACCATTTCTTGTATGGAATTGAAAGTATTCTTTACTATATACTTTGCAATAAAATGTTGCCAGTGGTTGATCAATTGAATAGGCATTTGTGTTCTGTTTGAAGCTTTATGTATTTAACTTGAAATGTAAAAAAGGCAGCACAATTTAAAAAAATAGAGGTTTACCTAGACCACCACAAACATCTTATCATACCCTTCTGCTCTCCAGTTCACTACTTTACACACAATGCACAAACACATATATGAAGTTGAGAATTAACACATGGAGGCAAAAAAAAAAAGAGGATACGACTATACATAGGAAGAAAACAACCAATTTATGTAACTGCTTACAATGCAATTAGAATAGTTGAAAGTCAATGACTGCTCATTTGTTCACAAACCTTTCTGGATATTTAAGACTTCAGGTAAGAATCAACATAGAATGAACAAAAACACATTTCTAATCCCAAAAGAAAGATTACAACAATGCTTATCTGGATAATAAAGGAATTGAAATGACAACTTAACACATTTTTTTTTTAAATTAAAGTTGTCCCACATGGGGCTTGAACCCACTATCTCTGGGTCAGATTTCTGTCACTCATCTCATTGCACCACTTGGAAGTTGTGTTTTGGCCAAGATGCAGAAGATCCATAGTTCAAGTGAGAAGCAACTCAAAATGAAGAATTTTTAAATAAATTATCTGTGTGTTCTATTCTACTAGCTCCTTCACCTGGAACAGAAGCAACTTGTCCACCACTTAAAGCCTTATGGTTTAGCCTGATAACTGAAGAGCCACATTAGAAAGAATGGCATCTGGCTAGCATGCTAACCAATTAGTATGCTAAGCTAACTAAGATAAGGCAACAAACACAGGCTAGGTCAACTGCAGAGAGGAAGATCTTTGGTATGGGGGCTACTATCAAAAACCTGTTCATCATTTCTGTGCAGCTCGGTCCAAAGATCATCTGATCACACGTTGGACTACTCACTACAAGTGTTTCATAATCAATTAATTTCATAATACACAATTTTAAAGTTGTCCCACACGGGACTCGAACCCACTATCTATGGGTTAGATGCCTGTCACTCATCTCGTTGAGCCACTTGCCAGACATGCATCCACACAGCTGCCGAAATTCAATATTTTCAAGAGAGAATCAAGTCAAAATTAAGAATTTTGAAGTAAATGGAGAACATTTTGTATTTAAAAAGTTTAGATTAAATCATCCAAAATTGGTCAGATTACTACTCATTACCATCACTACAAGTGTGCCAATTTTCTAACTTGTGGTTCATAGGGCTGCCATTGACTACCCTTCTGGAAGAAGAACAACAATGAATTGGACGTAAAAGCACTGCATGTTGTGTGTGGCAGCTTCAGATGAGATCATTCTTATGCACAATGCCTGGAACAGATGCAACTTCTGCATCTTTTCCTGCCACAGTACCTCATGCGGTCTGGGCACATGTCACACTGAGTGGCGAACCCACGACGCTGAACATCGGGATCCGTGGTGTAACACGTTGAGCTAATCACTCACGCACGTTCACCAGCCTGCTGAGTAGAGGTTTCAGTGTGAGAATGAGTTCACAAAAAGTTCCATGACATGTTAACCAGATAAGCATGCTAAGCTAGCTTAATGCTAATTTAGCTTATAACGTGGTACATCCAATCCTGGCAAAATAGATATCGTCGGATTCGACATGATGCAAGGAATCGATAGACACCAATTTTATGATTTTGTGACAAACTGTTCACAAGTTACAGCCTCTTAGCCAATTTTGGGTTGACCTTGTTAAATTTGTGACATCATAACTTTTTTATTACAGTATAGCAAAAAAATCGGGAACAGTACTTTTATGCGGCTCGGTCCGAAGATCATTTGAGCAAATTTTGGACAATTTTGGACAAATTTTGAAGGAGGAGTAGCGAAAAAACTGTTTTACATTCGCTCCAATATGGCGGCCAGTCACATTGTTGGAAAATGACAAATGAGATATCGTCTAAATCGGCATAAACCAAGGAACATAATGTCATAAAGAACTCAAAATTTGAACAATATTTTCAAATGTTATAAGCGTTTTTTCAAAAAACAATGATATATCTGGAACACTAGGTGGCGCTGTGATCAAACTTCTCATGTCGCTTTAGGACATGGTGTCGGTCATCCCTACCAAATTGTGTGCTGATATGTCAAATAGTTTAAAAGATATTGCAATTTATGACAAAATTCAAAATGGCGGACACGTGGTACATCCCATCATGGCAAAATCGATATCCACGGATTCGGCATGACGCAAGGAATCCATAGATACCACAATTATGAATTTCTGACAAACTGTTCAAAAGTTATTGGCCAAAATAGCAATTTGTCATATCTCATGACCCGTAGGTGGCGCTATTCCCAACTTTGGCATGGGACCTCAGAACATGCTTCCGATGAAGTGTACCAATTTTCGTTTCGATTGATCAAACTTTGGCCGAGATACAGCCTCTTAGCCAATTTTGGGTGGACCTCGTTAAGTTTGCGACATTATAACTTTTTTTTTTCCAGTATAACAAAAAAATCGGGAACAGTACTTTTATGCGGCTCAGTCTGAAGATCATTTGAGTGCATGTTTGGAGAAAATTGGACAAAATTTGAAGGAGGAGTAGCGAAATAACTGAATACTGTACATTTCAAAATGGCCACTACTGTAATGGGCGGGGTCTTAATGTAAGGTATTGGTTGTGATCAGCATGATGAGTGGAATCAGGTGTACTAAGTTTCATGTCTCTAGATCAAAGGGTTCAAAAGTTATAACCATTTCAATGTTGAATTTTTGAACTGGTGGTGGCGCTATAGAGTTGGTCCTAGAGGGTCAAAAATTGGTCCAATTACTATTCATTAGCATCACTACAAGTCTGCCAAATTTCATCATTTTCCTATGTACGGTTCATAGGGCTGCCATAGACTTCCATTTGCGGAAGAAGAATAATAATAATAATAATAATTAAAGCTGCAAGCAGCCTTACGGGGCCAAGCCTTCAATGGTTCCATGGGTTCAAAAAGTACTTAAAAATACTTTGCTTTCAAAACTTTAAAAGAAACTTTAATAACCAAAGTATTCTTACTCATTAACTTCTTACCTCACAAAAGAAATGAGATCATCCAGCTGCCGAGGTTCAGTAGTAAAAAAGAGAATGAACTCAAAATAAAGACTTTGCATATAAATGAAACACACGTTGTATTTAATAGGAAGAAAGAATAGTACAATGCGTTTCAGGATGATAAAGAAATTGAAATGACACAACTTTATAAAGTTGTAAGACAAAGGACTTGAACCCACAATCTCTGGGTCATATGCCTGTCACTCATTGAGCCCCTGGAAAGTCATGTGTTTCCATAGATGTAGAAGTTCCATAGTTCAAATGAGAATCAACTCAAAATGAAGATTTAGTATTTAAATGGACAGCATGTTACGTTTAATGAGTTTAGTTGATATTATTGTGATTCACTGTTAGGTGGTTGTCCTGCACCTTTAACAAATAAAGTTAGTCCAAGATGCAGTATATAGATCGATAAAATATTATTTTACAACATTAAGATTAACAGGTTCTTGTAAGAATCTTACAATTCTGGACTTTTGGTACTACTAAGAATATTGAACTGCACTAAAGGAGAGAATGTTTTGTTTTTGCATGTGGGTCCTAAAGTCTGGAGCAGGTTTCCTGATAATATTCACTATTCTGTCAAACATTCCTAGTTTAATTGTAGATTAAACACTTCTCTTTAAACAAGAATTCACGCAATGCATTTTATAATCTTGTAATTTTGTTATATTAGATCTAATACATATTTTTATGTTCTATTTTCAGTTTCTAAATTGTCATGGGCATATTAGATATTAGGTCATTAAGTTAATATTCAGAAAAAATACAAGTACTCCACAGCGACTCTAGGGGTCACTGTTTGACAAATGGAAATTTTGCATGGTGTGTCTTTGATGTAATACAACACTATTAACTAAAGCTTAAAACAATTATTGAACCTGGTCTTTAAACTGTAGAAGTTTGTCAGTTTATAAATCCATTAACACCATATACCTAGCCTCCCTTTGTTCTACTAATGGTCACAATTGTGACCTGACGAATAATCAAGTTTTTTGTATGGATTTTGATATATATTTTTGACGTAATTGTTAAAGATTGTTTAATATCCTTATGTATTCATACATGTTATCTCAGGGAAAAGAAATTGGAATTACATGGGTTAACTGCCATATGCAACTGTAACCTATATTTTTGCTACAAGTACATTACTTTGACAGTCATCTTTGATAATGTCTTGTACAATTAAGTTTTTTTTTTTATGCTGCCTAGAAACAATATTGTGAGAGGTGATAAAAATGTGAATTAAAAATAACGATTATTTTTAGTTTAAATACCATTTAGCACATTGGATAAAGTAAGCAAATTAGAGGGGGCCTTTGAAGTGATTTTAAAGCACCATTGTTGCATATTTAAATCTTTACAGAACAGAATACCAACCGTTTCTTTAGTTATTCACAATGACACTTATGGTTACACTACTTGCTTTTCCCAGTATGGTTTGTGAAACTAAACTTAGTGCCTAGTTAAGAATGGCTAGAAGAATGCACGCAACTTTCCAAATGCAAGATAAGCCCATGCAATAAAGGTCACATATTCCAAGAATTGACACACATTTGTTTTAATAAAAAAAAAACACATTAAACAACATTTAACAAAGCTTTGCCATAAAAATGAAATAAAAATCAATCAGTAGCATTTCAGAACATAATGGACAAAATTAACCTAATTTCAATAGAAAACATGACTTAAATCAATATTTGCCATTCATTAAAAAAAAAACAAAAAAAAAAAACACCAATACCATCATTTCAATATATATACACACACACACACACACAACCATCTTAGTTGTGCATTTCAATACAAAGTCATTTTTGTATTATTTTTACAGCACTCTTCTTAGTCAAAGGTTTTTTAGCTGGTGTAATAGGAGGCGTTGTTGGCTCAGATGGTCTTTTAACTGGAGACTTGGGTTCTGGAGTGCTTTGTGTCTCTGTGACACAGAGGACAGGGTTGATTTCATCGATATTCACTTCAAATAAATCCTCATCACTGGGATGAGCGGATGAAGCGTTTTCAATATTGGTGACTTCCAAACAGTTATTATATGTTAAAGTCAGTTCATCGGAGGATAGAAAGAGTTCTTCTATATCTTGTGAATCACAAGTTGACAGTTCAAGTTCTGGTGCTATGAATTTTGACAAAGTTGAGTTCGAAACCGTAAGAGAAGTTATTTGACTGTCTTGATTTATCTCAATTATTCCATTGCATTTTGTTATATAGCTTTTTGTGTTCCGTAGAATTTTGCAAGTCGGGCAACGGTGAAATTGCTGTTTGATGTTGAATTGTTCTTGTGATTTGTGGCATTTTGGACATTGTTTTTTAATGTTTATTTGCACCCCTATTGGCTTTTGTTTCACCACTGTATTAGGTAGAGAGGGTTCTTTACTGATTTTAGGGCCTTGACCAGGTGGGAAAACTTGGTCCTGTGCAATAGGTTCCATGGTTGTTTTCAGGGTTGTTGTGAGGCTCTTAAGGCTGTTGTACAGTCTAGTTTTAAGATTGGTAAAGGTGTAGGAGTTACCTAGTTGCAGTTTTGAAACTTGGTTTTCCCAAAGAGTAAGTTGAATTTCTCCAGATGGATCTTGCAAGGAACATTCTTGGATCTCACAGTCTGTACCCCAGGCCTTTACAGTAGTTGCGTTGTTTAGCTTGCATACTGTTGCAGATATTTTAGTGATCTGAAAATTTAAAGAAAATCGTACATGTACAATCAAAAATATACATCAATAAACATGATTACAAGGGAAATGTATACAACTGCTGTTGTGGTCATAAGAAGAGGAAATAGCCAAACTTTTCCACACATTAACCAATTTGAAACGCATTAATCATGTTTGTAAAGCATCTAGCAAAGATAACTGAGAAGCAGAGTAATCTTTGCCTGTGCATCTGAAAAATCTTTCACATTTTAGCATTTTTTTGAACGTCAGGCTACTTTAAAATGTTTTTCTCCCCATAAAAACGATTTTGCACAATCTACAGAGGGCTAATATATGTGATTGTACTACTCTCCAGAGCATTACTACAACAAGTAAACAACCCTGTAGGCTATTTACACAGTGAGAAGGTTGAAAAAAAAACAGCTTACCAATTGTCGTGATCCCAGAGTTTTTGCTTCTTCTACAGTGAGTTTTTCTATCTCTTTTGGTGGTTTGTGGGGAAATGTAGATGTTGCGACTTCCACAGCAGTACTCCGATCACACTGAATGAAATATTCAGAATTATTGAGGCCTAAAGAATGAAAAAAGTGAGAATTGATATGGGCTTGTTTGTACAATGAATTTGAAAGGAATACGATTACTGAAAGTTTATCAGATAGAAAACAGGATTAAATAGCTAGACTACCACTTACTTGGCTTTTTTGTTATGTTTGACAGTTTAACCGCTGTCCGATTTAATGCTAATGTTGTCCAAGTTTGATGTTTTTCGTGCGCAAAGATGACAGCTTGGTGATATTCACTGCGACCTGTTTGCAAAGTTGCATTAAAAAACTTTGAGTTTGTTCTAGACAGTTGCACTCTGGAAACTGCATGAATGTAAACATAAATGCAGTTGTCAGATTCACTGGTCTCTGGTCTATTTAAATATTTGTTCATTTTTGCTGTTGCATGAAAAAAGAGGTTTGCAAGTGGTGTGATTTATAGTAGATTAGGCCTACTAGAACAGAAATTGACAATGCTTGGTATGCAATTAACAAACGATTCAATTAGGGTGATTGCAGGAATTAGTAATACATTCATCAAATTGCTGAGTTAATCATTTTAGAATTGGGAAGCTTGGTTTAGTGGAGGCAAGAAATGGATCTGAAAGTCTGCTGGAAATAATTGAAAGGTAAATTTACTTGTATAATGCCTTTTAGGGATGGAGAAATGAAGCCTCTTGAACTTAATTAAGCTTTACTCTGATTGTTTTGGGAAAATATTCAAAGGATCAGGAGCAGCAATAAACCTGGAGTGCAGCTCTGTGTATAATGATAGTGTATTGTTTGATGTGTAATGATATTTTGTTGCTTATTTGAGAATAAATAATTGTATACATTATGTAAATTCTTTAGGTTAGCTTTTACTAGTCTTTTTGGCAATATACCTCAACTAATTGATGTTGATCCAAATAATGTACTGTTAGAATAGTAACTATTTGTAATTTAACATTCATGTAGTAACTAATTAACTTCTATTTACAATTACAATTTATTTTTTAAAACAATTCTTAATGTTAGATAATACAAAAATGTTCATGTATTTTAATGTGATTTTATGGTTTACTATTATGATAAAATTACTTTTATTTATTGTCCACATGACGAGAAGGAAAAACTGATATTCAAGTCACTAAGTAAGTCTAATGTTTATGGGACTTAAAATAATTAAAAGATATGCATATGTACACATTCAAATGTTTAATGTCAGATCAGTTAATATTGTGGAGTTGGTCAAACCATTTCTTGTATGGAATTGAAAGTATTCTTTACTATATACTTTGCAATAAAATGTTGCCAGTGGTTGATCAATTGAATAGGCATTTGTGTTCTGTTTGAAGCTTTATGTATTTAACTTGAAATGTAAAAAAGGCAGCACAATTTAAAAAAATAGAGGTTTACCTAGACCACCACAAACATCTTATCATACCCTTCTGCTCTCCAGTTCACTACTTTACACACAATGCACAAACACATATATGAAGTTGAGAATTAACACATGGAGGCAAAAAAAAAAAGAGGATACGACTATACATAGGAAGAAAACAACCAATTTATGTAACTGCTTACAATGCAATTAGAATAGTTGAAAGTCAATGACTGCTCATTTGTTCACAAACCTTTCTGGATATTTAAGACTTCAGGTAAGAATCAACATAGAATGAACAAAAACACATTTCTAATCCCAAAAGAAAGATTACAACAATGCTTATCTGGATAATAAAGGAATTGAAATGACAACTTAACACATTTTTTTTTTAAATTAAAGTTGTCCCACATGGGGCTTGAACCCACTATCTCTGGGTCAGATATCTGTCACTCATCTCATTGCACCACTTGGAAGTTGTGTTTTGGCCAAGATGCAGAAGATCCATAGTTCAAGTGAGAAGCAACTCAAAATGAAGAATTTTTAAATAAATTATCTGTGTGTTCTATTCTACTAGCTCCTTCACCTGGAACAGAAGCAACTTGTCCACCACTTAAAGCCTTATGGTTTAGCCTGATAACTGAAGAGCCACATTAGAAAGAATGGCATCTGGCTAGCATGCTAACCAATTAGTATGCTAAGCTAACTAAGATAAGGCAACAAACACAGGCTAGATCAACTGCAGAGAGGAAGATCTTTGGTATGGGGGCTACTATCAAAAACCTGTTCATCATTTCTGTGCAGCTCGGTCCAAAGATCATCTGATCACACGTTGGACTACTCACTACAAGTGTTTCATAATCAATTAATTTCATAATACACAATTTTAAAGTTGTCCCACACGGGACTCGAACCCACTATCTATGGGTTAGATGCCTGTCACTCATCTCGTTGAGCCACTTGCCAGACATGCATCCACAAAGCTGCCGAAATTCAATATTTTCAAGAGAGAATCAAGTCAAAATTAAGAATTTTGAAGTAAATGGAGAACATTTTGTATTTAAAAAGTTTAGATTAAATCATCCAAAATTGGTCAGATTACTACTCATTACCATCACTACAAGTGTGCCAATTTTCTAACTTGTGGTTCATAGGGCTGCCATTGACTACCCTTCTGGAAGAAGAACAACAATGAATTGGACGTAAAAGCACTGCATGTTGTGTGTGGCAGCTTCAGATGAGATCATTCTTATGCACAATGCCTGGAACAGATGCAACTTCTGCATCTTTTCCTGCCACAGTACCTCATGCGGTCTGGGCACATGTCACACTGAGTGGCGAACCCACGACGCTGAACATCGGGATCCGTGGTGTAACACGTTGAGCTAATCACTCATGCACGTTCACCAGCCTGCTGAGTAGAGGTTTCAGTGTGAGAATGAGTTCACAAAAAGTTCCATGACATGTTAACCAGATAAGCATGCTAAGCTAGCTTAATGCTAATTTAGCTTATAACGTGGTACATCCAATCCTGGCAAAATAGATATCGTCGGATTTGACATGATGCAAGGAATCGATAGACACCAATTTTATGATTTTTTGACAAACTGTTCACAAGTTACAGCCTCTGAACCAATGTTGGGTCGACCTTGTTAAATTTGCGACATCATAACTTTTTTTATTACAGTATAGCAAAAAAATCGGGTACAGTACTTCTGTGCGGCTCGGTCCGAAGATCATTTGAGCAAATTTTGGACAATTTTGGACAAATTTTGAAGGAGGAGTAGCGAAAAAACTGTTTTACATTCGCTCCAATATGGCGGCCAGTCACATTGTTGGAAAATGACAAATGAGATATCGTCTAAATCGGCATAAACCAAGGAACATAATGTCATAAAGAACTCAAAATTTGAACAATATTTTCAAATGTTATAAGCGTTTTTTCAAAAAACAATGATATATCTGGAACACTAGGTGGCGCTGTGATCAAACTTCTCATGTCGCTTTAGGACATGGTGTCGGTCATCCCTACCAAATTGTGTGCTGATATGTCAAATAGTTTAAAAGATATTGCAATTTATGACAAAATTCAAAATGGCGGACACGTGGTACATCCCATCATGGCAAAATCGATATCCACGGATTCGGCATGACGCAAGGAATCCATAGATACCACAATTATGAATTTCTGACAAACTGTTCAAAAGTTATTGGCCAAAATAGCAATTTGTCATATCTCATGACCCGTAGGTGGCGCTATTCCCAACTTTGGCATGGGACCTCAGAACATGCTTCCGATGAAGTGTACCAATTTTCGTTTCGATTGATCAAACTTTGGCCGAGATACAGCCTCTTAGCCAATTTTGGGTGGACCTCGTTAAGTTTGCGACATTATAACTTTTTTTTTCCAGTATAACAAAAAAATTGGGAACAGTACTTTTATGCGGCTCAGTCTGAAGATCATTTGAGTGCATGTTTGGAGAAAATTGGACAAAATTTGAAGGAGGAGTAGCGAAATAACTGAATACTGTACATTTCAAAATGGCCACTACTGTAATGGGCGGGGTCTTAATGTAAGGTATTGGTTGTGATCAGCATGATGAGTGGAATCAGGTGTAATAAGTTTCATGTCTCTAGATCAAAGGGTTCAAAAGTTATAACCATTTCAATGTTGAATTTTTGAACTGGTGGTGGCGCTATAGAGTTGGTCCTAGAGGGTCAAAAATTGGTCCAATTACTATTCATTAGCATCACTACAAGTGTGCCAAATTTCATCATTTTCCTATGTACGGTTCATAGGGCTGCCATAGACTTCCATTTGCGGAAGAAGAATAATAATAATAATAATAATAATAATAATAATAATAAGAAAACCAACAGATACAATAGGTGCCTCTGCACCTTCGGTGCTTGGCCCCTAAAAACCAACAGATACAATAGGTGCCTCTGCACCTTCGGTGCTTGGCCCCTAATAATAATAAGAAAACTAACAGATACAATAGGTGCCTCTGCACCTTCGGTGCTTGGCCCCTAATAATAAGAAAACCAACAGATACAATAGGTGCCTCTGCACCTTCGGTGCTTGGCCCCTAAATATAGCTGCAAGCAGCAACACGGGGCCAAGCCCTGCAAGGCACCGCAATTAGAACAATTACAGCAAAGTTCAAAGGCTTGGCACCGCAATTAGAACAAGTACAGCAAAGTTCAAAGGCTTGGCACCGCAAGCAGAACAAGTACTGCAAACTGCAAGTACAGCAAGCTGCAAGTACAGCAAGCACAGCAAGTACAGCAAGCACAGCAAGTACAGCAAGTACAACAAGTACAGCAAGTACAGCAAGCACAGCAAGTACAGCAAGCACAGCAAGTACAGCAAGTACTGCAAGTACAGCAGCGCATCAAGCATTTAAGCACCAATAGCAGTGCAGAGCCGCAAGAACAAAAACAGCACAAATTGAATATACATGTAAATGAAGCACAGCGAGCATTTAAGCACCAACAGCAGAGCCGGAAGGAATTGAAATGACAACTTTATACACAAATTTTAAAGTCGTCCCACATGGGACTCGAACCCACGACCAGAATGGTTCGGGATTCGAGATGCATGGTTTAGCCGATTGCGCCACTCAGAGGACGTGAATTTCAAAACAGCAGAGGAGAGGGTTCAGTGTGAGAATGAGTTCACAAAAAAGTTCCATGACATGTTAACCAGATTAGCATGCTAAGCTAGCTTATTGCTAATTTAGCTTATGACGTGGTACATCCAATCCTGGCAAAATAGATATCATCGGATTCGACATGATGCAAGGAATCGATAGACACCAATTTTATGATTTTGTGACAAACTGTTCACAAGTTACAGCCTCTTAGCCAATTTTGGGTTGACCTTGTTAAATTTGTGACATCATAACTTTTTTATTACAGTATAGCAAAAAAATCGGGAACAGTACTTTTATGCGGCTCGGTCCGAAGATCATTTGAGCAAATTTTGGACAATTTTGGACAAATTTTGAAGGAGGAGTAGCGAAAAAACTGTTTTACATTCGCTCCAATATGGCGGCCAGTCACATTGTTGGAAAATGACAAATGAGATATCGTCTAAATCGGCATAAACCAAGGAACATAATGTCATAAAGAACTCAAAATTTGAACAATATTTTCAAATGTTATAAGCGTTTTTTCAAAAAACAATGATATATCTGGAACACTAGGTGGCGCTGTGATCAAACTTCTCATGTCGCTTTAGGACATGGTGTCGGTCATCCCTACCAAATTGTGTGCTGATATGTCAAATAGTTTAAAAGATATTGCAATTTATGACAAAATTCAAAATGGCGGACACGTGGTACATCCCATCATGGCAAAATCGATATCCACGGATTCGGCATGATGCAAGGAATCCATAGATACCACAATTATGAATTTCTGACAAACTGTTCAAAAGTTATTGGCCAAAATAGCAATTTGTCATATCTCATGACCCGTAGCTGGCGCTATTCCCAACTTTGGTATGGGACCTCAGAACATGCTTCCGATGAAGTGTACCAATTTTCGTTTTGATTGATCAAACTTTGGCCGAGATACAGCCTCTTAGCCTATTTTGGGTGGACCTCGTTAAGTTTGCGACATTATAACTTTTATTTTTCCAGTATGACAAAAAAATCGGGAACAGTACTTTTATGCGGCTCAGTCCGAAGATCATTTGAGCACATGGTTGGAGAAAATTGGACAAAATTTGAAGGAGGAGTAGCGAAATAACTGAATACTGTACATTTCAAAATGACCACTACTGTAATGGGCGGGGTCTTAATGTAAGGTATTGGTTGTGATCAGCATGATGAGTGGAATCAGGTGTACTAAGTTTCATGTCTCTAGATCAAAGGGTTCAAAAGTTATAACCATTTCAATGTTGAATTTTTGAACTGGTGGTGGCGCTATAGAGTTGGTCCTAGAGGGTCAAAAATTGGTCCAATTACTATTCATTAGCATCACTACAAGTGTGCCAAATTTCATCATTTTCCTATGTACGGTTCATAGGGCTGCCATAGACTTCCATTTGCGGAAGAAGAAGAAGAAGAAGAATAATAATAATAAATATAGCTGCAAGCAGCAACACGGGGCCAAGCCCTGCAAGGCACCGCAATTAGAACAATTACAGCAAAGTTAAAAGGCTTGGCACCGCAATTAGAACAAGTACAGCAAAGTTGAAAGGCTTGGCACCGCAAGCAGAACAAGTACTGCAAACTGCAAGTACAGCAAACTGCAAGTACAGCAAGCACAGCAAGTACAGCAAGTACTGCAAGTACAGCAGCGCATCAAGCATTTAAGCACCAATAGCAGTGCAGAGCCGCAAGAACAAAAACAGCACAAATTGAATATACATGTAAATGAAGCACAGCGAGCATTTAAGCACCAACAGCAGAGCAGAGCCGGAAGGAATTGAAATGACAACTTTATACAGAATTTTAAAGTCGTCCCACATGGGACTCGAACCCACGACCAGAATGGTTCGGGATTCGAAATGCATGGTTTAGCTGATTGCGCCACTCAGAAGACATGAATTTCAAAACAGCAGAGGAGAGGGTTCAGTGTGAGAATGAGTTCACAAAAAAGTTCCATAAGCATGCTAAGCTAGCTTATTGCTAATTTAGCTTATGACGTGGTCCATCCAATCCTGGCAAAATAGATATCATCGGATTCGACATGATGCAAGGAATCGATAGACACCAATTTTATGATTTTGTGACAAACTGTTCACAAGTTACAGCCTCTTAGCCAATTTTGGGTTGACCTTGTTAAATTTGTGACATCATAACTTTTTTATTACAGTATAGCAAAAAAATCGGGAACAGTACTTTTATGCGGCTCGGTCCGAAGATCATTTGAGCAAATTTTGGACAATTTTGGACAAATTTTGAAGGAGGAGTAGCGAAAAAACTGTTTTACATTCGCTCCAATATGGCGGCCAGTCACATTGTTGGAAAATGACAAATGAGATATCGTCTAAATCGGCATAAACCAAGGAACATAATGTCATAAAGAACTCAAAATTTGAACAATATTTTCAAATGTTATAAGCGTTTTTTCAAAAAACAATGATATATCTGGAACACTAGGTGGCGCTGTGATCAAACTTCTCATGTCGCTTTAGGACATGGTGTCGGTCATCCTTACCAAATTGTGTGCTGATATGTCAAATAGTTTAAAAGATATTGCAATTTATGACAAAATTCAAAATGGCGGACACGTGGTACATCCCATCATGGCAAAATCGATATCCACGGATTCGGCATGACGCAAGGAATCCATAGATACCACAATTATGAATTTCTGACAAACTGTTGAAAAGTTATTGGCCAAAATAGCAATTTGTCATATCTCATGACCCGTAGGTGGCGCTATTCCCAACTTTGGCATGGGACCTCAGAACATGCTTCCGATGAAGTGTACCAATTTTCGTTTTGATTGATCAAACTTTGGCCGAGATACAGCCTCTTAGCCAATTTTGGGTGGACCTTGTTAAGTTTGCGACATTATAACTTTTTTTTTCCAGTATAACAAAAAAATCGGGAACAGTACTTTTATGCGGCTCAGTCTGAAGATCATTTGAGTGCATGTTTGGAGAAAATTGGACAAAATTTGAAGGAGGAGTAGCGAAATAACTGAATACTGTACATTTCAAAATGGCCACTACTGTAATGGGCGGGGTCTTAATGTAAGGTATTGGTTGTGATCAACATGATGAGAGGAATCAGGTGTACCAAGTTTCATGTCTCTAGATCAAAGGGTTCAAAAGTTATAACCATTTCAATGTTACAATTTTGAACTGGTGGTGGCGCTATAGAGTTGGTCCTAGAGGGTCAAAAATTGGTCCAATTACTATTCATTAGCATCACTACAAGTGTGCCAAATTTCATCATTTTCCTATGTACGGTTCATAGGGCTGCCATAGACTTCCATTTGCGGAAGAAGAATAATAATAATAATAAGAAAACCAACAGATACAATAGGTGCCTCTGCACCTTCGGTGCTTGGCCCCTAATAATTAAAGCTGCAAGCAGCCTTACGGGGCCAAGCCTTCAATGGTTCCATGGGTTCAAAAAGTACTTAAAAATACTTTGCTTTCCAAACTTTAAAAGAAACTTTAATAACCAAAGTATTCTTACTCATTAACTTCTTACCTCATAAAAGAAATGAGATCATCCAGCTGCCGAGGTTCAGTAGTAAAAAAGAGAATGGACTCAAAATAAAGACTTTGCATATAAATGAAACACACGTTGTATTTAATAGGAAGAAAGAATAGTACAATGCTTTTCAGTATGATAAAGAAATTGAAATGACACAACTTTATAGTCATCCCATATGGGACTCGAACCCACGACCAGAATGGTTCGGGATTCGAGATGCATGGTTTAGCTGATTGCGCCACTCAGAGGACGTGAATTTCAAGACAGCAGAGGAGAGGGTTCAGTGTGAGAATGAGTTCACAAAAAAGTTCCATGACATGTTAACCAGATTAGCATGCTAAGCTAGCTTAATGCTAATTTAGCTTATGACGTGGTACATCCAATCCTGGCAAAATAGATATCATCGGATTCGACATCATGCAAGGAATCGATAGACACCAATTTTATGATTTTGTGACAAACTGTTCACAAGTTACAGCCTCTGAACCAATGTTGGGTCGAACTTGTTACATTTGCGACATCATAACTTTTTTTTTTCCAGTATAGCAAAAAAATCGGGAACAGTACTTCTGTGTGGCTCGGTCCGAAGATCATTTGAGAAAATTTTGGACAATTTTGGACAAATTTTGAAGGAGGAGTAGCGAAAAAACTGTTTTACATTCGCTCCAATATGGCGGCCAGTCACATTGTTGGAAAATAGCATATGAGATATCGTTGAAATCGGCATAAGCCAAGGAATATATTGACATAAATAAATCAAATTTCAAGCAATGATAGCAAAAGTTATAAGCGTTTTTTCAAAAAACAATGATATCTCTGGAACACTAGGTGGCGCTGTGATCAAACTTCTCATGTACCTTCGGGCCATGCTAATGATGATCCATACCAAATGTGGTGAGGAAATTTCAAATAGTTTAAAAGATATTGCAAATTATGACAAAATTCAAAATGGCGGACACGGGGTACATCCCATCATGGCAAAATTGATATCCACGGATTCGGCATGATGCAAGGAATCCATAGATACCACAATTATGAATTTCTGACAAACTGTTCAAAAGTAATTGGCCAAAATAGCAATTTGTCATATCTCATGACCCGTAGGTGGCGCTATTCCCAACTTTGGCATGGGACCTCAGAACATGCTTCCGATGAAGTGTACCAATTTTCGTTTCGATTGATCAAACTTTGGCCGAGATACAGCCTCTTAGCCAATTTTGGGTGGACCTTGTTAAGTTTGCGACATTATAACTTTTTTTTTCCAGTATAACAAAAAAATCGGGAACAGTACTTTTATGCGGCTCAGTCTGAAGATCATTTGAGTGCATGTTTGGAGAAAATTGGACAAAATTTGAAGGAGGAGTAGCGAAATAACTGAATACTGTACATTTCAAAATGGCCACTACTGTAATGGGCGGGGTCTTAATGTAAGGTATTGGTTGTGATCAGCATGATGAGTGGAATCAGGTGTACTAAGTTTCATGTCTCTAGATCAAAGGGTTCAAAAGTTATAACCATTTCAATGTTGAATTTTTGAACTGGTGGTGGCGCTATAGAGTTGGTCCTAGAGGGTCAAAAATTGGTCCAATTACTATTCATTAGCATCACTACAAGTGTGCCAAATTTCATCATTTTCCTACTTACGGTTCATAGGGCTGCCATAGACTCCCATTCACGGAATAATAATAATAAGAAAACTAACAGATACAATAGGTGCCTCTGCACCTTCGGTGCTTGGCCCCTAAATATAGCTGCAAGCAGCAACACGGGGCCAAGCCCTGCAAGGCACCGCAATTAGAACAATTACAGCAAAGTTCAAAGGCTTGGCACCGCAATTAGAACAAGTACAGCAAAGTTCAAAGGCTTGGCACCGCAAGCAGAACAAGTACTGCAAACTGCAAGTACAGCAAGCTGCAAGTACAGCAAGCACAGCAAGTACAGCAAGCACAGCAAGTACAGCAAGTACAACAAGTACAGCAAGTACAGCAAGCACAGCAAGTACAGCAAGCACAGCAAGTACAGCAAGTACTGCAAGTACAGCAGCGCATCAAGCATTTAAGCACCAATAGCAGTGCAGAGCCGCAAGAACAAAAACAGCACAAATTGAATATACATGTAAATGAAGCACAGCGAGCATTTAAGCACCAACAGCAGAGCCGGAAGGAATTGAAATGACAACTTTATACACAAATTTTAAAGTCGTCCCACATGGGACTCGAACCCACGACCAGAATGGTTCGGGATTCGAGATGCATGGTTTAGCCGATTGCGCCACTCAGAGGACGTGAATTTCAAAACAGCAGAGGAGAGGGTTCAGTGTGAGAATGAGTTCACAAAAAAGTTCCATGACATGTTAACCAGATTAGCATGCTAAGCTAGCTTATTGCTAATTTAGCTTATGACGTGGTACATCCAATCCTGGCAAAATAGATATCATCGGATTCGACATGATGCAAGGAATCGATAGACACCAATTTTATGATTTTGTGACAAACTGTTCACAAGTTACAGCCTCTTAGCCAATTTTGGGTTGACCTTGTTAAATTTGTGACATCATAACTTTTTTATTACAGTATAGCAAAAAAATCGGGAACAGTACTTTTATGCGGCTCGGTCCGAAGATCATTTGAGCAAATTTTGGACAATTTTGGACAAATTTTGAAGGAGGAGTAGCGAAAAAACTGTTTTACATTCGCTCCAATATGGCGGCCAGTCACATTGTTGGAAAATGACAAATGAGATATCGTCTAAATCGGCATAAACCAAGGAACATAATGTCATAAAGAACTCAAAATTTGAACAATATTTTCAAATGTTATAAGCGTTTTTTCAAAAAACAATGATATATCTGGAACACTAGGTGGCGCTGTGATCAAACTTCTCATGTCGCTTTAGGACATGGTGTCGGTCATCCCTACCAAATTGTGTGCTGATATGTCAAATAGTTTAAAAGATATTGCAATTTATGACAAAATTCAAAATGGCGGACACGTGGTACATCCCATCATGGCAAAATCGATATCCACGGATTCGGCATGATGCAAGGAATCCATAGATACCACAATTATGAATTTCTGACAAACTGTTCAAAAGTTATTGGCCAAAATAGCAATTTGTCATATCTCATGACCCGTAGGTGGCGCTATTCCCAACTTTGGTATGGGACCTCAGAACATGCTTCCGATGAAGTGTACCAATTTTCGTTTTGATTGATCAAACTTTGGCCGAGATACAGCCTCTTAGCCTATTTTGGGTGGACCTCGTTAAGTTTGCGACATTATAACTTTTATTTTTCCAGTATGACAAAAAAATCGGGAACAGTACTTTTATGCGGCTCAGTCCGAAGATCATTTGAGCACATGGTTGGAGAAAATTGGACAAAATTTGAAGGAGGAGTAGCGAAATAACTGAATACTGTACATTTCAAAATGACCACTACTGTAATGGGCGGGGTCTTAATGTAAGGTATTGGTTGTGATCAGCATGATGAGTGGAATCAGGTGTACTAAGTTTCATGTCTCTAGATCAAAGGGTTCAAAAGTTATAACCATTTCAATGTTGAATTTTTGAACTGGTGGTGGCGCTATAGAGTTGGTCCTAGAGGGTCAAAAATTGGTCCAATTACTATTCATTAGCATCACTACAAGTGTGCCAAATTTCATCATTTTCCTATGTACGGTTCATAGGGCTGCCATAGACTTCCATTTGCGGAAGAAGAAGAAGAAGAATAATAATAATAATAATAATAAGAAAACTAACAGATACAATAGGTGCCTCTGCACCTTCGGTGCTTGGCCCCTAAAAACCAACAGATACAATAGGTGCCTCTGCACCTTCGGTGCTTGGCCCCTAATTAAAGCTGCAAGCAGCCTTACGGGGCCAAGCCTTCAATGGTTCCATGGGTTCAAAAGGTACTTAAAAATACTTTGCTTTCAAAACTTTAAAAGAAACTTTAATAACCAAAGTGTTCTTACTCATTAACTTCTTACCTCACAAAAGAAATGAGATCATCCAGCTGCCGAGGTTCAGTAGTAAAAAAGAGAATGAACTCAAAATAAAGACTTTGCATATAAATGAAACACACGTTGTATTTAATAGGAAGAAAGAATAGTACAATGCTTTTCAGTATGATAAAGAAATTGAAATGACACAACTTTATAAAGTTGTAAGACAAAGGACTTGAACCCACAATCTCTGGGTCATATGCCTGTCACTCATTGAGCCCCTGGGAAGTCATGTGTTTCCATAGATGTAGAAGTTCCATAGTTCAAATGAGAATCAACTCAAAATGAAGATTTAGTATTTAAATGGACAGCATGTTACGTTTAATGAGTTTAGTTGATATTATTGTGATTCACTGTTAGGTGGTTGTCCTGCACCTTTAACAAATAAAGTTAGTCCAAGATGCAGTATATAGATCAATAAAATATTATTTTACAACATTAAGATTAACAGGTTCTTGTAAGAATCTTACAATTCTGGACTTTTGGTACTACTTAGGATATTGAACTGCACTAAAGGAGAGAATGTTTTGTTTTTGCATGTGGGTCCTAAAGTCTGGAGCAGGTTTCCTGATAATATTCACTATTCTGTCAAACATTCCTAGTTTAATTGTAGATTAAACACTTCTCTTTAAACAAGAATTCACGCAATGCATTTTATAATCTTGTAATTTTGTTATATTAGATCTAATACATATTTTTATGTTCTATTTTCAGTTTCTAAATTGTCATGGGCATATTAGATATTAGTTCATTAAGTTAATATTCAGAAAAAATACAAGTACTCCACAGCAACTCTAGGGGTCACTGTTTGACAAATGGAAATTTTGCATGGTGTGTCTTTGATGTAATACAACACTATTAACTAAAGCTTAAAACAATTATTGAACCTGGTCTTTAAACTGTAGAAGTTTGTCAGTTTATAAATCCATTAACACCATATACCTAGCCTCCCTTTGTTCTACTAATGGTCACAATTGTGACCTGACGAATAATCAAGTTTTTTGTATGGATTTTGAGATATATTTTTGACGTAATTGTTAAAGATTGTTTAATATCCTTATGTATTCATACATGTTATCTCAGGGAAAAGAAATTGGAATTACATGGGTTAACTGCCATATGCAACTGTAACCTATATTTTTGCTACAAGTACATTACTTTGACAGTCATCTTTGATAATGTCTTGTACAATTAAGTTTTTTTTTTTATGCTGCCTAGAAACAATATTGTGAGAGGTGATAAAAATGTGAATTAAAAATAACTATTATTTTTAGTTTAAATACCATTTAGCACATTGGATAAAGTAAGCAAATTAGAGGGGGCCTTTGAAGTGATTTTAAAGCACCATTGTTGCATATTTAAATCTTTACAGAACAGAATACCAACCGTTTCTTTAGTTATTCACAATGACACTTATGGTTACACTACTTGCTTTTCCCAGTATGGTTTGTGAAACTAAACTTAGTGCCTAGTTAAGAATGGCTAGAAGAATGCACGCAACTTTCCAAATGTAAGATAAGCCCATGCAATAAAGGTCACATATTCCAAGAATTGACACACATTTGTTTTAATAAAAAAAAAAAAATACATTAAACAACATTTAACAAAGCTTTGCCATAAAAATGAAATAAAAATCAATCAGTAGCATTTCAGAACATAATGGACAAAATTAACCTAATTTCAATAGAAAACATGACTTAAATCAATATTTGCCATTCATTAAAAAAAAAAAAAACAAAAAAAAAAAACACCAATACCATCATTTCAATATATATACACACACACACACAACCATCTTAGTTGTGCATTTCAATACAAAGTCATTTTTGTATTATTTTTACAGCACTCTTCTTAGTCAAAGGTTTTTTAGCTGGTGTAATAGGAGGCGTTGTTGGCTCAGATGGTCTTTTAACTGGAGACTTGGGTTCTGGAGTGCTTTGTGTCTCTGTGACACAGAGGACAGGGTTGATTTCATCGATATTCACTTCAAATAAATCCTCATCACTGGGATGAGCGGATGAAGCGTTTTCAATATTGGTGACTTCCAAACAGTTATTATATGTTAAAGTCAGTTCATCGGAGGATAGAAAGAGTTCTTCTATATCTTGTGAATCACAAGTTGACAGTTCAAGTTCTGGTGCTATGAATTTTGACAAAGTTGAGTTCGAAACCGTAAGAGAAGTTATTTGACTGTCTTGATTTATCTCAATTATTCCATTGCATTTTGTTATATAGCTTTTTGTGTTCCGTAGAATTTTGCAAGTCGGGCAACGGTGAAATTGCTGTTTGATGTTGAATTGTTCTTGTGATTTGTGGCATTTTGGACATTGTTTTTTAATGTTTATTTGCACCCCTATTGGCTTTTGTTTCACCACTGTATTAGGTAGAGAGGGTTCTTTACTGATTTTAGGGCCTTGACCAGGTGGGAAAACTTGGTCCTGTGCAATAGGTTCCATGGTTGTTTTCAGGGTTGTTGTGAGGCTCTTAAGGCTGTTGTACAGTCTAGTTTTAAGATTGGTAAAGGTGTAGGAGTTACCTAGTTGCAGTTTTGAAACTTGGTTTTCCCAAAGAGTAAGTTGAATTTCTCCAGATGGATCTTGCAAGGAACATTCTTGGATCTCACAGTCTGTACCCCAGGCCTTTACAGTAGTTGCGTTGTTTAGCTTGCATACTGTTGCAGATATTTTAGTGATCTGAAAATTTAAAGAAAATCGTACATGTACAATCAAAAATATACATCAATAAACATGATTACAAGGGAAATGTATACAACTGCTGTTGTGGTCATAAGAAGAGGAAATAGCCAAACTTTTCCACACATTAACCAATTTGAAACGCATTAATCATGTTTGTAAAGCATCTAGCAAAGATAACTGAGAAGCAGAGTAATCTTTGCCTGTGCATCTGAAAAATCTTTCACATTTTAGCATTTTTTTGAACGTCAGGCTACTTTAAAATGTTTTTCTCCCCATAAAAACGATTTTGCACAATCTACAGAGGGCTAATATATGTGATTGTACTACTCTCCAGAGCATTACTACAACAAGTAAACAACCCTGTAGGCTATTTACACAGTGAGAAGGTTGAAAAAAAAACAGCTTACCAATTGTCGTGATCCCAGAGTTTTTGCTTCTTCTACAGTGAGTTTTTCTATCTCTTTTGGTGGTTTGTGGGGAAATGTAGACGTTGCGACTTCCACAGCAGTACTCCGATCACACTGAATGAAATATTCAGAATTATTGAGGCCTAAAGAATGAAAAAAGTGAGAATTGATATGGGCTTGTTTGTACAATGAATTTGAAAGGAATACGATTACTGAAAGTTTATCAGATAGAAAACAGGATTAAATAGCTAGACTACCACTTACTTGGCTTTTTTGTTATGTTTGACAGTTTAACCGCTGTCCGATTTAATGCTAATGTTGTCCAAGTTTGATGTTTTTCGTGCGCAAAGATGACAGCTTGGTGATATTCACTGCGACCTGTTTGCAAAGTTGCATTAAAAAACTTTGAGTTTGTTCTAGACAGTTGCACTCTGGAAACTGCATGAATGTAAACATAAATGCAGTTGTCAGATTCACTGGTCTCTGGTCTATTTAAATATTTGTTCATTTTTGCTGTTGCATGAAAAAAGAGGTTTGCAAGTGGTGTGATTTATAGTAGATTAGGCCTACTAGAACAGAAATTGACAATGCTTGGTATGCAATTAACAAACGATTCAATTAGGGTGATTGCAGGAATTAGTAATACATTCATCAAATTGCTGAGTTAATCATTTTAGAATTGGGAAGCTTGGTTTAGTGGAGGCAAGAAATGGATCTGAAAGTCTGCTGGAAATAATTGAAAGGTAAATTTACTTGTATAATGCCTTTTAGGGATGGAGAAATGAAGCCTCTTGAACTTAATTAAGCTTTACTCTGATTGTTTTGGGAAAATATTCAAAGCATCAGGAGCAGCAATAAACCTGGAGTGCAGCTCTGTGTATAATGATAGTGTATTGTTTGATGTGTAATGATATTTTGTTGCTTATTTGAGAATAAATAATTGTATACATTATGTAAATTCTTTAGGTTAGCTTTTACTAGTCTTTTTGGCAATATACCTCAACTAATTGATGTTGATCCAAATAATGTACTGTTAGAATAGTAACTATTTGTAATTTAACATTCATGTAGTAACTAATTAACTTCTATTTACAATTACAATTTATTTTTTAAAACAATTCTTAATGTTAGATAATACAAAAATGTTCATGTATTTTAATGTGATTTTATGGTTTACTATTATGATAAAATTACTTTTATTTATTGTCCACATGACGAGAAGGAAAAACTGATATTCAAGTCACTAAGTAAGTCTAATGTTTATGGGACTTAAAATAATTAAAAGATATGCATATGTACACATTCAAATGTTTAATGTCAGATCAGTTAATATTGTGGAGTTGGTCAAACCATTTCTTGTATGGAATTGAAAGTATTCTTTACTATATACTTTGCAATAAAATGTTGCCAGTGGTTGATCAATTGAATAGGCATTTGTGTTCTGTTTGAAGCTTTATGTATTTAACCCTTTAAGTGTCACCCCCCTTTTTTTGAATATACATGAAAATGCACATTTCGAACTTAAATGGTTGTAATTCAAGAATGCTTTGGAATATAGACGTAAGATTGGTCTTGTTTTAAAGAAGACATTTGGCAGATTCTTGTAGAAGTGAAATAAATTAAGAAAGTGAAACAGAAAAAAAGTTATAGAAGTTTGAGTTTATGAAAATGTACAATGTAAAATTTTTAATTATTCATATTTTATATAAAATATATATTTTCAAAACCTGGGCGACTCTAAAACTGCAAAAAAATCAAAGCCAAAAATCTGAACAAGTTGTGTTTCAAATTTTAGGTTGATATCTCAAAAAATGAGCTTTCAGTAAGATTTTGTTTGGGCGCAGTACCAAACTTTTTCACTAGATGACAACCAGACTCCATCACTGCCCATATAAGGGCGCCTCCATTTCCATATGTGTTTTGAGTGATATGAACCATTATTTCCACAATTTTCATACAATTTATGAAGTAGACATCCTATTCAGAAGTAATATGAGAAGTTTGGCAGATTTTGATATGATTTCAACCTCTAAGAAACATAAAAAGAACACGCATGTGCGTTTCAGCTTCCTGCCACATCATATAATTTTTTTCTTTATATATAAAAAAAAAATTCAGACCTTTTTTTTTTTAATAATTGAATGGATGCTATCTTTTGAACTCTTGGAATGAAAACAAACTGAGGTTTCTACCCTTCTTTCATGATTTTTCATGTTCATCACTATTTCAAAATAAAGGTCTAAGAGTATGAAAATATTATTGTTGCAAATTGATAAATTACGGCTCCTCTGTAATTTATTTTGAAAATCAATCACCAAATATGGAAACTAGAGATTGTAAGCTTTCAAATGATATATAGTTTGTCAAGATTAGTTTAGGTTTAGTATAGGATATTACTGTTTTAAAAATGTAAAGAATTTGGGCCCACCGGTGGGCCCGTGACACTTAAGGGGTTAACTTGAAATGTAAAAAAGGCAGCACAATTAAAAAAAATAGAGGTTTACCTAGACCACCACAAACATCTTATCATACCCTTCTGCTCTCCAGTTCACTACTTTACACACAATGCACAAACACATATATGAAGTTGAGAATTAACACATGGAGGCAAAAAAAAAAGAGGATACGACTATACATAGGAAGAAAACAACCAATTTATGTAACTGCTTACAATGCAATTAGAATAGTTGAAAGTCAATGACTGCTCATTTGTTCACAAACCTTTCTGGATATTTAAGACTTCAGGTAAGAATCAACATAGAATGAACAAAAACACATTTCTAATCCCAAAAGAAAGATTACAACAATGCTTATCTGGATAATAAAGGAATTGAAATGACAACTTAACACATTTTTTTTTTAAATTAAAGTTGTCCCACATGGGGCTTGAACCCACTATCTCTGGGTCAGATATCTGTCACTCATCTCATTGCACCACTTGGAAGTTGTGTTTTGGCCAAGATGCAGAAGATCCATAGTTCAAGTGAGAAGCAACTCAAAATGAAGAATTTTTAAATAAATTATCTGTGTGTTCTATTCTACTAGCTCCTTCACCTGGAACAGAAGCAACTTGTCCACCACTTAAAGCCTTATGGTTTAGCCTGATAACTGAAGAGCCACATTAGAAAGAATGGCATCTGGCTAGCATGCTAACCAATTAGTATGCTAAGCTAACTAAGATAAGGCAACAAACACAGGCTAGATCAACTGCAGAGAGGAAGATCTTTGGTATGGGGGCTACTATCAAAAACCTGTTCATCATTTCTGTGCAGCTCGGTCCAAAGATCATCTGATCACACGTTGGACTACTCACTACAAGTGTTTCATAATCAATTAATTTCATAATACACAATTTTAAAGTTGTCCCACACGGGACTCGAACCCACTATCTATGGGTTAGATGCCTGTCACTCATCTCGTTGAGCCGCTTGCCAGACATGCATCCACACAGCTGCCGAAATTCAATATTTTCAAGAGAGAATCAAGTCAAAATTAAGAATTTTGAAGTAAATGGAGAACATTTTGTATTTAAAAAGTTTAGATTAAATCATCCAAAATTGGTCAGATTACTACTCATTACCATCACTACAAGTGTGCCAATTTTCTAACTTGTGGTTCATACGGCTGCCATTGACTACCCTTCTGGAAGAAGAACAACAATGAATTGGACGTAAAAGCACTGCATGTTGTGTGTGGCAGCTTCAGATGAGATCATTCTTATGCACAATGCCTGGAACAGATGCAACTTCTGCATCTTTTCCTGCCACAGTACCTCATGCGGTCTGGGCACATGTCACACTGAGTGGCGAACCCACGACGCTGAACATCGGGATCCGTGGTGTAACACGTTGAGCTAATCACTCATGCACGTTCACCAGCCTGCTGAGTAGAGGTTTCAGTGTGAGAATGAGTTCACAAAAAAGTTCCATGACATGTTAACCAGATTAGCATGCTAAGCTAGCTTATTGCTAATTTAGCTTATGACGTGGTACATCCAATCCTGGCAAAATAGATATCATCGGATTCGACATGATGCAAGGAATCGATAGACACCAATTTTATGATTTTGTGACAAACTGTTCACAAGTTACAGCCTCTTAGCCAATTTTGGGTTGACCTTGTTAAATTTGTGACATCATAACTTTTTTATTACAGTATAGCAAAAAAATCGGGAACAGTACTTTTATGCGGCTCGGTCCGAAGATCATTTGAGCAAATTTTGGACAATTTTGGACAAATTTTGAAGGAGGAGTAGCGAAAAAACTGTTTTACATTCGCTCCAATATGGCGGCCAGTCACATTGTTGGAAAATGACAAATGAGATATCGTCTAAATCGGCATAAACCAAGGAACATAATGTCATAAAGAACTCAAAATTTGAACAATATTTTCAAATGTTATAAGCGTTTTTTCAAAAAACAATGATATATCTGGAACACTAGGTGGCGCTGTGATCAAACTTCTCATGTCGCTTTAGGACATGGTGTCGGTCATCCCTACCAAATTGTGTGCTGATATGTCAAATAGTTTAAAAGATATTGCAATTTATGACAAAATTCAAAATGGCGGACACATGGTACATCCCATCATGGCAAAATCGATATCCACGGATTCGGCATGACGCAAGGAATCCATAGATACCACAATTATGAATTTCTGAAAAACTGTTCAAAAGTTATTGGCCAAAATAGCAATTTGTCATATCTCATGACCCGTAGGTGGCGCTATTCCCAACTTTGTCATGGGACCTCAGAACATGCTTCCGATGAAGTGTACCAATTTTCGTTTCGATTGATCAAACTTTGGCCGAGATACAGCCTCTTAGCCAATTTTGGGTGGACCTCGTTAAGTTTGCGACATTATAACTTTTTTTTTTCCAGTATAACAAAAAAATCGGGAACAGTACTTTTATGCGGCTCAGTCTGAAGATCATTTGAGTGCATGTTTGGAGAAAATTGGACAAAATTTGAAGGAGGAGTAGCGAAATAACTGAATACTGTACATTTCAAAATGGCCACTACTGTAATGGGCGGGGTCTTAATGTAAGGTATTGGTTGTGATCAGCATGATGAGTGGAATCAGGTGTACTAAGTTTCATGTCTCTAGATCAAAGGGTTCAAAAGTTATAACCATTTCAATGTTGAATTTTTGAACTGGTGGTGGCGCTATAGAGTTGGTCCTAGAGGGTCAAAAATTGGTCCAATTACTATTCATTAGCATCACTACAAGTGTGCCAAATTTCATCATTTTCCTATGTACGGTTCATAGGGCTGCCATAGACTTCCATTTGCGGAAGAAGAAGAATAATAATAATAATAATAATAAATATAGCTGCAAGCAGCAACACGGGGCCAAGCCCTGCAAGGCACCGCAATTAGAACAATTACAGCAAAGTTCAAAGGCTTGGCACCGCAATTAGAACAAGTACAGCAAAGTTCAAAGGCTTGGCACCGCAATTAGAACAAGTACAGCAAAGTTCAAAGGCTTGGCACCGCAAGCAGAACAAGTACTGCAAACTGCAAGTACAGCAAGCTGCAAGCACAGCAAGTACAGCAAGTACAACAAGTACAGCAAGCACAGCAAGTACAGCAAGTACTGCAAGTACAGCAGCGCATCAAGCATTTAAGCACCAATAGCAGTGCAGAGCCGCAAGAACAAAAACAGCACAAATTGAATATACATGTAAATGAAGCACAGCAAGCATTTAAGCACCAACAGCAGAGCAGAGCCGGAAGGAATTGAAATGACAACTTTATACAGAATGTTAAAGTCGTCCCACATGGGACTCGAACCCACGACCAGAATGGTTCGGGATTCGAGATGCATGGTTTAGCTGATTGCGCCACTCAGAGGACATGAATTTCAAAACAGCAGAGGAGAGGGTTCAGTGTGAGAATGAGTTCACAAAAAAGTTCCATAAGCATGCTAAGCTAGCTTATTGCTAATTTAGCTTATGACATGGTACATCCAATCCTGGCAAAATAGATATCATCGGATTCGACATGATGCAAGGAATCGATAGACACCAATTTTATGATTTTGTGACAAACTGTTCACAAGTTACAGCCTCTTAGCCAATTTTGGGTTGACCTTGTTAAATTTGTGACATCATAACTTTTTTATTACAGTATAGCAAAAAAATCGGGAACAGTACTTTTATGCGGCTCGGTCCGAAGATCAATTGAGCAAATTTTGGACAATTTTGGACAAATTTTGAAGGAGGAGTAGCGAAAAAACTGTTTTACATTCGCTCCAATATGGCGGCCAGTCACATTGTTGGAAAATGACAAATGAGATATCGTCTAAATCGGCATAAACCAAGGAACATAATGTCATAAAGAACTCAAAATTTGAACAATATTTTCAAATGTTATAAGCGTTTTTTCAAAAAACAATGATATATCTGGAACACTAGGTGGCGCTGTGATCAAACTTCTCATGTCGCTTTAGGACATGGTGTCGGTCATCCCTACCAAATTGTGTGCTGATATGTCAAATAGTTTAAAAGATATTGCAATTTATGACAAAATTCAAAATGGCGGACACGTGGTACATCCCATCATGGCAAAATCGATATCCACGGATTCGGCATGATGCAAGGAATCCATAGATACCACAATTATGATTTTCTGACAAACTGTTCAAAAGTTATTGGTCAAAATAGCAATTGTTCATATCTCATGACCCATAGGTGGCGCTATTCCCAACTTTGCATTGGAACCTCAACACATGCTTCCGATGAAGTGTACCAATTTTCGTTTCGATTGATCAAACTTTGGCCGAGATACAGCCTCTTAGCCAATTTTGGGTGGACCTTGTTAAGTTTGCGACATTATAACTTTTTTTTTCCAGTATAACAAAAAAATCGGGAACAGTACTTTTATGCGGCTCAGTCTGAAGATCATTTGAGTGCATGTTTGGAGAAAATTGGACAAAATTTGAAGGAGGAGTAGCGAAAAAACGGAATACTGTACATTTCAAAATGGCCACTACTGTAATGGGCGGGGTCTTAATGTAAGGTATTGGTTGTGATCAGAATGATGAGAGGAATCAGGTGTACCAAGTTTCATGTCTCTAGATCAAAGGGTTCAAAAGTTATAACCATTTCAATGTTACAATTTTGAACTGGTGGTGGCGCTATAGAGTTGGTCCTAGAGGGTCAAAAATTGGTCCAATTACTATTCATTAGCATCACTACAAGTGTGCCAAATTTCATCATTTTCCTATGTACGGTTCATAGGGCTGCCATAGACTTCCATTTGCGGAAGAAGAAGAAGAATAATAATAATAATAATAAATATAGCTGCAAGCAGCAACACGGGGCCAAGCCCTGCAAGGCACCGCAATTAGAACAATTACAGCAAAGTTCAAAGGCTTGGCACCGCAATTAGAACAAGTACAGCAAAGTTCAAAGGCTTAGCAGAACAAGTACTGCAAACTGCAAGTACAGCAAGCTGCAAGTACAGCAAGTATTGCAAGTACAGCAAACACAGCAAGTACTGCAAGTACTGCAAACACAGCAAGTACAGCAAGTACTGCAAGCACAGCAAGTACTGCAAGTACAGCAGCGCATCAAGCATTTAAGCACCAATAGCAGTGCAGAGCCGCAAGAACAAAAAGAGAACAAATTGAATATACATGTAAATGAAGCACAGCGAGCATTTAAGCACCAACAGCAGAGCAGAGCCGGAAGGAATTGAAATGACAACTTTATACACAATTTTAAAGTCGTCTCACATGGGACTCGAACCCACGACCACAATGGTTCGGGATTCGAGATGCATGGTTTAGCCGATTGCGCCACTCAGAGGACGTGAATTTCAAAACAGCAGAGGAGAGGGTTCAGTGTGAGAATGAGTTCACAAAAAAGTTCCATAAGCATGCTAAGCTAGCTTATTGCTAATTTAGCTTATGACGTGGTACATCCAATCCTGGCAAAATAGATATCATCGGATTCGACATGATGCAAGGAATCGATAGACACGAATTTTATGATTTTGTGACAAACTGTTCACAAGTTACAGCCTCTTAGCCAATTTTGGGTTGACCTTGTTAAATTTGTGACATCATAACTTTTTTATTACAGTATAGCAAAAAAATCGGGAACAGTACTTTTATGCGGCTCGGTCCGAAGATCATTTGAGCAAATTTTGGACAATTTTGGACAAATTTTGAAGGAGGAGTAGCGAAAAAACTGTTTTACATTCGCTCCAATATGGCGGCCAGTCACATTGTTGGAAAATGACAAATGAGATATCGTCTAAATCGGCATAAACCAAGGAACATAATGTCATAAAGAACTCAAAATTTGAACAATATTTTCAAATGTTATAAGCGTTTTTTCAAAAAACAATGATATATCTGGAACACTAGGTGGCGCTGTGATCAAACTTCTCATGTCGCTTTAGGACATGGTGTCTGTCATCCCTACCAAATTGTGTGCTGATATGTCAAATAGTTTAAAAGATATTGCAATTTATGACAAAATTCAAAATGGCGGACACGTGGTACATCCCATCATGGCAAAATCGATATCCACGGATTCGGCATGATGCAAGGAATCCATAGATACCACAATTATGATTTTCTGACAAACTGTTCAAAAGTTATTGGTCAAAATAGCAATTGTTCATATCTCATGACCCATAGGTGGCGCTATTCCTAACTTTGCATTGGAACCTCAACACATGCTTCCGATGAAGTGTACCAATTTTCGTTTCAATTGATCAAACTTTGGCCGAGATACAGCCTCTTAGCCAATTTTGGGTGGACCTTGTTAAGTTTGCGACATTATAACTTTTTTTTTCCAGTATAACAAAAAAATCGGGAACAGTACTTTTATGCGGCTCAGTCTGAAGATCATTTGAGTGCATGTTTGGAGAAAATTGGACAAAATTTGAAGGAGGAGTAGCAAAATAACTGAATACTGTACATTTCAAAATGGCCACTACTGTAATGGGCGGGGTCTTAATGTAAGGTATTGGTTGTGATCAGCATGATGAGTGGAATCAGGTGTACTAAGTTTCATGTCTCTAGATCAAAGGGTTCAAAAGTTATAACCATTTCAATGTTGAATTTTTGAACTGGTGGTGGCGCTATAGAGTTGGTCCTAGAGGGTCAAAAATTGGTCCAATTACTATTCATTAGCATCACTACAAGTGTGCCAAATTTCATCATTTTCCTATGTACGGTTCATAGGGCTGCCATAGACTTCCATTTGCGGAAGAAGAAGAAGAAGAATAATAATAATAAATATAGCTGCAAGCAGCAACACGGGGCCAAGCCCTGCAAGGCACCGCAATTAGAACAAGTACAGCAAAGTTCAAAGGCTTAGCAGAACAAGTACTGCAAACTGCAAGTACAGCAAGCTGCAAGTACAGCAAGTACTGCAAGTACAGCAAACACAGCAAGTACAGCAAGTACTGCAAACACAGCAAGTACAGCAAGTACTGCAAGCACAGCAAGCACAGCAAGTACTGCAAGTACAGCAGCGCATCAAGCATTTAAGCACCAATAGCAGTGCAGAGCCGCAAGAACAAAAAGAGAACAAATTGAATATACATGTAAATGAAGCACAGCGAGCATTTAAGCACCAACAGCAGAGCAGAGCCGGAAGGAATTGAAATGACAACTTTATACACAATTTTAAAGTCGTCTCACATGGGACTCGAACCCACAACCACAATGGTTTGGGATTCGAGAAGCATGGTTTAGCCGATTGCGCCACTCAGAGGACGTGAATTTCAAACCAGCAGAGGAGAGGGTTCAGTGTGAGAATGAGTTCACAAAAAAGTTCCATGACATGTTAACCAGATTAGCATGCTAAGCTAGCTTATTGCTAATTTAGCTTATGACGTGGTACATCCAATCCTGGCAAAATAGATATCATCGGATTCGACATGATGCAAGGAATCGATAGACACCAATTTTATGATTTTGTGATAAACTGTTCACAAGTTACAGCCTCTTAGCCAATTTTGGGTTGACCTTGTTAAATTTGTGACATCATAACTTTTTTATTACAGTATAGCAAAAAAATCGGGAACAGTACTTTTATGCGGCTCGGTCCGAAGATCATTTGAGCAAATTTTGGACAATTTTGGACAAATTTTGAAGGAGGAGTAGCGAAAAAACTGTTTTACATTCGCTCCAATATGGCGGCCAGTCACATTGTTGGAAAATGACAAATGAGATATCGTCTAAATCGGCATAAACCAAGGAACATACTGTCATAAAGAACTCAAAATTTGAACAATATTTTCAAATGTTATAAGCGTTTTTTCAAAAAACAATGATATATCTGGAACACTAGGTGGCGCTGTGATCAAACTTCTCATGTCGCTTTAGGACATGGTGTCGGTCATCCCTACCAAATTGTGTGCTGATATGTCAAATAGTTTAAAAGATATTGCAATTTATGACAAAATTCAAAATGGCGGACACGTGGTACATCCCATCATGGCAAAATCGATATCCACGGATTCGGCATGATGCAAGGAATCCATAGATACCACAATTATGATTTTCTGACAAACTGTTCAAAAGTTATTGGTCAAAATAGCAATTGTTCATATCTCATGACCCATAGGTGGCGCTATTCCCAACTTTGCATTGGAACCTCAACACATGCTTCTGATGAAGTGTACCAATTTTCGTTTTGATTGATCAAACTTTGGCCGAGATACAGCCTCTTAGCCTATTTTGGGTGGACCTCGTTAAGTTTGCGACATTATAACTTTTTTTTTCCAGTATAACAAAAAAATCGGGAACAGTACTTTTATGCGGCTCAGTCTGAAGATCATTTGAGTGCATGTTTGGAGAAAATTGGACAAAATTTGAAGGAGGAGTAGCGAAAAAACTGAATACTGTACATTTCAAAATGGCCACTACTGTAATGGGCGGGGTCTTAATGTAAGGTATTGGTTGTGATCAGCATGATGAGTGGAATCAGGTGTACTAAGTTTCATGTCTCTAGATCAAAGGGTTCAAAAGTTATAACCATTTCAATGTTGAATTTTTGAACTGGTGGTGGCGCTATAGAGTTGGTCCTAGAGGGTCAAAAATTGGTCCAATTACTATTCACTAGCATCACTACAAGTGTGCCAAATTTCATCATTTTCCTATGTACGGTTCATAGGGCTGCCATAGACTTCCATTTGCGGAAGAAGAAGAAGAAGAATAATAATAATAATAATAAAGCTGCAAGCAGCCTTACGGGGCCAAGCCTTCAATGGTTCCATGGGTTCAAAAGGTACTTAAAAATACTTTGCTTTCAAAACTTTAAAAGAAACTTTAATAACCAAAGTGTTCTTACTCATTAACTTCTTACCTCACAAAAGAAATGAGATCATCCAGCTGCCGAGGTTCAGTAGTAAAAAAGAGAATGAACTCAAAATAAAGACTTTGCATATAAATGAAACACACGTTGTATTTAATAGGAAGAAAGAATAGTACAATGCTTTTCAGTATGATAAAGAAATTGAAATGACACAACTTTATAAAGTTGTAAGACAAAGGACTTGAACCCACAATCTCTGGGTCATATGCCTGTCACTCATTGAGCCCCTGGGAAGTCATGTGTTTCCATAGATGTAGAAGTTCCATAGTTCAAATGAGAATCAACTCAAAATGAAGATTTAGTATTTAAATGGACAGCATGTTACGTTTAATGAGTTTAGTTGATATTATTGTGATTCACTGTTAGGTGGTTGTCCTGCACCTTTAACAAATAAAGTTAGTCCAAGATGCAGTATATAGATCAATAAAATATTATTTTACAACATTAAGATTAACAGGTTCTTGTAAGAATCTTACAATTCTGGACTTTTGGTACTACTTAGGATATTGAACTGCACTAAAGGAGAGAATGTTTTGTTTTTGCATGTGGGTCCTAAAGTCTGGAGCAGGTTTCCTGATAATATTCACTATTCTGTCAAACATTCCTAGTTTAATTGTAGATTAAACACTTCTCTTTAAACAAGAATTCACGCAATGCATTTTATAATCTTGTAATTTTGTTATATTAGATCTAATACATATTTTTATGTTCTATTTTCAGTTTCTAAATTGTCATGGGCATATTAGATATTAGTTCATTAAGTTAATATTCAGAAAAAATACAAGTACTCCACAGCAACTCTAGGGGTCACTGTTTGACAAATGGAAATTTTGCATGGTGTGTCTTTGATGTAATACAACACTATTAACTAAAGCTTAAAACAATTATTGAACCTGGTCTTTAAACTGTAGAAGTTTGTCAGTTTATAAATCCATTAACACCATATACCTAGCCTCCCTTTGTTCTACTAATGGTCACAATTGTGACCTGACGAATAATCAAGTTTTTTGTATGGATTTTGAGATATATTTTTGACGTAATTGTTAAAGATTGTTTAATATCCTTATGTATTCATACATGTTATCTCAGGGAAAAGAAATTGGAATTACATGGGTTAACTGCCATATGCAACTGTAACCTATATTTTTGCTACAAGTACATTACTTTGACAGTCATCTTTGATAATGTCTTGTACAATTAAGTTTTTTTTTTTATGCTGCCTAGAAACAATATTGTGAGAGGTGATAAAAATGTGAATTAAAAATAACGATTATTTTTAGTTTAAATACCATTTAGCACATTGGATAAAGTAAGCAAATTAGAGGGGGCCTTTGAAGTGATTTTAAAGCACCATTGTTGCATATTTAAATCTTTACAGAACAGAATACCAACCGTTTCTTTAGTTATTCACAATGACACTTATGGTTACACTACTTGCTTTTCCCAGTATGGTTTGTGAAACTAAACTTAGTGCCTAGTTAAGAATGGCTAGAAGAATGCACGCAACTTTCCAAATGTAAGATAAGCCCATGCAATAAAGGTCACATATTCCAAGAATTGACACACATTTGTTTTAATAAAAAAAAAAAAATACATTAAACAACATTTAACAAAGCTTTGCCATAAAAATGAAATAAAAATCAATCAGTAGCATTTCAGAACATAATGGACAAAATTAACCTAATTTCAATAGAAAACATGACTTAAATCAATATTTGCCATTCATAAAAAAAAAAAAAAAAAAAAAAAAAAAACACCAATACCATCATTTCAATATATATACACACACACACACAACCATCTTAGTTGTGCATTTCAATACAAAGTCATTTTTGTATTATTTTTACAGCACTCTTCTTGGTCAAAGGTTTTTTAGCTGGTGTAATAGGAGGCGTTGTTGGCTCAGATGGTCTTTTAACTGGAGACTTGGGTTCTGGAGTGCTTTGTGTCTCTGTGACACAGAGGACAGGGTTGATTTCATCGATATTCACTTCAAATAAATCCTCATCACTGGGATGAGCGGATGAAGCGTTTTCAATATTGGTGACTTCCAAACAGTTATTATATGTTAAAGTCAGTTCATCGGAGGATAGAAAGAGTTCTTCTATATCTTGTGAATCACAAGTTGACAGTTCAAGTTCTGGTGCTATGAATTTTGACAAAGTTGAGTTCGAAACCGTAAGAGAAGTTATTTGACTGTCTTGATTTATCTCAATTATTCCATTGCATTTTGTTATATAGCTTTTTGTGTTCCGTAGAATTTTGCAAGTCGGGCAACGGTGAAATTGCTGTTTGATGTTGAATTGTTCTTGTGATTTGTGGCATTTTGGACATTGTTTTTTAATGTTTATTTGCACCCCTATTGGCTTTTGTTTCACCACTGTATTAGGTAGAGAGGGTTCTTTACTGATTTTAGGGCCTTGACCAGGTGGGAAAACTTGGTCCTGTGCAATAGGTTCCATGGTTGTTTTCAGGGTTGTTGTGAGGCTCTTAAGGCTGTTGTACAGTCTAGTTTTAAGATTGGTAAAGGTGTAGGAGTTACCTAGTTGCAGTTTTGAAACTTGGTTTTCCCAAAGAGTAAGTTGAATTTCTCCAGATGGATCTTGCAAGGAACATTCTTGGATCTCACAGTCTGTACCCCAGGCCTTTACAGTAGTTGCGTTGTTTAGCTTGCATACTGTTGCAGATATTTTAGTGATCTGAAAATTTAAAGAAAATCGTACATGTACAATCAAAAATATACATCAATAAACATGATTACAAGGGAAATGTATACAACTGCTGTTGTGGTCATAAGAAGAGGAAATAGCCAAACTTTTCCACACATTAACCAATTTGAAACGCATTAATCATGTTTGTAAAGCATCTAGCAAAGATAACTGAGAAGCAGAGTAATCTTTGCCTGTGCATCTGAAAAATCTTTCACATTTTAGCATTTTTTTGAACGTCAGGCTACTTTAAAATGTTTTTCTCCCCATAAAAACGATTTTGCACAATCTACAGAGGGCTAATATATGTGATTGTACTACTCTCCAGAGCATTACTACAACAAGTAAACAACCCTGTAGGCTATTTACACAGTGAGAAGGTTGAAAAAAAAACAGCTTACCAATTGTCGTGATCCCAGAGTTTTTGCTTCTTCTACAGTGAGTTTTTCTATCTCTTTTGGTGGTTTGTGGGGAAATGTAGATGTTGCGACTTCCACAGCAGTACTCCGATCACACTGAATGAAATATTCAGAATTATTGAGGCCTAAAGAATGAAAAAAGTGAGAATTGATATGGGCTTGTTTGTACAATGAATTTGAAAGGAATACGATTACTGAAAGTTTATCAGATAGAAAACAGGATTAAATAGCTAGACTACCACTTACTTGGCTTTTTTGTTATGTTTGACAGTTTAACCGCTGTCCGATTTAATGCTAATGTTGTCCAAGTTTGATGTTTTTCGTGCGCAAAGATGACAGCTTGGTGATATTCACTGCGACCTGTTTGCAAAGTTGCATTAAAAAACTTTGAGTTTGTTCTAGACAGTTGCACTCTGGAAACTGCATGAATGTAAACATAAATGCAGTTGTCAGATTCACTGGTCTCTGGTCTATTTAAATATTTGTTCATTTTTGCTGTTGCATGAAAAAAGAGGTTTGCAAGTGGTGTGATTTATAGTAGATTAGGCCTACTAGAACAGAAATTGACAATGCTTGGTATGCAATTAACAAACGATTCAATTAGGGTGATTGCAGGAATTAGTAATACATTCATCAAATTGCTGAGTTAATCATTTTAGAATTGGGAAGCTTGGTTTAGTGGAGGCAAGAAATGGATCTGAAAGTCTGCTGGAAATAATTGAAAGGTAAATTTACTTGTATAATGCCTTTTAGGGATGGAGAAATGAAGCCTCTTGAACTTAATTAAGCTTTACTCTGATTGTTTTGGGAAAATATTCAAAGCATCAGGAGCAGCAATAAACCTGGAGTGCAGCTCTGTGTATAATGATAGTGTATTGTTTGATGTGTAATGATATTTTGTTGCTTATTTGAGAATAAATAATTGTATACATTATGTAAATTCTTTAGGTTAGCTTTTACTAGTCTTTTTGGCAATATACCTCAACTAATTGATGTTGATCCAAATAATGTACTGTTAGAATAGTAACTATTTGTAATTTAACATTCATGTAGTAACTAATTAACTTCTATTTACAATTACAATTTATTTTTTAAAACAATTCTTAATGTTAGATAATACAAAAATGTTCATGTATTTTAATGTGATTTTATGGTTTACTATTATGATAAAATTACTTTTATTTATTGTCCACATGACGAGAAGGAAAAACTGATATTCAAGTCACTAAGTAAGTCTAATGTTTATGGGACTTAAAATAATTAAAAGATATGCATATGTACACATTCAAATGTTTAATGTCAGATCAGTTAATATTGTGGAGTTGGTCAAACCATTTCTTGTATGGAATTGAAAGTATTCTTTACTATATACTTTGCAATAAAATGTTGCCAGTGGTTGATCAATTGAATAGGCATTTGTGTTCTGTTTGAAGCTTTATGTATTTAACTTGAAATGTAAAAAAGGCAGCACAATTTAAAAAAATAGAGGTTTACCTAGACCACCACAAACATCTTATCATACCCTTCTGCTCTCCAGTTCACTACTTTACACACAATGCACAAACACATATATGAAGTTGAGAATTAACACATGGAGGCAAAAAAAAAAGAGGATACGACTATACATAGGAAGAAAACAACCAATTTATGTAACTGCTTACAATGCAATTAGAATAGTTGAAAGTCAATGACTGCTCATTTGTTCACAAACCTTTCTGGATATTTAAGACTTCAGGTAAGAATCAACATAGAATGAACAAAAACACATTTCTAATCCCAAAAGAAAGATTACAACAATGCTTATCTGGATAATAAAGGAATTGAAATGACAACTTAACACATTTTTTTTTTAAATTAAAGTTGTCCCACATGGGGCTTGAACCCACTATCTCTGGGTCAGATATCTGTCACTCATCTCATTGCACCACTTGGAAGTTGTGTTTTGGCCAAGATGCAGAAGATCCATAGTTCAAGTGAGAAGCAACTCAAAATGAAGAATTTTTAAATAAATTATCTGTGTGTTCTATTCTACTAGCTCCTTCACCTGGAACAGAAGCAACTTGTCCACCACTTAAAGCCTTATGGTTTAGCCTGATAACTGAAGAGCCACATTAGAAAGAATGGCATCTGGCTAGCATGCTAACCAATTAGTATGCTAAGCTAACTAAGATAAGGCAACAAACACAGGCTAGGTCAACTGCAGAGAGGAAGATCTTTGGTATGGGGGCTACTATCAAAAACCTGTTCATCATTTCTGTGCAGCTCGGTCCAAAGATCATCTGATCACACGTTGGACTACTCACTACAAGTGTTTCATAATCAATTAATTTCATAATACACAATTTTAAAGTTGTCCCACACGGGACTCGAACCCACTATCTATGGGTTAGATGCCTGTCACTCATCTCGTTGAGCCACTTGCCAGACATGCATCTACACAGCTGCCGAAATTCAATATTTTCAAGAGAGAATCAAGTCAAAATTAAGAATTTTGAAGTAAATGGAGAACATTTTGTATTTAAAAAGTTTAGATTAAATCATCCAAAATTGGTCAGATTACTACTCATTACCATCACTACAAGTGTGCCAATTTTCTAACTTGTGGTTCATAGGGCTGCCATTGACTACCCTTCTGGAAGAAGAACAACAATGAATTGGACGTAAAAGCACTGCATGTTGTGTGTGGCAGCTTCAGATGAGATCATTCTTATGCACAATGCCTGGAACAGATGCAACTTCTGCATCTTTTCCTGCCACAGTACCTCATGCGGTCTGGGCACATGTCACACTGAGTGGCGAACCCACGACGCTGAACATCGGGATCCGTGGTGTAACACGTTGAGCTAATCACTCATGCACGTTCACCAGCCTGCTGAGTAGAGGTTTCAGTGTGAGAATGAGTTCACAAAAAGTTCCATGACATGTTAACCAGATAAGCATGCTAAGCTAGCTTAATGCTAATTTAGCTTATAACGTGGTACATCCAATCCTGGCAAAATAGATATCGTCGGATTCGACATGATGCAAGGAATCGATAGACACCAATTTTATGATTTTGTGACAAACTGTTCACAAGTTACAGCCTCTTAGCCAATTTTGGGTTGACCTTGTTAAATTTGTGACATCATAACTTTTTTATTACAGTATAGCAAAAAAATCGGGAACAGTACTTTTATGCGGCTCGGTCCGAAGATCATTTGAGCAAATTTTGGACAATTTTGGACAAATTTTGAAGGAGGAGTAGCGAAAAAACTGTTTTACATTCGCTCCAATATGGCGGCCAGTCACATTGTTGGAAAATGACAAATGAGATATCGTCTAAATCGGCATAAACCAAGGAACATAATGTCATAAAGAACTCAAAATTTGAACAATATTTTCAAATGTTATAAGCGTTTTTTCAAAAAACAATGATATATCTGGAACACTAGGTGGCGCTGTGATCAAACTTCTCATGTCGCTTTAGGACATGGTGTCGGTCATCCCTACCAAATTGTGTGCTGATATGTCAAATAGTTTAAAAGATATTGCAATTTATGACAAAATTCAAAATGGCGGACACGTGGTACATCCCATCATGGCAAAATCGATATCCACGGATTCGGCATGACGCAAGGAATCCATAGATACCACAATTATGAATTTCTGACAAACTGTTCAAAAGTTATTGGCCAAAATAGCAATTTGTCATATCTCATGACCCGTAGGTGGCGCTATTCCCAACTTTGGCATGGGACCTCAGAACATGCTTCCGATGAAGTGTACCAATTTTCGTTTCGATTGATCAAACTTTGGCCGAGATACAGCCTCTTAGCCAATTTTGGGTGGACCTCGTTAAGTTTGCGACATTATAACTTTTTTTTTTCCAGTATAACAAAAAAATCGGGAACAGTACTTTTATGCGGCTCAGTCTGAAGATCATTTGAGTGCATGTTTGGAGAAAATTGGACAAAATTTGAAGGAGGAGTAGCGAAATAACTGAATACTGTACATTTCAAAATGGCCACTACTGTAATGGGCGGGGTCTTAATGTAAGGTATTGGTTGTGATCAGCATGATGAGTGGAATCAGGTGTACTAAGTTTCATGTCTCTAGATCAAAGGGTTCAAAAGTTATAACCATTTCAATGTTGAATTTTTGAACTGCTGGTGGCGCTATAGAGTTGGTCCTAGAGGGTCAAAAATTGGTCCAATTACTATTCACTAGCATCACTACAAGTGTGCCAAATTTCATCATTTTCCTACTTACGGTTCATAGGGCTGCCATAGACTCCCATTCACGGAATAATAATAATAAGAAAACTAACAGATACAATAGGTGCCTCTGCACCTTCGGTGCTTGGCCCCTAATAAATATAGCTGCAAGCAGCAACACGGGGCCAAGCCCTGCAAGGCACCGCAATTAGAACAATTACAGCAAAGTTCAAAGGCTTGGCACCGCAATTAGAACAAGTACAGCAAAGTTCAAAGGCTTGGCACCGCAAGCAGAACAAGTACTGCAAACTGCAAGTACAGCAAGCTGCAAGCACAGCAAGTACAGCAAGTACAACAAGTACAGCAAGTACAGCAAGTACAGCAAGTACTGCAAGTACAGCAAGTACAACAAGTACAGCAAGTACAGCAAGCACAGCAAGTACAGCAAGTACAGCAAGCACAGCAAGTACAGCAAGCACAGCAAGTACAGCAAGTACAGCAAGTAAAACAAGTACAGCAAGTACAGCAAGTACAGCAAGTACAGCAAGTACAACAAGTACAGCAAGTACTGCAAGTACAGCAGCGCATCAAGCATTTAAGCACCAATAGCAGTGCAGAGCCGCAAGAACAAAAACAGCACAAATTAAATATACATGTAAATGAAGCACAGCGAGCATTTAAGCACCAACAGCAGAGCAGAGCCGGAAGGATCTGAAATGACAATTTTATACAGAATTTTAAAGTCGTCCCACATGGGACTCGAACCCACGACCAGAATGGTTCGGGATTCGAGATGCATGGTTTAGCTGATTGCGCCACTCAGAGGACATGAATTTCAAAACAGCAGAGGAGAGGGTTCAGTGTGAGAATGAGTTCACAAAAAAGTTCCATGACATGTTAACCAGATTAGCATGCGTATGACGTGGTACATCCAATCCTGGCACAATAGATATCATCGGATTCGACATGATGCAAGGAATCGATAGACACCAATTTTATGATTTTGTGACAAACTGTTCACAAGTTACAGCCTCTTAGCCAATTTTGGGTTGACCTTGTTAAATTTGTGACATCATAACTTTTTTATTACAGTATAGCAAAAAAATCGGGAACAGTACTTTTATGCGGCTTGGTCCGAAAATCATTTGAGCAAATTTTGGACAATTTTGGACAAATTTTGAAGGAGGAGTAGCGAAAAAACTGTTTTACATTCGCTCCAATATGGCGGCCAGTCACATTGTTGGAAAATGACAAATGAGATATCGTCTAAATCGGCATAAACCAAGGAACATAATGTCATAAAGAACTCAAAATTTGAACAATATTTT
Organism: Rhinichthys klamathensis goyatoka; assembly: GCF_029890125.1. Lineage (NCBI taxonomy): Eukaryota > Metazoa > Chordata > Actinopteri > Cypriniformes > Leuciscidae > Rhinichthys > Rhinichthys klamathensis. The sequence continues at coordinate 429,043 of NW_026607023.1, forward strand.
CAAATGTTATGAGCGTTTTTTCAAAAAACAATGATATATCTGGAACACTAGGTGGCGCTGTGATCAAACTTCTCATGTCGCTTTAGGACATGGTGTCAGTCATCCCTACCAAATTGTGTGCTGATATGTCAAATAGTTTAAAAGATATTGCAATTTATGACAAAATTCAAAATGGCGGACACGTGGTACATCCCATCATGGCAAAATCGATATCCACGGATTCGGCATGACGCAAGGAATCCATAGATACCACAATTATGAATTTCTGACAAACTGTTCAAAAGTTATTGGCCAAAATAGCAATTTGTCATATCTCATGACCCGTAGGTGGCGCTATTCCCAACTTTGGCATGGGACCTCAGAACATACTTCCGATGAAGTGTACCAATTTTCGTTTCGATTGATCAAACTTTGGCCGAGATACAGCCTCTTAGCCAATTTTGGGTGGACCTCGTTAAGTTTGCGACATTATAACTTTTTTTTTTCCAGTATAACAAAAAAATCGGGAACAGTACTTTTATGCGGCTCAGTCTGAAGATCATTTGAGTGCATGTTTGGAGAAAATTGGACAAAATTTGAAGGAGGAGTAGCGAAATAACTGAATACTGTACATTTCAAAATGGCCACTAATGTAAAGGGCGGGGTCTTAATGTAAGGTATTGGTTGTGATCAGCATGATGAGTGGAATCAGGTGTACTAAGTTTCATGTCTCTAGATCAAAGGGTTCAAAAGTTATAACCATTTCAATGTTGAATTTTTGAACTGGTGGTGGCGCTATAGAGTTGGTCCTAGAGGGTCAAAAATTGGTCCAATTACTATTCATTAGCATCACTACAAGTGTGCCAAATTTCATCATTTTCCTATGTACGGTTCATAGGGCTGCCATAGACTTCCATTTGCGGAAGAAGAAGAAAACTATTATTCTGACAATAACAATTGCTAATATAGCTGCAAGCAGCAACACGGGGCCAAGCCCTGCAAGGCACCGCAATTAGAACAAGTACAGCAAAGTTCAAAGGCTTAGCAGAACAAGTACTGCAAACTGCAAGTACAGCAAGCTGCAAGTACAGCAAGTACTGCAAGTACAGCAAACACAGCAAGTACAGCAAGTACTGCAAACACAGCAAGTACAGCAAGTACTGCAAGCACAGCAAGCACAGCAAGTACTGCAAGTACAGCAGCGCATCAAGCATTTAAGCACCAATAGCAGTGCAGAGCCGCAAGAACAAAAAGAGAACAAATTGAATATACATGTAAATGAAGCACAGCGAGCATTTAAGCACCAACAGCAGAGCAGAGCCGGAAGGAATTGAAATGACAACTTTATACACAATTTTAAAGTCGTCTCACATGGGACTCGAACCCACAACCACAATGGTTTGGGATTCGAGAAGCATGGTTTAGCCGATTGCGCCACTCAGAGGACGTGAATTTCAAACCAGCAGAGGAGAGGGTTCAGTGTGAGAATGAGTTCACAAAAAAGTTCCATGACATGTTAACCAGATTAGCATGCTAAGCTAGCTTATTGCTAATTTAGCTTATGACGTGGTACATCCAATCCTGGCAAAATAGATATCATCGGATTCGACATGATGCAAGGAATCGATAGACACCAATTTTATGATTTTGTGATAAACTGTTCACAAGTTACAGCCTCTTAGCCAATTTTGGGTTGACCTTGTTAAATTTGTGACATCATAACTTTTTTATTACAGTATAGCAAAAAAATCGGGAACAGTACTTTTATGCGGCTCGGTCCGAAGATCATTTGAGCAAATTTTGGACAATTTTGGACAAATTTTGAAGGAGGAGTAGCGAAAAAACTGTTTTACATTCGCTCCAATATGGCGGCCAGTCACATTGTTGGAAAATGACAAATGAGATATCGTCTAAATCGGCATAAACCAAGGAACATACTGTCATAAAGAACTCAAAATTTGAACAATATTTTCAAATGTTATAAGCGTTTTTTCAAAAAACAATGATATATCTGGAACACTAGGTGGCGCTGTGATCAAACTTCTCATGTCGCTTTAGGACATGGTGTCGGTCATCCCTACCAAATTGTGTGCTGATATGTCAAATAGTTTAAAAGATATTGCAATTTATGACAAAATTCAAAATGGCGGACACGTGGTACATCCCATCATGGCAAAATCGATATCCACGGATTCGGCATGATGCAAGGAATCCATAGATACCACAATTATGATTTTCTGACAAACTGTTCAAAAGTTATTGGTCAAAATAGCAATTGTTCATATCTCATGACCCATAGGTGGCGCTATTCCCAACTTTGCATTGGAACCTCAACACATGCTTCTGATGAAGTGTACCAATTTTCGTTTTGATTGATCAAACTTTGGCCGAGATACAGCCTCTTAGCCTATTTTGGGTGGACCTCGTTAAGTTTGCGACATTATAACTTTTTTTTTCCAGTATAACAAAAAAATCGGGAACAGTACTTTTATGCGGCTCAGTCTGAAGATCATTTGAGTGCATGTTTGGAGAAAATTGGACAAAATTTGAAGGAGGAGTAGCGAAAAAACTGAATACTGTACATTTCAAAATGGCCACTACTGTAATGGGCGGGGTCTTAATGTAAGGTATTGGTTGTGATCAGCATGATGAGTGGAATCAGGTGTACTAAGTTTCATGTCTCTAGATCAAAGGGTTCAAAAGTTATAACCATTTCAATGTTGAATTTTTGAACTGGTGGTGGCGCTATAGAGTTGGTCCTAGAGGGTCAAAAATTGGTCCAATTACTATTCACTAGCATCACTACAAGTGTGCCAAATTTCATCATTTTCCTATGTACGGTTCATAGGGCTGCCATAGACTTCCATTTGCGGAAGAAGAAGAAGAAGAATAATAATAAGAAAACCAACAGATACAATAGGTGCCTCTGCACCTTCGGTGCTTGGCCCCTAAATATAGCTGCAAGCAGCAACACGGGGCCAAGCCCTGCAAGGCACCGCAATTAGAACAATTACAGCAAAGTTAAAAGGCTTGGCACCGCAATTAGAACAAGTACAGCAAAGTTGAAAGGCTTGGCACCGCAAGCAGAACAAGTACTGCAAACTGCAAGTACAGCAAACTGCAAGTACAGCAAGCACAGCAAGTACAGCAAGTACTGCAAGTACAGCAGCGCATCAAGCATTTAAGCACCAATAGCAGTGCAGAGCCGCAAGAACAAAAACAGCACAAATTGAATATACATGTAAATGAAGCACAGCGAGCATTTAAGCACCAACAGCAGAGCAGAGCCGGAAGGAATTGAAATGACAACTTTATACAGAATTTTAAAGTCGTCCCACATGGGACTCGAACCCACGACCAGAATGGTTCGGGATTCGAAATGCATGGTTTAGCTGATTGCGCCACTCAGAAGACATGAATTTCAAAACAGCAGAGGAGAGGGTTCAGTGTGAGAATGAGTTCACAAAAAAGTTCCATAAGCATGCTAAGCTAGCTTATTGCTAATTTAGCTTATGACGTGGTCCATCCAATCCTGGCAAAATAGATATCATCGGATTCGACATGATGCAAGGAATCGATAGACACCAATTTTATGATTTTGTGACAAACTGTTCACAAGTTACAGCCTCTTAGCCAATTTTGGGTTGACCTTGTTAAATTTGTGACATCATAACTTTTTTATTACAGTATAGCAAAAAAATCGGGAACAGTACTTTTATGCGGCTCGGTCCGAAGATCATTTGAGCAAATTTTGGACAATTTTGGACAAATTTTGAAGGAGGAGTAGCGAAAAAACTGTTTTACATTCGCTCCAATATGGCGGCCAGTCACATTGTTGGAAAATGACAAATGAGATATCGTCTAAATCGGCATAAACCAAGGAACATAATGTCATAAAGAACTCAAAATTTGAACAATATTTTCAAATGTTATAAGCGTTTTTTCAAAAAACAATGATATATCTGGAACACTAGGTGGCGCTGTGATCAAACTTCTCATGTCGCTTTAGGACATGGTGTCGGTCATCCTTACCAAATTGTGTGCTGATATGTCAAATAGTTTAAAAGATATTGCAATTTATGACAAAATTCAAAATGGCGGACACGTGGTACATCCCATCATGGCAAAATCGATATCCACGGATTCGGCATGACGCAAGGAATCCATAGATACCACAATTATGAATTTCTGACAAACTGTTGAAAAGTTATTGGCCAAAATAGCAATTTGTCATATCTCATGACCCGTAGGTGGCGCTATTCCCAACTTTGGCATGGGACCTCAGAACATGCTTCCGATGAAGTGTACCAATTTTCGTTTTGATTGATCAAACTTTGGCCGAGATACAGCCTCTTAGCCAATTTTGGGTGGACCTTGTTAAGTTTGCGACATTATAACTTTTTTTTTCCAGTATAACAAAAAAATCGGGAACAGTACTTTTATGCGGCTCAGTCTGAAGATCATTTGAGTGCATGTTTGGAGAAAATTGGACAAAATTTGAAGGAGGAGTAGCGAAATAACTGAATACTGTACATTTCAAAATGGCCACTACTGTAATGGGCGGGGTCTTAATGTAAGGTATTGGTTGTGATCAACATGATGAGAGGAATCAGGTGTACCAAGTTTCATGTCTCTAGATCAAAGGGTTCAAAAGTTATAACCATTTCAATGTTACAATTTTGAACTGGTGGTGGCGCTATAGAGTTGGTCCTAGAGGGTCAAAAATTGGTCCAATTACTATTCATTAGCATCACTACAAGTGTGCCAAATTTCATCATTTTCCTATGTACGGTTCATAGGGCTGCCATAGACTTCCATTTGCGGAAGAAGAAGAAGAAGAATAATAATAAGAAAACTAACAGATACAATAGGTGCCTCTGCACCTTCGGTGCTTGGCCCCTAAATATAGCTGCAAGCAGCAACACGGGGCCAAGCCCTGCAAGGCACCGCAATTAGAACAATTACAGCAAAGTTCAAAGGCTTGGCACCGCAATTAGAACAAGTACAGCAAAGTTCAAAGGCTTGGCACCGCAAGCAGAACAAGTACTGCAAACTGCAAGTACAGCAAGCTGCAAGTACAGCAAGCACAGCAAGTACAGCAAGTACAACAAGTACAGCAAGTACAGCAAGCACAGCAAGTACAGCAAGTACTGCAAGTACAGCAGCGCATCAAGCATTTAAGCACCAATAGCAGTGCAGAGCCGCAAGAACAAAAACAGCACAAATTGAATATACATGTAAATGAAGCACAGCTAGCATTTAAGCACCAACAGCAGAGCAGAGCCGGAAGGAATTGAAATGACAACTTTATACACAATTTTAAAGTCGTCCCACATGGGACTCGAACCCACGACCAGAATGGTTCGGGATTCGAGATGCATGGTTTAGCTGATTGCGCCACTCAGAGGACGTGAATTTCAAAACAGCAGAGGAGAGGGTTCAGTGTGAGAATGAGTTCACAAAAAAGTTCCATGACATGTTAACCAGATTAGCATGCTTATGACGTGGTACATCCAATCCTGGCAAAATAGATATCATCGGATTCGACATGATGCAAGGAATCGATAGACACCAATTTTATGATTTTGTGACAAACTGTTCACAGGTTACAGCCTCTTAGCCAATTTTGGGTTGACCTTGTTAAATTTGTGACATCATAACTTTTTTATTACAGTATAGCAAAAAAATCGGGAACAGTACTTTTATGCGGCTCGGTCCGAAGATCATTTGAGCAAATTTTGGACAATTTTGGACAAATTTTGAAGGAGGAGTAGCTAAAAAACTGTTTTACATTCGCTCCAATATGGGGGCCAGTCACATTGTTGGAAAATAGCATATGAGATATCGTTGAAATCGGCATAAGCCAAGGAATATATTGACATAAAGAAATCAAATTTCAAGCAATGATAGCAAAAGTTATAAGCGTTTTTTCAAAAAACAATGATATCTCTGGAACACTAGGTGGCGCTGTGATCAAACTTCTCATGTACCTTCGGGCCATGCTAATGATGATCCATACCAAATGTGGTGAGGAAATTTCAAATAGTTTAAAAGATATTGCAAATTATGACAAAATTCAAAATGGCGGACACGTGGTACATCCCATCATGGCAAAATTGATATCCACGGATTCGGCATGATGCAAGGAATCCATAGATACCACAATTATGAATTTCTGACAAACTGTTCAAAAGTTATTGGCCAAAATAGCAATTTGTCATATCTCATGACCCGTAGGTGGCGCTATTCCCAACTTTGGCATGGGACCTCAGAACATGCTTCCGATGAAGTGTACCAATTTTCGTTTCGATTGATCAAACTTTGGCCGAGATACAGCCTCTTAGCCAATTGTGGGTGGACCTCGTTAAGTTTGCGACATTATAACTTTTTTTTTCCAGTATAACAAAAAAATCGGGAACAGTACTTTTATGCGGCTCAGTCTGAAGATCATTTGAGTGCATGTTTGGAGAAAATTGGACAAAATTTGAAGGAGGAGTAGCGAAATAACTGAATACTGTACATTTCAAAATGGCCACTACTGTAATGGGCGGGGTCTTAATGTAAGGTATTGGTTGTGATCAGCATGATGAGTGGAATCAGGTGTACTAAGTTTCATGTCTCTAGATCAAAGGGTTCAAAAGTTATAACCATTTCAATGTTGAATTTTTGAACTGGTGGTGGCGCTATAGAGTTGGTCCTAGAGGGTCAAAAATTGGTCCAATTACTATTCATTAGCATCACTACAAGTGTGCCAAATTTCATCATTTTCCTATGTACGGTTCATAGGGCTGCCATAGACTTCCATTTGCGGAAGAAGAAGAAGAAGAATAATAATAAGAAAACCAACAGATACAATAGGTGCCTCTGCACCTTCGGTGCTTGGCCCCTAATTAAAGCTGCAAGCAGCCTTACGGGGCCAAGCCTTCAATGGTTCCATGGGTTCAAAAAGTACTTAAAAATACTTTGCTTTCCAAACTTTAAAAGAAACTTTAATAACCAAAGTATTCTTACTCATTAACTTCTTACCTCACAAAAGAAATGAGATCATCCAGCTGCCGAGGTTCAGTAGTAAAAAAGAGAATGGACTCAAAATAAAGACTTTGCATATAAATGAAACACACGTTGTATTTAATAGGAAGAAAGAATAGTACAATGCTTTTCAGTATGATAAAGAAATTGAAATGACACAACTTTATAAAGTTGTAAGACAAAGGACTTGAACCCACAATCTCTGGGTCATATGCCTGTCACTCATTGAGCCCCTGGGAAGTCATGTGTTTCCATAGATGTAGAAGTTCCATAGTTCAAATGAGAAATAACTCAAAATGAAGATTTAGTATTTAAATGGACAGCATGTTACGTTTAATGAGTTTAGTTGATATTATTGTGATTCACTGTTAGGTGGTTGTCCTGCACCTTTAACAAATAAAGTTAGTCCAAGATGCAGTATATAGATCAATAAAATATTATTTTACAACATTAAGATTAACAGGTTCTTGTAAGAATCTTACAATTCTGGACTTTTGGTACTACTTAGGATATTGAACTGCACTAAAGGAGAGAATGTTTTGTTTTTGCATGTGGGTCCTAAAGTCTGGAGCAGGTTTCCTGATAATATTCACTATTCTGTCAAACATTCCTAGTTTAATTGTAGATTAAACACTTCTCTTTAAACAAGAATTCACGCAATGCATTTTATAATCTTGTAATTTTGTTATATTAGATCTAATACATATATTTTTATGTTCTATTTTCAGTTTCTAAATTGTCATGGGCATATTAGATATTAGGTCATTAAGTTAATATTCAGAAAAAATACAAGTACTCCACAGCGACTCTAGGGGTCACTGTTTGACAAATGGAAATTTTGCATGGTGTGTCTTTGATGTAATACAACACTATTAACTAAAGCTTAAAACAATTATTGAACCTGGTCTTTAAACTGTAGAAGTTTGTCAGTTTATAAATCCATTAACACCATATACCTAGCCTCCCTTTGTTCTACTAATGGTCACAATTGTGACCTGACGAATAATCAAGTTTTTTGTATGGATTTTGATATATATTTTTGACGTAATTGTTAAAGATTGTTTAATATCCTTATGTATTCATACATGTTATCTCAGGGAAAAGAAATTGGAATTACATGGGTTAACTGCCATATGCAACTGTAACCTATATTTTTGCTACAAGTACATTACTTTGACAGTCATCTTTGATAATGTCTTGTACAATTAAGTTTTTTTTTTTTATGCTGCCTAGAAACAATATTGTGAGAGGTGATAAAAATGTGAATTAAAAATAACGATTATTTTTAGTTTAAATACCATTTAGCACATTGGATAAAGTAAGCAAATTAGAGGGGGCCTTTGAAGTGATTTTAAAGCACCATTGTTGCATATTTAAATCTTTACAGAACAGAATACCAACCGTTTCTTTAGTTATTCACAATGACACTTATGGTTACACTACTTGCTTTTCCCAGTATGGTTTGTGAAACTAAACTTAGTGCCTAGTTAAGAATGGCTAGAAGAATGCACGCAACTTTCCAAATGCAAGATAAGCCCATGCAATAAAGGTCACATATTCCAAGAATTGACACACATTTGTTTTAATAAAAAAAAAAATACATTAAACAACATTTAACAAAGCTTTGCCATAAAAATGAAATAAAAATCAATCAGTAGCATTTCAGAACATAATGGACAAAATTAACCTAATTTCAATAGAAAACATGACTTAAATCAATATTTGCCATTCATTAAAAAAAAAACAAAAAAAAAAAACACCAATACCATCATTTCAATATATATACACACACACACACACAACCATCTTAGTTGTGCATTTCAATACAAAGTCATTTTTGTATTATTTTTACAGCACTCTTCTTAGTCAAAGGTTTTTTAGCTGGTGTAATAGGAGGCGTTGTTGGCTCAGATGGTCTTTTAACTGGAGACTTGGGTTCTGGAGTGCTTTGTGTCTCTGTGACACAGAGGACAGGGTTGATTTCATCGATATTCACTTCAAATAAATCCTCATCACTGGGATGAGCGGATGAAGCGTTTTCAATATTGGTGACTTCCAAACAGTTATTATATGTTAAAGTCAGTTCATCGGAGGATAGAAAGAGTTCTTCTATATCTTGTGAATCACAAGTTGACAGTTCAAGTTCTGGTGCTATGAATTTTGACAAAGTTGAGTTCGAAACCGTAAGAGAAGTTATTTGACTGTCTTGATTTATCTCAATTATTCCATTGCATTTTGTTATATAGCTTTTTGTGTTCCGTAGAATTTTGCAAGTCGGGCAACGGTGAAATTGCTGTTTGATGTTGAATTGTTCTTGTGATTTGTGGCATTTTGGACATTGTTTTTTAATGTTTATTTGCACCCCTATTGGCTTTTGTTTCACCACTGTATTAGGTAGAGAGGGTTCTTTACTGATTTTAGGGCCTTGACCAGGTGGGAAAACTTGGTCCTGTGCAATAGGTTCCATGGTTGTTTTCAGGGTTGTTGTGAGGCTCTTAAGGCTGTTGTACAGTCTAGTTTTAAGATTGGTAAAGGTGTAGGAGTTACCTAGTTGCAGTTTTGAAACTTGGTTTTCCCAAAGAGTAAGTTGAATTTCTCCAGATGGATCTTGCAAGGAACATTCTTGGATCTCACAGTCTGTACCCCAGGCCTTTACAGTAGTTGCGTTGTTTAGCTTGCATACTGTTGCAGATATTTTAGTGATCTGAAAATTTAAAGAAAATCGTACATGTACAATCAAAAATATACATCAATAAACATGATTACAAGGGAAATGTATACAACTGCTGTTGTGGTCATAAGAAGAGGAAATAGCCAAACTTTTCCACACATTAACCAATTTGAAACGCATTAATCATGTTTGTAAAGCATCTAGCAAAGATAACTGAGAAGCAGAGTAATCTTTGCCTGTGCATCTGAAAAATCTTTCACATTTTAGCATTTTTTTGAACGTCAGGCTACTTTAAAATGTTTTTCTCCCCATAAAAACGATTTTGCACAATCTACAGAGGGCTAATATATGTGATTGTACTACTCTCCAGAGCATTACTACAACAAGTAAACAACCCTGTAGGCTATTTACACAGTGAGAAGGTTGAAAAAAAAACAGCTTACCAATTGTCGTGATCCCAGAGTTTTTGCTTCTTCTACAGTGAGTTTTTCTATCTCTTTTGGTGGTTTGTGGGGAAATGTAGACGTTGCGACTTCCACAGCAGTACTCCGATCACACTGAATGAAATATTCAGAATTATTGAGGCCTAAAGAATGAAAAAAGTGAGAATTGATATGGGCTTGTTTGTACAATGAATTTGAAAGGAATACGATTACTGAAAGTTTATCAGATAGAAAACAGGATTAAATAGCTAGACTACCACTTACTTGGCTTTTTTGTTATGTTTGACAGTTTAACCGCTGTCCGATTTAATGCTAATGTTGTCCAAGTTTGATGTTTTTCGTGCGCAAAGATGACAGCTTGGTGATATTCACTGCGACCTGTTTGCAAAGTTGCATTAAAAAACTTTGAGTTTGTTCTAGACAGTTGCACTCTGGAAACTGCATGAATGTAAACATAAATGCAGTTGTCAGATTCACTGGTCTCTGGTCTATTTAAATATTTGTTCATTTTTGCTGTTGCATGAAAAAAGAGGTTTGCAAGTGGTGTGATTTATAGTAGATTAGGCCTACTAGAACAGAAATTGACAATGCTTGGTATGCAATTAACAAACGATTCAATTAGGGTGATTGCAGGAATTAGTAATACATTCATCAAATTGCTGAGTTAATCATTTTAGAATTGGGAAGCTTGGTTTAGTGGAGGCAAGAAATGGATCTGAAAGTCTGCTGGAAATAATTGAAAGGTAAATTTACTTGTATAATGCCTTTTAGGGATGGAGAAATGAAGCCTCTTGAACTTAATTAAGCTTTACTCTGATTGTTTTGGGAAAATATTCAAAGCATCAGGAGCAGCAATAAACCTGGAGTGCAGCTCTGTGTATAATGATAGTGTATTGTTTGATGTGTAATGATATTTTGTTGCTTATTTGAGAATAAATAATTGTATACATTATGTAAATTCTTTAGGTTAGCTTTTACTAGTCTTTTTGGCAATATACCTCAACTAATTGATGTTGATCCAAATAATGTACTGTTAGAATAGTAACTATTTGTAATTTAACATTCATGTAGTAACTAATTAACTTCTATTTACAATTACAATTTATTTTTTAAAACAATTCTTAATGTTAGATAATACAAAAATGTTCATGTATTTTAATGTGATTTTATGGTTTACTATTATGATAAAATTACTTTTATTTATTGTCCACATGACGAGAAGGAAAAACTGATATTCAAGTCACTAAGTAAGTCTAATGTTTATGGGACTTAAAATAATTAAAAGATATGCATATGTACACATTCAAATGTTTAATGTCAGATCAGTTAATATTGTGGAGTTGGTCAAACCATTTCTTGTATGGAATTGAAAGTATTCTTTACTATATACTTTGCAATAAAATGTTGCCAGTGGTTGATCAATTGAATAGGCATTTGTGTTCTGTTTGAAGCTTTATGTATTTAACTTGAAATGTAAAAAAGGCAGCACAATTTAAAAAAATAGAGGTTTACCTAGACCACCACAAACATCTTATCATACCCTTCTGCTCTCCAGTTCACTACTTTACACACAATGCACAAACACATATATGAAGTTGAGAATTAACACATGGAGGCAAAAAAAAAAAGAGGATACGACTATACATAGGAAGAAAACAACCAATTTATGTAACTGCTTACAATGCAATTAGAATAGTTGAAAGTCAATGACTGCTCATTTGTTCACAAACCTTTCTGGATATTTAAGACTTCAGGTAAGAATCAACATAGAATGAACAAAAACACATTTCTAATCCCAAAAGAAAGATTACAACAATGCTTATCTGGATAATAAAGGAATTGAAATGACAACTTAACACATTTTTTTTTTAAATTAAAGTTGTCCCACATGGGGCTTGAACCCACTATCTCTGGGTCAGATATCTGTCACTCATCTCATTGCACCACTTGGAAGTTGTGTTTTGGCCAAGATGCAGAAGATCCATAGTTCAAGTGAGAAGCAACTCAAAATGAAGAATTTTTAAATAAATTATCTGTGTGTTCTATTCTACTAGCTCCTTCACCTGGAACAGAAGCAACTTGTCCACCACTTAAAGCCTTATGGTTTAGCCTGATAACTGAAGAGCCACATTAGAAAGAATGGCATCTGGCTAGCATGCTAACCAATTAGTATGCTAAGCTAACTAAGATAAGGCAACAAACACAGGCTAGGTCAACTGCAGAGAGGAAGATCTTTGGTATGGGGGCTACTATCAAAAACCTGTTCATCATTTCTGTGCAGCTCGGTCCAAAGATCATCTGATCACACGTTGGACTACTCACTACAAGTGTTTCATAATCAATTAATTTCATAATACACAATTTTAAAGTTGTCCCACACGGGACTCGAACCCACTATCTATGGGTTAGATGCCTGTCACTCATCTCGTTGAGCCACTTGCCAGACATGCATCCACACAGCTGCCGAAATTCAATATTTTCAAGAGAGAATCAAGTCAAAATTAAGAATTTTGAAGTAAATGGAGAACATTTTGTATTTAAAAAGTTTAGATTAAATCATCCAAAATTGGTCAGATTACTACTCATTACCATCACTACAAGTGTGCCAATTTTCTAACTTGTGGTTCATAGGGCTGCCATTGACTACCCTTCTGGAAGAAGAACAACAATGAATTGGACGTAAAAGCACTGCATGTTGTGTGTGGCAGCTTCAGATGAGATCATTCTTATGCACAATGCCTGGAACAGATGCAACTTCTGCATCTTTTCCTGCCACAGTACCTCATGCGGTCTGGGCACATGTCACACTGAGTGGCGAACCCACGACGCTGAACATCGGGATCCGTGGTGTAACACGTTGAGCTAATCACTCATGCACGTTCACCAGCCTGCTGAGTAGAGGGTTCAGTGTGAGAATGAGTTCACAAAAAAGTTCCATGACATGTTAACCAGATTAGCATGCTAAGCTAGCTTAATGCTAATTTAGCTTATGACGTGGTACATCCAATCCTGGCAAAATAGATATCATCGGATTCGACATGATGCAAGGAATCGATAGACACCAATTTTATGATTTTGTGACAAACTGTTCACAAGTTACAGCCTCTGAACCAATGTTGGGTCGACCTTGTTAAATTTGCGACATCATAACTTTTTTTTTTCCAGTATAGCAAAAAAATCGGGAACAGTACTTCTGTGCGGCTCGGTCCGAAGATCATTTGAGCAAATTTTGGACAATTTTGGACAAATTTTGAAGGAGAAGTAGCGAAAAAACTGTTTTACATTTGCTCCAATATGGCGGCCAGTCACATTGTTGGAAAATAGCATATGAGATATCGTTGAAATCGGCATAAGCCAAGGAATATATTGACATAAAGAAATCAAATTTCAAGCAATGATAGCAAAAGTTATAAGCGTTTTTTTCAAAAAACAATGATATCTCTGGAACACTAGGTGGCGCTGTGATCAAACTTCTCAGGTACCTCCGGGCCATGCTAATGGTGATCCATATCAAATTTGGTGAAGAAATTTCAAATAGTTTAAAAGATATTGCAAATTATGACAAAATTCAAAATGGCGGACACGGGGTACATCCCATCATGGCAAAATCGATATCCACGGATTCGGCATGATGCAAGGAATCCATAGATACCACAATTATGATTTTCTGACAAAGTGTTCAAAAGTTATTGGCCAAAATAGCATTTTTCCATATCTCATGACCCGTAGGTGGCGCTGTTCCTGACTTTGGCAGGGTCCCTCAGATCATGCTTCCGATTAAGCGTACCAATTTTCGTATCGATTGATCAAACTTTGGCCGAGATACAGCCTCTTAGCCAATTTTGGGTGGACCTCGTTAAGTTTGCGACAGTACAACTTTTTTTTTCCAGTATAACAAAAAAATCGGGAACAGTACTTTTATGCGGCTCAGTCCGAAGATCATTTGAGCACATGGTTGGAGAAAATTGGACAAATTTTGAAGGAGGAGTAGCGAAATAACTGAATACTGTACATTTCAAAATGGCCACTACTGTAATGGGCGGGGTCTTAATGTAAGGTATTGGTTGTGATCAGCATGATGAGTGGAATCAGGTGTACTAAGTTTCATGTCTCTAGATCAAAGGGTTCAAAAGTTATAACCATTTCAATGTTGAATTTTTGAACTGGTGGTGGCGCTATAGAGTTGGTCCTAGAGGGTCAAAAATTGGTCCAATTACTATTCATTAGCATCACTACAAGTGTGCCAAATTTCATCATTTTCCTACTTACTGTTCATAGGGCTGCCATAGACTCCCATTCACGGAATAATAATAATAAGAAAACCAACAGATACAATAGGTGCCTCTGCACCTTCGGTGCTTGGCCCCTAAATATAGCTGCAAGCAGCAACACGGGGCCAAGCCCTGCAAGGCACCGCAATTAGAACAATTACAGCAAAGTTCAAAGGCTTGGCACCGCAATTAGAACAAGTACAGCAAAGTTCAAAGGCTTGGCACCGCAAGCAGAACAAGTACTGCAAACTGCAAGTACAGCAAGCTGCAAGTACAGCAAGTACAGCAAGCACAGCAAGTACAGCAAGTACAGCAAGTACAAGTACAGCAAGTACAGCAAGCACAGCAAGTACAGCAAGTACTGCAAGTACAGCAGCGCATCAAGCATTTAAGCACCAATAGCAGTGCAGAGCCGCAAGAACAAAAACAGCACAAATTGAATATACATGTAAATGAAGCACAGCGAGCATTTAAGCACCAACAGCAGAGCAGAGCCGGAAGGAATTGAAATGACAACTTTATAGTGGTCCCACATGGGACTCGAACCCACGACCAGAATGGTTCGGGATTCGAGATGCATGGTTTAGATGATTGCGCCACTCAGAGGACGTGAATTTCAAGACAGCAGAGGAGAGGGTTCAGTGTGAGAATGAGTTCACAAAAAAGTTCCATGACATGTTAACCAGATTAGCATGCTAAGCTAGCTTAATGCTAATTTAGCTTATGACGTGGTACATCCAATCCTGGCAAAATAGATATCATCGGATTCGACATGATGCAAGGAATCGATAGACACCAATTTTATGATTTTGTGACAAACTGTTCACAAGTTACAGCCTCTGAACCAATGTTGGGTCGAACTTGTTAAATTTACGACATCATAACTTTTTTTTCCCAATATAGCAAAAAAATCGGGAACAGTACTTCTGTGCGGCTCGGTCCGAAGATCATTTGAGCAAATTTTGGACAATTTTGGACAAATTTTGAAGGAAGAGTAGCGAAAAAACTGTTTTACATTCGCTCCAATATGGCGGACAGTCACATTGTTGGAAAATGGCATATGAGATATCGTTGAAATCGGCATAAGCCAAGGAATATATTGACATAAAGAAATCATATTTCAAGCAATGTTAGCAAAAGTTATAAGCGTTTTTTCAAAAAACAATGATATCTCTGGAACACTAGGTGGCGCTGTGATCAAACTTCTCAGGTACCTCCGGGCCATGCTAATGGTGATCCATACCAAATTTGGTGAAGAAATTTCAAATAGTTTAAAAGATATTGCAAATTATGACAAAATTCAAAATGGCGGACACGGGGTACATCCCATCATGGCAAAATCGATATCCACGGATTCGGCATGATGCAAGGAATCCATAGATACCACAATTATGATTTTCTGACAAAGTGTTCAAAAGTTATTGGCCAAAATAGCAATTTTCCATATCTCATGACCCGTAGGTGGCGCTATTCCCAACTTTGGCATGGGACCTCAGAACATGCTTCCGATGAAGTGTACCAATTTTCGTTTCCATTGATCAAACTTTGGCCGAGATACAGCCTCTTAGCCAATTTTGGGTGGACCTCGTTAAGTTTGCGACATTATAACTTTTTTTTTCCAGTATAACAAAAAAATCGGGAACAGTACTTTTATGCGGCTCAGTCTGAAGATCATTTGAGTGCATGTTTGGAGAAAATTGGACAAAATTTGAAGGAGGAGTAGCGAAATAACTGAATACTGTACATTTCAAAATGGCCACTACTGTAATGGGCGGGGTCTTAATGTAAGGTATTGGTTGTGATCAGCATGATGAGTGGAATCAGGTGTACTAAGAGCAGAGCCGGAAGGAATTGAAATGACAACTTTATACACAATTTTAAAGTCGTCTCACATGGGACTCGAACCCACGACCACAATTGTTCGGGATTAGAGATGCATGGTTTAGCCGATTGCGCCACTCAGAGGACGTGAATTTCAAAACAGCAGAGGAGAGGGTTCAGTGTGAGAATGAGTTCACAAAAAAGTTCCATAAGCATGCTAAGCTAGCTTATTGCTAATTTAGCTTATGACGTGGTACATCCAATCCTGGCAAAATAGATATCATCGGATTCGACATGATGCAAGGAATCGATAGACACCAATTTTATGATTTTGTGACAAACTGTTCACAAGTTACAGCCTCTTAGCCAATTTTGGGTTGACCTTGTTAAATTTGTGACATCATAACTTTTTTATTACAGTATAACAAAAAAATCGGGAACATTACTTTTATGCGGCTCGGTCCGAAGATCATTTGAGCAAATTTTGGACAATTTTGGACAAATTTTGAAGGAGGAGTAGCGAAAAAACTGTTTTACATTCGCTCCAATATGGCGGCCAGTCACATTGTTGGAAAATGACAAATGAGATATCGTCTAAATCGGCATAAACCAAGGAACATAATGTCATAAAGAACTCAAAATTTGAACAATATTTTCAAATGTTATAAGCGTTTTTTCAAAAAACAATGATATATCTGGAACACTAGGTGGCACTGTGATCAAACTTCTCATGTCGCTTTAGGACATGGTGTCGGTCATCCCTACCAAATTGTGTGCTGATATGTCAAATAGTTTAAAAGATATAGCAATTTATGACAAAATTCAAAATGGCGGACACGTGGTACATCCTATCATGGCAAAATCGATATCCACGGATTCGGCATGACGCAAGGAATCCATAGATACCACAATTATGAATTTCTGACAAACTGTTGAAAAGTTATTGGCCAAAATGGCAATTTGTAATATCTCATGACCCGTAGGTGGCGCTATTCCCAACTTTGGCATGGGACCTCAGAACATGCTTCCGATGAAGTGTACCAATTTTCGTTTCGATTGATCAAACTTTGGCCGAGATACAGCCTCTTAGCCAATTTTGGGTGGACCTCGTTAAGTTTGCGACATTATAACTTTTTTTTTTCCAGTATAACAAAAAAATCGGGAACAGTACTTTTATGCGGCTTAGTCTGAAGATCATTTGAGTGCATGTTTGGAGAAAATTGGACAAAATTTGAAGGAGGAGTAGCGAAAAAACTGAATACTGTACATTTCAAAATGGCCACTACTGTAATGGGCGGGGTCTTAATGTAAGGTATTGGTTGTGATCAGCATGATGAGTGGAATCAGGTGTACTAAGTTTCATGTCTCTAGATCAAAGGGTTCAAAAGTTATAACCATTTCAATGTTGAATTTTTGAACTGGTGGTGGCGCTATCGAGTTGGTTCTAGAGACTCAATATTTGGCTCAATTACTTTTCATGTCCATCACTATAAGTGTGCCAAATTTCATCATTTTCCTATGTACGGTTCATAGGGCTGCCATAGACTTCCATTTGCGGAAGAAGAAGAAAACTATTATTCTGACAATAACAATTGCTAATATAGCTGCAAGCAGCAACACGGGGCCAAGCCCTGCAAGGCACCGCAATTAGAACAATTACAGCAAAGTTCAAAGGCTTGGCACCGCAATTAGAACAATTAAAGCAAAGTTAAAAGGCTTGGCACCACAATTAGAACAAGTACAGCAAAGTTCAAAGGCTTGGCACCGCAATTTAGAACAAGTACAGCAAAGTTCAAAGGCTTGGCACCGCAAGCAGAACAAGTACTGCAAACTGCAAGTACAGCAAGCTGCAAGTACAGCAAGTACTGCAAGTACAGCAAACACAGCAAGTACAGCAAGTACTGCAAACACAGCAAGTACAGCAAGTACTGCAAGCACAGCAAGTACTGCAAGTACAGCAGCGCATCAAGCATTTAAGCACCAATAGCACTGCAGAGCCGCAAGAACAAAAACAGCACAAATTGAATATACATGTAAATGAAGCACAGCTAGCATTTAAGCACCAACAGCAGAGCAGAGCCGGAAGGAATTGAAATGACAACTTTATAAACAATTTTAAAGTCGTCCCACATGGGACTCGAACCCACGACCAGAATGGTTCGGGATTCGAGATGCATGGTTTAGCTGATTGCGCCACTCAGAGGACGTGAATTTCAAAACGGCAGAGGAGAGGGTTCAGTGTGAGAATGAGTGACATGTTAACCAGATTAGCATGCTAAGCTAGCTTAATGCTAATTTAGCTTATGACGTGGTACATCCAATCCTGGCAAAATAGATATCATCGGATTCGACATGATGCAAGGAATCGATAGACACCAATTTTATGATTTTGTGACAAACTGTTCACAAGTTACAGCCTCTTAGCCAATTTTGGGTTGACCTTGTTACATTTGTGACATCATAACTTTTTTATTACAGTATAGCAAAAAAATCGGGAACAGTACTTTTATGCGGCTCGGTCCGAAGATCATTTGAGCAAATTTTGGACAATTTTGGACAAATTTTGAAGGAGGAGTAGCGAAAAAACTGTTTTACATTCGCTCCAATATGGCGGCCAGTCACATTGTTGGAAAATGACAAATGAGATATCGTCTAAATCGGCATAAACCAAGGAACATAATGTCATAAAGAACTCAAAATTTGAACAATATTTTCAAATGTTATAAGCGTTTTTTCAAAAAACAATGATATATCTGGAACACTAGGTGGCGCTGTGATCAAACTTCTCATGTCGCTTTAGGACATGGTGTCGGTCATCCCTACCAAATTGTGTGCTGATATGTCAAATAGTTTAAAAGATATTGCAATTTATGACAAAATTCAAAATGGCGGACACGTGGTACATCCCATCATGGCAAAATCGATATCCACGGATTCGGCATGATGCAAGGAATCCATAGATACCACAATTATGATTTTCTGACAAACTGTTCAAAAGTTATTGGCCAAAATAGCAATTTGTCATATCTCATGACCCGTAGGTGGCGCTATTCCCAACTTTGGCATGAGACCTCAGAACATGCTTCCGATGAAGTGTACCAATTTTCGTTTCGATTGATCAAACTTTGGCCGAGATACAGCCTCTTAGCCAATTTTGGGTGGACCTCGTTAAGTTTGCGACATTATAACTTTTTTTTTCCAGTATAACAAAAAAATCGGGAACAGTACTTTTATGCGGCTCAGTCTGAAGATCATTTGAGTGCATGTTTGGAGAAAATTGGACAAAATTTGAAGGAGGAGTAGCGAAATAACTGAATACTGTACATTTCAAAATGGCCACTACTGTAATGGGCGGGGTCTTAATGTAAGGTATTGGTTGTGATCAGCATGATGAGTGGAATCAGGTGTACTAAGTTTCATGTCTCTAGATCAAAGGGTTCAAAAGTTATAACCATTTCAATGTTGAATTTTTGAACTGGTGGTGGCGCTATAGAGTTGGTCCTAGAGGGTCAAAAATTGGTCCAATTACTATTCATTAGCATCACTACAAGTGTGCCAAATTTCATCATTTTCCTATGTACGGTTCATAGGGCTGCCATAGACTTCCATTTGCGGAAGAAGAAGAAGAAGAATAATAATAATAATAATAATAAGAATATAGCTGCAAGCAGCAACACGGGGCCAAGCCCTGCAAGGCACCGCAATTAGAACAATTACAGCAAAGTTCAAAGGCTTGGCACCGCAATTAGAACAAGTACAGCAAAGTTCAAAGGCTTGGCACCGCAAGCAGAACAAGTACTGCAAACTGCAAGTACAGCAAGCTGCAAGTACAGCAAGTACAGCAAGCACAGCAAGTACAGCAAGTACAGCAAGTACAAGTACAGCAAGTACAGCAAGCACAGCAAGTACAGCAAGTACTGCAAGTACAGCAGCGCATCAAGCATTTAAGCACCAATAGCAGTGCAGAGCCGCAAGAACAAAAACAGCACAAATTGAATATACATGTAAATGAAGCACAGCGAGCATTTAAGCACCAACAGCAGAGCAGAGCCGGAAGGAATTGAAATGACAACTTTATAGTCATCCCACATGGGACTCGAACCCACGACCAGAATGGTTCGGGATTCGAGATGCATGGTTTAGCTGATTGCGCCACTCAGAGGACGTGAATTTCAAGACAGCAGAGGAGAGGGTTCAGTGTGAGAATGAGTTCACAAAAAAGTTCCACGACATGTTAACCAGATTAGCATGCTAAGCTAGCTTAATGCTAATTTAGCTTATGACGTGGTACATCCAATCCTGGCAAAATAGATATCATCGGATTTGACATGATGCAAGGAATCGATAGACACCAATTTTATGATTTTGTGACAAACTGTTCACAAGTTACAGCCTCTGAACCAATGTTGGGTCGACCTTGTTAAATTTGCGACATCATAACTTTTTTTTTTCCAGTATAGCAAAAAAATCGGGAACAGTACTTCTGTGCGGCTCGGTCCGAAGATCATTTGAGCAAATTTTGGACAATTTTGGACAAATTTTGAAGGAGGAGTAGCGAAAAAACTGTTTTACATTCGCTCCAATATGGCGGCCAGTCACATTGTTGGAAAATAGCATATGAGATATCGTTGAAATCGGCATAAGCCAAGGAATATATTGACATAAAGAAATCAAATTTCAAGCAATGATAGCAAAAGTTATAAGCGTTTTTTAAAAAAACAATGACATCTCTGGAACACTAGGTGGCGCTGTGATCAAACTTCTAATGTACCTTCGGGTCATGCTAATGATGATCCATACCAAATGTGGTGAGGAAATTTCAAATAGTTTAAAAGATATTGCAAATTATGACAAAATTCAAAATGGCGGACACATGGTACATCCCATCATGGCAAAATCGATATCCACGGATTCGGCATGATGCAAGGAATCCGTAGATACCACAATTATGAATTTCTGACAAACTGTTCAAAAGTTATTGGCCAAAATAGCAATTGTTCATATCTCATGACCCATAGGTGGCGCTATTCCCAACTTTGCATTGGAACCTCAATACATGCTTCCGATGAAGTGTACCAATTTTCGTTTCGATTGATCAAACTTTGGCCGAGATACAGCCTCTTAGCCAATTTTGGGTGGACCTTGTTAAGTTTGCGACATTATAACTTTTTTTTTCCAGTATAACAAAAAAATCGGGAACAGTACTTTTATGCGGCTCAGTCTGAAGATCATTTGAGTGCATGTTTGGAGAAAATTGGACAAAATTTGAAGGAGGAGTAGCGAAATAACTGAATACTGTACATTTCAAAATTGCCACTACTGTAATGGGCGGGGTCTTAATGTAAGGTATTGGTTGTGATCAGCATGATGAGAGGAATCAGGTGTACCAAGTTTCATGTCTCTAGATCAAAGGGTTCAAAAGTTATAACCATTTCAATGTTGAATTTTTGAACTGGTGGTGGCGCTATAGAGTTGGTTCTAGAGACTCAATATTTGGCTCAAGTACTTTTCATGACCATCACTATAAGTGTGCCAAATTTCATCATTTTCCTATGTACGGTTCATAGGGCTGCCATAGACTTCCATTTGCGGAAGAAGAAGAAAACTATTATTCTGACAATAACAATTGCTAATATAGCTGCAAGCAGCAACACGGGGCCAAGCCCTGCAAGGCACCGCAATTAGAACAATTACAGCAAAGTTAAAAGGCTTGGCACCGCAATTAGAACAAGTACAGCAAGTACAGCAAGTACAGCAAGTACAACAAGTACAGCAAGTACAGCAAGCACAGCAAGTACAGCAAGCACAGCAAGCACAGCAAGTACTGCAAGTACAGCAGCGCATCAAGCATTTAAGCACCAATAGCAGTGCAGAGCCGCAAGAACAAAAACAGCACAAATTGAATATACATGTAAATGAAGCACAGCGAGCATTTAAGCACCAACAGCAGAACAGAGCCGGAAGGAATTGAAATGACAACTTTATACACAATTTTAAAGTCATCTCACATGGGACTCGAACCCACAACCAGAATGGTTCAGGATTCGAGATGCATGGTTTAGCCGATTGCGCCACTCAGAGGACGTGAATTTCAAAACAGCAGAGGAGAGGTTTCAGTGTGAGAATGAGTTCACAAAAAAGTTCCATGACATGTTAACCAGATTAGCATGCTAAGCTAGCTTATTGCTAATTTAGCTTATGACGTGGTACATCCAATCCTGGCAAAATAGATATCATCGGATTCGACATGATGCAAGGAATCGATAGACACCAATTTTATGATTTTGTGACAAACTGTTCACAAGTTACAGCCTCTTAGCCAATTTTGGGTTGACCTTGTTAAATTTGTGACATCATAACTTTTTTATTACAGTATAGCAAAAAAATCGGGAACAGTACTTTTATGCGGCTCGGTCCGAAGATCATTTGAGCAAATTTTTGACAATTTTGGACAAATTTTGAAGGAGGAGTAGCGAAAAAACTGTTTTACATTCGCTCCAATATGGCGGCCAGTCACATTGTTGGAAAATGACAAATGAGATATCGTCTAAATCGGCATAAACCAAGGAACATAATGTCATAAAGAACTCAAAATTTGAACAATATTTTCAAATGTTATAAGCGTTTTTTCAAAAAACAATGATATATCTGGAACACTAGGTGGCGCTGTGATCAAACTTCTCATGTCGCTTTAGGACATGGTGTCGGTGATCCCTACCAAATTGTGTGCTGATATGTCAAATAGTTTAAAAGATATTGCAATTTATGACAAAATTCAAAATGGCGGACACGTGGTACATCCCATCATGGCAAAATCGATATCCACGGATTCGGCATGATGCAAGGAATCCATAGATACCACAATTATGAATTTCTGACAAACTGTTCAAAAGTTATTGGCCAAAATAGCAATTTGTCATATCTCATGACCCGTAGGTGGCGCTATTCCCAACTTTGGCATGGGACCTCAGAATATGCTTCCGATGAAGCGTACCAACTTTCGTATCGATTGATCAAACTTTGGCAGAGATACAGCCTCTTAGCCAATTTTGGGTGGACCTCGTTAAGTTTGCGACATTATAACTTTTTTTTTTCCAGTATAACAAAAAAATCGGGAACAGTACTTTTATGCGGCTCAGTCTGAAGATCATTTGAGTGCATGTTTGGAGAAAATTGGACAAAATTTGAAGGAGGAGTAGCGAAATAACTGAATACTGTACATTTAAAAATGGCCACTACTGTAATGGGCGGGGTCTTAATGTATGGTATTGGTTGTGATCAGCATGATGAGTGGAATCAGGTGTACTAAGTTTCATGTCTCTAGATCAAAGGGTTCAAAAGTTATAACCATTTCAATGTTGAATTTTTGAACTGGTGGTGGCGCTATAGAGTTGGTCCTAGAGACTCAATATTTGGCTCAATTACTTTTCATGACCATCACTATAAGTGTGCCAAATTTCATCATTTTCCTATGTACGGTTCATAGGGCTGCCATAGACTTCCATTTGCGGAAGAAGAAGAAAACTATTATTCTGACAATAACAATTGCTAATATAGCTGCAAGCAGCAACACGGGGCCAAGCCCTGCAAGGCACCGCAATTAGAACAATTACAGCAAAGTTCAAAGGCTTGGCACCGCAATTAGAACAAGTACAGCAAAGTTCAAAGGCTTGGCACCGCAATTAGAACAAGTACAGCAAAGTTGAAAGGCTTGGCACCTCAAGCAGAACAAGTACTGCAAACTGCAAGTACAGCAAGCTGCAAGTACAGCAAGCACAGCAAGTACAGCAAGCACAGCAAGTACAGCAAGTACAGCAAGTACAACAAGTACAGCAAGTACAGCAAGCACAGCAAGTACAGCAAGTACTGCAAGTACAGCAGCGCATCAAGCATTTAAGCACCAATAGCAGTGCAGAGCCGCAAGAACAAAAACAGCACAAATTGAATATACATGTAAATGAAGCACAGCTAGCATTTAAGCACCAACAGCAGAGCAGAACCGGAAGGAATTGAAATGACAACTTTATACACAATTTTAAAGTCGTCCCAAATGGGACTCGAACCCACGACCAGAATGGTTCGGGATTCGAGATGCATGGTTTAGCTGATTGCGCCACTCAGAGGACGTGAATTTCAAAACAGCAGAGGAGAGGGTTCAGTGTGAGAATGAGTGACATGTTAACCAGATTAGCATGCTAAGCTAGCTTAATGCTAATTTAGCTTATGATGTGGTACATCCAATCCTGGCAAAATAGATATCATCGGATTCGACATGATGCAAGGAATCGATAGACACCAATTTTATGATTTTGTGACAAACTGTTCACAAGTTACAGCCTCTTAGCCAATTTTGGGTTGACCTTGTTAAATTTGTGACATCATAACTTTTTTATTACAGTATAGCAAAAAAATCGGGAACAGTACTTTTATGCGGCTCGGTCCGAAGATCATTTGAGCAAATTTTGGACAATTTTGGACAAATTTTGAAGGAGGAGTAGCGAAAAAACTGTTTTACATTCGCTCCAATATGGCGGCCAGTCACATTGTTGGAAAATGACAAATGAGATATCGTCTAAATCGGCATAAACCAAGGAACATAATGTCATAAAGAACTCAAAATTTGAACAATAGTTTCAAATGTTATAAGCGTTTTTTCAAAAAACAATGATATATCTGGAACACTAGGTGGCGCTGTGATCAAACTTCTCATGTCGCTTTAGGACATGGTGTCGGCCATCCCTACCAAATTGTGTGCTGATATGTCAAATAGTTTAAAAGATATTGCAATTTATGACAAAATTCAAAATGGCGGACACGTGGTACATCCCATCATGGCAAAATCGATATCCACGGATTCGGCATGACGCAAGGAATCCATAGATACCACAATTATGAATTTCTGACAAACTGTTCAAAAGTTATTGGCCAAAATAGCAATTTGTCATATCTCATGACCCGTAGGTGGCGCTATTCCCAACTTTGGCATGGGACCTCAGAACATGCTTCCGATGAAGTGTACCAATTTTCGTTTTGATTGATCAAACTTTGGCCGAGATACAGCCTCTTAGCCAATTTTGGGTGGACCTTGTTAAGTTTGCGACATTATAACTTTTTTTTTCCAGTATAACAAAAAAATCGGGGACAGTACTTTTATGCGGCTCAGTCTGAAGATCATTTGAGTGCATGTTTGGAGAAAATTGGACAAAATTTAAAGGAGGAGTAGCGAAATAACTGAATACTGTACATTTCAAAATGGCCACTACTGTAATGGGCGGGGTCTTAATGTAAGGTATTGGTTGTGATCAGCATGATGAGTGGAATCAGGTGTACTAAGTTTCATGTCTCTAGATCAAAGGGTTCAAAAGTTATAACCATTTCAATGTTGAATTTTTGAACTGGTGGTGGCGCTATAGAGTTGGTCCTAGAGGGTCAAAAATTGGTCCAATTACTATTCATTAGCATCACTACAAGTGTGCCAAATTTCATCATTTTCCTATGTACGGTTCATAGGGCTGCCATAGACTTCCATTTGCGGAAGAAGAAGAAGAAGAATAATAATAAGAAAACCAACAGATACAATAGGTGCCTCTGCACCTTCGGTGCTTGGCCCCTAAAAACCAACAGATACAATAGGTGCCTCTGCACCTTCGGTGCTTGGCCCCTAAATATAGCTGCAAGCAGCAACACGGGGCCAAGCCCTGCAAGGCACCGCAATTAGAACAATTACAGCAAAGTTCAAAGGCTTGGCACCGCAATTAGAACAAGTACGGCAAAGTTCAAAGGCTTGGCACCGCAATTAGAACAAGTACAGCAAAGTTCAAAGGCTTGGCACTGCAAGCAGAACAAGTACTGCAAACTGCAAGTACAGCAAGCTGCAAGTACAGCAAGCACAGCAAGTACAGCAAGCACAGCAAGTACAGCAAGTACAACAAGTACAGCAAGTACAGCAAGCACAGCAAGTACAGCAAGTACTGCAAGTACAGCAGCGCATCAAGCATTTAAGCACCAATAGCAGTGCAGAGCCGCAAGAACAAAAACAGCACAAATTGAATATACATGTAAATGAAGCTCAGCGAGCATTTAAGCACCAACAGCAGAGCAGAGCCGGAAGGAATTGAAATGACAACTTTATACACAATTTTAAAGTCGTCCCACATGGGACTCGAACCCACGACCAGAATGGTTCGGGATTCGAGATGCATGGTTTAGCTGATTGCGCCACTCAGAGGACGTGAATTTCAAAACAGCAGAGGAGAGGGTTCAGTGTGAGAAGGAGTTCACAAAAAAGTTCCATGACATGTTAACCAGATTAGCATGCTAAGCTAGCTTATTGCTAATTTAGCTTATGACGTGGTACATCCAATCCTGGCAAAATAGATATCATCGGATTCGACATGATGCAAGAAATCGATAGACACCAATTTTATGATTTTGTGACAAACTGTTCACAAGTTACAGCCTCTTAGCCAATTTTGGGTTGACCTTGTTAAATTTGTGACATCATAACTTTTTTATAACAGTATAGCAAAAAAATCGGGAACAGTACTTTTATGCGGCTCGGTCCGAAGATCATTTGAGCAAATTTTGGACAATTTTGGACAAATTTTGAAGGAGGAGTAGCGAAAAAACTGTTTTACATTCGCTCCAATATGGCAGCCAGTCACATTGTTGGAAAATAGCATATGAGATATCGTTGAAATCGGCATAAGCTAAGGAATATATTGACATAAAGAAATCAAATTTCAAGCAATGATAGCAAAAGTTATAAGCGTTTTTTCAAAAAACAATGATATCTCTGGAACACTAGGTGGCGCTGTGATCAAACTTCTCATGTCGCTTTAGGACATGGTGTCGGTCATCCCTACCAAATTGTGTGCTGATATGTCAAATAGTTTAAAAGATATTGCAATTTATGACAAAATTCAAAATGGCGGACACGGGGTACATCCCATCATGGCAAAATCGATATCCACGGATTCGGCATGATGCAAGGAATCCATAGATACCACAATTATGATTTTCTGACAAAGTGTTCAAAAGTTATTGGCCAAAATAGCAATTTTCCATATCTCATGAACCGTAGGTGGCGCTGTTCCCGACTTTGGCAGGGTCCCTCAGATCATGCTTCCGATTAAGCGTACCAATTTTCGTATCGATTGATCAAACTTTGGCCGAGATACAGCCTCTTAGCCAATTTTGGGTGGACCTCGTTAAGTTTGCGACAGTACAACTTTTTTTTTCCAGTATAACAAAAAAATCGGGAACAGTACTTTTATGCGGCTCAGTCCTAAGATCATTTGAGCACATGGTTGGAGAAAATTGGACAAAATTTGAAGGAGGAGTAGCGAAATAACTGAATACTGTACATTTCAAAATGGCCACTACTGTAATGGGCGGGGTCTTAATGTAAGGTATTGGTTGTGATCAGCATGATGAGTGGAATCAGGTGTACTAAGTTTCATGTCTCTAGATCAAAGGGTTCAAAAGTTATAACCATTTCAATGTTGAATTTTTGAACTGGTGGTGGCGCTATAGAGTTGGTCCTAGAGGGTCAAAAATTGGTCCAATTACTATTCATTAGCATCACTACAAGTGTGCCAAATTTCATCATTTTCCTATGTACGGTTCATAGGGCTGCCATAGACTTCCATTTGCGGAAGAAGAAGAAGAAGAATAATAATAATAAGATTAAAGCTGCAAGCAGCCTTACGGGGCCAAGCCTTCAATGGTTCCATGGGTTCAAAAAGTACTTAAAAATACTTTGCTTTCAAAACTTTAAAAGAAACTTTAATAACCAAAGTATTCTTACTCATTAACTTCTTACCTCACAAAAGAAATGAGATCATCCAGCTGCCGAGGTTCAGTAGTAAAAAAGAGAATGAACTCAAAATAAAGACTTTGCATATAAATGAAACACACGTTGTATTTAATAGGAAGAAAGAATAGTACAATGCGTTTCAGGATGATAAAGAAATTGAAATGACACAACTTTATAAAGTTGTAAGACAAAGGACTTGAACCCACAATCTCTGGGTCATATGCCTGTCACTCATTGAGCCCCTGGAAAGTCATGTGTTTCCATAGATGTAGAAGTTCCATAGTTCAAATGAGAATCAACTCAAAATGAAGATTTAGTATTTAAATGGACAGCATGTTACGTTTAATGAGTTTAGTTGATATTATTGTGATTCACTGTTAGGTGGTTGTCCTGCACCTTTAACAAATAAAGTTAGTCCAAGATGCAGTATATAGATCGATAAAATATTATTTTACAACATTAAGATTAACAGGTTCTTGTAAGAATCTTACAATTCTGGACTTTTGGTACTACTAAGAATATTGAACTGCACTAAAGGAGAGAATGTTTTGTTTTTGCATGTGGGTCCTAAAGTCTGGAGCAGGTTTCCTGATAATATTCACTATTCTGTCAAACATTCCTAGTTTAATTGTAGATTAAACACTTCTCTTTAAACAAGAATTCACGCAATGCATTTTATAATCTTGTAATTTTGTTATATTAGATCTAATACATATTTTTATGTTCTATTTTCAGTTTCTAAATTGTCATGGGCATATTAGATATTAGGTCATTAAGTTAATATTCAGAAAAAATACAAGTACTCCACAGCGACTCTAGGGGTCACTGTTTGACAAATGGAAATTTTGCATGGTGTGTCTTTGATGTAATACAACACTATTAACTAAAGCTTAAAACAATTATTGAACCTGGTCTTTAAACTGTAGAAGTTTGTCAGTTTATAAATCCATTAACACCATATACCTAGCCTCCCTTTGTTCTACTAATGGTCACAATTGTGACCTGACGAATAATCAAGTTTTTTGTATGGATTTTGATATATATTTTTGACGTAATTGTTAAAGATTGTTTAATATCCTTATGTATTCATACATGTTATCTCAGGGAAAAGAAATTGGAATTACATGGGTTAACTGCCATATGCAACTGTAACCTATATTTTTGCTACAAGTACATTACTTTGACAGTCATCTTTGATAATGTCTTGTACAATTAAGTTTTTTTTTTTATGCTGCCTAGAAACAATATTGTGAGAGGTGATAAAAATGTGAATTAAAAATAACGATTATTTTTAGTTTAAATACCATTTAGCACATTGGATAAAGTAAGCAAATTAGAGGGGGCCTTTGAAGTGATTTTAAAGCACCATTGTTGCATATTTAAATCTTTACAGAACAGAATACCAACCGTTTCTTTAGTTATTCACAATGACACTTATGGTTACACTACTTGCTTTTCCCAGTATGGTTTGTGAAACTAAACTTAGTGCCTAGTTAAGAATGGCTAGAAGAATGCACGCAACTTTCCAAATGCAAGATAAGCCCATGCAATAAAGGTCACATATTCCAAGAATTGACACACATTTGTTTTAATAAAAAAAAAACACATTAAACAACATTTAACAAAGCTTTGCCATAAAAATGAAATAAAAATCAATCAGTAGCATTTCAGAACATAATGGACAAAATTAACCTAATTTCAATAGAAAACATGACTTAAATCAATATTTGCCATTCATTAAAAAAAAAACAAAAAAAAAAAACACCAATACCATCATTTCAATATATATACACACACACACACACACAACCATCTTAGTTGTGCATTTCAATACAAAGTCATTTTTGTATTATTTTTACAGCACTCTTCTTAGTCAAAGGTTTTTTAGCTGGTGTAATAGGAGGCGTTGTTGGCTCAGATGGTCTTTTAACTGGAGACTTGGGTTCTGGAGTGCTTTGTGTCTCTGTGACACAGAGGACAGGGTTGATTTCATCGATATTCACTTCAAATAAATCCTCATCACTGGGATGAGCGGATGAAGCGTTTTCAATATTGGTGACTTCCAAACAGTTATTATATGTTAAAGTCAGTTCATCGGAGGATAGAAAGAGTTCTTCTATATCTTGTGAATCACAAGTTGACAGTTCAAGTTCTGGTGCTATGAATTTTGACAAAGTTGAGTTCGAAACCGTAAGAGAAGTTATTTGACTGTCTTGATTTATCTCAATTATTCCATTGCATTTTGTTATATAGCTTTTTGTGTTCCGTAGAATTTTGCAAGTCGGGCAACGGTGAAATTGCTGTTTGATGTTGAATTGTTCTTGTGATTTGTGGCATTTTGGACATTGTTTTTTAATGTTTATTTGCACCCCTATTGGCTTTTGTTTCACCACTGTATTAGGTAGAGAGGGTTCTTTACTGATTTTAGGGCCTTGACCAGGTGGGAAAACTTGGTCCTGTGCAATAGGTTCCATGGTTGTTTTCAGGGTTGTTGTGAGGCTCTTAAGGCTGTTGTACAGTCTAGTTTTAAGATTGGTAAAGGTGTAGGAGTTACCTAGTTGCAGTTTTGAAACTTGGTTTTCCCAAAGAGTAAGTTGAATTTCTCCAGATGGATCTTGCAAGGAACATTCTTGGATCTCACAGTCTGTACCCCAGGCCTTTACAGTAGTTGCGTTGTTTAGCTTGCATACTGTTGCAGATATTTTAGTGATCTGAAAATTTAAAGAAAATCGTACATGTACAATCAAAAATATACATCAATAAACATGATTACAAGGGAAATGTATACAACTGCTGTTGTGGTCATAAGAAGAGGAAATAGCCAAACTTTTCCACACATTAACCAATTTGAAACGCATTAATCATGTTTGTAAAGCATCTAGCAAAGATAACTGAGAAGCAGAGTAATCTTTGCCTGTGCATCTGAAAAATCTTTCACATTTTAGCATTTTTTTGAACGTCAGGCTACTTTAAAATGTTTTTCTCCCCATAAAAACGATTTTGCACAATCTACAGAGGGCTAATATATGTGATTGTACTACTCTCCAGAGCATTACTACAACAAGTAAACAACCCTGTAGGCTATTTACACAGTGAGAAGGTTGAAAAAAAAACAGCTTACCAATTGTCGTGATCCCAGAGTTTTTGCTTCTTCTACAGTGAGTTTTTCTATCTCTTTTGGTGGTTTGTGGGGAAATGTAGATGTTGCGACTTCCACAGCAGTACTCCGATCACACTGAATGAAATATTCAGAATTATTGAGGCCTAAAGAATGAAAAAAGTGAGAATTGATATGGGCTTGTTTGTACAATGAATTTGAAAGGAATACGATTACTGAAAGTTTATCAGATAGAAAACAGGATTAAATAGCTAGACTACCACTTACTTGGCTTTTTTGTTATGTTTGACAGTTTAACCGCTGTCCGATTTAATGCTAATGTTGTCCAAGTTTGATGTTTTTCGTGCGCAAAGATGACAGCTTGGTGATATTCACTGCGACCTGTTTGCAAAGTTGCATTAAAAAACTTTGAGTTTGTTCTAGACAGTTGCACTCTGGAAACTGCATGAATGTAAACATAAATGCAGTTGTCAGATTCACTGGTCTCTGGTCTATTTAAATATTTGTTCATTTTTGCTGTTGCATGAAAAAAGAGGTTTGCAAGTGGTGTGATTTATAGTAGATTAGGCCTACTAGAACAGAAATTGACAATGCTTGGTATGCAATTAACAAACGATTCAATTAGGGTGATTGCAGGAATTAGTAATACATTCATCAAATTGCTGAGTTAATCATTTTAGAATTGGGAAGCTTGGTTTAGTGGAGGCAAGAAATGGATCTGAAAGTCTGCTGGAAATAATTGAAAGGTAAATTTACTTGTATAATGCCTTTTAGGGATGGAGAAATGAAGCCTCTTGAACTTAATTAAGCTTTACTCTGATTGTTTTGGGAAAATATTCAAAGCATCAGGAGCAGCAATAAACCTGGAGTGCAGCTCTGTGTATAATGATAGTGTATTGTTTGATGTGTAATGATATTTTGTTGCTTATTTGAGAATAAATAATTGTATACATTATGTAAATTCTTTAGGTTAGCTTTTACTAGTCTTTTTGGCAATATACCTCAACTAATTGATGTTGATCCAAATAATGTACTGTTAGAATAGTAACTATTTGTAATTTAACATTCATGTAGTAACTAATTAACTTCTATTTACAATTACAATTTATTTTTTAAAACAATTCTTAATGTTAGATAATACAAAAATGTTCATGTATTTTAATGTGATTTTATGGTTTACTATTATGATAAAATTACTTTTATTTATTGTCCACATGACGAGAAGGAAAAACTGATATTCAAGTCACTAAGTAAGTCTAATGTTTATGGGACTTAAAATAATTAAAAGATATGCATATGTACACATTCAAATGTTTAATGTCAGATCAGTTAATATTGTGGAGTTGGTCAAACCATTTCTTGTATGGAATTGAAAGTATTCTTTACTATATACTTTGCAATAAAATGTTGCCAGTGGTTGATCAATTGAATAGGCATTTGTGTTCTGTTTGAAGCTTTATGTATTTAACTTGAAATGTAAAAAAGGCAGCACAATTTAAAAAAATAGAGGTTTACCTAGACCACCACAAACATCTTATCATACCCTTCTGCTTTCCAGTTCACTACTTTACACACAATGCACAAACACATATATGAAGTTGAGAATTAACACATGGAGGCAAAAGAAAAAAAGAGGATACGACTATACATAGGAAGAAAACAACCAATTTATGTAACTGCTTACAATGCAATTAGAATAGTTGAAAGTCAATGACTGCTCATTTGTTCACAAACCTTTCTGGATATTTAAGACTTCAGGTAAGAATCAACATAGAATGAACAAAAACACATTTCTAATCCCAAAAGAAAGATTACAACAATGCTTATCTGGATAATAAAGGAATTGAAATGACAACTTAACACATTTTTTTTTTAAATTAAAGTTGTCCCACATGGGGCTTGAACCCACTATCTCTGGGTCAGATATCTGTCACTCATCTCATTGCACCACTTGGAAGTTGTGTTTTGGCCAAGATGCAGAAGATCCATAGTTCAAGTGAGAAGCAACTCAAAATGAAGAATTTTTAAATAAATTATCTGTGTGTTCTATTCTACTAGCTCCTTCACCTGGAACAGAAGCAACTTGTCCACCACTTAAAGCCTTATGGTTTAGCCTGATAACTGAAGAGCCACATTAGAAAGAATGGCATCTGGCTAGCATGCTAACCAATTAGTATGCTAAGCTAACTAAGATAAGGCAACAAACACAGGCTAGATCAACTGCAGAGAGGAAGATCTTTGGTATGGGGGCTACTATCAAAAACCTGTTCATCATTTCTGTGCAGCTCGGTCCAAAGATCATCTGATCACACGTTGGACTACTCACTACAAGTGTTTCATAATCAATTAATTTCATAATACACAATTTTAAAGTTGTCCCACACGGGACTCGAACCCACTATCTATGGGTTAGATGCCTGTCACTCATCTCGTTGAGCCACTTGCCAGACATGCATCCACACAGCTGCCGAAATTCAATATTTTCAAGAGAGAATCAAGTCAAAATTAAGAATTTTGAAGTAAATGGAGAACATTTTGTATTTAAAAAGTTTAGATTAAATCATCCAAAATTGGTCAGATTACTACTCATTACCATCACTACAAGTGTGCCAATTTTCTAACTTGTGGTTCATAGGGCTGCCATTGACTACCCTTCTGGAAGAAGAACAACAATGAATTGGACGTAAAAGCACTGCATGTTGTGTGTGGCAGCTTCAGATGAGATCATTCTTATGCACAATGCCTGGAACAGATGCAACTTCTGCATCTTTTCCTGCCACAGTACCTCATGCGGTCTGGGCACATGTCACACTGAGTGGCGAACCCACGACGCTGAACATCGGGATCCGTGGTGTAACACGTTGAGCTAATCACTCATGCACGTTCACCAGCCTGCTGAGTAGAGGTTTCAGTGTGAGAATGAGTTCACAAAAAGTTCCATGACATGTTAACCAGATAAGCATGCTAAGCTAGCTTAATGCTAATTTAGCTTATAACGTGGTACATCCAATCCTGGCAAAATAGATATCGTCGGATTTGACATGATGCAAGGAATCGATAGACACCAATTTTATGATTTTTTGACAAACTGTTCACAAGTTACAGCCTCTGAACCAATGTTGGGTCGACCTTGTTAAATTTGTGACATCATAACTTTTTTATTACAGTATAGCAAAAAAATCGGGAACAGTACTTTTATGCGGCTCGGTCCGAAGATCATTTGAGCAAATTTTGGACAATTTTGGACAAATTTTGAAGGAGGAGTAGCGAAAAAACTGTTTTACATTCGCTCCAATATGGCGGCCAGTCACATTGTTGGAAAATGACAAATGAGATATCGTCTAAATCGGCATAAACCAAGGAACATAATGTCATAAAGAAGTCAAAATTTGAACAATATTTTCAAATGTTATAAGCGTTTTTTCAAAAAACAATGATATATCTGGAACACTAGGTGGCGCTGTGATCAAACTTCTCATGTCGCTTTAGGACATGGTGTCGGTCATCCCTACCAAATTGTGTGCTGATATGTCAAATAGTTTAAAAGATATTGCAATTTATGACAAAATTCAAAATGGCGGACACGTGGTACATCCCATCATGGCAAAATCGATATCCACGGATTCGGCATGATGCAAGGAATCCATAGATACCACAATTATGATTTTCTGACAAAGTGTTCAAAAGTTATTGGCCAAAATAGCAATTTTCCATATCTCATGACCCGTAGGTGGCACTATTCCCAACTTTGGCATGGGACCTCAGAACATGCTTCCGATGAAGTGTACCAATTTTCGTTTCGATTGATCAAACTTTGGCCGAGATACACCCTCTTAGCCAATTTTAGGTGGACCTCGTTAAGTTTGCGACATTATAACTTTTTTTTTCCAGTATAACAAAAAAATCGGGAACAGTACTTTTATGCGGCTCAGTCTGAAGATCATTTGAGTGCATGTTTGGAGAAAATTGGACAAAATTTGAAGGAGGAGTAGCGAAATAACTGAATACTGTACATTTCAAAATGGCCACTACTGTAATGGGCGGGGTCTTAATGTAAGGTATTGGTTGTGATCAGCATGATGAGTGGAATCAGGTGTACTAAGTTTCATGTCTCTAGATCAAAGGGTTCAAAAGTTATAACCATTTCAATGTTGAATTTTTGAACTGGTGGTGGCGCTATAGAGTTGGTCCTAGAGGGTCAAAAATTGGTCCAATTACTATTCATTAGCATCACTACAAGTGTGCCAAATTTCATCATTTTCCTACTTACGGTTCATAGGGCTGCCATAGACTCCCATTCACGGAATAATAATAATAATAATAAGAATATAGCTGCAAGCAGCAACACGGGGCCAAGCCCTGCAAGGCACCGCAATTAGAACAAGTACAGCAAAGTTCAAAGGCTTGGCACCGCAATTAGAACAAGGACAGCAAAGTTCAAAGGCTTGGCACTGCAAGCAGAACAAGTACTGCAAACTGCAAGTACAGCAAGCTGCAAGTACAGCAAGCACAGCAAGTACAGCAAGCACAGCAAGTACAGCAAGTACAACAAGTACAGCAAGTACAGCAAGCACAGCAAGTACAGCAAGTACTGCAAGTACAGCAGCGCATCAAGCATTTAAGCACCAATAGCAGTGCAGAGCCGCAAGAACAAAAACAGCACAAATTGAATATACATGTAAATGAAGCACAGCGAGCATTTAAGCACCAACAGCAGAGCCGGAAGGAATTGAAATGACAACTTTATACACAATTTTTAAAGCCGTCCCACATGGGACTCGAACCCACGACCAGAATGGTTCGGGATTCGAGATGCATGGTTTAGCTGATTGCGCCACTCAGAGGACGTGAATTTCAAAACAGCAGAGGAGAGGGTTCAGTGTGAGAATGAGTTCACAAAAAAGTTCCATGACATGTTAACCAGATTAGCATGCTAAGCTAGCTTAATGCTAATTTAGCTTATGACGTGGTACATCCAATCCTGGCAAAATAGATATCATCGGATTCGACATGATGCAAGGAATCGATAGACACCAATTTTATGATTTTGTGACAAACTGTTCACAAGTTACAGCCTCTTAGCCAATTTTGGGTTGACCTTGTTAAATTTGTGACATCATAACTTTTTTATTACAGTATAGCAAAAAAATCGGGAACAGTACTTTTATGCGGCTCGGTCCGAAGATCATTTGAGCAAATTTTGGACAATTTTGGACAAATTTTGAAGGAGGAGTAGCGAAAAAACTGTTTTACATTCGCTCCAATATGGCGGCCAGTCACATTGTTGGAAAATGACAAATGAGATATCGTCTAAATCGGCATAAACCAAGGAACATAATGTCATAAAGAACTCAAAATTTGAACAATATTTTCAAATGTTATAAGCGTTTTTTCAAAAAACAATGATATATCTGGAACACTAGGTGGCGCTGTGATCAATCTTCTCATGTCGCTTTAGGACATGGTGTCGGTCATCCCTACCAAATTGTGTGCTGATATGTCAAATAGTTTAAAAGATATTGCAATTTAAGACAAAATTCAAAATGGCGGACACGTGGTACATCCCATCATGGCAAAATCGATATCCACGGATTCGGCATGATGCAAGGAATCCATAGAAACCACAATTATGATTTTCTGACAAACTGTTCAAAAGTTATTGGCCAAAATAGCAATTTGTCATATCTCATGACCCGTAGGTGGCGCTATTCCCAACTTTGGCATGGGACCTCAGAACATGCTTTCGATGAAGTGTACCAATTTTCGTTTCGATTGATCAAACTTTGGCCGAGATACAGCCTCTTAGCCAATTGTGGGTGGACCTCGTTAAGTTTGCGACATTATAACTTTTTTTTTTCCAGTATAACAAAAAAATCGGGAACAGTACTTTTATGCGGCTCAGTCTGAAGATCATTTGAGTGCATGTTTGGAGAAAATTGGACAAAATTTGAAGGAGGAGTAGCGAAATAACTGAATACTGTACATTTCAAAATGGCCACTACTGTAATGGGCGGGGTCTTAATGTAAGGTATTGGTTGTGATCAGCATGATGAGTGGAATCAGGTGTACTAAGTTTCATGTCTCTAGATCAAAGGGTTCAAAAGTTATAACCATTTCAATGTTGAATTTTTGAACTGGTGGTGGCGCTATAGAGTTGGTCCTAGAGGGTCAAAAATTGGTCCAATTACTATTCATTAGCATCACTACAAGTGT
Organism: Rhinichthys klamathensis goyatoka; assembly: GCF_029890125.1. NCBI lineage: Eukaryota > Metazoa > Chordata > Actinopteri > Cypriniformes > Leuciscidae > Rhinichthys > Rhinichthys klamathensis. Next base: position 466,406 of record NW_026607023.1, read on the forward strand.
GCCAAATTTCATCATTTTCCTATGTACGGTTCATAGGGCTGCCATAGACTTCCATTTGCGGAAGAAGAATAATAATAATAATAAGAAAACCAACAGATACAATAGGTGCCTCTGCACCTTCGGTGCTTGGCCCCTAAAAACCAACAGATACAATAGGTGCCTCTGCACCTTCGGTGCTTGGCCCCTAAAAACTAACAGATACAATAGGTGCCTCTGCACCTTCGGTGCTTGGCCCCTAATTAAAGCTGCAAGCAGCCTTACGGGGCCAAGCCTTCAATGGTTCCATGGGTTCAAAAAGTACTTAAAAATACTTTGCTTTCCAAACTTTAAAAGAAACTTTAATAACCAAAGTATTCTTACTTATTAACTTCTTACCTCATAAAAGAAATGAGATCATCCAGCTGCCGAGGTTCAGTAGTAAAAAAGAGAATGGACTCAAAATAAAGACTTTGCATATAAATGAAACACACGTTGTATTTAATAGGAAGAAAGAATAGTACAATGCTTTTCAGTATGATAAAGAAATTGAAATGACACAACTTTATAGTCATCCCATATGGGACTCGAACCCACGACCAGAATGGTTCGGGATTCGAGATGCATGGTTTAGCTGATTGCGCCACTCAGAGGACGTGAATTTCAAGACAGCAGAGGAGAGGGTTCAGTGTGAGAATGAGTTCACAAAAAAGTTCCATGACATGTTAACCAGATTAGCATGCTAAGCTAGCTTAATGCTAATTTAGCTTATGACGTGGTACATCCAATCCTGGCAAAATAGATATCATCGGATTCGACATCATGCAAGGAATCGATAGACACCAATTTTATGATTTTGTGACAAACTGTTCACAAGTTACAGCCTCTGAACCAATGTTGGGTCGAACTTGTTACATTTGCGACATCATAACTTTTTTTTTTCCAGTATAGCAAAAAAATCGGGAACAGTACTTCTGTGTGGCTCGGTCCGAAGATCATTTGAGAAAATTTTGGACAATTTTGGACAAATTTTGAAGGAGGAGTAGCGAAAAAACTGTTTTACATTCGCTCCAATATGGCGGCCAGTCACATTGTTGGAAAATAGCATATGAGATATCGTTGAAATCGGCATAAGCCAAGGAATATATTGACATAAATAAATCAAATTTCAAGCAATGATAGCAAAAGTTATAAGCGTTTTTTCAAAAAACAATGATATCTCTGGAACACTAGGTGGCGCTGTGATCAAATTTCTCATGTACCTTCGGGCCATGCTAATGATGATCCATACCAAATGTGGTGAGGAAATTTCAAATAGTTTAAAAGATATTGCAAATTATGACAAAATTCAAAATGGCGGACACGGGGTACATCCCATCATGGCAAAATTGATATCCACGGATTCGGCATGATGCAAGGAATCCATAGATACCACAATTATGAATTTCTGACAAACTGTTCAAAAGTAATTGGCCAAAATAGCAATTTGTCATATCTCATGACCCGTAGGTGGCGCTATTCCCAACTTTGGCATGGGACCTCAGAACATGCTTCCGATGAAGTGTACCAATTTTCGTTTCGATTGATCAAACTTTGGCCGAGATACAGCCTCTTAGCCAATTTTGGGTGGACCTTGTTAAGTTTGCGACATTATAACTTTTTTTTTCCAGTATAACAAAAAAATCGGGAACAGTACTTTTATGCGGCTCAGTCTGAAGATCATTTGAGTGCATGTTTGGAGAAAATTGGACAAAATTTGAAGGAGGAGTAGCGAAATAACTGAATACTGTACATTTCAAAATGGCCACTACTGTAATGGGCGGGGTCTTAATGTAAGGTATTGGTTGTGATCAGCATGATGAGTGGAATCAGGTGTACTAAGTTTCATGTCTCTAGATCAAAGGGTTCAAAAGTTATAACCATTTCAATGTTGAATTTTTGAACTGGTGGTGGCGCTATAGAGTTGGTCCTAGAGGGTCAAAAATTGGTCCAATTACTATTCATTAGCATCACTACAAGTGTGCCAAATTTCATCATTTTCCTACTTACGGTTCATAGGGCTGCCATAGACTCCCATTCACGGAATAATAATAATAATAAGAAAACCAACAGATACAATAGGTGCCTCTGCACCTTCGGTGCTTGGCCCCTAAATATAGCTGCAAGCAGCAACACGGGGCCAAGCCCTGCAAGGCACCGCAATTAGAACAATTACAGCAAAGTTCAAAGGCTTGGCACCGCAATTAGAACAATTAAAGCAAAGTTAAAAGGCTTGGCACCACAATTAGAACAAGTACAGCAAAGTTCAAAGGCTTGGCACCGCAATTTAGAACAAGTACAGCAAAGTTCAAAGGCTTGGCACCGCAAGCAGAACAAGTACTGCAAACTGCAAGTACAGCAAGCTGCAAGTACAGCAAGTACTGCAAGTACAGCAAACACAGCAAGTACAGCAAGTACTGCAAACACAGCAAGTACAGCAAGTACTGCAAGCACAGCAAGTACTGCAAGTACAGCAGCGCATCAAGCATTTAAGCACCAATAGCACTGCAGAGCCGCAAGAACAAAAACAGCACAAATTGAATATACATGTAAATGAAGCACAGCTAGCATTTAAGCACCAACAGCAGAGCAGAGCCGGAAGGAATTGAAATGACAACTTTATAAACAATTTTAAAGTCGTCCCACATGGGACTCGAACCCACGACCAGAATGGTTCGGGATTCGAGATGCATGGTTTAGCTGATTGCGCCACTCAGAGGACGTGAATTTCAAAACGGCAGAGGAGAGGGTTCAGTGTGAGAATGAGTGACATGTTAACTAGATTAGCATGCTAAGCTAGCTTAATGCTAATTTAGCTTATGACGTGGTACATCCAATCCTGGCAAAATAGATATCATCGGATTCGACATGATGCAAGGAATCGATAGACACCAATTTTATGATTTTGTGACAAACTGTTCACAAGTTACAGCCTCTTAGCCAATTTTGGGTTGACCTTGTTACATTTGTGACATCATAACTTTTTTATTACAGTATAGCAAAAAAATCGGGAACAGTACTTTTATGCGGCTCGGTCCGAAGATCATTTGAGCAAATTTTGGACAATTTTGGACAAATTTTGAAGGAGGAGTAGCGAAAAAACTGTTTTACATTCGCTCCAATATGGCGGCCAGTCACATTGTTGGAAAATGACAAATGAGATATCGTCTAAATCGGCATAAACCAAGGAACATAATGTCATAAAGAACTCAAAATTTGAACAATATTTTCAAATGTTATAAGCGTTTTTTCAAAAAACAATGATATATCTGGAACACTAGGTGGCGCTGTGATCAAACTTCTCATGTCGCTTTAGGACATGGTGTCGGTCATCCCTACCAAATTGTGTGCTGATATGTCAAATAGTTTAAAAGATATTGCAATTTATGACAAAATTCAAAATGGCGGACACGTGGTACATCCCATCATGGCAAAATCGATATCCACGGATTCGGCATGATGCAAGGAATCCATAGATACCACAATTATGATTTTCTGACAAACTGTTCAAAAGTTATTGGCCAAAATAGCAATTTGTCATATCTCATGACCCGTAGGTGGCGCTATTCCCAACTTTGGCATGAGACCTCAGAACATGCTTCCGATGAAGTGTACCAATTTTCGTTTCGATTGATCAAACTTTGGCCGAGATACAGCCTCTTAGCCAATTTTGGGTGGACCTCGTTAAGTTTGCGACATTATAACTTTTTTTTTCCAGTATAACAAAAAAATCGGGAACAGTACTTTTATGCGGCTCAGTCTGAAGATCATTTGAGTGCATGTTTGGAGAAAATTGGACAAAATTTGAAGGAGGAGTAGCGAAATAACTGAATACTGTACATTTCAAAATGGCCACTACTGTAATGGGCGGGGTCTTAATGTAAGGTATTGGTTGTGATCAGCATGATGAGTGGAATCAGGTGTACTAAGTTTCATGTCTCTAGATCAAAGGGTTCAAAAGTTATAACCATTTCAATGTTGAATTTTTGAACTGGTGGTGGCGCTATAGAGTTGGTCCTAGAGGGTCAAAAATTGGTCCAATTACTATTCATTAGCATCACTACAAGTGTGCCAAATTTCATCATTTTCCTATGTACGGTTCATAGGGCTGCCATAGACTTCCATTTGCGGAAGAAGAAGAAGAAGAATAATAATAAGATTAAAGCTGCAAGCAGCCTTACGGGGCCAAGCCTTCAATGGTTCCATGGGTTCAAAAAGTACTTAAAAATACTTTGCTTTCAAAACTTTAAAAGAAACTTTAATAACCAAAGTATTCTTACTCATTAACTTCTTACCTCACAAAAGAAATGAGATCATCCAGCTGCCGAGGTTCAGTAGTAAAAAAGAGAATGAACTCAAAATAAAGACTTTGCATATAAATGAAACACACGTTGTATTTAATAGGAAGAAAGAATAGTACAATGCGTTTCAGGATGATAAAGAAATTGAAATGACACAACTTTATAAAGTTGTAAGACAAAGGACTTGAACCCACAATCTCTGGGTCATATGCCTGTCACTCATTGAGCCCCTGGAAAGTCATGTGTTTCCATAGATGTAGAAGTTCCATAGTTCAAATGAGAATCAACTCAAAATGAAGATTTAGTATTTAAATGGACAGCATGTTACGTTTAATGAGTTTAGTTGATATTATTGTGATTCACTGTTAGGTGGTTGTCCTGCACCTTTAACAAATAAAGTTAGTCCAAGATGCAGTATATAGATCGATAAAATATTATTTTACAACATTAAGATTAACAGGTTCTTGTAAGAATCTTACAATTCTGGACTTTTGGTACTACTAAGAATATTGAACTGCACTAAAGGAGAGAATGTTTTGTTTTTGCATGTGGGTCCTAAAGTCTGGAGCAGGTTTCCTGATAATATTCACTATTCTGTCAAACATTCCTAGTTTAATTGTAGATTAAACACTTCTCTTTAAACAAGAATTCACGCAATGCATTTTATAATCTTGTAATTTTGTTATATTAGATCTAATACATATTTTTATGTTCTATTTTCAGTTTCTAAATTGTCATGGGCATATTAGATATTAGGTCATTAAGTTAATATTCAGAAAAAATACAAGTACTCCACAGCGACTCTAGGGGTCACTGTTTGACAAATGGAAATTTTGCATGGTGTGTCTTTGATGTAATACAACACTATTAACTAAAGCTTAAAACAATTATTGAACCTGGTCTTTAAACTGTAGAAGTTTGTCAGTTTATAAATCCATTAACACCATATACCTAGCCTCCCTTTGTTCTACTAATGGTCACAATTGTGACCTGACGAATAATCAAGTTTTTTGTATGGATTTTGATATATATTTTTGACGTAATTGTTAAAGATTGTTTAATATCCTTATGTATTCATACATGTTATCTCAGGGAAAAGAAATTGGAATTACATGGGTTAACTGCCATATGCAACTGTAACCTATATTTTTGCTACAAGTACATTACTTTGACAGTCATCTTTGATAATGTCTTGTACAATTAAGTTTTTTTTTTATGCTGCCTAGAAACAATATTGTGAGAGGTGATAAAAATGTGAATTAAAAATAACGATTATTTTTAGTTTAAATACCATTTAGCACATTGGATAAAGTAAGCAAATTAGAGGGGGCCTTTGAAGTGATTTTAAAGCACCATTGTTGCATATTTAAATCTTTACAGAACAGAATACCAACCGTTTCTTTAGTTATTCACAATGACACTTATGGTTACACTACTTGCTTTTCCCAGTATGGTTTGTGAAACTAAACTTAGCGCCTAGTTAAGAATGGCTAGAAGAATGCACGCAACTTTCCAAATGCAAGATAAGCCCATGCAATAAAGGTCACATATTCCAAGAATTGACACACATTTGTTTTAATAAAAAAAAAACACATTAAACAACATTTAACAAAGCTTTGCCATAAAAATGAAATAAAAATCAATCAGTAGCATTTCAGAACATAATGGACAAAATTAACCTAATTTCAATAGAAAACATGACTTAAATCAATATTTGCCATTCATTAAAAAAAACACACAAAAAAAAAACACCAATACCATCATTTCAATATATATACACACACACACACAACCATCTTAGTTGTGCATTTCAATACAAAGTCATTTTTGTATTATTTTTACAGCACTCTTCTTAGTCAAAGGTTTTTTAGCTGGTGTAATAGGAGGCGTTGTTGGCTCAGATGGTCTTTTAACTGGAGACTTGGGTTCTGGAGTGCTTTGTGTCTCTGTGACACAGAGGACAGGGTTGATTTCATCGATATTCACTTCAAATAAATCCTCATCACTGGGATGAGCGGATGAAGCGTTTTCAATATTGGTGACTTCCAAACAGTTATTATATGTTAAAGTCAGTTCATCGGAGGATAGAAAGAGTTCTTCTATATCTTGTGAATCACAAGTTGACAGTTCAAGTTCTGGTGCTATGAATTTTGACAAAGTTGAGTTCGAAACCGTAAGAGAAGTTATTTGACTGTCTTGATTTATCTCAATTATTCCATTGCATTTTGTTATATAGCTTTTTGTGTTCCGTAGAATTTTGCAAGTCGGGCAACGGTGAAATTGCTGTTTGATGTTGAATTGTTCTTGTGATTTGTGGCATTTTGGACATTGTTTTTTAATGTTTATTTGCACCCCTATTGGCTTTTGTTTCACCACTGTATTAGGTAGAGAGGGTTCTTTACTGATTTTAGGGCCTTGACCAGGTGGGAAAACTTGGTCCTGTGCAATAGGTTCCATGGTTGTTTTCAGGGTTGTTGTGAGGCTCTTAAGGCTGTTGTACAGTCTAGTTTTAAGATTGGTAAAGGTGTAGGAGTTACCTAGTTGCAGTTTTGAAACTTGGTTTTCCCAAAGAGTAAGTTGAATTTCTCCAGATGGATCTTGCAAGGAACATTCTTGGATCTCACAGTCTGTACCCCAGGCCTTTACAGTAGTTGCGTTGTTTAGCTTGCATACTGTTGCAGATATTTTAGTGATCTGAAAATTTAAAGAAAATCGTACATGTACAATCAAAAATATACATCAATAAACATGATTACAAGGGAAATGTATACAACTGCTGTTGTGGTCATAAGAAGAGGAAATAGCCAAACTTTTCCACACATTAACCAATTTGAAACGCATTAATCATGTTTGTAAAGCATCTAGCAAAGATAACTGAGAAGCAGAGTAATCTTTGCCTGTGCATCTGAAAAATCTTTCACATTTTAGCATTTTTTTGAACGTCAGGCTACTTTAAAATGTTTTTCTCCCCATAAAAACGATTTTGCACAATCTACAGAGGGCTAATATATGTGATTGTACTACTCTCCAGAGCATTACTACAACAAGTAAACAACCCTGTAGGCTATTTACACAGTGAGAAGGTTGAAAAAAAAACAGCTTACCAATTGTCGTGATCCCAGAGTTTTTGCTTCTTCTACAGTGAGTTTTTCTATCTCTTTTGGTGGTTTGTGGGGAAATGTAGATGTTGCGACTTCCACAGCAGTACTCCGATCACACTGAATGAAATATTCAGAATTATTGAGGCCTAAAGAATGAAAAAAGTGAGAATTGATATGGGCTTGTTTGTACAATGAATTTGAAAGGAATACGATTACTGAAAGTTTATCAGATAGAAAACAGGATTAAATAGCTAGACTACCACTTACTTGGCTTTTTTGTTATGTTTGACAGTTTAACCGCTGTCCGATTTAATGCTAATGTTGTCCAAGTTTGATGTTTTTCGTGCGCAAAGATGACAGCTTGGTGATATTCACTGCGACCTGTTTGCAAAGTTGCATTAAAAAACTTTGAGTTTGTTCTAGACAGTTGCACTCTGGAAACTGCATGAATGTAAACATAAATGCAGTTGTCAGATTCACTGGTCTCTGGTCCATTTAAATATTTGTTCATTTTTGCTGTTGCATGAAAAAAGAGGTTTGCAAGTGGTGTGATTTATAGTAGATTAGGCCTACTAGAACAGAAATTGACAATGCTTGGTATGCAATTAACAAACGATTCAATTAGGGTGATTGCAGGAATTAGTAATACATTCATCAAATTGCTGAGTTAATCATTTTAGAATTGGGAAGCTTGGTTTAGTGGAGGCAAGAAATGGATCTGAAAGTCTGCTGGAAATAATTGAAAGGTAAATTTACTTGTATAATGCCTTTTAGGGATGGAGAAATGAAGCCTCTTGAACTTAATTAAGCTTTACTCTGATTGTTTTGGGAAAATATTCAAAGCATCAGGAGCAGCAATAAACCTGGAGTGCAGCTTTGTGTATAATGATAGTGTATTGTTTGATGTGTAATGATATTTTGTTGCTTATTTGAGAATAAATAATTGTATACATTATGTAAATTCTTTAGGTTAGCTTTTACTAGTCTTTTTGGCAATATACCTCAACTAATTGATGTTGATCCAAATAATGTACTGTTAGAATAGTAACTATTTGTAATTTAACATTCATGTAGTAACTAATTAACTTCTATTTACAATTACAATTTATTTTTTAAAACAATTCTTAATGTTAGATAATACAAAAATGTTCATGTATTTTAATGTGATTTTATGGTTTACTATTATGATAAAATTACTTTTATTTATTGTCCACATGACGAGAAGGAAAAACTGATATTCAAGTCACTAAGTAAGTCTAATGTTTATGGGACTTAAAATAATTAAAAGATATGCATATGTACACATTCAAATGTTTAATGTCAGATCAGTTAATATTGTGGAGTTGGTCAAACCATTTCTTGTATGGAATTGAAAGTATTCTTTACTATATACTTTGCAATAAAATGTTGCCAGTGGTTGATCAATTGAATAGGCATTTGTGTTCTGTTTGAAGCTTTATGTATTTAACTTGAAATGTAAAAAAGGCAGCACAATTTAAAAAAATAGAGGTTTACCTAGACCACCACAAACATCTTATCATACCCTTCTGCTCTCCAGTTCACTACTTTACACACAATGCACAAACACATATATGAAGTTGAGAATTAACACATGGAGGCAAAAAAAAAAAGAGGATACGACTATACATAGGAAGAAAACAACCAATTTATGTAACTGCTTACAATGCAATTAGAATAGTTGAAAGTCAATGACTGCTCATTTGTTCACAAACCTTTCTGGATATTTAAGACTTCAGGTAAGAATCAACATAGAATGAACAAAAACACATTTCTAATCCCAAAAGAAAGATTACAACAATGCTTATCTGGATAATAAAGGAATTGAAATGACAACTTAACACATTTTTTTTTTAAATTAAAGTTGTCCCACATGGGGCTTGAACCCACTATCTCTGGGTCAGATATCTGTCACTCATCTCATTGCACCACTTGGAAGTTGTGTTTTGGCCAAGATGCAGAAGATCCATAGTTCAAGTGAGAAGCAACTCAAAATGAAGAATTTTTAAATAAATTATCTGTGTGTTCTATTCTACTAGCTCCTTCACCTGGAACAGAAGCAACTTGTCCACCACTTAAAGCCTTATGGTTTAGCCTGATAACTGAAGAGCCACATTAGAAAGAATGGCATCTGGCTAGCATGCTAACCAATTAGTATGCTAAGCTAACTAAGATAAGGCAACAAACACAGGCTAGGTCAACTGCAGAGAGGAAGATCTTTGGTATGGGGGCTACTATCAAAAACCTGTTCATCATTTCTGTGCAGCTCGGTCCAAAGATCATCTGATCACACGTTGGACTACTCACTACAAGTGTTTCATAATCAATTAATTTCATAATACACAATTTTAAAGTTGTCCCACACGGGACTCGAACCCACTATCTATGGGTTAGATGCCTGTCACTCATCTCGTTGAGCCACTTGCCAGACATGCATCTACACAGCTGCCGAAATTCAATATTTTCAAGAGAGAATCAAGTCAAAATTAAGAATTTTGAAGTAAATGGAGAACATTTTGTATTTAAAAAGTTTAGATTAAATCATCCAAAATTGGTCAGATTACTACTCATTACCATCACTACAAGTGTGCCAATTTTCTAACTTGTGGTTCATAGGGCTGCCATTGACTACCCTTCTGGAAGAAGAACAACAATGAATTGGACGTAAAAGCACTGCATGTTGTGTGTGGCAGCTTCAGATGAGATCATTCTTATGCACAATGCCTGGAACAGATGCAACTTCTGCATCTTTTCCTGCCACAGTACCTCATGCGGTCTGGGCACATGTCACACTGAGTGGCGAACCCACGACGCTGAACATCGGGATCCGTGGTGTAACACGTTGAGCTAATCACTCATGCACGTTCACCAGCCTGCTGAGTAGAGGTTTCAGTGTGAGAATGAGTTCACAAAAAGTTCCATGACATGTTAACCAGATAAGCATGCTAAGCTAGCTTAATGCTAATTTAGCTTATAACGTGGTACATCCAATCCTGGCAAAATAGATATCGTCGGATTCGACATGATGCAAGGAATCGATAGACACCAATTTTATGATTTTGTGACAAATTGTTCACAAGTTACAGCCTCTTAGCCAATTTTGGGTTGACCTTGTTAAATTTGTGACATCATAACTTTTTTATTACAGTATAGCAAAAAAATCGGGAACAGTACTTTTATGCGGCTCGGTCCGAAGATCATTTGAGCAAATTTTGGACAATTTTGGACAAATTTTGAAGGAGGAGTAGCGAAAAAACTGTTTTACATTCGCTCCAATATGGCGGCCAGTCACATTGTTGGAAAATGACAAATGAGATATCGTCTAAATCGGCATAAACCAAGGAACATAATGTCATAAAGAACTCAAAATTTGAACAATATTTTCAAATGTTATAAGCGTTTTTTCAAAAAACAATGATATATCTGGAACACTAGGTGGCGCTGTGATCAAACTTCTCATGTCGCTTTAGGACATGGTGTCGGTCATCCCTACCAAATTGTGTGCTGATATGTCAAATAGTTTAAAAGATATTGCAATTTATGACAAAATTCAAAATGGCGGACACGTGGTACATCCCATCATGGCAAAATCGATATCCACGGATTCGGCATGACGCAAGGAATCCATAGATACCACAATTATGAATTTCTGACAAACTGTTGAAAAGTTATTGGCCAAAATAGCAATTTGTCATATCTCATGACCCGTAGGTGGCGCTATTCCCAACTTTGGCATGGGACCTCAGAACATGCTTCCGATGAAGTGTACCAATTTTCGTTTCCATTGATCAAACTTTGGCCGAGATACAGCCTCTTAGCCAATTTTGGGTGGACCTCGTTAAGTTTGTGACATTATAACTTTTTTTTTCCAGTATAACAAAAAAATCGGGAACAGTACTTTTATGCGGCTCAGTCTGAAGATCATTTGAGTGCATGTTTGGAGAAAATTGGACAAAATTTGAAGGAGGAGTAGCGAAATAACTGAATACTGTACATTTCAAAATGGCCACTACTGTAATGGGCGGGGTCTTAATGTAAGGTATTGGTTGTGATCAGCATGATGAGTGGAATCAGGTGTACTAAGTTTCATGTCTCTAGATCAAAGGGTTCAAAAGTTATAACCATTTCAATGTTGAATTTTTGAACTGGTGGTGGCGCTATAGAGTTGGTCCTAGAGGGTCAAAAATTGGTCCAATTACTATTCATTAGCATCACTACAAGTGTGCCAAATTTCATCATTTTCCTATGTACGGTTCATAGGGCTGCCATAGACTTCCATTTGCGGAAGAAGAAGAATAATAATAACTAGAATGTACATTTCCAGAAGAAAATGTGAAGTGGTGCTTGCAGTGGCAAAACTCGCCGCTCGGTTGCTAGCGTGCGGTTAGCTAGTTTTTACCAAGATGCTAGCATGATTAGCATGTTGCTAGCATCATGCTAGAATGATTAACATGTTGTTAGCATTATGCTAGCGTGATTAGCATGTTGCTAGCATGATTAGCATGTTGCTAGCATGATTAGCATGTTGCTAGCATGATGTTAGCATGATTAGCATTTTGCTAGCATGTTGATAGCATGATGCTAGCATGATTAGCATGTTGCTAGCATGATGCTAGCATGATTAGCATGTTGCTAGCATGATGCTAGCATGATTAGCATGTTGCTAGCATGATTAGCATGTTGCTAGCATCATGCTAGCATGATTAGCATGTTGTTAGCATCATGCTAGCATCATGCTAGCATGATTAGCATGTTGTTAGCATCATGCTACCAACATGCTAGCATGATTAGCATGTTGTTAGCATGATGCTAGCAAAAATAAGCATGTTGCAAACATGTTTTAGGTAGATGCTATCATGATTAGCATATTGCTAGCATCATGCTAGCATGATTAGCATGATGCTAGCATGGTTGCTAAGGTGTTACTAGGGGGTTGCTAGGGTATTATGGGTGGTTGCTAGGGCGTTGCTAGGCGGTTGCTAGGGTGTTCTGGGTGGTTGCTAGGGTGTTGTTAGGCGGTTGCTAGGTTGTTCTGAGTGGTTGCTAGGGTGTTGCTAGGTGGTTGCTATGGTATTCTGAGTGGTTGCTAGGGTGTTGCTAGGTGGTTGCTATGGTATTCTGGGTGGTTGCTAGGGTGTTGCTAAGCGGTTGCTAGGGTGTTCTGGGTGGTTGCTAGGGTGTTGCTAGGCGGTTGCTAGGGTGTTCTGAGTGGTTGCTAGGGTGTTGCTAGGTGGTTGCTAGGGTATTCTGGGTGGTTGCTAGGGTGTTGCTAGGCGGTTGCTAGGGTGTTCTGGGTGGTTGCTAGGGTGTTGCTAGGCGGTTGCTAGGGTGTTCTGAGTGGTTGCTAGGGTGTTGCTAGGGTGTTGCTAGGGTGTTCTGGGTGGTTGCTAGGTGGTTGCTAGGGTGTTTTGGGTGGTTGCTAGGGTGTTGCTAGGGTGTTCTGAGTGGTTGCTAGGGTGTTGCTAGGGTGTTGCTAGGCGGTTGTTAGGGTGTTCTGGGTGGTTGCTAGGCGGTTGCTAGGGTGTTCTGGGTGGTTGCTAGGGTGTTGCTAGGGGGTTGCTAGGGTGTTTTGGGTGGTTGCTAGGGTGTTGCTAGGCGGTTGCTAGGGTGTTGTGAGTGGTTGCTAGGGTGTTGCTAGGTGGTTGCTAGGGTGTTCTGGGTGGTTGCTAGGGTGTTGCTAGGCGGTTGCTAGGGTGTTCTGAGTGGTTGCTAGGTGGTTGCTAGGGTATTCTGGGTGGTTGCTAGGTTGTTGCTAGGCGGTTGCTAGGGTATTCTGGGTGGTTGCTATGGTGTTGCTAGGCAGTTGCTAGGGTGTTTTAGGTGGTTGCTATGGTATTCTGGATGGTTGCTATGGTGTTACTAGGTGGTTGGTAGTGTTTACATTTGGTTACTATAGAGTTTTTATAATGTTCATGGCATGATTTAGCACTTAGCTAATCAATATTAGCATGTAGCTATTCACAGCTAGCATGTTTAGCATGTAGCAAGTCCTGTTTGCTAGCATGAGTCAAAAGAGCCAACCCCCATCTCTATACGATGTTCTGATGCAGAGATATAGGTCTTGCAAAATGGTTGCTAGGGTACTCCGTTTGGTTGCTAGGGAGTGGCTTGGCAGCTGCCAATCATGAAACTCCAAAGGCTGCTTGTCAGTATGAATGATATAAACCAACTCCCATGCCTCTGTGACATTCAGAATGGACGATATTCCTTTTTGGATTTTGGTTGCTAAGGTGCTCGACAATGGTTGCTAGGGCGTGGCTAGCAAGTGTTGAGGTGATTCATGATTGGCTGTTTGCTGGCCCGAGTCAAACGAGACCACCCTCATGTTTCTATGACAATTCAGTCCAGAGATATCCCTTCGATCTCTTTCAATGGAAGTCTATGGGAGTTGTTGCTAAGGTGCTCTAAATGGTTGCTAGGGCGTGGCTTGATAGCTTCACAATGATCCTGAGAGACTGATTGGTTGTCTGAGTAAAATGAGTCCGCCCCCTTGTCTCTATGACACTGTGACCCACAGCTATGTTCAATACAAAATCCCTATGTAATTTACCATAGTAGGAGAAACGCATGCATTTCATGGGCCGTCCTACACCATAGTAAGTCAATGGGGCAACTTTGGGCAGCTCCTGCCCCCCAGGGGTGCAACTTTTACCCCATTGTGTGGTATGTTCTTACAGAGTCTGTCAGCCTCTTCAAATGTGGCAAATTTCACGTTTCTGCGACATCCTCGTTCCGAGCTACGACTCGTCAAAGTTTTTCGCAATGTTAAGTCTATGGGATTTTTTTGGGCCGTTTTTCGCCCCTGGGGCGACCATCGTACCCCCGATCTCTTAGAAAAGTCATAGCACACCATTCCCGAACAGGCCGCACGTTTTGACACCTCATTCATGGGTCTGTGACAAAAACTGCGGGAGGAGTAGCGCGTCAAAAAGTGGCCAGAAGAATAAGAATAAGAAGAATAAGAATAACTAGAATGTACATTTCCAGAAGAAAATGTGAAGTGGTGCTTGCAGTGGCAAAACTCGCCGCTCGGTTGCTAGAGTGTGGTACATGATTGCATACGAGCCAACAACCATGTCTGTACGATGTTCTGGAGCTGAGATATGGCTTATTCATGTGTTCAGGTGGTTACTAGGGTACTCTATATGGTTGCTATGGTGTGCTTATACAGTTTATGAGATGATATTTAAAGACTAGTTGACAGTCTAAGTCAAAAAAGCCAAACTCCATATTTCTACTATTTTCTGGAGCTGAAATATCCCTTGGAAATATAGTTTAATGGTTGCTAGGGTGCCCCAAGTGGTTGTTAGGGGGCGAATATGAAGTTATTATGTCACTACTTATTGGCTGCTTTATAGGCCAAGTCAAAAGAGCCCAACCCCAAGTCTTTATGACCTTCTGGTCAAAAGATATGATATCACAAATTTTGTGCCAATGTTAAGCCTATGGGACTTTTTTTGGCCGATTTATCGCCTGCCGGACGAATATCGTACAACCGATCGCTTAGAAAAGTCATAGCACACCTCTCCTCAATGAACCGGTCGATTTGACACCTCACTCATGGGTCTACGACAAAAGCTGCGGGAGGAGTAGCGTGCCGAAGTTTTGTCTAGGTGAATAGTAATCACAACACTAGAATGTACATTTCCAGAAGAAAATGTGAAGTGGTGCTTGCAGTGGCAAAACTCGCCGCTCGGTTGCTAGGGTGTTGTTGGAGTTTGCTATGATGATGCAAGGCAGTTGCTAGGGTGTTCTGGGTGGTTGCTAGGTGGTTGCTAGGGTGTTCTGAGTGGTTGCTAGGGTGTTGCTAGGTGGTTGCTAGGGTATTCTGGGTGGTTGCTAGGGTGTTGCTAGGCGGTTGCTAGGGTGTTCTGGGTGGTTGCTAGGGTGTTGCTAGGTGGTTGCTAGGGTGTTCTGAGTGGTTGCTAGGGTGTTCTGGGTGGTTGCTAGGGTATTCTGGGTGGTTGCTAGGGTATTCTGGGTGGTTGCTAGGGTGTTGCTAGGCGGTTGCTAGGGTGTTCTGGGTGGTTGCTAGGGTGTTGCTAGGCGGTTGCTAGGGTGTTCTGAGTGGTTGCTAGGGTGTTGCTAGGGTATTCTGGGTGGTTGCTAGGGTGTTGCTAGGTGGTTGCTAGGGTGTTCTGTGCGGTTGCTAGGCGGTTGCTAGGGTATTCTGGGTGGTTGCTATGGTGTTGCTAGGCGGTTGCTAGGGTGTTTTGAGTGGTTGCTAGGCGGTTGCTAGGGTGTTCTGGGTGGTTGCTAGGGTGTTGCTAGGCGGTTGCTAGGGTGTTCTGGGTGGTTGCTAGGGCGTTGCTAGGGTGTTCTGGGTGGTTGCTAGGGTGTTCTGGGTGGTTGCTAGGGTGTTGCTAGGTGGTTGCTAGGGTGTTTTGAGTGGTTGCTAGGCGGTTGCTAGGGTGTTCTGGGTGGTTGCTAGGGTGTTGCTAGGCGGTTGCTAGGGTGTTCTGGGTGGTTGCTAGGGCGTTGCTAGGCAGTTGCTAGGGTGTTCTGGGTGGTTGCTAGGGTGTTGCTAGGGTAATTTGGGTGGTTGCTATGGTGTTACTAGGTGGTTGGTAGTTGTCAAAGATGGTTACTGTTGAGTTTGTAGCATTTTATTGGCATGATTTAGCACTTAGCTAATCAATATTAGCATGTAGCTATTCACTGCTAGTATGTGTAGCATGTAGCAAGTCCTGTTTGCTAGCATGAGTCAAAAGACCCAACCCCCATCTCTATACGATGTTCTGATGCAGAGATATTGGTCTTGCAAAACGGTTGCTAGGGTACTCTGTTTGGTTGCTAGGGAGTGGCTTGGCAGCTGCCAATCATGAAGCTCCAAAGTCAATGTGAATGTATAAACCAACCCCCATCTCTATACGATGTTCTGATGCAGAGATATTGGTCTTGCAAAATGGTTGCTAGGGTACTCTGTTTGGTTGCTAGGGAGTGGCTTGGCAGTTGCCAATCATGAAACTCCAAAGGCTTCTTGTCACTATGAATGATATAAACCAACTCCCACGCCTTTGTGACATTCAGAATGGAAGATATCCCTCATTGGATTTTGGTTGCTAAGGTGCTCGACAATGGTTGCTAGGGCGTGGCTAGGAAGTGTTGAGGTGATTCATGATTGGCTGTTTGCTGCCCCGAGTCAAACGAGACCACCCTCATGTTTCTATGACAATTCAGTCCAGAGATATCCCTTCGATCTCTTTCAATGGAAGTCTATGGGAGTTGTTGCTAAGGTGCTCTAAATGGTTGCTAGGGCGTGGCTTGATAGCTTCACAATGATCCTGAGAGACTGATTGGTTGTCTGAGTAAAATGAGCCCGCCCCCTTGTCTCTATGACACTGTGATCCAGAGTTATGTTCAATATAAAAGCGGTTTCTATGGTGTAGGACGGCCCATTTCATGGGCCGTCCTACACCATAGTAAGTCAATGGGGAAACTTTGGGCAGCTCCTGCCCCCCAGGGGTGCAACTTTTACCCCATTGTGTGGTATGTTCTTACAGAGTCTGTCAGCCTCTTCAAATGTGGCAAATTTCACGTTTCTGCGAAATTCACACTCTGAGCTATGACTCGTCAAAGTTTTTCGCAATGTTAAGTCTATGGGATTTTTTTGGGCCGTTTTTCGCCCCTGGGGCGACCATCGTACCCCCGATCTCTTAGAAAAGTCATAGCACACCATTCCCGAACAGGCCGCACGTTTTGACACCTCATTCATGGGTCTGTGACAAAAACTGCGGGAGGAGTAGCGCGTCAAAAAGTGGCCAGAAGAATAATAATAAGAAGAATAATAATAAGTATGTGAGATAACAATAGTGTTGCTTCGCCATAGGCAAGCACCACTAACTAGAATGTACATTTCCAGAAGAAAATGTGAAGTGGTGCTTGCAGTGGCAAAACTCGCCGCTCGGTTGCTAGAGTGTGGTACATTATTGCATACGAGCCAACAACCATGTCTGTACGATGTTCTGGTGCTGAGATATGGCTTATTCATGTGTTCAGGTGGTTACTAGGGTACTCTATATGGTTGCTATGGTGTGCTTATACAGTTTATGAGATGATATTTAAAGAGTAGTTGACAGTCTGAGTCAAAAAAGGCAAACTCCATGTTTCTACTATTTTCTGGAGCTGAGATATGGCTTGAATATGTTGTTTTATGGTTGCTAGGCTGCCCTAAGTGGTTGCTAGGGCGGCAATATGAATGTATTATGTCACTACTTATTGGCTGCTTGATAGGCCGAGTCAAAAGAGCCCAACCCCAAGTCTATATGACCTTCTGGTCAAAAGATATGATCTCACAAATTTTGTGCCAATGTTAAGTCTATGGGACTTTTTTCAGCCAATTATTTGCCCCTGGGGCAAACACCGTACCCCCGATCGGTAAGAAAAGTCACAGCACACCTCTCCTCAATAATCCGCACAATTTGACGCCTCACTCAGGGGTCTGTGATGTCGGCATGTATTTATTTACAGATAATTACTATGGAGTTTTATATGGAGTTTTTATAGAGTTTTTATAGAGATATTTAGTATGGCACTCGGCCTGCGGCCTCGTGCCTATGGCCTACGGTTGCTAGGGTGCTGTAACTGGTTGCTATGGTGTGGCTATGAAGATGTTAGGCCATTACTTATTGGCTGCTTGATAAAATAAATCCTCTGAGGGAGAGAGAGAGGGCCTGACAGCAGGGCTGTCAGGCCCTTTTCTGTGGGTGTGTGTGAAAGTGGCAGTTGAGATTTAAATTTCTGAAAATTCCGCAATGTTAAGTCAATGGGATTTTTTTGGCCGCTTTTTCGTCCGCTGTGCGAACATCGTACACCCGATCTCTTAGAAAAGTCATAGCACACCTCTCCTCAATGAGCCGGTCGATTTGACGCCTCACTCAGGTGTGTGTGACAAAAGCTGCGGGAGGAGTAGCGCGCCAAACTTTGTGTGGAATAATAAGAATAATAAGTATGCACAATAACACTAGTGTTGCTTTGCCATAGGCAAGCACCACTAACTAGAATGTACATTTCCAGAAGAAAATGTGAAGTGGTGCTTGCAGTGGCAAAATTCGCCGCTCGGTTGCTAGAGTGTGGCACATGATTGCATACGAGACAACAAACACGTCTGTACGATGTTCTGGTGCTGAGATATGGCTTATTCATGTGTTTGTAGGGTTACTAGGGTACCCTATATGGTTGCTATGGTGGGCTTATACAGTTTATTAGATGATATTAGAAGACTAGTTGACAGTGTGAGTCAAAAAAGTCGAACTCCACGTCTCTACGATTATCTGGAGCTGAAATATAGCTTGTAAATGTTGTTTTATGGTTGCTAGGGTGGCAAAAGTTGTTGCTAGGGCGTGGCCATGAAGTTGTTATGCCCCTACTTATTGGCTGCTTGATTGGCCGAATCAAAAGAGCCCAACCCCTAGTCTCTATGACCTTCTAGTCAAAAGATATGATCTCACAAATGTTGTGCCAATGTTAAGTCTATGGGAATTTTTTCGTCTGATTTATCGCCCACTGAACAAACATCGTACAATCGATCACTTAGAAAAGTCATAGCACACCTCTCCTCAATGAGCCGGTCGATTTGACACCTCATTCATGGGTGTACGACAAAAAATGCGGAAGAAGTAGCGTGCCGAAGTTTTGTCTAGGTGAATAGTAATCACAATACTAGAATGTACATTTCCAGAAGAAAATGTGAAGTGGTGCTTGCAGTGGCAAAACTCGCCGCTCGGTTGCTAGAGTGTGGCACATGATTGCATACGAGACAACAAACACGTCTGTACGATGTTCTGGTGCTGAGATATGGCTTATTTATGTGTTTGTATGGTTACTAGGGTACCCTATATGGTTGCTATGGTGTGCTTATAGAGTTTATGAGATGATATTTAAAGACTAGTTGACAGTCTGAGTCAAAAAAGCCAAACTCCATGTTTCTACCATTTTCTGGAGCTGAAAAATGACTTAGAAATGTAGTTTTATGGTTGCTAGGGTGGCATAAGTGGTTGCTAGGGCGTGGCCATGAAGTTGTTATGTCCCTACTTATTGGCTGCTTCATAAGCCGAGTCAAAAGAGCCCAACCCCAAGTCTCTAGGACCTTCTAGTCAAAAGATATGATCTCACAAATTTTGTGCCAATGTTAAGTCTATGGGACTTTTTTACCCAATGATTTGCCCCTGGGGCGAACACCGTACCCCTGATCGCTAAGAAAAATCATACCACACCTCTCCTCAATAATCCGCACAATTTGACGCCTCAATCAGGGGTGTGTGATGTCGGCGTGTATTTTTTAACAGATAATTACTGTGGAGTTTTTATTTGGAGTTTTTATAGAGTTTTATAGAGTTTTTATAGAGTTATTTAGTATGGCACTCGGCCTGCGGCCTCGTGCCTATCACCCACGGTTGCTAGGGTGCTGTAACTGGTTGCTATGGTGTGGCTTTGAAGATTTAGGGCCATTACTTATTGGCTGCTTGATAAAATAAATCCTCTGAGGGAGAGAGAGGGCCTGACAGCAGGGCTGTCAGGCCCTTTTGTGTCTGTGTGTGTGAAAGTGACAGTTGAGATTCGAATTTCTGAAAATTCCGCAATGTTAAGTCAATGGGATTTTTTTGGCCGCTTTTTCGTCCGCTGTGCGAACATCGTACACCCGATCTCTTAGAAAAGTCATAGCACACCATTCCCGAACAGGCCGCACGTTTTGACACCTCATTCATGGGTCTGTGACAAAAACTGCGGGAGGAGTAGCGCGTCAAAAAGTGGCCAGAAGAATAATAAGAAGAAGAAGAATAATAAGTATGTGAGATAACAATAGTGTTGCTTTGCCATAGGCAAGCACCACTAACTAGAATGTACATTTCCAGAAGAAAATGTGAAGTGGTGCTTGCAGTGGCAAAACTCGCCGCTCGGTTGCTAGGTTGTCGTACATGATTGCATACGAGCCAACAACCATGTCTGTACGATATTGTGGAGCTGAGATATGGCTTATTCATGTGTTTGTATGGTTACTAGGGTACCCTATATGGTTGCTATGGTGTGCTTATACAGTTTATAAGATGATATTTAAACACTAGTTGACAGTCTGAGTCAAAAAAGGCAAACTCCCTTTTTCTACTATTTTTTTAGAGCGGAGATATGGCTTGAATATGTTGTTTTATGGTTGCTAGGCTGCCCTAAGTGGTTGTTAGGGCGCGAATATGAAGTTATTATGTCACTAATTATTGGCTGCTTGATAGGCCGAGTCAAAAGAGCCCAACCCCAAGTCTCTATGACCTTCTGGTGAAAAGATATGATATAACAAATTTTGTGCCAATGTTAAGTCTATGGGACTT
The DNA here is from genome assembly GCF_029890125.1 of Rhinichthys klamathensis goyatoka. Taxonomy (NCBI): domain Eukaryota; kingdom Metazoa; phylum Chordata; class Actinopteri; order Cypriniformes; family Leuciscidae; genus Rhinichthys; species Rhinichthys klamathensis. The sequence goes on from NW_026607023.1 coordinate 487,163, forward strand.
TTTTCGGCCGATTTATCGCCCGCCGGACGAACATCGTACAACCGATCGCTTAGAAAAGACATAGCACACCTCTCCTCAATGAACCGGTCGATTTGACACCTCATTCATGGGTCTACGACAAAAGGTGCGGGAGGAGTAGCGTGCCGAAGTTTTGTCTAGGTGAATAGTAATCACAATACTAGAATGTACATTTCCAGAAGAAAATGTGAAGTGGTGCTTGCAGTGGCAAAACTCGCAGTACGGTTGCAAGGGTGTTGTACATTATTGCATACAAGCCAAGAACCATGTCTGTACGGTGTTCTAGTGCTGAGATATGGCTCATTCATGTCTTTGTATGGTTACTAGGGTACTCTATATGGTTGCTATGGTGTGCTTATACAGTTTATGAGATGATATTTAAAGATTAGTTGACAGTCTGAGTCAAAAAAGGCAAACTCCATGTTTCTTCTATTTTCTGGAGCTGAAATATGGCTTGGAAATGTAGTTTGATGGTTGCTAGGGTGCCCTAAGTGGTTGCTAGGGCACGGCTATGAAGTTATTATTTCACTAGTTATCGGCTTCTTGATAGGCCGAGTCAAAAGAGCCCAACCCCAAGTCTCTATGACCTTCTGGTCAAAAGATATGATCTCACAAATTTTGTGCCAATGTTAAGTCTATGGGACTTTTTTCGGCTAATTTTTCGCCCGCCGAACGAACATCATACAACCGATCGCTTACAAAAGTCATAGCACACCTCTCCTCAATGAACCGGTCGATTTGACACCTCATTCATGGGTCTACGACAAAAGGTGCGGGAGGAGTAGCGTGCCGAAGTTTTGTCTAGGTGAATAGTAATCACAACACTAGAATGTACATTTCCAGAAGAAAATGTGAAGTGGTGCTTGCAGTGGCAAAACTCGCCGCTCGGTTGCTAGGTTGTTGTACATGATTGCATACGAGCCAACAACCATGTCTGTACGATGTTGTGGAGCTGAGATATGGCTTATACATGTGTTTGTATGGTTACTAGGGTACCCTATATGGTTGCTATGGTGTGCTTATACAGTTTATAAGATGATATTTAAAGACTAGTTGACAGTCTGAGTCACAAAATGCAAACTCCATGTTTCTACTATTTTCTGGAGCTGAAATATGGCTTGGAAATGTAGTTTTATGGTTGCTAGGGTGCCCTAAGTGGTTGCTAGGGCATGGCTATGAAGTTATTATGTCATAACTTATTGGCTTCTCTATGGGCTGAGTCAAAAGAGCCCAACCCCAAGTCTCTATGACCTTCTGGTCAAAAGATATGATCTCACAAATTTTGTGCCAATGTTAAGTCTATGGGACTTTTTTTGTCCAATTTATCGCCCGCCGGACGATCATCGTACAACCGATCGCTTAGAAAAGACATAGCACACCTCTCCTCAATGAGCCGGTCGATTTGATACCTCATTCATGGGTCTACGAGAAAACGTGCGGGAGGAGTAGCGTGCCGAAGTTTTGTCTAGGTGAATAGTAATCACAATACTAGAATGTACATTTCCAGAAGAAAATGTGAAGTGGTGCTTGCAGTGGCAAAACTCGCCGCTCGGTTGCTAGAGTGTGGCACACGATTGCATACGAGACAAAAAACACGTCTGTACGATGTTCTGGTGCTGAGATATGGCTTATTTATGTGTTTGTATGGTTACTAGGGTACCTTATATGGTTGCTATGGTGTGCTTATACAGTTTATTAGATGATATTAGAAGACTAGTTGACAGTCTGAGTCAAAAAAGCCGAACTCCACGTCTCTACGATTTTCTGGAGCTGAAATATAGCTTGTAAATGTTGTTTTATGGTTGCTAGGGTGGCATAAGTGGTTGCTAGGGCGTGGCCATGAAGTTGTTATGCCCCTACTTATTGGCTGCTTGATAGGCCGAGTCAAAAGAGCCCAACCCCAAGTCTCTGTGACCTTCTAGTCAAAAGGTATGATCTCAAAAATGTTGTGCCAATGTTAAGTCTATGGGAATTTTTTCGTCCGATTTATCGGCTGCTGAACGAACATCGTACAACCGATCACTTAGAAAAGTCATAGCACACCTCTCCTCAATGAGCCGGTCGATTTGACACCTCATTCATGGGTCTACGACAAAAAATGCGGGAGGAGTAGCGTGCCGAAGTTTTGTCTTGGTGAATAGTAATCACAATACTAGAATGTACATTTCCAGAAGAAAATGTGAAGTGGTGCTTGCAGTGGCAAAATTCGCAGCTCGGTTGCTAGAGTGTGGCACACGATTGCATACGAGACAAAAAACACGTCTGTACGATGTTCTGGTGCTGAGATATGGCTTATTTATGTGTTTGTATGGTTACTAGGGTACCTTATATGGTTGCTATGGTGTGCTTATACAGTTTATTAGATGATATTAGAAGACTAGTTGACAGTCTGAGTCAAAAAAGCCGAACTCCACGTCTCTACGATTTTCTGGAGCTGAAATATAGCTTGTAAATGTTGTTTTATGGTTGCTAGGGTGGCATACGTGGTTGCTAGGGCGTGGCCATGAAGTTGTTATGCCCCTACTTATTGGCTGCTTGATAGGCCGAGTCAAAAGAGCCCAACCCCAAGTCTCTGTGACCTTCTAGTCAAAAGATATGATCTCACAAATGTTGTGCCAATGTTAAGTCTATGGGAATTTTTTCGTCCGATTTATCGGCTGCTGAACGAACATCGTACAACCGATCACTTAGAAAAGTCATAGCACACCTCTCCTCAATGAGCCGGTCGATTTGACACCTCATTCATGGGTCTACGATAAAAAATGCGGGAGGAGTAGCATGCCGAAGTTTTGTCTTGGTGAATAGTAATCACAATACTAGAATGTACATTTCCAGAAGAAAATGTGAAGTGGTGCTTGCAGTGGCAAAACTCGCCGCTCGGTTGCTAGGGTGTGGTACATGATTGCATACGAGCCAACAAACATGCCTGTACGATGTTCTGGTGCTGAGATATGGTATTATTAGCATGTTGCTAGCATCAAACTGGTTGCTAGGGTATCCTGGGTGGTTGCTAGGCGGTTGCTAGGGTGTTCTGGGTGATTGCTAGGGCGTCGCTAGGCTGTTGCTAGGGTGTTCTGGGTGGTTGCTAGGGTGTTGCTAGGGTAATCTTGGTGGTTGCTATGGTGTTACTAGGTGGTTGGTAGTTGTCATAGATGGTTACTATGGAGTTTGTAGCATTTTCTTGGCATGATTTAGCACTTAGCTAATCAATATTAGCATGTAGCTATTCACTGCTAGCATGTGTAGCATGTAGCAAGTCCTGTTTGCTACCATGAGTCAAAAGAGCCAACCCCCATCTCTATACGATGTTCTGATGCAGAGATATTGGTCTTGCAAAACGGTTGCTAGGGTACTCTGTTTGGTTGCTAGGGAGTGGCTTGGCAGCTGCCAATCATGAAGCTCCAAAGTCAATGTGAATGTATAAACCAACCCCCATCTCTATACGATGTTTTGATGCAGAGATATAGGTCTTGCAAAATGGTTGCTAGGGTACTCTGTTTGGTTGCTAGGTAGTGGCTTGGCAGCTGCCAATCATGAAACTCCAAAGGCTTCTTGTCAGTATGAATGATATAAACCAACTCCCACGCCTTTGTGACATTCAGAATGGAAGATATCCCTCTTCGGATTTTGGTTGCTAAGGTGCATGACAATGGTTGCTAGGGAGGGGTTAGGATGTGTTGAGGTGATTCAGGATTGGCTGTTTGCTGCCCCGAGTCAAACGAGACCACCCTCATGTTTCTATGACTCTTATATCCTGAGATATCCCTTTGATCTGTTTCAATGGAAGTCTATGGAACTTGTTGCTAAGGAGCTCTAAATGGTTGGTAGGGCGTGGCTTAATAGCTTCACAATGATCCTGAGAGACTGATTGGTCGTCTGAGTAAAATGAGTCCGCCCCCTTGTCTCTATGACACTGTGACCCACAGCTATGTTCAATACAAAATCCCTATGTAATTTACCATAGTAGGAGAAACGCATGCATTTCATGGGCCGTCCCACACCATTGTAAGTCAATGGGGAAACTTTGGGCAGCTCCTGCACCCCAGGGGTGCAACTTTTACCCCATTGTGAGGTATGCTCTTACAGAGCCTGTCAGCCTCTTCAAATGTGGCAAATCACACGTTTCTGTGAAATCCTCGTTCGGAGCTATGAGTCGTCAAAGTTTGTCGCAATGTTAAGTCTATGGGATTTTTTGGAAGTTTATTCGCCCCTGGGGCGAACATCGTACCCCCGATCTCTTATTAAAAGTCATAGGACACTTCTCTTCAATAGGCTGCACGATTTGATGCCTCATTAATGGGTCTGTGACAAAAGCTGCAGGCGGAGGAGTGCGCCAAAAATTTTTCCCGGAATAGTAAATGCTGTACTAGAAAATTTTCAATGGGAAAAATTTGGGCAGCTCCTGCCCCCAAGGGGTGCAACTTTTACCCCATTGTGAGGTATTTTCTTACAGAGCCTGTCAGCCTCTTCAAATGTGGTAAATCACAGGTTTCTGAGAAATCCGAGCTCTGAGCTATGACTCGTCAAAGTTTTTCGCAATGTTAAGTCTATGGGATTTTTTTGGGCCGTTTTTCGCCCCTGGGGCGACCATCGTACCCCCGATCCCTTATAAAAGTCATAGCACACCATTCCCGAACAGGCCGCACGTTTTGACACCTCATTCATGGGTCTGTGACAAAAACTGCGGGAGGAGTAGCGCGTCAAAAAGTGGCCAGAAGAATAATAATAAGAAGAATAATAATAAACCACCAATGGGGGTCAATGGGGAAAATTTGGGCCCCTCCTGCCCCCCAGGGGTGCAACTTTTACCCCATTGTGAGGTATTTTCTTACAGAGCTTGTCAGCCTCTTCAAATGTCGCAAATCACACGTTTCTGTGAAATCCTCGTTCGGAGCTATGAGTCGTCAAAGTTTGTCGCAATGTTAAGTCTATGGGATTTTTTGGAAGTTTGTTCGCCCCTGGGGCGAACATCGTACCCCCGATCGCTTTTAAAAGTCATAGCACACCTCTCCTCAATAGGCCGCACGTTTTCATGCCTCATTCGTGGGTCTGTGACAAAAGCTGCGGGAGGAGTAGCGCGTCAAACTTTTTGAAAAAGCAATAGTAATAGTGTTGCCTTGCTTTCAGCAAGCACCACTAACTAGAATGTACATTTCCAGAAGAAAATGTGAAGTGGTGCTTGCAGTGGCAAAACTCGCCGCTCGGTTGCTAGGGTGTGGTACATGATTGCATACGAGACAAAGAACACGTCTGTATGATGTTCTGGTGCTGAGATATGGCTTATTCATGTGTTCAGGTGGTTACTAGGGTACCCTATATGGTTGCTATGGTGTGCTTATACAGTTTATGAGATGATATTTAAAGACTAGTTGACAGTCTAAGTCAAAAAAGCTAAACTCCATGTTTCTACTATTTTCTGGAGCTAAAATATGGCTTGGAAATGTAGTTTGATGGTTGCTAGGGTGCCCTAAGTGGTTGCTAGGGCACGGCTATGAAGTTATTATATCACTACTTATTGGCTTCTTGATAGGCCGAGTCAAAAGAGCCCAACCCCAAGTCTATATGACCTTCTGGTCAAAAGATATGATCTCACAAATTTTGTGCCAATGTTAAGTCTATGGGACTTTTTTCAGCCAATTATTTGCCCCTGGGGCAAACACCGTACCCCCGATCGGTAAGAAAAGTCACAGCACACCTCTCCTCAATAATCCGCACAATTTGACGCCTCACTCAGGGGTCTGTGATGTCGGCATGTATTTATTTACAGATAATTACTATGGAGTTTTATATGGAGTTTTTATAGAGTTTTTATAGAGATATTTAGTATGGCACTCGGCCTGCGGCCTCGTGCCTATGGCCTACGGTTGCTAGGGTGCTGTAACTGGTTGCTAGAGTGTGGCTATGAAGATTTTAGGCCATTACTTATTGGCTGCTTGATAAAATAAATCCTCTGAGGCAGAGAAAGAGGGCCTGACAGCAGGGCTGTCAGGCCCTTTTCTGTGGGTGTGTGTGAAAGTGGCAGTTTGGATTTGAATTTTTGAAAATTCCGCAATGTTAAGTCAATGGGACTTTTTTGGCCGCTTTTTCGTCCGCTGTGCGAACATCGTACAGCCGATCGCTTAGAAAAGTCATACCACACCTCTCCTCAATGAGCCGGTCGATTTGACACCTCACTCAGGGGTCTGTGACAAAAGTTGTGGGAGGAGTAGCGCGCCAAACTTTTGTCCAGAAGAAGAAGAATAACTAGAAAAAGTTCGTCGAGACAAACTTTAAGTTGGCTTGTGAAAGTTTGGACCGCAAAGTTTGAAGAAGTTTAAATTAGTTTGAAGTTTAAATTAGTTCAAAGTAGTTTATAGTTTAACTTAGTTTAAAGTTTAAAGTAGTTTAAATTAATTTAAAGTTTAAATTAGTTTGAATTTTAAAGTAGTTTGAAGTTTAAATTAGTTTGAAAGTTAAAGTAGTTTAAAGTTTAAATAAGTTTGAATTTTAAAGTAGTTTGAAGTTTAAATTAGTTTAAAGTAGTTTAAAGTTTTAAATAGTTTAAAGTTCAAAGTAGTTTAAAGGTTAAAGTATAGTTTCAAGTAATTAAATGTTGCTAGGGTGTTTCTAGTGGGTTGCTAAGGTGTTGTGGGTGGTTGCTAGGTGGTTTCTAAGGTATTTTGAGTGGTTGCTAGGGTGTTCTGGGTGGTTGCTAGGGTGTTCTAGGGTATTTTAGGTGGTTGCTATGGTGTTGCTAGGGTGTTTTAAGGTATTTTGGGTGGTTGCTAGGGTGTTGTTAGGGTGTTCTAAGGTATTTTGGGTGGTTGCTATGGTGTTGCTAGGGTGTTCTGAGGTATTTCGGGTGGTTGCTAGGGTGTTGCTAGGGTGTTCTAAGGTATTTTTGGTGGTTGCTAGGGTGTTGCTAGGGTGTTCTAAGGTATTTTGGGTGGTTGCTATGGTGTTGCTAGGGTGTTCTAAGTTATTTTGGGTGGTTGCTAGGGTGTTCTAAGGTATTTTGGGTGGTTGCTAGGGTGTTGCTAGGGTGTTATAAGGCATTTTGGGTGGTTGCTAGGGTGTTCTAAGGCATTTTGGGTGGTTGCTAGGGTGTTGCTAGGGTGTTCTAAGGTATTTTTGGTGGTTGCTAGGGTGTTGCTAGGGTGTTCTAAGGTATTTTGGGTGGTTGCTATGGTGTTGCTAGGGTGTTCTAAGTTATTTTGGGTGGTTGCTAGGGTGTTCTAAGGCATTTTGGGTGGTTGCTAGGGTGTTGCTAGGGTGTTCTAAGGTATTTTGGGTGGTTGCTAGGGTGTTGCTAGGGTGTTCTAAGGTATTTTTGGTGGTTGCTAGGGTGTTCTGGGTGGTTGCTAGGGTGTTCTAAGGTATTTTGGGTGGTTGCTAGGGTGTTCTGGGTGGTTGCTATGGTGTTGCTATGGTGTTCTAAGGTATTTTGGGTGGTTGCTAGGGTGTTGCTAGGATGTTCTGATGTATTTCGGGTGGTTGCTAGGGTGTTGCTAGGGTGTTCTAAGGTATTTTGGGTGGTTGCTATGGTGTTGCTAGGGTGTTCTAAGGTATTTTGGGTGGTTGCTAGGGTGTTGCTAGGGTGTCATAAGGCATTTTGGGTGGTTGCTAGGGTGTTCTAAGGTATTTTGGGTGGTTGCTAGGGTGTTCTGGGTGGTTGCTAGGGTGTTTCTAAGTTATATTATGTGGTTGCTAGGGTGTTTTAAGGTATTGTGGGTGGTTGCTATGGTGTTGCTAGGGTGTTCTAAGGTATTTCAGTTGGTTTCTAGGGTGTTCTGGGTGGTTGCTATGCAGTTGCTAGAGTGTTCTGGGTGTTTGCTATGGTGAACTATTTATGAGTTTAAAAGTTCATAAGTGTATGAATTCATGAGAGTTCATACGTGTATGAATTAATGCATTTATAAGTTCATGAGTTTATAAGTGTATGAATTTATGAGTTTAGAGTTTATAAGTTTAAATGAGTAAGAGTTCAGAGTTTATTAATTTATGAGTTTGAGTTCATAAGTGTATGAATTCATGAGTTTATAAGTGTATGAGTTTATAAGTGTACGAGTTTATGAGTTTAAAGTTTAAATTAGTTTGAAGTTTAAAGTTTAAATAAGTTTGAAGTTTAAAGTTTAAATAAGTTTGAAGTTTAAATTAGTTTGAAGTTTAAAGTTTAATTTAGTTTGAAGTTTAATTTAGTTTAAAGTAGATAGATAGATGGATAAGTGTCATAGATAGATGAGTTTATTAGTTTGAATGAGTCTCATTGGCTCATATAGTGTATAGAATGGCAGTTTGATTCAGTCTAGGGTTTCAAGGGATTTACATTTGAATTTTTGACAGTTGGGGAGTTTGAAAATCTGAAGATTCCGCAATGTAAAGTCAATGGGAGTTTTTTCCGACTTTGATCGTCATTTTTAGGAAAACCGTAAGTCCGATCAGTTAGAAAAGATATAGCATACCGAGTCAGAACAGTTTGAGTGTCCGTGCCGAGTTTGGAGTATGTGGAGTTAAAGCTCTAGGAGGAGTAGCAGTTGTAAATTTTGAGTAAGAAGAATAATAATAATAATAATAATAATAAGTTTAAATACAACATCAGTAAGTTGGCTCTCACAAGCCAACTTAATAAGTATGCAAGAGAACACTAGTGTTGCTTTGCTTTCAGCAAGCACCACTAACTAGAATGTACATTTCCAGAAGAAAATGTGAAGTGGTGCTTGCAGTGGCAAAACTCGCCGCTCGGTTGCTAGCGTGCGGTTAGCTAGTTTTTACCAAGATGCTAGCATGATTAGCATGTTGCTATTATCATGCTAGCATGATTAGCATGTTGTTAGCATTATGCTAGCATTATTAGCATGTTGCTAGCATGATTAGCATGTTGCTAGCATGATGTTAGCATGATTAGCATTTTGCTAGCATGTTGCTAGCATGATGCTAGCATGATTAGCATGTTTCTAGCATGTTGCTAGCATGATTAGCATGTTGCTAGCATGATGATTAGCATGTTGCTAGCATGATGCTAGCATGATTAGCATTTTGCTAGCATGTTGCTAGCATGATTAGCATGTTGCTAGCATGATGCTAGCATGATTAGCATGTTGCTAGCATGATGATTAGCATGTTGCTAGCATGATGCTAGCATGATTAGCATTTTGCTAGCATGTTGCTAGCATGATTAGCATGTTGCTAGCATGATTAGCATGTTGTTAGCATCATGCTAGCATGATTGGCATGTTGTTAGCATCATGCTACCAACATACTAGCATGATTAGCATGTTTACTAGCATGATGTTAGCATGATTAGCATTTTGCTAGCATGTTGCTAGCATGATGCTAACATGATTAGCATGTTTATAGCATGTTGCTAGCATGATTAGCATGTTGCTAGCATGATGCTAGCATGATTAGCATGTTGCTAGCATGTTGCTAGCATGATTAGCATGTTGCTAGCATGATGCTAGCATGATTAGCATGTTGTTAGCATGTTGCTAGCATGATTAGCATGTTGCTAGCATGATGCTAGCATGATTAGCATGTTGTTAGCATCATGCTAGCATGATTAGCATGTTGTTAGCATCATGCTACCAACATACTAGCATGATTAGCATGTTTACTAGCATGATGTTAGCATGATTAGCATTTTGCTAGCATGTTGCTAGCATGATGCTAACATGATTAGCATGTTTATAGCATGTTGCAAGCATGATTAGCATGTTGCTAGCATGATGCTAACATGATTAGCATGTTGCTAGCATGATGCTAGCATGATTAGCATGTTGTTAGCATCATGCTACCAACATGCTAGCATGATTAGCATGTTGCTAGCATGATGCTAGCAAAAATAAGCATGTTGCAAACATGTTTTAGGTAGATGCTAGCATGATTAGCATATTGCTAGCATGATGCTAGCATGTTTAGCATGTTGCTAGCATGATGCTAGCATGGTTGCTAAGGTGTTACTAGGTGGTTGCTAGGGTATTATGGGTGGTTGCTAGGGCGTTGCTAGGCGGTTGCTAGGGTTTTTGGCTGGTTGCTATGGTGTTGCTAGGCGGTTGCTAGGGTGTTCTGGGTGGTTGCTAGGGTGTTGCTAGGCGGTTGCTAGGGTGTTCTGAGTGGTTGCTAGGGTGTTGCTAGGCGGTTGCTAGGGTATTCTGGGTGGTTGCTAGGGTGTTGCTAGGCAGTTGCTAGGGTGTTCTGGGTGGTTGCTAGGGTGTTGCTAGGCGGTTGCTAGGGTGTTCTGAGTGGTTGCTATGGTGTTGCTAGGGTATTCTGGGTGGTTGCTAGGGTGTTGTTAGGTGGTTGCTAGGGTATTCTGGGTGGTTGCTATGGTGTTGCTAGGCGGTTGCTAGGGTGTTTTAGGTGGTTGCTATGGTATTCTGGATGGTTGCTATGGTGTTACTAGGTGGTTGGTAGTGTTCACATTTGGTTACTATAGAGTTTTTATAATGTTCATGGCATGATTTAGCACTTAGCTAATCAATATTAGCATGTAGCTATTCACAGCTAGCATGTTTAGCATGTTGAAAGTCCTGTGTGCTAGCATGAGTCAAAAGACCCAACCCCCATCTCTATACGATGTTCTGATGCAGAGATGTAGGTCTTGCAAATTGGTTGCTAGGGTACTCTGTTTGGTTGCTAGGGAGTGGCTTGGCAGCTGCCAATGATGAAACTCCTAAGGCTGCTTGTCAGTATGAATGATATAAACCACCCCCCATCTCTATACGATGTTCTGATATAGAGATGTAGGTCTTGCAAAATGGTTGCTAGGGTACTCTGTTTGGTTGCTAGGGAGTGGCTTGGCAGCTGCCAATCATGAAACTCCAAAGGCTGCTTGTCAGTATGAAAGATATAAACCAACTCCCATGCCTCTGTGACATTCAGAATGGACGATATTCCTCTTTGGATTTTTGTTGCTAAGGTGCTCGACAATGGTTGCTAGGGCGTGGCCAGTAAGTGTTGAGGTGATTCAGGATTGGCTGTTTGCTGCCCCGAGTCAAACGAGCCCACCCTCATGTTTCTATGACAATTCAGTCCAGAGATATCCCTTCGATCTCTTTCAATGGAAGTCTATGGGAGTTGTTGCTAAGGTGCTCTAAATGGTTGCTAGGGCGTGGCTTGATAGCTTCACAATGATCCTGAGAGACTGATTGGTTGTCTGAGTAAAATGAGCCCGCCCTCTTGTCTCTATGACACTGTGATCCAGAGTTATGTTCAATACAAAAGCGGTTTCTATGGTGTAGGACGGCCCATTTCATGGGCCGTCCTACACCATAGTAAGTCAATGGGGCAACTTTGGGCCCCTCCTGCCCCTCAGGGGTGCAACTTTTACCCCATTGTGTGGTATGTTCTTACAGAGCCTGTCAGCCTCTTCAAATGTGGCAAATTTCACGTTTCTGCGACATCCTCGTTCCGAGCTACGACTCGTCAAAGTTTTTCGCAATGTTAAGTCTATGGGATTTTTTTGGGCCGTTTTTCGCCCCTGGGGCGACCATCGTACCCCCGATCTCTTAGAAAAGTCATAGCACACCATTCCCGAACAGGCCGCACGTTTTGACACCTCATTCATGGGTCTGTGACAAAAACTGCGGGAGGAGTAGCGCGTCAAAAAGTGGCCAGAAGAATAATAATAAGAAGAAGAAGAAGAAGAAGAATAACTAGAATGTACATTTCCAGAAGAAAATGTGAAGTGGTGCTTGCAGTGGCAAAACTCGCCGCTCGGTTGCTACGGTGTGGTAAATGATTGCATACGAGCAAAGAACCATGTCTGTACGATATTCTGGTGCTGAGATATGGCTTATTCATGTGTTTGTATGGTTACTAGGGTACTCTATATGGTTGCTATGGTGTGCTTATACAGTTTATGAGATGATATTTAAAGACTAGTTGACAGTCTGAGTCAAAAAAGCCAAACTCCATGTTTCTACTATATTCTGGAGCTAAAATATGGCTTGTAAATGTAGTTTTATGGTTGCTAGGGTGCCCTAAGTGGTTGCTAGGGCGTGGCCATGAAGTTATTATGTCACTACTTATTGGCTTCTGGATAGGCCGAGTCAAAAGAGCCGAACCCCAAGTCTCTATGACCTTCTGTTCAAAAGATATGATCTCACAAATTTTGTGACAATGTTGTCTATGGGACTTTTTTTGGCAAATGTTTCGCCCGCCGGACGAACATCGTACAACCGATTGCTTAGAAAAGACATAGCACACCTCTCCTCAATGAACCGGTCGATTTGACACCTCACTCATGGGTCTACGACAAAAGGTGCAGGAGTGCCGAAGTTTTGTCTAGGTGAATAGTAATCACAACACTAGAATGTACATTTCCAGAAGAAAATGTGAAGTGGTGCTTGCAGTGGCAAAACTCGCCGCTCGGTTGCTAGGGTGTGGTACATGATTGCATACGAGCCAACAACCATGTCTGTACGACGTTCTAGTGCTGAGATATGGCTTATTCATGTGTTTGTATGGTTACTAGGGTACCCTATATGGTTGCTATGGTGTGCTTATACAGTTTATGAGATGATATTTAAAGACTAGTTGACAGTCTGAGTCAAAAAAGGCAAACTCCATGTTTCTACTATTTTCTGGAGCTGAGATATGGCTTGTAAATGTAGTTTTATGGTTGCTAGGGTGCCCTAAGTGGTTGCTAGGGCGTGGCCATGAAGTTATTATATCATTACTTATTGGCTTCTTGATAGGCCGAGTCAAAAGAGCCCAACCCCAAGTCTCTATGACCTTCTGGTCAAAAGATATGATCTCACAAATTTTGTGCTAATGTTAAGTCTATGGGAGTTTTTAAGGCCAATTTATCGCCCGCTGGATGATCATCATACACCCGAACGCTTAGAAAAGACATAGCACACCTCTCCTCAATGAACCGGTCGATTTGACACCTCATTCATGGGTCTACGACAAAAGATGCGGGAGGAGTAGCGTGCCGAAGTTTTGTCTAGGTGAATAGTAATCACAACACTAGAATGTACATTTCCAGAAGAAAATGTGAAGTGGTGCTTGCAGTGGCAAAACTCGCCGCTCGGTTGCTAGGGTGTGTATAGCTAGTTTTTAGTAAGATGCTAACAAAATAAGCATAATGATAGCATGATTAGCATGTTGCTAGCATCATGCTACCGTGTCTTTAGCATGATGCTAACATGATTAGCAGGTTGCTAGCATGTTTGTAGCTAGATGCTAGCATGATTAGCATGTTGCTAGCATCATGCTAGCATGATTAGCATGTTGCTAGCATTATGCTAGCATGATTAGCATGTTGCTAGCATTATGCTAGCATGATTAGCATGTTGCTAACATCATGTTAGCATGATTAGCATGTTTCTAGCATCATGCTAGCATGATTAGCATGTTGCTAGCATCATGCTAGCATGATTGGCATGTTGCTAGCATAATGCTAGCATGATTAGCATGTTTCTAGCATCATGCTAGCATGATTAGCATGTTTCTAGCATCATGCTAGCATGATTAGCATGTTGCTAGCATCATGCTAGCATGATTAGCATGTTGCTAGCATCATGCTAGCATGATTAGCATGTTGCTAGCATCATGCTAGCATGATTAGCATGTTTCTAGCATCATGCTAGCATGATTAGCATGTTGCTAGCATCATGCTAGCATGATTAGCATGTTGCTAGCATCATGCTAGCATGATTAGCATGTTGCTAGCATCATGCTAGCATGATTAGCATGTTGCTAGCATCATGCTAGCATGATTAGCATGTTTGTTAGCATGTTTGTAGTTAGATGTTAGCATTATTAGCATGTTGCTAGCATCATGCTAGCATGATTAGCATGTTGCTAGCATCATGCTAGCATGATTAGCATGTTGCTAGCATCATGCTAGCATGATTAGCATGTTGCTAGCATCATGCTAGCATGATTAGCATGTTGCTAGCATCATGCTAGCATGATTAGCATGTTTGCTAGCATGTTTTTAGCCAGATACTAGCAAGATTAGCATGTTGCTAGCATCATTTAGCACTTAACTAATCGATATTAGCATGTAGCTATTCACAGCTAGCATGTTTAGCATGTTGAAAGTCCTGTGTGTTAACATGAGTCAAAAGACCCAACCCCCATCGCAATACAATGTTCTGATGCTGAGATATAGCTGTTACAAAATGGTTGCTAGGGTACTCTGTTTGGTTGCTAGGGAGTGGTTTGGCAGCTGCCAATCATGAAACTCCAAAGGCTGCTTGTCAGTATGAATGATATAAACCAAACCCCATCGCGATACAATGTTCTGATGCTGAGATATAGCTGTTACAAAATGGTTGCTAGGGTACTATGTTTGGTTGCTAGGGAGTGGCTTGGCAGCTGCCAGTCATGAAACTCCAAAGGCTGCTTGTCAGTATGAATGATATAAACCAACTCCCATGCCTCTGTGACATTCAGAATGGAAGATATCCCTCTTTGGATTTTGGTTGCTAAGGTGCTCGACAATGGTTGCTAGGGCGTGGCTAGGAAGTGTTGAGGTGATTCAGGATTGGCTGTTTGCTGCCCCGAGTCAAACGAGCCCACCCTCATGTTTCTATGACTCTTATATTCTGAGATATCCCTTTGATCTGTTTCAATGGAAGTCTATGGAACTTGTTGCTAAGGAGCTCTAAATGGTTGCTAGGGCGTGGCTTGATAGCTTCACAATGATCCTGAGAGACTGATTGGCCGTCTGAGTAAAATGAGCCCGCCCCTTTGTCTCTACGACACTGTGATCCAGAGTTATGTTCAATATAAATGCGGTTTCTATGGTGTAGGACGGCCCATTTCATGGGCCGTCCTACACCATAGTAAGTCAATGGGGCAACTTTGGGCAGCTCCTGCCCCACAGGGGTGCAATTTTTACCCCATTGTGTGGTATATTCTTACAGAGCCTGTTAGCCTCTTTAAATGTGGTAAATTTCACGTTTCTGCGACATCCTCGTTCCGAGCTACAACTCGTCAAAGTTTGACGCAATGTTAAGTCTATGGGATTTTTCGGCCGGTTTTTCGCCCCTGGGGCGAACATCGTACCCCCGATCCCTTAGAAAAGTCATAGCACACCATTCCCGAACAGGCCGCACGTTTTGACACCTCATTCATGGGTCTGTGACAAAAACTGCGGGAGGAGTAGCGCGTCAAAAAGTGGCCAGAAGAATAAGAATAAGAATAAGAATAAGAATAAGAATAATAAGTATGTGAGATAACAATAGTGTTGCTTCGCCATAGGCAAGCACCACTAACTAGAATGTACATTTCCAGAAGAAAATGTGAAGTGGTGCTTGCAGTGGCAAAACTCGCCGCCCGGTTGCTAGGGTGTGGTACATTATTGCATACGAGCCAACAACCATGTCTGTACGATATTGTGGAGCTGAGATATGGCTTATTCATGTGTTTGTATGGTTACTAGGGTACCCTATATGGTTGCTATGCTGTGCTTATACAGTTTATGAGATGATATTTAAAGACTAGTTGACAGTCTGAGTCAAAAAAGGCAAACTCCACGTTTCTTCTATTTTCTGGAGCTGAGATATGGGTTGAATATGTTGTTATATGGTTGCTAGGCTGCCCTAAGTGGTTGCTAGGGCGCGAATATGAAGTTATTATGTCACTACTTATTGGCTGCTTGATAGGCAGAGTCAAAAGAGCCCAACCCCAAGTCTCTATGACCTTCTGGTGAAAAGATATGATCTCACAAATGTTGTGCCAATGTTAAGTCTATGGGACTTTTTTTGGCCGATTTATCGCCCGCCGGACGAACATCGTACAACCGATCACTTAGAAAAGTCATAGCACACCTCTCCTCAATGAACCGGTCGATTTGACACCTCACTCATGGGTCTACGACAAAAGGTGCGGGAGGAGTAGCGTGCCGAAGTTTTGTCTGGGTGAATAGTAATCACAACACTAGAATGTACATTTCCAGAAGAAAATGTGAAGTGGTGCTTGCAGTGGCAAAACTCGCCGCCCGGTTGCTAGGGTGTGGTACATTATTGCATACGAGCCAACAACCATGTCTGTACGATATTGTGGAGTTGAGATATGGCTTATTTATGTGTTTGTATGGTTACTAGGGTACCTTATATGGTTGCTATGGTGTGCTTATACAGTTTATTAGATGATATTAGAAGACTAGTTGACAGTCTGAGTCAAAAGAGCCGAATTCCACGTCTCTACGATTTTCTGGAGCTGAAATATAGCTTGTAAATGTTGTTTTATGGTTGCTAGGGTGGCATAAGTGGTTGCTAGGGCTTGGCCATGAAGTTGTTATGCCCCTACTTATTGGCTGCTTGATAGGCCGAGTCAAAAGAGCCCAACCCCAAGTCTCTGTGACCTTCTAGTCAAAAGATATGATCTCACAAATGTTGTGCCAATGTTAAGTCTATGGGAATTTTTTCGTCCGATTCATCGGCTGCTGAACGAACATCGTACAACCGATCACTTAGAAAAGTCATAGCACACCTCTCCTCAATGAGCCGGTCGGTTTGACACCTCATTCATGGGTCTACGACAAAAAATGCGGGAGGAGTAGCGTGCCGAAGTTTTGTCTTGGTGAATAGTAATCACAATACTAGAATGTACATTTCCAGAAGAAAATGTGAAGTGGTGCTTGCAGTGGCAAAACTCGCCGCTCGGTTGCTAGCGTGCGGTTAGCTAGTTTTTACCAAGATGCTAGCATGATTAGCATGTTGCTAACATCATGCTAGCATGATTAGCATGTTGTTAGCATTCTTTTAGCATTATTAGCATGTTGTTAGCATGATGCTAGCATGATTACCATTTTGCTAGCATGTTGCTAGCATGATGCTAACATGATTAGCATGTTGCTAGCATGATAAGCATGTTCCTAGCATCATGCTAGCATGATTAGCATGTTGTTAGCATCATGCTAGCATTATGCTAGCATGATTAGCATGTTGTTAGCATCATGCTAGCATCATGCTAGCATGATTAGCATGTTGTTAGCATCATGCTACCAACATGCTAGCATGTTGCTAGCAAAAATAAGCATGTTGCAAACATGTTTTAGCTAGATGCTAGTATGATTAGCATATTGCTAGCATCATGCTAGCATGTTTAGCATTTTGCTAGCATGGTTGCTAAGGTGTTACTAGGTGGTTGCTAGGGTATTTTGGGTGGTTGCTAGGGCGTTGCTAGGCGGTTGCTAGGGTGTTCTGGGTGGTTGCTATGGTGTTGCTAGGCGGTTGCTAGGGTATTCTGGGTGGTTGCTAGGGTGTTTTGGGTGGTTGCTAGGCGGTTGCTAGGGTGTTCTGGGTGGTTGCTAGGCGGTTGCTAGGGTGTTCTGGGTGGTTGCTAGGGTGTTCTGAGTGGTTGCTAGGGTGTTGCTAGGTGGTTGCTAGGGTGTTCTGGGTGGTTGCTAGGGTGTTGCTAGGCGGTTGCTAGGGTGTTCTGAGTGGTAGCTAGGGTGTTGCTAGGTGGTTGCTAGGGTGTTCTGGGTGGTTGCTATGGTGTTGCTATGCGGTTGCTAGGGTATTCTGGGTGGTTGCTAAGGTGTTTTGGGTGGTTGCTAGGCGGTTGCTAGGGTGTTCTGGGTGGTTGCTAGGGCGTTGCTAGGCGGTTGCTAGGGTGTTCTGGGTGGTTGCTATGGTGTTGCTATGCGGTTGCTAGGGTATTCTGGGTGGTTGCTAAGGTGTTTTGGGTGGTTGCTAGGCGGTTGCTAGGGTGTTCTGGGTGGTTGCTAGGGTGTTGCTAGGGGGTTGCTAGGGTGTTCTGGTTGGTTGCTAGGGTGTTGCTATGCGGTTGCTAGGGTGTTCTGGGTGGTTGCTAGGGTGTTGCTAGGTGGTTGCTAGGGTGTTCTGGGTGGTTGCTAGGGTGTTGCTAGGCGGTTGCTAGGGTGTTCTGGGTGGTTGCTAGGGGGTTGCTAGGTGGTTGCTAGGGTGTTTTGGGTGGTTGCTAGGGTGTTGCTAGGTGGTTGCTAGGGTGTTCTGGGTGGTTGCTAGGGTGTTGCTAGGCGGTTGCTAGGGTGTTCTGGGTGGTTGCTAGGGTGTTGCTAGGTGGTTGCTATGGTGTTCTGAGTGGTTGCTAGGGTGTTGCTAGGCGGTTGCTAGGGTGTTCTGGGTGGTTGCTAGGCGGTTGCTAGGGTATTCTGGGTGGTTGCTATGGTGTTGCTAGGCGGTTGCTAGGGTGTTTTGGGTGGTTGCTAGGGTGTTTTAGGTGGTTGCTATGGTATTCTGGATGGTTGCTATGGTGTTACTAGGTGGTTGGTAGTGTTCACATTTGGTTACTATAGAGTTTTTATAATGTTCATGGCATGATTTAGCACTTAGCTAATCAATATTAGCATGTAGCTATTCACAGCTAGCATGTTTAGCATGTAGCAAGTCCTGTTTGCTAGCATGAGTCAAAAGAGCCAACCCCCATCTCTATACGATGTTCTGATGCAGAGATATTGGTCTTGCAAAACGGTTGCTAGGGTACTCTGTTTGGTTGCTAGGGAGTGGCTTGGCAGCTGCCAATCATGAAGCTCCAAAGTCAATGTGAATGTATAAACCAACCCCCATCTCTATACGATGTTTTGATGCAGAGATATAGGTCTTGCAAAATGGTTGCTAGGGTACCTTGTTTGGTTGCTAGGGAGTGGCTTGGCAGCTGCCAATCATGAAACTCCAAAGGCTGCTTGTCAGTATGAATGATATAAACCAACTCCCGTGCCTCTGTGACATTCAGAATGGACGATATTCCTCTTTGGATTTTGGTTGCTAAGGTGCTCGACAATGGTTGCTAGGGCGTGGCCAGTAAGTGTTGAGGTGATTCAGGATTGGCTGTTTGCTGCCCCGAGTCAAACGAGCCCACCCTCATGTTTCTATGACTCTTATATTCTGAGATATCCCTTTGATCTGTTTCAATGGAAGTCTATGGAACTTGTTGCTAAGGAGCTCTAAATGGTTGCTAGGGCGTGGCTAGATAGCTTCACAATGATCCTGAGAGACTGATTGGCCGTCTGAGTAAAATGAGCCCGCCCCTTTGTCTCTACAACACTGTGATCCAGAGTTATGTTCAATATAAAAGCGGTTTCTATGGTGTAGGACGGCCCATTTCATGGGCCGTCCTACACCATAGTAAGTCAATGGGGCAACTTTGGGCAGCTCCTGCCCCCCAGGGGTGCAACTTTTACCCCATTGTGTGGTATATTCTTACAGAGCCTGTCAGCCTCTTTAAATGTGGTAAATTTCACGTTTCTGCGACATCCTCGTTCCGAGCTACGACTCGTCAAAGTTTGACGCAATGTTAAGTCTATGGGATTTTTCGGCCGGTTTTTCGCCCCTGGGGCGAACATCGTACCCCCGATCCCTTAGAAAAGTCATAGCACACCATTCCCGAACAGGCCGCACGTTTTGACACCTCATTCATGGGTCTGTGACAAAAACTGCGGGAGGAGTAGCGCGTCAAACTTTGTCCAGAATAATAATAATAAAAATTAGAATAAGAATAATAAGTATGCACAATAACACTAGTGTTGCTTTGCCTTTGGCAAGCACCACTAATAATAAGTATGGACAATAACACTAGTGTTGCTTTGCCATAGGCAAGCACCACTAACTAGAATGTACATTTCCAGAAGAAAATGTGAAGTGGTGCTTGCAGTGGCAAAACTCGCCGCTCGGTTGCTAGCGTGCGGTTAGCTAGTTTTTACCAAGATGCTAGCATGATTAGCATATTACTAGCATTTTTTTAGCTAGATGCTAGCATGATTAGCATATTACTAGCATTTTTTTAGCTAGATGCTAGCATGATTAGCATATTACTAGCATTTTTTTAGCTAGATGCTAGCATGATTAGCATGTTGCTAACATGTTTTTAGCTAGATGCTAACATGATTAGCATGTTGCTAGCATCAACGTAGCATGATTAGCATGTTGCTAGCATGATTAGCATGTTGCTAGCATTATGCTAGCATGATTAGCATGTTGCTAGCATCATGCTAGCATGATTAGCATGTTGCTAGCATTATGCTAGCATGATTAGCATGTTGCTAGCATCATGCTAGCATGATTAATATGTTTCTAGCATCATGCTAGCATGATTAGAATGTTGCTAGCATCATGCTAGCATGATTGGCATGTTGCTAGCATAATGCTAGCATGATTAGCATGTTTCTAGCATCATGCTAGCATGATTAGCATGTTTCTAACATCATGCTAGCATGATTAGCATGTTGCTAGCATCATGCTAGCATGATTAGCATGTTGCTAGCATCATGCTAGCATGATTAGCATGTTGCTAGCATCATGCTAGCATGATTAGCATGTTTGCTAGCATGTTTGTAGTTAGATGCTAGCATGATTAGCATGTTGCTAGCATCATTTTAGCATGATTAGCATGTTGCTAGCATCATGCTAGCATGATTAGCATGTTGCTAGCATGATTAGCATGTTTGCTAGCATCATGCTAGCATGATTAGCATGTTGCTAGCATCATGCTAGCATGATTAGCATGTTGCTAGCATCATGCTAGCATGATTAGCATGTTTCTAGCATCATGCTAGCATGATTAGCATGTTTCTAGCATCATGCTAGCATGATAAGCATGTTTGCTAGCATGTTTGTAGCTAGATGCTAGCATGATTAGCATGTTGCTAGCATCATGCTAGCATGATTAGCATGTTGCTAGCATCATGCTAGCATGATTAGCATGTTTCTAACATCATGCTAGCATGATTAGCATGTTGCTAGCATCATGCTAGCATGATTAGCATGTTGCTAGCATCATGCTAGCATGATTAGCATGTTGCTAGCATCATGCTAGCATGATTAGCATGTTTGCTGGCATGTTTGTAGTTAGATGCTAGCATGATTAGCATGTTGCTAGCATCATGTTAGCATGATTAGCATGTTGCTAGCATCATGCTAGCATGATTAGCATGTTGCTAGCATCATGCTAGCATGATTAGCATGTTGCTAGCATCATGCTAGCATGATTAGCATGTTGCTAGCATCATGCTAGCATGATTAGCATGTTGCTAGCATCATGCTAGCATGATTAGCATGTTGCTAGCATCATGCTAGCATGATTAGCATGTTTGCTAGCATGTTTGTAGCCAGATACTAGCAAGATTAGCATGTTGCTAGCATCATTTAGCACTTAACTAATCGATATTAGCATGTAGCTATTCACAGCTAGCATGTTTAGCATGTTGAAAGTCCTGTGTGTTAACATGAGTCAAAAGACCCAACCCCCATCGCGATACAATGTTCTGATGCTGAGATATAGCTGTTACAAAATGGTTGCTAGGGTACTCTGTTTGGTTGCTAGGGAGTGGCTTGGCAGCTGCCAATCATGAAACTCCAAAGGCTGCTTGTCAGTATGAATGATATAAACCAACCCCCATCGCGATACAATGTTCTGATGCTGAGATATAGCTGTTACAAAATGGTTGCTAGGGTACTATGTTTGGTTGCTAGGGAGTGGCTTGGCAGCTGCCAATCATGAAACTCCAAAGGCTGCTTGTCAGTATGAATGATATAAACCAACTCCCATGCCTCTGTGACATTCAGAATGGAAGATATCCCTCTTTGGATTTTGGTTGCTAAGGTGCTCGACAATGGTTGCTAGGGCGTGGCTAGGAAGTGTTGAGGTGATTCATGATTGGCTGTTTGCTACCCCGAGTCAAACGAGACCACCCTCGTGTTTCTATGACACTTCTATCCTGAGATATCCCTTCCATCTCTTTCAATGGAAGTCTATGGAACTTGTTGCTAAGGTGCTCTAAATGGTTGCTAGGGCGTGGCTTGATAGCTTCACAATGATCCTGAGAGACTGATTGGTTGTCTGAATAAAATGAGCCCGCCCCCTTGTCTCTATGACACTGTGATCCAGAGCTATGTTCAATATAAAAGCGGTTTCTATGGTGTAGGACGGCCCATTTCATGGGCCGTCCTACACCATAGTAAGTCAATGGGGCAACTTTGGGCAGCTCCTGCGCCCCAGGGGTGCAACTTTTACCCCATTGTGTGGTATATTCTTACAGAGCCTGTCAGCCTCTTCAAATGTGGTAAATTACACGTTTCTGCGACATCCTCGTTCCGAGCTACGACTCGTCAAAGTTTGACGCAATGTTAAGTCTATGGGATTTTTCGGCCGGTTTTTCGCCCCTGGGGCGAACATCGTACCCCCGATCCCTTATAAAAGTCATAGCACACCATTCCCGAACAGGCCGCACGTTTTGACGCCTCATTCGTGGGTCTGTGACAAAAACTGCGGGAGGAGTAGCGCGTCAAAAAGTGGCCAGAAGAATAATAAGAAGAATAAGAATAAGAATAATAAGTATGGACAATAACACTAGTGTTGCTTTGCCATAGGCAAGCACCACTAACTAGAATGTACATTTCCAGAAGAAAATGTGAAGTGGTGCTTGCAGTGGCAAAACTCGCCGCTCGGTTGCTAGGATGTTCTGGGTAGTTGCTATGGTGTTGCTAGGGGGTTGCCAGGGTGTTTTGGGTGGTTGCTAGGCGGTTGCTAGGGTGTTCTGAGTGGTTGCTAGGGTGTTGCTAGGCGGTTGCTAGGGTGTTCTGAGTGGTTGCTAGGGTGTTGCTAGGTGGTTGCTAGGGTGTTGCTAGGCGGTTGCTAGGGTGTTCTGGGTGGTTGCTAGGGTGTTGCTAGGCGGTTGCTAGGGTGTTCTGGGTGGTTGCTAGGGTGTTGCTAGGGGTTGCTAGGGTGTTTTGGGTGGTTGCTAGGGTGTTGCTAGGCGGTTGCTAGGGTGTTCTGGGTGGTTGCTAGGGTGTTGCTAGGCGGTTGCTAGGGTGTTCTGGGTGGTTGCTAGGGTGTTGCTAGGCGGTTGCTAGGGTGTTCTGGGTGGTTGCTAAGGTGTTTTAGGTGGTTGCTAGGCGGTTGCTAGGGTGTTCTGGGTGGTTGCTAGGGTGTTTTGGTTGGTTGCTAGGGTGTTGCTAGGGTCTTCTAGGTGGTTGCTAGGGTGTTTTGGGTGGTTGCTAGGGTGTTGCTAGGCGGTTGCTAGGGTCTTCTGGGTGGTTGCTAGGGTGTTGCTAGATGGTTGCTAGGGTGTTCTGGGTGGTTGCTAGGGTGTTGCTAGGCGGTTGCTAGGGTGTTCTGAGTGGTTGCTAGGGTGTTGCTAGGGTGTTCTGAGTGGTTGCTAGGGTGTTGCTAGGTGGTTGCTAGGGTATTCTGGGTGGTTGCTAGGGTGTTGCTAGGCGGTTGCTAGGGTATTCTGGGTGGTTGCTATGGTGTTGCTAGGCGGTTGCTAGGGTGTTTTAGGTGGTTGCTATGGTATTCTGGATGGTTGCTATGGTGTTACTAGGTGGTTGGTAGTGTTCACATTTGGTTACTATAGAGTTTTTATAATGTTCATGGCATGATTTAGCACTTAGCTAATCAATATTAGCATGTAGCTATTCACAGCTAGCATGTTTAGCATGTTGAAAGTCCTGTGTGCTAGCATGAGACAAAAGACCCAAACCCCATCTCTATACGATGTTCTGATGCAGAGATGTAGGTCTTGCAAAATGGTTGCTAGGGTACTCTGTTTGGTTGCTAGGGAGTGGCTTGGCAGCTGCCAATAATGAAACTCCAAAGGCTGCTTGTCAGTATGAATTATATAAACCAACCCCCATCTCTATACGATGTTCTGATATAGAGATGTAGGTCTTGCAAAATGGTTGCTAGGGTACTCTGTTTGGTTGCTAGGGAGTGGTTTGGCAGCTGCCAATCATGAAACTCCAAAGGCTTCTTGTCAGTATAAATGATATAAACCAACTCCCATGCCTCTGTGACATTCAGAATGGAAGATATCCCTGTTTGGATTTTGGTTGCTAAGGTGCTCGACAATGGTTGCTAGGGCGTGGCCAGTAAGTGTTGAGGTGATTCAGGATTGGCTGTTTGCTGCCCCGAGTCAAACGAGCCCACCCTCATGTTTCTATGACTCTTATATTCTGAGATATCCCTTTGATCTGTTTCAATGGAAGTCTATGGAACTTGTTGCTAAGGAGCTCTAAATGGTTGCTAGGGCGTGGCTAGATAGCTTCACAATGATCCTGAGAGACTGATTGGCCGTCTGAGTAAAATGAGCCCGCCCCTTTGTCTCTACGACACTGTGATCCAGAGTTATGTTCAATATAAAAGCGGTTTCTATGGTGTAGGACGGCCCATTTCATGGGCCGTCCTACACCATAGTAAGTCAATGGGGCAACTTTGGGCAGCTCCTGCCCCACAGGGGTGCAACTTTTACCCCATTGTGTGGTATATTCTTACAGAGCCTGTCAGCCTCTTCAAATGTGGTAAATTACACGTTTCTGCGACATCCTCGTTCCGAGCTACGACTCGTCAAAGTTTGACGCAATGTTAAGTCTATGGGATTTTTCGGCCGGTTTTTCGCCCCTGGGGCGAACATCGTACCCCCGATCCCTTATAAAAGTCATAGCACACCATTCCCGAACAGGCCGCACGTTTTGACACCTCATTCGTGGGTCTGTGACAAAAACTGCGGGAGGAGTAGCGCGTCAAAAAGTGGCCAGAAGAATAAGAAGAATAAGAAGAATAAGAATAATAAGTATGCACAATAACACTAGTGTTGCTTTGCCATAGGCAAGCACCACTAACTAGAATGTACATTTCCAGAAGAAAATGTGAAGTGGTGCTTGCAGTGGCAAAACTCACCGCTCGGTTGCTAGAGTGTGGCACATTATTGCAAACGAGCCAACAACCATGTCTGTACGATGTTCTGGTGCGGAGATATGGCTTATTCGTGTGTTCAGGTGGTTACTAGGGTACTCTAAATGGTTGCTATGGTGTGCTTATACAGTTTATGAGATGATATTTAAAGACTAGTTGACAGTCTGAGTCAAAAAAGCCAAACTCCATGTTTCTACCATTTTCTGGAGCTGAAAAATGACTTAGAAATGTAGTTTTATGGTTGCTAGGGTGGCATAAGTGGTTGCTAGGGCGTGGCTATGAAGTTATTATATCACTACTTATTGGCTGCTTCATAAGCCGAGTCAAAAGAGCCCAACCCCAAGTCTCTAGGACCTTCTAGTCAAAAGATATGATCTCACAAATTTTGTGCCAATGTTAAGTCTATGGGACTTTTTTACCCAATGATTTGCCCCTGGGGCGAACACCGTACCCCTGATCGCTAAGAAAAATCATACCACACCTCTCCTCAATAATCCGCACAATTTGACGCCTCAATCAGGGGTGTGTGATGTCGGCGTGTATTTTTTAACAGATAATTACTGTGGAGTTTTTATTTGGAGTTTTTATAGAGTTTTATAGAGTTTTTATAGAGTTATTTAGTATGGCACGATGCCTGCGGCCTCGTGCCTATCACCCACGGTTGCTAGGGTGCTGTAACTGGTTGCTATGGTGTGGCTTTGAAGATTTAGGGTCATTACTTATTGGCTGCTTGATAAAATAAATCCTCCTAGGGAGAGAGAGAGGTCTGCCTGACAGCAGGGCTGTCAGGCCCTTTTGTGTCTGTGTGAAAATGACAGTTGAGATTTAAACTTCTGAAAATTCCGCAATGTTAAGTCAATGGGATTTTTTTGGCCGCTTTTTCGTCCGCTGTGCGAACATCGTACACCCGATCTCTTAGAAAAGTCATAGCACACCATTCCCGAAGAGGCCGCACGTTTTGACACCTCATTCATGGGTCTGTGACAAAAACTGCGGGAGGAGTAGCGCGTCAAAAAGTGTCCAGAATAATAATAATAATAAGTATGCACAATAACACTAGTGTTGCTTTGCCTTTGGCAAGCACCACTAATAAGTATGTGAGATAACAATAGTGTTGCTTTGCCATAGGCAAGCACCACTAATAAGTATGTGAGATAACAATAGTGTTGCTTCGCCATAGGCAAGCACCACTAATAATAAGAAAACCAACAGATACAATAGGTGCCTCTGCACCTTCGGTGCTTGGCCCCTAAAAACCAACAGATACAATAGGTGCCTCTGCACCTTCGGTGCTTGGCCCCTAAATATAGCTGCAAGCAGCAACACGGGGCCAAGCCCTGCAAGGCACCGCAATTAGAACAATTACAGCAAAGTTCAAAGGCTTGGCACCACAATTAGAACAAGTACAGCAAAGTTCAAAGGCTTGGCACCGCAAGCAGAACAAGTACTGCAAACTGCAAGTACAGCAAGCTGCAAGTACAGCAAGTACAGCAAGCACAGCAAGTACAGCAAGTACAAGTACAGCAAGTACAGCAAGCACAGCAAGTACAGCAAGTACTGCAAGTACAGCAGCGCATCAAGCATTTAAGCACCAATAGCAGTGCAGAGCCGCAAGAACAAAAACAGCACAAATTGAATATACATGTAAATGAAGCACAGCGAGCATTTAAGCACCAACAGCAGAGCAGAGCTGGAAGGAATTGAAATGACAACTTTATAGTCATCCCATATGGGACTCGAACCCACGACCAGAATGGTTCGGGATTCGAGATGCATGGTTTAGCTGATTGCGCCACTCAGAGGACGTGAATTTCAAGACAGCAGAGGAGAGGGTTCAGTGTGAGAATGAGTTCACAAAAAAGTTCCATGACATGTTAACCAGATTAGCATGCTAAGCTAGCTTAATGCTAATTTAGCTTATGACGTGGTACATCCAATCCTGGCAAAATAGATATCATCGGATTCGACATCATGCAAGGAATCGATAGACACCAATTTTATGATTTTGTGACAAACTGTTCACAAGTTACAGCCTCTGAACCAATGTTGGGTCGAACTTGTTACATTTGCGACATCATAACTTTTTTTTTTCCAGTATAGCAAAAAAATCGGGAACAGTACTTCTGTGCGGCTCGGTCCGAAGATCATTTGAGCAAATTTTGGACAATTTTGGACAAATTTTGAAGGAGGAGTAGCGAAAAAACTGTTTTACATTCGCTCCAATATGGCGGCCAGTCACATTGTTGGAAAATAGCATATGAGATATCGTTGAAATCGGCATAAGCCAAGGAATATATTGACATAAATAAATCAAATTTCAAGCAATGATAGCAAAAGTTATAAGCGTTTTTTCAAAAAACAATGATATCTCTGGAACACTAGGTGGCGCTGTGATCAAACTTCTCATGTACCTTCGGGCCATGCTAATGATGATCCATACCAAATGTGGTGAGGAAATTTCAAATAGTTTAAAAGATATTGCAAATTATGACAAAATTCAAAATGGCGGACACGGGGTACATCCCATCATGGCAAAATTGATATCCACGGATTCGGCATGATGCAAGGAATCCATAGATACCACAATTATGAATTTCTGACAAACTGTTCAAAAGTAATTGGCCAAAATAGCAATTTGTCATATCTCATGACCCGTAGGTGGCGCTATTTCCAACTTTGGCATGGGACCTCAGAACATGCTTCCGATGAAGTGTACCAATTTTCGTTTCGATTGATCAAACTTTGGCCGAGATACAGCCTCTTAGCCAATTTTGGGTGGACCTTGTTAAGTTTGCGACATTATAACTTTTTTTTTCCAGTATAACAAAAAAATCGGGAACAGTACTTTTATGCGGCTCAGTCTGAAGATCATTTGAGTGCATGTTTGGAGAAAATTGGACAAAATTTGAAGGAGGAGTAGCGAAATAACTGAATACTGTACATTTCAAAATGGCCACTACTGTAATGGGCGGGGTCTTAATGTAAGGTATTGGTTGTGATCAGCATGATGAGTGGAATCAGGTGTACTAAGTTTCATGTCTCTAGATCAAAGGGTTCAAAAGTTATAACCATTTCAATGTTGAATTTTTGAACTGGTGGTGGCGCTATAGAGTTGGTCCTAGAGGGTCAAAAATTGGTCCAATTACTATTCATTAGCATCACTACAAGTGTGCCAAATTTCATCATTTTCCTATGTACGGTTCATAGGGCTGCCATAGACTTCCATTTGCGGAAGAAGAAGAAGAAGAATAATAATAAGAAAACCAACAGATACAATAGGTGCCTCTGCACCTTCGGTGCTTGGCCCCTAAATATAGCTGCAAGCAGCAACACGGGGCCAAGCCCTGCAAGGCACCGCAATTAGAACAATTACAGCAAAGTTCAAAGGCTTGGCACCGCAATTAGAACAAGTACAGCAAAGTTCAAAGGCTTGGCACCGCAATTAGAACAAGTACAGCAAAGTTGAAAGGCTTGGCACCTCAAGCAGAACAAGTACTGCAAACTGCAAGTACAGCAAGCTGCAAGTACAGCAAGCACAGCAAGTACAGCAAGCACAGCAAGTACAGCAAGTACAGCAAGTACAACAAGTACAGCAAGTACAGCAAGCACAGCAAGTACAGCAAGTACTGCAAGTACAGCAGCGCATCAAGCATTTAAGCACCAATAGCAGTGCAGAGCCGCAAGAACAAAAACAGCACAAATTGAATATACATGTAAATGAAGCACAGCTAGCATTTAAGCACCAACAGCAGAGCAGAACCGGAAGGAATTGAAATGACAACTTTATACACAATTTTAAAGTCGTCCCAAATGGGACTCGAACCCACGACCAGAATGGTTCGGGATTCGAGATGCATGGTTTAGCTGATTGCGCCACTCAGAGGACGTGAATTTCAAAACAGCAGAGGAGAGGGTTCAGTGTGAGAATGAGTGACATGTTAACCAGATTAGCATGCTAAGCTAGCTTAATGCTAATTTAGCTTATGATGTGGTACATCCAATCCTGGCAAAATAGATATCATCGGATTCGACATGATGCAAGGAATCGATAGACACCAATTTTATGATTTTGTGACAAACTGTTCACAAGTTACAGCCTCTTAGCCAATTTTGGGTTGACCTTGTTAAATTTGTGACATCATAACTTTTTTATTACAGTATAGCAAAAAAATCGGGAACAGTACTTTTATGCGGCTCGGTCCGAAGATCATTTGAGCAAATTTTGGACAATTTTGGACAAATTTTGAAGGAGGAGTAGCGAAAAAACTGTTTTACATTCGCTCCAATATGGCGGCCAGTCACATTGTTGGAAAATGACAAATGAGATATCGTCTAAATCGGCATAAACCAAGGAACATAATGTCATAAAGAACTCAAAATTTGAACAATAGTTTCAAATGTTATAAGCGTTTTTTCAAAAAACAATGATATATCTGGAACACTAGGTGGCGCTGTGATCAAACTTCTCATGTCGCTTTAGGACATGGTGTCGGCCATCCCTACCAAATTGTGTGCTGATATGTCAAATAGTTTAAAAGATATTGCAATTTATGACAAAATTCAAAATGGCGGACACGTGGTACATCCCATCATGGCAAAATCGATATCCACGGATTCGGCGTGATGCAAGGAATCCATAGATACCACAATTATGATTTTCTGACAAACTGTTCAAAAGTTATTGGCCAAAATAGCAATTTGTCATATCTCATGACCCGTAGGTGGCGCTGTTCCCAACTTTGGCATGGGACCTCAGAACATACTTCCGATGAAGTGTACCAATTTTCGTTTCGATTGATCAAACTTTGGCCGAGATACAGCCTCTTAACCAATTTTGGGTGGACCTCGTTAAGTTTGCGACATTATAACTTTTTTTTTCCAGTATAACAAAAAAATCGGGAACAGTACTTTTATGCGGCTCAGTCTGAAGATCATTTGAGTGCATGTTTGGAGAAAATTGGAGAAAATTTGAAGGAGGAGTAGCGAAATAACTGAATACTGTACATTTCAAAATGGCCACTACTGTAATGGGCGGGGTCTTAATGTAAGGTATTGGTTGTGATCAGCATGATGAGTGGAATCAGGTGTACTAAGTTTCATGTCTCTAGATCAAAGGGTTCAAAAGTTATAACCATTTCAATGTTGAATTTTTGAACTGATGGTGGCGCTATAGAGTTGGTCCTAGAGGGTCAAAAATTGGTCCAATTACTATTCATTAGCATCACTACAAGTGTGCCAAATTTCATCATTTTCCTATGTACGGTTCATAGGGCTGCCATAGACTTCCATTTGCGGAAGAAGAAGAAGAAGAATAATAATAAGAAAACCAACAGATACAATAGGTGCCTCTGCACCTTCGGTGCTTGGCCCCTAATAAGAAAACCAACAGATACAATAGGTGCCTCTGCACCTTCGGTGCTTGGCCCCTAATAATAATAAGAAAACTAACAGATACAATAGGTGCCTCTGCACCTTCGGTGCTTGGCCCCTAATAAATATAGCTGCAAGCAGCAACACGGGGCCAAGCCCTGCAAGGCACCGCAATTAGAACAATTACAGCAAAGTTCAAAGGCTTGGCACCGCAATTAGAACAAGTACAGCAAAGTTCAAAGGCTTGGCACCGCAATTAGAACAAGTACAGCAAAGTTGAAAGGCTTGGCACCTCAAGCAGAACAAGTACTGCAAACTGCAAGTACAGCAAGCTGCAAGTACAGCAAGCACAGCAAGTACAGCAAGCACAGCAAGTACAGCAAGTACAGCAAGTACAACAAGTACAGCAAGTACAGCAAGCACAGCAAGTACAGCAAGTACTGCAAGTACAGCAGCGCATCAAGCATTTAAGCACCAATAGCAGTGCAGAGCCGCAAGAACAAAAACAGCACAAATTGAATATACATGTAAATGAAGCACAGCTAGCATTTAAGCACCAACAGCAGAGCAGAACCGGAAGGAATTGAAATGACAACTTTATACACAATTTTAAAGTCGTCCCAAATGGGACTCGAACCCACGACCAGAATGGTTCGGGATTCGAGATGCATGGTTTAGCTGATTGCGCCACTCAGAGGACGTGAATTTCAAAACAGCAGAGGAGAGGGTTCAGTGTGAGAATGAGTGACATGTTAACCAGATTAGCATGCTAAGCTAGCTTAATGCTAATTTAGCTTATGATGTGGTACATCCAATCCTGGCAAAATAGATATCATCGGATTCGACATGATGCAAGGAATCGATAGACACCAATTTTATGATTTTGTGACAAACTGTTCACAAGTTACAGCCTCTTAGCCAATTTTGGGTTGACCTTGTTAAATTTGTGACATCATAACTTTTTTATTACAGTATAGCAAAAAAATCGGGAACAGTACTTTTATGCGGCTCGGTCCGAAGATCATTTGAGCAAATTTTGGACAATTTTGGACAAATTTTGAAGGAGGAGTAGCGAAAAAACTGTTTTACATTCGCTCCAATATGGCGGCCAGTCACATTGTTGGAAAATGACAAATGAGATATCGTCTAAATCGGCATAAACCAAGGAACATAATGTCATAAAGAACTCAAAATTTGAACAATAGTTTCAAATGTTATAAGCGTTTTTTCAAAAAACAATGATATATCTGGAACACTAGGTGGCGCTGTGATCAAACTTCTCATGTCGCTTTAGGACATGGTGTCGGCCATCCCTACCAAATTGTGTGCTGATATGTCAAATAGTTTAAAAGATATTGCAATTTATGACAAAATTCAAAATGGCGGACACGTGGTACATCCCATCATGGCAAAATCGATATCCACGGATTCGGCGTGATGCAAGGAATCCATAGATACCACAATTATGATTTTCTGACAAACTGTTCAAAAGTTATTGGCCAAAATAGCAATTTGTCATATCTCATGACCCGTAGGTGGCGCTGTTCCCAACTTTGGCATGGGACCTCAGAACATACTTCCGATGAAGTGTACCAATTTTCGTTTCGATTGATCAAACTTTGGCCGAGATACAGCCTCTTAACCAATTTTGGGTGGACCTCGTTAAGTTTGCGACATTATAACTTTTTTTTTCCAGTATAACAAAAAAATCGGGAACAGTACTTTTATGCGGCTCAGTCTGAAGATCATTTGAGTGCATGTTTGGAGAAAATTGGAGAAAATTTGAAGGAGGAGTAGCGAAATAACTGAATACTGTACATTTCAAAATGGCCACTACTGTAATGGGCGGGGTCTTAATGTAAGGTATTGGTTGTGATCAGCATGATGAGTGGAATCAGGTGTACTAAGTTTCATGTCTCTAGATCAAAGGGTTCAAAAGTTATAACCATTTCAATGTTGAATTTTTGAACTGATGGTGGCGCTATAGAGTTGGTCCTAGAGGGTCAAAAATTGGTCCAATTACTATTCATTAGCATCACTACAAGTGTGCCAAATTTCATCATTTTCCTATGTACGGTTCATAGGGCTGCCATAGACTTCCATTTGCGGAAGAAGAAGAAGAAGAATAATAATAAGAAAACTAACAGATACAATAGGTGCCTCTGCACCTTCGGTGCTTGGCCCCTAATAAGAAAACCAACAGATACAATAGGTGCCTCTGCACCTTCGGTGCTTGGCCCCTAATAAGAAAACCAACAGATACAATAGGTGCCTCTGCACCTTCGGTGCTTGGCCCCTAATAATAATAATAAGAAAACTAACAGATACAATAGGTGCCTCTGCACCTTCGGTGCTTGGCCCCTAATAAGAAAACCAACAGATACAATAGGTGCCTCTGCACCTTCGGTGCTTGGCCCCTAACTAACAGATACAATAGGTGCCTCTGCACCTTCGGTGCTTGGCCCCTAATAAACAAGACATAAAATATATAAACAAAATAAGACAAATATTATCAATTTATGTGGAGGAAAAGGCAAAAAACCCCAAATGGGCTTATTTAACGCCTCCACCTATAGATATATTTCCAATAAAATCAGAAAGAACATAAAAAAAAAACAAATAACATTTGACTACATAAAAGTAATAACAAACTAGTGATACATATATCCATAACACACACACAATACACACATGCACATACATGTATACATACATACACATAACATCAACCAATTTTAATGACAATGTCAATGACAGTAATGGAAATATACAAACAAAAATATGATCATAACATAAAGGTAAGATAATTTCTATATTAAAATTTTAAGACAGCAGTTAAATGGGCTTTTAAATATCTTTTGTAACATTTTAATGAGGAGGAGTTTGTTGCTAGGTGGAAAAAGCTTTTCCATAATTTGGTACCCCTAAATCTGATAGTAAATTGAAACTGCACGTAAGAAACTTTGGAAGATTAAGATCTAAGGATTGACGAGTTGAATAAGAGTGAACCTGTGAGTTAAATTTAAAATAAGTCTTGAAGTGCTCTGGAATATTTTCATAATTAGAAAATACCTTATAATAAAAACACATATTTGAGTGATATTAATATCATAAACAGTGAGTATCTGAAGATTCTGAAATAGAGGCACAGATGAAGAATGTGACTCGGATCGGGTTGCAATCCTGACCAAACGTTTCTGAAGAACCAAAATTCTATGAAGTGTAGAAGGAAAAGTGCTTGCCCAAACTATATTACAATATGAAAGATATGGATAAATTAAACTGTAATAGAGTGTAAGAAGACAATTTGTGGTAATAAGATTGCTAATCCTCCTAATTATACCAATAGATTTATTTATTTTCTTGCTAACCCAATCAATTTGTGTTTTCCAATTCAAATTCTCGTCAAACAAAAATTCCAAGGAATCTTGTTGTTGAAACTTGGGATATCTACACAGTCTCTATTTTGACTTTTAAGAGGTCCTTAGAATATGATTTTTTTCCACAAAAAAAATTCTATAATTAGATT
Organism: Rhinichthys klamathensis goyatoka; assembly: GCF_029890125.1. Lineage (NCBI taxonomy): Eukaryota > Metazoa > Chordata > Actinopteri > Cypriniformes > Leuciscidae > Rhinichthys > Rhinichthys klamathensis. Next base: position 520,689 of record NW_026607023.1, read on the forward strand.
TTTTTGTATTCAGCAATAACTTATTTAATCTGAGCCATGTAGCATATGCAGTTAAACCAGTATTTACATTTTTAATCAGAAAATTAAAATTTGAATGAGAATAAACTAAACTTGTGTCGTCTGCAAACATTATTGGAAAAAGAATATTTGGCACATTTGATAAATCATTAATATAAATAAAAAATAATAATGGTCCGAGAATGGACCCCGGTGGGACCCCACAAGGTGGTCTAACCAACCTGCATAAACATGAAAATAACAGAGGTTCAAGTCAATAAGTCTTGTAAAATTAGATAGAATCTGGTGTTTTTATGACAAGGCAAAGATTAATTCAGGATTTAAAATGTCATGTGGTGTGACTCCCCAAAAACGTAAATTACACTATATTACATGCAACTGACCCTAAGCCAAACCATAACCTTATAATAAGAACATGTTGTTAATTAATAGTACTCAGGTCTTAAATGTATAATTACAGTGTAACAAGGAAAGTATAACCATCAATGATTTTTCCTTTTTTTGTATCATGAACTCTCTTATTTGTCATTGACTTAATCGCATATCAATGTACTAACAACCAGTAAGACAACCTTAGCAATGTTGCAATGCAATATTTTCTTCTGAAAATGTAAAAATATTGATTTCCATACTATATTATTAAAGAATTCCAGTTTATGGAGGGCTTTGCTAACAAATTACTAAACAAAAGCGATTTATTTATATTATTGCATTATACAATAAGAGAATAGCCTACATACTTCACTGTACAGTAACTATGATTTCTGCTTGTGTAAGTTCTCCACCTCTAGATGTAAATAACATATTCCTTCTGAGATGAATTAATAACATGTATATGGGTGCATTGCAAATTGTTATTTTGGGTGTAATATTGAATTGCATTTATTGTTGATGTGGTCTTACATGGGTTTTTGTGTTTTTCTTTAACTGGGAGCCCTTTGCACTTGTTCATGACCATGGTTCATTAGACACTGTGAGTGAGATGGCCGTGACACAACACACACTGACATCACATGCACACACACAATACGGTTTGAAGCAGTGCAGAGGATGCCCCATATTGAGGGTTTGTCACATCATGTAAGCTGACTGAGGGGCTCCAGAGCAAGACGGTGACAGGTAGCAAAAGATCCAGCATGTGTACAGGCCTTTCCCACAGATCTGAATCTGGTCCCCAGTCATCATCCCCACATGGCATTAAATAGGACCGTTGTGTTGATTAGATAATGCCCACAGCTCTCCCTGTCCAGCTTTATGCTAACTAAGCACTTCTCTCATTTGTATTCAGAGGAAGTCATTTACTTTGCTCTGACCTTTACTACACTGTATTGTGACAGCTGTAATTAAGGTGAAGAAGAAGAAGGTCATTGTGTCTAGCGCTCTTTACCTGAAAGGTTTACATTGCGTTTATTGCGGAAAATAGGGTTGGCAAAATCACTATGAGATTAAATGAATATTTTTACTCATACATTTATAATGTTACAAAAGATTTCTATTTCAAATTTATTTAACTTTCTAATAAGAAGAAATATTTCTTGAGCACCAGCATTTCTTGACTGGAGTAATGGCAGAGTAATGGAAATGGCTGCTGAAAATTCAGCTCTGCACGAAAGGAATAAATTGTATTTTAAAATATATTCAAATAGAAAACAGTTATTTTATATCGTAATACTATTTCACAATATTACTGTTTGTACTATATTATTAATCAAATATACAGCCTTGGTGAGCATGAGCTCTCTGCTTTCAAAAATCTTACAACGCTATCTCACGACCAATTCGTACGAATTCGTATGAGTGATTAAAAGTTGGCTAATTCGTACGAATTCGTACGACCTCACTTGTACAAATTCGTACGATTTGTCTAAACCCACGTGACGGGTAGGTTTAGGGGCGGGGTCAGGGGTAGGTCATTCGTACGAATTCATACGAATTTGGTAACTCGTAAAATATGTACGAATTAGGACAAATCGTATGAATTTGTACGAGTGAGGTCGTATGAATTCGTACGAATTAGCCACCTCGTAAAATACGTACGAATTGCCGTGAGATCAGGTTGAATCTTACCTTACCAACCCAAAATGTTTGAAAGATACATATATAATTAGAATATTATTAGAACGAAATGATTTGTAACAAATGAGAGATGCTTACATATCATTTGATTATTTTCTTTTTTTTATTTATAATTTATTTGTTTGTAAGTTGATGAATCTGTCATTCAACAATGCATGGTGTCAAATTTGAAGGAGCAAGTCCCACTAACAATGTCTAAAAGACTCTAAAAAAACATCTAAAAGTGCAGTTGTATTCCATCCCATCCCTGTATTCCCAAGTGTCATGTTTTGTCAGTGTTTTGGGGTTTTCTTTTAAGGACTTTTAGTTTGTAACCAGTATTTCCTGTGTTTTCTTCCTTTTTTCCTTTAGTTGTCATTGTCATTCATTGTCTGATTGAATAGTACACAGCTGTTTTGTTCGGAGTTTTGCACACCTCCCTACTATATAGTATAGGTGAAAAACTTGGATGTGAAAGTATGTTACAAAAGAAGTATGTCCGAATTCACTGTACGAAAAGTACTACCAGGATGACCTATAATGACTGGCAGTGAAGCGAAAGAATACATGCATACTACACACACATTTGTACTATACATTGTACTTATACAGTGTGTTCATTGTCTTGTGTGTTTACAACACTGTTTCGTTTGCCTTCGTGCTCTTTCTAGTTTTGTATTTAGTTCTTTAGTTTGATTAAATAAATGTTTTACGCTGCAAACAGACCCTCTACATCTCTCGACTCGTCTTCATGTAACACCAGGACACATCGAAGAGGTTTGTCACTTTTTAACTAAAAAAAAAAGCCTTCGCTAAGCCAGGACTTTAAAAAAATTGACCTTTTCTCATTCTTGGTGTTGTTTAAATTGTTATCAGACAAAATGTTTCTCTTTTCTAATATAAGTCTGTAAACCAAATACTTTTATAAGTGGACGTTGTTTGGACAATTCACATGTTATTTTTGCAGACACAATAATATGTAATAATTAAATAAAAACATGCAATAAAAAACACTGTTTAAATGGAAATATAAAATGAAAATCATTTTCACCAGTGTTCTCAGGATTTTGAAAGTATACAACATTGCATCATTTGTATTGAACATGGAATGTTTATTTAAAGTATACAGCTTTGGACTAAAGACCTAGAATATTACATTATTACATAATGGAGTCATTAAATATTTAGAAACACTGGAAAATTCTGAACAGTATATCCACTTCATTTGACTGCCCAGGATGTTAGCTTGTTATCTCAGGGGATCTGCTGTCCAGTTAACGGTCTAGCCAGAGAGCAGTTCTTGTGGAGTAGAGCATGTAGTCCAGAATTTGAGACTCTATGGTGGAACTGCCCTTTCAGATGAATGATAGCGCAGGCTGTTACACACTAGAGCTTCAGAACATTGCGAAAAGCAGCAGTAGCAAAAAAAAACAAAAAAAATGCAGCAGTTCTTTTTTTGGAAACCCTTAAACCAGAGACCGAGTTCAGATTCTGACAGACCGCAGGGATGGATGTTTTCGGTTGTCCGGGAGACTGCCGCTGGCACGGCGGTGACTCACCGCTTTGGTGTGAGTCCGAGTCACATCCGCCTGCCAGGTGTGCGGCGTGTTTTGGCATGGGTTGCTGTGACTGTCAACACCTGATGCAGTGAGACACAGAGGAAGTGCATCCTGGGTAAAATAGGATGTGTAAAAAAAGAAAAAGAAAAACAGATCAAGAAAATAATGCTGAAGCGAAAGCACAATTAGTGCAACTAGTAAAAACTCTAGTAGCATCTCTATAGCCAAGTTTCCTTCCACGTTTTGTGCTGTTTTGTTATCTACAAAGTGAATATTCCTTTAACAAAAAAGATTATGAAATTTGCTGTCCCCAGCCTGTTTCCATCCAACTGGCCTTTTACTGATAAGGAGAACATATTCAGATCATAAAAAAAAATAAAAAAAATAAAAAGTTATTCGTTCAGTAACATCAAATCGATCAAAAACATCATATTGCTGCTGATTTTTTTAGGCAAGCCTATATATTTAACCTTTTTAAATGATCTATTGCTTAACTGATGCTGTCTTAACAATTCTACAATTTGTTTAGAGCTTTTGGGATTCAACCCACTTTGTTTTCCTAATTGGTTTGAGATCAAATTATATTACATATTAATAAATTGTGTTTATAAAATTATACCATGGTCTGTCTGAATACTCGATTCTGATTGCTGGAAGCTGTGCAATAATGCTGTTGAAGTCAGTTGAATCACCGTTCTATATTAATGTGCTGTTTTCATTGAAGCGCACACACACATAGGCCTATGTCACTCGCACGCAGAGCGGAGATGCTTGAAGGTGAGTAAATTTGGGGTCATTTTCATTTTTGGGTGAAATACAAAGATTTATGAAACTCTAGATGGCGCAGGCTGATAAGTCTTTAACTCATGTTGTAGCGATCACATCATTATCTACATAGATCAGCTGATTGGTTGCTGTGGCATAAGCAGCCAATGAGCTTGCTGCTCAAACATTCAGATACTGGCATTGTTTGCTGTCAGTTTCAGAAACCCTCCCCCTTCCCCAGCTCCACCTGTATAGATCTGCTACAGGGTTTATTCTATGTGTGTTAAATGTGCAGCAGCAGCAGCATGTCTTACACGCTCAAAGCAATGTCTGTAAATGTGTTGGCAGTCGCACGTCTCTGTACTTGCTCTGCAGCGGCATTACAGATCTACTCCACGAAGACCAAATGGATTAACATTGCCATACCACTATCATGCCAATCTCTCCAAGAGTTGTCATAACAGAACTATTTTTAAAGGTGCATGACATATATAATATGTGGTAAATGCAGAAAACAAACTAATGGAACTACTGGAACTAATATCATAGAGAGGAAGGATTATAGTCAAGGTCAATATTTTGAAAACATAATTATATTTATGAATTAATAATTCAGCATTTCTGTAAAAAAAAATATTAAAAATGTATTTGAAAGTAACGGTTACGGTGCGAATTAGCTACATTTTACTTGATGGTTTCACAATATGATATATGTTTACATTCATTAACTTTTTTTAAAATGATAACAGTTTTGAATAAATTAATAAATATAGTGCACTTCTAAGAACTTGCCATGTTTTAATCCAGATATTTTTAAATAATTTGAAAATACTTTTTTTCCTTTTTATTGTGGTTACTGACCCTTTGAATAAACAGCTCAAATCAACTGTTTCCTAGCTGTAATTATTAGCTATAGTATCAACTTGCACGTGTGTAGCATGTAGAGATGAAGGGAATAGGGGAAATGGGGTGAGAAAGAGTCTGGAGATCTGTCATTTAAGGAGGGAGAGAGGATGACAGCAGGTGTGTTGAGAATGAGAACCCGAGGCATAGTTCCATGAGTTTCCCATAGCCTGATTGCAGGGTGTGTTTGGCATGTGTGTGTCTGTTTGTCAATTAAGGGAGTATTATGTAAGATTCGGCACCAGTGCAGGGCACTCTATGAAGTGACTAATGCAGCCTAGAGGGATGACAAAATATGAAAAAAATCAAAATGCAAACATGCAGAAGCATAACAGCCCATGGTGAGGAAGTGACATCATAGAGCCCATTTCAAATGCCATGGTCATTGCTCCTGTTAGCTCGTTCCCCCTCTTTTTTTCATCATTCCTTATACCTGTTGGTCATGTTTTTATTTAGTTATTTAGTTAGTTAGTCTTGCTTTTATATAAACAATGTATATCAGTGTTCTTTTAGTATCATTGGTATACTATTATTATATTGGTTACACTTTACAATAAGGTCTCATTTGTTATTGCAATGACTAACATGAACTAACAATGAACAATATACTCTTAGCATTTCATACCCTTTAATAATGTTTATATTCATGTTAGTTCACAGTACATTAACTAATGTTAACAGATACAACATTTTATCTTAATAATGTTTTATTTATTTTTAGTACTGAAATACAATAGCTGACATAAAATATTTTAAGTATGATGGTTATTAATACATTTATGCACAATGATTTTATATTTATGTACTGAAAACAGCTGTTGCTTCATGCTGTGCGATTTTGTACATATGTTGCGCCAAATGGGACTGAAGTAAGACATCACAGAATTTATATGACAGTGACTTCAATTAAAGCTTTCATTATTTCTCATCACTTATCTTGTGATGAGGCAGTGTGGGTTCAAATAAAGCAGTCACCTCATCTTCTCCCTTAAATAAAATAAAGATGATTTTTTAACTCATGAAATTGGGTATATAGAGAATTTTGGGGGGAGGCGGTTTTGCTTCCCGTGACATCCAGAAATTCTTCAGAGAATACTGTTTTTTTTTCGAGCTTCAAAGATTAAAATGTATAGTGGATGTGTATAGTTAAGTGATTCTATTCCCAGTGGAGAATGAGCTGCTGTAGTGAGGTTGTGGAGTCATGAAGTATTCATATTAAGTCAATAATAGAGATGGGAATAACAAGGATGGGAATTTGGTTTTGCGTATGATCTCGATTCCGCTTAATAATTCTGCCTCCTTAAAAGATTTATTTGTAGTACTTTTGGAAAAAAAAAATAATAATAATTTCGAACCCCCCTCAAACTAGCTCCAGTTGATAATTGGTCCTGTATATTTAATGTTCTGAACAATTGAAGGAATAAATTATTCATTAGGTTGATACAAACCCCAAAACTTTTTTTTTAACAAGGATCTGTTCATAAGAATCATTCGCTTGCAATATCGCAATATCATGTTTGTTCACTGTAAAAAGTAATTGCTGATTCTACCTACTTAGGAAAAACTAGTGAATTTAACTTACTTTGAAAACTCAGTTGATTTAACTTGATTACACTGAGTAATGGGAACTTTTAGGTGGATGCAATAGTTAAACTAAACAAATCTAGGCAAGGCAAGTTTATTTATATAGCAAATTTCATACACAATGGTAATTCAAAGTGCTTTACATAGAAGAAATTAAAATAATCAAAACAAATAAGAATAATTAAAACAGTTTAGAATAAAAAATAAAGTACAGTAAAAACAGTCGGACGAACAGTGGCACAGTGCTCATTCAGTAAATGCACAGCTAAACAGAAGTGTTTTGAGTCTGGATTTGAATGTGACTACTGTAGGAGCACATCTGATCTCCTCTGGAAGCTGGTTCCAGCTGCGGCTGGCATAATAGCTAAAAGCAGACTCTCCATGCTTAGAGCGAACCCTTGGTATTTCTAGCTGATGTGATCCTAATGATCTGAGTGATCTGTTAGGTTTATATTCAGTAAGAAAAATATCTGCAATATATTGAGGTCCTAGCCCATTAAAAGATTTATATACCAGTAATAATACTTTAAAGGCAATCCTAAATGTAACTGGGAGCCAGTGTAGAGACCTGAGGACTGGTGTGATGTGTTCATATTTTCTGGTCCTGCTCAGAATCCTGGCAGCAGCGTTCTGTATGAGCTGCAACTGTCTTATGGTTTTTTTAGGAAGGCCAGTGAGGAGTCCATTACAGTAATCCACCCTGCTGGTGATAAAAGCATGCACAAGTTTCTCTAAGTCTTGATTGGAAACAAAGCATCTAGTTCTTGCAATATTTTTCAGATGATAGTATGCTGATTTAGTTATTGCTTTGACATGACTACTGAAACTAAGATCTGACTCTAGAGACACACCAAGATTCCTGACTTGATTTTTAGTTGTTAGACCCCTAGCGTCAAGGTATGCATTCACCTTGAGAACTTCATCTTTGTTTCCAAACGCAATGACTTCAGTTTTGTCTTTGTTTAACTGAAGAAAATTTTGGCACATCCAACTGTTTACTTCATCAATGCATTGGCACAGGGAGTCAATGGGGCTGTAGTCGTTAGGCGATAGGGCTAAGTAGAGCTGTGTGTCATCTGCATAGCTGTGGTAAGAGATTCGGTTCTTTCTCATTATTTGGCTCATTGGGAGCATATATAGGTTGAATAGGAGTGGTCCAAGAATTGAGCCTTGAGGGACTTCGCATGTCCCGCAAATCTAGTACATTGTACTTAAGATTGGTAAGTGTATTGTACTAAAGGCATGTTCACACTGTTGCAAATTTCTGGAGCACAGAATTTGCATATAATAATGATAATAATAATGAAATGATTAGCTATATATATATATATATATATATATATATATACGGTATACATATATACGCGCGCGCACACACACACGTGTGCGTGTGTATTTATTTATGAATAGGTTCTGAGTCTTTTTTTCTTTCACCTATAAAATAACTGGGAAGATTAAAGCGTATTTGCAAGCCCATCGGCTGCTACTGCTTCACAGTACTTATTTGTATTACAGAGCTTTATATATTTACTGTTCGTCGTTGGTTATGAAGTTTCAGCATGAGACGAAACAACTCGGGTTCCCTTTCGTAGTCACTCCGAGTTACGTCGGATGACGGAGAATGGGGGGTTTCGCCAGAAAGCCTATCATCTTCTAGTATTAAAAAACGAGCCTATGGCAATGAAATGACATGGGTCTGCGGAATTTGCATAATTGGGGGTAATTGCATGGGTATTTAAGGAGAGACACCTGCAACAGCAGATCATGTTTTGGCTTCGGAGCCAAGAGCATCTCTTCACTCCACAAGCCAAATCCTGAGTTTCTAATCAGTGACTTCATCTCTTCGAGACGAGCGAACTCTCCGGTGTTGGTGTTACGGCGGTTTCCAGCGAGCTTCACATTGCCTGCGATCTGAGCAGTGGTCTGCTGTCTGTGTGTCTCTCCCTGGTCGCCCCAGCATCGCAGAGTTTTTCCTCTCTAAAAGAGCTGCAAGTGGCACGTCTTTTTAAAGATGTCTCGCCCGTGTTCTTCTGGGTGCGGTCGATATTTGTCATCCTTTGATGGGCACAATCGCTGCTTTGCGTGTCTGGGCTTAGAGCACGCTAAAGCAGCGCTTGTGGATGACTCATGTTCCTTCTGTGGGAACATTACCATCGCAACACTGAGGTCGAGACTCAATGATCTCGTTCGAGAGAGAGTCCCCTCATCCACACCCCGATCTACACCCTCCACGAGAGGTGGTACTTCGGCTGGTGGACAGGGTGACTTGAGGGTGACGGTGTGGAGAAATCCGACGATGCGTCCTCGGACCACGCCCCCCTCTACAGTGTTGCAACCCGCGAGTGCCGCGGTGATTCAGGCGGGTCCATCTGCGGATGCCCCGCATGTTTCATTCGGCGCTCCAGAGGAGGATTCAATGTCGATCGCGGCATCACAAGGCGGGCAAGAGTCATCGGGAAGTGATGATGTGGCAGCGTTGCCTCTCTCGGGAATGCCAGTGTTGCCCGTATCAGATCCCGAGATGACCGTCATGCTCTCCCGGGCCGCCACGAGCATCGGGCTAGAGTGAAACCCTCCGCCCTGCCCCGAGCGCTCCACAGCCAACCCCAATTGCATTCTTCCCGGAAGTGCATGAGGAGCTGTCGAAGTCATGGAAGGCTCCTTTGACCTCCCGTGAGGGTTCGACAGCTTTCTCCGCCTTTCCTCCCCTCGATGGCACGGTCGCCCATGGGTACACTGGGATTCCCCCGGTTGAACGCTCTGTTGCTATGCAACTGGGTCCTCAGAGTGCTTCTTCTCGTGGTACTCCTAAGCACCCGTCCAAGGCCTGTAGATTCTCGTCTACCCTGGTGGCTGCTGCCCTACGCCTAAACGCCAGGCCAAGCGGCGCTCCTGAGACGGGCTGCTCAGTGATGGTGTCGGTTTTTTCCCAGGAGGCGGTTGCGGGCCCCCTCCTTCCCCCGATGGAGGGCCGGGGGAGAATCTTTTGTTCTCCACTCCCCGCTGATCACCCACGGGTGGGCAGTACCCTAATGTGGTTAAAGAAAGAACCGAAATGTCCATCACTGAGCACACAGAGCCGGATGACAGTGCGCAACGCCCCTGGGCCTCGCCGCTCTCGTCCCCCTCTGTCCCTGAGCCCCTGTCCGCTTTACGATGGTCGGTGCCAATGCCCCGGTCATGAGAGCGGAGGTTGCCACCCTGCTGGCGAAGGGTGCAATCGAGACTGTCCCTCCAGCCGAAATGAGGTCAGGGTTTTACAGCCCGTACTTCATTGTCCCCAAGAAGACTGGTGGGTTACGGCCAATCCTGGATCTGCGCGTCTTGAACCGCTCCCTTCGCAGGCTGCCGATCAAGATGCTCACCGCCATTGAGCAAGATGCTCATTTTCGAATGCGTGCGGCCACAGGATTGGTTTGCAGCGATAGACCGTAAGGACGCCTACTTTCATGTCTCCATTTTACCTCGACACAGACCGTTTCTTCGGTTTGCTTTTGAGGGGCAGGCATACCAGTACGCTGTTCTCCCATTCGGGCTGGCTCTGTCTCCTCGCGTCTTTACGAAGGTCGTCGAGGCAGCCCTTGTTCCCCTACGCGAACACGGGGTTCGCATCCTGAATTATCTCGACGACTGGCTAATATTAGCTCACTCTCGAGATCAGGTTTGCGAACACAGAGACCTTGTGCTCCGGCACCTAGCCCGTCTGGGCCTTCGGGTCAACTGGGAGAAGAGCAAACTCTGCCCCGTGCAGAGGATCTCTTTTCTCGGTATGGAGATCGACTCGATCGCCATGTCCGCGCAGCTTACGAGCGAGCGCGCACACTCACTGCTGACTTGTCTTCGACAGTTCGAGGGCAAGAGTGCGGTCCCACTGAAATTGTTTCAGAGGCTCCTGGGGCATATGGCATCTGCAGCCGCGGCAACGCCACTCGGATTGCTTCATATGAGACCGCTTCAGCTGTGGCTTCGCGATCGAGTCCCGAGGTGGGCATGGCATCATGGCACGCTCCGAGTCCCAGTGACTCCGACCTGCCGTCAGACCTTCACCCCGTGGAGGAACCTCAGTTTTCTACGGGCCGGAGTTCCCCTAGAACGAGTTTCCAGGCATGTTGTTGTCTCCACAGATGTCTCGTCCACGGGCTGGGGCGCCATGTGCAACGGACATGCTGCCGCGGGCTCCTGGAAATGACCCCAGCGCCTTCTGCATGTCAATTGCCTCGAGTTGCTGGCAGTACGCCTTGCCAACGTTTTCGAACGTTGCTCAGGGGTCAACACGTACTAGTCCGTTCAGACAATACAGCGACAGTAGCGTACATCAACCATCAAGGTGGTCTACGCTCCCGCCGTATGTCGCAACTCGCACGCCACCTCCTCCTATGGAGTCAGAAGCACCTGAGGTCCCTTCGTGCTATCTACATTCCGGGAGATCGGAACTTTGCAGCCGACGAGCTGTCACGGTTTCGGCCCATCTCCGGCGAATGGCGACTCCATCCCCAGTCGGTCCAGCTGATTTGGGACCAGTTCGGGGACCCACAGGTAGACCTGTTTGCCTCCCACGACTCATCCCACTGCGCCCTGTATTACTCCCTGACCGAGGGCACGCACGGATGCACTGGCGCACAGCTGGCCGCGGGGCCTCCGCTTATATGCGTTTCCCCCAGTGAGCCTTCTCGCACGAACTCTGTGCAAGATCAAGGAGGACGAGGAGCAGGTCATTCTAGTTGCGCCATATTTGCCCACCAATGGTTCTGGTTCTCCGAACTGATACTCCTCGCAACAGCACCTCCTTGGCCAATTCCTCTGAGGAAGGACCTTTCTCAGGGACGGGGCACCCTATGGCACCCTCGTCCCGATCTTTGGAACCTCCACGTGTGGCTCCTGGACGGGACGAGGCAGGTTTGAGTACCCTGCCACCAGCGGTGGCGGCTACCATCACTACCGCTAGAGCATCGTCCACGAGGAGACTGAATCCTCCTCGCCCTCCTCTCGTTCCCTCTTGGGACCTCTCAGTGGTGTTAAATGCCCTGCAGAGGGCTCCCTTTGAGCCCCTGCAATCAGCTGAGCTTAAGTTCCTGTCAATGAAGACAGCGCTCCTGGTTGCACTGGCCTCCATCAAGAGGGTAGGGGACCTGCACGCATTCTCCATTGATGAAGCGTGCCTGGAGTTCGGGCCGGGTCACTCTCACGTGATCCTGAGACCCTGGCCTGGATATGTGCCCAAGGTTCCTACCACTCCCTTCCGGGACCAGGTGGTGAACCTGCAAGCGCTGCCCCGGGAGGAGGCAGACCCAGCCTTGGCACTGCTCTGTCCAGTACGCGCTCTCCGTGCCTACGTAGACAGGACGCAGTGTTTCAGGACCTCAGACCAGCTCTTTGTCTGTTTTGGTGGGAGACTGAAGGGAAAGGCTCTCTCAAAGCAGGTTGTCTCACTGGATAGTGGACGCCATTGCTTTGGCTTACCAACAGCAAGGCCGACCGTGCCCCCTTGGTGTGACAGCGCACTCCACCCAGAGTGTGGCTTCCTCTTGGGCTCTAGCGCTTGGCGCCTCGCTGGCAGACATCTGTAGAGCTGCAGGCTGGGCGACACCCAACACATTCGCCAGATTTTATAATCTCCGAGTGGAGCCAGTGTCCTCTCGTGTACTCGCTTCAGTTAGCTAGTACTGGACCAGCTCAGGTGTCTTCACTTGCTCGCCATTCCACTCCACGGACTGGATACGTGCGATATTTCCTCAGGTGAGCCTTCCTCTCTGAAGCCCTGAGTTCCTCCAGCACTGTTGACGCTGGCGCCAGTGTCTATTGCCTGTGCGTCGGCTAGATGCCTTCAGTGTTTCAGGACCTCAGACCAGCTCTTTGTCTGTTATGGTGGGAGACTGAAGGGAAAGGCTCTCTCAAAGCAGAGGTTGTCTCACTGGATAGTGGACGCCATTGCTTTGGCTTACCAACAGCAAGGCCGACCGTGCCCCCTTGGTGTGACAGCGCACTCCACCCGGAGTGTGGCTTCCTCTTGGGCTCTAGCGCATGGCGCCTCGCTGGCAGACAACTGTAGAGCTGCAGGCTGGGCGACACCCAACACATTCGCCAGATTTTATAATCTCCGAGTGGAGCCAGTGTCCTCTCGTGTACTCGCTTCAGTTAGCTAGTACTGGACCAGCTCAGGTTTCTTCACTTGCTCGCCATTCCACTCCACGGACTGGATACGTGCGATATTTCCTCAGGTGAGCCTACCTCTCTGAAGCCCTGAGTTCCTCCAGCACTGTTGACGCTGGCGCCAGTGTCTATTGCCTGTGCGTCGGCTAGGTGCCTCTGTGTGCATGGTTCCTCCCCTGAGTAACCCCCACATGTTTATTTCCACTGTAAGCCTCTTTGAGCATGTGTCTTTCCCTCGGCAAGCCACCTTGCCACTCCTGGAATTGAAAGTTGCCACCCCACGGGCTGGTCACTCCAGTGTTCCTCCATATGAAGCCCCCTCGGGCCATTCCATGTGTATTCCTAAGTCCTCCCTACGGGTAGGCATGCTGCGGCATATCTTCCCTGAGATATGCTTCCCAGTGTACCTTGGTATTCCTGTGTTAAGTAGGACTCCTTCGTCCGGGCCTATATCACGACAGGGAGGTCAGACTTCGCAGGGCACTGGAAGACAGCTGTGAAGGTGGCGTGATTACACGGGGACCCCCATTCTCCGTCATCCGACGTAACTCGGAGTGACTACGAAAGGGAACGTCTCGGTTACGTCTCCTTGCCACTTCCGCTGTACCGCTGGGTAGACGCCTGAGTTCAGTCTCGGCTCCTCAGCGAAGACATGATCTGCTGTTGCAGGTGTCTCTCCTTAAATACCCACGCGGTGGGGCGGAGATACATTATGCAAATTCCGCAGACCCATGGCATTTCATTGCCATAGGCTCGTTTTTTAATACTCGAAGATGATAGGCTTTCTGGCGAAACCCCCCATTCTCCATCATCCGACGTAACATTTTTTAAATAGGGAAAACGTGGAGGTGTTTGGTCGCTTCTAACTTCATCTCTGTTTGGATCCTAATGAATGAACTGGGCTAAGCTAAGTGCTAACAAAGTGTCTCCGCGCGTCAGAGCGATTGAGTGCACGCACTGAGATGAGAGAGGTATGTATCAACTCGTCTTAGTAAAGGGAATAACATAGTTTAATATGAAAAAACGGTGGAGTGTTCCTTTTAAAATATGTTTTGTGGCTTTCTTTGACCTCATTTTTGTTATATGCTATTCCCATTTTTTAGGACTGATGACAATGAAGATATGTCCAACATTGAAATAGGTATTCTGACAGTGATTCCCGAGTCGTCTGCAACCGGTGCAGTACCCTACTCCCTGCATCTTGATGCCACAACAACGGCAATCATTCTGGAAGGTACAGTAGTTGTCGATGATCTTGAAAATCTTCCACAGGCAATGTGTTTGCTCTTTGGACTTATTTATGCTCTAAACTTAGAGTATCCTGCAGCACTGAAGAGCACATTCGACTTCATACAGAGAGTGATTTTGTCCCTTGGTCACAAGTCACTCAAACCTAAAATCCAATCACTGGAAAATCGCCTGATGCAGTAATAGATCATAGCCATGATGCTTTGAGTGAATAGAGCTGTCTTTAAAGGAACACTCCACCGTTTTTTTTCATATTAAACTATGTTATTCTCTTAACTATGACGAGTTGATACATACCTCTCTCGTCTCAGTGTGTGCACTCAATCGCTCTGGCGCGCGAGACACTTTGTTAGCACTTAACTTAGCCCAGTTCATTCATTAGGATCCAACCAGAGAAGCGACCAAACACCTCCACGTTTTCCCTATTTAAATACAGTTACACGAGTAGTTACACGACCAAGAATGGTGACACAAAATAAATCGTGGCGCTTTTCTAAGCGTGTAAAATGGATAACTATAATGTATGGCGGAATAGCACTTGAGAGCACTTCGACTTGGCGCAGTGATATCATCACTCCTGATGATGAGAGGATTTTTTAGGAGTGATGATATTACTGCACCGAGTCGAAGTGCTCTCAAGTGCTATTCAGCCATACATTATAGTTATCCATTTTACACTGGTGTAATCATCTTACACCATTCTCAGTCGTGTAACTACTCGTGTAACTATTTAAATAGGGAAAACGTGGAGGTGTTTGGTCGCTTCTCTGTTTGGATCCTAATTAATGAACTGGGCTAAGCTAAGTGCTATCAAAGTGTCACGACGCGCCAGAGCGATTGAGTGCACGCACTGAGACGAGAGAGGTATGTATCAACTCATCTTAGTTAAGGGAATGACATAGTTTAATATGAAAAACGGTGGAGTGTTCCTTTAAGAGAACTCTAAAGAAAATTGTTCAGTACTGTTTTACAGATACGTCAGTGTTTTCCAATTGTTGAAAATGAAAAAATAAAAAAATATACATATTTAACAGGATGTTTTGAATTTCAAGTTTACTTGTTTGGTTTTAGAATAGAGTTTTATAAGAAGAGAATTTTAAAGAGAACTGTAGTAGGAAAGGCATTCTGTACCAAACTCTGTGACTTACACGCTCTGCTTTCAACCACTTTGTAAAGATGTTAAAAACAAAGAAACATTGATGTCTTTATTGTCTTTAGTTTTTTTGTTTTTTCTTGAGTGCATTATGTGCTTTATTTCTAAAATGTTGTTGGCGGGCCAGTAATGTTTTAACATTATTATTGTTGAACAAATAAACATTCTAGTGTTTGCCAAATGTGTTGTCTGTCTTTGTATTCTCAACTTAGAATTTTGAGTACAACTTGCTTGAGAAATTTAAGGCAATCAGTTTCCACACATTCCTCTAGTAAAATGAACAAGCAGACATGTTAAATTAACTGTTTTGTTTAAGTTCTGCTTACAAATCTCAACTTAAATCTTTAAGTTGCCTAAACTTGAGTTTATTAAGTTACCTGTACTCAAGTTTTATGGTAACCTTTACAAATACACAAGTTAACTCTACAAAGAAGTAGACAGTAGTATCAAGTCAAAAATTATGACCTAATTTGCTTGAAAAATTTGAGGCAATCCGTTTCCACAGCTTTTCTTAGTAAAGTCAACGTATTACTTTTTACAGTGACAATGCCACAAAAGAAAAACTATGCAAAAATACATGTTTTCTTCAGTCATTTTCCAGTTTTTGAGTATTAATTAACTAAAAATTCTTGATTCAGTTGACAGGCATTGAAATTTTTTTAACATTAACTTAAACTAAAACTGGGTAAACCTTACTCAGATATTTGTATAGATTAAATCTATTTGAAACTGATTTGAGTAAACCTAATTCGAAATAATAAAAGTAATTTGACAAATCTCTTGCAGATAAAGACAACTAGCTGAAAATAGTGCAACCATACTTTTTTTTCTTAATATCTTCTACGATGTTGCTGCATGAAAGGCAAGAATAGTCACATCACCCGTATTTGAAGATTGCTTTTTGAGTAAACCAATCCATTTCCCATGCAAATGATGCCTAGTTTAATTAATTCTTCCTTGACGTTAATCAAAATGAATAATGTTGTCCCAATTCAAATTGTAATTAAACTAAACTTTTTATATTCAAATAGATACTTAAACACTTTTAAGTTGTGACAAAACGGTTTATAATTTAGTTGCATCTGTTCTTTTTTAACAAAGTAAATCGAGCAAGGACCAAAAATATTGAAAATATTTATTTGGTTAGTTTATTTTGTGCAGTGCATTGCAACTTGAACACTGTATTTTTGTATGCTATGCAGACATTCAATGAACCCTTTTAATGGTTTAATGTTCTAAGTCTTCTTAATCTAAACGTTCTTAATTATTTTAAAGAATAAGAAACTATTTTGATTGCAAGTCCTTGTCAGATATTTATATTACATTCTTGGACACATTCTTCACAGAGAAAATGTTATTATTTTACTAAATCAAGAAAACAAAGTGCATGATATCACCTTTATCAAACATGATACGGACAGATTGATGTAATAAAGGGATATTATGAGCTGCTCTGTTTTTCCTGCCAATATGACTGGTCTTCCTAAATTACCAGCGAAAGGAATTCTACTAAAACTGGCAAAAGTGTTTTATGCTCATGCAAAGTATACCACTGGATTATGCTTTGATGAAAGCCCATCTTGTTTCAAATTACATATTGAAGACCAGGCCCGTTTCAGCACGAAAGGAGGCTTACTCTCACCATTTAATACAAAATTAAAAGAAACAAGAAAACAAATGTATACCCTAAATTGTTTGAGCACCTGCCTGGTTTGTCCCTGTTAATTTATTTTACTTTCCCAATAATGTACTGAGTAACATAAAGTAACCACATTAACTTAACATGGGTTCAAAGTTAGTAACTAGTTATTATTACCAAATAATTGTAATTACTATATGTACATGCAGAACAAGACTTTAAAATAGAGTTAAGTGTTTTTTTGTAACCTGAAAGTGAAAATCTTTAACCGTAGCTCTTTTACACATTCACAAAACAAATCCTAAATAGAGCAAAATTGCCTTAAAGGGGTCATATAATGGTACATGCACTTTTACAAGTTGATTGTACTGAAATGTGTGTTGGCAGTGCCTGTACACAACCATCATATAATGATAAAAATCCATCCAGTGTTTTTGTTTTAATCTCCTTATATGTTTTCCCCTGCCTCAAATCAAGCCGTTCGACCGTGTGACGTCACACGGTCGGACGCCCCTCCCGCGATTGTTGATTGACAGCAGCGATTCAACACAGATCCGCCCTCGCTCGTCCTGTCAATCATAGTCCGCGCGGATCGGCGCGGTCATTGTTGATATGCTGGAGCACTGTCTATGAGCAGAATGGCGTCTAAGCGATTGTGGTGTTCTGTTCTTGGGTGCAATAACACAGCAGTAATTTTAATGTTCCTAAATCCGAACCGCTGAAGACGCAGTGGCTGAGTTTGTTTTCGAAGGGAATATTCCCCACGAGCAACGTAAATGCTTTCATGTTTGCGCGAATCATTTCTCAGTGGACTGCTTTATAAAAGAGGGTCAGTATAAAGCTGGTTTTGCTGAGAAGCTGCACCTGAATAAAGGGTCGGAACCTATTCGTGTTCCTGCTGAACCTTCAGAAGAACTAAAGTGAGTGTAACGTTTTATTAATCTTTATATTAATATTTATATTAATCTTTGCAAATCGCTAGCTGCACGCTTCACGATGAATGCGTCGGTTTACACTCAGGGTACATTACGGCATGTTTTCTATGTACAACGTTCTCAGTATAATTCATAATCCCACGTTTATAATGAACAACGCGTTATGGTTATTGTGTTATTGTGTTACAAACGGTGTATGCGCAGAACAGAGAGGCGGGGTGAGCAAAACTCATTATCATTTAAAGTCATATGCACTGAAACGGCGTGCTGAAAACGGAGCTGTTTTTGACCAGGTAAAATAAGTGTTTTCTTACAATACTAATGAGAATTTTTAATTAAAGTATATTACAAACTTTTAATTTAGACCCCAAAGAATCATACTAGCTTGTACAAAAATGGCATTATATGACCCCTTTAAATAAATAATTATTCCCCAGATGCAGGTATCAGACTCAAGCATTCGTTTAGTCTATCACGTGCGTCTTATTCCCTTTCCCCCTCCTGTTTTTCACAATGGCCATTCCAGGCTCTGGCAATACATGACACATTATGCTGTGACTGATTGTATTTCATGATCCTTTGAATGCATCCACCCACATTGTCTTCAGACCAGCAATTATTTATAATTGCGATCCCTCTTCAATCAGATCGTATTACTGCATGCACTTTGATTTCTTATTTAAATCATCAATATCATGCATATGCCTGATGTGCCCTGCATGGCGTTTTTTTACAAAACATGAATAATTGAATATCAAAGGCATTCAAAGAGCAAATGACTAAGTTCTCTTTGGTACAGCAATGTATCAAAAGTTAAATATATAATGATATGATAAAGATATAATCTACTTTTACACTTGGGGACATCCAGCTCCACATACAGGCAGATTCACTGAGATTAAGCTACACTGACAACTCCTGTGCTAGAAACTTAGACCTAAATATCTAACATCAGATGACATATTAGCTTATTTACAATTGTTATGAAATACAGCGCAGAAATACAGAGTGTAGTTTGAAGTTAATATTTTGATTACACTTTAAATAATTGTCACTGTACAAAGCCTATGAATTATTAATAAATATCATTATGTTTTTGGGGAGTCACACATTTTGAACTTAAACAATGTAAATTTGCCAAGTCATAAAACGGCCAAATGGTCTGATATTTTAAAAGACTTATGACACAGTCACGTCAACTTAGACTGTCACTATCATGCAACCAATAAATAAAATATTTAAAAAAAAAAATTTATATATACACTCACCTAAAGGATTATTAGGAACACCATACTAATACTGTGTTTGACCCCCTTTTTGCCTTCAGAACTGCCTTAATTCTATGTGGCATTGATTCAACAAGGTGCTGAAAGCATTCTTTAGAAATGTTGGCCCATATTGATAGGATAGCATCTTGCAGTTGATGGAGATTTGTGGGATGAACATCCAGGGCACGAAGCTCCCGTTCCACCACATCCCAAAGATGCTCTATTGGGTTGAGATCCGGTGACTGTGGGGGCCATTTTAGTACAGTGAACTCATTGTCATGTTCAAGAAACTGGCTTCACAAATCCTTTGCTGCATACCTCGGTTGTAACGAGTGGTTATTTCAGTCAAATTTGCTCTTCTATCAGCTTGAATCAGTCGGCCCATTCTCCTCTGACCTCTAGCATCAACAAGGCATTTTCGCCCACAGGACTGCCGCATACTGGATGTTTTTCCCTTTTCACAACATTCTTTGTAAACTCTAGAAATGGTTGTGCGTGAAAATACCAGTAACTGAGCAGATTGTGAAATACTCAGACTGGCCCGTCTGGCACCAACAACCATGCCACGCTCAAAATTGCTTAAATCACCTTTCTTTCCCATTCTGACATTCAGTTTGGAGTTCAGGAGATTGTCTTGACCAGGACCACACCCCTAAATGCATTGAAGCAACTGCCATGTGATTGGTGGATTAGATAATTGCATTAATGAGAAATTGAACAGGTGTTCCTAATAATCCTTTAGGTGAGTGTATATATATATATATTTTTTTTTTTATTAAATATGGGATACGGCCATCTTCCATCCTGCACACATGGCCAAGCCAGCGCATCCTCCATTATCCGAGCAATGTGTACATAGTGGGGAGACCAGCGCGTGCAAAGACCCAAGTGTTGGATACTTTGTTGCTCCACTTTATGCTAAGTATGCGAAGAGATGCAGCGCAAGTGAAAGCCTTCATTCTTGGCTGGTATATGTTGTCCATCTTTCGCTACCATACAGTAGAGTAACAATGCAGGCATTACAAACTGCCATTTTGGTAGAAGTTGACAGCTTAGTATTCCCCCAGACACGAATGGTAAGTCGGCCTTGGGTTGTTGCAGCCTTGCCAATGCGCTTGTTAATCTCAGCTAAAAGAGACAGATTGTCGCTGATGATGGACCCAAGGTATGTAAACTGGTGGACAACATCAAGTACGTGGTTGTCGATGGTAATGACAGGATCCACGTCTTGGCTTAGCACTTTAGTCATTACATGCTTGGGAAAATCTGTCCTTTTTGAGCTGAAGTTGTTGTTCAGTGTGTGAGGTGATGGCAGCATCATCAGCAAAGAGCAGATCTCTAATGATGACCTTGTGCACCTTAGTCTTTGTTTTCAGTCTTGCGAGGTAGAAGAGTCGCCCATCTGATTTGGGCCTGCGTTTCCTGAAACCTTCTTAACACTACGTCGTTCTCAAGTTATACCTTAAGCTGTACCTTTTCGGCAATATGCGTTTCCTGAAATGTTCTTAGTTAAGTATACCTTTATACCTGTAAGTCATATGTTCGGAAGGTTGGTCTGGAGCACTCTTAGCTATACCTTATCACTGTTGGCAGTTCACTCCACTAGTGGCCACCACTGCAAAAAGCTTCTTTACATCTCAGTCTACAGTATACGAATATAATTCTAAAGTTAATACAGCCAGTGTTCAATTACGCTAATTCAAGTGTTTGTTATTAGCTTTTTAATTATATTATCCATATAATGGGGGAGAAATAGGCTTATTAGTCTATTTAAAGGGAATGTTTGTGGTGGGGAGTTTGGTCAAACTATGGCAGCGATACAGCGAATAGTTGGGCTAAATCAAAGACGGCGCCGTCCGCGAAGCCATTTAGTGTATGTGCACTAATATATTCGCGAAAACTTTAGTCCCCTGGCTACCATGTCAGAAGATACAATTCAAAAGAAATTTCGCCTGCCACAACAGCAAATTCAAAAGCTTTTAGATCTTATTGGTCCGAATGTGTCAAGACAAACTCGACGGAACTACCCCCTCATCCCCGAAATTCAGCTGCTGGCGGCTCTCCGTTTTTATGCAGTGGGGAGTTTTCCGGAGGTGGTTGGGAATGGATATGGACTGAGTAAGACCTCGGTGTGGCGGTGCATTCATTCAGTCACAAACATCCTGCTCCGTCACGCCACAGATTATATCCGGAAGCCTTCGGACAGGCACAAAGTGATGAAGGCGCATCAAGGCTTCCATGCCATTGCTGGTACGCCACAAGTAATAGGGCTTGTCGGCAGGACACTTATCCCTATAGCCAACCCATCAGCGCTCAACTAGGCCTTCATCTGTCGTAAGGGCTTCGCGGCCATCAATGTCCAGGTGGTGGTGGACCACAGGGGGATGTTTGCAGACGTGGTTGCAAAGTGGCCTGGTAGCGCACACGACAGCTTTGTGTTGGCCAATTCAGCGGTGGACCAGACGCAGAAAGAGGGGTTTATGGGCAGAGCTTTATTATAGGAGACAGCAGCTACCCTCTCAGAACCTATCTTCTAAATCCACTCACCAACCCCACCATGCAGGCCGAGCAGAATTACAACATCGCACACATCCGTACCTGCAACTTGGTGGAGCGCTCGATTGGGCGCTGGAAGATGCGCTTCCGGTGCCTGCATAAATCAGCTGGAGGGTTGCATCTGAAGACAGAAAGATGTTGTGCAGTAGCAGTAGTTACAGCAATGCTACACAACAGTGCAGTCAGTGGAGGTGCAGCTTTGCCAGAAGAGGAGGAGGAAGAAGAGGAAGGTGTCCACAACCCACCCAAACTTAGAGATGCCCTACACGTGGTGGTGTACAAACGAGGCAGCAAATCATTCACATCGTTTTTGGTTAATGTATTTTTGCACCCTATTTTTCTTTTTACATCACCATACAACTTTTCCCTTTTTGTGGACGTATGCATTTTCTCGCTGTCATTTTTTTTTTTTGCTGTTGTGCACAGCCGAGTTAATTTCTCCTACACAGTAGAGGATGGTTAAAGTAACATATGCTTCACTATTATGTGCCATTCATCACTACACAATGAACTCTTTACAATAAAGATGCTCCGCAGACCCCACATCGATGACAGCAAGTTTTTTGTTTAATCAAATTGGTGTTTATTCAAACAAAAGCACTGAAAATTCATATATTTGAAAATAAACATATAAAGTCTGCTTTCCTGAAGCCCGCAGTCACTGGGTTGTTGATAGCTCATCTGTAATGTAACCAAATAGTTTGAACAAAAAGATAACAGACAACATTCTAGTAGCACCGAGCATCATAATCATGCTTACCTTAACCTGGCATTATAATTGGAATGGAAATGGTTGGCCTTTGAAATGTTGCTTCGGACAAAGCATATTGCTTCTCCAGAATTTGGAGCTTCGCCGCCTTCACCTCTAGTGTGGCCCGGGCGAGGTTGTTGGCCTCCTGTAATCTCTGCTCGACCCCTCGGAGCACTTCCAGCTTCTCCTTTTCGAGCTTCACCAGCTCTTCACAGCAGCCGCCTCGGATAGAACGACGCCTTCTGGAGCCACTCGCAGATTGCTGGTGTTGGTCGACCTCAGTGGAGGCAGATGAAGGTGCAGACCGGCCAGTCCCGAAGAAGCCCTGTCGCTGGGGTGAGAGGGCATGAGGGTGCGAGGGGGCAAGGATGGCCAGCTCTGATAGCATGGAGTGGTATCCACACTGCTATGTCAACCTGCAGTCTCAGGAGCTCAGTGCTGATGACAGCTGTCTTTCTCACATCACTAAAATCTTGGAGATTTTCTGATATTTCTGTTGTCACTGTACGTACATTCCAACATCCGAGTTTGAGAGCTGGCCTTTTTTGTCTGATGTCTTGATTCTTGCTTGGTGTGAATCATACAGTCTGCTTGTCTGTGTTTTCCTAATCCCCAAGCACCCACTGAGGAAGGTAGACTGTGGCGGGATAGCACCTATTTTGCTGGGGGCTGCCCTGCTTAGGCAGGCGGTAGCTGTCCAATGAGAAACGAGGATATCTCCCACCGTTGGAAGCAACCCCTGGTGCTATGCTCTATGCCAGTTGAGCTGTAGTTTTTAACCGATAGACTGCTGCTTCCTGTGTTGCTTTGACACCGCAAGACAAAGCAGAAGTGACCTCTCCAGGGCGAAAGACAGGGCAAGGTGATATAAAAGGATGAAAAGCTGTTGCCCATGCAGCAGGTCCCCCCTCTCCATGCTGTTGATGGGCCCAAAGGAGCAGCATCCCCATGACCGGGTATGCCACAAGGCAGCGGAGGTTTGGAATCAGAGTTTTCCTTCCTTATTTATTTATTTATATTATTTATTTAGATAATTTATTATAGCTTGTCAAATTTGCCCCTATTTGGGTGTGAGCAAAAACACACCATTTTAGTGTGTCACTTTAAATGCAAATGAGGCGCCTCTCTCTGCCCCCTTTCCAGAAGAGGGACGAACTTTAACAGCTCGTGCTTCAGATACTCAACAACAACAAAACTGGAGAATCTCACCAGCCAAAATGTCAGAAATTGTCAGTAGCGGTGTTCAGCCTTACATAGTTTGAACCAGAGTTGGACAATGATGGAGAGACTCAGGAAGAAATTACAACGTTTAGAAATTAAGTTGATTGAACTCATCTACTAGTATGTACCGTCATCATGTAAACCTTTTGTGCTAATCCAGTGTTGAACTGACCCTCATTTGTGAAGCAGTCCGGTGTAAAATGATTTGCGCAAATATATAACACTTTACCGACTTCTTCTGCACATTTCCTTAATAAATTAAATTCAACCACGGTGTCTTCAGTGGCTCAGATGCTGGGAGTCTATGGAGACTCTTATGTTCGTTGGTACATCCAATAACAGAACATTTGTAATGTTTTTTGGCACAGACATTGTTGTATATCACCAGCTACTATTATAGGAAACAGAAATGGTGGACTGCTGCGGCTCACTCAGGAGTGCGTTTCCTAAAGGATCGTTATTCAACTATGATCGCAATTTCCATTAAACTCTATTGGTAACGACGGAACTTGCGACCATAGTTGGCTTTGGGAAACGCACCCCAGGTCGGTATCTATGCTAATAGGGCAGATCATCACCAGTCACAGGTGGGGCTTCCCCATACTAAGAGTAGAGGGAAGCCCCGCCAGTGACATGACCATGTTATGTTTTGTTTGAGGACATGGGGTGATTGTGTTTGCTAGCCATGGATTATCATGTTTTTTTCTTTGTGCCATTTGCTCTCATGTCTATTGTCTAACTCCGCCCCTCTTGTTATCTGATATTGATATTTTGATATAGTGATTATTCATATCCTCCCTCATTGGCTGCTTTGTTTGCTCTCCCTATTTATTGTTTTTGTGTTTGCAGTCCTGTGTGAGTTTGTCATCTAAAGTACCCTCATGTGTCCTTTTCCTGCCAAGTCTTGCTGCCAGTCTTGTTTTCCCCCAAGGGGTAGTTTTTGTTTTTGTTTTATTATTATTATTAATAAAAAGCCCATTGCTCTGGATTTGAGTCCTCTCCTCATCCCTCAACCCAACCCTGGCAGTCTCATCCTGTAGGTGATGAACCGCCTCAGGCCTTCATTCTGCACTTGCATTATGTTCATGAGAAAGAAGAAATAATGCAAAAGGTGGCCAGGATGCAACAGATTGTCTTTAAAGACCAAAGAAATCCGGACTACCCAACTGCTGTGGTAAAGCGACACGCACTTTTCACACACTTTTCCCCTTAAACTCCTTACGGAGCTGTGTTTTGATGTGAGTTTTGGAAGTTTGATACTATTTTGAACGTGTTTGTTTATTTGATCGTTTTTATTAAATTACTCTGTTACTTGTCCAAGTCTGTATCACATTCTAGTTAGTCGGTCAGATGACGGGATTAATGCTTAACCCTTATGGGCTGTTGGGGATGTTTTCAGCCACTACGGGGTATTTTTGAGTCTTAATTTGGCCATAATTCTCTGTGTTTCAGCAAATGGAATGATTTTTGGTGACAAATCTTATTTTGACACATATTTTGTGTAAATGCTTTGAAAACTTTCCAAAACTCAACAGTACACTGTGGGGAAATTCACTACCCTTTCGTTATGTTCGTGGCTGAAAACAGCCACTACTTTAAACTGCTGTAAAAATGTATCAGATAAATATTTTTTTCAAATGTTTTCGCATAAATCTATTAATCAACCTCAGTCCTGATCAAAACTACTAAATGTTTTTTTTTAAAATCAGGATTTTAACTCTTTAATTGCCAAATTCATAAATGATGTCACTGATTTGGGGGGAAAAACACAAAAAAATTACTTATTTTCAATATAAAATGAGATTGTGGACTGGATTTCTTTTAACCTTTTATCACAGTCTTGGACATGTCAAAGATTAGAAACAACATTGGTTTTGATGCATTGTTAGTTTTTGTGTAGCATCAGGTTTTAACTTTTTCTCCCTCATTTACTGTTCGTGGCTGTTTTTGCCACATTGACTTCCATTATAACCACATTTTTTGATTGCAAAGCCATGACACCCTATAATCATGCATTTTTGATTGTTGGTGGTTTTCAACCTGCCAGAGGCGTGACTCCAGGGCCGACGCGCTATGCCATCGCAAGGGTCCAGAACATGGATTCTGTGTTCAATCTGTTTTTACCGAGGAGATGATTGACCTCATTGTCAGCATGACCAACCTCCATGGGCGCCGCACAATGAGAAACTGGACCGGGGTGGACTCCACAGATCTCCGTGCCTACATGGGGCTACTGATTTTGGCCGGCGTCTACAGGTATGATAAATGGACTGCATTTATATAGCGCTTTCACAGACCCAATGGCCACCAAAGCGCTTTACATTTTGCCTCACATTCACCCATTCATACACTCATTCATACACCTACGGCAGTGTCAGCCATGCAAGGCGCCATCCAGCTCGCCGGGAGCAGCTGGGGTTAGGTGTCTTGCTCATGGACACCTCGACACTTGGTCAGGTGGAACCGGGGATTGAACCACCAACCTTCCGGTTTGTAGACAACCTACATGAACCACTGAGCCACTGCCGCCCCAGTGGCAGAGGGGAGTCCACACGTTGCCTGTGGGATGATCGCAGTGGTCGTTCGATTTTTAGAGCCACCATGTCCCTCTCAAGATTCTCCCAATCCACTCAGATCCAGGATCCTTCGAATCCTCCTCGCCTTCAGTGGAAGCTAGAGAGGATGATGAGGGTGCCACATCCAAATCAGGATCTGAATCTCCAGAGTCTGTGGTGTCAGAGGGAGAAGACAATACATTCTGCAGCTCGCTGGAGGGGTCAGGCTGCATAATCATCTCTAAAACTTCACTATTAAAGCCCTTTCTCATGTTGCTTGCTGCTCTTCTCACCATCAAATGACCAGCAGGCTTGCATGCAAGTGTTTAAATCCACTTACTTTGTTTTTGTTTACTCCATGTAGTTCTGAGAGCTGAGGTGTATATTTTGATTTTCTCAGACGCATGCTACACAAAAACTAACAATGCATCAAAACCAATGTTGTTTCTAATCTTTGACTGTGATAAAAGGTTTAAAAAAATCCAGTCCACAATCACATTTTATATTGAAAATAAGTCATTTTGTGTGTTTGTTTCCCCTAAATCAGTGACATCATTTATGAATTTGGCAATAAAAGAGTTAAAATCCTGATTTTTTTTTTTAAACATTTAGTCGTTTTGATCAGGACTGAGGTTGATTAATAGATTTATGTGAAAAAATAATTTATATGATACATTTTTACAGCAGTTTAAAGTAGTGGCTGTTTTCAGCCACGAACATAACGAAAGGGTAGTGAATTTGAACAATGCGCAACAATAATTCAAAGTAACATAAAAGGTCTCATTTACTTCATGGAATGTGAAAGGATTAAACTATCCTGTTAAAGGAGAACTCCGGCGCAAAATGAACCTTTGGTCTAATTACACATTGTTACCTAGTCAACCGTTATCTGAGATTTGTTTTCATGATTATCGAATGTAAATAGTTTTATCTCTAAAAACAGTTTAGCCTATAAAGCCAGTATAACGCTAGTATATTGGGCATAGATCAATGACAAATAAAAATCGCTTGTTAATACCACTAACAAGGCTCAAAATAGCCCCACACTAGCACGGTAGCATAATGAGGGTCCCTACCTTCAAACCGAAGCATTGAGAACTTTGTCAGTGTCCAGACAGTTTAATAAGAAGATATTTTTTACATACAGTCAACTTCGCGTATACAGGCAGGAGCCATCTTTGAAAAAGAGTCTCTACCAGTCGATCTACGAACGCCGATCCAAGTGCGCTGGTGAGATGTGAACGAGCTATAAGTTGTGATAAGGTGAGCGCGAACAGCAGGCTTGGATCGGCGTTCGTAGATCGACTGGTAGAGACAGTTTTTCAAAGATGGCTTCTGCCTGTATACGCGAAGTTGACTGTATGTAAAAAATATCTTCTTATTAAACTGTCTGGACACTGACAAAGTTCTCAATGCTTCGGTTTGAAGGTAGGGACCCTCATTATGCTACCGTGTTAGTGTGGGGCTATTTTGAGCCTTGTTAGTGGTATTAACAAGCGATTTTTATTTGTCATTGATCTATGCCCAATATACTAGCGTTATACTAGCTTTATAGGCTAAACTGTTTTTAGAGATAAAACTATTTACATTCGATAATCATGAAAACAAATCTCAGATAACGGTTGACTAGGTAACAATGTGTAATTAGACCAAAGGTTCATTTTTCTCCTTTAAGAGAAGTAAAATGTTATCACATCTAAAATCTCTTTTTAGATATAATTTTCTTGCAAGAATGCATCTCAAAGCAGACTCCAAAGATAAATTAAAAGGCAGATGTACAGTATAGGGCAGATCTATCAATCTAATTTTTCTATTTTAGTACGGAAAGGGGTACAATTTAAACAAAACGCCTGAGAACTGATGGAGAAGGCCATTATTTTATTCTATCTGGTGAGATAAATGGTCTCCCCATTATGTTGATAAATGTGTAGGGTCTAAATTATGACGCCCCAAATTTTTTAGGAAGGTCTTTTCTCTTATTCCTAATATGCCTCTAACAAATACATTTTTCTTTGCTTTTCAAAACACATTTTAACCCTCTATTGATTAAGTTACAAACCAGTATAAACTATTGGAGAACTGTCCCGATCTCTTTGATTGGAAGAATAAATGTGATAAAAATTATATTTCTACCCCAAATATTATATTTATTTTGGAATGTTTCAACATTACTGCCCAAATATTTCTTTAAACACCTAGACTTGATTATTCTCCCCTTTCTATGGATCTATAATAGTCACGAAATAAATAAAAAACACATTTTTGTAAACACAAACATGAGGGGGGGGTTCAAATTTGATCCCTTGCGGATTTTCGTCTCTACCACTGGGCCACTCATTTAAATGCCACTCACTATGGCTAGAAGAGTCGGCTAATGCCCCAGATTGGCTTCAGATAGAACAGGACCATTGCCATCCTTATGATCTTGAAGCAGTGATACTTTCTCCGGTGGTACTCGATCAAACGGCAGTTAGCAGTACTGTCATAAAGAGTCTGATACATGTTTGGAGACAGATACAGTAAGGAAATACCTTAAGATAAAGCCACTCACCCTCTTGATTTCCAATCTCAAACAACCCATCATTCCCTCTCTCAAGACTGGACAGGGCCTTCAATCAGAGGAAGGAGTTGGGCCTATGTAAGGTGAAGGATCTTTACCTTGATTGGGGGTTTAGCTTCCTTTATGCAACTGCAACAAAAATACAAGCTTCCAAAAAACCTTACAAATTCTTACAAATACTGAATAATTTGCGTACACAAAATTAGATGAGATCCCGCCCTTAGTCATTGATGATTGTCTCGCACAGTTTAGGGGAAACAGAAATCAATTATCTTTAATTTATAGGTTACAAGCAGCTACTTCCTCCTCTATTAACTTGATCGGAGAGGAATGGGAGCGAGAGATGGGAATTGGAGTTCCTGAGGAGGTCTGGCAGAGTGGTTTGGATGATATTGTTAAACAAACTGTCAATACTAGATTATGCCTCTTTCAGTTTAAAGTAATACATTTCTCAAAAAATAAAATACACAGAATTTTTCCCAATGTCTCACCTCTTTGTGATAAATGCAAATCAGAGGATGTGGATTTAGCAATAGTTTTATTTTTGACCTAAAATACAGGGATTCTGGTTTGTACGGTTTTAAGGTGGTTTCAGATGTCCTTAATGTGAATATGAAACCAGAGCTAGTGCTCATTATACTAGGACATTATGATTCTCTTTTGAACAAAGCTCAACACAAATTCCTCACATAAAGCCTGATAACAGCCAAGAAGCTGTTATTGCTGTTCTGGAAAAAGACTGTTAAACTATGGCTTGATGAACTGATGTCTGCCCTACATTTAGAACAAACTAGATACCTTTTGAAAGTCAGCGTTGGACAGTTCGACAAGATGGGACCCTTTCATCCGTTTCCTTTGTAGCAAATCTATTCCTTAATGCATTGTATCATAACTGAAGTGTTGTATTAATGTGATCGTATCATATATTAACAGGCTGTGGAAGGGGTGCTGGTTAAAATGTTTAACTCATTTTAGGCATAAGAAAATTAATCGTGGAATCTTGTAATTATTGTCGTTTAAAAAAAAAATTAATATAATGATACACTTTATTTTACACTATTAAATCGATGCAGTCTTGGAGAGAATAAGAGAATTCTTTCCATTTAAAAAATAAATAAATAAATAATTATTATTATTCCAAACTTTTGACGGGTACGGCAATAGAAAAAAAATAGTAATACGGTAATTCATTACATTTTGTTTTATTTTTATTTGTTTGTTTTGTGTGTGTGTGTGTGTGTGTGTGTGTGTGTGTGTGTGTGTGTGTGTGTAACAAGTCAGAGGCAATGAAAAATCACAGAATTTTTTATCAGTATTGCATCACCCGCATTTATACATGCCACACTTTAGGACCTCTGTAGTTCTATTTCCATTAAAAGTTGCGAATAAAACTTAAGCACAAAATTGTAATATCGCTTAAAACATCTCCAAATAAAGCACAGTTTCCATCCAGTGAAGAGAACTTTCTGGTAAACTGACGATAAATATCACTAGGAAAAATGGAAGTTGATGCAGTAGGAGATGCCACTATATAATCATTCTCGTATACTCAGAGCGGGAAGACGAAACCCAATAAAGTTATATTGCTTTCTGAGGTAGAAGCCTGGTGTTTGGGAACGCAGTCTTGTTAGACAGTTCTGCGAGGTAATTATACTGAACCCCTTTGACGACAGACTTTGCGCAGGCATTTCAGAACAACCAAAACAGAATTTCAGATGCTGTCCAACGAGATCCGTCCGCTGGTGCCGTCCTATCACAAAGTCACATGTCTTTATTGATGCACATCAAGGAATTTATTGGGTAAATGCGTTTCCATTTTAGTTTGTGCACGTTTTCTTATCAGATAAATCCGACTCAGCATAAGTTTATGCATTTAACATATTTTTAGAATTTATGCACATTTGGCATTTCCATCCAGTTTGTTTTATGCAATATCCCAAAATGCGCACAAAAATAGGTGGATGGAAACATAGCTAATGAGATAAGGAGCTCAATGGAGACAAAAGAGATGCTGCCTCTCTCTCTCTTTATCCAATGGTGTTACAGCTGGACAGTTACTTGAGAGTAAAATGAGTGATTACTTAATCTCACATTTCGATTCTCTCTCTTATTATTATTTTTTTTTTTTCTCTGAGAGAAAGCCTCTGCTCCATCTTTTTGTTTCTGTGAAAGGTAACAAAACAATCTAAGGCTTGCAAGGCTGGTTATAGAGATAATTTGTGGTTAGAGGGCACTGTCAATCACAGGACCAGGAAATCCATCAGCATGTTGTGGAATGGATTCTCTTATCAAAGGAGGCAACTGGTATGAACGTCACTTTGGTATGTTTTCCTTGAAATGTAATCTTATGGCTGACACCTGAAGGTAAACACTTCAATTATTCATTAAAATTACCTGACATTCATTTAGGTTGGCTGTTTTAAATGTGGGTCTTGTACATGTAAGTGATAAATGTGCAATTATGCCAGGTAATTGCAAACTGACCATCTTATATTACACAAAATAAAACAGTATAATACCACTGACTGGAAACAGGAACAGGAAGAGTAGTTTACTTGCACTCTCTTCATTGGCTTTTTATCCACTTGAATTCTGTTGCAAGTCTTATTATTTGTTTTAGAGGGGATGGCTCTTCAACAAATTGCTCCTCAACATTCCTGGGGCCGTATTCACAAAACATTTTATCTTACCACTAAGAGTTCTCCTAAATAGCAGTAAAGGTTCTTAGGTAAGCGTTTCCTCTTTAAACCTATTGACAAAGCTGCTGAGACCAACTTTCACTGAGGAATAGAGAGAAATCTTAAGGCTTGTTCGACTTGAACCGACGCTGCACAGAACGATCGGTGAATGACATCAAAGTACCGCAAGTGCGATTAGAGAGCAGATGTAGTAGCCTCACTGCCTGGTAAGGGGAGATATTAAAGTCAATAAAAACACAGGACAGGACACGGAGCTGCTGCATCATCTTCTGAGTCTCTGTATTGTCAGCAGGTGAACAAGTCCCAAGGCAAAAGTAAGCAAATAATCAATCGTCCATAGGCAAGGAATATCAATCGCCATCAACCAAAATCATACAGTTTGCATATCCATACAGGAAACGAATTACTATTTTTCTTTTCTCTTCTCTTCTCTTTTTATTTTTATATTTTTGTAACTACCACACTGACGGCTCCATATGCTTTTGATTCGCTCTCGCTGTGCTTTGACGTCATAAACAGATCGGTCTGTGCAGCGGTCAAGTCGAACAAGCCTATAAGCTAAGAGTAAGGGTGGGGTTGACCTCGTTGCTATGGATGATGTCAACACGCTTACTAACTACAGTAAATGACTAAATAAAGCATATTTCCGATGGGGGAGGGGTCTCTGTCGGTGATACAATCATAGAAATATTGTAGAACAAGTTATCATGTTGCCATATTCAAATGGATTTAAAAATAAAAATGTTGCCATATCATATAAATATTTTAAAATAAAATGTTGCCATATTCAAATAAAGATTTTGGCTGAGTGTCACTAATTAAACAAATATATGTTCAGCTAATTCTCAGCCTCTTACATGTCTGCATCTCGAGAGATTGCAGAATTCAAGCGACAAATTATGCTTTATAAACAAAGTTCGGGAGGAGCACGTTCAAATGGTCTTTCTAAAAGCCAATTCACACCACACAGGCAAACGCCAACAAACACTAACAAACAAGGATTTACAATTTTATAAAAAAAATCACGGTCATGTTCACACTGCCCCAACAGACACCGACAAACTCGAGCACCCACGGAAATGGTCGAGCACCAATGGAAAATTACAAGATATTCTCCATTCATTTTAACCAATTAAAATGAAAGATTCCAGCTTTCAGACACGACTTTCTTCTCGTGTCTTTATAACAACTGTAAAGACTCTAAATACAAAAGGGTTCTACTCTTTATAGTTTATTTGAGGCGGTTTCTATGGCGTTAAAAGTCGAGAGCTGCCAGAAACCTGCCATTTTCCCTACAAGGATAATTTACTAAGCACGCCCAGCACCTGCCCAGTCTTTGCAAGGGACTTGCCTCATCGTCATTGTAACGGTTCGTAGCCAGGTTAGATTACGTCAGAGTTTGATGTCATTTGTTGGAAAATCATACCACACTGCTCAGACATTCCACGAACCAACAAACGCCATTTGAACATGTTCAGTCGGGTAAAAACAAACTCTGACCAACGCCAACAGACAACGGCAGAGGTAACACACTGATCCAACAAACTCCGACAGACTTGTTTGTTGGCGTTTGTCTGTGCGGTGTGAATTGGCCTTAATCAGCTTAAGAGGAGGACTTATAAGTATATATACTTTATATGTATGTATATTAGAGGTGTAACGGTTCACAAAATTCACGGTTCGATACGATACACTTGTGTCACGATTCGGTACGTTTTCGATACGGCAAAAAGAAAGAAATGCCAGAAATTGCCTTCATTTAATTTTTTTTATTCTTTTTTTATTAAAACTAACATCATAAAGTATGATATTTTTTTACTTTGTGCAACGATGGAGCTATAATTGATAATTGTCTTAGGAGTATATAAAACAAAACTGCTCCTTGGAAAAATGAAATGTAATATTGTAGTAGTTATAAACAAAGGTTTATTTTAGTTCAGATTAACATTTGAGGGCAGCAATTGTATTCATAATGTCAAAATAAAACCGACGTGATGTTCCTTGAAAGCATTATAGCCTACTATTCCTGCCAAACTTCCATGGTTACAGTTAGTAGTGTTACTACAGTAAATCCATGGTGAATGTTGCTGATCTGTGGACACTGAATAGTTCATTGTTTCTTCCTGGTTTCCACGTCAGCGCTGTTTGATCCGTTAATAACGGAGAAATGTGAATGCTTCTCACTAGATCTTGCAGCGATGTTATTACTTCAGTGGCGAATTCCAATGTTTTCTTTACTGGATTTGGCTGTGTAGTAACAGTGCTGCTTGATTAAGATCGGCTCGCGCTGCATTGGTTCAAACTGATAAACGGTTCATCAACCACACAATACCGAGTAGCTCAGTTTCGTTCCGCTTACATTACGTTT
The DNA here is from genome assembly GCF_029890125.1 of Rhinichthys klamathensis goyatoka. Taxonomy (NCBI): domain Eukaryota; kingdom Metazoa; phylum Chordata; class Actinopteri; order Cypriniformes; family Leuciscidae; genus Rhinichthys; species Rhinichthys klamathensis. The sequence goes on from NW_026607023.1 coordinate 554,676, forward strand.
GGCATTTGATGTTGGGCAATGTTGTGGTCACGCCAGCGTCTCTTACATTATGAGTGCGCTTGCCACACGCGATGCGCCTACATGTGAAATAACGAAATTTTGCTCGGCAGGAAAAATGGTCCAACAAACCGTTCGGTTTATAAATGCGTACCGAAAACCGAACCGAAAGCCTCGTACCGAATGGTTCAATACGAATACGTGTATCGTTACACCCCTAATGTATATATATATATATATATATATATATATATATATATATATATATATATATATATATATATATATAAATAAACAGCCGGCTCACCTAGTTACCTCGACAGTTTTCTGCATCCCTCCGCCACCTTGACTCCTCACTCTCGGCTGGTTCCTATTCCCAGCCAGGGATACGGGAGAGTACTCTTGGTTTGGGATAAATTTCGAGCTCGGAGCCTCCTCTCGGACAGCTCGCCAAATAAGCTTATTTTCCTTGTTTACTCTATTTGAACTCATGAAAACAACTGCCACAGGTAATCGGAAATTATTTCTTAATTAATCTTAATTATAAGATTTACTTTTAGTATGTTTGCCTTTTTAGAATGATAGGACAGTGAGTAGACAGGAAGCGAAGTGGAAGAGAGAAGGGGGGGATATCGGGAAAGGTCCACGAGCTGGAGCTGGAGCTGGAACTCGGGTCACAAGGCTATCAGTGCAGACGATATGACATTATAACTTGACCGCAATGTTTTATTCTCTGTCATTCAATGCATTTTGCCTGTACATAAATGAACCTTTATATTTATGTTGTAATCTAAATATTTATTGCATTTATGAAAAAAAAAGGTTCAGCACCCAAGACTCTGTTGCCTGTTGCCTCAATGGTGTACAGTGTCTTTGGGTGGATTGTTGAGGTGGATTGTCACATATCAACCTAGTCACCATCATCTGCACTTCATTTCCCATCACTCTCGGTTCCCACCTGCACATAATTTCCAATCACTCACACCTGCACCTCATTATCACCCTCATCACTACCACTACTTAAGCACACACTTCACCACAACTCACTGTCCAATCTCATTTTCACAAAGTGGACTATTCCCCGTCTCCACGATCTCCCTGTCTCCAGCGTCTTCCTTTCCTCAGTGTCTCCGTCAAGATCATCCTTTGGACTTCATTTACCTGCTCACTTCTTCACTACCCAATTGTTGTAAATAAACCTCACTGTTCACCTGCCATCTTCCTCTCCTGTGTCTGCTTTAGGTAACACGGATTGCCTGCAACAGCCATTTTAGGATTGTTTGTGATTTGGTCTAGTGACTTAGGAGTCCTCATGACTACCCCTAACACAGATTTAGGAGCTGGTTTTAGCACTAAAATCCTTTGTGAAATACTCGTAAGGGCAAAAAATGTAGGAGTCCTAAGATTAGGACTTACACGCCCATTATTTTTAAGATTTTCTCCTAAATCGGCAAGTTAGGAGCTACTTTTAGCCTTAAGATGTTTGGTGAAGATGGCCCCTGGGCCTGTATGCATAAAACATCTTAGAAATGACCTTCCACGGGAGGCTTCTGACGACTGGATAGGACGATGACGACGAGCCCTACCTCAACCTCTGGGAGCTGGTCGATCTGGGTGTTCTGAGTGGTATTGTGTGAGGAGTGTAGGATCGAGGATATCATCATGTATTACCCAGGAACGTTTCTCGAGACCGTAATCCTCCCAGTTGATGAGGTATTCCAGTCTGGGACCCCGTCATCGCGAGTCTAGGATAGCTCGAACCCGGTAGATGGGCTCCTCTTTGGCGATGTTGGGAGGAGGAGGTACTTCATCGTCACCGGATTCTGTGGGAGGAGAAAACAAAGGTTCAGAGTGAGGTTTGAGGAGTGATACGTGGAAGGATTCTGTAGTGCAGTGGTAGGTTTAGCCTGTAGGTGACTTCGTTGAGCTGCCTCTGCATGGTGAATTGACCTATGTACTGGGGACTCAGCTGTCCCTCGTCAAGAGCCATAACTTCTGGCCCGGTTGGTTGCGAGGGGTAGGTGTTCTACGGTTGTCCGCTTGTCTCTTGTGTCTCCGCACTGCCTGTTTGAGATGCACATGAGCTGAGTCCCATACCCTCTCGCTCTGCTTGAACCAGTGGTTGACAGCTGGAACCTCCGAGGGCTTCCCCGACCAGGGGAATAGAGGAGGCTGGTATCCTAGGATACATTGGAACGGGGTGAGCCCTGTGGTGAATTGACGTAGGGATTTCTGAGCATATTCAGCCCATGGGAGGAATTGGGCTGGTTCTAGTGGCAGTAGGACCTCAGGTATCTACTAGGGGTGGAACGGTACACAGAAGTCACGGTTCGGTTCATACCTCGGTTCAGACATCACAGTTCGGTACGATTTCGGTACAATGGAGGGAAAAGCAAAACAAAAATGCAGAAGGCATTGTATTTTTTAAATAAGTTTTATTATATAAAGGCATAGAACCAGTTTATTTGTAGTGCACTGACAATAGTTTTATATAATTAGTTTATTAATTAAATTAATGAAAAGACAAAAAGACCTTGTGATATGTTTGGTAATTGTACCTGAATTAATTTAAAATTAATTTGCTATATTTCAGATCAATATATTTGTTTTCCTTAATTTTAATTAACATTATTAATTAACAATTTAACATTATAAATAATTGATTTCTGTTAAAATAATACTACCATTAAAAACACATTCGATTTTCTTTTTTAATCAATGTAGAGTGTGTAAGATTAGTGCTCCGAGGACGAGAAATGAAAACCAATGCAATATGATGAATGTCCAAAAGATGGGACCCACAGACTGTTTTGAAATGGAGTTGGATAAATATGTTTTTCTTTTAAAACAGTGTGTGTGTGTGTGTGTGTGTGTGTGTGTGTGTGTGTGTGTGTGTGTGTGTGTGTGTGTGTGTGTGTGTGTGTGTGATTTTGGTTGAGTGACAGTTGTAGGTTACAGTTTGACTAGAGTTTACAGTGTGCACAATGTTGTGTTTTATTGCGAGTGTACACAAATATAAGTAAACACTTATATTTGGTTTACACTTATATCACAGGTTTAATGATCTGTATGAACAAAATTACGGAGTATGTTTTTTTATGTTTCCACTGTTCGGTCGCGCGCCTCTCTCTCTCTCTCTCCTCTCTCTCCTCTCTCTCTCTCTCTCTCCTCTCTCCTCTCTCTCTCCTCTCTCTCTCCTCTCTCTCTCTCTCTCTCTCTCTCTCACACACACACACACAGTTCGATCGCGCCTCTCTCTCTCTCGCGCGCGCGCGCACACACGCACGCACACACACACACACACACACACACACACACACACACACACACACACACACACACACACACACACACACACACACACACACACACAGTCCAGCATTGCAATCTTGACATCGCAGCCTTCATTATGCGGTCACACCAAACGCGAATAGAGCGCCAAATTCGCGTCTAGTTCGATGCTAGTCCAAAGCGAATAGGACGTTCAGAGCTAAGCCGATGGTACAGATTATGTGTCCCTAAAGAACCCGCGTATCTAACGGTAGTTCCGCATTACATTAATTAATTTGCACGCGAGTTTTATTAATTTTTATACCGTGTATTCTCCGTGTAAATTCGTGCACCGAACCGTGACGCCCGTACCGTTTCGGTTCGATACGAATACATGTACCGTTCCACCCCTAGTATCTACCGATCTCCTGAATCTTCCGCCCAGTCTGGTCGTTTGAGGATAGTAACCGGAGGTTTACAGAGGTTTACGGATACTCAGAGGAGTTTGAAGAATGCTTGCCAGACTCTTGAGATGAATTGAGGACCTCGGTCTGATACAATGTCTTCGGGAATGCCGAAGTGACGGAAAACATCTTGAAACAAAGCTTCGGCCGCTTCGAAGGCAGTTGGTAGTCCTTTTAGGGAATCAGCTTGCAGGCCTTTGAGAAGCGATCCAAGATGACGAATCTGCAAGTGTGGTTGTTTAAAGCGGGTAAGTCTGTCATGAAGTCAATGCCCAAAAGCGACCAAGGTCTCTGAGGAATGGGAAGAGGAACCAATTTTCCTTCCGGGAGTCTTCGGGGAGTATTTGTAACGGCGCAGACTGAGCAACCCTTGACACACCGGGAGATATCCTGAGGGATGGTGGGCCACCAGTAGCGTTGACGTAGGAGCGAGAGGGTACGTCGGCTACCTGGGTGTCCAGAGCCCGGAGAAGGGTCAGACGAAAGGTGGGTGGAACGTAGAGGAACCCTTCTGGACCTCCCGGCAGAGCAGGGTTAGAGTGATTGGTGTGGGAAATCTGTTCATCAATTGCCCATTTGATGGGACTGATGATCATGGCTGGAGGGAGAATGGGCTCAGGAGAAGGATCATCAGGGATAGATTGATGGAGACGTGACAAGTCATCTGCTCTACAGTTCTTATCTCCAGGTCGATATGAGACAGTAAAGTTGAACCTGGTGAAGAATAAAGCCCACCGGGCTTGACGTGGATTCAATCTTTTAGCTTCTCGCAGGTATTCGAGATTACGGTGGTCAGTGATAACCTCAAACTTGTGATGTGCTCCCTCCAGCCAATACCTCCACTCTTCTAGTGCTAGCTTGATGGCGAGCAACTCTCGATTTCCAATGTCGTAGTTCTGCTCCGTCGGGGAAAGCTTCTTAGAATAGAAGGCACATGGATGGAGTCTAGGAGGATCACCCTGCCGCTGTGAGAGGACCGCTCCGACCCCTGTAGATGAGGCATCAACCTCGACGATGAATTGAAGATCAGGATTAGGGTGGACCAGGATTGGAGCGGTTGGAAGGCTTCAGATGCTGCTGAGGTTAAGGACAGAGACTTGGGCCAGCCTTTAAGAGCTGAGGTCAGAGGAGAACTGAGAAGGCTGTAGTTGTTGATGAATTGTCAGTAGAAGTTGGCAAATCTGAGAAAGCATTGGAGTTCCTTGATGGTAGTGGGTTGAGGCCAGTTCTGGATGGTATCCACCTTCCTCTGGTCCATCTGGATGCCTTGATGGTTGATGACCCTAGGAAGTGGACTGAGGTTGTGTGGAACTCGCATTTCTCAAGCTTGAGGGAGAGATGATGATGGTGGTGGAGTTTTTCCAGGACCTGGGTCACATGGAGGCGATGTTTGGCCAGGTTCCGGGAGTAGATAAGGATGTCGTCTATATAGACCACGACGAATCGGTGAAGGAATTCCCGGAACACCTCATTCATATAGCCTTGGAATACTGCAGGTGTGTTGGACAGGCCGTACGGCATGACCCGGTATTCTGAAGGGGTAATGAAGGCAGTCTTCCACTCATCTCCTCGGCGTATATGAATGAGGTTGTATGCGCTCCGCAGGTCCAACTTGGAGAAAATGCGAACTCCCCTTAGCTGTTCCAGGGCGGCTGGGACCAGAGGAAGTAGATAGCTGTATTTGACTGTGGGAATTGAGGTGACGGTAGTCTATGCACTGCCTCAAGCCTCCGTCCTTTTTGAAGACAAAGAAGAAGCTTGAAGCGGCAGGGGACGTAGATGGACGAATGAATTGTTGTTGGAGTGCCTCCTGGATATACTCCTCCATGGCCTTCTGCTCCTGGATGGACAGTGGATATACTCTGCCTTTGGGCAGAGTAGCCCCATGTAGTAGGTGGATTGCACAGTCCCATGGCCGATGTGGTTGAAGTTGCCAACCGCTTACTGTACGTTCACACCGCCGTCGACTTGAGCGTCAAAGAAGCTCTGGCCGCCCTGCCAAGGACGCTTGTCAAAAAGTACGGGGAAGCTTGTTGACGCTTTAAATGCTCTGACGTTGCAGGGAGAATAGAAGTGTCACAACATGAAATGTAGTAAACAGAAAAAGAAAAACAATACATTGAAGAAACCTTTTATAATGACAGCATTTTTATACCGTTTTGGTCACATTTGGTCGGGAAAAAAAAGAATAGTTAGCTATTATTATTTGAGGTCAAATCGGTGTCACCGTGAGCAAATGAATTGCATTCCTGCTTTAAAACGAGCGTTCGTAAATATTTCAAATAAAAGTTGCGCTCATGCGGTCCCTATTAGCAAACAACGTCATGTCATAAATGATAGGAAACCTGTAGGAAACCCAGCAACGGCGATTATTAGCTTCTCTTCCATTTTCTCGGAACTAATGTTTTGGTAGGAACGAAAGTTTACCTTGTATGTTTCTCCGGAATCAGCCAGCGCGAAGGACATCTATATTCCGATTGGTTGCTGGTGTTTTGCCGCTGCTTGCCGCTGAACCGCGTCACAGCTCATTACCATAAAGTTGAGCTTCTTTCAACTTTCTGATTGACGCTCAAAACACTCAAAACGCCCAAAACTCAACGCCGATGGATTTGACGCTCCTTGCAGCTGAGAAAAGCCAGCTTCCATTGAAAATGAATGACTTCCGGCCGTTTTGGAAGCTCAAGTCGGCGGCGGTGTGAACGTACAGTTACTGAAGACATCCTGGAACGCCCGGTATTCTGGAGGGATCTCCACTTTGTGATCCACCTCCGGACTTTCGACGGAGGAGGAGTTGATGGAGAGTGATCGTTGATCAGGAGTTGTGGATGAGTGAGAACGAGATTTTGATGGTTTCTGGACTGAAGAGAGACAGGATTGGAAACAGGCATCACTCCATTGCAGGATTTCACTGGTGTCCCAGTTGATGCGAGGTTGGTGTTATGACATCCACGGGTGTCCCAGGATGAGATCAGCGGTGGATCCTTCCAGCACCATAAACATGATTTCTTCGGCATGCAGGCATCCGATGCGGAGCGTCAGAGTGGGAGAGAATAGCTGGATTCAAACACGACCCAGCGGCTTTCCTTGGATGGTGTGGATTCTTAAATCTTGAGAGCAGCGTTTCCTGTGGATGTTCAGTTTTTGGAGAAGTTGGATGGAGATGAAGTTCCCCGCGGAACCTGAGTCGATGAGGGCTTGCGCTGAGACACAAATGCGGGGGGTTAGGACATGCACAGTAGTACTAGATAGAGAATTAATTTGAGGTGGAAGTTGAATAGTACTCACCGCCAGGCGTGGTGGTCGAACTGGACAGGCTGTGATGTGACCTTCTCTCCCGCAGTACAAAAACAGTTGATTGAGGATTCTTCTTTGACGCTCCGCATGAGTCAGGTGATACGAGTCCACTTGCATGGATTCAGGTGCTGGAAGGACGACTGATGTTGCCGAGGGCGGAGGATGTACACCGGGATTCAGAAGAGAGCAGGCATTGAGACGTTGAGAGACTCGGATGGTCTTTTGGATGAAGTTTTCTATTCCCATGGCGTCGTCATACACGACCATTAGTTGACTGATATCTGTATTGAGTCCATGACGGAAAGCAGTGAGAAGTGCAGTTTCGTTCCAGCCGCTGGTGGCCTCAAGGGTGCAAAACTGGAGAGCATAATCATAGACAGAATTCCTGGCTTGACGAAGGTTGAACAACTGGTCATGAACTGACAGATCTGATGCGGTTTGACCAAAAACTTATTTGAAGTGGTTGAAGAAAGCTGATAGTGAGGTGGTTATTGTGGCGTTGGCAGGGCCGTCGCTAGTGGGGTGAAAGGTGGTGACAATTATAGGGGCCCCCGCTGCCTAGGGGGCCCCACAAAATCCAGCAGTTATACTATTTAGGCCCCTGTTGTATGAATAATTCTAATATTTATATTAGTTGTATGCCTGAGATTTAAATGAAAACCACAAAAACGTGCAATTTAGGTAAATATTTTTCCAAATATCTTCTTCTCTTACCTCCATAAAAATGGTTTAGTCCGACCTAAAGTATTTATTAATTATTCAGTCAGAGTCAGTGACAAACATCAGATGGACCCAATAAAATTGTAAGTCCCACCCCAGCTCGTGAACAGAACCAATCAGAGTTGAGGCGGCAGCCTGAAGTTAACGATGAAGTTGGTGGAAGAGCAGGACTAACTGACTTGAAAATGTCGGGGAAAAGAAAACATAAATCAGGGAACCAGAAATGCCAGGAAAAGACGGAGAGGGAGGCAAGGAGAGTGGTTGTATCCCAGTCGATCAAGACGTTCTTAAAGACCGGTTATATATTGTTATTTCGCTGGGAATTAGAAAACATCCGTCTACAGTCTGCCGTGTACAGTAATTTTTTATTATCGGTGCGCGCCACAATCGACCGAATGATTACGTGGTCTAAATTCCTGTCTTTTTACACTATTGTAACTAGAGTTTTAAAAAAATTACACGAGTCACAACGCATTGCATTATGCATATGACCTGCCGGCTGATGATATTTAAAACATCGAGAAAACACGAATACAACACACTGCACTTGGATGAATAAATGTATTGGCTTTATTTAATAATATTACCAGTTCCATATTATCTTTATCAAAAAATAAGACAATGAATGGTTTTATTTTTTGAATTACTGCATTCTTGTCAATTTCTAAATGTTTACTTTTTGATTTATGAATTATAACAGACTGATGGGGAAAAAAAGTTATTACTTTTTAAAAATTGGTTTTATTCTTATTTAACAATTTCTTGCTTTTTTGTTAGTTTTTATTAGTTGTAATTTTTATATAAACATTTAACTTTTAAAGTAAAGGTTTTACAACAACATCACCATCTTCTGTTATGTGGGCCTCCATGTTCATCTATTGTACAGTATATTATATTGGTGGAGGGGGCACACATCAATATTTTTTCAGGGGGCCCCGAATCCTCTAGCTACGGCCCTGGGCGTTGGATTGCCACAGTGACTGAGCCCACTGTAGTGTGCGTCCAGATAACAATGAGATGACAAAGGTTACTCTGGCACGATTGTTGGTGAACTGGTGAGATTGCTTCTCAAAATATAGGGAACACTGTAACAGGAATCCGCTGCATTCCTCCGCCTCACCGGTGAATGTTGCAGGTCGGGCGATGGGACTGGCAGAGGCAGCGGATGAAGTAGTGGGTGAAGATTGTAGGAGTGATTGGTGTGTGGCGTTAAAGACATCGGCGGGAATGGTAGGTGGGTTATCCGATGTAGATATAAATGCCTCATTCATTCATTCATTAGATGGTTGAAGGGATAAACGGACTGCATGAACCAGATACGCAAAAGGATCGACTGGGCAATTCGTTGCAGTCTCCGTGGGGCTCTGCATGTGGTCTGGTCTTCTGTCACGGTATAGAGAGAAGCAGACAGGTGAGTAGTTCAAAAACAGAGTTTTATTTGAACAGAGGCACGGAGTGGAACAGCAGAGATGACTGGTGAGTATATATTGAAGAATCTGAACTGGATAATAAACTTAGCTGGATGTAATCTTGATCTCTTGTTTGTAGATGATGACTGTGGGACTGTAGATGATGACTGTGGGACAGCGGGTAGATGACTGAAGACGGATGACAGGAAGCAGATGATCGGAGATGAAGCACTGACGAGGAATCTTCAAGGTAAGTAGCAACAGGTAAGTGTTTGGTTGGAGTCTGTGAGATCACGTAAGGATGAGACCAGACAAGGAAGTGAAGGGGAAGTGTCTCTTTATAGCGTGAGTAGGTGATGATGTGCAGGTGCCGTGAATCAGAATTACGAGCAGAGTGAACAAGGGGGCGGAGCGTGCTGATCTGGTGACTCCGTGACAACATAATTTGTACTAGTATAGAGTTTGCTGTTCTCATTGTTCTGTGTGTACATTTAACACATTTTCAAAGACCGGTTCAATCTACCTCTGTAGTAGGCTTTTTTTTTTATGTCTCTATCTATAGTTTCTTTTAACACTAGAGGGTAACGAAACATTACAAAGAGGAAATCATTTTTTCTGTTTCTTAAGCAATTTAAATCTGACTTTTATTTTTGGCAAAAATGCCACTCAACTAAAGAGGATTATGTTTTCTGGAGATCTCATTGGGGATCAGATTTATGGATGGCTCATGGAACAAGTAACACAGCTGGGGCACGTTCAAGTTCAAAACGGTCCGCAACGTTTTGCTACGGTTTCCGGGTTGAACGTCATGTTTCTTGGAAACGGCGTGCACCGGTGTGCAACGGGGTTTGAGATACATTTTCTCTTGTTTGGTGGGTGTGTCAGAACTGCAGTCCAATCAGCAGCAACATGTATATAAAGCACACGGTATTAAAGTGAACTCGCACAAACAATGGGTTCAAGGAAAGTAATTTACAAATGTGTTCGATGCAGCTCGGTATACGCAACAACTTGAGGATATTAGAAGACATGTTTGTCGTAAGTTTTATTGTAAAAATATAGGATATCAACATAATGATGTAGTTGTTTATATTTTTAGCTTCATTGCAAGTGTATGACATTTGGTATAGAAATAAACAATGGTAATTAAGTGCTTTTCCTAAAAATGAGAAAGAAAATACAGGGTATTAAAACAGTATGAACTACAAATAAAGTCAGTATGTGAGGATAAATAGATGTGTTTAGTCTGAATTAGGAAAGATGTGTGCTTCCATTTCAGAAATTTCCACAGATCCCTTCACTCAATTGGGATGTTCTCTTTATGGGCGTCATCAGAACAGTGTGTTCAACGCATCACCGTTTCTGTTTAAAAAAACGTTGTGCAATGTTTTGTCTGGGCTGAACGCAGCCCTGGGCCCGTATGTATAAAGCCACTCAGAGTAAAATTTTAGTCTCAAGTCTGTCAAAATTCTAAGAATTACATAATTTTACTCTTATTCCTAAACTTAAGAATAAGCGTGATTCATAAAGGTTCCTAAGTGTTAAGACTTGGTCTCAGCTCCTAAATTATTTAAGAGAGCTGGAGAGGTCTCCTAACCTAGTTAGGAGTAACAAGATGGCAGCAGAGAGGTTAGGCCATGCACTTTTCAACGAAAATATGATGTAGTTAAATGAGTTGATCAAACGATAAAAAGGTTTAATCATCAAGGTATTCTTTTTGTATCTTACCTTTTAAAAAAGTTTTATAGCAATGAAATTAAAGTAATAATTATATTTTTGGGGACTGGAATGCAGCAGTGCACCGGTGATGACTCGGGCCCTTCAGTCCACAGTTATAGGCTCTAGAATAACACTATTGTGACACTGACCACACCAAATATACAGTGGTGGCCAAAAGTGATGTGCAGAGTTTTTTTTTTTTTTTTTTTTTTTTTATGACCCTACAAGTTTGCTTCAACCTTTTATGAGGAAAATATTTTTATATTAATATGTTTTTAATATTTTAAAATATGAGGGAAGAACAAAACACTAAACTTAGTGAAAGTATTTATCTGACAAAATTATTTCAAGTCACCTTTATTTCTACAGTGCTTTTTACAATACAGAAGCAGCTTTACTGAGATTACAGGAAAATAATGCAACAAAGTTAGTCTTGGCTGTACAGCAGCACTAGAAGAAAATAGTGTCATTGTCCTGCTTAAGTAAGTTCAGTGTTTATTAATTTCAACCAGAAAGACTCGGGAGGCAAAATGACGTGACAAAGTATACATTTATTAACAGCCCATCAAGCAAGTATTGTGTTATAAAGTTCTGTTGCGTAGGCCCCGTCCGTAGCTCGCAATCCGAGGGTAACGGAGTCTGTTTTTACTGCCTGAAGACGCAGGCGGAGCGCAGCCGACCCCCGGGAGGTATGAGGTATGGACAGGTGAAGGACCCCCGGGTGACGTGACAATTTAGTCTTCCTGGCAGAACTTAAGCTTTAATTTCCATTGTAAAAAATCATTAGTTATCTATTTAGTTCATTTATCTATACAGCCGCTCTGGAGAAAACAGTGATGTCATCGTCCAGCTCAGTTCAGTTCTCATATAATGGTGTCATTGCAGGCAGATCAATATTATTTAAAAAATATTAACTGACAAATAAGGGCAAACTACAGCTACAGGTTTTAGAAAAATTAAAAAGCTCACAGGAGAAAAAAAATCATACATTGTCTGCAAAATAATCATTTCTTAATATTTCATTGTCCTCTCTTGTTTTTTCACCTGTTTATAATTTATATGTATTGCTAAAAATTATGTCTGTACAATTTGGAATGTTTTATTGTGTTATCACAAATAAACAATTGACTCCAGGCACAACTACACAATACGCTTACAAAATATTGAACACATTTTTAATACTATTTGAATAAAGGGTGAATCTGACAAATTTCCTTCAATACTAATTTGTGATAATTTTGCACAATGCAAAGCCATTTAAAAAAAATACATTTAAATATTAAAGTTTCAGTGTCTTAATTAAACTATTTTATTATAATTACATTAAATAATTGGTGTCATGCTGCTGTGACCTCACCCTTGCAGGCTCACTATTGGCTGATTCAGAGGGTGAGGGCGGCCATTTTGTGTTCACATCATTGTAGTCCTTAGTTTGCAGCACTTAAGTCCCACTTCAGTCAGCACTTAAGAATCAGTCTTATACTTTACTGAAAGTTGCTTTTAGCTGCTTTATAAAAGTCTCCTACTCTTAGAAAAGTCCTACTCTTTACTAAGTATTTTTTTACACTTAAGTCAAAGCTTAAGACTATTCTTAAGATCATTTCTTAGAAGTTTTATACATACTGGCCCAGGTGTTTGTATTCTTAAAAACTCTTTTAATGAGAAGATTGTATGCTCTGATTGTGATCCAGGTGGACGTTATAATGTAACAGGTATTATTGTTAATATTTATGGTTTCAATCACCAAAAAGATAACGAAAAACGTACTGATCAAGTGGAAGAACGTGTTGAAATTGCTAAATATCCACAATTTTTTTTTGTTTTCGGACAGGATTTTAACGAGCTTGCTCATCATGATTTATACACATCTACATTTAATAAACAGCATGCTCATGTTCTTTTTTTTTTTTTTGAGTCGTTATTCTCCATTAATCAATTATGTAACACTGTTCAAGCCTTTTGTGATTCTCCCATTAGTTCAAAAGAAATTCATGAAGCAATTAAATCTTTAAAAATGAATAAATCCCCTGGTACCAACGGTCTAACGTCAAAATTCTATCATGTGTTCAGTAAAAATATAGCCCCTTTTTTATTAAACGTCTTTAAGGAAAGCATAAAAAAATCGTCTCTCCCACCTATACATTATGCCAAGGACTGATCACTTTAATTCCCAAGCCACATAAAAACATTACCTTAGATAATTGGTGTCCAATAACGTTATAAAAACAATGATTATAAAATAATTGTTTTAGTATTGGCCAAAAGTTTAAAAGGAGTATTACATGCTATTACTGATAACACATTTTGGCTTGATGCAAAGAAGACATATATCTAATAATATAAGATTAATATTAGACATTTTAGATTATTCTGATATAATTAATAATGACAGCTTCATCTTTTTCTTAGATTACTACAAAGCCTTTGATATTTTAGAGCACGTTTTTTTTTTTTTTCAAGCAAAAATTGGCTTTGGTGATTTTTTTCTGTAAGATGATTAAAATGTTATATATAAATGGAAATCGCTCAATTAATCTAAAAACGGTACTTCTCCCAGGTTTTCTCCAAATAGTGGTGTTCGACAGGGATGCACAGTGTCTCCTTATTTGTTTTTAATTAGAGTACAGTTTCTTAATTTACATATTAAAAGGAGTAAAAGGCATCACTGTTGGAAATGCAGAATTAATCATTAGTCAATTAGCTGATGACACAGCCTTGTTTTTAGAAGACTCCTCTCAAATCTCAGTAGCCTCAAATATCCTTCAATCATTTTCTAAAGCTTCAGGGCCCGTATGTATAAAGCCACTCAGAGTAAAATTTTAGTCTCAAGTCTGTCAAAATTCTAAGAATTACATAATTTTACTCTTATTCCTATACTTAAGAATAAGTGTGATTCATAAAAGTTCCAAAGTGCTAAGACTTGGTCTCAGCTCCTAAATTATTTAAGAGAGCTGGAGAGGTCTCCTAACCTAGTTAGGAGTAACAAGATGGCAGCAGAGAGGTTAGGCCATGCACTTTTCAACGAAAATATGATGTATTGTAGTTAAATGAGTTGATCAAACAATAAAAAAAAAAGTTTAATCATCAAGGTATTCTTTTTGTAACTTACCTTTAAAAAGTTTCAAATAGCAATGAAATTAAAGTAATAATTATATTTTTGGCGACTGGAGAAATGCAGCAGTGCACCTGTGATGATATATTTATTTTAATGGCTGGTGAGCCAAAGACAATTTTTGTAAAGATATTACAATTAAAAAGCTCACAGGAGAAAAAAAATCATATATTGTCTGCAACATAATCATTTATTATTTTTTGATTTTCCTATATTATTTGATTTGTTTTTTCACCTGTTCATAATTTATTTGTATGACAGCTTAGCTAAAAATTACGTCAATTTGGAATGTTTCATTGTGTTATCACAAATAAACAATTGACTCCAGGCACAACTACACAATACGCTTACAAAATATTGAACACATTTTTAATACTATTTGAATAAAGGGTGAATCTGACAATTTTCCTTCAATACTAAGTTGTGATAATTTTGCACAATGCAAAGCCATTTAAAAAAATACATTTCAATATTAAAGTTTCAGTGTCTTAATTAAATTATTTTATTATAATTACATTAAATAATTGGTGTCATGCTGCTGTGACCTCACCCTTGCAGGCTCACTATTGGCTGATTCAGAGGTTGAGGGCGGCCATTTTGGGTTCACATCATTGTAGTCCTTAGTTTGCAGCACTTAAGTCCCACTTCAGTCAGCACTTAAGAATCAGTCTTATACTTTACTGAAAGTTGCTTTTAGCTGCTTTATAAAAGTCTCCTACTCTTAGAAAAGTCCTACTCTTTACTAAGTATTTTTTTACACTTAAGTCAAAGCTTAAGACTATTCTTAAGATCATTTCTTAGAAGTTTTATACATACGGGCCCAGGTCTAAGTCTTAATATTGATAAATGTGAATTATTTCCCATTACAAGTTGTAGTGTTTCTTCTATCTGTGGCATAGCTGTTAAAAGCACTGTAAAATATCTTGGTTAAAGAAAGATAAATATAGATGTGCAACTAATTTTAATCCTGTTATTGCTAAAACAAAGAAAAAATTTAAATTGCTGGCTTCAAAGGGATCTATCTATTAAAGGAAGAGTTTGACTCACAAATTTCAGAGGAACTTTCACGTATCTCTTATGCGGCCCAATCTCTTTATGTAGATAAGCCCACATATAAATTGATTGATAGATCTCTAACAGATTTTTTCTGGAAAACCAAAAGCCATTATATGAAGAAATCTGTTATTCTAAATTGTATTGATTTTAGTTCTTCAAATTATACTTTCAAAATAAATTGGCTTCATCGGTATTCGAAAAATAAAGATTACATCTGGAATATCTTCCTACAACAACCTTTTTCATATATCAGAGGTGTAAGATTTTTATTAATGTGCAATTACAACACATCAAACATTTTCTTTTAGAATACAATATGCCAAATAATTTGCCATAGTTATGGGAGCGATACCAACAGGAATCTGTTTCAAAAATTGCAATCACTCTTCTACTATAACTACATTTCCTGAACCAATAGAAACTCCAAAAGGTAAAATATGTTTTTCAGGAAAAAAAAAGATAGAAATAATAAAGTTAGATACCTTTTTCTTGAAGATATTATTTGTGTACTCCAGCAATCTTTTACTAAAACATTTGGCCCTTACAACAACAACAAATGTCTCACTAATAAATTAAAAAGGAGTGTCTTTCAAAATAATAAATACATTTTACCCTGTTAAATATTTTATGATTAAATATAGAACTAATATGGACACAATATGCTAAATTTTGCCAAATTCACAAAGAAACTGTTCATCATTTATTTTGGTCATGTTTCTATACTGAACAACTATGGAAAAATATTGACACATTTATTAAGGATAATAATAATAAAAGTGGCTTGCTTTTGCAGCATGGTTTGAATATCAGTTGGAAAGTCAATGAACTGCCATACAGTAGTGTCCAAAAGTGATGTGCAGCCTAGGAAAATTGACATACCCTTTATTCAAATATTATAAAAAATGTGTAAAAGATTTTGTAAGCATATTGCGTTTTATTTGTGATAATGCAGTAAAACACGCCAAATCATGCAAATATATTATTAACACATACTACAACAAGATAGAACCAGTGAAATATTAATAATTGATTATGTTGTTGTCAATGTTTTCTTTTTCCTGTGAGCTTTTTTTTTTTTTACCAGTAGCTGTGTTAGTGTTTTGTTCTTCCTTCAAATTTTAAAATAATTAACAATTAAAACATTTAAAATATTTTCCTCATATTTTGATGGTTTAAAGTGATCTTGTAAGGTCATTAAAAAAAAAAATGTAAAAGCTCCCGACATCACTTTTGGCCACTACTGTATGTTTGGTGAGGTTAGTGCCACAATAGTGCTATTTAAGATCCTGCTTACTGTGGAATGACAGACCTAAGTAACCACTGAAGCATTGCTGCATTTTTCCAGTTGCCAAAAAATGTCATTTTTACTTTATTACTGCAGTCAGAGCAGGGCCGGATTAACCATTAGGGCAACTGGTCACTTGCCCAGGGGCACAGGACATCTAAGGGGCCCTGGGGGCACCGTCAAATATTATGTTAAATCACTTTATGAACGCAGTCCTCACTCCTAATATTTGCAGATTTTTGAAACCCGTTCGATCAAAATATTATGTTAAATCACGACAAAAAACAGTGTCTGTAGCTTCCTGCACAGCGTGCGCGCGGGCGAGCTGTCACGTCGTCGACTCACGTGATTTCACGCGCTGACATTTGAAATCGGTGGGAAGATGGAGAAGCAGTTAAGCGGGAGCGCTAAAAGAAAATTAAAAAGAGAAAAGAAACTGAAATTAGTCGACAATTTGAAAAACATTCCAAAAATAGCAAATTTTTTTACTTCAAATCAGAGAAAAGGCGATGATTGCACTGAAATCCTTCCTTCTTCACCTGTGGCCGTGGAAACAGCTTACGACGTCAACGGTTTTGCTAGCAGTCAGGCTACCACCAGTGTGGAAGCTAGCAGTGAAAACAGCAAAGAGCAAGAGGACGACGAGCATCATGAACATCACCACAACGAATTCCCAAGTCCAATTGAAGGAGCTGAGACAGCCTGCAGCCCCAGCACCTTCACGCTCCCGTCAGATCCGGCATTATGGGGACCCCTGAATGAGACGCTGAGGGAGGAAGCGATCCACAGAGGGCCCGCTGCCTTCCATAACCGGGCTACCAGGTACCCAGCATCAGTGAGGGAGTCTGGGCTTGGGTGTCGAACCCGCTCCCTCACAAATGACCTACTCAATTGCCGTCTTCAAAACAACGAAGTCGTAGCGAGGGAATGGCTGCTTTATTCACCATCTACTGGCTCTGTTTATTGCCATGCCTGCAAACTCCTGTCACCCCAATGCCGACAACATGCCTTCATCAGTGGATTTAGCGATTGGAAACACTCTGAGAGAATTGGGGATCATGAAACAAGTTTGGAACATAGACAGAATATGTTGTGTTTAATGCAGAGATCCAAAGTAGTTTGCAGAGTGGATGCAGCACTTGCCCGACAATGTGAGGCAGAACAACGGTACTGGGCAGAGGTACTCAGGCGTGTGGTTACTGTCATCAAGTTTTTGGGAGCTAGGGGGGCAGCTTTCAGAGGGGACAACGAACTGTTGGGCTCAGTGCATAATGGGAATTATCTGGGGATATTGGAGCTTATTGCACATTTCGACCCATTTTTAAAGGACCACCTTGTGAAGCATGGCAACAAGGGGAAAGGTAAGCCCTCATATCTCTCCTCCACTGTGTGTGATGAGTTTATTGCATTAATGGGTGAGAAAACTAAGCAAGTCATTGCAGAGGAAATTAAGCAGGCAAAATATTTCTCTGTTATTGTCGATTCGACCCCAGATCTTGCGCATGTGGATCAGCTGACATTTGTATTTCGATTCGTTAATGCAAGTGGAAAAGTGGTTGAAAGGTTCATGGGATTTGAGCCCATCCACAGCCACACAGGCCTTAGTTTAGCTGAATCCGTGATTAGCATGGTGCGAAACCTTGGACTGGACTTGGCGAACTGTCGTGGGCAAAGTTATGATAATGCTAGCAACATGTCTGGCAAGTACAACGGACTCCAAGCTCAGTTAAAAAAAGAAAACCCACTAATCCACTATACACCGTGTGCCGCCCACTCCTTAAATCTTGTGGGTATTAATACTATTGAAGACTGCTGTGCAGATGTTATCTCTTTTTTTGAACTTCTACAGTCTCTGTATACATTTTGCAGTGCTTCAACCCATCGCTGGAATATAGTTTTCAAAAACAGCGACTATGACATTAGCCATACGTTAAAATCCCTCTGCGGTACCCGGTGGAGCTGTAGAGCAGACTCAACGAAAGCTCTATGCAGAAATTATAATGCAATTAGAGATTCATTGGCCAAAATAGCCTCGGACTGTGATGAAAAGAACCAAACTAAACGCGAGGCATCTGCGCTGGTTGCTAAACTTGATACACTTGAGAGTGCAATGATGACCATTTTGTGGGACAGAATATTGGGAAGATTTAAAGCAACCAGTGACAAACTTCAAAAAAGTGACATGGATTTAGCAACTGCTGTGCGGCTTTTACAGTCACTGCTCTCCTATGTTGGCACGTTACGAGACCAGTTTGCAGATCTGGAAGAATCAGCACGATCTGTCAGTGCTACACAGGACTATCAGTATGACATTTCACGTAGGAGAAAAAGAAAGCGATTTGCTGACGAGAGTGACGATGATGAGGAGGTCGTCTTTACTAATGGCAGTCTAAGATTCAAAGTTGAAACATATAATGTAATTATCGACAAACTCACTTCTTGCCTATCAAAACGGATCAGTGCTTACACAGATGTGTGTGAGCTCTTTGGCGTTTTATTTGACAGGTACTCTGATGATTGTGATGTGCGCGAACGTGCTGCGAGACTGAGTTCCACTTATCCGACAGACCTAGATGCGTCCCTAGCAGACGAACTCATGCAGTTCTCACACTTTGTGTCGAGTGACACTTCCCCTGCTCAGTTGTTGCAAATTCTGGAAACGAATGGCCTTAAGACAACATTTCCGAATGTATATGTTGCACTAAAAATTTTCTTAACACTGCCTGTCTCCAATTGTGAGGGTGAGAGGTCATTTTCTGTTCTAAAACGAGTTAAAAATGTGTTAAGGACCACAATGTCACAGACAAAACTTTCTGCACTTTCTTTGCTGGCCATAGAACATGAAGTTGTTGAAGGTTTGGATGTTGATGATATTGTGCAGCAGTTTGCATATTTAAAGTCTAGAAGGAAGGCCACTGAGTAATCTGCTAAGAAATTACTTGAATGAATGAATCTTTGATAGAATTAAATGTTTTGAGTTTACACAATTTTTAGTCAAGAAGGCCAGTCTCTTAGGGAAGATAATAAGGGTTGATATTTGTGGTATGAATGTATGCCTATATTAAATTCAAGAGGACCAATGTGTTAGGCTGACCTGGTAAAACACCTGGTATCAAATATAACATTATCCTAAAATGTATGTGTACAAAGTCAAGAAGGCCAGTTAAGGCTCATGTGTTTAAAGAAGAGAAAATATCATAATTAATACATGTGTGTTAATGTGAGATGTTGTGCATGTTTATATGTAAAGTCAAGAAGGCCAGTTAAGGCTCATGTGTTCAAAGAAGAGGAAATATCATAATTAATATATGTGTGTTAATGTGAGATGTTGTGCATGGAATTAGGCTACATATTAAAAGTCAAGGAGTCCAGTGTGTTAGGGTCACCTGTTAAACAAAAGCAAAATATATTAGCGTTAATAGCCGTTTATTAGCCTAATATGAAATGTTGTGTAGACACTATGAGTTATTCACATATCTGGAATGCCAATGTGTGTTGTTAGGCTCACCTTTTAAAGCAAAGATAGGTCTTTAGGCCTAATAATTAAAACATTTGTGTGTTTGATGAGTTCAGGCTTGAAAGGAGGCCAGTTGTAAGGCCATTTGTTAAAATGGTAGTGCATCAACATAAAATGTGGGTAGTTGATTGTGAAACAATAAACATGATCTTGACTTTTAACTACATGCAACAGTGTAGCCAATGGTTTACTTTCACTCCATCCATACACACTAATTGCCTGCTACATGGCTGGTGATAATTTAACATTTTAGAAATAATCTCTGGTTTTAAATTAATGCTTCCCTAGCTTTCTGCATTATTTCACTCTTGCAGTCACAAGATAATTGATTGGCAATATTGAAGCATTTAAGAATTACTCTGTAGCCACCAAATTCTGAAAAATAAAATCTTTGTTTCGCTCTGTCTTCTCTAAAAGGACATTGATTTTATCTTTTTGAAAGGTATCTTCTCTTGTTTTTTTTGTTCAGCCATGTTGTCAGTGCCTCCGCCTGTATATGTGATTTATAAAGACTTGTCTTGATTTCTAGTCCACAACAAATGATGATTATTAAACGTTCAGAATACGATTCCATATAAGGTTATATTTCAGCACTTCGCGAATGGACAGCGACGCTTAAGTAGCACGTAGAACGCGTTCTCGCGCGTTCATGTTAACTGCATTTTGGTGAAACGCGCGTGAAATTGCGGCGCCGGCGAGCGATCGTAACCTCAGAGAGCGCTCTTAAGAGTAAGATACATCGTTATCTGGAAACCCGGCCCTGATTTGTTAGTTTAGAATTATAGGCTATATGCTCTTGGTGATAGCGACTTTGCGTGGTGGAACGGGAGGGGGGCCCTTGAGTCTTGTTGCCCAGGGCACAGGAAATTATTAATCCGGCCCTGAGTCAGAGCATTGATTTGTAGAGCGTGAGAAGTTATTACATTTCTTACAAGGTCAGTTACAAAAAGAATACCTTTACGATCAATATTTTATCGTTTTATTAACTTCCTGTCATAACTTATACAATACATTATATGATGGAAAGTGTGTGGTCTCCTCTCTGCTGCCATGGTGTTACTCCTAACTAGGTTAGGATACCTCTCCAGCACTCTTAAAAAATGTAGTAGCTGAGATCTAGTCTTAACACTTAGAAACCTTTATGAATCACACTTATTCTTAAATTTAGGATTAAGAGTAAAAAAATGATGCCATTCTTAGAAGGTTGACACACGTAAGACTAAAATGTTGTCTTTATACACATGGCCCCAGATCTCTTCTTTAACACTTAAAAGTCTCTGATGTCTTCAAACACCATGTTACAACCATCCTACATCCCATAAAATGTAAGGATGATCATCGTTTCTCAATACTAACTCCATGACTTTGGAGTAATCTTCTATTCCTCGTCAGATTGTTTTTGAATCTGTTTAAATCTTAAGACATTTTTACTTCTAAAACCACGATAGCTTTATGTGAGGAACAGAATGAAATTTAAGTCATTACTTACTGATAGTCTTTACCTTCAGTGAGCTGCTAATAGAGTGGTGCAGAGAGTATTCATTTTTGAGGCCAAAACCCTTGAAACGAGTTAGCATTTTATCACTTGGGTGGTTCCATTGTCCTGAAGTAAATGTTGTTGTTTTCCCCCCAGTGTGATTTTAGTTAAATGCCTGAAATAAGGTCTGTGGTAAACACAAGAGGGTATTTACTGATGTATTTTATATAGTAGAATAAAATGTGAAAATATCTTGAGCTTGTGATTTGTTTAATGCTTTTACTTGTCTTGAAAAAGACAGTTGCTAACAAGTGGGTAAATGGGACGACAAAGGTTGTCAGGGACATTTGACATCACACCAAAAAAGAAAACTATTCTACTCACTAGTCTACTTTCACAGCCTCATTGTCACAATGATGGTTGTGTTCATCAAATGCATGACGCAGGAAATCCAAAAGTAACACAGAGAATAATCACAGGAGTATATCACTGACAATAACACAAACCACTCTAAACTTAAGAAGAGAACAAACAATGGACTGGACAGCAACAAACAGGGAGGAATCAGTAACGTCTCGGTTACGTATGGTAACCCTCGTTCCCTGAAGGAGGGAACGGAGGCGTACTTCGTGACCGACAAATAGGAATCTCGCTAGAGAATCTACTTCGAGTGAAACTAAACGAGCTAATGCACATTGGCGTGCAATCATTTGCATCAGCTGTTAAGCCACGCAGCGCGGGAATATAATGAGCAGCAGGTGCAATTGCACTTCAGCTTTTTGCTGAGGAGCCGAGCCGAGCCGATGAGCTGGATGCCCCAGCGGGTCGCAGCAGATGTCTCCGTTCCCTCCTTCAGGGAACAAGGGTTACCATATGTAACCGAAACGTTCCCTATCAGTCGGTCACTCTGGACGTACGTCGTGACTGACGAATAGGAATCCCTACCAAAGCGCCACACAGAGATACCAGGGCGCCCCACACAGAGATACCAATCATCCAGCCTCGAGGGCTCAGGCCATGGTGGAGGGTTCCACACGAGCCCGATCCTGTTGGCGGCCCGGGCAAGCATGGCCATCTTCTCCGGGTCCGACTCGGGCACCACTGCCACACCCGAAGGGGGCAGCGGCGCCGAATCGTCATCTGCAGAGAAATCTGACCCACCGATGCACCGATCAACATCTGTTCATCATGGGGAGCGCCGAATCAAACGACTGGTACACACCTCGTGGATGGTCCAGCACGTTCCGTCGGCGGCTCTACTGGCTGCGGAGCGTGGGAGGAATGAGGATTCCTAGGGGGTTAATTCCCCGAAGGAAGCGCGCTCACTGTAATCCTCAGGTCACCTGCACCACTGCCTGAGGCAACCCTCTGAGGAGGGTTAGATCGCGGCGGAGGCGAGGGTTCCCTTTGCAGGAATGAGAGTCTCGACCGTAGCTCCAAGATGGTCATCTTCCCATAATGGGTACATGACTCATCCACGAACGCTGCCTCAGCGTGCCTACAGCGCTCGTGACCATCCCGTGATACCAGGTAACGGCCGCATCCAGAAACACACAGGTAGAGTGACATCTTTAAAAAAAAACGTGCTCTACCCATGTAAACTCTTTTAGGGACTGCTCTCCTTGGTGCTGAAGCACGCAGGGTAACGGTCAAAGAGAAAACTGACAGGAATGTGTACCTGTCGTGCGCTGTCTCTCTTGCTGGCGATCTTACCAGCCGTGAAAACAGCCTTTCAGCGCTCTCACGGCGCACCTTACCAGCTGTAAAAACAGCTATTTTGTTTGTGCTCTTAACAGAAAACAAAAAATACAGAGAGAGAGAGAGAGAGAGAGAGAGAGAGAGATCACGCTGCCGCTCTGTATCGCCCGCACCAGTCTGGAGAGGTCCCGTTGAGAGCTCGCTTGTCTTGTAAACACTCTGTTGTAGAGAACACAGCATCGAAGTGCTCGGCTCCGAAGCAAAAAGCTGAAGTGCAATCGCACCTGTTGCACATTATATTCCCGCGCTGCGTGACTGAACAGCTGATGCAAATGATTGCACGCCAATGTGCATTGGCTCATTTAGTTTCACTCGAAGGAGATTGGCCTCTCAAGTGAGATTCGTATTCATCGTGCACAACGTACGTCGAGAGTGACCGACTGATAGGGAACTAAGTATATTGAAACTAAACTGAAAGGAAAAACAGGAACAAAACGAGAGATAACAAAAGATAAACCAAATTGAACCTAACACTCGTGTTTATGATCGCACTCTTGCAGACTATTCTAACTTAAACTTTCAGGGAAAATTTATATTTTAAATAAAGACTGAAAGAGATGTCAGGAGCTTAATGGTGGTGATGTTGTCATGCGACTGTTTGTTTATAACCTATGTTTAGGTTTTTACTTTTACCGATTGTATTTTGGCTTCAAAATTCATAAAAGTTATGTTAATTTGTGAAGATTCTCATGATGAACAAAATGTGTGAGTATCAGAAACTTTTGTTGTTCACAAAGCTTATTTTCTCGTTTCATCCAAAGC
Source organism: Rhinichthys klamathensis goyatoka (assembly GCF_029890125.1). Taxonomy (NCBI): domain Eukaryota; kingdom Metazoa; phylum Chordata; class Actinopteri; order Cypriniformes; family Leuciscidae; genus Rhinichthys; species Rhinichthys klamathensis. Next base: position 578,516 of record NW_026607023.1, read on the forward strand.
CAGAAAATCCTACTTTCTTTTTATAAATTGTTTTTGTTCATTCAAAAGATTAGACTCAAAAGAATGAATCACTACTTCTGTCATTAATCTGCAGTGGAAAGATAGGTTGGAAGTCAAGTTTTTTTTTTTTTTTTTTTTTTTTTTTACTGAATGACTTTTTCAGTTTGTTCCTTACATAAAGCTAACGTGTAATCAGAATACTTGGAATGTAGTGCAAGTCCACTTTTATAATTGTTATACCTCATTTGAATGGATTGGAACATTTCAAACTCATCACTGACTTTTAATGCAGCCATTGGGAGAGATTTTCCATTTAAAATGGCACCACCAAGGTGGTTTCACAGATTCTATTAATACATGTCAACCCAAAAAAACAAACAGAAGCACACATACCCAACCTGTCCAAATGTCTTCTCCTGAGGGACCTCAGAGGAAACCAGATTTTACAGCCTGCAATAGCGAAAACAAATCTGATGAGACACAAAAGCAATCTCTCCTTTTGTAACCAAGTGATACATTTCCATTTTCTGTAAGACAACAAGAGATTTATGCATCTGCGCAATCTAACACTGCCTTCATAATATTAATTATGCATTTTCACAGGTGCACAACATTTGGTGCCGTAGTGGAATAACATTATTTTATTTTATGTTAATATGAAGCATCAGTTGTTGTGTGACTAAAAATGTGATGTCAATTGTGAATCAGATGATATAACTTGATTTTTACATTTTCTCAAGAAACTTTTTGTCCATTTTATGCAACTCAAAACTTCCAACAGGATTCAAAAAGGACATAAAAGGTAGTGAAACTTGTACCTTTGAGTGGGGTATCTGTTCCCTTGTGAAAAAAAGTACACTTTAGTGGTCGAGAGAGCTCAGTGCACTGCAACTCAAGAAAACACATGCAAATAGAAAGAAAAAAAAACACCAGCAATTTAAGAAAGCAAGGAGCAAGGAGACAGGAACTTGGGAAAAGCTGGAGGGAACGCTGGAGAAGAGGAACAGATGCAGGAGCAAGGAGACAGGAACTTGGGAAACGCAGGAGGAAGTTTTCACAGGTAGGGAATACAGGAAAGTAATCCATTGTCTAAGTCGTAGACCATGATTGTGTGCTTCCATGATATGCCAGAGGTGATGAGTGTGCTGATGAGGTGCAGGTGCGGATGATGGCTACATCAGTGCAGGTGGGGATGCTAGGAAATGTATTGTGCTGAGGTGAATGGGCTGGTGATGGGAGTTCTAGACATTTAGTAGACATTGGGTGTGTCCCAATCAAAGGCTGCATCCTTCGAAGTACTCTGACTTCAAAGGCCACACCTTTGAAAGCCGTGAAGGTCACACTGAGCGTTGTTAAATGGATGGTCTAGCCTACAGAGGATTGTTCTTGTGTTGCGTTGAGCTCTCTTGGCCACCGTATTTTTGTTCGTTTCGAGGCTTTAAGTTTTGCGTCCCATTGACTTTCATAATATGGACAACAATGCTGAAACACTCTTCAAATATCTTCTTTTGTGTTTCACAGGCTAAAGAAACCCATATGAATTGGGGAAAACATGGGAGTGAGGAAATTATGACAGAATTAAAATTGTTGAGTGAGCTATTCCTTTAAGAGAAGAATGGGATACCATTTGCTCAAATTGGAAATGAAAAGTGATTTGCGGATTTAAGTATAAACAATTAACACTTGATGTACTCTAATCTTAAACGTGGGTAGTTTGAAAACCCATAATATTATGGACCCTACATTGTCTCAGATTATAGAAAAGTAATAGCACACTTCTCCTCACCATGTCTGTGGCGCTTAATAAGTTAATAACTAGATTTAAGATTTCAACAACTACTAAATTTAAGTGTGAGCAATAATAAGACCAATGCTTGCCTTAGAAAACATGCTAATGATTAAAGTAGTTACACACGACCTGACTGGAACATGAAAGACAACATTATCCATCAGAAGTCCTTGTCCTTTTTGCCCCAGCAGTGTGGCTTGTGAGTGCTAACTACTTGAGTAAATCACAATCATAAACTATGACAAGAGCCATCAACCTTTACTCAGCACACACCCTCAACTGAAATGAATTGTGATACACACACAGGTAGACACACTGAGAAATGTCTATTTTTCGTCAAAACTGAGCGAAGTCAGCACAACAACATACAGGAAAAGAAACCCTTTTGAAAAAGAAGTGTCCTTAATTCTATTGAATGTGCACTTGTAGTGTACTTCAAATCTTAAAAGTAAATTTTAAGTTAATATAATACCTTATTGTTCCAAATATGAGACGACCCCCCCTTTCAAGATGTATCTTTTGGAAAAAGGCTTTTTGAAGACCAAATCTTGTCTTTTAAAGAAAATACTTTATTTGAAAATAATTTTCATATTGCATATTTTTCATATTTAAATGTTAAACTTTTGTATTTAAAGTAAATACTGGTAAAATGTACCAACAATAATCACATTCAGAAATAAACACTTTATGGCATAGATACCATAAAAATAACCTGAAGTTCTCATTTCCAATAGATTTCACTATGACTGATTACTCATGTTTTTATGTACAGTGACAGGCATGTCAAAACATTACTTCACATTTTGAAGAATGTTGGTAACCAGACAGTTGATGTACCCTATTGACTTCCATAGTAGGGAAAAAAAATACTATAGAAGTCAATGGGGCACATCAACTGTCTGGTTACCGACATTCTTCAAAATATCTTCCTTTGTGTTCAGCAGAAGACAGAAATTCATACCGGTTTGAAACAACTCGAGGGTGAGTAAATAATGACAGAATTTTCATTTTGAAGTGAACTATTCCCTTAATGTACATGTAAAGTACTTGATTATATAATTATATAATATAGATATAGATATTATATGCAGTAAATTGCAACTTAATCAAACGAAATGTGTAATTACAAATGTATTTAAATACATGACAAACTTTCAATAGACAAGTTTGCCATAAATGCTATTGGACAAAGCAGATATTTCTCCCATTTCGTCCACCATCTTGGATTTATTTTTTTCAATGAGCATGCCCCATGGCATTTTGGGATTCCTTCCAAGCAAAGAATGCGTTGAAGCCAACCTAATGGAACAGCCTTCGCATCGTGAGTGTGCCCGTTATGCCTTTAAATGCTGAAATGTGTTGACAGTATAATTTCTCTCAGTCTTATAAAAAGACAGAATGCACTTAAACAAGTCTGACAAGGGACTATGGCAATTAGAAAATGTATCTGATGAAATAGAACAATCTTAGTTTTCAACCCTTTGTACTTTCATAACATTTTGTCAGGCAACAGTAAATCAATAAAGGCAACAGATCTGAGTCTAAATGATGAGCGTTCTCCAGAGCACATACACATAGTTTTACCATTAGTCTTTTGAAGTACTCCTGTGTAATTGGAAGAGAGTAAAATTCAATTAACAATAATTAAAATAAATAAATTGATAGGGATGGATATCAGCTTCTCACGCAGTCACGCAAAGGTTTTATCCTTTGAAGACAAGAGGGGAAGTGTTAGAAAGGTCATTTGTGTAACAGAACCTTATCCAGTATGCAAATACACTATCGAATGGCACTGTGTAGAAGTGCCCGTTTTAAAATCCTTGGTGATATGTTTTTAAGAATAGTGTCGACAACTTGAGCTGAGGATTACTCACTCAGCCTCAGTAGGACAAATCGAGAAGATTCTGATAGAGGATTAATGAAGGTACTTTGAGTAAAAGTTTTGACTGAGATTGATATGAGCTATGCCAGGTAATCTCGGTGGAGAAAAGGGGTCCGTCTGGATGAGATATGGTGGGAGTAAAAGCAATGGCAAGGGCAAAGGGGATTTAATTTCCCTTGGGGCAAAATGGGTTTCTCTATGTCTGTACCAGTGAAGAAGTAAAAACTGAACAGGAAGTTATCTATAAGGGACAGAGCAATTAAAACATGGTTCTTTTCTTTCTTAGGCCAACATAGCCCCTTTTGCACTGAGTAGTTATATGAACGTAGTTATAGGAACTAGCCACCAAGGCGACTCCCCGAGAACTTAATGTTCCCCCTAAGGCAATTTTCCTGCACCACTAGGAACTCTGAAGTGACGTAAGCAGCGCTTGTTGTTTAGAATTTTATTTTGAATTTGAATTATTGTTTAATTTTCATTTATTTTAACTGTGCTCAGAACGCCTACTGTTCTATGAAAAAGTATTAGCATTTGCCATGTGTTTGATGCCCAATGTCGCTCGCTGAGCAGAAAGGCATTAAACACTGCTAGATCTGCTTATTTTTTTACTTAGAAGAGGTATTTATTTGATACAGTGTCTAAATTAATGAGAAATAAAGCTTCAACCCAGGACGTTTCCAAACAGCAGAGCAGTAATGACTTCTTTACTTGCAAGATTGATAATATTAGATCTAAAATTATAACTATTCAACCATCTACTACAGACAATGCATTGTAGTGTCCCTGAGGAAAAATTCCATTCATTCACTGCTATAGGAGAGGAAGAATTGTCTAAACTTGTTAAATCATCTAAATCAACAACATGTATGTTAGACCGTATACCGACTAAGCTACTGAAAGAAATGCTTCCAGAGGTCATCTTAATATCATTAATTCATCTTTGTCATTGGGATACGTAGCGAAAACTTTTAAGCTTAAACCATTTATTCATAAACAGCTACCTGATCCTACAGAATTAGTCAATTACTGGCAGTCTCAAATCTGCCTTTTCTGTCAAAGATACTAGAAAAGGCAGTGTCCTGACAACTATGTTCCTTGTTAGAAAGAAATTGTATCTGCAAGGATTTCCAGTCAGGATTTAGACTGTATCATAGTACTGAGACAGCTCTCATTAGAATTACAAATTATTTGATGTTGCTGATTTGCTGATCCGATCGTGTTTGTATCTGTCGCCGGGTGAACAAACCGGGAACCAAAAAAATTGTTGACTCGTTTCCAGGGGGAAGAAATGCCGGTGTAACACCGGGCCGGCTCTGGGTTTACCTGTCATGGCCGCCGAACATAACAAGCGCCAGCTGAAGCCAGTGAGTAGCGCTTCATTGAAGCATGTGTCCGGGAAAAAATAGTATAAAGAGAGGGGCTTGAAGCACAGAAGGGGGTGGAAAAAATGCTCTGGTAGTAGGAAAGCTCCACAGGAGTGCTCGAGTGGATTGTAGCAGCGGCAGGGAGCGGCGGCAAGTGCAGAAAGCAGAGGTTTAAGACCTGATCGGTGTTCCATGTTGAGTCCCCCGAGACATGCTCATTAAGTGAGTCTTTTTAAAGAAACCACGAACAGCAACGCAACGAAGTAAGTGAGAAAACTTTACAGAGGAAGAAAGAGAGTGACTGGCAGAAAAGAGAGTGGAAACCCGCTGCAGGATTCACGCGATTCACCGAGGAAAAGTTAAGTGCACCCCTTTTATGATTCACCTTTTGGAGAAAGACACATGTGAAGATTGCCATCACCAGTGTACGACAAACCTGTGTTTGTGGGCAGTGTGTGTCATCCTGTTGGCAGTAACAGTAGCGGCTGGGAAGATCGCTGAATCCATGTCCATCTTCTGAGTCCTCTATTCTTTGGTTCATCCATCCTATGAAGAAAAGAGAAACGAGTTGATTAATCGCTGTGAAGATAGAGTGAGTTTGCAGTGTCTGAAAGAGTGAACTAAACACGTGTGGAGATTTACAAGAGTGATTTATGCACGAGTGTGGTGAGATCAAACAACCGTGTTCTCTCTGAGTTTCTGATGGATGAAATTGATCCAAAACTTTGAAGATTCTTTCGAATTGATCTGTCCCCTCAGCTGTGTCCAGGTCTCTGGGATTGTGTGTATGGTGCAGAGGAGAACAGCTCAACGCACCTCTATTGCCACCGTTCACGAGCACTGTACCCCACGCCAAAGAAGGTCCAGCCTCCCTATTTCTCCCAACGGCGCCTTTCTAACCCACCCAGAATGAGAGCGAAGGCTGATAAAGTTCCCCGTTTCTGTCTTCGAAGCCACTGCCTGTCCCACGAGCTTATTCAACGAGTCTGATGACGAGAGAAGTCACTGTCTGTCCCACGAGCTTATGCAACGAGTCTGACGACGAGAGAAGCCACTGTCTGTCCCACGAGCTCATTCAACGAGCCTGATGACGAGAGAAGCCACTGTCTGTCCCACAAGCTTATTTAACGAGTCTGACGACGAGAGAAGCCACTGCCTGTCCCACGAGCTTATTCAACGAGTCTGATGACGAGAGAAGTCACTGTCTGTCCCACGAGCTTATGCAACGAGTCTGACGACGAGAGAAGCCACTGTCTGTCCCACGAACTTATTCAATGAGTCTGACGACGAGAAGAGCCACTGCCTGTCCTACGAGCCACCAAGAGAGGGATATACTTACCTGAAGAACGGAAGAGTGCCTACCAGCACTCCCCTCCCCGTATCGCACCAAAGCCACAGCAACTAACGTCCTTGTCCCTGCTTTTATCCCTTTTTAAATTTAATAAAAACTTACCTTTTAAACTTACCTTGGTTGTCTGCCTCTGGTGTCTGCTCCTCCGGAGTGTGCTAAATAACCCCTGGTCTTAACATCGGTGACATATCTCTCTATGAGTGTTACTCAATCTTATTGCTGCATTTAATACTATCGACCAAAAAATTTTTTTGAATAGACTCGAAAATGATGTTGGCATTAGTGGAATTTGCATTGGGATGGTTTAAATCATACATATCTAGCCGTTATCAGTTTGTGGCAGTAAACGAAGAGGTGTCATATCGATCACAAGTTCAGTATGGAGTACAGCAAGGCTCAATACTAGGACCGTTGCTGTTAACTCTGTAAATGCTACCCTTGGGAGATATCATTAGGAAGCATGGCATTAGCTTTCACTGTTATGCTGATGATACTCAGCTCTATATTTCTTCATGCCCTGACGAAACTTACCATGTCACAAAATTAACAGAATGCATAGCTGATAAAAAAATTGGACAAACTTAATTCTGAAAAAAAATAATTCTAATTATTGGTCCAAAAACGTCTGCACCTAGAATACTGTCTAACACTTGATGGATGTTCAGTCAAGTCTTCCTTGTCAGTTAGGAACCTGGGTGTGCTCTTTGATAGCAATCTTTAATTTGAAAGACCCGTTTCTAGCATCTGTAAAACTACATTCTTCCATCTTAAAAATATTTCTAAATCATGACATATGCTCTCAATGACAAATGCGGAACAGATCGTTCATGCGCTCATGACCTCAAGGCTATATTACTGTAATATTCTTCTGGCAGGTTGCCCTGTGCACTAAATAAACAAACTCCAGCTAGTCCAAAACGCAGCAGCTAGAGTTCTTACTAGAATTAGGAAGTATGACCATATTAGCCCGGTTCTATCAACACTGATTGGCTCCCTATTAAACAACATGGAGCACTGGTGGACCTGGGTTGTGGATAGGGGTGTGCGATATGGCGATTTTTGATCGTGGACGATTAAAATGTCTCCACGATCTGCTTTTGAAGAAATATTGTAGTATCGTGTTACAGTGCATTCTATCATTTGCAGATCTGGCACCTGTCTCAACATACTGTACAGCGTGACGTATATATCACACCTTAATGCAGAGATAGGCCTACGGGACACTGCAATTCACAAAAGTTCATTATTTGCATGTACTTTAAAGCCTTGCCGGTTAAACATTTAATTTGCATGTTGTTGCGCTGTTTTAACGTGCGCTTTTCTGAGCTCTGACACCTAAAGCTGTCATAAATACTAGGCAGAAGCAAAGATGCAAGTAACTCTTTTTTGAGTGGTCAGAAGACACAAAATAGTTCAGGAACATGGGTGGGCTGGTGGCACAGGGACTAGATGGTCAGCGTGCTGGTGAAGAGTGATGATCGTGAATCCAGTGCAGGTGAACATTCAGACGAGACAAAACCATGAAGACACCGAACAGGAACTCGAACCAGAACAGGACTGCAGATAGGCACACGATGAACAAACACAGAGGACACCAAACCAACGATCTGACAAAGAGAGGAGAATGTGATGAGTTTATAGGTGAGTGGATTGGCAGCAGCTGGTGCAGGGAATGAGATCAGCTGGCACGCTGATCAACGGAACGAGCGGTCACGCCCACTCACACACAGAACAACAATTACACGAGACATGAAGAAAACAGCGAATTCATGAACCGTGACAAAAGCACAGGAACTATCAGCCTTTCAAACAGCCTGGTTACTAAGTTATCTTTAGCGTTATTGCGCTAATACTGTCATACAAGGTGTACATAAACAGAGTTGGTTATGTCTAAAGTTAAAGCAAACATTTGAGATAAAAACTGGTGCCATATGCACGTATATTAGATGTGTCGCGTGCCGGTCTTAAAGCGACAGTAGCCTAGTAGTAAACATGCTGCTGCTTCTCCTTAAAGGGATCATTCACCAATTTTTTTTAAATTCTGTCATTATGTACTCTCTCTAATGTTGTTCCAAACCTGTATTAATTTCTTTCTTGTGCTGAACATATTTTGAAGAATGTGGGTAACCAAACAGTTGCTGGTCCCCATTGACTTCCATCGGAGAAAAAACTACAAACTGGAGACCAGCAACTGTTTGGTTACCCACATTCTTCAAAATAACTTTTATTTTCAACAGAAGAAAGAAACTTATTTGGGTTTAAAATAACTTGAAAGAGTAAATTATGAAAATTTTTGGGGAAACTATCCCTTTAATGTTAATAAAACAACAAAACACAAAGAGAAAATCACTCACTGACTGAGCACTTTAATAGTAGCTTTAATAAGAATCAATGTATAATTTATACAATGAGGTCTATGTGGTGTTTTAATTTAATATTTGTTCATTTAATTAATTTCTTCAATGCTACTGCTAAATACTGTATCTGAAAAAATAAAGCACTGTTTATTTCATTTGTATATAAAGTTGTAATGTGCATCTTATCTTTGTTCTTATTTTTTTAATAACAAAGAAAATAATGACAAAGATTTTTATCTTCTCCACTTTGGCCTAAATGTCTGCCATTATTTTTTTATTTAATATTTTGTTACCTAAAGGCTTTGTTTTTAAAATAGGGACATTAGTTTGGCTGTAATGCTTAGTCACTTGCAAAATAGTAAAACCAACTTGAAAAACAATCGTGATAAAAAATCGTTAATCGTGATTTTTCAGAAAAAAATCGTGATATGATATTTTTGCCATATTGTCATTCCTAGTCGTGGAGCAATGGCGGACCTGGGCCATGAAGCAGTGGCAGGTCTAGGTTATGGTTTAGTGTGGGACTTGGACCGTGGAGCAGTGGTGGGCCTTGACCATGAAGCAATGGCTGGCCTGGACTGTGGAGCAATGGTGGAACTAGACCGTGAAGCAGTGATGAGCTTTGACCATGGAGCAATGGTGGGCCTGGACTGTGGAGCAATGGTGGAACTAGACTGTGAAGCAGTGATGAGCTTTGACCAAGGAGCAATGGTGGGCCTGGACAGTGAAAGAGTGCCGGTGTTCTGACAATTTGTGCTGCCTTGTCGAAAAATACTACCGTAGCACGAATCGATCATAGAATGTCGATTAATATTATATGAAATACAATTATAATACAATTCTAAGTTATGAGTAGCTACTGTATACTGTAGACTACTGTTTTTATTTTTAAAACGGTGTGAAAATTAAAAATTATCATCAAATATTCATCTTTGACTTGTCAAAGCACACTTTTCCTTAGTAACTGAAACTTTCAGTTATTATTGTTCAGCTGGCTGACCGTACACATATTCATATGGTAGTTAGCATTTTTAAAGGGAAATTACAATATAACACATGAAAATGTACCTTTTGTTAAAAAAAACTGTGCGTCTGCACATGCGCATAACCATTAAGTAGCAAATCTCGATGGGTAGCATGAATCGTCAGAACACCGGGCCTGGATTATCGAGCAGATGACTACACCATGGAGGAACAGGTGGCCACTGTGTATCCAGCGAAGATAGATACCATCAGGGTGGAGCTGGTGGACAAATGACCACCTCAGCTGTGAAAATGACCCCGATGGATCAGGGGGCCATGGTGGAGCAAAGATCTGGGCAGTCTTCCTGGCCGTGACATAGGACATGAGTTCATGGACAGCCTGCGTGGCCATAGTGTGGGGCACAGTGAGTTCATGGACGGCCTCCGTGGCCATAGCAGGGCAGGCAGAGACTTCAGGAAGGGACGCCGCCGCCTCGACGGAAGTGTATGTTGCCCACACACACCAGATGGAGACTTCCATTCTGCCCTACAAAGGCAAAAGACCTTAAAGGGTAAGTTCACCCAAAAATGAAAATTATGCCATTAATGACTCACCCTCATGTTGTTCCAAGCCCGTAAGACCTCCGTTCATCTTCGGAACACAGTTTAAGATATTTTAGATTTAGTCCGAGAGCTTTCTGTCCCTCCAATGAAAATGTATGTACGGTATACTGTCCTTGTCCAGAAAGGAAATAAAGACATCATCAAAGTAGTCCATGTGACATCAGTGGGTTAGTTAGAATGTTTTGAAGCATCGAAAATACATTTTGGTCCAAAAATAACAAAAACTACGACTTTATTCAGCATTGTATTGTCTTCCGGTTCTGTTGTCAATCCGCGTTCACGAGTCCGCAGTGACGCTGATGACGTAAGACGCTGCTGACGTGTATCTGGTGCGTCCGTGCATTCAGATTCAAATAAATATGGCTGGGTAAAAAAATGCAAGTCTTCCACTGTGTTGAAATCCTTAGACATGTTTGCGAAGATTGTTTTGTTTCCAGCTTGCGACTCCCTCAGACTGTAAACGAAGCTTGGGCGCACCAGACACACGTCAGCAGCGTCTTACGTCAGCGGCGTCACTGTACGCGGATCCACAACAGAACCGGAAGAGAATACAATGCTGAATAAAGTCGTAGTTTTTGTTATTTTTGGACCAAAATGTATTTTCAATGCTTCAAAACATTCTAACTAACCCACTGATGTCACATGGACTACTTTAATGATGTCTTTATTTCCTTTCTGGACAAGGACAGTATACCGTACGTACATACATTTTCAATGGAGGGACAGAAAGCTCTCGGACTAAATCTAAAATATCTTAGACTGTGTTCCGAAGATGAGCGGAGGTCTTACGGGCTTGGAACGACATGAAGGTGAGTCATTAATGACATAATTTTATTTTTGGGTGAACTAACCCTTTAACTCGCTAGAGTGTGGAACTGAGAAAAATGACTTTAAAGATTTTTAGTTGTCCCGCCAAATTAATGATAGGTAGGACTGGAAATCTGGCAATTGGATGTTTTAGTAATGAAAATTATCTACATTAAAGAAATATTGAGCTCAAACTTGACTTTTGACCACTATTTTAAAGTTACTGTACTTTGCCTTTGTATTGTCAGCAAAAAGTGAGAAGTCATGCCAAGGCAAAAGGCAGTAACTTCCACATTATCAATATTTGGTTGCTGATCACCATTAACAAAATCATTATAGTAACACCTGTATAAAATCTAGTGATCATGGCATTTATTTTGAATGATTTACAATTACTTATAGACATCTACTTATTGCTATCCTGTGCTTTGGTTGTATTCTGGTGGTATTATTAATACATTAGACATGAAAAAATATCTCTGGTAAAGAGATAGCGGTAAAGATTATCTTAGATAAGACTTGATAAATGCACATTCAAAATGATCACTATAAAACAGATCCTCGCGCACATTCGACCAGGGGACTGGATTATAGTATATTCTTGTTAGAAGGTGTCATGCTCCTCGTACTTTCACGAAAAGTATGAACGCAGTGCTTTCCCCTTAAGACTCAGTGGGAAGCGCGCTCTGGACTACCTAGACAGACGACTAATGCATTTATAGCACAACCTTCTGTGTTCTGCGTCTTTTCGGTAGCGGTGGTTTCAGCTGTCCGCCCTATTATTGTGCTTATGCACTTCACTCGTCCTGTGGATTTATTCCGGACGCTGTAATTGTAGGTACAACCCGCTTGGAACAGCTTGTCTGATGTTGTATGCACCAGCACGGCTCGACCGTTTTCAGGGCGGTGCTGAAGGCGCCGGCGAAGTTTTGGCACTCTGGCAGCTAGATGCATGATTGTTTCAAACAGGTCCGGTACCCGAACTGGGTGAGGGGCTTTATTTTTTTGTTGTATTCACCTGCTACGGCATGTATAACATTTTTCTGTCAACTCTACATATATCCTTCGCAATGGATATTGCACGTTTGTCGATAGAGCGGGTTCAGACCATGTTCTGACCGCATTTTAGCAGGACAAAGCTCTGAGGACATCAGAAGTTACAAGGACTGATGTCAGCTGTACAAAGAGCAGAGGCTACATCGTCATTAAAATTTTAATGGAGAGTAAAACAAAGGCAGAACACGTACAATCTGAAAGGTAGCATTATTTGATAGAACACCGGCACCGGAACTTCATATTGGGGCACGGCTAAACAAAGGCAGTGTACCGTAACACAATATGAGCGTTCCAAAACAAAGCCAAAGAGCAGTAGCGGTTTTACAGTGTTATGCCTTGGTTTCTTATGGGCTTTTGGAAGTTACTGTTAAGACAACCCATTATTTTCTCGAAAAAACAACGGAATTGACTCAAGCTACTTATCCACATGATAAAGGAGGTCTTGAATGTGCCAAAAATATCAATAACTAATTTTCGACCATTTTCGTCTTTTGCCTTTGCACGGCAGCATTGCAGGCAGCACAGATGACAGTGGCAGGGTCTCTGGGATCAATGAACTTGAGACCACAGGACTTGGACGCACAACAGCCATGGTAGGTAAGTCAAGTGCTGGCCCAAGCTCCACATCCGTTGGAGCTTCAGACATATAGCCCCCCTCCAAAAAATATCAAGGGGGAACTTGAACAGCCATGATGTGGAGGGACTCGGCCATGATGCCTGGAGGCTCTGGTGTGGTGGGCATGACGGCTGGAGGCTCTGGCGTGGCGGCCATAACGTGATGAGACTCTGGCGTGGCAGCCATGATGGCTGGAGGCTCTGGTGTGGTGGTCGTGCCATGAATAAATCTTAACGTAACGTTTTGGGCTTTGAAAAGACTGGTGTGATGTTATGAGGCTCTGGGATAATTATTTTATCCCCTGATGATTTTGTAAGTTTGCCCACTTAGAAAGAAATTAAGGGTCTATAATTTTTATGGTAGGTTAATTTTAACGGAAAGAGATAGTATATCAACCAAAAAATCCAGAAAAACACATTACATAAAGGTTATAAATTGATTAGCATTTGATCGAGTGAAATAAGCATTTGATCCCCTACCAAACCAGACAGATTTCTGCCTCCCACAGATTAGTTCAGTGCCCATGTGAAACACAGATTAGTCCTGTCACTTTAAGAAAATACTCCTAATGTCAGCTGGTTATGTGTATAAAAGACACCTGTCCACAGAATCTGTATCTTCCATTCCAACCTCTCCACCACCATGGGCAAGACCAAAGAGTTGTCAAAGGACATCAGGGACAAGATTGTAGGCCTGCACAAGACTGGAATGGGCTACAAGACCATCAGCAAGAAGCTTGGCGAGAAGGAAACAACTGTTGGTGCCATTATTAGGAAATGGAAGAAATACAAAATAACCATCAATCGCCCTTGGTCTGGAGCTCCATGCAAGATCTCGCTTCATGGGGTAAGGATGATCATGAGAAAAGTGAGGGATCACCCCAGAACTACACGGGAGGAGCTTGTTAATGACCTCAAGGCAGTTGGGACCACAGTCACCAAGCAAACCATTGTTAATTCACTACGCAGCAATGGATTGAAATCCTGCAGTGCCCAAAAGGTCCCCCTGCTCAAGAAGGCACATGTACAGGCCCATCTGAACTTTGCCAAATGAACATCTAAATGATTCCGAGAAGGCTTGGGAGAAAGTGCTGTGGTCAGATGAGACCAAAACTGAGCATTTGGCATCAACTCAGCTCTCCCTGTTTGATTGAGGTGGTGATGGAAGTGGCCATATACAGAACAATAAAATCTTGGACGAGAACCTCCTTCCCTCAGCAAGAACACTGAAGATGGGTCGTGGATGGTTCTCTCAGCATGAGAATGACTCAAAACATACCGCCAGGGCAACAAAAGAATTGGCTCAAGCACATTAAGGTCTTGGAGTGGCCTAGCCAGTCTCCAGACCTTAATCCTATAGAAAATCTGTGGAGGGAGCTGAAACTTCGAGTGGTAAAGCGACAGACAAGAAACCTTAAGGATTGTGGAGTGTTTTTGTGTAATTCGCTGTGTATGCTGATGATAATACAAGGGAGAGAGAGATTTTATGGATTTGACTTTAATGCGCACTTCTTATACTGTGTTTATTCAGCTCTTACTGTGATTTTCTGGAGTAAAACGGACGCTTCATCTTTTGTGTGAAGTACAATAAATTTCATAAAACTCATCAGTATATTTTTGGCCATCATTCGGACAGGGTCTGCTACAGCATGTAACCGTAATTAAAAAACACTATACCTGTTCTATCTCCATACAAAATATATTCTCTGGCTCTGTGGGCATTATTGTCCGACTCCGGGTCGAAATGAACACTGCTACTGAGAGTTTCTGTTCTGATATTTTCATTCAGTGAGATGAGATTGTCCTGCCACCGGAGCACAAGCTTGTGAAGCTCCGCCCTCTGTGCCGGGAGCAGCAGCTCATTTGTATTTAAAGGGATACACGGTAACACTTTATAATAACTACACACTAATAATCATTAGTTAAGCATGAGTAAACAGTTACTTCATCATTCATAAAGCATTAATAGACATTAATAAGCAGTTTATAAATACAGCTATAAATGCTTTCTTCTTGATTTACAAGCATATCTATAATTTATTTAATAATTGTATTTTCATCCTTTATTAATGATCAATTTATTATTTCTAAATGATTAATTGCATTTCTTATAAACCAGTTATTTAAGAGTTTTCAGTGGTTTACAAGATTACTTAGAACGTGTAAGTAAATGATTAATAAACTATTTAAATGTACATTCATTCATCTTATTATTCAGACATATAGTGATGGTTACTTAGTGTGTTAATAAATGCTTTATTAACATGTATTTAAGCTGTAATTCAGGGTTAATTCGGGTAGTTATAAAGCATTTAGTAGTGGTCAGTTAACTATGTTTGTGAGCTCATCTAAAGTGAGGACTATTCATGCCTTGTAAAGCATTTATAAAGGAGATTTAAAGGCTGTTAAATATTTCTATGTTCTGTATCACTGTGTTGTGTTTGTTACATTTTACTGTTTAGATTGATGCGCCTTCAAATCTCCTTTATAAATGCTTTACAAGGCATGAATAGTCCTCACTTTAGATTAGCTCACAAAATAGTTGACTGACCACTGCTAAATGCTTTATAACTACCTGTATTTACTACATTTACTTACACTTTCTAAGTGATCTTATGAATGACTGACAACTCTTAAATAACTGGTTTGTAAATAATGCTATACTTCATTTAGAAATTATTAATTGATCATTAACAAAGTATGAAAATACAATTATTAAACGCATTATAGATATGCTTATAAATCAAGAAAAAAAGTGTTTATAGCTGTATTTATAAACTGCTTATTAATGTCTATTAATGCTTTATAAATGATGAATTAACTGTTTACTCATGCTTAACAAATGATTAACAGCATGCAGTTATTATAAAGTGTTACCGGATACACACTAAAATTCCGTTTTTCTCACCACCCAAAAGTAACAATTTTAACTTGCTGTAAAATTGATATGTGTAAAAAGTATCTGTGGGGTATTTTGAGCTAAAACATCACATACACACTCTGGGGACATCAGAGACTTATTTTACATCTTGTAAAAAGGGGCATAATGGGTGCCCTTTAAACTCGCTTGATTATTTTTGTGTGATATTGATGCTGATGGTGTTGTTTTCACATAACATCAGTTTATGAAATTAATCTAGGATGGTCTGTAGATCAGAAATTAATTTACAGATGTGATGTTCAGAATTAGCCTTGTTTATACTGTTGGATTGGCAATTTTCATGCTTGAGTCTACTTTAAAAGAACCAAACTCAGACTTAGTCACAAAGCTAGTTCAACAAACAATGATTTTCAGAGTAGGTTTAGAGTTAAATGAATGAGGCATTTACAAACTACTGTCTTCATTCATTCATTCATTCATTCGTTCATTCATTCATTCATTCATTCATAGTCACAAGGCTAGTTCAACAAACAATGATTTTCAGAGTAGGTTTAGAGTTAACACAACCAAACAAATACAACCGGTTTATAAATGTTCTCTGTCAACTCAAGAGTTTATGATTTAATCTGTAGCGCTTGCCTGAAAGTGTGACATCAGTAATAAACAGTCAATCACACAGCACATGAAGGTCATCAGTTTGATTCACTTCACTCAAAAATATCATGAATTTAGTTTTTAATGAATTTACAAGGTAGGAAAAAACAGCTGCTGCCATGAAAGTTGAACGAAAATATCTGACTATATTAATGCAAGTGAATCAACTGAATTTATTTAATTAATAATTTATATAGGTTCACAGCAGAGCTTAAAAGAAAACAATAGTTTAAGCCATACAATCTTTATATATTCTAAAGCTAGTATTTATTTAAACTTAAATTAAAAGATTTATATTAATAGTAAAACATGTTATAAAATATATGGTAACACTTTACTTGAAGGGGTGTGCATAAGACTGACATGACACCTTCATAACCATGCCATGACATATGTCATGGATATGAAGTAGGGTTTATGCATGTTTATGACAACTGTCATTAAGTGTCATTCGCTCAATAATGACATTTTGAATGCAAATATGACATTGTTTAAGATGTCTTTGTTATGACCTCTTGACATAAACCATAACATCATAACCTGTCAGTGTCTTTGTCATGACAACTTGACATTAAATTAAGTTAAACTGTCATGTGGTTGGTTTTGACACTGGCTGTCATGAGGCCATTATAACTGTGTCATGAATATTTTTCGTGACCTCAACTACAGTGGTACAAATTGAATTTGTCATTAAAAAGATATAATGGCTTCATGACAGCCAATGTCAAAACCAACCACCTGACAGTTTCATGTAATTTTAACCAATAAAGATAAGTGGTTTCTAAAGTTTGATAATTAATCTGCTATGTCATGTTTATGACAGGCTGTGTTGTCTTAGTAATGTCAAGTTGTCATGACAAAGACACTGACAGGTTATGATGTATTTGCTTATGTCAAGGTGTCATAACAAAGACATTTCAAACAATGTCATATTTGCATTAAAAATGTCATAACTGAGCTAATGATACTTAATGACAGTTGTCATAAACATGCATACAACGTCCTTCATATTCATAACATGTGTCATGTCATGATTATGAAGGTGTCATGTTAGTCTTATGCACACCCCTTCAAGTAAAGTGTTACCAAATATATTTTTAATATGTTTATGTTCTGTCTGTTTCATTATCGTAGACTTTTAGTTTGTTATTTTCAGTCACCTGAGAAAGGATGGATTTCTCTTAAGACTGAATTCAAGAATTTGAACCTGCAATAAAACAATAAAACTCACTAATCTGAAGAAGGGATCTAAGGGACAGAGAGCACACCACAACTGGCCCAATCTCATCTCTTCCCCCCATGCTGAGTTCCCGACTTCTTACACAGTCTCCTTCCCCTTGGGTCTCATTCAGTCATTCAAATCTCACAAATCTACTGTCTCCAGCTTTTTTATGTGTGGTCAAAATAAATACTTCTGGTGCGAATGGTAAAGGGGTTTCATTCCCGCAGCAGCAGAACAGTCAGAACAAAGAAAATAATACCTGTTCTTCTGATACGGGAGATGCCCCAATAAAGATACTTTGATAACCATTTGTCTTCATCACCCAAAATCAGGTGATGAATTAACAATTGCATCGTGCACCCCCAAAAAAAAAATCACTTGGGGCACGAGAAAAGGTCCAACAAAAGCTGAATAAATATTTGGGTGCTAGATGTTTATTGTTCTTCCATTCCATTTGGGATCTTAAAGGGAATTGGCAAACCACTCAAGGAAGCATCTGTAAACAGAACTTCCCACACTGTTGCTGTGTGTTCTTGCCAGGTATGCTGACTCTTTGAAACTATTTTGATATTACATTTTGAATTGTGTTTCTATTATATGCTGATCGGTGTACTATGTATTTTTTTTTTTTAAATTCTTTTAATTTGATGTTTAATCCTGCCTGGCAAACATAAACGTTAATCTTGATTTATTCTGCATTATTCTGAAATCATTATTTCTAGTAGATTAATGTGGAGTCTGGTGTTACCTCAAATCTCTGTCCAGTATAGATCAAACTGAAGGCACTAATGAATGGAGCATGGAGCACATCATTCAGGAGACCTTCTGATTTCAAAGTGATAATCAGAAATCAGAAATCAGAGGGTCTCCTGAATGATGTGCTTCATGCTCCATTCATTAGTACCTTCAGTTTGATCTATACTGGACAGAGATAGATATCCAGAGGCCACCGCAGACCTAGAGACCCAGCCAATGCCCGCTACGGAGCCTGAGCCAGCAGCCTTAACCATTCAGGAAGAGAAGCATAATGTCCCAGCTGACCAGGTGCGTGAGCCGGCCATCGCATCAGTGCCAGTGGGAGTGTTAATGGAGCTGGAGGAGAATGATTGGCTTATAGACTGGAGTGCAGAGGTAACACTTCTGTAACCAAAATTAGCTCTATGAAAAATTAATAATCAATCAGAACTTGTTATGATTAATTATGAATATTTGGATCAGTTAATTGGATTAACTTGATGTAGCTAAATTAATTATTAAAATATTAAATACTATTAAATATTAAAAAAATATTAAATATATTAACTCTTTTGATTATTCATTTATTCTAAGAAAAGGGTATCTTCAATGGCCACAGAAAAATTATTATTTCTTAGCATGTACAGCGCTTAGAGCATGTAACAAGATCAAGATCGTAAAAGAGACTTTGTCTGCAAGCAGTGAATCAGAACCAAATACATATTGTGCACAAGTCTTATTAACTAAATCACAAACATAACTAAACAAACATACATACGTAAAACGGTGAGTGATAGAATGGAATTGGAAGCAGGAAATGGAACTATGGAGAAGATCCATTTAACTATGAAAAGAACCATCAGCTTATTTTCAGAGCACTTCATTGAATTGATACTTGCATTGTTTTAGTGACACTCTGTTACGTAGCCTTCTCGCATTTGGATTACCTGAGTTTATTTTATTAAAGCACCTTTTGTTTTTAGAAACAGTCATTGCTATGAGCCGTTATGTTGGAGCAATATCACTGTGGGCAGCGCCATGACATTCTCAAGCCAACATCAAAGTTTGTTTCCTTCAATTACTTTAAAATCACAAAGATAAGAAATGCACTCTTTCATTAGAAAAAAATATCCCACCTTTAATAGTTGAGCATATTTACAGCACAAATCTTGTCAGTGAACTATGAGGGCAAAAACAAAAAGCAAAAACGAAATATAAATACCAAATAATTATGTCTGATTTGTCTCAGTCGTTACACTTCCCACCCTGTTTCCCATCCACAAACCTCTACTGACGTTTGAAATGCCGCCAATAACAGAATCGTAATTTGTATTGCTGGAATCCCCATCCAGCACAGTATTGTCTTCGCCAATTCCATCCCTGTCCATTACTAAGTCTTTCTCTGCTTCTAACCTTCCTCTACTTTTTATTCCACCAGAGCCAGCCATTCCTTTGACCCCACCTCCACTGGCTCCCCCAGCCCTTCGGTTCATCCTGTGGCTTCGCCTTATAACCTGGTTTCACCTTTGGACTTCCAGTCACCAGCTCCGCCGTGGCATGGGGATTCCCTGGCTCTGCCTCGTCGAGCCCTCAGCTCCACCTCGGGCCGTCAACCAGTCTGCTCCTCGCCCCCTCAGCTTCGCCCAGGACCATAGTTCCTTCGGCTCCACCGGGCTCCCTTATCTCACTGGCTCCACCTGGGTCAGTCGTCGCCACACCATCACCACTGACTTCCGGGCTGTCTTCTGTGTTCCAGCCCTCCACCCCTATGGCTCGCTCACACCTGCACTGCCTCGATCCACCGAGCCCCAGGCTCCACCTCGGCCACTCGTCCCCGGGACTCCGCCTCGGTCTCCGTGTCCATCGATGTCGCCAGGTCTCTCGGTCCATCGAACTTCGCCTGGGACTCACCATCTCCCTGCGTCATCACAGTCCATGCGCTTCAACCATCTACTCTACCCTGGTCCCTCTGTCTGACATATCTGCCTGTTTCCAGGTCTTTTCCATCTTTCCACAAACAGACAGACATCTGTTATGTAACGTCTGTCTGTTCCTGTGTTCAGTTTCTTGCATTTATTAGTTACTATGGAAATTCATGAATCATCACAGGTGTTTGTCATTATTTTCCTCATTTGCTTTGTATTTAAGTTCCTCATTTTCATTCAGTTGCTGTCTGGTATTGTTTGTGTGTGGACACTCTGTTACGTTGCCTTCTCGCATTTGGATTACCTGAGTTTGTTTTATTAAATCACCTTTTTCTTTTTGGAAACAGTCATTACTATGAGCCGTTATGTTGGAGCAATAGCACCAATATGGGCAGCGCCATGACACTTTGTCAAGCCAACATCAAAGTTTGTTTCCTTCAATTACTTTAAAATCACAAAGATAAGAAATGCACTCTTTCATTAGAAAAAATATCCCACCTTTAATAGTTGAGCATATTTACAGCACAAACCTTGTCAGTGAACTATGAGGGCAAAAACAAAAATCGAAATTGCTGATTAATTGTAATTGGGATCAAATGTTCAATTAGTCAAGATTTTAGGTCATATGTCCAGCCTTAGAAATATGTGTCCTTGATCTATTGTTATCGTGCAAAAGTTTGTAGTTTTGAGAAAATTCCGTTTATGCGTGGTTTGTGAAAAAAAAAAAATTGTCTCTGAAAAATGGCCATAAAACCTATACTGTGTCACACATACAGAAGGGAACGGACAGATGGTAAGGTGAAATGGTTAATAGTGTGTAGAGTGATGGGTCAACAACGGGAACCAGATGATGGTGAAAGGATGGTGGCTCGATGACCTGTGATGAAGACTTAGCTGGCGATGACTGAAGTGGAAACTCTGTGCAGGTGAAGGATGAACACGATGACTGGAGATCTGGATTGGAGATCTGGATTGGGATGACGGACAGGACGATCTCAGGTGAGTGTTCAGGTAAGGAGTCTGACTGTCTACGTGGCAGTAATGTTGACGAGACCAGACACTGATGTGAGGGTGATGCAGGTTGATATAGGCTGTGTTGATGAGGGAGTGCAGGTGCAGGGAATCAGTATTTGGTGATGATCAGCAGCAGGTGTGGTGATGGCTAACTGAGTGCAGGTGGGGACCAGAAGGGATTCTGGGAAGTGTACTGCAGACAGGTTACAGAGTTGGTGAATGAGCTGGTGACTGTGACATACTGATTATTGGTTCACAAGACTTTTGAAAATTGTATCATGTACCCTAGAATTTTTTGCTTCAAACTATGTGACAAAAAATCCTGCCCACTCATTCACATCAAACAATATATTGATTTCAAATTTGTAAGAAATGTTTTTTTGCAAGAAAGCTGTGTGCAAGGAGGGCGTGAATCATCATGAATATTGATGTTTCACAACTGGGAAGACAAAGACCCTCCCCTAATGGCCCTATCAGGTGGGACTGTGAGGGAACTTGCACAAAGAATGTGGAGATATTAGAATGGCTTTTTGATTGTCGATTTATTTACAACTCAACATAATCCAAAGATACATAACGAAGGATAAAAAGGCACATTATTGTGCACAATGATCTAAACAGAGAGACTCAGTCACATACCTTTGTGCCATTCCTGCAACTGTTAAAAATAACAAAACAACTGTGAAATGTATAATTGTAGGGCTGATATCAGGAGCAGCTACGTATAAGTCTGCACGATTTGGAGAAGGAAATCTAATTGTGATTTTTAATTGTGAATGTGAATTCACAATAATGTATATAAAGAACGTCTCAGGTTTCGACTGTAACCTATGTTCCCTGAGAACAGGGAACGAGACAATACGTCATCGACGTTATGGGGAACGCCTCAGGCGTGACAGGTGTCTGAAATCAAATATCAACTCACAGCAATCATGTTGACCGGCGACAGCCCGTGCATCATCAGCTCGAATGATGAGCGCGCAACCTGGATGTATAAAAAGGGTGCCTTGAAACCGTGACAACATCCTATCATCTGAAGGGACTGTTGCAGGCAGGCCCCGAGGTATGGCAGGGAGACGTATTGTCTCGTTCCCTGTTCTCAGGGAACATAGGTTACAGTCGTAACCTGAGACATTCCCTTTCGAAGGGAACTCAACAATACGTCATCGATGTTATGGGGAACGAAATACCCACGCCGCCATACTGAGGGGAGTGCATCCCCAATGGCAGTGACAACTGTCAGAACCAGTAATACAAAGGACACTAAAAACCACTCACCCTAGGTCACGTTGGGCTGTCAGTGACAGCACTCCCTACCGGTCATAGCCCAAGCTAATGAACCGAGAAAACTGCCAGAACATAGTTCATGGGAGGAATATCTGGGCCAGCTCAAAGGCTTAGGACTACAACTTCCTAATAGAAGGGGTCCCTTCTAGGGAGTGTGGCTAGGGGACTCAAGGGACTCCCAGCCAGTCACTATTCAGGAGAGCATGCCTCCTGACATGCCACCAGGCTGGCCTGGTGATCTATACTAAGACGTACAGTCTGGCCATTGCCTGTCTGTCCGAGACAGAGCCTCTGCTCCCCCTGCTAGGAGGAGGGGGTGCACGGGAAGCGACACTGGCCTTCTGGGTCCGTCTGTGATCCTCAGACCACGACGGACCAGGCCCTCCCACCTGCCTGGGCTGGGGCGAGGACCTCCGCGGTATGCAGCTCTTAAACGCTGCAGAGCGCGCCCTCGCCTCCCTGAACTTATCGACCACTGTCTCGACAGAAGGTCCGAAAAGCTCGGAAGGCGAAACCGGCGAATCGAGGAGAAAAGTTTTTTCTTTCTCCCCGATGTCAGCCTGTTTGAGCCACAGATGCCTCTCCGTGGCCACCATAGCAGCCATCGCACGACCGATGGAAACCGCAGACTGCTTGGTGGCCCGGAGAGTCAAATCCGTGGTGCGGCGCAGCTCCGTGACCGCGTCAGGGGACAGGCCGGCCCCCTGATCGAGGTCCCGCAGCAGGTCGGCTTGGTAGGCCTGAAGGACCGCGAGGGTGTGCAGAACCGCACCCGCCTGACCTGCTGCACCTGTGTACGCTCTGCCATTCAAGCGCGAAGTTGTCCTGAGCGGCTTGGATGGCAGGGTCGGAGCTTCTAGTGAAGACGACCGACCAGAGGCGAGATAGTTAGCCAACGTCTCGTCCACTGGCGGCACCGACACATACCCGTGCTCCGCAGCTCCTTCCACAGCAGCGAAACTAGCTCGCTGATGTAAATAGAGTCGCGCGGAGAACGGGTTCTTCCATGCCTTCTCAATCTCAGAGTGGAGATCGGGAAGGAATGGAAGGCTCGTCCGAGCCGGTGGCTTACGGGTGGGGAGGAACCGATCGTCCAAAATACCACGAACAGGTCCCTCCCGGACGCGCCTCCACTGCAGCTGCAATCTGTCGGTGGCGCGCCCCATAACATCCACCAGCTCAGCATACACTGGGCAGGAGGGCTGAGATGGTTCGGTCTCAAACAAACTAACATCATCAACACCCACCTCCTGCCCGGTCCGAAGAGAACCAGTTACAGATCCATCAGAAAGAGAAAGAACCTCTTCTACATCGACCTGTAACTCATCCTCGTCAGCTGGCAGATCATCCGCGAGATTAACGCCCCTCTCCAGCAGATCTGCCAGCTCCATCTGAGAGCCCCACGAGCTCAAGCGCCGCTGAGCCTCAGCCCGAGCGGGATCAAAACCGCGGGGTTCAGATGGGTTCAGATGCTGTCCCACTTCCCTCGAGAAGTGGGACAGACGAGAACGGAGCGTTTTCAGAGAAAACCGCTCACAGTTTGCGCAGGAAGCTCCCTCGAGAACTCCCCGCGCGTGCTCTTCTCCCAGGCAGAAAACGCACAGATCGTGTGAATCCTCCGGTGTCAAATATCTAGAACACGGGTCGGCACACTTGCGGAAAGTATTTTTCCCCTTCTCTGCACGCTTCATTTTCTTTTTGTTGACTGTTCTGTTCACTGCCGACACCGCGTTCCACAAGCCTGCAATTCACGTCTGCCCAGTCGAGCCCGCGCTTCACTTCAGCCCTGCCGACACCGCGCTCCACAAGCCTGCAACTCACGTCTGTCCAGCCAAACCCGTGCTTCACGTGAGCCAAGTCGAGCCTGCTTTTCACGACATGCCTGAGCTTCTTCCCGCCAAGACCGACATGCCTGAGTTTCTGTCTTCCGAGCCCGCGACTGACGTCTGCCCAGCCGAACCCGCGGTTCACGAGTCAAGTCCCGAGTCAAGTCCCGAGTCGAGTCCCGAGTCGAATTCCGAGTCAAGTGAACCGAATCCCGAGTCAAGTGAACCGAATCCCGAGTCAAGTGAACCGAGTCCCGAGTCGAGCGTGCCAAGCGCCAAGTCAAGTGAATCAAGTGCCGTGTCAAGTGAATCAAGTGAGTCAAGTGCCAAGTCAAGTGCCAAGTCAAGTGAATCAAGCGCCGAGTCAAGTGAGTCAAGTGCCAAGTCAAGTGAGTCAAGAGTCGAGTCAAGTGAGTCAAGTGCTGAATCTAGCCAAGCTAGAGTATCAAGCCCAGTGACTCGCCGTCGCAGGAGGAGGAGGACTCGTTTGGTTCGCCAGGCTCCGGTGGGCATTCCCAGACGCCTCGCACTGCCGGCCCCGCCTGTGCGCCTCGCCCTGCCGGCCCCGCCTCTGGGCCTGGCCCTGCCGGTCCCGTCGCTGCTCTTCGCCCTGCCTATATCTATCAAGCTCCATGAGACTGTCCCAGAGCCCGTTGCCAGCCCGGAGGTTGTTTCCCTAGGTTCTCCCAAGTATTTTTTTTTTGGGGGGGGGGGGGGGCAGTAGAATGGGGGGGCAGTTATCCCCGCCCCCTTGTTATCCTGTCTGCTCATTTGTCTCTGATTATTTAAGCCCTGTGTTTCTGCCCTGTCTTTGTCAGTTATTGAATGTATTTACTAGTGTCTTGGCTGTTCTGAGTTTACCCGAGTCTGCATTATTAAAGTCTACTGCTGCATTTAGATCCGACTACCGCCTTTGCTTCCACGCAATTCGTGACAACAGTACACTAGAGAAAAATACACTCACCGGCCACTTTATTAGGTACACCTGTCCAACTGCTCGTTAACACTTAATTTCTAAGCAGCCAATCACATGGCGGCAACTCAGTGCATTTAGGCATGTAGACATGGTCAAGACAATCTCCTGCAGTTCAAACCGAGCATCAGTATGGGGAAGAAAGGTGATTTGAGTGACTTTGAACGTGGCATGATTGTTGGTGCCAGAAGGGCTGGTCTGAGTATTTCAGAAACTGCTAATCTACTGGGATTTTCACGCACAACCATCTCTAGGGTTTACAGAGAATGGTCCGAAAAAGAAAAAACATCCAGTGAGCGGCAGTTCTGTGGGCGGAAATGCCTTGTTGATGCCAGAGGTCAGAGGAGAATGGCCAGACTTGTTCGAGCTGATAGAAGGGCAACAGTGACTGAAATAACCACTCGTTACAACCGAGGTATGCAGCAAAGCATTTGTGAAGCCACAACACGCACAACCTTGAGGCGGATGGGCTACAACAGCAGAAGACTCCACCGGGTACCACTCATCTCCACTACAAATAGGAAAAAGAGGCTACAATTTGCAAGAGCTCACCAAAATTGAACAGTTGAAGACTGTGTAAGGATTCAGGGCGGATCTAATCCGTGGGGAATTTGCATATCATAATTAATAATTGGTAATTAATAATTATTCATACATGTTTGGATTAGATCAGTCTTACATTAAATTTAATCTCCCTCTAAGGGAGGATCTGTCATTTTACCTGCATGCATACGTGTGAATCCCGGAAATTAACCACAAGTTGATTGTAGTTAATTACACGGACCATGTTTCACAAACAGGTAAAATGAATTAGCTCAATTGTCAGGATAATATTTGTGGGATCCACAATATCATCTTACTTTATAGGATTTCAGGAAACGCAATTCTCTGGCCAGAAGAATTGGGTTTCCCGCCCTATAAACACAACACATTCTCTTTAAGGTATTTTTAATTTTAGTAAGCATGTAGCATAAGACCTTTTGCACTTAAGGGACTTGAAATTGAGCAAAGAGACAGCACATCAATCAAAATGAATATATAATTAATTTAATAGAGGCATGACTACTCAAGCATTTACTACAATGATACATGTATTTACAAACATTAAACACAAACTAAGACGACGCGGGGCGTTTAGACAATTGGTACCCATGTAAACAT
This sequence comes from Rhinichthys klamathensis goyatoka, assembly GCF_029890125.1. Lineage (NCBI taxonomy): Eukaryota > Metazoa > Chordata > Actinopteri > Cypriniformes > Leuciscidae > Rhinichthys > Rhinichthys klamathensis. The sequence continues at coordinate 605,002 of NW_026607023.1, forward strand.
GAGTTGGAGAGAGAGAGAGAAAGGGAGAAAGTTGGTGAGAGAGAGCGAGGGAGAGAGACAGAGCTGGTACAATTTCACCTCGACATCAACCCTTCTGAAACAAAACGAAAACACATTCTTAATGCTCTGAAAACAGGGTAACCCAAATTTACTTGCATGTGGAAGGGTTCTCTCATGTGTTGCTGCGTTCCTTGAGCGGCCTGCATGTTGAACGAAGGTTCCTGTCCTGCTTGCGCGCGTCGTGTGGAGCGCGGCTGCAGCGTTTTTGCACGGCCCGTCCCGGCGCGTGCATGGTTGGCCGCTTGCGAGTGGCGCCTTTGTTCCATGGGGGATCACGTGGCGTTCCTTGGCATTCGGCGCGAGTGTTTGAAAGGCTTAAAGTCTTTGAGGTGACGTTACCCGAGGAAATAGTTCGGCAAAGTCCAATTCCTTTCCTGGGAGACGAACTCGGGAGTAAGTTAAAGAAGAGACGAACTTTAGACGAACATGGTGGGATCAGATCTCCATGAGGAGATCGCTAGCATCACATGTTTCTCTAAGAAGGTCAGACTGCAAGAGAAGAGTTGGGTGGAGCCGCGCTCCTACATTTATCACCTCGGAGGAATCCATCCCCTTCCTGTTCACTGGGCCAATCGGGGAATGGATGTTGCACGCGGGAACCCTTGGTTTATTGTCCTTTGTTTGGAAGAACGTGCCCCTCGTGGTAGAGGGGTGTGTTCAAGGAGGGTGTATAGTTTAACAGTTTGAATCTTCAATGGCGGTAAAACCTATTAAAAATACACTTTACTTTATATCTCTTTGCATATTCAGATAGCCCGTTCCATGAGCATTTTAGAGGTGTCAAACACATCATATGGAAGTCAAAGGAAAAATACAGAGGTATTTAATATGCATAAAGAAGGTATTTCTAATGTCTATTTATGGCGTGGCCAAACAAAGATATTTCACTGTGACATGGGGAAAAACACATATACATTTAACAAAATATATTCAATGGTTTTTATGTCTTTACCCAACAGAAATGTCCGTCTCTTTGTTCAGAGACATTCTGCGACATTCCGATGGGTTATAAACTTTGTAACAGGAGCTTCACTCGTGTGTTGGGGGAGGGAAGGGCTCGTGTGTGTGTGTGTGTGTGTGTGTGTGTTACATTCAGTCTTTTTGGGTCTTTAGCAGGATGCATTTAGTTATTCAGATTCACCCTTTTAGCCCAGTCCTTACAGTCCCCCTTTTTGTCTGATGAAGTCCCTGTGTGGACTTAATCGGACAACAATCATCACAATGGACGGATGGCAGGTGAATCATGACTCATGCAGCAGGTGGTTATTAGGGCTGAGGATTCAGCTCTATGAGGTTCGAAGCTGCCTCTGGCCTGGTCTCTGACTTGGCACCCCCTTTTTGCGGGTTTCGTCCGAAACCTTTCGTGAGCTTGGCTGAAGATGTTTTGTATCTCGTTGAGTCTCATGTATAGGATGAAGGTCAAGCCCAGTGTCAGGGTGTGTCTGACTACCATAGAGGTACACCGTGCAGTGTCGGCTGCGGTCCAGGCTTGGACAACAGGTGAGGTAGTCAGAATGGGTAGTCGAGACAAAGCTTGGAGAGCTGTGTCGATAGGAGCAATGTCAATTAGCTGGGATCACCCCCCTTTCGCAAACCACAACTCCCGTTCTGGAGTTAGGGTGAAAGTGTGGTACCTGGAGAAGGATGGGATTTCCAGTTTTAATTTGTACTCTTTGCATGGAAGATGGTATCATGCCAGGTCGTCAAGGTGAAGGATGGCACTTTCCGGTGCTTGGATTCACAGGCTCTAGTGGAGCGAGGTGACACAGGTGTCAGTGTCATTCTGGTCGTAAGTGAGTGCAGCTGTGCGCACAGGAGTGTTAGCGAGCCGCCTGTCACTTACACTCTCTGCTTGGGTCTTGATGCCTTGAGTGCGTAGCTTGGCTTCGGCAGGGCAGCGGGTGTCGCTGATCTGCAGCCCGCAGATTCCGTCAGTGTTGTCTCTGAGGAAAGGCTTGTTAGGGCAGAGATAGTGAATTTCTTTGGTCAATGTGCACACGTACGGGTTCGGAGCTTAGGACGGCTTTGTGTTGCTGTCGTTGCAGTCAACCCCGTCCGGCGTGTGGATCTTGATGTGAATGTTATTTTTCAAAATCTGACCTTGACAATGTTCTTGAGCCGGTAGATTCGGCTTGACTCTATGATGGGCAAGTTCGAGAGAAAGCCCCCCCCCCCCCTTCTCTGCTTGTGGTCGACGCAGAGAGGGATGGCACTACCCAGAGAGTAGGAAAGGTGTATTTGTAAAGAGTCAGTTGGCGTGGTGATGGCGGACGCCAGCACGGTTTTCACGAGGCTTAAGGGTATCAGGTGCGGTGAAATTCTACCCCTGGCGAGGCTGTCGATGGAGGAGTTCACCCCCTGCAGCAGGTTTGTCATCAGGGCTGTTACCAGCTGCGTTTGAGCAAAGTTATTCACAGTTCCCTTCAGTGTCTTGTCGATGGTCTGCAGGGATGCACTCTGTTGTGAGTGCTCTTTTATCTGTGGAATCTCAGTCTGAATTTCGGCTACATGCCGTCCCACGTTGGCGAGGTTTGCTGCATTCATGCTGGACATACAAGTGTTAAACAGAGTTCTGACGGCAGTGCGGCGGTGGTTGTGGCCACCTGCTCCGCTAGCGTGACAGTCATTTTCTCAAGTTGCTTGGGCATGTGTTCAACCACTGTCTCAGCGTGAGTGCGGGAGTCCTTTGTCCATCGGCACCTACCCAGCTGTATTGTGTTGTTACGCTGGGGTAGTGTTCTGTAGGCGTTGTGAGGATCAGGTGGCACATTCACTTTCTGAGTGCGCGTCCGGCAGAAAAGGAGTCCTGGTGCCAGACCTGGTGAGATGTCCGATTGCGGTTGCCCTCTGGTTGGCTGGAGGCACAGCAGCATCCTGGTAAAAGTGAAAGGGAGAGAGAAAAAGAGAAAGGGAGGAAAAATTTCGGCAGGTGTTGTCCTTGGTTGGCTCGGACAGTCCTTTCACGCCGGTATGCCACTTGCTTCGGTGTCTTGCAAGTGTCTCTGGTGCTGCGGCGTGCAGCGGCATACATTGGCATTACCCCCCTTTTGCACTGTGGCATCACAAGCTGTGGCGCGTGATGGCATCAGGTGCAGAACGCTGAATGTTGTTGAGTGCACGCAGCATGTGCTTGTTGACGCAGGTTGTCCGGAGCACCGGTTGTCGGTTTGTGCAGACGGCGTCCGTGGGTGGTTGGAGGGGTATGAGTGGAGGTTTCTCATAGTGTCCATTGTTTTGTCAGTCTTTGGTAAGCTGAAAGGTTAAGGTCAGGTTAGGCAGGGGCTCTGTGGCATTCTGGCACACTTGTTGTGAGTGATTAATGCGTGGCCCTAAAAGTTCAGAACTACTGCTTAATAGGTTCGTTAAGCATTTAGCATAAAGCTAAGTGTCTCTTGTGTCCTTATCTTAGCTGTGACTGTTAGGCTAAGTTTTGTGTGGTTCCGATGGTGCTTTCTTATTTAAATTCTGCTTATTGTCAATCCTCAGGACTCTAGTAGTGGTGTTGAAGGGTCACAAAACGAGTGCACCGGTTGAAATTAAGCCAAAATAACAAATAAGGGGGTCTGTTTCCTTTCTGGGCCCTATAGGAGATGGAACCACACTCGGACAAGAGAGGCCAAAAAAAAAATTAAATCATATAGATGACCTAATAGACCAGGGAATAGCTGCTTGCTATTATTATCAAGGTCAAAGGAATGAAATAATTAATGAGGAAAATAAAATAAAAATGAAAGCAAAATGGAATAAAATGATCAAACACAGGAATGATCTGAAGTCGAGAATAATCAGTGGCATTAGTGACTAAACTTTGGATTTGCTTTGATCAACACTTTATAGTGGGTTGTAGCGGTTGCATGTTCAAAACCACCTCGTGTGTGTCCCTCCAAAGGTTTAGTCAACATGCAGATGAAAATTCCTATGGTTATACAAATTCTTCTGTAGTTAGTTACGCAGTTTACATGTAGTTAAACTTAAGTTTAATTAACAGGGGCTCTGCGAAGTTAGTCTTCAACGGTTAGCAAGGAGTATTCCTAAACCAGTGAAGGTGAACTTTAGCTAATAAGAATTGCAAACACGGAAAGTGGATAATTAGAAACCCTAACTGGTGTTGAGGAAAGTATTCTAGAATACTTTGCCCTGTGGAACACAGGCGGTGATTAAGGGTTCAAGTAAATGATGCTAGCTGCTAACTGTGGAAGTTATTTCGCTTAGCCTATGCTGTGCGGGAGCTAGGTTAGGTTAGCTTAGCCTAAGTTAGCTTGATGCTAAGCTAGGTTAGCTTAGCCTAAGTTAGCTTGATGCTAGGCTAGGTTAGCTTAGCCCAAGTTAGCTGGATGCTAGGCTAGATTTAGCTTAGCCACCCAGGCTGGTTTGTTTACAAAAGTGACATTACGAGTTAACACTTCCTGTGGCAAGTTGTTGTCATGGGAACCAGAGCATGTCAGAACAATTCAACAGTACTTGAAGAATGTCTGTACATTTTACATGAATCACACACGTTTTAACGGGTTAACAGGAGGCGCCTATACTTTGTTTTTCAAGAACTTGATGTTCCATTTAGTAAACTGCAGATGTGTTTTGGCATTTGCTAATTGTACTAATGGAACTTTGCTCTTTACTTTACATGACTTATTCTATTTGTTTACAAAGTAAGGAAATAGAATTGCTGCAAGTCAACGCTTGTCTAAGCGTATGTAGTTACGTTTCTTCTCGTGCATAAATGCTGATTTTTTCAGCACGTGACTTGGTTTGATCGCTTAGTAGCTTTCTGCTTGTAGATGCAGCCAAAATTTAGGTGAATTACATCAATCTAGCAACAAATTTTTTTTTCTTTTTTTTTTCTCTGAGGGCCTTTACATCGTAGAAAGGGGAGCATCACCCGGGTCTACATAGATAACACTGTTCTGAGTTTTCTTTGTCAGAAACAGGTTTTAGTCATACCGCGATTTGGATTTCTTTTTAACCAAAGCGGAATGGATATCGGTACAGATTACAAGCTGCTGAGATGATACCTTTTTCACACAGACTTACGCTTTAATGCTGAAGTTACTGATACCAGTTGAGAATCTAAGGCTCTTTTACTTGAAGTAGAGATGTCAATTCCAGCTATTGTTTTATCGGCATTTAGACAAGCCAGCGATCGAAACACGTATTGCACGTTTTGTTTTAGTTGGATCGCGATGATCAAGTGCACGCCCGTGGATTAACGGTAGTTTAGAACTCCTGGTGATTTTACTACACTCTGGCGTCAAGGTAACGTATACCCTATTTGGAGCTGGTGTTCTATGTAACTCTTCACTGTCACGGAACCTAATGTTTAGCGGTGCCGATTTACTCAACATCTAGAAACCGTTTGTTTCAAAAGAGTCGTGCATAGTCTGTCGGCCGTTGAGGCTTACATGTCCGTCTAAGATTCCTTTAAATCAGTAAAATTCTAATTTTACAGACGCAGAGTCTTGCAACTCTTTGAGCACACTTTCATCTACTTTTAAAAGTTTTATGTCCGATGTTGATCAAGGACCTTTTAGCTGAGTCTTGCACGGTGTTCGTGCAGTGTGTCTTCTGGTTTTGCAGTTCAGGAATTTGGGGTTTTAGGAATTCTTACTGAGGGGACCTTCACGCATCGTTGAGTGGGCATTGCGTGGGGGCAGAAGAACTATGGTGGCTGACGGGTTTTGGAGGGAAAGTTTCTTGAAACTTGTGTCCTCAGTCACAGGTTCGTTGTAAGTTCCACAGCAAACTCGTTCGGAGCCGGTGGTGGTAGCACAGGTTCTTCTAGGTCTGTGCTGCTGGGTGTCTGTGACGTGTGTTCACCGGTTGGAGACTGCAGGTGAAAAATCAATGTCCTGTAGATTGTCAGAGATGTGTGGAAGGCGGGCTTTTTCACCCCCCTTTTCAGCTCTTGTGCGTTGGCTGAAATGTGCGGACCGGTCAGGGGAAACTTGTGGTGTGTGTTTCCCCTTTTCAGGTCATGCTGCAGTCTAACAGAGTGTGGCGACTCTGTGTGATCGGTGCCAAGTTCGTGTTCGAGATCTTGTCTCTGTTGAACGGGCTTGTGGATGGTCGCACGGGCCTCTTTTGGGTTTTTCGCAGGCCGTGCGCTTTCGAGTCTCTTTCAGTTCGGTCTCTGCTCTTTGCAAGAGGCTTCACTTTGTCGGAGTTTCTCGTCGAGTTCCTCTCTGGTTCTTTTCTCTGACTATTCACTTCGGTCTGTGTCGATGAAGGTTAGCCAGGGCAGTTTGAAGTCTTTCCACTTCCTTTTGTAGCTCGGGGTCGTTGTCATCCTCGGCGTTGCAACCTTGTGCTCCAGGGCGATGCGGCTCCTTTGTGGAGGCGTGCTTGCGCGGTGAGCTGGAAAGCGAGGTTTTGAAGTGTTTGGCCCAGTCTTTGTCGTGGGAGCTTTGGCTGGGTTGGTGCGACATTAGCGTGTCCACGTCTGCGTCCAGCTGCTCTTGGCTCGGGCTCTGTCACTGGCGACCTTGGGCAGGAATGGAGGTGTCATGAATCTCAGCCATGTCTCCATGTTGTCCCAGCGGGTTGTGGGACTGTAGGACCGGAACATACTGGCTTCACTGTGGGCGAGAGGAACACAACACACACAGAGAGACCAATGCAAGTTCGTCTATGTCTAATGAGCTATAATACCGGCTATGCCGTGTATGAAAATTTTGGTTAACTGATGCAGACAGTTAAATCATTCGGTGGGACAATTTAGGTAGTTCAGTATGGGCCTGAATAAAATTTAACAGGGCGGTAGCTTAGTGGTCACCTGTTGATGCTAACGGCTTGGTTTGTCAAACTATTATTCAGCGTTCCTTGTTGTCTCAGATAGGCTCTGTCTTCTAGGTGAACTGAAAGGAACAGAGCACAACAGAAAAGAGCAGTGGCAAGATAGCAAAGTTTGAAGTAACATGCAACCATTAAAGATGGAAAGTTCTGTAATGAAATGGCGTCAATAGTACACAGGGAGTGTTACAAGGGAAGAGGAGGCCTAAGCCTGCGGTTTGTGGCTCGGAGAGGAGAAGGGAGCCACACGCTTCAATGACTGGGGGAATTCATAGATTCTGTGGCCAATACTAAGTGGATGGGTTTAATACCTTTTTCTAGTTTGCCTGGGGTGAAATGAGGTCATTCCGCTCGAAGTCAGCATCGTGGTTGGTCCTTCTGTCGCCCCAAACACTTGGCAGCAGTGTCCCGGGCCTTTCGGTGCATCTGTACCTAGGTGCACCCTTTCAAGCAACTTGACCTGGAACACAACCGGCGGTGCCGAATTGGTAATGTCGTGTTGCGGGCCGCACGAAGGGAAAGATACAGGAAAGTCCGAGACCCGTGCTCAGTCAGTGCTGGTGACGCAGATCAGACGAACCACCCGCCGGACCTCGAGCAGAGCTGACTGTCAAATCGCCACAGCCCGAGAGAGATTTCTACCTACAAACACAAAACAGGATGAAGAACAATTGAACCTCAACGTGAATTAAAGCTCTTTTATCTAAATCAAATTGAGTGTCTCTTTTTTTTTTTTTTTTTTTAAATCAAAGGCAACGGCTTTACTAAAATTATGGTAAAAACAAAAGGGAATTATGACAATGTTAATTATCAGAATAACCTAGTCTCCCTTCGGAGGAGAGTTTTAGAGCCGCAGGAAGAGCACAGGAGGAAGCAAGCTGCAGTGGCGTGTTTGGGCCACTTCCTCCTAGTGGTCAATCTGGCTGACAGAGACCTTGATTTAAATTGCATTCAAACTGGTTTAACTACAATTCAAATCAAGCATATGCATAGATGTTAAGTAACTTCTAGAAAGTAAGGATACAGTTGTCATAACGTATCGAATCAAAATTACTAAAAATAATTTGAAAAAGGAAATATAGAAATAAAGCCATAAAACCATTCCCGACAGGAACGGAGACTTCCTTCAAATTAATTTGAAATTTGTTTGTTTCAAACCAAATTTGAATAAGTGTAGGAAATTGAAGGTTGGCATTATATTTGATTAGTCATCAGAAACTGCTAATACCTACTTTTGAATTTTAAATTCAAACGTGGTTTGAACTAAATTCAAAATAAATGTACACAGTCAGTAGTGAAATCATGTTATTAAAACTGGAACTTGCACATGCATTGAAAGTTAGAAACACAATTTCAGGAATTCACTGGAACAATCTGAAATGGTGCTGAGAGAAAATTATTTAGGAAAGGATGACCTTGTTACCATTGTCCACACGATGGCGACATCTCGCTCATGGAGGGTAAAGTCAGGACGTGGAGGCCGTCTGATACTGGGAAACTCAAGGGCGCGCCCTAGCGTTTGGCAGTAGCATTGCAACCCGCCTGCTTTCACATGTGACTGTCTCAGAGGACGTGCAAAGAATTACACGCCTCAATTGCTGCATCAATCCGAAATAGTGCGGAATTTAAATATCGACGGATTTCTTTCCGGTTCTATATTTCACAAAACGGCGTGGCAGGATTTTTCCTACACACACACATAGGGACAACAGGAATTACACGTCTGTCGTTCGGATACAAATACATTTATCAAATAGCATTTTATGATTTACAATGTTTTTTAGGTTTTGGATTTTTTTTCGATGCTATATTTCACACAAGTGTGTGGCAGGATTTCTTCGCTGCACTACACGTAAATTGTGGACAACAGGAATTAGGCATCTGTTTTTCGGATCCAAATAACATTTATCAAATAGCATATATGATGAAAAATGTTTTCAGTGTTGGATTTTTTTTTTTCTCGGTGCTATGTTTTACAAGCACATCTAGCAGGATTCGTCGCTGCGTTGTGCGAGAGTAAACAGGAATTATTCATCTGTTTTTCGACTCCCATAACATATATCAAATAGCATTGATTAAAAATGTTTTCAGTTTTGGATTTTTATCGGTGCTATATTTATTTAACACGTTAGCAGGTTTTCTTCGCTGCGTCGTGCAAAAGGAAACAGGAATTATTCATCTGTTTTTCAACTCCACATAACATTTATCAAATGGCATTGATTAAAAATGTTTTCAGTTTTGGATTTTTATCGGTGCTATATTTATTTAACACGTTAGCAGGTTTTCTTCGCTGCGTCGTGCAAAAGGAAACAGGAATTATTCATCTGTTTTTCAACTCCAAATAACATTTATCAAATGGCATTGATTAAAAATGTTTTCAGTTTTGGATTTTTATCGGTGCTATATTTATTTAACACGTTAGCAGGTTTTCTTCGCTGCGTCGTGCAAAAGGAAACAGGAATTATTCATCTGTTTTTCAACTCCAAATAACATTTATCAAATGGCATTGATTAAAAATGTTTTCAGTTTTGGATTTTTATCGGTGCTATATTTATTTAACACGTTAGCAGGTTTTCTTCGCTGCGTCGTGCAAAAGGAAACAGGAATTATTCATCTGTTTTTCGACTCCCATAACATATATCAAATAGCACCTATGATTAAATATGCTTTAGGTTTTTACAATTGAGTAGCTACGTCAATGTTTTAACCAGGAGTTTATCGTTAATCTAACGATTATAAAATAAGGCCTTTTTAAGAATAGTGAAAGAGCATCGATTCACTAAATCTTGTCTTCACCCTGACAGAAGAACATCGTTCGGACAGGGGAGTTTAACATAAAAAATGTCGTCGTTCAAAAGAGGTTTCTTCGTCTTTTGTGGGACAAATTTAATACTATGAACTGCAGTTTACTTTTAGCGATTAAAAGTGACTAAGATGTTTGAACATTTAGCAGCTTGTTAAATCAGATCGGGAGTTCGCAAGCGTTCACTCCGATGCGCACGTGTAATATTAAATATTACATAAAAAATATTAAATAACAATATACACATTAGATTGAATCTGAATTGCTCATAAACAAGTTTAAAATGTGCCCGCATTCTCCACCATTTGTAAGGATTCAGGGCGGATCTAATCCGTGGGGAATTTGCATATCATAATTAATAATTGGTAATTAATAATTATTCATACATGTTTGGATTAGATCAGTCTTACATTAAATTTAATCTCCCTCTAAGGGAGGATCTGTCATTTTACCTGCATGCATACGTGTGAATCCCGGAAATTAACCACAAGTTGATTGTAGTTAATTACACGGACCATGTTTCACAAACAGGTAAAATGAATTAGCTCAATTGTCAGGATAATATTTGTGGGATCCACAATATCATCTTACTTTATAGGATTTCAGGAAACGCAATTCTCTGGCCAGAAGAATTGGGTTTCCCGCCCTATAAACACAACACATTCTCTTTAAGGTATTTTTAATTTTAGTAAGCATGTAGCATAAGACCTTTTGCACTTAAGGGACTTGAAATTGAGCAAAGAGACAGCACATCAATCAAAATGAATATATAATTAATTTAATAGAGGCATGACTACTCAAGCATTTACTACAATGATACATGTATTTACAAACATTAAACACAAACTAAGACGACGCGGGGCGTTTAGACAATTGGTACCCATGTAAACATGAGTTGGAGAGAGAGAGAGAAAGGGAGAAAGTTGGTGAGAGAGAGCGAGGGAGAGAGACAGAGCTGGTACAATTTCACCTCGACATCAACCCTTCTGAAACAACACGAAAACACATTCTTAATGCTCTGAAAACAGGGTAACCCAAATTTACTTGCATGTGGAAGGGTTCTCTCATGTGTTGCTGCGTTCCTTGAGCGGCCTGCATGTTGAACGAAGGTCCTGTCCTGCTTGCGCGCGTCGTGTGGAGCGCGGCTGCAGCGTTTTTGCACGGCCCGTCCCGGCGCGTGCATGGTTGGCCGCTTGCGAGTGGCGCCTTTGTTCCATGGGGGATCACGTGGCGTTCGTTGGCATTCGGCGCGAGTGTTTGAAAGGCTTAAAGTCTTTGAGGTGACGTTACCCGAGGAAATAGTTCGGCAAAGTCCATTTCCTTTCCTGGGAGACGAACTCGGGAGTAAGTTAAAGAAGAGACGAACTTTAGACGAACAAAAGAAAAGATCCATGGTGGGATCAGATCTCCATGAGGAGATCGCTAGCATCACATGTTTCTCTAAGAAGGTCAGACTGCAAGAGAAGAGTTGGGCGGAGCCGCGCTCCTACATTTATCACCTCGGAGGAATCCATCCCCTTCCTGTTCACTGGGCCAATCGGGGAATGGATGTTGCACGCGGGAACCCTTGGTTTATTGTCCTTTGTTTGGAAGAACGTGCCCCTCGTGGTAGAGGGGTGTGTTCAAGGAGGGTGTATAGTTTAACAGTTTGAATCTTCAATGGCGGTAAAACCTATTAAAAATACACTTTACTTTATATCTCTTTGCATATTCAGATAGCCCGTTCCATGAGCATTTTAGAGGTGTCAAACACATCATATGGAAGTCAAAGGAAAAATACAGAGGTATTTAATATGCATAAAGAAGGTATTTCTAATGTCTATTTATGGCGTGGCCAAACAAAGATATTTCACTGTGACATGGGGAAAAACACATATACATTTAACAAAATATATTCAATGGTTTTTATGTCTTTACCCAACAGAAATGTCCGTCTCTTTGTTCAGAGACATTCTGCGACATTCCGATGGGTTATAAACTTTGTAACAGGAGCTTCACTCGTGTGTTGGGGGAGGGAAGGGCTCGTGTGTGTGTGTGTGTGTGTGTGTGTGTGTGTGTGTGTGTGTGTGTGTGTGTGTGTGTGTGTGTGTGTGTGTGTGTGTGTGTGTGTGTGTGTTACATTCAGTCTTTTTGGGTCTTTAGCAGGATGCATTTAGTTATTCAGATTCACCCTTTTAGCCCAGTCCTTACAACTGGAAAAATGTTGCCTGGTCTGATGAGTCTCGATTTCTGTTGAGACATTCAGATGTTAGAGTCAGAATTTGGCGTAAACAGAATGAGAACATGGAACCATCATGCCTTGTTACCACTGTGCAGGCTGGTGGTGGTGGTGTAATGGTGTGGGGGATGTTTTCCTGGCACACTTTAGGCCCCTTAGTGCCAATTGGGCATCGTTTAAATGCCACGGCCTACCTGAGCATTGTTTCTGACCATGTCCATCCCTTTATGGCCACCATGTACCCATCCTCTGATGGCTACTTCCACCATGTCACAAAGCTCTAATCATTTCAAATTGGTTTCTTGAACATGACAATGAGTTCACTGTACTAAAATGGCCTCCACAGTCACCAGATCTCAACCCAATAGAGCATCTTTGGGATGTGGTGGAACGGGAGATTCGCATCATGGATGTGCAGCCGACAAATCTGCGGCAACTGTGTGATGCCATCATGTCAATATGGACCAAACTCCCTGAGGAATGCTTCCAGCACCTTGTTGAATCTATGCCACGAAGAATTGAGGCAGTTCTGAAGGCAAAAGGGGGTCCAACCCGTTACTAGCATGGGGTACCTAATAAAGTGGCCGGTGAGTGTATATAGTAATCATATGTTACTTCAGATGTTTTCATTCGTTAGTAGTTGTATGAATATTTAAGTAGCCTAGTCAACAGACGACTGTCAAATAAAATGAAAGAACAAATTTAATAATATTTCAACAATATTTATTGTCAGTTTATATATTGAGCTGTAGGGATCATGAATAATAAGTACTCTAATAATAGATTATCAATTTAAATAAAATTAAGGCTGCATTTAAAAATAAATTATAAATGAATAGAACACAACAGAGAGCTTTTGAAAAATGTGCATCTCAAAATAAAGTGCTTAATTTTAGAAAAATGAAATAAAAAGTATAGCTTGAGTTTCCCTTTTACTTTTTAGTTCACATCTTAAGTTTAAACATATTTTAAAATAAACAATATCAACACATATTAACAATTGAACAGCTTTAACATATCCTTTTCTCTTTCCCTTTTATATCCCACTTCCACACTTTATCTTGCTTAGTGAGAAGAGTGAGTCTTTGCTTGTCCTGCCAGGATTTTATTGGGCTGGAATGGTGTCATGGCCATTCTCATACACATTTGTAGGTGCTCATTGGTGATCCCGGATCGATGTTTGCTTTTAATAATGTTCATTGTGGAGAAAGCTGCCTCACAGTTGTATGTGGAGCCAAACATGGTAAAGATCTACAAGGCTACTTTCCTCAGACCTGGGAAAGCAGTCTCTGAGACCATTTGAAGCCAGAAAGTGGCAGGATCAGTTTTTCCAAAATGCTCTTTCAAGGCCACATCTGCTTGGAGATCAACCAGTTGCATCTGGAGAGGCCCAGCATCTGCCCACTTGAAGAGCAGTGTGACTTCCTTTGAGAACTCCCAGACATCTGTGATGAGGAATGGGTTCTGAATGAACAGGGTGAGCTGCTGTCCAAAGCTGAAGCTGTCAAAACGCTTGCTGAAGTTTACAATCAGCTTGTCAACAAAGTCAACAAAAGAAGACACATCTCTCTCACCCTGAACCTGTTCCTTCACAGTTGGAAAGTGTGCACAGTCTGCCAGCAGGTCTTCCCTAAACAACACAAGTTTCCTCTGAAAGGAGCGGACAGCTGTCATCAGATCACATACTGAATTGTCCTTGCCCTGTAGCTTTAAATTCAGTTCATTCAGATGTGAAGTGATATCAACCAAAAAAGCCACAATATCCATCTTCTTGTCATCCTCCAAAAAGAGAGAAAATGTTGTTGCCTTCTGGCTCTTCAGCTGTGCCAAGAAAGCTGCCATTTCCCCTCGGATGGACCAAAAGCGCTCCAACACCCTACCTTTGCTGAGCCATCTTACATTGTTGTGTAGCAGAAGGTCATCAGCATATGCATCAACTTCTCTGAGGAATTCCCTGAGCATGCGATGCTGATGGGAAGAGGAAGCTCTAAGAAAGTTTATCATTCTCATCATTGTTCATCCCCTCAGCATACTCGTCTGACAGGGTGGAGCACAGGACTGACTGATGAATTATGCAATGGTAAGAGATGAGTTGAGGATTGTCCTCTTTCATTCTTGCCACAGCTCCTCTCTCTCTCTCTCCCTACCATGGCAGGGGCTCCATCTGTGGTTATTGAAACCACTTGTTTCAGCTCTATTGCCCTCTTCTTTAACATCTCCTTTATGGCCAGGTACAGTAGATGTCCTCTCCTCTTGTACTGGTCTGAAGGGGTGTGACACCTAACAGGTCTTCACAGAACTCTTCCTTGTCCTTGTTGAAGAACCTCGCAAAAACTAACAGCTGAGCATTGTCAGACACATCAGTGGACTCATCTACAGCTAAGCATATGCATGGTGCCTTGTGAATTGCTTCATCCAGCTGAGCTAGCACATCATGGGTTAATATTTCTGTTTTCTTTGTGGCTGATGATGCTGACATAGGTATTTGCTTGATTTTTACACACGTCTTCTTTTTGTTTTCCCTTAAATAAGGTTTCAGCTACCACACTCATGCACTCCTTGACAAACCCACCATCAGTAAATGTTTTTTTTATGTTTGTCCAAAATCCAAGCAACTTTAAGGGAACATTCGTTAGCACGTTGTTGGGCAGTGAATGAATGTGTTAGGATTCTGCTGGATCGATCATATTGGGCTTTTAGATGGTTTATTTTCTGTGCCCTCAGTGCGGATTTAAGTGGGTATGTTTAGTCAAAAGGTTTGTGCTTTGTCTCATAGTGGCACTTCACATTGCCGCTTTTAATAATCGCGACAGTCTCTGAACATCTGAGACATACTGGTTTTGAACTGCCTGTGGGAAGAATGAACATGTAAGAATCTGTCCATTCTTGATTAAAAGCTCTGTTTTTGCTGTCCACTTTTCTTTTTTAGAGCACGCCATGAGAAACGTTGTCTCTCTTTCGTCTCGTCTCTCCCTGTGTGTGTGTGTGTGTGTGTGTGTGTATCTCTCGCTGTCTGTAGCATCACATGGCATGATTTACAACGCATGCTATTGGTCTGTGAGTTCCCTTTCGAGGGAACTCGCAATGCGTCATCGACGCTTTGGGAACGCCCCCAGCGTGAATGCGTCTGAGCATCAATGTCAACTAGTCCAATGGAAAGAATGAGCATCACGGGAGGGTGACGTCATGACCAGGAAGGCATAAGAGCACATCCGGTGAAACGCGGCATTAGCTTCTGTGTCTCAGCAAGCGATCTGTGTTACTTTGTCTCTGTCTATTTATTGTTGTCTGTTCGATATTATTGGGAAGAGTTATGGCGAAACAACTTTACAAACTCTGTGCTTCTCCCTGCCCGCGTTATTTAACGGGTGGGGACACACACGAGCTTTGTGTAGTTTGTTTGGGAGTGGAGCATGCGGTATCAGCCTCCGAGGGGGCTGATTGCAACATTGTGAGAAGCTTTCGCTTCGCATGCTCCACTCCCGCCTGTCACTTTTCGAGGAAAGTGGCCAGGCTCGCGATCCTCAGGGTGCAGGACACGCGTCTGCCGAGGCAGCGCGGAGAATGCATTCCTGTGGATCGCGAATAGAATCTCTTTACGGGGTTGGAGACGGGTCCGCGGATCTTATCTCCTCCCTTTCCACGAGGGATCCAGTGCTCTCTCTCCGGTCTCGGAAGCCCGCGCTGCGGTCTCTTCCGCCCGGGGAGAGAAATCAATGCTTCAGTGCTTTACCTCCAAGGAGGTAGATGTGCTGGACATTGAAAGTGACACAATCATGGGGGAAGTGGATTTGCCATCTCTTCCCCAGCGTATGAGAATTATATATAGCCTATATATATATATATATATATATGATAGTTTATATATTATATATAAAATAAAGTGTATATATATAAAGAATGTATATATAAAAAATATATATATATCATAATAAGCTGGTGGAGGTGTTTACTAAGGCTGTAGATAAATTAAATATTTAATGGCCAGCAGAAATAAGGGGGCACTCGTCCTTAAAATAAATTGAACGAGTTTCCTTCCCTCTATTTTTCCACCTCCATCACGGGGCCTTCCATTTTTTCCCGATCTGCACAGCGAGCTGTCTAGATCATGGAAAAAGCCTTACTCATTTTTTAGCCCCACATTCATGTATATTCAGATATTTGGGGGTTAAGAGAGTATGGCTATGGGGCAATACCCCGGGTAGAACAGACACTTGCGAGCTATGTCTCCCGGTTCAGTATCGTCCCTGAAGGCGTTGGCTTCTCTCACTAAACCATTAAAGAAAACTATTTTTTAATCTAGTGGGAAAAGCATATATGGCAGTGGGTCTAGCATGAGCCTGCTTGCACACTATAGCAGTGCTACAAGCATATCAGGCTGACCTGCTGTGGTATTTGGACAGAAGTGAGGGAGTTTGGCCCGATGGGGTTTGAGAACTTCGTCGGGCCACAGATTTATCTCTCAGGGATACAGCCCTTGTGGTCACTGAGAGACACCTCTGGCTCAATTTGATGGGAATCATAGAGAAAGATACAAGATAATCTCTCCCTCGCTATGTCCAACCCACTGGGGCTGCTGGGCGTGAGCAGCTCCAGCCGGCTAGTTTCTCATACACAACACAGCAGCCAAAGCCTTCAAAGCAGAAGCCGGATCCGAGGACTGTTCTTCATGCTGAGAAGGCTGCGGCTCAAAAGAAAAGGTCTGGCGCCACGGCGTCAGACCGGTGAGGGCAGCCCCAACCGGGGTGGAATGGTGTACACCTCATTATACGGTGCCCTTTCCATCTCTGTGCCCTCAGGGGACCGTTCTGCCAACCCCGCCACCCTTGGTGCTTCGGGGCGCAGCGTTCTCCAGCGAGCTTCTGGCGCAGCGTCAACTCGACATTGCGTCGGACTCGCGCCCTCTGAGGGGGGTTCGAAAACAGTCAGTTTGGGTGGTTCCTGCCAGTATGTTTCAGGTCCCCGAACTGGCTGTCTTTATTACACCAGAGGCCAGCCTCGAGGGGCTGGTTCCCTTGGTAGATTTTCTGGCAGCGCGGAAGCTACTGCCAAATATATCTCTATGGGTAATGGTAATCTCTCTGGTAATGGAGCAAGGGGTAAAGGCCCTGTTAGCAAAGAAAGCTATAGAGCAGGTGTACTCACCCGACATTGCGTCGGGTCTTTACAGTCGTTATCTCATTGTTCCAAAAAAGGATGGAGAGCTGCGTCACATACTAGATCTTCGTCTGTTGGAGTGTTTGGTGCTGGAACTCAAGTCCAAGATGCTGACACTCAAACAGATCGTGACTCAAATCAGATCCGAGGACTGGTTTGTCACGATAGATCTAAAAGTCGTATACTTCCATATCTCCATCCTCCCTCAGCACAGGAGGTTCCTGAGGTTTTCTTTGGGGCAAAGAACACCAGTATCAGGCACTTCCTTTCGGTCTAGCTCTATCACCCCGCACATTCACAAAGTGTGTAGACGCAGCTCTGGCCCCGCCAGGCTGCAGTGTATACGCATTCTGAATTGCATAGATGACTGGCTGATTCTAGCGGAATCAGAACAGTTAGCGGTTCGGCACCGAGGTGTCGTTCTCGCTCATATGCAGATGTTGGGGTTGAGGCTTAATGCCAAGAAGAGTGTGCTTTCTCCAGTACAGAGAACCACTTTCCTTGGTGTGGTATGGGATTCAGTGACGATGCGGGCCACTCTGTCGCCCGTTCGTTAGCTGCTATCCTAACAGCCACAAAAGAGCTGAGGCTAGGCCAGTCACGCACTGTAAAACAGTTCGAGAGACTGTTGGGTCTTGTGGCAGTAGCGTCCAACGGGATACCTTTTGGCCTGCTGTACATGAGACCTTTGCAGTGGTGGCGCAGGACCAGAGGGTTCTCCCCGAGGGGAAACCCACTTCGTATGATCAAGATCACGCGGCGGTGCCTTCGTGCCTTGGTTATATGGAGGAAACACTGGTTCTTAACCCAGGGTTCGGTGTTGGGAGCTCTTTGCCATCGAGTTGCTATCTCGACACATGCTTCCCTCACCGGCTGGGGAGCGGTATTGGAAGGCCGCTCAGCTCAGGGCTTGGGAGGAGTCATCATCTCGCTTGGCACATGAATTGCCTAGAGATGATGGTCGTCTTCAATGCGTTGAGACATCTCCTCCCAGACCTGAGGGGCCATCATGTGTCTGAAACAGTGACTGTTAGGCCTCAGGGCAGCAGCGTTCAATGTGATACCCTTTGACCTGCTGTACGTGAGACCTTTACAGTGGTGGCTCAGGACCAGAGGGTTCTCCCTGAGGGGAAACCCACTCCGTACGATCAAGATCACGCGGCAGTATCCCCGCGCCTTGGTTATATGGAGGAAACTCTGGTTCTTGACCCACAGACAACACGTTGGTGGCCTATTATTTTGGTCCCTCAGGAAATTACGCTGTCTGAGGGCAGTGTATATTCCAGGGGGGCCAGAATATTGGAGCAGACACCCTGTCGAGGCAGGGGCTGAGGCCAGGGGACTCCACCCCGAGGCGGTGGAGCAAATATGGGAGTTTTATGGCCAGGCAGAAGTGGATTTGTTCTCGTCTCAGCATACGACGCACTGTCCACTCTGGTTATCCCTCACTCAACCAGTCCCCTCGGGGCTGGTTGCTATGGTGCAGACGTGGCTGAGGCTACGTCTGTACGCATTTCCCCCTGTTGCTCTGCTCCCAGGAGTTCTGGAGTGATTCCGCCAGGATGGAATAAGCCTATTTAGTAGCACCACCCTGGCCGAGCTGAATTTGGTTTGCGGACCTAATTTTTCTCCTCGACGGACCTCCCTTGGAGGTCCCGATCAGGAGAGACCTTCCGTCTCAGGCAGGGGATGCAATATTGCACCCCCGGCAGGGGATTTGGAAACTGTGGGTTTGGCCTCTGAGGGGGCCCAACTCATAGAGAGTGGTCTCTCAACCCGAGGTTGTTGAGACCATTCTAAGCTCCAGAGCTCCCGCTACGAGGAAACTATATTCACTATTTCGAGAGTTTTTCACTTCTTGGTGTTACCAGCGTCAGTGGGATCCGGTTAACTGTTCAGTAAACACAGTATTCGAGTTTCTGCAAGAACGCTTTGTATCAGGTCTATGTCCTTCCACGCTTAAGGTATACGTGGCTGGCATTGCGGCTTTCCACGCCCTGGTGGGTAGTACATTTTTGGGTCGAGACCCCCTGATCACTTGTTTCCTTCGAGGCACTTTGAGGCTGAGGCCTGCAACTTGCACTTGGGTGCTGGCTTGGGACCTTGCAATAGTTCTAGAAGGCCTATCTGGGGCTCCCTTCGAGCCCTTAGATTTGGTCTCAGAGAAGTTCCTTTCTTTTAAGACTATTTTCTGCTAGCTATTTCGTCCCTATTAGAGTCAGACCTTCAGGCCCTTTCGGTCCCCACCTGCTTTGAGTGCACCGGGGATGGCCGAGGCATTCTTACCCGAAACATGGATATGTTCCAAAGGTGCCTACCATTATTCCGAGGCCTATTGTGCTGCAGGTTTCTGTCCTCCTTTTACATCTGCAGACCAGGAAAGGCTGAACCTCTTGTGTCCAGTGCGAGCACTGGATACTTATGTTCATCGGACATCTTCAATGAGGAAGTCCGACCAGTTATTTATTTGCTTTGGATCACCTAAGAAGGGTCTTCCTGCTTCTAAACAGACGGTTAGTAAGTGGATAGTTGAGGCTATTTCACTTGCATACGAGTACTCTGACCAGCCGTGTCCTTTGGTGGTCAGAGCTCACTCTACGAGGGGTATGGCGGCCTCTAAAGCCTTATTATTTGGAGTTTCTCTTCAAGACGTATGTGATGCGGCAGGCTGGTCCTCACCGCTCACGTTCGTCAGGTTTTACAGTTTGGACCTGGATGCTGCCCCAGGTTCTAAGGTGCTTAGTGCTTAGTTCCAACAGACTAACACTCAGGTACTTGGAATTCTGGCGTTTTGGGTATTCTCGTTCCCAAAGCGTTGATGACGCATCGCGAGTTCCCTCGAAAGGGAACGTCTCAGGTTACGACTGTAACCATAGTTCCCTGAGAAAGGGAACGAGACGATGCGTCACCCTGCCATACTTCCTGCATCCCTGTGATCGGCTTGCTTCGACTTTTTGAAGCTAATGCCACGTTTCACCGGATGTGCTCTTATGCCTTCCTGGTCATGACGTCACCCTCCCGTGACGCTCATTCTTTCCATTGGACTAGTTGACATTGATGCTCAGACGCATTCACGCTGGGGGGCGTTCCCAATGCGTCGATGACGCATCGTCTCGTTCCCTTTCTCAGGGAACTATGGTTACAGTCGTAACCTGAGACGTTTACTGGGCTGCGCTAAACCAGTACCATAGATGCTAGAAAAGCTGCGCGGGTAAAATAAAAGCGCTCTGTCAAAAGTCAAGAATTCTCAATAAATTATGGGTTATTGGTCTGGGTCCGGGTCCGGACAGAACGGCGGCTGCGTCCGCGCCGGACCGCGGCCTGCCTATTAGTGACCTGTTATAGAGCATAAAAACATCATTGTGCCGTACATGTATGTTTATTTAGCATTTAAAGGTTGCCTACCTGTCTATAGTTGATATTTCAACATATGTTTCCGTCGATTTCATACATTTTAGTCTGGCACCAGTTTATGTAACAATACATAATTTATGCAACAATAACACGCTAACTAATATAAGTGAGAAAACATTTCTTACCTTAAAAAATATTCTTATCTTCAAATTGCATTCTTCTTCTTCTGAGGTAAATCCAAGGTAAACTCACAGCGTGTCTTCCAAACTCGATGAAAAGCAGAGGAATGATTAAGTTTGATGCTTTGTTTTGAGGTGATGAGGGCGTTTACAGGTCCGCATTCCTTCACCTGGACGATTAGTATGTGAATCACTTGTGCGCGCATGGGTGTTGTCACATTAGAGATAATGAGCACACGCTTGAGAAACTGGACCTCTTGTTGGTTTCATACACATTACTTAAACAGAGAATATTTAAATTAGAGAATATATGAATTAAATTATTTAAATAGACACTTCAAGCTTTCTAAAGACATATCTCTTATATCTGTGTGGCAACCCAGACAGCAACATAGGACCAGTGTCGGCCCAGATCTGGCCCACATCTGGTACGAGTGGAATCCACATGTACCAGATGTGGCCCAGATCTGGGCCAACACTATGTTGCTGACTGGGAAGTATTCACTGAAGACAACACAATCTCACAGCAATTCAGAACTATTTTACATTTTGGCGAATTGGGGGCTAATTCGTAAGAATTCGTACGATCTCATTCGTACGTTTTTGTACAGTCTATTTACACCCCTGTGACGTGTAGGTTTAGAGGCAGGGTTAGGTGTGGTCCTTCATAAATTACTTTTTTCTAAAACTCGTATGTTTTTGTACGATTTTATATGAAATCACCACCTTGTACAATAGCTATGTTTTCCTGTGAGATCGGATTGGTCTATCCCATTTCTTAAACATATAGGTGTTTGTACAGTACTTTGTCAGAGAAAATAATATACTAATAATTTTCATTTGATGCAAGGAAAGCAGTGGTTTTTACACAGTGACTTTTATTACATTATAAACTTCTTCGTTTGCTGTGCCAGTGCCACTGTTGCCAAGGTACATCAGTTTCTCAGTAGATGTAACCCATGTTTCAGTTTTCCTTGTGAATTCATCTGAGAAGAGGAGAAAATGACATTTCATTTCTTCATTCATGCCATCTTTTATCAGAATCTCAGAAAGCCATGAAGACTGTCACCTTTCATTTGCTCGGGCACATGGGCAAAGTCGGCTTTCGGAAAAGTAGAGCTGAAATAAGTCAACATGAGAAAAAACCTTTAGGGCTAACAACACTCAAGAATATCTGCCCTTACAACAATCCTCTCATTTGGAGAGCAGCTCTGAATGCATCGGGAGGGTAAGTCAGTTCATCTCACCACCAATTCCAGCCTAGACTGTGGCTGCCATGATTCATTTTGCCACGTTTAATCAAAGTGTTTCTTTCTATATCTGTTGGAGGACTCTCGAGTTTCTTATGTAATGTAGCCTAGTCTAAATTTGTTGTGCCGCTCTATGCCTCAGCGCTTCATTAGATGCTACAGTTCTGCGATTCAGAAATGGTTTGCTGATGCTGGTTTGTGTTGGGCTAGAAAATAAATAAATAAATAAATAAATAAAGCAATAGTTTATCCAAACATTTAAATTATGTCATAATTTCGCTCTTGCTCTCATCTTGTTACAAATTTGTATTGCTCTCCTTTAAATCGAGTTATTTAGCAGAATGTCCATGCTCCACTTTTCAATACAATGAAGGTTAATGGGGATCGATCAGGGTTTGAATAACTGATTACTGATATAACATTTCTATTCAACTTTATACTGCACAGTGAATATGTTTTGATTAATTTACTGTACTTAACTGTATTACATACAATAGGGCATTATATTCTGGATAGGGTTGCCTCATTGAATCAAGAAATGTAGGTAGTTCTCAAACAGGCAATGCAATTAGCTGCATCAAGGAACCATCTTTGATGTTTTAAAAGCTTGAACATTAGCGGAACTTTAAACCCTGGTGTATTTTACATAAAACATGAATTATATATGCAGAGAATTATAGTTATGTATGGATTTAAATTGTCCAACCACACACAAGTCCAGAAATTTGTGGCCATCCACGATTATTATTATTTATTTTTCGGAACTTTTATTAGAGCCTTGGAATGTTCAGGAGTTTTCATATCACATTACATCATATCAGTCAAATACTCTGAAGCTCAGGTAAATTAATGGCTAAGTTAAATTAATGGAAATATGGCTAAGTCAAAAGAATGGTCCAAAAATTTAAGAGAAGATTTCATCCCCCTTCACAAACAAGGAACAGGATACAAAAAGATAGCGAAGGCATTAAATGTTCCTAGAGACACAGTTGGAAGCATAGTTTCCAAGTTCAAAGTTAAAGGAACAGTGATTACACTACCTGGAATGGGCAGAAAAAGGAAGCTATCAACGACTGTAACCAGATTTCTGAGAAGGCAGGTCCTGATAGACCATAGAGTGACTGCAAAAGACCTGCAGCAAGATTGGTGGCAACAGGCAATGAGGTTTCAGCTTGCACAGTAGAAAAGTCATCTACAATTTGCTCAAAATCATATAAATAAGCCACAGAAGTTTTATGATTCTGTTCTGTGGAGCGATGAAACAAAACTGGAACTTTTCGGCCCTATGGATCAGCGGTATGTCTGGAGGAAGTAGAATAAAGCATATGCTGAAATGAACACTCTGTCTACAGTTGAGCATGATGGCGCTCAGTGATGACACTGGGGCTGCTTTACATCCTCTGGCATTGGAAACCTGCAGTGTGTGGAAGGCAAGATGGATTCATTAAAGTATCAGGAAATTCTTGGCGAAAACTTCGTGCCATCATTAAGGAAGCTGAAGCTTGGGGCGTCATTGGACCTTCCATCAGGACAATGATACCAAGCTTACCTCAAATTCCACCAAGGCTTGGTTGCATAAGAAGTCCTGGAAGATTCTACAGTGGCTTCACAGTCACCTGACTTCCATAAAAAATCTCTGGTGGGATTTTAAGAAGGCGGTTGCCTATATATATATATATATATATATATATATATTAGGGGTGTAGCGGTACATGTATTCGTCCCAAACGGACGTCACTGTTAGGTGCACGCAGTCGCAAGACGATTACATTCAGTCAAAAAGCACAAAAGCAGAAGAAACTATCAATCGGTATGTTTGTTTACATCCCTCAACCAATTGCGGAAAGATATCAATAAAACAGCTTGAGAATAATATCTCATGTAGCATTACATTTACCTCAGGAGTTTAGTGTTGACAGCAGCTTAGTTCTCTAGAGAAATGAACCCTAGAAAGAAGCTTTTTGTATATGCACTATATTTGTCACATTGTCTGTCTGTTTTGATTTCTGTCTTTGTCTGTGTTCTATCAATTAGTTCAGTTCTGTCTTTCTCCGCCCCCTGCCTGTTTGTTTCAATGAGTTATATATTAATCCCAAAGAGAGTCCCGAGAGGACCCCCATCCTCGTCCAGAGTCCCATGAAGGCTCCAGTCCCCACAGCTCAGCCCAAGAAATTTTTCTTTCTTTCTTTCTTTCTTGGGCCGTTCCCAAGACGCCCCCTGAACTGTCGGCGCCTCTTTGGCCCCCTGAACGGTCGGATCCGCCCTGGCCCCCTGAACCGTTGGTGCCGCCCTGTTGGTGCCACCCTCCCACCCCTGTGAAGTCCTTGCAAGGTGAGGACACGCCTTCCGGGAGAGGGGCATTCTGTCACATTGTCAGTCTTGATTTCTATCTTTGTCAGTGTTCTGTCAATTAGTTCAGTTCTGTCTTTCTCCGCTTTGCTGATCTGAAAGGGTTTTTAACCCTCCTTGGTTGTTTGTTCAGTTCAGGTATGTCTTGTTAATTTTCTCTTCAGTTCTGTCTATTTAACCCTCTGGGGTTGTTCGGCCCAGATGGACCCAAATCATTCAAATAAAAAAATGTTAAAAATCACAGCTTCTTCGGAATGGTCCGAAATTTGGTGACTTTGTTGGTATTTGGTATGTGAACACCCCAAAAAATTGGGGACAGGATGTGAACAGTCTAAGTGGTTGTAAAAAAAATAGTCACACTCAGGACCTTCGGGTCCAAATGGACCCCCATGGGAAATGAATGGGAAATTGGCAAAAATGTGAAAAAACAGAGTTTTTTGGGGCGTACAATCTACAAATCAGCCACAATCCATAAAAAAAGCACACAACAGTGAAGGGGAGAATCTATAAAACATCAAGAGTGCAAAACAGACACATCCACACACACACACAAACACACACACACACTTTTATACACATACACACTCATAAATTCAGATTACTGTACATAAATCTGTTTTGAATTTTTAAAAATCACAGCTTAATCGGAATGTTACGAAACTAGGTGACTTTTATGGTATTAGGTATGTGAACACACAAAACAAATGGGGACAGGATCTGAATAGTCTAAGTGGTTGTAAAAAAAATAGTCAAACTCAGGACCTTCGGGTTCAAATGGACCCCCATAGAAAATGAATGTGAAATTGTCAAAAATATGAAAACACAGATTATTCAATATGAAAACACAGACTATTCAAATAGAATAGTCTATTTGAATAGTCTAAGTGGTTGTAAAAAAAAATAAAAAAATACTCACACTTAGGACCTTCGGGTCCAAATGACCCCAATTGGAAATGAATGGGAAATTGTCAAAAATATGAAAACAGTTTTTTTGTGCATACAATATACAAATCAGCCAGAATGCAGAAAAAATGACTCAACGGTGAAGGGGTGAATCTCTAAAACATCAAGAGTGCAAAACAGACACACACACACACACACTGTATTATATATTTATAATAATCTGTATTATAAAGTAAAACTGGCACTTCAAATTACCATTTAAACCAACCAAACAAACAAAAAACAAGACAAAAATAGTCTTTGAGAATCTGTTATTATATTTTAAAAATCAACAACCTGAAAAAAAATTGGTATATATTTGCAAAAATCACTAGAATCCCCAAGCCTTTCTACAGAGAGCTGTACAGTAAATCCACTAGTGGTAAAAATGTGCTATTGCGTGATAAAAATGCTCAGTGTGTTCACCAGATGGCATCTATATTTTTTAAAAAATTGCTTTCATGAGGCCTAGGCTTCACTCTAAAATGTAATACAGCTTTGATAAAAAAAAAAAAAAAAAAAAAAAAAAAATCTATTATGTTCAATGGGAAAAAATGGGTCATAATTATTGCATAAATATTAATTATAAATCATAAAATATCTCAAAACACCATAAAAGAAAAGAAAAAAAATTATAGAAAACAAGTTAAAAAAAAATTATGATTTTCTTTTTTAAAATATGAATCCTGCCCTTTGGGTCCATTTGGACCCGAACACCCCAAGTGTGACTGTTAAACGAACAACCCCAGAGGGTTAAACCCTGTGTTCTGTCTTGTTCTTTGTCAGTTCTAACATTACATGTAGTTGGTTGTCCTGTTCCTGTATCCGCGATCCTGTTTTTTGGGGGGTTTTTTTTTTAGTTAATCTTTAAATAAAGCTGCTGCACATGGATCCTGTTTCATCCTTGCTACAAATAAATTTGTCATGAAAACATCCCATCGTCCCATTGTTTTCACCCATCGGGTTTCCTTCTGGAGCATCAGTGAATGTTTGAACCTTTTTTAATAGTTCTACCAGAAAGACTCGGGAGATAAAATTATGTAACAAAGCATTGATTTATTGGCAGCCCAGCAAGCAATTATTTGTAAAGTTCTTTGGCGTAAGCCCCGTCCATAGATCAGCATCTCCTGCCTGAACACGAAGGCAGGGGCGCAGGTTGTTGTCGCGTCGGCATCTGCGAACTCAAACATGTGTAAGTACCGATCTTTTATACGATAAAAATAAGGGCGTGATTGGATAAACTTGAAGGTAATGGTTCTTAAAGGTTCTCTACTTCCTGCTCTGCTACTGTTCGGACGCTCTTGCTTACCGCTCCGCGCTTTGCTCTATCGCTTTTATATTTTTATATTTTATCTCCTTTTATCACCTAATTTTAACTTCAGCTAATCAGCACAGTGCTCAAACGCTTGGATTACTACAAAAAAAAAAGCAGAATACTTTTATTCAACCAGCCTCCCACTGCTTACATTCTGGGGAAGAAAACATAACTGCCTACATTCTAAAGGATAAGAGAAAATGCCTCTTCTGGAATCTACTTGCTGCACTAACTGCCACCGACTTTTACGAAGGATTATAGTTCTTGAAACAAAGTTACTTGTGGGGCCACCAAACCAGACGGAACACACAACAGAGCTTCGTCATGGACGCCCTCAGCCTACAGCCGGTGAGTCCCATGAATCTAGTCCTCCTCGGCAGGCCATACTGAGTGTAGAGAAACAAGCCAATCGACCTACAAATCGGTGGCACAAACAGGGAGCGAGACCCAAAGGCACTCGAGACATCAGATTGTCACGAGCATCATATATTGCCGCAGTAGCCTCCTCTACCCCAGATACGGCTCTGACAAAGATTGCAAATACTGGTAACCTACCTGCGCCTATACATCTTGAGAACAGATTTGAAGTATTAGTGAATGTAAATGAGGAATCCCCAAACGTGATGAATGTAATCGAACAAAGACTGAATCAGCCAGTAGCTAACACTGCTGAGAGCACAGGACTCTGATAGTGGGTGACTCCATAATCAGAAACATTATTAGCAGGGATACAACTACGTGCTGCCTTCCAGAAGCAACGACTTCTGATGTAAACAGGGAACTTGAGAACATTCTGACGAAACATAAGACTGCAAATCGACTCATCATTCATGTGGGGAAAAATGATATTCATAAAGAGCAGTCAGAACTCCTTAAAAAGGATTTCAATGAACTTTTTGAAACACTTAAAAGACTGAAAGTACAAACATTCATCAGTGGACCACTCCCTGCAAGAGGAACAAACAGATTTTCACGGTTGCTTGGGCTTAATACATGGCTCCAAAAAACCTGCAAAATAAAAGGAGTAAACTTCATTGACAACTTCAATCTTTTCTGGAGTCAGAGGAAACTGTTTCAACAGGATGGCCACCACCCAAAAAAACTTGGTTCAAGAGTGCTAAAGGACAACATCTACTTCTCCCTCAATCATCCTTCTGCAGTGTGTGCCAATACACTCAACCTGAATGGCACACACACACACCTGGACACAGTATGAATGACCACAGGACTTCACTTCATCACCTGGATGGACATGCGGTTGACACATCACACAAGGACAATGATAACACCACTCAGCCAAAACAGCCTCTGCTCACGGACACAATCTCAGCAGAGCCCTGCCCACAGAGCTCACCACAGACAGACTGTGACATACTAGAACTGCTCCAACATTCAGTACCCAAGGACGACTTGCTGGAAAACCAGGACAGCATTTTACAGCCTCCAATAACACCAGAGAAACAGCCCCCTCCAGCCTCTACCCTCTCACCAGACACGTTATCCCTATCTCCAGCTTCTCCACAGCATCTTCTGTGGTTCTCAGAGAAAATGGAAAAACTGGTGTTTGCTGGAACCAAACTATCTGCAAGCCCCCAGACATCAACCAAAAAAAGTCAGGCCCCAAAACCACGAAAGCCTGCGGGCCCAGCTCGCTCTCCGCTTGTGAGAGCTCTTCGGCCTCTGCAAAAACGCCAGGGCCCACACCCTCCTCCATTGGCTCGAGGTGAACCAAAAACAACTGATACCAGCTCTCAGTGATATGTGCCGGGTGCCCGCTATGATAACAGTAACTTTCTCAAATGTTTACAAAACAAGCGGGAACCCAGTGTGCCTGTATCTTTCTCTATTGTTGTTCGATTACATGATAGAAAGTCTAAGGCCTTCAAAAGCCGTACAGCAAACCCATCTAATCTGGTGACTATTACACACCAAACTAAGACAAAAGTAACAAAAAGTAAGACTGTTAAGTTAACACTTTTAAACATCCGCTCACTTAAAAATAAATCACTTCTAGTCAATGACTTAATAACCACATACAACCTGGATTTTATGCTTCTAAATGAAACTTGGCTAGAAGACAGCTGCAGTGGAACAGTCCTCAATGAAACATCCCCTCCTAACTTTACTTTTATGAGTGTCTGCAGAGCTGTTAGGAGAGGAGGGGGAGTAGCTGCTCTTTTTAAAGATGCCTATCAATGTAAGCAAACATCATTTGGTAACTACTACTCTTTTGAATATCTGGGTATTGTGTTAAAAGGTGCCCCACGTATTTTACTTATCATTATTTACAGGCCTCCAAAATACTCTCCAGCCTTTGCTGAGGACTTTACAACACTGCTATCAACAATTTCCTCAGAGTTTGACTGTTTTGCTATTACTGGAGATTTTAACATTCACATAGATAATGCAGAAAACAATATGGCAAAAGAAATTAAAACTGTTTTAAAAACTTTTGATCTGACTCCGATCTCAAATCTTCCTTTCATAGGCAAGATCATTGAAAAAGTTGTCTTCAATCAGCTGAACAAATTCTTAAGCTTGAATGGATACTGTGACAATTTTCAATCTGGATTCCGATCGCATCACAGCACAGAGTGCTTATCATATGCCACATATAATAAATGATATTAGCTTAAATACTGATTCAGGCAAATTATCAGTACTGGTACTACTCGACCTCAGTGCTGCATTTGACACTGTCGATCACGATATACTTCTTGACAGGCTGGAAAACTGGGTGGGGCTTTCTGGGATAGTCCTAAAATGGTTCAGATCATACTTAGAAGGGAGAGGTTATTATGTGAGTATAGGAGACCACTCACCAAGTCTGAGTGGACATCCATGACATGCGGGTCCCTCAAGGCTCAATTCTTGCACCACTCCTATTCAACCTGTATATGCTCCCAATGAGCCAAATAATGAGAAAAAAACAAATCTCTTACCACAGCTATGCAGACGACACACAGCTCTACTAAGCCCTATCGCGTAACGACTACAGCCCCATTGACTCCCTGTGCCAATGCATTGATGAAGTCAACAGTTGGATGTGCCAAAACTTTCTTCAGTTAAACAAAGACAAAACTGAAGTCATTGCGTTTGGAAAAAAAGAGGAAGTTCTCAAGGTGAATGCATACCTTGACGCTAGGGGTCTAACAACTAAAAATCAAGTCAGGAAACTTGGTGTGTCTCTAGAGTCAGACCTTAGTTTCAGTAG
This sequence comes from Rhinichthys klamathensis goyatoka, assembly GCF_029890125.1. NCBI lineage: Eukaryota > Metazoa > Chordata > Actinopteri > Cypriniformes > Leuciscidae > Rhinichthys > Rhinichthys klamathensis. The sequence continues at coordinate 634,629 of NW_026607023.1, forward strand.
TCATGTCAAAGCAATAACTAGATCAGCATACTATCACCTGAAAAATATTGCAAGAATTAGATGCTTTGTTTCAAGTCAAGACTTAGAGAAACTTGTGCATGCTTTTATCACCAGCAGGGTGGATTATTGTAATGGACTCCTCGCTGGCCTTCCTAAAAAGACCATAAGACAGTTGCAGCTCATACAGAACGCTGCTGCCAGGATTCTGAGCAGGACCAGAAAATATGAACATATCACACCAGTCCTCAAGTCTTTACACTGGCTCCCAGTTACATTTAGGATTGATTTTAAAGTATTATTACTGGTATATAAATAATTTAATGGGCTAGGACCTCAATATATTGCAGATATGCTCACTGAATATAAACCCAACAGATCACTCAGATCATTAGGATCACATCAGCTAGAAATATCAAGGGTTCACTCTAAGCATGGAGAGTCTGCTTTTAGCTATTATGCCAGCCGCAGCTGGAACCAGCTTCCAGAGGAGATCAAATTTGCTCCTACAGTAGTTACATTCAAATCCAGACTCAAAACACTTCTGTTTAGCTATGCATTTACTGAATGAGCACTGTGCCACTGCTCGTCCGACTGTTTTTACTGTACTTTATTTTATTTTTTATTCTAAACTGTTTTAATTATTCTGATTTGTTTTGATTATTTTAATTTCTTTATTCTAACCTGTTTAAATTATTGTTATTTCTTTTGATTTTTTTTTTTCTTCTATGTAAAGCACTTTGAATTACCATTGTGTATGAAATGTGCTATATAAATAAACTTGCCTTGCCTTGCCTTGCTTAATGAGTGACGCAGTAATTCCTGGCAGAACTTATGCTAAAGCTTTCATTTTTGTTTAAGTCCCTCAATTGTCCTCAGTGTGAAAAGTTGAATCTCAAAATCATAGTCACTGCTGGAAAGGGTTCAAATATGCAAAAGATGCTGGAAAGCTGAAGAATTTGCAGGACCTAAAGGGTTTTTCCGAAAATCGATGTTTCTGAATATTGGGCAGTTTAACTGCTCAGGACAAACAATAGATTCAAAAACAACCACCATAAAACATAAAAACAGTCATGGATCATCCAGGTAACGACACACAGTATTAAGAATCAAGGGTACATAAACTTTTGAACGGGGTAATTTTTACAAATTCAGCTATTATGTCTTGTGGACTATATGTAAACATATTTGATGTAAAATATCTTAGGACAGTACTAAAAGAATAACATGCATATTGTAGGATCCCTCTTATTTTCTTAAAATAATTAACATTTTGCAGATTTATGTAAGGTTTATGTAAACCTTTGAGCACGACTTCACCCCTTTCGCATGTTATTACCAGGGTTCTAAATTAACACCTGCCAACCCGCCAAATGCGGGTTAAAATTCATTTTGGCGGGTGTTAATAAAAACTTACTAGCCAGTTTGGCCGGTGATGCATAAGGCTCTGTTCTCGGTCATTTATCCCCTGGCCGTACCTCCTACATTTCCCTTGAACACTGTGCCGTAATGCTACGTGATGACGTTTCATACGCCCATTGGCTGCGCGCGCAATTTGCAGTGAAACCAGCGCGAGAAATGATCATGAAAACAAACGGAGCGTAAGCGTCCGTCCACCAGAAAACACAAGGAAGATGAAGAACGAGCCAGAGCAGGGAGCAGACTGAAAGAGGAGGGAGCTAGTAAAGTAAAGTAAAAAGTTAAGATTAAACTAAATGCGGAGGTGGTTGGGACAGACTTCTGGGTTTAAATTTAAATGTCGTTTAACGAGAGATACGTTATTTTTTTAAGTTTAAGGTTTTTGTCATTATTTCTGAACAAGCTTATACATTAGGCAATATACACAACAAGCTTACTATATATCTTAAGGTTTTCTTTTAGTTGAAAACATTAAACAATATGTGTAAACAAAAAATATAAACAGCAAAAGCATTTAAGCTCAAGCAGCGCGAACGGGGAAAAAACGCTAAAAAAAGCAGACTGCGCAGTTATCGTACAGAACGTACATACTCGAGTAAGCATGATTATCGTGTTTATATTGTTTCACGTTCATGTTGAGAAAAACAATAATATCCACATCCTCGAGTGAGAAAACGCGCTGCGCTGACACAGACGTTGCAGAGACACGTGTGTGTGTGCAAAGTGAAATAACAGCACTTTGCGTTTTCTGTTCTTAAACCTGTCTCCCTCAACGAAATTTAAAGGAAGCATATGTCTCAAAATCATTTTGCTACCAGAAGATATCATCTCGGATCATGATTCCCTTGGGGTACAGCTGCTGTCCTGCAGTCGTTAATGCAGTGATGGACAGCTGCTTCCTCAGTCGACTGGTGTTTCTTTGTATTTCATGTGATTTCTCATAGGCCTATATATTGTGGTGGTGATATTATGATAACTCAGTTTAATTAATAATTGATTAAAAGTAATTCCATTTTGTAATAGGCTATAATTTTCATCTAAGTAATTCCAAACTTCGTGAGGCAGACAACGACATTATGTGATCAAATACAATCCACTTGTTAAACACGCTCCACTCAGTGTATTTAATTATAACTAGGAAAAAAAAGAAAAAAAAAATCGAATAGTATTTTATTTTTTGAATTACAGATCGAAAATTTGAATATTCGTGCACATCCCAAATAGATAGATAGATAGATAGATAGATAGATAGATAGATAGATAGATAGATAGATAGATAGATAGATAGATAGATAGATAGATAGATAGATAGATAGATAGATAGATACCAAACTTGAAATGAAATGTTTGCACTTTCTGTGTTGTATTGTACTTTATATGTGTTTTTCATGCCAACAATGTTAATAAAATGATCAAATGCATTCAGTGGCACTCATAATTTCTCTTATTTTCACCGGAAAAAAATTTGGCTAGTGGAAATTCTGATTGGCTGGTAACTTTAGAAAGTTACCAGCCACATTGGCTGGTGATCAAAAAAGTTAATTTAGAACCCTGGTTATTACGTCCGTCAAAAACTAGGCTGGCTAGTCAACATAGCACACTCATGGGCATCAATCGCTTCACTGAATACTTGCTGGCTGAGCTATAAATAATTATTATCTTACGATCAATCTGTTTTCAATTTGAATATCACGGCATCAATGTCTGTCAAAAAATCATCTGCAAAATACATGGTAGTATTTTCAAGAAGCAGAGGTCCAGTGAGTTCACACATTTCCTATACCCAAACCAAAGGATGTTTTGACTACATCATTGCTTTCCTGGGCTGCTTCAACATGCTGTCTGTCAGAGACGATAAAATGCATAGTTCATAACACACGTGAGTAGCCTATAAATTTCACTCGCTGAAATTGAATGGGAATGACCAAGAAACTGAGAGAAATACTTCACACTGCATGCTAAAGAGAATTAACGTCAATCCAATTAACAAACTTTGACGGGTTAGTGAACATCGATCAACATGCGTTGGTTTTGATGGACATTTTTTAATGCATGAACTAGACCTACGCATTCTGATTCTGACATTCCCGATTTGAATATTTTCAATCATTTTTTTTATTCTTGAATGATCTTTTTTTCATAATTTGGCAATAGATGAACTGTTAAATGAGTGATCTCGATATGTATTGTGAAAAGCGCTATACAAATAAAAGTGAAATGTAAAATTAAATGTAAAAAAAAATGATCTTGAGATGAGTCCCTGTAGTCGTTAAATTTGACTCTCATGATGTAAAATATATTATAAACTTGGCATGTGATTTTTTTATAAAATGTATTTTGATCACTATATTCTTAGTTGTTTAAAAGATTAAGGCAATTATTGAAGTTCATTAAAATGTTGTTTAATTTTCCAAATAGAAGATGATACATTGTTACATGATTTGTAATTGAACAAAATTCCCCTTGTTCCCCTTTAGCAGATTTTGATATGGATTTTAAGATTTAAAAATGGTGTAGCTTCTATTACTAAGACATCATCAGAAAATAACCAAATATGCACATATTGGTAGTTCCTGTACTATATATTTCCTGATATTTTTTGATAATGTCTTAAAAAAAAGAAGAAGATATAAATTACAAACTGCATCAAAAGCTAGTTGGACATGGCTCTATTTTGGTAATATTAGTGTTGCCATAGAAACAAAAATGCCTCAGTCTGAGAATGTGAACAAATCTGAGTAGAATCTACGGTCTGTCAACTTGTAATTACGGTAATTTCAACATGACACGAATGGGGCACAAAATACTTGGGCTGTCATAGTAGTTGAGCGTAAACTTGTGACAAAAACTAAGTGCTATGCATCACTGGGCTTTGTGAATGATTTATGACTTATAAATATCCCAGCTTTCATCACACACACACACAAACTGTATACAGTACCTGATCCTGTTCACTTGTCAGAAGTCAAAGTGATTCACAGGCGCTGTCCTGTAGCATTCATCCAGAGAGGCCATGCTCCTGTACGTTCCTGTTGACAGCTAACACGTCTGTAGCCTTCCACCGTAAACGCTCACCCACTCTCCAGTCCAACCTTCCCTTCACCTTTGTCATTTACAGACAAGTCCCAGTGGATTTCTTCAGCCCTGCTTGACCCTCTTGCAGTTCAGGCATAACCATCTGCCACCAGTGAGGTCTAGCTGTGTTGCATAATATTGACCTGGAAGCTCAAGGCTGAAATCCTGAATTTGCTTCCTAGTCACTGCATATAAGATATCAATCTGTGGGTATCGAACACATGGGAATGGGAATTAATGACTGAGGATTGAAGGAACGATGTCATGGTGATGGGACTGAATACAGAGTAAGTGGGTAATTTTGTTTACAGAATCTAGATTGGCCAGTAGAAAGAGAGTTTAATTCAACCACACAAAAACAAGCTGGGGCAAAAGCCCATATTTTCATGAAAACTGAGAAAAAACATTAGACAGCACTGAAAAAAAAGGTCTTTAAGTTAAAAATATTATTTAATATTACTGAACCAGCCTATATACATTAATTTATACCAACAAGAATAATTCTGATGGGTTAAATCAGGTAGAAATAGCTCTTTAAGGTAACAGTTGCAGGTTACCATTTTATATACAGTGTATATTGCACAGTATGTGTCACAAGATGAAGACGGAGGAAGACGAAGGTATACAGGATTAAATACGAAGTGATTTTAATAATACAATAAACTCAGGAACTGAAAGAAAGTGTTACAGAGAGTGCATGAAACAAAGGTTAACACACACAACACGCAAACATCGACCTACAACTGGAGGGTGAAACAGAGCAACTTAGGCCCTGTCCACACGGACAAGGGCATTTTTATAACCGTGACTTTTTTTACGCGGTTCGGCCGTTCGTCCACACGAAAACGCACTGAAACCGAACATTTTTGAAAACCCCTGCCAGGGTGAGGATTTTCAGAAACGCCGGTTACAGTGTTGTCGTGTAGACAGTGAAACCAGGGTTTTTGCCTTGCGACGTCAGAGTGTGCGCCGTTATCCGCTGTGTTTGACGTCAGATTTGCCCTTCTGATTGGCCAACGTGGCTTTACGGTTAAGGGTTATATCGCCGCCTGCTGGCGTGGCATGCTCTTGACCGCGCTTGATAGCGTGTTTTTGCGTTTTCATGTAGACGGAGACCGAGCATGTGTGGACGGGATTTTTTTTAAAACGCTGTAGGAAAAACTCCGGTTATAAAAAATACCCGTGTCTGTGTGGACAAGGTCTTAAATACACAGTGATGATGTGATGATAACGAACAGGTGTGATGATCTAATGAGTGTCCATGACAACTGATGACTGGTGGGAAACTAAGACAAAGAGACACATGTGACTGAAAATAACAAACCAAAAGTCCATGAAAACAGAAACTAAGAAGAAACAAAACTTAATGCGTGTGACAGAATGCCCCCTCCCTGCAGGGATGGTGACAGGAGATGGGGAAGGGATGGTGATGGCAGGCGGCGGAGGAATGGTGACAGACGGACGACGAGACCCCGGCTGCGATGATGGTGGACGTCCGATGGCACAGACAGAGCCTAGAGACGAATGCCCACAGTGGAGTCGAGGGAGGGAGGAGCCAAGGTGGAGTAGAGGCTGATGTCAACTAGGGGACGACCGACGGAGGCGGAGCCGATGGATCCCAGGGTGCGGACGGAGAGCCGATGGAACTGAGTGACATCGCTTGTGCTGGAGGCCTAGGCGATGTCGTGGCGACGAGCGTCTGAGGCGGAGCCAGAGTGCCGAGGACTGAGGCGATTCCGGTGTGACCGAGGACAGAGGCTAAGCAAAAGGGAAAGAGGAGACCGCTACAGCCGTAGGGGTGGAGAAACGCAAGATCCGCAAGTCCATGGCGGAGGTGAAAGGGTTAGTTCACCCAAAAATGATGTCATTAATGACTCACCCTCATGTCGTCACAAGCCCGTAAGACCTCCATTCATCTTCGGAACACAGTTTAACCCTCTGGGGACCAAGGGGTTTTTGGGGCCCTTGGGATGTTTTGACATGCACTGACATTTGTGCTTTTTTCAGTTATTTATAAACATGTTAATGGCATAGGTGTAAATTCACTCTATATAGCACAAACGGGGCTACCATAATATGTGAGCAACATGTATGTGCATGTTTGTATTTTTGAGAGAATATTATTTATGCATGGTTATTGAAAAACTTTAAAATAAAAGTTTCTGAAATAAGGCCACAAAACACATATTGATTATTTCTTCGCAAGACTTTTGAAAATTGTATCACATAGTCTAGAATATTTGCTCCAAAACTATGTGAGAATCATCCTGACTACTCATTCAGATAAGTCAATAAAGTCTTTTAGAATGTGTATGACGTGTTTTGTTTGAGAAAGCTTTATGCGAGGAGGCGTGATCTCTCATTAATATGTATGGCATTTTACACCTGAGAAAGACAAAGACCCTCCCATAATGGCCCTATTAGGTGCTATCAGGCCCTATCATTACAAGGAGCCTTGCACAAAGAATGAGGAGATTTAAAAAAGAATGGCTTTTAGATTGTTTGGATTTATTTACAACACAACATAATCCAAAGATACACAACAAAGGACAAAAAAGCACATTAGTAAACACACTGATCTAAAGACAGAGGCTTGAACAGTCACCCAACATTGTCCCATTCCTGAAACATAGTACATACCTGTCATTTCCAAGGTGTTTGATTTTTCATTTTACCATGTTCATGTACAGTCTCCTGTGAAAATAAATAAACACCTGTGAACATGCTGATATCAAGAGAAACTATATGGCTGCACGACTTTGGGCATGCATTGTAGATTTTTCTGGTTAAAATTGCTTTTTAATTATATATACACACACACACACACACACACACTGCGTAGAATAAGTGAACACACCCATGCTAAAGTTGACTAAAAAGAGGAATAAAAAATCATAATGCCTTGATTTAAAAAATGAGGAAAACTCCAACCTTTAGGGACATGAATAATGTCCCTGAATTCTTTGTGAATGAATAATGTATCGCAAATAATTAAATGTTCTTCTTTAAAATACAGGGTTCATACGTCTGGACACTTCTATCCCCAGAAACTCCTAACAAAAGCTTTTTTGATGTCTGTATTTTGAAGCTTATTTGATGCTTATTTGATTTGAAAAACTTTATCCAAAACTAGTCAACGAAATGTTGTCTTTTATTTCGTCTGTAACAGTGCGTCTATCTGTGCGTTCATTCATTCATTCATTCATTCATTCACACACACACACACACACACACACACAGAAACATGATTCACATTTAAACAGTATGCTATTTTTCCGTTTACAGACACTAACATTATTCTATATCGCGATTAGAACAAAGCACAAGCATAAAACACTTACACTTCTCAGCTGAATCTGTTGCTCCTCCTCGAAGTGAAAATAAACCAGCACTTGTTCTGTGGTAAATGTCCCAGGATTATTCCTCATAGACGCAAGACAAATCTTAATCTGACTAAAAAATATAGTGTGTTTACAGACTTTACAGCATTTGCTTGGGGGCGTTTATCTATTTTGCATATGGCCTCAACACATTATCTTATGAATAGCGCGCTCTGCGAGTGGGTGTGAACAAATTAACGATAATGAGCTGAGACAGGAGAAACTGTACTTCTCTTTAGTTTCATACAGATTACATTGCAGGAGAATATTTGTTTTAAATGTGAATTGTTTTATTTAAAATTAGAAATTTAAAGCGTTCTTTAGACGTATGTTTCATGTTTGTGTGATAAGTATTAGCTGAGTTTCAGTTCATTTTCCAGACATGTTTCAGAAAGATTTTTGCGGAGACAGAGTGAGCTGAAAGCGCACCCTGTTTATTTTATTTATTTTTTAAAAAAACACAAGGTTTTGATGTTAATGTGAGTGTACACAAAAAAAAGAAGACCCTCTATTTATAATCATGTATTGATTTTATTTATATAACCATAAATGACAGAGTATTTTAAGTCTATGTTGCTGCTATGTGAAAAAAAACCAGCAAAACGCGCCGGTGCGTTTGCCGTCCCCAGAGGGTTAAGATATTTTAGATTTAGTCCGAGAGATTTCTGTCCCTCCATTGAAAATGTATGTATGGTGCACTGGCCTTGTCCAGAAAGGAAATAAAGACATCATCAAAGTAGTCCATGTGACATCAGTGGGTTAGTTAGAAAGTTTTGAAGCATCGAAAATACATTTTGGTCCAAAAATAACAAAAACTACGACTTTATTCAGCATTGTATTGTCTTCCGGTTCTGTTGTCAATCCGCGTTCACGAGTCCGCAGTGACGCTGCTGACGTAAGACGCTGCTGACGTGTATCTGGTGAAATAATAAATATATATAGCTGGGCAAAAAAATGCAAGTCTTCCTCTGTGTGGAAATCCTTAGACTGTTTGCAAAGATAAACGATAAAAGATAAATTTAAACGAAGCTCGGGCGCACCAGACACACGTCAGCAGCGTCTTACGCCATCAGGGTCACTGAACGCGGATTGACAACAGAACCGGAAGACAATACAATGCTGAATAAAGTCGTAGTTTTTGTTTTGGACCAACATGTATTTTCAATGCTTCAAAACTTTCTAACTAACCCACTGATGACACATGGACTACTTTGATGATGTCTTTATTTCCTTTCTGGACAAGGACAGTATACCGTACATACATTTTCAATGGAGGGACAGAAATCTCTCGGACTAAATCTAAAATATCTTAAACTGTGTTCCGAAGATGAACGGAGGTCTTACGGGCTTGGAAAGACATGAGGGTGAGTCATTAATGACATAATTTTCATTTTTAGGTGAACTAACCCTTGAAGTAACCACTGACCAGGGGGGAGCCTTTGGGACGAGGGAACCCTGTAGTGTCGAAAGGCAGAGGGTGTCTGGTGGAGCCGAAGGTGGGAGGAGCAAACCCGGAGCCGACAGGTCGATGAGCCGAGACGGAGCGAGGTGATCAGAGGCTGGAGGCGGAGCCACAAGATCCACTCACTCAAGCGCTGATGGAGGTTGCTCGACCTGCGGCTCGACGTCACCGCATGGCATCACTGGACATAGCGAAGGGTAATAGAGATAGACCCGCAAAAAAGACAGCAGAAAAGAGAGCAAAATTTGTGCGTTTGTGATGAAAAGTGTTTTCAAAGATTTACATGCACTGCAAACAACTTTATTGTTGAGCCTTAAGAAGACTTTTTTGCAATCTTTATGATTTTTTTAATTACAAAATAATTAGTTGTTTGATTGAATATAAAAGACACAAAGGAAACTCCATAGATAGACTGTGTTGTACTCTGAACTTGCAATTTGTCAGCAGTAATGTTCTAAAATCACATTTTTAATCAGACGACAGTCTCGGCAGTTATGCTAAATGTTCCCGTGGATGACAGTAATTTATTCCAGTGAGGATAGAGTTTAAAAGCAGAGGACAAATTAAATTGCAATGAATGTGTTTCCAGCAACACCAAAAGTGTGTTTTTCATCCACTGTCGTGGAGCGTTCCATATAACACACAAAAGACTTGATGATTCTCTTTTCATGCAGATCTTCATGCTGATGTCTCTTTTACTCTCCGATTCCTTTTCTCTTCCTCAAGGAAACATGAAATAGTTAACATGCAGCTCAGTGGTACGCATGAAGAGAGGCAGCGCATCCGTCTCCAGGGACTCGCTGTGGGGAAGAACCAGTAGAGCAGAACTGTCCTGTAGCATCAACCACAGACGACTCCAAACCCTCCTCCATCTGGGGTCAGTGGGATCTTCCCCCTCACATACAAACATCAAGGCCACTGCCACTTCCTGCACTGACTCGGCTCAGCTGGAGTGATTCACTCTCTCACCCTGTCAACCCCCACCAGCATATGGGGGACGAGAGATCTGACAGGCTGTGTTAAGATTAGCCCACCAATGAACGAGATAATTCTTGACCCAAGAGCTCATGAGAGCATGTGCGAAAGCCCGAGATGATAAAACAAATAGGATGATGAATCGGTTACGCATTTTCCAGCAGCCTTTGTTGCCCGTAAATGCCTTCTGGTAGTAGGATGAAGTTACAGATGCAAATACAGACAAAAACATGAACATTGAGGGATGAATTCCCAAACAGTTTGAAACCACATACCGCTTTGTTGCATAGTGGCATGCATCCTGTCAGAGGCCTGTCAATCATCTTAGCACAAACTCCTCATTTTATTTTATTTATGCTACTCAACAATTCTTCCTACCATATTGGAGAATAAAGAAATATGTTGAACTACTAGGAGTGGGCCATTTAATAGTTAATGGCCAAACATATCTGTTTTGCAATCATGATATTTGCATATTTATAAACGTTCACAATGTTGTAGAAGCTAAAATGCTAATATGCATTAATATGCATTAATGTTCTGTTACCTGATTTGAATGATTCATATATCACGATTCATAATTAGTTACACTTTACACAATAAGCATTAATGTGTTCAAACTGCATACATTATGTATTTAAAACTAATAATGGACAATACTTTTACAACATTTATTAGCCTAGGTTAATGTTAATTAGGGCCCAAGCCCTGCGAGCAGATTTTTGATATCTCAAATGGTTCGGCTGCGGCGAGACAACAAATTTATGGTGAAAAAATGGAAACAGGAAGTGTGTTATAACTTCTGCATACATTGACTGATTTTGTAAGTGTTGTGTTTTTATTTACTCAAATAGCTAGCAAAACAAGTGTTAAAAGCCAGGGGTCTTTCCTAAAAAACGTGAATTTAAACTAAAAATGTTACCTGAGGCTAAACTTGTTCTAATATTTCGTGTTGTTTTAGGGAGCAAGGAGCAGCAAAAAAAAAGAGAGAACTTAAAAAAAAAGTTAATTGACACATTTTTGCTGAAATTTATTGTGGTGTTGTTGTTGTTGTTGTTTACAGGCATGGTTTATTTACTCTGCCTTAGGATTGGTGATGGAGTGAGTAGGAAACCCACTGCTGCAACTTGGCCATGGTTTGTTCTCATGGATGAGATGTTGGGACAGAGGCGTTCCCTGTCCTAATTGTCTCCATTCCTGAGGACACAAGGGGCAAGTTCAGCAGTGGATGACCAAGATGAGGAGGAGCCAGAGCCAGCACCAGAGAGGACGAGTTCATGGATTTGATCAGGGAAGACATGAGATTGCAGAGGGAGGCAGAGGACAGGAGAGCATAGGAGACCAGGGAGAGTAAAAAAAGTTAAAAATGGGTAAATTAAATAATCTTTCTATAAAATATTTTAGATGCCACTTATGATTTGAAACTGAAACAAAAAAGTAATTTCTGTTCACTGTTTATTTTTGTAATGCATGTTAAAATGAAACGAAGTTATATACATGATTTGTTTTTTATAATTTATTTGTAATTGTACATTGCTTAGATTTGTTATGTAACTTGAAATGTGGCTGCAAGCAAAGGATAAATAATTGTTCTGTATATTGTTTATTTTTGTAATGACAGTTATAATTTGTACATGAAACAAATTCTTCTCTAAAAAATGTTAAATCAAAATTTTGTAAACGAAAATAAATTGTTCAAGTACTTTTTACAACTTTACAGCAACTTAAGTTTCACATCAGAAAAACTTTTTTGTGTACGCTTTCATTGAACTTTTTGGGGTGTTTTTAAGGTTGTTGGCCAGTACAAGGCTTTGCCTATTAGAAATAGGTGGGGAAGAAGGGCTCTATAATGCTACATTTTAACTAAAGTGTGGGGGTTAGTTTTACCTATAGTCACCAAACTCAGAACATATATTGTTATCATCAAGCTGTACAGCTTTCTAATTTACAGTCATTTATTTGCTTCGACCAACAGAAAGTTGGCTATTTGGTTTGAATGTGGATTTTTTGAAAAAATCAGTCTCTGAATTTTTAACTCCTCCTCCTAGGATATTAATGTGATTCACACCACAACTGTGTGAACTTGATGCCAAGATACTGAAGATGCTAAATTGCGAATAGATATTGTATATCTTGAACGGTGTTGCCATGGCGAGGGATTAAATTACGTCGCGTATAATTTGCATTCTTGATATTTTAGAGTGTCACCCATTCTCTGCTGAGGGTATGTTTTTTTTTGTTTTTTGTTTTTTTCATCATGGCTGATTTGTAGTTTCTACCACCAAAAGATTCTCTGAGTTTGCATATTTTGTCGTATTTATTATGTCGGCCATTTTTGACCGTGAGGGAACCATGTGTGACTTTTTTCCCACTGAACCTTTAACATATCCAAATCATGTCCATGATTATTTATTTATTTATTTTCTCACATAGCTAATGCCTCAAAAGCAGGGTCGCATTAAGAGCTCACTGGGCCCCGGGGCTATGAGTTACTGCAGGGCCCCCCACCACTACAGGTCAGCAACTATATGAGCTAAATGTTCTATCATTATACGAGTCATTTTATCAATCTATGATATACTTCAGTGAGTTATATTACTTTTAAAACAATTTTTTATCATATCAAAATTTAATGGCACTAACATTTCATAATTCTTGTGACCAATTTCAATATCACAAAAAATAATAGTAACTTAAGAAAAGAATCTCAAGCTTACCGATGACAAGAGTAACAACAATTAACAATAGAACAAAGGCACATAAGAAATCGACCTTGAAAAACTTAAAGCACTGAATAATATTATATTGTATAAAGTAATCAAATATACAATACATAGTTTTCACTATAAATTCAACATTCATTCTTATTAATTTTACAAAAGTGATTCATTCAAGGGCAGTAAATTACTTTCTTTCTGATGTTTGATTAACATTATGGACACAAATGGCGACAGCAGCTTTATTAGCAGCTACTGTCACTTTAAGACCTCAGGGTCGGAACTCAAGTGCGCTGTGCAAAACCGCCTCAAGTTCACCATCATTTAAAATAATTTGTATCCAAACCACAATGATTAAAAACGCGTTTAATTTATAAACTTACATCATGATGTCTCAGCAAAGTTTACATATTTCTACCGGATATATTATCGCCAGCCCTTTAGGCGAATATAGAGTTTGATCAAACACAAAAAGCAAGATCAAACATCCATCAAGTTAATAATCAAACTTACCGAAAATCTGTGGTGTCGACGATGACGCTGTGTTTTAAAAAATAGTCTAGACTCGTCTAGAATGAAGTGAAGGGTGGAGGCGATTTATTGGTTGATGCGAAGCTATATTCTAATAAGGCGCAGGCACTCCATGCAGCCATCTATAGGCCTATGTGCAGCAGCAGGTCGAACGTTCACAAGTTAAATATAGAATAAATGTATTATGTTAAATTAAAACGTGACATTTCATTTCACCAAGCCCTGTCCTGCTGCCCACGGGGGTTTGATTGACAGGCGACCTGGCCAATCATAACGCCGAATATGCAATTTTGTCCGACAACAAAGCTGTCAGTAGATGAACGTCGGTGGACTTGAACTTGAAAACGGTATTGTTTAAATTATTTCAATTACAATATTTGAAAGTTGAGACTTTGTTTCATACCAACAGTAAGCTGCTCTGAACTCTCTCTCGTAGTCAATTGTGTAACGTTAGTCTTTGCCCCGCGATGTATTTTTCAGTGCGTGAGTGAGAACATGATGTGCGTGACTCGTGAGAGCCGCCTGGCTTGTCACACAGTAACTAAAAAAGGCGGGTCTTTGCGAACGGTCACTATAATATTAATGATAATGATTCCATGATAATGCATGGAATATTCGGCAAAGCGCTACTAAATAACAGGGCTAATTTGTGGGGGGCGTTGCGTGGTAAGGCTTTGGAAATCAGATGGCTAGTAGTATCTGCTCCACAGCCAATCAAGGGCCCCCTCCTTGTTCGGGCCCCGGGGCTTTAGCCCCGCCTAGCCCTATTGTTAATGCGGCCGTGCTCAAAAGTCACCAAGTGTCATCCTATTCCGATGAAGTAAAAAAAAAAATTCAGTCAGCTCCAACCAAAAAGGCCCAGAGGGTTAATGTTTTTTTGTTTTGTTTTTTGTTGTTTTTTGTAAATTGGATAGATACAATAAACAGATAAAACTGGAACAAGAGTCACCCAATGACTGTTTCATAGTGCTTGTAGAAAAAGCTAATTTGCTTGTCCCAATTGAAGAGAGCCGTGAAATATTTTATGTTAGCAGCTTTAACAGACTTCTGATATTTAATAATGCAGTCTTTTAGGGTGTCATACAACACCTGCAGCTTGTCTTTATTTCCATTTTCCCCAGTGTGTTTGCTCACAAAGACACAGTTAAAGTGCGTCCAGAGCTTTAATACCATCTTCAAAGAAACTGACATTTGAAGCATTTATAGAGGGCATCTAGAATACGATTAAAGCACAAAGTGCAAAGCCTTTCTCTCATTTTAATATTTCCTCAGATTGTTGTCCTTTTCTCAGACTCATAAACACCATAATAAAATACTACTTTGAAACAATTCTTTTGATAAGACAGCTGGAAGTTATTGATGTACGTTCAACACTTTTCAACGTGTTCTTGAGTAGGGTTTTTGCGTACCTCAGGAGACATGTAAGGTTAGCAGGGACACAATGAAACACAAAATATGACTTGAAATAAATCATATTTGGTATATCCAAAATTGTCACTTGTGTCAAGGCTTGCGTGAGCTAAATAGAACAGAGATGTGTGACAGAAAGAACAAATAACAAAGACTTTTAATCAACACACAGAGCATACACAACTAATATAACTTCAATGAGAGACCATGAACAGAGGAGAACTGAGGGCTTAAATACAAGAAGAAAGATCATCAACAGAACAGGGAACAGGTGTGGACAAATCTGAAACCAGGACAATGAATGAAAGATCCCCCACGCCCAGCCTCCTTCTCCAGTTCTTCATCTTTGCCGACGGTGTCTCCCTTCACCCCCCACAGGGTTTCCGTTGTCCGGTAATTACCGGACATTGGCCGGGAAAAAAATGAAATGTCCAACAAAATTAAATCTCTCCGGTCAAATTGTCTGATTAAAATGGCCTAATAATCCCACCCCCTTAACACAATTGGAATTTGAGAATAAGCCTAAAATGTATACAGCAAAAATACACCGACCGATTATTTGCCATTTTACAAGCATTGAGTCTGCAGACACCGCTCCTTATCAATGCCGTAAGCCTGCGACGTGATGCGCTTGCTGTCATAACAGCGCTCCGTGGCTATGGAGGATTGCATTTCTCCACAGCCTGCGAAGGGAAGTCCTCATATGTGATTTCAACGAAATGTATCCAGTTCGGATGCTCATTTCGGTTAATTTTCCCGACCGACAACCACCGCTCGTTATTCGATTATTGACCGTTAATATAATAAGATTATAATATTGAATTGGCATTAAATAAGAATAAAATTGACGCGTATCTGTGACCCGTTAAAACTACAAACATTTTTATTTATTTATCAAAGCGTTTATTATAACGTGCAAAGTGCAAACAGCAGCATACAGAACCTGGATTCAGATCAAATTTTCACGCACCTGCAGCATTTCTAACAGTGACAACAGAGAAAAACAGGATAAAATAGTACAAATAAAAAACATAAAATTGGCCAACACTAAATATATTATTTTTCCTGTTAGACTAAGATTTTCCATTAAATAAAAATAGCAGCCCTACCTCAGTCCTCACCGAGATGTTTTTATCTCGATGCGGTGCGGACGCGCTTGGAAAAAACGAGCGCGTCGCACTGTCATATCCTTAAGATGAACGACAGGAAGCAAAATGCAAGTAACAGTTTTAATGAACAGTCTCGGATTATACAGTGCAAGCAGATGTGAAGGGTGACGCAGGGACTTTGATGGTCAGGATCCGTGAAGAAGTGCAGTAATGATGAGACGGTGAGACGACAGTTCGAAACCACTCGACAAGACGAAGAACAGGAACAGAAGGCAGGAACTGGACACCGGAACTCCAACACGGACGACATCAAACAACGATCTGACAAGGATGATAGAACAGCGGTAAGTATAAATAGAGTGGTGAGAGTGATTGCAGCTGGTGAAGTGATGATGATCAGCTGGAGTGGATCAGGTGATGTCATACACTCACGCCCACTACACACGTGCGTTCATACAACAACATAAACACGAGACTAGAAGGAACAGAGAATGCGTCTACCGTGACAGTACCCCTCCTCTTAAGAACGCCTCCTGGCGTTCCCAGACTCCTTTACCTGTTGATTGTAATCATCGATAAGGGAGTGATCCAGTATGTCTCTAGCAGGCACCCAACTTCTCTCCTCCGGACCGTAACCTTCCCAATCCACCAAGTACTGAAATCCGCGTCCCCTCCCCCTAGAGTCCAGAATACGATTAACCGAATACGTGGTCTCCCCATCTGGTCTCCCCATCCGCAGGCGGATTAATGTGAGAATGGAACACGGGCTTGATTTTTGATACATGAAAGCCGGAATGGACCCTCCTGTACGCGGGAGGTAACTTGAGGCGGACTGCCACCGGACTAATGATCTTGGTGACAGCAAACGGGCCAATAAATTTGGGTGTAAGTTTATTAGAGACGGTGCGAAGAGGAATGTTTCTGGTTGAAAGCCACACTTTTTGACCAACGACGTATACGGGAGGCTTTGACCTGTGACGATCGGCCTTGGCCTTGGTGCGCGCCCCCACCTGGAGTAGAGTCTCACGGGCTCTAGTCCAAGTGCGGTGACACCTGTGAACAAAGGCGTGAGCGGAGGGAACCGCAACCTCGGATTCCAGACTGGGAAAAATTGGTGGCTGGTAACCTACGCTACATTTTTAACGGAGATAGGCCCGTAGCCGACACTGGTAACGTGTTGTGGGCGTACTCCACCATAGACAGTTGTTGACTCCAAGAGGAAGGATTCTTGGAAACCAAACATCGCAACACTCTCTCCAAATCCTGGTTGGCTCTCTCGGTTTGACCATTGCTCTGGGGATGAAACCCTGAAGACAGACTAACCATCGCCCCCAGTAATTTGCAAAACTCTCGCCAAAATTTGGACACGAACTGGGGTCCCCTGTCGGAAACCACGTCAATCGGAAGGCCATGTAAACGAAAGACGTGATCTACGACCGTTACCGCTGTCTCCTTAGCTGAGGGCAATTTGGGTAAGGGAATAAAATGGGCTGCCTTCGAGAACCGGTCCACTACAGTCAAAACGACTGTGTTACCCTGAGAGGGCGGGAGGGCGGTGATAAAATCTAGAGCGATGTGGGACCAAGGTCTCGAAGGAACCGACAGCGGCTGAAGTAACCCGTCTGGAGGTCGATTGGAAGTCTTACCAGTGGCACAAACCGAGCAAGCCAAAAAAAAATCGTGAATGTCGCGAGCCATAAGTGGCCACCAGAATCGTTGCTTGACTAAAAAACTAGTACGATTAACTCCTGGATGGCAAGCCACGTTGGAGCTATGACCCCACTGGATGACGTCAGACCGTAATCCCTCCGGCACAAACAAGCGATTCGGTGGGCAACCGGGCGGAGGCGTTACCCCTTCTAAGGCCTTCTTGACCCTCGATTCGACCTCCCATGTGAGTGTGGAAATGAATAGCGTTTCGGGCAAAATGCACTCGGGAGTAGACGGGCGTTCGGAAAAATCAAATATGCGAGATAATGAGTCGGGTTTGATGTTCTTGGAACCCAGACGGTATGACAAAGAAAAATCAAAGCGACCGAAAAATAATGCCCACCGAGCCTGCCTGGAGTTCAATCTTTTAGTGGTTCTAATGTATTCTAAGTTCTTATGATCAGTCCAGACGATAAAAGGTACCCCCGACCCTTCTAACCAGTGGCGCCATTCCTCCAACGCTAACTTAACTGCCAACAACTCCCTGTTACCAATGTCGTAATTACGTTCGGCTGGGGATAAACGGTGAGATAAAAACGCGCAGGGATGCATCCTGTCGTCTGTGGAAGAGCGTTGGGACAACACTGCGCCTACTCCCACCTCTGACGCGTCGACCTCCACCACGAACTGACGTGAAATATCAGGGGTGACAAGGATGGGGGCTGAAACAAAGCGGTCTTTCAGTTTGGAAAACACAGCCTCAGCTGTGTCAGACCACCTGAACGTAGTTCTGGGGGAGGTCAAGGCAGTCAGAGGTGCAACTAGTTGGCTGAAATTGCGAATAAAACGCCGATAGAAGTTGGCGAATCCCAGAAACCTCTGCAGGGCCTTGCGAGAATCTGGGCTTGGCCAATCTACCACAGCCTTGATCTTCTCAGGATCCATCCGCATCCCCTCAGACGACACGATGTACCCTAGGAAAGGGACCGACTGTGCATGAAAATCGCATTTCTCCGTCTTGACAAAAAGCCCATTCCCTAGCAACCTCTGAAGCACTCGTCGGACGTGTTGCACATGTTCCTGGAGAGAAGAAGAAAAAATCAATATGTCATCCAGGTAGACATATATGAACTGATCGATCATATCTCGCAACACGTCATTGACCAGTGCCTAGAAAACTGCCGGGGAGTTGGACAGCCCGAAAGGCATGACCAAATATTCAAAATGCCCCCTGGGGGTGTTAAAGGTAGTTTTCCATTCATCCCCCTCCCTAATGCGAACCAAATGATAAGCGTTACGCAAATCCAATTTTGTGAAGATGGACGCTCCCTGCAACCTCTCGAAGGCTGAAGACATCAACGGCAAAGGATAAGTATTCTTTACCATGATGTTATTCAACCCTCGGTAATCAATACAAGGTCGCAGAGAACCGTCCTTCTTCCCCACAAAAAAGAACTCCGCCCCCGCTGGCGAAGAGGAAGGGCGAATGAACTTGGTTGCTAGAGAATCAGAAATATATTTCTCCATTGCCTCCCTCTCTGGAATAGAAAGTGAATATAACTTGCCTTTAGGCGGAGACTTACCTGGCAGTAAATCTATAGCACAGTCATAGGGACGATGCGGAGGAAGAGAAGCAGCACGAGACTTACTGAACACCTCCTTCAGGTCCAGATACTCCGCGGGCACGTTAGACAAATCCCCTGTTTCCTCCTGAAACACAGAAACAGGCACAGACGAACAGGCAGACACGAGACAGGACTTATGACATTTCTTGCTCCACTCCAGAACTGATCTATGATGCCAGTCCACTCGGGGGTTGTGTCGGATGAGCCAAGGATGTCCAAGGACGACGGGTGCCAGAGGTGAATCCATGATATAGAATGAAATAGTTTCAGAATGGTTGCCGGAAGTGATGAGGGTAATGTCTTCAGTGGAAAGGGAAATGGTGGGAAGTTCTTGTCCATTAAGTGCGTGAACTGCAATCCTTTGTGTGAGAGGTCTGAGGGGAATCTGAAATTTCTGTGCAAAAGTGTGGTCCATAAAATTACCTTCAGCCCCAGAGTCCAAAAGTGCGTGACAGTCGTGCTGGTGGACTGACCATCTTAGTCTTACCGGGAGGAGCGTGGAGGTAGATGTAATCGATGATGAGGTCTTTCTGGCGGAGATTTCACCCGATAGTAGCCTCAAGTTTACTATCGGGCTTGACCTTTTACCGGGCAGTTGTAAGCATAATGTCCCGCTCCTCCACAATACAGGCAAAGGCCCTGGGACCTCCGCCTCTCCCTCTCCTCCCGGGAAAGCCGAGCTCGACCCACCTGCATGGGCTCGGGATCGTAGGCGGGGCTGACCACACCCCTGCCGCTGGATCGTAGAACGTCAATTCCTCTGGAGGTACGGGTGGACGGGACTCGGCGCTCGACCCTAGACAACCGTGCGTCCACCCGCAGAGCTAAGTCAATCAACCCGTTCAGTGTGGTGGGTAGATCCAGGGTGTAGATTTCCCTCTGGACGTGGTCAGCCAGCCCATGCAGGAACATATCCCACTGCGCCTCCTCGTTCCAGCCGCACTCCGCCGCCAAGGTCCGAAACTCGATTGAAAAGTCAGAAACTGATCCTTCTCCTTGTCGCAGTTCCGCCAACGTTCTGGCTGCCTCTCTCCCTGCGACAGCCCGGTCGAAAACCTTTCTCATCTCGGCGGCGAGGGTCTGGAACGAGGCACAACATGGATTCTGATTCTCCCACACCGCCGTTCCCCAAAGCGCCGCTCTCCCAGTCAGCAAGGTCAGTACAAAAGCCACTTTAGCCTGTTCGGTGTTGAACGTATGAGGTTGCAGAGCGAAATGCATCAAACAGCGGGTCAGAAATGCTCTGCAGAATGCTGGTTCACCTGAATAGTGCTCTGGTGCTGGGAGGCGTGGCTCTGACTGGGAGGGTCTTTCCGGAGGTGTGGGGTGAACGGCCGGTGTGGGCGGCGCAGTGGGACGCTGTAGGCGTTGGATCTGCTGGGTGAGCTCGGACATCTGCGTCACCAATGCTTGCACTGCGCGACCCGTGTCGCCGATCTCTCTCTGCTGGGAATCCATTCTCCGGACGCTGTGGTGGATAAACTCTTCCATGGATCTCGGAGCCGCACTCGCTGCTTCCATTTCCTGGTCAGATCGTTCTGTCATATCCTTAAGATGAACGACAGGAAGCAAAATGCAAGTAACAGTTTTAATGAACAGTCTCGGATTATACAGTGCAAGCAGATGTGAAGGGTGACGCAGGGACTTTGATGGTCAGGATCCGTGAAGAAGTGCAGTGATGATGAGACGGTGAGACGACAGTTGAAACCACTCGACAAGACGAAGAACAGGAAAAGAAGGCAGGAACTGGACACCAGAACACCAACACGGACGACATCAAACAACGATCTGACAAGGATGATAGAACAGCGGTAAGTATAAATAGAGTGGTGAGAGTGATTGCAGCTGGTGAAGTGATGATGATCAGCCGAAATGTGGATCAGGGGATGTCATACACTCAAGCCCACTACACACGTGCGTTCATACAACAACATAAACACGAGACTAGAAGGAACAGAGAATGCGTCTACCGTGACACGCACCGCGACTGCGTCGCTTCCATTATGAGCGCGCATACCGCGCGCCTACATTTGAAATAACGAACTTGAGCGCGCAAAAGACACGATATGTGAAGTCATATTTTAGGTTACATAGCCTGCCTCCAGTTTTCCTCAACTTGACTAATTAAGGGGCGATATTTGACCGGCATATCATCAAAATGTCCGTAAAACGAAAACTCTGCACGGTCATTTTGACCGGCACCATTTTTTTCTAGCGGAAACTCTGGCCCCCCAGCTCCTCCTACTTTTGTTCCACCCAGCTGCTCGGATCTGCCCGGGGTTCTCCAGTCATTAGTTCCACCTTGGCCCATGGATCCCTTCACCTCAAGCCACCTCAGCCCTCCGACCCATTGGCTCAAACTTGGCCAACAAACTCCAATATGGTCTGCCATCCCACAGGCTCGCCCTTGTCTTGCATTGCACTGGCTCCGCCTCAGACTTCCGAGTCTTAAGCTGCGCCTCGACCTTCCACTCTGTCTCCGTTTGGTCACTCTACGGTTCCGCCATTGTCCTCAGGTGCACCGACTCCACCCTGGTCTGCCAAGCCCACGTCTCCACCTCGGTCATGTGCGGTTGAATCTCCACCGACGCCGCCCACCTGCCTCACCCATTATCCCGACCGCTTGCTCTGAGTATTGTACAACACAGGATTTTAGTAACATTTAGTATAAATGTATCTGTTGAAGTTGATTTAAATTTTCACCCTATGCATTCAAAACCCCTCATTGTTTATGTGCCAGGAAAATATGACTCTAATTAAATGATAAATTACATAATAAGATATAATCATTTATATATTTAAAAAAATATATTTCCCCTTAAGCACATTCACTGTAGTTACTTTTGTAGCTACTTTCTTTTAGAAGCTTGCAGCATAGTTTGTAAATAATGCGGCAAATACTGTGCAAGACTTTTGATAAATGTTCTGTTCAGTTTCATTAATAAATAAATTCACAGTTAGGTCTTTATTCATATGAAGTTTCTCCCTATTAAGATTTTTTTATTAAGAATTTTTTTTTGATTTTTTAATATATACACTCACCTAAAGGATTATTAGGAACACCTGTTCAATTTCTCATTAATGCAATTATCTATCACATGGCAGTTGCTTCAATGCATTTAGGGGTGTGGTCCTGGTCAAGGCAATCTCCTGAACTCCAAACTGAATGTCAGAATGGGAAAGAAAGGTGATTTAAGCAATTTTGAGCGTGGCATGGTTGTTGGTGCCAGACGGGCCGGTCTGAGTATTTCACAATCTGCTCAGTTACTGGGATTTTCACGCACAACGATTTCTAGGGTTTACAAAGAATGGTGTGAAAAGGGAAAAACATCCAGTATGCGGCAGTCCTGTGGGCAAAAATGCCTTGTTGATGCTAGAGGTCAGAGGAGAATGGGCCGACTGATTCAAGCTGATAGAAGATCAACTTTGACTGAAATAACCACTCGTTACAACCGAGGTATGCAGCAAAGCATTTGTGAAGCCACAACACGCACAACCTTGAGGACGGATGGGCTACAACAGCAGAAGACCCCACCGGGTACCACTCATCTCCACTACAAATAGGAAAAAGAGGCTACAATTTGCAAGAGCTCACCAAAATTGGACAGTTGAAGACTGGAAAAATGTTGCCTGGTCTGATGAGTCTCGATTTCTGTTGAGACATTGAGATGGTAGAGTCAGAATTTGGCGTAAACAGAATGAGAACATGGATCTATCATGCCTTGTTACCACTGTGCAGGCTGGTGGTGGTGGTGGTGTAATGGTGTGGGGGATGTTTTCTTGGCACACTTTAGGCCCCTTAGTGCCAATTGGGCATCGTTTAAATGCCACGGCCTACCTGAGCATTGTTTCTGACCATGTCCATCCCTTTATGGCCACCATGTACCCATCCTCTGGTGGCTACTTCCAGCAGGATAATGCACCTTGTCATAAAGCTCGAATCATTTCAAATTGGTTTCTTGAACATGACAATGAGTTCACTGTACTAAAATGGCCCCCACAGTCACCAGATCTCAATCCAATAGAGCATCTTTGGGATGTGGTGGAACGGGAGCTTCGTGCCCTGGATGTGCATCCCACAAATCTCCATCAACTGCTAACACAGTCTCATCCCAAGAAGTCATATAACTGACATCTTGGGACGTCTTTTGACCATACGTCAATATCCGCCTTTTTAGGGTACCCTTAAACGTCGGTTTATGACGATCCTGGGACGTCATACAACTGACGCTTTACCTTTAACGTCAGTTAGGTGACGGGGTAGGTTTAGGGGTAGGTTTAGGTCTGGGGTAGAGTTAGGATCCGATAACGTCATCTAACCGACGTTTAAGGGTACCCTAAAAAGGCGGATATTGACATATGGTCAAAAGACGTCCCAAGACGTCAGTTATATGACGTCTTGGGATGAGACTGCGCTGCAACTGCAAGATGCTATCCTATCAATATGGGCCAACATTTCTAAAGAATGCTTTCAGCACCTTATTGAATCAATGCCACGTAGAATTAAGGCAGTTCTGAAGGCGAAAGTCGGTCAAACACAGTATTAGTATGGTGTTCCTAATAATCCTTTAGGTGAGTGTATATATATATATATATATATATATATATATATCAGACGATAATTAATTATTACTGCTGGATTCAGATTGGGCATGCTTAAAACAGAATGGCACGGTGCCACTTAATAAACTGCAGATCACTATCGACAATAAACTTAAACCAACAACATTCAAAACTTGAATAAGGAGGCCAGTGGCAACAATATTCAGAGAACATTGTATGGGCTAAATCCACTAAGCAAGACAGTGATCTTTATTCATATGAAGTTTCTGCCATTTGCCCTCAAAACTTGAGAAAGACAAGCAATCTCAGGAGTCTTATTAAAGGAGAGGTGAGAGGACACTTTTCAATCATCAGTTGCCCTAAACAGCCCTTTGTCTTAGCAGCAAGCCAGATCCATTTCATCATACTTAAAGGTGTCAGTATGTGAGATTGACAGCTAGCGGTTGAAATGGGTACTGCAGTCCAAATTCAAAATAATGAAGAGAGTTGTTCCCCTTGCCCCTCCTGCTCAGACTCGACGCTCACGCGGGTTGCCAGATTGAGAACACGAGGAACGAGCGCAATTGACAATGGAATGCGAGGAGACTTGCACACTGTAAATTGATGAGTTGATTTATTGATTTATGAGTTAATATCGCGTTTTAATATGCTCCCGCTCATAGAGATTTTTTAGATGGGTGGGGAGGCTTTTTTAGGTCGGTTAGAATCTGCGATCTCTGACCCAGTTTGTTCACTGGTTTCCATGGCTGCAATATGCTGTGTTTTCTGCCAACTGGCAACCTGTGGTGGCAAAATACTATTGGGTGAATTGGCAACGTGCGGTAGGCTTGAAATCACACAGACCAAAACAAAAACAAACATTCCGGAACGGAACGCACATTTCAAAGTAAAATAACTGGCTGTAGCATTGTTTGTCAGAGAACGAGTATGTGAACTTAGCATGTTTCCTACATATCTGCAAACAAATTATGGTATTTTTATGCTTTAGTACAGTCAAAAACTTACATACAGCAACTTTAAAGATTCGGCTGTACATGCATTTTCGTAAAACACAAAGTGAACAACTTAATTACTTCTAGTCACAGCCAAATTTATCATGTATGCAGAAATAAAACCTGGTAAACACTGTTCCAATGCCCTCAAATATTTGATTTCAGTGAACAAAAAAAACTGAAAAGAGAGAACGTTTCACATATGATCAATGATTAAGCTATAACTTAGCCAATGTTCAACCCAGTTAGTAGGCTACTGTTATAATGTTGGTAATATATGTAAAAGAAAAAAATGTACTCTTTCTCCATGTTACCTGGACTGAGAAATTTTAATTTATTAGACAGCAAAAGTCCGCGGAAGACTTTTGACAGCTCCAGGGCTTTTGAGAAAACTACAGATTATACTCCCACCACGGATAGTCGGAACGGCAGAGGGTGTAATTACTGAGACAAAAGAAACACAAATATTTGTTATATTTAACAAATAATCTTTAAAACACACAAAACCACAACATAGAAAACATTCTATGAAGGAACAGGCATGTTTCCAGAACATTGTATGTATGAGTATTACAGTCTTTTATAGTGCCTTTGTACCGTATACTGTTTACAGTTGTAATGCGTCCTTTAATATAGAATTATTAGATAATGTACCCATTTTTGTACTCAGTTGTATAATCACTTAAGACATGTACAATCATGTATCCCATTTCCCTATGTGATCATACATTCTTTTAAAGTGTTTTTGCCTATGCATCAATTCTGGAATGAACGTGTTATAATTACTCAATAAAGCAAGATCGCATACCATGCATTCTTGTTCTCTACGAATTTGTATTTTGATGACCTACATGATTGTGTATGTTGATATGCAACATATTAATATTGCAAGAATCTTTAATAGTTTCTGTATCAACACCCAGTCTAGTTACATATGCAAATTACCATGCTTGAGGACAAAGAGTTGTAAACTTTCCTTTTGAAAGCTTAAGTTACCATTGGCTCACTGACCTATGGGAAAAGAGACCATCCTCAGAGGTTAAAAAGCCCCCGCACAGATCCCACTCTCTCTCTTCCTTCTCCTGGCTGCTGCGTGTGTGGGACTGGAAACCCTGTCCTGTTCCAGTTACATCGCTTTTACTTTTCCATTTCCTATGTATGTTTGATTTGTGTGTATGCGTTTGTTTAGATTAGTTCTGTGTTCGTGATTTAGTTAATAAAAATTTGTGTACAATACATATGAGTTCCCTGGTTCTGATTCTGCCTGCAGATTAATGTCACTTAAACCATTCCTGATCTTGCTACACACTTTTAAGCACTGTACGTGCTAAGAAATAATATTTTTTCTGTGGCCATGAAAAATACCCTTTCTGAGAATTGGTAGACAACCAAAACTGAATGGCAGTTTATTTCTGTTTTTCCCCTTTGTTTGGCCTAAAAAACTGTTTTCATGGTCATACAGTTTGAAATACTGACTACACACATTTTTCAGATTTTCTATTATGGCATTCTCTCCATATTTACATTTCTTTGCAGCCTTTAGCCTATGATCCTTCTCTTGACCCTTTTCTGGTAACCCAAAGTAACTCATTCCCACTTGCACCCAGGAACAATAAAATAAGTCGTCACCATTGTGACTAAAAGTTTGCTGAAAAGTATGTCCTACTAAAGTAAGGCAGTATTTGAGTCTGGTTAAAGGCCCCCTGAAATCAAAATTTAAAGTTTTTTAGCTTTTAGTATGAATATGATAGCCTTAAAGGGGTCATATAATGCCATTTTTGTACGAGCTAATATGATTCTTTAGGGTCTAAATTAAAAGTTTGTAATATACTTTAATTAAGAATTCTCATTAGTATTGTAAGAAAACACTTATTTTACCTGGTCAAAAACAGCTCTGTTTTCAGCACGCCGTTTCAGTGCATATGACTTTAAATGATCATGAGCTTTGCTGACTCCGCCTCTCTGTTCTGTGTGTACACCAGAGCTCTGGCGTACACCATTTGTAACTCAATAACCATAACGCGTTGTTCAGTATAAACGTGGGATTATGAATTATATTGAGAACGTCATACTACATAGAAAACATGCCGTAATGTACCCTGAGTGTAAACCTTAGATGCATTCATTGTGAAGCGTGCAGCTAGCGATTTGCAAAGATTAATATATTAATATAAAGTTTAATAAAACGTTACACTCACTTCCGTTCTTCTGGAGATTCAGCAGGAACACGAATATCTGGTACCAATCCTTTTTTCATGAGCAGCAGCTTAGCAAATCCAGCTTTGTACTGATCCTCGTCTATAAAGCAGTCTGGTGAGAAACGATTCGCGCAAACATGAGAGCATTGACGTTGCTCGTGGGGAATATTCCCTTCGAAAACAAACACAGCCACTGCGTCTTCAGCGGTTCGGATTTAGGAACATTAAAATGACTCCTGTGTTCGTTATTACACCCAAGAACAGAACACCACAATCGCTTAGACGCCATTCTGTTCATAGACAGTGCTCCAGCATATCAACAATGACCGCGCCGGTCCGCGCAGACTATGATTGACAGCTCTCTCATGGAGCTGATCTCACCCGCGAGGGCGGGTCTGTGTTGAGACGCTCCTGTCAATCAACAATCGTGGGAGGGGCTTCCGAGCGTGTGACGTCACACGGTCGAACGGCTCGATTTGAGGCAGGGGAAAACATATAAGGAGATTAAAACAAAACCACTGGATGGATTTTTATCATTATATGATGGTTGTGTACAGACACTGCCAACACACATTTCAGTACAATCAACTTGTAAAAGTGCATGCACCATTATATGACCCCTTTAAGGTTATGAATAAGCTTTGCATATAGGAGATAGGCTACAGTCTCTCACTTCTGCTAAAATGGATCACGGATTTTTATGAGATCACCACAGACTTCAGCTTCTCATCACATCTTCTGTCCAATCAAATGCTCTCTAGAATCTAAAGCTCCGCCCCCTATGCAATACAACCTGACCAAAGCGACCATTGACACGTCACGGAGCAATATGGGTTGGAGATGTGTGTTCGGTTGCTCAAACGCTCAAGTTTTATTCAGCTTTCCAACTGCACGTTGGTTAAGAATGAAATGGCTAGAATTTATTCCAGCCCGTTCTCATCCCAAGGCGTCATACATGTGACGCTTTTGACATTTCGTCGAAATCTTACCCACATGGCATCCTTTAGCGTCAATATGAGACGCAGAACCCAAGGCGTCATACAGGTGACGCTTTTGACATTTTGTCTAAATCCGACGCACATGGCATCCTTTAGCGTCAATATGAGTAACCCTAACCGTACCCAGACCTAAACCTAGCCATAACAGTGCGTGTTATATTGACGCTAAAGGATGCCATGTGCGTAAGATTTCGACGAAATATCATATGGCGTCACCTATATGACGCCAAAGGATGAGAATGTGTTGTTTATTCACACCTCTACTATTAAATCCAACGTATTATCAGCACTCGGATTCGCTTCAATGGTGCTGTCAAGTACAACTTGCAGTCTGTGAGGTAAACTAAACGCTATTGGCTATTTCAAAAGGGGGAGGAGCCATTCAATATGTCCCGCCTCAGCTCCCTTTTTCAATGGAAATTACGTCAAAGCATTATACAAAGCTGTGAGTTCCAAGGCACTTCAGTGGGCCTTTAAGAGTATCCAGTGTTGCCAGATTGGGTCGACGATTTTCATCCCAAAAGCTCTCCAAAACCCACCCAAAGATTTCACTGCCAAAAGAATAGGTGTGTTTGACTTGAAGCGCCGCAGCGCAGACCGTTCGGTGTATGACATCAAAGTACCATCAAAGCGGTTAGAGAGCGGACGTTATGTTTATATGTATGCATGTATAATACATTTATTCATTGAATTTTCAGCAAAAATAACTATAGGTGATTTATACTGTTAACATAATATAAAATTACTCATACCATGGGTTATGTTTATATGTCTTCAGAGCAGCTCTAAAAACTGGTCTTTTAATGAAAAGTAAATATTTTCCTGAAAATATATTGATAATTTATTGAGCCGTTAATACAATGACAACAAAAGTTAGTATTAAACCTTAACCCTAAAGCCTATATTTTGATCATCCTGTCTACAAATAAAGTGTAAAGCCTGGAGCTAGAGTTTGAGCTTATCAAATATGAAGGACAGTGACAGCATAGCCGTGCGTCAGCTTGACCTGGATTTATGAAGGGAAATTATCTGCATACTTTGTTTGGAAAAGAACATAAAATGAGATTTGTGTAATGTGGAAAGCTTTTGGCTCTGACAATGCATGGATTCTGCTACAGACATTCCAAAGAAAAACTCAAAAATCACAAGAATAGACTTCTTCCTGAACACTATCATCTTTCTGGTTGTCTTCATTATATAAAATGAACTTCCTGTTGCCCATCGGCTGCAGATTTCCATTAGGTCAGCACTCGTGACACAGCCTGACTCAAATTGCCTCTCTGTCACGAAGAACTGACATTACTCATTCCCTCTCAGTTACGCTCTTGTTCCTCCATCCCTAATCTGATGAAGGACATCAATGGCTTCTCTGTGGTAAACAAATGAGTGTTTTTGAACGAAACTTTAAAGTGAATGAAACATTCTCATCGACTCATGATTCAAAGACTATAGCATGAATAAATAGCCAGCTGTGAGGGGAGCAATTATTTGTTTGGACCTACTGAACAAATACACTCCTAAATGAATGTCATGTATGCTCTCCATCTGCCCATCTTCAACAGTCCAGAAACTACATTTCCCAGCATCCCTCCTGTCCCTCACCTGCACTCACTTGGCCATGACCCGGACCTTTTACCCATTACTCCGTTCTACACCAGGATAAGAGCACACACCTCACAGTCACTCTTGGTGTGGTCTCGCTTACGGAGTATTTAACTTACCCCTGAAGTGTCCTTGTGAATCTCCAGCTATCTCCTTGTGTATCTTCAGTGATCTCCTGTAAGCAAATTCTTATTTTCGTTTAGTACTGCCCTTCGGAGGCAACAGAAGATACTTGCATGTTTCCTGGAAGACAAATTGAGTACAACAATTTACCTTGATCTTCAAATTCAAAATGTTTTTGAGTGAATGTTTGAACCTTTTTATTAGTTGTGTTTGAGTCCCTCATTTGTCCTCAGTGTTGGATCTCAATATCATACAGTCACTGCTGGAAAGGGTTCAAATATGCTGGAAAATTGAAGAACTTGCAGGACCTGAAGGGTTTTTCTGAAGAACATTGGGCAGTTTAACTGTTTAACCCTCTGGGGACCAAGGGTTTTTTGAGGCCCTTGGGATGTTTTGACATGCACTGACATTTGTGCTTTTTTCAGTTATTTATAAACATGTTAATGGCAATGGTGTAAATTCACTCTATATAGCACAAACAGGGCTACCATAATATTTGAGCAACATGTATGTACATGTTTGTATTTTTGAGAGAATATTATTTATGCATGGTTATTGAAAAACTTAAAAATAAAAGTTTCTGAAATAAGGCCACAAAACACATATTGATTATTTCTTCACAAGACTTTTGAAAATTGTATCACATAGTCTAGAATATTTGATCCAAAACTATGTGAGAATCATCCTGACTACTCATTCAGATAAGTCAATAAAGTCTTTTAGAATGTGTATGACGTGTTTAGTGTGAGAAAGCTTTATGCGGGGAGGCGTGATCTCTCATTAATATGTATGGCATTTTACACCTGAGAAAGAAAAGACCCTCCCATAATGGCCCTATTAGGTGCTATCAGGCCCTATCATTACAAGGAGCCTTGCACAAAGAATGAGGAGATTTAAAAAAGAATGGCTTTTAGATTGTTTGGATTTATTTACAACACAACATAATCCAAACATACACAACAAAGGACTGGTTTCTGGTTAAAATTGCTTTTTAATTATATATATATACACACACACACTGCTTAGAATAAGTGAAAACACCCATGCTAAAGTTGACTAAAAAGAGGAATAAAAAATCTTAATGCCTTAATTTAAAAAATGTGGAAAACTCTAACCTTTAGGGAAATGAATAATGTCCCTGAATTCTTTGTGAATGAATAATGTATCGCAAATAATTAAATGTTCTTCTTTAAAATACAGGGTGCATACGTCTGGACACTTCTATCACACACCCTTCACCATATAGACATGGTTTTATTTCAGTTCAAAGTTAGAGTTGGAAACATCTTGAAAAGAAAATAGTCTTTTTCCATAAATGTCTTAGTTTGATCATACATATTTAAATGTTGAGGATTCATTATTTTCATATAGCTTGCATTGGAACAAACATCTTAGTTGATTAGTTTATTGACAAAACATAAGCTTATTTGATGTCTTTATTTTGAAGCTTATTTTAAGCTTATTTGATGCTTATTTGATTTGAAAAACTTTATCCAAAACTAGTCAAAGAAATGTTATTTTATTTCGTCTGCAAGTGCGTATCTGTGCGTTCATTCATTCACACACACACACACACACACACACACACACACACACACACACACACACACACAGAGAAACATGATTCACAAAACAGTAGGCTATGCTATTTTTCCGTTTACAGACACTAACGTTATTCTATATCGCGATTAGAACAAAGCACAAAACACTTACACTTCTCAGCTGAATCTGTTGCTCCTCCTCGAAGTGAAACCAGCACTTGTTCTGTGGTAAATGTCCCAGGATTATTCCTCATAGACGCAAGACAAATCTTAATCTGACTAAAAAATATAGTGTGTTTACAGACTTTACAGCATTTGCCTGGGGGCGTTTATCTATTTTGCATATGGCCTCAACACATTATCTTATGAATAGCGCGCTCTGCGAGTGGGTGTGAACAAATTAACGATAATGAGCTGAGACAGGAGAAACTGTACTTCTCTTTAGTTTCAGACAGATTACATTGCAGGAGAATATTTGTTTTAAATGTGAATTTTTTTATTTAAAAGTAGAAATTTAAAGCGTTCTTTAGACGTATGTTTCATGTTTGTGTGATAAGTATTAGCGGAGTTTCCGTTCATTTTCCAGACATGTTTCAGAAAGATTTTTGCGGAGACAGAGTGAGCTGAAAGTGCACCCTGTTTATTTTATTTATTTAAAAAAAAAAAAAAGGTTTTGATGTTAATGTGAGTGTAGGGGAGAGCGGGGCACAACCTAACACATTTTGGTTTTGGCTCAATTATTAAAAAAATAATTAAGTTAGATTCATATTCTTTTTACACAAGCAACATACACATCTCTGCTACAAATGAACACTTAAAGTTTTTTTCTAGGACCTACCATTTTCGTGCAGTTGCACTGAAAGTGACAGAAGTGCAAATGTTACAACTTACCCCATATGCGGGGTTAATTGTAACAGACAGAGGGGTTAGTTGTAACACTTGTGTGTAACACATAATTCAGTACTATTTTATCTGTATAGTTTGATATTGTTTGTGCATCTGTATGGATATCCATACATCCATCCCTCATCCAATCATCCTTCTATTATGGATCAATATCATGGATAGAGATATAGGAAAGGGCTGCACAGTTTTGCAATGAATAAAATCATCAAATATTGTAATTGAAATTTAATTATATTTGTGTGTGGCAGTTGCATGCTCAATAATTATTATTAATAATAATAACAGTAATAATAATAATAAAAACTAGCTTAAAATCAAATTTAAAGGGTTTATTCCATGAAAAACAGGCTATATTTTTTAATAAATAAACAAGTGATCAATGCATAGTAAACAAAATTTTAAAATTTTAATTCCAACATTGTTTGTGAAAGCCCAACAAAGTTTAATGTGGCAAAATAAATATATAAATACTCGAACCTGAAAACTTGTGTGGCAGCTGTGGCTCCCTGTTTTCATTTGATTATCATTGTACACTTGGCGGCTTAGTTGTAACACTGCGCTACAACTAACCCCGCTGTGTAAAACATATTTTAAGCCTAGCTAACAGTTGCTAGGAGTTGCTGACATGTTTCAAAACTGTGCTATGTTTAAGCCCACAAGACGGCGATTAAGGTAATATAAAGTAAGATTTGATGACGTACACACCCAGCTCAGAAACCGGAAAAAAACGTACGATGAAAAAAATTACTTGCATGGTGTCAAAACACTCTTTGTCCATTATCTTCATGAAATCTTATCAAAACTTTCCAAAGATTTGCGGGAGACCGTCTTCTGGCAGCGAGAGAAAAAGAGCCGAAACACAACCGGCTTGATCCTGACTAACTTTGTAAACGGTCCGTGTTACATTTAACCCCGCGTTAGGTTGTGCCCCGCGCTCCCCTACACAAAAAAAGAAGACCCTCTATAGTTTATAATCATGTATTGATTTTATTTATATGACCATAAATGACGGAGTATTTTAAGTCTATGTTGCTGCTATGTGAAAAAAAAACCAGCAAAACGCGCGGGCGCGTTCTTGGTCCCCAGAGGGTTAACCAACAAGGGAAAAACAGAAGGGGAAAAAAATCATGGATCATCCAGGTAATGACACACAGTATTAAGAATCAAGGGTATGTAAACTTTTGAATGGGGTCATTTGTATAAATTCAGCTTTTTGTATCGTCAGGACGGTACTAAATTAAAAATTAACATGCATTTTGTATGATCCCTCTTATTTTGTTAAAATTATTTACATATTCACAGTTTATGCAAGGGGTATGTAAACTTTTGAGCACACTTGTATTCATCTGCTCAGCAACTCTACGATTTCTCAAACTGGGATCTGCTACAAATGACCATACACTCTAAACAATGCTGGGTTGTTTTAACCCAAATTTGGGTCAAATATGGACAAACCCAAATGTTGGGTTAAAAATGTAATATCAAATTTTAACCCAACTTCAACTTTCACTTTCAACTGTAATTTTCAGTAAATTGTTTATACGATCTAATTAGTCGAGGCCAGACAAAATGGAGATCCATGTTATTGACAAAAAAAGCTGTCTCCTGGCTGTTTCCATCCAATTGGCCTTGGTGTGTGTAATGACGTCATCCCTAAAAAAGTTTTGCTGTATCGTTAAAAAAATCTGCTCTCAAGTCGTTTCCATACATCATTTTGCTTATATCGCAAATTATAGCGTATCTTTTGCATCCCAGTTTCCCAAATATTTGTAAAATGCAGAGAATGAGAACTGAAATTTGCCATGAAGTTTACTATTTTCACGAATAATATACCTATTACTAAATTAGGAAATACTAGGAAATCAGAAGACCATGGTGAAGTGGGACAGCTATTCTGTCAGGACTGCGTGTAACTGTCTTTATGTGATGAAGCCCATGAGTTTTGGATACAAGGCAGCTCATTTTTGCCTGTATGCAAAAGTTTAGGATCACGCATGTGGTTTCCATCCCAGAACTCCCAGACTTACACCACTACTGACCCAAAAGCACAAGAAAAGTGCTCAAAGTCATATAAATAAGCCACAAATGTTTTGGGATTCTGTTCTGTGGAGCGATGAAACAAAACTGGAACTTTTCGGCCCTATGGATCAGCGGTATGTCTGGAGGAAGTAGAATGAAGCATATGCTGAAATGAACACTGTCTACAGTTCAGCATGATGGCGCTCAGTGATGACACTGATGACACTTTACATCCTCTGGCACTGGAAACCTGCAGTGTGTGGAAGGCAAGATGGATTCATTAAAGTATCAGGAAATCCTAGTGAGGAAGCTGAAGCTTGGACCTTCCAACAGGACAATGATCCCAAGCTTACCTCAAGTTCCACCAAGGCTTGGTTGCAGAAGAAGTCCTGGAAGATTCTACAGTGGCTTCACAGTCACCTGACTTGAACCCATAGGACATCTCTGGGGGGATTTGAAGAAGACGGTTGCAGTACACAAACCCAAGAATATTACTGAACTGGAGGCCATTGCTCATGAGGAATGGGCTAAGATTCCTCAGAAACGCTGCCAGAAGCTGGTGTCTGGTTAAACATCTCGTTTTCAGCAGGTCATGACAGCATAAGGGTGTTCTAATAAAGATGCTTGCCATGATGGGGTTGAATAATTTTGAGACTGCAGAAGTCATTAAAAGTTGCATTTTCAGTTGACTTTGGGGAAGCCACTAAAAACACATGTTGTGTTGAGCTATGTCAATTACTTTAGTTTGATTTGCTTATTGCAAACAGCTGAAAGTCTGTACATTTTGCCAATAAAACTGATTTGCAATATTTAAATAATCTTGATTACAACTGTAGTTACTTAATATTACTTAATATTACTAATTACTTATTTTTGTAATTATTACCCTAATTTAAAATATCAACGTAAAATATAGTGTAACCAAAGTATTTTAAAATTTGTAAATAAAACAAAAATATTGGAGTAGGCCTATGTCTTAAAAGAAAATGTTATTTGTCAGTCTTGCAATACTATCAGTCTTTCTACTTAATGTCATATTTAGTTAAATGTGTTACGTGCAGTTTCTTTCTAATTATTTGTGTAATTTAATAGCAATTTCTAAGTGAAACCTGTTTCAAAATAAATCATACACTAATTATTATTATTTATTTTTTTGTGTGTACTCAGAAAGTATGTGATTTCGGATGCAGTCAAACTTGTTCCAGCCTAGGCCTACCTTATCAAAATCTAAATGAATCTTTTTGGTGAACTTAATAAAACATACTGGTGTGATGATTTATCCTATCAAAATAATCAGTGAATGATTTAGAGGATATTTGATTAAAGGAATCAATAGATTTTGGCCACTGCGAAGAATGAAAATTGCCATTACTATAGTGCATGTACTCCAGCTAACAATGCCAAAATGAGGTTTAGGAAAGTTGTAAATGTCATTGTCCCTCTAAATGAACGCAAACAGCTGTAGTGTCAGCTGCACCTGCTCTGTATTATTCGGAGAGCTGAATATGGGTTTGTTTACAGATGGTGATATGATGCATATGGCGTATCACAGTTTACTGCCTCATTTCTGTCCCCTCTTTCACTCGGTCTTTTGTTCTCATTATGGTAATACCTCTCATTAGTGTGACTTATGGGTATTGAGCAAGCTCTTTGCAATTACAGCAGTGTCTCTGAAATTAATTTGAGAGCTGGGGCCCATGACCTGGACACTACCGGCCTCCCATTTCAATGAACTGGTTATATTGTTAATGGTCATCTAAGCTTCATCCTTTCTTGTGGGTCAATGGAGCAACAGAGTATAAATAATATCTGTTTACAAAGCCGCATAAAAACACGCATTTTCGCATAAGTTTTGATGTATCATTAAAAAAATCTGCTCTCAAGTCGTTTCCATACATCATTTTGAGTATTTCGCAAATCATGGCGTATCTTTTGCATCCTAATTTCCCAAATATTTGTAAAATGCAGAGAATGAGAACTGAAATTTCTCACTGTTGCTTACCATTTTCACAAATAAAATGCCTATTACTAAAAATCAGAAGAAATCAGAAGATCATGGTGAAGTGGGACAGCTATTCTGTCAGGACTGCGTGTAACTGTCTTTATGTGATGAAGCCCATGAGTTTTGGATACAAGGCAGCTCATTTTTGCCTGTATGCAAAAGTTTAGGATCACGCATGTGGTTTCCATGCCAGAACTCCCAGACGTACACCACTGCTGACCCAAAAGCACAAGAAAAGTGCTCAAAGTCATATAAATAAGCCACAAATGTTTTGGGATTCTGTTTTGTGGAGCGATGAAACAAAACTGGACATTTTCGGCCCTATGGATCAGCGGTATGTCTGGAGGAAGCAGAATGAAGCATATGCTGAAATGAACACTGTCTACAGTTCAGCATGATGGCGCTCAGTGATGACACTGGAAACCTGCAGCGTGTGGAAGGAAAGATGGATTCATTAAAGTATCAGGAAATCCTAGGAGGAAATCGTCATGCTATCAGTGAGGAAGCTGAAGCTTGGGCATCATTGGATTTGTAAATATTTGTTTAAAATATTTTCTGAAAAAATTGAGTGGTGCTCATGCCAGATTCACTGCTGTAAGTTTGCTAATGGAGAAGTTAAGCCGCAAGTTTAAAAAAAAAAAAGAAAAAAAGTTAGGAACCACTGGAAATAACAGGACACAAGCACAGAGATGAGCGGTGAATGGGGATTTATTAACAATAGAGCAATGTGTAACAGTTGCACAGTCCAGAGACAGTCCACAATAGACAGGAGACTCAGGCACAGGATTGAGCATCCCAGGAACCAGCAGTCAGTGCAGTCTCAGGCTGGGCAGGACAGGACTCGAACACACACACACACACACACACACACACACACACACACACACACACACACACACACACACACACACACACACACACACACACACACTCAACACAACAGGGGAGAAACAAGACAAGAACAAAACCACAAAAACATCAGATAAGTACAAGGCAGGGCAAACACTGTAGGTAAGTGACTGAAAAACTAAACCTTTACGTATAAGAGAAGAGAACTAACAAAACACTAAAGTAAATAACTAAAGTAAAACAAGTCCACAACAGGAGAAAGCTAGGTATTAGAATAAATTAAAGAGAAAAACAAAGAAACAGCAACTAACTCTATAAATCTGAGAGACAGAACCAAACAAAAACTTAGAATTACTCAAGTAAAACAAGAAAACTAAAGAAGGCTAAATAATAAAAGGAAGTTATAGTCTAAGATAACCCCAAAGCAAAAACTGCAAGGATACAAGAAGCTACACAGCAAGAACTCCAGTGTTAAATTAATTCTCCTGTGAGTTTATATGGCTCCAGACTCAAGAGTGTTAAAGTTAATGAGCTAATTAAGTGATTCATTGAGTGATGATTGACCATTATTGAAGACACCTGATGTTAACAAGCAGAATCCCCAAAATGTTAAGACACCATTATGGTGATCAGTGTTTGATTTAGTTGGGCTCGTGACCCTTAAAACTGTTAGCATTATATTTTGTTTGGCTGTTGTATCTGAGTTATAACTGCCAGATGATCAAAGAGAAAAGGTGATCTGATGGTGTTGGTTATGTTTTGACATAATCATCACTTGACCTGCATCACAAAACTCACAAATCTACATAAAGTAACTAAACATACTTTATCTATTTTATTTGTCCATTGGTATTGTTGATAAATTGAGGAACATTTATGTTGCATAAAAAATGAGTTAACACATCAGCATCAACCTCAACATGTTTATTGAGCTCATAAATCACAGAGGTAACGTGAATCTTGTCTGGATGTTACAGGGACAGATGAACACATGTGTGTGTGTGTGTGTGTTTATCTGGTGGAGAGTGGCTCGTGAAGGCTTTGAGTGAGTATACTACAGAAATGAATTTAAACAATCTATTTAAATCTTAAGTTGTAGTTTATTTTAATTATTGTAATTTCACACAGAGTTATTACAGCACTTTTCTGATTCTTGATTTCTGTGTGTTTGCTGCAGAGCTTTTGTGGTGGAGCAGAGGATGCAAGGCAGGGGGACGGTGGCATTTGTGGGGGGAAAAAGGAAAAACTAAAATAAAAAGTAAGATAATTTTGTTACTTGTAATACAGTAATACAGGACGCAATAACCTCAGGCATGAAGGCACGGCTCACCTCTGGCCGTGAAGAAAATAGAGCACCAGCTCGTTTTCAGCTTGTCTACTACGCTTCCCCCACGGGAGTGTGTGCTGTTGAGACGAGTCTCACAGGTTCTGTACAGGCTCTCTGCATGAGGTGATGAGGCAGACGGTGCACTCAGGCAAGGATAACCTCGATGTCCCTTTCCCATCCGTGATCTGATCCCAGTCTGACTGCAGCAATGATGGACGGCAGAGACAGGTGAAGGTGGGAACGCTGGTCAGCTGATTCATCAGAATAAAGCTGAAGAACGAGAACCGCTGTGTTGAGATGGCAGTGGGATGTGGGGTTCAACGGTCACCGCGATTTTGCCAAGTAAGACATGTTCCTGGATCAACATATTTTGTTGTTCCTCCTGTCCCACAATTTAGTCCTTACCCAATCCCTCCCCCTAAACCTAACCCTACCCATAACTTTTCCCTAAAATCAGAGGGTAATGAAAGGTGAATAACACTGATGTTTAAGTACTTCACCCTGGTTCTAAGCCTAAACTTGACATAAACTGTAAACTTGTCCCTCAAATCTGATTGGTTGATTGGAAAGTTGATCCAGGAACATGTGGTACTTGGTGGAATCACGTTCACCGGGGTTCACCGCCTGTAAATATGTGATTGTTAGAATAAATAAAGCTTTGTTTCGTGTGTTGTTGACTTGTATATGTATATATATATATTTATTTATTGTGATGGTTACTTTTTTAAATCTTTTACTCATTTATTCATGCTGCTTGTTGTTGTCAGTAAATAAAATATAATTTCATTAAATAATGCATTAATTCATTGCTTGACTGAAAATTGAGATGTGTTCACTGCAATTATAGTGTAGTCATCCATAGCTATGTCATATGACAAAACAAATTACATTTTGCTTGTTTTACTAAAATATATATTTATTTCAGTAAAAAAAAAGGTTATATTAAGTATTGGTCAGCATTTATCATTATTATTGTGCATAAGTGTTGGGGTGGGCTAGCAATGCAATTCATTTTGGGGTAATCTTAATTTTTAAGGAGTGATGCTTACACTTTCCCAGAATAAAATCAACAGTTGTCTCCAAAGGCGAGATCTTCGCACAGCTGCTCGTCTCCTTTTACGGACATTACAAACGCTGAGGAAAACTGTTCTACGTAGGGCTGTCGAGTTACTGGTGTTATGAGGTGCACCTGTCGCTCATATCATTTTGTTATTGTTATTGTTATCAGGGAAAGATACCATGGTTGTGTCTTTCAACAATGAACAATCATAATGACATACAAAAAACAGAAAACAGAAATAGCATGGGTTTACATACATCATAAAATAAGATTATATACACAGGGAACAAAAAGCACAATGGCGAGGTTAAATATCTTTGAATAATACATAATACATAAAGAAAATGCATTTTTTGTTTGCTATTAATAAGCCTGAGGGATAAAACGAGAGTAAAACGAGAGATTTAAGCGACTTTTGCTTGTGGGCGAACATTTTTGCATATAAAAAGAAGAAATTTAACAACATATTCAAGAGATGACGATTTGGGGGTTTCGTAATAAAAAAGAATATATTTAAGGATAAAACTGTGGGTTAAAAATATAAGAATTTAAATCAACCCATAATTTGTTGGTAATACTACAATCACAAAATAAATGGGCAGCTGTTTCTTCAAGACCACAAAATGAGCAAGTTTCGTTAATATCGAGATATTTACAGATAGATGAATGAAACCTGTCGCTCATATCTTTGAAGTTGTCGCGCTTGTGATAACCATAGACAGTAAAAGAAATGGACAGAGCGACCCCGTTGATTTTAACGGAGAAGACTGAAGCCCGATTATTGCACTTCCTGTCTGATGTCTGAGCGACTGCGCAGGCTCAAACTGAGCTTGATGACAGTCTGACAGTTGTAAATCTTATAGTAGCTGTGCCAAGACAAATCTGAATCACCTAATTCCTCAAAAACTTTGTTGAAATATTTTGTCCCATTGCTTTTATGGACTCTCTATTTATGGGCTCCTACCTTGACTTTGTGCCTCCATGTCCCCCCGATTGCCTCATAGACAGTAAAAGATTGCCTGCGAGCTTCTCCTCCTGTCTATACGGTAATGTCTCTATTGTGCGACAGAAAGTCCCGTGGTTATGACGCAATCTTTAGCCTATTTTAAAAAAAACTGCTTCTACGGGGCCATAACGTAAGATACAATGGAGACTTTTATACATTGTCGTGTTTTTCTAGAAATAAATCATGGACAAATGGAGTCTTTAAACGCCTCAGATGTAAAGTTATTCGCTGTCAAAGTGACGCCAAAATGAATGGGAGTCAATGGGATGCTAACAGCAGGTGATGGTCTGCTACAATGGCGGCTCCCGCGAGGCTTCAACTTCCGGCAGATGGATTACCCCCTTGGTGATAACGTCGTACGTCACATGATAACGTCAACATGGCGGATGATGTGCGGCTCGCATTCACACTTAACGAGATCAGGCTATAAAGTGCCTACTCTTTTAGCGCTCGTCAAGTAAGTACTTATGAAACTCAGTGAGTATGTACGGTGACCGGGAGGGGACATGTTCGGTTCACTTATTTTTGTCGTGGCCACAACATATAAACTCGTGGGAACGTGATATTAAGTCGTGCGAACGTGATAATATCTCGTGGGAACGTCATAGTAAGTCGTGGGAACTTGATTATAAGTCGTGGCCACGCGATCATATGTTGAGGTGAACGATATATTTTTCTCGCGGCCACGACTTCATATTTTGAGAGAACGACATCTATTTGTCGTGGCCACGAGTTATGTTGAGGGAGCCACAGCGGCCAATACTGTACTGTAACCGTACCATAGCATAGACTGGGCTACAGCAGAGATGGAGATAATAGAAGATATAACATTTTACTTTAAATTAGGAATGTCATATAAAGATATAGGGCGGTCTTTGGCATTAAGACATGGGTACGTTATAAGTGAAAGTGAATTCTTATTGAATGGGCTTTTTTGTCGCACGTTTTGCACTGGCATGAAGTGGGTTTGACGTTGGACGTTCGATATTCGCATAT
This sequence comes from Rhinichthys klamathensis goyatoka, assembly GCF_029890125.1. Lineage (NCBI taxonomy): Eukaryota > Metazoa > Chordata > Actinopteri > Cypriniformes > Leuciscidae > Rhinichthys > Rhinichthys klamathensis. Next base: position 676,161 of record NW_026607023.1, read on the forward strand.
TTAGGGACCGTCTCAAAATTACATGCGACATTGGCATAAACGTTTCTAACTTCAATAGCATTTGAAGACAATGACTTACAGTCATAAAACCAACTGTACATTGTTCACCCAGGTCTCATATACAGGTGCTGGTCAACGAATTAGAATTATTTTAAATAGTGCAATCATGAAATTCTTTGAATGCATTTTTTGTGCAGAAAGCAAATCAGGTGTTCACCGCACCTGTCCTACTCGTTAGACTAATCACAGAACTCGTTATCTGGAAAAAAATTTGCTCAGCTGAGCTTTCCAAAAGGCCCATTTAGGCCATTTAACTGTGACACTGTTGTTTTATTGAATTAGAATAATGGTGAAAGCGTTTCATTGAATTAGAATAAATGCTCAAATTTTTGTTTTCTGTGAAGAGTGTTCACTGTGCAGTATAAAGTCAGGGTTGAGTAGAATTTCTAAGTTGTAAAATCAATCATGGGTAAGCAGCGCGACCTCTCAACCGGAATAGTGGCTCAAATTCAAGCCCTTCGCCAACAAGGCTTGACCCAAACTAAAATTGCTGAGCAGCTCGGCATCAGCCAGTCTTCCGTCTGCAAAGCTCTCAAGAAAAACTGCAGCAAGCGCACCAACTGTTCCGGCGTCCGAAAAACTTCTGCTCGCGACAACAAGCAGCTGAGAAAGATCGCAGTCAGCAACCGGTTCAAGTCCACTTCCGAGCTCACCGACTTGTGGAACAAGCAGACCGGCGCTGACGTCTCCAGATCAACCACTTACCGTCCTCTGCGCGAACTCGGCTTCAAATCTCGCGTTCCAGCAGTAAAACCGATGCTGAACAAGAAACAAATGGTGAAACGGCTGAAGTGGGCCAAAGAACACGGCGAGTGGACTGCTGAAGACTGGCAGAAAGTGGTCTTCAGTGACGAATCACGCTTCTGCATCTCCTTCGGTGACCAAGGTCCTCGTGTCTGGCGTCGTGGTGGCGAAACCTACAACCACGAGTGCGTGAAAAGATCCGTCAAGTTTCCCCAGAGCGTTATGGTCTGGGGATGCATGTCCGCTCGAGGTGTAGGGAAACTCTGCTTCCTCAAGAAGACTGTCAATGCTGCCGTATATCAAGATGTTCTGGAAACGTTCCTGATTCCGACTGTTGAGGAACAGTTCGGCGAAGAAGACTTCATATTTCAACAGGATCTTGCACCGGCTCATGCGGCAAAGTCGACCAAAGATTGGTTCACTAAAAAACAGCTTGAAGTTTTGGCATGGCCGGCCAACTCGCCTGACCTCAATGTCATTGAAAGCCTTTGGGCCATCGTCAAGCGGAAAATTCGCGACAGAAAGCCTACTACGCTGGACCAACTGAAGCAGAACATCGCCACTGCCTGGGAAGCTGTGAGTGCGGAAACTTGCGACAAGCTGGTCAAATCGATGCCGCGGAGACTTCAGGCAGTCATACAAGCCAAAGGGGCAGCCACAAAATACTGAGAAAGTGATGATTGTAATTATAATAAAAATTATTGCAATTCAATGAAACGCTTTCACCATTATTCTAATTCAATAAAACAACAGTGTCACAGTTAAATGGCCTAAATGGGCCTTTTGGAAAGCTCAGCTGAGCAAATTTTTTTCCAGATAACGAGTTCTGTGATTAGTCTAACGAGTAGGACAGGTGCGGTGAACACCTGATTTGCTTTCTGCACAAAAAATGCATTCAAAGAATTTCATGATTGCACTATTTAAAATAATTCTAATTCGTTGACCAGCACCTGTATGTTGCACACCTTTTAGATTTTTGATATTTATGACAATAAACTGCTAAATCATGTGCAAATAATGCTATGTATTTCACTACTGTATGGGATCATATACAAAATATATTACAAGATTTAAAGCTCAATAGCATTTGAAGACAATGACTTGCAGTCATAAAAAAAACTGTACATTGTTCACCCAGGTATCATGTATGATGCACACCTTTAATATTTTTTATATTTAATATTTTTTATATTTATGACAATAAACTGTTAAATCATATGCAAATATCGCTATGTATTTCACTACTGTATGGGATCATACACAAAATATGACAATATTTAAAGCTCAATAGCATTTGAAGACAATGACTTACAGTCATAAAACCAACTGTACATTGCTCATCTAGGTGTCAGGTATGTGACTAGTGAAATACATAGCAATATTTACATATGATTTAACAGTTTATTGTCATAAATATTAAAAAAATATATAAAAAAAGGTGTGCATCATACATGAGACCTGGGTGACCAATGTACGGGTTTATGACTGTAAGTCATTGTCTTAAAATGCTATTGAAGTTAGAAACGTTTATGCCAATGTCGCATGTAATTTTGAGACGGTCCCTAAATATGCGAATATCAATCGTCCAACGTCTAACCAACTTCATGCCAGTGCAAACGTGCGACAAAAAAGCCCATTCAATTTAAGAATGCGCTTCAGGTGTCTTTCACTTATAACGTACCCATGTCTTAATTCCAAAGACCGCACTATATCTTTATATGACATTCCTAATTTAAAGTAAAATGTTATATCTTCTATCATCTCCATCTCTGCTGTAGCCCAGTCTATGATATGGTACGGTTACAGTACAGTATTGGCCGCTGTGGCTCCCTCAACATAACTCGTGGCCACGACAAATAGATGTCGTTCTCTCAAAATATGAAGTCGTGGCCACGAGAAAAATATATCGTTCCCTCAACATATGATCTCGAGGCTACGACTTTGCATCGTGTGGCCACGACGATGTCGTTACCTCAACAAAATGATCTCGTGGCCACGACTTATAATCACGTTCCCACGACTTAATATGACGTTCCCACGAGATATTATCACGTTCCCACGAGTTTATATGTTGTGGCCACGACAAAAATAAGCGAACCGAACATGTCCCCTCCCGGTCACCGTAAGTATGCGGTTTGGGATGCAGCCCAAGCCATGTGCTCAAGCACAAAACAAACACGGAAACATTAAACAAAGATACAAGAGACAAAGCTGACAGGACAGAACCCTGACAATTTCAACTACCTAACCCTAAGAAATAGTATAATTTACACGTAGGTTTTGAATAATTTTCAGAATTTCTTTCTTTGCTTTCTTTAGCTTTACATTTACTACAGTATCATACCAATTGCATAGACCAAAGGTTTTTTAACTGGGGGCCACAAAACAATTGGGTTCTGCAGAAGATTTAAAAAAAAAAAATGTTTATGGCTAATAAAGTGAACATGTTCAGATAATGATTAATTATTACATTAAATATTTCTGGGGATTGTAAGAAGTTTATGAGCCAGATTTACCAACAGCTTTCTCCAGCGCAAACCTTCTTTTGGCATTAAAAATCTACTGTCAGGATTTACTAAAGACACATAGTGGAAAATTAGCACTGAAAAGTCATGGACACAGTTATTTTTGTGGTGGACCTTAGTGCACATATATTTGTAGGAGTTTCTTTGGAAGCTTGTTTCCGCCACAGAATGAAAAATAAAAAAGTTGATTGCGACTTTTTATCTCGCAATTCTGACTTTTTATCTCTGAATGGCGAGATATAAAGTCAGAATTGCGTGATATAAAGTCAGAATTGCGTGATATAAAGTCAGAATTGCGTGATATAAAGTCAGAATTGATTGATATAAAGTCGCAATTGCATGTTATAAAGTCAGAAATGCATGATATAAAGTCGAAATTGCGTGATATAAAGTCAGAATTGCGTGATATAAAGTCAGAATTGCGTGATATAAAGTCAGAATTGCGAGATATAAAGTCAGAATTGATTGAAATAAAGTCGCAATTGCAGGTTATAAAGTCAGAATTGATAGATATAAAGTCGCAATTGCGTGTTATAAAGTCAGAAATGCATGATATAAAGTCGAAATTGCGTGTTGTAAAGTCAGAATTGTGAGATATAAACTATTCTGAGGGAAAACTATTCTTTTTTTCCTTAGAATTGGCCTGATAACTCGCAATTGCGAGTTTATGTCTCACAATTCTGAGAAAGTTGTCAAAATTGCGAGATGTAAACTCGCAATTGTGAGAAAAAAAGTCTCAATTCTGTATTTTTTTCTCGCAATTGCGACTTTATTTCTCATAATTGCGACTTTATATCTCACAATTGCGACTTTATTTCTCACAATTCTGACTTCATATCTCGCAATTGTGAGATAAAAAGTCGCAATTATTTTTTTATTCAGTGGCGGAAACAAGCTTCCATAAGTTTCCCCTTTAGACCGCTTCAATATTTATGGGAGGAGAGGATTTAAATGAATCATGCAAGGTGATTTACTAAGGTTTGTACTAGTCAATTTACTGGTATTTGCACCATTATTTAAAACCCAAAAGGACGCTAATTTGCCCTCTCGGTAGATTACAGAAATGATCCGGCTGGATCTGTGTTCTTTAATTTGCGAGTCGTCAGTAGATCACACGATGAACTTTCCACTCCCATCGGCACTTTTTGGGGAATTTGCCCTGTTTAGTAAATATGGCCCTATTTTTCTAGCAGACACTAATAGTATTAGTGGAAAGAAAAATGCACTCTGTCAACTTAATGCTAGTGCTGCCGCGATTAGTCGACTTAGTCGACGTAATCGACCATGCAAATTAGTCGACGCCAATTTTTTTAGTCGACGTGTCGTTTTACTATTGACCGCATATTTATTTTTGGTCTCCCGTCTCAAACGGCTCACTGTAATTCACCTCCACACACCAGTCTGTGCGATGTGCGCGCCCTGCTGGTTAATCTGCCATCCTCTTCCTTCCCCCTCCCCCGCCTTCACTGCTTTGATATGAAAAATTGCGGAGGCAGGTGACGGTGCTTTCACACTGGGCTCGTTTGCTGTGGTCCGAGCCCGCGCGCGATTGTTCCCGGCGCCCCCGCAGCGTTGGTCTGGTTTCACACTCAACTTACCGGTAATTCTACCGAACCCTGGTGTGTTTGCGTGCATCTTACGCAATCGCAAACGTACACGGCGCATGATAGAAAACAGAACGCGGGTCAATATATATATATATATATATATATATATATATATATATATATATATATATATATATATATATATATATATATATATATTAATTAATTCTGTGCTATTATGCGCAGCTGAGTGAACAACACAGGTGCGTGTGTCGCATAAGGTGGCCTTCTGCTGCTTGCAAATTGACTCTTTTGAGGAGACACTTTTCCAAATGTGTTGCCCTGATTCCACGGGCTAAGCGCGAATACACTGCAGACTCGCTCTCGCTCGTATCCAAGGTAAATCATCAACACTATCATCCCTTACAAGTGTTTTATTTAACTAAATACATAATCAGCTAAAACGCGCACCCGAGTCCGTGTTGCTTTCACATTCACGCGAACCGCGGCACGGGCCCGGCATGCACGCAAGTGTAAACGCGAGCTGCATATCTGCGTGCCTGCCTGCTTCAGCGCGATTCATTATAAGGCAGAGCTAAGCGTAGTAGGCTAGTCCAGACTCTTTCAATTCAATTCCAATTTATTTGTATAGCGCTTTTCACAATACATATTGTTTCAAAGCAGCTTTACCTAAAATGCATGAGTGCATCTACTTTAGCCTACAATTCACAGTGATGTTATCAGTTATGCATTTCAGAAATGTACATATAAAAATGTACAGTAAGCTAATGTATTAATTTAAGGCAGAACAAAGAGCTAATTTAAGTAATGAATACATGCATGTTTGTTAATAGAGGATTAGATTAGGACTCTGACTAATGGTATAGCCTAATGGAAATGCAGATACTTATGCTTAGATTGTTAATACATAATGTTTTTTCAACAGGTGACATTTTATATTTTGGCCCTTCAGTTCAAAATAAAATGGACACAACGAAATGACAAACAATGTTTTTTTTTTAATTAGTCGTTTAGATTAGTCGACTAATCGAAAAATTAGTCGAAAGATTAGTCGTTAGAAAATTAGTCGTTAGTGGCAGCACTACTTAATGCAAAGTAAATATTTTCCTGAAAATATGTTGATCATTTGTTTTGCCATTAGTACAATGACAACATAAAAGTTCATTATTTAGTCTTTATCTCTCATAATATTTTTCTAACACGGTTTAAATAGGTCTTTTAGGAAGAGGGTCCCAGGGGTCGCCATCATCATATTAGGGGGTACTTAGGGGGTATCAAAAAGTTTGAAAACCCCTTGAGACTACTGATCAGTTGACCAAATAGGGTTTTATTGAAATAAGGAATTATGTTATTTTTTGTCGGACTTTACGGAAACACAATTATGTTCGCGCAATAAATTACACCCTGTGACTGGAAGGAAACAGTTTCATTAAAGGAGCTCAGAGGGGATAAACCACTTTAAAATGTAATTTACTGAATTCTCACATCACCGTGCAGAGGCAGTGAACTGCATCAGAATCAATTTCCAAGTTTTGACTCACTGAGGCAAATGAGTCTCTAGTGCAAAGCTCATTTCAGATTGTAAATGAATCCAGCATGGAGGAAAGTTTTGTGCCGAACTCCAAGACAAACATGGAGGTTGGGGAAAAGTAGGCCATTATCATAACTGAGCACCAGATGGTATAGACATAAATCAAACCACTTAAATAGGAATGTAAATAGAGACAAGAATGAATCACAAGGGCGACACGCAAAGGCCAACAGAAAATAGAGTTGATTTGTGTATAGGTACCAGGCTATCGCTCACCATAAATACAGCATGAACCAAAGTATACTACTGGTACTATAATTGGAAGTCCAAAGAAATCTTACTGGTAGGTAGGTAGGTTGGAAACGGTCTGGAAATCTTAAACAGATTTGTGGATTAAATGTTAGAATTCTTGATCAAGAATCTCGGGAACTGTAAACTTAAATAAACTCAAATTGTCCGATGTAAAGGTGTAATTGTGAAAACAAAGTCACGTTATGAGAGACAACGCTTACGTCAAGTGATACTGTGACATTAAGTCACAATTTATTAAAGACTAAAATATTCGGTAACACTTTATTATAACTGCATGCTATGAATCATTAGTTAAGCATTAGTAAATAATGAATGCATCATTTATAAAGCATTAATAGACATTAATAAGTGGTTAATAAATACAGCTATAAATGCTTTATTCTTGATTTATAAGCAAATTTATAATGTGTTTAATACTTGTATTTTCATACTTTATTAATGATACATTTATCATTTCTAAATTAATTACATTATTTACAAACCAGTTATTTAGGAGTTGTCAGTGGTTCATAAGGTCGTTTAGAAAGTGTAAGTAAATGATTAATAAACTATTTAAATGTACATTTATACATCTTATTATTTACTAGTTACTCAGTGTGTTAATAAATGCTGTGTTAACATGTATTCCTACTGTAATTTATGATTAATTCAGGTAGTTACAAAGCATTTAAACGATTTTAGTGAGATCATCTAAAGTGAGGAATATGTATGCTTCATAAAGCTTTTATAAAGGAGATTTGAAACAGAAAAATGAAACACAACACAGAGTGATACAGAACATAGACATATTTATTTCAAGATGCAAAAAATGAAACTGTACAACTGGTAACTTGATATAATGAAAATTAAACCTCTGCAATGTCATAGAAAAATACATTCCTGTACACCTCCAGAAAACATAACTGTGCAGGAAAATGAAACTAAGCCTCTGCAATCTGATATAAAAATACTTTTCTGTAAAGTTTAAACATCTTTTTTTTCTTTTTCTTTTTTTAAAAACTTACTTATCCCAAACTTTTGAATGGTAGTGTATCATGATTTTCACAAAAAAAAGTAAAATAAGTAAAAATAAATTAATTAACACCACTCACTCACACACATTTTCACACAAAAAAAAACATAGCATGAACCCAATTCGGACAGGATTTTACCTAAGTAATTTTACCACAGGAAATATAATATTAATGGCCAATTCGAACGGGATGAGAAGTCTCAGTAAAACCAGCAGAAGTGGGAGGTGTAACTCGATTTACACACCGCCGTCACTCCTGTCGTCATTTGCTTTCTAATATCACGTGCGCAAACACATATAATCTATATAACCAATGCTATCTCACGACCAATTCGTACGAATTCGTACGAGTGATTAAAAGGTGGCTAATTCGTACTAATTCATACGACCTCACTCGTACGAATTTGTACGATTTGTCTAAACCCATGTGATGGGTAGGTTTAGGGGCGGGGTGGGGGGTAGGTCATTCGTACGAATTTGGTAACTCGTAAAATATGTACGAACTAGCAAAAATCGTACGAATTTGTACGAGTGAGGTCGTATGAATTAGTACGAATTAGCCACCTCGTAAAATTCGTACGAATTGCATTGAGATCAGGCTGATATAACCTATATATAACAGTTAGTTCCGGTCTAACGATTTATTAATTAAATTCTGATTGGATTTTGTTGGTAATAGGCACTTACCTAAAGCTAAAATAAGTTCAAGTGCTTTAGATCTTCCTTTTGATCTGAATGGTTCTGTATGTGGAAAACACTTGAGTTTTGCCACAGATTTGTCTAGAACCTCTAGAACACAACTGAATGCTTTTTCAAGCGCCTCCATGCTTGAAAAACCACGGAAAACTACTTTTAATCAGGAAATGATGGAATATTTACGTACATATTTACAGCTTGTCTATTTAGACTGGATTAGCATAACCTGAGGACATTTTTCTGGACCTTTTTCCAGAAGGTAAAAGTCACCGTAATCTTCACTGGCGTTGTCCGTAATGATAACTGAGATGGCACATTCAGACGGGACTAAAATCAATGAGAAGCTCTGGCAATAATTACTTTACCCCTCCTCTCCATGTTAAACTAATCCTGTCCGAAAAGGGCTTTAGTTTGAATAATCTGTTTTCATCAAGGGGACCAAAAAATGTCCCCACAAGGACAAGTATTTTGGATATTGTAAATCCATAAAATAGAGTTTACCAGGACCACACACACACACAACACTATTTATTCTCTGCATATATCCTCTTGCTTCCTAATGTAGTTGTCTAATAAACCTGGCATTAATCACGAATATTGTTAGCACTTAGAACATTAACAAATTGCTTCTGTTCTTCTTTTGTGAGTCACTTTGTGTATAAATCATGTTATGCCATGGAGCAGTTACATATTCTGTGTCTAAGAACATTTGAATCATTAAGTTTGCTAGAGTACTGTGTGTCTGCTAAAACATCCAGTTCTCATCCACTCATCCGAGAAGTTTCTTCTGTCGACAGCTGAAGCGAAGGAGTGCTGAAATATCTTTCAAGTTCAGTTTCTTCTGACTTATTCTTAGCATAGCAAAAATATGTTTTAGTAAAGGGGACATTCAGTTTGATGCATATTTTAGCAGACTGTAATTACACTGTTGTATTTACCATGTTTAATTTTAATCGACTGACACAGGCATCAACACAGCAACTCTAATATCGCATGGTTTGAAATGAGGCTTCATACGCTGTCAGTTGTACAGCAGGAGGTTTGAGCTTTCCTTTGCAACTCTGCAGAAAGCTTATCTAAATCGATGGATATCTTCTACTTTAAAGTCTGAGAACAGAACAAGTACCACTGTCCGATTGAAGCACTATATCCTAAATGTTTTTTAAAACTGCCCTGGCAGGAATAGAAGAACATTGTGTATGCTAAATATCCACTAGGGTCCGGTGAGTATAACATTAATCTTTGCTTTTGGCAATAAGTCTTAAAGCAAAAGCACCACTTGGGAGCATTTAACATTCAGTGTGCTTTATGTCATGGTTGTGGTTTGTCTCTATAGGACCTTGTACAGTCCCAGCATGTGGCATTGGCTCAATTTACATGTTTTATGTAATCAAATCACTGAAATTGTTACCACGCTATTAATTAAGGATACGTGTTCGTACAAAAACATGGTAAACGGCAGCTCAACCAACGTGCAGAAGGCATGAAGGAGCTTTCGTTTACCATATTTGATGTGCTGTATATGCATGTGCATTGATAAATGTTTTTGCCTATATGTAAACAATGGCTAAATCAAATCTGATCATCATATACACTCACCTAAAGGATTATTAGGAACACCACACTAATACTGTGTTTGACCCCCTTTCGCCTTCAGAACTGCCTTAATTCTACGTGGCATTGATTCAACAATGTGCTGAAAGCATTCTTTAGAAATGTTGGCCCATATTGATAGGATAGCATCTTGCAGTTGATGGAGATTTGTGGGATGCACATCCAGGGCACGAAGCTCCCGTTCCACCACATCCCAAAGATGCTCTATTGGGTTGAGATCTGGTGACTGTGGGGGCCATTTTAGTACAGTGAACTCATTGTCATGTTCAAGAAACCAATTTGAAATGATTCGAGCTTTATGACATGGTGCATTATCCTGCTGGAAGTAGCCATCATAGGATGGGTACATGGTGGCCATAAAGGGATGGACATGGTCAGAAACAATGCTCAGGTAGGCCGTGGCATTTAAACGATGCCCAATTGGCACTAAGGGGCCTAAAGTGTGCCAAGAAAACATCCCCCACACCATTACACCACCACCACCAGCCTGCACAGTGGTAACAAGGCATGATGGATCCATGTTCTCATTCTGTTTACGCCAAATTCTGACTCTACCATCTGAATGTCTCAACAGAAATCGAGACTCATCAGACCAGGCAACATTGTAGCCTCTTTTTCCTATTTGTAGTGGAGATGAGTGGTACCCGGTGGGGTCTTCTGCTGTTGTAGCCCATCCGCCTCAAGGTTGTGCGTGTTGTGGCTTCACAAATGCTTTGCTGCATACCTCGGTTGTAACGAGTGGTTATTTCTGTCAAAGTTGATCTTCTATCAGCTTGAATCAGTCGGCCCATTCTCCTCTGACCTCTAGCATCAACAAGGCATTTTCGGCCACAGGACTGCCGCATACTGGATGTTTTTCCCTTTTCACACCATTCTTTGTAAACCCTAGAAATGGTTGTGCGTGAAAATCCCAGTAGCTGAGCAGATTGTGAAATACTCAGACTGGCCCGTCTGGCACCAATAACCATGCCACACTCAAAATTGCTTAAATCACCTTTCTTTCCCATTCTGACATTCAGTTTGGAGTTCAGGAGATTGTCTTGACCAGGACCACACCCCTAAATGCATTGAAGCAACTGCCATGTGATTGGTTGATTAGATAATTGCATTAATGATAAATTGAACAGGTGTTCCTAATAATCCTTTAGGTGAGTGTACAGTAACAAATGACCTCATCTCTTCAGAAGATTCGGATTAAACTGCTCGATTCATATGATTATCGTATTTTCTGGAATATAAATTCTGTTTTGTATCATCTGACACATACTGCAACTTATTCCAATAAGCCACTTATATAATGCAATGAGAGAGGTACGTGAGCCCAAGTTCATTTATACAGCGCATTTCCCATATGCCGGTAGTTTCAATTTTACTTTAAATGAATTTGTTTAGGCTTGGCGTTTATAATAAATGTTGTTTAATGAATGCCATATGCCACTAATTTATGCTTGTTTTATACTTATATTGTTCATTCCTGTTCTGAATATCAGTAAAAGTAAACGATTTGTTGTGGAGTGAGGGGAACTAAAATACAGTGTTTGTAATGTTTGTAAAAGCTTTATTTACTGATGTATTACATTATTTTTGAACATAATAATTAAATGCGATTTATACTCCGATGCATGCCAGGGCTCTGTCTTGTTTCATTGTGTTTTTGTTGATGTTTATGTTTTTTTTTTTGCATATTCAGGTTTTATCCATGTAGCGTTGCGGTGGGTGGTAAACGGTTCACAAGTACCAAATCGTATAGTGGTAAATAAATAACAAGCTGACTACGCCACCCCTCTTCAGAGAGAGGGGAAATAACTACCCAATGTAAATAGGGCACACAGGTTCGTTACCATGGAGGGCAAAGAGACGTGGATATCAGTACAAAAGTTAATTTATTAAGTTCACATCAATAGGTAAAACTTTCTGGTCACTGTAAGGGCAGAATGTCACACACACATGACTCGTACCACACTGTTCATCCACACACACGATAAACAAGAAAATAAAATACAATAAATAATTATTAAGATGGCTGAGGCTCACCCGTAGTGGGGTAGGCTAGCTAAGTATCTAATTCAAAAGCCACACGCACACACACGCCCAGTGAGGTATAAGTAGTTACAAGCGGCAAACCACACTAAGTGCTTGAAGTACCACCACCAGAAGGCAAGAAAAGCTAGCCTCCCAACCCGGGGTCCATCAGCCTAAAATAAACAAAAACAAGATTAATAAACACACTAAACAAATGATACTAGACACAACTAATAACAAAATTCAGAGTGGTTGGTGATACCAAACACTCACCACAAAGGAACACTAACTTGTAGACAAAACAAGTTCACAAATCACAGGGCAACAACGTTGCAACTTAACACACACATTTCACAATAATCAACATCCAAACTAACCAAAAACAAAGTAAAGAAACTTAACACACAGGCAGCCAATGATAAGATGACTGAAGGGCGAGCCCACGTACACAACTTCGGCACCTGCAGCGGTGAACAGATCGATGGTTGTAGCGGTGAAGACATACAACAGAAACAGTAACAGCAGCAAGACAGCAGCGCAGTCTAAATGGATTTTATGCAGAAAACGATCAGCCCAACGTCCACATTAAGACGGAGCATCTTCAAAGGAATCAATATCCTGCTAAAAACATCAGACATCAGTTGATTAGCTCAGTTAAATAGTAGTTGAAACTTTAAAAGAATAACTTTACATACCAGTTGATCATCACGGAATTGTATAAGCGTATGGTTGCTCACAGCAGCGTACACATAAAATAACCCAACTGGAAGGAAGAGCACGTAGGTTACCGCAAGCTGCACAAGTCTACATTACAAACATTTACCTATAGCCTACCTGGGGGAACGGAACAGCCTGCACATCACCGCGGCGCTGCCAACCAAACACGGCCAGCATTGAATGGCGGCGCGCCTGCAACAAGGGGCAGAGCTAACAATGACGCATGACCAGGTGGCATAAACAGTCTTTAAATAGGCCAGGGACAGCGGCCGATAGGCTGCCACATCTATCACTCATGTGACAGCCACAAATAACAAGGCGGGGTCTAACCCGCTCTGCCACATCCAGATGGGTTTTTGAAAGTCTGGACAGCAAAAAAACACAAAATGAAAACACAGTGGGCATAAACAAGTCGTGTCCGAATCCACTTTTGCTAGTTTATTGACGGGGAAAATGGTCGGCGCACCCGGCGCATGGTCTAAAAGGGTTGTCCCCATTCTCTTAATGAGTAAAGGGTGTGTTTTGGGCGTAACGTGCAATAAACCAATCAGAGTCTCATCTCCCATTCCCTTTAAAAGCCAGTTGTGCTCGCGTCATGGCGGATTCGCTATTTACATGGAGAAATTTGCAAGCTGAAAGACTGAATGCGTCTCCAGAGAGCAAACGGATCTGCTCGCGCACAAGGTTAAAGCGAGCAAGCGGACCATCTACGGGACAAAGTGTACGCGAGTCGTGGACCCGCCTATAGGCGCACATTACTAACACACTCTTTAAATAACAAAAAAATATTGCGCCATCGACAGCTTTGAGTTGCCTCAAAATAGCAACGCGCCAACAATATGCCTCAACAAACCTCGTTTTCAGACCAGCAGCCCATGGGCACACAAAAGGGCGCAAATGCATTTGCTATTTTAACAGCATGGCGCAGGACGTAAAAATGATAACTGCGTCGGGCTGAAACTAGCAAAAAACACTTGCGTCGTGCCTGGTTCTGCATTGCGCCCAGTGTATGATAGGGTTTTCATCTCAGAATTTTTTTTAAACACAGAATTTGTTCATTTAGTTCCCTTGTTAATAACTCTGTGTGTATAAACTCTGTTCTGTTCAGTTCAGTCCCTTGTCAGTTCTCGTCTTTGAGTTAAGTGGTGTTAGCAAGTTTGTTACCTTGTATTGATTAAAAGTATCTCAATTGATTATCTCCATCATGCACCTCCTTAACACTTGCAAATGCCATTTTTTTCTCTCAAACTGCAACTTTGTCCATGGTGTGACTTGTTCTCCAGGAAATACTCTACTTTTACGATGTCTTTTTGAAGCTTCAATAGATGGCCAAAAATATTCACTTTTTTAGGTTTGTAAATGATGACAGAATTTTCATTTTGGGTGAACTATTGGCACCAGATTTTCTTCCTTCTGATTTAACATAACGTTGAGTCCCTGATGAAAAGCCGTCACGCGGCATGATGCTCCCTCCAACAAACACCACTGTAGATATGCTGTTTTAAGGTTTGTGAGCATCGTTAGATTTGCAGCATGGCTTTGAATTTTGCTAAAAAGCAGCTGGGTGACTGTTGCTGGGTTACCGGTCATTGACAAAGATCAGGCATGCCTACACATTCGTCTATTGTGTAATAATACCATGTATTGTGCCACACTCCCATACACATCATTATAACATAGAACTGTTGATGTCTGGTTCATCTTTACCCAACTTTATCCTGTCTACATACTCCATATACCGCTTGTTTAAAGCCTTTTTGTAGAATATATGTTTCTCTTATAGGGACAATGATTTATATGTAGTGTTTGGGTGGGATGTAACTTCTAATGTAATGATACAAACAGTAACCAGCGACACTATTCTTTTAGTCTTCATTTTCACAGATATCATTTAGATTTTGTTAGTCTGAATAATAATGATCCTGCACTTTTTATTTTATTCTGGAAAACACCCATTTTAATCATTCACAGTTAGGGGGAATAATTTTTTATTTTTTTTATCTCTGTAAACAGCCCTTGCACCACGGGGACTGAATACTAAAATTATATAATTTAAGAACATTTTTATCATAATAAATGTATGAACATAATAAATAATTTAAGCTTTGGTGCTTGGAAATGTATTAAAATGAGTTAATTAGTTGATGGGACTTCCATAGGCCTGGTTTCACAGACAGGGCTTAGATTAAGCCAGGATTAAGGCTTAGTTTAATTAGGACAGTAAGTAGCTTTTATAAACGTGCCTTAGGAAAAAAACAAAACATTACTGGTGTGCAGCTTGAGACAAAACGATTTTTAATGATTAAGCAAAGTTATGGAAAGTTTTGTAGTTGTGGTCTTCAGAACAAATAAATGGAGATAATATTCACACATTATCAATTACTGGGATTGAGTCATTTCAAATACACTCGACTGCTAGACAGACAAACTATAAATGAGCA
Organism: Rhinichthys klamathensis goyatoka; assembly: GCF_029890125.1. Classification (NCBI taxonomy): domain Eukaryota; kingdom Metazoa; phylum Chordata; class Actinopteri; order Cypriniformes; family Leuciscidae; genus Rhinichthys; species Rhinichthys klamathensis. The sequence continues at coordinate 691,403 of NW_026607023.1, forward strand.
TTAAATGATAATATGCGCTGTGCAGCATTACACTGTGTATAATCACTAACTGTATGCAATCTGCATATCTTAAACATCCTCTAAAGTGTCTGGCATCCAAAACAACAAATATATGGATTACATGAACATATGAAACATCTCTGCAGAGCACAGGCGGAGCTGTCAGCAGCAAATGTCATAACTGACCGTCAGAAACCGCTATCTTTCTTTCATAATTGATTTATTGACTTCTTTGTTTCATAATTGATGACCTTTGGAACACAGACAGCATTTGAACTGAATTGAATCAATAATGACTCTATTGTGTTCTGCTTTGTAGGCGAATCAAATTCATTTTGTAACTAAAAGACATTGCTACATCAATACATCTTTGAAGTGAATTGAATCAACATTCAGCTGACTTGAGCAGGATAATAACAATACTGTGTCTTCTGTAGAGCTGCTTTATAGCTGAGTTGAATTTGATTCATTACTGATGAGCTTTGAAACATTGACTGTTACTGAACTAAACGGAGCTGGAAATGACAGTTGTCTTCTAAAAAAGTCATTTAATTATTGCTGAATTTTGCAACAGTTATTTTCCTGTTTATTTCGGTGAAGCTGCTTTGATACGATCTGAATTGTATAAAGCTCTATACAAATTAATTTGACTCGACTTGACTTAAGTCATTTTTCACAAGTGAATACAAGTCATGTATTTAGTTTTTGGTATCATACTTTAAAATTGTAACATACTTTCCTAAATCTCAGGATGAAAACACGATGAACAGGTGGGATACCATCCATTGAGCTTTTCATATTGATATATTAAAGTGACAAAGTGAGTATAAAACAAGTAAAATTCGTACACAAACAACCGCGATATATATGAATCGGTTCATTTAACCGGTGTGAGTTGATGAATGTTTATATGTGAATAAAGGCCTAAATTCAATCTGTTCATCATATAAAGCGATCGAGTCTCTTCAGGAAAATTCACACTAAACCGCTCAATTTATATGGATTCGTTTTACGATATCTTTATTAACTCTTTGAAGTGTCAAAGTTGCGTAGCTGTCAATGGAGGGACAGAAAGCTCTCAGATTTTATTCGAAATATCTTCATTTGTGTTCTGAAGATGAACGAAAGCCTTACGGGTTTGAAACAACATCAGGGTGAGAAATTAATGACAGAATTTAAATTTTTGGGCGAACTATTCCTTTAAATAAAGAAAAATTAACACAATGACAGCGAAAACAGGATAAAGTCAGCAAACTCTTTCAAACTAATTATCTTAAATCAGTAACTGCACAATGTATGCATGCAGCAAAGCATGCTGGGAGCTGGCAATTCCTTAACAGTCAGCAACTTTGTTCAATGAAAATGTTTCTCCGGACGACTCTTTTGAGACAAAGTTTCTGGGAATTTTGCTGGTCGGAGAATCTGTGACTAAACATAAATAAACCATATGCTAGATCAAATGGAATTGCTTTTTTAAGTGAGGATTTTGAACTGCAACAGAGAGCCAGTTTCAGTCCGCTCAGAACGATTTTCTGCTTCCTCTTCAAAATGAACCACAGAAAGGAACTGTTTATTGCACATTTACCCATTTCATGTTTATTTATCTAACTGCCAGAGCCTCTAGAGGGCTGGAACAAAATCACAGCGACTTATTCAATCTCATTAGGCTGATAGGCCAAAGACAATAAAGAGACGTGATCGCTGAGCAAATAGTTGCCCAACAGCAATTTCTGAACCTCTGATGTGTGTGTGTGTGTGTGTGTGTGTGTGGATACTCTCCTATTATGCACGGTACACATCGTACGATTTTGTTCCAGACGAAAGATGACCAATCATGGGGGTTTCTGTGGTCGTGGCTCCTAAACGGTGCTTCTACATCATACGGTGGCCGTCGTCGCGGTCTTGCGACCAAAGATAGCCAGCGATAATTGTCTGACAGGAAATATCGCATGATCATCTCACAGTGTGTTTGCTGCTACGACCTACAGCTACTGACTAGCCAACGCTATCTCACGACCAATTCGTACGAATTCGTACGAGTGAGTAAAAGGTGGCTAATTCGTACGATTTGTCTAAACCCCAGTGATGGGTGGGTTTAGGGGCGGGGTTAGGGCTAGGTCATTCGTACGAATTCATACGAATTAGGCAACTCGTAAAACGATTTAGTACAAAACGTGTGAGGCCGTATGAATTCGTACGAATTGCCGTGAGATCGGGTTGGACTAGCCAATAAAATGCAACATGAAACGGCGTATTGAACCTGACACTAAAACTTAAAACTAACCTCAAGCTCCCTTTGCAAGATTGGCATGCTAGCCTCTTTTCCCTAGCCATGACCGCGTCCATACTCTCCTCTTTCAATTCCTCCTCTTTTTTTCAGCGCAGATAAAAACCACAATTGCCAAAGTGCGATTCATCTTGTTTACCACTAGCACATGCTGATGACGTTTGATTCTTCGCTAACACTTTACTTGAAGGGGTGTGCATAAGACTGACATGACACTGTCATAATCATGACATGACATGTCATGAATATGAAGGAGGTTTTATGCATGTTTATGACAACTGTCATTAAGTGTCATTCGCTCAATTATGACATTTTTAATGCAAATATGACATTGTTTAAGATGTCTTTGTTATGACAACTTGACATAAACCAATACATCATAACCTGTCAGTGTCTTGGTCATGACAACTTGACATTACCAAGACAACATAAATTGTCATAAATATGTCACAAACATGACATAGCAGATTAATTATCAAACTTAAGAAACCACTTAGCTTTATGGGTTAACATTACATTAAACGACTTTTCATCTCTAAATGTGCTTGGTTTTGACATTGGCTGTCATGGGGGCATTATAACATGTTAATGACAAATTCAATTTGTACCACTGTAGTCGAGGTGAAGAAAAATATTCATGACAGTTATAATGGCCTCACGACAGCCAATGTCAAAACCAACCACATGACAGTTTAATGTAATGTTAACCCATAAAGCTAAGTGGTTTCTTAAGTTTGATAATTAATCTGCTATGTCATGTTTATGACATATTTATGACAGGTTGTGGAATCTTAGTAATGTCAAGTTGTCATTTCAAAAAATGTCATTTTACATTAAAAATGTCATAATTGAGCGAATGACACTTAATGACAGTTGTCATAAACATGCATAAAACCTCCTTCATATTCATGACACGTGTCATCATGTCATGATTATGAAGGTGTCATGTCAGTCTTATGCACACCCCTTCAAGTAAAGTGTTACCGATTCGTACTATCTTGTGTCGTAGCCTACGTCATCATCATAAAGCCTACATGTCGTACCCAAGTTTATTAGATCCGTGTCGCACAGTGTGATTTGTAATGATCTTATGGGATTGCTGAAATCTGCCATTAGAATGACCATTGCTGGTCAACAAAAATGGTTTTGAGTGGAAATCCATGCTGGTCTAAGCTGTTTTCAGCAGAGTCGAGTCTACACGTGGCTTCTGCTACATAATGAATGAGTTCTCTTTAAGGTTGTGAGTGCATGTGTGTGTGTGTGTGTGCGTGCGCACAAGCAAGACTTGTGTATCACACCACCACAGGGAGGTCTACCTCCAGAACTTCCCCTCTGGGTCAAAAGTGAATTTTCATCTCATTATAATTCAGAAATGCTTGCACCTGCCGTAACACTAAAAATGAGAAAGGTGGAAGACTCACCAAGTTTGTTACATTCAGCATTTTAAAACTGTATTTATTGTTCTAATTATATTACAACATGCTGACTCCATCATAACACTCTACTGAAAGAAACATGCAAATGAGAAAATATTTTTAATACAGGTGAAACTCGAAAAATTTGAGTATCGTGCAACAGTTCATATTTCAGTAATTCAAATTAAAAGGTGAAACTAATATATTTAGTATATATAACTTTTGTATATGAGTGTATGAGATTTTGAATTTGTGGTTTTCATAAGCTGTAAGCCATAATCATCAAAATTATAACTTTTGCACGATAATATAATATTTCGAGTTTCACCTGTATATTTGGGTATAGACAAACATGCCTAAAAGTCTTTTTTTATACAGTATCTGTCAAATGTTTGAAAACATTAATTTTTTCCTGTTTTTGAAATAAGTCTCTTCTGCTCACCAAGACTGCATTTATTTGATCGAAATTACAGTAAAAAAAGTAAATTATGAAATATTATTACAAATTAGAATAACTGTTTTTGTATTTTAATATATCTTAAAATTTATTTTTTTCATTTAAAGCTGAATTTTCAGCATCATTACTTCAGTCTTCAGTGTCACATAATCCTTCAGAAATCAATCTAATATGATGATTTGCTGCTCAAGAAACATTTATTATTTTTATCAATGTTGAAAACAGTTTTTGCTCCTAACATTTTTGTGGAAACAATGACACCATTCCAACATTTATGGTAAAATATATATAAAAAGAGAAATGAATCATTTTATTATTCAAGGATGGATTAAATTGATAGCCAAAATGTATGTCCAAAAGTGACAGAGAAATAGTTTATAATGTTACAAAAGATTTATATTTAATAAATGCTTTAATAAATGTAATAAATGCAAAAGTTCATTGAACTTCCTATTCATAAAATAATCCAGAAAAAGTGTCCCCATTTCCACAAAAATATTAAGCAGCAAAACTGTTTTCAACATTGATAGTAATTATCAGAAATGTTTTTAAGCAGTAAATCATCATATTAGAATGATTTCTGGAGGATCACGTGACACTGAAGACTGGAGTAATGATGCTGAAAATTCAGTTTTGATCACAGGAATAAACTGCATTTTAAAATAGATTTAAATAGAAATCAGTTATTTTAATTTTGAATAAAATTGCTGTGTAGTCACATATATGTTAAAGCTGGGGCAGAAACTCTTCAGAATGAGCCCTTGGTCAGGTTAATGTGGGATGTGAAATGACATGAAATGGAAGTTGCGATAGTGTTTTCTTAACTATTTTGTATATTGAACAAAAAAAGGGGGTGTGACTTGATTTTTTCCGTGGGGAATTGATTGGATGGTTGTGTATGCAAGAGAGAGGGGAAGTTATATTGATTAAAGATTACAAGGGCGTATGAATAAAAATAAAAAAAGATGTGCACACAAGGGCAGAAGTTTGATTTTGACTTAAAAGTAGTCAAAAGAACAAAGAACGCCATCACTGAACGGTCTTGCGAGTCTCGGCGACTCATTGAAATGCTTTTGATTGGCCACTGCATTCATGTGCTCAACTGACACGTCTGTGTTTGGCTTTAAAAACAAGAGAAAGAAAAGACGTATCTTTGATGCTAAAGATCTAAATGTAATGCTGTAATAGACACTTTTCATTCGTTTTCTCATTTCAAAATGTCTGATTTTCAAAATGATTGCTAGGGAAGATTCAGGTATTGGTAAGGACATGTCCCTATATAGCATCCCTATAAATGCAACGCTCTTGTGTGCATTGATAAAACAATTATAATAAACACTGCAATATTTAAAAAAAGAAGTTTTCCATATTGATTTCATGGTGACTTTAAAAGTCCTATGCAAATTGCAGCAGTGCCTACAGCTTTGTCTGAATTCACTCATTACTCATTTATGAAAGTTTATTCATTACATTGAATAGAAGGATACACAGTGTCCACAAACCATATATATCAACTTCACAGTGCATCGTCATCTGACTCCCTGCTCTGGTGTTGTATGGTAATTGTGAAGCTTATTAAATTTGTGAGTGAGAATATGCACGATCACCTGCAGGCTGATGATTCACGCTGATTTTGCAGCTCATTCTTGTTAAGATTAACAGCTCTCTGCTGCAGCTAGCTTGCATTAATTCATCTTGTGCATTTTATGATTTGCTGTTCATTCTGAAATTGTGGGAGCATTAGCAGATCCGAGGATGAGAATTTGCAACAATATATATTTAAACTGATGCTGTGTCATTGCCCACAGTTCCTTTTAAGTTCCCAAACTGTACTTACCTCTTTGTATGGGACTTCAAGAGTGTCTATAATAAAAATAAAAAAACGTTTGTATACATGTAAGAGAACAGAACTTAATTCAATTATTCAAATATACACTCACCGGCCACTTTATTAGGTACACCTGTCCAACTGCTCGTTAACACTTAATTTCTAAGCAGCCAATCACATGGCGGCAACTCAGTGCATTTAGGCATGTAGACATGGTCAAGACAATCTCCTGCAGTTCAAACCAAGCATCAGTATGGGGAAGAAAGTTGATTTGAGTGACTTTGAACGTGGCATGATTGTTGGTGCCAGAAGGGCTGGTCTGAGTATTTCAGAAACTGCTAATCTACTGGGATTTTCACGCACAACCATCTCTAGGGTTTACAGAGAATGGTCCGAAAAAGAAAAAACATCCAGTGAGCGGCAGTTCTGTGGGCGGAAATGCCTTGTTGATGCCAGAGGTCAGAGGAGAATGGCCAGACTGGTTCGAGCTGATAGAAGGGCAACAGTGACTGAAATAACCACTCGTTACAACCGAGGTATGCAGCAAAGCATTTGTGAAGCCACAACACGCACAACCTTGAGGCGGATGGGCTACAACAGCAGAAGACTCCACCGGGTACCACTCATCTCCACTACAAATAGGAAAAAGAGGCTACAATTTGCAAGAGCTCACCAAAATTGAACAGTTGAACACTGGAAAAATGTTGCCTGGTCTGATGAGTCTCGATTTCTGTTGAGACATTCAGATGTTAGAGTCAGAATTTGGCGTAAACAGAATGAGAACATGGAACCATCATGCCTTGTTACCACTGTGCAGGCTGGTGGTGGTGGTGTAATGGTGTGGGGGATGTTTTCCTGGCACACTTTAGGCCCCTTAGTGCCAATTGGGCATCGTTTAAATGCCACGGCCTACCTGAGCATTGTTTCTGACCATGTCCATCCCTTTATGGCCACCATGTACCCATCCTCTGATGGCTACTTCCACCATGTCACAAAGCTCTAATCATTTCAAATTGGTTTCTTGAACATGACAATGAGTTCACTGTACTAAAATGGCCTCCACAGTCACCAGATCTCAACCCAATAGAGCATCTTTGGGATGTGGTGGAACGGGAGATTCGCATCATGGATGTGCAGCCGACAAATCTGCGGCAACTGTGTGATGCCATCATGTCAATATGGACCAAACTCCCTGAGGAATGCTTCCAGCACCTTGTTGAATCTATGCCACGAAGAATTGAGGCAGTTCTGAAGGCAAAAGGGGGTCCAACCCGTTACTAGCATGGGGTACCTAATAAAGTGGCCGGTGAGTGTATATTTTTCAAGGTGATTTTTTTTTTTTTTTACAAATATCATAAATTATTATATTTTTGTGGAGATGTAGGCCTACCATATGGAATTTTACAATTTGAACATATATATATATATATACAGGATATATAGGCAGGATTAGTTTAAAAAAATGATATATATATACACTCACCTAAAGGATTATTAGGAACACCATACTAATACTGTATTTGACCCCCTTTCGCCTTCAGAACTGCCTTAGAAATGTTGGCCCATATTGATAGGATAGCATCTTGCAGTTGATGGAGATTTGTGGGATGCACATCCAGGGCACGAAGCTCCCGTTCCACCACAACCCAAAGATGCTCTATTGGGTTGAGATCTGGTGACTGTGGGGGCCATTTTAGTACAGTAAACTCATTTTCATGTTCAAGAAACCAATTTGAAATGATTCAAGCTTTGTGACATGGTGCATTATCCTGCTGGAAGTAGCCATCAGAGGATGGGTACATGGTGGCCATAAAGGGATGGACATGGTCAGAAACAATGCTCAGGTAGGCCGTGGCATTTAAACGATGCCCGATTGGCACTAAGGGGCCTAAAGTGTGCCAAGAAAACACCCCCCACACCATTAAACCACCACCACCAGCCTGCACAGTGGTAACAAGGCATGATGGATCCATGTTCTCATTCTGTTTACGCCAAATTCTGACTCTACCATTTGAATGTCTCAACAGAAATCGAGACTCATCAGACAAGGCAACATTTTTCCAGTCTTCAACTGCCATGTGATTGGTTGATTAGATAATTGCATTAATGAGAAATTGATCAGGTGTTCCTAATAATCCTTTAGGTGAGTGTGTATATATATATATATATAGTGCATAAACATTTTCAAATATTAATAAAACATTTTAAGATATAATGATAAAAGTGTATGCCAAAAAAATGATTTTCAATTAAGTTGATTTTATAATTGAATTGTAGTGTTATGATAACATGTTAATTGGATCACTCTGACATTCTTGACTTTATGTAATTCATTATATTTATTATTAACAGTCATTATTAGTCATATGTATAGTCTGGATTGAATGTTTTATTATGCATTTCATTTGAAAATGTCATTTTTAAATGAAAACTTATTGCTTATGTGGCATTAGATTAACATCATGCACAGAAAACACAATCACACTGTAAAAATGATTTGTTGGTTTAACTTAAAGTAACCTGGTTGCCTTAAACATTTGAGTTCATTTAAACCCAAAATTTGAGTTGATACAAAGAAAGAGATTAGTTTATTCAACAGAAACTCAAAATGTTGTTATCTGAACAACATTTGTGAACCTAAGCTGATTTGACAAAAGATTTGTGAAAAGGTCTTTTCCAGAGCAGCGACAGACAACACTCAGTCAATGCACTGATTTACACTGAATGACAGAGACACAAACATCATGCAGTTATTTCGTTCTACTAAATAATGACGGAGACGCTAATTGTGACATAGAGTAAAGGGATTTGTGGTTTTTGAAGTCACTTTGAATCATAGAAGTGGAAAAATGATAGATTCATATTCTGTTTGTTATAATTTTATAATATAGATGTGACGGTGGCTGTTTCAGAGGAACGAAAGTGGGATGCAGATGCAGCAAACATTTATTCAAACAAATTTAATAAAAGTAAATCCAGGCAAAACTGATAAATGCAGACGACGGAAAACCGAACTGACAACAAGCGCACACATAACATCCATAGAAGGACAACACCAGACAAAGAACATGAGAAACACTTGGGTATATATACACTCAGGGGGAGATCGGCAACACACCTGGGAACAATCAACTAATCAACAGGAAAAACTACCAAGGACTACAAAACATGTCACAGAACAGGAAATAACATCAGTCCACACAAGACAAGGGGAATCATGACAATAGAGCAGATTAAACATATTGCCAATCTAGACAACTACAGTAATACAAGGTTTGCCTATATTCTAAATGAATGTTAATGAATATGATCTGGTTAGTTATTATAGAAAATTATTTGAAATGGAGTCAATATTCAGGGATTGACTTGAACCTGTTGCCTACCCTAATATACAAACAATATATGAAATGTTTTTTTTTAATCAGACACACACACACACACCACTGGTCAAAAGTTTGGAATAATAAAAAAAAATCAAGTCTTTTGAAAGAAGTCTCTCTCCAAGGTTATCAAAAAGACTACTATTGTGAAATATTATTACAATTTATGTATAAATTAATATAAAATGTCATTTATTATCATTACTCCAGTCTTCAGTGTCACATGATCCTTCAGAAATCATTCTGATACGATGATTTGCAGCTAATTTATCATTATATTGCTATCCAGTTATTATATATAAACAATATTTCTGCTGCTTAATGTGTTTTTGTTTATTAGAATGAAGGTTCGTGTGACATTGAAGAAAGGAGTACTGGCTGCTGAATTTCAATTGTGATAATATTTCACAATAAATTTGATCAAGTAAATGCAGTCTTGTGAGCACGTTTATGTAACTCATTGCAAATATCAGACAATTCTGGTGGTATTAGTTAAATTTGTTCCTCGTTCCTTTTGCATTGAAGTGTATCTTAAAAAAAAGGGGGGAAAAAACGAAACAACTAATTTCCAATCATGCTGGTATTATGAGGTATCATATTAATCAGAGAAATTGCTTTTCATCTCTAAAGCGTGTCTCACAAGGGTAACGTCTTGACCCAGCCATCTGTGATCTTGTGTCAGCTCATGTCTGACTTTCTCACAGGCACAAGTCCAATAGCGTACAGCTGTGACCATGTCATTCAGCGGTTTGTTATGATCGGCACTGCGCACTGCAGACAGGGTGTCTCATCAACTTAATCTCATTAATATTCATAAGAGGACAGCGATATCCATTCATCCCCGTCTACGATGCCATATTCCACAGGAACGTCTTATAAAGCCCCGGAATGACAAGCAGAAAGAGGAAAAACGACTTCGTTCATACTTGAAGTTTGATGAACATTAGAGCTGTCAGTGCTGTCCTCCGAATGTCCTTGGGTTTCCACGTGTGCGACAGTGTTTATGTGCTCCTTCGGAGTGAATAATGCGCGTTTGAAGCAGATTTCATTCCTTGACAAGTCAACAGAGTATTTCATGCTCTTTCGTGGCAGGGGGGGTTTTGGGGCACGGGGGGTGGGATTGGTTCGCTGGTTTGTTTTCCCTGGGTGCTCAGGACAGGATAGAAGTGCATGAGATGAATTAAGAAGCCAGTGGAAGAATCTCCCAATGGACTCCCTACACCCATTTAAACGCTGCAGGAGCGAGTCTGGGAGAGCACATCGGCAGTGTTTTATTCTTAGCTTGTGCGTTTTTAAGTGCTGTTCCCCAGTAAGCGCAAACAAGGCACAAGAGGAGCATGCTATGAAGAACAATGACGTTGACGGGAGTAAACAGGGCCTAAATGAATAACACAAGGGGTTGGAGTCAAGACTTTTTCAGTGCAACCAAGTCAAAAATGCATAGAAAGTCATAAGTGCTGTTGCTTATTCACAAGGTTAGAGATTTCAAGGATGAACGCCGCCTCAAATCATGCAGCTAAAGGCCCTGTGATATAATCATGGTGAAGTTCTTTTTCGTTCTTCACTGAATACCCTGATATACTTCAAAGTAAATCAAAAAATGAGAGGCTTTAAGATGAATATGTACATTTGAGCTGCGCTTTCCCCCCAATAACGAAATAAAACACATGGCAAATAGGAGAGTGGTGAGAAGCTTTTAAGAAAACATCTGATCATAGCTCTGCAATTCGTCTCTCCAGTCAAAACAAGTCACGCCACATTTATTTATATAGCGCTTTATACAATAGATTGCTTTAAAGCCAGCAGTTCACAGTATTAAGAGTCAGCTTAGCGAAATATTGTGGGCAAAAAAACATTGTCCAGTTTAGAAATGTACGGTATGAAGCACTGCTCACAGTCAAAGTCCATTTCAAACCAAGCAGCTTGCTGTTGGTAAATACCGCATGGCCATCTTGAACTCTTTGCGAAATCAGCATTTGGAAACATTTCCCTGTCATGCAAAATTCCCAGTCGCGTGGATTCCTATTTGAATTACGCCTGCGAAAATTCACCAAACAACCTAAAATGTGACTGTGTAAGCTTGTTTCAGCCACAGAATAAAACATTTTAAAAAATAATTGCGACTTTTTATCTCTTTTACATTTCGAAATTATGACTTAATTTCTCAGATTTGCGAGATATAAAGTCATAATTGTGTGATAAAGTCTGAAGTCGGAGAGATAAACTCGCAATTCTGACTTTATATCACGCAATTCTGACTTTATATCAGGCAATTCTGACTTTATATCACGCAATTCTGACTTTATATCAGGCAATTCTGACTTTATATCACGCAATTCTGACTTTATATCAGGCAATTCTGACCTTTATATATCAAGCAATTCTGACTTTATATCTGGCAATTCTGACTTTATATCACGCAATTCTGACTTTATATCACGCAATTCTGACTTTATATCAAGCAATTCTGACTTTATATCACGCAATTCTGACATTATATCACGCAATTCTGACTTTATATCAAGCAATTCTGACTTTATATCACTCAGTTCTGACTTTATATCAAGCAATTCTGACTTTATATCAAGCAATTCTGACTTTATATCACGCAATTCTGACTTTATATCAAGCAATTCTGACTTAATTTCAAGCAATTCTGACTTTATATCACTCAATTCTGACCTTATATCAAGCAATTCTGACTTTATATCAAGCAATTCTGACTTTATATCAAGCAATTCTGACTTTTTATCACGCAATTCTGACTTTATATCACGCAATTCTGACTTTATATCTGGCAATTCTGACTTTATATCACGCAATTCTGACTTTATATCAAGCAATTCTGACTTTATATCACGCAATTCTGACATTATATCACGCAATTCTGACTTTATATCAAGCAATTCTGACTTTATATCACTCAGTTCTGACTTTATATCAAGCAATTCTGACTTTATATCAAGCAATTCTGACTTTATATCACGCAATTCTGACTTTATATCAAGCAATTCTGACTTTATATCACGCAATTCTGACTTTATATCACTCAATTCTGACTTTATATCAAGCAATTCTGACTTTATATCACACAATTCTGACTTTATATCACGCAATTCTGACTTTATATCACGCAATTCTGAATTTATATTACGCAATTGCGACTTTATAACACGCAATTGTGACTTTATAACACGCAATTGTGACTTTATAACACGCAATTGTGACCTTATAACACACAATTCTGAGATAAAAAGTCAGAATTGCGAGATAAAAAGTCGCAATTACCTTTTTTGTTTTTTATTCTGTGGCGGAAACAATCTTCCATATGTGACCGCACCTTTAAGCATGAAAAAAAAAAAACTTTGTCAGTGTCACTTTCAATTGGAATTACAACCCAATCGCTACTATAAAGCAATTCTCCAGTGTGTTTATGTTTTTACTTGCGTCTGACCTCGACGGACTACACACAAAAAAATTAACCAGAGAAGATTTTAACGTCAAAGAGCCCCAGAGCACACCTGCCTATTACGTTATCACTGCAGACCAGGTTTGAAGGTAAAACGAACTTCGTTTTGGCCTATAATTTTAATCGAAATGACATCACTCTGTCTCTGATTAGGTGCCTGTAATCAAGCGCACGACAAAGGAGATACAATAGGAGACTTTAATTCAAAACTTAAGGAAATATACAACCACATATCACTTGTCATCACATATCACAACAGTAACCATAGCAACAAATGAGTGGCGGGTAACAGGGACCAATCAAAATACAAACAGAAAGTCTAGACAAGAACAGAAACGTAACACACACTAGTATAGGTTTATCGTGGCCATTAGGGTCACGCTATGTCACAATGCTTCATATCCATCAATAGAGATGGTACAATCGCAAAAACATGGAGAAAAAAACAGGTTAGCGAAAATGCACAACTGTTTTACCACGACTCACGACATTTTAACAACACCTCAGCAATAACACAGCAACACCTTGGTAACCACCCATAAGCTCTTTATCATGCAGAGAGCTTTGCATGTGCAAGCACCATGCATAGCACCATGCAAATTTATTCAGAAAATGTAAAAACCTTGTTGAGTTTTGCATACGAATGAACATTCTTGAAAGAATGAAGTAATCTGAACTGAAACTGAACCAACATTATTCTGATCACATGCTAGCAACAAGTTTTTACAACAACGTTCCCTCAGGGAAAACTGCTGAGGTCTTTTCGATACGATGACAGCAAAGTCAACACAGAGAAAACAAGACAGAGACAAGAGCTTTTCACCTCTCCTGACCCCTCATGCACAACATTATTATATATTCAAATGAATATAAATTCTCCAATTGGAAATGTATTTAGAATTTATAGTACATAACATTATTGCACACAACATTATTGCACACTATTACACATTTAAATTACTTTTTGTCGAGAAAAAGGGCTTTAACACAAATAAATGTGTTCACATGACAGAATTATATATATAGACAGAACACTATATAGCGTCCGTGTTTGTGGCATTGCTCCTGTTAAAGCACCATTTCTCTGTAATAATCAAAGGTGCATTAAATCTTTTTTATTCATTTTATTAAATTGTAGGCTATATTAAATTATTTTATTTCTATTGGTAAGAATTAGACACGTTACAGTACCTCTCAAACATCATTCATCATTATTTGTGTAACTTTGTCTAATATGTTTTCTTGATTACACATCTTGATTTGATGTTTCTTTTATTTTATAACAAGTTAACATGTATTCATTTTGTTCTGAAGATGAAAAGTCCAATTGCATTATGTACGCTAAAAATGTTTTCAACTAAGCGTTCATGCTGCCGTAAAATTTTAAGTTTAGTCAACTTTAAATGTGTTTTTTTATGCGACAACTTAGATATTTGAGTTATCTTAAGTCAAATCTGGGAAAGTTATTCTGACACAAATTTTTAATTTTTCACGACATTATGTATGGAAACAACTTGACGGCAGATTTTTTTTAGTGATACAATAATAATAATTAATTCATTACATTTATATAGCGCTTTTCTAGGCACTCAAAGCGCTTCACATAGAAGGGGGAATCTCCTCAACCACCACCAATGTGCAGCATCCACTTGGATGATGCGACGGCAGCCATATTGCGCCAGAACGCCCACCACACACCAGCTTATGGTGGAGAGGAGACAGAGTGATAAAGCCAATTAGTATATAGGGATGATTAGGTGGCCTCGATGGACAGAGGCCACTGGGCAAATTTGGCCAGGATGCCGGGGTTACACCCCTACTCTTTCGAAAGACATCCTGGGATTTTTAATGACCACAGAGAGTCAGGGCCTCGGTTTAACGTCTCATCCAAAGGACGGTGCTCTTTGACAGTATAGTGTCCCCGTCACTATACTGGGGCGTTAGGACCCACACAGACCACAGGGAGAGCACCCCCTGCTGGCCTCACTAACACCTCTTCCAGCAGCAACCTGGTTTTCCCAGAAGGTCTCCCATTCAGGTACTAACCAGGCTCAGCCCCGCTTAGCTTCAGTGGGCAACCAGTCTTGGGTTACAGGGTGATATGGCTGCTGGCAATGAAACTTGCTGTTTTTTTATGCATATTCACTTTGTTGATAATAAAAATCTGCAGAAAGAGGATGAAACTTGGCTATTAAATCATTCATTCATTCCAACTTTTAAAAAAATAATTCATTCAGATTAATTAAACATTTGGGATAGACTCCAGCAAATAACATAATAATAATAATAATAATATATTTTATTTGTAATGCGCCTTTCTCAGACTCAAAGCGCTAAACATATCTATCTATCTATGTATCTATCTATACAGTATATATATATATATATATATATATTGTTAGTATTGGAAACTTTTTACCCACCATTTTTTTTTATTAAAACTAACATTTATTTAGTTAGTTAAACCAGTTAGTTGGTGATCTGCCAGAGCCAAAAACAATTAAGTACTGTATTTATTGTTTAAAAAATGATAATATCAATTTTGTAGTGCAATTTACACCACAATAATTACGTTCATGATTTCCAACTGGTATTTTTCAAAAGCTATTTTACTTATTTACGAAGGATACAGTGTCAGAAAAATGCACGCTTGATATGAAAGGAAAGGAAAGGAAAATCAAAGTAAATATCACTTGTGAATAAAATATATCCATGCAGAAAAAAAAGGTCTGTGTGTAATAAAATGCTAGCTGTGAATGTAGAAGACAAATGGTTGATCATTAGTGGTCAAATTTCCCCTTCCTAAAGGGATGTGAACGGGTGATTTGAATGCCTCCAGTGTGCCAGTGTTGCTAATAGATGTTTGCTATATTCCCGTTGTGCTGTCACCGAACCTAAGAACTGCATGGCCACAGGCACCATACTAACAATCAATCCAGCACTGTAATGTCATAATGCCTAGACCTCTGAAAAAAGCAGGACAGGCACACTAAGCTTTTACCGTGAGCTATTGGAGAGCATTATTTCCAAGCACGGTAGTCACAACATTTTAGCTAAAAAAGCAACAGCACAGGAAGTGTCCCAACTGTAAACAAATGAATATTTGAGTCAGCTTCAAATTGCCTCGTTAATATTTCATCTGCCACAGCAGCAGAGACAACTATAATGTACTCTGTTTGCACTGAACGTGAAGCTTTGTTTACCTACTGTCTCTGATGCTAACGCTAGCCTCAGCAAGGAAAAGTGCCTCGTTCTTAGAGAGACCGTGAAGAGTCGCTTTCAGAGCGTCGCATCACGCTGTTATCTATCTCAATGCCTTTCAGCAAGGGCAGCACAGCTTCAGAACTGGCAAGAGCGATGCTGTTCGGGTTTGCGTGCGCTGCTGACTCATATTGGAAATAATGGGAATGCTACAGCTGTCACATGCGTCCTGAGAAAATGAAATCGTGTTATTCCGCACCCGGTGAACAGCCAGTATTGAACTAACAACATCCACCTACCAATGCAAGCAAAGGGGGATCTGGTGTCTTTGCATGCATACGTGATATTTTTTGGCAAACACTCTGCAAGCGCCGGTTTTAAAACAGCGTTCAGTGGTAAAATCGGGCCCGAGCGCCAGTTACATAAGAACATTACAACGGCTCATAGACATCCCTTTTCCACCACAATGAGCATTGCCCCAAGCCAGTCATTAACCTTGACTATGTGTTTTTCCAAACGGGGACCTTGTGAACTCTGGTGCATGTTGGTGGGTTTGTGTGTTGTGTCCGCTCACAAATAAAGACCGGGTCAGATATCTACAGTTGAGAACCCTCAGGGGTCTGTGCTGGGCCCGTGGCTATTATTACTCATCACATTCTCATACTGCCACCGATGGAGAGCAAGGCATTTGACTATTCATGATAGTGTATTTTACACTTGAATGGCCAGCACTGCAACGCCTTATGGATGAAAACAAGAGCCAAACTAAAAACGCCTTAAAGGCAACCTCTGTGTGCACTGGCTTTGACTCATTCAGCTGTTGTGAGAAATGCATTGTTCTCTGTGTCAAATAAGCATTCAGAAAACATCATAACCTGTTAAGATTGCAATAGAATTAAATGAGTATGAAAAAATGCACTCATTTATGATTCATTTGACCTAAATGTGCTTCTATGCTGTTAATCCATCCAAAATCTGCCTATTAAACATGTGAAAATACAGTATATTCTTTGGTTACTGGTTGCTTTTACAGAACTAGTTGAATTCTTTACAGTTACAAATATAAGGCAACTGCATACCGACTTCGTGGTGAACAGGAGCATGAAATGGCTGTGATGTAACATCATTGTGCTGTAGAATCGCTACGATTATCTGTGTCTGCACTACCCCTTGTATAGCACAGCTCCATTGTGTTATTTTTTTTATGCAGTTATTTTAAGTTTGTTTATCAGAAATTTATATTTGATGATTGTCAGCCAGTATGCTGATCTAAAATCCGCATATTAGAATGATTTCTGAAGGATCATGTGACACTGAAGACTGGAGTAATGATGCTGGAAATTCAGCTTCGCATCACAGGAATAAATTACATTTTAAAGTATATTAAAATAGAAACCATTATTTTAAATTGTAATAATATTTCACAATATTACAGGTTTACTGTATAGGCCTATATATTTATAGAGATACACACACACAGTACCGGTCAAAAGTTTGAAAACATTATAATTCTCAAGAAGTCTCTTATGCTCATCAAGCCTCCATTTATTTGATCAAAAATACAGAAAAAAACTGTAATATTGTGAAATAATTTAAAATATACTTTCAAATATAATTTATTCCTGTGATGCAAAGCTGAATTTTCAGCATCATTACATTATATATATATATATATAGTTTACTTATCAGTTTACTTATAATGACTTAAATGTCTTCCTGGAGCACTAACAAAAAATATAAATAAATAAATAAACAAATACTTGCACGTACACTGCTGCTCTATTGTTCTACTAAATGTGGAGTGGAAGGACTGCTTGTACTGTTCTGTCCCTATTGGATTAATTAGTTCTTGTAATTTTCTCATTTGTAAGGCCAAAAGCTTCTGCTAATTCAATAAATTGTGTAAATAAATGTGCACATAAATAAACCCAAAGTGTTCCCCCAGCACTAAAAAAGCACATAGTAACAGACAGATTTATTCATGCTATGACCTGACTAAACAAAGTATATTCTGTATTCACTTCACAAATCGTAAACAACATCTAAAAGGGATATGAAAGTAGTAGACATGTTAGGAATTCAATTTTTTTAGGAACATTTTCAGCTGAATGGATACCGGAGAGAATGCATTTGAGTCAAACAATAAAGGCTTTCACTCAGAAATTAAAATTCTTTCACATTTTTGTTTGGGAAACCAAAAATAAGACATTTAGCAGAATGTGCTGCTGCTTTTAAAGTAAATGGTATTTGTGGCTGTTAAGCGAAGAGAGCTTTAAAAGTACCATTAAAGGATAAGAATGACTTCAGAAGACTTGGATTATAATATTCAAA
Source organism: Rhinichthys klamathensis goyatoka (assembly GCF_029890125.1). Lineage (NCBI taxonomy): Eukaryota > Metazoa > Chordata > Actinopteri > Cypriniformes > Leuciscidae > Rhinichthys > Rhinichthys klamathensis. Next base: position 709,771 of record NW_026607023.1, read on the forward strand.
TGATATGGATTACTTTTATAACACCTTTTTTCCTTTTTGGAGCTTGAACGTATTAACCAGTCAATTTGTTTGCATGAAAAAGAGCCACCTATTTACACTTCTAAGTGTGGAGGGAAAATGTCTAAGGATGAATACATGAATTTTCATTTTTTTTTCTTATCCCAAGATAACATTATTATTAGTATTTCATTTCTAAATTGGTCCTATTTAGAGAGGACCAGTTTTCCCTCAGGTAAATTTGTGTTTGTTTTTATTCCCAGACTCACTTTATGATTTTAATCTCATCTGAATTGAACACATCTGTGTTTTTCTCAATATAAATTATGTAGCAAATTGCCAACTGTTCTTTTGATAACTCACGGTTCCCTCTGAGAAATCGAATTCCATCCGGATAGGAATGTTTGTGATTGTGTTATAATAGTTATTCATATCTTCTCCTCAATTATTTTGACCTTCAACAAATATCGGGAACTAAAGCTGAATTCCTGCATTCAGCATTTTCATAATGAGCTGAAACCTTTTCGCCAACTTTCAAGGTAAAATAACACTTTACGAGGTTCAAATTCTGCTGGCATGCTGATTTAAAATGTGTATTAAATCAATAATAAGAGTCTGATCTCAGACTGCTCAAAAAGGGCACATCCAGAAAGCGTTAAAGGGATAGTTCAACCAAAAATATAAACTACGTCATTCAGGTTTGGGTGATTTAAATAATGTTTTTTCATCATTTTGGGGTGAACTATGTCGTTGATTCATATCCAGGTGGGTCGGCAGGGGAGGCAGAGCTAGTTCTTGCCCTTGAGTTACTGATACTAATATTCTGGTCTCCCCTCTGACCATCCTGTTTTGCCCTCGGATAAAAACCCTTAACTCCAGTTCACTCCAGGGGCCCGGTGACATGTCACATTACTCCTCATACCTGTCATCGCGCAAGCCTTCTGGCCACGGAATGACAATAAAGGTTAAAAAAAGAAAGTGTAATCAATCGAAGGAGCTGAACTTTCCTTCTCAATAAAAAATGTTATGTAAATTACCCGATTGAGGACACACTTCTAGCTGACAAAAGTGCGTCATTGATGGTGTAATCAATAAGGATTGATTTTCCGCAAAGAGCTGACCTTTAAATAAAGAATTGGCAGTGACATACCTCATAAAAGATTCCGTGACACCTCGTATAGTGAAAATACACAGCAAACAAGATTACAAAAACAACATACACTTTTATTTAGCAAATAGAAAGGGACCGTTTTATACAAACTGTAAACTAGGTACTGTAATAAATTTGTTGGGTATACCTTGAAGAACTGCAGCACACATATGAACCTGTACAGAGACGGTCAGCGATTTTGCCAAGTTGGACATGTTCCCCGATCGACATCCTTGATCGTCCCGGAACAACATTCATGTCAACCTGTCAAATTTGTAGGTTAGGTTTGAGGTTAAGCATAGGCTTAAAGGAATATACTGGGTTCAGAGCAAGCTCAGTCGTGATGCTGATTACAACAAAAATGAATTTCCGCTCGTTCCTTATTTTCTTTGAAATTGAAATGAATGGGGCCAATCCGTAAATAATGAAATATTCTGCTTCAAAAGTATATAGCCACAATATACATGTTAGCATGATTTTAGTGTGAAAACCCTTTTCTGTGTAAAATTAAATCCTGTCTTGCAGTGTCATTGCCACAAGAAAATATTTAAAGGATTTTAAGATTTTAAATAATGCGTAAGTTTTAACAGAGGAATGCTTTTATAAAACTATCGGCTTCACATTTCTGCTCTCAAATCCTTCAAAAATTGACCTAATACACTTCCATTTAATGTGACTTAAGGTCCTTGCACACCGAGTCCGAAATCCACGACAAAAAAAAAAAAATTCAACCTCACGTTGTGTCAATCACGTTTACACACTGCCTCCGAAACTTTCGTTCGTTATAAAAAAATTCGGATTGGGTTAAATTTTCTGAATTTTTCGCATCCGTAGCAAGCATTTTGAGAGGTGTTTTGACAATTCAGAGCCACCGTACAAGCGGACCCCAAAATCCAGAACTGTTCAGGATCAACTGGTTCACAGAAATTGGTGGTCTTCTTTTTAATATGTGGCTCCAGTATCGCTAGCAAAGCATCGAACTGAGCCACTGACATCCTGAAGTAAACTTTGAATCGTTCGGGATAATCCCGCAGCTCCTTGATAAGGAGCTGGAACTCTCCTTCCTCTCTACGCAATCTCAGGATTGGATGGACCCAATATTTCCTCTTTCTTTTTATCTTTTTGAGATGGTGAACCTCACTGCTTGAAGACTTTGTATTGTTTTGACATTTTTTCGCAATGGATTAATTCATACGCATCAGACTCAATGTGCAAGGTTTCAGTGCGTGACGAATTTTTAGGATGACAAATACGAAAAAAACACACGAAAATTTCGGACTCAAGGCAAGGACCTTGAAACTTATTTTCTTGGGAAATATGGTTGCTGTTGATTGAACTTCTGCTGAACCCGGAATATTCCTTCAAGGCTGAGGTTGGGGCTTCAAAAACATTACCAACCAATCCAGGTTCAGCGGTAGATCATGTTAACGTCAGGACAATGTTGTTCCAGGACAAACAAAACATGTTAATCCAGGATCACATCCTACTTGATGGGATCACGGAAACCGGTACAGTGCTTTAACTGCATGACAAACACACATGAAAACATCATGTACATTTGTTCCCTCTACTCACAATTAAGGACTTAAAGATAAAAAAAGCACTTGTGTTCACATCTCTATTTTAACATCTTACAACACAGTTTTTTCTCCCGTTTATGTTACAATGCGTATACTCGTTGACCATCTGAGGTTAAGGTGTCAAATAGTCCTTTTTGTATCACCTTGGAATGAATGTCCATAAACAGTGGTACAATGCAGCTGATAAAGTAATGTTTCAAGGGGGTTGTGCTGCCACCGTCACACAGAATTGTAAGTTCTTGCCTTTATCATTGCAGTTGTCATTTTCAGCCTTCTCCAAAAGAAACAGAAATAGACAGATCTCAACCTGAAATCACTGGTTTGTGTAAGTATACAGAGCAACACCTGCAAAATCAAAAGATAAACCTGCAATCTTTGGTAAGAAAGAAAACGAGCAACTTGTCCCACTGTTATGTTATTCACTTCTAATTAAAAGACTACCCGTGGTTCCCCAGCAATCCTGGGAATACCTTAGAGTTTGCAATAAAAGAAGCACCTGGGTCTTTTCAGAATGTCACTGAGGTTCATTTTAAATGCTAATAATCTCGTTGGAGAAAATAAATCCAATGTTGCTTAACTGAATGCTGCTGAAACCAACCACCCTAAATATCCCAACATTAGCATTTGAGTTTGACACGTGAAGGTCATTAAGACAAACTTCCTGGAACTAAATAAAACATATAGCTGAATATTTCCATAGCAGCATTATGAAGAACGGGTCTTTGACAGGCGGGTGAGTAAACAGAGTCTTTTGGAAAATTCCCTGGAGCAAATGTCCAATTTTAGACAAATATGTGTACTGAAGTCTCTGTTTGTCTAGTCTCTCTCTCAAATTTGTCCAAGTTGCACGTACATATTCACTTACTATGTTACCGAACAGTTGAAGTTGATTCTGACAAGCTTTTAGACAGAAGGAGAATATTAGAGTAAGAGAAAAGGACACTGGCAAAGTCTGCTGATCATGATGTCCTCAGCATTTTGGCACAGAGTATTATTGAAGGCAAAATATTCGAGATTTTCTCCATTACATGAGAGTCAGTGTAAACTAAATGGGTGTCTATGATCAGCTAAAAATGGGCAAACTGATCTAAAAGCTACCGTCATTGATTTAGACTAAATATGTTGGTCTGGTTTCTATCTTGCTTGCATTTTCCCCCCCTAATGCACTCTGAGAACAAGCTCATGCGCGTCAGTTCTTTCAAATCCTGAAGTTCATGGGAAGCGCTCAATGGATGATAGGCCCTGGAATTAACTTAGATCAAGGGCAGTTACGTAACCAAACAAAACAGCTCAACAAATTATTAAAAGTGGGACAGCAGTTTATACGCCCCGGATTCTGTTTGGGCAAGTGAGCTAAAATGGTTAAAGTGTTCCAAGGCAAATTGAGAGACAATGTACCTGGATGTGACGTATGTTGGTAATCATACACCCTCCCATCTGACAGCTGACATAACAGTTCAGGGGCTGGATTCTGCACAATAAACTATATGCATGATGCAAGATGGTTTTCATCCTGGATATGCTTGGAAGCACTAGAAAGACCTACAGAGTGCTTCCTATGGTGTTTCCGGCAAGGTCACAACATCTTTCTGGGTGGCTGGGCAGATGTGTTGCATAAGATGCAGTAATTACATTTTTCCATTGTGCATTAGTGGTATTCCACACTGTCCTAGAGCAAAGTTCATCCACATAGAGTTGGCAAAAGAAACGGTTTAAAGGCAGCCGTGGTGCCTGCAACTACTTTTGTACGTTTAAATTGGATGGATTTAAAGAGGAAAAGCAGAACTAGGTTCCACATGAGCCTTCTTCTAACATTTAAATACACCCTGTGATGGATACAAGAATATATATGTGAGCATAATGACGATTGAAATGTAGGTAGCGGCCGGTGAGATTACTGCTGGGATCGTATTTTCCCTGTGCTGTCCTGCACTGTGACATGTGTAGGGCTAACGGTAAGGAAGGGGGTTGGGTGAGTTCTTTGACATCTAAGCATTAAAAATTACATCCAAATTTCATGGCCACTTCCACAGCTGATAAATCACATAGCAGAAAAATCCACTGCCCCCTGACTTCTTTGACATCACACCAATGCACACACAGAAGACAAGGTAAGAATGGCTACTGCTCTCAAGTCACATTATGGGGTGGTTTGCACATACAATTTCACAACTAGCAGCGTATGGAGATGTTGACTTAGCCAACTCTGATAAATGGTGAAAAATATAAACAACACTATGTACATTTTATTGTCGACAGTAGACGCAACCAAGTTTCACTACTTGTGAGCCATTTACGTAAACTCACCTACAAGATATTTTACTAGTGACCTAACTCTTGTCCTTATACTAACAACAGTAGTTTAACCACAACCACATGGGCATGCACATGTATACACATTTCAAATTCATAACATGTATACATATGCATACACGGTTTATTCACATTACTTTCCATTGATGTCTTGCAACAACTGACCTGTTAAAGTCAATAATAAATGCTGCGAATATTTTGCAGATAGTTATCCAGCATAAAGTGCCTTCAATTGGAACATTCGTTTGTTTTCCCGCAAGTTTCATTTAGTCCAAGAATTGTTATTAAGGTCCTCAGTGAAGCTTTTTTTGGATTCAGTACTGTATAGAAACAAGGATTCTTTGTTGGGGTCAAATCTCAGCCAATACTCAGCAGGGTACGGATTTGTGCTGCCCGTTTTGTGTAATGGGGTTGATCTTTTCTAGCGAGATTTCCGCATCGCTATCCAAGTTACCCGACATGGAAGGTGACAGTTTCTCAAAGGTCTTTATCCCAGAGTCGTCCTCCTTCTTCTGGGTCTCCTCCTCCTGGCAGAGGATACTGTGAGGGATCACATAGTTGCTGTTATTGCCCTCTTTGGGGATGTGGCCCTTAGGCTGATAGTGAGAAGTAGACGGAGGGCCACCGTTGTTGTTGATACTCACAATCTCTATAGCGTTGCTGCCCGGGCAGAGCCGATGACAGCCCAGCAGGATGGAGAACGCCTTGCGGAAGTCAGCATTGAAGGCATAGATTATGGGGTTGAGTGAGGAATTGGCCCAACCGAACCAAACGAAGACATCGAAGGTGGTGGAACTGATGCACAAGAAGTCGCTATCGCTCTCGTTCGGGTTGCAGAAAGGAACCATGCAGTTCAAGACGAAGAAGGGCAGCCAGCAGAACACGAAAACGCCCATGATGACCGAGAGGGTCTTGAGAACTTTGGTTTCACGCTTGAAGGACATCTTGAAGGAACTTTCGGACTCCATACTGCCATTGTTACCCATGCTACTGTGGCGGTTCTTGGCGCTCTCGGCCGCTCTTTCTAGCGCAGAGATCCGGCGTATCTGCTTCTGAGCGATGCGGTAGATGCGGGTGTAAGTGACCAGCATAATGGCCACAGGTATGTAAAAACTGATCAGGGAAGAGGAGATGGCATATGTCCGATTAAGGCTCGAGTCGCAGTTGTCTGGGGGAAGCTCGCCGTAGGTGCCGTTCAGCTCCGTGTAACTGGTTGTCTGGGCTTTGTGCCAGTTTAGCTGCACTGGGATGAAGGAGATAAGGATGGACAACGTCCACGCCACGCTTATCATGATGAACGCCACCTTGGGCGTCATCTTGCGCTCGTAGCGGAATGGGCTAGAAATGGCCCAGTAGCGGTCCACGCTGATGACGCACAGATTCAAGATGGAGGCGGTGGAGCACATGATGTCAAAGGCCACCCAGACATCGCAAAAGGCGCCGAATGGCCAAAAACCTACAATCTCGGTGGCCGCTTTCCATGGCATCACCAAAATGGCCACCAGCAAGTCAGAAATAGCCAGCGATATAACAAAGAAGTTGGTGACTTTTGAGCGCAGGTGGCGAAACTTTGTGACGGCAGCGCAGACCAATGTGTTGCCCAGTAAGGTGGTCAGGATGAGGAGCGAGAGAAAACAACCAGTCAGAACTCGCTTCGACGAACCGCGCTGCGACACACTGCTGTCCAGAACCGTGGAGTAGTTCACATCCATGGCTTTTTCACCGAGTCGAATGAGCAGTCACCCCATAATTCCAGACCAAACCAAGAGTGCTTACACAGGAATCGGAGCAACTAGTTGATCTGCTTTGTCCGTCGCTATGCTGACTGTAGCAGTCATCTTGCAAAACAAATATCATAATTTCAATGTTAAAATCTTTTGAGGAGCTCAAAAACGGATCCATGATCTCCCACAGACCTTCCCAATGAACATAATATGACCAAAAGAAGAAAAAAGACATACATTTAGTCTAGTAATTACTTAATCATGCTTATAAAAATATTTAGCATCTAATTCATTTCTGCTTTCATACCTTGTCAGTTTGTTCATGGTCCCACAGCATACTCTCCAAAACAGGTTAAGCAAACATAGGCAGGCGTGATGATTAGCCTTATATATGAGCTTATCGATAGTATTGATCAGATTGCTGCTGCGTTGGTCTGATTTGTCCCCGCTAATGACAGCGCGTCCGTGTCATGTTGTTCCCAAAGCAGACTCTACAGAGAGGCAACGGGTGACAGTTCGTTTGAGAAACAACAAGAGATCCGCATTTCACATCGTTTCTGTCGAATAAAATTTCTCCGCTCCTTTTTTTTTCCAAGCTTTTTTTGCCAAAGGGCTTCACTTAACTGGCAACAAAGTCCTCTTTGCGGTGCGTTCCTGTGTACATCCAGTACTGTGTTGCGTTCAGCGCATCTCAATTCGAGCGCACTTCTCACGTTTCAGGCGTCCGATTTGTCCCCGTTCCATCTTGTGCGTTAACACAAACATATTCCTTCTATTAGTTTTCCTTAAAAGTGGGTTTAAAGCGTTTGCATCGGTCCTATAAGGAAAGGCTGTTGTCGTCCCAAGCACATCATGTGGGTTTACAGCTCACTCACTCGTCTGGTCGCGCAGCATCACATGTGCATCAGCAGTGGCAGTGGAGCGTGCATATTCGTATGTCAACTTTACAATGCATTAATAAAAAAAAACTAAAAGGCGCTAAAGAGATTGAAAAAACAACGATAAGTTTTTTAATGATATGCACTGTTACAATTGCATGTCTGTCTGTCTCAGGAGATTGATGCAAACAGTCTTGAGCATCATCGTGTTTGTTTCTGGCAGTGCAATAGTTTGCTTGAGTTTTTCAGAAGACTTGCAGTCTACTGTGCAGGGCTCTACTGAAAAGCACTGACATATCTGAGTTATGGCAAGCTATTTTAACATGTATTTCTTCCAACTAACTTGAATTTATGCCTGCTTCTTTTTTCTTTTTTATAATAGTAAGCAATCTAATTGTGACTAGTATCTTTTTGAATTCCTTTTCACAGCAACTTATTAAATACCAGTAGCCTACTTATTCCATAGTGACTAGTAGCCTATATAATAATATTAATTCTTATTCATTTGCAACTGGTCACTATCCCATTAAATGACAAGGAACTGTTACTATAACAAATTGCATTTTATTTTATTTTTGTCATATGACGATCTTTAGTTCAGATATTCACTTACTATTGCAATTGTTACAGGTACTTCATCCAGTTTTACTCCTTTAAGTGGTATTTTCACTTTCTTTAGTTACTTTTAACTATTCAAACTATTCAACATTCTGACTAGATATGACTAGTTAAAAGCACTAATAAGATCATAAATGTTACTGGTAACAGTTGTGAAAGATATTAGTGTCTCATATAGGTACAATTATCCAGCAGTAGCAAATGAATAAATACTAATAGGCCTATTTAAAACATGCTGCTACTGAAATTGAAAAAAAATACATGCACACTTATAGATTACTTACTGTCAAATTAAAAATAAGGGCTAGTAGCATAAAAATATTTAGTCTGAAGGAATAAACATTAAGAAGGCTTGACATACTGAAGTACCTACATCCAAAACCTTCACAAATCGATTAATGAAATATTCATGAACATTTAATTTCTCTTAGCCACAAAATAAATACACATCCACCATGCATCAATTTTATTGTTGGTTTAAAGGGTTATAAACCAATACGCCCTAGTCATCAATACATGCTCTCTCAGAACATGATGTTGATTGTTGTTTCAGAACAACAATACTGATGAAATAAGCTTAAAACTAAAGCAGAACAGGTTCATTTATGAAAAGCAGGGCTTAAGCAGGCTTTTTGCATATGAAATGGCTCAATGAGGCCATCTGCTGGAACAGATTATTTAGATATGGGAATTACTGTCAGCCTGGTGACTGCATAGAAATCCTGCAATCCCCCTCTAACTATATTTCTATGTGAAAATCTTTTCACATTGTGAAGTAAAACGGACATAGTAATATTGGTACATGTCCAAAAAACCTGATAGTGTTAAATTTTGTCAATGGAAATAGATAATGGTCAAGTAAATGTTTCAGTGCACACAATTATACATAATTAAATCACTTATGTGTTTTGATAGGATGGCCTCACATGCTCAATCCTAAAGCAAGTCAGATGTTCAGCTTCATCCTGCAGAACATTAGGTTAATGACAGTTCCTTGGACAGCGCCCGCAAATACAGTGCCTGGGTTTATTAACTCAAATCCTACGGCTTAACACAAACCCTCTCATTGGACTTGCTTGACTCGGAGTACGTGGGGGTCAAGCTTTCCATTGGTTTCAAAAGGAAGATTTGATAGCCATTCAGTTAGAAGGATTTTCAAGCTTATTTAGCCCTTGCACAAAAGTCAGCAAGAATCAAGTGACAGTTTCAGGCCACAGCACAAATGAGCCTTTTTTATCCTTGTCAGTGTTATCGGAGCGTTGATAGAGTTGTAATATACCTTCCAAAGGTGGAGTTCCTTGATTAGTTTTGGCTTTGCAAGGACAGCGAGGTCGAAACTTTACCTTAATCTAAAGCGTTTTCAAGTCTGATAATCTCCTGAAACTTTTTGGTTGCGTCTGCTAAGGCCAACACAAGCTACCTTTGATAATGATATGAAATTCAGCTGATAAGACACTATATAGATGGGTGAAAGATCTGCCTTTCTGCTTGATATCTCTACATGCTGTTCAGCTGATTGTGTTCCTAGAAATTCAGTGAACTTACAAAGAGGTCCAGGAGGAGGAAAGACAAACACAAAGCTATTGATGCGTTCAGTCGATTCCTTGAGTGTTTCAGAGGCACCATTATTTTTGATGAGCAATCTTCACATAGAATGAGATGGTTAGACAGCTGGGATTGTTTCCTCGACTTAACTGTGTAAAACAGAAACGGATATAGTTTACTTGGTTATTTTTTCCTATATGCCCATGGAAGTGGGGGTCCATAAACACCTGGGGGTTTATGATGGTGTTCAGCAGCATTATTGGTAACACTTTTATTTTGCGGTGTCTTTGTTACACACGTTACATGTACTTGCTACAGTAATCACATGCAACTAAGCAAGAGCATGTTGTAAATTTATTAAAGTAAATGTATAATTACACTGTGACAAGCACACCTAAAATAAAGTATGACCGCATTATTTTATGTAATTAAAGCATGTTTTTGAATCTATGTTAGGACTAAGTATTTGGCAACACTTTACAATAAGTTTAGCATTAGTTAATTTAAACGAATTTACAATGAATGCGTTTATTAATTAATGTGAATTTCAGCATTTAATAATACATTGTTTATATACACTCTAAAAAATATTGGGTTATTTTTTATACCCAAATCCTGGGTTGAGCCTTTTGGGTCAATATTTTGGGTTATGTTTTGAGTGTTTGGGTAGTTTTTGTGTTACCCAAGCAGATCAGATATAACAACCCAGGGGTTGAGTTATTTATCACTCAAGGCTCAGGCTTTTTGCGACCTCTTCTAAAAAGATGTATGTTTTATGTTAATATTAAGATTTAAGATTTGTGTTAATATTAATGGATCTGGGCCCGTACTCATAAAGAATCTTAATGCAAAGAGTCGCTCCTAGTGACAAAATTCTAAGAAAATTCTTAGAAATGTGGGTGTTTCCCCTTAAAATTAAAAAAAAAATCCTAGTGAAGAAAAAAGTAATTCAGAGAGTCTCTTAACCCTTAAAATAGGTCTTAAGGTCACAATTGTTAGGAGTACGGACGAGGACTTTTAAGAGGCTTAAGAGTTTCTTTAGCAGAGGAGAAAATGGCAGGAAGACGAAGAGGGAGAAGAAATGTGTTGCAGACAATGGATGACAGTGAGTTAATAAGACGCTATAGATTGACAACCGGCCCCAATGTTCCTTTAAGGATGGCCTTGTGTTCATCCACTAACTGGGCTAACAGTAAACACCGTTCCTCTGTCCAGTCGGGCTTTCTCGTCCTTCTTGGTTTTGATTCCATATTTGTTACATTAAAACCAACATTCAAACCACCACTTAAATAGACATGCCAGCAATCAGTGTAATTGAAAGAGTGGAACAATTTTTATCATTCTAAGCCAATCAAATACCTTATACAGGAAAATAACAGCATGGTAAATAAAAAAAAAAGGATTTATATACACATATTTAATGTGTGTGTGTGTGTGTGTGTGTGTGTGTGTGTGTGTGTGTGTGTGTGTGTGTGTGTGTGTGTGTGTGTGTGTGTGTGTGTGTGTGTGTGTGTGTGTGTGTGAGAGAGAGAATGGTCAAATAGGAAAAAATGACGCATTTAATTTTAAAGTGAAGGCGTAGAATAGACCCTATAGTTAAAATCACTCTTTTTTTTCCTTCTTGGACAACCAACCAATCACAATCTTCAAAAAATTGTGTCATACATAGCAATGGGGTCAGCCCCGCCTCCTCACTAAGATGAGAGTTTTTGTCTTTTCCTTACTCAGAGTTGCTCTCAGATCGGTCCCGAATCGCTCTTAAAGGGATAGTTCACTTTGAAATTAATTTTTGATATGTTTTAGCTTACCTCAAGGGCATCCAAGATGTAGGTGTCTTTGTTTCCGCAGAAGTTTCAATTTTGATATTTTTAGGTCAAATCGTTCTTGTCTGTCAGTCATATAATGCAGGTCTATGGTCACCACCTCAAAGAGCATGCACAGAGAAGTCCAAATTAAACATGATTTAATGACTCGTAAATGTAAGTACACATTGATGGTCTAAGACACGAAACGAGCGGTTTGTGTGAGAAAACGAACAGTATTTATATCGTTTTTACCTCTTGTAAACACAGCCCCGTCCAAGTGATCTGAGGGTGCGGGCGCTTCGGTCTTTTCCGGCAAGCACCGGAAGTGATCTCTCGCGCGTGTACTCACTGATACAATTGTTTTATTTTTTTTGGAATTGTTTTCTTTTACGACGGTTTAAACATCCCAGGTAAGCGCAAATTAGTACCCTTTTAATTAGCCGTCTTACCTACAATCTCTGCTCTGTGTAAACAATGAGTGACTTACACGCGCGAGGTTTCACTTCCGGCGCTTTCCGGAAAAGACCGAAGCGCCGGCGCCCTCAGATCACTTGGACGTAGCTGTGTTTACAAGAGGTAAAAACGATATAAATACTGTTCGTTTTCTCACACAAACCGCTCGTTTCGTGTCTTAGGCCATCAATGTGTACTTACATTTACGAGTCATTAAATCATGTTTAATTTGGACTTCTCTGTGCATGCTCTTTGAGGTGGTGACCATAGACCTGCATTATATGACTGACAGACAAGAACGGTTTGACCTAAAAATATCAAAATTGAAACTTCTGCGGAAACAAAGACACCTACATCTTGGATGCCCTTGAGGTAAGCTAAAACATATCAAAAATTAATTTCAAAGTGAACTATCCCTTTAAACTAAGACTCCTACGTAAAAGTTTTTAAGCTAAATTAAGAGTTTTCTGAGAGGATTCTTATCTTTATGAATACGGGCCCAAATGGTCTTTCCGCCATTTTCTCCTCTGCTAAAGAAACTCTTAAGCCTCTTAAAAGTCCTCGTCCGTACTCCAAACAATTTTGACCTTAAGACCTCTTTTAAGGGTTAAGATACTTTCTGAAGTACGTTTTTCTTTACTAGGATTTTTTCTTTAATTTTAATAGTAAACGCCCACATTTCTAAGAATTTTCTAAGAATTTTGTCACTAGGAGCTACTCTTTGCATTAAGATTCTTTATGAGTACGGGCCCAGAGATTTTTGACTTTGGGCAATTAAGCAAACTCCCCAAAACATTATAGCATTATGGCAGTGGGCATTTCATTCAACTCCAGAAGAAGAACCTCTCATATATTCTTGTTCCTTCTTCTTTACTACCGTCTTTGATTTTGAACCCTGTCTGAGATGGAAGAGCTATATTGTTTTAGATGAATCAACTCGATCTTCCCTAAAAATAAAAATAAAACAGATCCCAAGATATGCGACAAGGGCACTTTACAGGTCTATCCTCTAAAATAAGACTTTAATGACTCAATTCACCAATATAAAAATATAAATATTCCAGTTCCAGAGCCATATGATTTTGTTTTTTTCTGTGGAACATAAAAGTGACATTTCTGAAGAATATCATGGCCACTGTTTTCAATATAATGAAAGCTGCGGTGGTCAAGCTCTGAAAAGCTCAAACAATATAAAAGTTTTCTGTATGACTTGTGTGCTATGTTACAAGTTGCCCGGCGTCACACATTAAGTGTGAGAAGATGAGACTGAAATTTATTCATTGATAATATCCTCCTTCACCACCTCTCAAATCACATTCATACACTTGAGTATGCACATATTAAAATTTGGCAAGGCACAACATGAGAACCAATGATGTTTGCCATACATCAAACCTGGCATGGCATGATATTTGGATTTATATATACATATTATTTACATATACACAAAATGAAGGTTCTTGTGACAGGACCGGAGTAATGGATGATGACATTTCTGCTGAAATATTTTGAAATATTATTCAAATGTAAAATAACTTTTCTATTTTAATCTATTTTAAAATGTAATTTATTCATGTGATGGCAAAGCTGAATTATCAGCAGCCATTACTCCAATCATTGGTGTTACGTCTAGAAATCATGCTGATTTGCTGCTCAAGAAATGTTGAAAACAGTTCTGCTACAGCATTTATTTGAAAAAGAAATGTCATATCATGTATAGAAACACACAGTATAGTCACAAAATGAAGAAGATTCCACTGGTTTCAATAAGAAAAGTCTTTAATTAAAATAAGGTAAACTCTGGTAAATACAGAAGGTGTAACAGGGTGTGCGTAAAACAAACGCAGACAAAAACATCGACCAACACACACAGAGTGAAGGCGAGGAACTAAATAATGAAAAGCCGTGGTGAAGATAATGAACAGAAGATTAGTGTCCATGGAAACTGATGAGTGGCGGGAAATTCAAACAAAGGAACACATGTGACTAATGAAAACAAACAAAAAGTCCATGAAAACGACCCAAGGGACAAACACAACAAAATAGGCATGATATTTACAGTATATATCTCAGAGGCTGTCAGTTTTTTTTTGGCATTAGAATCCATGATATCTGATGTATCTGAACTAGGGCTGTCACGATGTTAGATTTTTCACACCACGGTTATTGTGGCCAAAATAATTCACGATATCCATACAGTCATGGCCAAAATTGTTGGCACCCCTGGTAAATATGATCAAAACTGGCTGTAAAAAATAAATCTGCATTGTTTATCCTTTTGATCTTTCATTAAAAAAATTGGCAAAATTCTAACCTTTCATTGAAGTAAAATAATTGAAAGTGGGGGGGAAATCACATTATGAAATATTTTTTTTTCTCTCCAAAACACGTTGGCCACAATTATAGGCACCCCTAGAATATTTGACGAGTAAAATATCTCTGAAGGATATTCCCATTAATATTTACCTTTTTTTAGCACACCAGGGTGACTAGGAACATGAAATTGTCCAGCCATGACTTCTTGTTTCACAGGAGTTTAAATATAAGGAAACACAAATGCCAAATTCCCTTAATCATCCATCACAATCAGTAAAACCAAAGAATATAGTTCTGATGTGCATCAAAAGATTGTTGAGCATCACAAAATAGAAAGTGGCTGTAAGAAAATAGCTAAAGAATTGAAATTCCCATTTTGACCATCAGGGCAATAATTAAGAAGTTTCAATTAAAGATGTTACGAATCTGCCTGGAAGAGGACGTGTATCTATATCATAGACAGTATAAGAAGTGGACAGAGCCATCTCATTGGAACTCAGTTGATAAGTATTCTGTTGCTTTTATGGACTCATTATCTATGGGCTTCTCCCTTGACGGGACGTCCCCCCGATTGCCTGCGAGCTTCTCCTCCTGTCTGTACGGTAATTTCTGTACAGCGCGACAGAGAGTCGAGTGGTTATGACGCAATCGTTAGCCCATTTTTACAAAATCTGTTTCTACGGGGCCATAATGTAACATAGAAGGTAATGGAGCCCTTTATACATTGTCGTGTTTCTTTAGAAATAAATAATGGACAAATGGAGTCTTTAAACGCCTCAGATGTAAAGTTATTCGCTGTCAAAGTGACGCCAAAATGAATGGGAGGGAGTCAATGGAAATGCTAACGCAAGTGAAGTTCTGCTACAACATGGCGGCACCCGGCCGGCTTCAACTTCCGGTCGATGGATTACCCCCTTGGTCTATATTGCCTTAAGACAATATAGACCAAGACTCTTCAAGCCAAAGACTCTTCAAGGATCACAGATGGAGAATTGCAGAGATTAGTTGAGTCTTGGGGGTCAGAAAGCCACAAAAAAAAAAAATCAAACAACCCCTACATCAAGACATGTTGTTTGGGAGGGTTTCAAGAAAAATCTTCCTCGCTCATCCAAAAACAATCTCCAGCATATTCAGTTGTTAGACACGGCTGGAACTTCAAATGGCACAGGTTTCTGTGGTCAGAAGATGAAACTAAAAAAAAGAGCTTTTTGCTAGCAAACACGCTAGATGGGTTTGGTGCACACAAGGATAAAAAGTACCCCATGTGTACAATTTAATATATCGTTGGATCTTTAATGTTGTGGGCATATTTTTCAGCTGGAGGTCCTGGACTTCTTGTTCAGATACATGGCATTGTGGATTCTATCAAATATCAACAGATAAAAAATCAAAACCTGACGCCTTCTGCTAGAAATTTTATAATGGGCCGTGGTTGGATCTTCCATCAGGACAGCAATCCAAAACAAACATCAAAATCAACACAAAAATGAGTTACGGAGCACAAAATGAAGCTTCTTCCATGACCGTCCCAGTTCCCTGACCTGATGAGTGGAGTGAACCGAAGAGAAGAAGGACCAACATGGATCTGGGAATCTGAAGAATCTGGAGAGAGTCTGTATGGAGGAATGGTCTTTGATCTCAGGTCAGTTGTTCTCCAAACTCATCCAGCATTACAGGAGAAGACTCAGAGCTGTTATCTTGGCAAAGGAGATTGCAAAAAGTATTTAATAAAAGGGTGCCAATAATTGTGGCCAACGTGTTTTGGAGAAAAACATTTATTTCATAATGTGATTTTCTCTGCACTTTCAATTCTTTTACTTCAATGAAAGGTTCGAATTTTGCCAATTTTTTTTATGAAAGATCAAAAGGATAAACAATGCAGATTTATTTTTTACAGCCAGTTTACATCATATTTACCAGGGGTGCCAACAATTTTGGCCATGACTGTATATCGCGATATCTAGGAACACATGTGACTAATGAAAACAAACTAAAAGTCCATGAAAAAGACGCAAGGGACAAACACAACAAAATAGGCATGATATACAGTATATGTATATGTATATATATCTCAGAGGCAGTAAAAGGCATGATATACAGTATGTATATGTATAGGCCTATATATATCTCAGAGGCTGTCAGGTTTTTTTTTTTTTTGGCATTAGAATCCAGCTGAACAAGATGTCCAGGACCTCCAGCAGAAAAATAGGCCCACAACATTAAAGATCCAGCAGTATATTTAACTGTGGACATTGGATACCTTTTATCCATTTTGCACCAAACACATCTGGTGGGTTTGCTGCCAAAAAGCTTTTTGACTTTCATCTGACCACAGAATCAGGTCCCATTTGAAGTTCCAGTTGTGCCTGACAACTGAATATGCTGGAGTTTGTTTTTTAGTGAGAGCAGAGGATTTTTCTTGACACCCATGTGGGGATGTAGGCTAAGGGTTGTTGGATTTATATATAACGTCTATTCCGATAAAGATGGACAAAATTCCCAAAAGGTTGATAATAATATTCATTATTAAATAAAACATACTCAGGTAATCCAACAGGAGACAACCAACGAAACAGTGTGCCATGCACAAACAATACCAGACAATATATATATTATATACTGTATATATACATTAACGATATATTAATTATAATTATAGTTAATTGAGAAGCTAGGTCAACACTAGTGTAGCATACTGTAATAACATTTGTTGTTCATTTTAATATTGGAAAACAGGGTTAAAATGTTTTAGTTTTTTTGCATCTTAAATATATCAATGTTTAAAAAAATTAATTGGGGAAAAAGTTGAGTTAATAAAAATATGCATATGCATAATGCATATTTATGCAGAGTGGGGTGAATTGAGATTTCCAGAGCTGACGTTTGCACAGCTGCAGTTTTATGGTCAATTGCTCTCGTTGAGTTTAAGAGCAGTAACTGGCACACTGGGGCACAGATTTGTACCATTTTATTTCAACCTTTTCATTTGCACCCGTTGTACTGACAGACACTTACGTTTTCTCGAGGGAGAAATTGCTAATCATTTGGCTTGTCTAATGAAACTTTCAGCCGCCAAGGAGAGCAGAGACCTCATTTAAACAGGTTAACATGCGCCACCCTGATGTTTCCTCTCATCAAGATCTCTTCCGAGATGGCTAGAACTCTTTTTGAGATACAAAGAGTCCAATTTCACATTACCACCCACTGCTAAGAGCAATGTCAAGCTTATGACTTGGAACATCAAGGACCACAAATCCTCTTTGACATGTCAGCACATATCTGACTCGGGGTCTCCGGCGGGTATTAGACGTGTGCAGAGATTCAACATCCAATTCTAATCCTCCAATTGAGAGCTTCCGTATAACAACAACCACGCGGCTATGGTGGATTTCATGTAAAAATCTTTACGTCCATTATTAGTTATGATTGGTCTGTGTATTTTTATGGGACGCTTGGTTTGTATATGGTCTGTGGTATAGGCTGTGATCTTTTGAAGATTTTCCCTCAGGCTCACAATAGACCTTTAATCGAAAAGGCAAGAAAATAGAAAACCCCACGAGGCAGCAGATGCGCTTTTCTCTTGCGGTAATAATTCTCTTGAGTGTATCGTTTTAAAGAGGATAGATTCCCTGGAGAGGGCTATTCATTCTCCCCTCAGTGCCTGCTAACAGATTTTTGCTTTAACTTTGGGAAAGCACTGTGTTCTCCAGGCAACATATTTTACAGATAATTTTGATCATCACCCAGCACTTTCCTTAGAAAAAAACTACCATGTTTTTAACC
The DNA here is from genome assembly GCF_029890125.1 of Rhinichthys klamathensis goyatoka. Taxonomy (NCBI): domain Eukaryota; kingdom Metazoa; phylum Chordata; class Actinopteri; order Cypriniformes; family Leuciscidae; genus Rhinichthys; species Rhinichthys klamathensis. The sequence continues at coordinate 727,933 of NW_026607023.1, forward strand.
TGTTAAGTGTCACGGGCCCACCGGTGGGCCCAAATCCATTACATTTTTAAAACAGTAATATCATATACTAAACCCAGAGGTGGGTAGTAACGAGTTACATTTACTCCGTTACATTTACTTGAGTAAGTTTTTGAAAAATATATACTTCTAGGAGTAGTTTTAAATCACTATACTTTTTACTTTTACTTGAGTAGATTTGTGAAGAAGAAACTGTACTCTTACTCCGCTACATTAGGCTACAATGAGCTCGTTACTTTTCTTTTCACCTCTTTGGTATTCTACGCATTGTTTTTTATCCGTATGCCTCATTTTAATGTTTTATTTTGACAGAGAGAGAGAGACTTCCGCTAAAGGCTCCACCACGTGACTGTGTTTCACCAATCAAACGTAGTTGTGCAGTCTCACTCATCACGTGACCAAACTCAATCTCAACGGCGGGACGGGTTAGCTGTACAGTCGTAGGCTCGTAGCAAAACAAAAATGTCAGAAACCGTCAGCAATGCAGACACAGACGATCAGGAGGAACACCCCTGGTCTCATATTGAAAGCATGTTTACCTTAGTAAAAGTGCGAAACAGCAGCTACATTATGCGGTGTCTTCTGTGTCTACCAAAACAAACGGACATTTCAGCATTCAAAAACTCAACATCTAACTTGAGGAAACATGTAGCGGTAAGTGTTCTAAATTCGTTTTCTTTTCTTTTTTTGTTGCTGTGGATAGGCGAATGTTTGTCTTTTAGGTTACACGTTTTAAATAGGGCTGTCGAACAAAAAAAAGTTTCGAAAACGAAAATAGGGAATTGATTTTAACGTCCTTTCTTTTTTTCTACCAAAAATGTGTTTTAGGTGGATACACTGTACAATACAGTACACAGAACATGTAGGATGTTGGAAAATAACAATGTCTTTTTTGTTTACAAAATGCTTTTTAATATTCGCTATTACTTCAATGCAAGTGAACAAGCGCGCCGTTATTTGTTGCTTAGTGACGTGTGTGTTCAAGCAAGCCAGAAATGCGCAGATTCTGCGCAATACGCTGTATTTAATATATCGTGAGGACTCATGAGTTGCGTATTTGCGCTAAATCCGCGCATATTTGGCTACACGAACTTCCCCAGCAAAGTGAGTAAACATTAAAACACGACAAATTGGCTCGTGATTTGACAGCGTTTCCCGCCAAAGTTAATTTTTACCCGTATTTGCCGGGTTGGCGGGAGTTAATCTCAATCCCTGAATGTTGCAATCCTGTTTGTCATTGTGCATGAAACTTCACGCCAATAAATCATCAGAAATATTGCTCGCTTGTGCGCGTCTCCAAGCGCCCTCTTTACGCTCGTCCTAATGCCTGTTAGTTGTCCGTGGATTTGCCTATATTTTTGGTGTTGAAAATGGAAACGTCTTTAGACATGGAAAATCGATTTTTCAATCTATTCAATGAACACTTGTGTCTCAAAAATCGAAAAGGATTTTTTTCACAAAAGTGACAGCCCTAGTTTTAAACATTTCCTATATATCCATCCAAATTTGATGTAATAAGTCTCTTTTAATGTCTTGATCTCCCTGTAGCCTCACAGATTTATTTATTTTTATCCACAGAGGGTTCATCCCAACAAACTGTCTAAGTACACAGACTTACTAGAGAACCACAGAAAGCGCAAGTCCTCCTCTTCCAGTGATACTCCTGTGAAAAATGAAAAAATTCCAGCCTTCGCTGCCCCAGGGCGGGTAACACAAGCAACGCTCGACAAGCTGGTGCTAAATTTTGTATGTGAGGCAAACCAGCCATTTTCTGTGGTTGAGACGCCATCCTTCAAGACTTTGATAGAAACCTTGCAACCTCATACAGTAATGACAAGGAAAACGTTATGCACAAGAATACAAGAAGCTGCAAAACACAAGAAGAGCATAATAATCAAAAAGCTGAGTGCTGTGAACTATGTTGCTACCACAACAGACTGCTGGTCTGCCAGACAACGTAGCTACTTAGGTGTCACCTGTCACTGGATAGACGACACTTCACTGGAGAGGCACTCCGCTGCATTGGCTTGTAGACCTGTCAAAGGCTCGCACACGTTTGACGTCCTTGCTGCTGCATTAGAGGAAATACATTCTGAGTACCACATCAGGGAAAAAGTGACCAGGACAACAACAGACAGTGGCTCAAACTTCCTGAAGGCCTTACGATTATATGGTGAGGAGGAAGCCACCAATGTACAAGAGAAGAGTGACTCCACCCTTGATGATGCAATAGAAGATCAGAGTGAGTCAGAGGTGGAGTATCAAGATGTGGAGAATCAAGATGTGTCTGCTATTCTGGATGACAACCCAGGCCTTGAGTACCAACTTCCAAGGCACCAAAAGTGTGCATGCCATCTCCTCAATCTTATATCCACAGTTGATACCAATGCTACAGGAGGAGCTGCAAACGAAACCTACAAGAGGCTGTCTCGGTCTGCTTTTGCAAAATGTCATGCTCTTTGGAATAAAACCAGCAGGTCAACCATGGCTCATGAAACAGTGCAACGTGAATGCAAGCTGCAGTTTCTCCGACCCAATCAGACACGCTGGAGCTCCCTCTTCCTCGCTGTAGAAAGGATTGTGCGCATTCACCGAGAGCAAGGAGAACAAGCAATTCGCAATGTCTGCACAGCATTAAAGATAAAGATGTAAGTTGACTTTTTTTTCTTTTTTTTTAAAGAATAATAAAAATAAATAAGCCTTGCTGATTAATGGGTGAATCTCAAGTAACTAAGTTTTCTTTGCATGGTGGTGTGACAATTGTGGATGACTTAACCAAATCAACTATTTTATTTTTTATTTATTTGTGTATTTAACATGTACAATACAGAATAAAGACATTATACTAGAAATAGCTATAAGTAATTTTTATTATCGTTACATCTTTTATAGGTTCCATCCAGCTGAAATGGGTTTTTTGGTTGAGTATGCTGCTGTGATGAAGCCTGTTGCCATGGCCCTTAATATCCTTCAAGGGGAGTTATCTGTGCATATGGGCCTCCTGCTGCCAACACTTTACCAGTTGCGGGACAAGCTGAAGAGGTTGGAGTCATCTTGCAAAATGTGTACACCTCTTGTTCACGCCCTGCAGCAAGGGATCCAGAAACGTTTTGGAGACGTCATGAAAGAGCCTGAGCTGATTGCTGCAGCAATACTCCTACCAAGATTCAGAACATCCTGGACCACAGAGGAGAACATCTTAAATGCTGGTAAATATACTTGTTTATCAATTAAAATGTGAACTAGTAGAAATTGACCTATATGCAGTAAATCTGTATAATGTTACTGTCATTTAGGATTATAGTGTGTCAGTGACAAACCACAGGGCGGCAATATAGTTAGAAGCTCAGGTAGCTTTTAATGTTAAACATCAGCAGCTTGACAGTCTATACAGTAGAACGGTAAGAATAATGTGCAGACCTAATTATTTATCTCGCCACAGGCCTTGACTACATAAGAAATCACCTCGACACAGACTTGGATGATGTCAGCACAAACAACAGCCTCTCTGATGAAGACGACTTCTTTGCGTCCATGGAGTTGGGAAAATCACAAGTAGGAGAGCTGGAGAGGTACCTTGCATGTCTGTCCCCTGCAGGTATGGATATACTCCACACCTTTCCTCACATCAAGAAGCTGTCACTCAAAGTCAACACTGGTCTTCCTGCATCTGCAGCCTGTGAGAGACTTTTCAGTCATGCAGGACTCCTGTTCACTGCTAAACGGTCACAGCTTCACAGCAAGAACCTTGAGAGCCAACTACTGTTGAAGCTTAATAGTGACATCACTGAGTGATTCTTTGGTGAATGGTGAAATTGTTTGTATCTGCATGTTTTGACACACACACACACACACACACACACACACACACACACACACACACACACACACACACACAGTTTATGAGAGTTTATGGGCTGCCTTGTTCTAGTTCTGCCTACAGAGGCTGGAAAAAAAGTGTCAAGGTTTGAAAATTTGTGTTACTTGTGCTTATTTATTTTATTTATATTTTATTAACAATATTTTATTTAAGTACTTGAATTTACCTGGATTATTTTAATTTACACTATTTTGTAATTAATTTAAATTTATTTTATTGATTGGATGAACTATAATTTGCCTAAAGATGATTATTTTGTATTTTTGTCTGTCTGGTTGAACGCTTGAGTTAAAAAATAAATCAGACGTTACTCAACAGTTACTCAGTACTTGAGTAGTTTTTTCACCAAGCACTTTTTTACTCTTACTCAAGTAATTATTTGGATGACTACTTTTTACTTTTACTTGAGTAATTTTATTCTGAAGTAACAGTACTTTTACTTGAGTACAATTTTTGTCTACTTTACCCACCTCTGACTAAACCTAAACTAATCTTGACAAACTATATATCATTTGAAAGCTTACAATCTCTAGTTTCCATATTTGGTGATTTTCAAAATACATTACAGAGGAGCCGTAATTTATCAATTTGCAACAAGAATATTTTCATACTCCTAAGGCGTGTTTAGACCTTTATTTTGAAATAGTGATGAACATGAAAAATCATGAAAGTTTTTTTTTCATGCCAAGAGTTCAAACGATAGCATCCATTCAATTATTTTTGAAAAAAAAGTCTGAATATGTTAGAAAAAAATGATAGTTTCACCATTTGTGATGTGGCAGGAAGCTATACCTGTTAGTACCTGTTATTTTTACGTGTTTCTTAGAGGTTGAATTCATATCAAAATCTGCCAAACTTCTCATATTACTTCTAAATTGGATGTCTACTTCATAAATTGTATGAAAATTGTGGAAATAATGGTTCAGATCACTCAAAACACATATAGAAATGGAGCGCCCTTATATGGGCAGTAATGGAGTCTGGTCGTGAAACATGGAAGCGTTCGGTACTGCGCCCAAACAAAATCTCACTGAAAGCTCATTTTTTGAGATATCAACCTAAAATTTGAAACACAACTTGTTCAGATTTTTGGCTTTGATTTTTTTGCAGCTTTAGAGTCGACCTAGGTTTTGAAATTATATATAATATTATATAAAATATGAATAATTAAATATTTTACATTGTACATTTTCATAAACTCAAACTTCTATAACTTTCTGTTTCACTTTCTTAATTTATTTCACTTCTATAAAAATCTGCCAAATGTCTTCTTTAAAACGAGACCAATCTTACGTCTATATTCCAAAGCATTCTGGAATTACAACCATTTAAGTTCGAAATTTTCATGTATATAAAAAAAAAAGGGGGGTGACAGTTAACAGGTTTTAAGCAGGAGTGCACATAACTGGTGCGCATGCATGGTGAAAGTAAACGATGCGCAGCAGAAGACGTGCGGGAAGCGCTTTTGAGTACCAACATTTGTTTTATTTTTGGAGACAGGGACACGTTTACTTACTGGAGTAGGATTTTTCTCCATATCTGGTAAGATGGCAATTACCGTATTTTCCGCACTATAAGGCGCACTTAAAAGCCTTTAATTTTCTCAAAAAACGACAGTGCGCCTTATAATCCGGAGCGCCTTATATATGGATGGTGAACACACGTTTACCAAGACGGGGAGACAGCGCTGGGCGACTTACGCCACTATCTGCCAATGGATCGTGGATGCCTGGGCTGATATATCAGTCTCAACTGTGATCCGAGCTTTCACGAAGGCAGGAATAATCCCTTTATTCAGCCAGCTCACATACCCGTATTTACTTCCTGTTTTCGGTCGAAGTCCACAGTAGTTGATTGTCGAGTTCGCGCGCGCGATCAAACCTCCTCCGTGTGTTCAACATCTGATCCGGATGAACTATCCATTTGAGCTGATATTCTCAGAACACCACACAGCACCGTCATCGGCTGACAGCTGACAGTCTGAGTCTCCACTGTTGCTTAGTTACCAATGAGTGCGCGCGCACTCGACAATCGCCTACTGTGGACTTAGACCGAAAACAGGAAGAAAATACGGGTATGTGAGCTGGCTGAATAAACATCATTTTTATTCATATCTTTCACATTTACCGCAGTCAGATTCACCGTGTTCACTCACATGGCTGTGCACTTGTAATGACACATTAAGGTTGTTAAGAGGCTAAAAGCAGGTTTAAAACTTGCCCCGTTTAAGTCAACAGGGTGCAAATTTTAAAAAGAGGATAACACGGTGTAGGCAACACCGGTTTTTGTCGTTGTTATCTGTACTGACAGCACTCCAAATTTACAAAAAAAAACAAGCTCAATGTTAAAATTGACCGGAGTTTTCCTTTAACGTTTGAACAACGTTACCATGGGAGTGAACGGAGTTGTCAGAACGCTTAATAAAGTTTGACTTTATCTGACTGTTTTGTTGACATTCCCTTTAACACATCTAGTGGATGCATAACGCAAACCCAGTCAAACGTTTGACTGCAGTATCTTATGCGCCTTATAATCCGGTGCGCCCTATATATGAAAAATGTTCTAAAATAGGTCATTCATTGAAGGTGCGCCTTATAATCCGGTGCGCCTTATAGTGCGGAAAATACGGTATGATGATAAGTACCGAGCACTCGCGTTTCCTGATTTTTAAAGGATTTTTAACGCGATTGATAAATGATGGATAATTTTTAAATGATGGATCATTAAAACCGGGACTCCCGCACTGTTTGCACAGCCTCACACACCCGAATTGCGCGCGCACGCAGAGAGAAAGAGAGAGGCGCGTTTCAGACACTGAATTTATTCCTCCCTGCGTTTACTTGCACTTGAACAGACACACACACACAAAATGATGTCAAAATAACGGTCTCGGCAAGTATTCTCTCGGTTATGTCATAAGTGAACATTTGAGAAAGAAACTGGATGCGTGTCAGTATATTCGGTCCGTGCATTCAATCTTAAAGTGACAGCAGCCTAATATTCCTGCTGTTGTCTATGTCATTAATGGTAATAAAAATAAAAAAGTCAGGACGAACGTGATGACGGCAGCTTGTATGATAAGTATACCGTGTAAAGTGTGAGTATCAAACAGCATCTCCAGGTGCTCCCTTGAGAACCAGACGAAAAATGTTTTGTGCCACCCTTGAGTATAAGCACAGTTCAGCTGTTTATTTATGAAAAATGGATTTGTTGGCAAGATCAACTTTCCGATATACTCAGTAACATATTTAAACAGTTTTTTTGTACTTAATAAAACATAATATTTCCATATGAATCTGCTGCAAATTAGGTGGCTTGCCAGTTACCAGTGGGTTGCAACACATACAAAACTAGATTTTGGTACATCAATGTATTTATATTTTCTACAATATAATCATGAAAGTGCATTTGAAAAATATGTTTATATTTGCATATGCTCACCAAAGACAGCATTTATTTAAATGAAAATACTGTAAAAACAGTAATATTCTGAAATAATATTAAAATAAAATAAATAGCCTTTTTCTATTTGAATATGTTTTAAAAACTAATTTATTCTGTGAGGGCAAAGCTGAATTTTCAGCATCATTACTCCAGTCTTCAGTGTCACATGATCCTTTAGAAACAATTATAATTTGCTGCTCAAGAGATTTGCTTATTATCAAATGTTGAAAACGTGCTGCTTAACATTTTTGTTGAAACCATGATTTATTGTTTTCAGGATTATTTGATGAATAGAAATTTAAAAAGAACAGCATTTATTTTTATCAGGTCGCCACATATGGCAGGAAATAGATGAGACTGGTACAGTATGTGAGTGACAACATTCCTATTCACACATGCTAAATTAAACTAGATCACTCCATTTATATTCCTTTGTTGTCTGAATATGATGCCCAAGTCAAATAATATAGTTGTTATGTGCAAACTATAATGTACGTTATCTAAAAAAGATGGGTTTCTCAAGAGTGTCACCTCAATACCTGGAAAGTGATGCTTCCGTTAACCTTGAGAAGGTCTTGTTAAGCACTTCTATCGATTATATTTTTGACATCATTTCGATCCTGGTTCCTGGATGGATTTCAAGAGCACAGTGTCAGGAATGGTCTGCATCCTGTGTGTTCAGTGTGCCTCATACAGCAGTAAACGGATCAGACAGGTGTGTTGATTGACTATTCACACACACGAAATGAAGTCATTCGAAGTCCTTCTACATCTTGCCTCTCCTGGCTATTTGAAAATGATGGTCAAATCAGGTAATACATCAGCAATGTGTGTCTTTCTAAAGAATAGTGGGTTATTATGTCTCATTATCTGGCAAATTATGTTTCTTTGTTACATTTTTTGTTATAGCAGTTCCATTTTAATATATAATTTATTCCAGTGACAGCAAAGCTGAAATTTCAGCATCATTACTCCAGTCTTCAGTCTTCTTGCTGTCTGGGATGATCCTTCAGAAATCATTCTAATATGCTGATTTGGTGCTCAATTATTAATAATGGTTCTTATTGTTATCAGTGTTGAAAACAGTTCCTTTTCGAAGCAGTCATGGAGTTGATACTATGGGCTGGAGTTGCCTGGTCATGTGTAAACACGCACCAATAAATCATTGGCAGACAGCGGTCCATGCCGTCACACGTGGAGCGCCCGCGAGGATAAAAGAGTGCCTGTAATACACGTCATCAGCTTTTTTGTCTTCAGGAGCCGCTTGTTTGTATATGCGTGTAAGATAAGCGCGTTTGACTCCCGAGGGAGCTGGATGTGCTCATTAGGATGCATTTACGGTAAGAAGCTCTGTTATTGTTTGATTCTCTCCCGAGGGATAAATATCTAGTGTTTGTTCAGCTAAGTGAAATCTGTTCACCATAAAATGCGATTGTATCTCTCAGAAAATTTGGACTAAACCGTTCAATTCATATGGATTATTTTACGATCTCTTTATGAACTTTTTAAAGCATCAAAATGGTAGTTGCGTAGCTGTAAATGGAGGGACAGAAAGCTCTCCGTTTTCATCAAAAATAAGTTAATTTGTGTTCTGAAGATGAACGAACGACATAAGGGTGAGTTAATAATGACAGAATTTTCATTTTTGATTGAACTATCCCTTTAAGGGAGCTGCACGTGCTCACTGTGTTGAGTCGTGACGAGGGAGCTCCCTTCTCACTTGATTTTGTCTTTTAAAAAGGGATTTAGGCCATGGTTTAGGTCTGCTGCAGCAACATGGCAGCTTCGATTGCAGGGTCGCAGATAGGCAGAGTAGAGGTGGATGTTGTCAAATAAGTCCTCCGCCTCTGCTTACCACCTTGGGGCTCATGATAGGATACAGTATATGCGGAGGCAAGACAGGCCTGCGGGGCCCTGCACATCATGAATTTCACCACGCAGGGCTGTCGGAAGGTTGCATGCTCTTGTTCGCTCCCCTGTGGATGGTTGCCTGGTGGTATTCCTCCTTGTTATTTTGCAGTCTATAACTTAGACGAGTGAATGGAGTCTTTTATGGATCCTGGAGAAGCACCTGCTTGAGCACTCTTTCTTAATTGCTCTAGGTATTTAAGTAGAAGCTCCCCCTAGGGGTTGAGTTTCGACGGTGAGAGTCTTTGGCAATAATATTATAGCGTTCCCATATTTGCTTCCTTTCTGAAGAAGATAAGGGTTGCATTCTCCCCCTGGAAGTAGTGGTAATATCGAAGGTCATAGTTTATATTGCCCCTTTGGTAGGCTACTACCTGAGGGCTTTTGCAAGGTGCTGACATAGCTGAGCCATATTTTCTAAGAGCTCTGCAAGTAAGGGAGTAAGGTTTTAAAGGCTGGGACTTCCCTTACTATAAAAGCATAGGAGCTTGTGTATCTTCTCCTACTATTGGAAAATGTTGGCTTAGGGAGTGGCGCCACTATAAAGTATAGTCATTTTGGATGTGCCCTTGGGGTTGATGCACTCTGATTCATAATCCGTGGAGTCAATTTATGATATGCCCATTATATTTGTGCATATTCACAGCTTGGGTATTGGTTCTCCATAGTGCCAACTCCATGACGCATGTCTTGTTGCCATGCCTAGAGCTTGCCTGCAAATCTCCTTCAAGCAAAAGTGTTGATGACGTGTATTTCGGTCGCCCTTTTATACTGATGGGGGCTTCAGTTGTGACATCATGGACTGCAGTCCGCCATTGGTTTATTTGAATGTGTTTACATGTACTTCAGACACCGGTCATGCTGATGCTGTCCCCATTGTGTCAACTCCATGATGCAGCGTCTCGTTTCCCTTATCAGGGAGCCGGGGTTACAAATGTTACATACGTAACCTAAACGTTTTCACTGCTTTAATTTTTTTTTTTTTTTACCATTATAAAATGTCTTTACTTTCACTTTTTATATATACACTCACCGGCCACTTTATGAGTAGGCCTACACCTGTTCAACTGGTTGTTAACTCAAATATCTAATTAGCCAATCACATGGCAGAAAATCAATGCATTTAGGCATGTAGACATGGTCAAGACAATCTGCTGAAGTTCAAACTTAGCATCAGAATGGGGAAGAAAGGTGATTTGAGTGACTTTGTACATGGCATGGTTGTTAATGCCAGATGTGCTGGTCTGAGTTTCTCAGAAACTGCTGATCTACTGACATTTTCACACACAACCATCTCTTTTGAGGTAAACGCATAGTCCGAAAAAGAGAAAATATCCAGTGTGCGGCAGTTCTGTGTGCGAAATGCCTTGTTGATGTCAGAGGTCAGAGGAGAATGACCAGGCTGGTTCGAGCTGATAGAAAGGCAAAAGTAGCTTAAATAACTGCTCGTTACAACCGAGGTCTACAGAAGAGCATCCCTGAACGCACAACACATCCTACCTTGAAGCAGAAGTGCTACAACAGCAGAAGACACACCGGTGACACTCCTGTCAGCTAAGAACAGAAAAATGAGGCTACAATTCACACAAGCTCACCGAAATTGGACAATAGAAAATTGGTAAAACGTTGCCAGGCCTGATGAGTTTTGATTTCTGCTGCGATATTCAGATGTTAAGGGCAGAATTTGGCATAAACAACATAAAAGCATGGATCCATCCTGCCTTGTATTAACGGTTCAGGCTGCTGGTGCTGTGCGTTGGATATTTTCTTGACACACTTTGTGCCAATTGAGCATAATTTAAACGCCACAGCCGACCTGAGTATTGTTGCTGACCATGCCCATGCCTATATGACCACAGAGTATCATCTTCTGAAAGCTACTTCCAGCGAGATAACGTGGCATGTCACAAAGCTCAAATCATCTCAAACTGGTTTCTTGAACATGACAATGAGTTCACTATACTCAAGTCACAGTCACCAGATCTCAATCCAATAGAGCACATTTGAGATGTGAAGGAACATTCGCATCATGGATGAGCAGCCGACAAATCTGCAGCAACTGTGTGATGCGATCATGTCAATATGGACCAAAATCTCAGAGGAATGTTTCCAGGACCTTGTTGAATCTCTGTCACAAAGAATGAAGGCAGTTCTGAAGGGAAGAGGGGGGTCAAACCCGGTACTAGCAAAGTGTACCTTATAAAGTGGCCGGCAAGAGTGTATATATACTGTGTGTGTATTATACTGTATATATACACACACACACACTAACGTTATACAGTAACTAGTGAGAGACTGAATTTTACCAATACATTTTTTTCTACAATAAAAACGCCAACAAATTCCATAGCTCTTTTCACTAAGTCTAGTAACCAACCTAGAAACTGCGCAGAACACCCTAACATCCACCTAGCAACCAAACATAATAACCAAGCTGCTTATTAATATGTGAATCAAGTGGCATACCAACATGTAGAAATACATTTATATCATAGAGCGGAGCCCTAAAGAACCTCATGAATATGCGTCAATGTCAAGCATCACACTAGAAACCACTCACTTACACAGACAAGCACCACCCACATTTTCCGGTTATAGTTATCAATTTTATTTTTTTGCTTTAGTGACCTTAAGTCAATATGATGGACAATGATGATATTCATGTTGATGAATATCATCACTGTCTATCATATTGACTTGGTCACTAAAGCCAAAAAATAAAATTATATTGATATGTGGCTAACACATGCATGGCACACAAATGAGCATGATCTAACAAAAAGAAGATTAGATACGGTATTTGCACTGAAGAGCAACTTCAAATGACTTTCCCTGTCAGACAGGCCTTGCTCTCTAATCAGTCTGGGAACCATGAGGAGGCAAAAGCAGACATTTGCCGAAGTAATGAGTGTCCCTAATGACACTAAGTTCATTTAATTTGTCCTCGGGATGGTAATAATTGGACTCCATTATGACCTTGGTGCCGTAATTAAACTGCTGCCTGGTGATATCCTACACACTGGCATGTAGTTGTCAGTAGTGATTATCAGCAATGAGAGAAAGGGAGTGACAAGCTACAACTTTTCTGGCAGCCCACAAAGAAAAGCCATTTTCAAAGGCAGATACTTTTTCTGAGAATGATGTGTCATTAGAAAAGCAAAGCGATGCAGACAGGTCCATTAGCAGGCCAAAGGCGCACGGGGTGGTAGAGCAAATTAATCAAACTACTTTCTACCATTTAAATGGCTGCTAAATTGGATAGGCGAAAGGGCCCGCATTCCAAACAGCAACCGGGCCGCCGTTTGACTTAAGGCTCTCTGGCAAACAAGTGACCTTGGCGTTTAATCAATAGGAAAAAAGCAGCTTTTCGGAATAAGGACCGGATGGAGATAAAAGTCGTCCAAAAGGAACTGAATAAATTATTATGGGAAGCTAGGAAGCGTAAAAAGGACTACATTGAACAAAACTTCTCATCTATGAACAATAAAAAACTGTGGAACTCACTAAGAACTATTTCGAACATGGATTCCAAAAAACAACGTTTCATTACTACTGATGATTTTAAGAAAGCAAATGAGTTGAATTACTTTTTTGCAAGGTTTGATAATAATGATCCTGTTAAGGAATGTGAAGAGTTTTTGCTAAATGTTGATTGTGCAATGGGTTTAAGAATAATTGTGGATCCTCAAGAAGTTACTGCTCTGTTTCGTAAAACTTGCACTAAGAAATCAACTGGGCCAGACGGTATCTCAGCTTATCTCTTGCGGGAATGTGCAGAAGAACTAACCCCAGCTTGGTGTCCAATTTTCCAGCAATCGCTAGACAATCATACGGTTCCGTCGTTATGGAAAAAGACTATCATTACGCCAGTTCCTAAAAAAACAGGTGCTGTTGATAATAATGATTTTAGACCAATTGCTATAACTTCTGTAATTATGAAATGTTTGGAGAAGTTTGTGATATCAAAACTGAGATGTAGTGTAAATTCATTATTAGATCCATTTCAATTTGCCTATACAGTGGGAAGAGGGACTATCGATGCTGTTAATACTATCACTCATTTGACTCTTCAACATCTAGAAACCTCCAATGCCTATGCACGATTGCTCTTTGTAGATTTTAGCTCCGCTTTTAATACGCTTCAGCCGCAGTTACTTCTGAGTAAGCTTGGAAAGAGTGATGTTAACCCTTTTATTATTAAGTGGCTCTTCTCTTTCTTAACCAAACGTACTCAAATTGTAAAAGTAAATAATACACTCTCTGATCTCATACCTATATTGGTGCGCCTCAAGGTTGCGTATGTTCTCCTTTTCTGTTTACTTTATATACAAATGACTGTCTTAGTATAAATAAGAATAATTATATAATCAAATATTCTGATGACACAGTAATATTGAGTCTTTTGGCGAAAGATCATGATATATCAGTGTATCAGTCTGAAATTGAGAATTTTGTGCGGTGGTGTAATGTAAATCATCTCATCATAAATGCATCAAAAACTAAAGAAATTATAATAGATCCAAAAAAACTAGGTGATTACAGCCCAGTCATCATCTATGATAATTTTATTGAGCAGGTGGATACCTATAAGTATCTAGGTGTGGTTATTGATTGTTCATTTACTTGGAAAGCCCACATTGATTACATTGCCTCAAAATTCCAACAACGCTTGTATTTTTTAAGAAAACTTCGGCTGTTTGGTGTAAATCAGAGAATTATGCAATTATTTTATTATGCCGTTTTAGGTAGCCTTTTAAATTATGGCATGCAAACTTGGTATGGCAATCTTTCGGTTCAATTAAAATCACAGCTTGCACGTCTTGTGAGAATTGCAATGAAAGTTATGGGTATAAGAGAGTACTCATCACTACAATCAATTTATGAATCGTTGGTTTTAAAGAATGCACAGACAATAGTAGGTGATACCAGCCATGTTTTATTTCCAATGTATGAGTTGCTGCCATCAGGGAGACGGTATAGAGTCCCATTGTGTAAGAGTAACCGTTATAAAAAATCCTTTATTCCTCTATCAATTAATATGTTAAATAGCAAGATGTAGTAATGTAGGTCTATAGTTTGTGTGTGTATTTGTTGTATGTATGTTATGTATTAATGCAGCCTTGAGTCCAAGACAAATTTCCTGGAAAAGGACAATAAAGTATACAAACAAACAAACAAACAATCATCAGCCGTTTCAACTTTGATGTTTTGACTGACATTTCCGGCAATCCAATTTACACCCGTTCACACTTTTAACAGCCGGTCAATTGGTCCAACGTGGTCCAGACATATTTTATTTGGAAATATATCGATTTTTTTTTCCACCACTTGGCCACCTAATACTGCTCAGCCACCAACCGAATTAATCTTGTTCAGAGATTGAGCATTATGTTTAATCTCTCGCTTCACCGAGCATTTTCAGATGATAGTTGGCTGGGTATTTCCTTGAGAAGATGTAACATTTCAGGGGAAATTGGGAATGATGAAAATTGAAAGCAAACACTTTGATGATTTACATAAATCATCATGATAATGGAGTAAATCAACTGCCTTTTTATTTTTTTAGAAAAGCCTTTTGTTTAGTTTCAACAGATTGTCTATGGGAAATGCAATGTCTATCCGTACCCTTAGGCTGTGTCTGCAAAATAGAGGTTGCTTTATGTTCTCTATGCATTTGAACATGGTTAAAAATAGCCCTGGATCATGTGACAACAAATATCATGTGACGGCAAAGAGCATTTGGCAGGAATTCAAGCGTAGAGTGCACATTGAATATGGGGTCATATAAGCAATATAACTGTAATGAGATTTCTACTTTCACTACTGACCTTTTTCATTCGCCCTTCATGCAGATTACAAATAATTTTTGAATGATTTTTTGGCAGTTTTTGTTGGGCTTGCTTTCCAATATATCTGTAACCTGAATGAGGAAAAAATAGATGGCAATCATTCTGATAACAAGTGAAAGCTTGGTCTTATATAAAGAACTTTCAATTTTAAAATCTCTTTGGGCCAGCATGAACATGAGGAACATGAACATCTTTGAAGCAATCTTTAATATTATATTAATCGAATATTAAAAGGCACACCGTGTAACTTTTGGCCAAAAAGAGTTGACATATATGAGTTATTTTAAATGATTCCTCCGGCCAATATACAGCGCTTGACACTATCAATGCTCCGAGCGGGGCTGCCCTCTTGAAATACCGCCTATATAAGGCCATGTTTACACGGAAACGATCTGAAGAGAAAACGCAAAAGTGGCGTTTCGTTTTCACTTTTTATTCTGCGTTTAGACGAGCGTTATGGGGGGGGGGGAATCTGCGTGCATATGGAGACGCAAAAGTGTTAGAAATGCGATGTAGTATGCACTCCAGGCGGCTAGGTGGCAATGTGAAGCACTGCCACACAACAACAACAAGTCCGTGCGCCTGCGTACAACCTTCCTTCTACTTCTCTCCCTAGTAGCGCAAAATTGAAAAGACTCTTGGACGTTTATCAGAGCTGCTAGGGCAACTTGAAGGTCCGACGTATGGAAATAATCCGACATGTTGGTTGTTATTTTCCTGTACTGGCGCATGCCTGTGACGTAAATGCGTACGCGACGAGAGCCGCCATGAGCAGATTTGCGTTTTTACCCGTTTAGACGGAAACGCGACGGTGGAGCGTTTTTAAGATTTCCACTTTGGAGGGTGGTTTCACTTTTTTGCCTTTTTAAGCCCCAAAAACGCCGTCGCCGTGTAAACGAAAGGCACATCCGATAAAATATTATTACGTTTTCACCCGGAATCGTTTTCGTGTAAACAGGGCCTAAGTTTGAAGAAGACGCACCGTCTTTGGCCAGGTCATGTGACCTGGAGAATGCCTGGAGAACGTATCGCTTTTTGACCATCACGTGACCACAGGCTCGGAAGATTCAAGGAAAAGAAAAATAGAAACTGACCGCGTGAGAAAACCGGACAAGAGTCTCACTCGGTCAGGCTTTCACTTAAAATAGGATAAGAATGAGCATCAAACAGAATTAACCCGGCGCGCGCAGCTCTTAAAGGGGCCACACCTTATTTCCACTCGTTATTTACGACAGTACAAGTACTCCACAGCGACTCTAGGGGTCGCTGTTTGACAAAAACGGAATTCCTACACAGTGTAACTTTAATTAAAAGAAAAGGTCCTTGTAATAATTTTCTTTTTATTAGAAAGTACAAAGGCAAACACATTTTATGTAGTGTAGGTCTACATGCTGAGACGTAGTAGATGATATTTCATATAGGAGAAATTAAGGAATCTGGATTATTTTCAATGTATGTACTACTGCAATGTCTATGCTACGGCAGCTATGGCTATGGCATGTTGTTGTTTAGCTCAGACAACAGTTTCGACTAGTTGCGCATTTCCTTTAGGACAACTGTAACAATTAACATTTTTTTTTAAATGCAATCACCATCGTTTTGATGTTTTAACACCTTCAAACTTCAAGCTTGTCAGTTCTGCATCATTGTTCTATGTTCTATATAACTACGATTATTGGAGTATGTTTCACAAGGAAATGCTATTTCAGTCTTTTACAATGAGCCTGGGTTGGGTACGGTTGCCAGGAAGTTGTTAGGTGGTTGCTAACTGGTAGAACACTATTTATAATGGTATTCTTAATTCGAAAAACATTATTGGAATGTAAACTTGTCCTAAAGAAAAGTCAAAGAGCCCAGGATGCTCCTTCAATGTAAAAAAAAATTTTCAGCATTTATAGTCCAAAACTGGTCCTCAACAAGCTATGTAATTTCTGTCTGTATAGCACAACCGGTGGGGAATGAGTTACGTGATTAAGTTTAATACGTTCGCGCTACTATCGTATGAGTCTTCAAATGTTTGATCTATTTTGAAACAAGTTCTCAAATACTTTAGTAAAAGGAAGTGATAAAAGGCCAAATAAACAAGTATCTTTGATCGTAAAACCTCAGTTTTAAATAACTAACAGTCTTTGGTCATTCAGTCAAAGCCTTGAAGGAGTACCATCAATTTATCTGAGATTCTAGTCAGACGAAAAATAATAACTTGGGGGGACTGGCAGAAGTCTCACTCGGGTCTCTGACATCTCCTCTCATCTCCTGGACTCACTGAAGTTCTGGTCTTTGATCCCTAGCTAGTATGTAGCACCTCACGCAGAACGCTCACGGCCACCCATGTGAGATATATGATACTCTGCTTTATGCAAAATGGAGTAATGGAATGAAACTACTGCAATGTTAAAGCCCCTTTAAGGCAAGTCAGTCTGCTTGGTGGCCATTTTAATATCATAAAGCCCCTTGGCTTTTTGACTACCCATGACTATTTCCAGCCTGGGAAGTACTGATTGAAAGAGGAGAGATCAAACTCTACAAAACTGTTGGTCAAGTTTACATTCTAATAATGTATAAATAGTGTTCTTTGAGTCAAATCATGAAACTAAATTGTAAAACTAGAGTAAAAATAATCCATAAGTACTTTAACTGTAAGGTGGGATTTTCATTCCTAATGTTGCCATGATGTCTCCTTGAGAATTCTTGGGAGAAATAAACAAAATTATCTTCTGGATCTACTTTCAATGTTTTACATGAGATCCCAAAAAAATGTTTTACCTGATTTGCTATATTTTATTTATAGAGAGGAAGGCAATAGTGAAAAGGGTCAAACAACAATGGGCCAGACTCAAATCTTTGGGTTATCCAAGAAGGACACATTAAATTGATCAAATGTGACAAAGACATTCATA
Source organism: Rhinichthys klamathensis goyatoka (assembly GCF_029890125.1). Taxonomy (NCBI): domain Eukaryota; kingdom Metazoa; phylum Chordata; class Actinopteri; order Cypriniformes; family Leuciscidae; genus Rhinichthys; species Rhinichthys klamathensis. Next base: position 745,932 of record NW_026607023.1, read on the forward strand.
ATGTTACAAAAAAAAAATCTATTTCAAATGCTTTTCTTTTGAACTTTCTATTCATAAAGAATTCTGGAAAAATATAACCGTTTAAACAAAAATAGCAGAAAACCTGTTGTCGACATTGATAATAATAAGCAATGTTTCTTGAGCACCAGAACGCCCATTGGCTGAACGTCTGATGCATATGGCACACTCAACCGGAAACACTTCAGGATTTTCAAAGTCGTCATTTAGTTGGTTCAATGAAACAGGATGTCCGGCAGACGTCTGTGTCGCTTTCTTTAATGGCCCGCCTAGAAACAAATGCTGTGACACCAAAATCCCCTTGTGGAATTAAAACGCTGCCGTGTTTACAACTGTGACAATGAGCGCTAACCAGGATCAACTAAATGCTGGATTTTCAAAAGCATGTGAAATGAAGGCAGTAAATGTGCACAACATTGTTGGGGCATCGACTTTACATTTTCACACCCCTAACATGACGCGGAAAAAAACTAACTGTGATTTTCTTGGGCGGTCCTAGGCCAAATAAAGCTGAGTCCAGACCTTCTTGGCCACGTGAGACTACACCAGATCAGCATATTAGAATGATTTCTGATGGATCATGTGACACTGAAGAATGGAGTAATGATGCTGAAAATTTACCTTTGCATTTGCCTAGGTTTCCCCATGCTGCCTTTGCACAGCACGATTTTATTCACGCTACTAGGTAGTCTGGATACCATGCACCTGATTTTCGCCTCAGTGAGGGGACCAATCACAGAACGGGGAGGGAGCAGCAAGACGATGACGACGTCTATGCGACACACCGAAGCAGTTTGTTTATACCTATGGATCAAACATGGCAGCAGACGCGATGTTACCTTTCGATGCAGCCTTAGATACATACGCCATCGTGTACACATAAATCTCTGACCCATCGTCGTCTTCCTCGTCTAGTTTCTGTCGCTCTACATACGTCATCTGGTATATTTGAAACGATTGGCTGTGAGCTATGTACAGGCGCATTTGATAGACATTCGTATCACCCAATAAACGGCTCTGGGCATTCGTAAACCACGCCTCAAATACGAGAAAATTAACATGTGGTTCCCAGACCACGTCTCAATCTCAATGAGACTTGGATCTGACGTTAGCCAGGCTACCTTTGCATAGGAATAAACTATATTTTAAAATATAATTAAAGAGAAAAAAGTTATTTTGAATTGTAATAATATTTCACAGTATTACTGTTTTTACATTTACTTGCTTGTTCAAAAAATGCAGTCTTGATGAGCATCTGAGGCTTCTTTCAAAAGCATTAAAAACATCCCAAAGCCAGCCTTTTAAATGGTAGTGCTCTTCCTAAGAAATCTAGTTTCAAACCAGTTTCAGGCACCCCAAAATCACATCTAATGACAAGCGAACCATTGAGATAAAAAAAAATTTCTTCAAATTAATAATGCTTATTTCTCCATAGAATAATCACACTAGAAGTTCTTTCAACCAGTCTATCAGACACTGCTTTTAATCTCCCAATCAACTGGCTTTAAATCACACTTTTCTCGATATAGACAGTTTTTTTTTTTTTTTTTTTAGATTTCACACTCAGCCAATGTCTCCAAACGCGGAGTCAGAGCAGCGAAGTATGGTATCTGTCTTGGCTGAAGCTTGTTAAATCAGTGTTAGTGAGCTGCCTCCTCTCTCGCTGTCTCTCTTTTGTGTAACAGAGCTGTGTAAGTGTCTGCTAGAAACCATCCGAGTCCCAATGGATCCAGCTGATTTGCTTCCCAAACCACCTCGAAATAACTTCCTGCCCACGTACCACACTTCACCTGCATGCGCTTTTGTTTCTGGATCCTTATAAGGAACTTTGCATGTGTAGGCTTCAGGTACTGTATACCTTTATATATTTATACATTGCATACTTGTAACATACATTCAGTTATTTTTGTCTGGTTTCATTTTCATGGACCTTCAGTTTGTTTCTATCCCTTTTTTGCCCGCCAGTCTTTAGGTGTCAATGTCATAGTAACTAATTTGATTTGTCCTCCTGTTCAGGTGTGTGTACCTCATTCTCATTTACATACAGGTTCATGTGCGTTCCCCTTTAGTTGGTCCGGTCTCATTAAAGCTAGTGTTGTGTTTCTATCCCTGCCTTGATTTGAGTTTGCTCATGTGGATAATTAAAGACTTTCTTAATCTGATTTTCTTCTTTATCGTGTGTTCTCTGCAACCGTGCATGACAGAAGACCGAACCAACTATGGATTTTGGAGCACAGTTTGCTGCTTTGGCCCGGAGTGGCCATAACTGAATGAATTACACGCTGCAGTTCTGTCGATGCTCCCAAACACCAAAGGACTAAGCTGGAGGAAGGGCATCATCAGGTGTCTGGAGAGTGTCCTGATCCAAACCTCAGGCACAGCCAGACCCAGAGCCCAGCCCGTCACCACCCCGATCGACGGACACTACGCCAGAGCCCCCCGCAGACTGGAAGCTTCTGCCTACCGCAGCGTGTGGGTCTGTGCCCGAGGAAGGGAGGACAGTGCCCACCATCGCCCGCTTTGTTTAGTTGGGTTTTGTGCTGCTCTCTAATCTCTTTCTCAGTCCTAAGCCAATCCTGACACCCAGTCGTCATCGTCCCCCATCGGTCCCTCAGTGGGGGCTTCTCAATACTCTATTACACCTTTTCCACCAAGGCAGAGCTGGTGCTGGTTCGGAGCCAGAGCCTAGTTTCTATTCGGTTATTTGTTTTTCCACACGCAAAGCACCAGCTCCGAACCAGGAAAAGTGGTTCTTAAGTAGCACTAAATCATTGCTGGTCTAGAACAGAGCCAAGTAAGAACCGCTTGCGTCAGCGGCTGGGGGTGGGGTTACCGTGACCAACAAGACGAATAGAAACTTGTGACCGCCATTTTTAAATAGCAGCTAGTCGAGCTAATAGCAGCTTGATTATAATATCCGTCTATGTAAGTTACGGCGAGCTGCACAAACGCGTTGGATTCCGATGTATTTTTGCAAACCCATGAGCATCCATAGTAATGCAACGTCCATTATTGTTGATGGCTTGTTCGATCGGAGCTGCGGGAGTGTTTGGAGATCATACGACTCCTTGTGCTTTTGGATCGCTTTCGCAGTGCTTTGATGTCATGCGGCGATCGATCTGCGAGAAGCCGATGCATCTCGAACAAGCCTGGCGTGTTTGTGTTTGGCGCTACCGCACTAGCGTTGCTGGGCAACATGAGACGTATGCAGTGACGTAAGATCTGCCTCTGTTGTGGCTCTCTAGCCGGTGGAAAGGCAAACCGGTTCTTAGTAAGCTTGTCAGTCGAACCAACTCCGAACCAGCTCTGGCTCTGGCTCTGAACCAGCACCCGGGTCTTGTTGGTGGAAAAGGGGTAAAATTGACGCTTCCTCGTTTCCTGGCTCCTCCGTCCTCCAGCCCGTGACCCGGAAACCGGTCTAATTCAGCCATCTTGTAGGACATCTCAATTCTCTAATTGGCGAGGAACGAGGAGTGAGGAAGCTTCCAGAGGAGTCATAAGCGAGGATGCACAGGTCTTTCTTGTCGAGAAACTTGACGCACGTATAAATTCTCCTCCCACTTCACACGTCACATTTCTTATTTGTGCATCCTCATTTCCTTTCCTCGTTTCCTATCCTCGTGTCTCAGCTCCACCCCCTGTAGGATGCGAGGGAAGGCTGCAAGGAAAGAAAATGAGGACGGAGGAATTGAAGGAAAGTTTATTTGTATATTGGAATATTCTTAATCACTCGAGCGTCACTATAAAGCGTCATCAGCTGCGCTCAAAGGATCTGCCCTTATGTTGTTAAAGTTTGGTTATTTAAAGCTGCAGTCCATAGCTTTTTGGGGGTTAAAAATTATCCAAAATACATATTTGAGAAAATACATAACCAGCCAGTGTCCAAAACTCTCTGCTTGCCTTAGCTCGATTCAAAACGGTAAGCTTGTAATAATGTTTTTAATTCCAGTGGTACTGGTGGATTTCTGCGGGAGATTCGAGCTTGTCTTTGCGTCATTACGTCACATCTGTACACATAAAGAAGGAGTCTCGGCTAGTTGGCTATATTGCGAGTGAGGATGTTGGAGGTGGAGATTTATAGCCTTTTCTCACAGCACTTGATATAATTAAAATTATCGATTTGATGGCGGATCCAGAAAGGTTCAAACGACAATCACCAGTGACAACTAGAGACTCACCCGCTGTAAAATACAAAAGACTTCGTTCGGACTTTGGAGTGGCTACAGAAAAAAAGAGACTGCAACCGGACCCATGCGAAAACAAGGACACATATCGGAAGGACATTACATGTAGTCACGCAATGCTGACGTTGTTAACATTAACAATTTGAGAACAAAGTATAATTTGCACGGTTTTGCGTGATATGATAAGCTATTTTTAGATTAAATCAGCGCGATTTACTGCAATGTCAGAACTAGAACAGTTGTTACTTACTTGTTCAGATGACATTTTCCGGTGAAAATTATTATGTTGGTCATACTAGCCTTTTTAAATTTAGTCCATAAAGGAGCAGTATACAAAGGAGTGCAATATGCCTTAAACAGGCTAATTTTGACGTCATATGTGCACGGATGACGTCAAAATTAGCCTGTTTAAGGCATATTGCACTCCTTTGTATACTGCTCCTTTATGGACTAAATTGAAAAAGGCTAGTGTGCAGGAGCTTAATGTTGCTTATAATGACTGTATGAGGATACTGCTCAACAAACCCAGGTGCTCTAGTGCAAGTGACCTGTTTTGTAATGCAGGGGTCAGCACCTTTCAGGCATTACTGAGGAGACTCATCTACAAATTCATTTGTCGCCTGAATGACTCCCAGAACAGCATTGTTATGCTGCTAGTAAATCCTAGGTTTAGTGCCATTATACCAATCATCACTATGGAAAGGCTGGTATAAGTGTCTTTTATTCTTTTATAGAAATGCCGTATTGTAGTTTTTTTTTTTTTTTTTTTTTTTTTGTATCTTTTTATCTCTTTGTATATGTATCCGTTTTTGTGTATGTTGCATGTTATGTCTGTGCCTTCTGAATGGACCAAGAGTCTGGTAAATTAAAGTTTATGAAGAGGATGATGACTTCCAAAAAGAATAATCTGTGATTCTGAATGCCAGTATCCACACCGGCACGGTGACTGACACACACACTCTCCACAAACATTGGGTTCATCCGCGCTGTGCCGTGTCGAAGTACAACTTACGTAAAATTGATAATTCCGCGAATAACTGCAATTGCAGATTTCGAACAGAGATGGCGACAAAGAGGAAAAAGCTTTAAGAAATTAATAAATTATAAAGATAAAGCAAGATGCCCAGTTGATATATGTGTTATATATATACGGTTTATTTAAACTCCATTTATACGTGCTTCAGGTTTCTCGACAAGAAAGACTTCCTCAGAAGAGACACCCGTGGATCCTCGTTCATCACTCTTCTGGAGGCTTCCTAAGTTCTCGTTCCTCGCTGTGTAATTAGAGAATTGAGATGTCCTTCAATATGGCTAAATTCGATCGGTTTCCGGGTCACAGGCTGGAGGACAGAGGAGTGAGGAAACGAGGAAGCATCAATTTGAGTATTGAGAAGCCTCCATCCTCGGAGTGCTCTGTCCCACCTCGACCCGTCGTCCTGACTCCTCCACCTGCACTCCGTCCTCCCTCGACTCCAGCGTGGACCATCGGGTATTCGGCCTCGCTGGGTTCCCTCAGACCATCGGCTCCACCTGGGTCGGACATCGCCACGCCTTCGCTACTCTCCGGCTCCTCCACTCCTACGGCTTCGGCCAGCTCTGCCCTCGGTTGCTCCAGCTCAACCTCAGCCCTCCGGATCCCCACTTCCATCTTGGGGGGTCATCATTGGCGTCCCATCGCTCCCTCGTCTGTACATCTGCGCGAGGGGCTCCACTCCTAACGGCTACCTTTCCGTCGGTCGTCCCCAGGATTGTCACCTGCCAAGTCACCATCATCACCACCCTCCATCAACTCCACTGTGGGCTATCGTCCTGGGTCAGCACAATCTGGCCAACTGTCCCATCTACTCCTCCATGGTATCGTCTGCCTGCTTTCACAATCCCTTCGCCATCTCCTTGTCGGCCTCCAAAGCTCCCTCATATTTTCTGTTATGCCGTAAAGTTGCGCCTTCGGGAGGGGTGTAATGTAACATAAGTCGCGTTTCCAGCGAAATTACCCGAAACAATTTGTCCCAGGAACTTTTTTTACCAGGATTTCTTTCCCCCAGACCTGTTGTTGTCAGGATTTCCAACGCAATCTGAAATACCGTGAAGATTAGGAAAATAGTCCGGTGATGTAGGACTGCCTGCTACTTTACAGTTCCCGCTGGATTTCATCCTCTGAATTGAAGCTTCATAAAGCCTGAACCTCGTCGTCGGTCCATCGGTCGTATTTTTTTTTATTCCATTGTTGATTCGTATAGCAAACAACTGTTTCTGCACGCACCGGAACAAATGGTGGTTGAAATAAAATGCTGCGTGGAGTCAACCAATCAAAATGCGGCGTGAACTCAACCAATCAGTATGTTCCACCCATGAAAGTTCCTGAATTTTGAAAAAGTACTACCTTGCAAGCAGGGACTTTCGGATGGGGAAATATTTTCCAGAACTTCATTTAGACCCTGGTTCCTGCGGTGGAAACACACGGAGTACGCGGCCGGCTATATATTATTTTTGTCTTAGTTTCACTTTCAAGGACCTTTAGTTTGTTTCTATCCAGTTTTCTTTTGCTTTTGTTCTAGTGCCCGCCAGTCATGCAGGTAAAGGTAAAGGTTTTAGGTTATTTTTAAATTATTAATTAGAATTTTACCTTTTTTATGATTTAAATAATTAATAGCTTTTCATTAAACTCACAAACCCCCTGCAGTTCCTTCACGAACCCCCGAATGTAATATTTAATGCACTTTGTGTTGTTGATGATAAAGAATGGAATTAATTTTCTTTCTCTTTGTATTTTGTATATTAATATGGTACAAGATTATCCTATTCAAATCAAAGTGATAAACAAGTTAGGTCAAAAATAATATAAAGTAATCGGATTAGATTACTTTAAACGTTTATTGTAATGGATTATTTACTACCTACAATTTTTGTCATGTAATTTGGAATCAGTAACTTAATTTGTATGTAATCTATCCAGCACGGTTTATGCTATCAAGTACAGCTTTAGGGGCTGCTTTCATGGGAATCTCATGAATAACTACTTAATCATGACAAACTGTGTTATTTCCAATACAAAATTAATATACTTTTTTTGTGTTAGATATATTCATGACCGACAATGTCTCACAAAAGCAAGATGGCCAAAGCTGTTTTCACCAGCTTGTTTTACAGAGCAAACAGAGCCAGACAGGAAATAGAAACTAATCATGTTAATTTCTGCTGCTTTTAAGATATAATCTTGTAACTTAATAATTACTCCATAATCTAATCACATCCAACCTCATTTCACTGACTCAACTATTTGTTCCCCCACCACATCTGTTAAAATGAAGTGGCAGCCCATGGATGTTTGAAGGACACTGCCTTCTACTGCCAACTTAACTTCACTCTCAAAAATAAAGGTTTTTTATTGCAATCGACGGTTCCATAAAGAACCTTAAACATCCATCGCACAAAAGACTCTTTATAGAGTAAAAAGGTTCTTCAGCATATTAAAACATTCTTTACACTAAACAAAAAGGGGGAAAAGGATTCTTTTAAGAACTGATCTCTGAAAGTTATCGCTAAAATGTTTGTTTTTTTAATGGCATCGCAGCAAAACTCCCTTTTTGAAACCTTTCTTTTTAAGAGTGTAAATAAATATAGTGCACCAAAAGTACATAAAAGAGAAAGCTTGCCAAGTTATAGTCACACATTTTATTTATTGCAGCATTATTAAAGAAATCACGTAGAAACGGTGGTCGAAAGCACTTATCAATATTAGATTTCAACTTTGAGGTTGTCCTGCTATAAGCCATTTAACTGTATAAAAGCAATAGATGGACAATTAAACAGCTATTTAATGCAATGATCTAAATGGAAGTCAAAGCGAATGAATCAAAAGTCACTGCTGGTTATGCATTTGGACATCCAGTCCTGGAAAAATGTGAAACATCGACGGATGAACGTCAACTCTTGATTACTCCTCAAATTAATCTTGCGAACCATGACTTTGTCTTTTAGACAGTGTTCTCCGATCTTGCAAAACAACATAAAGGGAAGAAAAATACATCTGAATACATCATTGGGCCAACTTTCAAGGCACATATAAGAGAGAGAGAGAGAGAGAGAGAGAGAGAGAGAGAGAGAGAGAGAGAGAGAGAGAGAGAGAGAGAGAGAGAGAGACATCTCGCTTACCGAATTCTGAAGGAGAAATCTGATGTTGTGCTGTAAGAGTCTAAGGGCAGTGCGAGATTCGACAGCGCCGTCTTGTTCAGTGATTTCTGCTGAAACTAATGTCTTCAGAAGCTCTTGAGCAATGAACTCTTTACAGCTGCACATCTGAAAGAAAACAGGCCAAGTCTTGTTCATATACAGTATATGATATCTTCAAATGTCTCTATAGGCCTGCTAAGCTACTCGAAACTCACCTCTCCGCTTTCAATATGCACATTCGGCATGTATACTGTGTTCATGCCCTTTAAAAGATGCAGAGAATTACAGTGTGGGTCTTTAAAAAGCGGTTTGTTTATAGTGTAAATGCAGAAATTTTAAGGGACAATTGACAATCTTTTTTAAGGGTGCGTCTCTCAATCAGTTTCCTAGTTCAGTAGTCAGGGCACTGATCAGGGAGTCGGCCATTTTAGGAGCTGTCTCAATCTTTTCCAGTGCACTGAAGCGTTCGCTTCCTATAAAGTCCCACAACGCACCGTGAAAACCAGACCTGTGGCCTATGAGTTTCTTTCTGTTGTTGAACACAAAAGAAGATATTTTGAAGAATGTTAGTAACCAGACAGTTGATGGACCCCATTGACTTCCACAGAAGAAAAAAATACTATGGAAGTCAATGGCTACCATCAACTCTCTGGTTACTAACATTCTTCAAAATATCTTCTTTTGTGTTCAACAGAAAAAAGAAACTCATACAGGTTTGGATTGACATTTTTGGGTTAACTATCCCTAATGGAAGTTCGGAAGCACGAAACATAAATCATGTGAGCCAACTCACTACACATAATGACACGCTGTAGATGTTTTTAAAATACAAATCATATTTCAGCATAAACATACATCGCTAGACGGGTAATGAACATAACATTTATCATTTATTTGCGGCTGAAATGTTTCACGTATACATATTTATCATGATGTCCTTTAAATAACATTAAAACATAATATAATAAAGATCTCAGTGCTGCTGTTGTTCATAAACACCAGTAGTGAGTGGTATAGTGGGGACATTGTCATACTGTCCTCACAGTGTCAGAATTAATGTACATGATATACTGGTTCACGGCCTAGAAAGCTAGGAGGCTGATTGAGACGCACCCTAAGTAAGATTGTCATGTTTATGTTCACTGAGCATGTTACTTACAAATGTGAAGAGATGTGCATAATCCATGAGGTCTCTGAGGTGGTAAAGTGCCTCACGTATCGTGTCATCCCCCAGAGCCATGTGCTGCAATGCTATAAGAAAAACAGCACAGTTGGAACAGTTTTTGGGGACCTGGGAGTGAGTGTGTGTGTGTCAATTAGTGAATTAGCATGCTAATTCATTCTAGAAACATGCTAGCAGCAACAATCCAAACATTTTTTTTTTTTTCTGGGAGACTGTATTGCCTTCAAAACCTTCAAAATTGAAACTACTTTAAACTTCAAACTACTTGCAATTGAACATCTTGAAACGGCTTCAAATGGAAAACCTTCAAACTTCAAGATTTTAAAACATCTTCACACTTTCTGGTCAGGCTTTCTGAAGCCAACATCAAAATTCGTAATGATACTGAATATTCAGCTTTGACAACACAGGAATAAGCTACATTTTAATATAGAAAACAGTTATTCTAAATTATAATGATATTTCACAATGTTGCTTTTTTTTTTTTATAAACTTAATTTTTCATTTAAATAGGGCAGGCCTAATCTTAATTCTTCCAAACTGTATATTCTTGATTTTATTATATCCTCACCCTCGTGACTCTCTTCAGCTGGATTCTCATTTGAGCCTCTTTTTTATTATTATTCAATGCTTAAGAAAAGAAAAGAAAAGACTCTTCTTTTTCATAATATAGCTGGTAAACCGAACATCCTTATCAAACAAAAGGAAAACACCACCACCAAGTGGACGAATGTGGTGACGACAACGACAATAAACTTTAAATGTGAAAATGTGCCTGCCGAATGAATGTGAATATAAACAAAATATGCAGGAAAATTCATAGTGTTTTTTAATTGTATATTTGTATAATATGCAATTGAGAATAATTAGCTAAAAGATTTTTATTTTTTTTGTCGTTTTGGGAAGCCAATATTATAAAATGTGACTCCACACATCAGAATATGTACTTTTCACCTGTTTCAGACGGTCAGTAAATCAATGTGAATGATATGATCCTACTTCGGAGTACTTACAGACAAGAAACAGCATGAGAGGGAAGATTTGAGAAATTGTGGGTGGAGGTTTGCAGGTCCGTGAGGCTTTGAAATCATTGAATACGCGAACACGATTCGGCCATTTCGCACATGCTTAAAGCTCTTCTTCATCCACATCTACAAACCAAACTTTGGTAGTGTTCATGTTGATACGGTTAAACTAACCGACAGTTTCCTCAGGAAACTTGCATCTCGTGACATGAGCATTTGATACGTTTTAAGAATGTGCTGCTAGTAAACCATACTAGTTCTGAAAGCAATTACAACTCATAATCATAATATGCTAACTAATAATCTTACAATGCTGTGTTCAAACAAGCACTACTTCAACAAATCCTGCTTTAATGTAGGATATAATATAAAATAAAATAAAAAAATTGACGTTTTAAATTTAGCAGTAGGAATTGTCCTTAAAAATCAAAACAGTGCAAAATTGTATTTATGAGAGAATAACATTTCTTTTTTTTCTCAATATTATTTAATTATATATACAAATTACAATTGCTTGTATCTTATGTATTCGTTATTAAATGAAAATAATCGCTGTTAACATATTTTTTATTATTATAAAATTGCATTGTGGGATATGTAGTTTCTAGATGATCCTCGTGACGCTGAGTTGAAGGCGGAAGCACGTCACTGCGCCGACGCGGGAAACACGCGACTGCCGAGACTGACTGCCTGCAGTCAAAACAAACTAGTACAGTTTACGTGGAGTTTACTGATTTATTTATTCTGAGTGAGTTATTTTCATAAAATGTAATGCTATTTTAGAGCCGTGTTAAAGTATTTATTGAATTTTTTGCTAGCCCAGCTGCACTCTAGTACGACTGTGTTTTAAAACCATATATATGCCTCTTGTCCAAGTAATTATTTGTTCTATCTAATCAACTTCACAGGCTTTCCTTAATATATGAATACATTGACAACATCACTTTCAAGTTCTGGTTATTAAAATGCGATTTTTTAATTGTGTGCTCTGATAATTAATTTGACTTTTATATCATTTCAAGGCTACAAGTCAAAGCACTGGTCCAAAATGTCAAAGATTGAAAAGATGAGTATTCTGGGAGTGAGGAGTTTTGGAGTTGAGGATAAAGACAAACAAGTGATCTCCTTCTTCAGCCCTCTCACGGTGCTTGTGGGACCTAATGGAGCTGGAAAAACGGTTTGTATATTGCTGTCGGTCATTATGTGTGTATAATTTAAATGCTGGTAATGAGAAGAGTATTTAGAAGAGATTTAAACATGGCTCCACACTAACATTTGACAGAGGTGGGGAGCTTTAAAGGGATAGTTCACCCAAAAAGGAAAATTATCCCATAATTTACTCACTCAAGCCATCCTAGGTGTATATGATTTTCTTCTTTCAGTCAAACACAATCGGAGTTATATTAAAAAATGTCCTGACCCTTCCAAGCTTTATAATGGGAGTTAATGGTACCTTGTTTTTGAAGCCCGAAAATATGCATCCATCCATCATAAAAGTAATCCATAAGGCTTCAGGATGATAATAAAGGCCTTCTCAATTATTAATTTTTTCCTTTGTATTCGGCTGTAACAGTATTCAAAAAGGACAATATATACTGCACATTTGTGGTCTGCTCTCGCAAATATATTTATGATATATCCCATGAATAATTCACTGGAATCCACTAAGAATTTCAGGGGGGTTTTTTCGCCCCAAATCCTCACGTGTCTTTCCAGTTTTGTTTTCACACGGATGCTTTAAAATGTAATTGTCTCCCCTTTTTACTTCTAATCCCTATTAGCAGTGTTTACTGAAGTATTTCTAAGGCAGGTAAAAATAATATTTATTGCCTGTCACAATGACGGAAATCGCTTTGGGTTTTTATCACTCAATGTTCCAGTTAATGAACATTTCAATATTTAACACATCCATAATATTGCTGTGGAAACGTAATTTGTTAAAGCTTTTACACTTAAATGTCCTTTCAATGTTCGATGGTTGAAGGGTGAGTAGAATTATGTCATCTCATTGTACCCAGTTTTTGATAATGTTTATAATTGCGTTCGTAGAGCGAACCTTTTGCTGATTGTTTACAGATGTTACTCCCATAATTCACACAAAGCGTCATAGGGGCGCAAGAAAAAAAAGGTGGATATGAACAAACAATTTCTTTTTATGAATTTCCAGACCATCATTGAGTGTCTCAAATACATCACTTCAGGAGACTTCCCACCAGGAAGTAAAGGAAACACCTTTGTCCACGATCCCAAAGTAGGTCCTTGACAGGAGTGATTCAAGTAAACAATATAAACTGTAATAGAAATGTTCTGATTTACAGGTTTTTTTTGCTTGTCTTATTCAACTTATTCAACTAGATAATGTTGGTCTGTTGTAGGATGCTCATGAAACGGATGTACGGGCACAGATCAGACTCCAGTTTAGAGATGTGAATGGCGATGCTGTGGCAGTCCAGAGGTCTATGCAAAGTACACAGAAGGGCAAGAAAACTGAGTTCAAAACCCTTGAGGGAGTCATTACCAGAATGAAGTAAGTTTTGTTTTTTCAAGTCAAGTCACCTTTATTTATATAGCACTTTTTACAATACAGATTGTTGAAAATAATGCAGCAAAGTTTGTTTCGGCTGTAGTGTACAGCAGCTCTGGTGTCATAAAATAGTGTCATTGTCAAGTTCAGTGTTGATTCATTTCCGTTATAAAAATCATTAGTTATTAATTTAGTTAATTTATATAAACAGCAGCTCTGGAGAAAACTGATGTCATCGTCCAGCTCAGTTCAGTTCTCATCTAATGGTGTCAATGCAAGCAGATCAATATTATCGTTCAATATTAAAGCTGCAGTCCGTAACTTTTTTGGGTTAAAAATGATCCAAAATACATATTTGAGAAAATACATAACCAGCCAGTGATCAAAACTCTCTGCTTGCCTTAGCTCGATTCAGAGCGGTAAGCTTGTAATAATGTTTTTAACTCCAGTGGTACTGGTGGATTTCAGCGGGAGATTCGAGCTTGTCTTTGCGTCATTACGTCACATCTGTACACATAAAGAAGAGTCTCGGCTAGTATAAGCTATATTGCGTGTGAGGATGTTGGGAGGTGGAGATTTATAGCCTTTTCTCACAGCACTTGATATAATTAAACTTATCAATTTGATGGCGGATCCAGAAAGGTTCAAACGACAATCACCAGTGACAACTAGAGACTCACCCGCTGTAAAATACAAAAGACTTCGTTCGGACTTCGAAGTGGCTACAGAAAAAAAGAGACTGCAACCGGACCCATGCGAAAACAAGGATACATATAGGAAGGACATTACATGTAGTCACGCAATGCTGACGTTGTTAACATTAACAAGTTGAGAACAAAGTATAATTTGCACGGTTTGGCGTGATATGATAAGCGATTTTTAGATTTAATCATCCTAAATTTCCTTTAGTTGGTCAGAACAAAAGTGAATGTTTCTTACTTGTTCAGAGGACATTTTCCAGTGAAAATTCTTATGTTGGTCATACTTCCAAAAAGAATAACCTGTGATTCTGAATAGGGCTGGGGGATATGGAGCATAAAATATATCTCGATGTACGATATATATCTCGATATCTTTACAGGAAAAATAACCCCCCAAAAACTACTGCAAAAACAAATATGCCAAATACCAGTCTTTTTTTTTTTTTATTGGAGTGCAAAGAGGTAGGCAGTTCATGTAGGAACAAAAATCCCTGTATACAAAAAATAATAATTCAACAACGGCAATGGGTAGGGTTGCCACCTGTCCCGGTTTTACCGGGATTGTCCTTTTTAATAACCTGTCCCGGGAAATTTATCCACTCTCCCGGGACACAGAATGTCCTGGTTTTCAAAAGGCTGCGTGAATATGTATGGTCAAACCGTGTAGCGCGCGCACAGCAGAGAGGGAGAGAGAGCGAGAGACTTTGCGTGTGTTTGCTAGTGTGCGTGTGTGCCTCAAGAAGTGCATGTAAGACAGCGCCACCATGTTGAATGAGACAACACGCGAGGGGAGGGGGAACAAAAGCAAGGAGGCGGGGGCGAGCACAGCACAGAGAAGGCAAACAAGCAAAGTGGCGAAATCAGAAATAAATATATCGATATATACGATATGTCAAAATCCATATCGTGTTTAAAAAATATCTCGATATATTTTAAATATCGAGATATCGCCCACCCCTAATTCTGAATGCCAGTCTCCACACCGGCGCGGCGACTGACAGCTGCACACTTTCCTCAGACATTGTGTTCATCAGCGCTGTGCCGTGCCGAGGTACAACTCACGTAAAGCTGATAATTGCGAGAATGACTGCAATTGCAGATTTCGAACAGAGATGGCGACAAAGAGGAAAAACTGCGGACTGCAGCTTTAAGTTGTCTTACTAATCTCCTATGCGCACCAAGGCTGTATTTATTTGAGCAAAACTACAGTAAAAATAGTAATACTGTAAAATATTATTTTCTATTTTAGTAAACGGCTCTAGACTGCAACCTTTGTTCCCGCCGCTGCGACATAATTATGTTAGGTGTCGCTCTGGTGCCACTACAAACTTGATGAGCGCTACCGTTTCTGTTGCGTATGAGAAATATTAAACGAAAAATGCGCCAAAAAGCAGAACGAAACAGCACTACACGTTTAGTAACCCAAACTGTAAAGTACATATTTATATTGAATTCTGTTATATTATTAATGTAGACATATGCTTCTTTATTACAGTATTACAGTAAATGTATTAAAGAAGTAATGGAATATAATAATATAGTTTTTTGTTTTTAAGATGTATGTATTTTTTGCTTTTGTATTTATACTAAATGTGCTATTGTAACAAATATCATATAAACCATATCGTTATTTTTGCATGTTAGTGAGGTGGTCTATGCGTGGGGTTACCTGATATATATATATATACCGTATATAAATGTTGTGTAACATTATAAATGTTTTTACTGTGAAAAACTTTTTAAATGGTATGTCTGTTTATTTATATGTGATTTAAAATGTTTAATTAATATAAATTTTTAATATAAATTAATTTTATTTTTGACATTTTGCTATTCATAACATTTACTTTTTTGTGTTTTTTTCTCTTGTGCATATTTTTATGAAACAACACAGTTTTTCCTTTGAATCTCCTTCATTTTATTGATTTATGTGAAGAGGTTGTAGTAGACTGTTGTTTTAAATGTCTTATGTTGGAATTCATGAGGTTTGCAACAAACAAAAAAAAGCCTTTTTTTATATGCCATTTTTTGCTCCCACTTGGCCCTTGAAAAGTGTACATTATGGCCCCTGTTTGAAGGACTCGTTTGCTTGTTTGATGTTTATGCGCCTTGTCCTCTCTTGATGTCAGGCACGGAGAGAAAGTGAGCCTGAGCTCTAAATGTGCTGAACTAGACCGTGAGATGATCTCATCCCTGGGCGTCTCCAAAGCTGTCATCAGCCACGTCATCTTCTGCCACCAAGAGGAGTCCAACTGGCCTCTCAGTGAAGGGAAAGCCCTCAAGCAGAAGTTTGATGAGATTTTCTCAGCCACAAGGTATTTTTATCTGGACAACGGCTTTGTCACTGAAGCTTCAGTCATTAAAAGTATTCTATTGTACTTATTGTATTCTATTGTACTATTCTATTGTACTTCTATTGTACGTATTATTGTTAGTTTTTTTTCCTGAGGTCCACATATGACTCTTTTGGTACAATCTGCATCATGTTTTAGTTTTTCATTTTACATCCTCCCTCTGAACCTTAGAAGTAGACGGTCCCCTTCACATGCTTAATGGGCAACAGCACTAAATGCCTTTTAATTTAATTTTATTTAATTAACTAATTAATGTCTAGTCATTTTTGTAGCAATAAGTGCGAAGGATGTTTTCAGTCAGTTTATGAGTTCATCAAGCCATTTTATCTTATATTGATTCTTGCTGCATAGATATATCGTCCTCATGACCGCATTCAAATTAAGTTTTAATCATTAAATTTATGGGTTTTTTTACATTATATGTTAAAAAATATATATATATCAGAACATTAAATGATATAGGCCTACAAGAAAACATCATCCCATTCCAAAGTCTTTTTAAGACTTTAATATTTCGTATATAATTATTTATTTTCCCCTTCATTTAATGCATATTTTTACCCTATAAATGACTGTTGTGTATTATCTACACAATATATGTTTTGTAAATACTGTAAATTCTCTACAATCATGCCAGAAAAGCTTTGACTCCATGGCTCTAATTCTGTAGGCCTACACCAGTAGATGGTGATGAATGAGTGTCTATTTAAACAGACTTTTTGTTGCCTATTGGCTTGTCCTGTTGTGTAATTTGCTCATATTAAGCTGGCATTGCAAATGAATGGCTGAAAATAACCAAAACTTTTTGCTTGAAGGTACATTAAGGTATTGGACACCCTGAAGACGTTGAGGCAGAAGCAGACCCAGACGGTTAATTCCTGCAGGCTGGAGCTCAAGTACCTAAAACAGAACAAAGATAAAGCCCTTGAGATTAGAGAGCTGCTGTCCACTAAAGAGGCTCAGCTGTCTTCCTCCAAAGAGAGCGTCCAACGCATCGAGAATCAGATTGACCCACTGGAGGTGAGACACCACGAGTTTGTGACAGCATCCGAAGGTCTAAACGCCATGGGTGTTTTCTGTGGGATTTTAGAATAGAGGTTTTCCTTTTTTGAGATCTGTGGCAGAGGCAGTAGATTGTTTTGGATTATCAATATTTTAAATTGTATTCATCAATACAGGCAGGTGTAGGGGTGGGCCGGTAGACACGATTAACCGGTACACATGCATTGATGTGCAGCAGTGGTCACGAAAACGTATCATTTGCATGCGTTTTCAAGCATTGCGGTTTGAAAAAAAAAGTGCTTGTAAACTAAAATATGCAGCGAAAGATAATTTCGCCATATGTGTGTGCTCTTTGAGAGACGATTCCTGAGCGCTGTCTGAGAGACATACATGAAGCTTGAAGTTATTTTTGCCGCTTTGTTGGCCTTGACCTGTTAAATATACAAACTTGTATGTCAAAATGCCTGTCTTAAACACAGTCATGATTTATGTCTTAAGTGAAAGTAAACAGCTGAGAAAGAAAACGTATGTGTAACAGTATATTGGGTCCAGGTATTCTTAAAGTGCCTTATATTCCTGCTGTCGGTCATTCATGTTAATCAAACAACAAAAGAGAGAAAATCTCTCACTGCTTTTGACTAAATCACTTCTGTACATTTAATAAGAAGAAATGTATGTTTAATTTCCCCATTGAAGACTATAGTGTGTTTTTTTATACATTTGATTACTTTATACAGTTTAAGCATTTCTTATTTATTTGTTGTTGTTTTTTGGTCATATTGCTTGGAAATTGGTTTCTTATTCTTATTTTATCGCTGACATGTCTTCACTGAGCTTGAGTTTTTTTAAGGCTAGTATTAGTTTTTTGTGATACTGACATTGGTGACAAGAATTATGACATTTCTATGGTATCAACATTTTTGATATCATAGCCTAATTGTGCCTACGGGCCGAACGGCAGTGCAGAGTACCCGGCCTTCTTGGGGTCTCTGGGAGGAGTGCTGGAAAGTGCTCCGACTGGGGACTCCGTCGTTCTACTGGGGGACTTCAACGCTCACGTGGGCAGCGACAGTGACACCTGGAGGGGCGTGATTGGGAGGAACGGCCCCCCCGACCTGAACCCGTGCGGTGTTCAGTTATTGGACTTCTGTGCTAGTTACAGTTTGTCCATAACGAACACCATGTTCAAGCATAAGGGTGTCCATCAGTGCACGTGGCACCAGGACACCCTAGGTCGTAGGTCGATGATCGACTTTGTGGTCGTTTCATCTGACCTGCGGCCGTATGTCTTGGACACTCGGGTGAAGAGAGGGGCGGAGCTGTCAACTGATCACCACCTGGTGGTGAGTTGGATCCGATGGCGGGGGAGGAAGCTGGACAGACACGGCAGACCCAAGCGTACTGTAAGGGTTTGCTGGGAACGTTTGACCGAATCTCCTGTCAGAGAGATCTTCAACTCCCACCTCCGGCAGAGCCACGACCGGATCCCGAGGGAGGCTGGAGATATTGAGTCAGAGTGGACCATGTTCTCCGCCTCCATTGTCGAAGCGTCTGCTCGGGGCTGTGGCCGGTGCCTGTCGAGGCGGCAATCCCCAAACCCGGTGGTGGACACCGGAAGTAAAGGATGCCGTCAAGCTGAAGAAGGAGTCCTATCGGGCCTGGTTGGCTTGTGGGACTCTTGAGGCAGCTGACAGGTACCGGCAGGCCAAGCGGACTGCAGCCCGGGTGGTTGTGGAGGCAAAAACTCGGGCCTGGGAGGAGTTCGGTGAGGCCATGGAGAAGGACTATCGGCTGGCCTCGAAGAGATTCTGGCAAACTGTCCGGCGCCTCAGGAGAGGGAAACAGTGCCCTACCAACGCTGTTTACAGTGGAGGTGGGCAGCTGTTGACCTCAACTGGGGATGTCGTCGGACGGTGGAAGGAATACTTCGAGGATCTCCTCAATCCCGCCGTCACGTCTTCTATTGAGGAAGCAGAGGCTGGGGGCTCAGAGGTGGACTCGTCCATCACCCTAGCTGAGGTCACCGAGGTAGTCAAGAAACTCCTCGGTGGCAAGGCACCGGGGGTGGATGAGATCCGCCCTGAGTACCTCAAGTCTCTGGATGTTGTGGGGCTGTCTTGGCTGACACGCCTCTGCAGCATCGCGTGGCGGTCGGGGACAGTGCCTCTGGGATGGCAGACCGGGGTGGTGGTCCCTCTTTTTAAGAAGGGGGACCGGAGGGTGTGTTCCAACTACAGGGGGATCACACTTCTCAGCCTCCCTGGGAAAGTCTATGCCAGGGTACTGGAGAGGAGAATACGGCCGATAGTGGAACCTCGGATTCAGGAGGAACAGTGCGGTTTTCGTCCAGGCCGTGGAACACTGGACCAGCTCTATACCCTCTACAGGGTGCTGGAGGGTTCATGGGAGTTTGCCCAACCAGTCCACATGTGCTTTGTGGATTTGGAGAAGGCATTCGACTGTGTCCCCCGAGGCGGCCTGTGGAGGGTGCTCCGGGAGTATGGGGTCCCGGGTCCTTTGCTAAGGGCTGTCCGGTCCCTGTATGACCGAAGCAGGAGCTTGGTTCGCATTGCCGGTAGTAAGTCAGACTTCTTCCCGGTGCATGTTGGACTCCGGCAGGGCTGCCCTTTGTCGCCGGTTCTGTTCATAATTTTTATGGACAGAATTTCTAGGCGCAGCCAGGGGCCGGAGGGTGTCAGGTTTGGGGACCACGCGATTTCGTCTCTGCTCTTTGCGGATGATGTTGTCGTGTTGGCCCCCTCACACCAGGACCTTCAGCATGCACTGGGACGGTTTGCAGCCGAGTGTGAAGCGGCTGGGATGAGAATCAGCGCCTCCAAATCCGAGGCCATGGTCCTCAGTCGGAAAAGGGCGGCTTGCTCACTTCAGGTTGGTTGAGAGATCCTTCCTCAAGTGGAGGAGTTTAAGTATCTTGCAGGGCTCTAGAGTGCGACCAAAATTTGTAAGGGTGCGACAAGAATTTTTCCTAGGTCGCACCAGTGCACCTAACGTTCTCGCATGATCGCAATCGCATCCGCTGCCTCTCCACAAACGAGTCTTATGTTCTCCTTGCACGCATGGTTGGATCATATCGTGGTCTAAACCAATCAGAGATAGAGATTGGGTGGGTCTTTGCCTCTGATTGGTTGTGGTTCAGATATTCCTGTAGGACTCAAATGCTCCGTGCAGTGTGATTGAAATAAATTGCGACCTGTCACCTGAGCACCAGAGAATCAGTTACGGCAATCAGCAGCATCAGCTAAATAAACGCAGGAAAACAGACGACGAAGAAACTTTTAAAAATGTAGGCTACTTGAACTAGGTAAAAAATATTGATTTCTCGATTCTCATTGATTTTTACGAACCGTTGGGCTATCAGTTGATGAATGAATGGAACATTGTAGCGAGCATCCCATCCAATAAATCGCAATAATCTTTGTGCTTTGTTACTATTGATATGAAACAAAGTCTCAGATTTCAAATTAGGTCCATTTTCTTACGAAATTAAAAAACATAAATAGTGTATTGACGCTGTGGCGTGAGATCACTCTGGCTCAGCTCAGCTCAAGAGAAGCAGCAGTGCGGAGCGCACATGATCTCCTCTTCCGCCTTAATAATACCAGTTACAGCGCGAAATAAACATGAACGAGCATCTGAAAGTGTGTTAAAAGATAGAGTACAACTTATCGAAATCCGTATCATGTCACATGGAATCGCTCAATCACTGTTTCAACCGTGGAAAGACGTCAGTAAAACGCTTGTAAACAATGTAATGTAACGCCACATTTACCTCAAAAAAAACATATCCAGTGCCCATAAACTCGTTAGCTAGCTAGAAAAATTAACTCTAGAGGAGCATTGTGCCTAATATATGCACCATATTACATATTCATTATAATTTTTTATGTTTTTCAATATTTAATGCATGTTGTTTGAAAAAAATCTGGCAAGTTTTTATGCAGCCACCATTTAAATGTTTATATTTCATTTAACTTTATTATTATAAAAAAAAGTGTAATTTAGGTGTTTGTGTACAAATCAGGTAATTTTTACCTTCAATATTATAGTAGGCTAATGAAGCATAGTGGGCTACAACTGACTCCCAGTTTACAGCATTAGTTGAGATCTGTTTTTTTTGAGAAAATTTGCCATGTAGCCTACTGTACCTGATATCCAATATAATCAATATTGAATCGAATTGTGAAATTTGTGTCAATATCCTGCCCTAACTTGAACAATGTAAAAACAGCACTTTAATTTTTTTTTTTTTTTTAAGATTTATATTTTTACATACAGTATAATTGTGCTTCAAATTAAAAAAAAACTACACCTTATTCTTGTTTAAAAGCATTTACATAATATACATGAATATATGGAACGTGATAAAAAGGTGACCTTGAAATTGTGGCGTTAAAGATTTGGCGAGACGAGGAAAAATTTGAGTGCACCTAAATTTTGTGCTGGTGCACCTAAATAAAAAAGTTAGGCGCACCAGTGCAACCAAGGCAAAAAGTTAGTCTGGAGCCCTGTCTTGGGGTTTTGTTCACGAGTGAGGGAAGGATGGAACGGGAGATTGACAGACGGATCGGTGCAGCTTCTGCAGTAATGCGGTCGATGTACCGGTCTGTTGTGGTGAAGAAAGAGCTGAGCCGTAAGGCAAAGCTCTCGATTTACCGAAAGGACAAGATCCCGGATACAGGCGGCCGAAATGAGCTTTCTCCGCAGGGTGGCTGGGCGATCCCTTAGAGATAGGGTGAGAAGCTCGGTCACTCGGGAGGAGCTCAGAGTAGAGCCGCTGCTCCTCCACATGGAGAGGGGTCAGCTGAGGTGGCTCGGGCATCTGTTCCGGATGCCTCCTGGACGCCTTCCCGGGGAGGTGTTCCGGGCACGTCCCACTGGGAGGAGACCCCTGGGAAGACCTAGGACACGCTGGAGGGACTGTCTCCCGGCTGGCCTGGGAACGCCTCGGTGTCCCCCCGGAAGAGCTGGAGGAAGTGTCTAGGGAGAGGGAAGTCTGGGCATCTCTGCTTAGACTGCTGCCCCCGCGACCCGGCCCCGGATAAGCGGAAGAAGATGGATGGATGGATGGATAGCCTAATTTAAAGCAAAATTATATATATGGTGATGTATATCGTTATCATGAAATAAAATTACTTATATCGAAATTTTTTTCATATTGTCCAACCCTATGATTGTAGTGCAGATTAGGGTCCGTTACAGCATCACAGTATTGTTGTCTTTGGCAGCAAATTCATCCAAAAATATGTTTTACGAGTATGTATTTACATAAACATGGAATAATGGGTATTTTTAAATAATCCAGTCATTTAAATTCTTTATTAATAAAAAGGTCATCAAGAAGATTATTATTATTATTTTTTGATACTTGTTATTTACTTACTTACTATATACCAAACTAAAAGATCAAATTTATCCTAAATTATTGATAAGTCTGACATCAGTGCAAAAACAAGAGCTTCACATTATGAATCAGTCGAGTTAAAAACAAAAGATAGATGAGCCCCACAGTAAAATAGTCTAAATGTGTACTTGTTGTGACTGGACATCAGTTGATTTTTAGCCCATACACTTATGCAGTCATGTTGTGTAAATTCACTAAACACACTTTCCCCATATTTTCAGAACCGACTGTATGACATAGACAACAGCCTCAGCAAAATAATGAAGTTGGATAATGACATCAAAGCTCTGGACAGCAGGAAGAAACAGATGGAGGATGATAACCGGGAACTAGAGGAAAAGATGGAGCAGGTAACAAAACGTTTTTTTTATTTTTTATTATCATCATCAGTCATCAGTTATGAAGCTTTCACTGCTTCTCAGTATTAGTCATAAATGCCAGATAATGATCATGCGAAAGCAGAGGAAGTGTTTTGCATAGAAAACATGTACCGGATGTTAAGTAATGGATGGGTTTGGTATATTTACTGCTGCTGTTTTTCATATGATGTTGGAATGAGGGGTTTGCGTTTGCTTGCTTATCTTTGTTATTTGTTTTATATTGTTTGAAAATAAAAGAGGTCCATCCACTACGTTTTCTTACTAAAAGCCATTACATTTTCTTCATTTACCTAACTGCACGTTCACACCGCCGCCGACTTGAGCTTCCAAAGCGGCCGGAAGTCATTCATTTTCAATGGAAGCTGGCTTTTCTCAGCTGCAAGGAGCGTCAAATCCATCGGCGTCGCGTTTTGAGCGTCAATCAGAAAGTTGAAAGAAGCTCAACTTTATGGTAATGAGCTGTGACGCGGTTCAGCGGCAAGCAGCGGCAAAACGCCAGCAACTAATCGGAATATAGACGTCCTTCGCGCTGGCTGATTCCGGAGAAACATACAATGTAAACTTTCGTTCCTACCAAAACATTAGTTCCGAGAAAATGGAAGAGAAGCTAATAAACGCCGTTGCTGGGTTTCCTACATGTTTCCTATCATTTATGACATGACGTTGTTTGCTAATATGGGGACCGCATGAGCGCAACTTTTATTTGAAATATTTACGAATGCTCGTTTTAAAGCGGGAATGCAATTCATTTGCTCACAGTGACACCGATTTGACCGCAAATAATAATAATAATAGCTAACTATTCTTTTTTTACCGACCAAATGTGACCAAAACGGTTATAAAAATGCTGTCATTATAAAAGGTTTCTATAAAAGGTATTGCTAGTTTTTTTCTGTTTGTTACATTTTATGTCGTGACACTTCTATTCTCCCTGCAACGTCAGAGCGTTCAAAGCGTCCAAAGCGTCAACAAGCTTCCCCGTACTTTTTGACAAGCGTCCTTGACAGGGCGGCCAGAGCTTCTTTGACGCTCAAGTCGGCGGCGGTGTGAACGTACAGTTAGTGTTCTTCTGGACTACTTCTCTTTATCCAAATAAACTTTTTATGTGTTAGTTCTCAACAGTGCTCCCATTTAAGTAACATTAGTGTTGATGCTTTGGTTCAGTGGTAGTCAAGTAAAGTCACCTTTATTTATATAGCGCTTTTTACAATACAGATTGTTTCAAAGCAGCTTTACAGAGATAACAGGAAAATAATGCAACAAAGTTTGTTTCCAGAAGAAAATAGCGTCACAGTCCAGCTTAAGTTAGTTCAGTGATGTTTCATTTTTGTAGTAAAAAAAAAAAAAGTTATTAATTTAGTTAATTTATATATATATATATATATATATATATATATAGCAGCTCTGGAGAAAACAGTGATGTCATCGTCCAGCTCACTTCAGTTCTCATATAATGTTGTCAATGCAGGCAGATCGATTATATTGTTGAATATTAAATTAAATGTCCCCAAGTGACAGATTTGAGTTCAACCTGAGTCATGTCTCGATTTATTCCTCCCCTTTCTCTCCCCAAAGGTTTCTTCTTAAATTGTAATAAAACAGAGAGACAACCATCAATATTAAAAATGTCTGGAGAAATGTAGAGTTGTCAGCATTACAATGAAAACTAATGCCATGTTTTGTAAACATATCACCTAAAGGGAGCATGTATGGACAGAAAAACGAAGGGCCTAAGACAGAGCCTTGCAGCACACCATTTGTTCATTCCTTGGGGCGCCTTGACTCTGTTGTGCTGTGTTTTTAGGTGTTTCAGGGCTCAGATGATCAGCTGCAGGACATGTATCAGAACCACCAGCAGACTGTCAAAGAGAAGGAAAGGAGACTTACGGAGTGCCAGCGCGAGTTTGAACGGGCCGGCCGAGAGTGCCAGAGGATGAACCGCATCAAATCTGACCTGCTAGTTGAGCAAGGTATAGTTATTCATTTATTGTTCTGTGGTGGTGGTGGAAATGTGTTCTCTATATATGATCAAATAGTTGTTTCGTTGATTGTAGTATTTAAAAGAGTCAATAGAAGAACAGTGACGTCCTTTTTTTGTTTACATCTTAGCCTGATTTGCTACTTACTTGCTATTGTAAGTCACAGGAAGGTGGTATTGGGTAGATTCACTAGGGTTGCAACAAGCAGCTATTTTGATCTGATCATTACTTCTATGATTAAGTGGGGGAAAAAAATATTTAGCCCCATTAAATGACGCAAGCACTTGGTGTGGCAACCTGCAGGCCACATAAAAACATGATCCTGACCTTTTTAGAAGTTCTTTTATAAAGTACTCTCGTCTCGAGCTTTGGGCAACTTGGCGTTAAACACATTTTTGCTTTTATCTCACTTTGTGGCCTTCATCATTTATCCTCTTTTTAGATTGAAAATACTACTACTGCAAAGTTACTTCACTTATGAAATGTAGATTTTATAGATTAGTTATCGCTGTCCTAAAGTACACTATACTTATAGATATGCTCTAAAAACTAGTACTTTCACATCGAGTGATTTTGCTCAAAAATGCATTTTTAGCAGGAAAAATGTTTATTCTTTCTCAGAGCTGTTCATCGTCATTGTTTCTGTTCATTTGAAGGCCGTCTGCAGTTGGAGGCAGACAGACACACACAGAACATTAAAAAGAGGGACACCCAGGTGAAGAGTTTAGCGTCTTCCCTGGAGTTGGAGGGCTATGATCGGACGCCTCTTAACGAAAGACAACTCCAGAGCTTCCACAGACAAGTCAAAGAGAGACTGGACCAGGACACTGACGCCCTCAACCAAACTATGGTAGATAATTGAACTGCAGGACATAATTTACCACCCAGTTCACGCTCTTCTGTTATATATACAGTATATATATATCAGGGTTTCCGTTGTCCGGTGATTACCGGACATTGGCCGGGAAAAAAATGAAATGTCCGACAAAATTAAATCTCTCTGGTCAAATTGTCCGATTAAAATTGCGTAATAATCCCGCCCCCCTAACACAATATGAATTTGAGAATAAGCCTAAAATGTATAAAGCAAAAATACACCGACCTTTGGCTATTTTATAAAGGAACAGGCTCTACCGTTTGAACGTTATTAAACAACATGAACGATTGAGTGAGACGTTTCAAATATGGCCAGGCCGGGCCCAGGCAGGCTAGCCTTAAAGGAACACTCCACCGTTTTTTTTTTAAATTGGGGTTATTCACGGTCTCCCCTACATTTAGATAGGTGGGAAAATGCATGTTTGGAAGCACTGCTACTTGGGCGCAGAGATATCACGCAACACCTGAAATAAAGCTTGCCACAAATAACCGGCGAAAGTAATGATTATGCATGAAACGTTTGAATTATTGATAAAGTTGATAAATTGATAAAGTTGACGATGCAGACTCGCCATCTTCACAGTAGTGAACGCGCCTATAGAGAGAAGTGTGCACGCGCCGGCGCCTCTGTGTCCTGATTATATTGTCCACTATATTTGCTTCTTATTTATTAATCCAGGCAAATTTGTTGATGAAACATTGATTAAAATGAAGATACAATTTATACAAAACGAAATAAACTTTAAAGAAAGGCTTTCTACAAAACACAATTTAGAAGATACAATTTATACAAAAATAATATTCGAAGATCGCTGGGTTGATTATTATTCGAAAATCGCACGCACACATGCATTAGGCTACACACCAGAGCATGTGAGCAAAGCGGAGCGGTGTGACGCTTAATATAAGTTAAAAAACTGAAACATATGTTTCATATTTATAAATAATATAATGTTATTATTTTTTTATTTCATCTATGTTGATTATATGAAAAGGGAACCACATGAGATGAGTAAGATAGGATCATAAGATGACCAATATATCGGAAAACATTTGGAATGGGTCAGATTTTGACCACTTATTTAGTTTTGTTTTGTAGAAAGCCTTTCTTTAAAGTTTATTTCGTTTTGTATAAATTGTATCTTCATTTTAATCAATGTTTCATCAACAAATTTGCCTGGATTAATAAATAAGAAGCAAATATAGTGGACAATATAATCAGGACACGGAGGCGCCGGCGCGTGCACACTCATATGAAGTGTGCATTTCCCTCTCTAGGCGCGTTCACTACTGCGAAGATGTCGAGTCTGCATCGTCAACTTGATCAATTTATCAACAATTCAGATGTTTCATGCATAATCATTACTTTCGCCGGTTCTTTGTGGCAAGCTTTATTTCAGGTGTTGCGTGATATCTCTGCGCCCAAGTAGCAGTGTGCTTCGCCTGTGTATAGTGAAGATTGCGCAACTCGCGCAGCGCGTCGTCCATGACACTGATAGCAGCGGACACGAGCACTCAGCTTGATTTAAAAAAACAACTGATTTTAGCGCTAGATCTCTTATTTAATAGCGAGCTAAATGAATGATCTGCTAGTTAACTGGAGATGTTTTATTTATTTGTATTAGGTACATCCGTGCCTTAATGTTTCAAAAAGTGAATGTGTGTGAAACCATAGTAAAAAACAATTGGTGTTGATTGACGCCAATCGGACGTTGGTGTGTTTTTCCGTCTATTTGAAAGTTAGGCTAATAATAACATGTTGCATTCTATACGGCCTAATTATGTCATTTTTAAAGTTACGTAGCCTGCCTCCAGTTTTCCTCAACTTGACTAATTAAGAGGCGATATTTGACCGGCATATCATCAAAATGTCCGTTAAACGAAACCTCTGCCGGTCACTTTGACCGGCACCATTTTTTTCTAGCGGAAACTCTGAGATATATATATATAGATATAGATAGATATAGATATATTGCATTGCCAATTTTTTTACACTTTATGAAGTGTTTTATCCAATAAAGAGACATATGTAATGTTTGGGTAACACTTTAATTATATTATTTTTGTATTATTTAATGCTTAACAGAAAATTATAGAATAAAATTCATTCAGATATGTATAAATATCCTTATCCTGAAAAGTTCAATATTAGTATTGTAACGTGTTGCCATTTTTTAATAATAACTTCTTGTTTTCAGCGAGATATGCAGGAGAAAGAGGCACAGAAGCAGCAAAGCATCGATGATCTCCGTGATAAGAAGACCGGTCTAGAGAGAACCGTTGAGCTGAAGAGAGACATACAGGCCAAGAAACAACAGGAACTGAAGAACATCAAGTCTGATCTCCAAAAACTGGAGGGCTCCTCTAGCAGACTGCAGGAGCTGGACACCGAGCTTCAGAAAGCGGTTAGATCCGCACTACACCAATAAACTTGCCTTGAGCATTAGGCCCAAAGTATACTTGGTTTTTTAACGCGTGCGTTAGCGTATGCGTACAGTCGAACGCGTAGCCTTTCAAAAGTGTACTCCATTTGATAGCGTGCACTAGTGCTGCACGATTAATCGAATCGCAATCGTAATCGGGATGTCAAACCTATGCGATTATATAACGCAAAATGCCGCGATTTTATATGAACACAGCATCTCTTCTTTTTTGTCATCCTTTGACTAGTGTTACATGATCCCGCTCTTATTCGTGCAAATGCCTTAAAACCATTTTGCACGACAAGAAGTCAAAAGAGAGCGCGCTGCCTGTGAATGTCCTGAATGTGACTCACAGAAAAACGCGCGCCAGTATAATGCGCATGCACAGACCGCGTGCCAGAATACAGTTCTCTTTCGAGCTTGAACGAACAATAACACACACAATTATGCCAAAATGTCGTTTTGTCGTTTATCTTCATAACATAAGAGCAGTCTTATGATGGACAAAAAGAGTTGTGCTTGTGAGAGAATGAGGCGCGTGAGAGATCCGCGTCTCGGCAACGGCTGCTCTTAAAGGGCCAGCAGCGAATAAAGCGTTCCGTCAGTAAAGTTAATCAAAGAATAAAGGGAACAGAAAATTACTCACTGCTCTTGACTAAAGAAGTTTTGTGGGTTTAATAAGGATTAGTCTATATATTTAATTTATAATTCATGCAGCGCAGACTGTTTGATAACTTTATTCAATTTCTGTATATAAATCTGTATATAAATCCTCAATCCTACCTGTTAAGACAGGAAGGGCACAGGTAAATATGGCATTTATTATGGGTTTATGTGAGGATTGTTTGAAGTTCACTTAATTTAAAAGCTGTTATTATTATTTTTTAAGCCTAATAAATATTTTAAAAGTTGATAGCTTTCAATTGTATTGATGGAATCACTGTAAAGTTGGATGGCTATAATTAACGTTTAAAATGTGGGGGGTGTCGTCATTTTTATCCAGACATCAATGGTTTATTGATCATTATAGGTGTTATCAATCATTTAGTTGTTGTTGCTAGTTTGAGTTAAGAAATACACATTAATACACAGAATGATCACTAATCTGTGTGTGCATTTTACTTTAGAACCAAGCAAGTTGACTCATGAAGCCATTTGTTTATTATATCGCAATCGCAATATTGACCTCATTAATCGCAATATGACATTTTCCCCAAATCGTGCAGCCCTAGCGTGCACAAACGCAGACGGTCGACACGTGCGCTCTAGAAAGTTTCATCTATGTCCAGTGTTTGCGATGTTTTTCTCCAGAAGTTATGACTGATAAAAATGTCTTCTTCTAAAATAAAGTTGCGGCTATCTTACAGTATAACACCCTCACACAACCGCTTGTCAATGCATGTCCGCTGTTGTTGCAGGCTTCGGTATTTCGGTACAAAGTCAGTCCGCATGTGCGACCTGACAGACCGCATCTGTCAATATTCTGTTGGTTTCCTCAACTGAATCTTAAACTAAAATTACTATGGGTCAGATTTACAAACGGCTTGCACCAGCTCAGTCCCTTTTTTGGCGTTAAAAAATACTTTATATTTTTTTATTTGATTTACTGAAGACACACAGTGAAAAAATAGCGATGAAAAGACAGACAGTCATTTTTGCGGCTGACCTTATTGCATATGCATTAATAGGAGTTTCCCTTTCAGATGTAACATTTATAGGACTGAATTTAAATAAATTATACAATGTAATCTACTAAGATTTGCGGTTATCAATTTACTGGTGTTTGCCACATTATTTAACGGCCACAAAAAGCAAGTCTTGTCCATTTTGTGCTTGACATGTCTGCCACTCCCATCTGCGCTTTTATGGGATTACAGTCTCACGCTAATTTGCCCTGTTTAGTAAATCTGGCCCAAAATCTGAAAATAAATTGTAGAAAGAAAGCAATACTAACACTGCAACTAACAAATCTACCATCATCGGCACCCTGCATTGCTTGTGTATGTGTTTTTCTTAATGTACGTGTGTTTATAGGAGCGTGAGCTTGAAAATGCCACGCAGGCCTGCACTGTGGACAGTCTGAAGGCAGAGGTCATCGAACTACAGAGGGAGAAAACTGAACTGGATCAGGCCCAGCGCAGACTGGACCAGGAGATGGAACTGCTCAACACACACACCAGGGCACATGCAGAGATGGACATGCTAAAGAAGACCAAGGTGAACACACACATCATTCTCGCCCGCAGCCAGGTGGATGTTCATGAAAATATTTTCCTAAAAATGTAGGGAGATATATTGAACCATATTAGTACAAAATATTATTTTGTGTTAATAAAATTTCAAAATTGTGTTATATTTTCCTTAGTTTTTTGTATATTTTCTGTCCTAAAGAGCCTATATATTATTTTATTTTACTTTATTTCATTTCACAGTGATATTTCATCATTAAAGAAAAGATCTAAAGCAATAGATATGTCAATATAACACAGTTTATCAATGTTGAGATTTATTTTGCATAATTTGAAATTTTCAGCACGTTTAAATGTAAAATTGGTAATTTTCATACCTTAAGCTACCTACATGGCACTGCTATCATGCATTTTTGTGGTCAGAGGGCGTGTCTGTTTTGAAAAATAAACATTAGAATTGGTGCCCTTTTTGATACCAATTTTCTGCCCGCCTCACGGACTAGTAGCCCAAGACTGGTTTCCCACTTAAGCTGAGCAGGGTTGAGTCTGTCAGCACCTGGATGGGAGACTCCTGGGAAAACCAGGTTGAGGCCAGCAGGGGGCGCTGCTCACCCTGTGGTCTGTGTGGGTCCTAACGCCCCAGTATAGTGATGGGGACACTATACTGTCAAAAAAAGCACTGTCCTTCAGATGAGACGTTAAATCGAAGTCCTGACTCTCCAGTTGTGATTGAGGAGAGACCATATGTACAGTATTGTACAGTAGTACATTATAAAAAGCGCTTTATAAATGCTTGATCCATCCATTGTGATAACACCTTTATGCCTAATTCTGAAACAAATGCAGCAAACATAAACAAAACAAATTCCTTCGGGCAATAAAGGGGTGCAGAGGTGACGTCAGACCCCGGAGGGTTAATTCGCTGCTGGTTCCTTCAAAATTATTTCCTATGGGGTTTTGTAATGAGGTTTTTCAATTTGCGAGTAAAATAAAAGTCTGTGGTAAACATAACTTGATGATACTAAACTGCACATCTGAACAACACGGAAACATCCAGGATTCAGCTAATAATCTCGAGATACCATAATATATCCTACAAAATTTGTTAAGTTCTAGATGTGTATTAGTTTGCCAGCACAATGCTTGCAATATATAACTGTAACACTGGATGTCAGCACAGTCTTTCTACGATTCCCTGAACACCTAATATCCTCCAGTCTTTTATAAACACTAAATCACAAAAAACTAACTATTTATAACAATAGGTACATTATGTTAAATTTCAGTTTCAACAAAAAAAGTTTAACTGATGCCTTTTAAAATGAAAACTAATGCTAGGTTTATTTTAAAATGTTTGATGGGGCATCAAAATAATTTATAACATTCCATGCTGCCTCAAGCAAGAAATGATTGGAAATCTGAATTTGAAAATGAAATGCTCAATCAAACACATAATCCATTACAAACATTGGTCATCCATTTCTTGCTATGATAATTTTTCAGATAAATTTTTTCTTTTTTAAATAATTATTTCTTTAGGTCATGTGCAATCTATAAAATAGTTCCTTCAGAAATTGTGTTCATACTACTTTTAAAAAGCAAGAGTGTTTGCAATTTCCAGTCCTATTTTTGTTCATACCTTTTGAAACATTCTAAAAAAGAAAAAAGGGAGAAAAAAAATATATATATATATATAATCCGAGTGTGGGATAAAAGCAAAGACAATATATGCTACTATTTATGTTTTAGAAGTTTGCAGATTTTTATATACAGTATGGATTAACCAAATAATTCCCATTATTACATTTATCAAAATGTGCTGAATCAGAGCAAACTGTGAGATATTAACTGGACGTCACTTAGGACAAAAGGCATTCTTTCTAGGCAGTATATAGCGGTATACAGAATATACAGCACAGCAATGTCTGGATAGTGTGATCTATATACTCAAATATAGGAGTTTTATGATCAGTGCTTATGCCAGACAGAGGCTTGCAAAGTGACAGTTTTATCCAACTAGAAAATAAATAGTTCATCTCTGCTTCGGATTCCAGATGGATAAAGAGGAGCAAGTGAGGAAGATCAAGTCGAGACACAATGAAGAGCTGGTGTCTCTGCTGGGACACTTCCCAAGCAAGAGAGAGCTGGAAGACTGGATCCACTCCAAAACCAGAGAGATCAACTCCACCAGAGAACGGCTCAGCAAAATGAAGTCTGTCACACTTTGATTCGCTTTTCTGCAAACGTTTATTACAATAAGCTAGAGAATGCCATACATGATGATATTCAGTGCGAGGGCCTTTAATGTGTCATGCAGTTCTAATCATAATTTTAATGTCTCTACGGCCTCGTTTACGCTGTCAGTGAAATGTGACCCAATTCCGATTTTTTACTCGTATGCGACACAGATCGGATGTGTTCTATGACAGTGTAAACAGGAAAAAAACGCATGCATTCGGATATTTCGAGATCGGTTTCAGGCCTCGTTCATATGTGGAAATAAATCAGATGTAAATCGGATATGTGCCAATGCGACTGTCATGTAAACAGGCAGATCGGATTTTCCGAGGCATTAGGCTGCGTCTCCGCGGTTTAATGACGAGAGAAACCCCGACGCGCATCTGCAGATGGACGGATGGCCCGACGAAACATTGTGTCGTCGTAGGAGAGGAATGTGGACACACGTTGACACAACATATCAAAGGTTGGCTTGCTCATCCTAAAATTTCGGACCCACTGCTCCTCGTTAAAGCCCGCCACGATCTCATGAAAGTGTGTTTATTGCACGATTTTTTTTTTCACGTGGCATTTACGCCAAAAATAGTTTTTGCATGCATGATATGCACTTTATGGCGTTTAATACGCACGTTTACAGTGCATATCATATGCAAGCAAAAACTATTTTTGCCGTATAAATGGCATGAGAAATAAAATTTGTGCTATAGATACTCACTTTTATGAGATCATGTTCCCACCTGTCCTGAGATCTCGCTGCGCGTTCGTCCATCTAAGCAAGACCCCTTTAAACATGCGCGATGTTTCAGTCAAGTGTAAACACATGACTCGGATATGGGTCACAATTTAAAGAACGTGTAAAGAGACGGTAAAAAAAATCGGATATAGGCAACAAATCAGAATTGGGCATCAAGACCTGCAGTGTAAACGAGGCCTACGTGATAAGCGACATACACACATGCATTGAAACTGATGTCACAGAAAATACTGGCCTTTGTACAACCACCCACATACTTAAATCTTATACATATTTGGTTTCGATTCTGAGTTCCTGAGGAACAGGTCACCTTCAGGTCAGTAGTGTTCAAAGGGTGACGTTTAGCTTACACAGACATGTCTGATATAGGGCTGTCTAGCAAATATGGCAGAAATGACTTGCACTTGTAGTAGTGTACATAAACTGTTCGTAAGTTCACACACATCAATAAAAAACATGTTTATGTGTAAAATAATATCGGAGAATGTACAATTTTCCAAATGCTGTATTTGCACAATAAAATGTAATTATTCTCCAACTTACTCTAACTTTAACAGTGCTGAAATAATTCCCAATAAATGTTAATACATACTTTGCAGCCTTCAGATAAATGAACTAGCATTACTAGACAAGACTTTTTTATTTTTCGTAGTAAGGAGCTTGCATCTGGAGAACAGAAGAAGACTCACTTCATGGCAGAAATCAAACGTAAGGAAGAGCAGCTGGTCAACTATGAAGAGCGACTCTTCAACGTGTGCGGCAGTCAGGACTTCCAGTCGGACCTGAGCAAACTGGAGGATGAGCTGGAGAAGTCTTCTAAACAGAGAGGTCTGGTCACGCTGATGCTCTCACCAAACATTTCAGATCCACACTAAAATACAGGTGAAACTCGAAAAATTAGAATATCGTGCAAAAGTTCATTTATTTCAGTGATTCTACTTAAAAGGTGAAACTGATATATTATATAGACTCATTACATGCGAAGTGAGATATTTTTCAAGCCTTTATTTGTTATAATTTTGATGATTATGGCTTACAGCTTATGAAAACCTTTTCACAATATTCTAATTTTGAATTTGGGGTTTTCATAAGCTGTAAGCCATAATCATCAAAATTATAACAAATAAAGGCTTGAAATATCTCACTTTGCATGTATTGAGTCTATATTTCACTTTATGTCAGTTTCACCTTTTAAGTTGAATTAGTGAAGTTAATGAACTTTTGCACGATATTCTCATTTTTTTAGTTTCACCTGTATACATTCTGTGCTCATTTTGTAGGTAAATCTTCAGAATAATGCACAAAATCATATACATTTGGTAGAAAATGCTAATATAATGGATAAATCGTACATGAACCCATTAGGGTCGAGGGACACGTTTTGTGTATGATGGCCTTTGAATTCTGCTGAAGTCTTTGAAGCTTTTCAGATGCAGATTCTGTGTGGGCCTGCTTGACGGTAAATTACTGTTTATTGGTAAACCGGATATAGACTTCTTTTATGCCAAGTATGGCAATGACTGTTGATATGAAGTATCAAACTGGGACCCACACAGCTGAGTTTATGTAGTCCACAGCAGTTACACAACCAAGTATGTGTGCGAATTCAGAACATCCCTGGTTTTCTCAGTCTTCCGTGTTTTGAAATGTGATTATCGGAACTGTTGGGAAAAGTTACTTTGAAAAGTAATGCATTACAATATTGCGTTACTCCCTTAAAGGTGCTCTGTGATGTTGGGTGACGTCACTTCTTGCTGACGTTCAAAGTATTGTCAAACAAAACGGAGGCTGATTGTTACATTACTTTTGCGTTACTTTTTTTGCTCCTGGGCTGGGCTTGTTTTTTTAATAACAAAAAAGTTATATTTTTGGGCAAATGTAAAGACCCTTTAACACCAAAAGTGAAATAATAAGCCTCAGGCTGAAGGAAATGCAAATTCACGTGTGTACAGTAGAGGGCGCAGCTCAAACAAATCAAAGCTCTGCTGCCATTTCTGGATAACAGAAGAATAAGATGCAGGAGAAAAAAGTTTAACACTTACTTTAACCAATAAAAACAAAAAAATCTATCGTCATTTTTGCTTATGGTTTAACTGATTCATCAAAGGTCAGAAGTACATTGGTCAATAAAGTGAGATTAAATGCATGAAAATTTGTTTTATTAAACATATTTAGTTATTAAAGATTTGCATAGTATTCTGATTCTGCATTTCACCGATTTTATTCATTTTGATGAATATTTAATATTTTTTGTGCAAGTGAGATGAGTAAATGCACACATTTAGTCTAGAACTACAATGAGCATCATATTCACACACAACGCCTCTGCACTTACTCATGATTCTCTCAACATGGGGACAGGAGAGATGTCAGTCAATAAATGGGAAAACAAAGTAACTTGCGTTACTTATTTGAAAAAGTATTTTAAAAGTAATGCCTTACTTTACTAGTTACTTGAAAAAGTAATCTGATTATGTAACTCAAGTTGCTTGTAATGAGTTCCCCCCCGACGCTGATTCTCGGTGTCTTTGTGTCTTCTCTTGGCAGCCATGCTGGCGGGCGCCACCGCCGTGTACAGTCAGTTCATCAGTCAGCTGACGGAGGAGGGCGAGCCCTGCTGTCCCGTGTGTCAGCGCGTGTTCCCCTCAGAGGCCGAGCTCCAGGACGTCATTAATGACATGCAGTCCAAGCTGAGGCTCGTCCCAGACAAACTGAAGAACACCGAGCAGGACCTGAAGAGAAAAGAGCGCAGGCGTGATGAAATGATGGCACTGAAGCCCATCAGGCAATAACAGTTTTCTGTCACTCTATTTATCTTTCTGTCCATTACTCAATCTGTTTATCACTTTAACTATCCATCCTTTACTTCATGTTTATACATCCATCTTTTACTTCACATATCCATCCGTCTATCCATCATCCATCCTCCTGTTTACCCCTTCATTCCCCATCCATCCACCTGTTTACTCCTTCATTCTTCCATTCATCCATCCGTCCACGTTTACTCCTTCATTCTTCCATCCATCCATCCATCTGTCCACCTATTTACCCCTTCATTCCCCCATCCTGCCATCCATCCATCTGTTCACCTATTTACCCCTTCATTCCCCATCCATCCATCTGTCCACCTGTTTACCCCTTCATTCCCCATCCATCCATCTGTCCACCTGTTTACCCCTTCATTCCCCCATCCTTTCATCCATCCATCCACCCACCTGTTTACTCCTTCATTCCCCTATCCTTCCATCAATCCATCCTTCCATCTGTCCACCTGTTTACCCCTTCATTCCCCATCCATCCACCTGTTTACTCCTTCATTCTTTCATTCATCCATCTGTCCACGTTTACTCCTTCATTCTTCCATCCATACATCCATCCATCTGTCCACCTATTTACCCCTTCATTCCCCCATCCTGCCTTCCATCCATCTGTTCACCTGTTTACTCCTTCATTCCCCTATCCTTCCATCAATCCATCCTTCCATCTGTCCACCTGTTTACTCATTTCATTCCCCCATCCTGCCATCCATCCATCTGTTCACCTATTTACCCCTTCATTCCCCCATCCTTCCATCTGTCCACCTGTTTACCCCTTCATTCCCCATCCATCCATCTGTCCACCTGTTTACCCCTTCATTCCCCTATCCTTCCATCAATCCATCCTTCCATCTGTCCACCTGTTTACCCCTTAATTCCCCATCTATCCATCCACCCACCTGTTTACTCCTTCATTCCCCTATCCTTCCATCAATCCATCCTTCCATCTGTCCACCTGTTTACCCCTTAATTCCCCATCCTGCCATCCATCCATCCATCCATCTGTCAACCTGTTTACCCCTTCATTCCCCCATCCTTTCATCCATCCATCCATCCGTCCACCTGTTTACTCCTTCATTCCACCATCTATCCATCCACCCACATGTTTACTCCTTCATTCCCCCATCCATCCATCCGTCCACATGTTTACTCCTTCATTCCCCCATCCATCCATCCATCCATCCACCCACATGTTTACTCCTTCATTCCCCCATCCATCCATCCGTCCACATGTTTACCCCTTCATTCCCCGCACCCATTCATCCGTCCACATGTTTACCTCTTCATTCCCCCATCCATCCATCGTAAACAGGTGGACACCTGTTTACTCCTTCATTCCCCCATCCTTCCATCCATCCACCAGTTTACCCCTCCATCCATCTATCCACCCCTTATATTGATATTGATATTGATGAATAATTTTTGTATTGACAGGCATTCCATAGTGGAGCTGCAGGAGAAAGAGCTGCCAGAGCTCAGAAATAAACTCCAGCGTGTGAACCGAGACATTGAGAAGCTGAAAGGAGACACTGAGGAGCAGGAGACGCTGCTGGGCACACTGATGTCTGAGGAAGACACAGCCAAGGCCTGTCTGCAGGACGTCTCCCTCATGGATCGCTTTCAGGTCTTAGCTCATCTCCAGCAAGCCCAAACACAGAAAATAAAATCCAGTAACATGCAGCACGTCAGAACAACACAACATATACTTAAAGACTTATTTATTTATCACATAGAAGAGTCAGAACACTGCAGTTTTGTGATTCTTATTAAATAAACACAATACTGCAAGTTTATTATTTACTTAATCTCAAGTTTTCTGAAGTCATATAGTAGCTTTATAAAGAGCAGAGCAAAAGTGGTTATCCGGCTGTAAAGGTGCACAATGCAGGATCTTCAGTTACTTAATCTTGGCCCCTCCTTGCCCTCTCCCCTGTCATGAGATATATCAGTTGCACACGCAGCCGAACGACTCAAGAGAATACCAGCGGGAACATGAGCGATGAGCTGTTTTGTTCATTACATTTTCAAATATTGTGTTTATCATGCATAAATAGCATTGTGTATACAAAAGAACAGTTACGTTAATAGTTAGATGACTGCTTGTAATTTGCGAGCTAGTTTAGTCATCATTAGTCTAGCTCACTAATAAGCAATAATTCCGTGTCATCATAAAAGCATAAGTATAATGCCTAGTATTCTGACGGGTTACAGATAGATGTTAACAAGGCAATAGAAACAGACCGGACAGCTTAGCCGAGCTTCAGACTCACATGATAAAGTCCCGCCCTCACCTGTGCCCAGCATCATCATTGTTGATTATAAATATAGGCAGTAGTGTATCTGTAGACACAAACACCACTGCACACTTCTAGTGGACCATAAATAGTGATTGAGAGGCATTATTTTTATTTTATTTACTTTTTTGAAAATCCTGCATAAGTGCACCTTTAAGTCTGATGTCATACTTTATAGTTTCCAGGTTCAAATCCTCCTTTAGATCCCAAAAGCAAACAAACTGTGCTAATATACACTCCTGGTGTGCTGAACTACTACCTAAAGAAATCATGATCCTAACCTTTATCTCCATAGAAATCTTAGTTGGCCAGACATTGATTCATTTTTTTATGAATCATTAAAATATTGGTGTCCGGGACAGAGTCCAGAGAACGTAGGGGAGACCCTTGTATTTTATTTTATTTTTTTTAAAGCTTAGTTTAAAGGTGTGCTATAAATAGTTCTCATAAATGGCTTTATATATATATATATATATATATATATATATTATTCTCACTTGAAATAGAGTATAAACTTGGAGTGAGTAATCGATGTGTCACAACTTGACAAGCAATATTTTTATTGAACTGTGGGTAATCAGAATGTTTCCTGTCATATGTAGCTTGACCTGAAGGATGTGGAGAGAAAGATCGCTCAGCACGCAGCCAAGCTTCAGGGAGTTGACCTCAGCCGAACCATGACGCAGGTCAGCCAGGAGAAACAAGAGACCCAACACCGCCTGGACACCAGTACGTTCAGCTCTTTATGTAGAATACAAAACACTTTTTGTGAATCTCAATGTACATTCCTGTTCAAAAGCTTGGGGTCTGTAAGAGTTTTTGAAAGAAGTCTCTTCTGCTCACCAAGGCTGCATTTATTTGATCAAAAATATGAGGAAAAATATTACAATTTACAATGTTTTCTGTTTTAATATATACATGTATAATAGTGTAATTTACTCCAGTGATGCAAAGCTGAATTTTCAGCATCATTAGTCCGGTCTTCAGTGTCACATGATCCTTCAGAAATCATTCTGATATGCTGATTTGACACTGCTTAAAACAGTTTTGCACTTTTTTCAGGAGTCTTTATGGATAGAAAGTTCAAAAGAACAGCATTTCAAACAATCATAATATTTTGTAATATAATAAATGTGTTTACTGTCAATTTTAATCAGTTTTTAATTAGTATTTTATCTGAATAAAAGCATTAATTTCTTTAAAAAAAAATCTTACTGACCCCAAACTTTTCAATGGTCATGTACATAAATTTAAAAATGTGTCATTTGTTCTTTGATGTTCTTATATTATATTTATATAAATTTTAATCTTTTGAAATTGTATATCTTAGGTGGGCTACTATAGATAGATAGACACCTACACTACTTAGACTACACTACACTACCAATAAGGATTAAGCTTAAATGTAGATTAAATCAAGGTGTATCTAATAATTCTATTGCACCAAACTTTAAAAAAAAAATCCAGACTTTCATTTAAACTCATTTT
The DNA here is from genome assembly GCF_029890125.1 of Rhinichthys klamathensis goyatoka. NCBI lineage: Eukaryota > Metazoa > Chordata > Actinopteri > Cypriniformes > Leuciscidae > Rhinichthys > Rhinichthys klamathensis. Next base: position 785,955 of record NW_026607023.1, read on the forward strand.
GATCCTGGTTTTATTTTACATTTAAGATAGATTAACTTAGATTAAACAATCTTGTTGCTCCATTACTTTAAACTCTGATTTAAATCTCAATTAGGCATCAACTTTAAACTTAAACTAGAAAAAGTTTGTCGAGACAAACTTTAAGTTGGCTTGTGAAAGTTTGGACCGCAAAGTTTGAAGAAGTTTAAATTAGTTTGAAGTTTAAATTAGTTCAAAGTAGTTTATAGTTTAACTTAGTTTAAAGTTTAAAGTAGTTTAAATTAATTTAAAGTTTAAATTAGTTTGAATTTTAAAGTAGTTTGAAGTTTAAATTAGTTTGAAAGTTAAAGTAGTTTAAAGTTTAAATAAGTTTGAATTTTAAAGTAGTTTGAAGTTTAAATTAGTTTAAAGTAGTTTAAAGTTTTAAATAGTTTAAAGTTCAAAGTAGTTTAAAGGTTAAAGTATAGTTTCAAGTAATTAAATGTTGCTAGGGTGTTTCTAGTGGGTTGCTAAGGTGTTGTGGGTGGTTGCTAGGTGGTTTCTAAGGTATTTTGAGTGGTTGCTAGGGTGTTCTGGGTGGTTGCTAGGGTGTTCTAGGGTATTTTAGGTGGTTGCTATGGTGTTGCTAGGGTGTTTTAAGGTATTTTGGGTGGTTGCTAGGGTGTTGCTAGGGTGTTCTAAGGTATTTTGGGTGGTTGCTATGGTGTTGCTAGGGTGTTCTGAGGTATTTCGGGTGGTTGCTAGGGTGTTGCTAGGGTGTTCTAAGGTATTTTTGGTGGTTGCTAGGGTGTTGCTAGGGTGTTCTAAGGTATTTTGGGTGGTTGCTATGGTGTTGCTAGGGTGTTCTAAGTTATTTTGGGTGGTTGCTAGGGTGTTCTAAGGTATTTTGGGTGGTTGCTAGGGTGTTGCTAGGGTGTTATAAGGCATTTTGGGTGGTTGCTAGGGTGTTCTAAGGCATTTTGGGTGGTTGCTAGGGTGTTGCTAGGGTGTTCTAAGGTATTTTTGGTGGTTGCTAGGGTGTTGCTAGGGTGTTCTAAGGTATTTTGGGTGGTTGCTATGGTGTTGCTAGGGTGTTCTAAGTTATTTTGGGTGGTTGTTAGGGTGTTCTAAGGCATTTTGGGTGGTTGCTAGGGTGTTGCTAGGGTGTTCTAAGGTATTTTGGGTGGTTGCTAGGGTGTTGCTAGGGTGTTCTAAGGTATTTTTGGTGGTTGCTAGGGTGTTCTGGGTGGTTGCTAGGGTGTTCTAAGGTATTTTGGGTGGTTGCTAGGGTGTTCTGGGTGGTTGCTATGGTGTTGCTATGGTGTTCTAAGGTATTTTGGGTGGTTGCTAGGGTGTTGCTAGGATGTTCTGATGTATTTCGGGTGGTTGCTAGGGTGTTGCTAGGGTGTTCTAAGGTATTTTGGGTGGTTGCTATGGTGTTGCTAGGGTGTTCTAAGGTATTTTGGGTGGTTGCTAGGGTGTTGCTAGGGTGTCATAAGGCATTTTGGGTGGTTGCTAGGGTGTTCTAAGGTATTTTGGGTGGTTGCTAGGGTGTTCTGGGTGGTTGCTAGGGTGTTCTAAGGTATATTATGTGGTTGCTAGGGTGTTCTAAGGTATTGTGGGTGGTTGCTATGGTGTTGCTAGGGTGTTCTAAGGTATTTCAGTTGGTTTCTAGGGTGTTCTGGGTGGTTGCTATGCAGTTGCTAGAGTGTTCTGGGTGTTTGCTATGGTGAACTATTTATGAGTTTAAAAGTTCATAAGTGTATGAATTCATGAGAGTTCATACGTGTATGAATTAATGCATTTATAAGTTCATGAGTTTATAAGTGTATGAATTTATGAGTTTAGAGTTTATAAGTTTAAATGAGTAAGAGTTCAGAGTTTATTAATTTATGAGTTTGAGTTCATAAGTGTATGAATTCATGAGTTTATAAGTGTATGAGTTTATAAGTGTACGAGTTTATGAGTTTAAAGTTTAAATTAGTTTGAAGTTTAAAGTTTAAATAAGTTTGAAGTTTAAAGTTTAAATAAGTTTGAAGTTTAAATTAGTTTGAAGTTTAAAGTTTAATTTAGTTTGAAGTTTAATTTAGTTTAAAGTAGATAGATAGATGGATAAGTGTCATAGATAGATGAGTTTATTAGTTTGAATGAGTCTCATTGGCTCATATAGTGTATAGAATGGCAGTTTGATTCAGTCTAGGGTTTCAAGGGATTTACATTTGAATTTTTGACAGTTGGGGAGTTTGAAAATCTGAAGATTCCGCAATGTAAAGTCAATGGGAGTTTTTCCGACTTTGATCGTCATTTTTAGGAAAACCGTAAGTCCGATCAGTTAGAAAAGATATAGCATACCGAGTCAGAACAGTTTGAGTGTCCGTGCCGAGTTTGGAGTATGTGGAGTTAAAGCTCTAGGAGGAGTAGCAGTTGTAAATTTTGAGTAAGAAGAATAATAATAATACTAGAATGTACATTTCCAGAAGAAAATGTGAAGTGGTGCTTGCAGTGGCAAAACTCGCCGCTCGGTTGCTAGAGTGTTGTACATGATTGCATACAAGCCAACAACCATGTCTGTACGATTTTCTGGTGCAGAGATATGGCTTATTCATGTGTTCAGGTGGTTACTAGGGTACTCTATATGGTTGCTATGGTGTGCTTATACAGTTTATGAGATGATATTTAAAGACTAGTTGACAGTCTAAGTAAAAAAATCCAAACTCCATGTTTCTATTATTTTCTGGAGCTGAAATATGGCTTGGAAATGTAGTTTTATGGTTGCTAGGGTGCCCTAATTGGTTGCTAGGGCGTGAATATGAAGGTAATATGTCACTACTTATTGGCTGCTTGATAGGCTGAGTCAAAAGAGCCCAACCCCAAGTCTCTATGACCTTCTGGTCAAAAGATATGATCTCACAAATTTTGTGCCAATGTTAAGTCTATGGGACTTTTTTCGGCCAATTTATCGCCCGCCGGACGAACATCGTACAACCGATCGCTTAGAAAAGACATAGCACACCTCTCCTCAATGAACCGGTCGATTTGACACCTCATTCATGTGTCTACGACAAAACGTGCGGGAGGAGTAGCGCGCCGAAGTTTTGTCTTGGTGAATAGTAATCACAACACTAGAATGTACATTTCCAGAAGAAAATGTGAAGTGGTGCTTGCAGTGGCAAAACTCGCCGCTCGGTTGCTAGGTTGTTGTACATGATTTCATACGAGCCAACAACCATGTCTGTACAATATTGTGGAGCTGAGATATGGCTTATACATGTGTTTGTATGGTTACTAGGGTACCCTATATGGTTGCTATGGTGTGCTTATACAGTTTATGAGATGATATTTAAAGACTAGTTGACAGTCTGAGTCAAAAAAGGCAAACTCCATGTTTCTTCTATTTTCTGGAGCTGAGATATGGCTTGAATATGTTGTTTTATGGTTGCTAGGCTGCCCTAAGTGGTTGCTAGGGCGCGAATATGAAGTTATTATGTCACTACTTATTGGCCGCTTGATAGGGCGAGTCAAAAGAGCCCAACCCCAAGTCTCTATGACCTTCTGGTCAAAAGATATGATCTCTCAAATTTTGTGCCAATGTTAAGTCTATGGGACTTTTTTCAGCCAATTATTTGCCCCTGGGGCAAACACCGTACCCCCGATCGGTAAGAAAAGTCACAGCACACCTCTCCTCAATAATCCGCACAATTTGACGCCTCACTCAGGGGTCTGTGATGTCGGCATGTATTTATTTACAGATAATTACTATGGAGTTTTATATGGAGTTTTTATAGAGTTTTTATAGAGATATTTAGTATGGCCTACGGTTCCTAGGGTGCTGTAACTGGTTGCTATGGTGTGGCTATGAAGATGTTAGGCCATTACTTATTGGCTGCTTGATAAAATAAATCCTCTGAGGGAGAGAGAGAGGGCCTGACAGCAGGGCTGTCAGGCCCTTTTCTGTGGGTGTGTGTGAAAGTGGCAGTTGAGATTTAAATTTCTGAAAATTCCGCAATGTTAAGTCAATGGGATTTTTTTGGCCGCTTTTTCGTCCGCTGTGCGAACATCGTACACCCGATCTCTTAGAAAAGTCATAGCACACCTCTCCTCAATGAGCCGGTCGATTTGACGCCTCACTCAGGTGTGTGTGACAAAAGCTGCGGGAGGAGTAGCGCGCCAAACTTTGTGTGGAATAATAAGAATAACTAGAATGTACATTTCCAGAAGAAAATGTGAAGTGGTGCTTGCAGTGGCAAAACTCGCCGCTCGGTTGCTAGGGTGTTCTTGGAGTTTGCTATGATGATGCAAGGCAGTTGCTAGGGTGTTCTGGGTGGTTGCTATGGTGTTGCTATGCGGTTGCTAGGGTATTCTGGGTGGTTGCTAAGGTGTTTTGGGTGGTTGCTAGGCGGTTTCTAGGGTGTTCTGGGTGGTTGCTAGGGTGTTGCTAGTTTGTTGCTAGGTGGTTGCTAGGGTGTTTTGGGTGGTTGCTAGGGTGTTGCTAGGCGGTTGCTAGGGTGTTCTGGGTGGTTGCTAGGGTGTTGCTAGGCGGTTGCTAGGGTGTTCTGGGTGGTTGCTAGGGTGTTGCTAGGTGGTTGCTGGGGTGTTCTGAGTGGTTGCTAGGGTGTTGCTAGGTGGTTGCTAGGGTGTTCTGGGTGGTTGCTAGGGTGTTGCTAGGTGGTTGCTAGGGTGTTCTGGGTGGTTGCTAGGGTGTTGCTAGGTGGTTGCTAGGGTGTTCTGAGTGGTTGCTAGGGTGTTGCTAGGTGGTTGCTAGGGTGTTCTGAGTGGTTGCTAGGGTGTTGCTAGGCCGTTGCTATGGTGTTCGAGGGTGGTTGCTAGGGCGTTGCTAGGCAGTTGCTAGGGTATCCTGGGCGGTTGCTAGGCGGTTGCTAGGGTGTTCTGGGTGGTTGCTAGGCAGTTGCTAGGGTGTTTTGGGTGGTTGCTAGGCGGTTGCTAGGGCGTTGCTAGGCGGTTGCTAGGGTAATCTGGGTTGTTGCTAGGGCGTTGCTAGGCGGTTGCTAGGGTATCCTGGGTGGTTGCTAGGCGGTTGCTAGGGTGTTCTGGGTGGTTGCTAGGGCGTTGCTAGGCAGTTGCTAGGGTGTTCTGGGTGGTTCCTAGGGTGTTGCTAGAGTAATTTGGGTGGTTGCTATGGTGTTACTAGGTGGTTGGTAGTTGTCAAAGATGGTTACTGTTGAGTTTGTAGCATTTTATTGGCATGATTTAGCACTTAGCTAATCGATATTAGCATGTAGCTATTCACTGCTAGCATGTGTAGCATGTAGCAAGTCCTGTTTGCTAGCATGAGTCAAAAGACCCAACCCCCATCTCTATACGATGTTCTGATGCAGAGATGTAGGTCTTGCAAAATGGTTGCTAGGGTACTCTGTTTGGTTGCTAGGGAGTGGCTTGGCAGCTGCCAATCATGAAGCTCCAAAGTCAATGTGAATGTATAAACCAACCCCCATCTCTATACGATGTTCTGATGCAGAGATATTGGTTTTGCAAAATGGTTGCTAGGGTACTCTGTTTGGTTGCTAGGGAGTGGCTTGGCAGCTGCCAATCATGAAACTCCAAAGGCTGCTTGTCACTATGAAAGATATAAACCAACTCCCATGCCTCTGTGACATTCAGAATGGACGATATTCCTCTTTGGATTTTGGTTGCTAAGGTGCTCGACAATGGTTGCTAGGGCGTGGCTAGCAAGTGTTGAGGTGATTCATGATTGGCTGTTTGCTGGCCCGAGTCAAACGAGACCACCCTCATGTTTCTATGACAATTCAGTCCAGAGATATCCCTTCGATCTCTTTCAATGGAAGTCTATGGGAGTTGTTGCTAAGGTGCTCTAAATGGTTGCTAGGGCGTGGCTTGATAGCTTCACAATGATCCTGAGAGACTGATTGGTTGTCTGAGTAAAATGAGCCCGCCCCCTTGTCTCTATGACACTGTGATCCAGAGTTATGTTCAATATAAAAGCGGTTTCTATGGTGTAGGACGGCCCATTTCATGGGCCGTCCTACACCATAGTAAGTCAATGGGGAAACTTTGGGCAGCTCCTGCACCCCAGGGGTGCAACTTTTACCCCATTGTGTGGTATGTTCTTACAGAGTCTGTCAGCCTCTTCAAATGTGGCAAATTTCACGTTTCTGCGACATCCTCGTTCCGAGCTACGACTCGTCAAAGTTTTTCGCAATGTTAAGTCTATGGGATTTTTTTGGGCCGTTTTTCGCCCCTGGGGCGACCATCGTACCCCCGATCTCTTAGAAAAGTCATAGCACACCATTCCCGAACAGGCCGCACGTTTTGACACCTCATTCATGGGTCTGTGACAAAAACTGCGGGAGGAGTAGCGCGTCAAAAAGTGGCCAGAAGAATAATAATAAGAAGAAGAAGAAGAAGAAGAATAACTAGAATGTACATTTCCAGAAGAAAATGTGAAGTGGTGCTTGCAGTGGCAAAAGTCGCCGCTCGGTTGCTAGAGTGTGGTACATTATTGGATACAAGCCAACAACCATGTCTGTACGATTTTCTGGTGCAGAGATATGGCTTATTCATGTGTTCAGGTGGTTACTAGGGTACTCTATATGGTTGCTATGGTGTGCTTATACAGTTTATGAGATGATATTTAAAGAGTAGTTGACAGTCTGAGTCAAAAAAGGCAAACTCCACGTCTCTATGATTTTCTGGAGCTGAAATATAGCTTGTAAATGTTGTTTTATGGTTGCTAGGCTGCCCTAAGTGGTTGCTAGGGCACGAATATGAAGTTATTATGTTACTACTTATTGGCTGCTTGATAGGCCGAGTCAAAAGAGCCCAACCCCAAGTCTCTATGACCTTCTAGTCAAAAGATATGATCTCACAAATGTTGTGCCAATGTTAAGTCTATGGGAATTTTTTCGTCCGATTTATCGCCCGCTGAACGAACATCGTACAATCGATCACTTAGAAAAGTCATAGCACACCTCTCCTCAATGAGCCGGTCGATTTGACACCTCATTCATGGGTCCACGACAAAAAATGCGGGAGGAGTAGCGTGCCGAAGTTTTGTCTAGGTGAATAGTAATCACAATACTAGAATGTACATTTCCAGAAGAAAATGTGAAGTGGTGCTTGCAGTGGCAAAACTCGCCGCTCGGTTGCTAGGGTGTGGTACATTATTGCATACGAGACAACAACCACGTCTGTACGATGTTCTGATGCTGAGATGTGGCTTATTCATGTGTTCAGGTGGTTACTAGGGTTCCCTATATGGTTGCTATGGTGTGCTTATACAGTTTATGAGATGATATTTAAAGACTAGTTGACAGTCTAAGTAAAAAAAGCCAAACTCCATGTTTCTACTATTTTCTGGAGCTGAAATATGGCTTGGAAATGTAGTTTTATGGTTGCTAGGGTGCCCTAAGTGGTTGCTAGGGCTTGGCCATGAAGTTGTTATGCCCCTACTTATTGGCTGCTTGATAGGCCGAGTCAAAAGAGCCCAACCCCAAGTCTCTGTGACCTTCTAGTCAAAAGATATGATCTCACAAATGTTGTGCCAATGTTAAGTCTATGGGAATTTTTTCGTCCGATTTATCGGCTGCTGAACAAACATCGTACAACCGATCACTTAGAAAAGTCATAGCACACCTCTCCTCAATGAGCCGGTCGATTTGACACCTCATTCATGGGTCTACGATAAAAAATGCGGGAGGAGTAGCATGCCGAAGTTTTGTCTTGGTGAATAGTAATCACAATACTAGAATGTACATTTCCAGAAGAAAATGTGAAGTGGTGCTTGCAGTGGCAAAACTCGCCGCCCGGTTGCTAGAGTGTGGTACATGATTGCATACGAGCCAACAACCATGTCTGTACGATGTTCTGGTGCTGAGATATGGCTTATTTATGTGTTTGTATGGTTACTAGGGTTCCTTATATGGTTGCTATGGTGTGCTTATACAGTTTATGAGATGATATTTAAAGACTAGTTGACAGTCTGAGTCAAAAAAGGCAAACTCCATGTTTCTACTATTTTCTAGAGCTGAGATAATGGCTTGAATATGTTGTTTTATGGTTGCTAGGCTGCCCTAAGTGGTTGCTAGGGCGCAAATATGAAGTTATTATGTCACTACTTATTGGCTGCTTGATAGGCCGAGTCAAAAGAGCCCAACCCCAAGTCTCTATGACCTTCTAGTCAAAAGATATGATCTCACAAATTTTGTGCCAATGTTAAGTCTATGGGACTTTTTTACCCAATGATTTGCCCCTGGGGCGAACACCGTACCCCTGATCGCTAAGAAAAATCATACCACACCTCTCCTCAATAATCCGCACAATTTGATGCCTCAATCAGGGGTGTGTGATGTCGGCGTGTATTTTTTAACAGATAATTACTGTGGAGTTTTTATTTGGAGTTTTTATAGAGTTTTATAGAGTTATTTAGTATGGCACGAGGCCTGCGGCCTCGTGCCTATCACCCACGGTTGCTAGGGTGCTGTAACTGGTTGCTATGGTGTGGCTTTGAAGATTTAGGGCCATTACTTATTGGCTGCTTGATAAAATAAATCCTCCTAGGGAGAGAGAGAGGTCTGCCTGTCAGCAGGGCTGTCAGGCCCTTTTGTGTCTGTGTGAAAATGACAGTTGAGATTTAAATTTCTGAAAATTCCGCAATGTTAGGTCAATGGGACTTTTTTGGCCGCTTTTTCGTCCGCTGTGCGAACATCGTACACCCGATCTCTTAGAAAAGTCATAGCACACCATTCCCGAACAGGCCGCACGTTTTGACACCTCACTCATGGGTCTGTGACAAAAACTGCGGGAGGAGTAGCGCGTCAAACTTTGTCCAGAATAATAAGAATAATAATAAGTATGCACAATAACACTAGTGTTGCTTTGCCTTTGGCAAGCACCACTAACTAGAATGTACATTTCCAGAAGAAAATGTGAAGTGGTGCTTGCAGTGGCAAAACTCGCCGCCCGGTTGCTAGAGTGTGGTACATTATTGCATACGAGCCAACAACCATGTCTGTACGATGTTCTGGTGCTGAGATAAGGCTTATTCATGTGTTTGTATGGTTACTAGGGTACTCTATATGGTTGCTATGGTGTCCTTATACAGTTTATGAGATGATATTTAAAGACTAGTTGACAGTCTGAGTCAAAAAAGCCAAACTCCATGTTTCTTCTATTTTCTGGAGCTGAGATAATGGCTTGAATATGTTGTTTTATGGTTGCTAGGCTGCCCTAAGTGGTTGCTAGGGCGCAAATATGAAGTTATTATGTGACTTCTTATTGGCTGCTGGATAGGCCGAGTCAAAAGAGCCCAACCCCAAGTCTCTATGACCTTCTGGTCAAAAGATATGATCTCACAAATTTTGTGCCAATGTTAAGTCTATGGGACTTTTTTTGTCCAATTTATCGCCCGCCGGACGATCATCGTACAACCGATCGCTTAGAAAAGTCATAGCACACCTCTCCTCAATGAACCGGTCGATTTGACACCTCATTCATGGGTCTACGACAAAACGTGCGGGAGGAGTAGCGTGCCGAAGTTTTGTCTAGGTGAATAGTAATCACAATACTAGAATGTACATTTCCAGAAGAAAATGTGAAGTGGTGCTTGCAGTGGCAAAACTCGCCGCTCGGTTGCTAGAGTGTGGTACATTATTGCATACGAGCCAACAACCATGTCTGTACGATGTTCTAGTGCTGAGATATGGCTTATTCATGTGTTTGTATGGTTACTAGGGTACCCTATATGGTTGCTATGGTGTGATTATACAGTTTATGAGATGATATTTAAAGACCAGTTGACAGTTTGAGTCAAAAAAAGCTGAACTCTACGTCTCTACAATTTTCTGGAGCTGAGATATGGCTTGAAAATGTAGTTTTATGGTTGCTAGGCTGCCCTAAGTGGTTGATAGGGCGGAAATATGAATTTATTACGTCACTACTTATTGGCTGCTTGATAGGCCGAATCAAATGAGCCCATCCCCAACTCTCTATGACCTTCTGGTGAAAAGATATGATATAACAAATTTTGTGCCAATGTTAAGTCTATGGGACTTTTTTCGGCCGATTTATCGCCCGCCGGACGAACATCGTACAACCGATCGCTTAGAAAAGACATAGCACACCTCTCCTCAATGAACCGGGCGATTTGACACCTCACTCATGGGTCTACGACAAAAGGTGCGGGAGGAGTAGCGTGCCGAAGTTTTTTCTAGGTGAATAGTAATCACAATACTAGAATGTACATTTCCAGAAGAAAATGTGAAGTGGTGCTTGCAGTGGCAAAACTCGCCGCTCGGTTGCTAGCGTGCGGTTAGCTAGTTTTTACCAAGATGCTAGCATGATTAGCATGTTGCTAGCATCATGCTAGCATGATTAGCATGTTGCTAGCATCATGCTAGCATTATAAGCATGTTACTAGCATGTTTTAGTTAGATTCTCCCATTATGCTAGCATGTTGCTAGCATGATGCTAGCAAAAATAAGAATGTTGCAAACATGTTTTAGTTAGATGCTAGCATTATTTGCATCATGCTAGCATGATTAGCATATTGCTAGCATCATGCTAGCATGATTAGCATATTGCTAGCATCATGCTAGCATGTTTAGCATGTTGCTAGCATGATGCTAGCATGTTTAGCATGTTGCTAGCATGTTGCTAGCATCTTGCTAGCATGATGCTAGCATGTTTAGCATGTTGCTAGCATGTTGCTAGCATGATGCTAGCATGATTAGCATGTTGCTAGCATGATGCTAGCATGTTTAGCATGTTGCTAGCATGTTGCTAGCATGATGCTAGCATGATTAGCATGTTGCTAGCATGATGCTAGCATGATTAGCATGTTGCTAGCATATTGCTAGCATGTTGCTAGCATGATTAGCATGTTGCTAGCATGATGCTAGCATGATGCTAGCATGATTACCATGTTGCTAGCATGATTAGCATGTTGCTAGCATGATGCTAGCATGATTAGCATGTTTCTAGCATATTTGTAGCATGATTAGCATGTTGCTACCATGTTACTAGCATGATTAGCATGTTGCTATCATGATGCTAGCATGATTAGCCTGTTGCTAGCATGTTTGTAGCTAGTTGCTAGCATGATTAGCATGTTTCTAGCATCATGCTAGCATGATTAGCATGTTGCTAGCATTATGCTAGCATGATTAGCATGTTGCTAGCATGATGCTAGCATGTTTAGCATGTTGCTAGCATGGTTGCTAAGGTATTACTAGGTGGTTGCTAGGGTGTTGCTAGGCGGTTGCTAGGGTGTTCTGGGTGGTTGCTAGGGCGTTGCTAGGCAGTTGCTAGGGTATCCTGGGTGGTTGCTAAGCGGTTGCTAGGGTAATTTGTGTGGTTGCTAGGGCATTCCTAGGGTGTTCAGGGTGGTTGCTAGGGTGTTGCTAGGTTGTTGCTAAGGTATTCTGGTTGGTTGCTAGGGTGTTCTGGGTGGTTGCTAGGCGGTTGCTAGGGTGTTCTGGGTGGTTGCTAGGGCGTTGCTAGGCAGTTGCTAGAGTATCCTGGGTGGTTGCTAGGCGGTTGCTAGGGTAATTTGGGTGGTTGCTAGGGCGTTGCTAGGGTGTTCTGGGTGGTTGCTAGGGTGTTGCTAGGCAGTTGCTAGGGTATCCTGGGTGGTTGCTAGGCGGTTGCTAGGGTGTTCTGGGTGGTTGCTAGGGCGTTGCTAGGCAGTTGCTAGGGTGTTCTGGGTGGTTGCTAGGGTAATCTGTGTGGTTGCTATGGTGTTACTAGGTGGTTGGTAGTTGTCAAAGATGGTTACTGTTGAGTTTGTAGCATTTTATTGGCATGATTTAGCACTTAGCTAATCAATATTAGCATGTAGCTATTCACTGCTAGCATGTGTAGCATGTAGCAAGTCCTGTTTGCTAGCATGAGTCAAAAGACCCAACCCCCATCTCTATACGATGTTCTGATGCAGAGATATCGGTCTTGCAAAACGGTTGCTAGGGTACACTGTTTGGTTGCTAGGGAGTGGCTTGGCAGCTGCCAATCATGAAGCTCCAAAGTCAATGTGAATGTATAAACCAACCCCCATCTCTATACGATGTTCTGATGCAGAGATGTAGGTCTTGCAAAATGGTTGCTAGGGTACTCTGTTTGGTTGCTAGGGAGTGGCTTGGCAGCTGCCAATCATGAAACTCCAAAGGCTGCTTGTCAGTATGAATGATATAAACCAACTCCCATGCCTCTGTGACATTCAGAATGGACGATATTCCTCTTTGGATTTTGGTTGCTAAGGTGCTCGACAATGGTTGCTAGGGCGTGGCTAGGAAGTGTTGAGGTGACTCATGATTGGCTGTTTGCTGCCCCGAGTCAAACGAGACCACCCTCATGTTTCTATGACAATTGAGTCCAGAGATATCCCTTCGATCTCTTTCAATGGAAGTCTATGGGAGTTGTTGCTAAGGTGCTCTAAATGGTTGCTAGGGCGTGGCTTAATAGCTTCACAATGATCCTGAGAGACTGATTGGTTGTCTGAGTAAAATGAGCCCGCCCTCTTGTCTCTATGACACTGTGATCCAGAGTTATGTTCAATACAAAAGCGGTTTCTATGGTGTAGGACGGCCCATTTCATGGGCCGTCCTACACCATAGTAAGTCAATGGGGCAACTTTGGGCCCCTCCTGCCCCTCAGGGGTGCAACTTTTACCCCATTGTGTGGTATGTTCTTACAGAGCCTGTCAGCCTCTTCAAATGTGGCAAATTTCACGTTTCTGCGACATCCTCGTTCCGAGCTACGGCTCGTCAAAGTTTTTCGCAATGTTAAGTCTATGGGATTTTTTTGGGCCGTTTTTCGCCCCTGGGGCGACCATCGTACCCCCGATCTCTTAGAAAAGTCATAGCACACCATTCCCGAACAGGCCGCACGTTTTGACACCTCATTCATGGGTCTGTGACAAAAACTGCGGGAGGAGTAGCGCGTCAAAAAGTGGCCAGAAGAATAATAATAAGAAGAAGAAGAAGAAGAAGAATAATAAGTATGTGAGATAACAATAGTGTTGCTTCGCCATAGGCAAGCACCACTAATAAGTATGTGAGATAACAATAGTGTTGCTTCGCCATAGGCAAGCACCACTAATAACTAGAATGTACATTTCCAGAAGAAAATGTGAAGTGGTGCTTGCAGTGGCAAAACTCGCCGCTCGGTTGCTAGCGTGCGGTTAGCTAGTTTTTACCAAGATGCTAGCATGATTAGCATGTTGCTAACTTCATGCTAGCATGATTAGCATGTTGTTATCATTCTTTTAGCATTATTAGCATGTTGCTAGCATGATGCTAGCATGATTAGCATTTTGCTAGCATGTTGCTAGCATGATGCTAACATGATTAGCATGTTGCTAGCATGATAAGCATGTTGCTAGCATCATGCTAGCATGATTAGCATGTTGTTAGCATCATGCTAGCATGTTGTTAGCATCATGCTACCAACATGCTAGCATGATTAGCATGTTGCTAGCATGATGCTAGCAAAAATAAGCATGTTGCAAACATGTTTTAGGTAGATGCTAGCATGATTAGCATATTGCTAGCATCATGCTAGCATGTTTAGCATGATGCTAACATGGTTGCTAAGGTGTTACTAGGTGGTTGCTAGGGTATTATGGGTGGTTGCTAGGGCGTTGCTAGGTGGTTGCTAGGGTGTTCTGGGTGGTTGCTATGGTGTTGCTATGCGGTTGCTAGGGTATTCTGGGTGGTTGCTAAGGTGTTTTGGGTGGTTGCTAGGCGGTTGCTAGGGTGTTCTGGGTGGTTGCTAGAGCGTTGCTAGGTGGTTGCTAGGATGTTCCGGGTGGTTGCTATGGTGTTGCTATGCGGTTGCTAGGGTATTCTGGGTGGTTGCTAAGGTGTTTTGGGTGGTCGCTAGGCGGTTGCTAGGGTGTTCTGGGTGATTGCTAGGGTGTTGCTAGGGTGTTCTGGTTGGTTGCTAGGGTGTTGCTAGGCGGTTGCTAGGGTGTTCTGGGTGGTTGCTAGGGTGTTGCTAGGCGGTTGCTAGGGTGTTCTGGGTGGTTGCTAGGGTGTTGCTAGGGTGTTCTGGGTGGTTGATATGGTGTTGCTAGGGTGTTCTGGGTGGTTGCTAGGGGGTTGCTAGGGGGTTGCTAGGTGGTTGCTAGGGTGTTTTGGGTGTTTGCTAGGGTGTTGCTAGGCGGTTGCTAGGGTGTTCTGAGTGGTTGCTAGGGTGTTGCTAGGCGGTTGCTAGGGTGTTCTGGGTGGTAACTAGGGTGTTGCTAGGCGGTTGCTAGGGTGTTCTGATTGGTTGCTAGGGTGTTGCTAGGTGGTTGCTAGGGTATTCTGGGTGGTTGCTAGGGTGTTATTAGGCGGTTGCTAGAGTGTTCCTAGGCGGTTGCTAGGGTGTTCTGAGTGGTTGCTAGGGTATTGCTATGTGGTTGCTAGGGTATTCTGGGTGGTTGCTAGGTTGTTGCTAGGCGGTTGCTAGGGTATTCTGGGTGGTTGCTATGGTGTTGCTAGGCCGTTGCTAGGGTGTTTTGGGTGGTTGCTAGGGTGTTTTAGGTGGTTGCTATGGTATTCTGGATGGTTGCTATGGTGTTACTAGGTGGTTGGTAGTTTTCACATTTGGTTACTATAGAGTTTTTATAATGTTCATGGCATGATTTAGCACTTAGCTAATCAATATTAGCATGTAGCTATTCACAGCTAGCATGTTTAGCATGTTGAAAGTCCTGTGTGCCAGCATGAGTCAAAAGACCCAACCCCCATCTCTATACGATGTTCTGATGCAGAGATATTGGTCTTGCAAAATGGTTGCTAGGGTACTCTGTTTGGTTGCTAGGGAGTGGCTTGGCAGCTGCCAATCATGAAGCTCCAAAGTCAATGTGAATGTATAAACCAACCCCCATCTCTATACGATGTTTTGATGCAGAGATATAGGTCTTGCAAAATGGTTGCTAGGGTACTCTGTTTGGTTGCTAGGGAGTGGCTTGGCAGCTGCCTATCATGAAACTCCAAAGGCTGCTTGTCAGTATGAATGATATAAACCAACTCCCACGCCTTTGTGACATTCAGAATGGAAGATATCCCTTTTTGGATTTTGGTTGCTAAGGTGCTCGACAATGGTTGCTAGGGCGTGGGCAGTAAGTGTTGAGGTGATTCAGGATTGGCTGTTTCCTGGCCCGAGTCAAACGAGCCCACCCTCATGTTTCTATGACACTTATATCCTGAGATATCCCTTTGATCTCTTTCAATGGAAGTCTATGGAACTTGTTGCTAAGGAGCTCTAAATGGTTGCTAGGGCGTGGCTTGATAGCTTCACAATGATCCTGAGAGACTGATTGGCCGTCTGAGTAAAATGAGCCCGCCCCCTTGTCTCTACGACACTGTGATCCAGAGTTATGTTCAATATAAAAGCGGTTTCTATGGTGTAGGACGGCCCATTTCATGGGCCGTCCTACACCATAGTAAGTCAATGGGGCAACTTTGGGCCCCTCCTGCCCCTCAGGGGTGCAACTTTTACCCCATTGTGTGGTATGTTCTTACAGAGCCTGTCAGCCTCTTCAAATGTGGCAAATTTCACGTTTCTGCGACATCCTCGTTCCGAGCTACGGCTCGTCAAAGTTTTTCGCAATGTTAAGTCTATGGGATTTTTTTGGGCCGTTTTTCGCCCCTGGGGCGACCATCGTACCCCCGATCTCTTAGAAAAGTCATAGCACACCATTCCCGAACAGGCCGCACGTTTTGACACCTCATTCATGGGTCTGTGACAAAAACTGCGGGAGGAGTAGCGCGTCAAAAAGTGGCCAGAAGAATAATAATAATTATAAGAAGAACTAGAATGTACATTTCCAGAAGAAAATGTGAAGTGGTGCTTGCAGTGGCAAAACTCGCCGCTCGGTTGCTAGGGTGTTGTTGGAGTTTGCTATGATGATGCAAGGCAGTTGCTAGGGTGTTCTGGGTGGTTGCTAGGTGGTTGCTAGGGTGTTCTGAGTGGTTGCTAGGGTGTTGCTAGGTGGTTGCTAGGGTATTCTGGGTGGTTGCTAGGGTGTTGCTAGGCGGTTGCTAGGGTGTTCTGGGTGGTTGCTAGGGTGTTGCTAGGTGGTTGCTAGGGTGTTCTGAGTGGTTGCTAGGGTGTTCTGGGTGGTTGCTAGGGTATTCTGGGTGGTTGCTAGGGTGTTGCTAGGCGGTTGCTAGGGTGTTCTGGGTGGTTGCTAGGGTGTTGCTAGGCGGTTGCTAGGGTGTTCTGAGTGGTTGCTAGGGTGTTGCTAGGTGGTTGCTAGGGTATTCTGGGTGGTTGCTAGGGTGTTGCTAGGTGGTTGCTAGGGTGTTCTGTGCGGTTGCTAGGCGGTTGCTAGGGTATTCTGGGTGGTTGCTATGGTGTTGCTAGGCGGTTGCTAGGGTGTTTTGAGTGGTTGCTAGGCGGTTGCTAGGGTGTTCTGGGTGGTTGCTAGGGTGTTGCTAGGCGGTTGCTAGGGTGTTCTGGGTGGTTGCTAGGGCGTTGCTAGGGTGTTCTGGGTGGTTGCTAGGGTGTTCTGGGTGGTTGCTAGGGTGTTGCTAGGTGGTTGCTAGGGTGTTTTGAGTGGTTGCTAGGCGGTTGCTAGGGTGTTCTGGGTGGTTGCTAGGGTGTTGCTAGGCGGTTGCTAGGGTGTTCTGGGTGGTTGCTAGGGCGTTGCTAGGCAGTTGCTAGGGTGTTCTGGGTGGTTGCTAGGGTGTTGCTAGGGTAATTTGGGTGGTTGCTGTGGTGTTACTAGGTGGTTGGTAGTTGTCAAAGATGGTTACTGTTGAGTTTGTAGCATTTTATTGGCATGATTTAGCACTTAGCTAATCAATATTAGCATGTAGCTATTCACTGCTAGTATGTGTAGCATGTAGCAAGTCCTGTTTGCTAGCATGAGTCAAAAGACCCAACCCCCATCTCTATACGATGTTCTGATGCAGAGATATTGGTCTTGCAAAACGGTTGCTAGGGTACTCTGTTTGGTTGCTAGGGAGTGGCTTGGCAGCTGCCAATCATGAAGCTCCAAAGTCAATGTGAATGTATAAACCAACCCCCATCTCTATACGATGTTCTGATGCAGAGATATTGGTCTTGCAAAATGGTTGCTAGGGTACTCTGTTTGGTTGCTAGGGAGTGGCTTGGCAGTTGCCAATCATGAAACTCCAAAGGCTTCTTGTCACTATGAATGATATAAACCAACTCCCACGCCTTTGTGACATTCAGAATGGAAGATATCCCTCATTGGATTTTGGTTGCTAAGGTGCTCGACAATGGTTGCTAGGGCGTGGCTAGGAAGTGTTGAGGTGATTCATGATTGGCTGTTTGCTGCCCCGAGTCAAACGAGACCACCCTCATGTTTCTATGACAATTCAGTCCAGAGATATCCCTTCGATCTCTTTCAATGGAAGTCTATGGGAGTTGTTGCTAAGGTGCTCTAAATGGTTGCTAGGGCGTGGCTTGATAGCTTCACAATGATCCTGAGAGACTGATTGGTTGTCTGAGTAAAATGAGCCCGCCCCCTTGTCTCTATGACACTGTGATCCAGAGTTATGTTCAATATAAAAGCGGTTTCTATGGTGTAGGACGGCCCATTTCATGGGCCGTCCTACACCATAGTAAGTCAATGGGGAAACTTTGGGCAGCTCCTGCCCCCCAGGGGTGCAACTTTTACCCCATTGTGTGGTATGTTCTTACAGAGTCTGTCAGCCTCTTCAAATGTGGCAAATTTCACGTTTCTGCGAAATTCACACTCTGAGCTATGACTCGTCAAAGTTTTTCGCAATGTTAAGTCTATGGGATTTTTTTGGGCCGTTTTTCGCCCCTGGGGCGACCATCGTACCCCCGATCTCTTAGAAAAGTCATAGCACACCATTCCCGAACAGGCCGCACGTTTTGACACCTCATTCATGGGTCTGTGACAAAAACTGCGGGAGGAGTAGCGCGTCAAAAAGTGGCCAGAAGAATAATAATAAGAAGAATAATAACTAGAATGTACATTTCCAGAAGAAAATGTGAAGTGGTGCTTGCAGTGGCAAAACTCGCCGCTCGGTTGCTAGAGTGTGGTACATTATTGCATACGAGACAACAAACACGTCTGTACGATGTTCTGGTGCTGAGATATGGCTTTTTTATGTGTTTGTATGGTTACTAGGGTACCCTATATGGTTGCTATGGTGTGCTTATACAGTTTATGAGATGATATTTAAAGACTAGTTGACAGTCTGAGTCAAAAAAGCCAAACTCCATGTTTCTACCATTTTCTGGAGCTGAAAAATGACTTAGAAATGTAGTTTTATGGTTGCTAGGGTGGCATAAGTGGTTGCTAGGGCGTGGCCATGAAGTTGTTATGTCCCTACTTATTGGCTGCTTCATAAGCCGAGTCAAAAGAGCCCAACCCCAAGTCTCTGTGACCTTCTAGTCAAAAGATATGATCTCAAAAATTTTGTGCCAATGTTAAGTCTATGGGACTTTTTTACCCAATGATTTGCCCCTGGGGCGAACACCGTACCCCTGATCGCTAAGAAAAATCATACCACACCTCTCCTCAATAATCCGCACAATTTGACGCCTCAATCAGGGGTGTGTGATGTCGGCGTGTATTTTTTAACAGATAATTACTGTGGAGTTTTTATTTGGAGTTTTTATAGAGTTTTATAGAGTTATTTAGTATGGCACGAGGCCTGCGGCCTCGTGCCTATCACCCACGGTTGCTAGGGTGCTGTAACTGGTTGCTATGGTGTGGCTTTGAAGATTTAGGGCCATTACTTATTGGCTGCTTGATAAAATAAATCCTCCTAGGGAGAGAGAGAGGTCTGCCTGACAGCAGGGCTGTCAGGCCCTTTTGTGTCTGTGTGAAAATGACAGTTGAGATTTAAATTTCTGAAAATTCCGCAATGTTAAGTCAATGGGACTTTTTTGGCCGCTTTTTCGTCCGCTGTGCGAACATCGTACACCCGATCTCTTAGAAAAGTCATAGCACACCATTCCCAAACAGGCCGCACGTTTTGACACCTCATTCATGGGTCTGTGACAAAAACTGCGGGAGGAGTAGCGCGTCAAACTTTGTCCAGAATAATAATAATAAAAATTAGAATAAGAATAATAAGTATGCACAATAACACTAGTGTTGCTTTGCCTTTGGCAAGCACCACTAACTAGAATGTACATTTCCAGAAGAAAATGTGAAGTGGTGCTTGCAGTGGCAAAACTCGCCGCTCGGTTGCTAGAGTGTGGTACATTATTGCATACGAGCCAACAACTATGTCTGTACGATGTTCTGGTGCTGAGATATGGCTTATTCATGTGTTCAGGTGGTTACTAGGGTACTCTATATGGTTGCTATGGTGTGCTTATACAGTTTATTAGATGATATTAGAAGACTAGTTGACAGTCTGAGTCAAAAAAGCCGAACTCCACGTCTCTACGATTTTCTGGAGCTGAAATATAGCTTGTAAATGTTGTTTTATGGTTGCTAGGGTGGCATAAGTGGTTGCTAGGGCGTGGCCATGAAGTTGTTATGCCCCTACTTATTGGCTGCTTGATAGGCCGAGTCAAAAGAGCCCAACCCCAAGTCTCTGTGACCTTCTAGTCAAAAGATATGATCTCACAAATGTTGTGCCAATGTTAAGTCTATGGGAATTTTTTCGTCCGATTTATCGGCTGCTGAACAAACATCGTACAACCGATCACGTAGAAAAGTCATAGCACACCTCTCCTCAATGAGCCGGTCGATTTGACACCTCATTCATGGGTCTACGACAAAAAATGCGAGAGGAGTAGCGTGCCGAAGTTTTGTCTTGGTGAATAGTAATCACAATACTAGAATGTACATTTCCAGAAGAAAATGTGAAGTGGTGCTTGCAGTGGCAAAATTCGCAGCTCGGTTGCTAGAGTGTGGCACACGATTGCATACGAGACAAAAAACACGTCTGTACGATGTTCTGGTGCTGAGATATGGCTTATTTATGTGTTTGTATGGTTACTAGGGTACCTTATATGGTTGCTATGGTGTGCTTATGCAGTTTATTAGATGATATTAGAAGACTAGTTGACAGTCTGAGTCAAAAAAGCCGAACTCCACGTCTCTACGATTTTCTGGAGCTGAAATATAGCTTGTAAATTTTGTTTTATGGTTGCTAGGGTGGCATAAGTGGTTGCTAGGGCGTGGCCATGAAGTTGTTATGCCCCTACTTATTGGCTGCTTGATAGGCCGAGTCAAAAGAGCCCAATCCCAAGTCTCTGTGACCTTCTAGTCAAAAGATATGATCTCAAAAATGTTGTGCCAATGTTAAGTCTATGGGAATTTTTTCATCCGATTTATCGGCTGCTGAACGAACATCGTACAACCGATCACTTAGAAAAGTCATAGCACACCTCTCCTCAATGAGCCGGTCGATTTGACACCTCATTCATGGGTCTACGACAAAAAATGCGGGAGGAGTAGCGTGCCGAAGTTTTGTCTTGGTGAATAGTAATCACAACACTAGAATGTACATTTCCAGAAGAAAATGTGAAGTGGTGCTTGCAGTGGCAAAACTCGCCGCTCGGTTACTAGGGTGTTCTGGGTGGTTGCTAGGGTGTTCTGGATGGTTGCTAGGGAGTTGCTAGGTGGTTGCTAGGGTGTTCTGAGTGGTTGCTAGGACGTTGCTAGGCGGTTGCTAGGATATTCTGGGTGGTTGCTAGGGCGTTGCTAGGCGGTTGCTAGGGTATTCTGTGTGGTTGCTAGGGCATTGTTAGGCGGTTGCTATGGTGTTCTGGGTGGTTGCTAGGCGGTTGCTAGGGTATTCTTGGTGGTTGCTATGGTGTTGCTAGGCGGTTGCTAGGGTTTTCTGGGTGGTTGCTAGGGCGTTGCTAGGCAGTTGCTAGGGTATCCTGGGTGGTTGCTAGGCGGTTGCTAGGGTATTCTGGGTGGTTGCTAGGGTGTTGCTAGGTGGTTGCTAAGGTATTCTGGATGGTTGCTAGGGTGTTGCTAGGCGGTTGCTAGGGTGTTCTGGGTGGTTGCTAGGGTATTCTGGGTGGTTGCTAAGCAGTTTCTAGGGTGTTCTGGGTGGTTGCTAGGGCGTTGCTAGGCAGTTGCTAGGGTATCCTGGGTGGTTGCTAGGGTAATCTGGGTGGTTGCTAGGCAGTTGCTAGTGTATCCTGGGTGGTTGCTAGGCGGTTGCTAGGCGGTTGCTAGGGTGTTCTGGGTGGTTGCTAGGGCGTTGCTAGGCAGTTGCTAGGGTGTTCTGGGTGGTTGCTAGGGCATTGCTAGGCAGTTGCTAGGGTATCCTGGGTGGTTACTAGGTGGTTGCTAGGGTGTTCTGGGTGGTTGCTAGGGCGTTGCTAGGCAGTTGCTAGGGTGTTCTGGGTGGTTGCTAGGGTGTTGCTAGGGTAATCTGGGTGGTTGCTATGGTGTTACTAGGTGGTTGGTAGTTGTCAAAGATGGTTACTATTGAGTTTGTAGCATTTTATTGGCATGATTTAGCACTTAGCTAATCAATATTAGCATGTAGCTATTCACTGCTAGCATGTGTAGCATGTAGCAAGTCCTGTTTGCTAGCGTGAGTCAAAAGAGCCAACCCCCATCTCTATACGATGTTCTGATGCAGAGATATTGGTCTTGCAAAACGGTTGCTAGGGTACTATGTTTGGTTGCTAGGGAGTGGCTTGGCAGCTGCCAATCATGAAACTCCAAAGGCTTCTTGTCAGTAAGAATGATATAAACCAACTCCCACGCCTTTGTGACATTCAGAATGGAAGATATCCCTGTCTGGATTTTGGTTGCTAAGGTGCTTGACATAGGTTGCTAGGGAGGGGTTAGGATGTGTTGAGCTGATTCAGGATTGGCTGTTTGCTGCCCCGAGTCAAATTCATGTTTCTATGACTCTTATATCCTGAGATATCGCTTTGATCTGTTTCAATGGAAGTCTATGGGAGTTGTTGCTAAGGTGCTCTAAATGGTTGCTAGGGCGTGGCTTAATAGCTTCACAATTATCCTGAGAGACTGATTGGTCGTCTGAGTAAAATGAGCCCGCCCTCTTGTCTCTATGACACTGTGACCCAGAGCTATGTTCAATACAAAATCCCTATGCAATTTACCATAGTAGGAAAAACGCATGCATTTCATGGGCCGTCCTACACCATTGTAAGTCAATGGGGAAACTTTGGGCAGCTCCTGCCCCCCAGGGGTGCAACTTTTACCCCATTGTGAGGTATGCTCTTACAGAGCCTGTCAGCCTCTTCAAATGTGGCAAATCACACGTTTCTGTGAAATCCTCGTTCGGAGCTATGAGTCGTCAAAGTTTGTCGCAATGTTAAGTCTATGGGATTTTTTTGGAAGTTTGTTCGCCCCTAGGGCGAACATCGTACCCCCGATCTCTTATTAAAACTCATAGGACTCTTCTCCTCAATAGGCCGCACGATTTGATGCCTCATTCATGGGTCTGTGACAAAAGCTGCGGGAATAGGAGGGCGCCAAACTTTTTTCCTGGAATAGTAAATGTTATACTAGAAAAATTTTCAATGGGGGTCAATGGGGCAACTTTGGGCAGCTCCTGCCCCCCAGGGGTGCAACTTTTATCCCATTGTGAGGTATATTCTTACAGAGCCTGTCAGCCTCTTCAAATGTGGTAAATTGCAGGTTTCTGCGAAATCCTCGCTCGGAGCTATGAATCGTCAAAGTTTGTCGCAATGTTAAGTCTATGGGATTTTTCGGCCGCTTTTCCGCCCCTGGGGCGACCATCGTACCCCCGATCGCTTATAAAAGTCATAGCACACCATTCCCGAACAGGCCGCACGTTTTGACACCTCATTCATGGGTCTGTGACAAAAACTGCGGGAGGAGTAGCGCGTCAAAAAGTGGCCAGAAGAATAAGAATAAGAATAAGAATAAGAATAAGAACTAGAATGTACATTTCCAGAAGAAAATGTGAAGTGGTGCTTGCAGTGGCAAAACTCGCCGCTCGGTTGCTAGGGTGTTGTACATTATTGCATACGAGCCAACAACCATGTCTGTACGATATTGTGGAGCTGAGATATGGCTTATTCAAGTGTTTGTATGGTTACTAGGGTTCCCTATATGGTTGCTATGGTGTGCTTATACAGTTTATGAGATGATATTTAAAGACTAGTTGACAGTCTGAGTCAAAACAGGCAAACTCCATGTTTCTTCTATTTTCTAGAGCTGAGATAATGGCTTGAATATGTTGTTTAATGGTTGCTAGGCTGCCCTAAGTGGTTGTTAGGGCGCGAATATGAAGTTATTATGTCACTACTTATTGGCTGCTTGATAGGCCGAGTCAAAAGAGCCCAATCCCAAGTCTCTATGACCTTCTGGTGAAAAGATATGACATAACAAATTTTGTGCCAATGTTAAGTCTATGGGACTTTTTTTGGCCGATTTATCGCCCGCCGGACGAACATCGTACAACCGATCGCTTAGAAAAGACATAGCACACCTCTCCTCAATGAACCGGTCGATTTGACACCTCATTCATGGGTCTACGACAAAAGGTGCGGGAGGAGTAGCGTGCCGAAGTTTTGTCTAGGTGAATAGTAATCACAACACTAGAATGTACATTTCCAGAAGAAAATGTGAAGTGGTGCTTGCAGTGGCAAAACTCGCCGCTCGGTTGCTAGGGTGCGATTAGCTAGTTTTTACCAAGATGCTAGCATGATTAGCATGTTGCTAGTATCATGCTAGCATGATTAGCATGTTGTTAGCATTATGCTAGCATTATTAGCATGTTGCTAGCATGATTAGCATGTTGCTAGCATGATGCTAGCATGATGCTAGCATGATTAGCATGATGCTAGCATGATTAGCATGTTGCTAGCATGTTGCTAGCATGATTAGCATGTTGCTAGCATAATGCTAGCATGATTAGCATGTTGTTAGCATCATGCTAGAATCATGCTAGCATGATTAGCATGTTGTTAGCATCATGCTACCAACATGCTAGCATGATTAGCATGTTGCTAGCATGATGCTAGCATGATTAGCATGTTGCTAGCATGATGCTAGCAAAAATAAGCATGTTGCAAACATGTTTTAGCTAGATGCTAGCATGATTAGCATATTGCTAGCATCATGCTAG
The DNA here is from genome assembly GCF_029890125.1 of Rhinichthys klamathensis goyatoka. Taxonomy (NCBI): domain Eukaryota; kingdom Metazoa; phylum Chordata; class Actinopteri; order Cypriniformes; family Leuciscidae; genus Rhinichthys; species Rhinichthys klamathensis. The sequence continues at coordinate 809,921 of NW_026607023.1, forward strand.
CATGTTTAGCATGTTGCTAGCATGGTTGCTAAGGTGTTACTAGGTGGTTGCTAGGGTATTATGGGTGGTTGCTAGGGCGTTGCTAGGCGGTTGCTAGGGTGTTCTGGGTGGTTGCTATGGTGTTGCTATGCGGTTGCTAGGGTATTCTGGGTGGTTGCTAGGCGGTTGCTAGGGTGTTCTGGGTGGTTGCTAGGGTGTTGCTAGGGGGTTGCTAGGGTGTTCTGGTTGGTTGCTAGGGTGTTGCTAGGCGGTTGCTAGGCGGTTGCTAGGGTGTTCTGGGTGGTTGCTAGGGTGTTGCTAGGCGGTTGCTAGGCGGTTCTGGGTGGTTGCTATGTTGTTGCTATGCGGTTGCTAGGGTATTCTGGGTGGTTGCTAAGGTGTTTTGGGTGGTTGCTAGGCGGTTGCTAGGGTGTTCTGGGTGGTTGCTAGGGTGTTCTGAGTGGTTGCTAGGGTGTTGCTAGGTGGTTGCTAGGGTATTCTGGGTGGTTGCTAGGGTGTTGCTAGGTGGTTGCTAGGGTATTCTGGGTTGTTGCCAGGGTGTTGCTAGGCGGTTGCTAGGGTGTTCTGGGTGGTTGCTAGGGTGTTGCTAGGCGGTTGCTAGGGTATTCTGGGTGGTTGCTATGGTGTTGCTAGGCGGTTGCTAGGGTGTTTTGGGTGGTTGCTAGGGTGTTTTAGGTGGTTGCTATGGTATTCTGGATGGTTGCTATGGAGTTACTAGGTGGTTGGTAGTGTTCACATTTGGTTACTATAGAGTTTTTATAATGTTCATGGCATGATTTAGCACTTAGCTAATCAATATTAGCATGTAGCTATTCACAGCTAGCATGTTTAGCATGTTGAAAGTCCTGTGTGCCAGCATGAGTCAAAAGACCCAACCCCCATCTCTATACGATGTTCTGATGCAGAGATATTGGTCTTGCAAAATGGTTGCTAGGGTACTCTGTTTGGTTGCTAGGGAGTGGCTTGGCAGCTGCCAATCATGAAGCTCCAAAGTCAATGTGAATGTATAAACCAACCCCCATCTCTATACGATGTTTTGATGCAGAGATATAGGTCTTGCAAAATGGTTGCTAGGGTACTCTGTTTGGTTGCTAGGGAGTGGCTTGGCAGCTGCCTATCATGAAACTCCAAAGGCTGCTTGTCAGTATGAATGATATAAACCAACTCCCACGCCTTTGTGACATTCAGAATGGAAGATATCCCTTTTTGGATTTTGGTTGCTAAGGTGCTCGACAATGGTTGCTAGGGCGTGGCCAGTAAGTGTTGAGGTGATTCAGGATTGGCTGTTTGCTGCCCCGAGTCAAACAAGACCACCCTCATGTTTCTATGACAATTCAGTCCAGAGATATCCCTTCGATCTCTTTCAATGGAAGTCTATGGGAGTTGTTGCTAAGGTGCTCTAAATGGTTGCTAGGGCGTGGCTTGATAGCTTCACAATGATCCTGAGAGACTGATTGGTTGTCTGAGTAAAATGAGCCCGCCCTCTTGTCTCTATGACACTGTGATCCAGAGTTATGTTCAATACAAAAGCGGTTTCTATGGTGTAGGACGGCCCATTTCATGGGCCGTCCTACACCATAGTAAGTCAATGGGGAAACTTTGGGCCCCTCTTGCCCCCCAGGGGTGCAACTTTTACCCCATTGTGTGGTGTGTTCTTACAGAGCCTGTCAGCCTCTCCAAATGTGGTAAATTACACGTTTCTGCGACATCCTCGTTCCGAGCTACGACTCGTCAAAGTTTGACGCAATGTTAAGTCTATGGGATTTTTCGGCCGGTTTTTCGCCCCTGGGGCGAACATCGTACCCCCGATCCCTTATAAAAGTCATAGCACACCATTCCCGAACAGGCCGCACGTTTTGACGCCTCATTCGTGGGTCTGTGACAAAAGCTGCGGGAGGAGTAGCGCGCCAAACTTTGTGTGGAATAATAAGAATAATAAGTTTGCACAATAACACTAGTGTTGCTTCGCCATAGGCAAGCACCACTAACTAGAATGTACATTTCCAGAAGAAAATGTGAAGTGGTGCTTGCAGTGGCAAAACTCGCCGCTCGGTTGCTAGCGTGCGGTTAGCTAGTTTTTACCAAGATGCTAGCATGATTAGCATGATTAGCATGTTGCTAGCATCATGCTAGCATGATTAGCATGTTGCTAGCATCATGCTAGCATTATAAGCATGTTACTAGCATGTTTTAGTTAGATTCTCCCATTATGCTAGCATGTTGCTAGCATGATGCTAGCAAAAATAAGAATGTTGCAAACATGTTTTAGTTAGATGCTAGCATTATTTGCATCATGCTAGCATGATTAGCATATTGCTAGCATCATGCTAGCATGATTAGCATATTGCTAGCATCATGCTAGCATGATTAGCATATTGCTAGCATCATGCTAGCATGTTTAGCATGTTGCTAGCATGATGCTAGCATGTTTAGCATGTTGTTAGCATGTTGCTAGCATCTTGCTAGCATGATGCTAGCATGTTTAGCATGTTGCTAGCATGTTGCTAGCATGATGCTAGCATGATTAGCATGTTGCTAGCATGATGCTAGCATGTTTAGCATGTTGCTAGCATGTTGCTAGCATGATGCTAGCATGATTAGCATGTTGCTAGCATGATGCTAGCATGATTAGCATGTTGCTAGCATATTGCTAGCATGTTGCTAGCATGATTAGCATGTTGATAGCATGATGCTAGCATGATGCTAGCATGATTAGCATGTTGCTAGCATGATGCTAGCATGATTAGCATGTTGCTAGCATGATGCTAGCATGATGCTAGCATGATTAGCATGTTTCTAGCATATTTGTAGCATGATTAGCATGTTGCTACCATGTTACTAGCATGATTAGCATGTTGCTAGCATGATGCTAGCATGATTAGCCTGTTGCTAGCATGTTTGTAGCTAGTTGCTAGCATGATTAGCATGTTTCTAGCATCATGCTAGCATGAATAGCATGTTGCTAGCATTATGCTAGCATGATTAGCATGTTGCTAGCATGATTGCTAAGGTATTACTAGGTGGTTGCTAGGGTGTTGCTAGGCGGTTGCTAGGGTGTTCTGGGTGGTTGCTAGGGCGTTGCTAGGCAGTTGCTAGGGTATCCTGGGTGGTTGCTAAGCGGTTGCTAGGGTAATTTGTGTGGTTGCTAGGGCATTCCTAGGGTGTTCAGGGTGGTTGCTAGGGTGTTGCTAGGTTGTTGCTAAGGTATTCTGGATGGTTGCTAGGGTGTTCTGGGTGGTTGCTAGGCGGTTGCTAGGGTGTTCTGGGTGGTTGCTAGGCAGTTGCTAGGGTATCCTGGGTGGTTGCTAGGCGGTTGCTAGGGTAATTTGGGTGGTTGCTAGGGCGTTGCTAGGCAGTTGCTAGGGTGTTCTGGGTGGTTGCTAGGGTGTTGCTAGGCAGTTGCTAGGGTATCCTGGGTGGTTGCTAGGCGGTTGCTAGGGTGTTCTGGGTGGTTGCTAGGGCGTTGCTAGGCAGTTGCTAGGGTGTTCTGGGTGGTTGCTAGGGTAATCTGTGTGGTTGCTATGGTGTTACTAGGTGGTTGGTAGTTGTCAAAGATGGTTACTGTTGAGTTTGTAGCATTTTATTGGCATGATTTAGCACTTAGCTAATCAATATTAGCATGTAGCTATTCACTGCTAGCATGTGTAGCATGTAGCAAGTCCTGTTTGCTAGCATGAGTCAAAAGACCCAACCCCCATCTCTATACGATGTTCTGATGCAGAGATATCGGTCTTGCAAAACGGTTGCTAGGGTACACTGTTTGGTTGCTAGGGAGTGGCTTGGCAGCTGCCAATCATGAAGCTCCAAAGTCAATGTGAATGTATAAACCAACCCCCATCTCTATACGATGTTCTGATGCAGAGATATTGGTTTTGCAAAATGGTTGCTAGGGTACTCTGTTTGGTTGCTAGGGAGTGGCTTGGCAGCTGCCAATCATGAAACTCCAAAGGCTGCTTGTCAGTATGAATGATATAAACCAACTCCCATGCCTCTGTGACATTCAGAATGGACGATATTCCTCTTTGGATTTTGGTTGCTAAGGTGCTCGACAATGGTTGCTAGGGCGTGGCCAGTAAGTGTTGAGGTGATTCAGGATTGGCTGTTTGCTGCCCCGAGTCAAACGAGCCCACCCTCATGTTTCTATGACAATTCAGTCCAGAGATATCCCTTCGATCTCTTTCAATGGAAGTCTATGGGAGTTGTTGCTAAGGTGCTCTAAATGGTTGCTAGGGCGTGGCTTGATAGCTTCACAATGATCCTGAGAGACTGATTGGTTGTCTGAGTAAAATGAGCCCGCCCTCTTGTCTCTATGACACTGTGATCCAGAGTTATGTTCAATACAAAAGCGGTTTCTATGGTGTAGGACGGCCCATTTCATGGGCCGTCCTACACCATAGTAAGTCAATGGGGCAACTTTGGGCCCCTCCTGCCCCTCAGGGGTGCAACTTTTACCCCATTGTGTGGTATGTTCTTACAGAGCCTGTCAGCCTCTTCAAATGTGGCAAATTTCACGTTTCTGCGACATCCTCGTTCCGAGCTACGGCTCGTCAAAGTTTTTCGCAATGTTAAGTCTATGGGATTTTTTTGGGCCGTTTTTCGCCCCTGGGGCGACCATCGTACCCCCGATCTCTTAGAAAAGTCATAGCACACCATTCCCGAACAGGCCGCACGTTTTGACACCTCATTCATGGGTCTGTGACAAAAACTGCGGGAGGAGTAGCGCGTCAAAAAGTGGCCAGAAGAATAATAATAATAAGAAGAAGAAGAAGAATAATAAGTATGTGAGATAACAATAGTGTTGCTTTGCCATAGGCAAGCACCACTAACTAGAATGTACATTTCCAGAAGAAAATGTGAAGTGGTGCTTGCAGTGGCAAAACTCGCCGCTCGGTTGCTAGGGTGTGTATAGCTAGTTTTTAGTAAGATGCTAACAAAATAAGCATAATGATAGCATGATTAGCATGTTGCTAGCATCATGCTACCGTGTCTTTAGCATGATGCTAACATGATTAGCAGGTTGCTAGCATGTTTGTAGCTAGATGCTAGCATGATTAGCATGTTGCTAGCATCATGCTAGCATGATTAGCATGTTGCTAGCATCATGCTAGCATGATTAGCATGTTGCTAGCATTATGCTAGCATGATTAGCATGTTGCTAGCATCATGCTAGCATTATTAGCATGTTTCTAGCATCATGCTAGCATGATTAGCATGTTGCTAGCATCATGCTAGCATGATTGGCATGTTGCTAGCATAATGTTAGCATGATTAGCATGTTTCTAGCATCATGCTAGCATGATTAGCATGTTTCTAGCATCATGCTAGCATGATTAGCATGTTGCTAGCATCATGCTAGCATGATTAGCATGTTTGTAGCTAGATGCTAGCATGATTAGCATGTTGCTAGCATCATGCTAGCATGATTAGCATGTTTCTAGCATCATGCTAGCATGATTAGCATGTTGCTAGCATCATGCTAGCATGATAAGCATGTTTCTAGCATCATGCTAGCATGATTAGCATGTTGCTAGCATCATGCTAGCATGATTAGCATGTTGCTAGCATCATGCTAGCATGATTAGCATGTTGCTAGCATCATGCTAGCATGATTAGCATGTTGCTAGCATCATGCTAGCATGATTAGCATGTTTGTTAGCATGTTTGTAGTTAGATGCTAGCATGATTAGCATGTTGCTAGCATCATGTTAGCATGATTAGCATGTTGCTAGCATCATGCTAGCATGATTAGCATGTTGCTAGCATCATGCTAGCATGATTAGCATGTTGCTAGCATCATGCTAGCATGATTAGCATGTTGCTAGCATCATGTTAGCATGATTAGCATGTTGCTAGCATCATGCTAGCATGATTAGCATGTTTGCTAGCATGTTTGTAGCCAGATACTAGCAAGATTAGCATGTTGCTAGCATCATTTAGCACTTAACTAATCGATATTAGCATGTAGCTATTCACAGCTAGCATGTTTAGCATGTTGAAAGTCCTGTGTGTTAACATGAGTCAAAAGACCCAACCCCCATCGCGATACAATGTTCTGATGCTGAGATATAGCTGTTACAAAATGGTTGCTAGGGTACTCTGTTTGGTTGCTAGGGAGTGGCTTGGCAGCTGCCAATCATGAAACTCCAAAGGCTGCTTGTCAGTATGAATGATATAAACCAACCCCCATCGCGATACAATGTTCTGATGCTGAGATATAGCTGTTACAAAATGGTTGCTTGGGTACTATGTTTGGTTGCTAGGGAGTGGCTTGGCAGCTGCCAATCATGAAACTCCAAAGGCTGCTTGTCAGTATAAATGATATAAACCAACTCCCATGCCTCTGTGACATTCAGAATGGAAGATATCCCTCTTTGGATTTTGGTTGCTAAGGTGCTCGACAATGGTTGCTAGGGCGTGGCTAGGAAGTGTTGAGGTCATTCATGATTGGCTGTTTGCTACCCCGAGTCAAACGAGACCACCCTCGTGTTTCTATGACACTTCTATCCGGAGATATCCCTTCCATCTCTTTCAATGGAAGTCTATGGAACTTGTTGCTAAGGTGCTCTAAATGGTTGCTAGGGCGTGGCTTAAAAGCTTAACAATGATCCTGAGAGACTGATTGGTCATCTGAGTAAAATGAGCCCGCCCCTTTGTCTCTACGACACTGTGATCCAGAGTTATGTTCAATATAAAAGCGGTTTCTATGGTGTAGGACGGCCCATTTCATGGGCCGTCCTACACCATAGTAAGTCAATGGGGCAAATTTGGGCAGCTCCTGCCCCACAGGGGTGCAACTTTTACCCCATTGTGTGGTATATTCTTACAGAGCCTGTCAGCCTCTTCAAATGTGGTAAATTACACGTTTCTGCGACATCCTCGTTCCGAGCTACGACTCGTCAAAGTTTGACGCAATGTTAAGTCTATGGGATTTTTCGGCCGGTTTTTCGCCCCTGGGGCGAACATCGTACCCCCGATCCCTTATAAAAGTCATAGCACACCATTCCCGAACAGGCCGCACGTTTTGACACCTCATTCATGGGTCTGTGACAAAAACTGCGGGAGGAGTAGCGCGTCAAACTTTGTCCAGAATAATAATAATAAAAATTAGAATAAGAATAATAAGTATGCACAATAACACTAGTGTTGCTTTGCCTTTGGCAAGCACCACTAACTAGAATGTACATTTCCAGAAGAAAATGTGAAGTGGTGCTTGCAGTGGCAAAACTCGCCGCTCGGTTGCTAGGGTGCGGTTAGCTAGTTTTTACCAAGCTGCTAGCATGATTAGCATGTTGCTAGTATCATTCTAGCATGATTAGCATGTTGTTAGCATTATGCTAGCATTATTAGCATGTTGCTAGCATGATTAGCATGTTGCTAGCATGATGCTAACATGATGCTAGCATGATTAGCATGATGCTAGCATGATTAGCATGTTGCTAGCATGTTGCTAGCATGATGCTAGCATGATTAGCATGTTGCTAGCATCATGCTAGCATGATTAGCATGTTGTTAGCATCATGCTAGCATCATGCTAGCATGATTAGCATGTTGTTAGCATCATGCTACCAACATGCTAGCATGATTAGCATGTTGCTAGCATGATGCTAGCATGATTAGCATGTTGCTAGCATGATGCTAGCAAAAATAAGCATGTTGCAAACATGTTTTAGCTAGATGCTAGCATGATTAGCATATTGCTAGCATCATGCTAGCATGTTTAGCATGTTGCTAGCATGGTTGCTAAGGTGTTACTAGGTGGTTGCTAGAGTATTATGGGTGGTTGCTAGGCGGTTGGTAGGGTGTTCTGGGTGGTTGCTAGGGTGTTGCTAGGCGGTTCTGGGTGGTTGCTATGTTGTTGCTATGCGGTTGCTAGGGTATTCTGGGTGGTTGCTAAGGTGTTTTGGGTGGTTGCTAGGCGGTTGCTAGGGTGTTCTGGGTGGTTGCTAGGGTGTTCTGAGTGGTTGCTAGGGTGTTGCTAGGTGGTTGCTAGGGTATTCTGGGTGGTTGCTAGGGTGTTGCTAGGTGGTTGCTAGGGTATTCTGGGTGGTTGCCAGGGTGTTGCTAGGCGGTTGCTAGGGTGTTCTGGGTGGTTGCTAGGGTGTTGCTAGGCGGTTGCTAGGGTATTCTGGGTGGTTGCTATGGTGTTGCTAGGCGGTTGCTAGGGTGTTTTGGGTGGTTGCTAGGGTGTTTTAGGTGGTTGCTATGGTATTCTGGATGGTTGCTATGGTGTTACTAGGTGGTTGGTAGTGTTCACATTGGGTTACTATAGAGTTTTTATAATGTTCATGGCATGATTTAGCACTTAGCTAATCAATATTAGCATGTAGCTATTCACAGCTAGCATGTTTAGCATGTTGAAAGTCCTGTGTGCCAGCATGAGTCAAAAGACCCAACCCCCATCTCTATACGATGTTCTGATGCAGAGATATTGGTCTTGCAAAACGGTTGCTAGGGTACTCTGTTTGGTTGCTAGGGAGTGGCTTGGCAGCTGCCAATCATGAAGCTCCAAAGTCAATGTGAATGTATAAACCAACCCCCATCTCTATACGATGTTTTGATGCAGAGATATAGGTCTTGCAAAATGGTTGCTAGGGTACTCTGTTTGGTTGCTAGGGAGTGGCTTGGCAGCTGCCAATCATGAAACTCCAAAGGCTGCTTGTCAGTATAAATGATATAAACCAACTCCCACGCCTTTGTGACCTTCAGAATGGAAGATATCCCTTTTTGGATTTTGGTTGCTAAGGTGCTCGACAATGGTTGCTAGGGCGTGGCTAGCAAGTGTTGAGGTGATTCATGATTGGCTGTTTGCTGGCCCGAGTCAAACGAGACCACCCTCATGTTTCTATGACAATTCAGTCCAGAGATATCCCTTCGATCTCTTTCAATGGAAGTCTATGGGAGTTGTTGCTAAGGTGCTCTAAATGGTTGCTAGGGCGTGGCTTGATAGCTTCACAATGATCCTGAGAGACTGATTGGTTGTCTGAGTAAAATGAGTCCGCCCCCTTGTCTCTATGACACTGTGACCCACAGCTATGTTCAATACAAAATCCCTATGTAATTTACCATAGTAGGAGAAACGCATGCATTTCATGGGCCGTCCTACACCATAGTAAGTCAATGGGGCAACTTTGGGCCCCTCCTGCCCCCCAGGGGTGCAACTTTTACCCCATTGTGTGGTATGTTCTTACAGAGCCTGTCAGCCTCTTCAAATGTGGCAAATTTCACGTTTCTGCGACATCCTCGTTCCGAGCTACGACTCGTCAAAGTTTTTCGCAATGTTAAGTCTATGGGATTTTTTTGGGCCGTTTTTCGCCCCTGGGGCGACCATCGTACCCCCGATCTCTTAGAAAAGTCATAGCACACCATTCCCGAACAGGCCGCACGTTTTGACACCTCATTCATGGGTCTGTGACAAAAACTGCGGGAGGAGTAGCGCGTCAAAAAGTGGCCAGAAGAATAATAATAATAAGAAGAAGAAGAAGAATAATAAGTATGTGAGATAACAATAGTGTTGCTTCGCCATAGGCAAGCACCACTAACTAGAGTGTGGTACATTATTGCATACGAGACAACAAACACGTCTGTACGATGTTCTTGTGCTGAGATATGGCTTATTCATGTGTTTGTATGGTTACTAGGGTACCCTAAATGGTTGCTATGGTGTGCTTATACAGTTTATGAGATGATATTTAAAGACTAGTTGACTGTCTGAGTCAAAAAAGGCAAACTCCATGTTTCCTCTATTTTCTGGAGCTGAGATATGGCTTGAATATGTTGTTTTATAGTTGCTAGGGTGGCATAAGTGGTTGCTAGGGCGGGAATATGAAGTTATTATGTCACTACTTATTGGCTGCTTGATAGGCCGAGTCAAAAGAGCCCAACCCCAAGTCTCTGTGACCTTCTAGTCAAAAGATATGATCTCACAAATGTTGTCCCAATGTTAAGTCTATGGGAATTTTTTCGTCCGATTTATCGGCTGCTGAACGAACATCGTACAACCGATCACTTAGAAAAGTCATAGCACACCTCTCCTCAATGAGCCGGTCGATTTGACACCTCATTCATGGGTCTACGACAAAAAATGCGGGAGGAGTAGCGTGCCGAAGTTTTGTCTTGGTGAATAGTAATCACAATACTAGAATGTACATTTCCAGAAGAAAATGTGAAGTGGTGCTTGCAGTGGCAAAACTCGCCGCTCGGTTGCTAGGGTGTGGTACATGATTGCATACGAGCCAACAAACATGCCTGTACGATGTTCTGGTGCTGAGATATGGTATTATTAGCATGTTGCTAGCATCAAACTGGTTGCTAGGGTATCCTGGGTGGTTGCTAGGCGGTTGCTAGGGTGTTCTGGGTGATTGCTAGGGCGTCGCTAGGCTGTTGCTAGGGTGTTCTGGGTGGTTGCTAGGGTGTTGCTAGGGTAATCTTGGTGGTTGCTATGGTGTTACTAGGTGGTTGGTAGTTGTCATAGATGGTTACTATGGAGTTTGTAGCATTTTCTTGGCATGATTTAGCACTTAGCTAATCAATATTAGCATGTAGCTATTCACTGCTAGCATGTGTAGCATGTAGCAAGTCCTGTTTGCTACCATGAGTCAAAAGAGCCAACCCCCATCTCTATACGATGTTCTGATGCAGAGATATTGGTCTTGCAAAACGGTTGCTAGGGTACTCTGTTTGGTTGCTAGGGAGTGGCTTGGCAGCTGCCAATCATGAAGCTCCAAAGTCAATGTGAATGTATAAACCAACCCCCATCTCTATACGATGTTTTGATGCAGAGATATAGGTCTTGCAAAATGGTTGCTAGGGTACTCTGTTTGGTTGCTAGGTAGTGGCTTGGCAGCTGCCAATCATGAAACTCCAAAGGCTTCTTGTCAGTATGAATGATATAAACCAACTCCCACGCCTTTGTGACATTCAGAATGGAAGATATCCCTCTTCGGATTTTGGTTGCTAAGGTGCATGACAATGGTTGCTAGGGAGGGGTTAGGATGTGTTGAGGTGATTCAGGATTGGCTGTTTGCTGCCCCGAGTCAAACGAGACCACCCTCATGTTTCTATGACTCTTATATCCTGAGATATCCCTTTGATCTGTTTCAATGGAAGTCTATGGAACTTGTTGCTAAGGAGCTCTAAATGGTTGGTAGGGCGTGGCTTAATAGCTTCACAATGATCCTGAGAGACTGATTGGTCGTCTGAGTAAAATGAGTCCGCCCCCTTGTCTCTATGACACTGTGACCCACAGCTATGTTCAATACAAAATCCCTATGTAATTTACCATAGTAGGAGAAACGCATGCATTTCATGGGCCGTCCCACACCATTGTAAGTCAATGGGGAAACTTTGGGCAGCTCCTGCACCCCAGGGGTGCAACTTTTACCCCATTGTGAGGTATGCTCTTACAGAGCCTGTCAGCCTCTTCAAATGTGGCAAATCACACGTTTCTGTGAAATCCTCGTTCGGAGCTATGAGTCGTCAAAGTTTGTCGCAATGTTAAGTCTATGGGATTTTTTGGAAGTTTATTCGCCCCTGGGGCGAACATCGTACCCCCGATCTCTTATTAAAAGTCATAGGACACTTCTCTTCAATAGGCTGCACGATTTGATGCCTCATTAATGGGTCTGTGACAAAAGCTGCAGGCGGAGGAGTGCGCCAAAAATTTTTCCCGGAATAGTAAATGCTGTACTAGAAAATTTTCAATGGGAAAAATTTGGGCAGCTCCTGCCCCCAAGGGGTGCAACTTTTACCCCATTGTGAGGTATTTTCTTACAGAGCCTGTCAGCCTCTTCAAATGTGGTAAATCACAGGTTTCTGAGAAATCCGAGCTCTGAGCTATGACTCGTCAAAGTTTTTCGCAATGTTAAGTCTATGGGATTTTTTTGGGCCGTTTTTCGCCCCTGGGGCGACCATCGTACCCCCGATCCCTTATAAAAGTCATAGCACACCATTCCCGAACAGGCCGCACGTTTTGACACCTCATTCATGGGTCTGTGACAAAAACTGCGGGAGGAGTAGCGCGTCAAAAAGTGGCCAGAAGAATAATAATAAGAAGAATAATAATAAACCACCAATGGGGGTCAATGGGGAAAATTTGGGCCCCTCCTGCCCCCCAGGGGTGCAACTTTTACCCCATTGTGAGGTATTTTCTTACAGAGCTTGTCAGCCTCTTCAAATGTCGCAAATCACACGTTTCTGTGAAATCCTCGTTCGGAGCTATGAGTCGTCAAAGTTTGTCGCAATGTTAAGTCTATGGGATTTTTTGGAAGTTTGTTCGCCCCTGGGGCGAACATCGTACCCCCGATCGCTTTTAAAAGTCATAGCACACCTCTCCTCAATAGGCCGCACGTTTTCATGCCTCATTCGTGGGTCTGTGACAAAAGCTGCGGGAGGAGTAGCGCGTCAAACTTTTTGAAAAAGCAATAGTAATAGTGTTGCCTTGCTTTCAGCAAGCACCACTAACTAGAATGTACATTTCCAGAAGAAAATGTGAAGTGGTGCTTGAAGTGGCAAAACTCGCCGCTCGGTTGCTAGAATGTGGTACATGATTGCATACGAGCCAACAACCATGTCTGTACGATGTTCTAGTGCTGAGATATGGCTTATTCATGTGTTTGTATGGTTACTAGGGTACCCTATATGGTTGCTATGGTGTGCTTATACAGTTTATGAGATGATATTTAAAGACTAGTTGACAGTCTGAGTCAAAAAAGTCGAACTCCATGTTTCTACTATTTTCTGGAGCTGAAATATGGCTTGCAAATGTTGTTTTATGGTTGGTAGGGTGCAGTAAGTGGTTGCTAGGGCACGGCTATGAAGTTATTATGTCAGTAGTTATTGGCTTCTCTATGGGCTGAGTCAAATGAGCCCAACCCCAAGTCTCTATGACCTTCTGGTCAAAAGATATGATCTCACAAATTTTTTGCCAATGTTAAGTCTATGGGACTTTTTTTGGCAAATGTTTCGCCCGCCGGACGAACATCGTACAACCGATCGCTTAGAAAAGTCATAGCACACCTCTCCTCAATGAGCCGGTCGATTTGACACCTCATTCATGGGTCTACGACAAAAGGTGCGGGAGGGGTAGCGTGCCGAAGTTTTATCTGGGTGAATAGTAATCACAATACTAGAATGTACATTTCCAGAAGAAAATGTGAAGTGGTGCTTGCAGTGGCAAAACTCGCCGCTCGGTTGCTAGGGTGTGGTACATTAATGCATACGAGCCAACAACCATGTCTGTACGATGTTCTGGTGCTGAGATATGGCTTATTCATGTGTTCAGGTGGTTACTAGGGTACCCCATATGGTTGCTATGGTGTGCTTATACAGTTTATGAGATGATATTTAAAGACTAGTTGACAGTCTAAGTCAAAAAAGCCAAACTCCATGTTTCTACAATTTTCTGGAGCTGAAATATGGCTTGGAAATGTAGTTTTATGGTTGCTAGGGTGCCCTAAGTGGTTGCTAGGGCATGGCTATGAAGTTATTATATCACTACTTATTGGCTTCTTGATAGGCCGAGTCAAAAGAGCCCAACCCCAAGTCTCTATGACCTTCTGGTCAAAAGATATGATCTCACAAATTTTGTGCCAATGTTAAGTCTATGGGACTTTTTTCGGCCAATTATTTGCCCCTGGGGCGAACACCGTACCCCTGATCGCTAAGAAAAATCATACCACACCTCTCCTCAATAATCCGCACAATTTGACGCCTCAATCAGGGGTGTGTGATGTCGGCGTGTATTTTTTAACAGATAATTACTGTGGAGTTTTTATTTGGAGTTTTTATAGAGTTTTATAGAGTTTTTATAGAGTTATTTAGTATGGCACGAGGCCTGCGGCCTCGTGCCTATCACCCACGGTTGCTAGGGTGCTGTAACTGGTTGCTATGGTGTGGCTATGAAGATGTTAGGCCATTACTTATTGGCTGCTTGATAAAATAAATCCTCTGAGGGAGAGAGAGAGAGGGCCTGACAGCAGGGCTGTCAGGCCCTTTTCTGTGGGTGTGTGTGAAAGTGACAGTTGAGATTTAAATCTCTGAAAATTCCGCAATGTTAAGTCAATGGGATTTTTTTGGCCGCTTTTTCGTCCGCTGTGCGAACATCGTACACCCGATCGCTTAGAAAAGTCATAGCACACCATTCCCGAACAGGCCGCACGTTTTGACACCTCATTCATGGGTCTGTGACAAAAACTGCGGGAGGAGTAGCGCGTCAAACTTTGTCCAGAATAATAATAATAAAAACTAGAATGTACATTTCCAGAAGAAAATGTGAAGTGGTGCTTGCAGTGGCAAAACTCGCTGCTCGGTTGCTACGGTGTGGTAAATGATTGCATACGAGCAAAGAACCATGTCTGTACGATATTGTGGTGCTGAGATATGGCTTATTCATGTGTTTGTATGGTTACTAGGGTTCCCTATATGGTTGCTATGGTGTGCTTATAGAGTTTATGAGATGATATTTAAAGACTAGTTGACTGTCTGAGTCAAAAAAGGCAAACTCCATGTTTCCTCTATTTTCTGGAGCTGAGATATGGCTTGAATATGTTGTTTTACAGTTGCTAGGGTGGCATAAGTGGTTGCTAGGGCGGGAATATGAAGTTATTATGTCACTACTTATTGGCTGCTTGATAGGCCGAGTCAAAAGAGCCCAACCCCAAGTCTCTGTGACCTTCTAGTCAAAAGATATGATCTCACAAATGTTGTCCCAATGTTAAGTCTATGGGAATTTTTTCGTCCGATTTATCGGCTGCTGAACGAACATCGTACAACCGATCACTTAGAAAAGTCATAGCACACCTCTCCTCAATGAGCCGGTCGATTTGACACCTCATTCATGGGTCTACGACAAAAAATGCGGGAGGAGTAGCGTGCCGAAGTTTTGTCTTGGTGAATAGTAATCACAATACTAGAATGTACATTTCCAGAAGAAAATGTGAAGTGGTGCTTGCAGTGGCAAAATTCGCAGCTCGGTTGCTAGAGTGTGGCACATGATTGCATACGAGACAACAAACACGTCTGTACGATGTTCTGGTGCTGAGATATGGCTTATTCATGTGTTTGTATGGTTACTAGGGTACCCTATATGGTTGCTATGGTGTGCTTATACAGTTTATTAGATGATATTAGAAGACTAGTTGACAGTCTGAGTCAAAAAAGCGGAACTCCACATCTCTACGATTTTCTGGAGCTGAAATATAGCTTGTAAATGTTGTTTTATGGTTGCTAGAGTGGCATAAGTGGTTGCTAGGGCGTGGCCATGAAGTTGTTATGCCCCTACTTATTGGCTGCTTGATAGGCCGAGTCAAAAGATCCCAACCCCAAGTCTCTATGACCTTCTAGTCAAAAGATATGATCTCACAAATGTTGTGCCAATGTTAAGTCTATGGGAATTTTTTCGTCCGATTTATCGCCCGCTGAACGAACATCGTACAACCGATCACTTAGAAAAGTCATAGCACACCTCTCCTCAATGAGCCGGTCGATTTGACACTTCATTCATGGGTCTACGACAAAAAATGCGGGAGGAGTAGCGTGCCGAAGTTTTGTCTAGGTGAATAGTAATCACAATACTAGAATGTACATTTCCAGAAGAAAATGTGAAGTGGTGCTTGCAGTGGCAAAACTCGCCGCTCGGTTGCTAGGTTGTTGTACATGATTGCATACGAGCCAACAACCATGTCTGTACGATATTGTGGAGCTGAGATATGGCTTATACATGTGTTTGTATGGTTACTAGGGTACCCTATATGGTTGCTATGGTGTGCTCATACAGTTTATTGGATGATATTAGAAGACTAATTGACAGTCTGAGTCAAAAAAGGCAAACTCCGTGTTTCTACTATTTTCTGGAGCTGAAATATGGCTTGGAAATGTAGTTTTATGGTTGCTAGGGTGCCCTAAGTGGTTGCTAGGGCACGGCTATGAAGTTATTATATCACTACTTATTGGCTTCTTGATAGGCCGAGTCAAAAGAGCCCAACCCCAAGTCTCCATGACTTTGGTGAAAAGATATGATATAACAAATTTTGTGCCAATGTTAAGTCTATGGGACTTTTTTCGTCCAATTTATCGCCCGCTGGACGATCATCGTACAACCGATCGCTTAGAAAAGACATAGCACACCTCTCCTCAATGAACCGGTCGATTTGACACCTCATTCATGGGTCTACGACAAAAGGTCTGGGAGGAGTAGCATGCCGAAGTTTTGTCTAGGTGAATAGTAATCACAACACTAGAATGTACATTTCCAGAAGAAAATGTGAAGTGGTGCTTGCAGTGGCAAAACTCGCCGCTCGGTTGCTAGAGTGTGGTACATTATTGCATACGAGCCAACAACCATGTCTGTACGATGTTCTGGTGCTGAGATATGGCTTATTCATGTGTTTGTATGGTTACTAGGGTTCCCTATATGGTTGCTATGGTGTGCTTAAACAGTTTATGAGATGATATTTAAAGAGTAGTTGACAGTCTGAGTCAAAAAAGGCAAACTCCATGTTTCTTCTATTTTCTGGAGCTGAGATAATGGCTTTAATATGTTGTTTTATGGTTGCTAGGCTGCCCTAAGTGGTTGCTAGGGCGTGAATATGAAGTTATTATGTCAATACTTATTGGCTGCTTGATAGGCCGAGTCAAAAGAGCCCAACCCCAAGTCTCTATGACCTTCTGGTCAAAAGATATGATCTCACAAATTTTGTGCCAATGTTAAGTCTATGGGACTTTTTTCAGCCAATTATTTGCCCCTGGGGCAAACACCGTACCCCCGATCGGTAAGAAAAGTTACAGCACACCTCTCCTCAATAATCCGCACAATTTGACGCCTCACTCAGGGGTCTGTGATGTCGGCATGTATTTATTTACAGATAATTACTATGGAGTTTTATATGGAGTTTTTATAGAGTTTTTATAGAGATATTTAGTATGGCACTCGGCCTGCGGCCTCGTGCCTATGGCCTACGGTTGCTAGGGTGCTGTAACTGGTTGCTATGGTGTGGCTATGAAGATGTTAGGCCATTACTTATTGGCTGCTTGATAAAATAAATCCTCTGAGGGAGAGAGAGAGGGCCTGACAGCAGGGCTGTCAGGCCCTTTTCTGTGGGTGTGTGTGAAAGTGGCAGTTGAGATTTAAATTTCTGAAAATTCCGCAATGTTAAGTCAATGGGACTTTTTTGGCCGCTTTTTCGTCCGCTGTGCGAACATCGTACACCCGATCTCTTAGAAAAGTCATAGCACACCTCTCCTCAATGAGCCGGTCGATTTGACGCCTCACTCAGGTGTGTGTGACAAAAGCTGCGGGAGGAGTAGCGCGCCAAACTTTGTGTGGAATAATAAGAATAATAAGTATGCACAATAACACTAGTGTTGCTTTGCCATAGGCAAGCACCACTAATTAGAATAAGAACTAGAATGTACATTTCCAGAAGAAAATGTGAAGTGGTGCTTGCAGTGGCAAAACTCGCCGCTCGGTTGCTAGGGTGTGGTACATGATTGCATACGAGCCAACAAACATGCCTGTACGATGTTCTGGTGCTGAGATATGGTATTATTAGCATGTTGCTAGCATCAAACTGGTTGCTAGGGTATCCTGGGTGGTTGCTAGGCGGTTGCTAGGGTGTTCTGGGTGATTGCTAGGGCGTCGCTAGGCTGTTGCTAGGGTGTTCTGGGTGGTTGCTAGGGTGTTGCTAGGGTAATCTTGGTGGTTGCTATGGTGTTACTAGGTGGTTGGTAGTTGTCATAGATGGTTACTATGGAGTTTGTAGCATTTTCTTGGCATGATTTAGCACTTAGCTAATCAATATTAGCATGTAGCTATTCACTGCTAGCATGTGTAGCATGTAGCAAGTCCTGTTTGCTACCATGAGTCAAAAGAGCCAACCCCCATCTCTATACGATGTTCTGATGCAGAGATATTGGTCTTGCAAAACGGTTGCTAGGGTACTCTGTTTGGTTGCTAGGGAGTGGCTTGGCAGCTGCCAATCATGAAGCTCCAAAGTCAATGTGAATGTATAAACCAACCCCCATCTCTATACGATGTTTTGATGCAGAGATATAGGTCTTGCAAAATGGTTGCTAGGGTACTCTGTTTGGTTGCTAGGTAGTGGCTTGGCAGCTGCCAATCATGAAACTCCAAAGGCTTCTTGTCAGTATGAATGATATAAACCAACTCCCACGCCTTTGTGACATTCAGAATGGAAGATATCCCTCTTCGGATTTTGGTTGCTAAGGTGCATGACAATGGTTGCTAGGGAGGGGTTAGGATGTGTTGAGGTGATTCAGGATTGGCTGTTTGCTGCCCCGAGTCAAACGAGACCACCCTCATGTTTCTATGACTCTTATATCCTGAGATATCCCTTTGATCTGTTTCAATGGAAGTCTATGGAACTTGTTGCTAAGGAGCTCTAAATGGTTGGTAGGGCGTGGCTTAATAGCTTCACAATGATCCTGAGAGACTGATTGGTCGTCTGAGTAAAATGAGTCCGCCCCCTTGTCTCTATGACACTGTGACCCACAGCTATGTTCAATACAAAATCCCTATGTAATTTACCATAGTAGGAGAAACGCATGCATTTCATGGGCCGTCCCACACCATTGTAAGTCAATGGGGAAACTTTGGGCAGCTCCTGCACCCCAGGGGTGCAACTTTTACCCCATTGTGAGGTATGCTCTTACAGAGCCTGTCAGCCTCTTCAAATGTGGCAAATCACACGTTTCTGTGAAATCCTCGTTCGGAGCTATGAGTCGTCAAAGTTTGTCGCAATGTTAAGTCTATGGGATTTTTTGGAAGTTTATTCGCCCCTGGGGCGAACATCGTACCCCCGATCTCTTATTAAAAGTCATAGGACACTTCTCTTCAATAGGCTGCACGATTTGATGCCTCATTAATGGGTCTGTGACAAAAGCTGCAGGCGGAGGAGTGCGCCAAAAATTTTTCCCGGAATAGTAAATGCTGTACTAGAAAATTTTCAATGGGAAAAATTTGGGCAGCTCCTGCCCCCAAGGGGTGCAACTTTTACCCCATTGTGAGGTATTTTCTTACAGAGCCTGTCAGCCTCTTCAAATGTGGTAAATCACAGGTTTCTGAGAAATCCGAGCTCTGAGCTATGACTCGTCAAAGTTTTTCGCAATGTTAAGTCTATGGGATTTTTTTGGGCCGTTTTTCGCCCCTGGGGCGACCATCGTACCCCCGATCCCTTATAAAAGTCATAGCACACCATTCCCGAACAGGCCGCACGTTTTGACACCTCATTCATGGGTCTGTGACAAAAACTGCGGGAGGAGTAGCGCGTCAAAAAGTGGCCAGAAGAATAATAATAAGAAGAATAATAATAAACCACCAATGGGGGTCAATGGGGAAAATTTGGGCCCCTCCTGCCCCCCAGGGGTGCAACTTTTACCCCATTGTGAGGTATTTTCTTACAGAGCTTGTCAGCCTCTTCAAATGTCGCAAATCACACGTTTCTGTGAAATCCTCGTTCGGAGCTATGAGTCGTCAAAGTTTGTCGCAATGTTAAGTCTATGGGATTTTTTGGAAGTTTGTTCGCCCCTGGGGCGAACATCGTACCCCCGATCGCTTTTAAAAGTCATAGCACACCTCTCCTCAATAGGCCGCACGTTTTCATGCCTCATTCGTGGGTCTGTGACAAAAGCTGCGGGAGGAGTAGCGCGTCAAACTTTTTGAAAAAGCAATAGTAATAGTGTTGCCTTGCTTTCAGCAAGCACCACTAACTAGAATGTACATTTCCAGAAGAAAATGTGAAGTGGTGCTTGAAGTGGCAAAACTCGCCGCTCGGTTGCTAGAATGTGGTACATGATTGCATACGAGCCAACAACCATGTCTGTACGATGTTCTAGTGCTGAGATATGGCTTATTCATGTGTTTGTATGGTTACTAGGGTACCCTATATGGTTGCTATGGTGTGCTTATACAGTTTATGAGATGATATTTAAAGACTAGTTGACAGTCTGAGTCAAAAAAGTCGAACTCCATGTTTCTACTATTTTCTGGAGCTGAAATATGGCTTGCAAATGTTGTTTTATGGTTGGTAGGGTGCAGTAAGTGGTTGCTAGGGCACGGCTATGAAGTTATTATGTCAGTAGTTATTGGCTTCTCTATGGGCTGAGTCAAATGAGCCCAACCCCAAGTCTCTATGACCTTCTGGTCAAAAGATATGATCTCACAAATTTTTTGCCAATGTTAAGTCTATGGGACTTTTTTTGGCAAATGTTTCGCCCGCCGGACGAACATCGTACAACCGATCGCTTAGAAAAGTCATAGCACACCTCTCCTCAATGAGCCGGTCGATTTGACACCTCATTCATGGGTCTACGACAAAAGGTGCGGGAGGGGTAGCGTGCCGAAGTTTTATCTGGGTGAATAGTAATCACAATACTAGAATGTACATTTCCAGAAGAAAATGTGAAGTGGTGCTTGCAGTGGCAAAACTCGCCGCTCGGTTGCTAGGGTGTGGTACATTAATGCATACGAGCCAACAACCATGTCTGTACGATGTTCTGGTGCTGAGATATGGCTTATTCATGTGTTCAGGTGGTTACTAGGGTACCCCATATGGTTGCTATGGTGTGCTTATACAGTTTATGAGATGATATTTAAAGACTAGTTGACAGTCTAAGTCAAAAAAGCCAAACTCCATGTTTCTACAATTTTCTGGAGCTGAAATATGGCTTGGAAATGTAGTTTTATGGTTGCTAGGGTGCCCTAAGTGGTTGCTAGGGCATGGCTATGAAGTTATTATATCACTACTTATTGGCTTCTTGATAGGCCGAGTCAAAAGAGCCCAACCCCAAGTCTCTATGACCTTCTGGTCAAAAGATATGATCTCACAAATTTTGTGCCAATGTTAAGTCTATGGGACTTTTTTCGGCCAATTATTTGCCCCTGGGGCGAACACCGTACCCCTGATCGCTAAGAAAAATCATACCACACCTCTCCTCAATAATCCGCACAATTTGACGCCTCAATCAGGGGTGTGTGATGTCGGCGTGTATTTTTTAACAGATAATTACTGTGGAGTTTTTATTTGGAGTTTTTATAGAGTTTTATAGAGTTTTTATAGAGTTATTTAGTATGGCACGAGGCCTGCGGCCTCGTGCCTATCACCCACGGTTGCTAGGGTGCTGTAACTGGTTGCTATGGTGTGGCTATGAAGATGTTAGGCCATTACTTATTGGCTGCTTGATAAAATAAATCCTCTGAGGGAGAGAGAGAGAGGGCCTGACAGCAGGGCTGTCAGGCCCTTTTCTGTGGGTGTGTGTGAAAGTGACAGTTGAGATTTAAATCTCTGAAAATTCCGCAATGTTAAGTCAATGGGATTTTTTTGGCCGCTTTTTCGTCCGCTGTGCGAACATCGTACACCCGATCGCTTAGAAAAGTCATAGCACACCATTCCCGAACAGGCCGCACGTTTTGACACCTCATTCATGGGTCTGTGACAAAAACTGCGGGAGGAGTAGCGCGTCAAACTTTGTCCAGAATAATAATAATAAAAATTAGAATAAGAACTAGAATGTACATTTCCAGAAGAAAATGTGAAGTGGTGCTTGCAGTGGCAAAACTCGCCGCTCGGTTGCTAGGGTGTGGTACATGATTGCATACGAGCCAACAAACATGCCTGTACGATGTTCTGGTGCTGAGATATGGTATTATTAGCATGTTGCTAGCATCAAACTGGTTGCTAGGGTATCCTGGGTGGTTGCTAGGCGGTTGCTAGGGTGTTCTGGGTGATTGCTAGGGCGTCGCTAGGCTGTTGCTAGGGTGTTCTGGGTGGTTGCTAGGGTGTTGCTAGGGTAATCTTGGTGGTTGCTATGGTGTTACTAGGTGGTTGGTAGTTGTCATAGATGGTTACTATGGAGTTTGTAGCATTTTCTTGGCATGATTTAGCACTTAGCTAATCAATATTAGCATGTAGCTATTCACTGCTAGCATGTGTAGCATGTAGCAAGTCCTGTTTGCTACCATGAGTCAAAAGAGCCAACCCCCATCTCTATACGATGTTCTGATGCAGAGATATTGGTCTTGCAAAACGGTTGCTAGGGTACTCTGTTTGGTTGCTAGGGAGTGGCTTGGCAGCTGCCAATCATGAAGCTCCAAAGTCAATGTGAATGTATAAACCAACCCCCATCTCTATACGATGTTTTGATGCAGAGATATAGGTCTTGCAAAATGGTTGCTAGGGTACTCTGTTTGGTTGCTAGGTAGTGGCTTGGCAGCTGCCAATCATGAAACTCCAAAGGCTTCTTGTCAGTATGAATGATATAAACCAACTCCCACGCCTTTGTGACATTCAGAATGGAAGATATCCCTCTTCGGATTTTGGTTGCTAAGGTGCATGACAATGGTTGCTAGGGAGGGGTTAGGATGTGTTGAGGTGATTCAGGATTGGCTGTTTGCTGCCCCGAGTCAAACGAGACCACCCTCATGTTTCTATGACTCTTATATCCTGAGATATCCCTTTGATCTGTTTCAATGGAAGTCTATGGAACTTGTTGCTAAGGAGCTCTAAATGGTTGGTAGGGCGTGGCTTAATAGCTTCACAATGATCCTGAGAGACTGATTGGTCGTCTGAGTAAAATGAGTCCGCCCCCTTGTCTCTATGACACTGTGACCCACAGCTATGTTCAATACAAAATCCCTATGTAATTTACCATAGTAGGAGAAACGCATGCATTTCATGGGCCGTCCCACACCATTGTAAGTCAATGGGGAAACTTTGGGCAGCTCCTGCACCCCAGGGGTGCAACTTTTACCCCATTGTGAGGTATGCTCTTACAGAGCCTGTCAGCCTCTTCAAATGTGGCAAATCACACGTTTCTGTGAAATCCTCGTTCGGAGCTATGAGTCGTCAAAGTTTGTCGCAATGTTAAGTCTATGGGATTTTTTGGAAGTTTATTCGCCCCTGGGGCGAACATCGTACCCCCGATCTCTTATTAAAAGTCATAGGACACTTCTCTTCAATAGGCTGCACGATTTGATGCCTCATTAATGGGTCTGTGACAAAAGCTGCAGGCGGAGGAGTGCGCCAAAAATTTTTCCCGGAATAGTAAATGCTGTACTAGAAAATTTTCAATGGGAAAAATTTGGGCAGCTCCTGCCCCCAAGGGGTGCAACTTTTACCCCATTGTGAGGTATTTTCTTACAGAGCCTGTCAGCCTCTTCAAATGTGGTAAATCACAGGTTTCTGAGAAATCCGAGCTCTGAGCTATGACTCGTCAAAGTTTTTCGCAATGTTAAGTCTATGGGATTTTTTTGGGCCGTTTTTCGCCCCTGGGGCGACCATCGTACCCCCGATCCCTTATAAAAGTCATAGCACACCATTCCCGAACAGGCCGCACGTTTTGACACCTCATTCATGGGTCTGTGACAAAAACTGCGGGAGGAGTAGCGCGTCAAAAAGTGGCCAGAAGAATAATAATAAGAAGAATAATAATAAACCACCAATGGGGGTCAATGGGGAAAATTTGGGCCCCTCCTGCCCCCCAGGGGTGCAACTTTTACCCCATTGTGAGGTATTTTCTTACAGAGCTTGTCAGCCTCTTCAAATGTCGCAAATCACACGTTTCTGTGAAATCCTCGTTCGGAGCTATGAGTCGTCAAAGTTTGTCGCAATGTTAAGTCTATGGGATTTTTTGGAAGTTTGTTCGCCCCTGGGGCGAACATCGTACCCCCGATCGCTTTTAAAAGTCATAGCACACCTCTCCTCAATAGGCCGCACGTTTTCATGCCTCATTCGTGGGTCTGTGACAAAAGCTGCGGGAGGAGTAGCGCGTCAAACTTTTTGAAAAAGCAATAGTAATAGTGTTGCCTTGCTTTCAGCAAGCACCACTAATAAGTATGCACAATAACACTAGTGTTGCTTTGCCATAGGCAAGCACCACTAACTAGAAAAAGTTCGTCGAGACAAACTTTAAGTTGGCTTGTGAAAGTTTGGACCGCAAAGTTTGAAGAAGTTTAAATTAGTTTAAAGTTTAAATTAGTTTGAAGTTTAAATTAGTTTAAAGTAGTTTATAGTTTAACTTAGTTTAAAGTAGTTTAAAGTTTAAAGTAGTTTAAAGTAGTTTATGGTTTAAAGTAGTTTAAAGTTTAAAGTAGTTTATAGTTTAAAGTAGTTTAAAGTTTAACTTAGTTTAAAGTAGTTTAAAGTAGTTTAAAGTTTTAAATAGTTTAAAGTTCAAAGTAGTTTAAAGGTTAAAGTATAGTTTCAAGTAATTAAATGTTGCTAGGGTGTTTGTAGTGGGTTGCTAAGGTGTTGTGGGTGGTTGCTAATGTATTTTGAGTGGTTGCTAGGGTGTTCTGGGTGGTTGCTAGGTGGTTGCTAAGGTATTTTGGGTGGTTGCTAGGGTGTTAAGGTGGTTGCTAGGGTGTTGCTAGGGTGTTCTAAGGTATTTTGGGTGGTTGCTATGGTGTTGCTAGGGTGTTCTAATGTATTTTGGGTGGTTGCTAGGGTGTTCTAAGGTATTTTTGGTGGTTGCTAGGGTGTTCTAAGGTATTTTGGGTGGTTGCTAGGGTGTTGCTAGGGTGTTCTAGGGTATTTTGGGTGGTTGCTAGGGTGTTCTAAGGTATTTTGGGTGGTTGCTAGGGTGTTCTAAGGTATTTTAGGTGGTTGCTAGGGTGTTGCTAGGGTGTTCTAAGGTATTTTGGGTGGTTGCTAGGGTGTTCTGGGTGGTTGCTAGGGTGTTCTAAGGTATTTTTGGTGGTTGCTAGGGTGTTTTGGGTGGTTGCTAGGGTGTTCTAAGGTATTTTGGGTGGTTGCTAGGGTGTTGCTAGGGTGTTCTAAGGTATTTTGGGTGGTTGCTAGGGTGTTCTAAGGTATTTTTGGTGGTTGCTAGGGTGTTCTAAGGTATTTTTGGTGGTTGCTAGGGTGTTGCTAGGGTGTTCTAGGGTATTTTGGGTGGTTGCTAGGGTGTTCTAAGGTATTTTAGGTGGTTGCTAGGGTGTTCTAAGGTATTTTAGGTGGTTGCTAGGGTGTTCTGGGTGGTTGCTAGGGTGTTGTTAGGGTGTTCTAAGGTATTTTAGGTGGTTGCTATGGTGTTGCTAGGGTGTTCTAAGGTATTTTGGGTGGTTGCTAGGGTGTTCTAAGGTATTTTGGGTGGTTGCTATGGTGTTGCTAGGGTGTTTAAGGTATTTTGGGTGGTTGCTATGGTGTTGCTAGGGTGTTTAAGGTATTTTGGGTGGTTGCTAGGGTGTTCTAAGGTATTTTAGGTGGTTGCTATGGTGTTGCTAGGGTGTTCTAAGGTATTTTGAGCGGTTGCTAGGGTTTTCTGGGTGGTTGCTAGGGTGTTCTAAGGTATTTTTGGTGGTTGCTAGGGTGTTCTGGGTGGTTGCTAGGGTGTTCTAAGGTATTTTGGGTGGTTGCTAGGGTGTTGCTAGGGTGTTCTAAGGTATTTTGGGTGGTTGCTAGGGTGTTCTAAGGTATTTTAGGAGGTTGCTATGGTGTTGCTAGGGTGTTCTAAGGTATTTTTAGCGGTTGCTAGGGTGTTCTGGGTGGTTGCTAGGGTGTTCTGGGTGGTTGCTAGGGTGTTCTAAGGTATTTTGGGTGGTTGCTAGGGTGTTGCTAGAGTGTTCTAAGGTATTTTGGGTGGTTGCTAGGGTGTTCTAAGGTATTTTTGGTGGTTGCTAGGGTGTTCTAAGGTATTTTTGGTGGTTGCTAGGGTGTTGCTAGGGTGTTCTAGGGTATTTTGGGTGGTTGCTAGGGTGTTCTAAGGTATTTTAGGTGGTTGCTAGGGTGTTCTAAGGTATTTTAGGTGGTTGCTAGGGTGTTCTGGGTGGTTGCTAGGGTGTTGTTAGGATGTTCTAAGGTATTTTAGGTGGTTGCTATGGTGTTGCTAGGGTGTTCTAAGGTATTTTGGGTGGTTGCTAGGGTGTTGCTAGGGTGTTCTAAGGTATTTTGGGTGGTTGCTATGGTGTTGCTAGGATGTTCTAAGGTATTTCGGTTGGTTTCTAGGGTGTTCTGGGTGGTTGCTATGCAGTTGCTAGGGTGTTCTGGGTGTTTGCTATGGTGAACTATTTATGAGTTTAAAAGTTCATAAGTGTATGAATTCATGAGAGTTCATAAGTGTATGAATGAATGAATTTATAAGTTCATGAGTTTATAAGTGTATGAATTTATGAGTTTAGAGTTTATAAGTTTAAATGAGTAAGAGTTCAGAGTTTATTAATTTATGAGTTTGAGTTCATAAGTGTATGATTTCATGAGTTTATAAGTGTATGAGGTTATAGTTTATAAGTTTAAATGAGAAAGAGTTCAGAGTTTATTAATTTATGAGTTCATAAGTGTATGAATTCATGAGTTTATAAGTGTATGAGTTTATAAGTGTACGAGTTTATGAGTTTAAAGTTTAAATTAGTTTGAAGTTTAAAGTTTAAATAAGTTTGAAGTTTAAAGTTTAAATAAGTTTGAAGTTTAAATTAGTTTGAAGTTTAAAGTTTAATTTAGTTTGAAGTTTAATTTAGTTTAAAGTAGATAGATAGATGGATAAGTGTCATAGATAGATGAGTTTATTAGTTTGAATGAGTCTCATTGGCTCATATAGTGTATAGAATGGCAGTTTGATTCAGTCTAGGGTTTCAAGGGATTTACATTTGAATTTTTGACAGTTGGGGAGTTTGAAAATCTGAAGATTCCGCAATGTAAAGTCAATGGGAGTTTTTTCCGACTTTGATCGTCATTTTTAGGAAAACCGTAAGTCCGATCAGTTAGAAAAGATATAGCATACCGAGTCAGAACAGTTTGAGTGTCCGTGCCGAGTTTGGAGTATGTGGAGTTAAAGCTCTAGGAGGAGTAGCAGTTGTAAATTTTGAGTAAGAAGAATAACTAGAATGTACATTTCCAGAAGAAAATGTGAAGTGGTGCTTGCAGTGGCAAAACTCGCCGCTCGGTTGCTAGCGTGCGGTTAGCTAGTTTTTACCAAGATGCTAGCATGATTAGCATGTTGCTAGCATCATGCTAGCATGATTAGCATGTTTTTAGCATTATGCTAGCATTATTAGCATGTTGCTAGCATGATTAGCATGTTGCTAGCATGATGTTAGCATGATTAGCATGATGCTAGCATGATGCTAGCATGATTAGCATGTTGCTAGCATGTTGCTAGCATGATTAGCATGTTGCTAGCATGATGCTAGCAAGATTAGCATGTTGTTAGCATCATGCTAGCATCATGCTAACATGATTAGCATGTTGTTAGCATCATGCTACCAACATGCTAGCATGATTAGAATGTTGCTAGCATGATGCTAGCATGATGCTAGCAAAAATAAACATGTTGCAAACATTTTTTAGGTAGATGCTAGCATGATTAGCATATTGCTAGCATCATGCTAGCATGATTAGCATATTGCTAGCATCATGCTAGCATGTTTAGCATGTTGCTAGCATGATGCTAGCATTTTTGCTAAGGTGTTACTAGGTGGTTGCTAGGGTATTATGGGTGGTTGCTAGGGCGTTGCTAGGCGGTTGCTAGGGTGTTCTGGGTGGTTGCTAGGGTGTTGCTAGGCGGTTGCTAGGGTATTCTGGGTGGTTGCTATGGTGTTGCTAGGCGGTTGATAGGGTGTTCTGGGTGGTTGCTAGGGTGTTGCTAGGTGGTTGCTAGGGTGTTCTGAGTGGTTGCTAGGGTGTTGCTAGGTGGTTGCTAGGGTATTCTGGGTGGTTGATAGGGTGTTGCTAGGTGGTTGCTAGGGTATTCTGGGTGGTTGCTAGGGTGTTGCTAGGTGGTTGCTAGGGTGTTCTGGGTGGTTGCTAGGGTGTTGCTAGGTGGTTGCTAGGGTATTCTGGGTGGTTGCTAGGGTGTTGCTAGGTGGTTGCTAGGGTGTTCTGGGTGGTTGCTAGGGTGTTGCTAGGTGGTTGCTAGGGTGTTCTGAGTGGTTGCTAGGGTGTTGCTAGGTGGTTGCTAGGGTGTTCTGAGTGGTTGCTAGGGTGTTGCTAGGCCGTTGCTATGGTGTTCGAGGGTGGTTGCTAGGGCGTTGCTAGGCAGTTGCTAGGGTATCCTGGGCGGTTGCTAGGCGGTTGCTAGGGTGTTCTGGGTGGTTGCTAGGCAGTTGCTAGGGTGTTCTGGGTGGTTGCTAGGGTGTTCTGGGTGGTTGCTAGGCAGTTGCTAGGGTGTTCTGGGTGGTTGCTAGGCGGTTGCTAGGGCGTTGCTAGGCGGTTGCTAGGGTAATCTGGGTTTTTGCTAGGGCGTTGCTAGGTGGTTGCTAGGGTATCCTGGGTGGTTGCTAGGCGGTTGCTAGGGTGTTTTGGGTGGTTGCTAGGGCGTTGCTAGGCAGTTGCTAGGGTGTTCTGGGTGGTTGCTAGGGTGTTGCTAGGGTAATTTGGGTGGTTGCTATGGTGTTACTAGGTGGTTGGTAGTTGTCAAAGATGGTTACTGTTGAGTTTGTAGCATTTTATTGGCATGATTTAGCACTTAGCTAATCAATATTAGCATGTAGCTATTCACTGCTAGCATGTGTAGCATGTAGCAAGTCCTGTTTGCTAGCATGAGTCAAAAGAGCCAACCCCCATCTCTATACGATGTTCTGATGCAGAGATATTGGTCTTGCAAAACGGTTGCTAGGGTACTCTGTTTGGTTGCTAGGGAGTGGCTTGGCAGCTGCCAATCATGAAGCTCCAAAGTCAATGTGAATGTATAAACCAACCCCCATCTCTATACGATGTTCTGATGCAGAGATATTGGTTTTGCAAAATGGTTGCTAGGGTACTCTGTTTGGTTGCTAGGGAGTGGCTTGGCAGCTGCCAATCATGAAACTCCAAAGGCTGCTTGTCACTATGAAAGATATAAACCAACTCCCATGCCTCTGTGACATTCAGAATGGACGATATTCCTCTTTGGATTTTGGTTGCTAAGGTGCTCGACAATGGTTGCTAGGGCGTGGCTAGCAAGTGTTGAGGTGATTCATGATTGGCTGTTTGCTGGCCCGAGTCAAACGAGACCACCCTCATGTTTCTATGACAATACAGTCCAGAGATATCCCTTCGATCTCTTTCAATGGAAGTCTATGGGAGTTGTTGCTAAGGTGCTCTAAATGGTTGCTAGGGCGTGGCTTGATAGCTTCACAATGATCCTGAGAGACTGATTGGTTGTCTGAGTAAAATGAGCCCGCCCCCTTGTCTCTATGACACTGTGATCCAGAGTTATGTTCAATATAAAAGCGGTTTCTATGGTGTAGGACGGCCCATTTCATGGGCCGTCCTACACCATAGTAAGTCAATGGGGAAACTTTGGGCAGCTCCTGCACCCCAGGGGTGCAACTTTTACCCCATTGTGTGGTATGTTCTTACAGAGCCTGTCAGCCTCTTCAAATGTGGTAAATTACACATTTCTGCGACATCCTCGTTCCGAGCTACGACTCGTCAAAGTTTTTCGCAATGTTAAGTCTATGGGATTTTTTTGGGCCGTTTTTCGCCCCTGGGGCGACCATCGTACCCCCGATCTCTTAGAAAAGTCATAGCACACCATTCCCGAACAGGCCGCACGTTTTGACACCTCATTCATGGGTCTGTGACAAAAACTGCGGGAGGAGTAGCGCGTCAAAAAGTGGCCAGAAGAATAAAAAGAAGAAGAAGAATAACTAGAATGTACATTTCCAGAAGAAAATGTGAAGTGGTGCTTGCAGTGGCAAAACTCGCCGCTCGGTTGCTAGGGTGTGGCACATTATTGCATACGAGACAAAGAACACGTCTGTATGATGTTCTGGTGCTGAGATATGGCTTATTCATGTGTTCAGGTGGTTACTAGGGTACCCTATATGGTTGCTATGGTGTGCTTATACAGTTTATGAGATGATATTTAAAGACTAGTTGACAGTGTAAGTCAAAAAAGCTAAACTCCATGTTTCTACTATTTTCTGGAGCTGAAATATGGCTTTGAAATGTAGTTTGATGGTTGCTAGGGTGCCCTAAGTGGTTGCTAGGGCACGGCTATGAAGTTATTATATCACTACTTATTGGCTTCTTGATAGGCCGAGTCAAAAGAGCCCAACCCCAAGTCTCTATGACCTTCTGGTCAAAAGATATGATCTCACAAATTTTGTGGCAATGTTAAGTCTATGGGACTTTTTTCAGCCAATTATTTGCCCCTGGGGCAAACACCGTACCCCCGATCGCTAAGAAAAGTCACAGCACACCTCTCCTCAATAATCCGCACAATTTGACGCCTCACTCAGGGGTCTGTGATGTTGGCATGTATTTATTTACAGATAATTACTATGGAGTTTTATATGGAGTTTTTATAGAGTTTTTATAGAGTTATTTAGTATGGCACTCGGCCTGCGGCCTCGTGCCTATGGCCTACGGTTGCTAGGGTGCTGTAACTGGTTGCTATGGTGTGGCTATGAAGATTTTAGGCCATTACTTATTGGCTGCTTGATAAAATAAATCCTCTGAGGGAGAGAGAGAGGGCCTGACAGCAGGGCTGTCAGGCCCTTTTGTGTCTGTGTGTGTGAAAGTGGCAGTTGAGATTTGAATTTTTGAAAGTTCCGCAATGTTAAGTCAATGGGATTTTTTTGGCCGCTTTTTCGTCCGCTGTGCGAACATCGTACACCCGATCGCTTAGAAAAGTCATAGCACACCATTCCCGAACAGGCCGCACGTTTTGACACCTCATTCATGGGTCTGTGACAAAAACTGCGGGAGGAGTAGCGCGTCAAAATGTGGCCGGAAGAATAAGAATAATAAGAACTAGAATGTACATTTCCAGAAGAAAATGTGAAGTGGTGCTTGCAGTGGCAAAACTCGCCGCTCGGTTGCTAGGGTGTTCTTGGAGTTTGCTATGATGATGCAAGGCAGTTGCTAGGGTGTTCTGGGTGGTTGCTATGGTGTTGCTATGCGGTTGCTAGGGTATTCTGGGTGGTTGCTAAGGTGTTTTGGGTGGTTGCTAGGCGGTTTCTAGGGTGTTCTGGGTGGTTGCTAGGGTGTTGCTAGTTTGTTGCTAGGTGGTTGCTAGGGTGTTTTGGGTGGTTGCTAGGGTGTTGCTAGGCGGTTGCTAGGGTGTTCTGGGTGGTTGCTAGGGTGTTGCTAGGCGGTTGCTAGGGTGTTCTGGGTGGTTGCTAGGGTGTTGCTAGGTGGTTGCTGGGGTGTTCTGAGTGGTTGCTAGGGTGTTGCTAGGTGGTTGCTAGGGTGTTCTGGGTGGTTGCTAGGGTGTTGCTAGGTGGTTGCTAGGGTGTTCTGGGTGGTTGCTAGGGTGTTGCTAGGTGGTTGCTAGGGTGTTCTGAGTGGTTGCTAGGGTGTTGCTAGGTGGTTGCTAGGGTGTTCTGAGTGGTTGCTAGGGTGTTGCTAGGCCGTTGCTATGGTGTTCGAGGGTGGTTGCTAGGGCGTTGCTAGGCAGTTGCTAGGGTATCCTGGGCGGTTGCTAGGCGGTTGCTAGGGTGTTCTGGGTGGTTGCTAGGCAGTTGCTAGGGTGTTTTGGGTGGTTGCTAGGCGGTTGCTAGGGCGTTGCTAGGCGGTTGCTAGGGTAATCTGGGTTGTTGCTAGGGCGTTGCTAGGCGGTTGCTAGGGTATCCTGGGTGGTTGCTAGGCGGTTGCTAGGGTGTTCTGGGTGGTTGCTAGGGCGTTGCTAGGCAGTTGCTAGGGTGTTCTGGGTGGTTGCTAGGGTGTTGCTAGAGTAATTTGGGTGGTTGCTATGGTGTTACTAGGTGGTTGGTAGTTGTCAAAGATGGTTACTGTTGAGTTTGTAGCATTTTATTGGCATGATTTAGCACTTAGCTAATCGATATTAGCATGTAGCTATTCACTGCTAGCATGTGTAGCATGTAGCAAGTCCTGTTTGCTAGCATGAGTCAAAAGACCCAACCCCCATCTCTATACGATGTTCTGATGCAGAGATGTAGGTCTTGCAAAATGGTTGCTAGGGTACTCTGTTTGGTTGCTAGGGAGTGGCTTGGCAGCTGCCAATCATGAAGCTCCAAAGTCAATGTGAATGTATAAACCAACCCCCATCTCTATACGATGTTCTGATGCAGAGATATTGGTTTTGCAAAATGGTTGCTAGGGTACTCTGTTTGGTTGCTAGGGAGTGGCTTGGCAGCTGCCAATCATGAAACTCCAAAGGCTGCTTGTCACTATGAAAGATATAAACCAACTCCCATGCCTCTGTGACATTCAGAATGGACGATATTCCTCTTTGGATTTTGGTTGCTAAGGTGCTCGACAATGGTTGCTAGGGCGTGGCTAGCAAGTGTTGAGGTGATTCATGATTGGCTGTTTGCTGGCCCGAGTCAAACGAGACCACCCTCATGTTTCTATGACAATTCAGTCCAGAGATATCCCTTCGATCTCTTTCAATGGAAGTCTATGGGAGTTGTTGCTAAGGTGCTCTAAATGGTTGCTAGGGCGTGGCTTGATAGCTTCACAATGATCCTGAGAGACTGATTGGTTGTCTGAGTAAAATGAGCCCGCCCCCTTGTCTCTATGACACTGTGATCCAGAGTTATGTTCAATATAAAAGCGGTTTCTATGGTGTAGGACGGCCCATTTCATGGGCCGTCCTACACCATAGTAAGTCAATGGGGAAACTTTGGGCAGCTCCTGCACCCCAGGGGTGCAACTTTTACCCCATTGTGTGGTATGTTCTTACAGAGTCTGTCAGCCTCTTCAAATGTGGCAAATTTCACGTTTCTGCGACATCCTCGTTCCGAGCTACGACTCGTCAAAGTTTTTCGCAATGTTAAGTCTATGGGATTTTTTTGGGCCGTTTTTCGCCCCTGGGGCGACCATCGTACCCCCGATCTCTTAGAAAAGTCATAGCACACCATTCCCGAACAGGCCGCACGTTTTGACACCTCATTCATGGGTCTGTGACAAAAACTGCGGGAGGAGTAGCGCGTCAAAAAGTGGCCAGAAGAATAATAATAAGAAGAAGAAGAAGAAGAAGAATAACTAGAATGTACATTTCCAGAAGAAAATGTGAAGTGGTGCTTGCAGTGGCAAAACTCGCCGCTCGGTTGCTAGGGTGTTCTTGGAGTTTGCTATGATGATGCAAGGCAGTTGCTAGGGTGTTCTGGGTGGTTGCTATGGTGTTGCTATGCGGTTGCTAGGGTATTCTGGGTGGTTGCTAAGGTGTTTTGGGTGGTTGCTAGGCGGTTTCTAGGGTGTTCTGGGTGGTTGCTAGGGTGTTGCTAGGCGGTTGCTAGGGTGTTCTGGGTGGTTGCTAGGGTGTTGCTAGGTGGTTGCTAGGGTGTTCTGAGTGGTTGCTAGGGTGTTGCTAGGTGGTTGCTAGGGTATTCTGGGTGGTTGCTAGGGTGTTGCTAGGTGGTTGCTAGGGTGTTCTGGGTGGTTGCAAGGGTGTTGCTAGGTGGTTGCTAGGGTGTTCTGAGTGGTTGCTAGGGTGTTGCTAGGTGGTTGCTAGGGTGTTCTGAGTGGTTGCTAGGGTGTTGCTAGGCCGTTGCTATGGTGTTCGAGGGTGGTTGCTAGGGCGTTGCTAGGCAGTTGCTAGGGTATCCTGGGCGGTTGCTAGGCGGTTGCTAGGGTGTTCTGGGTGGTTGCTAGGCAGTTGCTAGGGTGTTCTGGGTGGTTGCTAGGCGGTTGCTAGGGCGTTGCTAGGCGGTTGCTAGGGTAATCTGGGTGGTTGCTAGGGCGTTGCTAGGTGGTTGCTAGGGTATCCTGGGTGGTTGCTAGGCGGTTGCTAGGGTGTTCTGGGTGGTTGCTAGGGCGTTGCTAGGGTGTTCTGGGTGGTTGCTAGGGTGTTGCTAGGGTAATTTGGGTGGTTGCTATGGTGTTACTAGGTGGTTGGTAGTTGTCAAAGATGGTTACTGTTGAGTTTGTAGCATTTTATTGGCATGATTTAGCACTTAGCTAATCAATATTAGCATGTAGCTATTCACTGCTAGCATGTGTAGCATGTAGCAAGTCCTGTTTGCTAGCATGAGTCAAAAGAGCCAACCCCCATCTCTATACGATGTTCTGATGCAGAGATATTGGTCTTGCAAAACGGTTGCTAGGGTACTCTGTTTGGTTGCTAGGGAGTGGCTTGGCAGCTGCCAATCATGAAGCTCCAAAGTCAATGTGAATGTATAAACCAACCCCCATCTCTATACGATGTTTTAAAGCAGACATATAGGTCTTGCAAAATGGTTGCTAGGGTACTCTGTTTGGTTGCTAGGGAGTGGCTTGGCAGCTGCCAATCATGAAACTCCAAAGGCTGCTTGTCACTATGAAAGATATAAACCAACTCCCATGCCTCTGTGACATTCAGAATGGACGATATTCCTCTTTGGATTTTGGTTGCTAAGGTGCTCGACAATGGTTGCTAGGGCGTGGTTAGCAAGTGTTGAGGTGATTCATGATTGGCTGTTTGCTGGCCCGAGTCAAACGAGACCACCCTCATGTTTCTATGACAATTCAGTCCAGAGATATCCCTTCGATCTCTTTCAATGGAAGTCTATGGGAGTTGTTGCTAAGGTGCTCTAAATGGTTGCTAGGGCGTGGCTTGATAGCTTCACAATGACCCTGAGAGACTGATTGGTTGTCTGAGTAAAATGAGCCCGCCCCCTTGTCTCTATGACACTGTGATCCAGAGTTATGTTCAATATAAAAGCGGTTTCTATGGTGTAGGACGGCCCATTTCATGGGCCGTCCTACACCATAGTAAGTCAATGGGGAAACTTTGGGCAGCTCCTGCCCCTCAGGGGTGCAACTTTTACCCCATTGTGTGGTATGTTCTTACAGAGTCTGTCAGCCTCTTCAAATGTGGCAAATTTCACGTTTCTGCGACATCCTCGTTCCGAGCTACGACTCGTCAAAGTTTGACGCAATGTTAAGTCTATGGGATTTTTTTGGGCCGTTTTTCGCCCCTGGGGCGACCATCGTACCCCCGATCTCTTAGAAAAGTCATAGCACACCATTCCCGAACAGGCCGCACGTTTTGACACCTCATTCATGGGTCTGTGACAAAAACTGCGGGAGGAGTAGCGCGTCAAAAAGTGGCCAGAAGAATAATAATAAGAAGAATAATAATAAGTATGTGAGATAACAATAGTGTTGCTTCGCCATAGGCAAGCACCACTAATAAGTATGTGAGATAACAATAGTGTTGCTTCGCCATAGGCAAGCACCACTAATAACTAGAATGTACATTTCCAGAAGAAAATGTGAAGTGGTGCTTGCAGTGGCAAAACTCGCCGCTCGGTTGCTAGCGTGCGGTTAGCTAGTTTTTACCAAGATGCTAGCATGATTAGCATGTTGCTAACTTCATGCTAGCATGATTAGCATGTTGTTATCATTCTTTTAGCATTATTAGCATGTTGCTAGCATGATGCTAGCATGATTAGCATTTTGCTAGCATGTTGCTAGCATGATGCTAACATGATTAGCATGTTGCTAGCATGATAAGCATGTTGCTAGCATCATGCTAGCATGATTAGCATGTTGTTAGCATCATGCTAGCATGTTGTTAGCATCATGCTACCAACATGCTAGCATGATTAGCATGTTGCTAGCATGATGCTAGCAAAAATAAGCATGTTGCAAACATGTTTTAGGTAGATGCTAGCATGATTAGCATATTGCTAGCATCATGCTAGCATGTTTAGCATGATGCTAACATGGTTGCTAAGGTGTTACTAGGTGGTTGCTAGGGTATTATGGGTGGT
Organism: Rhinichthys klamathensis goyatoka; assembly: GCF_029890125.1. Classification (NCBI taxonomy): domain Eukaryota; kingdom Metazoa; phylum Chordata; class Actinopteri; order Cypriniformes; family Leuciscidae; genus Rhinichthys; species Rhinichthys klamathensis. The sequence continues at coordinate 845,511 of NW_026607023.1, forward strand.
TGCTAGGGCGTTGCTAGGTGGTTGCTAGGGTGTTCTGGGTGGTTGCTATGGTGTTGCTATGCGGTTGCTAGGGTATTCTGGGTGGTTGCTAAGGTGTTTTGGGTGGTTGCTAGGCGGTTGCTAGGGTGTTCTGGGTGGTTGCTAGAGCGTTGCTAGGTGGTTGCTAGGATGTTCCGGGTGGTTGCTATGGTGTTGCTATGCGGTTGCTAGGGTATTCTGGGTGGTTGCTAAGGTGTTTTGGGTGGTCGCTAGGCGGTTGCTAGGGTGTTCTGGGTGATTGCTAGGGTGTTGCTAGGGTGTTCTGGTTGGTTGCTAGGGTGTTGCTAGGCGGTTGCTAGGGTGTTCTGGGTGGTTGCTAGGGTGTTGCTAGGCGGTTGCTAGGGTGTTCTGGGTGGTTGCTAGGGTGTTGCTAGGGTGTTCTGGGTGGTTGATATGGTGTTGCTAGGGTGTTCTGGGTGGTTGCTAGGGGGTTGCTAGGGGGTTGCTAGGTGGTTGCTAGGGTGTTTTGGGTGTTTGCTAGGGTGTTGCTAGGCGGTTGCTAGGGTGTTCTGAGTGGTTGCTAGGGTGTTGCTAGGCGGTTGCTAGGGTGTTCTGGGTGGTAACTAGGGTGTTGCTAGGCGGTTGCTAGGGTGTTCTGATTGGTTGCTAGGGTGTTGCTAGGTGGTTGCTAGGGTATTCTGGGTGGTTGCTAGGGTGTTATTAGGCGGTTGCTAGAGTGTTCCTAGGCGGTTGCTAGGGTGTTCTGAGTGGTTGCTAGGGTATTGCTATGTGGTTGCTAGGGTATTCTGGGTGGTTGCTAGGTTGTTGCTAGGCGGTTGCTAGGGTATTCTGGGTGGTTGCTATGGTGTTGCTAGGCCGTTGCTAGGGTGTTTTGGGTGGTTGCTAGGGTGTTTTAGGTGGTTGCTATGGTATTCTGGATGGTTGCTATGGTGTTACTAGGTGGTTGGTAGTTTTCACATTTGGTTACTATAGAGTTTTTATAATGTTCATGGCATGATTTAGCACTTAGCTAATCAATATTAGCATGTAGCTATTCACAGCTAGCATGTTTAGCATGTTGAAAGTCCTGTGTGCCAGCATGAGTCAAAAGACCCAACCCCCATCTCTATACGATGTTCTGATGCAGAGATATTGGTCTTGCAAAATGGTTGCTAGGGTACTCTGTTTGGTTGCTAGGGAGTGGCTTGGCAGCTGCCAATCATGAAGCTCCAAAGTCAATGTGAATGTATAAACCAACCCCCATCTCTATACGATGTTTTGATGCAGAGATATAGGTCTTGCAAAATGGTTGCTAGGGTACTCTGTTTGGTTGCTAGGGAGTGGCTTGGCAGCTGCCTATCATGAAACTCCAAAGGCTGCTTGTCAGTATGAATGATATAAACCAACTCCCACGCCTTTGTGACATTCAGAATGGAAGATATCCCTTTTTGGATTTTGGTTGCTAAGGTGCTCGACAATGGTTGCTAGGGCGTGGGCAGTAAGTGTTGAGGTGATTCAGGATTGGCTGTTTCCTGGCCCGAGTCAAACGAGCCCACCCTCATGTTTCTATGACACTTATATCCTGAGATATCCCTTTGATCTCTTTCAATGGAAGTCTATGGAACTTGTTGCTAAGGAGCTCTAAATGGTTGCTAGGGCGTGGCTTGATAGCTTCACAATGATCCTGAGAGACTGATTGGCCGTCTGAGTAAAATGAGCCCGCCCCCTTGTCTCTACGACACTGTGATCCAGAGTTATGTTCAATATAAAAGCGGTTTCTATGGTGTAGGACGGCCCATTTCATGGGCCGTCCTACACCATAGTAAGTCAATGGGGCAACTTTGGGCCCCTCCTGCCCCTCAGGGGTGCAACTTTTACCCCATTGTGTGGTATGTTCTTACAGAGCCTGTCAGCCTCTTCAAATGTGGCAAATTTCACGTTTCTGCGACATCCTCGTTCCGAGCTACGGCTCGTCAAAGTTTTTCGCAATGTTAAGTCTATGGGATTTTTTTGGGCCGTTTTTCGCCCCTGGGGCGACCATCGTACCCCCGATCTCTTAGAAAAGTCATAGCACACCATTCCCGAACAGGCCGCACGTTTTGACACCTCATTCATGGGTCTGTGACAAAAACTGCGGGAGGAGTAGCGCGTCAAAAAGTGGCCAGAAGAATAATAATAATTATAAGAAGAACTAGAATGTACATTTCCAGAAGAAAATGTGAAGTGGTGCTTGCAGTGGCAAAACTCGCCGCTCGGTTGCTAGGGTGTTGTTGGAGTTTGCTATGATGATGCAAGGCAGTTGCTAGGGTGTTCTGGGTGGTTGCTAGGTGGTTGCTAGGGTGTTCTGAGTGGTTGCTAGGGTGTTGCTAGGTGGTTGCTAGGGTATTCTGGGTGGTTGCTAGGGTGTTGCTAGGCGGTTGCTAGGGTGTTCTGGGTGGTTGCTAGGGTGTTGCTAGGTGGTTGCTAGGGTGTTCTGAGTGGTTGCTAGGGTGTTCTGGGTGGTTGCTAGGGTATTCTGGGTGGTTGCTAGGGTGTTGCTAGGCGGTTGCTAGGGTGTTCTGGGTGGTTGCTAGGGTGTTGCTAGGCGGTTGCTAGGGTGTTCTGAGTGGTTGCTAGGGTGTTGCTAGGTGGTTGCTAGGGTATTCTGGGTGGTTGCTAGGGTGTTGCTAGGTGGTTGCTAGGGTGTTCTGTGCGGTTGCTAGGCGGTTGCTAGGGTATTCTGGGTGGTTGCTATGGTGTTGCTAGGCGGTTGCTAGGGTGTTTTGAGTGGTTGCTAGGCGGTTGCTAGGGTGTTCTGGGTGGTTGCTAGGGTGTTGCTAGGCGGTTGCTAGGGTGTTCTGGGTGGTTGCTAGGGCGTTGCTAGGGTGTTCTGGGTGGTTGCTAGGGTGTTCTGGGTGGTTGCTAGGGTGTTGCTAGGTGGTTGCTAGGGTGTTTTGAGTGGTTGCTAGGCGGTTGCTAGGGTGTTCTGGGTGGTTGCTAGGGTGTTGCTAGGCGGTTGCTAGGGTGTTCTGGGTGGTTGCTAGGGCGTTGCTAGGCAGTTGCTAGGGTGTTCTGGGTGGTTGCTAGGGTGTTGCTAGGGTAATTTGGGTGGTTGCTGTGGTGTTACTAGGTGGTTGGTAGTTGTCAAAGATGGTTACTGTTGAGTTTGTAGCATTTTATTGGCATGATTTAGCACTTAGCTAATCAATATTAGCATGTAGCTATTCACTGCTAGTATGTGTAGCATGTAGCAAGTCCTGTTTGCTAGCATGAGTCAAAAGACCCAACCCCCATCTCTATACGATGTTCTGATGCAGAGATATTGGTCTTGCAAAACGGTTGCTAGGGTACTCTGTTTGGTTGCTAGGGAGTGGCTTGGCAGCTGCCAATCATGAAGCTCCAAAGTCAATGTGAATGTATAAACCAACCCCCATCTCTATACGATGTTCTGATGCAGAGATATTGGTCTTGCAAAATGGTTGCTAGGGTACTCTGTTTGGTTGCTAGGGAGTGGCTTGGCAGTTGCCAATCATGAAACTCCAAAGGCTTCTTGTCACTATGAATGATATAAACCAACTCCCACGCCTTTGTGACATTCAGAATGGAAGATATCCCTCATTGGATTTTGGTTGCTAAGGTGCTCGACAATGGTTGCTAGGGCGTGGCTAGGAAGTGTTGAGGTGATTCATGATTGGCTGTTTGCTGCCCCGAGTCAAACGAGACCACCCTCATGTTTCTATGACAATTCAGTCCAGAGATATCCCTTCGATCTCTTTCAATGGAAGTCTATGGGAGTTGTTGCTAAGGTGCTCTAAATGGTTGCTAGGGCGTGGCTTGATAGCTTCACAATGATCCTGAGAGACTGATTGGTTGTCTGAGTAAAATGAGCCCGCCCCCTTGTCTCTATGACACTGTGATCCAGAGTTATGTTCAATATAAAAGCGGTTTCTATGGTGTAGGACGGCCCATTTCATGGGCCGTCCTACACCATAGTAAGTCAATGGGGAAACTTTGGGCAGCTCCTGCCCCCCAGGGGTGCAACTTTTACCCCATTGTGTGGTATGTTCTTACAGAGTCTGTCAGCCTCTTCAAATGTGGCAAATTTCACGTTTCTGCGAAATTCACACTCTGAGCTATGACTCGTCAAAGTTTTTCGCAATGTTAAGTCTATGGGATTTTTTTGGGCCGTTTTTCGCCCCTGGGGCGACCATCGTACCCCCGATCTCTTAGAAAAGTCATAGCACACCATTCCCGAACAGGCCGCACGTTTTGACACCTCATTCATGGGTCTGTGACAAAAACTGCGGGAGGAGTAGCGCGTCAAAAAGTGGCCAGAAGAATAATAATAAGAAGAATAATAACTAGAATGTACATTTCCAGAAGAAAATGTGAAGTGGTGCTTGCAGTGGCAAAACTCGCCGCTCGGTTGCTAGAGTGTGGTACATTATTGCATACGAGCCAACAACTATGTCTGTACGATGTTCTGGTGCTGAGATATGGCTTATTCATGTGTTCAGGTGGTTACTAGGGTACTCTATATGGTTGCTATGGTGTGCTTATACAGTTTATTAGATGATATTAGAAGACTAGTTGACAGTCTGAGTCAAAAAAGCCGAACTCCACGTCTCTACGATTTTCTGGAGCTGAAATATAGCTTGTAAATGTTGTTTTATGGTTGCTAGGGTGGCATAAGTGGTTGCTAGGGCGTGGCCATGAAGTTGTTATGCCCCTACTTATTGGCTGCTTGATAGGCCGAGTCAAAAGAGCCCAACCCCAAGTCTCTGTGACCTTCTAGTCAAAAGATATGATCTCACAAATGTTGTGCCAATGTTAAGTCTATGGGAATTTTTTCGTCCGATTTATCGGCTGCTGAACAAACATCGTACAACCGATCACGTAGAAAAGTCATAGCACACCTCTCCTCAATGAGCCGGTCGATTTGACACCTCATTCATGGGTCTACGACAAAAAATGCGAGAGGAGTAGCGTGCCGAAGTTTTGTCTTGGTGAATAGTAATCACAATACTAGAATGTACATTTCCAGAAGAAAATGTGAAGTGGTGCTTGCAGTGGCAAAACTCGCCGCTCGGTTGCTAGGGTGCGATTAGCTAGTTTTTACCAAGATGCTAGCATGATTAGCATGTTGCTAGTATCATGCTAGCATGATTAGCATGTTGTTAGCATTATGCTAGCATTATTAGCATTTTGCTAGCATGATTAGCATGTTGCTAGCATGATGCTAGCATGATGCTAGCATGATTAGCATGATGCTAGCATGATTAGCATGTTGCTAGCATGTTGCTAGCATGATTAGCATGTTGCTAGCATAATGCTAGCATGATTAGCATGTTGTTAGCATCATGCTAGAATCATGCTAGCATGATTAGCATGTTGTTAGCATCATGCTACCAACATGCTAGCATGATTAGCATGTTGCTAGCATGATGCTAGCATGATTAGCATGTTGCTAGCATGATGCTAGCAAAAATAAGCATGTTGCAAACATGTTTTAGCTAGATGCTAGCATGATTAGCATATTGCTAGCATCATGCTAGCATGTTTAGCATGTTGCTAGCATGTTGCTAGCATGGTTGCTAAGGTGTTACTAGGTGGTTGCTAGGGTATTATGGGTGGTTGCTAGGGCGTTGCTAGGCGGTTGCTAGGGTGTTCTGGGTGGTTGCTATGGTGTTGCTATGCGGTTGCTAGGGTATTCTGGGTGGTTGCTAGGCGGTTGCTAGGGTGTTCTGGGTGGTTGCTAGGGTGTTGCTAGGGGGTTGCTAGGGTGTTCTGGTTGGTTGCTAGGGTGTTGCTAGGCGGTTGCTAGGCGGTTGCTAGGGTGTTCTGGGTGGTTGCTAGGGTGTTGCTAGGCGGTTGCTAGGCGGTTCTGGGTGGTTGCTATGTTGTTGCTATGCGGTTGCTAGGGTATTCTGGGTGGTTGCTAAGGTGTTTTGGGTGGTTGCTAGGCGGTTGCTAGGGTGTTCTGGGTGGTTGCTAGGGTGTTCTGAGTGGTTGCTAGGGTGTTGCTAGGTGGTTGCTAGGGTATTCTGGGTGGTTGCTAGGGTGTTGCTAGGTGGTTGCTAGGGTATTCTGGGTTGTTGCCAGGGTGTTGCTAGGCGGTTGCTAGGGTGTTCTGGGTGGTTGCTAGGGTGTTGCTAGGCGGTTGCTAGGGTATTCTGGGTGGTTGCTATGGTGTTGCTAGGCGGTTGCTAGGGTGTTTTGGGTGGTTGCTAGGGTGTTTTAGGTGGTTGCTATGGTATTCTGGATGGTTGCTATGGAGTTACTAGGTGGTTGGTAGTGTTCACATTTGGTTACTATAGAGTTTTTATAATGTTCATGGCATGATTTAGCACTTAGCTAATCAATATTAGCATGTAGCTATTCACAGCTAGCATGTTTAGCATGTTGAAAGTCCTGTGTGCCAGCATGAGTCAAAAGACCCAACCCCCATCTCTATACGATGTTCTGATGCAGAGATATTGGTCTTGCAAAATGGTTGCTAGGGTACTCTGTTTGGTTGCTAGGGAGTGGCTTGGCAGCTGCCAATCATGAAGCTCCAAAGTCAATGTGAATGTATAAACCAACCCCCATCTCTATACGATGTTTTGATGCAGAGATATAGGTCTTGCAAAATGGTTGCTAGGGTACTCTGTTTGGTTGCTAGGGAGTGGCTTGGCAGCTGCCTATCATGAAACTCCAAAGGCTGCTTGTCAGTATGAATGATATAAACCAACTCCCACGCCTTTGTGACATTCAGAATGGAAGATATCCCTTTTTGGATTTTGGTTGCTAAGGTGCTCGACAATGGTTGCTAGGGCGTGGCCAGTAAGTGTTGAGGTGATTCAGGATTGGCTGTTTGCTGCCCCGAGTCAAACGAGACCACCCTCATGTTTCTATGACAATTCAGTCCAGAGATATCCCTTCGATCTCTTTCAATGGAAGTCTATGGGAGTTGTTGCTAAGGTGCTCTAAATGGTTGCTAGGGCGTGGCTTGATAGCTTCACAATGATCCTGAGAGACTGATTGGTTGTCTGAGTAAAATGAGCCCGCCCTCTTGTCTCTATGACACTGTGATCCAGAGTTATGTTCAATACAAAAGCGGTTTCTATGGTGTAGGACGGCCCATTTCATGGGCCGTCCTACACCATAGTAAGTCAATGGGGAAACTTTGGGCCCCTCTTGCCCCCCAGGGGTGCAACTTTTACCCCATTGTGTGGTGTGTTCTTACAGAGCCTGTCAGCCTCTCCAAATGTGGTAAATTACACGTTTCTGCGACATCCTCGTTCCGAGCTACGACTCGTCAAAGTTTGACGCAATGTTAAGTCTATGGGATTTTTCGGCCGGTTTTTCGCCCCTGGGGCGAACATCGTACCCCCGATCCCTTAGAAAAGTCATAGCACACCATTCCCGAACAGGCCGCACGTTTTGACACCTCATTCATGGGTCTGTGACAAAAACTGCGGGAGGAGTAGCGCGTCAAAAAGTGGCCAGAAGAATAAGAAGAATAAGAATAAGAATAATAAGTATGCACAATAACACTAGTGTTGCTTTGCCATAGGCAAGCACCACTAACTAGAATGTACATTTCCAGAAGAAAATGTGAAGTGGTGCTTGCAGTGGCAAAACTCGCCGCTCGGTTGCTAGGGTGCGGTTAGCTAGTTTTTACCAAGCTGCTAGCATGATTAGCATGTTGCTAGTATCATTCTAGCATGATTAGCATGTTGTTAGCATTATGCTAGCATTATTAGCATGTTGCTAGCATGATTAGCATGTTGCTAGCATGATGCTAACATGATGCTAGCATGATTAGCATGATGCTAGCATGATTAGCATGTTGCTAGCATGTTGCTAGCATGATGCTAGCATGATTAGCATGTTGCTAGCATCATGCTAGCATGATTAGCATGTTGTTAGCATCATGCTAGCATCATGCTAGCATGATTAGCATGTTGTTAGCATCATGCTACCAACATGCTAGCATGATTAGCATGTTGCTAGCATGATGCTAGCATGATTAGCATGTTGCTAGCATGATGCTAGCAAAAATAAGCATGTTGCAAACATGTTTTAGCTAGATGCTAGCATGATTAGCATATTGCTAGCATCATGCTAGCATGTTTAGCATGTTGCTAGCATGGTTGCTAAGGTGTTACTAGGTGGTTGCTAGAGTATTATGGGTGGTTGCTAGGCGGTTGGTAGGGTGTTCTGGGTGGTTGCTAGGGTGTTGCTAGGCGGTTCTGGGTGGTTGCTATGTTGTTGCTATGCGGTTGCTAGGGTATTCTGGGTGGTTGCTAAGGTGTTTTGGGTGGTTGCTAGGCGGTTGCTAGGGTGTTCTGGGTGGTTGCTAGGGTGTTCTGAGTGGTTGCTAGGGTGTTGCTAGGTGGTTGCTAGGGTATTCTGGGTGGTTGCTAGGGTGTTGCTAGGTGGTTGCTAGGGTATTCTGGGTGGTTGCCAGGGTGTTGCTAGGCGGTTGCTAGGGTGTTCTGGGTGGTTGCTAGGGTGTTGCTAGGCGGTTGCTAGGGTATTCTGGGTGGTTGCTATGGTGTTGCTAGGCGGTTGCTAGGGTGTTTTGGGTGGTTGCTAGGGTGTTTTAGGTGGTTGCTATGGTATTCTGGATGGTTGCTATGGTGTTACTAGGTGGTTGGTAGTGTTCACATTGGGTTACTATAGAGTTTTTATAATGTTCATGGCATGATTTAGCACTTAGCTAATCAATATTAGCATGTAGCTATTCACAGCTAGCATGTTTAGCATGTTGAAAGTCCTGTGTGCCAGCATGAGTCAAAAGACCCAACCCCCATCTCTATACGATGTTCTGATGCAGAGATATTGGTCTTGCAAAACGGTTGCTAGGGTACTCTGTTTGGTTGCTAGGGAGTGGCTTGGCAGCTGCCAATCATGAAGCTCCAAAGTCAATGTGAATGTATAAACCAACCCCCATCTCTATACGATGTTTTGATGCAGAGATATAGGTCTTGCAAAATGGTTGCTAGGGTACTCTGTTTGGTTGCTAGGGAGTGGCTTGGCAGCTGCCAATCATGAAACTCCAAAGGCTGCTTGTCAGTATAAATGATATAAACCAACTCCCACGCCTTTGTGACCTTCAGAATGGAAGATATCCCTTTTTGGATTTTGGTTGCTAAGGTGCTCGACAATGGTTGCTAGGGCGTGGCTAGCAAGTGTTGAGGTGATTCATGATTGGCTGTTTGCTGGCCCGAGTCAAACGAGACCACCCTCATGTTTCTATGACAATTCAGTCCAGAGATATCCCTTCGATCTCTTTCAATGGAAGTCTATGGGAGTTGTTGCTAAGGTGCTCTAAATGGTTGCTAGGGCGTGGCTTGATAGCTTCACAATGATCCTGAGAGACTGATTGGTTGTCTGAGTAAAATGAGTCCGCCCCCTTGTCTCTATGACACTGTGACCCACAGCTATGTTCAATACAAAATCCCTATGTAATTTACCATAGTAGGAGAAACGCATGCATTTCATGGGCCGTCCTACACCATAGTAAGTCAATGGGGCAACTTTGGGCCCCTCCTGCCCCCCAGGGGTGCAACTTTTACCCCATTGTGTGGTATGTTCTTACAGAGCCTGTCAGCCTCTTCAAATGTGGCAAATTTCACGTTTCTGCGACATCCTCGTTCCGAGCTACGACTCGTCAAAGTTTTTCGCAATGTTAAGTCTATGGGATTTTTTTGGGCCGTTTTTCGCCCCTGGGGCGACCATCGTACCCCCGATCTCTTAGAAAAGTCATAGCACACCATTCCCGAACAGGCCGCACGTTTTGACACCTCATTCATGGGTCTGTGACAAAAACTGCGGGAGGAGTAGCGCGTCAAAAAGTGGCCAGAAGAATAATAATAATAAGAAGAAGAAGAAGAATAATAAGTATGTGAGATAACAATAGTGTTGCTTCGCCATAGGCAAGCACCACTAACTAGAGTGTGGTACATTATTGCATACGAGACAACAAACACGTCTGTACGATGTTCTTGTGCTGAGATATGGCTTATTCATGTGTTTGTATGGTTACTAGGGTACCCTAAATGGTTGCTATGGTGTGCTTATACAGTTTATGAGATGATATTTAAAGACTAGTTGACTGTCTGAGTCAAAAAAGGCAAACTCCATGTTTCCTCTATTTTCTGGAGCTGAGATATGGCTTGAATATGTTGTTTTATAGTTGCTAGGGTGGCATAAGTGGTTGCTAGGGCGGGAATATGAAGTTATTATGTCACTACTTATTGGCTGCTTGATAGGCCGAGTCAAAAGAGCCCAACCCCAAGTCTCTGTGACCTTCTAGTCAAAAGATATGATCTCACAAATGTTGTCCCAATGTTAAGTCTATGGGAATTTTTTCGTCCGATTTATCGGCTGCTGAACGAACATCGTACAACCGATCACTTAGAAAAGTCATAGCACACCTCTCCTCAATGAGCCGGTCGATTTGACACCTCATTCATGGGTCTACGACAAAAAATGCGGGAGGAGTAGCGTGCCGAAGTTTTGTCTTGGTGAATAGTAATCACAATACTAGAATGTACATTTCCAGAAGAAAATGTGAAGTGGTGCTTGCAGTGGCAAAACTCGCCGCTCGGTTGCTAGGGTGTGGTACATGATTGCATACGAGCCAACAAACATGCCTGTACGATGTTCTGGTGCTGAGATATGGTATTATTAGCATGTTGCTAGCATCAAACTGGTTGCTAGGGTATCCTGGGTGGTTGCTAGGCGGTTGCTAGGGTGTTCTGGGTGATTGCTAGGGCGTCGCTAGGCTGTTGCTAGGGTGTTCTGGGTGGTTGCTAGGGTGTTGCTAGGGTAATCTTGGTGGTTGCTATGGTGTTACTAGGTGGTTGGTAGTTGTCATAGATGGTTACTATGGAGTTTGTAGCATTTTCTTGGCATGATTTAGCACTTAGCTAATCAATATTAGCATGTAGCTATTCACTGCTAGCATGTGTAGCATGTAGCAAGTCCTGTTTGCTACCATGAGTCAAAAGAGCCAACCCCCATCTCTATACGATGTTCTGATGCAGAGATATTGGTCTTGCAAAACGGTTGCTAGGGTACTCTGTTTGGTTGCTAGGGAGTGGCTTGGCAGCTGCCAATCATGAAGCTCCAAAGTCAATGTGAATGTATAAACCAACCCCCATCTCTATACGATGTTTTGATGCAGAGATATAGGTCTTGCAAAATGGTTGCTAGGGTACTCTGTTTGGTTGCTAGGTAGTGGCTTGGCAGCTGCCAATCATGAAACTCCAAAGGCTTCTTGTCAGTATGAATGATATAAACCAACTCCCACGCCTTTGTGACATTCAGAATGGAAGATATCCCTCTTCGGATTTTGGTTGCTAAGGTGCATGACAATGGTTGCTAGGGAGGGGTTAGGATGTGTTGAGGTGATTCAGGATTGGCTGTTTGCTGCCCCGAGTCAAACGAGACCACCCTCATGTTTCTATGACTCTTATATCCTGAGATATCCCTTTGATCTGTTTCAATGGAAGTCTATGGAACTTGTTGCTAAGGAGCTCTAAATGGTTGGTAGGGCGTGGCTTAATAGCTTCACAATGATCCTGAGAGACTGATTGGTCGTCTGAGTAAAATGAGTCCGCCCCCTTGTCTCTATGACACTGTGACCCACAGCTATGTTCAATACAAAATCCCTATGTAATTTACCATAGTAGGAGAAACGCATGCATTTCATGGGCCGTCCCACACCATTGTAAGTCAATGGGGAAACTTTGGGCAGCTCCTGCACCCCAGGGGTGCAACTTTTACCCCATTGTGAGGTATGCTCTTACAGAGCCTGTCAGCCTCTTCAAATGTGGCAAATCACACGTTTCTGTGAAATCCTCGTTCGGAGCTATGAGTCGTCAAAGTTTGTCGCAATGTTAAGTCTATGGGATTTTTTGGAAGTTTATTCGCCCCTGGGGCGAACATCGTACCCCCGATCTCTTATTAAAAGTCATAGGACACTTCTCTTCAATAGGCTGCACGATTTGATGCCTCATTAATGGGTCTGTGACAAAAGCTGCAGGCGGAGGAGTGCGCCAAAAATTTTTCCCGGAATAGTAAATGCTGTACTAGAAAATTTTCAATGGGAAAAATTTGGGCAGCTCCTGCCCCCAAGGGGTGCAACTTTTACCCCATTGTGAGGTATTTTCTTACAGAGCCTGTCAGCCTCTTCAAATGTGGTAAATCACAGGTTTCTGAGAAATCCGAGCTCTGAGCTATGACTCGTCAAAGTTTTTCGCAATGTTAAGTCTATGGGATTTTTTTGGGCCGTTTTTCGCCCCTGGGGCGACCATCGTACCCCCGATCCCTTATAAAAGTCATAGCACACCATTCCCGAACAGGCCGCACGTTTTGACACCTCATTCATGGGTCTGTGACAAAAACTGCGGGAGGAGTAGCGCGTCAAAAAGTGGCCAGAAGAATAATAATAAGAAGAATAATAATAAACCACCAATGGGGGTCAATGGGGAAAATTTGGGCCCCTCCTGCCCCCCAGGGGTGCAACTTTTACCCCATTGTGAGGTATTTTCTTACAGAGCTTGTCAGCCTCTTCAAATGTCGCAAATCACACGTTTCTGTGAAATCCTCGTTCGGAGCTATGAGTCGTCAAAGTTTGTCGCAATGTTAAGTCTATGGGATTTTTTGGAAGTTTGTTCGCCCCTGGGGCGAACATCGTACCCCCGATCGCTTTTAAAAGTCATAGCACACCTCTCCTCAATAGGCCGCACGTTTTCATGCCTCATTCGTGGGTCTGTGACAAAAGCTGCGGGAGGAGTAGCGCGTCAAACTTTTTGAAAAAGCAATAGTAATAGTGTTGCCTTGCTTTCAGCAAGCACCACTAACTAGAATGTACATTTCCAGAAGAAAATGTGAAGTGGTGCTTGAAGTGGCAAAACTCGCCGCTCGGTTGCTAGAATGTGGTACATGATTGCATACGAGCCAACAACCATGTCTGTACGATGTTCTAGTGCTGAGATATGGCTTATTCATGTGTTTGTATGGTTACTAGGGTACCCTATATGGTTGCTATGGTGTGCTTATACAGTTTATGAGATGATATTTAAAGACTAGTTGACAGTCTGAGTCAAAAAAGTCGAACTCCATGTTTCTACTATTTTCTGGAGCTGAAATATGGCTTGCAAATGTTGTTTTATGGTTGGTAGGGTGCAGTAAGTGGTTGCTAGGGCACGGCTATGAAGTTATTATGTCAGTAGTTATTGGCTTCTCTATGGGCTGAGTCAAATGAGCCCAACCCCAAGTCTCTATGACCTTCTGGTCAAAAGATATGATCTCACAAATTTTTTGCCAATGTTAAGTCTATGGGACTTTTTTTGGCAAATGTTTCGCCCGCCGGACGAACATCGTACAACCGATCGCTTAGAAAAGTCATAGCACACCTCTCCTCAATGAGCCGGTCGATTTGACACCTCATTCATGGGTCTACGACAAAAGGTGCGGGAGGGGTAGCGTGCCGAAGTTTTATCTGGGTGAATAGTAATCACAATACTAGAATGTACATTTCCAGAAGAAAATGTGAAGTGGTGCTTGCAGTGGCAAAACTCGCCGCTCGGTTGCTAGGGTGTGGTACATTAATGCATACGAGCCAACAACCATGTCTGTACGATGTTCTGGTGCTGAGATATGGCTTATTCATGTGTTCAGGTGGTTACTAGGGTACCCCATATGGTTGCTATGGTGTGCTTATACAGTTTATGAGATGATATTTAAAGACTAGTTGACAGTCTAAGTCAAAAAAGCCAAACTCCATGTTTCTACAATTTTCTGGAGCTGAAATATGGCTTGGAAATGTAGTTTTATGGTTGCTAGGGTGCCCTAAGTGGTTGCTAGGGCATGGCTATGAAGTTATTATATCACTACTTATTGGCTTCTTGATAGGCCGAGTCAAAAGAGCCCAACCCCAAGTCTCTATGACCTTCTGGTCAAAAGATATGATCTCACAAATTTTGTGCCAATGTTAAGTCTATGGGACTTTTTTCGGCCAATTATTTGCCCCTGGGGCGAACACCGTACCCCTGATCGCTAAGAAAAATCATACCACACCTCTCCTCAATAATCCGCACAATTTGACGCCTCAATCAGGGGTGTGTGATGTCGGCGTGTATTTTTTAACAGATAATTACTGTGGAGTTTTTATTTGGAGTTTTTATAGAGTTTTATAGAGTTTTTATAGAGTTATTTAGTATGGCACGAGGCCTGCGGCCTCGTGCCTATCACCCACGGTTGCTAGGGTGCTGTAACTGGTTGCTATGGTGTGGCTATGAAGATGTTAGGCCATTACTTATTGGCTGCTTGATAAAATAAATCCTCTGAGGGAGAGAGAGAGAGGGCCTGACAGCAGGGCTGTCAGGCCCTTTTCTGTGGGTGTGTGTGAAAGTGACAGTTGAGATTTAAATCTCTGAAAATTCCGCAATGTTAAGTCAATGGGATTTTTTTGGCCGCTTTTTCGTCCGCTGTGCGAACATCGTACACCCGATCGCTTAGAAAAGTCATAGCACACCATTCCCGAACAGGCCGCACGTTTTGACACCTCATTCATGGGTCTGTGACAAAAACTGCGGGAGGAGTAGCGCGTCAAACTTTGTCCAGAATAATAATAATAAAAACTAGAATGTACATTTCCAGAAGAAAATGTGAAGTGGTGCTTGCAGTGGCAAAACTCGCCGCTCGGTTGCTAGAGTGTTGTACATGATTGCATACGAGCCAACAACCATGTCTGTACGATATTGTGGAGCTGAGACATGGCTTATTCATGTGTTTGTATGGTTACTAGGGTACCCTATATGGTTGCTATGGTGTGCTTATACAGTTTATGAGATGATATTTAAAGACTAGTTGACAGTCTGAGTCAAAAAAGCCAAACTCCATGTTTCTACTATTTTCTGGAGCTGAAATATGCCTTGGAAATATAGTTTTATGGTTGCTAGGGTGCCCTAAGTGGTTGCTAGGGAACGGCTATGAAGTTGTTATATCACTACTTATTGGCTTCTTGATAGACCTAGTCAAAAGAGCCCAACCCCAAGTCTCTATGACCTTCTGGTGAAAAGATATGATCTCACAAATTTTGTGCCAATGTTAAGTCTATGGGACTTTTTTTGGCCGATTTATTCGCCCGCCGGACGAACATCGTACAACCGATCGCTTAGAAAAGTCATAGCACACCTCTCCTCAATGAACCGGTCGATTTGACACCTCACTCATGGGTCTACGACAAAAGGTGCGGGAGGAGTAGCGTGCCGAAGTTTTGTCTAGGTGAACAATAATCACAACACTAGAATGTACATTTCCAGAAGAAAATGTGAAGTGGTGCTTGCAGTGGCAAAACTCGCCGCTCGGTTGCTAGAGTGTGGTACATGATTGCATACGAGACAACAAACACGTCTGTACGATGTTCTGGTGCTGAGATATGGCTTATTCATGTGTTTGTATGGTTACTAGGGTACTCTATATGGTTGCTATGGTGTGCTTATACAGTTTATGAGATGATATTTAAAGACCAGTTGACAGTCTGAGTCAAAAAAGGCAAACTCCATGTTTCTTCTATTTTCTGGAGCTGAAATATGGTTTGGAAATAAAGTTTTATGGTTGCTAGGGTGGCATAAGTGGTTGCTAGGGCATAGCCATGAAGTTATTATGTCACTACGTATTGGCTTCTTGATAGGCCGAGTAAAAAGAGCCCAACCCCAAGTCTCCATGACCTTCTGGTCAAAAGATATGATCTCACAAATTTTGTGCCAATGTTAAGTCTATGGGACTTTTTTCGGCCAATTATTTGCCCCTGGGGCAAACACCGTACCCCCGATCGGTAAGAAAAGTCACAGCACACCTCTCCTCAACAATCCGCACAATTTGACGCCTCACTCAGGGGTCTGTGATGTCGGCATGTATTTATTTACAGATAATTACTATGGAGTTTTATATGGAGTTTTTATAGAGTTTTTATTGAGTTATTTAGTATGGCACTCGGCCTGCGGCCTCGTGCCTATGGCCTACGGTTGCTAGGGTGCTGTAACTGGTTGCTAGGGTGTGGCTATGAAGATTTTAGGCCATTACTTATTGGCTGCTTGATAAAATAAATCCTCTGAGGGAGAGAGAGAGGGCCTGACAGCAGGGCTGTCAGGCCCTTTTCTGTGGGTGTGTGTGAAAGTGACAGTTGAGATTTAAATTTCTGAAAATTCCGCAATGTTAAGTCAATGGGACTTTTTTGGCCGCTTTTTCGTCCGCTGTGCGAACATCGTACACCCGATCTCTTAGAAAAGTCATAGCACACCATTCCCGAACAAGCCGCACGTTTTGACACCACTTTCATGGGTCTGTGACAAAAGCTGCGGGAGGAGTAGCGCGCCGAAATTTTGTCCGGAAGAAAAATAAGAATAATAAGTATGGACAATAACAATAGTGTTGCCTTGCTTTCAGCAAGCACCACTAATTAGAATAAGAACTAGAATGTACATTTCCAGAAGAAAATGTGAAGTGGTGCTTGCAGTGGCAAAACTCGCCGCTCGGTTGCTAGGGTGTGGTACATGATTGCATACGAGCCAACAAACATGCCTGTACGATGTTCTGGTGCTGAGATATGGTATTATTAGCATGTTGCTAGCATCAAACTGGTTGCTAGGGTATCCTGGGTGGTTGCTAGGCGGTTGCTAGGGTGTTCTGGGTGATTGCTAGGGCGTCGCTAGGCTGTTGCTAGGGTGTTCTGGGTGGTTGCTAGGGTGTTGCTAGGGTAATCTTGGTGGTTGCTATGGTGTTACTAGGTGGTTGGTAGTTGTCATAGATGGTTACTATGGAGTTTGTAGCATTTTCTTGGCATGATTTAGCACTTAGCTAATCAATATTAGCATGTAGCTATTCACTGCTAGCATGTGTAGCATGTAGCAAGTCCTGTTTGCTACCATGAGTCAAAAGAGCCAACCCCCATCTCTATACGATGTTCTGATGCAGAGATATTGGTCTTGCAAAACGGTTGCTAGGGTACTCTGTTTGGTTGCTAGGGAGTGGCTTGGCAGCTGCCAATCATGAAGCTCCAAAGTCAATGTGAATGTATAAACCAACCCCCATCTCTATACGATGTTTTGATGCAGAGATATAGGTCTTGCAAAATGGTTGCTAGGGTACTCTGTTTGGTTGCTAGGTAGTGGCTTGGCAGCTGCCAATCATGAAACTCCAAAGGCTTCTTGTCAGTATGAATGATATAAACCAACTCCCACGCCTTTGTGACATTCAGAATGGAAGATATCCCTCTTCGGATTTTGGTTGCTAAGGTGCATGACAATGGTTGCTAGGGAGGGGTTAGGATGTGTTGAGGTGATTCAGGATTGGCTGTTTGCTGCCCCGAGTCAAACGAGACCACCCTCATGTTTCTATGACTCTTATATCCTGAGATATCCCTTTGATCTGTTTCAATGGAAGTCTATGGAACTTGTTGCTAAGGAGCTCTAAATGGTTGGTAGGGCGTGGCTTAATAGCTTCACAATGATCCTGAGAGACTGATTGGTCGTCTGAGTAAAATGAGTCCGCCCCCTTGTCTCTATGACACTGTGACCCACAGCTATGTTCAATACAAAATCCCTATGTAATTTACCATAGTAGGAGAAACGCATGCATTTCATGGGCCGTCCCACACCATTGTAAGTCAATGGGGAAACTTTGGGCAGCTCCTGCACCCCAGGGGTGCAACTTTTACCCCATTGTGAGGTATGCTCTTACAGAGCCTGTCAGCCTCTTCAAATGTGGCAAATCACACGTTTCTGTGAAATCCTCGTTCGGAGCTATGAGTCGTCAAAGTTTGTCGCAATGTTAAGTCTATGGGATTTTTTGGAAGTTTATTCGCCCCTGGGGCGAACATCGTACCCCCGATCTCTTATTAAAAGTCATAGGACACTTCTCTTCAATAGGCTGCACGATTTGATGCCTCATTAATGGGTCTGTGACAAAAGCTGCAGGCGGAGGAGTGCGCCAAAAATTTTTCCCGGAATAGTAAATGCTGTACTAGAAAATTTTCAATGGGAAAAATTTGGGCAGCTCCTGCCCCCAAGGGGTGCAACTTTTACCCCATTGTGAGGTATTTTCTTACAGAGCCTGTCAGCCTCTTCAAATGTGGTAAATCACAGGTTTCTGAGAAATCCGAGCTCTGAGCTATGACTCGTCAAAGTTTTTCGCAATGTTAAGTCTATGGGATTTTTTTGGGCCGTTTTTCGCCCCTGGGGCGACCATCGTACCCCCGATCCCTTATAAAAGTCATAGCACACCATTCCCGAACAGGCCGCACGTTTTGACACCTCATTCATGGGTCTGTGACAAAAACTGCGGGAGGAGTAGCGCGTCAAAAAGTGGCCAGAAGAATAATAATAAGAAGAATAATAATAAACCACCAATGGGGGTCAATGGGGAAAATTTGGGCCCCTCCTGCCCCCCAGGGGTGCAACTTTTACCCCATTGTGAGGTATTTTCTTACAGAGCTTGTCAGCCTCTTCAAATGTCGCAAATCACACGTTTCTGTGAAATCCTCGTTCGGAGCTATGAGTCGTCAAAGTTTGTCGCAATGTTAAGTCTATGGGATTTTTTGGAAGTTTGTTCGCCCCTGGGGCGAACATCGTACCCCCGATCGCTTTTAAAAGTCATAGCACACCTCTCCTCAATAGGCCGCACGTTTTCATGCCTCATTCGTGGGTCTGTGACAAAAGCTGCGGGAGGAGTAGCGCGTCAAACTTTTTGAAAAAGCAATAGTAATAGTGTTGCCTTGCTTTCAGCAAGCACCACTAACTAGAATGTACATTTCCAGAAGAAAATGTGAAGTGGTGCTTGAAGTGGCAAAACTCGCCGCTCGGTTGCTAGAATGTGGTACATGATTGCATACGAGCCAACAACCATGTCTGTACGATGTTCTAGTGCTGAGATATGGCTTATTCATGTGTTTGTATGGTTACTAGGGTACCCTATATGGTTGCTATGGTGTGCTTATACAGTTTATGAGATGATATTTAAAGACTAGTTGACAGTCTGAGTCAAAAAAGTCGAACTCCATGTTTCTACTATTTTCTGGAGCTGAAATATGGCTTGCAAATGTTGTTTTATGGTTGGTAGGGTGCAGTAAGTGGTTGCTAGGGCACGGCTATGAAGTTATTATGTCAGTAGTTATTGGCTTCTCTATGGGCTGAGTCAAATGAGCCCAACCCCAAGTCTCTATGACCTTCTGGTCAAAAGATATGATCTCACAAATTTTTTGCCAATGTTAAGTCTATGGGACTTTTTTTGGCAAATGTTTCGCCCGCCGGACGAACATCGTACAACCGATCGCTTAGAAAAGTCATAGCACACCTCTCCTCAATGAGCCGGTCGATTTGACACCTCATTCATGGGTCTACGACAAAAGGTGCGGGAGGGGTAGCGTGCCGAAGTTTTATCTGGGTGAATAGTAATCACAATACTAGAATGTACATTTCCAGAAGAAAATGTGAAGTGGTGCTTGCAGTGGCAAAACTCGCCGCTCGGTTGCTAGGGTGTGGTACATTAATGCATACGAGCCAACAACCATGTCTGTACGATGTTCTGGTGCTGAGATATGGCTTATTCATGTGTTCAGGTGGTTACTAGGGTACCCCATATGGTTGCTATGGTGTGCTTATACAGTTTATGAGATGATATTTAAAGACTAGTTGACAGTCTAAGTCAAAAAAGCCAAACTCCATGTTTCTACAATTTTCTGGAGCTGAAATATGGCTTGGAAATGTAGTTTTATGGTTGCTAGGGTGCCCTAAGTGGTTGCTAGGGCATGGCTATGAAGTTATTATATCACTACTTATTGGCTTCTTGATAGGCCGAGTCAAAAGAGCCCAACCCCAAGTCTCTATGACCTTCTGGTCAAAAGATATGATCTCACAAATTTTGTGCCAATGTTAAGTCTATGGGACTTTTTTCGGCCAATTATTTGCCCCTGGGGCGAACACCGTACCCCTGATCGCTAAGAAAAATCATACCACACCTCTCCTCAATAATCCGCACAATTTGACGCCTCAATCAGGGGTGTGTGATGTCGGCGTGTATTTTTTAACAGATAATTACTGTGGAGTTTTTATTTGGAGTTTTTATAGAGTTTTATAGAGTTTTTATAGAGTTATTTAGTATGGCACGAGGCCTGCGGCCTCGTGCCTATCACCCACGGTTGCTAGGGTGCTGTAACTGGTTGCTATGGTGTGGCTATGAAGATGTTAGGCCATTACTTATTGGCTGCTTGATAAAATAAATCCTCTGAGGGAGAGAGAGAGAGGGCCTGACAGCAGGGCTGTCAGGCCCTTTTCTGTGGGTGTGTGTGAAAGTGACAGTTGAGATTTAAATCTCTGAAAATTCCGCAATGTTAAGTCAATGGGATTTTTTTGGCCGCTTTTTCGTCCGCTGTGCGAACATCGTACACCCGATCGCTTAGAAAAGTCATAGCACACCATTCCCGAACAGGCCGCACGTTTTGACACCTCATTCATGGGTCTGTGACAAAAACTGCGGGAGGAGTAGCGCGTCAAACTTTGTCCAGAATAATAATAATAAAAATTAGAATAAGAACTAGAATGTACATTTCCAGAAGAAAATGTGAAGTGGTGCTTGCAGTGGCAAAACTCGCCGCTCGGTTGCTAGGGTGTGGTACATGATTGCATACGAGCCAACAAACATGCCTGTACGATGTTCTGGTGCTGAGATATGGTATTATTAGCATGTTGCTAGCATCAAACTGGTTGCTAGGGTATCCTGGGTGGTTGCTAGGCGGTTGCTAGGGTGTTCTGGGTGATTGCTAGGGCGTCGCTAGGCTGTTGCTAGGGTGTTCTGGGTGGTTGCTAGGGTGTTGCTAGGGTAATCTTGGTGGTTGCTATGGTGTTACTAGGTGGTTGGTAGTTGTCATAGATGGTTACTATGGAGTTTGTAGCATTTTCTTGGCATGATTTAGCACTTAGCTAATCAATATTAGCATGTAGCTATTCACTGCTAGCATGTGTAGCATGTAGCAAGTCCTGTTTGCTACCATGAGTCAAAAGAGCCAACCCCCATCTCTATACGATGTTCTGATGCAGAGATATTGGTCTTGCAAAACGGTTGCTAGGGTACTCTGTTTGGTTGCTAGGGAGTGGCTTGGCAGCTGCCAATCATGAAGCTCCAAAGTCAATGTGAATGTATAAACCAACCCCCATCTCTATACGATGTTTTGATGCAGAGATATAGGTCTTGCAAAATGGTTGCTAGGGTACTCTGTTTGGTTGCTAGGTAGTGGCTTGGCAGCTGCCAATCATGAAACTCCAAAGGCTTCTTGTCAGTATGAATGATATAAACCAACTCCCACGCCTTTGTGACATTCAGAATGGAAGATATCCCTCTTCGGATTTTGGTTGCTAAGGTGCATGACAATGGTTGCTAGGGAGGGGTTAGGATGTGTTGAGGTGATTCAGGATTGGCTGTTTGCTGCCCCGAGTCAAACGAGACCACCCTCATGTTTCTATGACTCTTATATCCTGAGATATCCCTTTGATCTGTTTCAATGGAAGTCTATGGAACTTGTTGCTAAGGAGCTCTAAATGGTTGGTAGGGCGTGGCTTAATAGCTTCACAATGATCCTGAGAGACTGATTGGTCGTCTGAGTAAAATGAGTCCGCCCCCTTGTCTCTATGACACTGTGACCCACAGCTATGTTCAATACAAAATCCCTATGTAATTTACCATAGTAGGAGAAACGCATGCATTTCATGGGCCGTCCCACACCATTGTAAGTCAATGGGGAAACTTTGGGCAGCTCCTGCACCCCAGGGGTGCAACTTTTACCCCATTGTGAGGTATGCTCTTACAGAGCCTGTCAGCCTCTTCAAATGTGGCAAATCACACGTTTCTGTGAAATCCTCGTTCGGAGCTATGAGTCGTCAAAGTTTGTCGCAATGTTAAGTCTATGGGATTTTTTGGAAGTTTATTCGCCCCTGGGGCGAACATCGTACCCCCGATCTCTTATTAAAAGTCATAGGACACTTCTCTTCAATAGGCTGCACGATTTGATGCCTCATTAATGGGTCTGTGACAAAAGCTGCAGGCGGAGGAGTGCGCCAAAAATTTTTCCCGGAATAGTAAATGCTGTACTAGAAAATTTTCAATGGGAAAAATTTGGGCAGCTCCTGCCCCCAAGGGGTGCAACTTTTACCCCATTGTGAGGTATTTTCTTACAGAGCCTGTCAGCCTCTTCAAATGTGGTAAATCACAGGTTTCTGAGAAATCCGAGCTCTGAGCTATGACTCGTCAAAGTTTTTCGCAATGTTAAGTCTATGGGATTTTTTTGGGCCGTTTTTCGCCCCTGGGGCGACCATCGTACCCCCGATCCCTTATAAAAGTCATAGCACACCATTCCCGAACAGGCCGCACGTTTTGACACCTCATTCATGGGTCTGTGACAAAAACTGCGGGAGGAGTAGCGCGTCAAAAAGTGGCCAGAAGAATAATAATAAGAAGAATAATAATAAACCACCAATGGGGGTCAATGGGGAAAATTTGGGCCCCTCCTGCCCCCCAGGGGTGCAACTTTTACCCCATTGTGAGGTATTTTCTTACAGAGCTTGTCAGCCTCTTCAAATGTCGCAAATCACACGTTTCTGTGAAATCCTCGTTCGGAGCTATGAGTCGTCAAAGTTTGTCGCAATGTTAAGTCTATGGGATTTTTTGGAAGTTTGTTCGCCCCTGGGGCGAACATCGTACCCCCGATCGCTTTTAAAAGTCATAGCACACCTCTCCTCAATAGGCCGCACGTTTTCATGCCTCATTCGTGGGTCTGTGACAAAAGCTGCGGGAGGAGTAGCGCGTCAAACTTTTTGAAAAAGCAATAGTAATAGTGTTGCCTTGCTTTCAGCAAGCACCACTAATAATAAGTATGCACAATAACACTAGTGTTGCTTTGCCTTTGGCAAGCACCACTAATAAGTATGTGAGATAACAATAGTGTTGCTTCGCCATAGGCAAGCACCACTAATAATAAGTATGTGAGATAACAATAGTGTTGCTTCGCCATAGGCAAGCACCACTAATAAGTATGTGAGATAACAATAGTGTTGCTTCGCCATAGGCAAGCACCACTAATAATAATATTAAGTTTAAGTACAACATCAGTAAGTTGGCTCTCACAAGCCAACTTAATTAAGTTTAAGTACAACATCAGTAAGTTGGCTCTCACAAGCCAACTTAAAAATGCACCTAAAATTAAAATATGTGGCTGACTAAACAAAAAAAGGAACAGTAGGTGTGGCGTCAGGTCTTTGTGAGATGTTTATTACAAATAAAAATGAAAATATGGAGCGGATAGAGTGTGAGGGTCATTGTTGCCCGTCAGCTGCTTCCGACTCTGGGGTCCACTTAACTGGATCCCTCACTGATCTTGGTGCACCTCGGACAAAGAATAGAGAATATATGAGAAAGAATATATGTTCATATAATCTAACGGCAGCTCTGATGAGGTGAGCCCTAGTGATCGCTGTCACTGCACTGTCACGAGCAAAGGTAGTCACTCCACGAATCATGCCAGTTGTTTTTTCCTATCTCAGATCTTTTTTCATAAGTTATGCTGCCATATTATTCCATTAATTGACTATAAATATATTTCTAGGCTTATGAAACCTGTAACCGATGCATTGCCGCAATGTTTTCATTGCCTGCTTTATTCTATCTGTCTCTCTGCACAGTAGTTTATAAAGATAGGTGACATTTTACAAGTTTATTTCCTTTATCGGCAAGAGATACTTATGTCAGAGAGGGAGTTTCTGGTAGTCAATAAAAAAGGAAATGGAATATTAACATTGTTGCTGTTTAATTACAATGGCGAATACATCATGGCAGAGAAAATTAATCACAGATGAAGGTTTTAATCATAGGTAAGAATTTGAATTCCTGATTTGTTAATCTGTGTAAAAATGAGTGGTGCAACACAACTCGATTATAAATAAAACCCAGATCAACAAATCATTGATTAGCTCTAAACTTTGCTTAATTTAAACCTTAATGGTGCAACCCACCAAAATGCCCGGTTTAAGTCTAGTCACTAGAGATGCACCGATTACAATTTTCTAGGCCGATTCCGATTTCCGATTTTTCAGAGTTTGACCTGCCGATACCGATTTTAGCCGATTCCGATTTCATTTTTTCTAACCACTTTAGAGCACACACAAATATTTATTTTCTCTCTTTTCTTTAGTAGAACATTTTCCATAGAACATTTTTTAACAGTAATCGCTATAAAATAGGACTATATAAATGACTCCTGGTGTGGGAAATTCACACACATCTAAAGTGCAGTGTTATGGAAGAACCATTTCCTTCTTTTCACATCCAATATCCAACAAAAATAATGTGTTCATTTCAAAAAGAAAATTCATTTTCTTTTCAGACATATACTCCAGTTCTTGTTAAAACACACCAGACATGCACTTTTGTGTGAAATCATATTTATTTTGTCCATCAAAAGTGTGCTTTCTCTTTAATTGAGCGTGATCAGTGCAGCAAAAATAGACTCTGCGCCGAAACCCGCGCTTCACCGCTTCTCCTGCTGAATGCACTCATTGATTAACATGCACGCCGGAAATAATACGCGCTGCTCACGTTTGCGGTGTGAAACGGCCGTAATTCACGAGGTTTCCTACATGTGCGTTCCGTGTGCACGTGTGATGCTGATGTTGCGCGATGTTAATCATGCGGCGCCCGAGTGCATTTGACCGGCATAAAATCGGCATATGTCAGACTGACCGGCCGGTCGCCGATCACGTGAAAATCGGCCAATTCTGGTCACCAGCCGATCAATCGGTGCATCTCTACTAGTCACAGACTAAAACTCATGTTTGAGCTGATTTAACTGGTAGTAACTTGTACTGACATACCTTATATATATATATATAAATCTGTGCAATTGTTTTTTTCCTCAAGATTCACACCAGTAATGTTTTTTTCTAAGGCATGGTTATAAAAGCTACTTAAATGTCCTAATTTATCTAAGGCCTAATTCTGGCTTAATCTAGGCCTTAATGTTTTAAGTAATTATTTGCTGTTGATTTCATGATAAATAATCAAATGTCCTCAATTTATTTTTAAGTCTGCATGCATTAATGTAATATAATAATTAGGGGTGTGACGGTTATTATATAACCGTGAGACCGACGGTTATAGTTGAACACCATCATTAGAACTCTATAACCGCCAAAACCGTGTTATTAAAATGTCTTGCAGATAAGGTTATATAGGCTACTAATATCAGTGTTGGGGAGTAACGGAATACATGTACCGCTGTTACGTATTCAGAATACAAATTATGAGTAGCCTAACTGTAGTCTCCACAGAACATAAAATATTCATTTTATTTTTAGTGTTCGCATTTATGAGGAAAAAACAATGTTTCGGACGTGACAGTTCTCCGTTACGGACGTGACCGCTCTGAAAAGCATTAAAACTTTTCACAGAGACATCAAACAGAAAGCACAAAACCTTTCTTTAAAGTGAATTTCGTTTTGTATTAATTGTATCTTAATTTTAATCAATGTTTCATCAACCAATTGCCTGGATTTAATAAATAAGAAGTAAATATAAGCAGACGATAGATAATCACGAAACGGAGGCGCCGGCGCGTGAACTGGAGCTCGTCTCATAAATGAACCGAAACTCAGCATATAAGGTAGCCTACTTGCCTCACAGTCACAGACATGTCTACTTTTAAACAGAACAATTCAAGAAATTTAAATTTAAATTTTACATAAACGTAGAGCAAGTAGCTAATCAGTGTCTGCTCGTTTTCGCAAAGCCCCGCCCCCTCCCCCGACGACGGTTATGTTACGAACTGTCACATTTGACTCACTTCATAACCGTCATCACCAATTCTGAAACCGGCACACCCCTAATAATAATGTAATATAAAAGAAACTGCATGTATTGTTAATATAAAGGAAGTATTAGCAAAATGCTATTGAAATTCATTTTAGATGTAGCATGTCACACCACAGCAAATGTCAACATAAAGTATTTTATGTCAAATACCCACATACTGGTCAAATAAGTACTAACATCTACTGTACAGGTCCTTCTCAAAAAAAATAGCATATTGTGATAAAGTTCATTATTTTCCATAATGTAATGATAAAAATTAAACTTTCATATATTTTAGATTCATTGCACACCAACTGAAATATTTCAGGTCTTTTGTTGTTTTAATACTGATGATTTTGGCATACAGCTCATGAAAACCCAAAATTCCTGTCTCAAAAAATTAGCATATCATGAAAAAGGTCCCTAAACGAGCTATTAACCTAATCATCTGAATCAACTAATTAACTCTAAACACCTGCAAAAGATTCCTGAGGCTTTTAAAAACTCCCAGCCCGTTTCATTACTCAAAACCGCAATCATGGGTAAGACTGCCGACCTGACTGCTGTCCAGAAGGCCATCATTGACACCCTCAAGCAAGAGGGTGAGACAGAAAGAAATTTCTGAACAAATAGGCTGTTCCCAGAGTGCTGTATCAAGGCACCTCAGTGGGAAGTCTGTGGAAAGGAAAAAGTGTGGCAAAAAACGCTGCACAACGAGAAGAGGTGACCGGACCCTGAGGAAGATTGTGGAGAAGGACCGATTCCAGACCTTGGGGGACCTGCGGAAGCAGTGGACTGAGTCTGGAGTAGAAACATACAGAGCCACCGTGCACAGGCGTGTGCAGGAATTGGGCTGCAGGTGCCGCATTCCCCAGGTCAAGCCACTTTTGAACCAGAAACAGCGGCAGAAGCGCCTGACCTGGGCTACAGAGAAGCAGCACTGGACTGTTGCTCAGTTTTGCATGTCATTCGGAAATCAAGGTGCCAGAGTCTGGAGGAAGACTGGGGAGAAGGAAACGCCAAAATGCCTGAAGTCCAGTGTTCAAGTACCCACAGTCAGTGATGGTCTGGGGTGCCATGTCAGCTGCTCTGGTGTTGGTGCACTGTGTTTTATCAAGGGCAGGGTCAATGCAGCTAGCTATCAGGAGATTTTGGAGCACTTCATGCTTCCATCTGCTGAAAAGCTTTATGGAGATGAAGATTTAATTTTTCAGCACGACCTGGCACCTGCTCACAGTGCCAAAACCACTGGTAAATGGTTTACTGACCATGGTATTACTGTGCTCAATTGGCCTGCCAACTCTCCTGACCTGAACCCCATAGAGAATCTGTGGGATATTGTGAAGAGAAAGTTGAGAGACGCAAGACCCAACACTCTGGATGAGCTTAAGGCCGCTATCGAAGCATCCTGGGCCTCCATAACACCTCAGCAGTGCCACAGGCTGATTGCCTCCATGCCACGCCGCATTGAAGCAGTCATTTCTGCAAAAGGATTCCCGACCAAGTATTGACTATTGAGTGCATAACTGAACATAATTATTTGAAGGTTGACTTTTTTTTTGTATTAAAAACACTTCTTTTATTGGTCGGATGAAATATGCTAATTTTTTTGAGACAGGAATTTTGGGTTTTCATGAGCTGTATGCCAAAATCATCAGTATTAAAACAATAAAAGACCTGAAATATTTCAGTTGGTGTGCAATGAATCTAAAATATATGAAAGTTTAATTTATATCATTACATTATGGAAAATAATGAACTTTATCACAATATGCTAATTTTTTTAGAAGGACCTGTATATGACCCTGTTTATCACTGTCTCCATGTGATGGTCCTCGTGTTTAGCCTGCAGTAAGATCGAGCTGAAAAGGAAACTGATCCAGGACCAGCAGGAGCAGATCCAGGCCTTGAAAAGCAGCGTAAACGAGATTCGTGGAGAAAAGCTCCTGATCTCCAGCAACATGCAGAAGCGTCAACAGTTGGAGGAGCAGTGTGTGGAGTTCTCCACTGAAATCCAGACGCTCCAACGAGACATTCGAGTGAGCAGCGCCTCTCCACTTTAATGTGCCTTTCATTCATACTGAGAAAAGTTCCCTTTCATAGGTTCACTTGACACTCCGTCATTAGCTGACATTATCGAAACAGGTGTGACGATTGTCTGAAACCTGTATAGAATCACACCAATTCATTGGCTGATTGTGCTTGCACCTTTCACTAAGGCATGTGTCACCAGTGCTTTAAAAGGATGTGATCATGGCATCACTCCTTAGATTTCTCTTCTTCAGAAATCTGAGCCATATACCCCCGGTTTCACAGACAAGGCTAAAGTCTTGTTCCAAACTAAAATGCATGTTTGAGCTGTTTTAACTCAAAGCAACTTGCTCTGATATATCTTTAAATATGTCAGTGCCATTGTTTTGTCTCAAGATGCACACCAGTAATGTTTTTTCTAAGGCATGTTTATAAAAGCTACCTGAGTGTCCTAAATTAACTAAGGCCTAATCCTGACTTAATCTAAGCCCTGTCTATGAAACCGGGCCGCAGTGTGTTTCTTCTGATTTGAATGGATTCATCGTGTTTGGTGGCCTTCAACAAGTAGATTATTATCCTCTGGGTGAACACAATGGCATTTCGTAAGTATATGTGGCTCTGTGTCCTTTTTTTATTACGAGCGAGGACTCGCATGATAAGTGCTCGGGCTGCATTTAAGGACTTGTCAGCACTGCAAGAATTTTAAAATCAAAGTGTTTTTTTCTGAGGAAAGAATGATTGGAAATTCCCCGCTAACTAGTTGTGCCATTGCTGAAGCGCTGCATGAACTAAAGCTTAGGGATCCGATTGTTGAGTAAGGGGAGAGTGGAGGCTGTGAATTTCTGTCATACTTTCTCTTTCTCTTTCTCTCTCTCTCTCACTCTCTCTTTCTCTCTCTCTCTAAATTGCATGCTGAAAGCTTTTCCGGTTGAGTTTGCACATGATGATTTGTGTCCTGATCTGGAGGCTCGTGGTGTGATCTATTTCGGTTTGGAGAATCATTATGATGCGCTAATGATCACAGCCGCTTCGGATTCTGAGTTTGTTGGCAGTCCAAGAAGTGCGTTCTTCTTTATCCTGCAGTGAGTTGTTGGATGTTGTCTCTCGCACTGTGGATGAGCTTGTAGGAGCCAACTCCGCCTCAGGCTCAAGATACATGAGCGATTCTTGGCCACCCAGAACATATCGGCCTCGCAGGCCTTTGCCTTTCCTCTAGGATCTCCATCAGGGTATATTAATCACAAACTCAGATGCTTCTGAGTTCACCACTATCTCTAACACTTGTCTCTGAGATGTAGGTGGTTGAAGGTACACGTGTTGCTCAGATTCTAACCAGAGATTGGTTTGTTACAATCTATCTGAAGGATGAGTATAGTATTCAAATTGTCCAGAGGCACAGGCATTTCCTCAGGTTGGATTTTACCAGTTTTGTTTTTTCTGAATTGGCCCTGACTCTCCTGTCATTCATAAAATGTATGGAAGGCGCTCTGGTTTCGTTGAGACTCCAGGGCATGTAGGTTTTAAACTACTTTGATCATTTAGATTTGGTTCTGATTTACAGGGGCTTGAGTTGAGTCTAAACCTTCAGAAAGGTGTGTGCCTTCAAGTGTTCTTATTGAATCGAGGAACAGAGATTGACTTTTGGTACCGATTCACTGCCTGTGGGTTGACTCTCTGGTTTTCTGCTTTATCAAGGCCTGAGGCAGCTAAGACATTTCCGCACTGTACCCTCATTGGATTTATCTTTTGGAAGGTTTAACGCGTTCTCCATTTGTACGGTGGCCGAGAAAGCTCAACGCGCTGCAACTGAAGAAAACGCATGCAAATAAAAGAAAACGCATGCAAATAAAAAAACGCATGCAAATAGAAAAAACACCCGCAAATTAAGAAAACGTCTTCATCAGTTTCACAACACACGTGAGCTCCAAATACTCACAACACAACCAAATACAGAAACGCGCTGCAAATAACACAGACCACAACGGAAATGTTCCCAGGGGAACCAAATAAGTGACGAACCCGGCTGGGACGTGCTGGTGCTTACAGCTTAGAATTATACTTTATGTGTTTATTTCTTTGTTTTGCAAAACATACAGAGATTACATTTTTATGACATACAACTTGTATACAAAATACAAAATGTATTAAGAAATGTATTAACAATATGTTCAATGTCATCAGAATACAAATGAGAAAAGAACAATGAGCAGAAAACTAAAATAAATAAATAACATAGAGAAGAAGAAATATATTTATCTTTCATCAGTTACACTGTACAAATTTTTTCATGTTATGTTTAAATTTTCATAAAGAAAAGTTTCATAAGAAATGTTAAGTAATGTAGGGTCCAAAGTTTTAAAGTTGAGACACAGATATATACACGCATATTTTAAAAGCTTTTTTTGTAAAGTAAAAATAAAAATAAAAATGTATTTGCAACCGTTATGTTAACAGCGTTATATTTCTGTGGTAAGAACAGCTCTTCAGCTGATGGACGCCATGCTGCGTTGTCATGGGAACATCCCAGGTGAAAATAATGAGGATATTACGTTGTCTTTTGTTGCTCCTTCATCAAGTGCGTTCCACGCGGCTACATAACAGCACACTAGTGTCCTGCTCCCTCCAAAGTCCCACTTTAAGGGCTCTGCCGTCTGCCCTTCGAGGGGAGTAGGGGCATAGGGAAGCTCACAAGCAATAAGCACGTCCCAGTTGGGTTCGTCACTTATTTGGTTCCCCTGGAAACATTTCCGTTGTGGTCTGTGTTATTTGCAGCGCGTTTCTGTATTTGGAGCACACGTGTTGTGTTTTCTATTTGCACGCGTTTTTTTCTATTTGCATGTGTTTTTTTTCTATTTGCACCGTACATTTGAGCCAATGGAATCAGCTTTAGAGAAGAGTCTGACACTTAAGACAGTGTTGTTATTGGCTCTGAGAAGAGAATGAGAGAATTACAGGCCTGGCCATGAACCCTTGTATGGATGGTCTGGTCTGGTACAGTCTTGTAATGACCTAGGTTAGAAAATATACCCAAGGTTGCATCAACTTAATTTCGTTCCCAGGTTATTATGTTGCCCTTTTCTTTTCCACCCTTTGAGTCTTGGGAGAATGTAAAAGGTTGCATAGGCTTTGCCCAGTTTGGAGTATTTTAAGTCAATTTTGCTGCTATGTGAAAAAATCCAACAGTTACAGAACGCAACGGTGCGTTTGTCGACCCCAGAGAGTTAAAGGTTTACGTTGACCATACAAACCAATGGGGTAAGTCTGAGCAGCTGATGTTGCATTGGGTGAGAAATGCTATTTGTAAAGCTTATGAGCTTATGGGCGTGTGGGTTATCTTAACCTCTGGACACTTTTATCAGCTTTTATAATCTTGATATTGACCTGTTCCCAGTTTGTTTGTTTGTTTGTTTTTTTGCTTGAGCGGGGTGTCAATCATTCATGTTTGTCAGTGTTTTATGTTTGTGCAGTCACGGTCACGGACTGATAAACCAGCAGTTACCTCGTAGTGTAGTGCTGTGGTTTACTGTTCCCATTGCTTCAGCTCCTGTCTCAGCGTTAAATTAACCCATGAAAGGGAATATCATATGTATTTATTCAGTAAGAATGCATCAAACTTTAAAAAAAAATTACAGTAATATACATATTAGTATAATAGTATAATGGCTGCTGAAAATTCAGCTTTGCCATCACAGGAGTAACTTCACTGCAGTATTTCACAACAGTTTTTTTTTTTTACTGTATTTTTGATCAAATAAATGCAGCTGTGGTGAGCATGAGATAATTCTTTCAAAAACATAAAATCTTACAGACCCCAGACTTTTGAATGATGATGTAATCATATTTTTACTGTTGTGTCATAATTTGTGTTTATTAGGATGCAAAGGAGCAGATGTCTCCTCTAGCTGCAACTCTGGAGAAGCTCCAGCTGGAGAAACAGGACATTGCAAAGCGCAGGATGCAGAAACAGGAAGAAGGGCAAGAAAAGGTGTCGGTTAATTTGTTTTTGCATTTGTGTTTTAGGTTTTATGTGACTTATAATTTATGTTTACTGTGAAATTATTCACCACAATGTATTACATGAAATGTTGTGGATTTTTACTTTAATGCAAGACAAAGTCATTGCTTATCATCAGAGTTGACTAAAGCTTTATACTTTCTTTTAGATAAATTCAATCAAGGAAAAAGTTAAAAACTTGACCCTCCTTGAAAGAGAGATCACCAAGTACATTGAAGAGGGCAAAGACAGCTACAAAGAGGTAGGACAAAAATCATGTCCAATCTCTTAGCTCTCGTTTCCTAATAAATGCAAGTATTTTTTCCCATTTATGTTCTTTTTTTACTTTTTCTTATTTAGCAAAAAGAAACTGAGCTACAAGAGGTGGACAAACAACTACACGAGGCTGAAAAACAGCGAGAGAAGACCAATAAAGACATGGGCAACATCCGGCAAGATATTGACACTCAGAAGGTCAAGCAAAGCTTCATGTGTTTTTGCTTTTGTTAGAACGGTGTCGTGTTAGCGGCCCCTAAGTTAATAACTAATGATCTTTGCAATGGAAGTGAATGGATCAAAAATAACTTTATTCTAGAGCTGCTGTAAAGCCAAAACAATCTCTGTTACTTTAATTTCCTATTATCACTGTAAAGCTGCTTTGAAACAGTC
This sequence comes from Rhinichthys klamathensis goyatoka, assembly GCF_029890125.1. Classification (NCBI taxonomy): domain Eukaryota; kingdom Metazoa; phylum Chordata; class Actinopteri; order Cypriniformes; family Leuciscidae; genus Rhinichthys; species Rhinichthys klamathensis. Next base: position 878,056 of record NW_026607023.1, read on the forward strand.
CATATTGTTAAAAGTGCTATATAAATGAAGCAGGGACGGACTGGGGCTAAAAAACAGCCCTGGACTTTCTCCCAAATAGGCCCATCATCCAGCCATTCGCCCCTAGCCACTAGGATGTCCTGATACTATGCCACAATACTGTAACCTATATCAGACAAGGTATTCACAGCAAGTAATATCTCAAAAACAATGATGACAATTGGGGTTTTGTTTATTAATGAAGCCTCAGTCTTCAAATAAAAACAAAAAAATGTACAATGCCATTATATCTGCATTGAAAATAAAATACAAATAATGAAATGTCACTGGCTACAGAAACCCTAATTACACAAACTTGTAATTATAAAACATTTAGTTACTATATACCAGGGGTCTCCAACCTTTTTGTGTGTGAGGGCTACCTCAAGGGATAAAATAATCTAGAAGGGCTATACTCAAAAATATTTATTATACATATAACATGGTGGTGTTTTTTTACCTTACCTTTACCTTTACCTTTACTTTTAACTTTAACTTTTTTATTTTTCACCATCATATGCGAAATAATAAAATATCTTGATATTCTGGTTCAACAATTGGTGAAAAATTTGTAAAATATATATATATATATATATATATATATATATATATATATATATATATATTATTCTCTAAAAACCTATTGTAGCATAAACATTTAGTATAAATATTTAATGCAAAATAAATAAATAAACTGCCATAAATTCTAAACAAAAACATTACTGCATTACATTTAATAGCCTACATTTATAGGCCTACATGACTATTAATATAACAGCATTTTTAATATGAATACAGGCACATTTCTGCCCAAAAAGTTTGTTTTACTAAGTTACAGTTAATTCATAAGTTGTGGAGTGAAATGTCTTCTAACTGGTTTGTTCTTGGAACAATGTTTCACCTGTTTTTTTGCGTCAAGATGTTGAGAATATCAGCGCTGTTTAATCTGGCTTTTAACTAGCTTAAATCACAGCCATCTGTGGGTTTATAATAGAGATAGAGAATTCTGCGCTGAATTGAAATGCTTCTCAGTGGATCGCGCAACTCTGTGTAATAATGTCCGCGTGATCGAGATCAGTCCGCACAGCTGCTTCGGCCGCGATCGCAGTTTTTTTGGGCCGAGCTGATAATGCTCATAGACAGTATAAGAAATGGACAGAGCCATCTCATTGGAACTCAGTTGAGACAGTTGAAGCCCATTTTTAGCGATTTCTGAGCACTTCCGTTCCTGACGCGCAGACTCAAACCGACTCAAACTAAGCTTGATGACGTGAGCAACCTGTCTGACAGACGTTAATCTTCTAGTAGCTGTGCGTGAAAATTGCCAACGTTAATCTTGCAGAGACGGGGAACTTGAGCAAAGAGTTCTTTGGCGTGAGTGAGCAGGAGTAAGTACTGCGTTGCTTTTATGGACTCATTATCTATGGGCTTCTCCCTTGACGGGACCTCCCCCCGATTGCCTGCGAGCTTCTCCTCCTGTCTGTACGGTAATTTCTGTACAGCGCGACAGAGAGGCGAGTGGTTATGACGCAATCGTTAGCCTATTTTTACTAAATCTGTTTCTACGGGGCCATAATGTAACATAGAAGGTAATGGAGCCCTTTATACATTGTCGTGTTTCTTTAGAAATAAATAATGGACAAATGGAGTCTTTAAACGCCTCAGATGTAAAGTTATTCGCTGTCAAAGTGACGCCAAAATGAATGGGAGTCAATGGAAATGCTAACGCAAGTGAAGTTCTGCTACAACATGGCGGCACCCGGCCGGCTTCAACTTCCGGTCGATGGATTACCCCCTTGATAATGCTCCGCGCTGGCATCCAACTTAAAGGTGCATTGCTGCCACCTACAGTACTGGAGTGTGAAACAGATTAGTGGGGGGAAAAAACAGGTTATGACTGCGTGTGTGGCGGGTGGTGGGCCGGCCCGCCGGCCGTCATGGAGTACCGGCCGTTCTGTGATACTCCAGATCACCCAGATGGCCAGTCCGCCCCTGAAATGAAGGTGACTTGACTTGACTTGACTTTGTCGTTGCATAGGCCTATATATACAGTTGAAATTAAATTATTCAACCCCCATTGCAAATCAGGTTTATTGGCAAAATGTACGGACTTTCAGCTGTTTGCAATGAACAAATCAAACTTTGAATGACTTCTGCAGTCTCAAAATTATTCAACACCTTAATGGCAAGCATCTTTATTACTTAGTAGAACATCCTTATGCTGTTATGACCTGCTGCAAACGAGTTGTTTAACCAGACACCAGCTTCTGGCAGCGTTTCTGAGGAATCTTAGCCCATTCCTCATGAGGAATATTACCCAGTAATATTCAGTAATTCTGAATATTAGAATATTTTTTTGTAATATTCTTGGGTTTGTGTACTGCAACCGTCTTCTTCAAATCACACCAGATATTGTCTATGGGTTCAAGTCAGGTGACTGTGAAGCCACTGTTGAATCTTCCAGGACTTCTTCTGCAACCAAGCCTTGGTGGAATTTGAGGTATGCTTGGGATCATTTTCCTGTTGGAAGGTCCAATGACGCCCAAGCTTCATCTTCCTCACTAGGATTTCCTGATACTTTAATAAATCCATCTTTCCTCCCACACGTTCCTTTCAGCATATGCTTCATTCTTCTTCCTCCAGACATACCTCTGATCCATAGTGCCGAAAAGTTCCAGTTTTGTTTCATCGCTCCACAGTTGTGCTTTTGGTGCTTCTTGTGCTTTTGGGTTAGTAGTGGTGTACCACATGAGTTTAGTACGGGCCCTACTGTGCAAGCTGAAACCTCAGTGCCAGTTGCCACCAAGTCTTGCTACAGATCTTTTGCAGCACTTTTTTCACTTAAGGGTTTTTCTTAAACTTGCCTTCTCAGAAATCTGGTTGCAGTCGTTGATTGCTTCCTTTTTCTGCCCTGTCTAGGTAGTGTAATCACTGTTACTTTAACTTTGAACTTGCAAACTATGCTTCCAACGGTGTCTCTAGGAACATTTAGTGCCTTTGCTATTTTTTTGTATCCTGTTCCTTGTTTTTGAAGGCGATGATATTTTCTCTAACTTTTTGTACCATTCTTTTGACTTAGCACATATTTCTAACATGCAATCAAACGTGACACTCAACAAACCTAGCCAGTTCAGATATTTCATGTGTTCTAGCTCAAGCACACCTCGTGCAACTAATGAAGCCCTTGATTAATTGCATCAGGTGTGCTTGGGACAACACCTTTTTTGCAGATTTGTGTTGTTGTGAGGGATTCTATTCAGGGGGTTGAATAAATTTGAGACTGCAGAAGTCATTAAAAGTTGCATTTATGTAATCACAGATGGACTTGATGATGGTGAGATCAGATCTCCGTGTGGAGCACCGGCTGTTGTCAGACTCCTTGTGCATATAAAAATCTCACTGGATTATTAATGGCAAAAGGAATGTTTAGAAATGTAAATGGATATTTCCTACTGACACACTACAGCAAAAGATATAAATAACTGGCTTAAATTAATTTTTGGGGGGTGAAAATACTAAAGTGCCTAAGACTTTTGCACAGTACTGTATATATTAGTGCGTTCAATCGATAAAAACCCCCAAATAAATCGCACATTTTTCTGAAATTAATTGGTATTAATCGTACCTACAGTACCTGACATTACCATACAGTATAGCTATTAATTGTAACATTTATAAAGCTTTAAAAAATATAACATCTTTTTATTTAACTGACCTTAAAACAATCTTTACATAAACCCATTAAAATAAATGTCACATTTACATGTGTCCTTCAATATACAGGATAAGGGCTCGATTTTTTTTCTATTGGCCCAGTCAGACCGTCAGTCAAAAATGCACAAAAAAGTTTTTGTTTCCATTGCTTTTGACCCATATAACCTTGTAAACAGTGCTTTAAGATTTTCAAGTAGGTCTAACAGAAATGTATTAAAGTTATCAAACACTTCAGTTTTCACTGCATAAAGTATCAATTAAATATAGATTCATCCTTATTAAAGCTACACATGTTGTTCAGTCAAGAGCAGTGAGTGATTTTCTCTTTTTCTTTTGTTCTTTGATTATCCTTAATGACAGACTGCAGCAGGTTTATTAGGCTGCTCTCACTTTAAGACCTGCCACACATGGAGCGGATCTGATGCACATTTTCTCACTCTTATCATATGTAGGTCACATATGTATGTTACATATGTATCACATCTCAACTCTTTACCTTCATTTGGATGTTTTTCAATGCATTTTGTTGAGTGGTGATTTTAAAATTGCAACATTATCGCTGATTAACGTACTCGGTTACTAACGTAACCTCGGTTCTCTCTAGAGAGGGAACGAGTACTGCGTAATATCTTACGCTACGGGGAAAACCTCTTTTCCACGAGATATTGAAGCCAAAAAATTATCCTTAATTTTGTATTAATGTAAAACGCTGTGCAGCAGCATGCAGACATAGGCAAGGCGGCTTGCGCACCTATTGGCTGCCCTGCGGCAACAGCAGCAGCCTATCAAGAGAGGCGCTACGTGACACCACATCCAATGGGGGAAATTCGCGCCCATTTCGTCACGTCCCGCCAGAAAGGGCGTGGTCTCGCCCTATAAATATAGCTTGATTAGGCTGGTACACTGGTTTTCATCGCCGAAGCGAACCAGAGCTGTGTATGCACGGCAAGATACGCAGTACTCGTTCCCTCTCTAGAGAGAACCGAGGTTACGTTAGTAACCGAGTACGTTCTCTTATGAGGTACTTTCGTACTGCGTAATATCTTACGCTATGGGGAACACTATGCAAAACGCCGTGCGTACTGGGATCCAACACCAAAGTCCCAAGGGCAGTAGCTCATATAGTGCATAATCACCATAGACTCACAGAGAGTCGGAGAAGAGAGGCTGCAAGCATCATTCCCCATGAAATAGCATCCCACAGGAGCTAGTTATGTTACAGTGTTCCGTGCAGACAGGGTGAACATATTCAGCCTGAACTGGGCAATAGAAAGGGTTATTCAACACCCCTCTATCGCTCGGTGAGCGATGCACAGGCAAAACTCAGTATCTGGGCCGACACAGCGGGGCAGATTGGAATGAATTCTATATCGACAGGAGCTTGGCTTGTAAAGCGGGAACCTCCAGGTTATAAAACCTTATAAATGTAGACGGCGAGGCCCAGCCCGCGGCCGTACAGATATCTTGCAAGGTAATCCCACTATACCATGCCCACGATGAGGCCACGCCTCTTGTGGAGTGCGCTCTGACACCTAAAGGACACTGCAGGCCCTTAGAAGTGTAAGCCAGTGCTATGGCGTCGACTATCCATCTGGATAAGCTCTGTTTTGATGCAGCCAGACCCTTGGAGCGTCCGCCAAACAAAACGAAGAGCTGCTCGGTCTGTCTGAAGACAGACGAGCGGGACACATAAGCTCTCAGTGCCCTGACAGGGCAAAGGAGACTCGCATCCACCTCCTCAGCATGAACCGGGAGGGCGCACAGGGAAATGACCTGGGCCCTGAACGGTGTGTTGAGGGATTTGGGTACGTACCCGTGCCTTGGTTTGAGTATGACTTTTGAGTCATTAGGCCCAAACTCCATACATGACGTGGTTACTGAAAGCGCTTGTAAGTCCCCTTTGCGCTTCACTGAAGCGAGAGCCAAAAGAAACACCGTTTTGAAAGACAGATGCTTCATGTCTGACAAATGGATTGGCTCGAACGGGGCACCTTTCATGGCTTCCAGAACCGTAGAAAGGTCCCACTCCGGGACTGAAGGAGGTCTAGGAGGGTTCAGCCTTCGAGCTCTCTTGAGGAATCGCACGACCAGGTCGTTTTTCCCCAGTGACTGGCCAGACACAGGTTTTGCAAACGCTGTTATGGCCACCACGTACACTTTGAGCGTGGATGGGGTCCTGCCCTTATCCAGCAGCTCTTGAAGGAAGAAAAGTACTTCGGTGACCCCGCAGTCTATGGGTGAAAAGCCCTGAGCTTGAGACCAGGTAGAGAACACAGACCATTTCGCGGAGTAAAGCCGTCTGCCCTTGGCCTGAGAGAGGAGGTCTTTCCTCAACGGTATTGGCCACGGGGCAGTGCTGGTCAGCCGCATCAGGACTGGGAACCAAGCCTGGTTCGGCCAGAGCGGAGCCACAAGCAGCACTGGGCATCTGCTTTCCCTGATTCTTGGTTTGAGTATGACTTTTGAGTCATTAGGCCCAAACTCCATACATGACGCGGTTACTGAAAGCGCTTGTAAGTCCCCTTTGCGCTTCACTGAAGCGAGAGACAAAAGAAACACCGTTTTGAAAGACAGATGCTTCATGTCTGACAAATGGATTGGCTCGAACGGGGCACCTTTCATGGCTTCCAGAACCGTAGAAAGGTCCCACTCCGGGACTGAAGGAGGTCTAGGAGGGTTCAGCCTCCGAGCTCCCTTGAGGAATCGCACGACCAGGTCGTTTTTCCCCAGTGACTGGCCAGACACAGGTTTTGCAAACGCTGTTATGGCCACCACGTACACTTTGAGCGTGGATGGGGTCCTGCCCTTATCCAGCAGCTCTTGAAGGAAGAAAAGTACTTCCGTGACCCCGCAGTCTACGGGTGAAAAGCCCTGAGCTTGACACCAGGTAGAGAGCACAGACCATTTCGCGGAGTAAAGCCGTCTGCCCTTGGCCTGAGAGAGGAGGTCTTTCCTCAACGGTATTGGCCACGGGGCAGTGCTGGTCAGCCGCATCAGGACTGGGAACCAAGCCTGGTTCGGCCAGAGCGGAGCCACAAGCAGCACTGGGCATCTGCTTTCCCTGATTCGTTCCAGCACTTGAGGCAGGAGCGAGACGGGAGGAAAAGCATAGAGGGGACAGCGGGGACAGACGTGGGCCAGCGCGTCCTCGCTCTTGGAGAAATATTTCGGGCAGTGAGCGTTCTCGTGGGACGCGAACAGGTCCACCTGCGCTTTGCCGAATGTCTCCCACAGCAGTTGGATCGTCTGCGGGTGCAGCGACCATTCCCCTGCTGGGACATTGTTTCTGGACAGTCTGTTTGGTCCCAGATTCAGGTGACCAGGCACATGCGCCGCTCTCAGTGAAAGCAGGTTGTGCTGAGCCCAGACCAGGAGGCGTTCCGTTAGCCTGCAAAGGTTTCGGGACTTGATGCCGCCCTGGTGATTTATGTATGCCACCACTGACATGTTGTCTGAACGGACCAAGACGTGGTGACCCTTTATCTGGGGACAGAAGCGCCGTAGCGCATTGTCGACTGCCATCATTTCCAGACAGTTTATATGTAGGAGTTTTTCCCGTTCTGACCACTGGCCAAAGAACGGTCTGCCCTCGAGCAGCGCTCCCCATCCCGAGGTGGAGGCGTCCGTGGACACCACCTTCACACTCGAGGGAGTCCCCAGACTCACACCTGACTGATACCAGTCGGTTACTTTCCATGGTTCCAGAGCTGAAACGCATTCCAGATCGACCCGGAGGCGAAACCGGCCAGTGGTCCATGCCCGGGGAGGAACTCACGCTTTTAGCCACAGCTGCAGTGGGCGCATGCGAAGCAGACCCAGCTGGAGCACTGAAGCTGCTGAGGCCATGAGGCCCAGCATTTTCTGAAGCGTTAGAGCCGCGGCGGAAGGATTTCACGGCGCGCTGAATGTCCAACTCGCGCTCTGGCGACAGGCGCGCTGTCATGGATAGCAAGTCCAGCACTGTTCCCAGAAAAGAGATTTTCTGGCTGGGAGACAGCAAACTTTTCGCCCAATTGACTGAGCCCCAAATTCTCGAGATGCCCGAGTAATGTGGTCCTGTGTTCTATGAGCTCTGATCGTGATCGAGCTAGAATCAGCCAATCGTCCAAGTAGTTCAAAATTCGCATGCCCTGGAGTCTCAGGGGTGCGAGAGCCGCGTCCATGCACTTCGTAAATGTACGGGGTGCCAAGGACAGGCCGAACGGCAGGACTTTGTATTGGTATGCCTGGCCCTAGAAGGCGAATCTCAAGAATCGCCTGTGACGCGACGCTATTTGTATTTGAAAATATGCGTCTTTCAGATCTATTGACATAAACCAGTCGTCCTGGCGAACTTGCGCAAGGATTTTCCTGGTTGTAATCATTCTGAACTGGCGCTTCGCGAGCGCTCTGTTCAGCTGTCGCAGATCTAGAATGGGTCTGAGACCCCCGTCTTTTTTCGGTACCAGAAAATACCTGCTGTAAAGACCCCCTTTGCTCTGAGCCTGAGATAAAGGTTCTATAGCCCCTTTGCTCAGTAGTTTCGCTATCTCGGCTCGAAGTAGATGAGATACTTCGTCTTTTACCGTCGTTTCGACTCGCGCCGCGCAACAGCGGGGGCGACGAGCGAACTGTAGCGAATAGCCTCTTATTATAGTCTTCAGCACCCATTCTGATACCCCGGGAAACTTTGCCCACGCATCTGCATGAATAGCTAGAGGTAGAATGAAATCTGGGCTCTGGCCGCGACATAAACGGCGGCCGGAGAGCTCCGGTGTGCTGGGAAATAAACACTGTGTTTACAGTGTGCGAGGCGGGGGGTGCGCTGATCACAGCAGGCAGCCCGGCCACGCTCAGCTTCTCTCTCTGACATGTTGTGGAGAGAATGCGAGCGGGACAAGCCCCGTAGGGTTCGGCATGCCTGTGAGGGAATCTGGGCGCGGGGTAGCGGGCACACTTACTGCACTTATAACACTGTCGGCTCGCGCCGACTGAGAATGTGTTGGTTTCGTTTTTACAGAAACCGTGGGACATGCTTTGCGTAGTGTTTGTGGGCACTGTGTTGTGGGCACGTACACTACATTTATGCACAATCGACATGAGTCGATTTTATTTGTGCTAGCCCTGCATTGTGGCGGGCTGTGTCTGTGTGTGGGAATGGGCACTGAGACGTGGGCATTCTTACAACACTCATAACACCATCGGATATGGCCGGGACACCAGAAAATACACTCTTTATTGGATTTATCTGGGTAGCCGTAAAAACGGCTTTTGTGTGCAGGCAAGCAGGTTGTGGAACATGCTTGTTTACTGCGAAGTACGCTGGAACAGTCGCATTGTCTGGAACTGAGCGAGCGAGAAGTTTCGGTGAAAATCTGGCCGCGACGGGATTTGAACACCGACACTTTCCTAGAGTGGCTAGGAAGGCTTTGAGACCTCGGGCTTGATTTCGATTCTCGGCCGGGGCCCGCGCTTAGGGGGGCGGCGTCCAGCAGAGCGAGAGCGCGGTCTTTGGTCTCGGGCCTGGCGGCGCTGAGAAGCGGCGGCGGCTGGTGGTGCAGGCTGCGGCTGAGAGCCCCGGGCAGACGGCTATTTAGAGCGGCCTGCTGCGGAACTAGAGTGCTTCGGCAGGAAGTGCTTCATAGCCTGTGAAGTTTTCTGCACCTCGGCGAGTTTTCTGCACATCTGTCCGTGAAGTCTTTGACGGCAGATCCGAAAAGGCCCTCTATGGAAATGGGCGCGTCGAGGAACACAGAGCGCTCAGCATCCGTCATCTCAGACAGCGTTAGCCACAAATGTCTCTCAGCCACGGTGAGAGAGGCCATGTTGCGCCCAACGGCTTGTGCGGCGGCTTTTGCAGCGCGTAGAGCGAGGTCCATAGCGCTTCTTAGGTCCGCCACGCAGATAGCTCCCGGTCCTTCCTCGTCCATTTTACGGAGAAGGTCGGCTTGGAATATCTGCAGTATCGCCATAGAATGTAGCGCTGACACAGCTTGCCCAGCGGCGGTGTAAGCGCGGCCGTGCATGGCTGACGTCACTCGGCAGGCTTTAGAGGGTAGCGCCGTCAAAGCACGCCGTCCAACGGAGGGCGGACAAAGATGGGACGCTACCGCTGCTTCCACTGGAGGAAGAGAGAGGTATCCTTTATCTTTCACACCGTCCACAGAGGAGAATGCTGCAGAGACAGAGGTATGCATTCTGGCCGAGAAGGGGGCGTTCCACGACTTCGTGACTTCTTCGTGAAGCTCAGGAAGAAAAGGCGCGGGTCTTGACTGAGATGGGGCGGAGTCCTTCTGAAGGAAGCAACCATCAAGCTGGTAATGCGCAGGCTGAGCGGGCGCCTCCCAGTCGAGGCCGAGGTTGTCGACGGCTTGAGAGAGCAGACGCATCAGCTCAGCTTCAATGCCGGCTCGTTTCCCAGGCGGCTGGCGGGTAGCGGGGGGGAGGTCTACAGAGCTCGCCCAGTCCTCGCTGTCTGATGACACTCAATGGCAGAAGCGGTGGCAGACGGCGGCCGCTGTCCATCTGTGAGTGATTCGAGCGATGCCGGCGAAGCTGGCGGGCGAACCGGCGAGCTTTGGCGGGCAGGATAATTAAGGATAATTTTTTGGCTTCAATATCTCGTGGAAAAGAGGTTTTCCCCGTAGCGTAAGATATTACGCAGTACAAGAGTACTCTCGTAAGAGAACCACCTGCGCACACTTGTCTGAAAGCATGTGTTGTCGCAATGTGCTTACTTGTCTGTTTTTCCTAAAAAAGAAAGCATGTTTTTCTTTTTTCCATTTTTAATGAGGATATATGATTGTGTGATTTTTAACAGGTTCAAGAACGCTGGCTACAAGATAACTTGACCTTACGGAAGCGTGTGGAGGAGCTGAAAGATGTGTCTAGAAAACGTGAGGCTTTGCTTAAGGAGATGGGAAACATGCAAGTCGTGCAGTTGCGCAAGTATGAGATCACTTATACCTCTTATATACAGCTACCAAGTGCCAGTTAGGAAGTCCTGACAATGTTCGACACTTTCTATATGCTGAGTATGTTCTTTGGTTACCATAACTCTAAATGAATCTCTCTCACTAACTCTTAGATTTTGCTCCTAACCACTTTAATGTCAACTAGTTTGTTTTAATGTTTACAAAGGGTGAGAGTTCAAATGAGTGTGTATCTTAAAGAGTGTATCTTCTGTTGTCAAGTGAGCGGCGAGAAGTGGAGCGAAAGTTGGATGACCTGAAAAAGAACCGCAGTGTGGCTGTCGGTCGACAGAAAGGCTACGAGGACGAGATCCTTCGTTTTCGTAAAGAGCTCAATGAAGATCATTATAGCCGGGCTGAGGATCTCTACAGAGACAGAATGATTGTCATGAGAACAACAGAGTTGGCCAATAAGGACCTGGACATCTACTATAAAGCCCTAGACCAGTAAGTAGGTTTTGTTATCAGGGGTTTTCTAAAGGGTAATTTCAGGTAGCGGTTTGTCAGTGTGTAGGTGTGGTTTTGATGTGGTTCGGCATACAGCAATAAGCAACAATCAGCAACAGGCCACGTGTGAGATTACCTAGACTGAAGGAAGTCTGACTCAACTTTTAGCACTAATGGCGCAGTTGAATCATCACTAAATGGTGGGCTTAATATCACAGGGACTCCCCAAAAAGATGTTTAAACGCTTACTATGTTATAACCATAGCAATGGTTATCTTGCCATGTTTAGGTGTTGATAGTATAAGTAAAGTTATTTAGTAATATATACAAAATATATGTATATACAATATACACATTTTTGTATATTTATTCAGAAACTACTAAGAAAGCAATTTTTCATACAAGAGCAAAAAATAATCACTGCAATACCCAGTAAAGTTAGAGTAAGCTACAACATGGGTAAAAATGCAGAGAAATAATAAAAAAGAAAGCATCATTTTATTTGCAGGAAATGCCTTAGATTGTTATTGTACTTTAAAGGGCTCATAACATGAGAAATCAAACTTTTGACACATAAGAGTTCTTTTTACCATTACAATACCCTAGAAGTTGTTAAAACATCCTCCTAATTAAAACAAAAGCATTTAACCGAGCTACAAAAGCAGTTTGTTAGGATATTACAGGGGTCTGTGATGTCACATGGGCAAATACACTTGCATATGATATTTTTCCACACAATTGTGGGACTAGTACTACCACTAAACTCAGGTCCTTGTGGAACTATACTGGTTCAGATAATATTTGAATGTTGATTCTCTCCTGCATGAACACACTGGATAAGTGGTTCGAGACACAAACACTGACAACTCTTACTAGATATTTGTACAATTTACATTCATTGGCCTCGTCCAAATTTGAGCTCATTTTCATTGGTCTCTGTTCTGCACAAATTTACAATTTCAGCAATAATTAAGCATTATTATTATTATTAAAAATGGTGGCCAAAATGATGTTGCTGGTGTCTGTTGAGGAATATACAGAGGAAGTCACAAATCATTATCTTTGGTTTAGATCGTATCGTCCTGTGTCTTCAAAGAAGTTACATCAGCAGGCCTGTGGTTGTCTGAATTGTTCTGCCGTCATCTGCCTATCTACAGTGCAGAGGCGTTATCCAGACTTTGTAACCGTTAATCTTCAATTTATTATTCTTATTCTTTAAGATATTAAGTTTAAATTGTCAATGACTTTTCTTTACTTTATAATAGATCACAGTTGACAGTAAAGTCATTTCACTCCAAAAATGGAATAATCAGTACTTGAGACACAGTAGCTATAGTGGTACTCATTACTGCTCAATTGTGATAAATCAATAAATCAACAGCATTTATTGCATAATCTCTGTTTTAGACTGTATTCAGTTTCCACCAGAAATAGCAGTTTTTAGGCCTAATGGACCACTTGCACTGAACTTCGTGACGCACTTCCGTTTGGAAACAATACATATCACTTATTTCCGGTTATGTTTACTTTCAATGTACTGTGGTCAATAAGTTGAACAAACGACAACTAAAAAAAGTGTCTATAATAATATTTTATATTTTGGACTTTTTTATTGACAGAAGAAGGGATGATCTGATGTTTACTGTGTGCAGAATTTTCAAAACTCATCGGAACATTAAGTTTAATCCAATCCAAGCCAATCTGAGAAAGCTGCGGCTGTTAAAAATACGCCATTATTTCACCACAGGGTGTCAGTGTTCGTCTAAACTAGTGACCGCGACGCTGAAATTTGTGAGAACAGATGAATAACATCAGTACGAACCACGAACATTTATTTATTTGGATTAAATATTGTAATCATTAAGTGTCATTTTTCAATGTCAATCGTTTTACTATTTACATGTTCATGCCCAAATTGCTTAATTAATATTCAAAGAAGTTGACTGTCATTCTCCTCTACACTGCGTGCGGTTCTGATTTTTCTGATCGTAGGCACCTCGCGAGTATTCATTCATTCAACTATTTTAAAAAGACAGGAATAAAGCACCAATGCACACAAGAAATACTTTTTATTAGTCAAATTCATTAAAAAATGTGAACTCATCAGGTATAGAATATAAGTAGGCTAAGAGAAAAATACTGTTAATGAGAAGACAGGACTGCTGCAGGTTAGTGAATAAATATATATTTATTGTTCAGAATGTAACAGTTGGAAAGAAAATATATTTATAGGAACATTTCAGCAGGCTCAAGATAATTAATACAGAGATCATTATTCATTGTTTTAATCAATTGGCATCCATAAAACGTTGTGATAATCTGCATTCTCATGTATGGAAGTGCGATGAACACTCTAACCGGAAACTCCCGATATGTAATAAGTAGAACGCGGAAGTAGTTGTGCAAGTAGTGCATTGTGCAACTCTCTTAAAACCACGACAGATTGTTTCAGGGTTTGTCATATTCCTTCTAGCAAACACCGACCGGATATGGCTTATCATTAAATAAAAAAATAAAAATCTTCAGTAAATATTGCATAAAATAAGAGATTTGTTTACCCCCATTTTGTTTGTCGACTACTTTTAATATTATATATGCACAACCAAACAAGATAAATGTGTAACACTTTACAATAAGGTTTAATTTGTTAACATTAGTTAATCTATTACCTAACATGAACAATACATTCGTTACTATATTTGTAAATATAAAATACAGCTGTGCATTGTTTGTGTTACCTCACAGTGCATTAACTAATGTTAACAAATACAATTTTTTATTTTAATAATGTTGGTAAATGTTGAAATTAACATTAACACTAGTCAGCACTAGTCTGTATGGAAGATTAAGCAGACACTTAATATGTATTGATCTGCAAGTAAGAAAACTTTTATTGTATTACCAAAGCTTGTAATACATTGATACAACTGATAATTGCTGATTAATCAATAACAAAATATACCATGTAGTAGTAATGTGTCATGATACTGGAATTTGGTACAATACCTTAAAACATATTCAATACCATTTTTGATACCACAGGGAAAACCATCTACCATATACCACCACACAGATCATTTGTTCTCATCATTTTTGGATAATTGGGGTATTTTGTGTAATAGCTTACACACGCTTTATTTGAATCGTTGAACTGCATTTATTTTAAAAAAGACAAGTAAACAGTCAGTAATAAAATAAGAATAAATAAACAAATTGCAAATGATAGGACAAATAAATACAATAGAATAAATAGACAAATGAAATAAACATGGATTTAAGTTTTTCAGGTGGATCTAACAGTAGTATTCCGGAATGAAATACTAAAAAGTATCTAAAAGTAATTTAGGCAAGGGGGGGCGTGGTTTTGCGAAGTCTGTAGCGGGAGAGAAAGGAGGGAGCCGCGCGGTGAGTAAGTAGGTCAAGTGCAGATGATGAACACCTGTGTCTGATTGCAGTAATTGGCGTGGAGAGACCGCATATAAGCTGGCGGGAGAGAGAGAATCAGCTCACAATTCACTTAGATGAACACTTTCCGCTGTACCAGCTCTCAGTTCACGACGCACAAACACTCTTCCCGCTGTACCAGCTCTCAGTTCACGTGTTGTGTAGTCGCGAGTCTCTCCCGCTCTCTCGTTCCCGCCGGCTTATATGCGGTCTCTCCACGCCAGTTACTGCAATCAGACACAGGTGTTCATCATCTGCACTTGACCTACTTACTCACCGCGCAGCTCCCTCCTTTCTCTCCCGCTACAGACTTCGCAAAACCACGGCCCCTCGCCACAGTAATCATGTGTAAAATAACACTGGATAGTTTCCATTGTAAAAATTAAAAACAGATTGTTACATACAATCAAAGTTATAAAAGTTATTCAGTTAAGAGCAGTGAGTGGTTTTCTCTTTGTCTTCTGTTCTTTGATTAACATGACAGCAGCCCTATAAACCTTTTTTTAGGTTTGTTAGGCTGCTGACACTTTAAGAGCGTATGCACGGATCCAATATACTGGTACACAACATTGTTCTCTTACGAGAGGTTCTCTCGTATTGCGTAAGCTAGCTTACGCTACGGGGAAAGATTCATCTTTTCTGAAATATTGAAGCCAAAAAATTATCCTTAATTTTGTATCCATTGTCAACGCAGTGCAGCAGCTGCAGACCTTGAGCGGGCTAGCTAGCGAGCTCATTGGTCGCTCTGCAGCAACTGCTGCAGCCTATAGACGAACTGAATGAACTCGTGTCCAATGAGAGGCGCTCGCGCCTTCATCCCGTCATAGCCCGCCAAACTGGGCGTGGCTAGAGAGTATATTAGCGAGGTTCGCAGGCTGCATCCCTGATTTTCATCTCCGGCCGTCTTCGCCACCTTCAGCCATCCGGCAAGCTACGCCATCCGGTGACGTATCCTTTTTAGAGCTAGCTAGTTCCTCAGTGAACTTCACAAAAGAGCACGAGCGTCTTTGTAAAGATGCCTCGCACCACCTGCGGCTCATGCCGCGCCCCTCTCAGCGCCGGAGACCGCCACCTCATCTGCGCTCTCTGCCTGGGACTGGAACACGCAGAGCTCGCTCTCGCTGACGGCGGATACGACCTCTGCGAGGAGCTTCCGATGTCGACCCTGCGGGCTCGACTCGAAGTGTTCAAAGCCGAAGCCGTCGCGCTGCTCCCAAAGGCCGCCGGAACCGGTGCTGGAAGCGACTGTCTCGCCGGAGCCTCTCCCTCGAGTCTCGCTCGAGAAAGACGAGAAAGAATGGTCTCTGCACGCTCTAACAGTCCAGATGTTATGGCGCCTATTCGGCAGAGCAGAGATAGACCTCTTTGCGTCAGAGGAGAACTCTCACTGCCCAGTATTTTTCTCGAAAAGCGAGGACGCGCTGGCCCAGGACTGGCCCAACCGCCCGCTTTACGCCTTCCCTCCCGTCTCGCTATTGCCACAGGTAATGCAGAGGATCAGGGAAACGCGCTGCTCGGTGCTCCTCATAGCCCCGCGCTGGGAGAATCAGACATGGTTTCCGGAGCTTACGCAGCTGTCACTGACAGCCCCGTGGCCCATTCCAGTGAGAACAGATCTCCTCTCTCAAGCTCGCGGCACAATCTGGCATCCCCACCCAGAGCGCTGGGCGCTGCACGCGTGGGTGATCAACGACTACCCGACGCTTTGCCAGAGGGAGTTATGAACACTATCATACACGCTAGACTCCTTCCACGAGAACACTCTACTCCAAATGGTCTGTTTTTAAAATGGTGCACCGACAGAGATCTCGACCCACGGACATGTGGGGTTTCGCTAGCTAGCCCGCTCAAGGTCTGCAGCTGCTGCACTGCGTTGACAATGGATACAAAATTAAGGATAATTTTTTGGCTTCAATATTTCAGAAAAGATGAATCTTTCCCCATAGCGTAAGCTAGCTTACGCAATACTCGTTCCCTCATCTAGAGAGAACCGAGGTTACATTAGGTAACCGATTAGTTTTCAACCAGATTCTTTCGTACCAATGGTCTTTGGAAAACTCATGTTGGTCGACCACTGGTACGAAAAACCAAACCTAACTGCTGTAAGTCTCTATAACTACCAAGTACTGTCTCTTCAGTAGATTGATTGGAAACTTGCCAAGGCTGAGAATTGGGTTTATGCATGTGACGTCACTTATATTCTCTATAGCTGATCAAATGGAGACTTTACACAGACAGCTGTCCATAGTATTCTGCTTTCTTGGCCGTGGATTGGGTGTAGGCTGGTAAAGCAGTTTTCTTCTAATGAAATATTGAGCCACACATCAAACCAGCTGACCCGTTCTTCTCTTCTCACCATGATACCATCATTGCTGACTGTGCAGAAGAGTTAGAGGAAGTGTGGCAATCTGATATGACACAGCATGTTGAGATGCAAGATTTCACCTAATATCAATTCTAATAAATGGGTAAGAAAAAACCTAATGGTCAAAATGACAGTATTTTCTCAGATTTTGTGAAATCCAGAGCGGTTTATTCAAAAATCTGGTGAGGAATATAATAATAAATGCATCTCTAGATTCAGTTATTCATTCATTCAAACAGTGAAGCAATGATTGAAGAAGTTTTGTTTTGTGGCAAGCCTTTTTAGCTGCTGGTATTGGTGAGCTACTTCACTGTTAAATGCCACTTAATGCTTTGGAATAAAGGAGAATGTTGTAGAAGGGCTTTGCTCCTCACAAAAATTAACAGTTGTTATAGTTGTGTGTGTGTACATTACATTACATTACTGCCCAGCCAGAAAAAAGTTGGTGTTTGGATTTAAATAGGAAAATAAAGAGCCTTTGACTTGATCATTAATCATTATTGCAGTGATCATTATGTTTCTAACATATATCTAGTTATATGTTTAGGAACCGTTCTTCTAACCCTAATTTGATGGAGTGTGTAGCTTTTCATTTCGAATTCACGATCTGTGTATAGGGAGCGGCAGCACATTTTACAAGATATTTGTCAATGACACTCAGGATCTCCGCCATCGTCCTGTCAATCATCTCTCCTTACTCTCGTCATGTGATCAGTGAAATCTGCAGCTTGTGCTGTATGGAGCAGAGAAAACGCTTTCAGTTTATAATTGTAGCATCTGTTGTCCAACTGAAATAAATGTTTTTTATTTAAATAAAAAAGCAAAACGACAGTGGGGGAGGTGCCTTGGTGGCCAAGTAATGTAATCGGTGTACGGCCGAACACTGTGTAACACTGAATAACACAGAATACTGCAGCAAGCCTAGCATGCACAATAACCAATATCGTCAGATACCAATTTGTTTTTTTTAAATCTCTAATATTATTTAATAATATTGGTAATTGATTCAAAACGGATAAATCATGCATCCCTAGTATATATGAATATTCATTAAGCTATTTATTTTTATTACAGAACAATAATGAAGTTTCACAGCATGAAGATGGAGGAGATTAATAAAATCATCAGAGATTTATGGCGGAGCACATACAGGGGACAAGGTCTGCCTTTACACACAAATGTTTGTCTGCACTTATAGCTTTGTTTTCATGAATCTTGATAAGCTGTCAAATCTTTGTTTGATTGTTTTGAGACGTATTATATACAGTCAAACGAAAATGTATTCAGACACCTTCAACATTTCTCACATTATCACACATTTATATAGTAAAATGGTAATAAAATATGACTACAACTCAAGTTGATTTTTTACTGGTGCTGGCCATCCTTCTGTTAGACTCTCACAAATGAATTAGGTTGAATTTTAAGTAAATAATACCAATTTAGGTCAACTAATTAAGCAATGCTTCATTTTGTTCAGTCTGTGGTGTAAAAAGGCCTCATTAGCAATAAAAAAAAAAAACACTTAAGCAAAATATGGTCATATCAAAGTGTCTGAATAATTTTTGGTCCCAAATTTTTATAAATTGTATTGGTAGTCCACTGTATGAAGAGTTTTGGGGTATAATATGTTACAGTTTGCTTTATTTTGCTCTCCTCACTTACATAAATGAACTACATAAATGAACTAAAGTGTCCTGCACCCACTAGTAAAAAAAATTATATCTGGTGTCTGAATAATTTTTGTTTTGACTGTGTAGTGACCTGTTACCATAAGTGTGTCTCCTGATCTCCCACAGACATTGAGTACGTAGAGATTCGCTCTGATGTGGATGAGAATGCCTCTGCCGGCCTGAAAAGAAGGACTTACAACTATAGAGTGGTAATGGTCAAAGGAGACACAGCTTTGGACATGCGGGGACGTTGCAGTGCTGGACAAAAGGTCAAAAAGCAGCTGTTTATCTTGTGTTTCTCTATAACTCCAGTGAAAAAAATTCAATCTCTCTTAGAATCTCCCAAGGTTCCCATTTAAATGTTTACTGCATGTTTGTCTGTAGGTTCTGGCCTCCCTCATAATACGGTTGGCTCTGGCTGAGACGTTCTGTCTGAACTGTGGGATTCTGGCGCTGGATGAGCCCACCACCAATTTAGACAGAGAGAATATAGAGTCCTTGGCACACGCACTGGTGGAGTGAGTCTTTATTAAAACAAAACCATAAATACAGCCTGTCTTTAAACAGAGAACACAATTTATTTACAGCAAGAGCAACATGGCAAAACAAAACTTCTATTTGCCATTTTACACTTTGACCAACTAAAAGATGTGCCATTGGTTTCTTTGCAGGATAATCAAGAGTCGTTCTCGCCAACGCAACTTCCAGCTGCTTGTTATCACTCACGACGAGGATTTTGTCGAGCTCCTGGGACGATCCAACTATGTGGAGCATTTCTACAGGATCAGGAAGAACCAGGACCAGTGCTCGGAAATCACAAAGTGCAGTATCAACACACTCAACTCCTACCTGCACTGATGCCTCAGATCAGATGAGCGAAGAAAGACTGTTAGTCTATATTCAGAGGTGACATAGAATCAAAGTTCAATTCATTAGACAGTTGATTAGCATGATCTAAACATAAGGCATATCAGTCTCCATGTACCAAATCTGGGCCAAATCTAAGCACCTAGCGGTGAAATATCCACATAACCATACATGCTTTAATTGTCGAGTTAAAATGAATGCAACCATTTACATAAGAATGGTTTTGCGTAAAAATTTACACACAAATTTGTTCTGTTTCATGCAAGGGACAATGTGATTCAACTTTACTTATATTAGTTTGTACATTTAGTTGCCGCCTTCTGAAATATTAAAAAGATATTTTCTTGTTCTAATTTCTGAATCATGATCTAATTATTTGTGACCTCACGTCATGATCTGTAATAGTGGCATCAACAATATTTGGATTAGGACTGTCGATTGATTAAAAAAAAAAAAAAAAAAAAAAAAAGAAGTAAGTCTTCTGTAATTAATCCCGAGTAATTGCGCCATCATCAATATATTTTCACATTAAATCAATGTGATAAATAAATGTGGAAACAACATAACTGTAGACTGTATGTAAAATATGTTTCGATGTTTGTTTAATGGAATCTTTTTAGTAATTAAGATTAGTATCACTGATACCAATACTGGCATTTATATTGCACTTTACTATATACTGCTGTACACCCAAAGCGCTTTACAATCATATCAGGAGTGTCTCCTCAACCACCAGCAGTGTGCAGCATCCACTTGGATGATGTGACGGCGCTAGTGCGCACACCGCACACCAGCTATAGGTGGGAGGAGAGCGAGTAATCGAGCCAATTCAGTGGATGGGGATTATTAGGAGGCCATTTTTGATAAAGGCCAATGGAGGGATTTTGGCCAAGACACCAGGGTAACACCCCTACTCTTTACGAGAAGTGCCATGGGATTTTTAATGACCACAGAGAGTCGGGACCTCGGTTTAACGTCTCATCCGAAGGACAGTCTAGTGTCCCCATCACTATACTGGGGCGTTAGGACCCACACAGACCACAGGGTGAGGAGCGCCCCCTGCTGGCCTCAACATGGTTTTCCCAGGAGTCTCCCATCCAGGTACTGACAGACTCAACCCTGCTCAGCTTAAGTGGGAAATCTTGGGCTACCGATGATATGGCTGCTGACAATTATGATGCCTCTACTAATTGGATTTTTTTACTAATTGGAGTTCTGTGCATAAAATAATTATATCCATTCATCATTGCAGTAGGCTATCATTTAAAACAGAACTAAATTGCAAATTAACTGAATGTTTTTATTTATCATTTAATAACAATTACAGAACATTAAAATATTACAACAACTTTTACATTTATGTGAACTTAAAAACAATATTCACATAAACTATTATAAATGTGTATTTAGTTGTGCCTAATATATAGTATTATTGGTTCTGTTTTTCTCTTTATCAGCTCTATGTGAATTGGTGGTCATTTATTTTCATGATAAATAAGGATTTAAAATTACTAGTTAAAAACATTTGGTATCAATATTATGGTAACTCTTTACAACAAGGTTCCATTTGTTCACATTTGTTAACTACATTAGTTAACACAAACTAACAAAAAAAAAATTCTTTACAAATAAAAGTTGTAACCGTCAATTTTAACTAATCGACCTGAGCTAACACAAACTAACAATGAACAGTTATTTTAACAATATTTTTAGTTAAGCTAAAGTTAACAAAGGTTAATACATATCTTAAGTGGATTGCTCAATGTTAGTTAATGCATTAACCAAAGTGAACTAATAAAATTGTGAAGAATTAGCCAATATGTTTATGCGAGAATCGATCATATGACATCTAGTAACACTAGCCAAAGGATGTGGGGGAAATACATTAGCATAGCTACTTTAATATTAATAAAAAAACAGATGCTGTGGTAATTGTGTTAGTTATTTTTTAATGCGTTAAACAGCAAATACAGTCATGGTCAGAATTATTGGCACCCTTGGTAAATGTGAACCTATTTTTGTGTGGATTTTGATGTTTGTTTTGGTTCCAGCCACATCCCATTATAAGTTTTCTAGCAGTGGCCGTCACGTTTCGATTTTTTATCTGTTGGTATTTGATTGAATCCATAATACCATGTATCTGAAAAAGATGTCCAGGACCTCCAGAAAAAAAAGTAGGCCCACACCATTAAAGATCCAGCGGTATATTTAACCGTGAACATGGGATACTTTTATCCCTGTTTTACCAAACACATCTAATGGGTTTACTGCCGAAAAGCTTTTTTTTTTTTCATCTGACCACAGAATCCGGTCCCTTTTGAAGCTCCAGTCGTGCCTGAACACTGAATATGGGGAGGAGATATGCAGTTGGTTTTTGGATGAGCGAGGAGTATGTCTTTTTCTTGAAACCCTCCCAAACAACATGTTTCTGACCCCCAAGACTCAACTAATCTCTGCAATTCTCCATCTGTGATCCTTGGAGAGTCTTTGGCCACTCAAACTCTCCTCCTCTCCCTGCATTAAGACCATACAGACACACGTCCTCTTCCTGACAGATTCATAACATCTTTAGTTGATTGGAACTTCTTAATTATTGCCCTGATGGTGGAAATGGGAATGATCAGTGCTTTCGCCATTTTTTTACAGCCACTTTTTATTTTTGATGCTCAACAATCAAAAAAAATTCCCAGCCCTAATTTGAATGCTTAAAAAAAATCCTTTATCAAAATCTAGTGTATTAGGTTTTAAATGATAAAACAATACATATACTGTGAAGAATTAATGAATCTAGTTACGACATGAGGGGAAATGACTTCATACATTCACTAAAAAGTTATTAGTTTAAGGTAATTAACTTGTAATCCTACTTTTTTTCATGTTATATAATGTTTTAAAATTGTCTTTAACATTTGAGTTCAGCCAACCAACGTGTTACAATTCGATTTTAGAAGTTTTTATTCTTCGGACCTTTGATGCTGTTATCTGTATGACTAATTGCAAGTACGAACACATGCAGATTTGCAGCAAACGCTATCAGTATTGATCAATTGTTTTTGCAATAATGAAACTTATTTGTACAAGCAAACTTAGTGAAGATGTGGCCTTCAGAAGCCCATCTAGAGGCCTGTTACTCAAAATCATTATGATCTTTCTTGGCATTTTGTCAGTGTCAGTTCCAGGAAATCAGGACAATATGACAAACATTATCAACCACATCTCAAGATATTCAGTGAGCGCGCTATAATCAGCCAATAAACGTCGCTTCGCTTACGATGCAAAAAAAAAAAACCTACATAGCCAAGTCTTGGCTTTTTGAGAGTGTATATATACACAGCGTACAGCAGAGAGGGAATCAAGTACCTCAGGCCTTCAAACAAGCAAAGTCTAGAGAAATCCAAGCAGACAGACAACATGATGAAGACTATTCTACTGCTCGCTGTCGCTGTAGTCGTCTCCGGTGCTCCTGCGAAAGAAGAAAAGACTTCTGTGAAAGAAGAAAAGACTTTATTGGGAGAGCTTTTGCGTAATCTTGGCGCCGCAATCAAAAACCTCCCAGTGGAGCACAAGGTAAGATTTAACTTTAGTATAGTAACTACAGTAAGCCAGAACTGTCTATACCTTTAGACACTGAGCCAGAGCATGATTGCAATATTCATTTTACCTGTTATTTCTAGGGGAAAGAAATCTTCCTGGAAGACCTGAAAATGGATGTCACGTGCTCTGAGGTGAGATGTTGACTATTCATTGACTCACAACTGTAACGTTAACAACTCCAGCATATTTATTTCATGGCCAGAGCCTGAGAAGCTTTTGTAGGTTTGTGAAAATTGTTTTTGTGGACTTTTGCTCGTCTCTTATGTGGGAACGTTTATGAGTCATTTAAAGTATTTGTGCTGCTTACATTTGAATTGAAAGGATTTGAGCCCTGGTCTTATCTGTGATGTCAATATCTTTGCAGGATGTGTTCTGCAAGGCTGAGCGAGAACTGAAGAAGGTTTCTGGGCTCAATAAATATGATGATTTCCGTACTGACAAGACACTAATGAGGGATTTACATATGTATAACAATGGGGTAAGTTGAACTCTGAAACATGATGTCTTTTCCGTTCAATATGTCCACCCTACCGGAGTTGAATAACCGTGGCGTTTGCTGTCTTTCAGACCACCTGCGATGACAAACCTGCTGATAAAGACTCAGTTCAAGTCATCCTGCATGACTTCTTGAAAAGCCTCAGGAAATGTGCCCAGAGTGCATACAGCAAAAAATAATTTATAAAAGATCGTATTTATTTTTTTTTGTCTTCATTAACATATTAGTTTGTTTACATTGACTGTAGCTGTAGTCTATATAATTCTGTACCTGAAGAAAATTTGCAAAAATGTATTTATCATTCTTAAATAAATTATGTTCTGATGTATTTTGTAAAGTACAGATTTTGTGCAGTATTTCTTTCAGTGGTTTAAAAATGTCTATCTTTTTTACTTGCACTGAAACATCAATTTATAGAGCATTACTGAGGTGTTTTTTTTTTTTTTTTTTTTACTGTAATAGATAAGGTGACCGTACAATATAATAAATACTAAAATACACAAGAAACTATTTGATTTATGTATCATGCGTCTTTATTTTATTGAATTAACTCGTGAAAATAATGAACTTTTATAATGCTTCTTAAAAAAGCTTCTATATAGGACTCTAGGGTTTTATGTTCGGAGCACTGTGAACTGGCCTTAAGGAGGAATGACTTAAACCATTACATAATTCTTTCATGTTTAACTGTTATTTCAATCTTTTGTAGTGTTTAAGTATTTTACGAGCTTTCAGCGAAATTTAATTCAAATTAAAAAAGGATCTGTATATGAAGTGCCTAAAATAACCTTTTTAAGGTTTTATGCAGAACCTTTTCTTCTAAGAGTGTACAAAACAGCAAAATTATTCAAAGAAATCATTGTGATACATATATAATCCGCAATCTTTGTATTTATTAAGACTAAAGATGCCTTTTTGGGTGGTTAACACTGATTAATAATTATGCACAAAGCTATTAATCATTCATTTATTCATTCAATACATAATTTATGCTTGTTAAATATTTCATGATATGTTCACTGTTAATAAGGGATTAGTGTATTTTTTCTTGAGGGTGTTGTCTGTGTTCCAGAGGACATATAATATCATGTGAAATGGATCACAGAAGCTTTGATACACTGATCAAATTCTAGAATATAGTATTCAATCTAGAATGCAAACAACGGTGCTATTAATTTTTTTTTTTTTTATCTACAGTTTACATACTGATATTGTATAGAAAACAATCACACCTGATATGGCTTTAGTGTTGCTTTATGCAGCTAAATTCACAGTTGTAACATTGTATCAGTATGTGTGTTCCCTGGGGATCAAACCCATGACCTGGGAGTTGCTAGTGCTATACTTAACCAGCTGAGCTACTTTTAGTGGGAAAAAATAAGCCTTAGTTACTTCAGAACACTTAAGCAACCATGTGTAGCAATGCCCTGGAAACCAACACAACACCTTAACATTGTGCCACCAACTTGCTCTATTCAAGTGCAAAATTGTCATTGTGTTGCTGTTCAATAGCACATACGCCCCCTTGCTTTTACATGTGCTCATAGCAGTGAAATGTAGACCAGTGTCCCATAGTGGGAGCTCAAGAGAACATGTGGAGCGATATATAACCACACTGCATGGGTGCATGTATTATTCAAAGGCAATTCAAGAGCCAAGTGTGCACACGTCCCACAATCCAGCACGCTTAAAGGGGCGCGAATGATCAGATACCTGTGCCTATCAGCCGCAGGGTCAACTCTATTACAGTCCTGGTGTCACGTAGCCTGGACTCGCTCACGAGTGTCTTTGCACATAGCAGGTATATGCTAATGCAATTCCCCTGACTCCTCACCAGGACACAGAATTAAGTGATTCAGGATTGCACGTAGCAATAAATGTTACAATTGTAAGCAAAAAGGATTTCCTTTTTGTCCTTCTGAAGTCCTTCTCAGCTTACGCAAGGACTCTTTGCAAACATTTTCTAGATTGCTTCAGAATTTGCAGTTTTGGTTTATGATAATACAATTTTAATATTGAAGTTAAAAATCTCCCTTTGACTTGCATTGATACATTTAGCGTTAAAATATGATAGGGATGATCCTATTATATTCAGAGTTAGTGAAAGTTACTTTTAAAAGTTATGTGTTACAATAATCCATTACTCCCTAAAAAAAAAGTAACTAATTACATAACTTAGTTACTTTTGATGGAAAGTAATGCATTTCTTTACTTTTGCGTAACTTTTTCTCACTGGGCTTGGCTTTCTTGTTTGTTTTTTAATAACACGCCAAACCAAAAGGGAAATGAATAAGTCTCAGGCTGAAGGAAATACAAATTCGTGTCTGTGAATTAAATAAAAAAATTAAACACAAATGTGATGTTAATCTAAAGTCATTTTTGCTTATATGGTTGAATTCGATCATCGAAGGTCAGCAGCAGAGACATTGATTAATAAAGTGAGATTAAATACATAAAGTATATATGTGTTATTTAACATGTAATAATTACAGGTTTGCAGGGGTTTTTTAACTCAGATATTTTGTTGTAAATTTTAAAAAGTATTACGTTACTTTAGTGGTAACTTGAAAAGAAATTATCGGGTTATGTAACTCGCATTACTTGTAATGCGTTACCCCTCAACACTGATTATATTTATCAAATTAAAATGTTCTTACATGCATTTTGTATACTGAATTTTGATCTGACAAAGCATTTCCATAGCTTTGCCTTATAGTTTTATAATAATTATCATTTCTACTTTGAAATTAATACCAGATAATCACTAGCATGTAATCACACAAATACTATTTGATTTGATTTTCTCTATTTTATCAAAATTATGACATTATCACTCACAATACTTTATCACTCACTGTCCTTACCTTAAAATACATATTTTAAATAAAAACTTTATTTTTTATTTTACAGTGTCCATTAAATGTTACATGTACTTACCGTAGTAATAACAGTAAGTTATGCATAATTACATGCAACTAACCCTCAACCAAATCCTAATCCTACCCTAAGCCATAAGTACATTAATATTACTCGGTATTTAAAAGTATAATTACTGTAACTGTACACTGTAATGGCACCTTAAAATAAAGTACCAAAAACTTTTATATGGTTCCACAAACATTTTGTCAACACAACTTTTTCTTAAAAAAAAAAATCTTAAAAAAAATTACAAAATCATAGCCTTCATGCTGAAGGCCTATAGGCTCTGGTGAGTTAAATAGTTAAAAAATAATCTTAATAGTACCCTGCGTAATAACACTTGAAAACAAATGGCTTCTGTGTTTAATTTAAACTGTAAGATGATTTGGTAAGATGATTTGTGTCGGTCTCATTCCATTCATTTAAAGTCAACGTGAAAACAAAATGGACAATTCTTATATATGTTTAATGGAATATAGCAGTATTTATCATAAATTATTTATCCATGCATATTAATACTAAAAGAATATGGAAACTTTTCATGACTTTAAATGTTAGAAATAGTTGTAATTATTTTACACTTTTTACATACGGTGTTAACCCATTTGCTACATAAATACTTGATTTATACATATAAACTTTAGTTTGTTTTAGTTTGTCTGTTCTGCATAGTGTTCAAGAAAATGTGTTTGATTATACACCGCTGACAGAAAACTTACGAGTTTCGCGAGAACAGATACATTCAATGGGGCTCTTTATTTAAAATAAAAAAAATAAAAAAATAAGTGCAAACACCATAGCATACAATGTGACATTCTAACCCGATCTCATAAGTAACTATTTTAGGATTTGGCGATTTCGGCTGACCTAACGCATACGATGTGGTTGTTAAGGAAACGTGAAAAAAAAAGATTGGGTGGGGGGGTTGGTTATCTAACTATGAAGAGACACCAGTAAGCAATTTAATAATTAATTAGCCACCAATTCGCCAAACCGTAAAATAGTTACGAATCGCCTTGATGAGCTTGACATTGAAGTATGAGCTACAAAGGGATTCTAACACAACGTTGAAGACGCGCCCAAAATTCACCTCTGAAGGACGGCCTCAAGTTTCCCGGTAACAGTATCCCCTTGGATAACCCTGTGAGTTATCGCGTGGAGACACCGCGGGCAAATGCCTAAGGTGTCTTGGCGTGTGATGATGATAGGAACGGACTAATAAAGCACATCGGGTTCGCGGTCTGCCTCCGCATTGGCTACATCTCATATGTTGCTGCTGGCGCTGTATGAATAATTAACGCCCCGGTGCCTTAACTCTGCCGTTCTCGTACGGAGACTCGGAGTGTCGGCCCGAGAACAACCGCTTGTCCCGCAGAGGGAGAGGGGGTTCGCTACATCTTCCAGGAGACCTCCACCCTCATTCTGTCAGATCTTCTTTGCTCTGAAATAAAAACATGAATTCACTTTCTCTCTCTGTCTTTCTCAGACACGCATGTCTAAACCCAAGTTCTCAAGTAGGCTAGCTATCATAAATATAAAAGTAGCCTATAGTTCTTTAAATAGCCATTTTAGAGTTTGTTGCTTAAATTTGAACATTAAAAGGTTCCGCACGCGCTTCTGTAGATCTAGAAATGTAGAAGGTTTTTTTGTTGGAATTTATAAAACATCCTGAAAAGCGTTTTTGCTATATTTTTTAATACTTTACGTAGTCCTATTGTCAGTCATAATTTCCATATATAGTTAGATTTTTTTATTATTTTTTTTTATTTCCCCAAACAAATGCCCCTGTATGAAATAAGAAATCGAATTACATGAATTCACTATTAGGCTATAGGCTAGTTCCCCTGCGATTTCCTTGAATTGTCGAGTTACTAAAACGTTATTCCAATCCATTTAGAGTTCTTGAGGATTTCTATTAAGGATTGCCTATACGAAACAAATAAAAAGAGCTGTGTTCAGTTGATTATAGGCTATGGGTGTTTCATGGGTTTCAAATTGCATCCCTTTCGATTTTTTTAATGGGAAACCGGTGATGAAAACTCAAATAGCCTGAACTGAAGCAACAGTTCTTTGAACATTACTCTGAAACACACCATAGGTTGTTCCTTATATGACACATGAGTTCCTGGCCTATAGGCCTCTTTCAGTAGATCATCAATAATTTAGTCCCCACCACTGGCCACATGCCCTGCTCTGTGCTCAACTTAGATTGGTTTACATCGTTGTTTGAGGGTTATGATATAAAAAAGTATTACCGATCTTAATTATTCATGATCCGCCTTCCCCAATGAATTTAACCCTCCTTCATAATCCCATTAGTTTAACTACTTAAATTTGGACTGATGATCGTTCTTGGCAAGCAGGAAAGATTATAATTTAGGCTTTGGGGGGAATTGCAGTGCTATTAGGCCTATAGTTACGTATTTTAAACCCTTTAACACTTCTTTGGAGAACAAATCAAAATAAATGCGAATTCTGAATAGGCTTAAGAATTTAATGTTATGCTTAAAAAGTAGCCTATTTAATAAATGCTAAAACGCATTTGTGCAACATAACATTGTCATGCAATTACCCAATTACAAATAAAGGAAAAAACATAACCCGCACTGACACGAGGCTATACATTTGAGCATTAGTTATTGTTTTACTGTATAGCCGTTTTCAAACCTTTAGCCTAGTTTTGTTTTGTTTTGTTTTGTTTTTCAAATAAGAGGAAAATAACTAAAACGTTTAGGCCTATATAAAATAAAACACCGTACACGACTATTTAACATTTTGTGTAATGTAAAAAAAACAACATTTTTAAACTGAAGTAGCCTACTTGTGAACTGTTCGGCTCTAAAAATGTCAAAATGAACTAACTCTTAATTTAGTCAAACAAAATGATTAACGGAAACTAGGCCTGTATATCAAATGTATCAACCTTTTTACTTTAATTTAATTTAAACATACCAACACTTAAATAATAACTAACTTTCTTAAGATGATAGGCTATCTATCTATTTGTTGTTGTTATTATTATTATCATCTATACAGTAATGCAATGTAAATCTACAACGACATCGTCTTTAACATAACTTCACAATTACTTCTTGAAACATGACAGTGAACCAACGAGCATCGTCTTACCTTGAACAGCGCCTCTTCTCCTTCCCTTGAGCCTGTAAGAAGCGTTTCCTGACTAACAACTCTCCCTTCAGCTCTCTGCCTGTTTTATACCAATATACAATTAATATTGCATCGCCATTACTTAATAATTTCAAATCCCACTCTGCACAAAAGCCGTGACAGACATTTATTATTCAGCGGTGTCTCATTCTTAAAGTTGGAAAACCAGAGATAGAAAAGGGTAAAATAGCCTAGTTAACGTTGGCTTGAATTTTTCTTTTTGTTCTCTCTATAATATTCTTTAAATTAGGTGGTGATTGGTCTATATTATTTCATTGATGTTTAATCACAATTGAACTGAAGCTTATTAATAAAACAACGCATGTCTTAAAAATTAATGATATTACAAGGATTTTGACGCGAGTTGCTTTCGTTGTATATTGTTTATGTAAGATGAAAATGGTGCATATATTTATAAAAAATACAGTATTGTTTTTTATTTCTTTTCTCCTATGACGTGATACGAAACCAGAAGACACGTTGTCCTGTTTTTTATTAATGTATTTATTTTATGTGTAATTAAAAATAATAATAAAAAAGTCCACAGAGGTTTTGAAAAAAATCAACAATTTATTAAATAACATTCAAAGTCACACATTTTGTAAAGTGGAGTTTAAAGTGAGAGTGATTGCAGTGGCTACATTAATGCAAATCAAATAGCAGCATTCTTTACACCATCAGTTTTTGCATATTAGGATCCCTTCGACTGATGATCGAAAAATATAAATATAAAATATATATTTAGTGACATTTTGTGAGAACGTGATTTCCACCATGTATGCAGTCACATCTGACAAGACATTCAAACGAATATTACAAACGCTATACACAAATTTCAATGGACATTTCATGTGATAGCCTACTATCGTAACTTGTGCGCAATTCGTATATTAATATAAATAAGTCTTTAAATACCAAAAACACACGTACACACTTCAAAATATAATTTCACGTGTGATAATACTGAAACAAAGTTTTTTAGTAGCCGTTCAGTTAGTCTCCTATAAATGTATTCAGAGTTTGGTTATTTCAAATCAAAGCTTTTAAGGATTAAACAGTATTGCTTTATAATGTAGTGGTAAATTAATATTTATTTTGATTTACTAAAATAAAAAATACATTACGATGCCCATGTTACACAGTGCATGTTGCTTTATAACCATAACGACGTGTAATCACAATCAGCTTCATAAAATAATTACACATTAAGTGCTCCATGTTTTTCATTAGTTGTACTAAGTTGCTCGTATAGCTAAATACAAAGTAACATGAACTCTGTAATGTAAACTGTGATCACAGATTAATTAATATAATTTCAAGTTTGTTTAAAAGGTCAAAGTGTGCGAATTATTCACTGGCCTTCGGTGGATTGAAGCATTTCACTAACATTCGGGTTGAGGTTTCTCGACCTCGCACAAACCAAATTGCTGTAACTTTTGAGGTTAAACTGAAAAGTAAAAATGCAGATCCTTTACACAGAAACCGTGTGTTTTGAACTGTGAGGGGGAGTCGAGCTTATAGGTACAGACCCCATGGATTAATTCGCACACTGGTTACATCAATTGGAGGCAATATGAAATGTCTTTATAGGCGTATAATGCTTAAAAGAAGAAATTTAGATCCCTGTGGTGTTCCTAAAATGTCTCCTTTGCTCTAACAGCATTAGTGCACTGCTGAATATTTCATCCGTTTCTGTTTTTGCCGTTGATTGCAGAACCAAACCCGAACCACGTTCTTCTTTAGATCCAACTTCTCCGCGATTGCCGCGATTTTCTCCGACGACGGTCGCGGTTGGATGGCGAAATACGC
The DNA here is from genome assembly GCF_029890125.1 of Rhinichthys klamathensis goyatoka. Lineage (NCBI taxonomy): Eukaryota > Metazoa > Chordata > Actinopteri > Cypriniformes > Leuciscidae > Rhinichthys > Rhinichthys klamathensis. The sequence continues at coordinate 909,520 of NW_026607023.1, forward strand.
CTCGAGCGATCGCTTCTCCGGAGCCGCGATGGACGTTCGCTTTCGTTTCCTCTCGTTCCCGTTAAAAAGGTCCGGTTTCCCGTTTTTCTCCCGGTAAGCCGCTTCAGCCTCCTCCAGCCAGGCTTGGAGAACGGGTTTGAGGGCGATCATGTTGTTGTGGGAAAGCGTTAGGGACTCGAACCTGCAGATGGTGCTCTGGCTCAGCGAGCCGACCCCCGGTATCTTGAGGTTGGCGAGGGCAGAGCCCACATCAGCCTGGGTCACTCCGAGCTTTATCCTCCGCTGCTTGAACCTCTCCGCGAACGCCTCCAGCTCTCTGGGATCGGACTCCACGTCGTTGACGCACGCCATCCCGTTGTGGACCGACAGGGCGTGCGGGTGGCCCATGGCCATGGCTTGGTGTAAGTGACCCATTTGCAGGTGGTGCTGGTGGGCTTGAGTGCTCATCTCCGGCGGCGCACCCATGCCGCTGACCGATAAACTCGAGGAAATGTGGTCGAGCAGATCCCCCTCCAGGGTCTGGTGGCTGAGGTGGTGGTGGTGGTGGTGGTGCGAGGGCAGGTTGGATGACGGGTGGGATATGGGCACTGTGGACGAAGAAGAGGTGCAGGGCACGCTGCTCATGGTATGGTAGGTGACGTCCGTCTTGAAAGGGTGACTCTTGCCGTGACTGTGAGACACCAGGTCAGCCGCTGCCAGAGCTTCAGCGCGGGCCAGCAGACTCTCATCAAAGCCGCTGAATATATTGCCCTGGAGCTGCAGGGAAGAGCGCGCATATGGAAGTCAGTGGGGAATTGTGTCAACTCTGGATTAAAGAACATTCCCAAGCACCCTCCTCAAAAGCACAGGTCATAAAAATTAATATGAAAGCAGCAGCTTTGCTTGGATAGGCATGTGGGTGAGGGAGAGAGGGAGTCAGGGGGAAAGAAAGGAGAGGCTGGAGAGGGAGGGATGGAAGCTGGAGCAACTCAAAACACCTCAAAGTGACAGAATGGAGACAATACGAGGAGTTTAGCGCGAGACGTACCTGCGGGGCAGGTAGACACACCCGCCGCATGCCCTCGGAGCTCGGGTGCAGCGCAGGGTGCATGGAGAAGTGCTGCTTGCCGTTCATGGCCATCATCTTCGGTGCGCACCTTGCAGGTGAGTGGACCTGACATGGAGGCGACGCGGCGCTCTGGCTCGACGCTCCTCGTGTGTGCGGTTTCCATTGGCAGCGCCTCCCGGGCTCTACACACACGCACACACACTCCTCACACACACCGCCCTCCCGCCTCCACCTGTTCCTCTATTCAATTTACAAGAAAGCGTAAGCTTCTGGATACTTACCACATGAAAAATGTTAGCCAGTATTTCAATAGTTTAACTCATCAGCGAAGTGATAAAAAAAAAAAAAATGATACGACTACTATTATTGATAATATTTTTTATCTTCTTTAATTTATTTTCAATTATTTTATTTTTCCTATTTAATTGACATGAAATTTATGTCAATATGTTTATTGTAATTTATTTTCATTTCATGTTAATGTACTTTGTTTAAAATGTAAACGGAATTGATAATTAAATGTTATTGTTATTAATTTGTATTATTCATTTGCGATAACTATATATATAATAACAATGTTAAATGCATTATATATGTTATAATATTATTATTATTATTTGTGATTTTAAAAATGGAAAAACAGTTCTTAAACTTAGTTTTATAAATTTCACAATAATAATAATTAGGTAATTTGTGGTTTTGTATTGCCAATATTGTATCTCCTGAACTTGTAATTTCACAGTACATCAAATGTAATGGATAATTATTGAACATTTTTGTCTATTTTAATGCGCAGGAAGACCAATAATTTTCAGCTTACATTATTTCCATTTATTGTATAGAAATAGGCCTATGCTGTGTAGAATATTAGTAAAATACTAAATGTATATATGAGCCGGGGGTTTTGAATTAAACTTTTTGAATTTGAAGATCAAGGTATATATTCTATTTACTGCGGACATCTTCATCCTGTTCAAAAGTTTAATGCTTAATGCATTGTGTTCCTCCTGGAGCATCAGTAAATGTTTGAACTGTTTTATTAGTTGTGTTTGAGTCCCTCAGTTGTCCTCAGTGTGAAAAGATGGATCTCAAAAGCATACAGTCACTGCTGGACGGGGTTCAAATATGCAAAAGCTGCTGGAAAATTGAAGAATTTGCAGGACCTGAAGGGTTTGTCTGAAGAACATTGGGCAGTTTAACTGCTCAGAACAAACAAGGGACTCAAGAACAACCATCACAAAACAAAAACCAGCCATAGATCATCCAGGTAACGACACAGTATTAATTATCAGGGTTATGTAAACTTTTGAATGGGGTCATTTTTATAAATGCAGCTATATTTTTTTTTGTCTTGTGGACTATATCTTTTATATAAAATATCTTATTCAGGACAGTACTAAACAAAAAATCTGCATTTTGTTAAAATGAGCATATATATATTGCCCTATAAAAAAGGAAATGAGGAAAGTTGATGGTCGCAGTCGATGGCAGGAGCTTTCACCTTGGCTGACCCCTAATCTTCATCGGCTGTGGCGTCTGAGAGCCGCTCTCCTGCCCTGTCAACAGCCCGAACAATGAGAGTAGGACACACAAACTCTTTAACTGCTCTATTCAATATAGAGATTCATGAAGCTAGCTGTTGTTCGGTTGATACCAAAGTCAAACCGATGATTTGCAAACTCAATATTAGAAGAAATTTTAATACAAATGAGTCCAAGCAAAAAACAAAAAATCTTATGAAATCATTTTATACGAGCACCACTGAATTCCCCAGCTCCAATTGGTTTGGTGAATAAATGCATGGCATTGAAACACCTGTTCTTCTTCTGTGTCTGGGTGACGTGGCGAAGAGAAGCCTGGCAGTGCAGTGACACAGATGCACCATCCGATCTCATCCACCTCTCCTGTTCCCCCAGACGCTCAATTATTCATCTGCTATGTGGCGGGCATCCATTACCTCTCTGGCATTTTCTCATTCATTACGCAGATTAACAATGCACACTTTTTAAAAAAAAAGTCTTGGCAAAATTGTAAACAGTCTTGTTGTGCCAACTGTCATGATATTCCCTAATCTTGCTTATGATACCTTTTATGATAAAGTCTTGTCCCTATCCTTACAAGATAAAGTTTCAAGTCATGAATATTTTACAAGCATAACCTAAAAATGCCCCATTCATAGCCCATCGGTTCATCTTGATTTACATGAACACTTACTTTTTCCATAGTGTTTGTGTAATCTTGAATTGAGCGTCCAAATAAATTGAATGTATTGTTTAATCTGTCAAGTGGTACTTTTGTATTTGTGGTCAAAAGCTTCTTTGATACTCTAAATATCGAAAATTATATACATACAGGTTTAACCCTGTTGCTTTTTTTAGGGATCATGAGATTTGCCTTTCTGTTGGTTGAGTGGAAGTAATGTCCACAATTAAGTGTTTTATCATTTGTCAAGACAAATAGTAGGCTAAGTTTCTAAAATATGGTGTAGTATTAATAGTTTTGTATATTACAAGACATAAATGAAGGCCTAATGGATCAATGGGGTTGACCTTACTTGATGTAATCAAATAGGCTACATTAAAATGCAGTAAATGTTAACATTTACTTGGGGGGGAACTAAGGGTATAATCTTTATTATTTAAAAAAAACAGTAAAGTTTAAAAATATGATTAATATTTAAAGCTACACTATATGGGACATATTATCACAGCAAATATATATATATATATATATATATATATATATATTAAACAACCAATGATTTCCCTGAGGTTGAAATGTTGAGAAAACTCCTCTTAAATGTGAAATGATGTGTGTGTCTCAGTTATCAATGATCGGCTCAAGACTAGTGTCTGGTCTGTGTGTGCAATTCCACAAATCTGGAAGACCTTCTGAACATATATAAGCAGTAGACTTTAACAGAAAGGAACATTTTAAAGATAAAAAAAAAAACAATCAATGAATTATGAATAATTTACTGCCATTGTTAGAATAACATGTAATCAATAAGAAAAGTAAATAGTAAGAAGTATTTTAACACGTATAATAATCTGATTACATGTAATCCGCACTGTTTGTTCCATTTAAATACACATTGTAAAAAATACTTGTTACATTTAAAAGTAATTATGGTTATATTTAATTGCTTAATAATATTATTTTGTTAACTACAATAAGGTTTCATTATTTAATGTAAATTAATGCATTAGCTAACATTATAAAACGGTTAGTTCCAGTCTTTGATTCTGATTGGTCGATAGCTGTGTTTTATTTATAATAAAGCATGGCTATGACCACTTCGTGTATCCCTGCAACATCCTTAGCAACCATCCTACACCAACATAAACAATCAAAATAGTTCCATGTATTATGCATTTCAGCCAAATTAACTGGTTATTATTTACGTAACGAATTATGAGCGGCCCTTGCTGGCGTTATGTTGCATCATTCACCTTTCATTTTGAGGCAAGGCCCTTCCCGCTGTCAAAGAGTCTTCTCATATCCTCCTGAGACCCAGCAATGGAGTTTTTTCCTCTGTACATTATATTTTAGCAAATTTCTTTGAGACCATATAAGACACTGTTTTAAGTAGGGATGTCTTTTCAGAGATACTAAATGTTTGGAGGTTTCACCATGGCAATTCCCTCTCCTTGGTCTTTAAATATGACTGACATTGACTGAATAACGAAATTTAGCACTCTTATGGCAATATGAGAATATTTTGTCATTTTAAATCTAACTTGTTTTCACATTGTTTTCGTACATTAACATCTCAAGACAACTTTAGTTCAAATCAGAATATGACTTTCTGTTATGAGACACCAGGACTTTCTGCATGTTTATCAGGCACTTTAGGAGACGAATTGTAAATAGGGAAGAAATTATATTATATATAATCAATATTTCTATGAAATATGCGCTATTATTAAAATGTTGGCAAGTTATTACCCTTATTTTTATAGCTACTTATTTTTTCATTACATGTTGCCCAAAGAACACATTAAAATGCAAATTAGAGACAATGAATATATACATTTTATATAATGGAAAAAAAAAAAAAAAACATTTTTGGCCATGTTTACACATATAACATAAAGTAACATAAAGTAAAATATATCAAATCATTCTCTAATATCTTTCATACCACAGTTGAGAATCTTTGTAAAAGTCTTTGTGCATACTGTAGTTTGGTTCAGGTGGACGTTTCCAGGAGCTGTCGAAGTCCTGAAAATATTGTTATTTGTTATAGAGTCTTGTTTTCATTTTCTTCTTAACTGAGTCCTGGTGTCCTCTTCATAGGACATGCCATAAAATATCAATGTTTTTTCCCGGATTTTTCCCCTATCCATTTGTTTTTTATACGGCAATGTAATGATGTAAAAAAAAAAATATTTCCCACCTTCAGGGAACATTACATTATAACATAATAACATCTAACACCTAATAACAATATAGGGTTACATTAGTAACCAAGACGTTCCCATTCAGTCACGTTCAACGCTACGTCGATGACGTATTGGGGTCCCCATGAAAAGCGGCACGGCTTCTGAACCCTCACACAGTTGTGAGGCAATGCTACATATGGAAGATCTCTGCTGTAGGTCCTGCCTACCCAGGGATGGAGCTACTACAGATGCAGAGACAGGGCAGAGCAGAGCAGAAAATGCCCAGGGAAAGACACGGGTTTACCAACAGGGAAACGGTACTGTGAAAGTGCAGACATGGGATTACCAAGGGGAAATCACAGCATATGGGCATCTAGCCCAGTTCAAGGACTGACAGGCCAGGCATGCACACAAGCACTGGGCCTGACGTCAGACGCCTCTGCAGTATGCTAAAGGAACTCAAGTCAGGGTTTGCCAAGTGGGGAACTCACTTGAAGAGCAAAGTAGGCTCCCGTATCCCCCCACTAGAAGGGAATGGCACTGCAAGCGAGACACAGAGCCAGTTTTCCTACACGTTGTGGGTTTTACCCAACACACGGGAAGAAACCAGCTCAACATGGAGATTGTAGAATCTCTCAAAGGTGTTCGGTGTCCCCCAGCCTGCAGTTCTGCAGATGTCTGCCAGAGAGGTACCACGCCAACGCCCAGGAGGAAGCATGAGAGGAATGAGACCTCACTCCGAGGGGGCACGGCTAGCCTTGGGACTGGTACATCAAAGTGATGGCCTCCACTATCCAGTGGGTCAACCTCTGCTTGAAGACAGCCTTTCCCTTCTGCTGACCTCCAAAGCAGACAAAGAGCTGCTCAGAGCTTCTAAAGCTCTGCGTGTGGTCCACATAAACATGCAGTGTGAGAATAGCAACGCAAGGGCTGGGTCTGCCTCCTACATGGGCAGCGCTTGCAAGTTCACCGCCTGGTCCCTAAAGGGAGTGGTGGGAACTTTGAACACATGTCCGTGCCGGAACCACAGGATCACGTGAGACAGGGCCGGCCCAAACTCTAGCCACGATTCGCTGACCAAAAATAACTGCAGGCCCCCCACCCTCTTGAAGGAAGCAAGTGCAATCAGGAGCACTGTCTTTAGAGACATGATCTTAAGCTCAACTGACTCCAGCAGCTCAAAGGCAGCTCACTGTAGACCAGAAAGGACCACAGAAAGGTCCCAGGAGGGGATGAGGAGGCGTTACCGTGGCTGCGAATGCCATATGCCACAGGAAGCTCTGAAATTGTTTCAGTGGAACAGCTGTCTTCCGCCTGAACGTATTCAGGCAGTTTGTTTGTGAGAAGTGCCATCATATTGACCGAGTCCAAATCCATACAGAGAAAAGAGATGCTCTGCACTGGGGAGAGCTTGCACATTTCCCAGTTGACCCGAAGCCACAGATGGCTAAGGTGCCTGAGCAACACGTCCCTGTGTTCGCATAACTGATCCCCAGAGTGACCTAGAATGAGCCAGTCGTCGAGATAGTTGCGAATGCCCACCTCCCTAAGCGGGGTTCGGGCAGCCTCAGCAACTTTGGTAAAGAAGCAGGGAGACAGGGACAGCCCAAAGGAGAGGACCTTGTACTGATATGCTCGACCCTTGACAGCAAAGAGTAGTCTGTGTCGAGGTCAAATCGAGACATGAAAGTACGCGTCTTTCAGGTCGATCACTGCAAACCAATCCTGGGGCCGAATGCACGTGAGGATGAGATCCAAGATTGGCCGTAACCCACCGCCTTTCTTGGGTACGATGAAATACGTGCTGTAAAACCCTGACATCATCTCGGCTGGAGGGACAGGATCTATTGCATGATCCTTCACCACCACTGCAATCTCCGGGGTAAATAGGACACTGCTGAACCTGGGGCCTAGCGAATCGCGTAGCCTTGTCTGACGGTCCAAATGAGCTGCGGGACAGGCTGGGAAGCACTAGCCAGGCTCCCATGCTCCGTGAGAGTGGCACCAGAAGGACAACAGACAGACCAGCGGGGGGCAGCGAGGAGTACTGGGGCCTAAACTGGGAAGCATAGTGTCCCGAAGTAGATTCTTACATGGGTCTTCTTACAAGGGGTGGCTCGGAGTGAGGAAGAGGGGCATCACCAGAGCATGCCCAGTATGGTTCAGAGGCTAAGGAAATTGTTTGAGAAAGGGAACAGAGATAAAAATGAAATGGAAGATTCCCCAACCGGCCATCCTCCGGGTCTCAGGGCCGCTTAGATGGATGCTTCAAGGGTGTAGCAGAGGAGGATTACTCCATCCATGCCAGAGCCAGGGGAATGCCCTTGGCGCCAAGTAGACTGAGGGCCAGCCCGTGGCGGCCTGGTGGCGGTGGTGTCATGCCGGGCCAGAATATGTTTTATGGCCTCAGTCTACTTCTGAACTCCCGAGAACTGCTGGGCAAAGTCCTCGACAGTGTTTCCGAGGCTGGCCAAAGAAAGCGAACTTTGTCAACACCCTTCATCTCAGCCAGGTCCAACCAGAGATGGTGCTCCTGGACCAGCAAGGTGGACATCGTCTGGCCGAGGGCTTGCGCTATCACTTTTGTCGCCCAGAGGGCGAGGTCAGTCTCTGTGCACAGTTCCTGCATCAACCCTGGCTCAATGCTCGCAGTGAGAGCATGAACCATCCACGAATGCTTTCTCAGTATGCTCTCGGCTCAGACATTTGAGACAGCAATCGTGGCTGTCAGATGAAGCCTGTAAACGGCCGCATCCAGAAACACGTGAACAGAAAGACATCTTTAAAAAGACAGCTGGCCGCCCATGCTTGCTCTTTCAGGAAATCTGCTCTTACAGGCCAAAACGCTGATGGGTGAAAAGCTGCACTTCTCAGTGCACTGCTCTCTCAGGAAGTGAATCACCGCTGGATGCACCCTCACACTGACAGGAGAGATCTCCTCAGGAATAAGCTCTTTTTAGCAATTAAAATGGATGTTTCTCCTCAACAGCATTCCACTTCAGACGAAGGATGACTTGAATGAGCGATCACGGTTTACAATCACTCTGCTCCGAAGCAAAGTATGAATGAATGAGTGCGATCCGGCCTTATATACCCGTATGTCTGGGTAGGAGTGGCTCGGCATGCAAATCTCACTGGCCAATATCCATTGGCTCATATAGTTACCCCTCCCTGCTCCCAGGCGAGACTCCAATACGTCAGTATCGACATAACGACCAACGTGACTGACTGAATGGGAACTATTTTTTAGCGGAAGTATAGCATTTGATGAATTTACCTCAAAAACTTTTTTACATATTAATATTTACATTTTTGGTTTTATTTTTTAGGCCTACTTACTTATTAATTTTTGTTAAAATTTGTTAAATACTAGGCTACTATTCATAGTTAGTTCAGGTTTGCTCTAATCCAGGAAATAATATTAAAAGATACAACTAGTGCATTAAAACATTTTAAAATGAACAATAACGTGTGTCATGTACTGGCTTAACTTGATAATCCAAATGAAAGAGGCTTGTTGCAGATGAACAATAAAATAACATGTATTAAACACAAGGAACCAAACAGAGATTCATACCAGCACGAAACATTACCACAAGACAAGACTGAGGGTTTAAATAAACAAAATGACAAGGGGCTAAATGAAGGACAGCTGTAGGTGATTAGTTGACATGGTAACTAACAAAGATAACTATGGAAACAAACAAGAGGACAATGGAAACAGGAACTAAAATCACAGGAACTGAAACGAAACATCAATACAAAGAACATAAAAATAAAAGTCCTTAAACACAGAGACACAGGGAATCGTCACAATTAGTTAAATGCTTTAGAAGTATTTTTACTTCTTAGTTTTTAGCTACTTTTTAGCATTCTTAGTTTATGTTGTATTATATTGTAGTTAACTAATGTTAACAAATGGTACCTTATTGTAAAGTATTTCAATTATATTTAATTGATGATTACACCATTTCACATTTAAAGTAATTAAATAAACCTAAACTTATGTAGCCAAAATAAAAATAAAAATTCCCCTTTTTATCATGTCAGACATCCATATTTGACATTGACCCTATGATATTTGCATTTTGTTATTGTCTGTGAAGTGAAAAATTTAAAGGAAACAAGATAATGATAACGTTAAAATGTCTTTTTTTGTTTTAATGTTTTTATTTTATTTTATGGTTAAATTAATGAAACTACAATAGGCATGCTTTTTTTGATCCTCAATGATCTGAATGTTTTTAGTTGAGTTATTATTTGTGAATGTAACGTATAGTGCAAACTAATAAGTAATTGTTTTTAAAAGCAGAAACAAAAGGTTCTAAATTAAAAGGAATATCCAAGTCATGATAATGTGTAGGTACCGCAGATGAACCAAACAAACACATGTTAAACGAACCAAACAGACGAGAACCAAATGGTGACTATGTGTCACTGGGCTTTGACAGCCAAACCACCTGACTGATGCTTCTGTATCATCAGGGCTCACATTGCATGCATGGAAAGATCAACCTCACCGGTCTCTTACTCTGATAGCTGTGCATCTGCCTACATCATCTTAAAGCCTCCTATTGTCATCTAAAAAAAACGAAACAAAAAAACCCAGATTTATTATTTAACGGTTGCGATGGTATTTGCGGGGTTGTCATCAGCCGGCAACAACATAGCAGTGATTTCAGGTGGCATGTTTTATTGATATGGTTTTGGTGAGATGTGACAGGAGTTTGCTCTTCTGCAGGCATTATAGCTCTGATCTGCGCAATGACCTCGCCGTTGTCGTCGGTGTGTTTCCTCCATCCATTTCCATTTGTATCCAGGCTCCAAGCGAGCTCTGAGTGCTTGTCGCTCCAGCAGCAAGGGATGAGAAAATGACGAGCGGGTAAAGCTGGTGGTTGACGTGCCGTCCCAAGGGGCAATCAACACTGCTTGCATTAAATCAAATAGACTCTGAGTGTTTTTCACTTGGCTTCCCAAAGTAAGGGATGGCTGTGTATTATTCATGAGCATTTGAATATGTCAAAGCCACTGAGGCCAAATTAACTTTTACACTGTGTCGAAAGTTTGGCTAAGAAGGGCGGGATAAGCCAGGCGGCAGCTGAATATAAACATCTTTCAAATATTTAGAATGCTGAATTGTTGAATGTGCAGAATGTTCCTTTATTTACATCATTCTTATTGAGTTGGGGCTCCAACATTTTTAACAGCCCTATCATTTTATTTTTATTGGTAGTTAATGGTTATGGTAATGTTTTTTTTTTACATTAAGCAAACGTTCCTGTAACATGTCCTATTTGGCTATAATGAACAAAGGTTACATGCATTATGATTCCAAGAGAACTCAATACATTAGATTGTTCAGCATCATTTATTAAAATGTGTCCAATATGTGGAAAATGTACAGAATAGGGTATTGAAATGTGTAAGCAGTGGCCTCCACAAATACTGGCACCCTTGGTAAATATGCACAAAACTAACTGAAAATTTGTGAGAATGAACCTCATTGGTTCTTGCTGAAGCTCAAACGTGCTGCGTAACACAAGAATGAACCTCATTGGTTCTTGCTGAAGCTCAAACGTGCTGCGTAACACGAGAATGAACCTCATTGGTTCTTGCTGAAGCTCAAACGTGCTGCGTAACACGAGAATGAACCTCATTGGTTCTTGCTGAAAGCTCAAACGTGCTGCGTAACACAAGAATGAACCTCATTGGTTCTTGCTGAAAGCTCAAACGTGCTGCGTAACACTAGAATGAACCTCATTGGTTCTTGCTGATGCTCAAACGTGCTGTGTAACACGACAATGAACCTCATTGGTTCTTGCTGAAAGCTCAAACGTGCTGCGTAACACTAGAATGAACCTCATTGGTTCTTGCTGAAGCTCAAACGTGCTGCGTAACACTAGAATGAACCCAATTGGTTCTTGCTGAAGCTCAAACGTGCTGCGTAACACGAGAATGAACCTCATTGGTTCTTGCTGAAAGCTCAAACGTGCTGCGTAACACTAGAATGAACCTCATTGGTTCTTGCTGAAGCTCAAACGTGCTGCGTAACACGAGAATGAACCTCATTGGTTCTTGCTGAAGCTCAAACGTGCTGTGTAACACGAGAATGAACCTCATTGGTTCTTGCTGAAAGCTCAAACGTGCTGCGTAACACTAGAATGAACCTCATTGGTTCTTGCTGAAAGCTCAAACGTGCTGCGTAACACTAGAATGAACCTCATTGGTTCTTGCTGAAGCTCAAACGTGATGCGTAACACGAGAATGAACCTCATTGGCTCTTGCTGAAAGCTCAAACGTGTTGCGTAACACGAGAATGAACCCCATTGGTTCTTGCAGAAGCTCAAACGTGCTGCGTAACACGAGAATGAACCTCATTGGCTCTTGCTGAAGCTCAAACGTGCTGCGTAACACGAGAATGAACCTCATTGGCTCTTGCTGAAAGCTCAAACGTGTTGCGTAACACGAGAATGAACCCCATTGGTTCTTGCAGAAGCTCAAACGTGCTGCGTAACACGAGAATGAACCTCATTGGCTCTTGCTGAAAGCTCAAACGTGTTGCGTAACACGAGAATGAACCCCATTGGTTCTTGCAGAAGCTCAAACGTGATGCGTAACACGAGAATGAACCTCATTGGCTCTTGCTGAAAGCTCAAACGTGTTGCGTAACACGAGAATGAACCCCATTGGTTCTTGCAGAAGCTCAAACGTGCTGCGTAACACGAGAATGAACCTCATTGGTTCTTGCTGAAGCTCAAACGTGCTGCGTAACACGAGAATGAACCCCATTGGTTCTTGCAGAAGCTCAAACGTGCTGCGTAACACGAGAATGAACCTCATTGGTTCTTGCTGAAGCTCAAACGTGCTTCGTAACACGAGAATGAACCTCATTGGTTCTTGCTGAAAGCTCAAACGTGCTGCGTAACACGAGAATGAACCTCATTGGTTCTTGCTGAAGCTCAAACGTGCTGCGTAACACGAGAATGAACCTCATTGGTTCTTGCTGAAGCTCAAACGTGCTGCGTAACACTAGAATGAACCTCATTGGTTCTTGCTGAAAGCTCAAACGTGCTTCGTAACACGAGAATGAACCTCATTGGTTCTTGCTGAAAGCTCAAACGTGCTGCGTAACACGAGAATGAACCTCATTGGTTCTTGCTGAAAGCTCAAACGTGCTTCGTAACACGAGAATGAACCTCATTGGTTCTTGCTGAAAGCTCAAACGTGCTGCGTAACACGAGAATGAACCTCATTGGTTCTTGCTGAAAGCTTAAACGTGCTGCGTAACACGAGAATGAACCTCATTGGTTCTTGCTGAAGCTCAAACGTGCTGCGTAACACGAGAATGAACCTCATTGGTTCTTGCTGAAGCTCAAACGTGCTGCGTAACACGAGAATGAACCTCATTGGTTCTTGCTGAAGCTCAAACGTGCTGCGTAACACGAGAATGAACCTCATTGGCTCTTGCTGAAGCTCAAACGTGCTGCGTAACACGAGAATGCCTCATTGGCTCTTGCTGAAGCTTAAACGTGCTGCGTAACATGAGAATGAACCTCATTGGCTCTTGCTGAAGCTCAAACGTGCTGCGTAACACGAGAATGAACCTCATTGGTTCTTGCTGAAAGCTTAAACGTGCTGCGTAACATGAGAATGAACCTCATTGGTTCTTGCTGAAAGCTTAAACGTGCTGCGTAACATGAGAATGAACCTCATTGGTTCTTGCTGAAGCTCAAACGTGCTGCGTAACACGAGAATGCCTCATTGGCTCTTGCTGAAGCTTAAACGTGCTGCGTAACATGAGAATGAACCTCATTGGCTCTTGCTGAAGCTCAAACGTGCTGCGTAACACGAGAATGAACCTCATTGGTTCTTGCTGAAGCTCAAACGTGCTGCGTAACACGAGAATGAACCTCATTGGTTCTTGCTGAAAGCTTAAACGTGCTGCGTAACATGAGAATGAACCTCATTGGCTCTTGCTGAAGCTCAAACGTGCTGCGTAACACTAGAATGAACCTCATTGGTTCTTTCTGAAGCTCAAACGTGCTGCGTAACACAAGAATGAACCTCATTGGTTCTTGCTGAAGCTCAAACGTGCTGCGTAACACGAGAATGAACCTCATTGGTTCTTGCTGAAGCTCAAACGTGCTGTGTAACACGAGAATGAACCTCATTGGTTCTTGCTGAAGCTCAAACGTGCTGCCTAACACGAGAATGAACCTCATTGGTTCTTGCTGAAGCTCAAACGTGCTGCGTAACACGAGAATGAACCTCATTGGTTCTTGCTGAAGCTCAAACGTGCTGCCTAACACGAGAATGAACCTCATTGGTTCTTGCTGGAAGCTCAAATGTGCTGTGTAACACGAGAATGAACCTCATTGGTTCTTGCTGAAAGCTCAAACGTGCTGCGTAACATGAGAATGAACCTCATTGGTTCTTGCTGAAAGCTCAAACATGCTGCGTAACACGAGAATGAACCTCATTGGTTCTTGCTGAAGCTCAAACGTGCTGCGTAACACTAGAATGAACCTCATTGGTTCTTGCTGAAGCTCAAACGTGCTGCGTAACACGAGAATGAACCTCATTGGTTCTTGCTGAAAGCTCAAACGTGCTGCGTAACACGAGAATGAACCTCATTGGTTCTTGCTGAAAGCTCAAACATGCTGCGTAACACGAGAATGAACCTCATTGGTTCTTGCTGAAAGCTCAAACGTGCTGCGTAACACGAGAATGAACCTCAATGGTTCTTGCTGAAGCTAAAACATGCTGCGTAACACGAGAATGAACCTCATTGGTTCTTGCTGAAGCTCAAACGTGCTGCGTAACACAAGAATGAACCTCATTGGTTCTTGCTGAAAGCTCAAACATGCTGTGTAACACGAGAATGAACCTCATTGGTTCTTGCTGAAAGCTCAAACGTGCTGCGTAACACGAGAATGAACTTCATTGGTTCTCGCACGTCAAGCCAACATGCTTGAGCTTTTGTTTACCATATCTGATGTGTGAGTTGATGAATGCTTATATGTGAAAAAAGCCTAAATTAAATAATTAATGGGGTGGCAGTAGCTCAGTGGTTCATGTAGGTTGTCTACAAACCGGAAGGTTGGTGGTTAAATCCCCGGTTCCACCTGACCAAGTGTCGAGGTGTCCATGAGCAAGACACCTAACCCCAGCTGCTCCCGACGAGCTGGATGGTGCCTCGGGATGGCCGTTGGTGTGAGGCAATATAATGTGTTATATAAATGCAGTCCATTTACCATTCCGGAAATTGGGATTTCCATTTTATATGGATTAGTTTTACGATCTCTTTATTAAATTTTTGAGGCGTCAAAGTGGTAGTTGTGTAGCTGTCGATGGAGGGACAAAAAGCTCTCAGATTTCATCAAAAAGATCTTAATTCGTGTTCCGAGAGATGAACGAAAGTCTTACGGGGTTTGGAACAACATGAGGGTGGGTGAGTAAATAATGACAGAATTTACATTTTGGGGTGAACTATCTATTTAAGTGTTCCTGATCACTAAGGTGACCTTAAAAACATATCACATGAACGGGAATATACTTCAGTTAGATTTTCAGTTGTCAACTCTTCCAATAATTTTGGCACACATATTTCAGAGAAAACCATATCATTTCATTTATTTCACATTTGTAAATTCACTACAATTAAAGGTTATATTTTTGTGAATATTTTGAATGACTAAGAGGGGAAATTTTCACTTGGTGTACATGGCATACACAGCCAAAAAACCCTGCTGGTAGTAAGGATTGATGGCTGTCAGGGGAGAAGACCAAGAATATGTTAATGACAGGCAGTGAAGGTGCGTGCTGTGTTCTCAGATGGAGGGAGGGGTTGAAAGATTTTCTGACATGTTAAGTATGATAACCCACACTCGGATTAGTGCACACTATATGATAACCCATCCAAGTTAGTGCACACACATTAGGAGTGAGTAGTGAACACAGACACACACACACACACACTGCAAACTGTGGACACACACCCGGAGCAGTGGGCAGCCATTTTTGCTGTGGTGCCCGGAGAGCTCAAGGGCACCTCAGTCATTTCCTGTCAGTATTGAGAATTGAACCCGCAACCTTCGGTCTACCAATATTGATAAATTGTCAAATTATTAATAAAATGCATTAGTGTCAACTGTTTCAGAAACCATCAGTGGCAGATTGGTTTATATCTCATTTTACTAATAGTATATCAACCCTGAAACTGTTTCTCATTTCAAGCTGTATAATAGTCTGTTGAAAATCTCACTAATGTTAGCTTCTTAGTGTAATATAGTGTAAAGATAGTTCAGACTCAGAAATGATACAGTAGACCTTATGTAGCTCCGCCCCTTTTCTGCACTACACTCATTGTATTTCAACATCATGAAGATAATGTAATATCCAGAGCGAACGCAAATGGATGTTCTAAAGATGCAAGATGCGAGCTGCATGCTTGTTTCTCTGGCGCATACGCTTTAGACTTTTCAACCCTATACAATATAGCAGAACAGTTATTAAAACAATACAAGAAAAACAATAATAAAACAATCTAAAGTATAAAAACTCTAAAAGACATAAAGGGGACCTACAGGACAAGTTGTGAAAAGGACTAAAGGTCAGTGGTTTTATAGTTCTGACTCAAATAGCCACACAAAATGATGTTTTATAAACAAAGTTCGGGAGGAGCATGTTCAAATAATTGATCCAATTATCACTTCATACCAACCAGCTGTCGACAATCAGTAAATAACATGTCTATCCAATCAGCTTGAGTTGGAGACCTATATACAGTATATACTCATTTGACTCACCAATGTTCCTCGACAGTTTTTCAGCATCCCTCCACCACCCCGTCTCCTCACACTCGCCTGGTTACTTCTTAACCAGCAATACGGGGGGGAGTACTCTGGGTTCGGGCCGAATGCTCCTCGGACAGCATGCAAAATACGCATTTATTTTATCTGACTTATTTGTAAGTGTGAACTCGTGAATGCCTGTTTAATGTGGTTCCCTTTCAAAGTAATACATCAATGTGTGTCATGGTGTTGATGCTGTGGGCAACGGCATCAGCATGACCGGTGTCTAAAGCATGTGTGTAATCATTTCAGAGCATGGGGAGTAGTCTGACAGGAGTTTGTCCCTTTTGGGCTTCTCCTGCTAGCTCTATTGCTCTCATGTCGGTTCAGAAAGACACTTGTTGCTTTTTGCATAAATCACCAAGTATGCGCCTTTGGTATTGACGCTCTCTTGACTCTGGCCTAGTCCCGTAGAGTCACTCAATGCTATGCCCACTTTCTTTCTACATATTCATAGGTAGGCATTCTTTCAACAAGGCATAGTGGGTAATTCCCCATAGCGTCAACACCAAGACAGCTTTAAAGCTCCACATGGAAAGGAAACGCCTCAGGTTGGACAAGCAACCTGGTTCCCAGAGAAGGGGAATGAGACGCTGTGTTTCACTGCTATGTTTTAGGCTCTCCTGCACGTCTCCTTCAGACAAAAGTGACGTGTAACTCAGGCATTACATATGATGGTTTATATGGGTTTGTGAAAATCCATTGAATTAACTAAATTAAAAATCAGATCTGTTGTGAAATTTTGTCCTTTTATATTTCTGATAGTATTTCATATGTTGGTCGTCTTCTTTAACCAGTGAACACACTCCACAGTTACAGTAGTGTATCACACAATATATATATACTGTATATCCACTCACCTAAAGGATTATTAGGAACACCATACTAATACTGTGTTTGACCCCCTTTCGCCTTCAGAACTGCCTTAATTCTACGTGGCATTGATTCAATAAGGTGCTAAAAGCATTCTTTAGAAATGTTGGCCCATATTGATAGGATAGCATCTTGCAGTTGATGGAGATTTGTGGGATGCACATCCAGGGCAGGAAGCTCCCGTTCCACCACATCCCAAAGATGCTCTATTGGGTTGAGATCTGGTGACTGTGGGGGCCATTATAGTACAGTGAACTCATTGTCATGTTCAAGAAACCAATTTGAAATGATTCGAGCTTTGTGACATGGTGCATTATCCTGCTGGAAGTAGCCATCAGGCGATGGGTACATGGTGGCCATAAAGGGATGGACATGGTCAGAAACAATGCTCAGGTAGGCCGTGGCATTTAAACGATGCCCAATTGGCACTAAGGGGCCTAAAGTGTGCCAAGAAAACATCCCCCACACCATTACACCACCACCACCAGCCTGCACAGTGGTAATGATGGATCCATGTTGTCATTCTGTTTACGCCAAATTCTGACTCTACCATCTGAATGTCACAACAGAAATCGAGACTCATCAGACCAGGCAACATTTTTCCTGTCTTCAACTGTCCAATTTTGGTGAGCTCTTGCAAATTGTAGCCTCTTTTTCCTATTTGTAGTGGAGATGAGTGGTACCCGGTGGGGTCTTCTGCTGTTGTAGCCCATCCGCCTCAAGGTTGTGCGTGTTGTGGCTTCACAAATGCTTTGCTGCATACCTCGGTTGTAACGAGTGGTTATTTCAGTCAAAGTTGCTCTTCTATCAGCTTGAATCAGTCGGCCCATTCTCCTCTGACCTCTAGCATCAACAAGGCATTTTCGCCCACAGGACTGCCGCATACTGGATGTTTTTCCCTTTTCACACCATTCTTTGTAAACCCTAGAAATGGTTGTGCGTGAAAATCCCAGTAACTGAGCAGATTGTGAAATACTCAGACCGGCCTGTCTGGCACCAACAACCATGCCACGCTCAAAATTGCTTAAATCACCTTTCTTTCCCATTCTGACATTCAGTTTGGAGTTCAGGAGATTGTCTTGACCAGGACCACACCCCTAAATGCATTGAAGCAACTGCCATGTGATTGGTTGATTAGATAATTGCATTAATGAGAAATTGAACAGGTGTTCCTAATAATCCTTTAGGTGAGTATATATATATATAGTGTTGAGGAAAAATTATTTGAAAAGTAATTCATTACAATAATAATATTACATTTGCTACTCCCTTAAAAAGTAACTAATTGTGATACTTGGTTCCTTTTTAACAAAAGTAATGTTGTGTTACATTTGCGTCACTTTTTCTCACCGGGGCTGGGCTTATTTATTTTTGCTGCTCAAACAAACCTTTCAGCTCTGCTGCCATTCTGGATCACAGAAGAATAAGATGCAGGAGAAAAAAAGTCTAACACTTACTTCAATAAACACAAAAAATCTACTCATTGTTGCTTATGGTTTAACTGAATCATCGAAGTACATTGATCACTAAAGTGAGATTAAATGCATAAAAATAATAGTTTTATTTAACATATTACATTTTTGAAGGTTTGCCGTTTTTTTGATTTTCCATTTGACTTATTTTATTGATTATGAGGAATACTGAATCCTTTTTGTACAAGTGAGATGATTAAATAGCTCACGTTTAGTCTAGGACTACAATAACTATCGTTTACTCTGCACTTACTCCCGGGTTTTCTCAACATGGGGACAGGAGTACTTGCGTTACTTATTTGAAAAAGTAACTTAGATTTTTTTTTTTGCTACATTTTAAAGTAATGCGTTACTTTACTAGTTACTTGAAAAAGTAATCTGATTACATAACTCGCTACTTGTAATGTGTTTCTCCCAACACTATGCATGTATGTGTATATACAGTAGTCAACATTTGAAGTATATAATATACAGTATATACAACATTACTGTATATTTAATGTCATAATGAAGACTTTAAATTATTACTAGGAACATGACAACCAGCCCCAGTGTCTACACGCAAACAATGAATGTAGAAACAACATCTTATACTCTTTCAAAGCTGCCTTGCTAAATCTCAATTGTCACGTGATTAACAATTACTTACAAAATAAAAATTATATTACAGGTCCAAATGTAGCATCTTACCGTTTCATAGAAACAGTAAATATAAGTTTGGTTTTTTTTGGATTATGCAGCACAATCATTCACAAAGAAAATAAAACACACGACAACTGTTTCAGAGGGGAATAATTCTTGGAATGGATCATGATTTTTTTTTCTTCCTTTTTTTATCTCTCTCTCTCTCTTTTCACTGAGACATCTTTTTCCTTTTTTGTTTGTTGTAAATCATTTTACTTTTGGCCAATTGAAAATATTTTGTTTCCCTTGATATTCTTCTTGCTCACCCCCATTCCATTCTCTTTATTGATAAGCAAACATGCAACTGTTAGAAATCCATTTTACAAACAAAAAACTGAAAAATACATCCATAGATATTTAAATTTATAAACAGTAATAAAGTCAAAATCTATTTACGCTAAATGTATGACTTTGTACTAATGTGGTGTAGTAAAAGGGTTATACAAATGAGCAAAATCCATTCTTTAAATTCACACACAGTCTCGAGTCCTTCTAGACTCGTGTACAAAACCAATATCAAGACCCGCCAGACCTTAAATGAACAAATGAGTTATTGAGAAATCATTGTAGAGATTCTAAAAACAATATGTACCATCGATTGGGAAGAGCGGGACAAACGGGTGCATCACTAAATTCGAATGGCGAAGAAACGTGCTATTACTGTCACATCAACAGCATACATACGTTTTACACTGGTCCTTCCTTCAGTAAAAGGAACTATAAACTTAGATTTCATTTTAGCAAAGTATGTAAATATGAATATTAAAAAAATATATATGCATACATACACATATTTTCTTTTTTCAAATGAACACACGCATACATACGCCAGCATGCTATTGGGTAATATTGAAGGTTACAGAAACGGGTGTGTTTTGGACCCATTTCTGCAGGACCAGGCTTTTGAAATGAGTGGAGTGTCAAAAATGAGAAAAAAAAAAAAAAACCTATACAACAGAATCTTCTTTAAAGCATGGTGTAATCTTATAAGAGTGTGTTTTATTTAGTCATACACTCACTTAAATAAGCCTAAGAGTTTCGAATGCGATCCGTTTAGCGATTCATTCATTCGACCGGCTAAAATAATGAAGTGAGCAATCATTGTTACTGCAACCATTTACAAAATATACACACAAAAAAAGGGGGAAATAAAGTCACATATCTCGTAAAACGTCAATTTAAGGCGTAAATGAAGTGTAAATCAATTTTGAATACATTCACAACACCACGGTTCATATTTTACCTCGATTAACAAGAATCATATTCTCATCCAAAGCTCTTTTTGGTTTTGGAACATCATCTAGAGATGTGAGAAATAAATATGAACACTGACACACTGACCAAAATCAAGTGTGCCACATATATCTTCTATAGAGTCCATATTTACAGGAAGTGACATTAATATTAAGAAGGAAAAATCCACCTGGTGATATATATATATATATATATATTGCCTAAACGTTAGAGAGCAGATACAAAAGCGTTTTGTTGTTGTTTGTTTGTTTG
This sequence comes from Rhinichthys klamathensis goyatoka, assembly GCF_029890125.1. NCBI lineage: Eukaryota > Metazoa > Chordata > Actinopteri > Cypriniformes > Leuciscidae > Rhinichthys > Rhinichthys klamathensis. Next base: position 930,341 of record NW_026607023.1, read on the forward strand.
TGAAAACATTTGACATCATGAGGGCATTTCGTTTCTTCACAAAGGAAAGAGATGCCAAAAGAGTGCATCCATCTGGAATATTTCTACCAAAGTGGCACAAAGTGCAGATGAAGTTTCATGTTAAATCATATTAAACTGGGAAAAAAAATGGGTGAAACAATTTAGACAAAAAAAAGAATAATTCACAGTAGTCACAAATGTTGTGAGTTACTGACATCTGCTCATGCACAGTGAAACAAAATGTTTCCCAGCTGAAACATTTTACACTCAATCTCAGCAAAAGTGAGAGTTTGATATACATAAAGCAGAAATTTCAGAGTGACAGAAACACTGCAAGTCTCCACAGACGTCTCACATTCTCGTATATTCTCCTGTACGGAGAACGCGCTTTGCTTTTTCATTTCTACATGTCTCAAAATACTGAAAACCGTCTTTAAAAAACAAAAAAAAGAAAGACACTTTGTCTTATTCAATCAAATATGTTTAAATTAACTTCACAAACAAAAACTAAAAATGAGAGTCCTTGAACAAAAAGTGGTGCCGTCTCCCCTTCCTCATCGCCTCCATGAGCGGCTCTCGTCTTCCTCTTCTTCGTCATCATCTTCTTCCTCTTCCTCTGGAAGCAGAAAGGGGCTGACTGGATCCTAGAGAGTATGAGAAAAGATCAACCATTTAACTTAAAAACAAAAACCTGTCAGTGTTATTAGAAATGTAATATTCATGTTGGTTTGGTTTAGCCAGTAAAAGTAGTTGAACATGCAGTTACCGTCATTACATGGATTCCTGCAGCGTTGACCTCGTCCTTGGACTCTTCCTCTTCTGGTTCGGTGGACACAGATGGGGTTTTAGGTTTGTACCATGAGATCTGTAGAATTCGACCTTTGAACTTTGCTCCTTGGTTTGCAGCCTGAAAAAAAAAAGATTATTTAGTGTGGTTAAAGTCTACTAAGCTCTTAAAATAAATCTCAAATTTAGAACAAAAAACACAAGTAAAAAGACAGTACATTTTCTGCTTCACTGCGGGTTTTGAAGGTCATTACGACACTGGTGGCGTCGTGGTCGTGAAGCTCCTCGACCTCGCCAAATTTCTACACAAGAGGTCATATGGATTTAGCATAAATTAGGCACGTACATACAGACAGACAGATGATTGACAGACAGACAGGTAGATAGATAGACAGACAGATGATTGACAGACAGATAGATGATTGACAGACAGACAGATGATTGACAGACAGACAGACAGACAGATGATTGACAGACAGACAGATAGATAGATGATTGACAGACAGACAGATGATTGACAGACAGACAGATAGATAGATGATTGACAGACAGACAGACAGGTAGATAGATAGATGATTGACAGATAGATAGATAATTGACAGACAGACAGATGATTGACAGACAGACAGATAGATAGATGATTGACAGACAGATAGATAGATAGATGATTGACAGACAGACAGACAGACAGGTAGATAGATAGATGATTGACAGATAGATAGATGATTGACAGACAGACAGACAGGTAGATAGATAGATGATTGACAGATAGATAGATGATTGACAGACAGACAGACAGACAGGTAGATAGATAGATAGATGATTGACAGATAGATAGATGATTGACAGACAGACAGATGATTGACAGACAGACAGACAGATAGATAGCTGATTGACAGATAGACAGATAGATAGATTATTGACAGATAGATAGATGATTGACAGACAGACAGACAGACGATTGACAGACAGATAGATGATTGACAGACAGACAGACAGATGATTAACAGAGAGACAGACAGACGATTGACAGACAGACAGATAGATAATTGACAGACAGATAGATGATTGACAGACAGACAGGTAGATAGATAGACAGACAGACAGACAGACAGATGATTGACAGACAGATAGATGATTGACAGACAGACAGACAGATGATTGACAGACAGACAGACAGATGATGACAGACAGACAGACAGATGATTGACAGACAGACAGATGATTGACAGACAGACAGACAGATGATTGACAGACAGACAGATGATTGACAGACAGACAGACAGATGATTGACAGACAGACAGACAGATGATTGACAGACAGACAGACAGACAGACAGACAGACAGATGATTGACAGACAGACAGACAGACAGATGATTGACAGACAGACAGACAGACAGACAGACAGACAGACAGATGATTGACAGACAGACAGACAGACAGACAGATGATTGACAGACTGACAGACAGACAGATAGATAGACAGACAGATGATTGACAGACAGACAGAGAGACAGACAGATGATTGACAGACAGACAGATTATTATACCTTTATTTAACCAGGAGGTCCCATTGAGATTCAGAATAGGCAGACAGACAGACAGGTAGACAGACAGACGGAGATATAATCCTGCACTATTTAAGCTCAAATCTTACCACGAAGTGCGGCATGAGCTCCTCCTTCTCTTCCTGTGTGAAGCCGATAATAGAGATGGCTCGAGGCCGGTGGTCCACCACCATGTGATTGCCTCCGCCACGCCCCCTGAGGCTCCGCCCCCTGCCCCTCCCTCTGCCCCGGGCCGGTGCCGCTGGGGGTTTGCCCCGTCCCGCCGATATCAGGCCCAGCCGGGTGGCCTACGCGAATCAAATCCAGAGGGGGGATGTGTGAACAAAACTTACAATATAAAGTATAATCACATAATAAATATATATTTGATGTATTTAGTGCTGGGCAACGATTAATCGCATCCAAAGTCAAAGTTTACATAATATGTGTGTGTACTGTGTATAATTATTTTGTATATTTATATTGTATATGTATATTTGCATGTCAAGTCAAGATTTATATATAGCGCTTTTAACAACATAGATCGTTTCAAAGCAGCTTTACAGTGATAATAGGAAATTAAAGTAACAGACAGCATGTATATACTGTGTGTGTGTGTGTGTGTGTGTGTGTGTGTGTGTGTGTGTGTGTGTGTGTGTGTGTGTGTGTGTGTGTGTGTGTGTGTGTGTGTGTGTGTGTGTGTGTGTGTGTGTGTGTGTGTATGTATGTATGTATGTATGTATGTGTATATATATATATATATATATATATATATATATATATATATATATACACACACACATAATATATACATATATACATCCGTGTGTGTATTTATATATATATACACACAAAATAATTATACACAGTACACTTACATATGTTATGTAAACACAAACCTTTATTTTGGATGCGCTTATCACGATTAATCGTTGCCCGGCACTAAAATTGATACAAATATAATGAAATAGGATATATATATATATATGGATGTATGGGAATAGTGAGCTCCTCTAAACTTCCAAACTAGCACAGACTTTGTAACGTGCCTGACCTTTACCCTGACTGCAGACTGAAAAATTAAAGCCACACCAAATGCTGATCATTTCTCTTTCATGCCCTGAACAGTCTTTCAGCCTGCAGTTTCTTACTTCCGCTCTCTTCTGTTAATTATCTTCCCTCGATCTTTCTCTCATTTCTTACATGAGAGCTGCTCAAACTTTAATGGGATGAAAAGCACCAGCGTGTGTTGTTAGGGAACTGGTCCTTGGGGTTTGGGAAGTGCTCAGAGTTAAATGTGCAAGAGATGAAGTGTAATGACATGCATATTTCACACCAGCTAAGATAAGCCCAGTGCCAGCCATGGTGTTTCGGTTGTCTCTCTTGTTTTAGGAACGTGAACGTTAGGGCTGAGTGTGACATTGTGTTTGCATGAAATGGATTATGAAGGTTCTGGTTGGGCACATCAGTGTCTTTTGCTTCAGTAAAAAAAAAAATCTGAAAATAAGTATGGCGTCTTAGCAACTAACACATATGGCGTTTTAGGCAGAACTATAAAAAAAATGTAATCTTGTAAAATAGCCAACCGGAAAATGAGACCCATTTTAAACCTAACACGTGTGCCACACATCTATCGCTACTTTAGAGGTATCTGTCAGGTCATAGGGACATTTTTGGTACTACAAAATAAACAAACAAAACAACTATAATAATATTAACTCTAAATTCAAAAGAGTAAATTCATTTAAATGCACAATTATAATTCTATTTGATATTTTTGTATATTTTCATTATCACCTCGATTCCATTAATTACTGTAATGTGTTTGGATGTTTTAAAATGTAGTTCAAATTACTGTCAATCATGATTCACATTAGATTTGGATTACTGCATACATCTAATATTTTTTGTAAAATAAAAAGCAACTTAAAAAAAAACTACAAGGGAAATAATAATAAATCACAAAATACAATTCAGTAACGAAACACAATTATACATACATATACATATATATATATATATATATATATATATATATATATATATATATATATATATATATATATATATATAATGTATATATATTTGGGCTGTCAGTTAAACGCGTTATTAACGGCGTTAACGCAAACCCATTTTAACGGTATACATTTTTTTTATCGCACGATTAACGGTCTTTTTGGCCTAGCAAACGGTGTAATTTTTTTTCCACATGCTTTTGCAACAGGACGCGGCGCTGCGCTATGAAACCCATTCATTCTTGCGCCGCGCGAGGACGTTTTGTTGCTTCGTCGACCAAAGCGCAAACGGATCTAGCTAAACCGCAAACAAAACAACAGCACGCCGCACACACTTGTTTGGGCTTGCGACCCGGCCAAATAGTAGATTAACGTTACGCTTTGAGTGGACGACGAGCGCGAGACGCCGAAATGGATGCCAATAAGATTCTGAATGGAGAGTTTACTTTTAAAAAGTTGCCAAATGGTCCCATTGACGAGACCAAAGTGATCTGTGTGTTTTGTCGTTGTGAACTGAGCTATCATCATCGCAGCACGTCCAGTCTGAAATACCACTTGATGATGGCCAAGCACACACACACACACACACAGCTGATGCGAATTCTCCACCCCCTCGTCAATATTTCTTTCACCCTTTTATTGATGGACAGTGTTACATTGTGTGAGAGATTATTTGCTCCAAGTGAGAATGTTAGTGTGAAATTTAACACAGTAAATGCCAATGATGTTTTCAATAAAAAACATTTGCACAAAGCAAGCCGATCCACTTTTCCACGTTGATAAGAGCATTCAAATGAGAAAAAATAATGGGACAAAAATGTGCGATTAATCGCGAGTTAACTATGACATTGATGCGATTAATCGCGATTAAATATTTGTATCGTTTGACAGCACGATGCAAATATATATATATATATATAAAATTAAGCCACGTTCTGGATATTGGCATCAGGCTGAACAGGTCACAGTGACAGAAAGTGGCCGCTTACCTCCACCTGCAACTGACCCAACCTCCTCTTCAGGTCTGTTGTGTCTTCTCCTGACGTCAACTTCTTATGGAAGTCCAACTCCGCATCCAGCAACTCTTTCTGTGCCTAGAGACGGAAAAAAAACCCAGACAGTTATACTTAAATTTAGTAACATCTTTTAAAACAAAATTGGCAATGTACATTTAGGTTCTAAATTTTAAACCTGCAGTTACATTTTTTTGTGTTCAAAAATAAATATTAATTAAAGCTGCAAGCAGCATTTTAGCGGTGTTCAAGCAGTTAAGGCCTTTCAGGCCGTTAAGCACAAAAGCATCAAAATACATTAAGTTTTATGTAGCAAGCATGATTTACCATGATATACTACATTTCAGTGTGATTTTTCATGATTTACCATGTTCCAGTATGATTTACCATGAATCTAACATGATTTTTCCATAGTTTACCTTGATATACCATGTTATAGGATGATTTACCATGATATAGCACATTCTAGAATAATTTACCAGGATTCTAACATGATTTACCTTTTTTACTATGATTTACCATGTTTCTGGCGTTATTTACCATGATTTACCATGTTGATAGCAATTATGTGAAGCATAAGAACAATTGAAGTGATAAACTCTGACAAAATATGAATGTGTTATAATAGTAATTGTTATATAAGTGATTTTATAGTGTCTATATACAAAAAAAGACTATTAATAAGAAGAGTGGCCAGCAGAGGGCAGTAGAAGACCACTTATTGGCTCACTTTCATTTTAAACTACTTTGTTTCTCCAGTATTCTCCACTGAAGCAAACCATTTTTTTCATGTTAACTCCATAATGCCTGCTTACACACACACACACACACACACACACACATTTTTGGGATATGTTATTGTGAAAATCATATAAAAAAAGATTAAAAATATCTAATGCTGCTGCTTCATCTAGTGGACAACAGTGCTATTACAGCCTACTTATACAACAGGCCATGTTTTCATATAATTTAATCTACACACGCTCATTCTGATGTAGATAGAGACATTTGGAACTTCAGGAGCCAATGTGACTCAATTGTCACTTCAATAGACGATTTTTGACTAAATGTTATTGTAAATGTTAAAATAGTGAATTTATAAAGTCTAAATATTAATTATAGTTGAGTAGTGTGACAAAATGACTTTTTTTAAACAGCAGGGGGCAGTAAAATACCACTTATTGGCTGTTAGCCTTTTTTCAAGCAGTTATAGCTGTTCTTGACCTTTTTTTAAGAAGCTATGAGCATTTATTGAAAAGATATTGCCTTTCGGTCAAGGTTACATATTGAATTGACCCTATTATAGTCATACAAATGAAGAAGTTATACGTTTTTCTATAATTATTGTTCTAGAGAGTACAGAGCAATAGATGAATTTTGACAAAATGTGATTGTAAATGTTAAAATAATGATTTAATAAAGTCTAAATATCAATTATATATAAAAATATTAGAGAGTAGTATGATGAAATGACAGCAGGGGGCAGTAAAATACCACTTATTGGCTGTTATAGCCATCCAAGCTGTTATAGCTGTTATAGCCATCCGATTTACACTCTATTATAGCCATCCAAATGAAGTAATTATACCTTTTCTGATAATTATTGATCTAGAGAGTCCAGATAATTGTACTGCACTGGTTTTAAACATTAAGATATGAAAATTATACGATCATAGATGGAAAAGACCATTTACAGCCAATACAGGCAATTTACCATAGGAAATACAAGGTTTTAAAGCTTTTCAACAGTTATAGCGCCACCTATTGTCCGATCTCCATGAAACTTTGCATGCTTCTTCACCATGGTATGACACATATGCTCATCAATTTTTGTGAAGTTCTGAGTTTTTATTTATGATTTATAGGCTTTTGAGTGTGTTTTGACACACCCCTTTTATAAATGACCCTGTTATAGCGAAGCAAAGGGCAAAGTTCAACTTTTTTTCGATAATTATTGATCTAGAGTGTCCAGAGAATTGTCCTAGACTGGTCTGGTTCCAATCGGACGAAAAACCAGGGACTAGTTCGCAAAAGTAGGTTTTTAACATATTCGTGAATATTTAATGAACGGTTTGATTGACAGCAATGGTTCTAGAGGCAAAGTTGTTCAGCATGAGGAGATCTATCAAATGATATGCATATTGTGGGGATGTGTGCAACACCACGTGATTACAGAGCCGTAAAACTCGTTAGCGCCAACTAGTGGCCGATTTCTTTCAAAACTCTTACAGACCTCTTGGGCCATGAGTCGAACATGCCCATAGAGTTTCGTTCCGATTGGCCTCCGTTAACCTCGTCTCACAGGTGCTCAAACTTCATTGGCCGATGGCGGCCATGTTTTTTGAGATACGCCAATATCCTTTTACACATACATGGCACCTTGGACCAAGACACTGCATACCAATTTTCAAGTCAATCGGACAAACGGTCAGGTGGCCACACCCCCTTTTATGTTTTTTTAATGTTATAGCGCCACCTAGTGTTAGATCGACGCGGTTTTTTTACTGTGACCCCAAATTGTCCTCATACACAAGTGTGTCAAGTTTGGTGAAGATATCTCATTTACTTCTTGAGTTATAGACGTTTTAGTAAAATAGGCTCCTCCCACAACGTTCATTTTGCGCCCCCTAGCAACCGGAAATCGAAATTTCAACTTTTTTTTGATAATTATTGATATTCAGACTCCAGAGAACATTTCTGCACTGGTTTGGTTCCGATCGGGCAAAAAACCAGGGACTAGTTCGCAAAAGTAGGTTTTGGACAAAACCGGAAATAGCGGAAAAATTTGCATACCGGAAATGAAATCGGAGATATACGTTTTTTAAGTCAAGAGTCCAGCTTTCCAATGATATACGACACTTGAGTCTACGACATAGGGTCTAGGAGTTATGATCACTTTCGCGTTTTTGTTGCTATAGCGCCACCTATGGGCCAATCGGGCTCATACTCTCTCAACCTCTCCTCGATTTCTGTGCTACCTTAATCCCAAATATCAAGTCTCTAGCTCTTACGGTTTGGTCTGCACGATGCGTTTTAGGGCGGAATAATAATAATAATAAAAATCCTTACAATTACAATAGGTTTTCAGCACTTCGTGCTTGAACACCTAATAAGCAAGTACATCATGAATCCATTTTCCAAACCGTGTTTTTGTCTTATCCTGAATCACTACGGTACTCCTATAATAAGTGTGTATATTTAGACAGTGGCCCAGTACCTGCGTCATTTGTCAAAGACATAAACAGAGAGAAGTAGCTCTGGCTACAATGTTCTTCTGCAAGATGCATGCAGTTCTGTTTATTAACCGCTAGAGCGCCAGAAGTTACGGACTGCAGCTTTATACAAGAATAGATCTAGAACACACTTACGTCTGTTTTTGACTTTGATTGTGTAGTGTTGGCAGTAGCTGGTGCGGTCGGGCTGATCTCATTCTTCAGCTGAGAGATCTTTTCTGTCAGTTCTTTAAGAGTCTTCATGATGTTTGCTCTCTCCTCTGGCTTCATCCCTCTGTTCTTTTCCAGGCGGTTTATCAGCACCTGCAGAAGGCAGTTCAGGTTTAGAGTTACATTAAACTGCATGTACGAAACCACTAGCAGTTCTAATATACACTCCTGAATCAGGACAAGGACAATAACTCTAGGGCTGTCACAATACCTCGAATAAATTCAAGTGCTCGGTTTAAAAAAAAATCCTTGATAGCAATTTACTCGTGTGAATTAACCGGCAAAATACCGGAAGTGGTGCATTCCACGGATGAGAATCCTTGACCTGTATTATTAATCCTTTTCTAAGGCTGCACGATATATTAAAACCATTTAAAAATCATAATATGGCATAGTGCTATTGTGAAATATCACAGGCTGCGATGCAATAAAATAAATATATGTTATTTTATTTATTATTTTTGCTAAATGGTCCACATGCAAAGTTGGTTGATAACATAACTGTAACAAAGTAGCTTACAGTTAACAGAATTTATAGTTGACTTGTTTAACAAAGTGCTATGGGAAGTCAAACTAACTTTACTTATTAATTTTGTTAATTTCCTGTCATCTCTTGCAATATCTGAAAGCCAGGTTTTCCTAATATCCATCATAATTAGCTAAACATGTTTTACAGATGGGGCCTTATGAAAATGTTACATTTTAAGTTATTTTAAAGGCTATTGTTCACTTGGGTCTATTCTTTATTACCATACACACAAAAAAAATGGGATTATTCGATTAATCCTCAAAATAATCTACCTATTATAAAAAAAAAAAATCATTAGTGACCACCTTAGATTCAGCAAAATTATCAATTGATGAAATGAAATGAATATCATTTCATATAATATTTACTACAATTATTAGGGAGCAATTATTTGAAAAGGAAACGATTTGGAAAAACAATTCGAGCATGATAGAAATTAATCCGTAAAATATATTTATACTTCTTGATTTTGTATTCAATCCTATCAAAGTATTTTTCACAAATAGTTTGAAACAAATAAAAAGGACCTAAACATTGTAACCAACAGTGTACTTGGTAATCTGGCAAGTTTGTGCACACTGGGAATCATATGTTTTTCAAATAAAGAGCAAGTAATGCTAATTGTACACAGCAAATATGAGATGAATGTGACGTATGACATAGGTGTCAACATAAAAATGAGTAATTACACTAATATCAAAATATAATAAAAAACATGTCCAAACTTTTACCTAGTTGTATATATACACAATTATTTTGTTTCACTTCAGTAATCTTTCATACCTTCTGACATTCGATCTGTTTTTCAACCATTTCTTGTTTCTTCTTCCTCATGTCTTGCTGCAGTTTCAACGCCTCCTGAAGGTCAGAGGTCATGTTAGCGCACTCATAAGTACATTACAGACGGTGCAATCCTAGTAGGTGGATCTGCCTGTATCAGCTTACAGAGGTGAGGAGGAGAAAGGAAATACTCACATGCTTCTTCTTCAGAACCTCCTGAGCTTCCAGCGCTTTGCCCGTTTTTCCTAATGACTTTGATGCGGTTTTCAACACCGTGCGTGAGAACGGACCCTTCGGTAAACTCGAAGATGGCGTCAAACCCTTGTTTAACAGAGAAATTCACACAATCAGTTAAAAGTTTGGAAGATTTTTAAATGTTTTTGAAAGAAGTCTATTATGCTCACTAAGGCTGCATTTATTGTTGCCGTTTTCGGTTTTATTTTAAAATGTATTTTATTCCTGTGATCAAAGCTGAATTTTCAGCATCATTACCCCAGTCTTCAGTGTCACATGATCTTTAAGAAATCACTCTAAAATGATGATTTACTGCCCAAGAAACATTTGTTACCATCAATGTTGAAAACAGTTGTGCTGCTTCATATTTTTGTGCAAACTAGGCTTGCTGTGATAGTCGGTGTTAGGTTACATGACTTGTCGTTTAGATTTTTTTTTTATAGCAATACAAATCATGTAGGTCAGTCAGAGAACAGACACTACTATTAAAAACTGAACAAGTCAAAGAGCCGCAGCACAGATCAGCAGCAGGAGCCAGATTTCATTTATCACGAGAGTGAGGCGAGCTGACTGACAAGACGATGGCGGGAGATTTGCTTTTTAAAGCGAAATGTAAAAGCACCTATTTGGCAATATTTTGGATTTAAACCCAATGTTATTAGGGAACCTGCAAAGATTTAGTTGTGTTTTTCCATTAAGAATAATAATGACCATTCACCATTCAAGCAATTGCCGGCCCCGAATTGCTGCTAATGCGCACGGGCATTCATAACGGTGTGTGTCACCTATCGGAGCAGAGCGAGCGTTTCAGTTCAGTCCTATGAAAGCCGAACTTCCATTGAAATTAATTGAAAGCGCTCGCTCTGCTCCGCACCGTTATGTATGCCCGTGCGCATTTTACTTTGAATTAGCAAAAGCGAGGTGCAAAAGAGTGAAAAACTCCAACGAAATACTTTTGTTCAGCAAGAATGCCTTAAATTGCTCAAAAGTAACAGTAAAGTCATTTATAATGTTATAAAGATTTCGATTTCAAATAAATGCTGTTCTTTTAAACTTTTCATTTATAAAATTTCAATTTGACCAAATAAGCCTGAATCAACAAAAAAAATGCAGTCTTGTTGAGAAAAAGATACATCTTTTTTACTAACATTTTTAAAAGAACTATAATTATTCCAAACTTTTGACTGGTAGTTTCTGCTGGATCTATACTGGCAGCATTTCTCACAGCAAACCTACTATATTATTGTGTCACAGAATGCTTTTTGAGTTGAGTTTTTTGAGGCGAGAATGTGGTTGTTTAGACCTCAAATATGCAATTTATATATAATTTGCCTATTTGAAAATTTGTTGAGACATTTTCGAGATGTGAGCTCATGGCCGTCAGTGGCTGTTCAGCGCTTATGTATCCGCTGAGAACAGCTTCATCTTGGCCACTCCTCCTCAGGGACACTTACATACAGTAGACAATGGATAAATATGAGGTATTCAAACGGGTGGGTATATCAATTGATTTTGGGTATATCAAACAGGTAATCTTGTTCCAGAGCAAATCGATTTGGCTAAGGGTAAAGTTAAGGTTTATAACTATAGTAATAGTACAAAATTTAATTTAAATAGAAATAGAGTGCTTTTGACTGATTTTTTCGCTTGTGTTTATTTCCTATTGTACAAACCTCATACTTTTATAATGGCTATTATTGTTCATTTAATTATTACTGTTAAATAAATAACATTTTATTTTATATAAACAATATGCTGTATTGGGTATTGGGAAACGGTCTGTTAGTTATTGTGATTTCTACTTCAGTGAACGTTACATTATTACGTCATTAGATGGCGACAAGAGTCTTTATGAGCGAGTCAAGCAAAGCAAAGACTTTTATATTGAAATCGGCCTGAACAGGGTTGGAAACAAGGTTATTTCTAAAGACAAATGCATTGTATTCAACCGGCAAATGCATTGACTAGCGCTATCATGGGAAATCCCCTTGTCTGTTAAAAAGATACTAAGATATCGTTTTCCTCAGAGGAATTTTTTTTATTATCATAATAAGATTGACCTGAAGAATGAACTCGTTTACTCTCTCTCTCATTATACTCTCCAATGAAGCGACTTAACGTTCCTTCGTTACTAGTTCTAAAGTGACGTTTAGTAACGGAAGCTCGGGCTCAACTATTAAACTGTCAATGAGATTTGAATCTGTGGCGGAAGAAAGTAGTTCTGCACAAAACAGGGTTTTTGAAGACACTCTCTGTTGCCGTTTCTGATTTATTTACACACTCGTAGCCGTGCCATGTGGCTCTCTCTTGTGCCTATGGCTTAATCACAGCCCTGCTGACATAGAGCCATATCGCACTCCAACTCGTGTGATATTGCTCATTCATATTCTCTCTGAACAGATGTGTGCAAACATTCAAGTGTTTTCTTTACCACTGATGGCTCTTGGTTCGGGCTGGTGGGTTCAGTGCCGCCCATGATTCCCGTGGCAGTCTGGTGTTTGGGGAAGGTATTATTCAGCACGTAAGCTCCTGCAGGGTGCTGCTTAATGACCTGCACACACAACAAAATTCAGTCAAAGTATGTAAACGAATGACAAAGTTTGGAACCATGGATGAACAGTCACGGTAAGGATATCACCAAGCATTTTTGAGTTAACAATCTATTAAAACGGACACAAACTTCTCTATGGGGGAAACGAGAACGATCAATAGTAGGGCTGGGCAGCAAGAGCTCATTCTCCAAACGTTCTCCACAATGAAATCGCATAGAAATATAATGTATTGTGCATTCCAGTTTTAATTTTCTCTGAATCTGATAACCCATCAGTGGGTACCGGACCTTGTGTGTCGTGGGCTGCTGTTGGCCAGGGTTCGTGTTCTGACCGGGTCCCTGCTCCTGTGTGCTGGATGTGGGCTCTCTATGCCAGTAGACTCTGATGAAGCGGTTATTGAGAACGGCCTCAGTGCTGGAGATGGCCCTCCGAGCCTCGTCGTTGGCTGTGTACTGGATCAGTGCTGCCTCTGGGTCCCCCCCGAACACCACCTGTGGAAACGACAACACAGGACACAGTTTTACATCACAATCACTACAACTACATTCGTTGACCTGTGTAACAAAAGTGCTACAGAACAATAGCAAATATGTAGTTCATAATCAAATCTACACAGAAAGTTTACCTGAATGTTGACTATGGTTCCAAATTTGCTGAAGTGCTCATTGAGTTTGGTGATGTTGTTGAGGTCCCGGGGGATTTTGCGGACCTCTAGTTTGGTGTTGACGTAATAAATCTTTTTCGGGAAGATGGGTTTATGCTGGTTATTGAAGTTTTGTCTGTAAAACAGGAAAGACCACATTACACATCTCCATCAGGACATCCACCTGCATCATTGTAGTTTCCTTAGTGTTCCAAGATATCAAATATTAATTAATAGACACTAAAAATAATGTAAATAAAATTAATAATTATTAATTAACATTTAACTATACATACATTTAAAGGTAAATGTATTAATTAGCATAATGATCCATAATTGATTACATTTATTTTTTTGAAAGTAGTCTCTTCTGCTCATCAAGCCGGCATTTATTTGATAAAACACAATATTACAGTTTTTTTCTGTATTTTTGAAGTAATGAAATGGTTTCTATTTTAATATATTATTTATTTCTGTGAATCAAAGCTGAATTATCATCAGCCATAAACCCAGTCACCAGAGTCATATGATCCTTCAGAAATCATTCTAATATGCTGATTTAGTAGTATGAAGTATTAACAATATTTTTTTGTAACCTATGATACTTTTTTCAGGATAAAAAGTTAAAAAGAACAGCATTTATTCAAAATAGAAATATTTTCCAACAATATAAATCTTTATCATCACTTTTTATCAATTTAACACCGAATAAAATGATCAGTTTCTTTGAAAAACGGTAGAGTACATTGTATATTGCAGTTCTTTTATCAAAGAATCCTGAAAAAACTATCACAGGTTATACAAATATATACACACACACACCCACACATACAAGTTATAAAATAGCAGCTTAACAGTTTTCAACTGATGATAAATATTAGAATATTACAATGATTTCTGAAGGATCAGGTGACACTAAAGATTGGAGTAATAATGAAATAAATTATATTTTAAGGTATATTAAAATAGAATACCATTATGTTAAATTTAATAATATTTTAAAATACTACTGTTTTTTTCTGTATTTTTGATGAGCATAAGAGACGACAAAAGTACATTAATTATCTAAGTAATAATAAGCATAATCAATATTGGATCCTTTTCACATTTCCAGGGTCCTCTGAAGTTCTCATAGTTGTGTAAACTTCAATAACAGTGAATGGGAGACGACAGCAAATATAGTTTTTGTAATAAAAAAAAAAAAAAAAATAATAATTCCCATTTGGTCCAATAGCAGAAGAACAAAATCCATGATAGCGTTTCCACGACTTTCCAAAACAAATGTAGAGAGAATTCAGCAGTCAAAAAAGAGAAAGACGAAAGGATTTTTATTATTTTTTATAAAATGATTGAAAACTAGATTTACAGACTAGATCCACACTACCATTCATACTAGATTTGTGATGTTGGTGATGCAGCACTGTGGAAACGCATCACAGTCATTGAACACAATTATAATTAAAGTAGAATAATAAAAATTCTAAAGTTTCTCTCACACACCACATTTGTGGTGAATTTATAAAGGTCATATACTTTCTTGAAAGACTGCAAAATAAGATCAACTGAAACAGTGAGTAGTGGCTCATCACTCACTTGTCCATCCAGGGTTTTTTGACCAGTGGGCCATCAGCCGACGGCAGACACCTCTTCCTGTTCTCCTGCTCAGAGTTGTACCTCGCCTCACTGCTCGACACACTCGGGACAGATGGCTCCGTCTGAATCACTATGTTAGCTGCTAAAAACACACATTAAACAAATTTAAATTGATGTTGTCATGATGAATACGTTTGAAATTCTCATGCAAAATAGTCATTGGTTTGGAACTGATATTTTACATCTGATACCTCGTGAGTTTTGTCCATCACCAGAGGTAAGGCCGATGAGGTTGGGTCTCTGCGTCTGGATGCGAGGGATGAAATGCCGGTACTGAGCTCTGCCTGGGCCGGTCAGTGCTGGGGACTCTGGGTTATAGGCCTCGGGGTCATAGCTGTCTGTATGTGACACAACAAAGACGTGTTAAACCATATGTACTGTGTGCAGGGGGGGAAAACACTACAGGAGGTTCTTTCCCTTCGATAAATTAAACATTTACCACATGTGTTTGAGAGAACTTTCTCCAAATTCTCTGTGTTATTCAGAAAATGCAGTGTGTGTAAGATGCTGCAGCAGCACAACTACATGGTCAGAGTCGGTCACTGCAGCCTTCAGACACACACACATACCCCCACTGAAAAAACTGGCTTTGAAACCATTTTCACTCAGAAATTGCTAGTAGTAAGTTTCACAAATAATTACAAAGAAACAGCAAGTGACACATTGAATTAAACATGAAACTTTCAAGTAGAAAAAAAAACTGAAACAGTATTTTCTTTTAAAACGTACTCAATCTTTGTTGCATTTAAAACCTTGAAAAATAATTACTCAGAATGAATAACCCGAGTCACGGTTTTGTATGTTTTCGGTACAGCAAGAAAAAAAACTGTTTTTAGTGGTTTACTGAACAAACTAGGTATGCTTATAAAATGAAAAATACACTGCAGTTTATGGTGCTGTTGTAATTGGAGGAAGAGTTTGTGAAGTCAAACAGACTCGCTTGCTGTCAAGATAATCGTTCATGCGAGATGGAAATGTGTACATTTGTAACATTTACAGATGAGGTTAAACATTAACGCTGAGTTAAACACGTCTCAAGCTGATTACACACGCATCTGACAGCAGGGTAGGTTTATCTCTGGTGAAAATCAAGTTTTTAAATGTTGTTTATATGTCTATGTGGTGTTTTTAATATGCTTTAAGACAAGCCATGTGTAAATTCTTAAGTCGACAGTATTTTCATCTTAAAACTGCAGTGAACCAAAGACAGTCTCAAAAACACGGTTTGAAATCGCTGGCGTTTCTGACGTCACAAACGACCTTGTAACCAATCAGATCAACGTGTGATCGTCAACGAGTGGATCTCTGAGCTGAGTGAGTGAGTGGAGGCGGGGCTCATTTGCATATTCATAAAACCGCATATACTAAATAAGGCAAGTGTGTAGAGTTACATTCAAGCTATTTTTAAGGCATGAATAATTTTTTTTCAAGGATTTTTAAAAAAAAAAATGTAATTTTGGAGATCAAAGATAAATACATTGGAATGGGATACAATTATTGACTACAGGGGGACTTTAATATAAAACAAAAGTCTTATGTTTAAGACAAGCAGCTCACTCTGTGTCCCGTTTTTTTTTTCCAGTTCTGCTCGCAACAAAGTAAATCAATGTGAACAATATTGTACGCATGCGTAGCAAACCGAAAGACCCGTACTGAAAATGTTCGGTACGAATACATGCATCATTACAGCCCTACTAACTGATGTACACACGACAAGACCAGAACCACCACCAACAGACAGGAAAGAGGCTTAGTATATCAACTGCTTTCTTTAAAGGGGTCAGACTTTCTTCTCTAAAGGCCGCTTATAATTATTTAAATGCATTTCTGATGGACAGGAAAAACACAAGTAGCTGGAATATCAGAAATCTGACATGACCCCTTTACAACACACACATAGACAGTAAGCTCTGAGCACCACTGCTCAAGCTGAGGAGAGAGAAGCGCAGTGGCTTACATTCAGAGAGAGTGTATTGAGGATGGAGAGAGGCAGAAGAGGAGGAAGAAGAGGAAGGAGGTGGTGGTGGTGGTGGTGGTGGAGGTGGAGGAGGAGGTGGTCCCACTCCAGGCAGGGCCAAAGGGGAAGAGGTTCTGGTTCTGGAGTGGGGTGGAGTGTCTATCCCAGTAGCTGGGATTAGAGGAGGCCCTAAAACAAGACAAGAGCAAACTCAAGCACACTAACATTTACAGCTAACTTCCATTATTGCATTTTAGGACAATCGTTCCGAGTTGTTGTTAATATAAAGTCATTCTCAAGTTTTATCGTCCAAGAGTTAAAAAATTAACGAATAATATTCCTAAAAATTAACAGGTAACAAATGCATTTACCATATTTTCTGGAACACAAGTCAATTTTTGTATTACCTAAAACATTCTGCGTCTTGTATTCCAAGCGACTTGTATAGACCAACGCTACTTTTGCGTCATCGATGGGTAACGCCCCCTTTTGGGGCAAACGGACAAACGGATTCCTCTGAGAACAGAACTCGCTCTAGATCTGCAAAGTTTCTTGATAGCAAAAATGGCACCAACTTAAAGAAGCTAACTTACTGGATACGGGGTTACAGAGGTGTCCCTTTGAAATGGTCGAAAACTTGATTAATGACCCCACTCAGTGGCCAAATATGGACTAATCAGACATCTACCACTATCTCGTGGAATCACCAAGTAAGTAACTTAGCCTATTTTTTTTTGTCGTTAACACACTCACAGTATGACAAACTAGACGATGAGGCCATGTCACTTGGATCATATTTAACTTGATTTAAGCTATTGACAGTTTTGTTGTCGACTAGCTATACTAGTTAGAAAGACGAAGCTGCTAGCAGCTAACGTTATGTGATTAGCTCTCACTAGGCACGCTACACCTTGGCTGTTAACTGATTTTACTGTTGAAATAGTGGCAGGCTAGGACTAAAGTGGACTTGGCTGGTTTCTGCTTGTGTCTAGATAGTGCTTTAGGCCTATATGACTTTTCGACGACCACTGCTCTGGGCTAGCCTAGAAATCTAGACTCCCCCTAGCAGCTGCAAAAATTATTTTGCAGCCAGTGTAGTCTAGCAACTCTCCGTTGACTTTCGAGCTGGAAAAACCAAACTCTAGTCAGGCCAATCACATCGTGTAGTCGGCGGGCGGGCTTAACATAATGACGACAGAGATGCGACGGTTCACTGCTACTTGAAAACAAAGAATGGCTGCTGCTGCTGGCGAACAGCGGTTTTTCCAATCGGCTTTGGCCGCGACTCTGGAGGACTTGGAGTTAAGCTTTTCTTTGGGAAATGAACGGCACTTAAGTCATTCTTAAAAAAGGAAGATGTGTTCGTAGTTTACCGACCAGATACGGCAAAAGTTTACTCTATCAACTAGCTCCGCTGGTGGGAAAACGCTCTGGTTGGTTGTAGCGCTATCCTATTGCGTGCAGAGGGAATTTGAAAGACAACCGTTTATCCCGCCCCTCGTATTGAGCCCTGTCAATGGTGAGTTCCCAGACCTAACATCCTGATGTAGGTCTGGCATGCCAGGCTAGCTCTGGGCTACATGAAACAACACGAACGGCAGTAGATCAAGCCTTCTAGGCTAGATAGGATAGCGTAATGTCACAACATCCAATTTGACAGCCCCATACATACATACATTGGTCCTATACATATTTTGCCGTACACTGTAGACTTGTAGTCGAGACCGCCTAAACCGAGACCAAGACACTACCAAGACCAGATGGTATCGAGACCAAGACAAGACCAAGACCAAGACCAAGACAGACCAAGTCGAGACCAAGACCAAGTCGAGACTAAGACCGAGACCAAGTCGAGACCGGAGGGGAAAAAAAACATTAGTGTTGAAGCTAAGCAATAACTTGTCAAATGTTGTTTTGCATTTGCCTGCCTATCTCTGCTGATTTCGACGTCTCCAAATGAATCCATTCTGCAACTTTTAAATACATAATTATATTTTTAAAAACGAAATTATAGGCTTAAGTGCAGGATCCGAAAGTTGGTCGTTTTTGTCGCTATGGTTACACACACACACACACACACCGTTGGCGGTGCGCTCAAAGTCATCTGTCAGTTGTGCAGTTACCCAAAATCTCCTGAATGAAGGTAAAACCCATCATGTCACTGATATGTCTTTTACTAAATATTAATATATCAAAAACTGTACATGATAAGCTATTAGAGTAAAACATATTGCGTTAGGCTACTTCATGAGTTAATAAGAAAAAAGATTTTACAATTCCTGCAAATGCAGTGATGAAGTTCATGTTCTCATGATTTATTTTTATGAATAAAACTTTCAAAACATCCCCCCCTCTGTTTTTTTCACAAATCGCACCCTGATGATATGTGTTTTTTAAATCAAGTGATCAAAGTGCTCGTTGCCGCTGCGATCAGTGGCGCGGATACAGTGTTTTCTCGCGTGGCTCGCGCGCACCGCACTGTCTTCACTCGGACGCGCGCTTCAATCCGTTGTGGATATCGTCGTGGATATTGTAGTATTGTATTGCTCAATCCCCTGACCACTATGTCAGTCTGAGACAGCGAGACCTAGACAAGACCGAGAGGTCCGAGACCAAGACAAGACCGAGACCAAATACCGTCAAGGCCGTGACAAGACCGAGACCACGTAAAAGTGGTCTCGAGACCGGTCTCGAGACCAAGACCGGTCTCGAGACATACATCACTAGTACACTGTAAACCTTTTTACAACTTTCAAAGTCCTAGCACTTTCTAGACACAAGCAGAAACCAGCCAAGTCCACTTTAGTCCTAGCCTGCCACTATTTCAACAGTATAGTATAGCTAGTCGACAACAAAACTATGTCAATAGCTTAAATCAAGTGAAATAAGTGACATGGCCTCGTCGTCTAGTTTGTCATACTGTGAGTGTGTAAATGACAAAAAACAAATAGGCTACTTACTTGGAGATTCCACGAGATGTCTGATTAGTCCATATTTGGCCACTGCGTGGGGTCATTAATCCAGTTTTCGACCATTTCAAAGGGACACCTCTGTAACCCCGTATCCAGTAGCTTCTTTAAATACCGCTCACGGTCCTCGGCCGGCAAAGAGAGTGTGTATGTTTGTGCCATTTTTGCTATCAAGAAACTTTGCAGATCTAGAGCGAGTTCTGTTCTCAGGGGAATCCGTTTGTTTTCCCCCAAAA
The DNA here is from genome assembly GCF_029890125.1 of Rhinichthys klamathensis goyatoka. Classification (NCBI taxonomy): domain Eukaryota; kingdom Metazoa; phylum Chordata; class Actinopteri; order Cypriniformes; family Leuciscidae; genus Rhinichthys; species Rhinichthys klamathensis. Next base: position 950,700 of record NW_026607023.1, read on the forward strand.
AGGGGCGTTACCCTCCGATGACGCAAAAGTAGCGTTGGTCTATAATGCAATTAACGTCAAGCTCGCAAAATGTGCAAAGTGCACACATTTTGGATTAGTGCCAAATGAAAGAGGTACATGAGCCCAAGTTTTTTTGGTATAGGCCATTTCCCACATGCTGGCAGTTTCAGAATCACTTTAAATGCATTTGTTTAGGCGTGGCTTTTTTAAGGAATGTGGTTTATTTTATATCTTTATACTTCTTTTCCATTCCAGTTCTGAATACAGTTTAATCTAAAGGATTTGTTGTGTAGTGAGGGGAACTAACATACACGTTTACACTGTTTGTAATATTTTGGAAATGTGTCATTTTATCCACTGATATTTTACATTATTTCTCAACACCATCAAGTAGCCAACGTGTTTTGGAGAAAAACATTTATTTCATAATATGATTTCCACCCCACTTTCAATTATTTTACTTCAATGAAAGGTTAGGATTGTGAATTTTTTTAATGAAAGATCAAAAGGATAAACCATGCAGATTTATTTTTTACAGCCATTTTTGATCATATTTACCAGGGGTGCCACTAATCCTGACCACAACTGTATAATGCATATAATAATATAATGAAATATATTTATTTCTCAACTATGAAATTTGGTCCCATTTTGATTTATTTTAAGGTGCGACTATTTTTTATGGAAAACACTGTGATGCATAGTTGTAAGATTTTAATGTTAATTGATAAACATTAAAATAAATTAATTTATTAATCAATAACCCATGACCAAGGATAAATGCGGTCATGAAAAATGTTAAAAAAGAAAAAAAAAAGATTTAAGTCAAACATTAAGACATATAATTGAAATTGATATTTTTAATAAAACAAAGTAAACAGGAGAAAATAATTTAACATTCATAATTAACGAATTAATTGATTAAAGAATGAATAATTAAATTAATAAATAAATTACATTCACCTTCTAAAGATTTTAAAATCACTCTAATAATAAGAGCTACACGATTCTGGATAAATTGAGAATATTTTTTTTTGTGCTTAAAATAGAGCTGCAAGATTCTGACAAAATGTTAATTGCTGCAGTCTATTTAAAACTTTTAATTCATTTGAATTAATTATTTAAAAGAATGGGTTTGAATGAATGATTCAATGACTCACTCATACCTATAAAACATGGTACCTGCTCTCTCTTGCTCAGCGGCAGCGCAAACACACTTCGCATGTCACGCTGTGATCAGACTATAATAAATAATAAAATACTCAAACGATTAATAGATTAAGGCCAATCGTTGTCATTTAGGAGGAATAAGATTGAGTAGGTGTGTGAATCGAGATTGCGACCTTTTAATGATTAATCGTGCAGCTCTACAATATAACATATATATATATTAGAGCCCGACCGATATATCGGCCGATTTTAGGCATTTTCCTAACTATCGGTATCGGCATTTATAATGGCCGATAAATTAATATTTTTAAAAATGCGGGTGCGGTGATTCATGTAAGGGTGGCGCTGCCAATAAAGCACCTAAAAGCTGTCACAAGAACTGGCAAAAGTAATGATTATGAATACAACAAATATAGCAAGGAGACATTTTAATTGTTTATTAATAAACAAGTGTTTTCAGTCAGTGTCAGCCAAAGATGAAGTTGACGATGCTGACTCGCGATCTTCAGTGAGCGCGTGCCAGAGAGAAATGTATATTTCATACGATTACATGAGTCTGTCTGTCTTTCGTTTTGAATTGTTCTGTTTAAAAGTAGACATTTCAATATAGATATATTTCAATTCTCAGGTCTATACGCTGAGTATCGGTTCATGAGACGAGCTCCAGTTCACCCGCAGGCGCCTCCGTGTCGAGATTATCTATCGTCTGCTATATTTACTTCTTATAAATTAAATCCAGGCAAATGGTTGATGAAACATTGATTAAAATTAAGATACAATTAATACAAAACGAAATTCACTTTGAAACGAAAGGTTTTGTGCTTTCTGTTTGAAAAATGTATGTGAAAGTTTCAAAGCATTTTAGTGCCGCTTTCAGAGCGCTCACGTCCGTAGTGCTGAACTGTCGCGTCTGTAACATTGTTTTTTCCTCATAAATGCGAACACGAAAAATAAAATAAAATAAAATAAAATGAATATTTTATGTAGCCTGTGGAGACTAAGAGCTAACCCTTCTTCATCCGGTGGGTAGTAGCCTACTTGTGATTTGCGCAGTGTAATTCACAGAATTAATTTCTCTGCTACAAGCCTCTGTCACGTATTGTGTGAGCTTGTGACTATTGCAAGCGCGCAGCTGAGAAGTCCTGATTATATTGTCTGCTATATTTAGGCCTACTACTTATTTATTAAGGCGATTGGTTGATGAAACATTGATTAAAATGCGTGGCGCGAGCAATCTCTGACAGTAAACTGATTCTGCTTTGTCTCGGGTAAACAGCTGTTGCGACGCGAGCAGTAACGGCCGTGTAGACACCGTGTTAAAGCTCATTCTGCCTGATAAAAAAAACCGCTACGTTACAACATCAAGCAATATTCCAAAAATGTATATAATTATAACACTTTATACAGGGCCATTTTGCATTAAGAGTAGCCTAGTTTCACGTTTAGTACATTTTGCTTACTAATTATTTAAAATGGTATAAAAGTACTGTACATATGTAATTAAAAACGTTTTCATTATGATATTATTAATTTTACTTTAGTAAAAAGATCTGAGTTCTTCCTCCACTGGTAGAGATTAGAGGAATTAAGAGTAAAGATAAAAGATAATAAGGTTTTGTCAGTGACACTTTTTATATATTAAGTTATACAAGTTATGACTAAATTAAAAGACAAAGTCGTTAGTGAAGATCATGCAACAGTATTTAGAATATAATATAATATAACATGCAATGCAAACTAGTTTGGTTACAGCTCAGCTGTATAATTCTCATTCTATCATTCCCCCTGCCTCCATTACATATCTGTGTCACACAAGTGTTTGATTACCACATTTGAGTGATCATTGCAAAACGTGTTTATAAAATATATTTATTCTGTTTATAGCTACTGTGTAAAGTACCCATCAAAAGTTTGTACACACCAATAGGAAAGTGTCCAAACTTTTGACTGGTATACTGTACTATAATACACATAAATAATATTGCTACTGAATTATAATATACACATAAATAATATCGGCCGATATATCGGTATCGGGCTTTTTTTACTCCCTAATATCGGTATCGGCCCCCAAAAATCCATATCGGTCGGGCTCTACTGCCAAACAACACTTTTTCTGCTCAAAAGTTACATTTTCACTTTCTCACAGCCTACTGCATTCGAACGGTCCACCTACTGTAACGAGTGGAAATAAGGTGTGTCCCCTTTAAGAGCTGCGTGCTCCCTATTGGACTGTCTGCAGTCTGTATTGTATGTGCCGTGCGCCTCGAACACCCCATGTATGCGAATTATTTCTGTTTGACGCTCATTTTTATCTTATTTTGTTAAGTAACGCTGTGGACGGTAGAACGTGTGACAGACAGTTACACGAGTTCGATTGGGGAATAAAGTGCGAGTTGTGAGATGCCAGTCGCCTCCGTGAGTCTGTTTTCTTCCTGACACAACTTGAACCGGCGCTGTACAGACCGATCGGTTTATGACATCAAAGTACCGCGAGAGCATTTCAAAAGCATAAGGAGCCGTCTGCTCTCTATTCGCTCTGATGTCATACTGATGATATACTCTGATGTCATTCACCAATCGGTCTGTGCAGCGCCGGTTCAAGTTGAACAAGCCTAAGGTAAACAACTTCCCCAACGGCAGCGTGACATCGACGTAGCGCGCGTAGTGCAAGCCTAGGGTTTGGTGGAAAAAAATTCTAAGGTTCGGCCGAAACCGAACCCTGTTAAAAAGCCCAATATTCGGCCGAATCCGAAACAGAATCCTGGATTCGGTGCATCCCTAGTTGAAAGTAAATATAACCGGAAATAAGTGAGACGTACTATTTCCGAATGGAAGTGCGTGCAATGAACTAGCCTACGCAAAAAGCATTTAGAAAGTCAACAGCGCGGTTTATAATTACCCAAAAATCAAACATAGTTCACATCTTAGCTAAAGAGAATAAACGCCAATCCAATTGACAAACTTCACCGAGTTAGTGAACATCGCTCAACATGTGTTGGTTTTGACGGACATTTTTATGATCGAACTACACATTCTGATTCTGACATTCCTGATTTGAATTAGGGATGCACGATATAGGATTTTGGCCGATATTCGATATGCCGATATTTTCAAACTAATTTTGCCCGATGCCGATACCGATATCGATATATTTGTATTTTTTTTTAAGTGCAAAAAAAGCTTATTAAAGCTTCTATTAATGTTCTCAGTCAAGAGCAGTGAGTGATTTCCTCTGTGTTTTGTTGTTTTATTAACATTAACGGGATAGTTCTCCCAAAAATTTAAATTGTCATCATTTACTCTCTCAAGTTTCTTTCTTCTGTTGAAATTATAAAAGTTATTTGGAAGAATGTGGCTAACCAAACAGTTGCTGTACTCCAGTGACTTCCATAGTATATTTAAGCACAAGAAAGAAATGAATCCAGGTTTGAAACAACATTAGATAGACAGAATTTTTATTTCTGGGTGCAGTATCTCTTTAAAGACAAGCGGCAGAATATTATTACTGTCTCTTTAAGAACTGCACGCGAGTAACGCGACGCGTCTAATATACACGCATTTGACAAGCAGATTTTCTCTTTTTGCTTTCACTTTAGACATAACCAACTTTGTTTATGTAAACCTTGTGTGTATTTGACAGTATCAGCGCAATAAGACTCGAAAGATTAGTCCAGTATGCAGGCGCTGTGACAGGCTTTTAGTTCCTGTGAGCGTCGCGTGTACGCGCTCAGAAAAGCGGATGTTAGAACAGCGCATCAGCACGTGAATGACATGTTTACCTAGCAAGACTTTGACGCACATGCAAACAATGAACTTTTGTGAATTGCAGTGTCCCGTGAGTGTAACTCTACCTCTGCGTTTACATGTGATGTGATGTGAATGTACGTCGCGTTGTACAGTATGTTGAGATGAAGGCGCCAGAATTGAACTGATAGAATGCACAATACTATGATTTTTCTTCAAAAGCAGATCGTGGAGACATTTTAATCGTCCACGATCAAAAACCGTGAGACGCACACCTCTAGTTGGAAGTTTAAGTTGCTGGCGCTCATGCTTCGTTCACGGTCGTCACGTGCGCATAGGAAACACGCCACCCTATCGGCAAGGCTCATCGGCAGAAATATTCATATCGGCCGATGCCGATGATGGTCATTTTAAGCTTTTATTGGCCGATACCGATGTTGTCCCGATATCATCGTGCATCCCTAATTTGAATATTTTCAATACTTTTTTATGATTGAATTGAATGATTTTTTTCAGAATTGTGTGAAACTGTTTAATGAGTGATCTTGAGATGAGTCCATGTAGTCGTCCAATTTAATATATACAGTAAACTTGACAGGTGAGGTGATGTAGTTTGATCACCATCTTCTCAGTTGTTTAAAAGATCAAGGCAATCATCAAAAGTTTGATCAAATGTTTAATTTTCCGATACATTGTTACATGATTTGTTACATTTAATTGCCCCGTAGCAGATTTTGACATGTATATATCGACCAGGTTTTTCGGTTAATAACTCAACTGAAAAGCCTAGTCTAGCATGCTGAAATCGAAGGACACTTACCTGGCATGGGGTAGATGCCCGGAGGCGGCGGCTGCCCATGGGGGGGGAGGGGCATGGGCATGCCAGGGGGGGGTTCAGTCATGGGGGGCATGGGCATCCGTGGCAGGACTGGCGGTGGTGGAAACGGGATCATGGTAGGAAGTGTGACGTCATCCACAATCAGAGGGTCATTACCGTGGTCAAACGGACAGAGATCACCTCGTATACAAAATCCTTTCTCTGCAAACAAAAAGAACAAAAAATTTAAAATCACCATCACAAAAGTCTTTCTGGACAGTTTAAAATGTGAGGCTTGTATGATATAGGTGTCCTTGAGGTGGCACTACTTGTCAAGGTGATTGAACTTCTGGTTGTGTTACCGAGGTCATTCTTCAGTGGAGTTTGCTCCATGTAAACAGTGCTGTATGGATAGTCACGCATCTCGTCAACAAGCCAAATCAGTTTCTTTAAGATCATTACACAAATCGAGCTAACCATCCACCCCAAAGTCATCCCTGTGGACGTTCTTCTCCGAGTCCCACCAGTGTGAAAAATACCCCAGGTACAGGGAGGTAAATATAAACTCTACAGCCATAAAGCCGTTCCCATAAGGCCACGCGGTGAGTTTGCTACACCACAGTCATTAGTGACGCTTTAGTAACAGACCCCCTAAAGAGTAAACTGTGTCCTTGGAGAATATCAAGACGCTTCAGTGTTTCGGAACATCATTTGACTTTGATTTTAGAGTGGCTGCAAAACGTATTTGGACCTCAAGTATTAAAATATCAAACTAAGTGCAGGTTCACACATACTTTCACATATGATGTGTTTGCAGTAAACACCTGATCCGCGGCTGTACACCACAAACAACATTTATTCATTATTTTTATTTCAAATCCAAAAGTTGTTGCTGAAAATGTTTTGTCAGCATTGCGATTCTCTTTGTACACAGTACAGTTAAACAATCTTTCAAAGACATTCACGTTTAAACGCTAAATTTAAACAACGTATTATTCAATGCATTACTTCTATATTGATCTATATATCAAGTTGCTCAAGCAAGTGGCAAAACATTTAAACATGTAGCTACTTTTCTTATGGTAATTTCACAAATATTTTATATGAAAACTTAAAATTGACAAAAACAGCTTTTCTTTTGCATTTAAATCTTTATACAAGAAATCCTGCATGTCATAAAGAACTTATTTTTACACCTCCATGAAGAGACGAGTGCCATCTATTATGTCGCTCTGCAAACAAAGTATGAGTGAACCTGGCGAGAGTGGCATTTACAATCACACTTTAAGCGAAACATTTCACAAAATGTTAGGTTTAACACGCATTTAAAAAAAAAAAGTAGCAATAGCTTTTTGTCTTCATGTGCGAGTATAATCACACCAAACTTGACAAAAGTGAATTGGGACTTACCGTCGTAGTCTCTGCAGCGGTGTTTGAGCGTGCTGATCTTGTTGAAGGTCTTTCCGTCTTTGTGGTTGGTGAAGTAAGTGGACCAGCTCTCTGTGGTGCTGTCGGGCAGGTGAGCCGGCGCTGCCACGGTTACGGCGTTGGGGACGGCGGGGGTCCCTGAGGGGGGGAACTGGTGCTGGGGAAGGGGAAGGGGGAGCAGGGGGGGTGGGTGGCTCTGCTGGTGGTGTGGGTTACCCATGTGGGCAGAGGATGGGTTGTAAGGCTCTGCGTCCTTCCGCTCCTGATCAAATTTGGATCTGTGCTCGGCTGAGATAAAGCACATTCGAAAGGATTCATTTGGTGAAGACTTGGTTGCAAAGGAAGAATTCTTGTCAATATTGTTGTTTGATTAATAGCACAGTCAAAGACAAATAAGAATGTCCACAGTAATAAAAAAAGAAAAGAAAAATCTTTTAAAATTCTACTTTAAAATACTTCTTCCATTAAAAATGTATTTAATGACTCCACAAAATATTGATTTGGGAAAAACCAACAAGCAACTATTTTTTGCTAGGTTACAAACATTTTTCATATTCATACATTGCACATATATGAGTCTTAATATATTGTTTATATATAAGTTTTTTAATATATTTTTCAAATAAAGCTTTTTTTTAATATGATATCATTTCCTGTTTAGATTTTTTCCCCCAACATGTTGTTTGCACCACATGATTTTGATACGGTGTACTTTTTTTCCTTCAAATATTAGTGAGTTGTTGTGTTTCCAATGAAATAACAACAAAAGAGTATGCCAAAGTACTTAAGTTTTCCTTTAAAAAAATAAAAATAATGACACTTTATGATATCAGGACAAGTAGAGCTGCACGATTCTAGATAAATTGAGACTCACAAATAATATATATATATTTTTAAATAGAGCTGCAAGATTCTCCCACGATTCTGAACAGACAACTAAACAAAATAACATGTAGTTTACTAGAGGTTTGGACAAAATATTAATTTCTGCAGTCTATTTAAAAATGCTTAATCTGAATGATTTTTTTTTTTTTTTTTTTTGGTTTGAATGAATGATGCAATGACTCACTCATAAAGACTTCACTTGTTTTATTCTTGGATGAATCAGCGTTTTCGAACGAAGGATTCAATGAGGATTCACTTTCAAACAGAGTCACTTGTTGCCACCTACTGGTTCATCCAAAAATGTTTTTTTTGAAGGTCAAGTTAAGGTCAAGCTGATTTACTCTACTTTGATTGCTACCATAGACATCAGTGTATATATATCCAAACTATAAACTTTTATCCCAGTACTTCTGTGATCATCTGAATTACTGTAGCAGAAATATTGATACTGTATGCTTTAAAAAAAACACTGTTTGTGAAGCAGTTTCATGACAACTGCTCTCTCTGGCTCAGCGGCAGCACCAAAGCAGATCTGAACGTTTCGGTGCGATTTTGTCAAAGGTTTTATTAGACACTGGCGAATCATTGGAATGAAATCGCATGGGTTGATTGAATCAAAATCGCAATCTTTCACGATTAATCTTGCAGCTCGACAGGATCGTTACATCGCCCTTACTTTTTTTTTTGTTATAAAAAAAAAAAAAGCTAAATAAATGCTCATTATATAGATGACAGGTGTATTTAAGTACTTCCAAGAATAAATAGAATTTCTTACGCATTTCTGAATAAAATAATTTTCTGGACAAAAAAAAATGTTTGTGTTTTCGGTCAGCATTATGTTACTGACCGATTAACCATTAAATCCATTTCTAAGAACTGCTTGTTTCACACGAATGCACACAAGTATAGGTGAAAGTAATGTGAAGGAAGTGGTTTGGGACGGTCATTACCTCTCCTCTGATTGTGCTCTCGTTCTCGGCTCTTTCCATGGCTGCTGCTTCGGCTACGGCTCCTGCTGCGACTGTAGCTTCTTCCCCGTGAGCTTCCTCCTCGCCGATCATGTCGCTCCCGGTACGACTCTCCGCTCTTCCCGTGACGGTCCAGTTCCCGTCGCTTACGGTCGTCTCTCCTGCGGTCGTCTCTAGCCCTGAGGTGAGATGTACAGGCTCTGACTTCCATATATTGGTCTGGTGTAAGAGGGTTTTAGACACCTAGCATGGTAGTACTATGGTATACTTAGTACACTAATGTTCAAGAGCTTGGGTTCAGTAATCTTTATAATACTTTTATTCACCAAGGAAGGATGCATTCAATTTATTACACAGAAATTATTTGTGACAGCGTTGGTCTTTACTGTCACTTTTCACTTTCAAATGCTATTTATTTTGACTTTGTAGAAGAATTAAAAAATAAATCCTGAGTAAAATGTACTATGGTTTCAAACAAAATTAATAAGTGCACAACTGTTTTCAACACTGATAACAATAAGAAATGTTTCTTGTGCAGCAAATCAGCATATTAGAATGATTTCTGAAGGATCATGTGACACCGAATAATGCAAAATTCAGCTTTGACAACACAGGAATAATTAATATATTCAGATAGAAAAAACTTTTCAATTTATATACTGACGATAATTATATATATATATATATATATATATATATATATATATGTATGTATATGTATGTATATGTATATGTATATGTGTATATATATATATGAAGAGTTCAGATGCAAAAGCCTCTAAGTGCCATTTGAAATTTTCTTCTAGAATGATCAATTTTGTCAAGCTTGTATATTTAAGTTCCGTAATTTTACTTAAATGACAATTAATAGGTAATCTTCATTGCCATTTAAGTGAAATTACTGAACTTAAATATACAAGCTTGATAAAAATGATCATTCTAGAAGAAAATTTCAAATGGCACTTAGAGGCTTTTGCATCTGAACTCTTCATATATACTCACACTGATGAGCCAAAACATTATGAGCAGTCACAGGTGAAGCGATTATCGTTGATCATTTCCTATCAAGGCCACATATTAGGGTCTGGATAGATTCGATGGCAAGCAAACAGTCAGTTCTTGTATCAACGTGTTGGATGCAGGAGAAATGGGCAGGAATAAAGATCTAAACGACTTATCGAGGGCCAGATTGTTATGGCAAGGCGACTGGGTCAGAGTGTCTCTGAAAACGCGAGGCTTGTGGGTTTCTCCGGGTCAGCAGTGCTGAGGATTTACCAACAAACCGGCGAGAGGGTGTCGGGCGCTCGAGGCTCATCTCTGCACGAGGGAACGAACACTATCCCGTCAGGTCTGAGCCAACAGAAGATCTACTGTGGCACAAGTCACACGAAAGTTCAATGATAGTTATGGGAGGAATGTGTCACAACTCTCAGTGCATCACACTTCGCGTAGCTGTAGACCGATCAGGGGTGCACTTCCCAAAAGCATCGTTAGCCAACTATGGTCGCAGGTTCTGAGTACGTGTTTCCCGAAACCATCGTTCCAACGAACGACAGCTCTCGACCTGTGGTTAGAAACATAGTTTCTAGTTTGCATGCCATAAATCCTATCCTTGTCTTGAGCAAAATAAGCAAGCTGACATTCAGTACAATCTGTATCTTCCATTTAGAATAGCCAACATACAAATGTCATTTACGTATTTTAGTTTGTCAAGAGATTTAAAGCACTGTTCACAGAACGTGCTCTAGTGCGTAAGAACGAGCCTATGATTGAATCTGGAAATAAAGCAAAATAACTGAGAAAAATGAGATAGTCCTCAGATGCCATGTTTGTAATTTATAGCAAAACATCTAGTATTAATTAGATTAATTAATTAATTTTCACTGGAAAATGTCCTCTGAACAAGTAAGAAACATCCACTTTTGTTCTGGTTCTGATATTGCAGTAAATCGCGCTGATTAAATCTAACAATTGCTTATAAGTTATCATATCACGCAAAACCGTGCAAATTATACTCTGTTCTCAAATTGTTAATGTTAACAACGTCAGCATTGCGTGACTACATGTAATGTCCTTCCGATATTATCCAAATGGGCCGGTTGCAGTCTTTTTTTTTTTCTGTAGCCACTCCGAAGTCCGAACGAAGTCTTTTGTATTTTACAGCGGGTGAGTCTCTAGTTGTCACTGGTGATTGTCGTTTGAACCTTTCTGGATCCGCCATCAAAATTGATAAGTTTAATTATATCAAGTGCTGTGAGAAAAGGCTATAAATCTCCACCTCCAACATCCTCACTCGCAATATAGCCTACTAGCCGAGACTCCTTCTTTATGTGTACAGATGTGTGTGTGTACAGATGTGTGTGTGTGTACAGATGTGTGTGTACAGATGTGACGTAATGACGCAAAGACAAGCTCGAATCTCCCGCAGAAATCCACCAGTACCACTGGAGTTAAAAACATTATTACAAGCTTACCGCTTTGAATCGAGCTAAGGCAAGCAGAGAGTTTTGAACACTGGCGGGTTATGTATTTTCTCAAATATGTATTTTGGATCATTTTTAACCCCAAAAAAGCTACGGACTGCAGCTTTAAAAGAAGTTATGACTCCACTGAGTTCGTGACATCATTTACCAACATGATTGAACGACCAATTGCGAAAATATGGCTGTGGGGAACAGTCGAGACGAGCTAGTTGATTTCTTCAACGATGCATCGTGCTATGGTAGTGAAGCAGCGAGTTACGGTGCTGTACATAGAGCAGCGGAAGAAGGGTGTCTGGTCTGATGAGTCCTGTTCTCTTTTACATCACGCGTGTGTCGTTTATCTGAGGAAGTGATTCACAAGGATCCACTGTGGGACGAGGACCAGCCACTGGAGGGAGTGTGATGATGCTCTGGACAATGTTCTGCTGGGAAACCCTGAGTCTGGCCATCCATGTGGACACAAATTGGACACGTACCACCTTCCTAAACATTGTTGCAGACCAAGTATACCCCTTCATGACAACGGTGTTCCCTGTGGAAGTGTCTCTATCAGCAGGATAAAGCACCCTGCCACACTGCACACATTGTTCAGGAATGTGAGTTCAAGATGTTGCCCTGGCCTCCAAACTCTCCAGACTTCGCAACCTACAGGACTTGAAGGATCTGCTGCTAACGTCTTGGTGCCAGAAACCACAGGACACCTTCAGGGCTCTTGTAGAGTTCATGCCTCGGGGGTTCTGTGCAGTTTTAGCAGCACGTGCAGGACCATATAAGCTTATTAGGCAGGCGGTCATTATGTTTTGGCTCATCTGTGAGTGTATATATATATATATATATGTAAAATATGTGCACTAAAAGCGAAATAAGACAAACCAGACAGACAACTGAGAATATTTAACACCCACACAAAACAGAACCTGTAACCTTTAGATTATATGAAGAAAATATGTCAACACAAACGATAGACTAAAGATGGGACTCTTGGAAACCAACCTTGATTCATTGAAGTCTGAGCGATTTCTCAATGGGCTTCTTCTTCTTCTGTTATCCCTATCGTCTTCAACATGAGCAGGCTGAAAACAAATGTTATTGTATAAATATTAACACTATTTATTTATATATTTACACTAGGAACTGGAAGCTGTCGTGATTATTAAAGCGTATAATGCCCTATATACACGTGAACTAAATGTAAAAAATATGTTTTGATAGGAAAACAAAAATGTGAATAACATTATGTTTGGAAACAGAGAACGAATTAACCAAAAGTAGTTTAAAACACATTCTACAGTTATAGTAAGAAAGAAAGAAATGACCCGGACTCATGTGCACTTTTGATGGATATATCAGTGACAACAGATTTTACCTCTTCCTTCTCCTCAAGCTTCTGCACTGGGATTTTACTTTCTTCTTTAGCAGCTGGATTTCCCAAATAATTTTTGGTGGTTAGACAATCAAAGAGTTTATCAACAAACCCTGTAGTCTCTGTAAAACAAGAAGAAACATGAATTGACACAGTAAATACAAGAAAGGGCCTGAATTCACTAATAATTGCATACTTATGTACACAGAATATCAGGGATGTGAAGACTTTTTGTCAATACCTTTCTGAAGAAACACGTCCAACTGATCCGCACACAAAGCTCGGAGTTCTTTCTCCGGTTTATCCTTCTTTACTAACGCCACAACATAGTTCGCCAGTGCAGATGGGTCAGCATCACATCTGTAAAAGATCTCAGGTTCATTTGTGTAAATGCAAACTAGCAAAAGACGAGAAGTCTTCCATTTAATCCAACAGTCAAATATATCCATGCAGGTGAAACAACATTTATCCAAGAGGTCTGCTAGGGTTTACTGATATCTAATACATTCAAGACAAATTGGCAGCTAAAACAAGAACCACCAAGCAAACTCATACTGACTGATCATACATGCCAAGGCTCTAAAACTAAAATAACTTGTGCTTGATCCTGTTTTGGCCAGTCTATGAATACTATCAGGCTGTTTTGATGACCACCCCTCTCAGCCAGCAGACCCTATTAGCTTAGCTTCCAGCTACATGCTTCTAACAACAAGTTGTGTTGCATTTCTGAACACTATGAGCTTATAAATGGAAAGAACACAATTGAAGTGTCACATACACATAAAATCAAAGGAAACGATATCTGTTTGCAGCGCGGATAAGTAATATGAATTCCAGCTAATGGGTTAGCATGTTAGCAGCGCAAGTTAGCTTCACTGCTTCAAATATCACTGTTCATCACTTACATGGGTTCAAGAAGTTTAGCAAGCCAGGATTTCAGAGCGTCAACATTTTCTATAATCATCCTGACGCGCATATGATTAATACTGATAAAAGGCTGGGTGTTTATGCGCAACTCCTACTAGCATCGTCTAATAACACACACTGGGCCTTCTGTAGTCACTGGCACGTCGGACAAGCTGCTGGAGGATCTCGGCAACGTCACGGGGAAACGTCACACAACGCAACCTCGCCAGCCAATCACAGAGATGCTTTTACATGCTATGTTGCATACCACACATTCTAACTGAGTCTGACGACAAAATATAAAGAGTCTGAGGACAAAATAAGTTTTGTATAAATAAGTTTTTAAATTTTCGTTTATTTTTTTTGTTCTTTTCCGAAATCTCTGTTTTAGTAACTTGTTTAATAATAATTACTGTAAGTAATCTTATTTGTGAGAGTTTTCCGTCAGAAGTATAATATTTAATATTGAATTATTGGATGTTCGTAATATTTCTGATTTTTTTTTACCTATTTGATCATTAATCCTTTAAAGTCCCCATGAAATGAAAATTGAAGTTGTTTGGCTTTTTGTATGAATATGTTTGTTAGCTTTACTATTATCTATAATAATAGTGTGATCCAAAACAATGACAAAAAGTGGAAATTACGTCAATACATTGAATTTATGAAATTCCAAAGCTGACATACTAATAAATACATAAATAAATATAGTAAGAAAAAAATACATAAATATATGCATAAATAAATATACAAAGAAATGTTAAAATAAATAAATTAGTATACTTGTTATGCTTTATACTATATTTTATTTCCTTGTTTATGTATAATTGTATTTTTCACATTTATTTATTATTTATTTCCATAGTCCATATGGTAACGAGGGGGTGTGATTTACCTCAGACATCAGCAATCGAGCTCAGAGTAGCAGTGCTGAAGGTTTGAGGCCACAAAGTAAAACAATATGCAAGCCTTTGCAAGTAACACAGGGAATTAATGACTTAGAGATGGGCAAATGGCCAAAATATAAGTAATTTACAGTAATATCACCCTAATTGTATGAATATTGGGTGACCATATTCTTTATCCTGGACATGGCCGTAAAACATAATTCGGTCGGGATTTCTAAAATGTCTTGCATGGCACACATGAACAGAAACCACATCTTCAACTGATCTGATAACAGAAACTTTATCAGCGTTTGAAATTATTACTTAGAACTCAAAACTCAATATTTTCAGAAAGAAAGAAATAATTTTTACCCTCTTGCATTTCTGTTAATAGTGTAAATAGGCCTACCTAATTTGATCACGGAGAAATGAGAAACACCCTTGCAATTCAATTATATATTTACTAAATATATTTGCATACAAGTCAAGTCACCTATATTTCTTTATCTCTTTACACAATACAGATTGTTTCAAAGCAGCGTCACAATATAGTAACAAACTCAAATTCTGCTGTAAAGCAGCTCTAACAAGCCAATATTGTCATTATAGAGCTAAAATTTCAGTTCAGTGTTGATTCAGGTCAGTTTAATAACTGTAAAGTTTATTCATTGTGCATAGCCTACATACTGCACAGTGTATTTGTGCACATGTAGGCTATGTGTGACAAACTTCTACACTCTTCTGCACACTGAACAAGCCAAAGACACAAGAGAGTAGTGTTTTACATGTTTCATTTTGACATTTGTGTGTAGCTTGGCGTGTATGTGTCTAATCAATTGACAGTTTGTGTGTAGAGTTACTGTTCAAAAACACAACTTTTAGAAGAGTTAAAATAGGCCTAGTTCTGAATTAGGCCTAAGTGTTTGCTTTGGCAAGAGATGACTGACATTTTGCATCTTGTGAGTGTGTTTTGTGTGTAGAGTTTTGAGAAATGGAGCCATAGTTTCAGAAGTTGTGTGTAAGCTATTTTAAAAACTGTATTATTATCATTTTCTTTCTGTGCGTGAAATAGCCAAATCATTTAAAACTACATTACCCATAATGCAAATCGGCTTCCGGCGGTGACGTATCTGAACGGTGTCATCAGCCGAGTGCAGCGTGGGTTTTATTCTTCAACAAATCCTGCTGAAGTTATTCAAAATGACGGTAAATGTGATTTATATTAAGCCGGTTTAATGTTTCGCACTGTTTACTTCATGCGGTTTGGAGCACTGCCTGTTTCATGACCTCAAACGCCAAAAAGATATATTAAACCGGTTCATTGAGCAGCATGGTTATCTTTAGCAACTAACGTTAGCTGCATGCATATGTGTCTATTAACGTTGTTCATGTATTTTCTTTGAATCCTGAACAAAAAGTAGTTCGATCCACACAGAAAGCGATCTCTATAACAACATTAAGACTCTTGTAAGTCGGAATAAGTTGTTGGCAGAGTAATATGAATAGAGTTGACAGCTGTCAATCAGAGGTGCTGATGTGTGTAGATCAGAACAGTAGTGATGCCCAAGTACCATTTTATAGCTTAGCAAATTTACCATTTTGGTATCTGGAAGTTTAATTAATGAACATAAGCTATTATATTTAACAGATCACAAGATGACGAAACTTTCATTCATATTTGAATATACCAAACATGTCCAACAATTTAAATAAACTTTAATGTAACTATAACTGATTACACACACACACACACACAGTATCGTTAAAAAGTTTGGAAACATTAACGTTACTATTTTAATGTTTTTGAAAGAAGTCTCTTATGCTAATCAACCCTGCATTTATTTGAATGAAACTACGGAAAATTATTGTGACATATTATTACAATTTAAAATAATGGTTTTGAATTTTAATATAGTTTAAAATATAATTTATTCTTGTGATTTAAGCTAATAAATCATCTAATATGATGATTTATTAACAATGTTGGAAACAGTTGTGCTGCTTAATATTTTTTTTATATAACCTGCGAAACTTGTAAAAAGTTAAAAAAAAAAGAAAAAAAAAGAAAAGCATTTAATTTAAAATAGAAATATTTTGTAAAAATATACACTATTGTTCCAAAGTTTGTGGTCAGTAAGACATGGCCCGGGCCCGGGGCCAGTGTGAACGAAGCTCGGGACAGTTGTCTCTTGCCCGATCGGGCCAGTGCTGTAGAAGTGTGCGATTTATATCCTCTATGATATTGATTTAACGATCTGACATCATCGAGTATGTCCCTCACTTTACAAAAAACAAACAAAAACGAGTGCACGCATACACTAGTACGTGATGTAACGTTCGTCTAGTAGATTAGCTAGACTAGCGCGCGTGCACATTTAGAGTGTAACGTTACGCTTTTACTGCGCCTGCTTTAGACAGTCTATTCAAATGCATTTAAAATGCCACCGGATTCAAGATAAGGGGCAAAAATGCCCCTGTATGTCTTACATATTTATATCATTTAATATAGTTAACCAATATTACACGAAAAGCGCCGTTTTCTCCAAATATCAGCATGATTACAAATGTGATATTGAGTTTATACAACGTACAGTTTAATAAACAAGTTAATATTAGGTGACTTACATTTTAGACATCAAATCGCCTGTTTCGCTCTACTCCGCCAACGAAAATAGTTCCAAAACAAAGTCCAAACAAATCACTGTTTTGCGTCTCTGAGCAACAGACGACGGTATCTTTACTGAATGAATCAGCTTTTTGAACGAATCAACTGAATCAATGATTCAATGACTCACTCATTATTCCTTCTTGAATGAATCAGCCGTTTGGATGAATCGGTTGAATCTCAATGACTCACTCATTAACAGTGACCTACTGCCACTTACTGGTGGGTTTAATTTCACATTTAAAGTATCTTTTCATTTGTTTTAAAATAATTTCAAATAACAATATTTAACGTTTTATATTTTCAACATTTCAAAACATTATTTATGCATCTTTAACTGCTCTTCACTGGTTAACTTTAATAAAGGTTGATCTAGTTATACATTAGATTACAATTTATGTAACCTACCTGAAAATCTCGTGTTTAAACCTACATGAAAAACCTGAAAAGCACCGTTTACTAAATATGTTTGTTCTGTTGTATTTATTTGTGCTATTGCTCCTAATTTGATTATTTGTACCTATTTTATTACTTACTGTTAAATTAGTTAATCTAGTAGCTCTTGGTGTCATGACCTTATTTATTATGGTTACATGTATAAAAAAATAACGAAAACAATACTAGGCTTATTTTGTAGGCCCATGTTCTTTTCTTTTACTTTATACATTTTTTGTTGTGGGGCCAGTCAAAATTTTGGCTGGGCAAGTAAAAATTATAACCACTGGCAGTGGCCTAGGCCAGTAGAATTTTTTTTTAGCGTTGAGCCATGAAGAGACTTCTTTCAAAAACATTGAAATTAGTAATGTTTCCAAAAATTGTACTGGTTGTGTGTATATACAGTAGTCAACATTTGAAGTGGATCAAAAAAGTTCATCCACTTCAAATGTTGACTACTGTATGTGTATATATACATACATATACACACACACAACCGGTAAATTTTTTGGAAACATTACTAATATTGTTAATCACATATATTATTAGTGTGTCTGTGTGTTTTTTTTTATTTTTTTTACCAGTTGTGTGTGTACTGTGTATATATAATATATATATTAGGGGTGTAATGCACGTATTCGTATTGAACCGTTCGGTACGAGGCTTTCGGTTCGGTTTTCGGTAGCTACGCATTTTTTAACCGTGCCGACCAAAATTTCGTTATTTCAAATGTAGGCGCGTCACGCGTGGCAAGCGCGCTCATAATGTAAAAGAGACGCTCGCGTGACCACAACATTGCCCAACATAAAATTGCAAATGTAATGTAAGCGGAACGAAACTACTCGTTATTGTGTGGTTGACGACGGACCGTTTATCAGTTTGGACCAATGCAGCGCGAGCCGATCTTAATCATCAGCACACAGCGAAATCCAGTAAAGAAAGCATTTGAGTTCGCCACTGAAGTAATAACATCGCTGCGAGATCTAGTGAGAAGCATTCACATTTCTCCGTTATTAACGGATCAAACAGCGCTGAAACCAGGAAGAAACATTGTGCCATGAATGAACTATCCAGTGTCCACAGATCAGCAACATTCACCATGGGTTTACTGTAGTAACACTACTAACTGTAACCATGGAAGTTTGGCAGGAATCGTAGGCTACAATGCTTTCAAGTAACATCAGTAACTGAAAGACAAGAAACTGCTGCCCTCAAATGTTAACCGTTGTGAACCGTTACACCCCTAATATATATATATTGTGTGTAGGGATAATTTTTTCCATATATTTCACTTGTAGAAGTTTAATTTTTAAGTTAAATATGTCATTCCAGGAACGCAAAGGAACAGCAAAACTGGACTTTTTGAGGAAGATTGAGGAGGAGGTTCAGCAGAAATGGGAGAAGGAAAAGCTTTTTGAGACCAACGCTCCAACCACCATTGGAGGAAGTACAGAGTGAGTCTGTTTTATATATATTGCAATATTTCCTAAGGTTTTACAGATTATATTCATCATGTCTAAATAATGTATTATTATTATCTGTCTCTACCCAGTAAGAACAAGTACATGGTCACATTTCCCTACCCTTACATGAATGGGAGGCTTCACCTCGGACATACGTTCTGCCTGTCAAAGTGTGAGGTGAGTTTGAAAGCCAATCAAAGAATATATCATAGACATCATCATCATGTCATATAATGTATGACTCAATTCTAATTTCTCGTTTAGTTTGCAATGGGTTACCAGCGGCTGAAAGGAAAGCTGTGTCTCTTCCCATTTGGACTTCACTGCACTGGGATGCCCATCAAAGTGAGTAGTTTAAACTCTCCTGCTCCTCAGATCTGTACATTTTTGTAATCAACATAATATAATATAACATATCTATGTCTACTAGGCGTGTGCAGACAAGTTGAAGAGGGAAATGGAGCTGTATGGATACCCGCCCCAATTCCCTGAGGAAGATGAAGAGGAGGAAGAGCAGAAGACGACCACTGATGAGGTCATCATCAAGGACAAGTCAAAGGGCAAGAAGGTAAATGTTCTGTATATATATATATATATATATATATATATATATATATATATAACTTAAATGTTGTAGGGTTGATCCATGAATGATCAATATTGTAGTATAATTAATGAAAATTAATACAGTTTCTTTTTTCGAATGTCACGCCATTGGCAGAGCAAAGCTGTTGCAAAGTCTGGAAGCGCCAAGTTCCAGTGGGACATCATGAAGTCTCTGGGCCTGCGGGACGATGAAATTGTAAAGTTTGCTGAAGCTGAACATTGGCTGGATTATTTTCCTCCTCTTGCTGTAGAAGACCTGAAGAAAATGGGGCTCAAGGTAGTGAAAGCTCACCTGAACCATTGTCGTTCTGCCCGTTACTTTGTACTTTGCTATTTAAATGCAAAATGCACCATTTTAATGCTGTAGGTTGATTGGCGTCGCTCCTTCATCACGACCGATGTAAACCCCTTCTACGACTCTTTTGTGAGGTGGCAGTTCATCACTCTGAAAGAGAGAAAAAAGATCAAGTTTGGGAAAAGGTATGGTCAAATATTGAACTATGACTTAAAGGGTTAGTTCACTCAAAAATGAAAATGATGTCATTAATGCCTCACCTTCATGTCGTTCCAAGCCCGTAAGACCTCCGTTCATCTTCAGAACACAGTTTAAGATATTTTAGATTTAGTCCGAGAGCTTTCTGTCCCTCCATTGAAAATGTGTGTACGGTATACTGTCCTTGTCCAGAAAGGAAATAAAGACATCATCAAAGTAGTCCATGTGACATCAGTGGGTTAGTTAGAATGTTTTGAAGCATCGAAAATACATTTCGGTCCAAAAATAACAAAAACTACGACTTTATTCAGCATTGTATTGTCTTCCGGTTCTGTTGTGGATCCGCGTTCACGATAGGGCTGTAGTCAACCAAAGAAATCCTTAGTCGACCAAAGTCTTGTCCTGCACAACGATTAGTCGACAAAAAAAAAAAAAAAAACATGCGATGTTTTGATTGTACATTTTTTAACAATTGTCATAGAGCATTTATAAAACAACAACGAAAAAACATCAAAAATACATAAAACTATAATAATAATACAATTCTTTGAAAATGAAGTGATTTTTTTTTAACTGCAAAAAGTGAGGAGCACTGTCTAGTAACAGTCACAATCGCACACATGACCACACCACACGCTACAAAAAATATAACTGCTAAAACTGCCAAATAATGAAAAATCCTAACAAAAGCTCTCGTTTATACAGGCTGTATATTCTTCTTTACTTTCAAAGCTATGGGTTAACTTTTGTCCAGCCGATCTAGGCGTTTTAAAACAAACACACACAAAAAAACAAAGAGCCTAAAAAACAATCCTAATAATAATAGGCTGTATTGTAGGACCGCATATAGGTTTATTTTCGTTTTGTTACATTATTTAGGCTATTTTCAAACGCGTCAAGTGTACAAATAAAAACAAAAACATATCAAGAAAACACAATCTATTGAGTCAGCATGATAAAGCCGTTAAAGGGCCTGCTCACGTCTTTTGCGCGCTCAAGTTCGATTTCAAATGTGTGTGCGCTCATGATGGAAGCAACGCGGTCGCGGTGCGACGCGCTCTTTTTTTTCCAAGTGCGTCCACGCCGCATCGAGATAAAAACATATAGTGTATAAAAACCGAAACAAGTAGCGTTCTAACTGAATGAATACAGCTAAACTAGCTACCTACCTTACTGAGCACGAAGCAGCAGCGCAGCCAGCCGTGTGAACCGAGTGTTCTATGTGTGTGCGCTAAACTCTGGCGCTGTTACAAAATAGCCTAAATTAAAGCATTTAAAGTGCTATGGGGATAAACCATAGGCTAATTATATTTTAAATACAGTAATATATAACTGCTTATAAAGGAATAAATATAAAGGAGTAAATCATTGAAAATTTATTTCTATTGGTAAATTTTATTTTATTTTTTAAATGCAACTGGTCGACCAATAAGAGTGTCAGTCGACCAAGACGGCATCGACCGATTAGTCGACTAAACGACTAAAGTTGACAGCCCTAGTTCACGAGTCCGCAGTGCCGGCGCTGACGTAAGACGCTGCTGACGTGTGTCTGGTGCGTCTGTGTATTCGGGTTCAAATAAATATGCCTGGGCAAAAAAATGCAAGTCTTCCACTGTGTGGAAATCCTTAGACATGTTTGCGAAGATTGTTTTGTTTCCAGCGTGCGTCTCCCTCAGACTGTAAACGAAGCTCGGGCGCACCAGACACACACACACACACACACACACACACCAGACACACGTCAGCAGCGTCTTACGTCAGCGGCGGCACTGAACGCGGATCCACAACAGAACCGGAAGACAATACAATGCTGAATAAAGTCGTAGTTTTTGTTATTTTTGGACCAAAATGTATTTTCGATGCTTCAAAACTTTCTAACTAACTCACTGATGTCACATGGACTACTATGATGATGCCTTTATTTCCTTTCTGGACAAGGACAGTATACCGTACATACATTTTCAATGGAGGGACAGAAAGCTCTCGGACTAAATCTAAAATATCTTAAACTGTGTTCCGGAGATGAACGGAGGTCTTACGGGCTTGGGACGACATGAGGGTGAGTCATTAATGACATCATTTTCATTTTTGGGTGAACTAACCCTTTAAGTAATCAATGTGTTTGTTACTGGTGGGGGGAAACCAATATACAAGTTTTACTTGTTATTCAATACTGATAGTTTATAGTTGTTGTGACACCAAAGTTTAATATTTGCACAAATGTAACATGCATCATTAAAGGTAGGGAGACAATTTGTTTCATAAACACTGTGTTAGACTGGTTGAAACTCTCTTCACATCCTGACAGCAATCAATAATATGAGTGGTCTAAATATTCAAATGTTGTACACACTGAACATGAAGAATCATTTTCACACATGAATTGGCTCCTCTGAGTCCAGACCTTAAATTCATTGAAAGTCTTCATTGGGATTAGAGTGCGGATCGGGCCGCATTTTTCTGTCCGGGCCCGGCCCGCGTCCGCAGGGCAGTAACCGAGCCCGACCCGAGCCCGACAGGCATTAAGATGTTTATGTCCGAGCCCAACACAGTTATTAATCTCATTTTTTTTCTCATACTAATGACACGTACGTTTGTTTGTGTAGAAAGCCCGTTTTTATTTACCAACTGGAAGGCATTCGGAAATGTTTACAGATGTGCGCAACGAATCAAAGCGCATGTTAACACAGGCGCGCACAAGAGGCCCAAACAAATAGCCAATTGAAATTAAATGAACAAAGCTAGGCCTACCAAAAACATTAACGTAACACAAATGCAGCTTATTGAAATGAAAATCACTCTTACCATTTTTCTCGAAAACTGTGTGGCTAATAAAACTGTAACATGGGATCTATTCACATAATCCATCCTTCAACGTTTAGGCTGGTTTTAAAATCTCCTGAGGCCAACTTCTTTTTAACGTATTCCATCGTTGCGCTGCCAGCCACATGTAGCCAAATATGCAATATTATGCACGCACGTGTTGCGCATTGTCACAGCAACATAAACAAATTTCCGCACACATGAAGATGGATGTTAGGGTAATATTTAAAATGTATTTTAATCACAAAAACAAACATTTGCATCCAGTTAAACATTATAATAAGCTGTTTTAAATTTCAAATGTTCAATGCCTTATCGCGCCGACGTGACCGAGCCCGACCCAAACCCGAACGTCATTTCAAAATGTGTGTCCGAACCCAGCCCGGCCCGTCGGGTCCTGTCGGGCTCGGTTCGGGTATCCATCCTCTAATTGGGATGTGCTGGAGGAGACTTTACAGAGTGCTGGACTCTTGCATTGTGAATACAAGATCTTGACCAAAAAGTGATGGAAATAGTGTAAGGTAGTCTTGTCAAAAGTACCGACTTCGGTACCAAGTTGGTACTGAAATTTTAAAAATGTGACTATACAAGCATTTCCCTCTAGCATATTGACACTGTTGAGCGGATTCTTAAACACCTCTGATTGGCCATTGTGTTCATGCACTGAACATGTATGTCTGTGATTGGCTCTTATCAACGGTTCAAAAGCATGGTCTTCACTGAGCGCTCGCACAGATACACACGGGAGCGTTTGAAAGCAGGCGTCTATCAGTGGATCACTATTATATCCACTGATAGATGTATTTGCTGAGAGACGCCTGATCCCGTGTGTATCTGTGTAAGCGCTCGGTGAAGAGCGTCAAAGTCTATTTACAAGTTTTTGAAACCTTTTATTTTTGGTCTTATAGATATACCATTTACTCTCCGAAAGATGGGCAGCCCTGCATGGACCATGACAGACAGACAGGAGAGGTGGGCGGTATTTTAAATTTTTGGTATAAAATAGGATGGATATGTGTGTCCTATAGTAATGATCTGTATTGCAGGGAGTTGGTCCTCAAGAGTACACTCTTATTAAGATGAAGATTGTGGAACCTTACCCAGCAAAATTGAGGTAAAATCCCTAATATTACGGTTTTGAATGATTGACATATTTCTGTATCATGTTACTCCAAAGAATGTCATGGTACCAAAAACATGGTACTTGTAAATACCATTTTTTCGATGTTTTCAGTGCTCTTAAGGACAAGAACATTTTTCTGGTTGCTGCGACTCTGAGGCCTGAAACCATGTTTGGTCAAACGAATTGCTGGATTCGGCCAGATATGAAGTACATCATATTCGAGACGGCCAACGGGGACCTGTTCATCAGCACACAGCGGTCAGCCAGGAACATGTCCTACCAGGGCTTTACCAAAGAGAACGGAGTGGTTCCGGTGCTCATGAACATCATGGGCCAGGTTTGTGTCCCTAAAAAAGGAAATGGAATATGAAATACAAAATTTAAAGGGATACTCCACCGTTGTTTCACCGTTTTTTGGGGTGGCAGTGGCTCAGTGGTTCATGTGGGTTGTCTACAAACCGGAAGGTTGGTGGTTCAATCCTCGGTTCCACCTGACCAAGTGTCGAGGTGTCCATGAGCAAGACACCTAACCCCAGCTGCTTCCTGGATGGCGCCTTGCATGGCTGCCGTCGCCCGTCGGTGTATGAATGAGTGAGTGAATGGGTGAATGTGAGGCAAATTGTAAAGCGCTTTGGTGGCCATTGGGTCTGTGAAAGCGCTATATAAATGCAGTCCATTTACCATTTACCAGTAAACTATGTTATTCTCTTATCTAAGACGAGTTGAAGTTAGAAGCGACCAAACACATCCACGTTTTCTCTATTTAAATATAGTTACACGAGTAGTTACACGACCAAGTATGGTGACACTAAATAAAATGTGGCGCTTTTTATAAGCGGGTAAAATGGATAACTATAATGTATGGCGGAATAGCACTTATTGGGAGCACTTCGACTCGGCGCTGTAATATCTTCACTCGTGAAAAGTCCTCTCCCCCTCTCCCTCCTCTCCCCCTCCCCCTCTCCCTGATACTTCGTCAACTCTGCACAAAAAACTACTACTACTGCAGGCGTGCAGGTCACTTTGGTTCTATTGACGGAAATGACAGGGAGAGGGGGAGGGGGGAGAGGACTTTTCACGAGTGAAGATATTACAGCGCCAAGTCGAAGTGCTCCCAATAAGTGCTATTCCGCCATACATTATAGTTATCCATTTTACCCGCTTATAAAAAGCGCCACATTTTATTTAGTGTCACCATACTTGGTCGTGTAACTACTCGTGTAACTATATTTAAATAGAGAAAACGTGGATGTGTGGATGTCGCTTCTAACTTCATCTCTGTTTGGCCCATATACAATGAATGGGGCTAAGCTAACTGCTCTCAAAGCTCTCCGCCCGACAGAGCGATTCAGTGCACGCACTGAGACGAGAGAGGTATGTGTCAACTCGTCTTAGATAAGAGAATAACATAGTTTAATATGAAAAAACGGTGGAGTATCCCTTTAAGAGTAACATGTTATTTAAATGAAAAAGCATGGTAGTATTTGTTGTACTATTTTTATTACTAATATTAAAGGGCGCATATGATGCTTTTAAATGTTTTCCTTTCCTTTAGTGTGTAATGTGTCTGTTTATGCATGTACAAGATCTGCAGTCACAAAAGTCATAGTCTCCCAGAAAAGTGAGTTATTCTACTATAAACCGCGTTGTGCTCATGTTTTAACTCGCGGACGTCTGACCTCTACGGCCTCCAACAGTGGAAATGAACCAGAAAAGATTTCCATGTGAAATAAGGCGGAGCCTCAGCGCACACCTACCTATTACATAATCGCCACGGACCAATAGTAGTGTGTATTATATATATATTGTTTATAATATGTATAGATTAATATGAAAAGCTCTCTGGCAAGCTGTTTCGAACTCCAAACGAAGTTCATTTTGGCCTGATTTTGTTTAAAATGTCGCTAAACACTAGCCTGGGAAAACCCAGACAACTTCCGGCAAATTTAGATTTGCTCTGAAAGTTAGTCTGGCAAAGAGCTCATTCAAGCTCATTTCCAATCCGTCGAAATCGAGGCACCAATCAGAAACGTTGGGGCGGGCTTTACACGATGGCGACAGCGCTGGGATTTTGAAGCAGATTTTGTAGCCTACATTACAAAGATGGATGCCGCCGTCGAACATCACTCGTTCCAATCAGCTATCGCGTCTGTTTTAAGCGATTTATACGTTTCCTTTTTGTTAAAAACCGAGCAAAGAACAACACTCTGAGATGTTTCTCCGCCGCTCTGCATACGTCATCTCCTTCATCGCTCTGATTGGGTTTAGGTCTATCCGCGACGTCCGTTGTTGACGCCCCTCTGGAAATTATTTGTCTATGACGCTTTGCCAGACCATAACTCAGTTACAACTGATAATGGTCTGGTTTTAACCAGGCTAGCTAAACACCTTCATACTACCAAATGATGTCACATCAGTTTGTTCTTTGATTTCGCTTGAAGTATATCGGGGCCTTAACTCGCACTGCTTGAACTGATACAATAATACCGGAAACATTATTCACTGTTTGTGTTTACAATTGCTTTAGAAGCAAAGGAAGCTGAAGCTCACGATTATGGTAAGAGGCGTTACATTTTCTAACACGCTTGTGTTGGCCAATCACAACGCATTGTGTCAGCTGGCCAATCAGAGCACTCTGGCCTTTTCAGAAGCAGGGTAGAAACGTAATGTACAGTGTGTTAAATTAATGTGTTTGTTATACATTAAAGCAAGTTAATCTATTCTAGTACAGCCAATAAACAAAATAACGACCTTTAAAATAGCATCATATGGTCTCTTTAATAATATTATTAATATATAATAATAGTAATGGTTGTTTTCAATTAAAATGTAAAATGAACATTGTTCTCTGTGGGATTTGTCGTAATACATTTTTATTATATTTATATTATTCTATTATAAAATAACAGTAATGATAACATGATCTCTCTCTCTCTCTCTCTCTCTCTCTCTCTCTCTCTCTCTCTCTCTCTCTCTCTCTCTCTCTCTCTCTCTCTCTCTCTCTCTCTCTCTCTCTCTCTCTCTCTCTCTCTCTCTCTCTCTCTCTCTCTCTCTCTCTCTCTCTCTCTCTCTCTCTCTCTCTCTCTCTCTCTCTCTCTCTCTCTCTCTCTCTCTCTCTCTCTCTCTCTCTCTCTCTCTCTCCCTCTCCCATCTTTCAGGACATCCTGGGCTGTGCATTGAATGCCCCCCTCACCTCATACAAAACCATTTATGCCCTGCCAATGCTCACCATTAAAGAAGACAAAGGTACCCGACACCACCCCATAATATCGTCGCATCACATTACCCCTGCACAGACAAGATGCTTCTCTGAACGGGCCGCAGGGCAATACCGCATGTTTTTAAAAGTCCAAGTGAAAGCGACGTCAGTCATTGAGGAGAACAGCAAAGCTAGGAGAGATGGAATATGGAAATTGCTGTAATGAATGTTCCCTCAGGCTGTGCGGACCACATTACTCCGATCACAAACTGAAACTGCTCCTCACCTAATGTGATTCGGCAGTTAACCTTTTTCTTATACCCTGGGCTCCAAATTGATACGTTAGAAATGTTAATATCGATCGTTTTAATGTTTAGTAAGTTATCTCATTATGGGAGGTTGTTGAAATTCACACAAATTCATGGTCACAGGAACTGGAGTTGTCACCAGTGTGCCGTCCGATGCGCCTGATGACATCGCCGCTCTGAGGGACATTAAAAAGAAGCAGGTGTTGTTTTTGTTTTATGGAATTTCATTTTCTTTTCATGATTCAGTTGTTTGATTTCCATTTCTGTGGGAAATTCCCATAGAGATAACCATTTCAGATAAGATGAATGTGATGGATGATGATTTTTTTTTTTTTTTTAGGCTTTGAGAGAGAAGTATGGAATTCAAGATTTTATGGTCCTACCATTTGAGCCGGTAAGTAAAAAAAACAAAAAAAATTTTTTTTTTTTTTTGTCGGCCTGAAACGGAAATGGCAAAAGTCTTTCCTTCTCTATTTTGAAGTGAAACGGCTTCTCAAACAAGGAAAAATGTAGGGAAGGACTTGATTTTGTCTGTCACGAATTGATTGGATCATTGGATTGTTGTGGTTTCCTATTGTTGCGATATATCATTTATAAGACAGCAATATTCCCTAAAAAATAAGAATTGTCAATATTGATTTCATGGTGTCTTTAAAGACCCCATGCAAGGCACAAAAATAAAGAAAATCCCGCTGGTCCAGTGGCAGTGTGTGAGAGATCCAGAGCTGCGTTCCCAAAAAGCGTTCCCAACACTTTTACAGTAATACCCAGTCCTGGGCCCAGATTCAGGGAACATTCTTAAATTATAAGAATAATACAAATCTTTTTAATAGCTTTTTTTCTAATCATTTTCAATAAGAAATAATAATAACTAGATGAGTAAAGTTTAAATAACAAACTTTCATGTTGGCTTGACAAAACCAATCTGAAAGTTAAAAAAATAGCTTTAAGTTTGAAAATTATACTTAAAGATGTCAATAAAATGTTTTAGCAAGTTGCGTGCACATTTGAACACATTGATAGCATGTTTTATCAAGTTGTTAACATGTTTTAACATTATTTGGCACATTGCTAGCATGATTTAACATGTTCCTAACATGATTTAGCACATTGCTAGCGTATTGCTTATCATGGATTAAGGGATTTTTCAGAACGTTCCTAAATTCTGTGTGTCTAAAGTGGCTTATGTTCCACCAGGTACCCATCATTGAGATTCCAGGCTATGGGAACCTGTCGGCTCCTTTGGTTTGTGATGAACTGAAGATCCAAAGCCAGAATGACAGAGAGAAACTGGCCGAGGCCAAAGAGAAAGTCTACCTTAAGGGCTTTTACGAGGGGGTGAGACCATACGAACACCAGCATCACTCAAACTCCCCATTTTCCTAGTCGAATGCATGTAGGGGGACAACTTATGAAATAATAAACCATTTTAATGCACAGCTAGCCGTGGATTATCATGCTTATACCATGGTCATTTGCCAGCATCGAAAAGTTAAAGCTGCCATTGATGTTTACATGTTTGATGTAACTGATGTTGATCAGTTACGACTCGTTAGATCCAGCATTCTGTCCACTTTAAATCACACAGAGATAAAGTAGTGCTGTAAGGTTACATTTATTTGACTGAATCATAGCATTTATTTGAATGAATTAACCTATCGAGAGAGAGTTACGTGTGTGAACTACCTGATTCTGTGCAAAGTCTCTCTACTAGCAATGAAGCTGTGAGTTGAATTACTTCAAAAACAGTGACGTTACGCCTTTGCTGAGTAATATAATGTAGCGGTTCGGTAGATGCAAAGTTAATTTATTAATAAAAGTCACGGGGCAGCGTTGACAACAAGGTTCTGTACTTCTTAATGTTTCTAAGTGTATATAACGCGTGTGTGTGTGCGTGCTTCAATGAAAGCAGCGCATTAAAGGTGCAGTAAGCAATTTCTTATTAGATTCAAACCCCTATCTTTAATATAGAATGGTGATTATACTGTCTTGGAAGTACCTGTGTATTAAACTGTTTTATTCCTCGCCTTTATTCAGACCGACCATGATATAAGCTTGTTTTTAATGACCATATGGGCGGCATCTGAAGGTTGCTGGTTCCGTATTGCGTGTTTTCTTTAGATATCTGCTAGATAATGGATGTGCACATCTGAACAACTTTACTAAACTTTGTTTTGCTAGATCATGTTAGTGGAGGGTTTCAAGGGACAGAAGGTCCAGGATGTGAAGAAGCCCATTCAGAAGATGATGGTGGAGAAGGTTGGTGGACTATATGTAAATCCTTGTAAAGCCTGACATATGAAATAATAGTTTTTGAAATGGCAGAGTTTATTGAACCTTTAGACACTATCTAAAAAGGCTTGACAATAGGGACTGCCAGTGGCCAGCGTAAACACCAGTGCTGCATGTCACAATATAATGGGGTGGTGATGGCGCAGTGGATAAGACACATGCCTTTGGTGTGAGAGACCTGGGTTCGAATCCACTGTGAGACACCAATGTGTCCCTGAGCAAGACACTTAACCCCTAGTTGCTCCAGAGGCGTGCGACCTCTGACATATATAGCAATTGTAAGTCGCTTTGGATAAAAGCTTCAGCTAAATGAATAAATGTAAATGTAAATATAAGTATATCATTTGCACGTGTTTTTAAGCCTTGCCAAATTAAATGTTCAAGCGCAAGAAGACGAGAAAGACAACTCAATTCAATATTCGCGCGCTGTGTGGGAAGTTTTGTGTGCGTAACACACATCCGTTGCGTGCTCCCAGAAAGCCGCCTTTCAGACAAGAGCGCAAATGCTGAATTGATTTCTCTTCCACGTTTGTGCCTCAGTGGACATTTTCACAGAAAATTATGTCAAAATACCCATATTGGTGAGTATCCTTGTAAACATATTCAGTTATGTCTTAAGTGAACGTAAACGGTTATAAACAGAAATAAAACGTGTAACTGTGTATTGGATCCGTGCTTTAGTTCTTAATGCGCGGATTAGGTCCTAATATTCCTGCTGTTGTCTTTGTTTTTAATGTTAATAAAACAACGAAGGACAAAGAAAAAAATCACTCGCTACTCTTGACTAAATAACTTTTGAAACTTTAAAAAGGATTAATCTTTCTAATCAATTTCTGTGCCTGAAAACGACTGTTAGATCTACCTAAAACTTGTCTGTAGATGTAGATACAAATAAACCTTCATTAAAAGCCTGATGAGTCACCTGATTTGATACTCATATTATTAAAAAAGAACAGCAAAGCAAATGCACACCTTATGAGGTGCAAATTAAAGGGAAAAACTTAATGTAAAGAAATTATAAATTTAAATTATACCTTGACAAAGGCCACTTGTTGTCCCGAAACGTTGGTAATAAGTGTGCTTGAGAGTGTGCGGTTATATTTTCTTTGCACTCACATTTTTTAAAGGGGTCATATAATGGTACATGCACTTTTACAAGTTGATTGTACTGAAATGTGTGTTGGCAGTGCCTGTACACAACAATCATAAAATGATAAAAATCCATCCAGTGTTTTTGTTTTAATCTCCTTATGTTTTCCCCTGCCTCAAATTGAGCCGTTCGAGCCTGTGACGTCACAAGGTCGCACGCCCCTCCCACGATTGTTGATTGACAGCAGCGTTTCAACACAGACCCGCCCTCGCTCGTGAGAGCTGTCAATCATAGTCTGCGCGGATCGGCGCGGTCATTGTTGATATGCTGGAGCACTGTCTATGAGCAGAATGGCGTCTAAGCGATTGTGGTGTTCTGTTCTTGGGTGCAATAACGAACACAGCAGTCATTTTAATGTTTCTAAATCCGAACCGCTGAAGACGCAGTGGCTGAGTTTGTTTTCGAAGGGAATATTCCCCACGAGCAACGTCAATGCTTTCATATTTGCCGAATCATTTCACACACCAGACTGCTTTATAAACGAGGGTCAGTATAAAGCTGGATTTGCTAAGAAGCTGCTCATGAATAAAGGATCGGTACAGCTATTCGTGTTCCTGCTGAACCTCTAGAACAACTGAAGTGAGTAACGTTTTATTAAACTTTATATTAATATTTATATTAATCTTTGCAAATCGCTAGCTGCATGCTTCACAATGAATGCGTCTAAGGTTTACACTCAGGGTACATTACGGCATGTTTTCTATGTACGACGTTCTCAATATAATTCATAATCCCACGTTTATAATGAACAACGCGTTATGGTTATTGTGTTACAAACGGTGTACGCACAGAACAGAGAGGCGGGGTGAGCAAAGCTCATTATCATTTAAAGTCATATGCACTGAAACGGCGTGCTGAAAACAGAGCTGTTTTTGACCAAGTAAAATAAGTGTTTTCTTACAATACTAATGAGAATTTGTAATTAAAGTATATTACAAACTTTTAATTTAGACCCTAAAGAATCATATTAGCTTGTACAAAAATGGCATTATATGACCCCTTTAACATAATTATCCATACATTTTTTTAGAAGAATCAAGGAAACCTAAGTTACTTCAATCTATTGAAGTGTTTATCTCAATATATTTCCAAAATATATAATACCATTTTTTTTTTTTTTCAGTTTGGATCATGTTGATAATTTAGAGAACTTTGCATATCATAGTGTATGCAGTAGGCTTTATAGGGTTAATGATTCAATGGAATAGGGTTAGTGAAATGTTGGTTTTAGAATCAATTTTTTTTTAAATAAAATATGGAAATGAAGTTAGTCTAACTCAATTTTGTTGATATTTCTAGGGTGATGCACTGATTTACATGGAGCCAGAGAAGCAGGTGTTATCTCGGTCTGCAGACGAGTGTGTTGTGGCGTTGTGCGATCAATGGTTAGTGCAGAGAACACTCATACAGATACTACATAATGTTGTACACATCTCAGAACCAATAATAACGTCCACTTCTGTCTTGTATTCACTTCCTGTTCAATAAGAGAATGCCTTATCCTTGTGATCTTGTGCGATTTTAGTCCTTTTTTTATCGCGTTGCATTGTCATGCGGAGTCCCTGATAGATTTGACTTGTCAGACAGTGACTGGGGTCTTTATCTGGCAGGTATCTGGATTATGCCAATGAGGAATGGAAAAAGCAAGCCATGGGTGTCCTGGAGGCTCTGGAGACGTGAGTCTTGCACTTTGTGGCATTGAGGAGATTGCAGTGGAAAGTTGTCATGTTGCTTTGGGGTGCCATTCTTGCTGGAGAAGCTTCATTAATGTGTGAATATTGACGTTATGCTTTTCTCTTCAGGTTCTGTGATGAAACCAGAAAGAACTTTGAAGCAACGTTGGCTTGGCTTCAGGAGCATGCCTGTTCCAGAACGTATGGGTTAGGTAAGACCTGCTAACGTCTGCGCCATTGTGGCTTTGTTGCAAGCTTTTCCGTATCGTGTTCGGTTTTTCTTTTGGAATAAATAGCTTGTAATAGTTAGGCAAAATGCACAAAGTTTTCTTTGCACACATCCTTTTGAAATCCCCTAAGATGGCCACCTTTGTGTGAAGCTTATCTTAATCAAAGTCTTTTTGTAAGGACAAGGCCCATCTATATTTCTTTTGTAATACTCTTATTTCTCGCTCCTCCCTTGCCCCCAAACCACTCAGCGATACCATCAGCAATTTTCTTGCTGTTCCTTAGAGAGAACCTTTGAT
This sequence comes from Rhinichthys klamathensis goyatoka, assembly GCF_029890125.1. NCBI lineage: Eukaryota > Metazoa > Chordata > Actinopteri > Cypriniformes > Leuciscidae > Rhinichthys > Rhinichthys klamathensis. Next base: position 984,111 of record NW_026607023.1, read on the forward strand.
TTTCTACTTCTTTTATGTGTTTGGTTCCCATAGGAACCCGGTTGCCATGGGATGAACAATGGCTCATTGAGTCCCTGTCGGACTCCACCATCTATATGGCCTACTACACCGTGGCACATCTCCTCCAGGGAGGGGTTCTCAACGGACAAGGACCCTCCCCACTGGGAATCAGGTATTTGCTCTTCCAGAAATGGTTTGAGAGTTTAAAAAAAAAAAGATGCAAAAAAGACCATTCCATGCAACAGATTTACATAATGCATGTTTTTTAGGCTGAACATCACTTAAAGGGTTAGTTCACCCAAAAATGAAAATGATGTCATTAATGCCTCACCCTCATGTCGTCACAAGCCCGTAAGACCTCCGTTCATCTTCGGAACACAGTTTAAGATATTTTAGATTTAGTCCGAGAGCTTTCTGTCCCTCCATTGAACATGTATGTACGGTATACTGTCCTTGTCCAGAAAGGAAATAAAGACATCATCAAAGTAGTCCATGTGACATCAGTGGGTTAGTTAGAATGTTTTGAAGCGTCGAAAATACATTTTGGTCCAAAAATAACAAAAACTACGACTTTATTCAGCATTGTATTGTCTTCCGGTTCTGTTGTGGATCCGCGTTCACGAGTCTGCAGTGACGCTGATGACGTAAGACGCTGCTGACGTGTATCCGGGTTCAAATAAATATCTTAAACTCTGTTCCGGAGATGAACATTAGGATGTGTTCCTAATCTCACCGGCGCACCACTGACCAATTAAAACATTGCAGCGTGAACCACATGACTTAATGCATTACTGCTCAGCAGAAGTTCAGGGGGTTTTCCCTGCACATAAGATAATGAAGATCAGTATGAAGTAGGGCTGGACGATTTTGGCTAAAATCATAATCATGATTAATCAAACAAGTTACCTCGATTACGATTATTGAACGATTATTTTTTTATTTATTTTCTCATGTCACTGGCAAGGCTTATACTGTAAATATGTTCACGGTTATTTTTTCTAATGAAAGAGTGCATAATCCTATCTTTGTGATTCTAAAATAAGGAAACACACAGAAAGCTATTAATGCTTATTTATTAAATATTTCAAACAACTGAATCAAACAAAGCATACAATGCTTGAAATAAAAACGTCTTATAAAAAAAGTCATTTAAGTTTTAATGTAAAAAGAAAGTTTCCTAAAAATTTAAAATAAAGAAATTTTGAATAGTTATTTTTGTAAACAAAATAAATTATTGTAAATATTGCCATCTTAAAAGTAAATTATAACTTAAAAACTAAAAAACTAATCCTTTTACACTGCGTGTTTCTTTATGGTAAGCGGCTCCTATCGCTGAGTTGACTCTTGAGTTCCCCTCCATAGCCCCTTTCACACAGAGATTCCGGAAAATACACGGATGATTTGACCCGGGTTCGTTTGACTTTGGTTCATTCACACTGCCAGTGATTTTCCGGAATCAGAGAGTGCATTCACACACACACACACACACACACACACACACACACACACACACACACACAACCCGTAAAAATCCCGTAAAGACACGTAACACATCGATGTGACGTAATGTCTCAGCAGCGTCTGCTAATGAGCTGCGATTTCTCTCTCGAGAAACCACGCTTGTGCATTTTTTCTCTCTGATTCGATCATTAACGCTGGCGAACAATCCAGGCTTCAGCGCCATCATTACGACACGGCATTGATTACAGCTTTTGTTCATTACAGCGCGCGTTCCGGGACTGAACTCGGCAATGTTACTAGGTCCCCAACCTGACATCAATCCCGGGTCGTGTTTGCGTTCACACAGAAGGAATATTTCCTGGGATCAACGCGCTGTGTGAAAGGGGCTCATGTTGCTTCAATGTCGCAGACTGTACCAAATAGAGGTCTCTGCAGACGGTAATAGGAGTTACCAGATCAGGGGGCGAGGCCATAAACAGAGGGGCGTTTTCAACCGCGTTACCCGATTTGCCCACGTCACAGTGTGGGCAGGTCTTAGGGGTGGGGTCGGGAGAAGGGCATCATTTTCATTGCATGATTTATAAACACCCACCAGTGTGAAAACACCCACAAATTTAGAAACACCCACTTTTGTTCCGCAGAGACCTCCTACTCGACTGTACGGGCGGAGTCACGTGACTACACACGCAGTAATATGTTTTAAGGGGAAAGTAGGCCTACATTAACACACAGTGGGTGGAAATATCAATAGGATGAAAAAAAACGACATGGTAAAATTACGTTGGTTATAGGCTCTGAATTTCGGTTTCGATTATTTTTCGATTAATTATCCAGCCCTAGTATGAAGTTATTAGTTATTTGTTTTTTGTCGAGGGAACCCGGGTGATGCCAACTTTCCTAGGGCTGGACTACAAAAATACACCATCACTGCAGTGCTCTCTAAAGTAAAATAATGAATTAAGCAGTCATGTAATGTTAAACATGATATTAAATTGAGTACAATTTTTTATTTTACAATTAAAAGGAAACCTTTACTTAAATTTGTATTATTTAATGTATTTAGCATAAAACAGGCTCACTGTGAATGAAATTGAGAACAAAAATGACATTTATAAATGTTGTCTGAATGTCCTGCCACACATGTTCATTGTTACTTGAGTAAAAATAGTAATGATCCAGAAGAACATATTTCTTCCCCCAGACCCGAGCAGATGACGAGAGAGGTGTGGGATTACATCTTCTTCAAAACAACACCTTTCCCGAAGACGGACATCCTGAAGGAGCACCTGCTGAAGCTCAGGAGGGAGTTTGAGTTCTGGTACCCTGTGGACGTGAGAGTATCAGGGAAGGACCTGGTGCCAAACCACCTCTCCTATTACCTCTACAATCATGTAGCCATGTGGCCCAAAGACAGGTACAATGCCGTTTACAGACCCGATAAACCTTTCTGTGCTGTATGTAGAGAAAAAAGTAATGTGAAGTATATTTTTCTTGTGTATCTCAACTTCCCTTATGTTTTACAGTGCAAACTGTTCCATTTTTCAAATTAAACAGACATGTGAGGAAGTAATATATATGTGTGTGTATATACTGGATGGATGGATGGATGGATAGATAGATTTTAATTTCACTTTGTCACTCTTAATTGAGTTTTGCACGTGCAAATTTACTATTATTATCATTTTTTTTAATAGTGGAAAATGGCCACAAGCTGTGCGTGCCAACGGTCATCTTTTGCTAAACTCTGAAAAGGTGAGTTGATTTTTTGTTTTCTTGTCAGGAATCATTTGTGGCTTCACGACATGCGCTGACTTGCTCTAACTTTAGCTATCATAGAATGGGATTTGTTTCAGTATAATTGTGAGGGCCACATATCTGGGAATTTCCTTACAAACATAGTCTAATCTTCTTAAGTCCATGAATCACCCAGATAATGTCTTAATTAAAATAAATAATTAAAAAGGTTAATATATATATAGATATACACTCACCGGCCACTTTATTAGGTACACCTGTCCAACTGCTCGTTAACACTTAATTTCTAAGCAGCCAATCACATGGCGGCAACTCAGTGCATGTAGACATGGTCAAGACAATCTCCTGCAGTTCAAACCGAGCATCAGTATGGGGAAGAAAGTTGATTTGAGTGACTTTGAACGTGGCATGATTGTTGGTGCCAGAAGGGCTGGTCTGAACTAGTCAGAGGGCTAGTCAGAAACTGCTAATCTACTGGGATTTTCACGCACAACCATCTCTAGGGTTTACAGAGAATGGTCCGAAAAAGAAAAAACATCCAGTGAGCGGCAGTTCTGTGGGTGGAAATGCCTTGTTGATGCCAGAGGTCAGAGGAGAATGGCCAGACTGGTTCGAGCTGATAGAAGGGCAACAGTGACTGAAATAACCACTCGTTACAACCGAGGTATGCAGCAAAGCATTTGTGAAGCCACAACACGCACAACCTTGAGGCGGATGGGCTACAACAGCAGAAGACTCCACCGGGTACCACTCATCTCCACTACAAATAGGAAAAAGAGGCTACAATTTGCAAGAGCTCACCAAAATTGAACAGTTGAAGACTGGAAAAATGTTGCCTGGTCTGATGAGTCTCGATTTCTGTTGAGACATTCAGATGTTAGAGTCAGAATTTGGCGTAAACAGAATGAGAACATGGAACCATCATGCCTTGTTACCACTGTGCAGGCTGGTGGTGGTGGTGTAATGGTGTGGGGGATGTTTTCCTGGCACACTTTAGGCCCCTTAGTGCCAATTGGGCATCGTTTAAATGCCACGGCCTACCTGAGCATTGTTTCTGACCATGTCCATCCCTTTATGGCCACCATGTACCCATCCTCTGATGGCTACTTCCACCATGTCACAAAGCTCTAATCATTTCAAATTGGTTTCTTGAACATGACAATGAGTTCACTGTACTAAAATGGCCTCCACAGTCACCAGATCTCAACCCAAAAGAGCATCTTTGGGATGTGGTGGAACGGGAGATTCGCATCATGGATGTGCAGCCGACAAATCTGCGGCAACTGTGTGATGCCATCATGTCAATATGGACCAAACTCCTTGAGGAATGCTTCCAGCACCTTGTTGAATCTATGCCACGAAGAATTGAGGCAGTTCTGAAGGCAAAAGGGGGTCCAACCCGTTACTAGCATGGGGTACCTAATAAAGTGGCCGGTGAGTGTATATATATATATAGATATATATATATTTCAGTTAGTTTCCAAAGCAACATGCCTAAGTTTTTCATCTTATTAATGTTTGTGTTTTTCATTTGTCAGCTTTTTTTCAATTAGCGAAAATGATTGTGAATAGTTTTAGTGAATAATAACAACACTGCTTGAGAAGTTCCTCTGTGTTTATGAACACACATGTTCTCTTCAGCAATCTAATTAGCTGTGTTTATATCCACCAGATGTCCAAATCCACTGGCAACTTTCTCAATTTGAGGCAAGCCATTGCCAAATTTTCAGCAGATGGTGAGTCCTTCATAAATACCGGCTCACTGGAAGGCCAAACACTTTACATGTGGTCAGACTCTTTAGTGCCAGAATCAGGAATAGATTCAATCCTTATGCATGTAAGGGTTTATGTAGGTCTGCATGTGTCGTTGATGAGTGTAGTTGTCTTCACTGCTCTTTTAAGTGACTTATAATGGAGAATGCCATATACCTCAGTTAAATCCATCCCAATCTGTCTCTGTGTGTCTTAGGTATGCGTTTGGCTCTGGCTGATGCAGGGGACACGGTGGAGGACGCGAACTTCGTTGAGGCCATGGCAGATGCAGGGATTTTGCGCCTCTTTACGTGGGTGGAATGGGTGAAAGAGATGATCGCCAATCAGAACAACCTGAGGACCGGCCCAGCGGACACGTTTAATGACAGAGTGTTTATTAGGTAACACTGATGTTTTAAAAAACAGCAGACAGGAGGTCTATTCACACTGACAAAACAAAAAAACTAGTCACTATATTACTACAATGAGTGTATTTTATGTACCAGGGTGCAATTTGGCATAATAACAATGTACTGTTGAAGTAATAGATAAGTAAAGATGATAAAATGGTGATAGTGACACTATACTGTTTAAAAGTTTGGGTCAGTAAGATTTTTGTTTTCTGAAAGATGAATTGATCACTTTAATCAAAAGTGACGTAGATATCTATAATTTTATAGATTTCTATAAAAAAAATTCTATTAAGCAAAGAATCCTGAACATTTTTTAACAGGGTTTCCTCAAAAATGTGAACTATTATATAATATAGTACATGATTATAAAATCATAAATATTTCTTGAGCAGCAAATCATCATATTCAGGGCTCTAGAGTGCGACCAATTTGGTCGCACATGCGACCAAAATTTGTAAGGGTGCGACTAAATTTTTTCCTAGGTCGCACCAGTGCACCTAATAACGTTCTCGCATGATCGCATCCGTTGCCTCTCCACAAACGAGTCTTTTGTTCTCCTTGCACGCATGGTTGGATCATATCGTGGTCTAAACCAATCAGAGATAGAGATTGGGAGGGTCTTTGCCTCTGATTGGCTGTGGTTATGCTCCGTGCTGAAAATGCTCTAAAAAGCTCTGTGCTGTGTGATTGAAATAAATTGCGACATGAGCACCAGAGAATCATGCCGCGTTCCAGGCAACCTGTAACCCGTGTTTTTCCAACCTTATACCTGTGAAAGTGCACTGGAACGGCAGTCAAACCCGTGACTTCCCACCCGTGAACTCGTACTAGATCGATGTACTCCCAGTTACGAGTTCTGACGTCACATAGCCCGCAAAACCATACAAAACAACAATGGCAGCCCCTACGGATGCAGTGTTTCTGCAGGCGGTACACAGTGAGAATACACTTTAGGACAATATAACGTTGCAGTCAAATTAATAATAATATAATAATAATGATAATAATACACACAAGATTATGTATTACAATGTCATGTGTCTGAAACAATAAGTATGTATATACACACACGATTATGTATTACAATGTTATGTGTCTGAAAAAATAAGTATGTATATTGCGCTCAGGTAGTTTGGCGTGACTGGCCTGGAATGCTACAAAGTCGTGAGTCGTGGTTTGAAGTCGGGATTTACGTGCTCAAAAACCTGCCTGGAACGCAGCATCAGTTACGGCAATCAGCAGCATCAGCTAAATAAACGCAAGAAAACAGACGACGAAGAAACTTTTAAAAATGTAGGCTACTTGAACTAGGGCTAGGTGAAAAATATTGATTTCTCGATTTTAATCGATTCTCATTTTTACGAACCGGTTGGGCTATGCTGTTTTCAGTTGATGAATGAATGGAACATTGTAGCGAGCATCCCATCCAATAAATCGCAATAATCTTTGTGCTTTGTTACTATTGATATGAAACAAAGTCTCAGATTTCAAATTAGGTCCATTTTCTTATGAAATTCAAAAACATAAATAGTGTGTTGAGTCAACGCTGTGGCGTGAGATCGCTCTGGCTTAGCTCAGCTCAAGAGAAGCAGCAGCGCGGCGCGCACATGATCTCCTCTTCCGCCTTAATAATACCAGTTACAGCGCGAAATAAACATGAAAGAGCATCTGAAAGTGTGCTAAAAGATAGAGTACAACTTATCGAAATCCGTATCTTTCACATGGAATCGCTCAATCAGTGTTTCAACCGTGGAAAGACATCAGTAAAACGCTTGTAAACAATGTAATGTAACGTCACATTTAACTTACCTCAGAAAAAACATATCCAGTGCCCATAAACTCGTTAGCTAGCTAGAAAAATTAACTCTAGAGAGGAGCATTTTGCCAAATATATGCACCATATTGCATATTCATTATAATTTTTAATGTTTTTCAATATTTAATGCATGTTGTTTGAAAAAATCTGGCAAGTTTTTATGCAGCCACCATTTAAATGTTTATATTTCATATAACTTTATTATTATAAAAATAAATAAAAGTGTAATTTAGGTGTTTGTGGACAAATCAGGTAATTTTTACCTTCAATATTATAGTAGGCTAATGAAGCATAGTGGGCTACAACTGACTCCCAATTTACAGCATTAGTTAAGAGATTTGTTTTCCTTGAGAAAATTTGCCATGTATTGTACCTGATATCCAAAATAATCAATATTGAATCGAATTGTGAAATTTGTGTCAATACCCTGCCATAACTTGAACAATGTAAAAACAGCACTTTAAATGTTTTATTTTATTTTTTTAAAATTTATATTTTTATATACAGTATAATTGTGCTAAAAATAAAAAATAAACTACACCTTATTATTCTTATTCTTGTTTAAAAGCATTTACATAATATATATGAATGTATTAAGGAGCGTGATAAAAAGGTGTCCTTGAAATTGTGGCGTTAAAGGCGACGCGAGACGAGGAAAAATTTTAGTGCACCTAAATTTTGTGCTGGTGCACCTAAATAAAAAAGTTAGGCGCACCAGTGCAACCAAGGCAAAAAGTTAGTCTGGAGCCCTGATATTAGAATGATTTCTAAAGGATCATGTGACACTGAAGACTGGAGTAATTTGGTCACAGGGAATACATTACATTTTGAAAGATATTCAGATAGAAAACACTTATTTTAAATTGTAATATTTCACAATATTACTGTTTTTACTGTATTATTGATTAAATAAATGCAGCCATGGTGAGTATAGGAAACTTCTTTGCAGACCTCGTACTTTTGACATTTATTCATTCATTTAGTCTTTTTGACAGCCGTAGAGGCTCAATTTATATCTGGAATGTGTTTGTTCAAATTGAATCCTACATGGTCTGTGTCTGTCTGCAGTGAAATGAATTCCAGCATCATTAAGACAGATCAGCACTATGAGAGAATGATGTACAAGGAGGCGTTGAAGAGCGGCTTTTTTGAGTTCCAGGTAACGTATACTAAATCACATCAACATCCGTTGGCTAAATACATTTTGTGAATGTGGGGTGGAGGAGACATATAGAGCAAATACATCAGCAGTAGTAATATTAAGACATGTAATATTTTATATTTGTCAGGGAACCTTCAGTGTAAACTAACATGAGACTATATATATTAAACATGTTCTTTGAAGGCTGCTAAGGATAAATACAGGGAGCTGGCCATCGAGGGCATGCACAGGGATCTTGTGTTCCAGTTCATCGAGAACCAAACGCTCCTGCTGGCTCCCATCTGCCCCCACCTGTGTGAACACACCTGGTCTCTGCTGGGGAAGGTGAGACCCCCTCTGAAGGATTGCTCGCTTAACCATGATCACATCAACAATACAGTCAGAACAATAATAATGTGAAATAGTTTCTATCCTAATATGCTTATTCATGTGATGACAAAGCTGAATTTTCAGCATCATTACTCCAGTCTTCAGTGTCACATGATGCTTCAGAAATCATTCTGATATGCTGATTCGGTGCTCAAGAAACATTTCTTGCTATTATCAATGTTAAAAACAAATCATATATTTGTAGAAACGATGATGGATTTTATTATTCAGGATTCTTTGATGAATAGGAAATTCAAAAGAACAGAATTATTTTTAATAGTATTTTTTTGTAACTATACCACTTTTGCTCAGTTTTATGCGTCCTTGTTGAATAAAAGTTTTTTTTTTTTTTTTTTTTCTATTCTTACTTAACCCAAACCTTTGCATGGTAGTCAACAGTTCCACAAAAATATGAAGTGCCAAAAACTATTTTAAACATTGATAATAATAAGAAATGTTTCTTCAGCACCAAATAAACACATTAGAATTTCTGAAGGATCATGAAATTCAGTTTTGCCAACACAGGAACAATTTGCATTTAAAAATGTTTAATTTTTAAATTGCAATAATATTTCACAACCGCAATGTTTTGCTGTATTTTTAATCAAATAGCCTAGGTGAGTCTTCTTTCAAAAACATTTAAAACATCCAGCAATTATAATCATACAACAATGTCATACTTTTGTCGTCATTGTGAATTGACATTCATTTAATTTTAGTTAGAAAAATATTATTTAATTAGTTTTAAATACCATTATTTATTTATTTATTTTGAAGACTTTTCCAAAATAAATGTTTTTTTTAAACTGTTTTTATTTATTTATTATTATTATTATATATATTTGGTAAAAGCTTAATTTGGGCTAAAATTGCAGCTTTGGTATATGCATTCTGGCATTTATTATTATTATAATTTTTACTTAAATTTGTCCATTTAATTTTGCATTTTAAATTGTATTTAACAGCAAGAGGAGATTGTATCTCTACAAACAACTGATAATAACAGGCTGACTTTACATTTATTTGGTTTAAATGAAAGTTTGTGCAATTCCAGTAGAAACAGGTACAAAATGCATCTAACTCTCACTTTCTCTCCTTATAGAGCAGTTCTGTAATGAAGGCTCGCTGGCCTACAGCCGGTCCAGTGGACGAGATCTTGATTCGATCCTCACAGTATCTGATGGACACTGCTCATGACCTCCGCCTTCGCCTGAAAGCTTACACACAGCCAGCCAAGGGCAAGGTATGGACTTCACCACATCATTGATCACCACAATACAATACATTTATATATATTTTTTTTTTTTCCACTGTGTTGTCTTATTTTGTCAACAGCATTTAACAAGAAGTTAAGTGTCGTGTTATGTTTTATTAAGATCTCCTGGGTCATTCAGAGTGAAATGTTCATAACAACAGGGTAATACTTACCCCTACAATGTTCATGCCAAATTGACATGTAACATATCAGCTTGTTGACAATGAGGGAACCAGACTTGAAATTAATCTGTGTTTTGGCAAAGCGTTGCATATTACAGTGAAACTTGGGTTTCCTTAAGGATGTAACACACCAAGCCAACATCAGAGAACTATCACCAATGAAATCCAACTTTTGTTGCCTCGCGGCACTGTCGTTTCTTGGCCAAAAACGTGTGTTTGAACACACCTCGAAGACTACAGCCAACGGCCCTTAACTAGCGTGTACGTTCTGCGTGTGCATGAGAGGAAATAACTCTCCAAACCAGTAGGTGGCAGTAGTCTGTATTTGTCATTCAAAAAGGCAAACGAGTACTGCGGATATACAAACTGAAAACAAAAGCAGTGTTTTTCTACCATATTTCACTTCCGTCTTTCCAGGCGCCCATGTTGTTACCAAAATATTTGAATGCTCAGATATGTAGAATTAGAAGAGTGTGTGGCCTCTATCTGTGTGTGCCATCTTGACTTTTGTCATTTTTATTTTACTTACATTTACATTTAATCATTTAGCAGACGCTTTTATCCAAAGCGACTTACAAACGGTGCTGTAACAAGGCTCAGTTAGTCTGGCCCAGTACACATAGCAATTTTTTTCTCTCTCAGAACCCCCCCCAAATAGAATAGAAAAGATAAATGCTAGGATTGATTGGTCAGTTGCTGATGAAAAAGATGTGTATTTAGACATTTTTTTAAATGTCTGTGAGTGATTTCGTGCCTCTTTGGGACGACACCACGAAGCATCGTTCACTTGCAGTACGCAAGCTTCTGGAGTCTGAACTAGTGAGTTTAGATTTATTGGTGCAGAGCCAGTGGTTGTCTTGTAGGCAAACATCAGTGCCTTGAATTTGATGCGAGCGGCCATTGGCAGCCAGTGCAAACTGATGAAGAGAGGTGTGACGTGGGCTTTTTTCGGCTCGTTGAAGACCACCCTCGCTGCTACATTCTGAATCAGTTGCAAAGGCTTGACAGTACATGTTGAAAGGCCCGTTAAGAGTGCATTACAATAGTCGAGTCTGGAGAGAACAAGAGCTTTGACAAGGAGTTGTGTGGCCTGCTCTGATAGGAATGGGCTAATCTTCCTAATGTTGTATAAAGCAAATCTGCAGGACTGGGCCATTGTAGTAATATGGTCTGTGAAGCTTAACTGATCATTAATCACAACTCCAAGATTCCTGGCTGTCCTGGAAGGAGTTATGGTTGACGAACCTAGCTGTATAGAGAAGTTGTGATGGAGTGTTGTCGTGATTGGCTGAGACCACAAGCAGTTCTGTCTTAGCAAGTTTGAGTTGAAGGTGATTGTCCAACATCCAGCAAGAAATTGCTGTCAGACAGGCTGCAATGCGAACAGGTACCGTTGGATCCTCTGCTTGGAATGAGAAGTAGAGTTGAGTGTTATCAGCATAGCAGTGATAGGAAAAGCCATGTTTCTGAATGACAGATCCTAGTGATGACATGTAGATGAAGAAGAGAAGTGGTCCAAGCACTGAGCCCTGAGGGACCCCTGTAGCAAGAAGTTGTGATTTAGAGACCTCACCCCTCCAAGACACCCTGAAGGGCCTACCTGAGAGGTAAGTTTGAACCACTGGAGTGTAGTTCCTGAATGTTCCCATTTTCATGAGGGTTGACAGGAGGATCTGGTTGTTGACTGTGTCAAAAGAAGCAGACAGATCCAGCAGGATGAGTACTGAGGTTTTGGAAGCTGCTCTTGCCAGTATCAGAGCTTCAATAACCGAAAGCAGGGCAGTCTCAGTTGAGTGGCCGCTTTTGAAACCAGATTGGTTGTTGTCCAAGAGGTTGTTCTGTACAAGAAACATAGAGAGTTGGTGAAACACATCTCGCTCAAGTGTCTTTGCAATGAATGGAAGAAAGGATATCGGTCTGTAGTTTTCTAAAAGTTCTGGATTTAGAGTGGGTTTCTTAAGCATTGGGGTTACCCGAGCTTGCTTAAATGCTGTGGGAAAGGTACCAGTGTGAAGAGAAGTGTTAATAATGTGAGTAAGTGCAGGTGTAACTGAAGAAGAAATGGCCTGAAGGAGGTGAGTGGGTATAGGATCATGCAGACAGTTAGTGGGATGATTGGAAAGGATAAGTTTGGAAATGTATGCTTCCGAGAGGGGAAAGAGGGAGGAGAGACTGTGTATTTGTTATGATGTGTTTGTCAGTTCGTGGTGTGGAGAATTGGCCGCTGATGGTTGATGTTTTGTTTATGAAGAATGTTGCAAAGTCATCAGCTGTGGGTGGAGGACCAAGAAGATATGATTTTGAAAAGTGTGCCAGAGTCAGAAAAATTGCTAATTTTGTTGTGGTAGAATGTCGTTTTAGCAGTGGAGACATTTGCAGAGAAGGAAGAGAGGAGAGACTGAAACAAACTAATGACAGCAGAGTTTTTTGATTTGCGCCACTTCCTCTCTACAGCCCTGAGTTTAAAGCGATGTTCACAGAGAACATCAGACAGCCAGAGTGGGTGGCGCGGCATGGCCTGGATGAAAGGGGGCAAAAGTTGTCTAAACAAGATGTTAGAGTGGAGCAAAGAGTGTCAGTAGCACTGTTAGTGTCCAGTGCTGAAAACTGAACTGGTGGAGGAAGTGAGGATGAAACCATAGAGGATAGGAGAGTGTGAGCGTAGGTTACGCGGAAAGGTTACCTGCGTGTTGTGTCAGGAGTCAGTTTGAGGTTAAAAGTGATGAGGAAATGGTCTGAGGTGTGCAGTGGAGTAACTAAAGTGTTGTCCGTGCAGCAGTAGCGTGTGTAGACAAGGTCAATTGCTTACCATTTGTGAGTAGCCATAGTAGACACTCGCTTGAGGTCAAATGAGGCCAGTAGAGGGTTGAAGTCAGCAGCCTAGGGTTTTTCAAGGTGGATGTTGAAGTATCCGAGGAGTACCAGAGGAGTACCGTCCTCAGGGAAGTTTGAGAATAACACATCCAACTCCTCCAAGTTACCCAGTTGACCTGGGGGACGATAAACAACTACAAAGTGGATTTTAATAGGGTGAGTAATAATAATTGTGTGTGATTTCAAATGAAGTGTTTCCAGTTAGAGATGGTAAAGGATCAAATTTCCATTTATCTGAGATAAGCAGACCAGTACCTCCACCCCTCCCAGTTGGGCGAGGGGTGTGGGGAAAAAGTAAAATTAGTGGAGTGCAGTGTGCTCAGGTTTGATCCAGGTCTCAGTTATGAGGTTGAGACTTGAACGAGTAGCAATAGATAAAATAAAGTCTGCTTTGTTTACAGCAGACTGGCAGTTCCAGAGACCAATTGGAATAGAGAGTAAAGTACTAGAGAACATAGGGGTAGTACGCAGATTATAAAATAAGATAAGATATACTTTATTGTCCCCGGAGGGAAATTTGTTTTGGACTCTGTCCCTTCTGCAGTTTTTACAAAGACAACACAAAGTACAAAATACAAAAAAACAGACGTCTCGCAAACATGTTCTCATATACATTAGATAGGTACGTATATAGTAGGCACATTAACACCTTTCATTGGCAGGTTTAAAAAAAATTACAACCATTATTGATCACAGCTCCCATATTGGACATCCCAAATGGTATACATTATTGCACGTCTCAATGGTACGCAATCCAAAGATTGTTAGGATTGCGCTGCCTCCAATGTACAGAGCACGATTTCCGAGTGTTTGTAGTAATGGTAGAGATTTGAAAGCACATAGTGAATACAGTTCACTAAAACAAACAGATGTGAACAAGCTGTACAGAAAGGAAAGAAAGGGGGGGAAAAAGCAATACTCAAGTGCCTTGTTGGTGTTTTTGCTCGGTGAAGTTGCGCAGGTTGAGTCGCTGGTCTTTACACTCTTCGGTCTTCACACGATGAGGGCTTCACACAAGGGCTGCCGCGGTGCACTAACCAATTAACTTCTCGCTGATTGCTTCGCTAAGCCGAACAGCCAATCAGTGATCTCTAACCAACAGCTCTGACCCCAAATCAACATGATCAGGGAACCGAAAAAAGCTGTCGACTGTGTCCAACTAGTGGCAACCGTCGCTTTGTGTTACAGCGTTTAGGGTCCTTCTGAACTTCAGGAATTGCACCCCCTAGTGGATAAAATGGACTAAATTAGCCTATTTTCATTGATCTGGTTATTTTAAAATCATATTTCTGCTGTTATGAATCTTTTAATAGTGCTTAAACGGCATACCTACCATTGCCGTGCTTCCTTTTGTAATTGCTGCTTGCAGCTATATTTATAGTAATTATGATTATGATAGACAATTTGAACAGCTCTAACTTTTTATCGTTATGGTGAAAACTCGCCAAACTTTGCACTCTTGAAGGGTGAGAGTGGCTGTTGATTTCATGGACTGAATGTGTAGTTGCATAGCAACTAGTGGTATATTCAAAACCTCAACCCTGCTACACCACATAAAATCTTCAGTAATTTCTTTATGAAGATTTTCAGTTAGGTTTTTTTATGGTAGCTTCCTGTTGGGTTAGAATTAGTAGCATCCTTATTAAATCCTTGTAACATTAAGCCGTTAGACAGAGATCCTCCACCGAAACAGAATTGACCTCAAGAATGAGTCGTCGACAGCTGTCATGTAGAGTGAGTTCAGCGCCGTCCCAGACCTCCCCTGACAGAAGAGTAATGCATTATCCCTCGCTTTTATCATGGGACGGTTTCCCTACAGTCTGTTTCTACCTATGCCGGTCCTTACGTAAGTGTTATGAGTCAAGGCTCTGAGGAAAGAGGCTTTTCTCAGTCCTGTTGTTGAGACCATGTGGTAATGGATGTCGCTTTGGATAAGGAGTTGTTGTACTGATGTTTTTTAGACTGTGAAGGAAACTAGACTGTGACATGTAATGGGGAAAAAAAACCTTCCCTGGATTTACTCCATTCCAGTCAATATTCTTTATGTGTGTGTATGGTCACACTTTAGATTAGGGTCCAAATCTCACTATTATCTAACTATTTAGCTATTTAACTATTAACTAACTTTTGCCTCAAACTCCTATTTACTGCTTATTTATAGTTAGTAAGGTAGTTGTTAGGTTTAGATATTGGGTAAGATTACGGGATGTAGAATATGGTCTTTCAGAATAAAGCATTAATATGTGCTTTATGCAGTAAGTACTAATAAACAGCCAATATCCTAGTAATATGCAAGCTAATAAGCAACTAGTTAAAAGTGAGAATTGGTACCTAAACTAAAATGTTAGCATATATATTATTGATGTTGTTATTAATATATCACCATCCATTTACATTAAGTATTCTGAACACTAAACATGTTCTACAAACATTATTTTTATGTACTTCTTGTGTAATGGGCTTTAAACCATCTTTGTCAACAGAAGGGGGACAGCAAACCACCAGCCAAGCCCACGCACTGCAACATCTATGTGGCGAAGACCTACCCACCCTGGCAGCACAGCGCCCTCTCTCTGCTGGGCAAACATTACAAAGTACAAACACCCTAATCACAGCTCAGTATATTGCTATATCAGTATATCACTCAAAGTGTGCATATAGAGACAATCTTCACATATTTAATGGGGCTGGGTATTGACAGATTTCAAATTGATTTGATTCCAATTGACTAGCTCTTGATTGGTTTAGATTCTGATTCAATATCAGTTGGGATATACACTCACCGGCCACTTTATTAGGTACACCTGTCCAACTGCTCGTTAACACTTAATTTCTAAGCAGCCAATCACATGGCGGCAACTCAGTGCATTTAGGCATGTAGACATGGTCAAGACAATCTCCTGCAGTTCAAACCGAGCATCAGTATGGGGAAGAAAGTTGATTTGAGTGACTTTGAACGTGGCATGATTGTTGGTGCCAGAAGGGCTGGTCTGAGTATTTCAGAAACTGCTAATCTACTGGGATTTTCACGCACAACCATCTCTAGGGTTTACAGAGAATGGTCCGAAAAAGAAAAAACATCCAGTGAGCGGCAGTTCTGTGGGCGGAAATGCCTTGTTGATGCCAGAGGTCAGAGGAGAATGGCCAGACTGGTTCGAGCTGATAGAAGGGCAACAGTGACTGAAATAACCACTCGTTACAACCGAGGTATGCAGCAAAGCATTTGTGAAGCCACAACACGCACAACCTTGAGGCGGATGGGCTACAACAGCAGAAGACTCCACCGGGTACCACTCATCTCCACTACAAATAGGAAAAAGAGGCTACAATTTGCAAGAGCTCACCAAAATTGAACAGTTGAAGACTGGAAAAATGTTGCCTGGTCTGATGAGTCTCGATTTCTGTTGAGACATTCAGATGTTAGAGTCAGAATTTGGCGTAAACAGAATGAGAACATGGAACCATCATGCCTTGTTACCACTGTGCAGGCTGGTGGTGGTGGTGTAATGGTGTGGGGGATGTTTTCCTGGCACACTTTAGGCCCCTTAGTGCCAATTGGGCATCGTTTTAATGCCACGGCCTACCTGAGCATTGTTTCTGACCATGTCCATCCCTTTATGGCCACCATGTACCCATCCTCTGATGGCTACTTCCACCATGTCACAAAGCTCTAATCATTTCAAATTGGTTTCTTGAACATGACAATGAGTTCACTGTACTAAAAAGGCCTCCACAGTCACCAGATCTCAACCCAATAGAGCATCTTTGGGATGTGGTGGAACGGGAGATTCGCATCATGGATGTGCAGCCGACAAATCTGCGGCAACTGTGTGATGCCATCATGTCAATATGGACCAAACTCCCTGAGGAATGCTTCCAGCACCTTGTTGAATCTATGCCACGAAGAATTGAGGCAGTTCTGAAGGCAAAAGGGGGTCCAACCCGTTACTAGCATGGGGTACCTAATAAAGTGGCCGGTGAGTGTATGTCAGGTATAGTACAGTCTTTTAATCTCTATAAACTTTACAGGGAACCCTGTCAGTCGGTGCATTACTGTAATATTAAAGGTATCAACAGAGAGTCCAAATTCAATTGCTATTTATTTTTAAATAGAATAAATCAACATGTTTTATATAAATAAATGTTTATATCAGTAATATAATTTTATTTCTACTCCAATGCTTTATAAACATTTAAACAGTGACCGATTTATTTAAACACACAATAGATGAGACGTCACTAACCGGTTTAATACAAATTATGTAATATAATGCATATATTTATCTAAATGATGTCTACAGTTGTTGTTTTTTGTTCTAGCTGAATGAGTTAATAGACATTAAATGGCCTTTCTGAGGTAAATGTGACATTACGTAATATTGTTTACATGAGACATGATACACTTCAGTAAGTTGTTCTGGTTCTTTCAACATCCCTTCTGATGTTAATTCATGTTCATTTCATACTGTAACTAATAGTAAAGAGGAAGATATAATCGGTTTTCGCCTGTCATACCCAAGCGTGCCGCACAAGCCCTGAAAAGTGAAGCCAAAACGTCTCGATCGCCCCCCAGTGACCGGTCCTAGTATAGGTCATAAACCCCGCCTCCTCATGTTATTCAACCGCACGTGAGACCAACTAAACAATTAAATTACACTTCAAATATCGTTTTTCCAAAGATGGTTTCTGTCATTTACTGTAGTTTTTATCACGCTGATGTAATTTCAAGTGTTTGTTTTTAAAATAAGTTTGTTTTTAGTTCGTTATTTGATGCGATGGTGTGACGACATGATTGACAGCTGTGATTGACAGGTTCTCTGAGCAAAGTACTCACTGAAGCACCAACAGACTTTTTTTCGGGATCTTCGGAGGACTGATGAGATTGGAGCTTTAAATTTAATATCTAAATTTCTATAATTAAATTTTACAAAGTGCAGGAGCGTGTGCTTGCGATTGATTCAGCGAGAGTGGGGGCGGGGCCTTGATTTCGCCGCTTTACTTCCTGCTCACTACTGCGCATGACTGGTCCCGAGATCGCTACTGCGCTGACTCAAGTTCCAGGATGTCAGCGCATATCGGGACACTCGTGGCTTCAGTTCTCACCAATGGAAGAGAGCGAAGGGGCGTCGTCCATCTTTTTTTACAGTCTATGGTCATACCTCATTAAATAAAAGAGCGTCATTTATTGTTTTACTTTTATTAAATTGACATAATTTTAAAGTTCAGATTTGTTTCTTTTCAAAAGCAACCAAGCACAAAGTGTTTTGGGATTATTGTATGGAAGGCGCGCTACAAATATTTTTAGTCAAGTTTGTTTACGTATCAACGGAAAACAGCATAAACTAAATGATCGATTCTTCTTGGGATTTAAGAGTCGATGAGTAAGTTCATCAAATTGATCAATTGATATTGTCAACAGCTCTAATATTTAAAATGGTTAAAGCATTTTTTTTTATCATATTCAGTGAAATCAACACTATAATCCGACAGAACAACATAAATAAAGTGGTTTTAGAAAAAAACCCGAGCTTCTAACTCCACCTGGAGCGTTTTATTTGTTTTGCAAAAATCCACAGCTCCCGGATCATCGGGTCCAATCAGCGCAGGGGGGTGTGAGATCTGACTGTCAATCACAGATCGGGCACACGCCACCCCTCGCGCACGTTACAATCACACGCACACGCCTGAAGTTCGCGCAGTAACGAAGAGTGATGGCGGAAAATCAAGTAAGCTCATTTAGAGTATAAATGACGTTAGCAATTGCAATCTATCGGTAGATTAGCCAGGACAGCATACCTCCAATAATCCATGGTGTTGATGGATGCTGATGAGACGGGCGCGTTCACTGAAAATCTGGTGCACACGCACTGACGAGCATGAACTCGGTGGGAGGGTATCCGTTGATAGTGGGGGAGGGGCATGAGAGTTGTAAACATTCAAAATTTTGCCTAAATCCACTCAATCTGCCAGACTTGCAGCTTTAAACACTCATTTCAAATTTTCAAAAGTTTTTTCAAAAGTTGAAAAAATATGGATCAATCTGTTTTTGTCTTTTTGTTTTTTTTTACAAAGGGACACGATGGTGAATATTAGGTGTTGCATATGTAATTATTATGCTGTATTGGGATATGCAGCTATTTGATCATTTCTCCAGTACTATTTTAAGGCCAGTGTTGAATTTAGAGGGTTAAATCTTGACCTGAGCCGTGAATCTAATGGCTATTCTTTCCCATTGTCATTTCCAGAGCAACAGTGGAGCTCTACCTGACAATAAGGTCATCGCCACGGAGCTGGGTGCCATGCCGGAGCTGAAGAAGTACATGAAGAGAGTGATGCCCTTTGTAGCCATGATAAAGGTAGAAGAGAAGTTTGGTACTTGAATACGATCTTGAAAAAACAGGGTTTTAGATTATTATTGGAATACTGTATCCCACAATGCAATGTATTCAATTAGAATGAATTAGTATTTGATGCAATATCATTTAACTTTTTTTTTCCTGCAGAACTTGTAAGAGTAGTAGGCTGTTGTTTTCAATTCAATTCAGCCATACACTTTACACACTTAATACATGTATTAAGCGGTATGCTGGTATCTTGTTTCAACCTTGCTTTTTTGTGTGTGAGACAAGTGAAATAAGCAATAAATGAATATATCAATTCTAATGTTTTATTTTCTTAATGTTAACGAACCCAATAATTACTATATATATATATATATATATATATGTATATTATTTATATTATAGTCTTAATTATGCAAACTATTAAACCTTTTTTTTGCTGCTGAACACATGCTAGTTGAATTACTTAGTATAATAAATTTCCAGAATATTATAGAATCAAATGTGTCATAAAATGCATTAAAATGTGTCCTGTTTCTGTTTTTCTGTGTATTTCCAGGACAGCCTAGAGAAAATGGGGCCCAGGGTTCTTGATCTAGAGCTGGAGTTTGACGAGCGCACCGTCCTACTGGAGAACATCGTTTATTTGACTAATTCTCTCGAGGTAACAGCGCACAACTACTTAAAAAGCCAACTAAATGTACAGTTTCTACAAAAACACAGGATTGAAATCAAGAAAGACCCTCACTCTCGAACACTTAAAGACAACACAAAATCGATATTAACTTAATATATGGCTTAATGAATGTCCCTACACTTGTTGTATACGTCTCATCAGCGCACAAATAATAATTCAAAATGTTTTCTGCCTCTCAAACAACTTTTCATGTCTGCTGATGTAATCAAGGGCGTGTGGGCGGGGCAAATTATATTATCCAATCATCACAGTCCAGAAAGTTCCTGCTGAATAAAAACAAGCCCCACCTTACGTAATTTCCCTTTGAATATTGTCTTTTACTCTAAAAATACATAGCAACGTTTTTTGTTTTTTTTTGTGTTTTTTTACAACCAACCAAACCGCAGTGTTGAATGCAGTGAGCACTATTATTAGTTGACTTTAGGTCTGATCTCATTGTTAGTTGTTTCTCTCTAACCCCTCTCTCCCTCTCCGTCTCCTCCATCAGTTGGATCAGATAGACGTTGTATTCGCCTCTGAAGCGGATGACAAAGTAAAGGAGGACTGTTGCCCTGGGAAACCGTTCTGTGTCTTCAGATCTGAGGTGATGATGAGAGCCACTGAGGCCCTGTCAAAGCTGCAGCACAGAAGCCTCCATCTATTCTCTCTCTCTCTCTCTCTCTCTCTCTCTCTCTCTCTCTCTCTCTCTCTCTCTCTCTCTTTTTTAATGGTTGATCTGGCCTGTGCTTCATGCAGCTAGAGACAGGCTAATTTTAGAGGCATGCTGTGCATGGGTAATGCTTCTTACATTCAGCTCACTGTGGTGTAGTGTACAACCGTGTTGGTTGGAACCACCGGCTGATTGTACATTATCCCGCTTATTACACGGCTACTTGCCACATAAGTAAATAATTAGCCACGAAATATTGATCTGAGTTGAAATATTTTATTAGGTCTTTAAACGCAAAGCTTCTGCGGAGAGAGCAGTTTCAGCAGCAAGTTCATTTAAGAGATACAGTACAGTCATACCACTTATTACACAGCATTTCGCCACATAAATAATTATGGGGATAAGATATATTGATTTCAGATTAAACTGTTTTAAAATTGTACCTGTTTGAATCTCATAATCCAACAGTGTACAAAACAATAGTCACAAAATGGCAGCAGCTGCGTTTGTATGAAATGAGAGCGAGTCCACTATGCTGGATGGCATAATTAAATAACTGTACACAAAACATTAAAAATCTTACCAATCCCAAACTTTTGAACGGCAGTGTATGTATGATAAATCGGCATATTAGAATGATTTTTGAAGGATCATGTGACACTAAAGACTGTAGTTATGATGCTGAAAATTCAGCTTTGATCACAGGAATAAATTACATTTGATAGTATATTATAATAGAAAACCATTATTTTAAATTGTAATAATATTTTACAATATTAGTTTTTTTTCTGTATTTTTGATCAAATAAATGCAGGCTTGATGAGCAGAAGAGACTTCTTTCAGAAACAAACATTATTAACATAAATATATATATATATATATATATATATATATTAATTTAAATTGTGATGCATTTTATTATTTCAGGATTCTTTCTAATAATAATGCTATCTAATAATCATAGACAACTGAAAATACATTGGTCAAAAGGTTTGGGGAATCCTGTATATGAGGCAAAATAAAGTGATCTGTATAATGTAGGATCCATAAATGCATCATCTTCAGCTGTGACCTTGTTTCTCCTGTAGCCTGGAGTGTCAGTCTCACTGCTGAACCCTCAGCCAGCCAACGGCCTGTTCTCCACCAAGATCCACATCCGACAGGGAGACCGCAAAGACAGCATCATCCGCAGACTGTCCCGAGTCAACAGAGCCATCAAGGGTAAAGCTTACTTAGCAAAGGTTTTCATGAAACTATTAAGATATTCAAGGCAACATGCCACAAGCAACATTTTAAAGTATCCAAATACTGTGAGGCCACATTATGCTACGGTGAACCTACGATGTTCCTGAATCAACATCTCTGTTGATCCTGGAACAACATTACAATCAACCCAATCAGATTTGAGGGACAAGTCTACGTTTAAATCAAGTTAGGCTTCTTAATCAGTGTTATTCACCTACCATTTCCCTCTGATTTTAGGGATAAGTTATGGGTAGGATTAGGTTTAGGCGTGGGGATATGGTTAGGACTAAATCTTTGAACAGGAATGTTGTAATGTTGTAACAAGTCTTACTTGGCAAAATCATGCTAGATTGCTGATCATGTTGCCATTATTTTTGTAATAACGCTGTTGTTAAAAATTGCAGATTTATCCAAAGTGAAGCTGATGCGTTTTGAGGACCCTCAGCTCGGACCGCGGAGAATCCCAGTTTTGGGGAAGGAAGAGGAGGGTAAACTGCCCATCTCAAACAGTTCAGTCTTCCACGTCAACCTGCAAGAAAACAAAGTTCATTTGAGCGATAACGGCCTGAAAATGGACATCGGGGACACTTTAATCTACCTGGTCTAGCGACATCTGAAACTGTTATATTTGTTTCTCTCGTTTGACTATCTGACATGCATCTATAAACAGTATTGTCCACAGTGAATGCTGAGGCGCTAGTTAATTTGTATAACATACATTATTGATTCATATTTGTTATCTAGCTTTTTATTCAGTAAAGGATCAAGAGGATCTGAACAATCAATTCACACTTATTCTGACTACTGGCATTGGAAGTATTCATGCCATATTTTGAGGTCCCTGCAAATGGCATTTGAAGGTATTATTGTGCTTTTATAATGTTTATTTCGGTCTCTTTTCATTTGTAATTTCCACATCCGTCCTGCATTTTAAACTGTTTCATGTGTCAGGCGCAGAAGTCTAGTATAGGGTGTTTGAAAAGACACACTCAGGCCAATAAGTTGTGAACGAACTGTCTTTTCACTGTAAAACCTTAAGAAAGCACAGTTTTCTCTTCCTTTTCTCCCCATTAAATTATATGTATTCAATGAAAACTTAATAAAATAAATAGATGCGAATAAAATTTACATTTGTTTCCTTGAATGTCTCTGAATACAGATGCCACCTCAAGCATGTCTTCAAGTGGAGTGTCCGTTATTCACCATTACATTTGAATGGTTTATATAGGGGGAAATAAGTACTATTTGGTTTGTCATTGAGTTTAGAATAAGCTCTTTGTTTTTTCTAAAATCCTTTATGCAGACGGAGTGTTTCTTTGCTCCACCCTTTTTATGCTGTGACATTTCTTCCTTTAAAAATAATGGTTTGATCTTTCTGAGAACACCAGTGGCAGTGACATCATCATTATTTTTAATTACATTTACATTTCTACTAGCCCCATAAAGCTCAAAACATATGAACCATTACTCTGTGTATCATTACAACTTTGATATGGAAGAAAAATCACAGCAATCCTGTTATGTTTTGGAGTGGAGAACACTGGGGTCAGCAAGTTTATATATATATATATATATATACACTCACCTAAAGGATTATTAGGAACACCATACTAATACTGTGTTTGACCCCCTTTCGCCTTCAGAACTGCCTTAATTCTACGTGGCATTGATTCAACAAGGTGCTGAAAGCATTCTTTAGAAATGTTGGCCCATATTGATAGGATAGCATCTTGCAGTTGATGGAGATTTGTGGGATGCACATCCAGGGCACGAAGCTCCCGTTCCACCACATCCCAAAGATGCTCTATTGGGTTGAGAACTGGTGACTGTGGGGGCCATTTTAGTACAGTGAACTCATTGTCATGTTCAAGAAACCAATTGAAATGATTCGAGCTTTGTGACATGGTGCATTATCCTGCTGGAAGTAGCCATCAGAGGATGGGTATATGGTGGCCATAAAGGGATGGACATGGTCAGAAACAATGCTCAGGTAGGCCGTGGCATTTAAACGATGCCCAATTGGCACTAAGGGGCCTAAAGTGTGCCAAGAAAAAATCCCGCACACCATTACACCACCACCACCAGCCTGCACAGTGGTAACAAGGCATGATGGATCCATGTTCTTATTCTGTTTACGCCAAATTCTGACTCTACCATCTGAATGTCTCAACAGAAATCGAGACTCATCAGACAAGGCAACAATTTTCCAGTCTTCAACTGTCCAATTTTGGTGAGCTCTACAAATAGGAAAAAGAGGCTACAATTTGCAAGTGGAGATGAGTGGTACCCGGTGGGGTCTTCTGCTGTTGTAGCCCATCCGCCTCAAGGTTGTGCGTGTTGTGGCTTCACAAATGCTTTGCTGCATACCTCGGTTGTAGCGAGTGGTTATTTCAGTCAAAGTTGCTCTTCTATCAGCTTGAATCAGTCGGCCCATTCTCCTCTGACCTCTAGCATCAACAAGGCATTTTCGCCCACAGGACTGCCGCATACTGGATGTTTTTCTCTTTTCACACCATTCTTTGTTAACCCTAGAAATGGTTGTGCATGAAAATCCCAGTAACTGAGCAGATTGTGAAATACTCAGACCGGCCCGTCTGGCACCAACAACCATGCCATGCTCAAAATTGCTTAAATCACCTTTCTTTCCCATTCTGGGGTGCGTTTCCTGAAAGCATCGTTAGCCAACTATGGTCGCAAGTTCCGTCATTACCAATAGAGTTCAATGAGATTTGCGACCATAGTTGGCTTTCGGGAAACGCACCCCTGACTGTCAGATTGTCTTGACCAGGACCACACCCCTAAATGCATTGAAGCAACTGCCATGTGATTGGTTGATTAGATAATTGCATTAATGAGAAATTGAACAGGTGTTCCTAATAATCCTTTAGGTGAGTATATAAATATATATATATATATATTTTAAAAAATAACAAGTATTAAGTTTTACTTTTATACATTATATTTCATGTAGGTTAAGTAAAATGTGTTCTTTTAAAATGTCTATCCACAAAGAATCCTGAAAAAAAGTAATCACATTTTCCATAATATTTTACAACTGTTTTCAACATTAACATATGGCTGCATTTACACTGGCACAAAAGGACTCATTGCACACGTGTAAAAACACAAACATCCGCATAATGTACGCTTCCTTTTTGAGCCTCTTCCAAGTGTGGTTTTCAATCGTTTGCTAATTAAACCTATTAAAAAGAGCTTGTGACTAAACCTCGTAACTCCATTGGATCCTCAAACTGTCGGCCAAACCTCATAAAGGAGTATTTGAGGCAGACAGGGACTACAGCGAGAGCTTTCAAGGACATCTTTAACCTCTCCCAGCAGCTCGATGCAGTCCCTGTCTGCCTCGAATACTCCATTATTGTACCTGTGCCTAAAAAGTCAGCTGTCACTACCCTCGACGACAATCGCCCAGTTGCTCTGACCCCTGTCATAATGAAATGTTTCGAGAGGCTTATCCTGCAGCACACAAAGAACATTATACCTCCTGAACTAGACAGCCACCAGTTTGCTTACAGGGGGAACCGGTCTACAGAGGACATGGTCATTATAGCACTCCACACAGCCACTGCTCATACAGGGTGTGGATGTGGAGCGTGTGGATAACATCAAGTTCCTGGGCATCCACATTACAGCAGACCTCACTTGGGCTCTTAACACCAACCAGCTGGTGAAGAAAGCTCAACGAAGACTTTTCTTCCTCGGGAAGTTGAAGCAGGTCGGACTCTCCTCTCCGCTGCTGATACATTTCTACAGGAGTGCCATAGAGAGTATTCTCTGTCACTGTGTGATTGTGTGGTATGCCAGCTGCACAGGAGTGACTTGGCCCAGTTAAAACAGCGCAGAGGATTGTGGGAATTCCACTTCCAGATCTGGACCTGGTGTAGAACCAGAAACATAGCCGTAGTTTCCAGTATTACCTCTCTGGAGGCTCCGACCACAGTCCGAGCCCCTCTCTGGTCGGGCGCAATTCTGCAGTAGCACCTCATTGCAGTACACAAGATCCAGGGGGCGGAGTTTGATCCAGATCTAAGGGGTGGAGATGGGTAGGATCAGGGGTGGGGTTAAGGATCAGGGGGTGGAGATGGGTAGGATTAGGGGTGGGGTTAGGGATCAGGGGCGGAGATGGGTAGGATTAGGGGTGGGGTTAGGGATCAGGGGGCGGAGATGGGTAGGATTAGGGGTGGGGTTAGGGATCAGGGGGCGGAGATGGGTAGGATTAGGGGTGGGGTTAGGGATCAAGGGGTGGAGATGGGTAGGATTAGGGGTGGGGTTAGGGATCAGGGGGTGGAGATGGGTAGGATTAGGGGTGGGGTTAGGGATCAGGGGGTGGAGATGGGTAGGATTAGGGGTGGGGTTAGGGATCAGGGGGTGGACATGGGTAGGATTAGGGGTGGGGTTAGGGATCAGGGGGCGGAGATGGGTAGGATTAGGGGTGGGGTTAGGATTCAGGGGGTGGAGATGGGTAGGTTTAGGTATATGTAAGGTGGGAGGAGTTGGATCTGGATCCAACTCCTCTCCCTGGATTTCGTGTTCTGAAGTGAGGACCATCTCCAATTCTGCCTTCTCTTAGCCCTATTGCTCTCAAGGCCCTTGTCCAAGTGCCTTCGGCTAGGGTCTCTAGGGTCGTTCTGCTTAAACATAGCACAGCGTGATTTAACCTGAATCCTATGGCAAGACGAGCAATTTAGGCAGATGCCCCACGCCTCTTGGCGGGCTCTGCGCTCGGTTCGGTGGGATGTGCCCCTATTGGCTTTTGCAGATATCCACAATTCCCTCATGAAAGAAAAACCCTCCTGAGTGGTGCTGGTTATGTTAGCAATGTTTGTATTGATCTGCAGTATGTTGTCGGAGTTACGTCTAGTGGAGTCCTCCATCAACTCCAACATCCTCCTCTTTATTTTCAGTACATGCTTACTGAAGAATGAACAGTGTTATCGTTTATTGGTGTGGACGCTAATATAGTTGCAATTATAGTTATAGTTTTTGGTGTGAATGGGCTTTAAAAATACTGGGTCTGCATTTACTTTTTTGGCTTTTTACAGTGCCTTTCAACTCTCTCTGTTCGTGAGCATCTAAAATGAATCAATGACACAAATTAAAGTCAAGTCAAAATGTATTTCTATAGCACATTCAAAAGCAACAGAGCTGCACAGTGTGCTGTACAATAAAACATTGAGCATATAAAAAGGAAGCATAAAAAGAAACCATGCAGCGTACAAAATATAAACACATGAAACAAAATACAAAAAAAAAATAAAAAATTAAACAATACAAAAACGCATTAAAATATTAATATTTAGTAAGTTTAACATATTTGTCAGTGCTAAGCATTCCTAATTTATCTGTAATATAAATAAGATGCTAAAATTGTTATTTATACAGTGATACTGTCATTCAGTGTAATGGATGACACTTTGGTGTAACAAAGAAATTGCATTACTCTGAACGACAAAACTTTAACTTCAGCTTATATTGCAGGCCATCAGCTGGCCACCTATATCAAACAATGAGCTTGAACAGTAAAGTTAATCACAGTTATTCACAACATCTACTTATTTTTCAAAAATAAATATATCTAAATATTTCTGACAATATATATATATGTTTCTTGGCATTTCACTGAATGACATGCGTTTTTGTAAATCAGGCTATCACACCCTGAAAATGTGGAATTATCAAATATTTAAGAGCAATAAACTCAGTTTTCTGCGTCACCACATGATCGTCATGGTACCATTTGATGATGTCACAGACTGTCAAATGACTATCTGTTTTTTTTTTTTATATGACTTCAGAATGGCTTCTTGATCCTGTTACACCGAATGATCTCTGACAAACTGCAGTTTCGGGACAAAAGTCCCCTTTTTATTTAAATACGTAATAAGACATGGTCCTTTTTTTTATATAACAGCCAACACTTATGTGAACATGCCTATAAAACAAATATATTTAACTTGGTATTTTATGTTTATTTAAAGATGTAATGGCAAAATCAAAGTCCAGACCATTACGATAAATGACAATTTTACAATTTGGAACATTATTTCCCCCATATGTTGACATTTTATTTTCAAAAAAGTAATTTGAAGTATTAAATTAGACACTTTATTTGCATTTAACGTGTTTTTTAATGTATATAAAATGACTTTTGTCAATTTAATTTGACGCCGACACCAAAATGGTGACATCTCGCTCTATCAGGTGGAGGTCAGGACTCTGTGCAGGACAGTCAAGTTCCTCCACACCAAACTCGCTCATCCATGTCTTTATGGCCCTTGCTTTGTGCACTGGTGCGCAGTCATGTTTGGAACCGGAAGGGGCCATTCCCAAACTGTTCCCACACAGTTGGGAGCATGAAATTGTCAAAAATGTCTTGGTATGCTGAAGCTTTAAGAGTTCCTACTGGAACTAAGGGGCCAAGCCCAACCACTGAAAAACAACCCTACACCATAATCCCCCCTCCACCTAACTTTACACTTGGCACAATGCAGTCAGACAAGTACCGCTCTCCTGGCAACCGCCAAACCCAGACTCGTCCATCGGATTGCCAGTCAGAGAAGCGTGATTCATCACTCCTGTAGCGACTACGAGAATGAACCAAACACAATTGAAGCTTTCATACATAATCACACGGAAGAGGCATCACATTCCAGATGCAACCAAAATAGACCTTTTAATGTTTAACTAAAGGAAGAACGTTGTCAATGTTTTATAATTTGGCAAGACAGATCTGTTCAGAAATGGTGAAACAAGAGGCCCTAACAAGAAGTCACCTGACCCCTGCGACTAAAGCCTGGAACACACCA
Organism: Rhinichthys klamathensis goyatoka; assembly: GCF_029890125.1. NCBI lineage: Eukaryota > Metazoa > Chordata > Actinopteri > Cypriniformes > Leuciscidae > Rhinichthys > Rhinichthys klamathensis. Next base: position 1,012,906 of record NW_026607023.1, read on the forward strand.
AGCCGACGGTCGGCCGTCGGGCAGTTTTTGTGCGTCGGCCGACTGAGTTTCCTCGGTGTGTTCCGCACGGTTCCGTGCCGTCGGCTGAAATTGGTCCTCGTCGGCTTTGTTTCGGCCGATTCCACATGTTGAATCGGCGTCGGGCCGTCGGTGAAAGAGGGAACTCTGATTGGCTGTTCAGCTTAGTGAAAGAGTCATGCACGAGAATAATAGCAAAACAGCGAGCAAAGAAGTCAAAACTCAACATAAGAACAGCCTTCTATCTGTAATGTCATCTTACCTGGGTGTTACTTGGCGAATATTTCAATATTAACACGAGCGGAGTGGAATAAATTAAGTGTTTAGCAGGATTGATATTTAAAACGGTAAGCACGCACTACTTTGTTTATGGTTTGTGTATCTGCAGCCGACAGCGTCCGTTTCCCCTTTTTGAATGACGAATATAGAGAATATATCTGCAGAAATAGACAGCTGTCTCATTTACACGCAGGCGCAGAACGCGCATTCTAGCTGACAGTCGGCTGTAGTTCTCTCGGTGGGTTCAAGTGCAGCTTTTTACCCCGACGAGAGGCAACGAGAGGCGACAACACAGTCGGCTTTCATCGGCGCTAGTTCGTCGGCGTCGGCTTGGTGTGTTCCAGGCTTAACAGACTCCGTCTTTCATAGGACCAAGGTCCCATAAGAGATGAACAAAAAAAAAAGACTTCAGCAGGAACTACCTCAGACTGGAATGGCTTAAACCCAATAAACTTTACACACTAACACACTTTACATATCAAAATCCATAAAACTCATCCCAGAACAATTCTCGATGGACTTATAATCAAACATCATGCAACTACACAATTCTATGTTGTTTCTACAATATGTGTGTCTCATATGCTTAGATGCCATACAATTCATAATTGTTATAAATATTAGGTGTGTGAATGAAAGTGTGCCGTGTTTCCTGTCAGCAGGATCGTATTTTTAATTCAAAAAGATGGTTTGATTTGAAATCTGTGTAAAATGTTTTGTATTCTTATAATAGTAATAATGTCTAAACTGTGGCCTCTTGTTCTCTCTGCTAGTGCCGGAGAACAAGGAGATCATAGATAACCCATGATGCACGATAAGAAGGAAGTAGGGCCACCTTCCAATTGGCCAGAACCCATCCGGGAGGTTGGACACACTTTGAGTTTAAAATCTTAGACCCGGACACAGAATCTCTCTCTTGTCTTTTTGCTCTCGTGCTCTTGTGCTCTCTCTGGTTCTCTGGGGCTCTTGCCCTCTGCTCTCTGGTGCTCTTGTTCCCTCCCTCGGAAAAGGTCTCGGCAGAACAAGTCGGGTGGATGGTTATAGTAACCATGTAGACGCAGAGACAAATGACCCAAATCAAGATCAGGGTTAAAACAGATTTATTCAAGCCATCTAACTCGTCTCACCTTCCTTTCTTTTCCTTTGTTTTCTTTTCCATTAAAAGTCTCGGTTCTAAGTTAAGTTTTGCTGCAAAGTTTCGTTTAAACGTTTCGACTGCAACGCGCTTCCAACTTCAAAGACTTTCATCCATCCGCCAGCACACCACGTGTTTGGCTGCCCAAGATCTAGCAGGCACGAGGAGACCGCTAGCCAAGCAACGGACCCGGGGAACCCCTTTACACCAACAAAAGGAGAACCCCCAAAGCAAGGACAAGCAAGTAGCCTCCTGACTCTAGCTGAACTGGCGTCTAATATAAAATTGAATAACCTGCCTAAGAAACGATAGAAGGATTAAATCGATGATTGATGGTTCATTCAGGTCATGTCTTACAAGTGCATATAGAAACTTGGGATCTCACCATCTGACTCCTAAAACTCATTCTTCCTCACTCTCTGTCTTTCTGCAACTCGTATGAATGCGTGTGCGTTGTGTTAGATATTAGTCTTATAATCAATAAGGTATTGTTTGTGTGTGTTAGATATTAGTTTTATGTGTTAGTCATAGGCTTATAATCAATAAAGTATTGTAAGGAGACAGTCAGGCTGACGGAGAAGATTTCAGAACTAGAGACACGCATCCAAACTTTAATTGAGGATGGTAAGAATGCTAGATCTTTAGATCGTGTTTTGGATGCGCCTAGCATAGTGAACTCTTTACATGATTCAGTTCCGGCTGAAGTAGAGCCCGTGCAGCAGGGCAGATGGGTGACTGTCAGAGATCACCGCTCTAGTCGCGGATCAAAGAACCACTCTTCCGTTCCGATTCCCATAACAAATCGATTTGCCCCACTCAGTGAAACACCCACTTAGAATTCTGTTGATTGTGCCCTGGTAATTGGTGATTCGATCACACGGAACGTGAAAATAGAGACACCAGCCACCATAGTCACATGTTTGCTGGGAGCCAGAGCGCCTGACATCAAAGCAAATTTAAAAGTGCTGGCTAATGCTAATCGTAAATTCTCTAAGATAATTATTCATGTCGGCACTAATGATGTTCGACTCCGCCAGTCGGAGATCACCAAAATTAATATTAAAGAGGTGTGTGAACTCGCAAGTACGATGTCAGGCACTGTAATTTGCTCTGGCCCCCTTCCTGTACGCAGGAGTGATGAGATAGTTAGCCGATTGGCCTCACTGAATGGTTGGCTGTCGAAGTGGTGTCCGCAGAATAATATAAAATTCATAGACAATTGGAAAAGTTTTTGGGGCAAGCCTGATCTGTTGAAAAGAGATGGTATCCATCCCTCCTGGGCTGGTGCTGCTCTTCTCTCTAGTAATTTGGCTCATAGTCTTAGAGCTAAAACATGACAATCTGGGGCTCAGGTCAGGAAGCAGACAGACTGGCTAAACCGACCGTCTGCTAGCGGCTGTTACGGGTGTGGTGCAGGCAGAGGAAGAGGCAGCAGTCAACAGGTCCAATTCAAATATAATTTACTCAAACAAAACAAGGATCACGGGAAACAGCAACACACCATACACAAACGTTACATAAACGAGAACCGACAAGGAGTGAGGGAGAACACAGGGTTTACATAGACAGAGAACAGATTAGGGAAACAAGGCACAGCTGGGGCAAATGAACTAGACACAGGTGAATAAACTAAACACTAATGAGGAGCGGGAAACTGGAAACAGGACTGAACCAAATACACAAAGAACGGGGGAAACACAGGACACACATGTAACATAACGCCCCCTCCAAAAAGGCGCGTCCTCGCGCCGTATAACTTCAAAAGGGGTGGGGGGGCGGGCGCCCTGGAGGCTGACGAGGGCGAGGCCTACCCTGAGCAGGAAGCCTCCAGGGCGGAGCAGGATGTGCAGGAGGCCAGGGCGGAGCAGGACGTGCAGGAGGCCAGGGCGGAGACTTTCCCTCGGGCGGCCAGGGCGGAGACTTTCCCTCGGGCGGCCAGGGTGGAGACTTTCCCTCGGGCGGCCAGGGTGGAGACTTTCCCTCGGGCGGCCAGGTGGAGACTTTCCCTCGGGCGGCCAGGGTGGAGAGGCCACTTCAGGTGGCCAGGGTGGAGAGGCCACTTCAGGTGGCCAGGGTGGAGAGGCCACTTCAGGTGGCCAGGGTGGAGAGGCCACTTCAGGTGGCCAGGGTGGAGAGGCCACTTCAGGTGGCCAGGGTGGAGAGGCCACTTCAGGTGGCCAGGGTGGAGAGGCCACTTCAGGTGGCCAGGGTGGAGAGGCCACTTCAGGTGGCCAGGGTGGAGAGGCCACTTCAGGTGGCCATGGTGGAGACGCACCTTCAGGTGGCCTATATCCCCCCCCCAAAACTTTCTTGGGGGGAATCACAGGCTCTGGGACAGGCTCTGGGACGTGGACAGTCTCTGGGTGGGCAGACGGGACGTGGATCAGGTCAGGCTTGGGAGGGCTGGATGGGACCAGTAGAGAAGGCTCTGTAGGGCTGGCTTGAAGCTCAGGCTCTGGCGGGCAGGCGACGGGCTCAGGCTCTGGCGGGCAGGCGACGGGCTCAGGCTCTGGCGGGCAGGCGACGGGCTCAGGCTCTGGCGGGCAGGCGACGGGCTCAGGCTCTGGCGGGCAGGCGACGGGCTCAGGCTCTGCAGGGCTGCAGGGAAGCTCTGGGCTGGGTTCATGGGCTGTAGTTGATGTGTGTGCTGCCCACACACACAAAACAGCCACGGACACCACAATGAGCGCTGTGTCTTCCAGAGCAGACTCAAGTGCAGCATGAATGGGCTCCAGCGCAGGATCAGCGGGCTCCGGCGCAGGATCAGCGGGCTCTGGCTCGGATTGGCTGGACAGAACCAGCGGTGCAGGCTTGGCTGGGCTGGACGGAACCAGCGGCGAGGGATTGGCTGGGCTGGACGGAACCAGCGGCGAGGGCTTGGCTGGACTGGACGGAACCAGTGGCGAGGGTTTGGCTGGACTGGACGGAACCAGTGGTGAAAGGTCGGCTGGACTGGAAGGAACCAGTGGTGCAGGCTTGGCTGGGCTGGATGGAACCAGCGGTGAGGGCTTGGCTGGGCTGGACGGAACCAGCAGCGAAGAGGGCTTGGTGCTGGACAGAACCAGCGGTGAAGAGGGCTTGGTGCTGGACAGAACCAGCGGTGAAGAGGGCCTGGTGCTGGACGGAACCAGCAGCGAAGAGGGCTTGGTGCTGGACGGAACCAGCAGCGAAGAGGGCTTGGTGCTGGACGGAACCAGCGGTGTAGAGGGCCTGGTGCTGGATGGAACCAGCGGCGAAGGCTGCTCTGGGCTGGACGGGATCAGTGGTGGAAGCTCTGGATCTATGCTGGACGGGACCAGCGGTGAACAAGTCTCAGCAGGATGAGACTCACGATTATGCTTCAACACCCACTGCACATACTTCACAAAGTTCCCCCGAGGCCCATCTCCGGGCAGGCGTGCCTTGGTCTCAGCATTGAGACCTGCCCGGAAGAACACACTGAGGCTGGTGTCATCATAATGAACATATGGTACTAAGTTCAAATACCTCAGTGTGTGGGCCTCGAGGGACAGATCCTCCTGGGAGAGAAGCAGAATCTCTACTGCTGCAAAATCCATTCTCTTTTCTTTTTCTTGGTCGGTTCTTCTGTTACGGGTGTGGTGCAGGCAGAGGAAGAGGCAGCAGTCAACAGGTCCAATTCAAATATAATTTACTCAAACAAAACAAGGATCACGGGAAACAGCAACACACCATACACAAACGTTACATAAACGAGAACCGACAAGGAGTGAGGGAGAACACAGGGTTTACATAGACAGAGAACAGATTAGGGAAACAAGGCACAGCTGGGGCAAATGAACTAGACACAGGTGAATAAACTAAACACTAATGAGGAGCGGGAAACTGGAAACAGGACTGAACCAAATACACAAAGAACGGGGGAAACACAGGACACACATGTAACAGCGGCCTCACGTCACCAACGTCAGATAAATCCCATCACATAGAGCCTCTTTCACCTAGATATCATCATATAGAGACTGTGTCTGTTCCCCGAATTTGGAAATCCAAAAAACGTCAGGTTAAAAATTTAATTGATGTTTAACAAATAAAAAACAGATATAATACAGATGAGCAAATGATAAAGCTTGGGTTGCTGAATATTCGATCCCTTACTTCAAAATCTCTTATAGTTAAGCATATGATTTCAGATTATAATCTTGATATGCTGTGTTTGACAGAAACCTGGCTAAAACCAAACAATTACATTATTTTAAATGAGTCAACCCCACAAGATTACAGTAATAAAAATGAACCTCGTCTGAAAGGCAAAGGGGGAGGTGTTGCTGTAATTTATAGTAATATTTTCAAAACCACTAAGAAATGTAGCTTTAAATATACTTCTTTTGAAGTATTGGTGCTTAATGTAAAAATATATAGTGTAAACGATAAATCACATTTGAGAATTCTGCTGGCTACTGTGTACAGGCCTCCAGGGCACCATAAAGATTTTATCAAAGAATTTGCGGACTTTCTATCAGATTTAGTATTGGCTGCAGATAAAGTACTAATTGTTGGTGATTTTAATATACATGTAGATAATGAAAAAGATGCTTTGGGGTTGGCATTTAAAGACATTGTAAACTCAATTGGAGTTAGACAACACGTGTCAGGACCTACTCATTGTCGTAATCATACTCTAGATCTAATATTATCACATGGAATAGATGTTGATGCTGTTGAAATTCTGCAGCAGAGCGATGACATCTCAGATCATTATCTAGTCTTATGTAAATTACATTTAGCCATGGCTGCAAAGCCGACTCCGTGTTATAAATACGTTAGACCTATAACTTCTGCCACTAAAGATTGCTTTATCAATAATCTTCCTAATCAGTTTCATCATCTCAGCATCCCAGATAGCTTAGAAGAACTCGATATTGCAACAGAAACGTTTAACTCTCTCTTTTCCAGCACTTTAGACGCAGTTGCTCCGTTGCGCTTAAAGAAGATTAAAGAAAATAGTCCAACGCCGTGGTACAGCGAGCACACTCAGGCCCTAAAGAGAGCAGCCAGAAAAATGGAGCGCAACTGGAAGAAAACTAAACTAGAGGTATTTCGGATTTCGTGGAAAGAGAGCTCAATTGCTTACAGAGAGGCTTTAAAAGCTGCTAGATCTGCTTATTTTTCAAACCTATTAGAAGAAAATAAACATAATCCTAGGTATTTATTTGAAACAGTGGCTAAACTAACGAAAAAGAAAGCTTCAAGCTCATAAGTGTCAAAGCAACACGGCAGTGATGACTTTATGAACTTCTTCACTTATAAGATTGATAATATCAGGGACAAAATTATAACTATGCAACTGTCTACCACAGTATCACATCAGGAAGTGCATTGTAGTCTCCCTGAGGAAAAATTTGATTTATTTGTTGCTATAGGAGAGGAAGAATTCTGCAAACTCGTTAATTCATCTAAATCGACAACTTGTATGTTAGATCCTTTTCCGACTAAGCTACTGAAAGAGATGTTTCCAGAGGTCATATATCCTCTTCTTAATATCATTAATTCATCTTTGTCTCTAGGATACGTACCAAAAACCTTTAAACTGGCTATGATAAAACCGCTTGTTAAAAAACCACAACTTGATCCTACAGAATTAGTCAATTACAGGCCGATCTCAAATCTGCCTTTTCTGTCAAAGATATTAGAAAAAGCAGTATCTTCACAACTATGTTCCTTTCTAGAAAGAAATGATATCTGCGAGGATTTTCAGTCCGGATTTAGACCGTACCATAGCACTGAGACCGCTCTCATTAGAGTCACAAATGATTTGCTCTTATCATATCGTGGTTGTATCTCTCTATTAGTGTTACTCGATCTTAGTGCTGCATTTGACACCATTGACCACAACATTCTTTTAAATAGACTAGAAAACTATGTTGGCATTAGTGGAATTGCATTAGCATGGTTTAAATCATACTTACTGTAACTGACCGTTATCAGTTTGTAGCAGTAAATGAAGAGATGTCTTATCGATCACAAGTTCAGTATGGCGTACCACAAGGCTCAGTACTAGGACCACTGCTGTTCACTCTGTACATGCTACCATTAGGAGATATCATTAGGAAACATGGAGTTCTCTTACGAGAGGTTCTCTCGTATTGCGTAAGCTAGCTTACGCTGCGGGAAAGATTCATCTTTGCTGAGAGTTTGAAGCCAAAAAATTATTTCATAATTTGTATCCATTGACAACGCAGTTCCTCTGCGGCAGACCTAGAGCAGGCTAGCTAGCAGCTCATTGGTTCGCTCAGAGAGAACTGCTTAAGCCTATGGGAGAGCGGGGCTGAACCCGCTGCCAATGAGAGGCGCCCGCGCGCTCATTGCATCATGGCCCGCCAGAATGGGCGTGGCTATGGTGTATATAACAGTCTCTCCCAGGCTTATATGTTGATTCATTTAATCTTCAGCGAGCTACACGCTTCTGCTGTCCTGAGAAAAGCCGTCGCCGTCGAGAAGGCATCACTCTAGCGAGCTCCCGGACCCTGAAGAAGCCGGCCGTCTTCGCCACCTTCAGCCGCCCTGCAAGCTAGCGCCATCCGACGACTGTATCCTTTTTCTCTATATCTAAAAGAGCTGAGCGTCTTTTTAAAGATGTCTCGTTTTTCCTGCGGCTCTTGCCGCGCTCCTCTCGAGTACGGAGACCGCCACGTCATTTGCGCTCTCTGCCTGGGACTCGAGCACGCAGAACTCGCCCTCGCGGATGGAGGATGCCACTTCTGTGAGAGCCTGCCGTTGTCGTCCCTGCGGGCACGACTTCTGGCAGCAAAATCCGCTCCCGCGCCGCCTCTCTCTTCGCCGCGTAAAAAGAAACGCCGCGCCCAGAGGCCGCCGGAGCCCCCTGCGGAACCATGCGGGCCGCCGCCGCCGGTTCCCGCTTCCCGCTCTCCCTCCCCGCCCCAGCCGGACATACAGTTGCCGCCGAGTGGCCGCTCTGTCGCTTCCGATGACGCCGCGGAGGAGAAGGATTCCTGTTCACTGCTCGCGTCAGACAGTGAGGAATGGTCATCTCTCGGATCCACGAGAGAGTCGGCGGGGATCCGCGCCGGAATAGAGGAGGAACTAATGCGCCTCCTCTCACAGGCCGTCGAACGCCTCGGTCTCGAGTGGTCTCCTCCACCCGAGCAGGCCCCGAACCGGATGGACGGCAGCTTTTTTCATCGGCGCTCGACCCCCGCGTGCAACCGGGCCGCCCCATTCCTGCCTGAACTTCACACAGAGCTGACGAAGTCCTGGAATGCCCCGCTCTCGGCTAGAAACCGCTCCGATATATCGGCCTCGCTGCGCTCGGTGGACGGAGCCGCCAAAAAAGGTTATTTAGCCATGCCGCCCGTTGAGGACTTGGTCGCCGCACACCTCTGCCCGCCCTCTGCTAGATGGCGCTCTTCCCCCACGCTTCCTTCGAAAGCTTGCAGAGCGACCTCGAGCTTTCATGCTCGCGCCTATGCCGCCACCGGTCAGGCCGCCGCCGGTCAGGCCGCCGCAGCGCTGCATTCTATGTCTGTCCTCCAAGTGTTACAGAGCGATATTCTCCGTGAGTGGGCCGAGAGCGGTAGAAATCCCTCCTCCGCTGTCACGGATCTGAGAAGTGCTACGGACCTTGCCCTTCGCGCCACTAAAGCCGCCGCACAAGCTCTGGGGAGATGCATGGCCAGCCTTTGTGTATCCGAGAGACACTTATGGCTCACGCTCGCCGACATGGGAGATTCTGAGCGCGCCGCGTTTCTTAACGCGCCCCTCTCCCCGACGGGCCTTTTTGGATCTGCTGTCACGGGAATCGTCGATCGCTTTTCCGAGGTCCAGAAAGCCACTCAGGCCATGAATTTGTTTCTGCCCCGCCGCGCTAGCTCTTCCGCAGGCCGCTCTCGCGAGCCTCCTGCCAGAGCTCCACCACAGCGCCCTCCTCCGCAGACTCAAACAGCCCAGCGCAGACAGGGCGGCCGCCCTCGCTCTGACAGCCGCCGCAGACCGCCGCCCCCACGGGGCCCGCGACCCAAGATCACGCTGAAGCCTGATCATCAGAAGTCTGCCTAGCAAAGTTGAGAAAACGACGGCGCTCTCCCGCTGCGGCCGGACCGCCGTCAAAGCTTCGCCCTCTGCCAGTCCCCGTTGTTTCGCCGACTGCTGTAGTGTTTATCGCCACAAACAAGCCGGTGTCCCAGCCCGCTTGCGAGCGACAAAAAGCCGTTTTTACGGCTACCCAGAGAAATCTCAAAAAGAGAAAATATGCCAGTTGTGTAGAAAATGTGCCCACAATCATGTGTTCACCCATACACACAAGCATAACATATCCCGTGTCTCTCTCAGAGCCCCATCACATGGAACGGGCACAGCCCGCTCTAATATCAGAGAACATAAACACGCCCACGAGCTCATGCGCGTGTCCCCTCTCTGCTCGCTCTGTTTCACGGCCCATAGACTCCTCTCTGAGTGCAAGTCCCGTTGCCACACACATTCAAAGCGCGCCCACACACTGTGTCCAGCCCGCTATGTGCAGCAATCAGGGCGATATAGCCATTCGGCCACTAGCCGCATGCTCCAAAGCGTGGGAAGCCATTCCAGGCGTTTCCCCGTGGGTGCTAAGCATTATAAAGAACGGCTATCTGCTACAGTTTCGCCGCCGCCCGCCTCGTGCGCGCGCTCGGCTCGAATCTACTGTCAGCCCGCTGGCCGCCGGCACGCTCCGCTCAGAAATCGCGACGCTGTTGCAAAAGGGCGCCATAGAGAGAGTCCCGCCATCTATGACCGAGTCAGGGTTTTACGGCCGTTATTTTTTTGGTTCCCAAGAAAGACGGCGGCCTCAGACCGATTTTAGATCTCAGGTTTTTGAACAAAGTGCTCATGAAGAGACCGTTCAAGATGCTCACTACCAGGAAACTCCTCGCGCAGGTGCGCCAGGGGGACTGGTTCATCTCTCTAGACCTGAAAGATGCCTATTTTCAGATCCAGATAAATCCCCGTCACAGGCCATTCTTACGTTTCGCCTTCGAGGGTCATGTTTATCAATACGCCGTTCTCCCGTTCGGCTTATCCCTGGCGCCCCGTACATTCACGAAGTGCATGGATACGGCGCTCGCCCCCCTGCGGAGCCAGGGGCTGCGCATATTGAATTATCTGGACGACTGGCTGATTTTGGCCCAATCACAGACGGAGCTTCTGTCGCACCGCGCAGTTCTCCTCGACCATCTGAAAACGCTGGGCCTCTCTGTCAACTGGACAAAGAGCTCCCTTCAACCCAGTCAATCGATTTCCTTTCTAGGAATAGATTTGAACTCGGTCACGATGACGGCTCGCCTGTCCACACAGCGCGCGCGCAGTGTTCAGCGACTAGCCGCCTCGTTTCAGATGGGCACCCGCACACCTCTGAAAACTTTTCAGAGGATGCTGGGTTACATGGCCTCAGCCTCCGCTGTGCTTCAGCTGGGCCTTCTGCACATGCGCCCGCTTCAGCTTTGGTTAAACAGCCGTGTATCCCACCGCGCGTGGAACACGGGCCGCCAGCTGATCAGGGTTACGCAGACATGTCTCACGGCGCTGCAGCCATGGACAGTAGCAGAATGGTTTCGGCAGGGCGTCACGATGGGGACCTTTTCCCGCCGAAAAGTTATCTCGACAGATGCATCCAACACGGGTTGGGGTGCAGTCTGCGAGGGCTCACCGGCCTTCGGCCATTGGTCGACACAGGAAAGCCCCTTACACATAAACTGTCTGGAAATGCTTGCGGTCGAGAACGTGCTCTCGCGCTTCCTCCTGCTCATTCGGGGACACCACGTCCTGATCCGTTCGGACAACATGGCTGTGGTCTCCTATCTCAACCGTCAGGGCGGTGTCAGATCCAGGAATCTCTTCCTACTGACACACCGCATTCTGGTTTGGTCTCAGAGCCGCCTGCTCTCGCTCAGAGCGACGCATGTGCCGGGCCATCTGAACGACGGTCCAGACATACTGTCCAGGAACCTCATCTCCACAGGAGAATGGTCCCTGAACACACAAACGGTCCAAATACTGTGGCGGCTATTCGGCAGAGCAGAAGTGGACCTCTTCGCGTCAGAAGAGAACACTCACTGCCCAATATTTTTTTCAATAAGCGAGGACGCGCTAGCCCAGGAATGGCCTCGCCGCCCGCTCTATGCATTCCCTCCGATCGCTCTGCTACCGCAGGTAATTCAGAGGATCAGGGACACACGCCACTCGGTGCTCCTCATAGCCCCGCGTTGGGAGAGTCAGAATTGGGTTCCGGAGCTCACTCAGCTGTCACAGACAGCCCCGTGGCCCATCCCAGTCAGAGCAGATCTCCTCTCTCAAGCTCGCGGCACGATCTGGCACCCCCATCCACGGCGCTGGGCGCTACATGCATGGGTGATCAACGACTATTCGTCGATTTGCCAGAGGGAGTAAGAAACACTATCATACAGGCTAGAGCACCTTCCACGAGAAGGCTCTATGCGTCTAAATGGTCTGTGTTCTCAAAATGGTGCACCGACAAACATCTGGACCCACGGTCATGCGAGGTGCCGTCTTTGCTTGTTTTCCTTCAAGAGATGCTGGACAAGGGCAGGTCCCCCTCCACTCTCAAGGTTTACGTGGCAGCAGTCGCGGCGTTCTCTGAACCCCGACGCGCTCAGTCCCTGGGCAAAGACGAGTTAGTCATCCGCTTCCTCAGGGGAGCTAAGAGGATGAACCCTCCGCGCCCCCCTTCGGTTCCTATCTGGGATCTTTCTATAGTTCTCGAAGCTATGAAAGCACCCCCGTTCGAACCGCTCGAGTCTGTGGACCTAAAATACCTCTCGCTCAAAACCGTTTTTCTGACGGCTCTGTCCTCAGTAAAACGCGTGGGGGATCTTCACGCGCTCTCATCCAGCGCCGCGTGTCTTGAGTTTGGACCGAATGATTCTGTTGTCATTCTCAAACCTAGGCATGGCTATGTCCCGAAGGCGATTGGTACCCCGTTCAGGGCTCAGATTATTTCCCTATCGGCTCTGCCTTCATCCGATAGTGAGCGCGACGCCAATCTCCTCTGCCCGGTGCGGGCTCTGAGATTGTACACTACGCGCGCTGCCGCGTTCAGACGCGCTGAGCAGCTTTTCGTGTCGTTTGGGGGGCGCACCAAAGGTCTGGCCGCCTCTAAACAGACACTGTCTAGATGGATAGTGGACGCTATCGCCTCTGCTTACGCATCTAAATGCCTGCCCTGCCCTCTGGGCATCAGGGCGCACTCCACTAGAGGCATGGCCTCATCGTGGGCATGGTCCTGTGGAATTTCCATTCATGACATTTGTGTGGCCGCGGGATGGGCCTCCCCGTCCACTTTTGTCAGATTTTACAACTTGGAAGTTCCCGCCTTGCAGGCAAAATTACTAGCTGTCTAACGATCAGCTCCCTAAGAAGCTGCATTACTGGGAGTCCCTCACACAACCGGTTCGCCCTTTGTGCTCTCCTTAGATGCTTATGTATACACTTCATGTGCCCGCTCTGCCGGCCTCATATTACATTCACTCCACGTTAAAAATCCCCCGGTATCACCCTGGGATTCATGAGTGGATTCATAGCGCGCACGGCGTTGACCAGGTGTTCCCGCAGCGTAAGCTAGCTTACGCAATACGAGAGAACCTCTCGTAAGAGAACGAATCGGTTACCTAACGTAACCTCGGTTCTCTCTAGAAGAGGGAACGAGTATTGCGTTCCCGGCCGTGCTTGCGCTACTAGCGTTTCGCTTCACGCTGAAATAAATCAACATATAAGCCTGGGAGAGACTGTTATATACGCCATAGCCACGCCCATTCTGGCGGGCCATGATGCAATGAGCGCGCGGGCGCCTCTCATTGGCAGCGGGTTCAGCCCCGCTCTCCCATAGGCTTAAGCAGTTCTCTCTGAGCGAACCAATGAGCAAAGATGAAACTCTCAGCAAAGATGAATCTTTCCCGCAGCGTAAGCTAGCTTACGCAATACTCGTTCCCTCTTCTAGAGAGAACCGAGGTTACGTTAGGTAACCGATTCGTTAGCTTTCACTGTTATGCCGATGATATGGGGCGGCAGTGGCTCAGTGGTTCATGTGGGTTGTCTACAAACCGGAAGGTTGGTGGTTCAATCCTCGGTTCCACCTGACCAAGTGTCGAGGTGTCCATGAGCAAGACACCTAACCCCAGCTGCTCCCGACGAGCTGGATGGCGCCTTGTATGGCTGCCGTCGCCCGTCGGTGTATGAATGAGTGAGTGAATGGGTGAATGTGAGGCAAAATTGTAAAGCGCTTTGGTGGCCATTGGGTCTGTGAAAGCGCTATATAAATGCAGTCCATTTACCATTTACCATACTCAGCTGTATATTTCTTCAAAACCTAACGAAACTTACCAATTCACAAAATTAACGGAATGCATAGCTGATATAAAAAATTGGATGACTAGTAATTTCCTACTACTAAATTCTGAAAAGACAGAGATTCTAATTATTGGACAAAAAACTTCCACACGTAATAACCCAGAATACTGTATAACACTTAATGGCTGCTCTGTCAAGTCTTCGTCGTCGGTTAGGAACCTGGGTGTGCTATTTGATACCAACCTTTCTTTTGAAAGCCACGTGTCTAGTATCTGTAAAACTGCATTTTTCCATCTTAAAAATATATCTAAATTACGCCATATGCTCTCATTGGGAAATGCGGAACAATTAGTCCATGCGTTCATGACCTCAAGGCTAGATTATTGTAATGCTCTACTGGGTGGTTGCCCTGCACGCTTAATAAACAAACTACAGCTAGTTCAAAACGCCGCAGCTCGAGTTCTTAACAGAACCAGGAAATATGACCATATTAGCCCGGTTCTGTCAACACTGCATTGGCTCCCTATTAAACATCGTATAAATTTTAAAATATTGTTGATTACCTACAAAGCACTAAATGGTTTAGCTCCGCAGTACTTGAGCGAGCTCTTAACGCATTATAGTCCTTCACGTCTATTGTGATCTCAAAATTCCGGCCAGTTGATAATACCTAGAATATCTAAATCGACTGCTGGCGGTATATCCTTTTCCTATTTAGCACCAAAACTTTGGAACAGTCTTCCTACCATTGTCCGGGAAGCAGACACACTCTGCCAGTTCAAAGCTAGACTAAAAACACATCTCTTTGACCTAGCATACACATAATACATTATAGACTTCTATAAATTCAATGTTAGGCTGCATAGATTAGGTCAGCCGGAACTGGGAACACTTCCCTTAAATCTTGATGTACTCGCTACATCATAAGAAGAATGGCATCTACGCTAATATTAGTGTCTTTGTTTATCCCGAGGTTTTCCCGCAGCCTGCCGGATCCAGGCCGTGTCCAGATCTGACGAAGGAGACTCGCCTGGACCCGATGACAATGCAGTGCTGAAGTATCCACTATCCTCTCCCTATGGAGGATCCCTTTCCCACTCTACAGATAAAGCGCTGTGAATTCCGGCTCGCGTACCCCGAAGTGATAAAATAAAACAAAATTCTGTATCAAAATTTATAGGCAAGAAAAGTAGTTTGTTTAGGCTGGGTTGTATGAATTACAAACCTGCGCACATATTTTAAAAAGCACATAACTATAGAATTCTGAATGAGCATGTGAACGCCATCAGCGTTAATCACAGGTTCGCGTTTAAAGTCTGATCATTTCGACGGAGGTGAATCAATCAAAGTTACCTTTAGCTGGAAGTAACATTATTCAAGAACCGCTATAACGCCAAAACAATCTGTTACCTTAAATTATATGTTTATCTCTGTAAAGCTGCTTTGAAACAATTCATTGTTAAAAGCGCTATATAAATGAAGATGACTTGACTTGACTTACGGATGTATTGCCTTGAACTGCGATCTAAGCTACTTATGCTTTTACCCTTGAATTATTTCGTAATTTAGCTGTTAGCAGGGAATTAGTCTTTCTCGGCCAGGAAGATATTTAAGTTTATCACCGTAGTAACATTAGTACATCTATAAACGGGTTCGCTAATATAACTTAATGTTTTAATTACTTTATGCTAGCGAGCTAACTGGGATAGCTAGGATTCATTTCCAATCAAGGGGGTAATCCATCAGCCGGAAGTTGAAGCTGCCTCCGGGGGCCGCCATTGTAGCTGGCTATCACCTGCTGTTAGCATCCCATTGACTCCCATTCATTTTGGCGTCACTTTGACAGCGAATAACTTTACATATGAGGCGTCCAAAGACTCCATTTGTCCATTATTTATTTCTTAAGAAACACGACAATGTATAAAATGCTCCATTACCTTGTATCTTACGTTATGGCCCCGTAGAAGCCATTCTTGTAAAAATAGGCTAACGATTGCGTCATAACCACGGGACGCTCTGTCGCACAGTAGAGAAATTACCGTATATACAGAAGTAGAAGCTCGTAGGCAATCGTTTACTGTCTATGAGGCAATCGGGTGGACATGGAGGCATAAAGTCAAGGGAGAAGCCCATAGATAGAGAGTTCATAAAAGCAACGGGACAAAATATTTCAACAACAGATTTGTTTCAGATTTCAAAGAGCCTAGTCTGAAATCACTATCTAGCATTACGACTGTTTTACGGTATTCGTGATAGTCTGACAGAGACTTTATTTGAGGGGACAGCCATTTGTAGTGGTGTCCGAAACCATAGTGGACGTTATTGAGTGCACTTATTCAATCCTACATTGCACCGCAATAACGAGTGTACAGCCGATGTAAGTTACGCTCAACGGTTGTCCGAATTCCCTCACTCGTTTTCCTTCACTGACACTCCTTCAAGTGAACAGTATTAGTGGACTAACGTAGGGAATAGTGAATGAGGGTTTAAGGGGCGATTTCGGATTCAGCCCCTTTTCGTACAGGTGTTTCTACAGTTTGTTAAAGGTTGCACTACAGATGGACGATGAACCAATGAACGATTCATTTACGACAGTTAGAATGTTTTCCTATCCACAAATGACAAGATTTACTGTAGTAACACAAACTGCAACTATGGTATTTTGGCTGAAATGTGGTATATTTATAATGAATATTGTTATATGAATATAGTAATGCTTGTAACTGTATTAAATGAATTACAGGAGTAGCTGAAACATCCAGTTATAGTATTTTATTTTTTTCAGATTAAGCTATGACAGCTTTTGCCTTTTTTTTAAAATGGTGTTCTAAATTTGTTGTGCTTATGTTTTAGACAAATTGATTAATTTGTGAAGCAAAGACTAAAACAATCGAACCTCTGCCATTTAATTAAAACATTGCTTTTGAAGCTTAGCTGTTGAAATAAGTGATACACAAAAGAGTTATTTTTAAGGACTAGTTTACGTTTCTGTAAATACTATCTTTTTTCTGCTTCAGTGGAACACAGAGGAAGGAGTGGATGAAAGTTTTATGCTGCTGGATGACAGTGGTTCTCGACTCTGGTCCTGGGGGCTGTTCCATAAACCAAGATTAGGCTTATTTCGGTTAGTCAGGCTTATTTTTGGTAGATTCGGTTTCATAAATCAACCTTAAAAAAGTTCAAACTCAGTTATCCCGGCAACTTATGCTGGCAAATTAACCTGGTCCGGGGCAGGCTAACTGTCAGGCTAAGTCTGAGTTCAGGCTTAACGAGCATACCATTTACACTCACCTGCTGGTATTTCGATGTCATTTTATTTTACTTAACCACTATTAATCTTTTTTTTTTTTTTTTTTTATAAATAAGGAAATGTACTTTACTAACTTTCTCCTTAGTTGAACAAACACACAGAAGTCTTTATTCAGAGTGAATCTGCCTGTTAGGGTGAAAACACACAAATAAATGTTGTGGAAAGTGATCAAAAACATAATGTTTTTTTTTTCTTTTCCTTTTTTAAAAATGGTAGTTCTACTTGCATTTTTCTGTAGCTGTTGAATCTCCAGCTCCAACTTCCTCATCTTCAGTTTCTTATACTGGATGTTGATATCAATCGCTTCCATTTGTTTAAGGAGGTAGCGTTTATACACTCCTTTTATGTTTTCTGGGTTCTGTAGCAACATAGATTTAAGTTATTTCATTGAATACTCTTGTCACATTGTTTTCATTTCTTAATACTCACTTTGTCACATGTGGTCCCAGACTGAGAGGGCTATAGAACAGTGTCAGCATCCTGAAAACACATTATGATCATTTTATCACACAAATA
This sequence comes from Rhinichthys klamathensis goyatoka, assembly GCF_029890125.1. Classification (NCBI taxonomy): domain Eukaryota; kingdom Metazoa; phylum Chordata; class Actinopteri; order Cypriniformes; family Leuciscidae; genus Rhinichthys; species Rhinichthys klamathensis. Next base: position 1,030,479 of record NW_026607023.1, read on the forward strand.
CACTTTTTAATATTCAACACAGTATAGCATGGAACCTGTGAGTACCTCAGGCCTCCTTGAACATACAGACACAGTCTCCTCATCCTCCTCACAACTGATGGGCCTTCTCCCTGTGACCACTGATTAAACTCAGTTAAACTCATTAGCTTACATGACTGATTTAAAAGGTCTCATACTCACAGGCAACATGATGGCTGGTGGATCCATAAAGCATACAGAATCTTGATAGAATATATATATTTTTTTTACCAAAATGCACCAATCTGGGGTTCTTCATTTTAGACTCACACTCAGGACCTTCGGTCAAAAATGACCCGGAGGGCAGCATTAAGATACATTTTATTTGAGTAAAATCAATGAAATATATTTTTGTTCAATAATATTTTTTCTTTTCTTTTTTGGTGTTTTGAGATAATTTTATGATTTATAATTAATATTTATGCAATAATTAAGACCCATTTTTCCCATTGAATATAATAGAAAATTTATATATAATAAAAAAAAAAAATTTATTAAAGCTGTATTTCATTTTAGAGTCAAGTCTAGGCCTCATGAAAGCAATTTTTGAAATGAGATCGGAGCCATCTGGTGGACACACTGAGCATTTTTATCACGCAATAGCACATTTTTACCACTAGTGGATTTACAGCTCTCTGTAGAAACCTATGGTAGAAACACTCTAGTGATTTTTTCACATATTGTTTAATTTTTTTCAGGTTATTGATTTGAATATATAATAACAGATTCTCAAAGACTATTTTTTTTGGTTGGTTTAAATGGTAATTTGAAGTGGCAGTTTTACTTTATAATACATTCAAACCTGAACATTGCATTATAAAGAGAACAAATGGAAAGCATTTTGTCACCCATTGTTTTAAGAGATTCACCCCTTCACTGTTGTGTGCTTTTTTTCTGCATCCTGGCTGTTTGGTAGATTGTATGCACAAAAAAACTCTGTATTTTCATATTTTTGCCAATTTCCCATTCATTTCCTATGCGGGTCATTTTAGACCCGAAGACCCAGAGTGTGACTATTTTTTTTACGACCACTTAGACTTTTCAAATCCTGTCCCCAATTTTTTTGGGTGTTCATATACCAAGTACCAAAAAAGTCACCAAGTTTTGGACGATTCCGATGAAGCTACGATTTTTAACATTTTTTTTATTTAAATGCCCCCAGAGGGTTTAAGTACCTCTACGTGACATTACTGCTATGATGTACTTAGGCTTACAATGCCTAAGAAAGGAGGAAATCAGTTAGTCAGGAAGGAATAATGATAATAAAACACACACACACACCTTTTATATACTCACTCCTTGTACTACGTGATATCATTTTAGATGATGTCCCCCCCTCTATTCCCTCAAGGACGGGCCTCCCTTTATTAATTTCCAAAGCCAGCTCCTCTGCAGGAGTGAAGCTGGCTGGTGGTGGCCCTCCCCCAGTGCCAGCAACCTCAGTCTTCTTTTTGGTCGCTGAAAAAAAAAAAAAAAAAAAAAAATACCTGATTAGTTGTAACTTCAAGCTGCCATTGATTACATATGTACATACCATTAGATTTACTTACCATTCTGAACTATATTTTTATATTTTATTTTCACCTGCTGCCAGGTTCTTTTTCCTTCACTTAAGTTGCTGCTGCGTGAAAGCAATTAACGTTACTGTTATTCACACACAAACTTTGCAATGTATTGTGACACACATTCAATGTTGATAAAGTATTTTAAATAGTTTACACCGCTACTTGCGCATTGAGACGATCAGCAATTTCCTGCCAACCTTTCTCTCTTGCTTTATTTATTGCCGCTGTATTGCCTTTTTTGGTGATGACATTTTAAATTCTTCATATGTTTCCAATAGCAAACGCTGTTCCGTTGCCGTGAACATCGCTGCTCTTTCTTTTCCTTTTGTTGCCAAGGTAGCCCACAGTAAATCGATTGACCCATGCTTGACTTTTCAGGACTTTTAAACAATGGCGTGCACGCGCAATTATCTAGACTATTTAAACCTGACTCAAATTAGTAAGATCACATGATCCTCAACTTACTGTTATGGAACCAATTTAAGCGCGGATGTTTAGCTCGGCTCATTCAAGTCAGGTTTTGGACTTTAATCCCCGCTTTTCTAATGGGCTTTTATGGAAGAGCCCACCAGGACTATCTCCAATAGTACACATTTTGGATGTTGTCCTTATCTGACACCCATTTCCAGTCTTGCAGTCTCTCTACTAACAAACTGGTGAGTTGAATCATGATTAGAGACCAAATGTGCGGTACATTTCATTACTTATGTTTGTTTGTTTTTCAGCGGTCTTCCCTCATTTTTATACTCTTTTTTTAATTTCAATCGAGTCTGAGTTGTCTGATGACTGACCATGATTGAGTGGCAAAAGAACACCGGAAGCCCTCACAGCTCAACAAACTGCAGTGATTTGATCCTCTGGGACAAAAACTATTGAAGAAATCATTAGAGAACTTCCCAGACTTGATGATTTTCTTGGAATGGCAAGTTTAAAGGGATACTTCAGGATTTAGCATTAAAGGGGTGGTTCAGAATTTTGGACATCGGCCCTCATTTCCAAGTTAGCCTTAGTGTTATTTATCAGTGGAGACAGTTATCAAAAATTTTCATCCAGTCGTTCCAGTTGCATAATTCGCCGGTGCTAGGCTAGCGCGAGTCAACGGTAACTGCTAGCCTGCCATTAAAAACAGTTTTACCCACTCCACAGTTCACCAAAAGCAAATACATTATAACGCCAGACTATCGATGTAAATGTCTGTTGAGAGAATGTTAGAAATCAAACTACCCTTTCATTGCATTGCAATAGTTATACTTTGTCCCCTGTATTTATTAGCGCAGTCTACAGCAGCGGCGGAGTGATATGTAGTTACCTAGGCAATCAAGAGAGGTAGTGAGAGAGAGAGGTAGAGTGAGTGAGAGGTAGAGAAAGAGATAGAGAGAGGTAGTGAGAGAGGTAGTGCAGGTAGTCCCGACTGTAGTGCGCTTCGGTTCTGTGTTTACTTTTCAGCGCAGTACTACTAACCGGAGCAAAGTAAAATTCCGCCGCTGCTGAGAAACTAGTTTCTGTAAATGTATTGCGATCATTGAGATGCAATTTTTAACATTACTCTCTTAACAGACATTTACATCGATAGTCTGGCGTTATAATTTATTTGCTTTTGGTAAACTGTGGAGTGGGTAAAACTGTTTTTAATGGCAGGCTAGCAGTTACCGTTGACTCGCGCTAGCCTAGCACCGGCGAACTATGCAACTGGAACAACTGGATGAAATTTTTTGAAAACTGTCTCCACTAATAAATAACACTAAGGCTAACTTGGAAATGAGGCCCGATGTCCAAAATCCTGAATCAACCCTTTAAGCTTTGTATTAGTAGAAAACCTGTAGTATTTTCGAATTACAATGCTTTCCACCCTCATATCCCCCTGAGACGAGAGATTTATGTATATTTTGTTGGAAAAAACGTCATTTTCGGAGGATTTTTTGGCCAGAGGCTAAAGACTACAGCCAGTAACGTTAGTAGGGGCTGTCCCGCATGTTCTCAACCCGCCCATAGAGGCTGGGATCTCACTCACAGAATGTACACATAGTGTCAGCCATCTTTTTTGGAAGCTAAGCTAGCAGGCTCTTGTTCTGTGGAGAAAGCTGAGTAGTTGGGGTTACCATCCTCTTTTTCCCGGACATGTCCGGCCGTCGATGTCCGGGATTCAGCTTTTGCTTTCTGCAGTCGCCATTCATTCATTGTTTACTTGCACACCTTTTGTTTGGTGAATCTGAATGTAGTGTTTACATGAACGCTAAACAAGTGATCGGTTGATGTGCGTTTTAACATTGCTAAGAAAATTCCCGCTCCTCCGTGAGAGATAAGAGACCGGTGCGTCTCACAGGTGTCGCTCATCGGTAATCACGCCACCGGCCTCGCGCCGTTCTCCCGCGGCCCTCACTCGTCCTGTTAGCCACAGTAAACATAATGAATGGCGACTGTAGAACGCAAAAGCCGAATCCCGGACATTTTGGGCGATCTCGAAACACATTTTCGGGGAGACTCATCACGGAGACTCACTAGTAGCCTAGACTTGTTGTTTAATAGGCTTTATGCACAGCTGCACTACTTCCTGAACTTCAGCCAGCTCCTTGTTTCCTGTCTGACATTATTGGACAAACTGATTAACCCAGGTGTGTCTGGTATTTGTTACTGGTCAGGCACACCTGGATTAATCAGTTTGTCCAATAATGTCAGACAGGAAACAAGGAGCTGGCTGAAGTTCAGGAAGTAGTGCAGCTGTGCATAAAGCCTATTACTGCGCTCTGTTACCGGTAGGCGTGGCCTCCTAGGGCAGTGAAGCAAGTGCATTCTGGGAGTTGTTGTCTTTCATCCACATAAGCCAAAAATACATTTTCTGGCTTTTCTCAGTCTAGAAGGCTCCAAATAAATACACATTCATCTTTCCAGGGGTGTATTCCAGAAAGCAAGGTTAACTTACCGTCAGATAAACCTTGAACTCTTGGTTGGTTAACCCCAAACTTGCTTACTCTGGGTATGTCGGTTCCAAAACATATATGTTGAGTTAGTTTAATCAACCTCCTATTGGTAACCCAGAGTTAATGCGCGCCGCGCGCGCACGACGAGTACATAAAGACATTTTCAATGGATCGCCGATTTCAGGAGTCACCATGGAAACCAAGGGAGAAAAAAAGCGAGCTACATACGATACTTCGGTGAAACTGAGTTGGAGGTTTTGATGCTTGCTTATGAAGACTATAGCCTAAGCCCATTATAAAAAAAAAAAAAAAAAAAAAAAAAAAAAGCAATACTGCTGCATCAGCAAAAGAAAGTTGGCTTGGCAAATAATAATGGACAGAGTAAATGCTTGAGTTTAGAAAATTATAAATGGGGTATTTTACCTTTGTGAGTCACAATGAAAGGGGAAATAGCCTACCCCATTTATAATTTGTGACGCAAAAATTCTTTGGGGGCATGTAGTAAAAATAGACAAGTATTTACTTGTTGGCCTCCATACATTTATTAATATTACAGTAGTAATGCACATAATTGGCTAGTTATATGTTGGCTTCTCGTTTTGTCAGGTGTAATCCTTCTGGAGCCAGAAGAAGTGTGAGCCAAGTCAAAATGAAACACAAATACATTCTCCAGCAAGGTAATATTTTCTAAACTTACTAAACTTGTTACTGACATTTAATACTAATTTAGGATTAAATGTAATTTAGTTTTCTATGTAGCCAATAGAAAGAAGGGAGCTGAGGAGCTGGCACTGTCCCTTAATAAAGGGCGACCTGTGGTCGATGGGATTCCAGGGGGCAGTTCGTCAGACTCAGCTACCAAGACAAGTGGCTTAGTAAAATGTAGGTGTACCATATTAATACTTATGATTTATTGATGTTTACACTGTTTTTGTCAGTGTTTTAATAAATAAAATCATCAACACTGTCACCATTTTAAAAAGGCATTTTGAATTCATTTTACAGTCATTGATTCACTTGTGCAGTATGCATGCTGCTTTGACTGCATATGCTGTATACTGTAATCTTATTAATAGTACTTAGATGCTCCTAATGTCCTTCTTTATTAGTTGTATTTGCTTAAGAATATACATTGAGAATTGAATATGCATGATTATCATGGTTTAATTATCTTGCAGTTGCTGATGGCCACATTGTATTATTGGATCCTCCTGCAACACCACACTCTGTCACAGTTGTAAGTGATTATTGTCTTTAGGTTTCTGTTTGCTAGACCAAGCATCCTTCCTTATTTTCACTGTAGGATGATGATGAAGAGACCACTTCTGCTGTGACAGAAACAGAAAATGTGGGGAGGCCCATAGAGGTATGATGCATAGAATGCATTCCCCCTTTTTTACACAAGAGAATAAATAAATTGTCATTGTCATTTTACAGAATATGGCAGGAGATTTTAATACAGATGAGGGTCCATCTACCTCCACACAGAATCTTAGCAGTGTAAGAAATGTTCTGCAGTTCTCCTTCCTCATTTAAATATTTGGTCTGTGTTTGTATTACAGACTTTTTCAGTCTTTCTAGTTGCCTGCCAAAAAGCTGTATAAGGTCCACCTTTAAAAGCAAATCAGAAAAAGTGACATGGAGATGGACCTTATCCTCTTAAGGCCCAAGCTGATTTTTTACATGCATTTTTTAATTCTCTTTGCTATTTGGGCTTATTGGAACCTAATTAGAATAAAAACTAAGAATCATCTTTTGATATGATGTACTTTTAGAGAAAAATGATGTCCACATATGTGGACTTATGGTCCGAATTTCCATAAAACACAATAAAGTCACCTTTGTGTAATAGAATGAAAAACCCTTTATTTCTGCCTTGAACACAGCAGTTTTTTTCCTGACTGTTTTTTAATGTATTAATAACACATACACACATATTTTTTAACACGTTTTGACTATCAGAGAGTAAAAACAACATGGAAACATTGCAATATTTTAAAAATGTATACGATGGTTAATAGGGAGCCAATGCAATGTTGACATAACCGGGCAATATGGTCATACTTCCTGGTTCTGGTAAGAACTCTAGTGGCTGCGTTTTGAACCAGCTGAGGTTTGTTTATTAAGCGTGCAGTGCAACCACCCAGTAGAGCATTACAATGATCTAGCCTTGATGTAATGAACTAACTGTTCCACATTTTTCATTGAAAGCACATGACGTAATTTAGATTTTTTAGTTTAAAAGTTGGTAATTGCTAGTCATCCAGTTTTTATATCAGCAATGCATTAGGTTTTTTTGTATTGGCAAGTTTCGTCGGGGCGTGAAGAAATATAGAGCTGAGTATCATCAGCATAACAGTGAAAACTAATGCCATGCTTCCTAATGATATCTCCCAAGGGGAGCATGTATAGAGTGAACAGCAACGGTCCTAGTACTGAGCCTTCTGCCTTGTGGTACACCATACTGAACTTGTGATCAATAAGACATCTCTAAGGGATCATCGTTATCAGACACATCCAAATCTGTGTTATCTCCATCAATTAACCCAAAGTAGCTCCAATGCTCTTTGCACAGAAAAACGCTCTGGAAATAAAAACATGATAAAATCAAATACAAATTAATTTAATTTATGTAGGTTTGCATTATTTATTTGTTATTTATTCCAATGGGATAATATACAAGCTAATTTACATGTGCACATTTTTACTAGCATATTACATTTTTACTAACATTTTCAACCCTACTAATTTAAGTATGTACGTATGTATTTAGTGATTTAATTGTTATTTATGTCATTGGGACCATGTGCACCTTTTTAGCTGCATCAGAGCTAGCTTTTTTCCCATTTTATGTTTGTGCATGTTTACTAGCATATTAGCTGTTTCGAGGAGCTTCAGTCCATAAGTACACATACGTGTACTTCATGTTTAGCGACCTACAAAGTTGGTAGTTTTGCACTTTTTTTTCAAATTTGCATGTCATGACAAATATACAAGGCTTTTATAAATATCTAAATCAGAATAAGCCATGAAATATGACAGAACTTCTTAACTGGTCGACGTTTGTGTATGGAGCTACCACTTGAATCTTTCCTTGTGTTTGCCGCCATTTTGAATTTTGACCATAGTGTGTTATAAATTTCTGACACTACCAGATGGCAGTATAAGTACCCCCATACGTGTCCATAACACCACCAATTCAGCAGTGAACACAATTGTGGACATAAGAGCAAAAATGTGCTGTCCACGTATGTGGCCACTAAGCCCTAGGAGGTATACAGCTTCAAATGGAGGAGAAAAGGCTTAACCTAAAAAAGGCCAGACTTGAAATTGAATTGCTGGAGCACTAGCTTAAGGTGGGAAACAGTATGTAAACATTAATCTGTCATTTGTTGTTGAATGAAATCTAAAGCAATACATACAAATGTCTTTTGTTACAGGAAATAAAGAAACAATGAACAACACTTGACTATTAACTGGTTTTAATTAAAGTGATTTTGGCAAATCATGTCTTGTACAACCCTGCCATCTCTTTGGTCTACTGGGTTCACTGGGGGTTCCTCTTGGCCACATATTACCTAGTTAGTGGGGACCAGTGATGAGGGTGATTTAATGGTTTAAACACCCAAACATTTAGCATCCAAAAAATCTATTGTCACCTGCACATTGATGCTATGCATTGACTTCCTATTTACATAGTCTCCTTCATTGATGGAAGGAGCTTTAATGTGAATGTGGGTTCCACCAATGCACCCAATCACATTTGGGAACCCTGAAATTGAAAGTTATATAATTAGAAACGTTTAAAATTATTGTGACTGTATAAAGTAGGGTTAGATTAAGTAGTGCTATATGTAACTAAAATGGTCAGGGGACGCCATGCTCTGTCACCTCTCTGAAACAAACTAACCCTGGAACATAACCTGCTCCGGAGCAGGTTAAGTTCAGAGAGTGAGTTGCTATGACTACTAACATACCCTTAAAGTTACCTCCGTTTTTGGAACCGAGAGTTGAGGTTATCCGCTTACTTACTCTTAAACATACCCGGGTATGTCACATAACCTGCTTTCTGGAATACACCCCAGAGGTGAAGTATCCATTTAATGATGTTCAGTGTAGGGAAGGGGTTTCTTATTTTGGAAAAATGGTTTTGGCTGTGTCCAAATATGAAATGGGTCCACACACGTGTGGTATAGATGAAAACTGTTTTGTTTGTTTTTCTTCTGTAAACTTGTCTTTAGATCAGGGGTCAGCAACAGGCAGTAATAACACATGTTAGCCTGCGCCATCTAGAGTTTCATGACAGAACTTTGTTTTTGTGTAAATATTCCTATAAGCTTCAAGATTGACCCAAATCTTTCTAATAATACAAGAATAACTTCTTTAACCTAAATAACCAATGGGGGTGTCATGCTCCAAATTATTATTATTGTCCACAGGCTCTAGTCTCATTTATTGTAGGGTTATCTTTTAGACAGACTCTTAATGCACTGAAGTTTGCAACCATGTACATTTTTATTTACAGTTTATTTTCAGGAAGCACAAAAATAGGCCTTTGCCTTTTCACTTCAAAGGTTTCTCATAGGCCGAGACTGTTTAAAAGCATTTCTTCTTTTGTATTCATTGAAAGCATTTATTCAAAGGGGTCATACAGATTGGTCATTTATTGGGCTGGGTATTGGCAAGGGCCTCATGAATCATACATATTGCGATACATGTGTCACGATACCATATATCACAATATATTGCGATATGATACATATTGGGATTTATTGCAATACTTAAAAAAATAATAATGTAAAAAATGATAGAGCTGAAAATACAACTTGCTGTGTACCACCTGAGGTATTCTGGTATTTGTATCACTATATTGATAACTCGGCAGAAAAATAAAAACTTCCATTCTAATTTCTTAGCAAAGATATTTGCATTGCAGTGTCACTGAACAGTGAACACACTGACATGTATGAAGTGCATATTGTGTCACTGAACACTTTTAACTAAAAATGTAGATGCCACAAAATGTATAAAACTGAAATTGTCAGTATGCTTAATATTCAACAACCTTATTGATCTGACTGCATTGACACAATAATAGGAGAACTGAACTGAGCTGCTGGTATAGGTAAATGAACTAAATTAATACCTAATGATTTTTACAACCTAAATTAATCAAGTACTGAACGAACTTAATATGGACAATGACACTATTTTCTATTTTCTTCTTTATCTGCTGTAAAGCCTAAAACTTTTTTGCATAATTTTCCTGTAATCACTGTAAAGCTGCTTTAAAAAATACTGTTCTGTAAAAAGCGCTATATACATATATATATAAATAAAGGTGACTTGACTATACTCTACGCTGTCAACAATGTTTTGAAATTTTGATAACTCATCTGTGAGTTGGGATCACATAGCGTTTCCATAGTGTGTTCACCTTATGCCTTAACCGGTTTTCAACCACACTATACGGCCGCAAATCCTTACAAATGAAAAGCTGTATCAATATTTTTGCACAGCCCTAGTCATAAGCACGTATTTTCAAAGGATTTTAATAATAAAACTGTTCAGAAAGAATAAATCTCATATGTATTAAAGAAAACGTCCAATTTGAATTTGTAACTATCCAATAAATGTGTTCAGATTCGATGTGTGCTCCTGTGCGCGTGCATGCGTATATGAGTGATTCGAATTTCAGTTGCTATAGCGACGCGTGTTATGAATTCTGAATGCATATTTACACTTGAACCGATCGCTGTCTGTTGGTTGAGAGAGACGAGGCGAATTCACAGACTTTTGCAGAATATTTTCTGAGCGAATCTTGTGACTTTGAAGCTGATTTCTGAAAGGAGACTTTTATTCCGGAAAGACATCGGAGAATATCCTTTATATATTTTAGAAAGTTATATCATTTCTGAGAATACTTTTATTTTATAGTTCTTTTCTTATTTTAGAAGGAGTTTTATTTTATTTATTTTCTATTTAAGGAGATTTATATTTTATATTGTATTTTGTGCTGTATTTTGTGTTGTGTTTATTGCAGTTTGGAGGAGGATGTCGATGGCTCACATGATGGGTGAAAGAGGAGGTGAGTGCTTTAGTTTTTCATTTATGGTTTATGGTGTGATTTTGTACAATGACTGACTACATTAATGTGAAGAACCCATTTGATCCCTCAGTCTAATCACATGTATTTTAATTAACATTTAATGTGAAATAAACTTTTGAATTTGAGTAACTGAAGCAACAATTTGTAATTGACCACTGACATTGATTATTATTATTAAACATTACTAACTACAGTATGTGATGTGTGAAATATTCCAGCCTCAGGCCGCTCCAGATCCAGGAGAGCTGCTTTCTCTCAGACGGCTGGTCAGGAGGTTTGGAGACCCGGTTCTGATGACCGTGATCAGGATCCGCTGCCAGACCCGACCCAGACACAGAGCCAGGATCTTCCTGGATATTTAACACCTCTGTCTTCTGAGTCTGTTTCTGTGTCCACAGGTCAGGCTGACAGGAGGAGGACGAGGAAGAGCGGCAGCCAGAAGAGCCCGGATGATGGACGTCCGTTCACTTCATCTAAACACTCTCGCAGAGGTCAGAATAGGCTTTAATAAAGAAGTTATGGCTCAGTTTCTAGTTCTATTTTCAATGGCTGATTTGTCATTGAAATAAGTTGAACCAACTAAAGTAACAATTTGGTGTGACCACTGACATTGATTATTCATATTATATAGCCTATATATAAAAAAGAAACAGTTTTTGATGTGTGAAATTTTCCAGCCTCAGGCCGCTCCAGATCCTGGAGAACTGCTTCCACTGATTGTTCTCCGGGCATCATGTCATCATCAGCTTTGTCCCTCTCTGAGGTCAATGTGGAGCGCTGGTTCTGTAGAGAGTCGTTGAGTCTGAGCAGCAGAGGCTCGTACAGCGTGGAATGGAGGAGGAGTGGCGATGGATCGGAGAGCCCAAACCAACAGGACAGTTGCAGCGACTGCTGTTTGTCCAGGTCCCACAGCCTGGAAGGGTTGCTGTGCCCTCCGCTGCCCGGGCAAGTTCCTGTCGAGCCAACAGAGACTTCAAATGGCCGAACTGCTCAGGGTGCCATGGAGGCTTCTCCTGTGAACAAGAGCTCAACAGGTGAGGCTGAAATAAGGCTGGGCAGAGTCAAGTCTACAGAGACATTTGGCTTTTTCATGCAAATATTTCAGTTTTTAACATGTTAATGTCTGGTCACATTTACTGTTGCTCAGCAAAATTTATCTGAATTAAAAAAAAAAGAATTATTAATATTTTAATTGGACATTCGTCTAACATTTTCAGAACATTCAAAAGTAATTTTCCCATAATGCAAATTATAAAATAGAGTTCCTTTAACCAAGAATAAAATATTTTTAACCAGTTGAAATTTTTTTTTTTGAAATGACATTTTCACAATTTAATGGAAACGTTAGCAAAACGTTCTCAATAAGCGATGAACTCGATGGTACTCGCTCTGTCTGACACACACCAGAAACACGCGCACAGAAAGCCACTTCTCAGCAAACGATCCAGAATAGAATTATATTTCTATTGCTCTTGAATTGTCAAATACACGCAACATTGTCAAAATGGCTGTCGTGCCGAGTATTACAGAGTCGGTTATTATATAAATAAGACACTGCTATGCATTTAATAAAAGTCAATATATAATCTAATGTAAATATATTTTAAGATATGGCCCATATGATCTTTGCCATTACCAGAACTGATCCACATGTGCCAGAGTTGAGCAAATGAAGCCTGGAAATGGATGTTTTGTTTTCAATAAAAGATCAGATAAAAAAAAAAAAATAACTATATCGTGATAATTGTGAAATAAAATGACTATTAATATCATGAAATAAGATTTTGGGAAATGTATGCAGGCATTAAGCAGAAGTCAGGCGGGTAGCGTGGGAATATTTCATTACTTTGGATCTGTTACATTACAGATAAGAATTTAACAGTGATATGTAAATGATGTCATTATTGCTTAATTTGACGTCAGAGATCATGTTTCTAATAGTTGTGTTTTCAATTGTTTTTTCTTGATTTCAGACAAAGCTACAGAATCTAGGAAGAACGGAACGGGTTGTTTCCTCTACAGGCTCTGGAAGGCTGTGAAGTGTGTTTTCTGCTGCTGTTGCCACTGTAGTGCTGTGAACGTTGTGGAGCCTTTTGTTCCTCCAGCAGATCTGGAGCCAGAGCCTGATCCTGATCCATCATCTCCTGCTCCTGATCACTCCGGCGTCAAGACAAATAATGGTACATCGCCACTCATTATTCTCCAGCATTATTCTAAACAGTATTATCTTGTTTTCCACTAAAAATAAGGCTTGTTTTCAGAATATTTCCCCCATTATAATATTATTATCTAGCAAACTAATATTTTTCTGTTTGTTTTTCAGAGTCCTTTCAGTCTCTCTATAGCGTTATAAAGATGATTGGATCTGGAGGATTTGGCAGGGTGTACCAGGGAACACGCAAATTTGATGGCAAAAAGGTCAATCTTACCGAATTGTACAAACATTTTGCTCTTGCATGCATCAAAACATATTTAAAACAATTCACACATGGTTTAATACTTAGTGCTTGAAAACTGTTATTGAAACTGGGTTTTTTTTTTTTGCAGGTTGCCATCAAGCGGATTCGGAAGATTGACAACAATCGTTATCTTAATATTGTAAGTTGGCCAAAAGCTGAATATATATATTTGAGTTGTTTAAGTGCAGATTACTATTGGACAAGATTACTTATCTAAAAAGATCAAAGAAAAGTACATTTAAAAATGATGCGTTTTCTTCAGATTTTTACCCTGCTAACCTTCCGTCTGCTACTTTTCTCTAGCCTGGGCATCCCGAACCTCTCGTTACAGAAGTGGCGCTGCTGATGATGATGAGGCGAGAACCCATAAGCCCCTTCGTCATACAACTATACGAGTGGTTTGAACATCCTAAAGAATTCACTCTGGTTATGGAGTATCCTGAACCCTACGATATCTTGCTGGACTTCATCACTCGTAATCATCAAATGCATGAACCAACAGCACGGTTCATCATGCGACAGGCTGTGCTGGCAGTGCAACACTGCATCCATCATGGGGTTTTCCACAATGACATCCATGCGCAGAATTTCCTGTTGAAGAGAGACCCGGTACAGCTCAAGCTGATAGACTTTGGCTGCGGTCAGCTGTTTAGTAGAGATGGCTACGAGAGCAACATTTACATTGGTGAGCATTCTGGGAGTGTGGAAACCTGAATGTAGTGACTTACTAATTATTTGATGTTTACAAAAAAAGCTCAACAAAGTGCAAATGTGTTGCTTACAGGAGCACCGGATTACTGCCCACCTGAAGTCTTGACAGAACCTCGATTCCACGCCGTCCCAGCAAATGTCTGGTCTCTAGGAGTGTTGTTGTACAAGATGATGAACGGATGTTCTCCTTTTCGCAATAGAAGAAAAATCACACAAGCCAAAGTTACATTTCTGAACCCCACCTTATCCAAAAGTGAGTGAATAATATTGATACATTGATAAACACACACATAAAGCAAAGGCGTTGTACAGAAACAGTTAAAGGTGAAGTATGTAAGATTTTTTATATATAGCTCAACGTATAGTAGTTTGGGGCGTCGCTACTGTAGCAGGCGGAGCCATGGGAAAAGAAATGCGGCTTTAGTTACAGAAGTGAAAGCCAAAATTCACTGCATTTATACCTTCAAAGATTAAACAGGTCATGAACACGTCAAAGTGAACAGAGCATTGTGATGCTACGCGCTACAAAGCACGCTTCAATACCATACAGCATCATCATGCACCCGTTCAGAAAGACACATTTTCGTAAAGACAAATGCAACACAGCTAAAAGTATTCCTAATATGTTGGACCTGAAACATGAACCAGTAAGAGCTGCGTTTGTGATGTTTAAGTCGGGGAAGACGCGATGCACGGAAGGGGCCTTTGCAAGGTTTTTTGAAAATATGCTTTATTTTGTCATTTATTCCTCTCGCTGCCACTAGTGTCGCAGAAACGACATACTTCACTTTTAAAGTAAAGATAAGTCACATTTTGCAGTATATTAATCATGTTTTAGATGCTGTTTTCATAGATGCCAGGTCACATGGTCATGACTAACCAGCTCTCTCCTTATTCAAATTTGTACAGAATGCAGGGATCTGATTAGCCAGTGTCTAGCCCGGGATCCAACTAAACGCCCAACGTTAGAGCAGATGTTACAACATAAATGGATTAGTAATGATCTACAGTAGATTGGAGAAGTTCAGGAGATTCACTCGATCAGTTTCAGGTGTGAGGAAGTGTAACAGAGAGTTGGATTATTACCTTTTGTCTTCAATTCTGGATTATTTGTAGTGAGATTTTCAAATTTGTGTTCATTGTAATGTTCTTGCTATAGTCAAGTCACCTTCATTTATATAGCGCTTTATACAATACAGATTGTTTCAAAGCGGCTTCACGGTAATAAACAGGAGAATAACAGAATCAGTGATGCAAACAGAATTAAATTCTGTTCTAAATCAGCTCTAAAAAATCATTCATGAGTTGACTTATTCATATAATCTTTGTATTGGATAGGAAATGACATACTTGCTGAGAGCTCTGAGCTCGAGACTCGACCCGAAGCCTGAAGTCCAACTCCATCCTGACAGGAACTCAGAGTCTGTCCACGTCTGAGCAAGAACACGAGAGACTGCAAGACTGGAACGAAGTCATCAAGTCATCACACACACATTTGCTTTGTTTTAAAGGTCAAGACAAGTCATCTTCTACAAACATTTGTGAAAGAATGTGTCGCTCTCAGGAGCTCAGTGAATTCAAGTGTGGTACCGTGATAGGTTGCCAACTATTCATGAAATTTCCTCACTATTAAATATTCCACGGTCAACTGTTAGTGGTATTATAACAAAGTGGAAGCAATTGGGAACAACAGCAACTTAGCCTCGAAGTGGTAGGCCACGTAAAATCACAGAGCGTGGTCAGTGCATGCTGAGGCTTAAAAAAAAATTTTGTTTGGTTCCGGTTTCCGACCGACCCTGTCAATTTATGTGCGACCCAAATTTATTTTATGAGCTTGGGTAAGAAATAATAAAAATTAAATAAATACACAAATAAAAAACTGAGGCGAACTATAATTTACGTTTTTGTACGGCACGCGATGCAAGATGCCTGTTGTCCTCCAGCAAAACAAACGAGCTACATGGTCGTTCACACATCGTTCGTCAAACTGAACTATAATACATATACAAGTATTTTTTTTTTTTTTTTGTCATTAAGGACACTTTTATTCATATACGCACACATACAAATGCATGCATTCATAGGCACGCACACACCACATGATGAGTTACAGAGTAACCTCCATCCGCCTCCCAAGTTTCATTAAAAATCATCCCAAATCCCAATACCCTCTTCTGCTGTCTACCACTTCTTTCGCCATGTATTTGTTCGTTTCTTTTATTATTTTATGCAATCCAAAACACTCTAACCTGCCGCGCTTCGTATCTCCAGAGCCCGTCTAACTTGTCCGCGACAAATGGATTTTTGAAGGACAAGTAAAAGAGAATTTTACTTGCCCGAACGGACAAGTAGCCTGATTAGAACATCAATAACAAACAAAAAAATAACTAGGGATCACTAAACCGAGAGAATGATTCTGATTTTATTACATTTATTGTAAGTTGCGATCGATTGTGGATAATAAATGCATTAGCCTGCTGACGGTGAGGTGCGCTGTTGACGCTCGCGCAGCCTCTCGAGGAGAAATCTACACACATGAGCGCAGCACACACACACACACACAGGTTAACAACATACTGCCTATAAAAATCTAAATGTGGAGTTTCTATATTTTAACATTTGTGTTAAGCAGCCTCAATTATTTTTCCTGAATACCATATCACGATTGAAAATGTGACATTGATTTCCTACAACAGTTCAATAAACAGTTAAAATTAAGTCACTTACATTTTAGATGAAATATTGGCTGTTTTTGTTCTGTTTCTGCAGCGAAAATAGTTCCAAACAAAAATCACAGCAGAACCACGGCGCATCTCACAGGAACACTCAACCTGTTTTCATTACTGAATGATTCAGCATTTTGACCGAATCGGTTGAGTCAAAGATTCAATGACCCATTCATTTCATCTGTCTCATTCTTGAATGAATCAACCGTTTAAACGAATCGTTTGAATTAATGAATCAATGACTCACTCATTAATACGGCCGCCTGCCGCCACCTATTGGCAGTTTAGTGTTATGTTTGTAAGTAGCCTAGTATACTTCTTTCCGATGTTTCTTATTTGTACATTTAAATCAATTTCATAACATTATTTTATGCAATTGTAATTTTTCAGTGTAAATTATTTAATTTGATCAGCCCTACCTAGGGTAACAGTATGCTTGATCTTTCATTTTAAATTCCTAAATTTGATCAATAAATTCAATTATTTAGAATAAGACGACACTATAGGGCATTTAATAAGATTGGGGGAGGGGATGCCCTTCAAAGGTGCAGATATTACAATATGCCAATTTAAATATCAAAGCTGATTGAACACTGATGAGAACATTGCTTCAGAATAAATAAATTTTAAAAAATCCGGACAAGCAACTTTTTTACTCTGACAAGTGAATGACAGATTTACTTGTTTGGAGGGCAAGCATATGAAAAGGCTTAAGGTCGAGCCCTGAATAATTTCCTACCTATCCCTTGCTGCTGCCACTTAAAAAAAAAAAAAAAAAAAAAAAAAAAAAAATCCCTACCGACCCATGACCTCAACTGACAACAAACCAGAACCAAACTTTTTTTTTTTTTATGCCTGAGGCGCACAGAAGTCGACAACTTTCTGCAGTCAATAGCTACAGACCTCCAAACTTAAGAAAAAGATTAATATTTTAACGCCATTTTGTATTGTTTAATTTGTTTTGTTTTTTATTGTATTTTGTTCAATGCGTTTATATTTTGTACGCTGCATGGTTTCTTTTTATGCTTTTAAATGCTCAATGTTTTATTGTACAGCACAGTGTGCAGCTCTGTTGCTTTTAAATGTGCTATAGAAATACATTTTGACTTGACTTTAATTTGTGTCATTGATTCTTTTTAGATGCTCATGAACAGAGAGAGTTGAAAGGCACTGTAAAATGCCAAAAAGTAAATGCAGACCCAGTACTTTTAAAGCCCATTCACACCAAGAACAATAACTATAATTGTAACTCTATTAGCGTCCACACCAATGACCGATAACACTGTTCACTCTAAGGATTTACTGCAGTTTTGTCGTCTGCCACTTTAAATGCTGGAGCTCTGTCAAGTGGAATGGATTCTGATTGGCTGTCAATGTTTTTATTGTTCATTAGCAGGAAACAAATCTGAAAGTTATTCCAAGATATTGTTTCTCTGTGCGTTATAGTTGTGGTGGGGACTCTGCTCTTCTTTTTAGATTTAGAATGATTTTTAAAAAAAGAAATCTTTATCATTATAGTTATCATGCTAGGTGTGAACGGGCCTTTAGCACGGTAAAAAGAAAGGTATTCAGGATTGCAATTTGTCAGAATACCGATGTGAGAAACAGAGAGTTCCTCCTCACTACACGTGTCACAAGTTCAAAAGAGACTATTGAGAGGATTCTCCATCCTGATAACGTCATTTATGTTGACAAACAAAAAGTATTAATACATATAGCTGCAAGAAGTAATTTTTGGGGCAGAGCATGTCAAAACCAAAGTGACAGGCTAAGCAAGCATGGCAGGGAGCTTGCTGACAAATGGGCAAAACCATAGACTGTAAAAAAAGATGGACGACGCCCCTTCACTTTCTTCCATTGGTGAAAAGTGAAGCCGCCAAAGTCCTAATATGGCGCTGACATTTGGGACCTGCTTCTGCGCAGTAGTGAGCGGGAAGTGGAGCCCACCCTCACTCTCGCAGAAACAGTTAGTACAAAGTTTACTGTGTGAAATAATAAACAGTTATGAAATTAGAGTTAAAATTAAGGTTGAAGCTCCAATCTCCTCCCGAAAATCTCCCAAAAAAGTCTGTTGGTGCCTCGGTGACTGTTGTAGCAAACTAGCTCTATTAAATATTAATTAACAATCATAACTTGTTATAATTGATTATGAATATTTGGATCAGTTAATCGGGTTAACTTGATGTAGCTACATTAACATTACAACCAATTACTCGGTTAATCCCGTGAACACTCAATATTGGTTAATAATTTTTTTTATAGAAATTTACATTTCCGGGGCATGGGAAATGTCTTTCTTACTAAGTACTACTAAGAGCAAGTAGTCAAGATCTATGATTAGTGACTCCAGATATGAGCTTGAGACACGGACAACTTTACGTGTGATATAAAAAAGACTTTATTAACTTAACTAGACTAAACATTTAAACTACTCTAACATACACATACATACCTGTACATGCATACAGTTCACCAAGGGAAAGCTGAAGCAGAATACAGGAAAGCAAAAGTTATAGCATTGTTTGATGTTCAGCAGATCAACAGCCTGAGCAAACCATCAGTTTAGTTCTAACATGCCCTTCTTTAAAAGGGGTAAGGATACTTAATGTATCAAATAATGAGACTAAGTTTGATACTTGCATGTCTCGTCCAATTGCATTAAACTGTCCTGATGCAATTTGTTGAGGCTCCAGTTGATCTTTGCTGATGTTGTCTTGATGAGAGAGAACCAGTGGTAGTCAGAGGATCTTTGGTGAATGGAAAGACAAGGCCGCAGCCTGGCGCAAGCTTGGGAGTCCTTGAGGGACTTCTAGTTCAGCCTCATCTTCACGTTACTTCTCAAGAAGGACCGAGAGAGTAAGAGATCCAGAGGCTAAGAGCGCAAGAGGCTAAGTGGACAAGAGACAAGAGCAAAAGGAGCAAGAGGGAGCTGATCTTGATGATCAGTGATTTTAAAGCGTGAAGACGTCACACCCTCTGGAGGTGCGTGAGCCTATGCGAAGCTGCCCCTTTGGAGGGAGTTTAACGACTCATTGTCTTCTAGCAGGGCATTTGAATGTTTAATTTCATTGGGTGTTTACGAAAAGAATCTACAAGATTATTATAATACTTATGTGTCACAAAGTTAGCAAAATGTAATGTAAATAAACAAATGGGGGACGAAGATTGGAGTTTATAAAGACTAAACATGCTACACATATGATTTTGGTTAACCATAGTATGCAAGTCATGTCTCAAACCAAAATAGTTTAGAAGAGAGAATGAATACATAGGCAAAACCACATAAAAGGAAAATTATGAGATTGAAAATTAAATATTAATACATTTAACACATGGTTCTATATATAGAATATATAGGATTAAAAGGGTTCATTTCTTCTTCTCAGCAAGAATTAAGAGAGTGTCACAATTCCCTGCACATTCTTTTGGGTCGTAAAGCTTCAGTCTTACTGTGTACTGTAACAGGACACCGAGTTCTGCCAGTGTGTAGGCTTCATTTGTGGGGGAAGTTTCATAGAACTTTGTTGGAAGAGTGATTTTGTTGGATTCTTCATTAAATATAATGATTAATTTGTGTGTGTCTGATTGGTCCAGACGCTACACTATTTCGTTGAG
The DNA here is from genome assembly GCF_029890125.1 of Rhinichthys klamathensis goyatoka. Classification (NCBI taxonomy): domain Eukaryota; kingdom Metazoa; phylum Chordata; class Actinopteri; order Cypriniformes; family Leuciscidae; genus Rhinichthys; species Rhinichthys klamathensis. Next base: position 1,050,600 of record NW_026607023.1, read on the forward strand.
AGAAGCTGTCAATCATGACGTCACATCAGGCCTCCTGGAGACACTGATGTTTTCTTCAAGGTCAGACCAATCTATGAGTCCATAAGGAAACGCTGTCTGCAGCTACAACTGGAGGAAGATCTCTGTATTGATGAGCAGATTGTGCCTTTCAGAGGAAAACTCTCTGTGCTCCAGTATATCAAAGGGAAACCTACACCATGGGGAGTGAAGATGTATTTCCTCTGTGGCAAAAGTGGGCTTGCTTGTGATTTCCTCATCTTTCAAGGTGCCACAACAGAGCTTTCTGAGCAAAGTAAAAAGCTTCTAGGGCTTGGAGCTTCTGTTGTCTTCCACCTGTGCCAGAGAATCCAGGCTCCCAACCACAAGCTCTTTTTTGACAACTATTTCACCACCTACAATGCCCTTGAAGTTCCTGCAGAAAAGAAAATCCATGCTGCTGGAACAGCAAGGCTTTGCCGCTTTGCAAATCCGCCACTGAAGACAGACAAGGAAATGTCTAAGAAAACACGAGGAAACCATGATGAAGTTAGAAGTAGGGATGAAAAAGTTGTTCTAGTAAAGTGGTTTGATAACCGCTCTGTTGTACTGGCCTCCAACTTTGTTGGTGTTGGAGATGAAGATGAAGTTGAGAGGTGGGATAAGAAAGAGAGGAAGTTTGAGAAGGTCAAGCGTCCAGAGGTTGTGAAGAAATACAACAGGGGCATGGGAGGGGTGGACAAGCTTGATCAGCTAATCAGCCTTTACAGGATTGATATCAAGTCCCGCAAATGGCCACTGCGCATGATTACTCATGGTTTTGATGTTGCTCTAGTGAATAGCTGGCTTGAGTATCGCAGGGACATTGAATACAAAGGAACTCAGCCACAGAAATTCATGGATCTCCTTGAATTCAAAATGAATGTGGCCAAAGTGCTTGTGCGTTCTGGGAAGCCACAGGGTTAAAAAACACACGAGAAAAGCCAAGCAATTCTAACGAAGCCAGTACCTCTCAATCTCCACATGATGAAGCTGGACAAAAGAGAGGGGCAAGGGAATGGCGGCCAGTTCTTGAAGTCCAAAAAGATATGGTTGACCACCTGCCAAATTATGATGCAAAAAAAGAAGCAACAAGATGCAAATTGAAAGGTTGTTCTGGGAAAACACACATGTTCTGTGATAAGTGCAAGGTGCACTACTGCTTTGTGTCACAGAGAAATTGTTTCAAAGATGCACACAGGAAATTACTCTAACATGACTTGATTCCTAAGTTTATTTAGTTTGTTACAATAAATGTGAAATCTGTCAAACAAAAACTCAAAATTAAAGTTGAAATGTTAAATTAAAGTTAAAAAAGGTAATATGTTATCAACAATTGTTGTTTATAATTTTATTTCATGTTGGTAACTTTTTTTCAAGTACTCCTGTTTTGACCTGACGTCCATTGAAATGGACAAAAAAATGTGCAATTAAAGAGTATTGAAATTTGTAATATTTGTATTTGGTCTCATTTATAGACGCCTCAAGTAAATGTACTTTCAGTATTTTTCGGAAACTGGTAACATTATTCAGGTCTGAAGGGGTTAACAAACTGTAGAAACACCTGTACGAAAAGGGGCTGAATCCGAAATCGCTCCTTAAACCCTCATTCACTATTCCCTACGTTAGTCCACTAATACTGTTCACTTGAAGGAGTGTCAGTGAAGGAAAACGAGTGAGGGAATTCGGACAGCCGTTGAGCGTAACTTACATCGGCTGTACACTCGTTATTGCGGTGCAATGTAGGATTGAATAAGTGCACTCAATAACGTGCACTATGGTTTCGGACACCACTACAAATGGCTGTCCCCTCAAATAAAGTCTCTGTCAGACTATCACGAATACCGTAAAACAGTCGTAATGCTAGATAGTGATTTCAGGCTAGGCCTAACTTTACTAAGTTTATCACCGTAGTAACGTTAGCACATCTATAAACGGGTTTGCTAATGTTTGAATTACTTTATGCTAGCGAGCTAACTGGGATAGCTTGGATTCATTTCCAATCGATTTCACTTTCCGGAGATGATTAAAACGGACTAAAGGGAACTTCGATTTTTTAAAATATAAAATTCAGTTTTAGAATATATTCAACGTCTCAGCAATTACACAATACTCAATGTTATAAGACGATATGACTTACTTTTCGTACTCCGGCTGCAGAAGCTTGTGTTGACTGTCACTGGACCGTTCATTGCTGAATGTGGAAACCATTTAACCCAACAGCCGGGTTATTTACATTTTGTTAATTGTAATTGCTTACATTGTTTTACTATTAGAGTAAAATAATGATAATAATAATTTTAAAAAAGTGTCAATTGATTAAAAAAAAAAAACTAGATCAATCACACATTTTTTCTGATTAATCACGAATAAATCGCAATTAAAAACACTTAGGCTACGTTTTTAATATATATTTTGTAATGTTGTAGAAACAAAATAAAGACAGGATATTTTAAATTCTAGTTTAATGGCATCTTTTTATGAATAAAGGCCATTACTGATACTCCTACTGATGTCTTGATGAAAATGATTCCCCATTTTAAACACTAATTATAGGCCTTCGACATCAGAGTCAGGGCAGGACTTAGAGCGGTGGAGGCCCCTGGGCTTCAGTCATTTTCGGGCCTTACTTTCTACATATGACTTTAAATAGAACAACATGATACACACACGAGCTATGTAGCTACACGATTCTGGATAAATTGAGAATATAAAAAAGAGATCACGATTCTCTACAAACAACTAAACAAAATAACAATTTATTAGAGGTTCTGACAAAATGTCAATTGCTGCAGTCTATTTAAAAGGTTTAATTAAATAAAAAAACTAAAAAACTTGGTCTGAATTAATTAATCAGTGACTCACTCAAATACTTCACTTGTTTTATTACTGGATAAATGAGCATTTTTGAACAAATCTCCTGAATGAATGATTCAATGACAAATATTTTAACAGTCACTTGTCGCCATCTGGTGGCGTAACAATGTCAGCGATCCAATCGTTTTTACAGTGTGTTAATGTTGAAAAAATGAATCATTTATTTTTTTGAACACTGATTGAAGGTTGAAAACTTTTTACCAATAAATAAATAATGATTAAAAAATAATTTCATTCAACTGTAGGGGTAATATTAGATAGCAATTATAATGCAATATAATACAGGACGTGCTCTCAGTTGCAAGATATCAAAATAACACATTAAACAGTGCAAGATAAAGAATGTGTGTGTAGTACGTAAGTGAGTAGATGGGTGTTTTAGTGACCTTTGAAAAACATCAAGACTATGCACACAAATTAACAATTTACAGAAAATAAAAAAATACTACACTATCACAGCTTAAACAAGCATGACATCATCCAACAGTAGAATCCAGAGGCTGATCATTTAAGAGTTTATAATAAGATGATGTCCGATATATTCTCCCTTGTGCCTTTTTGCGCGCATTTTCCAAGGAATTTAATAATAAAACGGTTACAATACGGGTGCACTAAATAATATGCATTAATTCATGCTTAACTAATGCATAGATAATCATGAGTTAATGTATGATTCATGATTAACTAAACCATTAATTAATGATTACTGCATCAGCAACTAATAAAGAGTCTATATGATTCATAGATTAAGTAATACATAAATTGCTATTAATTCAATGTGTCATTGTGTATTAATTCCTTAATAACATATTTTATTAACTAATAGTGTAAATTAATGTGTTAATTACCACAATTAGTCAAAGCTATGCACTCCAACTTCCAGTTGTCTGCTTTAATTAATCATTAGCTAATGATTTGCAAAGGTATCATTATGTTATGACTTAACTTGTTGAGGCACATCATTATTAACTAGTCATTTAGTAATTGTAGTAATTTACACATGAATTTGCACTAACAATGAAGTAATTAATCATGTATTAATGCATATTAGTGTACCTGTATTACCTGGAAGTTGAAATACAAGGCTTTGGCTCATTCTGGTAATTAACATATTAATTAACACTATTAGTTAAAAAATGAGTTATTAGGGAATTCATTCACAATTACATATTTAATTAATAATAATTAATGTATGAACTAATACATTAACCATAAAGACTCTTAATTAGTTCCTAATGTGGTAATCATAAATGAATAGCTTAGATAATCATTAGTTACACATTAATTCAGTATTATCTGTGCATTAGTTAAGCATGAATTAATGCTTATTAGTGCACCCGTATTGTAAAGTGTTACCAATAAAACTGTTCAGAAAGAATAAATCTCATATGTATTAAAGAAAACGCCCAAGTTGAATTTGTAACTCTTCAATAAATGTGTTCAGATTCGATGTGTGCTCCTGTGCGCGTGCATGCGTATATGAGTGATTCGAATTTTAGTTGCTATAGCGACGCGTGTTATGAATTCTGAATGCATATTTACAGTTGAACCGATCGCTGTCTGTTGGTTGAGAGAGACGAGGCGAATTCACAGACTTTTGCAGAATATTTTCTGAGCGAATCTTGTGACTTTGAAGCTGATTTCTGAGAGGAGACTTTTATTCTAGAAGGACAGCGGAGAATATATCCTTTATAGATTTATATTTTTGAAAGAGATCTTATCATTTCTGAGGATACTTTTATTTTGTAGTTCTTTTCTTACTTTAGAAGGAGTTTTATTACATTTTTTTGTTTTGTTTTATTTATTATTTTGTGAAGGAGAGTTGCATTTTATTATTGTATTGTATTTTGTGCTGTATTTTGTGTTGTGTTTATTGCAGTTTGGAGGGGGATGTCGATGGCTCACATGATGGGTGAAAGAGGAGGTGAGTGCTTTAGTTTTTCATTTATGGTTTATGGTGTGATTTTGTACAATGACTGACTACATTAATGTGAAGAACCCGTTTGATCCCTCAATCTAATCACATGTATTTGATTCCTTGCATGTGAAATTTGAGTAACCGAAGTAACAATTTGTAATTGACCACTGACATTGATTATTGATTATTATTATTAAACATTACTAACTACAGTATGTGATGTGTGAAATATTCCAGCCTCAGGCCGCTCCAGATCCAGGAGAGCTGCTTTCTCTCAGACGGCTGGTCAGGAGGTTTGGAGACCCGGTTCTGATGACCGTGATCAGGATCCGCTGCCAGACCCGACCCAGACACAGAGCCAGGATCTTCCTGGATATTTAACACCTCTGTCTTCTGAGTCTGTTTCTGTGTCCACAGGTCAGGCTGACAGGAGGAGGACGAGGAAGAGCGGCAGCCAGAAGAGCCCGGATGATGGACGTCCGTTCACTTCATCTAAACACTCTCGCAGAGGTCAGAATAGGCTTTAAGAAAGAAGTTATGGCTCAGCTTCTAGTTCTATTTTCAATGGCTGATTTGTCATTGAAATAAGTTGAACCAACTAAAGTAACAATTTGGTGTGACCACTGACATTGATTATTCATATTATATAGCCTATATATAAAAAAGAAACAGTTTTTGATGTGTGAAATTTTCCAGCCTCAGGCCGCTCCAGATCCTGGAGAACTGCTTCCACTGATTGTTCTCCGGGCATCATGTCATCATCAGCTTTGTCCCTCTCTGAGGTCAATGTGGAGCGCTGGTTCTGTAGAGAGTCGTTGAGTCTGAGCAGCAGAGGCTCGTACAGCGTGGAATGGAGGAGGAGTGGCGATGGATCGGAGAGCCCAAACCAACAGGACAGTTGCAGCGACTGCTGTTTGTCCAGGTCCCACAGCCTGGAAGGGTTGCTGTGCCCTCCGCTGCCCGGGCAAGTTCCTGTCGAGCCAACAGAGACTTCAAATGGCCGAACTGCTCAGGGTGCCATGGAGGCTTCTCCTGTGAACAAGAGCTCAACAGGTGAGGCTGAAATAAGGCTGGGCAGAGTCAAGTCTACAGAGACATTTGGCTTTTTCATGCAAATATTTCAGTTTTTAACATGTTAATGTCCGGTCACATTTACTGTTGCTCAGCAAAATTTATCTGAATTAAAAAAAAAGAATTATTAATATTTTAATTGGACATTCGTCTAACATTTTCAGAACATTCAAAAGTAACGTTCCCATAATGCAAAATGATAAAATAGATTGTTTTTTTAACCAGTTGAAAAAACATTTTTTGAAATGACATTTTCACAATTTAATGGAAATGTTAGCAAAACGTTCTCAATAAGCGATGAACTCGATGGTACTCGCTCTGTCTGACACACACCAGAAACACGCGCACAGAAAGCCGCTTCTCAGCAAACGATCCAGAATAGAATTATATTTATATTGCTCTTGAATTGTGTTTTATGAAATTGCACTATAAATAAACCAATACCAATAAAAGATCAGATAAATGAGAAAAATAACTATATCGTGATAATTGCGAAATTAAATGACTATTAATATTGTGAAATAAGATTTTGGGAAATGTATGCAGGCATTAAGCAGAAGTCAGGCGGGTAGCGTGGGAATATTTCATTACTTTGGATCTGTTACATTACAGATAAGAATTTAACAGTGAAATGTAAATGATGTCATTATTGCTTAATTTGACGTCAGAGATCATGTTTCTAATAGTTGTGTTTTCAATTGTTTTTTCTTGATTTCAGACAAAGCTACAGAATCTAGGAAGAACGGAACGGGTTGTTTCCTCTACAGGCTCTGGAAGGCTGTGAAGTGTGTTTTCTGCTGCTGTTGCCACTGTAGTGCTGTGAACGTTGTGGAGCCTTTTGTTCCTCCAGCAGATCTGGAGCCAGAGCCTGATCCTGATCCATCATCTCCTGCTCCTGATCACTCCGGCGTCAAGACAAATAATGGTACATCGCCACTCATTATTCTCCAGCATAATTCTAAACAGTATTATCTTGTTTTCCACTAAAAATAAGGCTTGTTTTCAGAATATTTCCCCCATTATAATATTATTATCTAGCAAACTAATATTTTTCTGTTTGTTTTTCAGAGTCCTTTCAGTCTCTCTATAGCGTTATAAAGATGATTGGATCTGGAGGATTTGGCAGGGTGTACCAGGGAACACGCAAATTTGATGGCAAAAAGGTCAATCTTACCGAATTGTACAAACATTTTGCTCTTGCATGCATCAAAACATATTTAAAACAATTCACAGATGGTTTAATACTTAGTGCTTGAAAACTGTTATTGAAACTGGGTTGTTTTTTTGCAGGTTGCCATCAAGCGGATTCGCAAGATTGACAACAATCGTTATCTTAATATTGTAAGTTGGCCAAAAGCTGAATATATATATTTGAGTTGTTTAAGTGCAGATTACTATTGGATAAGATTACTTATCTAAAAAGATCAAAGAAAAGTACATTTAAAAATGATGCGTTTTCTTCAGATTTTTACCCTGCTAACCTTCCGTCTGCTACTTTTCTCTAGCCTGGGCATCCCGAACCTCTCGTTACAGAAGTGGCGCTGCTGATGATGATGAGGCGAGAACCCATAAGCCCCTTCGTCATACAACTATACGAGTGGTTTGAACATCCTAAAGAATTCACTCTGGTTATGGAGTATCCTGAACCCTACGATATCTTGCTGGACTTCATCACTCGTAATCATCAAATGCATGAACCAACAGCACGGTTCATCATGCGGCAGGCTGTGCTGGCAGTGCAACACTGCATCCATCATGGGGTTTTCCACAATGACATCCATGCGCAGAATTTCCTGTTGAAGAGAGACCCGGTACAGCTCAAGCTGATAGACTTTGGCTGCGGTCAGCTGTTTAGTAGAGATGGCTACGAGAGCAACATTTACATTGGTGAGCATTCTGGGAGTGTGGAAACCTGAATGTAGTGACTTACTAATTATTTGATGTTTAAAAAAAAAAGCTCAACAATATGCAAATGTGTTGCTTACAGGAGCACCGGATTACTGCCCACCTGAAGTCTTGACAGAACCTCGATTCCACGCCGTCCCAGCAAATGTCTGGTCTCTAGGAGTGTTGTTGTACAAGATGATGAACGGATGTTCTCCTTTTCGCAATAGAAGAAAAATCACACAAGCCAAAGTTACATTTCTGAACCCCACCTTATCCAAAAGTGAGTGAATAATATTGATACATTGATAAACACACACATAAAGCAAAGGCGTTGTACAGAAACAGTTAAAGGTGAAGTATGTAAGATTTTTTATATATAGCTCAACGTATAGTAGAGTTTGGGGCGTCGCTACTGTAGCAGGCGGAGCCATGGGAAAAGAAATGCGGCTTTAGTTACAGAAGTGAAAGCCAAAATTCACTGCATTTATACCTTTAAAGATTAAACAGGTCATGAACACGTCAAAGTGAACAGAGCATTGTGATGCTACGCGCTACAAAGCACGCTTCAATACCATACAGCATCATCATGCACCCGTTCAGAAAGACACATTTTCGTAAAGACAAATGCAACACAGCTAAAAGTATTCCTAATATGTTGGACCTGAAACATGAACCAGTAAGAGCTGCGTTTGTGATGTTTAAGTCGGGGAAGACGCGATGCACGGAAGGGGCCTTTGCAAGGTTTTTTGAAAATATGCTTTATTTTGTCATTTATTCCTCTCGCTGCCACTAGTGTCGCAGTAACGACATACTTCACTTTTAAAGTAAAGATAAGTCACATTTTGCAGTGTATTAATCATGTTTTAGATGCTGTTTTCATAGATGCCAGGTCACATGGTCATGACTAACCAGCTCTCTCCTTATTCAAATTTGTACAGAATGCAGGGATCTGATTAGCCAGTGTCTAGCCCGGGATCCAACTAAACGCCCAACATTAGAGCAGATGTTACAACATAAATGGATTAGTAATGATCTACAGTAGATTGGAGAAGTTCAGGAGATTCACTCGATCAGTTTCAGGTGTGAGGAAGTGTAACAGAGAGCAGGATTATTACCTTTTGTCTTCAATTCTGGATTAGTTGTAGTGAGATTTTCAAATTTGTGTTCATTGTAATGTTCTTGCTATAGTCAAGTCACCTTCATTTATATAGCGCTTTATACAATACAGATTGTTTCAAAGCGGCTTCACGGTAATAAACAGGAGAATAACAGAATCAGTGATGCAAACAGAATTAAATTCTGTTCTAAATCAGCTCTAAAAAATCATTCATGAGTTGACTTATTCATATAATCTTTGTATTGGATAGGAAATGACATACTTGCTGAGAGCTCTGAGCTCGAGACTCGACCCGAAGCCTGAAGTCCAACTCCATCCTGACAGGAACTCAGAGTCTGTCCACGTCTGAGCAAGAACACGAGAGACTGCAAGACTGGAACGAAGTCATCAAGTCATCACACACACATTTGCTTTGTTTTAAAGGTCAAGACAAGTCATCTTCTACAAACATTTGTGAAAGAATGTGTCGCTCTCAGGAGCTCAGTGAATTCAAGTGTGGTACCGTGATAGGTTGCCAACTATTCATGAAATTTCCTCACTATTAAATATTCCACGGTCAACTGTTAGTGGTATTATAACAAAGTGGAAGCAATTGGGAACAACAGCAACTTAGCCTCGAAGTGGTAGGCCACGTAAAATCACAGAGCGTGGTCAGTGCATGCTGAGGCGCACAGAAGTCGACAACTTTCTGCAGTAAATAGCTACAGACCTCCAAACTTAAGAAAAAGATTAATATTTTAACGCCATTTTGTATTGTTTAATTTGTTTTGTTTTTTATTGTATTTTGTTCAATGCGTTTATATTTTGTACGCTGCATGGTTTCTTTTTATGCTTTTAAATGCTCAATGTTTTATTGTACAGCACAGTGTGCAGCTCTGTTGCTTTTAAATGTGCTATAGAAATACATTTTGACTTGACTTTAATTTGTGTCATTGATTCTTTTTAGATGCTCATGAACAGAGAGAGTTGAAAGGCACTGTAAAATGCCAAAAAGTAAATGCAGACCCAGTACTTTTAAAGCCCATTCACACCAAGAACAATAACTATAATTGTAACTCTATTAGCGTCCACACCAATGACCGATAACACTGTTCACTCTAGGGATGGCCCGATACCGATACTGGCATCGGGGATCGGGTCGATACTGTCCTAATATACTCGTACTCGTACTCATAAAAATTCGCCGATACCACGCACCGATACCACGTACATTTTGCAAAACGAAACTGGCCGCCGCGAGTGCTTTGTTGAGGTGAACTGAGGCATAGGAAAGTATAATGTCGGCGGTTTGGGCTCATTTCAAGATAAGGGGTGATGACAACAGCAATGCAGACTGTGAGTTATGTTCAGCTAAGGTGTCGAGAGGAGGGAAAGAAAGTACATCGTTTAACACCAGCAATCTAATTAAACATCTGAAGACGCATCATAGATCTGATGGCCGAGCGCGCACGCGGGCGGTAATGCACTCACTCTGTGTGTGCGGGTTACGGGAGAATAAAACGATTCGCGGGACTCCCGCAAACTAGAAATATCTATGAATAAAACATAAAAACTAAAAGATTTTTATTCATCTCTTGCAGAAAAGCAACAAGAACAACTACAACAAAATAGAAACGATTTACAGGCCAGAGTTTCTATTCATAACATGGTTACAGCGTTGAGCGATGTAGCCAATCACAGACATATGTGTTGATTTCTGGAACGCAATGGCCAATCAGAAGCATTTAAGATAGACTCCCCTCACCGCTCAAATCGGACTTTTTTGTTCAGTGCTGAATTCTGTATGCTGGCAAATCCTCGAATTATAACAAACAAAGTGTGGATATTATGAAAGATTGATTGTGCAGTCAGCTTCATTGATAATAACAGAGATGTGTGAGATCGCGATGAACTGTCAGCTTTTAGGATTTATTAAGGGAGTGCACTTTGCGCGCATTCAGTCATGCCAGACCATGCACGCAGTAGCCTGCTTGCTTTTATGTTAAATTAACAGTGGTTTGTGTGTTAATACATTTATTATTTTACTAATTTTTATTTATTTTTTAGACTTGTTAAAACAAGCAGAGAAGAAAATAAAAACAGTCTTCTAACCTGTGTTCTAAAATAGTCGTCTTCTTTTCTGGGAGCCTATTACTTTTGCGGTAGAAATATCGGTATCGGTACTCGGTATCGGCAAGTACACAAATGTAAATACTCGTACTCGTATCGGTTTGAAAAAAAATGGTATCGGGCCATCCCTAGTTCACTCTAAGGATTTACTGCAGTTTTGTCGTCTGCCACTTTAAATGCTGGAGCTCTGTCAAGTGGAATGGATTCTGATTGGCTGTCAATGTTTTTATTGTTCATTAGCAGGAAACAAATCTGAAAGTTATTCCAAGATATTGTTTCTCTGTGCGTTATAGTTGTGGTGGGGACTCTGCTCTTCTTTTTAGATTTAGAATGATTTTTTAAAAAAGAAATCTTTATCATTATAGTTATCATGCTAGGTGTGAACGGGCCTTTAGCACGGTAAAAAGAAAGGTATTCAGGATTGCAATTTGTCAGAATACCGATATGAGAAACAGAGAGTTCCTCCTCACTACACGTGTCACAAGTTCAAAAGAGACTATTGAGAGGATTCTCCATCCTGATAACGTCATTTATGTTGACAAACAAAAAGTATTAATACATATAGCTGCAAGAAGTAATTTTTGGGGCAGAGCATGTCAAAACCAAAGTGACAGGCTAAGCAAGCATGGCAGGGAGCTTGCTGACAAATGGGCAAAACCATAGACTGTAAAAAAAGATGGACGACGCCCCTTCACTTTCTTCCATTGGTGAAAAGTGAAGCCGCCAAAGTCCTAATATGGCGCTGACATTTGGGACCTGCTTCTGCGCAGTAGTGAGCGGGAAGTGGAGCCCACCCTCACTCTCGCAGAAACAGTTAGTACAAAGTTTACTGTGTGAAATAATAAACAGTTATGAAATTAGAGTTAAAATTAAAGTTGAAGCTCCAATCTCCTCCCGAAAATCTCCCAAAAAAGTCTGTTGGTGCCTCGGTGACTGTTGTAGCAAACTAGCTCTATTAAATATTAATTAACAATCATAACTTGTTATAATTGATTATGAATATTTGGATCAGTTAATCGGGTTAACTTGATGTAGCTACATTAACATTACAACCAATTACTCGGTTAATCCCGTGAACACTCAATATTGGTTAATAATTTGTTTTATAGAAATTTACATTTCCGGGGCATGGGAAATGTCTTTCTTACTAAGTACTACTAAGAGCAAGTAGTCAAGATCTATGATTAGTGACTCCAGATATGAGCTTGAGACACGGACAACTTTACGTGTGATATAAAAAAGACTTTATTAACTTAACTAGACTAAACATTTAAACTACTCTAACATACACATACATACCTGTACATGCATACAGTTCACCAAGGGAAAGCTGAAGCAGAATACAGGAAAGCAAAAGTTATAGCATTGTTTGATGTTCAGCAGATCAACAGCCTGAGCAAACCATCAGTTTAGTTCTAACACGCCCTTCTTTAAAAGGGGTAAGGATACTTAATGTATCAAATAATGAGACTAAGTTTGATACTTGCATGTCTCGTCCAATTGCATTAAACTGTCCTGATGCAATTTGTTGAGGCTCCAGTTGATCTTTGCTGATGTTGTCTTGATGAGAGAGAACCAGTGGTAGTCAGAGGATCTTTGGTGAATGGAAAGACAAGGCCGCAGCCTGGCGCAAGCTTGGGAGTCCTTGAGGGACTTCTAGTTCAGCATCATCTTCACGTTACTTCTCAAGAAGGTCCGAGAGAGTAAGAGATCCAGAGGCTACACTCAAAAAAATGATATGTTGGCTTTACTTAACTTTTTTTTGTAAACAGGTTCCACCGGTTCCACATAACTATGTTTCGTTAAACAAACATAATATGTTCATGTAACTTCAACATCATGGAATTTGGTCATTTTAAGCGACCCAATTAAACTCTGAGCTAATGAGTTAATTAAGTGAATAACTGAGTGATGATTGAGCATTATTGAAGACACCTGATGTTAACAAGCAGAATCTCTGAAGGAGAAAACGGGAATGTTTAAGTCACCATTATGGAGATAAGTATTCGTTTTAGTTGGGCTCTTGACCATTAATTTATTAACTTTAGATTTTGTTTGGTTGCTATACATGAGTTATAACAGCCGGATGAACAACAAACAAAGGTCATCTGATGGTATTGGTTGTGTTTTAACATAATAATTATTTCACAATCATTTGACCTGAGTCACTGAACTTATATTAAACCGAATTTCTGAGTTAAGTTTACCTTATGGATAATAACAGCACTGTCATTGTAGAGCATACTATTTTTAGATTTTTCAATGAAATTCAAATGACCAAATCAAGAAATAAAAAAGAAACTTCCTAAAAAAAATATTTAGAATAGGCACACACAGACATCAAGAATCAGCATATGAATCTCAGCAATGGTGACAAACAGATCATAAGCTCATTATTTATTAATGCAGCAATGCATGATGGGAGCCATGAATGAGTTTTGATTGGTGGCACCCAGAATGCACTGCAACATGCTTTATAATTGTCACCATTGGTGAGATTTACAGGCTGATTCTTGATGTCTGTGTGTGTCTACTGAAAATATTTTTTAGGAAGTTTATTTTTTATTTATTGATTTGATCATTTGAATTTCATTGAAAAGTCAAAAAAATAGTATGCTCTACAATGACAGTGCTGTTATTATCCATAAGGTAAACTTTCGAAATTCGGTTTAATATAAGTTCAGTGACTCAGGTCAAATGATTATGAAATAATGATTATGTTAAAACACAACCAACACCATCAGATGACCTTTGTTTATTGTTCATCCGGCTGTTATAATTCATGTACAGCAACCAAACAAAATCTAAAGTTAATAAGTTAATGGTCAAGAGCCCAACTAAAACGAATACTTATCTCCATAATGGTGACTTAAACATTCCGGTTTTCTCCTTCAGAGATTCTGCTTGTTAACATCAGGTGTCTTCAATAATGCTCAATCATCACTCAGTTATTCACTTAATTAACTCATTAGCTCAGAGTTTAATTGGGTCGCTTAAAATGACCAAATTCCATGATGTTGAAGTTACATGAACATATTATGTTTGTTTAACGAAACATAGTTATGTGGAACCGGTGGAACCTGTTTACAAAAAAAAGTTAAGTAAAGCCAACATATCATTTTTTTGAGTGTAAGAGCGCAAGAGGCTAAGTGGACAAGAGACAAGAGCAAAAGGAGCAAGAGGGAGCTGATCTTGATGATCAGTGATTTTAAAGCGTGAAGACGTCACACCCTCTGGAGGTGCGTGAGCCTATGCGAAGCTGCCCCTTTGGAGGGAGTTTTACGACTCATTGTCTTCTAGCAAGGCATTTGAATGTTTAATTTCATTGGGTGTTTACGAAAAGAATCTACAAGATTCTTATAATACTAATGTGTCATAAAATGTAATGTAAATTAACAAATGGGGGACGAAGATTGGAGTTTATAAAGACTAAACATACAACACATATGATTTTGGTTAACCATAGTATGCAAGTCATGTCTCAAACCAAAATAGTTTAGAAGAGAGAATGAATACATAGGCCAAACCACATAAAAGGAAAATTATGATTGAAAATTAGATATTAATACATTTATCACATGGTTATATATATAGAATATATAGGATTAAAAGGGTTCATTTATTCTTCTCAGCAAGAATTAAGAGAGTGTCACAATTCCCTGCACATTCTTTTGGGTCATAAAACTTCAGTCTTACTGTGTACTGTAACAGGACACCGAGTTCTGCCAGTGTGTAGGCTTCATTTGTGGGGGAAGTTTCATATAACTTTGTTGGAAGAGTGATTTTGTTGGATTCTTCATTAAATATAATGATTAATTTGTGTGTGTCTGATTGGTCCAGATGCTACACTATTTCGTTGAGAGAAGCTTTCAATCATGACGTCACATCAGGCCTCCTGGAGACACTGATGTTTTCTTCAAGGTCAGACCAATCTATGAGTCCATAAGGAAACGCTGTCTGCAGCTACAACTGGAGGAAGATCTCTGTATTGATGAGCAGATTGTGCCTTTCAGAGGAAAACTCTCTGTGCTCCAGTATATCAAAGGGAAACCTACACCATGGGGAGTGAAGATGTATTTCCTCTGTGGCAAAAGTGGGCTTGCTTATGATTTCCTCATCTATCAAGGTGCCACAACAAAGCTTTCTGAGCAAAGTAAAAAGCTTCTAGGGCTTGGAGCTTCTGTTGTCTTCCACCTGTGCCAGAGAATCCAGGCTCCCAACCACAAGCTCTTTTTTGACAACTATTTCACCACCTACAATGCCCTTGAAGTTCCTGCAGAAAAGAAAATCCATGCTGCTGGAACAGCAAGGCTTTGCCGCTTTGGAAATCCGCCACTGAAGACAGACAAGGAAATGTCTAAGAAAACACGAGGAAACCATGATGAAGTTAGAAGTAGGGATTAAAAAGTTGTTCTAGTGAAGTGGTTTGATAACCGCTCTGTTGTACTGGCCTCCAACTTTGTTGGTGTTGGAGATGAAGATGAAGTTGAGAGGTGGGATAAGAAAGAGAGGAAGTTTGAGAAGGTCAAGCGTCCAGAGGTTGTGAAGAAATACAACAGGGGCATGGGAGGGGTGGACAAGCTTGATCAGCTAATCAGCCTTTACAGGATTGATATCAAGTCCCGCAAATTGCCACTGCGCATGATTACTCATGGTTTTGATGTTGCTCTAGTGAATAGCTGGCTTGAGTATCGCAGGGACATTGAATACAAAGGAACTCAGCCACAGAAATTCATGGATCTCCTTGAATTCAAAATGAATGTGGCCAAAGTGCTTGTGCGTTCTGGGAAGCCACAGGGTTAAAAAAAAAACGAGGGAGGCCAAGCAATTCTAACGAAGCCAGTACCTCTCAATCTCCACATGATGAAGCTGGACAAAAGAGAGGGGCAAGGGAATGGCGGCCAGTTCTTGAAGTCCAAAAAGATATGGTTGACCACCTGCCAAATTATGATGCAAAAAAAGAAGCAACAAGATGCAAATTGGAAGGTTGTTCTGGGAAAACACACATGTTCTGTGATAAGTGCAAGGTGCACTACTGCTTTGTGTCACAGAGAAATTGTTTCAAAGATGCACACAGGAAATTACTCTAACATGACTTGATTCCTAAGTTTATTTAGTTTGTTACAATAAATGTGAAATCTGTCAAACAAAAACTCAAAATTAAAGTTGAAATGTTAAATTTAAGTAAAAAAAAGGTAATATGTTATCAACAATTGTTGTTTATAATTTTATTTCATGTTTGTAACTTTTTTTCAAGTACTCCTGTTTTGACCTGACGTCCATTGAAATGGACAAAAAAATGTGCAATTAAAGAGTATTGAAATTTGTAATATTTGTATTTGGTCTCATTTATAGACGCCTCACGTAAATGTACTTTCAGTATTTTTCGGAAACTGGTAACATAATTCAGGTCTGAAGGGGTTAACAAACTGTAGAAACACCTGTACGAAAAGGGGCTGAATCCGAAATCGCCCCTTAAACCCTCATTCACTATTCCCTACGTTAGTCCACTAATACTGTTCACTTGAAGGAGTGTCAGTGAAGGAAAACGAGTGAGTGAATTCGGACAGCCGTTGAGCGTAACTTACATCGGCTGTACACTCGTTATTGCGGTGCAATGTAGGATTGAATAAGTGCACTCAATAACGTGCACTAGGTTTCGGACACCACTACAAATGGCTGTCCCTTCAAATAAAGTCTCTGTCAGACTATCACGAATACCGTAAAACAGTCGTAATGCTAGATAGTGATTTCAGGCTAGGCCTAACTTTACTAAGTTTATCACCGTAGTAACGTTAGTACATCTATAAACGGGTTTGCTAATATAATGTTTGAATTACTTTATGCTAGCGAGCTAACTGGGATAGCTAGGATTAATTTCCAATCGATTTCACTTTGCGGAGATGATTAAAACGGACTAAAGAGAACTTTTTAGTTTTAGAATATATTCAACGTCTCAGTAATTACACAATACTTAATGTTATAAGACGATATGACTTACTTTTCGTAATCCGGCTGCAGAAGCTTCTTTGTGTTGACTTGTCACTGGACCGTTCATTGCTGAATGTGGAAACCATTTAACCCAACAGCCGGGTAATTTACATTTTTGTAATTGCTTACATTGTTTTACTATTAGAGTAAAATAATGATAATAATAATTTTAAAAAAGTGTCAATTGATAAAAAAAAAAAAAAACTAGATCAATCACACATTTTTTCTGATTAATCGCGAATAAATCGCAATTAAAAACACTTACGTTTTTAATATATATTTTGTAATGTTGTAGAAACAAAATAAAGACAGGATATTTTAAATTCTAGTTTAATGGCATCTTTTTATGAATAAAGGCCATACTGATACTCCTACTGATGTCTTGATGAAAATGATTCCCCATTTTAAACACTAATTATAGGCCTTCGACATCAGAGTCAGGGCAGGACTTAGAGCGGTGGAGGCCCCTGGGCTTCAGTCATTTTCGGGCCCTACTTTCTACATATGACTTTAAATAGAACAACATGATACACACACGAGCTATGTAGCTACACGATTCTGGATAAATTGAGAATATAAAAAAGAGATCACGATTCTCTACAAACAACTAAACAAAATAACAATTTATTAGAGGTTCTGACAAAATGCAGTCTATTTAAAAGGTTTAATTAAATAAAAAAATAAAAATAAAAAAACTTGGTCTTAATTAATTAATCAGTGACTCACTCAAATACTTCACTTGTTTTATTACTGGATAAATCAGCATTTTTGAACAAATCTCCTGAATGAATGATTCAATGACAAATATTTTAAGTCACTTGTCGCCATCTGGTAGCGTAACAATGTCAGGGATCCAATCGTTTTTACAGTGTGTTAATGTAAAAAAAAAAAAAAGAATCATTTATTTATTTGAACACTGATTGAAGGTTGAAAACTTTTTCCCAATAAATAAATAATGATTAAAAAATAATTTCATTCAACTGTAGGGGTAATATTAGATAGCAATTATAATGCAATATAATACAGGACGTGCTCTCAGTTGCAAGATATCAAAATAACACATTAAACAGTGCAAGATAAAGAATGTGTGTGTACGTAAGTGAGTAGATGGGTGTTTAAGTGACCTTTGAAAAACATCAAGACTATGCACACAAATTAACAATTTACAGAAAATAAAAAAAAATACTACACTATCACAGCTTAAACAAGCATGACATCATCCAACAGCAGAATCCAGAGGCTGATCATTTAAGAGTTTATAATAAGATGATGTCCGATATATTCTCCCTTGTGCCTTTTTGCGCGCATTTTTACAAAGAATTTAATAATAAAACTGTTCAGAAAGAATAAATCCCATATGTATTAAAGAAAACGCCCAAGTTGAATTTGTAACTATTCAATAAATGTGTTCAGATTCGATGTGTGCTCCTGTGCGCGTGCATGCGTATATGAGTGATTCGAATTTCAGTTGCTATAGCGACGCGTGTTATGAATTCTGAATGCATATTTACACTTGAACCGATCGCTGTCTGTTGGTTGAGAGAGACGAGGCGAAATCACAGACTTTTGCAGAATATTTTCTGAGCGAATCTTGTGACTTTGAAGCTGATTTCTGAGAGGAGACTTTATTCTGGACATCGGAGGATATATCCTTTATAGATTTATATTTTTGAAAGAGATCTTATCATTTCTGAGGATAATTTTATAGTTCTTTTCTTACTTTAGAAGGAGTTTTATTACATTTTTTGTTTTGTTTTATTTATTATTTTGTGAAGGAGAGTTGCATTTTATTATTGTATTGTATTTTGTGTTGTGTTTATTGCAGTTTGGAGGAGGATGTCGATGGCTCACATGATGGGTGAAAGAGGAGGTGAGTGCTTTAGTTTTTCATTTATGGTTTATGGTGTGATTTTGTACAATGACTGACTACATTAATGTGAAGAACCCATTTGATCCCTCAGTCTAATCACATGTATTTTAATTAACATTTAATGTGAAATAAACTTTTGAATTTGAGTAACTGAAGCAACAATTTGTAATTGACCACTGACATTGATTATTATTATTAAACATTACTAACTACAGTATGTGATGTGTGAAATATTCCAGCCTCAGGCCGCTCCAGATCCAGGAGAGCTGCTTTCTCTCAGACGGCTGGTCAGGAGGTTTGGAGACCCGGTTCTGATGACCGTGATCAGGATCCGCTGCCAGACCCGACCCAGACACAGAGCCAGGATCTTCCTGGATATTTAACACCTCTGTCTTCTGAGTCTGTTTCTGTGTCCACAGGTCAGGCTGACAGGAGGAGGACGAGGAAGAGCGGCAGCCAGAAGAGCCCGGATGATGGACGTCCGTTCACTTCATCTAAACACTCTCGCAGAGGTCAGAATAGGCTTTAATAAAGAAGTTATGGCTCAGCTTCTAGTTCTATTTTCAATGGCTGATTTGTCATTGAAATAAGTTGAACCAACTAAAGTAACAATTTGGTGTGACCACTGACATTGATTATTCATATTAATAGCTTATATATAAAAAAGAAACAGTTTTTGATGTGTGAAATTTTCCAGCCTCAGGCCGCTCCAGATCCTGGAGAACTGCTTCCACTGATTGTTCTCCGGGCATCATGTCATCATCAGCTTTGTCCCTCTCTGAGGTCAATGTGGAGCGCTGGTTCTGTAGAGAGTCGTTGAGTCTGAGCAGCAGAGGCTCGTACAGCGTGGAATGGAGGAGGAGTGGCGATGGATCGGAGAGCCCAAACCAACAGGACAGTTGCAGCGACTGCTGTTTGTCCAGGTCCCACAGCCTGGAAGGGTTGCTGTGCCCTCCGCTGCCCGGGCAAGTTCCTGTCGAGCCAACAGAGACTTCAAATGGCCGAACTGCTCAGGGTGCCATGGAGGCTTCTCCTGTGAACAAGAGCTCAACAGGTGAGGCTGAAATAAGGCTGGGCAGAGTCAAGTCTACAGAGACATTTGGCTTTTTCATGCAAATATTTCAGTTTTTAACATGTTAATGTCTGGTCACATTTACTGTTGCTCAGCAAAATTGATCTGAATTAAAAAAAAAGAATTATTAATATTTTAATTGGACATTCGTCTAACATTTTCAGAACATTCAAAAGTAATTTTCCCATAATGCAAATTATAAAATAGAGTTCCTTTAACCAAGAAAAAAATATTTTTAACCAGTTGAAAAAACATTTTTTGAAATAACATTTTCACAATTTAATGGAAATGTTAGCAAAACGTTCTCAATAAGCGAATTATATTTCTATTGCTCTTGAATTGTGTTTTATGAAATTGCACTGTAAATAAACCAATACCAATAAAAGATCAGATAAATAAGAAAAATAACTATATCGTGATAATTGCGAAATGAAATGACTATTAATATTGTGAAATAAGATTTTGGGAAATGTATGCAGGCATTAAGCAGAAGTCAGGCGGGTAGCGTGGGAATATTTCATTACTTTGGATCTGTTACATTACAGATAAGAATTTAACAGTGAAATGTAAATGATGTCATTATTGCTTAATTTGACGTCAGAGATCATGTTTCTAATAGTTGTGTTTTCAATTGTTTTTTCTTGATTTCAGACAAAGCTACAGAATCTAGGAAGAACGGAACGGGTTGTTTCCTCTACAGGCTCTGGAAGGCTGTGAAGTGTGTTTTCTGCTGCTGTTGCCACTGTAGTGCTGTGAACGTTGTGGAGCCTTTTGTTCCTCCAGCAGATCTGGAGCCAGAGCCTGATCCTGATCCATCATCTCCTGCTCCTGATCACTCCGGCGTCAAGACAAATAATGGTACATCGCCACTCATTATTCTCCAGCATTATTCTAAACAGTATTATCTTGTTTTCCACTAAAAATAAGGCTTGTTTTCAGAATATTTCCCCCATTATAATATTATTATCTAGCAAACTAATATTTTTCTGTTTGTTTTTCAGAGTCCTTTGAGTCTCTCTATTGCGTTATAAAGATGATTGGATCTGGAGGATTTGGCAGGGTGTACCAGGGAACACGCAAATTTGATGGCAAAAAGGTCAATCTTACCGAATTGTACAAACATTTTGCTCTTGCATGCATCAAAACATATTTAAAACAATTCACACATGGTTTAATACTTAGTGCTTGAATACTGTTATTGAAACTGGGTTTTTTTTTTTTGCAGGTTGCCATCAAGCGGATTCGGAAGATTGACAACAATCGTTATCTTAATATTGTAAGTTGGCCAAAAGCTGAATATGTATATTTAAGTTGTTTAAGTGCAGATTACTATTGGACAAGATTACTTATCTAAAAAGATCAAAGAAAAGTACATTTAAAAATGATGCGTTTTCTTCAGATTTTTACCCTGCTAACCTTCCGTCTGCTACTTTTCTCTAGCCTGGGCATCCCGAACCTCTCGTTACAGAAGTGGCGCTGCTGATGATGATGAGGCGAGAACCCATAAGCCCCTTCGTCATACAACTATACGAGTGGTTTGAACATCCTAAAGAATTCACTCTGGTTATGGAGTATCCTGAACCCTACGATATCTTGCTGGACTTCATCACTCGTAATCATCAAATGCATGAACCAACAGCACGGTTCATCATGCGACAGGCTGTGCTGGCAGTGCAACACTGCATCCATCATGGGGTTTTCCACAATGACATCCATGCGCAGAATTTCCTGTTGAAGAGAGACCCGGTACAGCTCAAGCTGATAGACTTTGGCTGCGGTCAGCTGTTTAGTAGAGATGGCTACGAGAGCAACATTTACATTGGTGAGCATTCTGGGAGTGTGGAAACCTGAATGTAGTGACTTACTAATTATTTGATGTTTAAAAAAAAAAGCTCAACAAAGTGCAAATGTGTTGCTTACAGGAGCACCGGATTACTGCCCACCTGAAGTCTTGACAGAACCTCGATTCCACGCCGTCCCAGCAAATGTCTGGTCTCTAGGAGTGTTGTTGTACAAGATGATGAACGGATGTTCTCCTTTTCGCAATAGAAGAAAAATCACACAAGCCAAAGTTACATTTCTGAACCCCACCTTATCCAAAAGTGAGTGAATAATATTGATACATTGATAAACACACACATAAAGCAAAGGCGTTGTACAGAAACAGTTAAAGGTGAAGTATGTAAGATTTTTTATATATAGCTCAACGTATAGTAGTTTGGGGCGTCGCTACTGTAGCAGGCGGAGCCATGGGAAAAGAAATGCGGCTTTAGTTACAGAAGTGAAAGCCAAAATTCACTGCATTTATACCTTCAAAGATTAAACAGGTCATGAACACGTCAAAGTGAACAGAGCATTGTGATGCTACGCGCTACAAAGCACGCTTCAATACCATACAGCATCATCATGCACCCGTTCAGAAAGACACATTTTCGTAAAGACAAATGCAACACAGCTAAAAGTATTCCTAATATGTTGGACCTGAAACATGAACCAGTCAGAGCTGCGTTTGTGATGTTTAAGTCGGGGAAGACGCGATGCACGGAAGGGGCCTTTGCAAGGTTTTTTGAAAATATGCTTTATTTTGTCATTTATTCCTCTCGCTGCCACTAGTGTCGCAGAAACGACATACTTCACTTTTAAAGTAAAGATAAGTCACATTTTGCAGTGTATTAATCATGTTTTAGATGCTGTTTTCATAGATGCCAGGTCACATGGTCATGACTAACCAGCTCTCTCCTTATTCAAATTTGTACAGAATGCAGGGATCTGATTAGCCAGTGTCTAGCCCGGGATCCAACTAAACGCCCAACGTTAGAGCAGATGTTACAACATAAATGGATTAGTAATGATCTACAGTAGATTGGAGAAGTTCAGGAGATTCACTCGATCAGTTTCAGGTGTGAGGAAGTGTAACAGAGAGCAGGATTATTACCTTTTGTCTTCAATTCTGGATTATTTGTAGTGAGATTTTCAAATTTGTGTTCATTGTAATGTTCTTGCTATAGTCAAGTCACCTTCATTTATATAGCGCTTTATACAATACAGATTGTTTCAAAGCGGCTTCACGGTAATAAACAGGAGAATAACAGAATCAGTGATGCAAACAGAATTAAATTCTGTTCTAAATCAGCTCTAAAAAATCATTCATGAGTTGACTTATTCATATAATCTTTGTATTGGATAGGAAATGACATACTTGCTGAGAGCTCTGAGCTCGAGACTCGACCCGAAGCCTGAAGTCCAACTCCATCCTGACAGGAACTCAGAGTCTGTCCACGTCTGAGCAAGAACACGAGAGACTGCAAGACTGGAACGAAGTCATCAAGTCATCACACACACATTTGCTTTGTTTTAAAGGTCAAGACAAGTCATCTTCTACAAACATTTGTGAAAGAATGTGTCGCTCTCAGGAGCTCAGTGAATTCAAGTGTGGTACCGTGATAGGTTGCCAACTATTCATGAAATTTCCTCACTATTAAATATTCCACGGTCAACTGTTAGTGGTATTATAACAAAGTGGAAGCAATTGGGAACAACAGCAACTCAGCCTCGAAGTGGTAGGCCACGTAAAATCACAGAGCGTGGTCAGTGCATGCTGAGGCGCACAGAAGTCGACAACTTTCTGCAGTCAATAGCTACAGACCTCCAAACTTAAGAAAAAGATTAATATTTTAACGCCATTTTGTATTGTTTAATTTGTTTTGTTTTTTATTGTATTTTGTTCAATGCGTTTATATTTTGTACGCTGCATGGTTTCTTTTTATGCTTTTAAATGCTCAATGTTTTATTGTACAGCACAGTGTGCAGCTCTGTTGCTTTTAAATGTGCTATAGAAATACATTTTGACTTGACTTTAATTTGTGTCATTGATTCATTTTAGATGCTCATGAACAGAGAGAGTTGAAAGGCACTGTAAAATGCCAAAAAGTAAATGCAGACCCAGTACTTTTAAAGCCCATTCACACCAAGAACAATAACTATAATTGTAACTCTATTAGCGTCCACACCAATGACCGATAACACTGTTCACTCTAAGGATTTACTGCAGTTTTGTCGTCTGCCACTTTAAATGCTGGAGCTCTGTCAAGTGGAATGGATTCTGATTGGCTGTCAATGTTTTTATTGTTCATTAGCTGGAAACAAATCTGAAAGTTATTCCAAGATATTGTTTCTCTGTGCGTTATAGTTGTGGTGGGGACTCTGCTCTTCTTTTTAGATTTAGAATGATTTTTAAAAAAAGAAATCTTTATCATTATAGTTATCATGCTAGGTGTGAACAGGCCTTTAGCACGGTAAAAAGAAAGGTATTCAGGATTGCAATTTGTCAGAATACCGATATGAGAAACAGAGAGTTCCTCCTCACTACACGTGTCACAAGTTCAAAAGAGACTATTGAGAGGATTCTCCATCCTGATAACGTCATTTATGTTGACAAACAAAAAGTATTAATACATATAGCTGCAAGAAGTAATTTTTGGGGCAGAGCATGTCAAAACCAAAGTGACAGGCTAAGCAAGCATGGCAGGGAGCTTGCTGACAAATGGGCAAAACCATAGACTGTAAAAAAAGATGGACGACGCCCCTTCACTTTCTTCCATTGGTGAAAAGTGAAGCCGCCAAAGTCCTAATATGGCGCTGACATTTGGGACCTGCTTCTGCGCAGTAGTGAGCGGGAAGTGGAGCCCACCCTCACTCTCGCAGAAACAGTTAGTACAAAGTTTACTGTGTGAAATAATAAACAGTTATGAAATTAGAGTTAAAATTAAAGTTGAAGCTCCAATCTCCTCCCGAAAATCTCCCAAAAAAGTCTGTTGGTGCCTCGGTGACTGTTGTAGCAAACTAGCTCTATTAAATATTAATTAACAATCATAACTTGTTATAATTGATTATGAATATTTGGATCAGTTAATCGGGTTAACTTGATGTAGCTACATTAACATTACAACCAATTACTCGGTTAATCCCGTGAACACTCA
This sequence comes from Rhinichthys klamathensis goyatoka, assembly GCF_029890125.1. Lineage (NCBI taxonomy): Eukaryota > Metazoa > Chordata > Actinopteri > Cypriniformes > Leuciscidae > Rhinichthys > Rhinichthys klamathensis. The sequence continues at coordinate 1,075,506 of NW_026607023.1, forward strand.
ATATTGGTTAATAATTTTTTTTATAGAAATTTACATTTCCGGGGCATGGGAAATGTCTTTCTTACTAAGTACTACTAAGAGCAAGTAGTCAAGATCTATGATTAGTGACTCCAGATATGAGCTTGAGACACGGACAACTTTACGTGTGATATAAAAAAGACTTTATTAACTTAACTAGACTAAACATTTAAACTACTCTAACATACACATACATACCTGTACATGCATACAGTTCACCAAGGGAAAGCTGAAGCAGAATACAGGAAAGCAAGAAGTTATAGCATTGTTTGATGTTCAGCAGATCAACAGCCTGAGCAAACCATCAGTTTAGTTCTAACACGCCCTTCTTTAAAAGGGGTAAGGATACTTAATGTATCAAATAATGAGACTAAGTTTGATACTTGCATGTCTTGTCCAATTGCATTAAACTGTCCTGATGCAATTTGTTGAGGCTCCAGTTGATCTTTGCTGATGTGGTCTTGATGAGAGAGAACCAGTGGTAGTCAGAGGATCTTTGGTGAATGGAAAGACAAGGCCGCAGCCTGGCGCAAGCTTGGGAGTCCTTGAGGGACTTCTAGTTCAGCATCATCTTCACGTTACTTCTCAAGAAGGTCCGAGAGAGTAAGAGATCCAGAGGCTAAGAGCGCAAGAGGCTAAGTGGACAAGAGACAAGAGCAAAAGGAGCAAGAGGGAGCTGATCTTGATGATCAGTGATTTTAAAGCGTGAAGACGTCACACCCTCTGGAGGTGCGTGAGCCTATGCGAAGCTGCCCCTTTGGAGGGAGTTTTACGACTCATTGTCTTCTAGCAGGGCATTTGAATGTTTAATTTCATTGGGTGTTTATAAAAGAATCTACAAGATTCTTATAATACTAACGCGTCATAAAGTTAGCAAAATGTAATGTAAATTAACAAATGGGGGACGAAGATTGGAGTTTATAAAGACTAAACATGCTACACATATGATTTTGGTTAACCATAGTATGCAAGTCATGTCTCAAACCAAAATAGTTTAGAAGAGAGAATGAATACAGGCCAAACCACATAAAAGGAAAATTATGAGATTGAAAATTAGATATTAATACATTTATCACATGGTTATATATATAGAATATATAGGATTAAAAGGGTTCATTTCTTCTTCTCAGCAAGAATTAAGAGAGTGTCACAATTCCCTGCACATTCTTTTGGGTCGTAAAGCTTCAGTCTTACTGTGTACTGTAACAGGACACCGAGTTCTGCCAGTGTGTAGGCTTCATTTGTGGGGGAAGTTTCATAGAACTTTGCTGGAAGAGTGATTTTGTTGGATTCTTCATTAAATATAATGATTAATTTGTGTGTGTCTGATTGGTCCAGACGCTACAATATTTCGTTGAGAGAAGCTGTCAATCATGACGTCACATCAGGCCTCCTGGAGACACTGATGTTTTCTTCAAGGTCAGACCAATCTATGAGTCCATAAGGAAACGCTGTCTGCAGCTACAACTGGAGGAAGATCTCTGTATTGATGAGCAGATTGTGCCTTTCAGAGGAAAACTCTCTGTGCTCCAGTATATCAAAGGGAAACCTACACCATGGGGAGTGAAGATGTATTTCCTCTGTGGCAAAAGTGGGCTTGCTTGTGATTTCCTCATCTATCAAGGTGCCACAACAAAGCTTTCTGAGCAAAGTAAAAAGCTTCTAGGGCTTGGAGCTTCTGTTGTCTTCCACCTGTGCCAGAGAATCCAGGCTCCCAACCACAAGCTCTTTTTTGACAACTATTTCACCACCTACAATGCCCTTGAAGTTCCTGCAGAAAAGAAAATCCATGCTGCTGGAACAGCAAGGCTTTGCCGCTTTGCAAATCCGCCACTGAAGAAAGACAAGGAAATGTCTAAGAAAACACGGGGAAACCATGATGAAGTTAGAGGTAGGGATGAAAAAGTTGTTCTAGTGAAGTGGTTTGATAACCGCTCTGTTGTACTGGCCTCCAACTTTGTTGGTGTTGGAGATGAAGATGAAGTTGAGAGGTGGGATAAGAAAGAGAGGAAGTTTGAGAAGGTCAAGCGTCCAGAGGTTGTGAAGAAATACAACAGGGGCATGGGAGGGGTGGACAAGCTTGATCAGCTAATCAGCCTTTACAGGATTGATATCAAGTCCCGCAAATGGCCACTGCGCATGATTACTCATGCTTTTGATGTTGCTCTAGTGAATATCTGGCTTGAGTATTGCAGGGACATTGAATACAAAGGAACTCAGCCACAGAAATTCATGGATCTCCTTGAATTCAAAATGAATGTGGCCAAAGTGCTTGTGCGTTCTGGGAAGCCACAGGGTTAAAAAAAAAAACGAGGGAGGCCAAGCAATTCTAACGAAGCCAGTACCTCTCAATCTCCACATGATGAAGCTGGACAAAAGAGAGGGGCAAGGGAATGGCGGCCAGTTCTTGAAGTCCAAAAAGATATGGTTGACCACCTGCCAAATTATGATGCAAAAAAAGAAGCAACAAGATGCAAATTGGAAGGTTGTTCTGGGAAAACACACATGTTCTGTGATAAGTGCAAGGTGCACTACTGCTTTGTGTCACAGAGAAATTGTTTCAAAGATGCACACAGGAAATTACTCTAACATGACTTGATTCCTAAGTTTATTTAGTTTGTTACAATAAATGTGAAATCTGTCAAACAAAAACTCAAAATTAAAGTTGAAATGTTAAATTAAAGTTAAAAAAGGTAATATGTTATCAACAATTGTTGTTTATAATTTTATTTCATGTTGGTAACTTTTTTTCAAGTACTCCTGTTTTGACCTGACGTCCATTGAAATGGACAAAAAAATGTGCAATTAAAGAGTATTGAAATTTGTAATATTTGTATTTGGTCTCATTTATAGACGCCTCAAGTAAATGTACTTTCAGTATTTTTCGGAAACTGGTAACATAATTCAGGTCTGAAGGGGTTAACAAACTGTAGAAACACCTGTACGAAAAGGGTCTGAATCCGAAATCGCCCCTTAAACCCTCATTCACTATTCCCTACGTTAGTCCACTAATACTGTTCACTTGAAGGAGTGTCAGTGAAGGAAAACGAGTGAGTGAATTCGGACAGCCGTTGAGCGTAACTTACATCGGCTGTACACTCGTTATTGCGGTGCAATGTAGGATTGAATAAGTGCACTCAATAACGTCCACTATGGTTTCGGACACCACTACAAATGGCTGTCCCCTCAAATAAAGTCTCTGTCAGACTATCACGAATACCGTAAAACAGTCGTAATGCTAGATAGTGATTTCAGACTAGACCTAACTTTACTAAGTTTATCACCGTAGTAACGTTAGTACATCTATAAACGGGTTTGCTAATATAATGTTTGAATTACTTCAGCTAGCGAGCTAACTGGGATAGCTAGGATTCATTTCCAATCGATTTCACTTTCCGGAGATGATTAAAACGGACTAAAGGGAACTTCGATTTTTAAAAATATAAAATTCAGTTTTAGAATATATTCAACGTCTCAGTAATTACACAATACTTAATGTTATAAGACGATATGACTTACTTTTCGTAATCCGGCTGCAGAAGCTTCTTTGTGTTGACTGTCACTGGACCGTTCATTGCTGAATGTGGAAACCATTTAACCCAACAGCCGGGTTATTTACATTTTGTTAATTGTAATTGCTTACATTGTTTTACTATTAGAGTAAAATAATGATAATAATAATTTTTAAAAAAGTGTCAATTGATTAAAAAAAAAAACTAGATCAATCACACATTTTTTCTGATTAATCGCGAATAAATCGCAATTAAAAACACTTACGTTTTTAATATATATTTTGTAATGTTGTAGAAACAAAATAAAGACAGGATATTTTAAATTCTTGTTTAATGGCATCTTTTTATGAATAAAGGCCATTACTGATACTCCTACTGATGTCTTGATGAAAATGATTCCCCATTTTAAACACTAATTATAGGCCTTCGACATCAGAGTCAGGGCAGGACTTAGAGCGGTGGAGGCCCCTGGGCTTCAGTCATTTTCGGGCCTTACTTTCTACATATGACTTTAAATAGAACAACATGATACACACACATGAGCTTTGTAGCTACACGATTCTGGATAAATTGAGAATATAAAAAAGAGATCACGATTCTCTACAAACAACTAAACAAAATAACAATTTATTAGAGGTTCTGACAAAATGTCAATTGCTGCAGTCTATTTAAAAGGTTTAATTAAATAAAAAAACAAAAAAACTTGGTCTGAATTAATTAATCAGTGACTCACTCAAATACTTCACTTGTTTTATTACTGGATAAATCAGCATTTTTGAACAAATCTCCTGAATGAATGATTCAATGACAAATATTTTAACAGTCACTTGTCGCCATCTGGTGGCGTAACAATGTCAGCGAACCAATCGTTTTTACAATGTGTTAATATGTTTAAAAAAAAAGAATCATTTATTAATTTGAACACTGATTGAAGGTTGAAAACTTTTTACCAATAAATAAATAATGATTAAAAAATAATTTCATTCAACTGTAGGGGTAATATTAGATAGCAATTATAATGCAATATAATACAGGACGTGCTCTCAGTTGCAAGATATTAAAATAACACATTAAACAGTGCAAGATAAAGAATGTGTGTGTAGTACGTAAGTGAGTAGATGGGTGTTTTAGTGACCTTTGAAAAACATCAAGACTATGCACACAAATTAACAATTTACAGAAAATAAAAAAAAATACTACACTATCACAGCTTAAACAAGCATGACATCATCCAACAGCAGAATCCAGAGGCTGATCATTTAAGAGTTTATAATAAGATGATGTCCGATATATTCTCCCTTGTGCCTTTTTGCGCGCATTTTCCAAGGAATTTAATAATAAAACTGTTCAGAAAGAATAAATCTCATATGTATTAAAGAAAACGCCCAATTTGAATTGTAACTATTCAACTAGACAAAGTTCGTCGAGACAAACTTTAAGTTGGCTTGTGAAAAGTTTGGACCGCAAAGTTTGAAGAAGTTTAAAGTAGTTTGAAGTTTAAATTAGTTTAAAGTAGTTTATAGTTTAACTTAGTTTAAAGTTTAAAGTAGTTTATAGTTTAAAGTTTAACTTAGTTTAAAGTTTAAAGTAGTTTAAATTAGTTTAAAGTTTAAATTAGTTTGAATTTTAAAGTAGTTTGAAGTTTAAAATAGTTTGAAAGTTAAAATAGTTTAAAGTTTAAATAAGTTGGAATTTTAAAGTATTTTGAAGTTTAAATTTGTTTAAATTAGTTTAAAGTAGTTTAAAGTTTTAAATAGTTTAAATAGTTTAAAGTAGTTTAAAGTTTTAAATAGTTTAAAGTAGTTTAAAGTAGTTTAAATAGTTTAAAGTTCAAAGTAGTTTAAAGGTTTAAAGGTTAAAGTATAGTTTTAAGTAATTAAATGTTGCTAGGGTGTTTCTAGTGGGTTGCTAAGGTGTTGTGGGTGGTTGCTAGGTGGTTTCTAAGGTATTTTGAGTGGTTGCTAGGGTGTTCTGGGTGGTTGCTAGGGTGTTCTAGGGTATTTTAGGTGGTTGCTAGGGTGTTCTAAGGTATTTTGGGTGGTTGCTATGGTGTTGCTAGGGTGTTCTGAGGTATTTCGGGTGGTTGCTAGGGTGTTGCTAGGGTGTTCTAAGGTATTTTTGGTGGTTGCTAGGGTGTTGCTAGGGTGTTCTAAGGTATTTTGGGTGGTTGCTATGGTGTTGCTAGGGTGTTCTAAGTTATTTTGGGTGGTTGCTAGGGTGTTCTAAGGTATTTTGGGTGGTTGCTAGGGTGTTGCTAGGGTGTTATAAGGCATTTTGGGTGGTTGCTAGGGTGTTCTAAGGCATTTTGGGTGGTTGCTAGGGTGTTGCTAGGGTGTTCTAAGGTATTTTTGGTGGTTGCTAGGGTGTTGCTAGGGTGTTCTAAGGTATTTTGGGTGGTTGCTATGGTGTTGCTAGGGTGTTCTAAGTTATTTTGGGTGGTTGCTAGGGTGTTCTAAGGTATTTTGGGTGGTTGCTAGGGTGTTGCTAGGGTGTTATAAGGCATTTTGGGTGGTTGCTAGGGTGTTCTAAGGCATTTTGGGTGGTTGCTAGGGTGTTGCTAGGGTGTTCTAAGGTATTTTTGGTGGTTGCTAGGGTGTTGCTAGGGTGTTCTAAGGTATTTTGGGTGGTTGCTATGGTGTTGCTAGGGTGTTCTAAGTTATTTTGGGTGGTTGCTAGGGTGTTCTAAGGCATTTTGGGTGGTTGCTAGGGTGTTGCTAGGGTGTTCTAAGGTATTTTGGGTGGTTGCTAGGGTGTTGCTAGGGTGTTCTAAGGTATTTTTGGTGGTTGCTAGGGTGTTCTGGGTGGTTGCTAGGGTGTTCTAAGGTATTTTGGGTGGTTGCTAGGGTGTTCTGGGTGGTTGCTATGGTGTTGCTATGGTGTTCTAAGGTATTTTGGGTGGTTGCTAGGGTGTTGCTAGGATGTTCTGATGTATTTCGGGTGGTTGCTAGGGTGTTGCTAGGGTGTTCTAAGGTATTTTGGGTGGTTGCTATGGTGTTGCTAGGGTGTTCTAAGGTATTTTGGGTGGTTGCTAGGGTGTTGCTAGGGTGTCATAAGGCATTTTGGGTGGTTGCTAGGGTGTTCTAAGGTATTTTGGGTGGTTGCTAGGGTGTTCTGGGTGGTTGCTAGGGTGTTCTAAGGTATATTATGTGGTTGCTAGGGTGTTCTAAGGTATTTTGGGTGGTTGCTAGGGTGTTGCTAGGGTGTTCTAAGGTATTTTGGGTGGTTGCTAGGGTGTTGCTAGGGTGTTCTAAGGTATTTTTGGTGGTTGCTAGGGTGTTCTGGGTGGTTGCTAGGGTGTTCTAAGGTATTTTGGGTGGTTGCTAGGGTGTTCTGGGTGGTTGCTATGGTGTTGCTATGGTGTTCTAAGGTATTTTGGGTGGTTGCTAGGGTGTTGCTAGGATGTTCTGATGTATTTCGGGTGGTTGCTAGGGTGTTGCTAGGGTGTTCTAAGGTATTTTGGGTGGTTGCTATGGTGTTGCTAGGGTGTTCTAAGGTATTTTGGGTGGTTGCTAGGGTGTTGCTAGGGTGTCATAAGGCATTTTGGGTGGTTGCTAGGGTGTTCTAAGGTATTTTGGGTGGTTGCTAGGGTGTTCTGGGTGGTTGCTAGGGTGTTCTAAGGTATATTATGTGGTTGCTAGGGTGTTCTAAGGTATTGTGGGTGGTTGCTATGGTGTTGCTAGGGTGTTCTAAGGTATTTCAGTTGGTTTCTAGGGTGTTCTGGGTGGTTGCTATGCAGTTGCTAGAGTGTTCTGGGTGTTTGCTATGGTGAACTATTTATGAGTTTAAAAGTTCATAAGTGTATGAATTCATGAGAGTTCATACGTGTATGAATTAATGCATTTATAAGTTCATGAGTTTATAAGTGTATGAATTTATGAGTTTAGAGTTTATAAGTTTAAATGAGTAAGAGTTCAGAGTTTATTAATTTATGAGTTTGAGTTCATAAGTGTATGAATTCATGAGTTTATAAGTGTATGAGTTTATAAGTGTACGAGTTTATGAGTTTAAAGTTTAAATTAGTTTGAAGTTTAAAGTTTAAATAAGTTTGAAGTTTAAAGTTTAAATAAGTTTGAAGTTTAAATTAGTTTGAAGTTTAAAGTTTAATTTAGTTTGAAGTTTAATTTAGTTTAAAGTAGATAGATAGATGGATAAGTGTCATAGATAGATGAGTTTATTAGTTTGAATGAGTCTCATTGGCTCATATAGTATATAGAATGGCAGTTTGATTCAGTCTAGGGTTTCAAGGGATTTACATTTGAATTTTTGACAGTTGGGGAGTTTGAAAATCTGAAGATTCCGCAATGTAAAGTCAATGGGAGTTTTTTCCGACTTTGATCGTCATTTTTAGGAAAACCGTAAGTCCGATCAGTTAGAAAAGATATAGCATACCGAGTCAGAACAGTTTGAGTGTCCGTGCCGAGTTTGGAGTATGTGGAGTTAAAGCTCTAGGAGGAGTAGCAGTTGTAAATTTTGAGTAAGAAGAATAATAATAATAATAATAATAATAAGTTTAAATACAACATCAGTAAGTTGGCTCTCACAAGCCAACTTAATAAATGTGTTCAGATTCGATGCGTGCTCCTGTGCGCGTGCATGCGTATATGAGTGATTCAAATTTTAGTTGCTATAGCGACGCGTGTTATGAATTCTGAATGCATATTTACACTTGAACCGATCGCTGTCTGTTGGTTGAGAGAGACGAGGCGAATTCACAGACTTTTGCAGAATATTTTCTGAGCGAATCTTGTGACTTTGAAGCTGATTTCTGAGAGGAGACTTTTATTCTAGAAGGACAGCGGAGAATATATCCTCTATATATTTTTTAAAGTTATATAATACTTTTATTATTATATAATACTTAGTTAAAGAATACTTTTATTTTATACTTTTCTTATTGTAGAAGGAGTTGTATTACATTTTTTTATTTTAGGAGATTAGTATTTTATTGTATTGTATTTTGTGCTGTATTTTGTGTTGTGTTTATTGCAGTTTGGAGGAGGATGTCGATGGCTCACATGATGGGTGAAAGAGGAGGTGAGTGCTTTAGTTTTTCATTTATGGTTTATGGTGTGATTTTGTACAATGACTGACTACATTGAGGGATCAAACGGGTTCTTCACATTAATCTAATCACATGTATTTGATTCCTTGCATGTGAAATTTGAGTAACCGAAGTAACAATTTGTAATTGACCACTGACATTGATTATTATTATTAAACATTACTAACTACAGTATGTGATGTGTGAAATATTCCAGCCTCAGGCCGCTCCAGATCCAGGAGAGCTGCTTTCTCTCAGACGGCTGGTCAGGAGGTTTGGAGACCCGGTTCTGATGACCGTGATCAGGATCCGCTGCCAGACCCGACCCAGACACAGAGCCAGGATCTTCCTGGATATTTAACACCTCTGTCTTCTGAGTCTGTTTCTGTGTCCACAGGTCAGGCTGACAGGAGGAGGACGAGGAAGAGCGGCAGCCAGAAGAGCCCGGATGATGGACGTCCGTTCACTTCATCTAAACACTCTCGCAGAGGTCAGAATAGGCTTTAATAAAGAAGTTATGGCTCAGTTTCTAGTTCTATTTTCAATGGCTGATTTGTCATTGAAATAAGTTGAACCAACTAAAGTAACAATTTGGTGTGACCACTGACATTGATTATTCATATTATATAGCCTATATATAAAAAAGAAACAGTTTTTGATGTGTGAAATTTTCCAGCCTCAGGCCGCTCCAGATCCTGGAGAACTGCTTCCACTGATTGTTCTCCGGGCATCATGTCATCATCAGCTTTGTCCCTCTCTGAGGTCAATGTGGAGCGCTGGTTCTGTAGAGAGTCGTTGAGTCTGAGCAGCAGAGGCTCGTACAGCGTGGAATGGAGGAGGAGTGGCGATGGATCGGAGAGCCCAAACCAACAGGACAGTTGCAGCGACTGCTGTTTGTCCAGGTCCCACAGCCTGGAAGGGTTGCTGTGCCCTCCGCTGCCCGGGCAAGTTCCTGTCGAGCCAACAGAGACTTCAAATGGCCGAACTGCTCAGGGTGCCATGGAGGCTTCTCCTGTGAACAAGAGCTCAACAGGTGAGGCTGAAATAAGGCTGGGCAGAGTCAAGTCTACAGAGACATTTGGCTTTTTCATGCAAATATTTCAGTTTTTAACATGTTAATGTCCGGTCACATTTACTGTTGCTCAGCAAAATTTATCTGAATTAAAAAAAAAGAATTATTAATATTTTAATTGGACATTCGTCTAACATTTTCAGAACATTCAAAAGTAATTTTCCCATAATGCAAATTATAAAATAGAGTTCCTTTAACCAAGAAAAAAATGTTTTTAACCAGTTGAAAAAACATTTTTTGAAATAACATTTTCACAATTTAATGGAAATGTTAGCAAAACGTTCTCAATAAGCGATGAACTCGATGGTACTCGCTCTGTCTGACACACACCAGAAACACGCGCACAGAAAGCCGCTTCTCAGCAAACGATCCAGAATAGAATTATATTTCTATTGCTCTTGAATTGTCAAATACACGCAAAATTGTCAAAATGGCTGTCGTGCCGAGTATTACAGAGTCGGTTATTATATAAATAAGACACTGCTATGCATTTAATAAAATTCAATGTTTAATCTAATGTAAATATAGTTTAAGATATGGCCCATATGATCTTTGCCATTACCAGAACTGATCCACATGTGCCAGAGTTGAGCAAATGAAGCCTGGAAATGGATGTTTTGTTTTCAATAAAAGATCAGATAAAATAAGAAAAATAACTATATCGTGATAATTGTGAAATGAAATGACTATTAATATCGTGAAATAAGATTTTGGGAAATGTATGCAGGCATTAAGCAGAAGTCAGGCGGGTAGCGTGGGAATATTTCATTACTTTGGATCTGTTACATTACAGATAAGAATTTAACAGTGAAATGTAAATGATGTCATTATTGCTTAATTTGACGTCAGAGATCATGTTTCTAATAGTTGTGTTTTCAATTGTTTTTTCTTGATTTCAGACAAAGCTACAGAATCTAGGAAGAACGGAACGGGTTGTTTCCTCTACAGGCTCTGGAAGGCTGTGAAGTGTGTTTTCTGCTGCTGTTGCCACTGTAGTGCTGTGAATGTTGTGGAGCCTTTTGTTCCTCCAGCAGATCTGGAGCCAGAGCCTGATCCTGATCCATCATCTCCTGCTCCTGATCACTCCGGCGTCAAGACAAATAATGGTACATCGCCACTCATTATTCTCCAGCATTATTCTAAACAGTATTATCTTGTTTTCCACTAAAAATAAGGCTTGTTTTCAGAGAACATTAAGATTATTTCCCCCATTATAATATTATTATCTAGCAAATTAATATTTTTCTGTTTGTTTTTCAGAGTCCTTTGAGTCTCTCTATAGCGTAATAAAGATGATTGGATCCGGAGGATTTGGCAGGGTGTACCAGGGAACACGCAAATTTGATGGCAAAAAGGTCAATCTTACCGAATTGTACAAACATTTTGCTCTTGCATGCATCAAAACATATTTAAAACAATTCACAGATGGTTTAATACTTAGTGCTTGAAAACTGTTATTGAAACTGGGTTGTTTTTTTTGCAGGTTGCCATCAAGCGGATTCGCAAGATTGACAACAATCGTTATCTTAATATTGTAAGTTGGCCAAAAGCTGAATATATATATTTGAGTTGTTTAAGTGCAGATTACTATTGGATAAGATTACTTATCTAAAAAGATCAAAGAAAAGTACATTTAAAAATGATGCGTTTTCTTCAGATTTTTACCCTGCTAACCTTCCGTCTGCTACTTTTCTCTAGCCTGGGCATCCCGAACCTCTCGTTACAGAAGTGGCGCTGCTGATGATGATGAGGCGAGAACCCATAAGCCCCTTCGTCATACAACTATACGAGTGGTTTGAACATCCTAAAGAATTCACTCTGGTTATGGAGTATCCTGAACCCTACGATATCTTGCTGGACTTCATCACTCGTAATCATCAAATGCATGAACCAACAGCACGGTTCATCATGCGACAGGCTGTGCTGGCAGTGCAACACTGCATCCATCATGGGGTTTTCCACAATGACATCCATGCGCAGAATTTCCTGTTGAAGAGAGACCCGGTACAGCTCAAGCTGATAGACTTTGGCTGCGGTCAGCTGTCTAGTAGAGATGGCTACGAGAGCAACATTTACATTGGTGAGCATTCTGGGAGTGTGGAAACCTGAATGTAGTGACTTACTAATTATTTGATGTTTACAAAAAAAAGCTCAACAAAGTGCAAATGTGTTGCTTACAGGAGCACCGGATTACTGCCCACCTGAAGTCTTGACAGAACCTCGATTCCACGCCGTCCCAGCAAATGTCTGGTCTCTAGGAGTGTTGTTGTACAAGATGATGAACGGATGTTCTCCTTTTCGCAATAGAAGAAAAATCACACAAGCCAAAGTTACATTTCTGAACCCCACCTTATCCAAAAGTGAGTGAATAATATTGATACATTGATAAACACACACATAAAGCAAAGGCGTTGTACAGAAACAGTTAAAGGTGAAGTATGTAAGCTTTTTTATATATAGCTCAACGTATAGTAGAGTTTGGGGCGTCGCTACTGTAGCAGGCGGAGCCATGGGAAAAGAAATGCAGCTTTAGTTACAGAAGTGAAAGCCAAAATTCACTGCATTTATACCTTCAAAGATTAAACAGGTCATGAACACGTCAAAGTGAACAGAGCATTGTGATGCTACGCGCTACAAAGCACGCTTCAATACCATACAGCATCATCATGCACCCGTTCAGAAAGACACATTTTCATAAAGACAAATGCAACACAGCTAAAAGTATTCCTAATATGTTGGACCTGAAACATGAACCAGTAAGAGCTGCGTTTGTGATGTTTAAGTCGGGGAAGACGCGATGCACGGAAGGGGCCTTTGCAAGGTTTTTTGAAAATATGCTTTATTTTGTCATTTATTCCTCTCGCTGCCACTAGTGTCGCAGAAACGACATACTTCACTTTTAAAGTAAAGATAAGTCACATTTTGCAGTGTATTAATCATGTTTTAGATGCTGTTTTCATAGATGCCAGGTCACATGGTCATGACTAACCAGCTCTCTCCTTATTCAAATTTGTACAGAATGCAGGGATCTGATTAGCCAGTGTCTAGCCCGGGATCCAACTAAACGCCCGACGTTAGAGCAGATGTTACAACATAAATGGATTAGTAATGATCTACAGTAGATTGGAGAAGTTCAGGAGATTCACTCGATCAGTTTCAGGTGTGAGGAAGTGTAACAGAGAGCAGGATTATTACCTTTTGTCTTCAATTCTGGATTATTTGTAGTGAGATTTTCAAATTTGTGTTCATTGTAATGTTCTTGCTATAGTCAAGTCACCTTCATTTATATAGCGCTTTATACAATACAGTTTGTTTCAAAGCGGCTTCACGGTAATAAACAGGAGAATAACAGAATCAGTGATGCAAACAGAATTAAATTCTGTTCTAAATCAGCTCTAAAAAATCATTCATGAGTTGACTTATTCATATAATCTTTGTATTGGATAGGAAATGACATACTTGCTGAGAGCTCTGAGCTCGAGACTCGACCCGAAGCCTGAAGTCCAACTCCATCCTGACAGGAACTCAGAGTCTGTCCACGTCTGAGCAAGAACACGAGAGACTGCAAGACTGGAACGAAGTCATCAAGTCATCACACACACATTTGCTTTGTTTTAAAGGTCAAGACAAGTCATCTTCTACAAACATTTGTGAAAGAATGTGTCGCTCTCAGGAGCTCAGTGAATTCAAGTGTGGTACCGTGATAGGTTGCCAACTATTCATGAAATTTCCTCACTATTAAATATTCCACGGTCAACTGTTAGTGGTATTATAACAAAGTGGAAGCAATTGGGAACAACAGCAACTTAGCCTCGAAGTGGTAGGCCACGTAAAATCACAGAGCGTGGTCAGTGCATGCTGAGGCGCACAGAAGTCGACAACTTTCTGCAGTCAATAGCTACAGACCTCCAAACTTAAGAAAAAGATTAATATTTTAACGCATTTTTGTATTGTTTAATTTGTTTTGTTTTTTATTGTATTTTGTTTAATGCGTTTATATTTTGTACGCTGCATGGTTTCTTTTTATGCTTCCTTTTTATATGCTCAATGTTTTATTGTACAGCACAGTGTGCATCTCTGTTGCTTTTAAATGTGCTATAGAAATACATTTTGACTTGACTTTAATTTGTGTCATTGATTCATTTTAGATGCTCACGAATAGAGAGAGTTGAAAGGCACTGTAAAATGCCAAAAAGTAAATGCAGACCCAGTACTTTTAAAGCCCATTCACACCAAGAACAATAACTATAATTGTAACTCTATTAGCGTCCACACCAATGACCGATAACACTGTTCATTCTAAGGATTTACTGCAGTTTTGTCGTCTGCCACTTTAAATGCTGGAGCTCTGTCAAGTGGAATGGATTCTGATTGGCTGTCAATGTTTTTATTGTTCATTAGCTGGAAAAAAATCTGAAAGTTATTCCAAGATATTGTTTCTCTGTGCGTTATAGTTGTGGTGGGGACTCTGCTCTTCTTTTTAGATTTAGAATGATTTTTTAAAAAATAAATCTTTATCATTATAGTTATCATACTAGGTGTGAACGGGCCTTTAGCACGGTAAAAAGAAAGGTATTCAGGATTGCAATTTGTCAGAATACCGATATGAGAAACAGAGAGTTCCTCCTCACTACACGTGTCACAAGTTCAAAAGAGACTATTGAGAGGATTCTCCATCCTGATAACGTCATTTATGTTGACAAACAAAAAGTATTAATACATATAGCTGCAAGAAGTAATTTTTGGGGCAGAGCATGTCAAAACCAAAGTGACAGGCTAAGCAAGCATGGCAGGGAGCTTGCTGACAAATGGGCAAAACCATAGACTGTAAAAAAAGATGGACGACGCCTGTAATGGCTTCCTTGCCTTCTTAAGCCATTTCCATGAGGGAAAGTATGTTTGACGCTACACCTGTTTTAACAAGACTTGAGCTTTATTGTAACAAAAAGGTGAAAACTTAAAAACAAAACTCTGTGCTCCAAAACAAGCAGTGTGATGTAATGTAGGTCAAAAAACTGTCTCCCTTCCCCTCCCCTTGCCACATCACTTCCTGCTTAAGATGGCTACCTTCAGGAAGTCCCCAAAAGGGGTGCAATTCTTTCCCTTTACCCCCGGGGGGAGTTCAGACAGTAGTTACATATAGCCATAACATTAAGTAACATTATTAATAGCCTTATGGTTTCTACATTCCGGCCCCTTAATTGACGATAACAAGGCAATTATATAAAATATACATATATTGAGGAGCCATATAAAGACATATTTACAATGTACTTCAAGATTTTTTAAATCTGTTCATGCACAAAAAAGTGTCCGAAATAGTCCAATGGAAAAAAAAGAAAAAAAAGGTTCAAAAATATGTCCAAAAAATATTAGTCAAAAGTGGTGATCAAGAGAGCATGTCAACTCTGCAAGTAACTGAAGTTACTATTAGGGTTACTCTTGAAGAAGACATAGTTTGTTAATAGGTCTTTCCAGTGTGTTGGACTTTGTTTTGACCAAGACACGACGAACGTGTCCTCTTTTGTCAGGCAAGGTCTTTGTGATCCGTCCCATAGGCCAAGAGTTTCTGGGTGATGTATCGTCCACTATAAGAACTATGTCCCCTGGCTTAAGATTTTTTCGCACTTCATGCCATTTCTGCCTCTCTTGCATCAGTGGCAGGTACTCTCTTGTCCATCTCTTCCAAAATAAATCACTGATATACTGGACTTGTCTCCATCTCCGTCTTGAATACAAGTCGTTTTTTATGAACAATCCAGGAGGCAGAATCGGTTTTCCTTTCTGCAGTAGAAGATGATTAGGTGTAAGAGGCTCGGGATCGGTGATATCATCGGATATGGTGGTAATAGGGCGATCGTTGACTATAGCCTCTACCTCGCAAAGTGCTGTCTGTAGTCCCTCTTCATCTAAGGCTTGTTGTTTTAGGACGGAATACAGAGACCTCTTAATGATGCGGACAAGCCTTTCCCATACGCCTCCATGATGAGCTCCTGAGGGAGGATTAAAACTCCATTTGATTCCCTCGTTTAGCATTGCACGCTTGATCTTGCTGTTATCCAGCTGAGCGAGACAATCTCTAAGCTCTCGTTCGGCTCCTACATAATTAGTTCCATTGTCTGATATCATTTCTTGAACTTGACCTCTTCTACATATGAACCTTCTCAAGGCCAAAATGCAGGAATCTGTATCCAATGAATAGGCCATTTCTAGATGGATTGCTCTGCTGGCCAAGCATGTAAATAAGACACCGTATCTCTTTACCAGGCTCCGGCCCCTTTTTACCTCGACTGGACCAAAATAATCTGTACCTACGCATGTAAATGGAGGGGAGTCACAAGCTAGACGACTTAGAGGTAGAGGTTTGCTCCATTACCGGTGCGTTCCAACGTCTGCATGGCAGGCAGTTCCTGACTAGCTTCCGAGCAGCGGAATTCGCATGAACTATCCAGTATCTCTGGCGCAGCTTTGAGAGTATCTGATTTTTTCCACAATGACCTGCCGATTGATGAATGTGATCTAAAAGTAATGTGGACAGATAACTGTTTTTTGGCAAAATGACTTGATGCTTCAAATCTTCAGGCATTGACATTTTGTGTAGCCTCCCTTGTAGATACTGCTAGTTTTCTTAACAGTATGTCCTTTTGTCAGAGACGTCATTTCCGATTGAAATGTCTGTTGCTGAACAAAGCCTATTAACGCCTTCTCTGCTTGTTTAAGATCGTCCACTGAAAGCTCTTTCTCTCCGAATTGAGTTTTGCTCTCAGCTCTCCTGTCATTGGACCTGGCTGAATAAGGATCAGTGCTTTGTAGATGAAGAATTGAGTGAGCATTCTTTTGTTTTTGGCTCATCATCCGGAGCATCCTTTTAAATTTCAGGATCCATGCAGTAGCCCTTTTGAGGCTATTCCAAGAAGAGAAGTGCTCGATTAATTTGTTAACAGTATCAGAGCCTCCTGTTAAAACTATAGTGAAAGCTATAGCCCTTTTCACTATCTCGGAGTCGTCACAAGATATGGTCATTTGCTCCTCCGGAAAGCAAGGCCAGTTTGATTCAGGTAGTGAAAGGAATTCTGGACCGTTCCACCATCTTTCTGAACCAAGAAAGGAATCGATCGATAGGCCGCGTGATGCCGCATCTGCAGGGTTCAGTGAGCCATTCACATAATGCCACTGAGATTTCTCGGACAGATCACGTATTTTGCAGACCCTATTTGCAACGTATGTTTTGAATCGTGTTGTGTCATTAAAGATGTATTTTAAGACAGATGTGCTATCTGTCCAAAAAACGGATTTTGTGAGTGGAATTTCCATTTCTCTTTTGAGCATCCTATCAACACATGTAGCAAGGACAGCAGCTGCCAACTCAAGCCTGGGAATAGTTACAGGTTTTAATGGAGAAACTCTGGCCTTGCCCAATACAAAGGCAACATGAACATCACCACTGATGTTGGTAAGGCGCAGGTAACTAGCAATACCATACCCTGATTCACTCGCATCACTAAAGTGATGTAGCTGGGCAGTTTTTATTTTGCCGTAACTTGCTGGTTTAAAACATCTGCGAATACTTAGGTGGTTAAGTTTGTCCAAACCCTCAAGCCATTCCTCCCAGTATTTTGTTAAATTGTCTGGAATCTTATCGTCCCAACCACAGCTGACTTTGCAAAGTTCCTGTTGGATTCTTTTTGCAGGAAGAATCAATGGGGCGAGAAATCCAATTGGATCGTAGATGGAATTCACAGTAGAAAGAATAGTCCTCTTGGTAGACTGTTGCTCCTTTAAGTTAACCTTGAAGAAAAAGGAGTCTGTTTCAGTGCTCCACTGAATTCCTAGAGCTCTTTCCACAGGGAGTTTGTCAATATCAAGATCTAAAGCCTTCACATCATTGGCCTTCTCCTCTACTGGAATTGAAGCTAGGACAGAGCGACTATTACTTGTCCACTTTGTCAGTCTAAATCCACCGGTGGCGCAGACCGCTCTCAAGTCTCGAATCAGGGCAATAGCTGCATCCTCATTGGGTAAGGAAGTTAGGCAGTCGTCAACATAGAAGTTCCTTCGAATGGTACTAAGAAGCTCTTTACCAATGCTGCTCTCATTGTCCTCTGCCGTTTTCTTGAGTGCATAGTTTGCACAACTAGGTGAAGAGACGGCACCGAAGAGGTGAACTTACATCCGATACTCTGCCAATGGTTGGCTAATGTCACCGTTAGGCCACCATAAGAACCGCAGAAAGTCAACATCCTCAGGTGTGACCTTAACTTGATGAAACATTCCTTCGATATCCGCCATGACTGCCACGGGTTCTTGACGGAATCGAAGGATAACTCCGAGGAGACTGTTTGAGAGATCAGGTCCCTGAAGAAGCTCTTTATTTAAGGATGTGCCTTGAAATGAAGATCCGCAATCAAATACAACCCTAATTTTCTTTTTCCTCTTGTGGTACACGCTGTGATGGGGTATGTACCATACTCTTCCGAATTTTCCTGACAGCTGATCTAGTGTCAACTTTTCGGCATACCCTTTCTCCAAGAGGTTACCCATAAATTCCTTATAATCAGTCAATAACGTGTCATCCCTTTGGAATCTCTTCATGAGGGTATTAGCTCTCTGTTCAGCTATTGTTCTATTATTAGGTAGGTGAACCTCCTCTTGACGGAATGAAAGTCTAAGTTGATAGTGACCATCTTGTTTAACAACAGAGTCTGCCGCAATTTTGAGGAACATCCTGTCCTCGGCTGAATACTCAGGCTTCTCATCATATACCTTTTCAGGAAAATCATGATTTAGCTGACTCAGGATGAGCTGTTCCACGCTGGAAATTGAAATCCTATTACAGGACACCTTTAGTCGTTCATTTCTGCTTATAGATGGGCTTCTGCCTAATGGTCCATTAATTAGCCATCCTAATTGAGTTAGGACTGCATAGGGTCCATCTTCTTGACTATTAATGACCCTCCATGGCTCTATAAGCTTTGGAGCATTAGCTCCAATCAACAGACCGACTTCCGCTTCAATGGTATTCAAACTGATCTCTTTGAGATATGGCCAGTGCTGAATGTCCTCTTGAGTAGGAATATTTTCTTTACCAACTGGTATTGAAGCTTGAGTAAAAACCTCTGGCAGGGGCAGAAAATTGTTACTGTCGAGGCTACTTACTTCCAACCCATCCAATTTGTATGTATATATTGGTCTTTCTTGTCCCATGGTCCTGAGTAGAACTTCTGTTCTCCTCCCTCTCACATGCAGCTTTTCCGTCAGACTTTCCGTACAGAAAGTTGCGGAACTTCCAGGATCAAGGAAAGCATAAGTCTCTATTATGTTACTCCCATTGCAGGCCTTAATCTTCACTGGCAGAATAGCAAGTTTGTAGTCTAAAGAGCCGACCTCCGCCTGTTCTGCTGACACCATGGCAATTGTAATTAAGTTACTGCAACCTTTATCCTTCTGGGAAGTGTATTGCTCTTTGAGGGGCATACTTTCGACATGGAGAATTGTTGGGTGGCTTTTGTGACAAGTCTTACAATCCAGACGTTTTCTACATGCTTTGCTCATATGCCCCTTTAAAAGACATGCAAAGCATAGTCCTTTTCCCTTTAGAAAATCAATCTTCTCTCCATGAGGCTTTAACACTATCTGACGACATACTTCCAATGCATGATTGCCAGAACAGAACAAGCAAGGGGCCTGTAATGCAACACCTATAGCCTCATGGCTCTTTGTTTCTTTCGTACTGGATATCATTGGTGATATTGAAGTAGCAAAGCTTTTCTTACTCCCGGACTTGAAAGGACGAGACCCTGTCTCGGCCCTAATGCCTTTTGTAGCAGAAATAGGGTCTAGAATATTGCCGAAGAGAGGGTCTTGAAGTATCTTTGCCTGTTTTTCAATAAAGGCAACCACGTTCTGGAATTTGGCTCTACTGTGTGTTCTTTCAAGAATGTCACATGCTGTGTTTCTCCACTTTTCACGTAGTTTATATGGAAGTTTGGATATAATCTGTTTAAGATTGGAAGGCAAATCAAGATCAAACATGTTAGGAAGGTCTTCCGCAGCATTGCAACAGCCTCTCAAGTAAAGTGCATAAGCATTAAGGGCCTTTCCATCATCGGTCCTGATATTACTCCAATTCAGGGCCTTTTCCATATAAGCACTGGTGATTTTCACTTCATCACCAAAATGACATTTGAGGAGCTTCTTAGCTTCAGCATAACCCCTTCTAGTATCCATATGCAAGCAGCTTCGTACAAGTTCCTTGGACTGGCCAGAAGTAAATTGTTCCAGATAGTAAAGTCTATCCCTATTATTGTCTGTATTATCTTCTATGCCATGTTCAAAGGCTTGCATGAAAGGGCGAAAATTTAGTGGATCTCCGTCGAACACTGGAATTTCTCTAGATGGGAGTAAAGTGTGTTTCTGCTGCAAGACCAGTAGTTCAGCAATGTCATTTTGCCTCCGCACCACGTTCGAAAGATTCATATTTGTAAGCCCCATGTCTGTGCAACTAACAGATGGATTTTGAAAGGTTGTAGTAGGATTATCAGATGTTACTGTCGCATCCTCGACATTGGACTTTCGGTGTGCTATTTGGTTGAGTTTTGGAGGTTGAAACATTCTTTGCAACGGAGTTTTCGGGATAGCTCCAAGTTGAACAAATTCAAAAGATGGCGAGGGTCCTGGTAATGTCTGATCCTGTTTCGTTGATGTATTCTTAGAATTCTCGGCGTTGTACTTTTCAAGATACTCATTCATTTCGTCCTTAGGTTCAAAAGATTGCTGGGAAATAACAGATCAAACTTGTAGACTTGGGCTTCCTGTTGTTGCATAGTCTTCAAAGATCTTCAGTTTAGCATCGTTTGCAGCAATGTCACATTCCAGATTTACTGTTTCCATTCTCCTATTCAAAGCAGCCTTTTCCATTTCTAGGGCCTGTTTTTGTTTTAATGCGGCTTTGCGAGCAAGAAGGGCTGCTTTATCAGCAGTTACTTTTATCCTCATTGATGACACCGATGATGATTTACTTGAGCTGTGAGAACTACGAGATTTATGTGACCTCTTGGACACATTCGAAACACTATCACTTGGCTCGATGAGTGTTTGTGGATCCTTTTGAACATTTTTCCACATCTCATATTCACTCATAAAGTTCTCAAATGTAGCCATTTTAGGCTCAAACCAGTCAATGCGCTCATTTTCTCTGATATCATCAGATAGTTGTTCTTGCACAAGCCTATGAGCAGTCTTAAATTCTCCAAGTGACGTAAAAAATGTCTCTGCACTTCTTTTTATTGATTCCACATCACAACCCTCAGCAAGCAATGCCTTTACTTCATTCATCCTACGTGTGCACACACCAAGCCTTCCCCTACGCATAGAACTGAGGGATCCAATGCTTTGTTCAACTCCATCCATTTCATTTTTGGACATTTCATCAGCCATGTTTGACACAAACAAGCACAATCAAGTATCCATCTTTCCATAGAATCAGCAGGCCACAATGTACAGATAAGCATCAGCTTCTTGTACCATGCTTTTATCAAAGCCAAAATTCTCAACCACAGCTCTTAGAAATAAGTTCACCCTTGTTTACTCACGCATTGGATGAATTTCAGAATCCTTTCAAAGCTGTCGATCCGTGTCACTCATGGCTTGATCATTCCAGATGTAGGCCTTGATTGGGCCTACCGCATGCCTGCATGTCCTTCTTGGGAGTTTTTTTGACTTAATGTAATGGCTTCCTTGCCTTCTTAAGCCATTTCCATGAGGGAAAGTATGTTTGACGCTACACCTGTTTTAACAAGACTTGAGCTTTATTGTAACAAAAAGGTGAAAACTTAAAAACAAAACTCTGTGCTCCAAAACAAGCAGTTTGATGTAATGTAGGTCAAAAAACTGTCTCCCTTCCCCTCCCCTTGCCACATCACTTCCTGCTTAAGATGGCTACCTTCAGGAAGTCCCCAAAAGGGGTGCAATTCTTTCCCTTTACCCCCGGGGGGAGTTCAGACAGTAGTTACATATAGCCATAACATTAAGTAACATTATTAATAGCCTTATGGCTCCTACAACGCCCCTTCACTTTCTTCCATTGGTGAAAAGTGAAGCCGCCAAAGTCCTAATATGGCGCTGACATTTGGGACCTGCTTCTGTGCAGTAGTGAGCGGGAAGTGGAGCCCACCCTCACTCTCGCAGAAACAGTTAGTACAAAGTTTACTGTGTGAAATAATAAACAGTTATGAAATTAGAGTTAAAATTAAAGTTGAAGCTCCAATCTCCTCCCGAAAATCTCCCAAAAAAGTCTGTTGGTGCCTCGGTGACTGTTGTAGCAAACTAGCTCTATTAAATATTAATTAACAATCATAACTTGTTATAATTGATTATGAATATTTGGATCAGTTAATCGGGTTAACTTGATGTAGCTACATAAACATTACAACCAATTACTCGGTTCATCCCGTGAACACTCAATATTGGTTATTAATTATTTTATAGAAATTTACATTTCCGGGGCATGGGAAATGTCTTTCTTACTAAGTACTACTAAGAGCAAGTAGTCAAGATCTATGATTAGTGACTCCAGATATGAGCTTGAGACACGGACAACTTTACGTGTGATATAAAATAGACTTTATTAACTTAACTAGACTAAACATTTAAACTACTCTAACATACACATACATACCTGTACATGCATACAGTTCACCAAGGGAAAGCTGAAGCAGAATACAGGAAAGCAAAAGTTATAGCATTGTTTGATGTTCAGCAGATCAACAGCCTGAGCAAACCATCAGTTTAGTTCTAACACGCCCTTCTTTAAAAGGGGTAAGGATACTTAATGTATCAAATAATGAGACTAAGTTTGATACTTGCATGTCTCGTCCAATTGCATTAAACTGTCCTGATGCAATTTGTTGAGGCTCCAGTTGATCTTTGCTGATGTGGTCTTGATGAGAGAGAACCAGTGGTAGTCAGAGGATCTTTGGTGAATGGAAAGACAAGGCCGCAGCCTGGCGCAAGCTTGGGAGTCCTTGAGGGACTTCTAGTTCAGCATCATCTTCACGTTACTTCTCAAGAAGGACCGAGAGAGTAAGAGATCCAGAGGCTAAGAGCGCAAGAGGCTAAGTGGACAAGAGACAAGAGCAAAAGGAGCAAGAGGGAGCTGATCTTGATGATCAGTGATTTTAAAGCGTGAAGACGTCACACCCTCTGGAGGTGCGTGAGCCTATGCGAAGCTGCCCCTTTGGAGGGAGTTTTACGACTCATTGTCTTCTAGCAGGGCATTTGAATGTTTAATTTCTCAAACCAAAATAGTTTAGAAGAGAGAATGAATACATAGGCCAAACCACATAAAAGGAAAATTATGATTGAAAATAAGATATTAATACATTTATCACATGGTTATATATATAGAATATATAGGATTAAAAGGGTTCATTTATTCTTCTCAGCAAGAATTAAGAGAGTGTCACAATTCCCTGCACATTCTTTTGGGTCATAAAACTTCAGTCTTACTGTGTACTGTAACAGGACACCGAGTTCTGCCAGTGTGTAGGCTTCATTTGTGGGGGAAGTTTCATATAACTTTGTTGGAAGAGTGATTTTGTTGGATTCTTCATTAAATATAATGATTAATTTGTGTGTGTCTGATTGGTCCAGATGCTAAACTATTTCGTTGAGAGAAGCTGTCAATCATGACGTCACATCAGGCCTCCTGGAGACACTGATGTTTTCTTCAAGGTCAGACCAATCTATGAGTCCATAAGGAAACGCTGTCTGCAGCTACAACTGGAGGAAGATCTCTGTATTGATGAGCAGATTGTGCCTTTCAGAGGGAAACTCTCTGTGCTCCAGTATATCAAAGGGAAACCTACACCATGGGGAGTGAAGATGTATTTCCTCTGTGGCAAAAGTGGGCTTGCTTGTGATTTCCTCATCTATCAAGGTGCCACAACAAAGCTTTCTGAGCAAAGTAAAAAGCTTCTAGGGCTTGGAGCTTCTGTTGTCTTCCACCTGTGCCAGAGAATCCAGGCTCCCAACCACAAGCTCTTTTTTGACAACTATTTCACCACCTACAATGTCCTTGAAGTTCCTGCAGAAAAGAAAATCCATGCTGCTGGAACAGCAAGGCTTTGCCGCTTTGCAAATCCGCCACTGAAGAAAGACAAGGAAATGTCTAAGAAAACACGGGGAAACCATGATGAAGTTAGAAGTAGGGATGAAAAAGTTGTTCTAGTGAAGTGGTTTGATAACCGCTCTGTTGTACTGGCCTCCAACTTTGTTGGTGTTGGAGATGAAGATGAAGTTGAGAGGTGGGATAAGAAAGAGAGGAAGTTTGAGAAGGTCAAGCGTCCAGAGGTCGTGAAGAAATACAACAGGGGCATGGGAGGGGTGGACAAGCTTGATCAGCTAATCAGCCTTTACAGGATTGATATCAAGTCCCGCAAATGGCCACTGCGCATGATTACTCATGGTTTTGATGTTGCTCTAGTGAATCGCTGGCTTGAGTATCGCAGGGACATTGAATACAAAGGAACTCAGCCACAGAAATTCATGGATCTCCTTGAATTCAAAATGAATGTGGCCAAAGTGCTTGTGCGTTCTGGGAAGCCACAGGGTTAAAAAAAAAAAAAAACGAGAAAAGCCAAGCAATTCTAACGAAGCCAGTACCTCTCAATCTCCACATGATGAAGCTGGACAAAAGAGAGGGGCAAGGGAATGGCGGCCAGTTCTTGAAGTCCAAAAAGATATGGTTGACCACCTGCCAAATTATGATGCAAAAAAAGAAGCAACAAGATGCAAATTGGAAGGTTGTTCTGGGAAAACACACATGTTCTGTGATAAGTGCAAGGTGCACTACTGCTTTGTGTCACAGAGAAATTGTTTCAAAGATGCACACAGGAAATTACTCTAACATGACTTGATTCCTAAGTTTATTTAGTTTGTTACAATAAATGTGAAATCTGTCAAACAAAAACTCAAAATTAAAGTTGAAATGTTAAATTAAAGTTAAAAAAGGTAATATGTTATCAACAATTGTTGTTTATAATTTTATTTCATGTTGGTAACTTTTTTTCAAGTACTCCTGTTTTGACCTGACGTCCATTGAAATGGACAAAAAAATGTGCAATTAAAGAGTATTGAAATTTGTAATATTTGTATTTGGTCTCATTTATAGACGCCTCAAGTAAATGTACTTTCAGTATTTTTCGGAAACTGGTAACATAATTCAGGTCTGAAGGGGTTAACAAACTGTAGAAACACCTGTACGAAAAGGGGCTGAATCCGAAATCGCCCCTTAAACCCTCATTCACTATTCCCTACGTTAGTCCACTAATACTGTTCACTTGAAGGAGTGTCAGTGAAGGAAAACGAGTGAGGGAATTCGGACAGCCGTTGAGCGTAACTTACATCGGCTGTACACTCGTTATTGCGGTGCAATGTAGGATTGAATAAGTGCACTCAATAACGTCCACTATGGTTTCGGACACCACTACAAATGGCTGTCCCTTCAAATAAAAGTCTCTGTCAGACTATCACGAATACCGTAAAACAGTCGTATTGCTAGATAATGATTTCAGACTAGACCTAACTTTACTAAGTTTATCACCGTAGTAACGTTAGTACATCTATAAACGGGTTTGCTAATATAATGTTTGAATTACTTTATGCTAGCGAGCTAACTGGGATAGCTAGGATTCATTTCCAACCGATTTCACTTTCCGGAGATGATTAAAACGGACTAAAGGGAACTTCGATTTTTAAAAATATAAAATTCAGTTTTAGAATATATTCAACGTCTCAGTAATTACACAATACTTAATGTTATAAGACGATATGACTTACTTTTCGTAATCCGGCTGCAGAAGCTTGTGTTGACTGTCACTGGACCGTTCATTGCTGAATGTGGAAACCATTTAACCCAACAGCCGGGTTATTTACATTTTGTTAATTGTAATTGCTTACATTGTTTTACTATTAGAGTAAAATAATGATAATAATAATTTTTAAAAAAGTGTCAATTGATAAAAAAAAAAAACTAGATCAATCACACATTTTTTCGGATTAATCGCGAATAAATAGCAATTAAAAACACTTACGTTTTTAATATATATTTTGTAATGTTGTAGAAACAAAATAAAGACAGGATATTTTAAATTCTTGTTTAATGGCATCTTTTTATGAATAAAGGCCATTACTGATACTCCTACTGATGTCTTGATGAAAATGATTCCCCATTTTAAACACTAATTATAGGCCTTCGACATCAGAGTCAAGGCAGGACTTAGAGCGGTGGAGGCCCCTGGGCTTCAGTCATTTTCGGGCCTTACTTTCTACATATGACTTTAAATAGAACAACATGATACACACATGAGCTTTGTAGCTACACGATTCTGGATAAATTGAGAATATAAAAAAGAGATCACGATTCTCTACAAACAACTAAACAAAATTACAATTTATTAGAGGTTCTGACAAAATGTCAATTGCTGCAGTCTATTTAAAAGGTTTAATTAAATAAAAAAAACAAAAAAACTTGGTCTGAATTAATTAATCAGTGACTCACTCAAATACTTCACTTGTTTTATTACTGGATAAATCAGCATTTTTGAACAAATCTCCTGAATGAATGATTCAATGACAAATATTTTAACAGTCACTTGTCGCCATCTGGTGGCGTAACAATGTCAGCGATCCAATCGTTTTTACAATGTGTTAATGTAAAAAAAAAAAGAATCATTTATTCATTTGAACACTGATTGAAGGTTGAAAACTTTTTACCAATAAATAAATAATGATTAAAAAATAATTTCATTCAACTGTAGGGGTAATATTAGATAGCAATTATAATGCAATATAATACAGGACGTGCTCTCAGTTGCAAGATATCAAAATAACACATTAAACAGTGCAAGATAAAGAATGTGTGTGTAGTACGTAAGTGAGTAGATGGGTGTTTTAGTGACCTTTGAAAAACATCAAGACTATGCACAC
The DNA here is from genome assembly GCF_029890125.1 of Rhinichthys klamathensis goyatoka. NCBI lineage: Eukaryota > Metazoa > Chordata > Actinopteri > Cypriniformes > Leuciscidae > Rhinichthys > Rhinichthys klamathensis. Next base: position 1,102,135 of record NW_026607023.1, read on the forward strand.
AAATTAACAATTTACAGAAAATAAAAAAAAATACTACACTATCACAGCTTAAACAAGCATGACATCATCCAACAGCAGAATCCAGAGGCTGATAATTTAAGAGTTTATAATAAGATGATGTCCGATATATTCTCCCTTGTGCCTTTTTGCGCGCATTTTCCAAGGAATTTAATAATAAAACTGTTCAGAAAGAATAAATCTCATATGTATTAAAGAAAACGCCCAATTTGAATTTGTAACTATTCAATAAATGTGTTTGTTGCATATAAAAAGGACGCTGGACAAGAGGTTAATGCACACAACTCACTTTACTTTTAGAAAAACAGGAACTCCCATTTCAGACCAAAACAGCTGCATACTCAACACATGCATCAAGGCGTTACCAAACGAACACAGATTAATTTATCCTGAACGGACATAACATTTTCCCCTCTCTGGGGGGTTCAAATATGAAAGGTAGAAACATAGTCCTTCAGGTAATCAGGGCGTGCCCTCGCGCGCACTGGCCGTGGAGGACACACAGCTGAAGATGAGGCGAACAGTGGTGTGGAGGCTGAAAACAGGGGAAGCGGCGATGGTGATGGGGGTACTGGGTGTGACAACGAGGGAGTATCTTCAGGCTGTGCGGCTGATTGAGGTAAGAAGTCCTCCTGCTCTGCTCTGGGTGGCATTATGTCCCCGCTGTTCTGAGTTGAGGTTGCAGGAGGTGCTGGCACCTTCTGAAGGCAGCTGGCGTGCCAGCGGGTGCCATCACCTAGGAGGTATGTGGCTGGTCCCAGTCGGCGGAACACTTGCTGTGGATTGGACCAAAATGATGCCATCTTGTTCTCCCTGTGCGGTCGGCGAGCTCTCACCCAGTCTGCCACAGTGATATCTGGTATCCTAACCCTCTTTTTCCTGTCAAACCACTGTTTCATCCGCTTCTGACGGCGGGTGACTGAGGCTTTGACTGGTGTGAGTGTGTTTTGGACTGCAGTGGGGCGGAGCCTGTCCAGTGGTAGGTGTAACTCCCTACCCAGCATGAGTGAGGCTGGGGAAACCTCTGTGGTTGAATGCTGGGTAGCACGGTAGTGTAGCAGTGTTAGACGTATGGCTTGTTTAAAGGAACAGCCCTGAGCCTGATGTGCTCTGATGCCATTTTTTAGTGATTGATGGAAGCGCTCCACCCCGCCGTTTGCCTGTGGGTGATCCAGGGCTGTGCGGATATGTCGAATGCCCCTGTTCTCCAGGTATGAAGTAAACTCCAAAGATACAAACTGTGGACCATTGTCGGTGGTAATGGTCTGTGGAAGGCCCCAGCGGGAAAAAAGGGACTCCAGAAAGTCCACAATGACCTGGGAAGTGACAGAGCCGGTAGTGGTCAGCTCAGGCCATTTGGAGTGTAAGTCATACACTACGACCAAGAACCGCTGATAGTGGGGGGCACCGTGGATCTCGCCGCATATGTCTAATTGCAGATGCTCCCATGGCTTTGAGGGCCAGGCCAGAGGTTGCAGGGGGGGTGGGGGTCGGCGGCCGGTTTTTCCACTCACGAGGCATGCTGGGCATTCTTTAACGAGAGCCTCAATGTCTTTGTCTATGCCTGGCCACCACACCAGGTCGCGGCATCTCTGTTTAAGCTTTACTATGCCCAGGTGGCCCTCGTGTGCCATGGCCAGCACGCGGGCGCGAAGAGCCCGTGGAATCACAGTGCAAAACCCACGTGCCACACATGTCTCATTCCAACAAGAGAGCTCCTGCTTGACCCGAGAAAAGGCCAACAGCTCCTCTGGTAGTTCTCTTGGCCATCCCTGACGAATGTAGGTGCAGAGCTGGGAGATGACTGGATCCTGTTTTGAGGCTGCCTTCAGTTCCTCTAGAGTGACCGTGGACTCGAGCGGAGTGTGTAGCATGTGAATAATCTCACTTTCGATGTGGTTGACGCTGGTGGGTGGGGCCTGGGTAGGAACTGACCGAGAGAGAAGGTCTGCAACGACATTATCCCGGCCCGGGGTAAACTGAAGAGTGTAGTTGTATTGGCGGAGGCGGTCATACCAACGATTCAGTCTCAGCGGCTTGTGACCGGTGCCTGTAGAGGAGAGCAGAGCTGTCAATGCCTGGTGGTCTGTTCTCAGCGTAAACTGGCGGCCATAAAGGTAGAGGTGCCATCTCTCGCAAGCCCACATGCAAGCGAGTGCCTCCCGCTCCCCAACTGAGTATCTTTGTTCGGTTTGGTTCAGAGCACGGGAGGCAAATGCCACAGGCCTCTCCACGCCATTCTGTACTTGTGATAGTACGGCACCTATCGCCATGGCCGAGGCGTCACAGGTGACCAGGGTGTGACTAGATATGTCAAAATGCGCCAACACTGGAGGTGAGGTAAGTTGAGCTTTTAGAGTTTGCACTGCCTTGGTGCATTCTAGAGACCAGACCCACGGCTCATCTCTCCGAAGCAGCTGCCGCAGTGGGGCTGTTATGGCTGAATACTGGGGCATGAACTTCATGTAGTAGCCCGTCATGCCCAGAAATGAAGCGAGCTGGGAAGCCGAGGTTGGTTCGGGAACGGAGAGGATGGCCTCCACATTAGACTGAAGGGGAGAGATGCCCTCAGTGGAAAGTCGGAAGCCTACATATTCAATGGCCGGCACCGCAAAAACACATTTGCTGCCATTGAGGGTTAAACTGTGCTTGGCTAGGGCTTCGAACACACTTTGCAGCCGACTGTCATGGATAGGAGTAGTAGCACCATGTACCACCACATCATCAAGGTAAATAACCACACCTGGTATACCAGCCAGCACTGAGGTCATGACCTTTTGAAAGCAGGAGGGGGCGGAGCTAAGGCCAAATGGCATCCTCGTGTAGCGGAAAACACCGAGGTGTGTAACGAAGGCCGTAAGGTTTCTGCTTTCAGGGTGGAGGGGCACCTGGAGATAGCCCTCTCTAAGATCCAGTTTTGAAAAGACAGTGGAGCCGTGAAATTGTGCCGTGAGCTCCTCAGACGTGGGCAACGGGTATCTGTCTGGGATGACTGCTTTGTTTACTGCACGGAGGTCCACACATATGCGCAGAGCCCCTGTTTTCTTTCTAACCACAACCAAATTCGAAATCCATTGTGAAGCATCAACCGGCTCAATGATACCGGCATCCAGCAGCCGCTGCAGCTCAACGGACACTCCATCCCTCAGGGCCAGTGGAATACGGCGCAGTGGCTGGACGACTGGAGTCACAGAGGAGTCAATGAGGGGTTGATGCGCGAAGGCAGACAGACAGCCCATCCCTTCAAACAGTGATGACCACTTCTGATGCGGTCCGGCAGCGACAGTCATGATGGCAGCCCCCCCTGTGTCAATGAGTGAAAATCCCAATGCCATGAACAGATCCAGCCCCATTAAATTCGCCCCTCGTCGGGCCACATTGAAAACAAAGGAGGGCAAGACCCTAGTGCCATAGCTAACAGTCACTGTGATGGACCCCAACAGGTCAATTTGTGAGTCCCCATACCCGTGTAGGACAGCAGTGGGCGTAGACAGTGGACAGAAATGGAAGAACTTATGGTATGTACTGGCATTCAGGAGGGAGACACTTGCGCCTGTGTCTAACAGCAGGGGAATACACACTGTGTTAATATTCACTGTACATGACTTGAACTGCATGGGCCCCGATGTTACATGGCGAATTATTGTGGGTGAACCACGGGGAGTGTGTCCATCCGACCTGGAGGGGGCAGAGCGGCACATTTTTGCAAAGTGATTTTTTCTTCCACAGTTACGACATGTTTGGTTATTAGCTGGACAGTTCTGGGCTCTGGTGGCATGTGTGTTTGATCCACAGTTACCACAGGAAAACTGCCTTTGACGCTGACGCAGCCCTTGTTGTCTTGTGAGATGCATGACTGAGTCTGGGGCTGTGTCTGGTACATCCAAGCCAGCGCTAGATGGCTGCTGCTGCTGCTGCTGTTGCTGCTCATGTGACTGTGCACTTATGCATACTGCTTGGCTTAATGATGATTCTGTCCGTGTTAATTTAGCTGCACATTCAGCTGCACTTTCAATTTGGAATGCAATGGCAACAGCCCTAGCTAGTGTCAAATCATCTGATTCGAGTAGTAACGTCTCCCTGATTTTAGACTGTGTAGTGTGCTCAATCAGCTGATCTCGTATCATCTCGTCCGTCAACGCGCCAAATTTGCAATGGCTGGCTAAACCTTTCAAGTTGGAGACGTACTGATGGACAGACTCACCCGGGAGTTGATGTCGTTGTCTAAACAGAAACCGTCTCAATAAAGCACTCTGTGGGGCAGCAAACTGATCTTTTAAAAGTTTAACTGTCTCTGCATAGTCTGTATCTGCCCCGTTGCCGGTTAACGTCTCCAGTACGCGTTGTCCCTCGACTCCTAAACAGTGCCTCAGCAAAGCTGTTTTCCGAACTGCACTCACGTCGGCTAGTCCCGTAGCTTGAAGGTACGTTTCAAAAGACTGATGCCAGCGATTCCACGGTATTGTGGGCTCACCGGGAAGCGCGAGGAAAGGAGGTGGAGGAGGAAGTGAAAATTCAGCCATCCTCGTCGCCAAATGTTGCATATAAAAAGGACGCTGGACAAGAGGTTAATGCACACAACTCACTTTACTTTTAGAAAAACAGGAACTCCCATTTCAGACCAAAACAGCTGCATACTCAACACATGCATCAAGGCGTTACCAAACGAACACAGATTAATTTATCCTGAACGGACATAACAGTGTTCAGATTCGATGTGTGCTCCTGTGCGCGTGCATGCGTATATGAGTGATTCGAATTTTAGTTGCTATAGCGACGCGTGTTATGAATTCTAAATGCATATTTACACTTGAACCGATCGCTGTCTGTTGGTTGAGAGAGACGAGGCGAATTCACAGACTTTGCAGAATATCTTCTGAGCGAATCTTGTGACTTTGAAGCTGATTTCTGAGAGGAGACTTTTATTCTAGAAGGACAGCGGAGAATATATCCTCTATATATTGTTTAAAGTTATATAATTTCTGAGAATACTTTTATTTTATACTTTTCTTATTGTAGAAGGAGTTGTATTACATTTTTTTATTTTAGGAGATTAGTATTTTATTGTATTGTATTTTGTGCTGTATTTTGTGTTGTGTTTATTGCAGTTTGGAGGGGGATGTCGATGGCTCACATGATGGGTGAAAGAGGAGGTGAGTGCTTTAGTTTTTCATTTATGGTTTATGGTGTGATTTTGTACAATGACTGACTACATTGAGGGATCAAACGGGTTCTTCACATTAATCTAATCACATGTATTTGATTCCTTGCATGTGAAATTTGAGTAACCGAAGTAACAATTTGTAATTGACCACTGACATTGATTATTATTATTAAACATTACTAACTACAGTATGTGATGTGTGAAATATTCCAGCCTCAGGCCGCTCCAGATCCAGGAGAGCTGCTTTCTCTCAGACGGCTGGTCAGGAGGTTTGGAGACCCGGTTCTGATGACCGTGATCAGGATTCGCTGCCAGACCCGACCCAGACACAGAGCCAGGATCTTCCTGGATATTTAACACCTCTGTCTTCTGAGTCTGTTTCTGTGTCCACAGGTCAGGCTGACAGGAGGAGGACGAGGAAGAGCGGCAGCCAGAAGAGCCCGGATGATGGACGTCCGTTCACTTCATCTAAACACTCTCGCAGAGGTCAGAATAGGCTTTAATAAAGAAGTTATGGCTCAGTTTCTAGTTCTATTTTCAATGGCTGATTTGTCATTGAAATAAGTTGAACCAACTAAAGTAACAATTTGGTGTGACCACTGACATTGATTATTCATATTATATAGCCTATATATAAAAAAGAAACAGTTTTTGATGTGTGAAATTTTCCAGCCTCAGGCCGCTCCAGATCCTGGAGAACTGCTTCCACTGATTGTTCTCCGGGCATCATGTCATCATCAGCTTTGTCCCTCTCTGAGGTCAATGTGGAGCGCTGGTTCTGTAGAGAGTCGTTGAGTCTGAGCAGCAGAGGCTCGTACAGCGTGGAATGGAGGAGGAGTGGCGATGGATCGGAGAGCCCAAACCAACAGGACAGTTGCAGCGACTGCTGTTTGTCCAGGTCCCACAGCCTGGAAGGGTTGCTGTGCCCTCCGCTGCCCGGGCAAGTTCCTGTCGAGCCAACAGAGACTTCAAATGGCCGAACTGCTCAGGGTGCCATGGAGGCTTCTCCTGTGAACAAGAGCTCAACAGGTGAGGCTGAAATAAGGCTGGGCAGAGTCAAGTCTACAGAGACATTTGGCTTTTTCATGCAAATATTTCAGTTTTTAACATGTTAATGTCCGGTCACATTTACTGTTGCTCAGCAAAATTGATCTGAATTAAAAAAAAAGAATTATTAATATTTTAATTGGACATTCGTCTAACATTTTCAGAACATTCAAAAGTAATTTTCCCATAATGCAAATTATAAAATAGAGTTCCTTTAACCAAGAAAAAAATGTTTTTAACCAGTTGAAAAAACATTTTTTGAAATAACATTTTCACAATTTAATGGAAATGTTAGCAAAACGTTCTCAATAAGCGATGAACTCGATGGTACTCGCTCTGTCTGACACACACCAGAAACACGCGCACAGAAAGCCGCTTCTCAGCAAACGATCCAGAATAGAATTATATTTCTATTGCTCTTGAATTGTCAAATACACGCAACATTGTCAAAATGGCTGTCGTGCCGAGTATTACAGAGTCGGTTATTATATAAATAAGACACTGCTATGCATTTAATAAAAGTCAATATATAATCTAATGTAAATATATTTTAAGATATGGCCCATATGATCTTTGCCATTACCAGAACTGATCCACATGTGCCAGAGTTGAGCAAATGAAGCCTGGAAATGGATGTTTTGTTTTCAATAAAAGATCAGATAAAAAAAAAAAAAAACTATATCGTGATAATTGTGAAATAAAATGACTATTAATATCGTGAAATAAGATTTTGGGAAATGTATGCAGGCATTAAGCAGAAGTCAGGCGGGTAGCGTGGGAATATTTCATTACTTTGGATCTGTTACATTACAGATAAGAATTTAACAGTGATATGTAAATGATGTCATTATTGCTTAATTTGACGTCAGAGATCATGTTTCTAATAGTTGTGTTTTCAATTGTTTTTTCTTGATTTCAGACAAAGCTACAGAATCTAGGAAGAACGGAACGGGTTGTTTCCTCTACAGGCTCTGGAAGGCTGTGAAGTGTGTTTTCTGCTGCTGTTGCCACTGTAGTGCTGTGAATGTTGTGGAGCCTTTTGTTCCTCCAGCAGATCTGGAGCCAGAGCCTGATCCTGATCCATCATCTCCTGCTCCTGATCACTCCGGCGTCAAGACAAATAATGGTACATCGCCACTCATTATTCTCCAGCATTATTCTAAACAGTATTATCTTGTTTTCCACTAAAAATAAGGCTTGTTTTCAGAGAACATTAAGATTATTTCCCCCATTATAATATTATTATCTAGCAAATTAATATTTTTCTGTTTGTTTTTCAGAGTCCTTTGAGTCTCTCTATAGCGTTATAAAGATGATTGGATCTGGAGGATTTGGCAGGGTGTACCAGGGAACACGCAAATTTGATGGCAAAAAGGTCAATCTTACCGAATTGTACAAACATTTTGCTCTTGCATGCATCAAAACATATTTAAAACAATTCACAGATGGTTTAATACTTAGTGCTTGAAAACTGTTATTGAAACTGGGTTGTTTTTTTTTGCAGGTTGCCATCAAGCGGATTCGCAAGATTGACAACAATCGTTATCTTAATATTGTAAGTTGGCCAAAAGCTGAATATATATATTTGAGTTGTTTAAGTGCAGATTACTATTGGACAAGATTACTTATCTAAAAAGATCAAAGAAAAGTACATTTAAAAATGATGCGTTTTCTTCAGATTTTTACCCTGCTAACCTTCCGTCTGCTACTTTTCTCTAGCCTGGGCATCCCGAACCTCTCGTTACAGAAGTGGCGCTGCTGATGATGATGAGGCGAGAACCCATAAGCCCCTTCGTCATACAACTATACGAGTGGTTTGAACATCCTAAAGAATTCACTCTGGTTATGGAGTATCCTGAACCCTACGATATCTTGCTGGACTTCATCACTCGTAATCATCAAATGCATGAACCAACAGCACGGTTCATCATGCGACAGGCTGTGCTGGCAGTGCAACACTGCATCCATCATGGGGTTTTCCACAATGACATCCATGCGCAGAATTTCCTGTTGAAGAGAGACCCGGTACAGCTCAAGCTGATAGACTTTGGCTGCGGTCAGCTGTTTAGTAGAGATGGCTACGAGAGCAACATTTACATTGGTGAGCATTCTGGGAGTGTGGAAACCTGAATGTAGTGACTTACTAATTATTTGATGTTTACAAAAAAAGCTCAACAAAGTGCAAATGTGTTGCTTACAGGAGCACCGGATTACTGCCCACCTGAAGTCTTGACAGAACCTCGATTCCACGCCGTCCCAGCAAATGTCTGGTCTCTAGGAGTGTTGTTGTACAAGATGATGAACGGATGTTCTCCTTTTCGCAATAGAAGAAAAATCACACAAGCCAAAGTTACATTTCTGAACCCCACCTTATCCAAAAGTGAGTGAATAATATTGATACATTGATAAACACACACATAAAGCAAAGGCGTTGTACAGAAACAGTTAAAGGTGAAGTATGTAAGATTTTTTATATACAGCTCAATGTATAGTAGAGTTTGGGGCGTCGCTACTGTAGCAGGCGGAGCCATGGGAAAAGAAATGCAGCTTTAGTTACAGAAGTGAAAGCCAAAATTCACTGCATTTATACCTTCAAAGATTAAACAGGTCATGAACACGTCAAAGTGAACAGAGCATTGTGATGCTACGCGCTACAAAGCACGCTTCAATACCATACAGCATCATCATGCACTCGTTCAGAAAGACACATTTTCATAAAGACAAATGCAACACAGCTAAAAGTATTCCTAATATGTTGGACCTGAAACATGAACCAGTAAGAGCTGCGTTTGTGATGTTTAAGTCGGGGAAGACTTTGGGGCCTTTGCAAGGTTTTTTGAAAATATGCTTTATTTTGTCATTTATTCCTCTCGCTGCCACTAGTGTCGCAGAAACGACATACTTCACTTTTAAAGTAAAGATAAGTCACATTTTGCAGTATATTAATCATGTTTTAGATGCTGTTTTCATAGATGCCAGGTCACATGGTCATGACTAACCAGCTCTCTCCTTATTCAAATTTGTACAGAATGCAGGGATCTGATTAGCCAGTGTCTAGCCCGGGATCCAACTAAACGCCCGACGTTAGAGCAGATGTTACAACATAAATGGATTAGTAATGATCTACAGTAGATTGGAGAAGTTCAGGAGATTCACTCGATCAGTTTCAGGTGTGAGGAAGTGTAACAGAGAGTAGGATTATTACCTTTTGTCTTCAATTCTGGATTATTTGTAGTGAGATTTTCAAATTTGTGTTCATTGTAATGTTCTTGCTATAGTCAAGTCACCTTCATTTATATAGCGCTTTATACAATACAGATTGTTTCAAAGCGGCTTCACGGTAATAAACAGGAGAATAACAGAATCAGTGATGCAAACAGAATTAAATTCTGTTCTAAATCAGCTCTAAAAAATCATTCATGAGTTGACTTATTCATATAATCTTTGTATTGGATAGGAAATGACATACTTGCTGAGAGCTCTGAGCTCGAGACTCGACCCGAAGCCTGAAGTCCAACTCCATCCTGACAGGAACTCAGAGTCTGTCCACGTCTGAGCAAGAACACGAGAGACTGCAAGACTGGAACGAAGTCATCAAGTCATCACACACACATTTGCTTTGTTTTAAAGGTCAAGACAAGTCATCTTCTACAAACATTTGTGAAAGAATGTGTCGCTCTCAGGAGCTCAGTGAATTCAAGTGTGGTACCGTGATAGGTTGCCAACTATTCATGAAATTTCCTCACTATTAAATATTCCACGGTCAACTGTTAGTGGTATTATAACAAAGTGGAAGCAATTGGGAACAACAGCAACTCAGCCTCGAAGTGGTAGGCCACGTAAAATCACAGAGCGTGGTCAGTGCATGCTGAGGCGCACAGAAGTCGACAACTTTCTGCAGTCAATAGCTACAGACCTCCAAACTGAAGAAAAAGATTAATATTTTAACGCCATTTTGTATTGTTTAATTTGTTTTGTTTTTTATTGTATTTTGTTCAATGCGTTTATATTTTGTACGCTGCATGGTTTCTTTTTATGCTTTTAAATGCTCAATGTTTTATTGTACAGCACAGTGTGCAGCTCTGTTGCTTTTAAATGTGCTATAGAAATACATTTTGACTTGACTTTAATTTGTGTCATTGATTCATTTTAGATGCTCATGAACAGAGAGAGTTGAAAGGCACTGTAAAATGCCAAAAAGTAAATGCAGACCCAGTACTTTTAAAGCCCATTCACACCAAGAACAATAACTATAATTGTAACTCTATTAGCGTCCACACCAATGACCGATAACACTGTTCACTCTAAGGATTTACTGCAGTTTTGTCGTCTGCCACTTTAAATGCTGGAGCTCTGTCAAGTGGAATGGATTCTGATTGGCTGTCAATGTTTTTATTGTTCATTAGCAGGAAACAAATCTGAAAGTTATTCCAAGATATTGTTTCTCTGTGCATTATAGTTGTGGTGGGGACTCTGCTCTTCTTTTTAGATTTAGAATGATTTTTTAAAAAAGAAATCTTTATCATTATAGTTATCATGCTAGGTGTGAACGGGCCTTTAGCACGGTAAAAAGAAAGGTATTCAGGATTGCAATTTGTCAGAATACCGATATGAGAAACAGAGAGTTCCTCCTCACTACACGTGTCACAAGTTCAAAAGAGACTATTGAGAGGATTCTCCATCCTGATAACGTCATTTATGTTGACAAACAAAAAGTATTAATACATATAGCTGCAAGAAGTAATTTTTGGGGCAGAGCATGTCAAAACCAAAGTGACAGGCTAAGCAAGCATGGCAGGGAGCTTGCTGACAAATGGGCAAAACCATAGACTGTAAAAAAAGATGGACGACGCCCCTTCACTTTCTTCCATTGGTGAAAAGTGAAGCCGCCAAAGTCCTAATATGGCGCTGACATTTGGGACCTGCTTCTGCGCAGTAGTGAGCGGGAAGTGGAGGCCACCCTCACTCTCGCAGAAACAGTTAGTACAAAGTTTACTGTGTGAAATAATAAACAGTTATGAAATTAGAGTTAAAATTAAAGTTGAAGCTCCAATCTCCTCCCGAAAATCTCCCAAAAAAGTCTGTTGGTGCCTCGGTGACTGTTGTAGCAAACTAGCTCTATTAAATATTAATTAACAATCATAACTTGTTATAATTGATTATGAATATTTGGATCAGTTAATCGGGTTAACTTGATGTAGCTACATTAACATTACAACCAATTACTCGGTTAATCCCGTGAACACTCAATATTGGTTAATAATTTTTTTTATAGAAATTTACATTTCCGGGGCATGGGAAATGTCTTTCTTACTAAGTACTACTAAGAGCAAGTAGTCAAGATCTATGATTAGTGACTCCAGCAGTGGCGGTTCTAGAGGGGGGGCCAGGGGGGCCCGTGCCCCTGTGACAAAAAGCTTGGCCCCCCTTGTGGCCCCCCTAAATGTGGAGTTTGAAATAATTTTTACAAAACTGTTTTTTTGCTATCGTATGCGTATTATTTTTTATTTTTCTATCTTTGTGGATTTGCATTTTCACGTGACAATTCGCATCACATTCGCGGGAATCGCGGCAGAATAACGCCTGTCTCCTGCACGCGAGAGAGGAGAGAAGAAGAAAGTTGGTAAATGTCAGTTCAGTTGTAAGTTCATTCTTTATGTGCGTATGGCGTGTGCGATGTGTATTGTCTATTATGATATTGTAATCATTGTTTTAACTATGTACGAGGCACTGTGAGCTGACATAGCATTTGTCTATCGTCCTTTCACTGCTGTGTGCAGTTCATAGGTAGGCTATGTCCCCAAATTAGTTTTTGTCTTATATTTATATCATATTATGTTCTTATATTAGAATATCACATCAGCAAGAGTGCCGTTTTCCCGTGCACAATTGCAACTGTGATATTTATGTTATACAACAGTTAAATTAACAATAAGTTAACATTGGGAGTTACTTTTTAGACACAATATTGTCAATATTGTTTGTTTTCCCTTTATTTCGCCGACTAGAATTTCATAATGAAACCGTAGTAGTGAGTCTCAATGCAACACAGCGATGATTTATTGACTGAAATCCGCGTTTTGAACGAATCACTTGCTTCTTTCCCGAATGAATCAGCCGTTTGAACAAATCGTTTGAATGAATGAATCCCTCTTACAGGTACTTGCCGCCGCCTACTGGCGGTTTTAGTTTCATATTTAAAGTATCCTTTAATTAAAACGTTAAAATTAGAAATAATTGTATTTTAAAATATTGATTTAAAAAAAATCTCATAGCTTTATTTATGCAATTGTAAATGGAGTGTAAATATATTAATGCCAATTCTGTGTCACCTCTGCACTGCAAAGATGGATTTTGATTGAATTAATTAATTTGACTGGTAACAGTGGTACTGTATAATTATTGCATAATTAAGTATTATTGTATAAATAAGTATAATTACTGTATAATTTGAATGTTAGTATTTGACATAAAAGGTGATGCATAACTCTAAATAAGTTTAGAAAAAATGTCCATATATAGGTGAAAATGCCCCTGGAAATCAATTTAAGGCGGCAAATATTGCCTCTTAATTAAAAAATGTATTTCTGTCACTGCTGTGAACTGACCACGGCATAGAATATGAAAAATATTAATATCTTCGTGAGTCAGCTGTCAACAACAGGCCTAAACCAGCCATGGCACCAGCACAAAAACACAATCAGTAAAATATTATCTAATTATTAACAAAATGTTGAAAATATTGAAATATATTTTTGTCAATATTGCACACCCCTAATGTACGGTATTAATTTTGATTTCTTTAGGTCTTAAAAAGCCTCAAATTTGACTTTAAAAAGTGTGCAGGAACCCTGTAAACGGTTAGACATATCAAGTCAGTTATTTTCAGTAAATGAATTAATAAGCTTCTTGGTCCCCATTGCTTTTGCTCTATAGTTCTCAAAATGAAGAGAAAGAAGGACATCATGTCTATTACAGTTACTGTGACTAATACTGAATATGTAATGCAAATGTAAAAATATAATGGAAATGCAAATACATTGTTGAATGATTATAAACACGGTATTTTGCCTGTTAATGCCTGCAGCAGTGCAGAAAATGATATGACAACAATAAGGTCTAAATGTAACTGGCCCCTCTAACAGTACAACTGGCCCCAGCTTGGCCCCCCCAGTTGAAATGGGCTAGAACCGCCACTGGACTCCAGATATGAGCTTGAGACACGGACAACTTTACGTGTGATATAAAAAAGACTTTATTAACTTAACTAGACTAAACATTTAAACTACTCTAACATACACATACATACCTGTACATGCATACAGTTCACCAAGGGAAAGCTGAAGCAGAATACAGGAAAGCAAAAGTTATAGCATTGTTTGATGTTCAGCAGATCAACAGCCTGAGCAAACCATCAGTTTAGTTCTAACACGCCCTTCTTTAAAAGGGGTAAGGATACTTAATGTATCAAATAATGAGACTAAGTTTGATACTTGCATGTCTCGTCCAATTGCATTAAACTGTCCGGATGCAATTTGTTGAGGCTCCAGTTGATCTTTGCTTATGTTGTCTTGATGAGAGAGAACCAGTGGTAGTCAGAGGATCTTTGGTGAATGGAAAGACAAGGCCGCAGCCTGGCGCAAGCTTGGGAGTCCTTGAGGGACTTCTAGTTCAGCATCATCTTCACGTTACTTCTCAAGAAGGACCGAGAGAGTAAGAGATCCAGAGGCTAAGAGCGCAAGAGGCTAAGTGGACAAGAGACAAGAGCAAAAGGAGCAAGAGGGAGCTGATCTTGATGATCAGTGATTTTAAAGCGTGAAGACGTCACACCCTCTGGAGGTGCGTGAGCCTATGCGAAGCTGCCCCTTTGGAGGGAGTTTTACGACTCATTGTCTTCTAGCAGGGCATTTGAATGTTTAATTTCTCAAACCAAAATAGTTTAGAAGAGAGAATGAATACATAGGCCAAACCACATAAAAGGAAAATTATGATTGAAAATTAGATATTAATACATTTATCACATGGTTATATATATAGAATATATAGGATTAAAAGGGTTAATTTATTCTTCTCAGCAAGAATTAAGAGAGTGTCACAATTCCCTGCACATTCTTTTGGGTCATAAAACTTCAGTCTTACTGTGTACTGTAACAGGACACCGAGTTCTGCCAGTGTGTAGGCTTCATTTGTGGGGGAAGTTTCATATAACTTTGTTGGAAGAGTGATTTTGTTGGATTCTTCATTAAATATAATGATTAATTTGTGTGTGTCTGATTGGTCCAGATGCTAAACTATTTCGTTGAGAGAAGCTTTCAATCATGACGTCACATCAGGCCTCCTGGAGACACTGATGTTTTCTTCAAGGTCAGACCAATCTATGAGTCCATAAGGAAACGCTGTCTGCAGCTACAACTGGAGGAAGATCTCTGTATTGATGAGCAGATTGTGCCTTTCAGAGGGAAACTCTCTGTGCTCCAGTATATCAAAGGGAAACCTACACCATGGGGAGTGAAGATGTATTTCCTCTGTGGCAAAAGTGGGCTTGCTTGTGATTTCCTCATCTTTCAAGGTGCCACAACAGAGCTTTCTGAGCAAAGTAAAAAGCTTCTAGGGCTTGGAGCTTCTGTTGTCTTCCACCTGTGCCAGAGAATCCAGGCTCCCAACCACAAGCTCTTTTTTGACAACTATTTCACCACCTACAATGTCCTTGAAGTTCCTGCAGACAATAAAATCCATGCTGCTGGAACAGCAAGGCTTTGCCGCTTTGCAAATCCGCCACTGAAGAAAGACAAGGAAATGTCTAAGAAAACACGGGGAAACCATGATGAAGTTAGAAGTAGGGATGGAAAAGTTGTTCTAGTGAAGTGGTTTGATAACCGCTCTGTTGTACTGGCCTCCAACTTTGTTGGTGTTGGAGATGAAGATGAAGTTGAGAGGTGGGATAAGAAAGAGAGAAAGTTTGAGAAGGTCAAGCGTCCAGAGGTTGTGAAGAAATACAACAGGGGCATGGGAGGGGTGGACAAGCTTGATCAGCTAATCAGCCTTTACAGGATTGATATCAAGTCCCGCAAATGGCCACTGCGCATGATTACTCATGGTTTTGATGTTGCTCTAGTGAATATCTGGCTTGAGTATCGCAGGGACATTGAATACAAAGGAACTCAGCCACAGAAATTCATGGATCTCCTTGAATTCAAAATGAATGTGGCCAAAGTGCTTGTGCGTTCTGGGAAGCCACAGGGTTAAAAAAAAAAAAAAAACGAGAAAAGCCAAGCAATTCTAACGAAGCCAGTACCTCTCAATCTCCACATGATGAAGCTGGACAAAAGAGAGGGGCAAGGGAATGGCGGCCAGTTCTTGAAGTCCAAAAAGATATGGTTGACCACCTGCCAAATTAAGATGCAAAAAAAGAAGCAACAAGATGCGAATTGGAAGGTTGTTCTGGGAAAACACACATGTTCTGTGATAAGTGCAAGGTGCACTACTGCTTTGTGTCACAGAGAAATTGTTTCAAAGATGCACACAGGAAATTACTCTAACATGACTTGATTCCTAAGTTTATTTAGTTTGTTACAATAAATGTAAAATCTGTCAAACAAAAACTCAAAATTAAAGTTGAAATGTTAAATTTAAGTAAAAAAAAAAGGTAATATGTTATCAACAATTGTTGTTTATAATTTTATTTCATGTTGGTAACTTTTTTTCAAGTACTCCTGTTTTGACCTGACGTCCATTGAAATGGACAAAAAAATGTGCAATTAAAGAGTATTGAAATTTGTAATATTTGTATTTGGTCTCATTTATAGACGCCTCACGTAAATGTACTTTCAGTATTTTTCGGAAACTGGTAACATAATTCAGGTCTGAAGGGGTTAACAAACTGTAGAAACACCTGTACGAAAAGGGGCTGAATCCGAAATCGCCCCTTAAACCCTCATTCACTATTCCCTACGTTAGTCCACTAATACTGTTCACTTGAAGGAGTGTCAGTGAAGGAAAACGAGTGAGGGAATTCGGACAGCCGTTGAGCGTAACTTACATCGGCTGTACACTCGTTATTGCGGTGCAATGTAGGATTGAATAAGTGCACTCAATAACGTGCACTATGGTTTCGGACACCACTACAAATGGCTGTCCCTTCAAATAAAGTCTCTGTCAGACTATCACGAATACCGTAAAACAGTCGTAATGCTAGATAGTGATTTCAGGCTAGGCCTAACTTTACTAAGTTTATCACCGTAGTAACGTTAGCACATCTATAAACGGGTTTGCTAATGTTTGAATTACTTTATGCTAGCTAACTGGGATAGCTTGGATTCATTTCCAATCGATTTCACTTTCCGGAGATGATTAAAACGGACTAAAGGGAACTTCGATTTTTTAAAATATAAAATTCAGTTTTAGAATATATTCAACGTCTCAGCAATTACACAATACTCAATGTTATAAGACGATATGACTTACTTTTCGTAATCCGGCTGCAGAAGCTTGTGTTGACTGTCACTGGACCGTTCATTGCTGAATGTGGAAACCATTTAACCCAACAGCCGGGTTATTTACATTTTGTTAATTGTAATTGCTTACATTGTTTTACTATTAGAGTAAAATAATGATAATAATAATTTTAAAAAAGTGTCAATTGATTAAAAAAAAAATAACTAGATCAATCACACATTTTTTCTGATTAATCACGAATAAATCGCAATTAAAAACACTTAGGCTACGTTTTTAATATATATTTTGTAATGTTGTAGAAACAAAATAAAGACAGGATATTTTAAATTCTAGTTTAATGGCATCTTTTTATGAATAAAGGCCATTACTGATACTCCTACTGATGTCTTGATGAAAATGATTCCCCATTTTAAACACTAATTATAGGCCTTCGACATCAGAGTCAAGGCAGGACTTAGAGCGGTGGAGGCCCCTGGGCTTCAGTCATTTTCGGGCCTTACTTTCTACATATGACTTTAAATAGAACAACATGATACACACACGAGCTATGTAGCTACACGATTCTGGATAAATTGAGAATATAAAAAAGAGATCACGATTCTCTACAAACAACTAAACAAAATTACAATTTATTAGAGGTTCTGACAAAATGTCAATTGCTGCAGTCTATTTAAAAGGTTTAATTAAATAAAAAAACTAAAAAACTTGGTCTGAATTAATTAATCAGTGACTCACTCAAATACTTCACTTGTTTTATTACTGGATAAATGAGCATTTTTGAACAAATCTCCTGAATGAATGATTCAATGACAAATATTTTAACAGTCACTTGACGCCATCTGGTGGCGTAACAATGTCAGCGATCCAATCGTTTTTACAGTGTGTTAATGTTGAAAAAATGAATCATTTATTTATTTGAACACTGATTGAAGGTTGAAAACTTTTTACCAATAAATAAATAATGATTAAAAAATAATTTCATTCAACTGTAGGGGTAATATTAGATAGCAATTATAATGCAATATAATACAGGACGTGCTCTCAGTTGCAAGATATCAAAATAACACATTAAACAGTGCAAGATAAAGAATGTGTGTGTGTAGTACGTAAGTGAGTAGATGGGTGTTTTAGTGACCTTTGAAAAACATCAAGACTATGCACACAAATTAACAATTTACAGTAAATAAAAAAATACTACACTATCACAGCTTAAACAAGCATGACATCATCCAACAGTAGAATCCAGAGGCTGATCATTTAAGAGTTTATAATAAGATGATGTCCGATATATTCTCCCTTGTGCCTTTTTGCGCGCATTTTCCAAGGAATTTAATAATAAAACGGTTACAATACGGGTGCACTAAATAATATGCATTAATTCATGCTTAACTAATGCATAGATAATCATGAGTTAATGTATGATTCATGATTAACTAAACCATTAATTAATGATTACTGCATCAGCAACTAATAAAGAGTCTATATGATTCATAGATTAAGTAATACATAAATTGCTATTAATTCAATGTGTCATTGTGTATTAATTCCTTAATAACATATTTTATTAACTAATAGTGTAAATTAATGTGTTAATTACCACAATTAGTCAAAGCTATGCACTCCAACTTCCAGTTGTCTGCTTTAATTAATCATTAGCTAATGATTTGCAAAGGTATCATTATGTTATGACTTAACTTGTTGAGGCACATCATTATTAACTAGTCATTTAGTAATTGTAGTAATTTACACATGAATTTGCACTAACAATGAAGTAATTAATCATGTATTAATGCATATTAGTGTACCTGTATTACCTGGAAGTTGAAATACAAGGCTTTGGCTCATTCTGGTAATTAACATATTAATTAACACTATTAGTTAAAAAATGAGTTATTAGGGAATTCATTCACAATTACATATTTAATTAATAATAATTAATGTATGAACTAATACATTAACCATAAAGACTCTTAATTAGTTCCTAATGTGGTAATCATAAATGAATAGCTTAGATAATCATCACACATTAATTCAGTATTATCTGTGCATTAGTTAAGCATGAATTAATGCTTATTAGTGCACCCGTATTGTAAAGTGTTACCAATAAAACTGTTCAGAAAGAATAAATCTCATATGTATTAAAGAAAACGCCCAAGTTGAATTTGTAACTCTTCAATAAATGTGTTCAGATTCGATGTGTGCTCCTGTGCGCGTGCATGCGTATATGAGTGATTCGAATTTTAGTTGCTATAGCGACGCGTGTTATGAATTCTGAATGCATATTTACAGTTGAACCGATCGCTGTCTGTTGGTTGAGAGACGAGGCGAATTCACAGACTTTTGCAGAATATTTTCTGAGCGAATCTTGTGACTTTGAAGCTGATTTCTGAGAGGAGACTTTTATTCTAGAAGGACAGCGGAGAATATATCCTTTATAGATTTATATTTTTGAAAGAGATCTTATCATTTCTGAGGATACTTTTATTTTTTAGTTCTTTTCTTACTTTAGAAGGAGTTTTATTACATTTTTTTGTTTTGTTTTATTTATTATTTTGTGAAGGAGAGTTGCATTTTATTATTGTATTGTATTTTGTGCTGTATTTTGTGTTGTGTTTATTGCAGTTTGGAGGGGGATGTCGATGGCTCACATGATGGGTGAAAGAGGAGGTGAGTGCTTTAGTTTTTCATTTATGGTTTATGGTGTGATTTTGTACAATGACTGACTACATTAATGTGAAGAACCCGTTTGATCCCTCAGTCTAATCACATGTATTTGATTCCTTGCATGTGAAATTTGAGTAACCGAAGTAACAATTTGTAATTGACCACTGACATTGATTATTGATTATTATTATTAAACATTACTAACTACAGTATGTGATGTGTGAAATATTCCAGCCTCAGGCCGCTCCAGATCCAGGAGAGCTGCTTTCTCTCAGACGGCTGGTCAGGAGGTTTGGAGACCCGGTTCTGATGACCGTGATCAGGATCCGCTGCCAGACCCGACCCAGACACAGAGCCAGGATCTTCCTGGATATTTAACACCTCTGTCTTCTGAGTCTGTTTCTGTGTCCACAGGTCAGGCTGACAGGAGGAGGACGAGGAAGAGCGGCAGCCAGAAGAGCCCGGATGATGGACGTCCGTTCACTTCATCTAAACACTCTCGCAGAGGTCAGAATAGGCTTTAATAAAGAAGTTCTGGCTCAGTTTCTAGTTCTATTTTCAATGGCTGATTTGTCATTGAAATAAGTTGAACCAACTAAAGTAACAATTTGGTGTGACCACTGACATTGATTATTCATATTAATAGCCTATATATAAAAAAGAAACAGTTTTTGATGTGTGAAATTTTCCAGCCTCAGGCCGCTCCAGATCCTGGAGAACTGCTTCCACTGATTGTTCTCCGGGCATCATGTCATCATCAGCTTTGTCCCTCTCTGAGGTCAATGTGGAGCGCTGGTTCTGTAGAGAGTCGTTGAGTCTGAGCAGCAGAGGCTCGTACAGCGTGGAATGGAGGAGGAGTGGCGATGGATCGGAGAGCCCAAACCAACAGGACAGTTGCAGCGACTGCTGTTTGTCCAGGTCCCACAGCCTGGAAGGGTTGCTGTGCCCTCCGCTGCCCGGGCAAGTTCCTGTCGAGCCAACAGAGACTTCAAATGGCCGAACTGCTCAGGGTGCCATGGAGGCTTCTCCTGTGAACAAGAGCTCAACAGGTGAGGCTGAAATAAGGCTGGGCAGAGTCAAGTCTACAGAGACATTTGGCTTTTTCATGCAAATATTTCAGTTTTTAACATGTTAATGTCCGGTCACATTTACTGTTGCTCAGCAAAATTTATCTGAATTAAAAAAAAAGAATTATTAATATTTTAATTGGACATTCGTCTAACATTTTCAGAACATTCAAAAGTAACGTTCCCATAATGCAAAATGATAAAATAGATTGTTTTTTTAACCAGTTGAAAAAACATTTTTTGAAATGACATTTTCACAATTTAATGGAAACGTTAGCAAAACGTTCTCAATAAGCGATGAACTCGATGGTACTCGCTCTGTCTGACACACACCAGAAACACGCGCACAGAAAGCCGCTTCTCAGCAAACGATCCAGAATAGAATTATATTTCTATTGCTCTTGAATTGTGTTTTATGAAATTGCACTATAAATAAACCAATACCAATAAAAGATCAGATAAATGAGAAAAATAACTATATCGTGATAATTGCGAAATTAAATGACTATTAATATTGTGAAATAAGATTTTGGGAAATGTATGCAGGCATTAAGCAGAAGTCAGGCGGGTAGCGTGGGAATATTTCATTACTTTGGATCTGTTACATTACAGATAAGAATTTAACAGTGATATGTAAATGATGTCATTATTGCTTAATTTGACGTCAGAGATCATGTTTCTAATAGTTGTGTTTTCAATTGTTTTTTCTTGATTTCAGACAAAGCTACAGAATCTAGGAAGAACGGAACGGGTTGTTTCCTCTACAGGCTCTGGAAGGCTGTGAAGTGTGTTTTCTGCTGCTGTTGCCACTGTAGTGCTGTGAATGTTGTGGAGCCTTTTGTTCCTCCAGCAGATCTGGAGCCAGAGCCTGATCCTGATCCATCATCTCCTGCTCCTGATCACTCCGGCGTCAAGACAAATAATGGTACATCGCCACTCATTATTCTCCAGCATTATTCTAAACAGTATTATCTTGTTTTCCACTAAAAATAAGGCTTGTTTTCAGAATATTTCCACCATTATAATATTATTATCTAGCAAACTAATATTTTTCTGTTTGTTTTTCAGAGTCCTTTGAGTCTCTCTATAGCGTTATAAAGATGATTGGATCTGGAGGATTTGGCAGGGTGTACCAGGGAACACGCAAATTTGATGGCAAAAAGGTCAATCTTACCGAATTGTACAAACATTTTGCTCTTGCATGCATCAAAACATATTTAAAACAATTCACAGATGGTTTAATACTTAGTGCTTGAATACTGTTATTGAAACTGGGTTGTTTTTTTGCAGGTTGCCATCAAGCGGATTCGCAAGATTGACAACAATCGTTATCTTAATATTGTAAGTTGGCCAAAAGCTGAATATATATATTTGAGTTGTTTAAGTGCAGATTACTATTGGATAAGATTACTTATCTAAAAAGATCAAAGAAAAGTACATTTAAAAATGATGCGTTTTCTTCAGATTTTTACCCTGCTAACCTTCCGTCTGCTACTTTTCTCTAGCCTGGGCATCCCGAACCTCTCGTTACAGAAGTGGCGCTGCTGATGATGATGAGGCGAGAACCCATAAGCCCCTTCGTCATACAACTATACGAGTGGTTTGAACATCCTAAAGAATTCACTCTGGTTATGGAGTATCCTGAACCCTACGATATCTTGCTGGACTTCATCACTCGTAATCATCAAATGCATGAACCAACAGCACGGTTCATCATGCGACAGGCTGTGCTGGCAGTGCAACACTGCATCCATCATGGGGTTTTCCACAATGACATCCATGCGCAGAATTTCCTGTTGAAGAGAGACCCGGTACAGCTCAAGCTGATAGACTTTGGCTGCGGTCAGCTGTTTAGTAGAGAGGGCTACGAGAGCAACATTTACATTGGTGAGCATTCTGGGAGTGTGGAAACCTGAATGTAGTGACTTACTAATTATTTGATGTTTAAAAAAAAAAGCTCAACAATATGCAAATGTGTTGCTTACAGGAGCACCGGATTACTGCCCACCTGAAGTCTTGACAGAACCTCGATTCCACGCCGTCCCAGCAAATGTCTGGTCTCTAGGAGTGTTGTTGTACAAGATGATGAACGGATGTTCTCCTTTTCGCAATAGAAGAAAAATCACACAAGCCAAAGTTACATTTCTGAACCCCACCTTATCCAAAAGTGAGTGAATAATATTGATACATTGATAAACACACACATAAAGCAAAGGCGTTGTACAGAAACAGTTAAAGGTGAAGTATGTAAGATTTTTTATATACAGCTCAATGTATAGTAGAGTTTGGGGCGTCGCTACTGTAGCAGGCGGAGCCATGGGAAAAGAAATGCAGCTTTAGTTACAGAAGTGAAAGCCAAAATTCACTGCATTTATACCTTCAAAGATTAAACAGGTCATGAACACGTCAAAGTGAACAGAGCATTGTGATGCTACGCGCTACAAAGCACGCTTCAATACCATACAGCATCATCATGGACCCGTTCAGAAAGACACATTTTCGTAAAGACAAATGCAACACAGCTAAAAGTATTCCTAATATGTTGGACCTGAAACATGAACCAGTAAGAGCTGCGTTTGTGATGTTTAAGTCGGGGAAGACGCGATGCACGGAAGGGGCCTTTGCAAGGTTTTTTGAAAATATGCTTTATTTTGTCATTTATTCCTCTCGCTGCCACTAGTGTCGCAGAAACGACATACTTCACTTTTAAAGTAAAGATAAGTCACATTTTGCAGTGTATTAATCATGTTTTAGATGCTGTTTTCATAGATGCCAGGTCACATGGTCATGACTAACCAGCTCTCTCCTTATTCAAATTTGTACAGAATGCAGGGATCTGATTAGCCAGTGTCTAGCCCGGGATCCAACTAAACGCCCAACATTAGAGCAGATGTTACAACATAAATGGATTAGTAATGATCTACAGTAGATTGGAGAAGTTCAGGAGATTCACTCGATCAGTTTCAGGTGTGAGGAAGTGTAACAGAGAGCAGGATTATTACCTTTTGTCTTCAATTCTGGATTATTTGTAGTGAGATTTTCAAATTTGTGTTCATTGTAATGTTCTTGCTATAGTCAAGTCACCTTCATTTATATAGCGCTTTATACAATATAGTTTGTTTCAAAGCGGCTTCACGGTAATAAACAGGAGAATAACAGAATCAGTGATGCAAACAGAATTAAATTCTGTTCTAAATCAGCTCTAAAAAATCATTCATGAGTTGACTTATTCATATAATCTTTGTATTGGATAGGAAATGACATACTTGCTGAGAGCTCTGAGCTCGAGACTCGACCCGAAGCCTGAAGTCCAACTCCATCCTGACAGGAACTCAGAGTCTGTCCACGTCTGAGCAAGAACACGAGAGACTGCAAGACTGGAACGAAGTCATCAAGTCATCACACACACATTTGCTTTGTTTTAAAGGTCAAGACAAGTCATCTTCTACAAACATTTGTGAAAGAATGTGTCGCTCTCAGGAGCTCAGTGAATTCAAGTGTGGTACCGTGATAGGTTGCCAACTATTCATGAAATTTCCTCACTATTAAATATTCCACGGTCAACTGTTAGTGGTATTATAACAAAGTGGAAGCAATTGGGAACAACAGCAACTTAGCCTCGAAGTGGTAGGCCACGTAAAATCACAGAGCGTGGTCAGTGCATGCTGAGGCGCACAGAAGTCGACAACTTTCTGCAGTCAATAGCTACAGACCTCCAAACTTAAGAAAAAGATTAATATTTTAACGCCATTTTGTATTGTTTAATTTGTTTTGTTTTTTATTGTATTTTGTTCAATGCGTTTATATTTTGTACGCTGCATGGTTTCTTTTTATGCTTTTAAATGCTCAATGTTCTATTGTACAGCACAGTGTGCAGCTCTGTTGCTTTTAAATGTGCTATAGAAATACATTTTGACTTGACTTTAATTTGTGTCATTGATTCTTTTTAGATGCTCATGAACAGAGAGAGTTGAAAGGCACTGTAAAATGCCAAAAAGTAAATGCAGACCCAGTACTTTTAAAGCCCATTCACACCAAGAACAATAACTATAATTGTAACTCTATTAGCGTCCACACCAATGACCGATAACACTGTTCACTCTAAGGATTTACTGCAGTTTTGTCGTCTGCCACTTTAAATGCTGGAGCTCTGTCAAGTGGAATGGATTCTGATTGGCTGTCAATGTTTTTATTGTTCATTAGCAGGAAACAAATCTGAAAGTTATTCCAAGATATTGTTTCTCTGTGCGTTATAGTTGTGGTGGGGACTCTGCTCTTCTTTTTAGATTTAGAATGATTTTTTAAAAAAGAAATCTTTATCATTATAGTTATCATGCTAGGTGTGAACGGGCATTTAGCACGGTAAAAAGAAAGGTATTCAGGATTGCAATTTGTCAGAATACCGATATGAGAAACAGAGAGTTCCTCCTCACTACACGTGTCACAAGTTCAAAAGAGACTATTGAGAGGATTCTCCATCCTGATAACGTCATTTATGTTGACAAACAAAAAGTATTAATACATATATAGCTGCAAGAAGTAATTTTTGGGGCAGAGCATGTCAAAACCAAAGTGACAGGCTAAGCAAGCATGGCAGGGAGCTTGCTGACAAATGGGCAAAACCATAGACTGTAAAAAAAGATGGACGACGCCCCTTCACTTTCTTCCATTGGTGAAAAGTGAAGCCGCCAAAGTCCTAATATGGCGCTGACATTTGGGACCTGCTTCTGCGCAGTAGTGAGCGGGAAGTGGAGCCCACCCTCACTCTCGCAGAAACAGTTAGTACAAAGTTTACTGTGTGAAATAATAAACAGTTATGAAATTAGAGTTAAAATTAAAGTTGAAGCTCCAATCTCCTCCCGAAAATCTCCCAAAAAAGTCTGTTGGTGCCTCGGTGACTGTTGTAGCAAACTAGCTCTATTAAATATTAATTAACAATCATAACTTGTTATAATTGATTATGAATATTTGGATCAGTTAATCGGGTTAACTTGATGTAGCTACATTAACATTACAACCAATTACTCGGTTAATCCCGTGAACACTCAATATTGGTTAATAATTTGTTTTATAGAAATTTACATTTCCGGGGCATGGGAAATGTCTTTCTTACTAAGTACTACCAGAGACTATTTATATAGAGACATGCCACTTCCTCAATCCTCAATACAACTATATAGGGAAAACCCGTAACGTCAAAGATGGCGGTTGTATGCATATGTCCCGCCCCTCCCGCTGGAAAGCCAATCGTCTGCTTTTAACAGTCAAGCCGGGAAACATTTAAGCCTATCGTCTGGTTCCACTGACGCATGCGCACAGTTGAGGTTTGCGACAGCGGAGACGATTTGGCGACAGCGAGTTGTTTTGTGCCATAGTGTTGTGTGCAAGATCAGATGGAATCCACATGGAAGAGGGTGATAATAACAACGCGAAAACACCGGACTACCAAGGTAGTTGTGGCGAGCAGGCCGAGGACGAGGGACGTGAGAGAGCTGCGTGAGGCCGGTGGCGTGATTACTGATGAGCGGCACCTGCGCGACGCATCGGTCTCGTGTCTCTCACGGAGGAGCGGAGGCATAAAAGGTGGAGCGACGACATGGAGATCGAGAGAGGAACAGGCCTGATTTTATGTTGTGTTTTGTTTCTGTTTTGTGTGGCCAGCAGCTCGTCCGGGGCTGCAGGCATACTTCCATTTTTGGATTTGTTTATTTATTAAAATAGTTGAATGTTCGCCGGTTCCTGCCTCCTTCTTCCCATAACATCTGAACCTTGTTACAGTAGTTAAAGCATTTTATATCGACCACTAATATGTTACCTTACATTCTAAGTATGTGCTGTAGTAGAGCACGACACCGGCATTCTGGATAGAGACGTAAATGAAGTTGGTGTCGTGAACCCTTGCGCATGCGTAGTAAAAGTATAACCTGTGGGGGAAAAGGTGTTTTAAACCTTCTTTTGGGGCAAAGTCATCAAACTTTTTCAGCGATTTTTATCATATTTTACTGCTGTTTCTATACATGCAGTTTTTATGTCCCGATGACCAGTGAAAGTGCAGTTCTGAGTCTCTTCCCATTCATTTAGATAGGAGCCTGGTCTTGTTAGTCGGAAATAGCTGCCCGGAGGCGTTACCAAGATGGCGGCCGAGTGGCATGACTTGCCTAAAAGGACTTTGGTACTACTAAGAGCAAGTAGTCAAGATCTATGATTAGTGACTCCAGATATGAGCTTGAGACACGGACAACTTTACGTGTGATATAAAAAAGACTTTATTAACTTAACTAGACTAAACATTTAAACTACTCTAACATACACATACATACCTGTACATGCATACAGTTCACCAAGGGAAAGCTGAAGCAGAATACAGGAAAGCAAAAGTTATAGCATTGTTTGATGTTCAGCAGATCAACAGCCTGAGCAAACCATCAGTTTAGTTCTAACACGCCCTTCTTTAAAAGGGGTAAGGATACTTAATGTATCAAATAATGAGACTAAGTTTGATACTTGCATGTCTCGTCCAATTGCATTAAACTGTCCTGATGCAATTTGTTGAGGCTCCAGTTGATCTTTGCTGATGTGGTCTTGATGAGAGAGAACCATTGGTAGTCAGAGGATCTTTGGTGAATGGAAAGACAAGGCCGCAGCCTGGCGCAAGCTTGGGAGTCCTTGAGGGACTTCTAGTTCAGCATCATCTTCACGTTACTTCTCAAGAAGGTCCGAGAGAGTAAGAGATCCAGAGGCTACACTCAAAAAAATGATATGTTGGCTTTACTTAACTTTTTTTTGTAAACAGGTTCCACCGGTTCCACATAACTATGTTTCGTTAAACAAACATAATATGTTCATGTAACTTCAACATCATGGAATTTGGTCATTTTAAGCGACCCAATTAAACTCTGAGCTAATGAGTTAATTAAGTGAATAACTGAGTGATGATTGAGCATTATTGAAGACACCTGATGTTAACAAGCAGAATCTCTGAAGGAGAAAACGGGAATGTTTAAGTCACCATTATGGAGATAAGTATTCGTTTTAGTTGGGCTCTTGACCATTAATTTATTAACTTTAGATTTTGTTTGGTTGCTATACATGAGTTATAACAGCCGGATGAACAACAAACAAAGGTCATCTGATGGTATTGGTTGTGTTTTAACATAATAATTATTTCACAATCATTTGACCTGAGTCACTGAACTTATATTAAACCGAATTTCTGAGTTAAGTTTACCTTATGGATAATAACAGCACTGTCATTGTAGAGCATACTATTTTTAGATTTTTCAATGAAATTCAAATGACCAAATCAAGAAATAAAAAAGAAACTTCCTAAAAAAAATATTTAGAATAGGCACACACAGACATCAAGAATCAGCATATGAATCTCAGCAATGGTGACAAACAGATCATAAGCTCATTATTTATTAATGCAGCAATGCATGATGGGAGCCATGAATGAGTTTTGATTGGTGGCACCCAGAATGCACTGCAACATGCTTTATAATTGTCACCATTGGTGAGATTTACAGGCTGATTCTTGATGTCTGTGTGTGTCTACTGAAAATATTTTTTAGGAAGTTTATTTTTTATTTATTGATTTGATCATTTGAATTTCATTGAAAAGTAAAAAAAATAGTATGCTCTACAATGACAGTGCTGTTATTATCCATAAGGTAAACTTTCGAAATTCGGTTTAATATAAGTTCAGTGACTCAGGTCAAATGATTATGAAATAATGATTATGTTAAAACACAACCAACACCATCAGATGACCTTTGTTTATTGTTCATCCGGCTGTTATAATTCATGTACAGCAACCAAACAAAATCTAAAGTTAATAAGTTAATGGTCAAGAGCCCAACTAAAACGAATACTTATCTCCATAATGGTGACTTAAACATTCCGGTTTTCTCCTTCAGAGATTCTGCTTGTTAACATCAGGTGTCTTCAATAATGCTCAATCATCACTCAGTTATTCACTTAATTAACTCATTAGCTCAGAGTTTAATTGGGTCGCTTAAAATGACCAAATTCCATGATGTTGAAGTTACATGAACATATTATGTTTGTTTAACGAAACATAGTTATGTGGAACCGGTGGAACCTGTTTACAAAAAAAAGTTAAGTAAAGCCAACATATCATTTTTTTGAGTGTAAGAGCGCAAGAGGCTAAGTGGACAAGAGACAAGAGCAAAAGGAGCAAGAGGGAGCTGATCTTGATGATCAGTGATTTTAAAGCGTGAAGACGTCACACCCTCTGGAGGTGCGTGAGCCTATGGGAAGCTGCCCCTTTGGAGGGAGTTTTACGACTCATTGTCTTCTAGCAAGGCATTTGAATGTTTAATTTCATTGGGTGTTTACGAAAAGAATCTACAAGATTCTTATAATACTAATGTGTCATAAAATGAAATGTAAATTAACAAATGGGGGACGAAGATTGGAGTTTATAAAGACTAAACATACAACACATATGATTTTGGTTAACCATAGTATGCAAGTCATGTCTCAAACCAAAATAGTTTAGAAGAGAGAATGAATACATAGGCCAAACCACATAAAAGGAAAATTATGATTGAAAATTAGATATTAATACATTTATCACATGGTTATATATATAGAATATATAGGATTAAAAGGGTTCATTTATTCTTCTCAGCAAGAATTAAGAGAGTGTCACAATTCCCTGCACATTCTTTTGGGTCATAAAACTTCAGTCTTACTGTGTACTGTAACAGGACACCGAGTTCTGCCAGTGTGTAGGCTTCATTTGTGGGGGAAGTTTCATATAACTTTGTTGGAAGAGTGATTTTGTTGGATTCTTCATTAAATATAATGATTAATTTGTGTGTGTCTGATTGGTCCAGATGCTACACTATTTCGTTGAGAGAAGCTTTCAATCATGACGTCACATCAGGCCTCCTGGAGACACTGATGTTTTCTTCAAGGTCAGACCAATCTATGAGTCCATAAGGAAACGCTGTCTGCAGCTACAACTGGAGGAAGATCTCTGTATTGATGAGCAGATTGTGCCTTTCAGAGGAAAACTCTCTGTGCTCCAGTATATCAAAGGGAAACCTACACCATGGGGAGTGAAGATGTATTTCCTCTGTGGCAAAAGTGGGCTTGCTTATGATTTCCTCATCTATCAAGGTGCCACAACAAAGCTTTCTGAGCAAAGTAAAAAGCTTCTAGGGCTTGGAGCTTCTGTTGTCTTCCACCTGTGCCAGAGAATCCAGGCTCCCAACCACAAGCTCTTTTTTGACAACTATTTCACCACCTACAATGCCCTTGAAGTTCCTGCAGAAAAGAAAATCCATGCTGCTGGAACAGCAAGGCTTTGCCGCTTTGCAAATCCGCCACTGAAGACAGACAAGGAAATGTCTAAGAAAACACGGGGAAACCATGATGAAGTTAGAAGTAGGGATTAAAAAGTTGTTCTAGTGAAGTGGTTTGATAACCGCTCTGTTGTACTGGCCTCCAACTTTGTTGGTGTTGGAGATGAAGATGAAGTTGAGAGGTGGGATAAGAAAGAGAGGAAGTTTGAGAAGGTCAAGCGTCCAGAGGTTGTGAAGAAATACAACAGGGGCATGGGAGGGGTGGACAAGCTTGATCAGCTAATCAGCCTTTACAGGATTGATATCAAGTCCCGCAAATGGCCACTGCGCATGATTACTCATGGTTTTGATGTTGCTCTAGTGAATATCTGGCTTGAGTATCGCAGGGACATTGAATACAAAGGAACTCAGCCACAGAAATTCATGGATCTCCTTGAATTCAAAATGAATGTGGCCAAAGTGCTTGTGCGTTCTGGGAAGCCACAGGGTTAAAAAAAAAACGAGGGAGGCCAAGCAATTCTAACGAAGCCAGTACCTCTCAATCTCCACATGATGAAGCTGGACAAAAGAGAGGGGCAAGGGAATGGCGGCCAGTTCTTGAAGTCCAAAAAGATATGGTTGACCACCTGCCAAATTATGATGCAAAAAAAGAAGCAACAAGATGCAAATTGGAAGGTTGTTCTGGGAAAACACACATGTTCTGTGATAAGTGCAAGGTGCACTACTGCTTTGTGTCACAGAGAAATTGTTTCAAAGATGCACACAGGAAATTACTCTAACATGACTTGATTCCTAAGTTTATTTAGTTTGTTACAATAAATGTGAAATGTGTCAAACAAAAACTCAAAATTAAAGTTGAAATGTTAAATTTAAGTAAAAAAAAAGGTAATATGTTATCAACAATTGTTGTTTATAATTTTATTTCATGTTTGTAACTTTTTTTCAAGTACTCCTGTTTTGACCTGACGTCCATTGAAATGGACAAAAAAATGTGCAATTAAAGAGTATTGAAATTTGTAATATTTGTATTTGGTCTCATTTATAGACGCCTCACGTAAATGTACTTTCAGTATTTTTCGGAAACTGGTAACATAATTCAGGTCTGAAGGGGTTAACAAACTGTAGAAACACCTGTACGAAAAGGGGCTGAATCCGAAATCGCCCCTTAAACCCTCATTCACTATTCCCTACGTTAGTCCACTAATACTGTTCACTTGAAGGAGTGTCAGTGAAGGAAAACGAGTGAGTGAATTCGGACAGCCGTTGAGCGTAACTTACATCGGCTGTACACTCGTTATTGCGGTGCAATGTAGGATTGAATAAGTGCACTCAATAACGTGCACTATGGTTTCGGACACCACTACAAATGGCTGTCCCTTCAAATAAAGTCTCTGTCAGACTATCACGAATACCGTAAAACAGTCGTAATGCTAGATAGTGATTTCAGGCTAGGCCTAACTTTATTAAGTTTATCACCGTAGTAACGTTAGTACATCTATAAACGGGTTTGCTAATATAATGTTTGAATTACTTTATGCTAGCGAGCTAACTGGGATAGCTAGGATTAATTTCCAATCGATTTCACTTTGCGGAGATGATTAAAACGGACTAAAGAGAACTTTTTAGTTTTAGAATATATTCAACGTCTCAGTAATTACACAATACTTAATGTTATAAGACGATATGACTTACTTTTCGTAATCCGGCTGCAGAAGCTTCTTTGTGTTGACTGTCACTGGACCGTTCATTGCTGAATGTGGAAACCATTTAACCCAACAGCCGGGTAATTTACATTTTTGTGATTGCTTACATTGTTTTACTATTAGAGTAAAATAATGATAATAATAATTTTAAAAAAGTGTCAATTGATAAAAAAAAAAAAACTAGATCAATCACACATTTTTTCTGATTAATCGCGAATAAATCGCAATTAAAAACACTTACGTTTTTAATATATATTTTGTAATGTTGTAGAAACAAAATAAAGACAGGATATTTTAAATTCTAGTTTAATGGCATCTTTTTATGAATAAAGGCCATACTGATACTCCTACTGATGTCTTGATGAAAATGATTCCCCATTTTAAACACTAATTATAGGCCTTCGACATCAGAGTCAGGGCAGGACTTAGAGCGGTGGAGGCCCCTGGGCTTCAGTCATTTTCGGGCCTTACTTTCTACATATGACTTTAAATAGAACAACATGATACACACACGAGCTATGTAGCTACACGATTCTGGATAAATTGAGAATATAAAAAAGAGATCACGATTCTCTACAAACAACTAAACAAAATAACAATTTATTAGAGGTTCTGACAAAATGCAGTCTATTTAAAAGGTTTAATTAAATAAAAAAATAAAAATAAAAAAACTTGGTCTTAATTAATTAATCAGTGACTCACTCAAATACTTCACTTGTTTTATTACTGGATAAATCAGCATTTTTGAACAAATCTCCTGAATGAATGATTCAATGACAAATATTTTAAGTCACTTGTCGCCATCTGGTAGCGTAACAATGTCAGGGATCCAATCGTTTTTACAGTGCGTTAATGTAAAAAAAAAAAAAAAAGAATCATTTATTTATTTGAACACTGATTGAAGGTTGAAAACTTTTTCCCAATAAATAAATAATGATTAAAAAATAATTTCATTCAACTGTAGGGGTAATATTAGATAGCAATTATAATGCAATATAATACAGGACGTGCTCTCAGTTGCAAGATATCAAAATAACACATTAAACAGTGCAAGATAAAGAATGTGTGTGTACGTAAGTGAGTAGATGGGTGTTTAAGTGACCTTTGAAAAACATCAAGACTATGCACACAAATTAACAATTTACAGAAAATAAAAAAAAATACTACACTATCACAGCTTAAACAAGCATGACATCATCCAACAGCAGAATCCAGAGGCTGATCATTTAAGAGTTTATAATAAGATGATGTCCGATATATTCTCCCTTGTGCCTTTTTGCGCGCATTTTTACAAAGAATTTAATAATAAAACTGTTCAGAAAGAATAAATCCCATATGTATTAAAGAAAACGCCCAAGTTGAATTTGTAACTATTCAATAAATGTGTTCAGATTCGATGTGTGCTCCTGTGCGCGTGCATGCGTATATGAGTGATTCGAATTTCAGTTGCTATAGCGACGCGTGTTATGAATTCTGAATGCATATTTACACTTGAACCGATCGCTGTCTGTTGGTTGAGAGACGAGGCGAAATCACAGACTTTTGCAGAATATTTTCTGAGCGAATCTTGTGACTTTGAAGCTGATTTCTGAGAGGAGACTTTATTCTGGACATCGGAGGATATATCCTTTATAGATTTATATTTTTGAAAGAGATCTTATCATTTCTGAGGATAATTTTATAGTTCTTTTCTTACTTTAGAAGGAGTTTTATTACATTTTTTGTTTTGTTTTATTTATTATTTTGTGAAGGAGAGTTGCATTTTATTATTGTATTGTATTTTGTGTTGTGTTTATTGCAGTTTGGAGGAGGATGTCGATGGCTCACATGATGGGTGAAAGAGGAGGTGAGTGCTTTAGTTTTTCATTTATGGTTTATGGTGTGATTTTGTACAATGACTGACTACATTAATGTGAAGAACCCATTTGATCCCTCAGTCTAATCACATGTATTTTAATTAACATTTAATGTGAAATAAACTTTTGAATTTGAGTAACTGAAGCAACAATTTGTAATTGACCACTGACATTGATTATTATTATTAAACATTACTAACTACAGTATGTGATGTGTGAAATATTCCAGCCTCAGGCCGCTCCAGATCCAGGAGAGCTGCTTTCTCTCAGACGGCTGGTCAGGAGGTTTGGAGACCCGGTTCTGATGACCGTGATCAGGATCCGCTGCCAGACCCGACCCAGACACAGAGCCAGGATCTTCCTGGATATTTAACACCTCTGTCTTCTGAGTCTGTTTCTGTGTCCACAGGTCAGGCTGACAGGAGGAGGACGAGGAAGAGCGGCAGCCAGAAGAGCCCGGATGATGGACGTCCGTTCACTTCATCTAAACACTCTCGCAGAGGTCAGAATAGGCTTTAATAAAGAAGTTATGGCTCAGCTTCTAGTTCTATTTTCAATGGCTGATTTGTCATTGAAATAAGTTGAACCAACTAAAGTAACAATTTGGTGTGACCACTGACATTGATTATTCATATTATATAGCCTATATATAAAAAAGAAACAGTTTTTGATGTGTGAAATTTTCCAGCCTCAGGCCGCTCCAGATCCTGGAGAACTGCTTCCACTGATTGTTCTCCGGGCATCATGTCATCATCAGCTTTGTCCCTCTCTGAGGTCAATGTGGAGCGCTGGTTCTGTAGAGAGTCGTTGAGTCTGAGCAGCAGAGGCTCGTACAGCGTGGAATGGAGGAGGAGTGGCGATGGATCGGAGAGCCCAAACCAACAGGACAGTTGCAGCGACTGCTGTTTGTCCAGGTCCCACAGCCTGGAAGGGTTGCTGTGCCCTCCGCTGCCCGGGCAAGTTCCTGTCGAGCCAACAGAGACTTCAAATGGCCGAACTGCTCAGGGTGCCATGGAGGCTTCTCCTGTGAACAAGAGCTCAACAGGTGAGGCTGAAATAAGGCTGGGCAGAGTCAAGTCTACAGAGACATTTGGCTTTTTCATGCAAATATTTCAGTTTTTAACATGTTAATGTCCGGTCACATTTACTGTTGCTCAGCAAAATTGATCTGAATTAAAAAAAAAGAATTATTAATATTTTAATTGGACATTCGTCTAACATTTTCAGAACATTCAAAAGTAATTTTCCCATAATGCAAATTATAAAATAGAGTTCCTTTAACCAAGAAAAAAATATTTGTAACCAGTTGAAAAAACATTTTTTGAAATAACATTTTCACAATTTAATGGAAACGTTAGCAAAACATTCTCAATAAGCGATGAACTCGATGGTACTCGCTCTGTCTGACACACACCAGAAACACGCGCACAGAAAGCCGCTTCTCAGCAAACGATCCAGAATAGAATTATATTTCTATTGCTCTTGAATTGTGTTTTATGAAATTGCACTGTAAATAAACCAATACCAATAAAAGATCAGATAAATAAGAAAAATAACTATATCGTGATAATTGCGAAATGAAATGACTATTAATACTGTGAAATAAGATTTTGGGAAATGTATGCAGACATTAAGCAGAAGTCAGGCGGGTAGCGTGGGAATATTTCATTACTTTGGATCTGTTACATTACAGATAAGAATTTAACAGTGAAATGTAAATGATGTCATTATTGCTTAATTTGACGTCAGAGATCATGTTTCTAATAGTTGTGTTTTCAATTGTTTTTTCTTGATTTCAGACAAAGCTACAGAATCTAGGAAGAACGGAACGGGTTGTTTCCTCTACAGGCTCT
This sequence comes from Rhinichthys klamathensis goyatoka, assembly GCF_029890125.1. NCBI lineage: Eukaryota > Metazoa > Chordata > Actinopteri > Cypriniformes > Leuciscidae > Rhinichthys > Rhinichthys klamathensis. The sequence continues at coordinate 1,137,294 of NW_026607023.1, forward strand.
GGAAGGCTGTGAAGTGTGTTTTCTGCTGCTGTTGCCACTGTAGTGCTGTGAATGTTGTGGAGCCTTTTGTTCCTCCAGCAGATCTGGAGCCAGAGCCTGATCCTGATCCATCATCTCCTGCTCCTGATCACTCCGGCGTCAAGACAAATAATGGTACATCGCCACTCATTATTCTCCAGCATTATTCTAAACAGTATTATCTTGTTTTCCACTAAAAATAAGGCTTGTTTTCAGAATATTTCCCCCATTATAATATTATTATCTAGCAAACATATATTTTTCTGTTTGTTTTTCAGAGTCCTTTGAGTCTCTCTATAGCGTTATAAAGATGATTGGATCTGGAGGATTTGGCAGGGTGTACCAGGGAACACGCAAATTTGATGGCAAAAAGGTCAATCTTACCGAATTGTACAAACATTTTGCTCTTGCATGCATCAAAACATATTTAAAACAATTCACACATGGTTTAATACTTAGTGCTTGAAAACTGTTATTGAAACTGGGTTTTTTTTTTTTGCAGGTTGCCATCAAGCGGATTCGGAAGATTGACAACAATCGTTATCTTAATATTGTAAGTTGGCCAAAAGCTGAATATGTATATTTAAGTTGTTTAAGTGCAGATTACTATTGGACAAGATTACTTATCTAAAAAGATCAAAGAAAAGTACATTTAAAAATGATGCGTTTTCTTCAGATTTTTACCCTGCTAACCTTCTGTCTGCTACTTTTCTCTAGCCTGGGCATCCCGAACCTCTCGTTACAGAAGTGGCGCTGCTGATGATGATGAGGCGAGAACCCATAAGCCCCTTCGTCATACAACTATACGAGTGGTTTGAACATCCTAAAGAATTCACTCTGGTTATGGAGTATCCTGAACCCTACGATATCTTGCTGGACTTCATCACTCGTAATCATCAAATGCATGAACCAACAGCACGGTTCATCATGCGACAGGCTGTGCTGGCAGTGCAACACTGCATCCATCATGGGGTTTTCCACAATGACATCCATGCGCAGAATTTCCTGTTGAAGAGAGACCCGGTACAGCTCAAGCTGATAGACTTTGGCTGCGGTCAGCTGTTTAGTAGAGATGGCTACGAGAGCAACATTTACATTGGTGAGCATTCTGGGAGTGTGGAAACCTGAATGTAGTGACTTACTAATTATTTGATGTTTAAAAAAAAAAGCTCAACAAAGTGCAAATGTGTTGCTTACAGGAGCACCGGATTACTGCCCACCTGAAGTCTTGACAGAACCTCGATTCCACGCCGTCCCAGCAAATGTCTGGTCTCTAGGAGTGTTGTTGTACAAGATGATGAACGGATGTTCTCCTTTTCGCAATAGAAGAAAAATCACACAAGCCAAAGTTACATTTCTGAACCCCACCTTATCCAAAAGTGAGTGAATAATATTGATACATTGATAAACACACACATAAAGCAAAGGCGTTGTACAGAAACAGTTAAAGGTGAAGTATGTAAGATTTTTTATATATAGCTCAACGTATAGTAGTTTGGGGCGTCGCTACTGTAGCAGGCGGAGCCATGGGAAAAGAAATGCGGCTTTAGTTACAGAAGTGAAAGCCAAAATTCACTGCATTTATACCTTCAAAGATTAAACAGGTCATGAACACGTCAAAGTGAACAGAGCATTGTGATGCTACGCGCTACAAAGCACGCTTCAATACCATACAGCATCATCATGCACCCGTTCAGAAAGACACATTTTCGTAAAGACAAATGCAACACAGCTAAAAGTATTCCTAATATGTTGGACCTGAAACATGAACCAGTCAGAGCTGCGTTTGTGATGTTTAAGTCGGGGAAGACGCGATGCACGGAAGGGGCCTTTGCAAGGTTTTTTGAAAATATGCTTTATTTTGTCATTTATTCCTCTCGCTGCCACTAGTGTCGCAGAAACGACATACTTCACTTTTAAAGTAAAGATAAGTCACATTTTGCAGTGTATTAATCATGTTTTAGATGCTGTTTTCATAGATGCCAGGTCACATGGTCATGACTAACCAGCTCTCTCCTTATTCAAATTTGTACAGAATGCAGGGATCTGATTAGCCAGTGTCTAGCCCGGGATCCAACTAAACGCCCAACGTTAGAGCAGATGTTACAACATAAATGGATTAGTAATGATCTACAGTAGATTGGAGAAGTTCAGGAGATTCACTCGATCAGTTTCAGGTGTGAGGAAGTGTAACAGAGAGTAGGATTATTACCTTTTGTCTTCAATTCTGGATTATTTGTAGTGAGATTTTCAAATTTGTGTTCATTGTAATGTTCTTGCTATAGTCAAGTCACCTTCATTTATATAGCGCTTTATACAATACAGATTGTTTCAAAGCGGCTTCACGGTAATAAACAGGAGAATAACAGAATCAGTGATGCAAACAGAATTAAATTCTGTTCTAAATCAGCTCTAAAAAATCATTCATGAGTTGACTTATTCATATAATCTTTGTATTGGATAGGAAATGACATACTTGCTGAGAGCTCTGAGCTCGAGACTCGACCCGAAGCCTGAAGTCCAACTCCATCCTGACAGGAACTCAGAGTCTGTCCACGTCTGAGCAAGAACACGAGAGACTGCAAGACAGGAACGAAGTCATCAAGTCATCACACACACATTTGCTTTGTTTTAAAGGTCAAGACAAGTCATCTTCTACAAACATTTGTGAAAGAATGTGTCGCTCTCAGGAGCTCAATGAATTCAAGTGTGGTACCGTGATAGGTTGCCAACTATTCATGAAATTTCCTCACTATTAAATATTCCACGGTCAACTGTTAGTGGTATTATAACAAAGTAGAAGCAATTGGGAACAACAGCAACTCAGCCTCGAAGTGGTAGGCCACGTAAAATCACAGAGCGTGGTCAGTGCATGCTGAGGCGCACAGAAGTCGACAACTTTCTGCAGTCAATAGCTACAGACCTCCAAACTTAAGAAAAAGATTCATATTTTAACGCCATTTTGTATTGTTTAATTTGTTTTGTTTTTTATTGTATTTTGTTTAATGCGTTTATATTTTGTACGCTGCATGGTTTCTTTTTATGCTTTTAAATGCTCAATGTTTTATTGTACAGCACAGTGTGCAGCTCTGTTGCTTTTAAATGTGCTATAGAAATACATTTTGACTTGACTTTAATTTGTGTCATTGATTCATTTTAGATGCTCATGAACAGAGAGAGTTGAAAGGCACTGTAAAATGCCAAAAAGTAAATGCAGACCCAGTACTTTTAAAGCCCATTCACACCAAGAACAATAACTATAATTGTAACTCTATTAGCGTCCACACCAATGACCGATAACACTGTTCACTCTAAGGATTTACTGCAGTTTTGTCGTCTGCCACTTTAAATGCTGGAGCTCTGTCAAGTGGAATGGATTCTGATTGGCTGTCAATGTTTTTATTGTTCATTAGCAGGAAACAAATCTGAAAGTTATTCCAAGATATTGTTTCTCTGTGCGTTATAGTTGTGGTGGGGACTCTGCTCTTCTTTTTAGATTTAGAATGATTTTTAAAAAAAGAAATCTTTATCATTATAGTTATCATGCTAGGTGTGAACGGGCCTTTAGCACGGTAAAAAGAAAGGTATTCAGGATTGCAATTTGTCAGAATACCGATATGAGAAACAGAGAGTTCCTCCTCACTACACGTGTCACAAGTTCAAAAGAGACTATTGAGAGGATTCTCCATCCTGATAACGTCATTTATGTTGACAAACAAAAAGTATTAATACATATAGCTGCAAGAAGTAATTTTTGGGGCAGAGCATGTCAAAACCAAAGTGACAGGCTAAGCAAGCATGGCAGGGAGCTTGCTGACAAATGGGCAAAACCATAGACTGTAAAAAAAGATGGACGACGCCCCTTCACTTTCTTCCATTGGTGAAAAGTGAAGCCGCCAAAGTCCTAATATGGCGCTGACATTTGGGACCTGCTTCTGCGCAGTAGTGAGCGGGAAGTGGAGCCCACCCTCACTCTCGCAGAAACAGTTAGTACAAAGTTTACTGTGTGAAATAATAAACAGTTATGAAATTAGAGTTAAAATTAAAGTTGAAGCTCCAATCTCCTCCCGAAAATCTCCCAAAAAAGTCTGTTGGTGCCTCGGTGACTGTTGTAGCAAACTAGCTCTATTAAATATTAATTAACAATCATAACTTGTTATAATTGATTATGAATATTTGGATCAGTTAATCGGGTTAACTTGATGTAGCTACATTAACATTACAACCAATTACTCGGTTAATCCCGTGAACACTCAATATTGGTTAATAATTTTTTTTATAGAAATTTACATTTCCGGGGCATGGGAAATGTCTTTCTTACTAAGTACTACTAAGAGCAAGTAGTCAAGATCTATGATTAGTGACTCCAGATATGAGCTTGAGACACGGACAACTTTACGTGTGATATAAAAAAGACTTTATTAACTTAACTAGACTAAACATTTAAACTACTCTAACATACACATACATACCTGTACATGCATACAGTTCACCAAGGGAAAGCTGAAGCAGAATACAGGAAAGCAAAAGTTATAGCATTGTTTGATGTTCAGCAGATCAACAGCCTGAGCAAACCATCAGTTTAGTTCTAACACGCCCTTCTTTAAAAGGGGTAAGGATACTTAATGTATCAAATAATGAGACTAAGTTTGATACTTGCATGTCTCGTCCAATTGCATTAAACTGTCCGGATGCAATTTGTTGAGGCTCCAGTTGATCTTTGCTGATGTTGTCTTGATGAGAGAGAACCAGTGGTAGTCAGAGGATCTTTGGTGAATGGAAAGACAAGGCCGCAGCCTGGCGCAAGCTTGGGAGTCCTTGAGGGACTTCTAGTTCAGCATCATCTTCACGTTACTTCTCAAGAAGGTCCGAGAGAGTAAGAGATCCAGAGGCTAAGAGCGCAAGAGGCTAAGTGGACAAGAGACAAGAGCAAAAGGAGCAAGAGGGAGCTGATCTTGATGATCAGTGATTTTAAAGCGTGAAGACGTCACACCCTCTGGAGGTGCGTGAGCCTATGCGAAGCTGCCCCTTTGGAGGGAGTTTTACGACTCATTGTCTTCTAGCAGGGCATTTGAATGTTTAATTTCTCAAACCAAAATAGTTTAGAAGAGAGAATGAATACATAGGCCAAACCACATAAAAGGAAAATTATGATTGAAAATTAGATATTAATACATTTATCACATGGTTATATATATAGAATATATAGGATTAAAAGGGTTCATTTATTCTTCTCAGCAAGAATTAAGAGAGTGTCACAATTCCCTGCACATTCTTTTGGGTCATAAAACTTCAGTCTTACTGTGTACTGTAACAGGACACCGAGTTCTGCCAGTGTGTAGGCTTCATTTGTGGGGGAAGTTTCATATAACTTTGTTGGAAGAGTGATTTTGTTGGATTCTTCATTAAATATAATGATTAATTTGTGTGTGTCTGATTGGTCCAGATGCTAAACTATTTCGTTGAGAGAAGCTTTCAATCATGACGTCACATCAGGCCTCCTGGAGACACTGATGTTTTCTTCAAGGTCAGACCAATCTATGAGTCCATAAGGAAACGCTGTCTGCAGCTACAACTGGAGGAAGATCTCTGTATTGATGAGCAGATTGTGCCTTTCAGAGGAAAACTCTCTGTGCTCCAGTATATCAAAGGGAAACCTACACCATGGGGAGTGAAGATGTATTTCCTCTGTGGCAAAAGTGGGCTTGCTTGTGATTTCCTCATCTATCAAGGTGCCACAACAGAGCTTTCTGAGCAAAGTAAAAAGCTTCTAGGGCTTGGAGCTTCTGTTGTCTTCCACCTGTGCCAGAGAATCCAGGCTCCCAACCACAAGCTCTTTTTTGACAACTATTTCACCACCTACAATGCCCTTGAAGTTCCTGCAGAAAAGAAAATCCATGCTGCTGGAACAGCAAGGCTTTGCCGCTTTGCAAATCCGCCACTGAAGAAAGACAAGGAAATGTCTAAGAAAACACGGGGAAACCATGATGAAGTTAGAAGTAGGGATGAAAAAGTTGTTCTAGTAAAGTGGTTTGATAACCGCTCTGTTGTACTGGCCTCCAACTTTGTTGGTGTTGGAGATGAAGATGAAGTTGAGAGGTGGGATAAGAAAGAGAGAAAGTTTGAGAAGGTCAAGCGTCCAGAGGTTGTGAAGAAATACAACAGGGGCATGGGAGGGGTGGACAAGCTTGATCAGCTAATCAGCCTTTACAGGATTGATATCAAGTCCCGCAAATTGCCACTGCGCATGATTACTCATGGTTTTGATGTTGCTCTAGTGAATATCTGGCTTGAGTATCGCAGGGACATTGAATACAAAGGAACTCAGCCACAGAAATTCATGGATCTCCTTGAATTCAAAATGAATGTGGCCAAAGTGCTTGTGCGTTCTGGGAAGCCACAGGGTTAAAAAAAAACGAGGGAGGCCAAGCAATTCTAACGAAGCCAGTACCTCTCAATCTCCACATGATGAAGCTGGACAAAAGAGAGGGGCAAGGGAATGGCGGCCAGTTCTGGAAAGTCCAAAAAGATTTGGTTGACCACCTGCCAAATTATGATGCAAAAAAAGAAGCAACAAGATGCAAATTGGAAGGTTGTTCTGGGAAAACACACATGTTCTGTGATAAGTGCAAGGTGCACTACTGCTTTGTGTCACAGAGAAATTGTTTCAAAGATGCACACAGGAAATTACTCTAACATGACTTGATTCCTAAGTTTATTTAGTTTGTTACAATAAATGTGAAATCTGTCAAACAAAAACTCAAAATTAAAGTTGAAATGTTAAATTTAAGTTAAAAAAAAAGGTAATATGTTATCAACAATTGTTGTTTATAATTTTATTTCATGTTGGTAACTTTTTTTCAAGTACTCCTGTTTTGACCTGACGTCCATTGAAATGGACAAAAAAATGTGCAATTAAAGAGTATTGAAATTTGTAATATTTGTATTTGGTCTCATTTATAGACGCCTCAAGTAAATGTACTTTCAGTATTTTTCGGAAACTGGTAACATAATTCAGGTCTGAAGGGGTTAACAAACTGTAGAAACACCTGTACGAAAAGGGGCTGAATCCGAAATCGCCCCTTAAACCCTCATTCACTATTCCCTACATTAGTCCACTAATACTGTTCACTTGAAGGAGTGTCAGTGAAGGAAAACGAGTGAGGGAATTCGGACAGCCGTTGAGCGTAACTTACATCGGCTGTACACTCGTTATTGCGGTGCAATGTAGGATTGAATAAGTGCACTCAATAACGTCCACTATGGTTTCGGACACCACTACAAATGGCTGTCCCCTCAAATAAAGTCTCTGTCAGACTATCACGAATACCGCAAAAAACAGTCGTAATGCTAGATAGTGATTTCAGACTAGACCTAACTTTACTAAGTTTATCACCGTAGTAACGTTAGTACATCTATAAACGGGTTTGCTAATATAATGTTTGAATTACTTTATGCTAGCGAGCTAACTGGGATAGCTAGGATTCATTTCCAATCGATTTCACTTTCCGGAGATGATTAAAACGGACTAAAGGGAACTTCGATTTTTAAAAATATAAAATTCAGTTTTAGAATATATTCAACGTCTCAGTAAGTACACAATACTTAATGTTATAAGACGATATGACTTACTTTTCGTAATCCGGCTGCAGAAGCTTCTTTGTGTTGACTGTCACTGGACCGTTCATTGCTGAATGTGGAAACCATTTAACCCAACAGCCGGGTTATTTACATTTTGTTAATTGTAATTGCTTACATTGTTTTACTATTAGAGTAAAATAATGATAATAATAATTTTTAAAAAAGTGTCAATTGATTAAAAAAAAAAACTAGATCAATCACACATTTTTTCTGATTAATCGCGAATAAATCGCAATTAAAAACACTTACGTTTTTAATATATATTTTGTAATGTTGTAGAAACAAAATAAAGACAGGATATTTTAAATTCTTATTTAATGGCATCTTTTTATGAATAAAGGCCATTACTGATACTCCTACTGATGTCTTGATGAAAATGATTCCCCATTTTAAACACTAATTATAGGCCTTCGACATCAGAGTCAGGGCAGGACTTAGAGCGGTGGAGGCCCCTGGGCTTCAGTCATTTTCGAGCCTTACTTTCTACATATGACTTTAAATAGAACAACATGATACACACATGAGCTTTGTAGCTACACGATTCTGGATAAATTGAGAATATAAAAAAGAGATCACGATTCTCTACAAACAACTAAACAAAATAACAATTTATTAGAGGTTCTGACAAAATGTCAATTGCTGCAGTCTATTTAAAAGGTTTAATTAAATAAAAAAATAAAAAAACTTGGTCTGAATTAATTAATCAGTGACTCACTCAAATACTTCACTTGTTTTATTACTGGATAAATCAGCATTTTTGAACAAATCTCCTGAATGAATGATTCAATGACAAATATTTTAAGTCACTTGTCGCCATCTGGTGGCGTAACAATGTCAGCGATCCAATCGTTTTTACAATGTGTTAATGTAAAAAAAAAAAGAATCATTTATTCATTTGAACACTGATTGAAGGTTGAAAACTTTTTACCAATAAATAAATAATGATTAAAAAATAATTTCATTCAACTGTAGGGGTAATATTAGATAGCAATTATAATGCAATATAATACAGGACGTGCTCTCAGTTGCAAGATATCAAAATAACACATTAAACAGTGCAAGATAAAGAATGTGTGTGTGTAGTACGTAAGTGAGTAGATGGGTGTTTTAGTGACCTTTGAAAAACATCAAGACTATGCACACAAATTAACAATTTACAGAAAATAAAAAAAAATACTACACTATCACAGCTTAAACAAGCATGACATCATCCAACAGCAGAATCCAGAGGCTGATAATTTAAGAGTTTATAATAAGATGATGTCCGATTTATTCTCCCTTGTGCCTTTTTGCGCGCATTTTCCAAGGAATTTAATAATAAAACTGTTCAGAAAGAATAAATCTCATATGTATTAAAGAAAACGCCCAAGTTGAATTTGTAACTATTCAATAAATGTGTTCAGATTCGATGTGTGCTCCTGTGCGCGTGCATGCGTATATGAGTGATTCGAATTTTAGTTGCTATAGCGACGCGTGTTATGAATTCTGAATGCATATTTACACTTGAACCGATCGCTGTCTGTTGGTTGAGAGAGACGAGGCGAATTCACAGACTTTGCAGAATATCTTCTGAGCGAATCTTGTGACTTTGAAGCTGATTTCTGAGAGGAGACTTTTATTCTAGAAGGACAGCGGAGAATATATCCTCTATATATTTTTTAAAGTTATATAATTTCTGAGAATACTTTTATTTTATACTTTTCTTATTGTAGAAGGAGTTGTATTACATTTTTTTTTTTTAGGAGATTAGTATTTTATTGTATTGTATTTTGTGCTGTGTTTATTGCAGTTTGGAGGAGGATGTCGATGGCTCACATGATGGGTGAAAGAGGAGGTGAGTGCTTTAGTATTTCATTTATGGTTTATGGTGTGATGTTGTACAATGACTGACTACATTGAGGGATCAAACGGGTTCTTCACATTAATCTAATCACATGTATTTGATTCCTTGCATGTGAAATTTGAGTAACCGAACTAACAATTTGTAATTGACCACTGACATTGATTATTATTATTAAACATTACTAACTACAGTATGTGATGTGTGAAATATTCCAGCCTCAGGCCGCTCCAGATCCAGGAGAGCTGCTTTCTCTCAGACGGCTGGTCAGGTTTGGAGACCCGGTTCTGATGACCGTGATCAGGATCCGCTGCCAGACCCGACCCAGACACAGAGCCAGGATCTTCCTGGATATTTAACACCTCTGTCTTCTGAGTCTGTTTCTGTGTCCACAGGTCAGGCTGACAGGAGGAGGACGAGGAAGAGCGGCAGCCAGAAGAGCCCGGATGATGGACGTCCGTTCACTTCATCTAAACACTCTCGCAGAGGTCAGAATAGGCTTTAAGAAAGAAGTTATGGCTCAGTTTCTAGTTCTATTTTTAATGGCTGATTTGTCATTGAAATAAGTTGAACCAACTAAAGTAACAATTTGGTGTGACCACTGACATTGATTATTCATATTATATAGCCTATATATAAAAAAGAATTGATGTGTGAAATTTTCCAGCCTCAGGCCGCTCCAGATCCTGGAGAACTGCTTCCACTGATTGTTCTCCGGGCATCATGTCATCATCAGCTTTGTCCCTCTCTGAGGTCAATGTGGAGCGCTGGTTCTGTAGAGAGTCGTTGAGTCTGAGCAGCAGAGGCTCGTACAGCGTGGAATGGAGGAGGAGTGGCGATGGATCGGAGAGCCCAAACCAACAGGACAGTTGCAGCGACTGCTGTTTGTCCAGGTCCCACAGCCTGGAAGGGTTGCTGTGCCCTCCGCTGCCCGGGCAAGTTCCTGTCGAGCCAACAGAGACTTCAAATGGCCGAACTGCTCAGGGTGCCATGGAGGCTTCTCCTGTGAACAAGAGCTCAACAGGTGAGGCTGAAATAAGGCTGGGCAGAGTCAAGTCTACAGAGACATTTGGCTTTTTCATGCAAATATTTCAGTTTTTAACATGTTAATGTCCGGTCACATTTACTGTTGCTCAGCAAAATTTATCTGAATTAAAAAAAAAGAATTATTAATATTTTAATTGGACAATCGTCTAACATTTTCAGAACATTCAAAAGTAACGTTCCCATAATGCAAATTATAAAATAGAGTTCCTTTAACCAAGAAAAAAATATTTTTAACCAGTTGAAAAAACATTTTTTGAAATGACATTTTCACAATTTAATGGAAATGTTAGCAAAACGTTCTCAATAAGCGATGAACTCGATGGTACTCGCTCTGTCTGACACACACCAGAAACACGCGCACAGAAAGCCGCTTCTCAGCAAACGATCCAGAATAGAATTATATTTCTATTGCTCTTGAATTGTGTTTTATGAAATTGCACTGTAAATAAACCAATACCAATAAAAGATCAGATAAATAAGAAAAATAACTATATCGTGATAATTGTGAAATGAAATGACTATTAATATCGTGAAATAAGATTTTGGGAAATGTATGCAGGCATTAAGCAGAAGTCAGGCGGGTAGTGTGGGAATATTTCATTACTTTGGATCTGTTACATTACAGATAAGAATTTAACAGTGAAATGTAAATGATGTCATTATTGCTTAATTTGACGTCAGAGATCATGTTTCTAATAGTTGTGTTTTCAATTGTTTTTTCTTGATTTCAGACAAAGCTACAGAATCTAGGAAGAACGGAACGGGTTGTTTCCTCTACAGGCTCTGGAAGGCTGTGAAGTGTGTTTTCTGCTGCTGTTGCCACTGTAGTGCTGTGAACGTTGTGGAGCCTTTTGTTCCTCCAGCAGATCTGGAGCCAGAGCCTGATCCTGATCCATCATCTCCTGCTCCTGATCACTCCGGCGTCAAGACAAATAATGGTACATCGCCACTCATTATTCTCCAGCATTATTCTAAACAGTATTATCTTGTTTTCCACTAAAAATAAGGCTTGTTTTCAGAATATTTCCACCATTATAATATTATTATCTAGCAAACTAATATTTTTCTGTTTGTTTTTCAGAGTCCTTTGAGTCTCTCTATTGCGTTATAAAGATGATTGGATCCGGAGGATTTGGCAGGGTGTACCAGGGAACACGCAAATTTGATTGCAAAAAGGTCAATCTTACCGATTTGTACAAACATTTTGCTCTTGCATGCATCAAAACATATTTAAAACAATTCACAGATGGTTTAAAACTTAGTGCTTGAAAACTGTTATTGAAACTGGGTTGTTTTTTTTGCAGGTTGCCATCAAGCGGATTCGCAAGATTGACAACAATCGTTATCTTAATATTGTAAGTTGGCCAAAAGCTGAATATATATATTTGAGTTGTTTAAGTGCAGATTACTATTGGACAAGATTACTTATCTAAAAAGATCAAAGAAAAGTACATTTAAAAATGCGTTTTCTTCTGTGTCAATGCAGTCAGATCAATAATATTGTTGAATATTAAGCATACTGACTATTTCAGTTTTATGAATGTTTACTAAATGCACTTAATTTTTTATTTACAACAAACTACTTCAGTTTTATAAATGTTGTGGTATCTACATTTTTAGCTAAAAGTGTTCAGTGACACAATATGCACTTCATACATGTCAGTGTGTTCACTGTTCAGTGACACTGCAATGCAAATAGCTTTGCTAAGAAATTAGAATGGAAGTTGTTATTTTTCTGCTGAGTTATCAATATAATGTGGTACAAATACCAGAATACCTCAGGTGGTACAAAGCAAGTTGTATTTTCAGCTCTATCATTTTTTCCATTATTATTTTTTAAAGTATTGCAATAAATCCCAATATGTATCATATCGCAATATATTGTGATATATGGTATCGTGACCAAGCGTGCCGCACAAGCCCTCAAAAGTGAAGCCAAAACGTCTCGATCGCCCCCCAGAGGCCGGTCCTAGTATAGGTCATAAGCCCCGCCTCCCCGTGTTATTCAACGGGACGCGAGACCAACTAAACAATTAAATTACACTTCACATATCTTTTTTCTAAAGATAGTTTCTGTCATTTACTGTAGTTTATATCACGTTGATGTAATTTCAAGTGTTTGTTTTTAAAATAAGTTTGTTTTTAGTTAGTTATTTGATGCTATAAAAACGGTGCTGTGACATCATGATTGACAGCTGTGATTGACAGGTTCTCTGTGCGAAGTAGTCACTGAAGCACCAACGGACTTTTTTTCATAATGTTGACTAGGTGGTTAGTAGTTGTATTTACCTTATTTTAACGAGGTACTGCAATCAGCAGACATCATTGGAGAGGAACGGAGCAGACAAGGCCACTTAAGAAAAGTGCAGGGCGTGTGCTTGCGATTGATTCAGCGAGAGTGAGGGCGGGGCCTTGATTTCGCGGCTTTACTTCCTGCTCACTACTGCGCATGACTGGTCCCGAAAACGCTACTGCGCAAACTCGAATTCCAAGATGTCAGCGCCATATCGGGACACTGGCGGCTTCAGTTCTCTCCAATGGAAAAGAGCGAAGGGGCGTCGTCCATCTTTTTTTACAGTCTATGATCGTGACACATGTATCGCAATATGTATGATTCATGAGGCCCTAGCCAATACCCAGTCCAATATATGACCAATCTGTATGACCCCTTTGAATAAGTGCTTTCAATGAATACAAAAGAAGAAATGCTTTTAAACAGTCTCGGCTAGGGTGACCACCCGTCCCGCTTTGAGTTGTACCGCACAGCATTTTCACCCCTTGTCCCGCACGTCGCATATTGAGAAAATGTCCGCATTTTCAACAGTCTGTTGGTTTTTAATGACCATAATAAGAAAACGTGCATGCGTTCTTTTGCCTTTTTAAGAAAGCATTTTATTTATTCTTTTTGCGGCGTAGTTTTTCACCTATATTTAACAGCACTTCGTCAGAAGTGCAAATACAACAGCCGGTTTTTAAATCCTATCCAATGGTTGAAAGGAGTAAACACGGTCACTAGTAGGTTGTGACGGCTGTCAATCAAAATGTGGAGCGGTGATTCGTTCCATGTGTTCCCTGTCAGAAAACAAATGGATAATTTGCAACCAATGGATAACAAATGGATAAAGTGTTCGTGTTGATGGTGTGTCCTCAAACTCATTACTTATACAAAATGGTGTCCCCCAGGGGTCCATTCTGGGTCCCATTTTATTTACTATTTATATAAATGACTTGTGTCAAAATGTAACAAATGCAAAGTGTCATTTTTATGCGGACGATACTGTTTTGTATTGTTCTGCTCCAGCCTTGACAAGTGCTATTGAGGACCTGCAATCTGCTTTTAAAATTATTCAGAAGAATCTGCAGAAATTGAGACTTGTACTAAACTCAGATAAAACTAAAATGATGTGCTTTTCTAAATCAAGGAAAACAGAAGATGCTTGTCCAATTGCTACACTAGATGAGAAAGTAATTGAACGAGTATCAGTCTTTAAATATCTTGGTTTCCTTTTAGAAGAAAATGTGTCCTTCAAACAGCATATAGAGGGTCTAACAAAAACACTAAGAGTAAAGTTGGGTTTCTATTATAGAAACAAAGGCTGTTTCTCTTTTAGTACGAGAAAAACACTTATACAAACAACATTTATGTCAATGCTGGATTATGGTGATATTTTATACATGCATGCAAATAAATCTTCTTTGAAAATGCTGGATTCAGTATATCACGCAGCACTAAGATTTGTAACTAATTCCAGTTTCCGTACTCATCATTGTAGCTTGTATGAGAGTGTTGGTTGGCCATCTCTGCACAATCGCAGGCTGGAGCACTGGTATATTTTTCTTTTTAAGGCCATACTTTGTAAACTGCCTCCTTACTTATGCTCTCTTTTGACTATTAAAGTCACTACCAGGAAATGTAATCTTAGATCATATGGGCAAATCATGTATGAAATCCCACGAACGCGAACTGTCTTCGGTGAAAGTGCCTTTAAAGTTTTTGCACTGTTTTCCTGGTATAAATAGCAAAATCAGCTAAAATTCGACTGTTTACCGACAATGACACAATTTAAAATGAGGATAAAGGACTATTTGAGTACTAGATGCACATGTGCTGTTACTGAGAGCGGCTGGTGATTATGTTGAGAGTATGTTAAATTGCCAAAATGTACTTTTTTTTTTCTTGTTTGTTTTGTTTTTGTTAATGTTTGTATATGTACTTTTTAATATGGAACTATTATTCTGCTGTCTTGGCCAGGACTCCCTTGAAAAAGAGATTCTGAATCTCAATGGGACTATTTCCTGGTAAAATAAAGGTAAATAAAATAAAATAAAATAATTCGGTAAATTAAAATTTTAATTTAACAGAATTTATCAACTTGTTACCTTCTAAAAATATGAAAGTTTTTGGTTTAATATATTCTTCATATATAAGACTGTCAATGAACTAATTTCATGTTGTTTTATATTTTATTTGTTTATTATAGCCTATTTTTGTGCTTCCTGAAATAAAACTGTAAATAAAATGTACATGGTTGCAAACTTCAGTGCATTGTCTAAGAGTCTGTCTAAAAGATAACCCTACAATAAATGAGACTAGAGCCTGTGGACAATAATAATAATAATTTGGAGCATGACACCCCCATTGGTTATTTAGGTTAAAGAAGTTTGTAGCAGCCCTTGGCATCAATAAACCAGCGTAGAGTTCGACCGGTGCAAATATCTTTATTCTTTCGTCACGCACCGTGAAACTAAAACAAAACAAAGTCACAATAAATCTTACAATACACGCAAAGACACATCTTCCATTAATTTAACATTACACAATCAAATTTTCACGACATCAACAACAAATAAAAACACACCTACCTCGCTCCGCTTACCAAGGGTACAAACATCAAACAGAGGGTTGGGAAACTTCATTTAATCCTCGCCATTCCTTTAGACAACATGCTATACGCGCCAAACACTTCCTGCTCCGGTGTGGATGTCTCTCTAACAAACGGAACCACTAAGCTTGCTTATATCCGGGGCACGTCTGTTACCCGGACGTGACTAAATCACGTGAACGACACAAGCAAAGCAAACGGCCACTTACAAAGTTATTCTTGTATTATTAGAAAGATTTAGGTCAATCTTGAAGCTTATAGGAATATTTACACAAAAACAAAGTTCTGTCATGAAACTCTAGATGGCGCAGGCTAACATGTGTTGTTGACTGCCGGTTGCTGACCCCTGATCTAAAGACAAGTTTACAGAAAAAAAAGAAAAAAACAGTTTTCATCTATACATAGTTCCCACATGACGTCACAACATACGGGCATTTGCCTACCCGGCGCCATTTCTGTGGGCATGTTTCGGGCAGAATATTAGAAGAAGAAGCTGAAACGAGTTAATTTTGTGATAAAAAGTGAAAATGGTCATCTCCTGCTGGGTCAATGGTGTTCAAATCGTGCCGGAGGTTCAGTTAAATTGGGATTTTACAGTATACCCGTCTTTAGACTTCATGAATGTGAGAAGACTAAGCTTTTGTCAGAACAACAACGGAGGTTAGGGCTGGCGAGGATAATAAACAAGTTAACACTTTGCAGTTTGAATGATGTCCTATTAACATAATGACGAGGTATTAAAAACAACAGTTTCCACTGTTCGATCGCGCGCGCGACTCACACACACACACTCCAGCATTGCAATCTCAGATTATGTCCCTAAAGAACCCGCGTATAAAGTAGTTCCGCATTACATTAATTAATTTGCACGCGATTTTTATTTATTTTTATACCGTGTATATTCATGCACTGAACCGTGACGCCCGTACAGTTTCGGTTCAATACGAATACATGTACTGTTCCAACCCTATTCTTCAGTGTACAAATAAGTACATGCATTACAGAAAGCACCGATGACTGTTATAAGGTGAACAGGAATTAAGTTGTGAAGGCTATGGCTTTTTAATAGACAGATAGTCTAGCATCACTTACATTCGCTATGGTGACTACCAGGGCCGTCGCTAGTGGGGTGAAAGGTGGTGACAATTATAGGGGCCCCCGCTGCCCAGGGGGCCCCACAAAATCCAGCAGTTATACTATTTAGGCCCCTGTTGTATGAATAATTCTAATATTTATATTAGTTGTATGCCTGAGATTTAAATGAAAACCACAAAAACGTGCAATTTGGGTAAATATTTTTCCAAATATCTGCTTCTCTTACCTCCATAAAAATGGTTTAGTCCGACCTAAAGTATTTATTAATTATTCAGTCAGAGTCAGTGACAAACATCAGATGGACCCAATAAAATTGTAAGTCCCACCCCAGCTCGTGAACAGAACCAATCAGAGTTGAGGCGGCAGCCTGAAGTTAACGATGAAGTTGGTGGAAGAGCAGGAGACTGACTGACTGAAAAATGTCGGGAAAAGAAAACATAAATCAGGTACCAGAAATGCCAGGAAAAGACGGAGAGGGAGGCAAGGAGAGTGGTTGTATCCCAGTCAGTCAAAACGTTCTTAAAGACTGGTTATATATTGTTATTTCGCTGGGAATTAGAAAACTTCCGTCTTCAGTCTGCCGTGTACAGTCATTTTTTATTATCGGTGCGCGCCGCAATCGACCGAATGATTACGTGGTCTAAACTCCTGTCTTTTTACACTATTGTAAATAGAGTTTTAAAAAAATTACACGAGTCACGACGCATTGCATTATGCATCTGACCTGCCGGCTGATGATATTTAAAACATCGAGAAAACACGAATACAACACACTGCACTTGGATGAATAAATGTATTCGCTTTATTTAATAATATTACCAGTTCCATATTATCTTTATTAAAAAATAAGGCAATAAATTGTTTTATTTTTTTAATTAGACTGCATTCTTGTCAATTTCTAAATGTTTACTTTTTGATTTATGAATTATAACAGACTGATGGGGGGAAAAAATATTAATTTTTAATAATTGGTTTTATTATTATTTAACAATTTCTTGCTTTTTGTTAGTTTTTATTAGTTGTAATTTTTATATAAACATTTAACTTTTAAAATAAAGGTTTTACAACAACATCACCATCTTCTGTTATATGTGGGCCATCTATTGTACAGTATATGATATTGGTGGAGGGTGGTGGGTGGTGGGGGCCCACATCAATATTTTTTCAGGGGGCCCCGAATCCTCTAGCTACGGCCCTGATGACTACTTTTCCATTGATTGCACTTGAGCAAACGTCACCAACCCAACCCTCGACAAACTGATTGTACACCTCCAGTGATTTCCAGGCTCGGAATTGCTCATATGTCTATAAAATACCAGATAATGGTAACGTTACACATGATAATACTGTATGAGGCAAAGCTGAACCCGTGCTCGGTGCTTCCTCCACACCATTTATGACTGAAATTTCCGCATTGTACCTCTCTCTGTCTTGTGTTAATAGAGTCTCTTTATAATCTCTGCCACTTTGTCTCTTCATGATTTTCGTAACATTATAAACCGAAAGAAATATTCGAAATTTGCTTGTAAAACTTTGTAAACAGAGCAGCTTATGCCCTCAAAGATGGCGTCTCCGGGGAGGTCACGTGACATTAATTGGCCTGTGGGAACTATGTATACCACACGTGTGTGGACCTACTGTATTTCATATTTGGACACAGCCAAAACCATTTTTCCAAAATAAGAAACCCCTTCCCTACACTGAACATCATTAAAGGGATACTTCACCTCAGGAATTTAAAATGGGTCATTTATGTAGAAGAAATGTGAAATTATTTTTGAATTTGGAGTTTTCTAGACTGAGAAAAGCCAGAAAATGTATTTTTGGCTTATGTGGATGAAAGACAACAACTCCCAGAATGCACTTGCTTCACTGCCCTAGGAGGCCACGCCTACCGGTAACAGAGCGCAGTAGATAAACAACAAGTCTAGGCTACTAGTGAGTCTCCGTGATGGGTCTGCCCGGGATTTCGAGATCGCCCAAAATGTCCGGGATTCGGCTTTTGCGTTCTACAGTCGCCATTCATTATGTTTACTGTGGCGAGCAGGACGAGTGAGGGCCGCGGGAGAACGGCGCGAGGCCGGTGGCGTGATTACCGATGAGCGACACCTGTGAGACGCACCGGTCTCGTATCTCTCACGGAGGAGCGGGAATTTTCTTAGCAATGTTAAAACGCACATCAACCGATCACTTGTTTAGCGTTCATATAAACACTTTCATTTAGATTCACCAATCGGAATGAATTCAGTTAGATTGAAACAAAAGGTGTGCATGTAAACAATGAATGGCGACTGCAGAAAGCAAAAGCTGAATCCCGGACATCGACGGCCGGACATGTCCGGGAAAAAGAGGATGGTAACCCCAACTACTCAGCTTTCTCCACAGAACAAGAGCCTGCTAGCTTAGCTTCCAAAAAAGATGGCTGACACTATGTGTACATTCTGTGAGTGAGATCCCACCCTCTATGGGCGGGTTGAGAACATGCGGGACAGCCCCTACTACTGGCTGTAGTCTTTAGCCTCTGGCCAAAAAATCCTCCGATGACGCAAAATGACGATTTTTGCGTCATCGGAGGATTTTTTTCCAGACAAAAAATACATAAATCTCTCGTCTCAGGGGGATATGAGGGTGGAAGGCATGGTAATTCGAAAATACTACAGGTTTTCTACTAATACAAAGCTTAATGCTAAATCCTGAAGTATCCCTTTAAACTCACCATTCCAAGAAAATCATCAAGTCTGGGAAGTTCTCTAATGATTTCTTCAATAGTTTTTGTCCCAGAGGATCAAATCACTGCAGTTTGTTGAGGTGTTGCACGTCTCATGTACTCCTCGGCCCGGCTGTGAGGGCTTCCGGTGTTCTTTTGCCACTCAATCATGGTCAGTCATCAGACAACTCAGACTCTATTGAAATTAAAACAGAGTATGAAAATGAGGGAAGACCGCTGAAAAACAAACATAAAGGCCCTTGCACACTGAGTACGAAATTCACGTCCGAAATGTTCGCACATTTAAAAATAAATACGACCTCACGTTATGTCAATCACGCTTGCACACTGCCTCCGAAACTTTCGTCCGTCATTGAAAAAATCGGATCGGGTTTGATTTTCTGCGTTTTTCGCATCCATAGCAAGCAGTTTGAATGGTGTTTTGACAATTCAGAGCCACCAAATCACGAATACGAAAAAACGCATATGAAAATTTCGGACTCAGTGTGCAAGGGCCTTAAGAATTAAATGTACCCCAGTGTTTCCCAAACAACCTGGTTCTGTACTAGTCCCATCACTGCACATTTGGTCTCTAATCATGATTCAACTCACCAGTTTGTTAGTAGAGAGACTTCAAGACCGGAAATGGGTGTCAGATAAGGACAACATCCAAAATGTGTACTATTGGAGATAGTCCTGGACCAGAGTCGAGAACCACTGTCATCCAGCAGCATAAAACTTTCATCCACTCCTTCCTCTGTGTTCGAAATTTGAATGAAGCAGAAAAAATAAAAATGACATAAACATAAACTAGTCCTTAAAGGGGTCATATAATGCCATTTTTGTACAAGCTAGTATGATTCTTTAGGGTCTAAATTAAAAGTTTGTAATATACTTTAATTACAAATTCTCATTAGTATAGTAAGAAAACACTTATTTTACTTGGTCAAAAACAGCTCTGTTTTCAGCACGCCGTTTCAGTGCATATGACTTTAAATGATAATGAGCTTTGCTCACCCCGCCTCTCTGTTCTGTGCGTACACCGTTTGTAACACAATAATGCAATAACCATAACGCGTTGTTCAGTATAAACGTGGGATTATGAATTAAATTGAGAACATCATATATAGAAAACATGCCGTAATGTACCCTGAGTGTAAACCTTAGACACATTCATTGTGAAGCGTGCAGCTAGCGATTTGCAAAGATTAATATAAATATTAATATAAATTTAATAAAACGTTACTCACTTCAGTTGTTCTAGAGGTTCAGCAGGAACACGAATAGCTGGTACCAATCCTTTTTCATCTGCTTAGCAAAACCAGCTTTATACTGACCCTCGTGAGAAATGATTCGCGCAAATATGAAAGCATTGACGTTGCTCGTGGGGAATATTCCCTTCGAAAACAAACTCAGCCACTGCGTCTTCAGCGGTTCGGATTTAGAAACATTAAAATGACTGCTGTGTTCGTTATTACACCCAAGAACAGAATACCAATCGCTTAGACGCCATTCTGCTCATAGACAGTGCTCCAGCATATCAACAATGACCGCGCCGATCCGCGCAGACTATGATTGACAGCTCTCACGAGCGAGGGCGGGTCTGTGTTGAAACGCTGCTGTCAATCAACAATCGTGGGAGGGGCGTGCGACCTTGTGACGTCACAGGCTCGAACGGTATGGCGTTATATATGTGCCTCATTCCTGAGCGAGTAATTGTAAGTTTTGAGCACAGAGAACTATATTTTGCAAGCACAGGGCTGTCAACTTTAGTCGTGTAGTCGACTAATCGGTCGATGCCGTCTTGGTCGACTGACATTCTTATTGGTCGACCAGTTGCATTTTTTTTTTTTTTTTTTTACCAATAGAAAGAAATTTTCAATGATTTACTCCTTGATATTTATTCCTTTATAAGCAGTTATATATTACTGTATTCTAAATATAATTAGCCTATGGTTTATCCCCAACTTTAAATGCTTTAATTTAGGCTATTTTGTAACAGCGCCACAGTTTAGCGCACACACATAGAACACTCGGTTCACACGGCTGGCTGCGCTGCTGCTTCGTGCTCAGTAAGGGATATAGCTAGTTTAGCTGTATTCATTCAGTTAGAACGCTACTTGTTTCGGTTTTTATGTTTTTATACACTATATGTTTTTATCTCGATGCGGCGTGGACGCACTTGGAAAAAAAAGAGCGCGTCGCACCGCGACCGCGTTGCCTCCATCATGAGCGAGCACACCGCGCGCCTACATTTGAAATCGAACTTGAGCGCGCAAAAGACGTGAGCAGGCCCTTTAACGGCTTTATCATGCTTGACTCAATAGATTGTGTTTTCTTGATATGTTTTTGTTTTTATTTGTACACTTGACGCATTTGAAAATAGCCTAAATAATGTAACAAAACGAAAATAAACCTATATGCGGTCCTACAATACAGCCTATTATTATTAGGATTATTTTTTAGGCTCTCTGGGTTTTTTTGTGTGTTTGTTTTAAAACGCCTAGATCGGCTGGACAAAAGTTAACCCATAGCTTTGAAAGTAAAGAAGAATATACAGCCCATAAACGAGAGCTTTTGTTAGGATTTTTCATTGTGGCAGATAGCAGTTATATTTTTTGTAGCGTGTGGTGTGGTCATGTGTGCGATTGTGACTGTTACTAGACAGTGCTCCTCACTTTTTGCAGTTAAAAAAAAAACACTTAATTTTCAAAGAATTGTATTATTATTATAGTTTTATGTATTTTTGATGTTTTTTCGTTGTTGTTTTATAAATACTCTATGACAATTGTTAAAAAATGTTCAATCAAAACATTGCGTCTTTTTTTTTTTTTTTTAGTCGACTAATCGTTGCGCAGGACAAGACTTTGGTCGACTAAGGATTTCTTTGGTTGACTACAGCCCTACACATTGCATTATATTTTGAACAGAAATTAACAATCGCAAAAAAAAATTCGTTTGAGCAAAGAAAAAACGATTCCGTGCTCAATAAATGTATTTGCTATTATCCATATTAACGTGCAATAATAACCCCTCTCACGCAGTTTACTCAGGTGCTCTCTCACAAACTTATTCTCTGCGCTCCTGTCAAGTTCCTCTTTCTCTCTCCCTCAACCTCTTAATTCTATGCGCGCTCAACTCTTGACACACGCGCGCTCAACTTGCAACAGCGTTACAAGTGTGCCACAAAATCAACCAATCGGAAAATTAAAGGTCAATTGTGATTGGCTGTTGGTCTCCAATAACCACGCAGCACAAAGAAGAAGAAAAAAAATGTATGGACAGATGTCTTCTCTAGTATGGAATGCCAAAGCTGACTTAATTAAAAATAAATAAATACATAAATAAATAAATATACGAAGAAATGCAAAAAAGCAAAAATACATAAATACATATACACAAAAGATGGTTAATTTCTGTTCAAAATATAATGCAATGTGCTTGCAAAATATAGTTCTCTGTGCTCAAAACTTACAATTACTCGCTCAGGAATGAGGCACATATATAACGCCATAGCACGGCTCATTTGAGACCGGGGAAAACATAAGGAGATTAAAACAAAAACACTGGATGGATTTTTTATCATTTTATAATGGTTGTGTACAGGCACTGCCAACACACATTTCAGTACAATCAACTTGTAAAAAGTGCATGTACCATTATATGACCCCTTTAAAAATAACTCTTTTGTGTATCACTTTTTCAAAAGCTTACTCACCTTGAAATGTTCAATTGAGGTTCAATTGTTTTAGTCTTTGCTTCACAAATTATTCCATTTATCTAAAACATAACGTTAAGTACAACACATTTAGTAGCTACAACATTTAAAATAAAGGCAAAAGCTGTCATAGTTAAATCAGAAAATACTATTACTGGATGTTTCAGCTACTCCTGTAATGCATTTAATACAGTTACATGCATGACTACAAAATCGCCCCTTAAACCCTCATTAACTAACTTATTCCTTACATTAGTTCACTAAAACGGTTCAATTGAAAAAGTGAATGAAAACGAGTGAGTGAATTCTGGCAGCCGTTCAGTGTACAGTGTACAACGAGTGGCTGTAACGTTACACTCTTTATTGCAAAGCAATGTAGGCTACGTCCAATATGGTTTCAGCTTTTACTGTCTATGGGTTTCAGACACCAAGCAAAATTAGCAAATAGCTGTCCCTTCAAATAACGCCCTGTGAAAGACTATCACGAATAGCCTAAGTTACCGTAAAACAGTCGTTAATGCTAGATCGTAATTTCAGACTAGGACTAACGTTACTAAGTTAAGTTTATCACCGTGGTAAGGTAACGTTAGTAACTTACATCTCTAAACGGGTTCACTAGTATAATGTTTTAACTAATTTATTACTGCTAGCGACTAGCGAGCTAACTGGGATAGCTAGGATTCATTTCCAATCGATCTCACTTCACGGGAGAGGATTAAAACTGACTAAAGGGAAATTTGTTTAAAAAAAATATAAAATTCAGTTTTAGAATATATTTAATATATTTCACTACACAATACTTAATGTTATAAGTGTAATACATAAAAGGACGATATGACTTACCTTTCGTAATCACTGCAGCTAGCTTCTGTTGACTGTCACACCGTTCGTTGCTGAATGTGGAAACCATATTTAACGTTAACTCAAACCTCCAAATGAATATAGAAACAACATAACTGTATATTTTAAATTCTTGTTTAATTGCACCTTTTAATGAATAAATGCCAATTCCACTGATACTAATTCTGCTTGTGATGTCTCGATGAAAGTTATTATTACTGGATGAATCAGCATTTATGAACGAATCTCCCGAATGAACGATTCAATGACAAACATTTTAACAGTCACTTGTCGCCATCTGGTGGCGCAACAATGTAATGATCCTCTGAAGTGCAAAGCGACTTTCAAAAGGTGATTTTCTAGGCACACATTTTTTTATACAAATACTTTAGCTAAAATAATATGTTTTTAATTTTAATTATAAATACTTGTTCAAAACAATCACTTTTGCAAAGTTTGCACTATTTTCTGTTTATTTTGATAAATAAAATAACTTTTTTTTTTTTTAAAGGATCACCCAAAAATCCACGTGCATCTTGAAAAGCGGATGTTCCCTTTCAAGGGAACTCGCACTGTGTCGGTAACGGCACTTTGGGAGACGCCCCTCAGTGTTGCGCCTCTGAAGCATGAATGAAACGATGAAACTCAGTGTGAGGCATGGGCGAGGCCAGAGCCATATAGAGAGAGAGTTGCGACAACGGAAGTTCTAAAAGCTTGGTTGTCACGTGATTCGCGTAGACCTCAGATAGTTCCAGGAAGAGCTTCGGCGCCAATTCAAATCGATGGAGGTAGAGAGCTGAACTGTGATTTTTGTTAGTTTGTAGTCAATAAATGCGTTGGTTTACAATATGTATATAATACATTGACATTTGGATGTAGTATGTGTATGTAGTTACAGCAATATTGTTTTTAAAAGATAAAAATCTGCTGATATTTAATGTTTATTGTGGTCAACCAGTGTTGCCTGCCTTTGTTAACATATTTTCTGGCTAACTTTACCTTGGTTAAAGACCGTTTTGCAGTTGTTTTGAAGTATTTTTGTGTTCTTAAACTTGAATGTTATTTAAGGGTTATCATGTAATGTTCACTATGGTTTCACAAGGACAGGTGACTTGCAGGAAACAGGTGAAGCCATTGCAAACAAGTAAAATGTAAAATTGCATTCATCGTAATGTTTACAATGCTTATGCACTTATTACTATATAAATGAATACATAATATATTTCATTTTAAAACAAAACATGATTATACACACACACACATACATTATTTCCTAAGTGTCCAAGTACATTATTTCCTTAACATAATTTGATAAATTCATGACATACATCACTTTAATCTATAAAACCTATTTAGTTTAAATTCATTTTTAGTACATTTAGATAATACATATTTTATGTTTTAACCCCCCCAAAATGTCAGGTTGTGCAACTGTCCGCACAAATGAACAGACTAAAATACTAATTTAAATGGTGTTTTAAATGAAATTCTATGGCATCATTTTAACCTTTCATATAAACAAATTTTATACGTTTCAGTAGTAGATTTATAGCTGATAATTGAAAACCTTTTGTCTAGCAATTTGTATGTCAGGGGGGCACAACTGCAAACATGGCTCTCTTATTATGGTAATTGCAGTGTGCATGATAATGCATTGTCCAGAGGAGCCATAATGATCCTTGTAGATCTCTATCAAATACTGGTAAAAACTGCTTTCAAGTATGGGTAGGTTGGTACACTTTCAGGTGAATTTAAACACTTAGAAATGTTCACAGCTGAAACTTGTTCAAATACATTGTTCATGACACAAAAATTTACATTACATCAGTTTTGAAAAGATTTAAAAAAACATTTATTTGTTTATTTGTCAATGACCTATATATATATATATATATATATACACACTTTTGCACTGAATTAGCACAATGGGATTTATAAATGTCTAATAAACTGCACGTCAAGCATGTTGTCTGGCATTTCCTCTATGTTGTCAGACACAGAAAATATGCTCAAGTCAGGAGCAATCTAAATAGAACTAAACATTTTGTGCTAATCATACTTAGGTGTATCTGCACTTTTTCCACAAAGACCAACACTGGGAAGTTTAATGTTTATTAAAAATAAGGAGCAAGTAAAGTCTTGCAAAATCCAAGGAGCTGAGACTGATGAGGGTACAGCGTCAGTGCAGGAGTCTTCAAGATCCACCGAATCCTCTTTGTGCTTCTTGTGTTGAAAGAGATAAAGGAAACAAAAACGGGATAAATTATATATAGGAGTTAGTATATAATACAGTTATGGTATTTATAATACCCCATTTAGCCTAGTGTGATTTGATCTAGAACACGGCTTGCTGCCGTTTTAAGCAAGTTTTTTAATCTTACTTATAAACTTCCATCTCCCTTTCCCATCAATACAAATCAGCTGAGCTAAATCATAATATAGAAAGGTAATAGTCAACAGAAACACAATGAATAAAAAACGCCAACCATACGTTTTTCCTTACTCAAATATGAAATCTAAAGTAAGGATTTTTCCCGTTATTGCACATTTATGGAATGAAACCGATATTCTCATTTTATCAATTACAACTATCACACTCCCCAATGTCCCCATTGTTTTATTATATTTAACCTCTGTTTAGAAGTATTTCCCTCTTATTACACAACAAAGGATAAACATGCATTAATAGAACGGGTTTAAACATTAATATGCTGTTCGTGGTTTGTTATGCGGTATTAACTTTATCCAATTACCTTTATTTTACCTGATAACGTCCCCTAAAACTACTAATTTAGAGAGCAATAATCAACTAGCATGCTTTAATACAGTTAAAGTTACAAGTTAATTTGATTCAGATGTACTGATAATATACAATCTTATTCTTTAAACGTCTTACCTTTTAAAAGTGCATCACAAACCGTCTGTTCTGCTGTAACTCTACCGCGCTGCTGCTACTTCCGGGAACTATTGAGAGGCTCCGCGAGCCGCCATTGCTGTAAAAAAAAACGTTCCATTGGAGTCAATGGAGTTGTCGCAACTCTCACTCTATATGGCTCTGGGCGAGGCTAGCCCCTTTTTAGGGGTGCATCAGCACCCCTAAAAAGGAGCTCAGCACCCCTAAAACTTGGAGTAAGAAATATTGTTATTTAAAAAAATGTGTTCGTCTTTGACAAGGTTAAATAATGTCCAAAACATACTCCGTAGTTTGTGGTTTAAAATGTATGTGTTAAGGATGAAAATGAAAACATCCCCGCTTAGCAAATGGTGTCATCCTCTTCTCTTCTTCTACTTCTCTATACCGGCGCTCAGTCACAGTCAGCACGACCGTCATCCAGCGCGAAACACACGCAGAGTGAGAACTATAGGCGTCACTAGGCCCTTTTTAAACTTCTGCCTAGCCCCCCTAAACATTTGTGATTAAAGGTGCGTTCCATTCGACCGTAAGTGGACTGCGAAGTGGACTTCACAGGGTATTTCGCCATCTTAAGTGAGATTCCAATCCGAAGGGAACGAACATGTTCAGTTCGAAGGGCACTGCAAACGGCATAGGGAATAAGGGAACATCGATACATCACTTCACAGGAAGTAGAGAGTGAAAATCAACCAACTGTCATTGTGCACCGCGTCACCAGTCGGAACTAACCATACACTCAAAAAAATGAATTTTTGATGTTGTTCACTTTGTTTAAACCATTCATTTTGATTTAACACCATTGTATCAGGTTTAATGTTCAAACACTATTGCATCATGTTAAACTGACTTGAAACGGTTACTCTTTGACTTAACTTGATGTTTTCATTTTAATAGAACACGTTCCAATCAAGTAACTCAGCAATTAATTTAATCTGATATCTTACGTCTATGCCTGACCACAAAATATATATATAAAAATGTCTTAACTTACTCCATGATTTCTAATTTCTTTTAAATAATTTTCTCTGAGAAATTACGTTTGTAGGCTATAGCATATAAAGGGCTCATTTTATTATGCTGTTTTCTTTTATAACTAAACTAAAAGCTTAATCAAATAAAAACATAAACAATAGTAAATACGTAAATCTATTTCATATTAAGCATACATTAAGCCTTAACTACTTTTTCTAATGGCAAAATATTATCCAGGAGTGTTTCACAAGAAGCAAAAAAAAAAGAACCGCGCATTTTCTCTCAGGCAGGCAGTCGTTTGCCCAGCCGCCCATCCCCCACTGCGCGCTCACATCACTCCACGGGTCACAGCAGGACGGCTAACGGTCAAGAAAAATAACAGGTAAGAATTTCGAACTTCTTTATCCCCATTTAAATCACATTTGAACGTTTTATGTCTTATTGTCGTACTTCTCTATCTGAAGGTTAACCATCCCAGTAACGCTAATGTACGTAACGTTAACGTTAGCTAGCAAAGAAGCGGAGCCAACGCGCCATTAGCAGCTAGCTAAGTTAACTTACATCAAAGACAGTTAACTTATCAGCGGCAAGTGTTAAATATGCAGCGTTTTACGCCACAGTTTGTCAGTGGGAAATTAATAAATATTTTGTGTGCTTTCTCACAGTTGGACACGGACAAACAAGTTCCGGCATTTTTTATTATTATTTTAAAACAGAGACGGCTGATAGACGGACCATCTTCCACATCTCTAACCGTCATTCACACCACGTAAACAACAGGTAAGTTAACTTAACGCAATCCCACCGATTCACTACATTACAATGTTTAAACTTTTTGTTAATCGTTTTATGACCTGTTTTTTTGTCAATTTTATCTAGCATATCCATGTGATGCTTATTAAGTTTACTAAAGCAGCCGAAGTCTCGGTGAACAAGTGGCTCGAGGACCGATGATGATGGCTGTTTTGCTAACATTAGTTAACATTTTAGACTGTTATTTGCCTCTCACGTTTTCTAATTTGAAACCCACACTAACAAGGTTGGTTTCATACTTTTTTCAGAGTAAAGGCAACGAGGGATGGAGTGATATCAATGTCAACAAGACGATGCAATACTATGAGCCTAAAACGAAGTAAGTAAAATTCACATTGAACAAACTGATTGTTTTTAGTGTTGTACGAGATGTAAATTGTCACATATTATGACCAGTTATTTAAATATATTGTTTGTACATCGTTCAGTTTTAGAGATGTCTTGCAGCACAAATGGCAAAAAAAAAGCTTTGAAGAAATGCAATATTTTTAGAATGAAATTTAAATGTTTGATCAACTCATGCATACACTGCCCAAACGAAAGATTACGCAAACCTCAACTAACATCATGAATAACATCATGACATCCTAGGACTAATGATGTTTGATGTAATGAAGTGTGCCACCATTTTTTATTTAGACCCTAATGGCACCTTTAATACCCTAGCTCGGCCATATATATATTATATTTCAGTCTGTCTATGATTCAGAGTAACTTTGTATTACTTCAGAACAGGGGTGGGGAACGTTGATCCTGGAGGGCCATTGTCCTGCAGAGTTTAGCTCCAACCCTAATTAAACACACCTGAAGCTAATCAAGGTCTTCAGGATTGCTAAAGTTACAGGCAGGTGAGTGTTTTTTTCAGGGTTGGAGCTAAACTCTGCAGGACAATGGCCCTCCAGGATCAACGTTCCCCACCCCTGCTTCAGAAGAATACCAGTGAAGTCTTGAATATTCTAGCTATAGTATACTTTCTTAATATGGATTAAAAAATATATATAATTTGTTATATTTCCACTTATCCTGAAGTTTGCCTTGGATTTTGTAAAGGTGTCATGTAATTGCTAATGCTAGGTTTGCAGTCATTTAAAGTTGTCTTATGAATCATAAAAATAAACTCAATAAATGTTGCTTAATTGTGTTACATTACCATAATTTTGTGTTTTGCCTTCAAGTGCAAAAATGGCATTGATGTCATTAGAACTACGATCCTGACATGTCTACTATCTCAAAGGAAGAGTCAGCTGATGATTTCAAGACACACAAGGTAGGACACATGTCAGGACTACATTATATTTACTTAGAAATACTTTATCCTTTTAGCATAAATCATTATGTCATTAGAATAAATGCATGACTTGGATAGTGCACCTAAAAATAAAATGAAAATCGTCATGATTTACTCACCCTCATGTTCCAAAACCATAATTTTGTTCATCTTAAGAAAAATAAATAAATATATTTCATACTTTGTCATATTTTATCCATTGGAAGGCTTGTATAAAACTGCTTTATTCATATGGATTAGATATCTTTATGTACTTCTTGAAGCTAAATATTGATTGTCTATAGACTTTTGATGGATTGTCCATGACATATATATATATAAAAAATAATAATAATAATTTGTTCCAAAGCTGAACAAGATTCTTGTTTGGTGTGATGTGATAGTGAGTAAATGATGATGAAAGAATTTTTATTTTGGGGTGAACTATCCCTTTTAAGCACCACTTTCTACTTTGTAATAAAGAACCGACTGATGCCAAATTACATTTTATTAATGACATTTTTTTTTAAGCTAGAACATTCAACCGATAAACCCCTGACATTTTTTCCCAATAAAATCCTTCTGACAAACATCTCTGGAAGACGTGTAGTAAAAAAAAGTACTACAGGGTTTTAAATGGGCACAAACCCTACTGGATAAACACTACTCTGATCCTTCATGTCTTTATTTTAATTTATGAAAATTTAAATGTCTGTCCTCACAAGGGTCGTTTTTATGATATGTGGTGACATGCACTAACACTTTCTTTTTTTTCTTTCAATGCATTTAGAAAAAGGGGTTTGTAAGGAGTAATGTAAGGAGTTTGACCAGGTGCAGCAGTCACCATCATTGCTGTTGAGGAGGAACGTTGTCTTTAAACTCACTGGATGTTTTGCTTGAAGATGAGGTGGTGATGTCTACCAAGTCTTGGTCAGTGCACTGCTGCTGTTTTTTGCACTTATTTATGCCCTTATTTAGAGTACACTAACTTCTCAAAGTTCATTTTGTGTGCTCAAAGTGCTGTTGAATCTAGAGGAAACATTTTACTTAAAAATGGTCCACTCTTTTTTTCAGATATTTTATTATAATAATATTATTTTATATTTACACATTTTTACCATTTAAAAAAAAGGAAATTTTAAACAAGCATATTTCCTTGTTTGTGCAGTTTTCTCTTATTTGGTGAAAAAGTCTGATAATATTGTTTTAATGTTATTTTATTTATTTTTTACTATAAAGCCCACTTATTTTGTTTTATGCCTGAAAATGTTATGTGAAGTAAATGTTGTGTCTCAATAAATACTTAAGAATACCCTCCTGGTCTGTCGTAATTGCAATGTACCAGTGTTCTTTGATAAAAATAAAAAATGTAAGCAAGATGAGAAAATAGGGAGACTTGTTAATGTTTAATTTTCTATTATGTTGGTATTTTAAACGACTTTCTTATATGTAGGTGTTTATGGGTGAGTTACCATTGTGATAAAGTGTCGCATGTGCTTCGGTGGAGGACATGCTAAGAATTCAAGTTGCTTTAAAAGCAACTCCAATGGGTTTGCTAGTGATGCAATCAGTACCATTTTTAGACTGCCAACATCGTATGTATTAAAAGAAAAGCTATATTTAGGTTGATTGTATGTTATTTTAACTATGTGTGTCTATTAAATAGACACAAATAAATAACTCTTTGGCTGAACATGATTCAAGCATGGACAGTGGTTCCACATGATGGAACCATGTTATCTCAACCAAAAAACTTTATGTTGGATGAACTTAAGCGAAGTGAGTAAACGCAATTAAAATTAGACTCGTCCAAATAACTTGATTTAATCATGTCCAAATAACTTGATTTAATCATTTCCAAATAACTTGATTCAGTCTTGTCCAAATAACCTGATTCAGTCGTGTCCAAATAACTTGATTCAGTCTTGTCCAAATAACCTGATTCAGTCATGCTCGAATAACTTGAATCAATCACGTGGAACCACTGTCCATGATT
Source organism: Rhinichthys klamathensis goyatoka (assembly GCF_029890125.1). NCBI lineage: Eukaryota > Metazoa > Chordata > Actinopteri > Cypriniformes > Leuciscidae > Rhinichthys > Rhinichthys klamathensis. Next base: position 1,169,045 of record NW_026607023.1, read on the forward strand.
AAATCATGTTCAACCAAAGAGTCATTTTTTTGAGTGTAGAGCAGAGCCGTTGGAAGAGATTTTAAATTTAAATTTCTAACGGCTCTAGGTTTACGTATGCATTGAGTATTCATAAATATTGTTATTATTATTATACAAACTAGAGTATTTATGAAATGTTGGGGTGATGAATGTATCTATAGGCCTATATGATTTTAAATTAGAAAGGAAAGTAAATTACTAAATTTAATTAAGTTATATCATAATCTGCGCGAGCCTGTTGTTGCTTTTCTTTGATGACGTTGCAGGGCATTCCAAATGAGTGATTATTGTCAGCGAAGTCCACTTCAACTGATGTACCGTGTTCAGGGAGTAGGGAGCAGTGAACACTGCGTAGGGACCCTGTCAAATGGAACGCACCTTAAGTGTAGGCTACACACATGCGTATTCGCTTCAGTCTTGTTTATAATCAGATTCAGAGTGTTCTTCATCTTCAATCCGCAGCAGCGCCAAGCGCTCTGCACGTCAGAAACAGAGGACAGGGTGTGTGTGTGTGTGTATGTGTGTGTTCATCTGAGCCTCATTGGTATTTCATTGCTCGTCAATGTCAGAATATTTGAGATGACCAATCAAATCAAAGTAGGCGGGCTTTATGTTCACAGTCGGACGCTGCTGAGCGCGAATTTGAGCAGCACGACTGACGCTTCAGTTTACGGTCAAGTGCTAGTTAAGAAAATGTAAGTAGCTAAACTAAACAATTTATATTTGACAGTTTTTAGGTCATAAATGTTAAAAGAATGACAAAAATAATTAGAAAACTAATACACTTTTGTCTAATTTCACCATTTAAAGCTAAAAATAGGCCTATGTAACGTCTAATTATGTCATTGTGAGGGGACAAGAAACATTAACAAAGCCGTTTTCATAGGCACAAAATTAATAATGCATGTGTACATGTTGAGAATTAATACAATTTGTAGCCTTCAGTAAATTAAATAAGTTCAGCTTTTGGAGGGGAAGAGACAGGGCAAGATCAGGAGACTGAGAGGAAAAGACAGAGTGATGGAGATGAGGAGAGAGCAGGTTTTAAATCTATTTCTTATCCTTTTTTGGCCTTCAAACGTCTTGAAATGAACATATCAGAGAAATAAAAATGTTTAACCCCATAACAACTTCAAATTTATGACCTCTTTGATTATAAAGCCCTGTCTACGGCCCTGTATTAGGCCTAGATGATCAATAATGAATGTGTACATATTGTGAATGAATTTAATAAACTTAGTTACCTAGCTTTCCTGGTAGCTTTGTCTGAGAAAATGATTCATAAATTAGTACAAATCAGTTGACCCTATGTTTACTTTCTTCACTGACAGACAAAAATGAAAAGCCTATATCAGTCAAAGCTCAGCTTTAGGAGGGGAAAAGACAGAGCAAGATAAAAACAAAGAGAAAAAGAGTGTGATGCTGATGAGGTGAGAAAAAAAACAGCTGCCCGCACATGGTTTTAAAGCTATTGTTATCCAATTTTTTTGGCCTTCAAAACATCTTAAAATGCACATATGTAGATCAGAGAAATCAAAATTTTCTCGGGGGAGCATGCCCCCGAAACCCCCTATACCTCACATTCGGCACCTCAGTGATTATAAAACCCTGCCATTTGCATGTTACTGGATGAATGAATGTAACTAGTTTTTTTTTCATACTCTCATTGGGGGCTGAGCCCCCCTAAAATGAAAATCCTAGAATCGCCCCTGGTGTGAGGGCATACACGGAAGCTACAAAGGGAAGCCGGCACACAACAGAGTTATCTTTCTGTTCTTCAGCAAGCACTCTCTGTTGTTGTCTGTCATATTTGGTGTTATATTAGGAAGCCAGCAGTACACTCTTATATTTACTGTTGTATGGGTTGTTGACATGTTGATAATGCTTTGTTTGCCGGGGAGGCTCTATTTTATGTGTGCAACTACTACTGGTCCCCCGGCGCCATTTGTGTGGAAAGTGAGTGTGCCTGTGAGTCAGGGAGTAGAAGAGCAGATTATTGTTATTTCCCTATACTGTATATTGACGACGGCTATGCATTTAGCTTGAGTGCTATTGATGGTATGTCCTGATTGATATTTGGTGTGTATTTATTGGTGTGGTATTTAAGTAAATTAATTAATTTATATGGCTTTGAGGTTTGCTGTGCAATGAAATTATGCATGTTAGGTGATCACATGAACTAATTTAATGTATGTATTTAACAACCTTTGAAACCCTGTGCTGAATATATTATCCTGTTTGTTGATGCCTTATTCTTCTTTAAGTGAACTTATTGCTGATTATCATTAATTACAAACACATGATCAGTTGAATTGTCATGATTGCATCAACCTGTTGTCCCCCCTGGGTTTTAATACTATGATTGTATAAAAATAAAATAGTTACATTTGTATCTAACGGATTTTGGGTACTTGAGTGTTTCCTTGGTTATTGAACCCCCAGAAAATCTTTGGTCCAGTAGAGAACGTGTAAATCACCCTTATTGTTTTTGGGGTTGTTACAGGTATAATGCCTTTGGCCATCTATCTTTCCTCCGACGCTGCGTCATCCCTAAAAACTCCGGTGCTGCCCACCAAACCCTGTCGTGATACATCTGCTTTGGTGGGCAGGGCTTATATGGCTGCGGGTCGGGCTGGTGCTAGCCGACTTTCTTAAAGATATTTATGAGGGCGAGGGACCAACACCGGAAGATATTGGAGAGCTACGTAAGGCTGCAGACTTGTCTCTCCGTGTCACCAAGGAAATGGCCCGCGCCATTGGCTGTTCCATGGCAGCTATGGTGGTCACGGAGAGACACCTATGGCTAAATCTGTTGAGCATCAAGGAGAAAGAAAGGGCTTTCTTCCTTGATGCCCCGATTTCGTCTTCTGGCCTGTTCGACAAAGCTGTCAATATGGTCGTCGACAGGTTTCTGGAGGCGAAAAAAACAGTCTGAAGCCTTCAAGCAGTATCTCTCTCCTTCACCTAAGAAGTCTGCCCCCAGCAGGCAGCCGCAGCCATCCACCAGCTCCTCATACAGGGAGGCACAGAAAAAGAGTGTCGCGTCTAGAGCCCCCACTCAAGGAGCTTGGGGGCATAGACTGCGCTCTCAACCAAAGCCTTCTCGGAAGCAGGTCAATCTGAGGACAGTCCTGCAGGCTAAGAAGGCTTCGGAAAAGAGATCCTGGCTGCCGTAGGACCTCTTCGGGGTGTCCCCCCGAAGCGATCAAGGTCGACTCCTCCGCGGAGGTCTCAGGAAATGCATTCCAGCGAATAAACGCTGCTCTATCTGCCCCACAGGCTTGCGGCCAGGCGGCACTCGCGTCCGCACATTGAGAATCGTTTTTGACCAAACCCTGCCGGAGAGCCGCGTCAGGGGATCAAGAACGAATCTAGAATGATACCCGAAATCAGCCTTGAGAGAAGCTGGTTCCCTTAGTAGAATATTTAAAAACATGGCAAAACCTGCCGAATATTTCTCCTTGGGTCCTGCCTACAATAGAGAAGGGTTACAGGCTGCAGTTCGATTTCCACCCACCGAAATTCAGCAGAGTGGTGTGGACTGCAGTCGACCCAGAGCAGGATCGGGTTTTGGAACAGGAAGTAAACTCCCTGCTGGTAAAGAAGGCCATAAAGCATGTTCCCAAGAAGGATGGGGGATTGCGCTCAATTTTAGATCTAAGGCACTCTAGTCTCTGAGAGATTCAAGTTCAAGATGCTCACTATTCCCATCATCGTGAGTCACGATAGATCTAAAGTACGTATACTTCCACATATCCATCCTTCCATCTCACAGGAGGTTCCTGAGGTTCGCTTTCAGGGGCGAAGCTTTCCAATATGGAAGCCTTCCATTTGGCCTAGCTATCTCCCCTCGCACCTTCACCAAGTGCATGGATGCAGCTCTAGCCCCGCTGAGGCTTCAGGGCATCCGGGTGCTAAACTATATCGACAACTGGCTTATTCTGGCCCAGTCGAAGGAGCTGGCAGTTAGGCATCGAGATGTCGTCCTTGGCCACATTCAGAGCTTGGGGTTGAGACTCAACACAAAGAAAAGTGTGTTGGCACCCGCCAAGAGAACGACGTTTCTGGGGGTGGTGTGGGACTCGACTATGATGCTGGCACAAATGTCTCCTGCACGTATCGAGTCCATCCTGGCCACGGTGACCAGGATAAAGCTAGGCCAGGCCATCACTGTGAAACATTTTCAGAGGTTGTTAGGGCTCATGGCAGCAGCGTCCAACGTGATACCATTTGGCCTGCTGCACATGAGGGCCCTGCAGTGGTGGTTAAAAACCAAGGGGTTTTCCCTGAGGTTCTGTGATTAATGCTGACGGCGTTCACATGCACATTACGAATTGATTCTATAGTTATGTGCTTTTGAAAATATGTGCGCAGGTTTGTAATTCCATACAACCCATGGCTAAACAAATTACTTGCCTTGCCTATAAATTTGGATACAGAATTTTGTTTTATTTTATCACTTCGGGGTACGCCAACCGAAATTCACAACGCTTTATCTGTAGAGTGGGAAAGAGATCCTCCATAGGGAGAGACAAGTTGGCACTTCAGCACTGCATTGTCATCGGGTCCAGGCAAAGCTCCTTCGTCAGATCTGGATATGGCCTGGATCCGGCAGGCTGCTGGAAAACCTCGGGATAAACAAAGACACTAATATTAGCATAGATGCCATTCTTCTTATGGTGTAACGAGTACATCTAGATTTAAGGGAAGTGTTCCCAGTTCCGGCTGACCTAATCTATGCAGCCTAACATTGAATTATCAAAGTCTATAATGTATTATGTGTATGCTATGTAGAGACTTTAGGGATTAACCAAACACAAATTAATCTTTCTAATCTCTCATGGGATTCATTCAAATGTGATTCAGCATTCCGGATCTGAACACCACATTCCAAAGTCACAAGACTGGCTCCAAATTGTCTAGAAAACCCCCCAGAGAAGACTTTTATGGCCCCAGAGATAAGCCTAAACAGGAAGAACGTGTCACTGTTTTCATCCTTAAGCAAGACAAAGCTGCTCAAAAATGGTGAAACGAGGCCTGACCACCAAGGGGCCTGACAACCTTTGACCTCCCTCAGCATCACCACTGCTGAGCAGGACAGCGATGTAAAACAGACCACGCTTTCATGGAACGTGAGAGACTTACACAGACTTTACATATCAAACCCATTAAAACTCACGCAGAACAATGCTCAGTGGACTTATAATCAAACATCATAATTCTTGTTCTTCCTACAATTCATGTTTGTATTATGCTTAGATCACATATAAATCATGTAATTGTGATATAACTGTGTGTATGGATGAAAGAGTATCGTGCTTCCAATCAAAAGAATCGTATGCCCTTAATTCAAAAGGTGGCTTGTTTGAAATCTGTGTAAAATGTTTTGTATGATTATAATAATCTATAATGTTTAAACTGGGGTCTCTTGTTCTCTGCTAAGTGCTGGAACCCAAGCAGATCCACAATAACGATAAGTAGGAACTCGATCCACCTCCTAAAATGATGCCATTGTCTCATTGGTCAGAATTCTCCAAAAGAGGTTGGACTAACTTTTAAGTTAAAGACCCGAACAAAGGAGTTAGGGTTGAAGTTCGGTTCAGAGAGCAGTTCGGGGTTGCCGTTCGGTGTTGAATTAAGTTTGCGCCTCTCTCTAGCAACAGCAAGAGAGTGTTCCTGTTCGTGCTTCTCTCTGAAAACAACAAAGAGCGTGTTCGCACGCTTCTACATCGACCAGACCAAATTAGACCAGCAGACAAATAACCCATCGAGATCGGGGTTAAAACAGCTCATTCAAGCCATCTAACTCGTCTTACTTTCATTTCTTCCTTTATTTTCTTTTTTCGTAAAAGTCTCGGTTCAAAGTTAAGTTGCTGCGAAGTTCGTTTAAACGTCTCTCCTGCAACGCGCTTCGAACTGTAAAGACTATTATTCGCCTGCCAATCACACGTGACCGGCAGTTCGGAAACTTCCATCCAGGCACTTCAAAGACAACCAGCCACACGGACCCGGCCGGGAAACCCCTTTGACGAAGCACCGTAAAAAGGGAATTCCCTAAGCAACACAAAGACAAGCAAGTACTCCAGACTCTAACTGAACTGGTGCGTTAATGTAAATTGAATAACCTGTCTAAGAAACGAAGGTTTAAATTAATGTTTGGTGGTTCGTTCAGGTCATGTCTTACAAAGTGCATCTCACTCTGAAAACTCACTCTTTCTCTCTCTTCCTCTGCGCCTTGTATGAATGTGTGTGTGTGATTGTGTTTAGACCTTAGTTTTATGTGTTTAGAATAGTTAATAAAGTCGTCAATATATTTGAAAAGATATTTGCCTTGTGTTGTTCTTGCACATTTAATGTCTTGTACTGTCGATCTAAAGTTACCTTGCTAATACATAGTGTTTCACTATAGATTGGATATTTATATCTGTTGCCAAGGTTATAATTACGGCCCGTTCAAATGAACTCTAAACGAGTCATTTGCTCGGTTCCATAGTGATTCGGTCAAGATTCATTGCAAATCGATGAATCATTCCTTTTGAGCTAAATTGGCCTTCCGGCCCCCCTTAAATACATTTTATGTATATTATTATTGTGTGATTCGTTACAGCTAGGTCAAAGAGATGTGTTTTTAGTCTAGCTTTGAACTGACAGAGTGTGTCTGCTTCCCGGACAATGGTAGGAAGACTGTTCCAAAGTTTTGGTGCTAAATAGGAAAAGGATCTCCCGCCAGCAGTCGATTTAGATATTCTAGGTATTATCAACTGGCCGGAATTTTGAGATCGCAATAGACGTGAAGGACTATAATGCGTTAAGAGCTCGCTCAAGTACTGCGGAGCTAAACCATTTAGTGCTTTGTAAGTAATCAACAATATTTTAAAATGTATACGATGTTTAATAGGGAGCCAATGCAGTGTTGACAGAACCGGGCTAATATGGTCATACTTCCTGGTTCTGGTAAGAACTCGAGCTGCTGCGTTTTGAACTAGCTGTAGTTTGTTTATTAAGCGTGCAGGGCAACCACCCAGTAGAGCATTACAATAATCTAGCCTTGAGGTCATGAACGCATGAACTAATTGTTCCGCATTTTCCAATGAGAGCATATGGCGTATTTTAGATATATTTTTAAGATGGAAAAATGCGGTTTTACAGATACTAGACACGCGACTTCCAAAAGAAAGGTTGGTATCAAAGAGCACACCCAGGTTCCTAACCGACGATGAAGACTTAACAGAGCAGCCATCAAGTGTAAGACAGTATTCTAGGTTATTATGTGTGGAAGTTTTTTGTCCAATAATTAGAATCTCTGTCTTTTCAGAATTTAGTAGTAGGAAATTACTAGTCATCCAATTTTTTATATCAGCTATGCATTCCGTTAATTTTGTGAATTGGTAAGTTTCATTAGGTTTTGAAGAAATATACAGCTGAGTATCATCGGCATAACAGTGAAAGCTGTATGGCCATAAATCCTAGGGGACCAGAATCGGGGAGCAGACATCCTGTCGAGGCAGAGGCTAAGGCCCGGGGAATGGAGACTTCACCCCGAGGCATTTCCCCCGATCGCTCTGCTCCCAGGAGTTCTGGAGAGGGTCCTTCATGACGGGGTCAGTCTACTCCTAGTATCCCCGTTGTGCCCGCCCCAGTATGGTTTTTCAGACATAGTTTCGCTCCTGGAGCGCCCTCCATAGGAGATCCCCATCAGGAGGGACCTGCCTTCTCAGGCGGACGGCTCAATATTTCACCCTCATCCAGAGCTGTGGAAGCTGTGGGCCTGGCCCCTGAGGGGGCACAGTACCTAGAAGCTTGCCTGTCAGCAGGAGTAGTCGAGACCATACTCAGCTTCAGAGTTCCACCTACGAGGACATTGTACAGGCTAAAATGGAATGTTTTCACCATTTGGTGTAGAGAGCGTGGCTTGGACCCAGTTAACTGCCCAGTGGCTTCAGTGCTTGAGTTCCTCCAGGATCGCTTTTCTGCTGGTCTTACCCCGTCCACACTCAAGGTGTATGTGGCTGCCATTGCGGCTTTCCACACTCGTTTGGATGCTGGGCCTTTGGGAAGAAACCAGCTGGTCGTACGATTCTGGGGCTTGGAGGATGAGACCTGCAACTCGGACCAGAGTTCCCACTTGGGATTTGGCAGTGGTTCTCGAAGGGCTTGTCGAGGCCCCCATCGAACCTTTAGAGTCGACTGAGGCCAAGGTAACTTTCAGTCAAGGTAGCTTTTCTCTTAGCAATCACTTCTCTTAAAAGAGTAGGAGATCTTCAGTCCCTCTCTATATCCGCCAAGTGCCTGGAGTTTTCTCCTGGAAGGGTTAAGTCTATCTTGTATCCCAGGCCGGGCTATGTGCCTAAGGTGCCTTCTAACACGGCACGGCCCACGGTTCTGCAGGCTTTTTATCCTCCACCTCACATGACGGCGGAAGACGAGAGACTTCATCTGCTCAGTCAGAGCTCTCAATATTTATGTTCAGAGGTCTTCTCAATGTCGGAAGTCAGACCAGTTGCTGGTGTGTTTTGGGTCGCCCAAGAAGGGGCTTCCCGCCTCCAAACAGACCATCAGCAACTGGATAGTTCAGGCTATTTCCCTGGCCTATCAGGTGAGCAGTTTGCCTTCACCTTTGGCCTTGGGGGCTCATTCAACCAGAGGCATGGCGTCCTCTAGAGCCCTCCTTTCAGGGGCCACTATCCAAGAAGTGTGTGATGCGGCAGGTTCGGCCACCGCTCATACATTTACAAGATTTTGTAGTCTGGACCTTCCTCCGACGCCGGGTGCATGAGTGCTCATCCTAAGTTGTGCCTGTGACAGCCTCACACTAGGACAGGCGGGGTTCGTTGTGGCATAGTGGGTATTCGTTCCCTAAAGTGTCGTTACCGAAGCAGTGCGAGTTCCCTTGAAAGGGAACGTCTCGGGTAACCCTTGTTCCCTGAGAAGTCCCTTTGCCACGCCTCCCCCTGCCTGTGAGCGGCTTGCGTCATCACAGAAGCTAACTCTGTTGTGTGCCAGCTTCCCTTTGTAACTTCTGTGTATGCCGTCACAAGTTACGTCATGACGCAACACCAATTGCGATTGGCTTAGTTTCATTCATGCTTCAGAGGCGCAACATTGAGGGGCATTCCCCAAAGTGTTGTTACTGACGCAATGTCTCGTTCCTCTCGTTGCTACAATAAATCCATGGTGAATTTTGGTGATTTATGGATTAAAAAGCCTTCAATAATGGCATAATGTTTCTCCTGGTTTCCATGTCAGTGCTGTTTGATCTGATATCTATGATTTATAACAGAGAATTCTGTACCGAAAATAAATGCTTCCCTAGATCTATCTGTGATGTTACTAATTTTGCTAAGAATTCAAACGCTTTCTCACTGGATATCTCAGCGCTGTGTAGAAACAAGTGTTGCATGATCGAGATCGGCCTGTGAGTAAACCTGTTCTGAGCTCGCACTGCGCTGTCTATTATTGGTCCGAGGTGATAAACGGTCCGCACAGTGGAGCTCAAGCGAGTAGCACTGTTTAGTTTAATTTGCCATTTGATGTTTTTCATATGTAACAGAAATGGCAGCTCTTATCAGTTTGGCAATGTGGTGGTGGCACCAGTGCAACCTCTAACATAGTTTTGTCACACCGGTAGGAAAAAAGCAGCCTGGAGCTCTGTCACAACTGGTGTGCACATGTATGTATGTGTAATAATTTTTTTATGCAGCTATTCATTAATTTGTATTTTATTTTTAAAATCTAAACTATTTCATTTTAAAATTAAACATTTTTTTGGTCTCATATGTCATTTACTCTCCGAAAGATGGGCAGCCCTGCATGGACCATAACAGGCAGAGAGGTGGGAGCTATTTTTAATTAAGAAATTCATTTTTTGGGGGTATAAAATAGGATGGATATGTGTGTCCTATAGTAATGATCTGTATTGCAGAGAGTTGGTCCTCAGGAGTACACCCTCACTAAGATGAAGATTGTGAAACCTTACCCAGCTAAATTGTGGTAAAATCTCTAATTGTCAAAAATCAAGCCTCTGTGGCTCCCTCTGATCATCACCAGAGGGCACCATCGCCTGAGTACTAATCCATTTTACGTACTTCTTTTCCCATGATCCCGTATCTGATGCTGATTACACTCACAAATGTCCCTAAAGCACACACTGCTTGTGTTTCATAGTAAATAAAGTTGGTCCATTTGACTTTATAACAGTATAAATTAACAAGACAGGGAAGCTATTACTTGCCCAGTAAAAATGAAATAGAATATGAAATTCAAAATGTAAGAGTATTATGTTAAGTACGGTAGTATTTGTTGTACTATTTTAATATGATGCTTTTTAATGTTTTCCTTTTCCTTTATGTAATGTGTCTGTTTATGCATGTATAAGATCTGCAAAGTTACAAAACTCAGTCTCCCACAAAAGTAATTAATTCTAATAATTATGGCCAGCATGTTTTGGAGAAAAGCATTTATTTCATAATGTTATTTACCCCCTACTTTCAATTCTTTTACTTCAATGAAAGTTTAGATTTTTGCGAATTTTTGGAATGAAAGATCAAAAGGATAAACAATGCAGATTTATTTTTTACAGCCATTTTTGATCATATTTACCAGGTGTGCAATTAATTCTAACCACAACTGTATATCTTCATGTGCTCATCTGAACAACTTTAGTGAACTTTGTTTTGCTAGATCACGTTAGTGGAGGGTCTCAAGGGACAGAAGGTCCAGGATGTGAAGAAGCCCAATCAGAAGATGATGGTGGAGAAGGTTATGGGACTATAGCATCGTTAAGCCTGACATATGAAATAATAGTCTGAAAAATCTAGTTTAAAAAAAAAAATGTAACAGTTTATTGAACCCCTTTGTTTCTCTTGGTACTTGAAAAAGAGAAAACAATACACTTTTAGTCCTGGTTCACTTGTGGTCACACTGTCATTAGGACAGTACCTAAAGATATTTTGTGACTGAATTTCACAAACATCTAAAATAATGCTGTGTTCTGGGCTGAATGGAGATGGAGGAGGCGGACATTAAACACAACTATAGCCTACCTTTAATTGTAAATGTAAAATGTCCCGGGCTCCCGGCCCCATCCTGCTTCATACCACAGTAACCGTAATGAAACTTTTATACCTTAGTTCATCCATGAACACATTTCTGCCTGAGTCTCGTCTGATTGCTTTCTATCGTACGGTGATGCATTGCTGCCACATACTATTTTTCCACTCAATTATGTCGTAACAACGAGATGTTATTTGGTTAAAACGTCACATTTTCTAGGCCTATATATGCACTCAGGATTGAAACGTGCGATTAGTCCTAATTGCTTAAATGAATGACTAGTCTAGAACAATCTTTAGTCTATGGCAGCTCTAATCAATAGCCTACATTTAATAGTCGCCTATTAACAAAAATAAATATTTTATATTAATATATTATATGGAAAAAAAACTTATAGGCCTATATAAAATATATTTTAAAAAAGGCCTCACTGATTATTTATGGCTGGGCCCCCAGTCAGTGTAGGTTCGCCTTTGATTGGGGGCTGCTGCTGTTTGCTTCAGGTTTTTGAACATAGAAGTATAATAAAGGCATGATAGGCTATAGGTTATACATTTTATGTGGATAAAGACATATTTTGTACATGACTACATGTCCTTATAAGGCCAAAAAAATTACATTTTAATGACATAAGATCTCGTTATTATGAAAAAAGATGTCGTTTTAACGACATATTATGTCGTTTGACATAACATCTCGTTATTACGACATAATTGAGTGGAAAAATAATATACCTTACTATCGGCTGTAATACGAAAACGCCTTTGTTTTGAATAGGCGACTTCTAGTGGCGAAAATAACATATTGTGCCTTTAACATGATTTTTATAAAAAACTAATTACGTACAGATTATCAAATAAACCTAAGTTACTCCAGTTCAGTAAGTGTTTATCTTAATTTTATTTCCAACAATGTAGACAAAAATAATCGTAATTTTCGATTACTTTATAAAAATCAGTAAAGTCTCACAGCAAAAGACACGTGAACCATGACCTGAAGGTGGAGGAATTTAGACTGATACTAAAAGACCATCTACTTGCTAAAAAAGTATAAGCAATCAATCAGACGACAGAAGGAATGTTGTACATTGTTTTTTTCTTTCAGTTTGGATCATGTTGATACTGTAATTTAGAGGCCTTAGAACTTTGCATATCAAATATGATGCAGTAGGCTTTATAGGGTTAATCATTGACCGTTGAATTAAGAAAATATCTTGTATTCACTTCCTGTTCAATAAGAGAATGTGATTTTACTCCTTTTTTTTGTCGCGGTGCATTGTCATGATCGATTTGACTTGTCAGACAGTGACTGGGGTCTTTATCTGGCAGGTATCTGGATTATGGCAATGAGGAATGGAAAAAGCAAGCCATGGGTGTCCTGGAGGCTCTGGAGACGTGAGTCTTGCACTTTGTGGCATTGAGGAGATTGCAGTGGAAAGTTGTCATGTTGCTTTGGGGTGCCATTGTTGCTGGAGAAGCTTCATTAATGTGTGAATATTGACGTTAAACATGCCTGTTCCAGAACGTATGGGTTAGGTAAGACCTGCTAACGTCTGCGCCATTGTGGCTTTGTTGCAAGCTTTTCCGTATCGTGTTCGGTTTTTCTTTTGGAATAAATTGCTTGTAATAGTTAGGCAAAATGCACAAAGTTTTCTTTGCACACATCCTTTTGAAATCCCCTAAGATGGCCACCTTTGTGTGAAGCTTATCTTAATCAAAGTCTTTTTGTAAGGACAAGGCCCATCTATATTTCTTTTGTAATACTCTTATTTCTCGCTCCTCCCTTGCCCCCAAACCACTCAGCGATACCATCAGCAATTTTCTTGCTGTTCCTTAGAGAGAACCTTTGATTTTCTACTTCTTTTATGTGTTTGGTTCCCATAGGAACCCGGTTGCCATGGGATGAACAATGGCTCATTGAGTCCCTGTCGGACTCCACCATCTATATGGCCTACTACACCGTGGCACATCTCTTCCAGGGAGGGGTTCTCAACGGACAAGGACCCTCCCCACTGGGAATCAGGTATTTGCTCTTCCAGAAATGGTTTGAGAGTTTAAAAAAAAAGGTGCAAAATGGAAATTAAATGATTTTTGACTGATCATTTGGAATTTGGAATTTGGAGTCTGGTTTTATTTTATATGTAAATTATTCCCATATTCCCCATCTATTCAGCTTTTGCCTTGACATTTTACCGTTAGGACCACTTACTGTAAATAAGATTAAAATAGAGTGCTGCAGGAATGAAGTATTTTTGCTGGCCAAAACTCAGAGTTGACCTTCTAACAGCTCTGACCCCAAATCAACATGATCAGTGAGCCGAAAAAAGCTGTCGACTGTGTCCAACTAGTGGCAACGGTCTGGGCCAACAGTCACTCAACAACAACCCAACATTGACCCACTGTCGCTTTGTGTTACAGCAGCGTTTAGGGTCCTTTTGATAACTACCATTGCCGTGCTTGCTTTTGTAATTGCTGCTTGCAGCTATATTTATAGTAATTATGATAATGATAGACAATTTGAACAGCTCTAACTTTTTATCGTTATGGTGAAAACTCGCCAAACTTTGCACTCTTGAAGGGTGAGAGTGGCTGTTGGTTTCATGGACTGAATGCGTAGTTGCATAGCAACTAGTGGTATATTCAAAACCTCAACCCTGCTACACGACATAAAATCTTCAGTAATTTCTTTGTTATGAAGATTTTCAGTTAGGTTTTTTTATGGTAGCTTCCTGTTGGGTTAGAATTAGTAGCATCCTTATTAAATCCTTGTAACATTAAGCCGTTAGACAGAGATCCTCCACCGAAACAGAATTGACCTCAAGAATGAGTCGTCGACAGCTGTCATGTAGAGTGAGTTCAGCGCCGTCCCAGACCTCCCCTGACAGAAGAGTAATGCATTATCCCTCGCTTTTATCATGGGACGGTTTCCCTACAGTCTGTTTCTACCTATGCCGGTCCTTACGTAAGCGTTATGAGTCAAGGCTCTGAGGAAAGAGGCTTTTCTCAGTCCTGTTGTTGAGACCATATGGTAATGGATGTCGCTTTGGATAAGGAGTTGTTGTGCTGATGTTTTTTATCCTTTAAAGGAAACTAGACTGGGGGTAACTGCAACCCCTCCCCAAAAAAAACCCTTCCCTAGATTTACTCCATTCCAGTCAATATTCTTTATGTGTGTTCCGGATCACACTTTAGATTAGGGTCCAATTCTCACTTAACTAACTATTATTTATGACTTTTGCCCTCATAAACTCATATTTACTGCTTATTACAAGTTAGTAAGGTTGATACATTTAGATTTTGGGTAAGATTAAGGGATGTAGAATATGGTCATTCAGAATAAGGCATTATTATGTGCTTTATAAGTATTAATAAACAGCCAATATCCTAGTAATAGTATGCAAGCTAATAAGCAACTAGTTAATAGTGAGAATTGGACCCTAAACTAAAGTGTTGCTATATATATAATTGATGTTGTTGTTATTAATCAAACCATTTACATAATGTTTGTAGAACATGTTTAGTGTTCAGGATTCTTATTCAATATTTATAATAATAAAAAAATACAGCCAATACAAAGTGTTTCACTCTGAGAAATCTGGTCAACCTAAATATAATGCATATATTTATCAAAATGCTCTTCTCATACCTTTTGCTATATCTTATAATCCAACAGTGTACAAAACAATAGTCGCAAAATGGCAGCAGCTGCGTTTGTGTGAAACGAGAGAGCGAGTCCACGAGACTACATGACATAATTAAATAACTCTACACAAAATATTGATTTGACTGAGTTTTAATATTTTATTTGCCCGCCAAACTTCAGTAACCCGGATGAGCCAGTGTTATCTGTTTTCAGCGGTTGTTATTGGGGAATATAGCATACCGCTGGATGGCGCGATTGACCAATGAGAATCAAGTATTCCACAGAGCCGTGTAATAATGGTGAATATTAGGTGCTGTGCTGTATTGGGATATGCAGCTATTTGATCATTTCTCCAGTACTATTTTAATGCCAGTGTTGAATTTAGAGGGTTAAATCTTGACCTGAGCCGTGAATCTAATGGCTATTCTTTCCCATTGTCATTTCCAGAGCAACAGTGGAGCTCTACCTGACAACAAGGTCATCGCCACGGAGGTGGGTGCCATGCCGGAGCTGAAGAAGTACATGAAGAGAGTGATGCCCTTTGTAGCCATGATAAAGGTAGAAGAGAAGTTTGGTACTTGAATACGATCTTGAAAAAACAGGCTTTTAGATTGCATTGTGGGATACAGTATTCCAATAATAATGTATTCAATTAGAATGAATTAGTATTTGATGCAATATCATTTAACTTTTTTTTCCTGCAGAACTTGTAAGAGTAGTGTGTTGTTCTCTTACGAGAGGTTCTCTCGTATTGCGTAAGTTTAGCTTACGCTACGGGAAAGATTCATCTTCTCGAGATATTGAAGCCAAAAAATTATCCTTAATTTTGTATTCATTGTCAACGCAGTGCAGCAGCTAGCAGACCTAGAGCAGGCCATCTCGCGTGCTTATTGGCTGCCCTGCATGCATCTGCTGCAGCCTACCAGTGAGCCCCGCGTGACGTCACACCCAATGAAGGGCGCTCGCGCCTTCATAGCGTCATAGCCCGCCAGAATGGGCGTGGCTTAGCGTATATAAGAAGGGGCTCGTAGGCTGAATTCCCTGATTTTTCGACTCTTCAGCGAGCTCTCCGCATCGCTGGATCTGAGAGAAGCCACCGCCGCCGTCGAACAGCGAACAGCCAGCTTAGGACAGCGCTGAGGAAGCCGGCCGTCTTCGCCACCTTCAGCCATCCGTGCGAGCTACGCTATCCGGCGACGTATCCTTTTTACATTGCATTCTAAAAGAGCTATTTCTAAAAGAGCGCGAGCGTCTTTTTAAAGATGCCTCGCACTTCCTGCGGCTCGTGCAGAGTCCCGCTCAGCGTTGGAGACCGCCACGTGATCTGCGCTCTCTGCCTGGGCCTGGAACATGCAGAGCTCGCCCTCGCGTCCGGGGGCTGCGAGTTCTGCGAAGCGCTTCCGCTGTCGACCCTACGGGCTCGACTCGAAGTCTTTAACCCGGATGCAGCCGCTCCGCCCTCCGGGGGACCGCGCAGGAAGAAGCGCCGTTCCCTGAGGCAGCCGGAGCCCGTGGCCACAGCGACGCGCTCGCCGGAGGATCTCCCTCGAGCCTCGCTTTCGCCCTCCCCGCCTCCCCTCCCCGACGCGCAGCTGCCGCTCACGAGCCTCACTGCCGTCGCGTCTGAGGAGGAGGCCGAGGAACATGCCACGAGAGACTGCTGCTCCATCCTGGCATCGGACAGCGAGGAATGGTCGCTTCACTCCGGCTCCTCGTCGATCCAGGAATCCAGCCGTTCCCGCGTTGGAGCTGACGCGGAGCTTATGCGCCTGCTGACGCAGGCCGTCGACCGCCTCGGGCTCGAGTGGTCGCTGCCGAAGGAACCCGCGCCGAACAGGCTCGACGGCTGTTTCCTTCAAAGCCGCCGCCGTGCAGCTTCAACGAGCAGGCCCGCTCCTTTCCTGCCGGAACTTCATACGGAGCTAACGAAGTCCTGGAATGCACCATTCTCCTCGAGACTTCAGTCCCAGGCCTCCGCGTCGCTCTCCCAAGTGGACGGCGCCGCCGAGAAGGGATACACGGCTATTCCCCCTGTGGAAGAGACGGTCGCAGCGCACCTTTGCCCGCCCTCCGCGAGATGGCGGTCTCGGTCAGCCCTCCCGTCTAAAGCCTGCAGAGCCACGTCCGCCTTGGTCGGCCGCGCATATGCCGCCTCCGGCCAGGCCGCGTCTGCTCTCCACTCCATGGCTGTGTTACAGATCCTGCAAGCCGACCTCCTCCGTGAATGGGACGAGAAGGGCCGGGATCCAGCTGCGGTTACAGATCTGAGAAGCGCGACGGATCTCTCTCTCCGCGCCACCAAAACCGCAGCTCAGGCTATCGGACGAGCCATGGCCGCGTTGACTGTAACAGAGAGGCATCTCTGGTTGACGCTCGCGGATATGAGGGAAACTGAGCGAGCCACCTTCCTGAACGCGCCGCTCTCCCCCACTGGTCTCTTCGGCCCAGCGGTTAACGGGATCGTTGACCGTTTCTCTGAAGTGCAGAAGACCACGCAGGCCATGAATCTCTTCCTGCCGCGACGCTCGAGCTCCGCTACAGGCCGCTCTCGCGAGAAACAAAGCCAGCCTCCTGTACGAGCTAACACCCAGCGTCCAGCACAACCCCAGCCTTCGCAGCGACGTCAGGGCGGCCGCCCTAGGTCGCGCTCAGACAGCCGTCACAGACCGCCGCCCCCCAGGGGGCCTCGGCAGAAGATCACGCTGAAGTCTGAGCACGCGAAATCCTCCTAACAAAGAGAGAGAAAAGACGCGCGTGTCCCGCCGCGGCCGGACCGCCGTCGAAGCTTATTTCCCTGTCAGTCCCCTTCAGTCAGGCTACTGCAGTGGTTCATTTAGCAGCCAACGAGCCGGTTTGTCCACCCTCTCGCCTGCACACAAACGCCGTTTTCACGGCGACCCAGAGAAATCTCAAAAAGAGTATTATGTCTGGTCCGGCTCACGCCGTCAGTGTTCTAAGTGTAGTGAAAGTGCCCACCTCCCAGTGTTCACCCCTACACACAAGCACATCAAATATCGTGTCACCCACAGAGCACACTCTCATAAAGCGCAGAAAAGCCGCTCGAGTGTTGAATGTAAGAAATGTGTCCACAGTGTTGTGCCCACTATCTGCCCGCTCTGTTACACGGTCAAGACAGCAGGTTATGAATGTAAGTCCCGTGCCCGCCAGAGAGCGTTCACGCTTGCTAACACAAACCTCCCCCCGGGCGCCGCCCGCGCGTTTAAGTGTTATCATGAAACGCAGGGCGATAATAAAACGCTCCCCATCCATTTTGATCGGGGCGTCAAATACATGTGTAAGTCTCGTGCCCGCGCAAACGCGCTCACGCTTACAGAACGCTTTTCCGCCCAAAGCGCCGCTCGCGTGTCAAAAAGTGAGGAAAAAAGGTTCCCCATCCATTATGATTGGGACATCTCACACAAAGCAGCCGGTTTCGGTTTTCAGCGAGCAGCCGTTGCCCAGAACAGAGAGCGCGCGCGCCGCGCTCTCAGCTCCGGTTCAGTTTCACAAGCCCGCGAATGGCGGCGATCTGAACCTGGAGGCCATTCGCCCCCTAGCGGCTCACATAGTTGCGTGGGAATCTATCCCGGGGATTTCGGAATGGGTGCTGAGCACAATAAAGCAGGGCTATACACTTCAATTCATTCGCCGTCCCCCGCGCTTTCGAGCCCGGACCGCGACGATAGTGAATACGGAAGTAGCACACCTACTTCACGCAGAAATAGCAAAGCTGCTGTGCAAAGGGGCTATAGAAAAGGTGCCGCCTTCTCTGAGCGAGTCAGGCTTTTACAGCCGTTATTTTCTCGTACCCAAGAAGGACGGAACCTTCAGACCGATCCTAGATCTGAGACATTTGAACAGGGTGCTTGTGAAAAGACCGTTCAAAATGCTTACGACCAGGAAAATCCTCGCGCACGTTCGCCCGAGGGACTGGTTTATTTCTCTAGATCTGAAGGATGCCTATTTCCAGATTCAGATAATACCCCGTCACAGGCGATTTTTGAGATTCGCCTTCGACGGTCAGGTATATCAATACACCGTCCTGCCGTTCGGCCTGTCTCTGGCACCCCGTACATTTACGAAGTGCATGGACGCGGCGCTCGCCCCCCTGAGAAGTCAGGGGCTGCGGATAATGAACTATCTGGACGATTGGCTGATTTTGGCACAGTCAGAGACGGAGCAGCTGTCTCACAGAACAGTGCTTCTCAGTCACCTGGAAAGCTTGGGTCTCACGGTCAACTGGACCAAGAGCTCATTACTACCCAGCCAGTCAATTTCCTTTTTAGGAATGGAACTGGACTCGGTGACTATGTCGGCTCGTCTATCGGCACAGCGCGCGCTCCGTGTTCGCCACCTAGCCGCGTCTTTCCAAAGGGACAGCTTTCTCCCTTTGAAAACTTTTCAGAGGATGTTGGGCTGTATGGCGTCAGCTGCAGCGGTGCTTCAGCTGGGCCTACTGCGCATGCGCCCGCTCCAACGCTGGCTGAATGCTCGCGCGTCCCGCCGAGCTTGGGTTTCTGGCGGTCAGAAAATCAGAGTGACTCAGACCTGCATAGCGGCTCTGCAGCCCTGGTTAGTGGCCGACTGGTACCAGCTGGGAGTGACGATGGGAACCGTCTCTTATCGGAAAGTCATTTCGACAGACGCGTCCAACTGGGGTTGGGGCGCGCTGTTCGAGGGCAGACCGGTCTTCGGCCAGTGGTCAGACCAAGAGAGGTGTTTTCACATAAACTGTCTGGAAATGATAGCGGTCGAGAATGCGCTGAAGTGCTTCCTCCCGTTCATACAGGACCAACATGTTCTCGTCCGCTCGGACAACATGTCTGTGGTATCCTATGTAAACCGTCAGGGCGGTGTCAGATCCAGAAATCTCTGCAATCTGACGGAGCGCCTCCTTATTTGGTCCCAGTTGCACCTGCGCTCGCTGAGGGCGGCGCATGTGCCGGGCCATTTGAACGACGGCCCAGACAAACTGTCCAGGGACAACGTTCCCCCAGGGGAATGGTCCCTGCACCCCCAAACGGTCCAGAAACTGTGGCGCCTGTTCGGCAGGGCGGAAGTCGACCTATTTGCGTCAAAAGACAACGCTCAATGCCCAACGTTCTTCTCGAAGGACGAGGACGCGCTGGCCCAGGTTTGGCCCAGCCTCCGGCTATATGCTTTTCCCCCGGTCTCTCTGTTACCACAGGTAATCAAGAGAATCAGGGAAACGCGCCACTCGTCGCTCCTCATAGCCCCGCGTTGGGAGAATCAGATTTGGTTCCCGGAGCTGGCACGGCTGTCACATACAGCTCCGTGGCCGATTCCGGTGAGGGCAGATCTCCTCTCTCAGGCTCGCGGCACGATCTGGCATCCCCATCCAGAGCGCTGGTCTCTGCACGCATGGTTGATCAACGGGTACTCGTTGCCCTGCCAGAAGGAGTAATGAACACGATCACGCAGTCTAGAGCCCCTTCTACAAGAAGGCTCTACGCGTCTAAATGGTCGGTGTTCTCGGAATGGTGCACCGACAGAGGTCTGGACCCGCGGACATGCGGGGTGGCGCAGCTGCTCTCCTTCCTACAAGAGCTGTTGGATAAGGGGAGGTCCCCATCCACGCTCAAAGTGTATGTGGCGGCCGTAGCAGCGTTCGCAGAATCGATGCACGGCCAGTCATTGGGAAGACATGAGTTGGTCATCCGCTTCCTAAGAGGAGCTAGGAGGATGAACCCGCCGCGCCCCCCGTCGGTTCCCATGTGGGATCTTTCACTGGTCCTGGAGGCCCTGAAAGCTTTTCCCTTCGAACCACTGGATTCTGTGGAGTTGAAATATCTATCACTAAAAACCGTCTTTCTGACTGCACTGTCGTCAGTAAAGCGTGTGGGGGACCTACATGCGCTGTCTGTCAGCGCGTCGTGTCTTGAGTTCGGGCCGAATGACTCTAAAGTCATCCTCAGACCTAGACATGGTTATGTTCCGAAAGTGATGGGCACTCCGTTCAGAGCGCAAGTCATCTCGTTGTCAGCGCTCCCAGCATCTGACAGCGAAAGTGATGTGAACCTCCTCTGCCCTGTCAGAGCGCTGAGGTTTTACATTACGCGCTCCGCCTCATTCAGGCGTTCGGAACAGCTGTTTGTTTCGTTCGGTGGGCGCACCAAAGGTCTCGCCTCCTCGAAACAGAGCCTGTCCAGATGGATAGTGGACGCTATAGCAGCCGCTTACGCGTCAAAAGGTCTGCAATGCCCTCTGGGCATCAGGGCTCATTCCACGAGAGGCGTGGCCTCTTCGTGGGCATGGTCCAGTGGAATTTCTATCCATGACATATGTGTGGCGGCGGGCTGGAGCTCCCCGTCTACCTTTGTCAGGTTTTATAACCTGGAAGTTCCTGCCTTGCAGGCTAAACTGTTGTCGGTTTAGAGGAGAGGTGTATTCTGCCCAGACCTCCTGCTCAGATCACTCTCACATGACCCAGCTCTCCTGGTTGAGCTGCACTAAGTGGGGTATGAGCCATGTGCCTATACAGACCGGCGCGCTGCTCTGTATTCCCTATGTGTGCTTACCGACAAGTGATGGCCCGCGTAGCTGGCCACCTTATTCTCCACCTCATAGGGGTTCCCTGAAAGTTCGGGGCCTCATGGTGGATGCTTGGCGCGCACGGCGTTGACAAAGTGTTCCCGTAGCGTAAGCTAAACTTACGCAATACGAGAGAACCTCTCGTAAGAGAACGATACTCGGTTACTAACGTAACCTCGGTTCTCTCTAGAGAGGGAACGAGTATTGCGTAACCGGCCGTGCTCGCGCCACGAGCGACTTCGCTTCAGTTGTCGAAAAACCAGGGAATTCAGCCTACGAGCCCCTTCTTATATACGCTAAGCCACGCCCATTCTGGCGGGCTATGACGCTATGAAGGCGCGAGCGCCCTTCATTGGGTGTGACGTCACGCGGGGCTCACTGGTAGGCTGCAGCAGATGCATGCAGGGCAGCCAATAAGCACGCGAGATGGCCTGCTCTAGGTCTGCTAGCTGCTGCACTGCGTTGACAATGAATACAAAATTAAGGATAATTTTTTGGCTTCAATATCTCGAGACGATGAATCTTTCCCGTAGCGTAAGCTAAACTTACGCAATACTCGTTCCCTCTCTAGAGAGAACCGAGGTTACGTTAGTAACCGAGTATCGTTTTCAATTCAGCCATACACTTTACACACTTAATACGTGTATTAAACGGTATGCTGGTATCTTGTTTCAACCTTGCTTTTTTGTGTGTGAGACAAGTGAAATAAGCAATAAATGAATATATCAATTCTATTGTTTAATTTTCTTAATGTTAACGAACCCAATAATTACTATATATATATAAATATATACCCGACAGTATAATATTGTGTTTGTGTGTGTGTATATTATTTATATATATATATATATATATATATATATATATACATATATATAGGAGTCTTAATTATGCAAACTATTAAATCTTTTTTTCCTGCTGAACACATGCTTGTTAATTTACTTAGTATAATAAATTTCCAGAATATTATAGAATCAAATGTGTCATAAAATGCATTAAAATGTGTCCTGTTTCTGTTTTCCTGTGTATTTCCAGGACAGCCTATAGAAAATGGGGCCCAGAGTTCTTGATCTAGAGCTGGAGTTTGACGAGCGCACCGTCCTACTGGAGAACATCGTTTATTTGACTAATTCTCTCGAGGTAACAGCGCACAACTACTTAAAAAGCCAACTAAATGTACAGTTTCTACAAAAACACAGGATTGAAATCAAGAAAGACCCTCACTCTCGAACACTTAAAGACAACACAAAATCGATATTAACTTAATGTATGACTTAATGAAGTCCCTGGACTTGTTGTATACGTCTCATCAGCGCACAAATAATAATTCAAAATGTTTTCTGCCTCTCAAACAACTTTTCATGTCTGCTGATGTAATCAAGGGCGTGTGGGCGGGGCAAATTATATTATCCAATCATCACAGTCCAGAAAGTTCCTGCTGAATAAAAACAAGCCCCACCTTACGTAATTTCCCTTTGAATATTGTCTTTTACTCTAAAAATACATAGCAAAGGTGTTTTTTTATTATTATTTTTTTATAACCAACCAAACCGCAGTGTTGAATGCAGTGAGCACTATTATTAGTTGACTTTAGGTCTGATCTCATTGTTAGTTGTTTCTCTCTAACCCTCTCTCCCTCTCTGTCTCTGTTGGGGAATTTCATTTGTCTCATACATGTCTCATACATGGGTCTGAATATAAAATGCTGTAATGTTAGAGAAAACCAGGTCTGAATGCTGTAATGCCAAGCAGAAAAACTAGGTCACAGGGCATGTGAGGATAGGGCACATAAGGACATGGACAAGAGAGTGGAAAAGTACCCAAAAGACTTGTAGCACAGATGCAGGTGTTGGGAGGCACTGGAAGAGAAACATATTGTATACAATGTAACGATGTACCACCAAGAAAAAGATACTGAAACAAGATGTCCATTGAGTAAACGACTGCTAAAAGCAAGAGGTCCATTGTGTGAAAAGAAAAACTAATACAGATGCCCATTATGTGAAAAGATACTAATACAGATGCCCATGGTGTAAAAAGATACTAATACAAACGCTAATTGAATACTAAAGATAAGAAAAAGGTATAAGACTAGAGCACTGGCCCATGAAAGATCAGATGACTAGCTACCATCTCACTTTGTTGAACTGCTCAATAAAGTTATTCTTCTGAGACCTGAAACTTCGACTCTGAAAGATTTCTTCTGAGACCTGAACCAGACTTTGAAGATTTGAACCAAAGATCGAGAATTTGCCACAACATATTTGGCGGAGCCAGCCAGGAGTGGAGAAGGGGTCGGAGTAGCCACGGTGGGCATGCTGACAGAAGTCTCACAAAACAAAAGGCGCCAATAAAAATAAGGTAAGCAGCTTTTTGCTTATATTTTTGCTTTGTGAGGCTCCTGGTAAGCGCCTGTGTGGTAACGGCCTTAAATAAAAGACCCCACCAAAAAGAACCTAAAAGAATAAATTAAATTAAAAAGAGAAAGAGTCGAGCTTTCAGGTCCTGGAGAAGCGCATGTGTGTGAATGAGTGCATGAGTGAATGTTAAATAACCTGTAAGAAGGGCTACAGGGGGTAAAATCACAAGAAGGGCTGTGTTTTACCTGAGTGAATGTTAAATAACCTGTAAGAAGGGCTACAGGGGGTAACAATACAAGAAGGGCTGTATTTTACCTGAGTGAATGTTAAAAACCCTATAAGAAGGGCTATAGGGGGCAGATCACAAGAAGGGCTGTGAATTTGCTTGTATGAATGACAAAGATAAAGAAACGCTATAATTGTTGTTAGTGTTGTTAAGTGTAAAAGTGTGCCGGCTGAGGGATAGCGTAAAAAGTGGAAGATCTGCAGAGAGAAAAGAGAGAACATTGAATTACAATATATCAGTTTAATAAAAATATTGATCAAAACAGGTGATTAATTTAAAGAAAAAGTTAAGAGAATAGGTAAAAATTCCCCAGATAGAGAGAAGGGGTGCCTTCTGACTGTAGAAGCAGACGGAGTGGCCTTGCAGTCAAACTGGGCACACTGCCAAAAAGCCCCTGAGCTACTGTTAAGAGAGAGACTGAGTTGAGGGAGAAAGAACAACAGTAATAAAATTGTGCACAGTGAATAAGAAGCTTCAAACTATGAATTAACAAAATAATTGAAGAAATTGATGGATGGTAAAAATATAATTGGCGAAAAGAAATCCCAGAAATATAGAAACTATAAAGCAAAGAATATCCCAAGATATTGGTTTTGTCGTTTGTTTGGTCACCTGCCAGATTGCAAGCTCTGTGACCCTGACAAAGAGACACAACCTCTACTAGACAAAAAGTAAAGTCTATTAGTATATTAGGAAAAGCAGTGAAAGTGTGTGTGAGTGTTGTAACGTGAGAAGCGTGTGTGTGTGTGTGGGTGTGAGTGTTGCAACGTGAAAAATGCATGTGTGTGTAGTGCACTTGGGGGGCTGTTAGTCTATTATTTGTTTGTTTGTTCTGGATGTTTTATTTGTCTTAAATGTAGAAAGTGCACTGAGTGTTTGGTTATTTTTACTAAAACTGAGCGGTAAGGAGGGCAGTGTAGGGAGAGGTTAATTAAATATATATATATATATGCACGAGGTACATCAACTCAATAAAAATTACTAATAGATTTTGAGGAAACAGAATAAAATAACTGAGATAGAACAAACTGATTAAAAGTACAAGAATAATATGCTTCAGGAGAAGACACAGACAAAAGGGGACTTTTAGATATACTGCAGATCAAATCTGGGCGTACGGCCGGTCTGGGCGTACGGCCAGACTGGGCATACAGCCAGTCTGGGCATACAGCCAGTCTGGGCGTACAGCCAAACCGGGCATACAGCCAATCTGGGCGTACAGCCAAACCGGGCGTACAGCCAATCTGGGCGTATAGCCAATCAGCAAATCATTTGTCAAAATTCTGAGCTTACCGTCAAAAAGTTGAACTGCAAGTGACAGTTTAAGTTAGTAAAACTGAGACAAAGTTTTGAAAAGATAAGGATAATAACATTAAGATAATAATATAAAAATTATGGAGAAACAAAGCTTTGAGAATTAAATGGATGATGATGCCCTGAGGATGGTCTTTTGACCAAAGCTTGGTGTTTAAATTGGCTTAATTTAAGTGTGCGGACAATTTATTTTTAATTGAATGGATGATAAAAATCGAGTTAGTGAACAAAGAATACAAAGATATAAATATCAGAGAACGAGAAATATTCAAAGAAATTGGTTGTGTCGACTGTTTGGCCACTCGCCAGACTGTAAGTGCTGCGATCCAGACAGAGAAACACAGTTTTTGCTGGACAAGAACTGAGTAACAAAGCATTGTTTTCCGCATTTAGTATAAGATATCAAATAAAGAGTGAATGTACGCGTAATGTGTGTGAATGAAATCCCGGGTGTGTGAATGAATATACTAACAAACTAAGTGTATCTGAGTTGAGATAAAGAAATAAGGAGGGAGAGAAGTGACAGAGAAGGAGAGCTTTAGAGAAGGAGAGCCTTTTTATTCTTTGACATCTTAAAAAAAAAGAAGAAGAAAAAAAAAAGAAAAAAAAAGAAAAAAAGAAAACACATGTAGACCAGAGTGAGAGATCATTCTGAGGCAGAGGAGAAGAGAATACAGAGAGAAAGAAAGGACAAAGATCATTTTAAACAGGCATTAAAGCTGACCAAAGGCATTAAGAATCACTTCTGGCTAGAAAGTGAGTTTATAGATAACAAAGGGCAGAGACAGGAGTTAACAGACCAAGGGAAAAGTGGGCTCTTTAAAAATTGACAAAGATTACAAACTTGGATCAGTTTCAGAAAGAATGGCCCTTAGTGGATTGGCGTTATGTGATTAAAAAACAGATAACTCTTAAAAACCCTGAGACCACACGAATTCAAGGCCAGAAGTGAGGTGCTGTCGGGTTGGGAATCGCTGCTTTTATGGGTACCAGTTAATAAGAACACTGAGTGGATAAATTACATATATTATAATCAACAAAGATTCATTAATTATACGGACCAAGCACTCGAAGCCTTAGGCCAGCAATTGAAGTACACAAGTAAAATGACTTGGCAAAACAGACAAGCATTGAATTGGCTTTTAGCAGAGAAAGGAGGAGTGTGTGTAATGTTCGGATCTGACTGTTGTACTTTCATCCCAAATAATACAGCCCCAGATGGATCGTTTACTAGAGCCATGAAGAAGATAAAGGAGTTGAGACATGAAGTTGCCACAAATGCAGGGAGGGACAGAAGTTTTGGATACTGGCTTGATTCTATATTTGGATCATGGAGGGAATGGCTCATTAAGGTGGGAATAATAATAGCAGTAACTATTGGCGTTGTTTTTGTGTTGTTCTGCTGTATTGTGCCTTTTCTCAGATCCATGCTGGCCAGTGCAGCTGCAAAACAAATGATCAATGTGTCAGTGAAACCATCAGGCATTGACATTGGATGCACCAACTCAGGAGTATATCCAATTGGCCCAGGCTTGGACGAACTGGATGACTTCCTGTGAGAGGTTGGGTGAAGAAGCAAGGAATAAGGGTACCTTATTACTTTTGATTTTGATAATCTTTTTACTCTGTTTTTGACAAGATAGGGAGATAGCCCCACTGTGTATTTTGATTTGGGGATAAAATTAGTTAAAACAATTAGAGCATGGGTAGAGTAGGAAGTTAGTTAGAGGGTTTTTTCTACATTCCTTTGGTTTTATATAAGGGCCCTTATTTCCTGAATATATTTACTCATATTATTTTCTGAATATATTTACTCATATAACCAATATAATCTTTTTGCATGTTTTACTTATATAATCATACGGAAGAAATTTTATATATAATCACACTAACTGTCACAATTATGAATATGTGTTTGAGAGGGGACGATAGAAGGTTTAAAGCAGGTCATTGCCCGTGATACGAGGTAATGCAACAAGAAATAATAAGAAAAAGATAAGAATGTTTTTTATTACTATTAATCACTTTATTCACTTACTAAACTTTTATATTTTTGAATACCTTATATATTCCTGTAACAAGTCAAGAAATTTAGAACTTACATGCATTAGACCATTGGAACATGTATATAGTTATAAGTGCAAAAGAGGAATTATTTGCAAGCGCGGTCATCGTCTGTTGAAGAAACAAGAGCTGACTCAACTGGTGGTTTAAAAACCCGCTGTCTGCTCCAACACCAGATAGCGCTCTAGGCAAGGCCTGGGCACCTCTGGCAACGATGGAGCAACCCAGATAGCACTCCAGGCCACCGGAAGCGCCTGCGCAGTTCCTCTGGCAACGTGGGACAGCTGCTGGAATTCAAGTTCATACACTGTGATTGTGTTATTGAATGTTTGATAACCTGAAGTAACATCCCCTTAAACTGATGATGTGACAGGAAGGTGAGATCTTTTACTCCACTCTAGCCAATTGGGGGTGGAGATGTTTGGTCTTACTCTTCCTCCAGAGTGTGCCCTTATGATGAAGGTCTATTGATAAAGTTGGATGGTCCAGGTTGGCCATGTTTGAAAGGTAATGCAGAGAGAGATCTGTTCATGAGCACACACCCTGGGTAAGAACGGTTTGAAGGTGGGACTAGAGAAAGTCCCAAAGGGGGGATGTGTTGGGGAATTTCATTTGTCTCATACATGTCTCATACATGGGTCTGAATATAAAATGCTGTAATGTTAGAGAAAACCAGGTCTGAATGCTGTAATGCCAAGCAGAAAAACTAGGTCACAGGGCATGTGAGGATAGGGCACATAAGGACATGGACAAGAGAGTGGAAAAGTACCCAAAAGACTTGTAGCACAGATGCAGGTGTTGGGAGGCACTGGAAGAGAAACATATTGTATACAATGTAACGATGTACCACCAAGAAAAAGATACTGAAACAAGATGTCCATTGAGTAAACGACTGCTAAAAGCAAGAGGTCCATTGTGTGAAAAGAAAAACTAATACAGATGCCCATTATGTGAAAAGATACTAATACAGATGCCCATGGTGTAAAAAGATACTAATACAAACGCTAATTGAATACTAAAGATAAGAAAAAGGTATAAGACTAGAGCACTGGCCCATGAAAGATCAGATGACTAGCTACCATCTCACTTTGTTGAACTGCTCAATAAAGTTATTCTTCTGAGACCTGAAACTTCGACTCTGAAAGATTTCTTCTGAGACCTGAACCAGACTTTGAAGATTTGAACCAAAGATCGAGAATTTGCCACAACATCTCCTCCATCAGTTGGATCAGATAGACGTTGTATTCGCCTCTGAAGCGGATGACAAAGTAAAGGAGGACTGTTGCCCTGGGAAACCGTTCTGTGTCTTCAGATCTGAGGTGATGATGAGAGCCACTGAGGCCCTGTCAAAGCTGCAGCACAGAAGCCTCCATCTATTGTCTCTCTCTCTCTCTCTCTCTCTCTCTCTCTCTCTCTCTCTCTCTCTCTCTCTCTCTCTCTCTCTCTCTCTCTCTCTCTCTCTCTCTCTCTCTCTCTCTCTCTCTCTCTCTCTCTTTTAATGGTTGATCTGGCCTGTGCTTTATGCAGCTAGAGACAGGCTAATTTTAGAAGCACGCTGTGCATGGGTAATGCTTCGTACATTCAGCTCACTGTGGTGTAGTGTAGTGTAGTGTACAGCCGTGTTGGTTGGCTTTGAGTTGTTTTCTGGAATGCAGTGCTGACACATTTTTATACAGCTTTTGATATGCATTGTTCCCACAATCATGGAAATAGAATTTAAAATATGCTTTAAATTGTAATAATATTTCACACACACTATATATATCATGTTCATCATCAATCAACTGCATGAAATGTAAGATGACCCACGTAGGTCTGGGGCGGGTGCGTTAAATACGTTCATTTTATTTTACATACATATAGTGTGTGTTTGTAAAATATTACAATTTTAAATAATCTGATTTAAAATGTAATTTATTCCTCTGATGACAAAGCTGAATTTTCAGCATCATTACTCCAGTCTTCAGTGTCACATGATCCTTCAGAAATCATTCTAAAATGATGATTTGGTTTGCATTTCTTATTATTATCAATGTTGAAAACAGTTGTTTGTTGTGGTGATGTTGGGTCAATTTAATGTGTTCTTATTGAATAAAAGTATAAATATATTTCATGAAATAAATATGATGAAAAATACATAATTATAAATATCATGTACATTACGATTTAAAAAAAAATCCAAAATATCTAATACTCATAGACAACTGAAAATACTGTTATATGAGGCAGAAAGTGTCATATAAACGTGATCTGGAGTGTCTCTCACAGCTGAACCCTCGACCAGCCAACGGCCTGTTCTGTTTTTGATGAAATCCGAGAGCTTTCTGACCCCCCATATTCCCGGATTTCATCAAAAATATCTTAATTTGTGTTTCGAAGATGAATGAAAGTCATACGGGTTTGGAACGACATGAGGGTGAGTAATTACTGACAGAAATTTCATTTTTGGGTTAACTAACCGCTTAAGGTTAGGTTTAGGTGTAGGTTCAGGGTTAGTACTAGTTCATAGTATACATGGGGAACAGGACTGTAAAATAAAGTGCTGCAGGAAACGTTATAGAAACTTAAACCTCTTCCCCATGAATTGCTACAAATAAAATATCTCACTACTGAAAGCTACATTATTAAATGTGACACTGAAGACTGGAGTAATGAAGCTGAAAATTCAGCTTTGTCGTCACAGGAATAAATTACATTTTAAAATATATACAATTAGAAAAAGGTTATTTTACATCGTAATAATATTTCACAATAATTTAGATTTTACAGTATTTTTGATCACATTTTTTGATCAAGTATAAATCATACGATTTCTTCATGTTTTTGAAGGAAGTTCACATGACAACACGCATGAAGTTCGCGCATGCCTTGGTAGACTTCCTTCAAAAACATGAAAAAAATCTTATGGTTATCTGTAAGGTTAGTAACAATATTGGTTACTTTGATAAAACCATATTGGATGATCAGTAATCTGAAATTCCCTCATCATCTTTGGTTATTGGCCCTCTAGTATTTTTGGACTGAAGTGAGAAAATCAGAATTTTCTTTTAAGGTCCAATGATAAAGAAAAGTTGCAAAAAACACGTTTTCGGACACAAATAGCCCTGTTTTCTGAGAATGTGCCAACGCTATGAGTGATATTATTCTATTTTCCGGCCAAGCAGGCCGTAGCAGATATAAAGACGGCTCAATTTTACAGTCTGATGCAAGTGGAGACGAGATCAGCCGCAAAGAAGCGCGTTCAGAGAAACGATTACATGCACTTCAACAGACTTGGCTGGCAAACATATAAGCGAGCCGTTCTACGTATGACAGCTACATGCAATGTTTCATTATAGTGGATGTGACACTGTTGGATGTGCGTTAGCTGCGGTGCAGAAGGAAGTGATGCGAGACATTAACCTCAAGAGGACGTGCTATTCTGCATTGCTGCTCTTGGGGTGAATTTATGTAACATCTTATTCACACAGGCTGGATCGCTGGTAAGCTTTTGTTGCATATTTGAGGTGTCATTCGAGAGGTTTTGTTTGATATTTTTATGTGTGTGAATTGTGGGCTCCAGTGGGATGT
This sequence comes from Rhinichthys klamathensis goyatoka, assembly GCF_029890125.1. NCBI lineage: Eukaryota > Metazoa > Chordata > Actinopteri > Cypriniformes > Leuciscidae > Rhinichthys > Rhinichthys klamathensis. The sequence continues at coordinate 1,199,906 of NW_026607023.1, forward strand.
TTGTAAGCAGGCCTGGAGTCCCAATTATGCATGATTATGTGTTGTATAATTGTTTTTGAGAGGAATTTTTGAACTGTATCTGCTATTGTGTGTTACATTGCTGTTTGTGACTTGAGAGTTAGTATTTGAATGCGCTTGCGAGGTGCGTGAGGGTCTCCTGTGCATGTGTGTGTGTGTGTGAAGGCTTATCAGCTCACAGCAGCTTCTGTCAGGGCTTCTTGGCGAAGCGACTATCAGAACGAACACACCACTGTCACCATAGGAAACTCACCCCTGTCTTTTCCCTTAGTCTGCTGTCATCGTGAGGGATTGTTCTGAGCCACATTCACCATGTAAGTGTTCACCCTCATTAATATGCATTTCATATATTTAATGTCACAATGCTGTAAAAACTTTTTAGGTCAGGTGAGGACTTCCTTTATAGGATTGTGTGTCAATGTTTTTGATCTGAAGCAGATTTCTTGTATCGCCTTCAGATTCAAATGGACTCTCCAGGTGGAAAAGATGTTGAAGCAAACCCAACAGGAAGTGAGACGATGGAACTTCCTGTGCTGACTCAACCAGGCCTCGGGGAGACCACGACGACAGTGACCACTATCACTCAAACAGGGGGAGACTGGAGCTCAGGACTGTTTGACGTGTGTGGCGACGCCAGCACATGTAAGAGGAAGATGAAGTTTACAATTAATATCGTCACATTGTGAGAGATACAAAGTCACATTGTGACGAGAAACAGTCGCACTGTGACATACTATAGTAATGTGTGGGAGTGATATATACGTTTGCTATTGCAAGAAACAAAGTCATAGTAGCAAGATATAAAGTTGCAATTACAAAAACGATCACATTGCCAATATTTGTGGAGCCCACTGTATAAAGTTTCACAAAAAAAGTCACATTGCTGGATGTAAAGCCACATTTTGAGTCATAAAGTCGCATCTGCAATATTTAAACTCACTTTGCAAGATATAAAGTCGTATTGTGCAACATTTTTAGATGTAAATTTAAAATTAGGGGAGGTATAACATCGCAATTGTAAGAAACAAATTCACAATAAGTTGCGAAATAAGTGGCAATTACAGCAAAAAGCAGGCAGGAACAGGCTTCCATAATTACTTCTTCATTTTTTTTATTGTATTCAAGGGTTAGTCCACCCAGAAATGAAAATTCTGTCAATAATTACTCGCCCTCATGTCGTTCCAAACCCGTAAGACTTTCATTGATGACAAATGAAGATCTTTTTGATGAAATCTGAGAGCTTTCTGTCCCTCCATTGACACCAACTTTGGCGCTTCAGAAAGTTCATAAAGAGACAGTAAAACTAATCCATATGAATTGAGCAGATTAGTCTGAATTTATACATTTTCTGAAGATACACGATCAGTTTATATGATGTACATATTGAATTGAGGCTTTTTAGGAATTTAGGACAATTTGGAGGGACAGAAATCATTCAGATTTCATCAAAAGTATCTTCATTTGTGTTCCGAAGATGAACGAAAGTCTTACAGGTTTTGAACAACATTAGGGTGAGTAGTTACTGACAGAATTTTCATTTTTGGATGAACTAACCCTTTATGACTGTCTACTTGGCAACAAAGAAAACATATTTTTCTGTTCCAGAATAATGAAACTGGCCTGGAACTCTAGTGGGACACAATTTGTTCTTAAACACTAATAGCCCCAGGAAGTCCAACACAGCAGCTTATGTATTGGTAGTCTCTCCATAAAGCCTCTGCTTCTCTATAGACCAATTTTCAGTTGGTAAACATGGTGACGTTTTTCTGTGGGCGGAGCTTAGGTGGTGGCAGAACGATCCCTCTGGCCGCTTCACTAACGTAAAGTCTGCAAGTTTTGTTAGCTTGTTTTTAACAATGACTGGAGAAAATCCGATTTTATCTTAATGTGCAAGGCCACTCACTGTCCAGGACCGCGATTGTTATTTGCAAAAGTTAATTTTAACGGACGGAACCGGCCGACCCTTACACTCATTGAGGATCTGACAGGATTAACGTTAACGCTACCTCCGGTTGAGTGTCCTGACTTCTACACCTAACGTTACCTGATAGAGAAACGGAGGGCATGTAAATCTTTAGATGCCTATAACTATGTGCTGAATGGTCAAGTACAAGACTTGTGTGGTACGATCCGCAGTTCTGCCGAGCCAGCGCGATGAAGACGACAATGTAAAGAGTGACATTACGGTGCAATTTTAATGAGGTGAATATTTTCTAGAAATAAAAAATTGCAGATAAAGCATATTCATTTTTCATTGATTCTTGCACCCAACAACACAACAAGATGACATTTAATAATAAGAAGAATAATTTAAGATCCTTATTTTGTACCCGAATCTGTGCTGGTTTGTATTTGCCGCCTCCAGTTTTCACTTTGTTCTGCCACCAGCTAGTGACGTGACGTAACTGTGACGTCGGCTGGAAATTGGTCTATAGAGGGTATGCGCATGACGTCACCGTCGGCCGGAGTGAATGCGGTCACGCCCACAAGTGGCAAAAAGACTGAGCGGCAGCATTTGTCTTCAGCGTGAATGCCGTGAAAAACACACAAAACACATCTAAAACGGGAAAGAGCTTTGCGATTGACTGTACAACTAGATTTGACCAGAAATCTGAGGTGCTGTATATTTTTACAGACTGCAAAAAGCTACAGAACAGACTATATTCTGCATAATTGGATGTTTTTAAATAAACACTGACAAAAAACTATACAAGTTTTAGGGCTGGACGATATGATGATATACAGTATAACATTAATGTAAGTGATCACTCGGATTTAGACCTATCTATATTGTATTTATATAAAACGTTTACAGGCAAATTTTCTTCATTTATTTCCCCGGCGTCGAAATCAGGCACATATAAATGTCAGGAAACACGATTCCTGGCTGCATGTCAATATCCATGGATCACTGGATCTTTGATAAGTTGTGAGGAACACTATATCGAGTCCAACTTTTAGTTTAAACTGATAATAGTTTGTTTTATTCGCAGTTTCCCCTATTAACTCCAGTCACGCAGTAGCTCTTTTGCCACTCAGTCCGGCTGAGGGGGGCGTGTTCCGGCGGGAAAGTGACGTTAATGCATTCCCTCTGAGATCTTGATTGACAAACTCTACATGAAATTCTATTGCTGCATATTTTTATATCTTTTGAGACCCAGACTGAGTTTGAAAAAAAAAATCAATACTCAGAACTCATTTGATTATATTTCTTCATAATTACATTTATTATTATAAAATGTCTCTATAAAACACTTTATTTTGTGTTGTATTACTGAAGCAAATTGCGGTTTGCCACATTTAAACATAATTGAATTTATCGATGTGCGCTATCATGCTGGAAATACATATCCACAGATTATGCATTTCACAAATCGTAAAATTGACTTAAAAATCTTATTATGGATCAAACTTTTTGGATTACAGCTAGCCTTAATTATGTAGTCTATCATGTATGAGTAATTACTGTTGTTTTCCTAATCCAGTGGTTTGTGTACCGTTTCACAATCATTAAAAGTTAATGACATTCCTTAATGATTATAAATTGTTAATGATTTTTCCATTCATTTAAAAAAAAAGCTGGGCATAAAACAAAATTCTACTTTGTCCAAGGACACTGATTTCTCTTTATCAGAATTGAATCCTTTTTTTGTTGTTGCAGGCAGTCAATATAAGTAGTGTTAAAGTAATTGCAGTTAAGCACTGATGCTCCGAGTTTCTCGACAGCTCCCGGCACACGTTTCAAAGCATCTCTGCTCTCTTCTGTGCAGGTCTGATGGGTGCGTTTGTGCCATGTTGTTTGGACCTGAGCCTGGCTCATCAGTATGGAGAATGTGTGTGTTTGCCTCTTCTGCCTGGCTCCACGTTCGCCATGAGAGTGGGCATTAGAGAGCGGTTTAAAATCAGGGTAAGGATTCAGCTAATGTAAATAACGCGACATGCTGGGAATGGAGTTTGAGTTTTCGATGACTGAAAATTTCACAGTGCTGATTCAATACTGACAAAAAATGAAACATTATATAAAAAAACGTTATGCAAGAATACTGTATCAGTTTGCGTGTTCCCATTACTATAATATTTGAATGGACTATTTTGCTATACAATTCAAAATCCAATATCTAATTCTACAAACGGTTTACTTTTATTGTAATAATACCATGTAGTAAAAGTATCATGTTGTAATAACCATGTAGTAAAATAAAATATCAGATCGTTTTTTAAATGCTTAATGCATATACGAAACTGTCTTTTTCCAAAAATTGGGCAAAAATATAATATTTATAAAGAGGTTTTTTTTTCCAGAAAAATATTGTTTGTAAACATGGCCTTGGAAGAACTGTATTATTTTATCATCATTGATATGCTATTATAGTGTTTGTTATATATATATATATATATATATATATATATATATATATATATATATATGCAATATTGCTTTCACTTGAATTGTGGTTAAAGTTTTTTTTTTTTTTTTTATATGTCTTTGTTTATGGTTTTCAGTTTGGGTAACGATAATAACCCTGTGGTATCAAGCAACAGTGTTTAATAGTTAAAACAATTATTTGACAATTTTGCACTGACCTTCAACACCATAACACATTTTGAAACTTTTTTTTAACTGAATGATACTAACAAAAATTTCCGATTTATCTATTTTATTTTTTTCCTTAATTACTCATCTATTCAAGTTAATAATTTGAATTCTAAACTTACCGTGACAAGTTTGAAATGATGTAGTGATTTAGGATTAGTAACAAGAATTAAACTAAAGTCTAGCAGTAACCTTTTCAAATTGATTGATAAAAATAAATTCTGACACGTTACCTGGAAATGAGCAAGCTACACTGAAACACCCAAAATGCAACTTTACTTCAAAACATAATCAAACATAAAACAAAGGCATGGCAAAGCATGAAACAAAAACAAGAACAACGACCGGAAACCTGGACAAAACATTCAATTCTAGACAAGGAAAACATGAGGGCTTAAATACACAGACTAATTACAAGACAAGGAACACCTGTGAACAATGATCAGACGCTTAACAAATGACAAGACACATGGCAGGATCACATGACTTGAACAAGGGATCACATGACATACATGAAACAGGAACAAGGAACAAAACCCAAACCGTGACTGTCCCAAAGTTCAAGTTTGGTGAACTATGAGCTGTGAATTCACATCACATGAAGACGCGTTACCAGTAGAAGATTGATACTTCATGGCATGACCTCTTGACTGAATAAAAAACAAAACAATATTTTTGCATATAAGTTGAGTAGACTGTAGATTTGTTTAACATTTTGAGTGTATTACTATTTGCTATAATATGTTTAATTCATGTTTACATACATCATAGTGCGTGATATCGTATCACGACCGTTGCAGTGTCCGAAGAAATTTTGTATGCTCAAAGTCCATTGCGACTGCTGCTTCAAATTTATTTGACCAGATTTTCAAATTTCGTCACCAGAATAGCACGCATGTACTGTACGCGTGCCTCCCGATTTTTTTTAACCACTTATGCGCATTTAATTTGTTTTGCACTAATCAGTTGTTCCACTAGGTGGCAGCACTGGCTCGGGCTGTTGTTTCACAGTAGAAAACGGAACAACAAAAAACTGAAGACTGCAACAACAACAGACACGCGCATTAATAAGCATCTGGGGGTTATGAGATAGCCCGCAACTTTAGTTTAAAAGTAGACATTTTTATTAGTCATAACTTCTGTAGAAAAGTAGCGCAGACACTGGAGATGACAAAGATGAAACTTTCTAGAGTCGACTGCTTCCTTCCACTGTAGAACAATGAAGCCGGAAAATCCCAGTAGCAGTTGTTGCTGAATCTGATTAAGTTGTTCGGAGACCGAGTCTGTGCAGTAGTGATCCTGAGGACGAGCAGTGGCATCAAGTTCCCACCCTCACTCCTGCTCTCGCAGACTCAATCACAAGCACAGCTGTCAATCATTAGCCTGGCTCCGCCCTCCTGCGTACTTACGCTCAATTTTCATTTTCCTTCAGTACTACCACGTCTGGGATTGTGCTGTATTCTTAGGTTTTCTCCGGTCAATTTTTTACCGGGCCAATCAGCGAACAGAGGGAGTGGCTGAGAACGATGACATTGATGTCGTGCGCTAGTTTGAGTCGTCATACGTCACGACCAAACTTAAGCGATTGGTTATGGCAGATCCAGAGTGACTCTGGGCAGATCCAATAGTTTTAGACTTCAACAGAGGACCCGCCTACAACAAGGAAGTTAACGCTTGTCAATGGAGCGATGCCAGACTCTGTGTACAAATGAAACGTACGAGAGTCTGGTGGGACCAGGCTAGTCAATCATGACATTACACCCTGTTTTTATAGCTTCAAAATACTAACTAAATAAAACTTATTGGGAAAACGAACACTTGAATATACAGTAGGTCTACATAATGAGAACTAGGCTACCTAAAATGACAGACACCATCTTTGGAATTATTATTTTTTTTAATTGTAATTGGATTTTGTAGTTGTGACGGCAGAGGCTATTTACAGTAACTCCGCCCACTGACGTCTGGCTGGGCCAGAAACAATTACGGAAAGACGCTTAATTGTCAGCCATAGTGTAGGGGTAAGGTCCGTGGCAGAAACTTTTGACACAAATCGACCCGAGCCGAACTCGTTCTACTCCCTTTGCCCGTCACATCTGATCGGAAAGGCATTTACTTTCAATAAAAATGGAAGTGTCTAGCGTGGGTTTACTAATAAAGTGTTTATCGGTTATTGTTTGGGGAAGGTTCAGGGGGGGCTTTACTGTCCCACTAAGGGGGCATCCATTTAATATTTTTAAGAAATATAATAATTTACACTCTATTTTATTATTGCATACTGTTTAATGTACAACAACACTGAGGTGTAAATGGTATCTGCCACTAATTTATAAATATAAATAGCATCTAACTACTATTTACACTTATTGCAAAGAAAATACTGCTATTTAAATATGTAAATAGAATATTTACAATGTAAATAGAATATTTCTTATAGTAGTTGGTCATCCGGGTACTTTTTGCCTACTTTTTTTATGAGTACTGTGAATTCGGACATACACTCTGGGTTGCTGGGTTGTTTCAACCCAAATGTTGGGTCAAATATGGACAAACCCAAATGTTGGGTTAAAAATGTAATTAAAAAAATTACAGTTGGAAGTGAAAGTTGAAGTTGGGTTAAAATTTAAATAAAATTTTTAACCCAACATTTGGGTTTGTCCATATTTGACCCAAATTTGGGTTAAAACAACCCAGCATTGTTTAGAGTGTGTCACTTACTGATTTCGTCTAGTAGCTAAGTATGCGACTTCGGATGCAGCCTCAGTTCGCGCATTCTGTCAAATGGAGTAGACTTTAAAAGGCTCTATGTTCGACGTTTCCTTAAAAAAACGACGTATACGTTGGGCTTGAATGTGAGAACCAATAACTCAACTCAGATATCACTGTAGAGTTTCCACTGAACAATGGATTATGGTGACCTGAAAAAAAAAGTGTTTTACAGTATTTCCTCTAGGTGTAGAAATATATCTTTGATTTATCTTGTCATATCCTTCTTGTGCTAAGAAGTAAAACACATCCAGTATTTGACAGTTAGATGAAGATTCCTTAAATTAAATTTCATAACTAGATTCCTCGACTTGGAGGGGGGTGTTAAATCAATATCAGGGAAATGTATCCTTACTTAGAAATCTACAGACCCTAATTCGCCTGGTAATATTAAATTAAGAATACATTACAGTGTGCTGTGTGTGTCTCCAGGGCAGCGTGTGTGAGGACTGGACTACGGTTTATTGCTGCTACCCTCTGGCCCTCTGTCAAATGATCAGAGAGATGAAGAAGAGGCTGAAGACACAGATCTACACCGTTTCTACCCTGCTGGAGAGCTCCTGAGACACTGTGCGTGTGTGTACATGGCCCCGATTTTCTTCTCATCCGTGATTTTGGCGATGCTAAAAGACTGAGGGGCCGTCTCAGCTGTCAGGATGTTTATTACCCGGGGTCCTGAACTTCACGCAGGGTTACACATATCAGTAGTCTCTGCTTGAAGATTGATGTTGCTGACATTTCCAACTGACGGAGAGATGGAGTGACAGATGGGTGGAGAGACGGATGAGTGGAGAAAAGGTTCCTGATGTTTTCTGGCACTGTCTATGCTTTGATTTCAGATTGCTCTCTCACGGTACATAAAGAACATATGCAGGTTTTGATATATGAATTCACTTTTGGCACTATTTTTAATCGTATTTCAAATTCAGAGTCAAAACTGATTTGACATCTAATCACTTGTTTTATTCAAAATAAAGTGTGTTTAAAAAAACTGCCAAATTTTGTCAGATTTACTTATAGATTTAATGTTATATATCATTTTGTATTTATTACATTTTGTTTAATTTCTAATCCAACAAATGGCTTATATATGACAAAGCAAGGATAAAAACAAATAGGAATATTAATAACAATTAAATACGCAGGACACCATTATTTTTTAGATACGCAGGACACCATTATTTTTCACCAGAATTTTTTAGAATTGTAATATTAAATTATTTATAATTTAATATTACAACATCATTTAACATTATAAATATTTAATAAACCATTATAACATTATTTAAAGTCAGCATGAAATGGAAGCTGCAATAGCCTATTCTTCCCTATACCGTAACTATGGCTGCATATAAAATCACATACTTTCCTACTACATAGTAGGCGAAAAACAGTATGTGACAAAAGAGGTTGAATGTCTGAATTCACAGTAAAAGAGTGGGTGAAAAGGATGACCAACTATTTCCGGCGAGGTTCTGAAGTGTGCATACGATGGTCTCTTTACTGTCCTGTTTGTGAATGGCAGTGAAGTGACGCAACTGACAGTGGTAGGTCACATAATAATGACATCATGGTGGATGTAGTACGTCCGTATTATATTCAACCTATATATATTGAACGTACATGAGCAGCAGTCGTGAAGTAATTATTCAAAATAAGTACATACTCAAAAGAGTATGTGATTTCGGATGCCTATGAGTGAAACGGCTTCTTGAACAAGAACAAATGTAGGGCGGGACTTGATTTTGTCCTTGGGGAATTGATTGGATGGTTGTGGTTTGTGAGTGACAGGTTGCACTGCCCATTTTAATGAAAGATTAAGGGTAGATGTATGGTGGCCCAGTAGTGCACAACACAACGAAATTAAAAAAGCAAACATAAGTTTACAACACAATGAAATCAAGCCCCAACACAGCATAAATGCTCCCGACCACTAGGGGGATCTCGGAGCGCGGTAAAGTTAGTTTTCCTTGTCACCGTTCTAATGAGTCGGTGGTCTTACAAACATATCAAGAACATGATTAGTTTTAACTGTATGTAACCATTGTATATCAACATGAAATATTCATTCAAAATCACCTATGTGCATTATAGCTGCACATTTATACTTGAGAATGCTTTGACGCGCTACCTCGGCACATGATCCCCAAGGGAATGTCTGGCAATTTCTTCAAGTGGTTAAAACCATAGACAGTAAAAGAAATGGACACAGCGACCCCATTGATTTCAACGGAGAAAATTGAAGCTCGTTAAAAGCTGATCGCCAGGCGTACTGCGCAGGCTCAAACTGAACTTGTCACGTGAACAACCTGTACGTCTTCTAGTAGCTGTGCCGAGTGAAATCTGAATAATTCCCTTCCGAATCTCACAGAGCCGGAGATCGTGAGTATTAGCTGTCCATGAGCTAGCAGCAGGAACAACTATGACTCTCTCTATGGGCTTCTCCCTTGACTTTATGCCTCCACGTCCCCCGATTGCCTGCGAGCTTCTCCTCCTGTCTATACGGTAATTTCTCTACTGTGCGATGGAGAGTCGATTCGTTATGACGCAATCGTTAGCCTATTTTTACAAAAACTGCTTCTACGGGGCCATAACGTAAGATACAAGGTAATGGAGCCTTTTATACATTGTCGTGTTTCTTTAGAAATAAATAATGGATAAATGGAGTCTTTGGACTCCTCAGATGTAAAGTCATTCGCTGTCAAAGTGACGCTAAAATGAATGGGAGTCAATGGAATGCTAACAGCAGACGGCTTGTTAGCCAATGGCAGCTCCCGCGAGGCTTCAACTTCCGGCTGATGGATTACCCCCTTGGTTAAAACGTATAATTTGTATTAATTAAAATGACTTAATAAATAACATTTAAAAACAGACATGTTCAAATTCCAAAGCTTGATTGTATTGGTCAGATTGATTTACTACAGGTGAAATTTTGCCAAAACCTGCCTTAATGTATGTACAGTAAACAGTTATTTTTTTGAAAAAAAATTACTGTAATTCACCTATGAGTTTTTTCATGTTCCAATGGTTGTGGTAAATTCCAAGTGACCAGATTGACTTACTCCAGATGAATAATGCAAAATATCACCTGTAATAATTAATTCTGGTCAGTCTAGGACTGTACAACCATTAGAACATGGAAAAAATGATTTTTCACGTAAGAGTGAATTATAAGGCCATTTGTAAGTGGAATGTGTCTGGCTTCCGGTGTCATCCGCTTCCAGTTATTTAGTTGAACAAAAGAGCTTGTTATGCTGCTTGATATTGCAAACTGGTATTGGTTACCCTGTTATTTTATATCGCTAATTCAAAAGCGAAAGTAAAATGCGCACGGCCGAATGAGCATTCATAACGGTGCGGAGCAAAGCAAGCATTTCAGTTAATTCCTATGGAAGTTGAGCGCGAACACACACTCGCTCCGCGCCAGTGGACACACACCATTATGAATGCCCGTGAGCATTTTTGACTTTTTGAATTGGCACCAATTCGGGAGCAGCAGTTGCTTGCATGGTGGGTTCATTATTATTCTTAATGAAAAACACAACAAAGCAGTTCAATGACAAACTCGCTTAAATATGCACTTTTACATTTTGCATTGAAACCAAATCTGAGGTGAAATGGGGAAGTGAGGTGAAATCTGACTCCTGCTGATGGTGCTGCGACTCTCATTCGGCTCACGCTGAATTAAGAAGACGTTCAGTTTTTAATTGTCTGTTCTTTGACCGAACTAATCTATTTTTATTACTATAAAAAATGAAAAAGATGGTGGGCAAGTGACTAATCGCAGCAAGCCTACCGCGCTCCGAGAGCCCCCTAGTGGTCGGGAGCATTTACGTTGTGTTGTGAACTTATCTTTGCTTTTTAAATTTCGATGTGTTGTGCACTACTGGGCCACCGTACATATGCATTTAAAAAAGTAAGAATGTGCACAGATGAAACATTTTCAATTTAAAATAAGAATGATGTTTGATGGAAAATTACGTTTTGGAATTAGCAACAAAGGCGTGATATGAGGTGCGTAAGAAATTAGTCCTACACACAAGAGCGTTTTAAGGACAAAAACCTGACAAATGTCTTGAAATACAACATCTGAACAATGTCTTGAGGTGTGGTAACCGTAAAAGCGGAATAATTGGCTATTAGAAAATAATGCACCATCGAGGTGGTAAGCGCAGTGGCAGGTGTGCATTATTTTCTCATAATACAACGGCCGTCATGAATTATTCCAAGAACATTATTTAACATTATAAATATTTAATAATACATTGTTTAAAAACAAGCAGTTCTTGTCACCAATTTTTTTTTGGACAATAGGCCTAATGGTAAAAATGATTTTTACTTAACCCTGGTATGTGTCTACCTTGATAAATATTCACTGGAGTAAAAAGTGTCTGGCAACCTCCCCTATATAAATCATTTCAATCATCATGGTTTTCAAGGATTGTATGTCATCTAAAAGCCCTGGATACTTCCTGTTCACCTGGTCCAAAAGTAAGTGTGTGTGTGTATGTGCATTTCTGTAGAGGGCACTGTTGTCACACAAACACACACTGTTCTGGGGTAAAGTAAGGAGAGTGTGTGTCTGTGTATAAGACGACAGGTGTATGGCTGCCGTCAAGGGTTTTCTGTGAGGCCCCTGGGGGACATGAGACCGCTGGAGCCTTAAGCACTGCAGATACAAAACCGGAAAGGTGACAAATGAGGACAGGAGCGACTGTGAGGAAAGATCATGGAAAGTTTCAAGAAGCAGTTTCTCAAGCACAATTGGTTGAGAACCAATAAGCCTCTTTTTGAATGGCTTGCATGGAGTTTTAATCAAGATCAGATCACATCCAATTATGAAATCCAAATTTTAGTCCTCAATCAAAGAGATTCCGCCCTTCAAATCATGTCAGAATGATCATGTTTTTCCACCACGTAGAAATTGGGTCAATGAAATCTATTGATTATTTTAAAATACATAAAAAAATTCATTCAGACATAAGGATTTGGACACACCTCTGTTCTTAATTTCAATTTCAATTCATCAATATTTTGTTTGGAGACAAAGTAAAATAAAAAATCCTGATAATGAAAAAAAAGCCTTGTTGTATGAAATTTTTGTACAGTATATGAAATTTTAGTTTGAAATAATATTTTATTATTGTCCAGTAATATTTTATAATTGTTTTATATATATATATATACTTTTATAATATTTAAAGGCTTTAAGTAAAGTGTTACCGTATTTTTATTTTACTTTATTGTATGTCAAGTAATAATTTACGAATAAAGCATCAATTACACAACTAATGTGCTCTTCATTCTATTGTATCAGTGGGTAAAATCCTCCAGTAAAATATAAAAATTGTCGCAATCATAAGTTCCCAGCTTGCAAGTATAGCAACTTCCCAGGAGGATCCAGTAGCATCCGTGGCACTTTTTGGAGCATATGTTCCCTAGAGAGAGTCTTGACGTGTTTCAGTGTTTGTGTGTGCATCTCCTTAGCAGCCGCGTGTCCCTTTGGTAACAGCCCAGTCCACAGCAACAGCTCGGGCTCCTGGGGCAGAAACCATCTCACCCAGTCCAGCACGATGCTGATGATGGACGGCCAGTTAGATGTTTGCGTGCCTGAAGCTTGATTCTATTCAGCCAAAAACAAGAATCTTGTCCGGCAAAGATGTGTGTCAGAGGGAGGTGTTAGAGGATCACCTATTTAAGTCAACAGTTCCTTTGGATCATAACTATATTCTGCATGGTGGCATTTTGTGTGTTTTATCTTGCTCCTTCGGGGTGTCATCCTAACTCATGTTGTAAGTCTTTGATCTCCCAGCACTGATGTGTGAGCTCTTATCTGGGTGTCTCTTGGAGTGTGGTGACATGCAAGTCACGTGGAACATTTTATCTCCTCATAGTGCCTCTGTTGTGAAGTCTACTGAATAGACCATACATAATGATGAATGGTTTGTTTTTGTAATGTTTTGAATGTTATTTGTAGCTTTTGACAAGATCGTGTTGTCCACACTTAGACTGAATAGCTTGAGGTAAAAGCAACCTAAGCTCATTGGGAAAATGTGCCTCTACCTACATTTTTTGCAAAACTTTTAAAACGTACCTATACATCACTGCAATTCAGTGCAGTTTCCAGCTTGAAGTGAACACTAGTGGCAGTAAAACACCAACAACTTTTATTCATTTTCACACACATTCAGATTCAAAGGGCATTATTAATAAAGACTTAGTTTTGCACTGTTTATTGCACAATACTACACTCTGAGGAAAATCGTTTCAGCATGGTTCTAGAACTGATTAAATTTTAAAGAACACTTTATGCCAAAAAAAAGGTTCTATAAGGATAAATGTCTTAAATGATTGCATAATACTTTCATGTTCAATGGGTTATTTCAATATTTACTAGTGATAAAGCAACGCAACGACCACTTTCAACGGTAGCACCTCATTGCAGTACACGAGATCCAGGGGGCGGAGTTGGATCCAGATCTAAGGGGTGGAGATGGGTTGGATTAGGGGTGGGGTTAGGGATCAGGGGGCGGAGATGGGTAGGTTTAGGCGTGGGGTTAGGGATCAGGGGTCGAAGATGGGTAGGATCAGGGGTGGGGTTAGGGATCAGGGGGCGGAGATGGGTTGGATTAGTGGTGGGGTTAGGGATCAGGGGGCAGAGATGGGTAGGATTAGGGGTGGGGTTAGGGATCAGGGGGCGGAGATGGGTAGGTTTAGGGGTGGGGTTAGGGATCAGGGGGCGGAGATGGGTAGGTTTAGGCGTGGGGTTAGGGATCAGGGGTCGAAGATGGGTAGGATCAGGGGTGGGGTTAGGGATCAGGGGGCGGAGCTGGGTAGGATTAGGCGTGGGGTTAGGGATCAGGGGTCGAAGATGGGTAGGATCAGGGGTGGGGTTAGGGATCAGGGGGCGGAGCTGGGTAGGATTAGGGGTGGGGTTAGGGATCAGGGGGCGGAGATGGGTAGGTTTAGGGGTGGGGTTAGGGATCAGGGGGCGGAGATGGGTAGGTTTAGTGGTGGGGTTAGGGATCAGGTGGCGGAGATGGGTAGGTTTAGGGGTGGGGTTAGGGATCAGGGGCGGGGATTGGTAGGATTAGGGGTGGGGTTAGGGATCAGGGGGTGGAGATGGGTAGGTTTAGGGGTGGTTTAGGGATCAGGGGGCGGAGATTGGTAGGATTAGGGTTGGGGTTAGGGATCAGGGGGTGGAGATGGGTAGGTTTAGGCGTGGGGTTAGGGATCAGGGGTCGGAGATGAGTAGGATCAGGGGTGGGGGTGGGGTTAGGGATCAGGGGGCAGAGATGGGTAGGTTTAGGGGTGGGGTTAGGGATCAGGGGGCAGAGATGGGTTGGATTAGTGGTGGGGTTAGGGATCAGGGGGCGGAGATGGGTAGGTTTAGGGGTGGGGTTAGGGATCAGGGGCGGGGATTGGTAGGATTAGGGGTGGGGTTAGGGATCAGGGGGCGGAGATGGGTAGGTTTAGGGGTGGGTTAGGGATCAGGGGGCGGAGATTGGTAGGATTAGGGGTGGGGTTAGGGATCGGGGGCGGAGATGGGTAGGATTAGGGGTGGGGTTAGGGATCAGGGGGCTGAGATGGGTAGGTTTAGGGGTGGGGTTAGGGATCAGGGGGTGGAGATGGGTAGGTTTAGGGGTGGGGTTAGGGATCAGGGGGCGGAGATAGGTAGGTTTAGGTATATGTAAGGTGGGAGGAGTTGGATCTGGATCCAACTCCTCCCCCTGGATTTTGTGTTCTGCAGTGAGGACCATCTCACTTTCAAGGCCAAGAAAGGTAGTAAAGACATCATTAAAATAGTGCATGTGACTCCAATGGTTCAATCTTAATGTTATGAAGCGACGAGAATATATTTTGTGTGCAAAAAACATACATGTTTAACAGTGTCTTTACTACCTTTCTGGGCCTCGAAAGGGGTTGTTGCGTTGCTGTCTATCCAGGGACTGAAAGCTCTTGGATTTCATCAAAAAAATATCGGCATGAGGGTTAGTGATTAATGACAGAATTTTCATTTTTGGTTGAACTATCCCTTTAACCTTTTAGTGCCACTCACCGGACATTTATTTCACTGGACTGGCACTGCACAACAACCAAAGTAATACAATTTTGTCACTTGCCAGATTCACATTCATCTGCTTAGGATTTTAGCACCACTCACTGGACATTTCACTTTGAAAATGACACAAAATGTGTGAGAAGCAATGGACCCTTTTCACACTTTCAGGGTTCTCAGAAGCGGAAGTCATCATAGTTGGTGATAAATACGAGATGGCAGCAAATGTAATTTTTGTATTCCCATTTGCTCCAATATCAAAAGAAAAAAAATCCATAATAGCGTTTTCACGACTTTCTAAAAAAAGGGAAAAATATAGAGAGACTGAGAGATACATTTTTCCTCATGTATGTATCTCGTAGGTTTTCCCATTTGGCTTTAACCTCGTCCACTGCACAACATACAACGGCTCGTTGCATCACGGGGCGATCTTGTTGCACTGCGATTGATCGTGTCTGGTGTGAATAGCTCCATAAAGATCTATTGTTTAAATTCAAGAGAGTCATTGCAACGTACAGTTGCGCAACTTAATCGTGCTCAGTTTGAAAGGGCCTTAACAAAAAGTACATACATTTTTTTAGAAATAAAAATCTGAAAAACTTTACTAGATTTGCGATGTTGATAACTGTGGAAACGTCGGAGGCCCTTAGGAGACATGGTGGTGGAAAAAAATATGAGATGAGAGGAAAAATAATAAGTCAATGGTTTTGCATTCTCTTGTAAATGTTTTGCTTTCCCCTGAGAAACTTTGCTTTCACTCGCAAAATGTTTGTGTTTCCCTGAGAAACTTTGCGTTCGCTCACAAAACTTTTGAGTTCTTTGCAAGTGAACACAATGTTTCTCGGGGGAACGCAAAATCTTCTCATCTTATATATATTTTTTCTTCACCATGGCCCTTTAAGGACTCTGTAGAAACGCGTCATCACAGTCCATATAAAAGGGGAAAATCAGGTAATTTTCAAAATCAAGTTCCAAAACAACATTGGACCCAGTTGACTTCTAATCTTTTATATTATGATGAAAGTGTTAAGATAATTTAGGGCGCAATAAATAAAGCAATTAGGTTCTTATATTCAGTCAAGGTCATCAGTGATAGGATGTTGTCTCTGGAAGCTCTCCCCCATGTCTCTTCACTGCTCATCTTGATAAGGAATAATTTCCGATAAAACCCAGCCAAGATGCCATGAGAGATTCCTCCTATCTTAAACATTAAAATATTAACAGTTGATGGTTTTTTTTACATGATCATTTTCTTAACTAGATCAGCTCCAATATTCCAGGAAAAGGATTCCAGATGCAGCTAATGTTCTTGCGTGGTGTACTATGGGTATTATTCCTCTGCATCACAGTGCCCTAGTGACCTTCCTTTGGACGCTATGCATCAAGCTTGCTGAAAATAGAACGCTGAAAGAAAAAACCCCAGTGGTTAGTGACAGAACAAGACAAACAATGATAGCATATAATAGATCATGAGGAAACACACACACGGGGGGAAACAGAAGACAGCCCATATTTTTCAGCCACTTAACACCAAGAAATCTGGATTTTGCACCAAATTATACAATGTTCTCACTGAACAGTGAGAAGTAATGTTTAGTGACTTTTTTGTATGGCTTTGTACAAACATTACCACCTGTGTTGTTTAATATGCATAGTATTTTCTGTATGCAAAGGTTACCAAGGTAATCTACATTTTCCATTTAAGATATATGTAATATACAGCAGTTGCTCTCTATATATAATTTGCCAATGAGATTTATAATACATTTTTCCTTTAAAAAAAAAGGACATTTATTTCACAAAAATGGTTGACACACAGAAGTACCGTCCCACTTTACTTAAAGCTGCAGTAGGGAGTTTTGAGAAAACGTTGACTTAGCCTGAAAATTTGAACAAGCTCAACTTACAGGTCCCCCCCCCCCTTGCTCTCTGCTGCCCTACAGCCCTCCCTCCACAGCTCGTCCTCCACAGCGGAGCCTGTCGTGAACGCGCAGGCTAGTAAACAGGGCCACCGATAACGGGGGATAAAAAGTTATATGGCACATTCACTAATAGGGACTAAACGTCAATAATATGCTTTACATTGACTATGGCCTGCCCATACTTTGACTACAAATTTCGTCCTCAAATCATTATGTATTTTGCAATACAGCCTACATGTAACTTTATAACGTTGCACTCTTTCTATAAGTTATAAATAGCTAGTAAGATAACGTTAATATAACGGTAACTAACGTTACAGTATGCAAGTAATTATTCTAGCGATATATAATGCTAGATAAGGTGTGCTAGTACATTATTTCAGCAACATGACAAGCCAGTGAATTAGCAGGTTTCAATTGTTGCTTAGCAGAGTGCGTAACATTTTATCTACATGTTATGCGGCTAGAGTTTTGACACCGAGTCAACTGTGCAATTCTTTCTTTTTCGCTTGGTTAGCGTCATCAGTCTTTTTCCTTTTACCTTTTTGCAGCACGCCGGCAATCTTGAGTTTGAACGACGGCTCGCGCAACGCGCTGTGCAAGAGAAGGGTGTGATCAGCGCGTACACGAGCGTGATTGACAGTGCTAAGACACTCCTCCTGGCTCTGATTTCTGACCGGGAGCGTGTATTTCTTGCAAATGGCAATAGGACCACTAGGAGGAGCCAGAGGAGCTTGATTTTTACACAGATTATCTGTCTCATATTCTACCGTCAGGACATGATGACAGTTTTAGCAAATACATGTTTTCAAAAGTTACCTACAGGAGATTTAACTCTTTCCCCGCCATTGATGGACATTTACATAATTTGTGAGAAAACGCTGCCCCGCCATTGACAGAATTTTCCAGCTTTTAGTGTTTTCACTGTTATACGGCAGGGGGTGCTATTACGGATCGTCCGAAAGAATACTGAATCTCCTGATCAAGACACATGCGAATAAGATGCAAAAACAAGCGTTATCAAATGTAATCATATGCATATGTATAAATAATGATCACCAACATTAAACAGCGTAAAAATCAAAACTGCCTAATGTTACTAAATGAAATGTCTACCCAAGACGAGCTTTAGGACTGTGCAGGCATTAGAAGAGTTGAATGACTCAATCTAATCCATATATGTTTTGATCATCATTGTAATCATGATTTTCTCAGCTTTTTGCTCAAAATGTTACTTTTTTATGACTAGTGCAACTATGAGGTATAAAAAGGGCGCCTAGAGAATATGTCATCCTCTTCTTCGTCTTCAGGGACTGTTTTGTTTGAGTACGTGGTAAGCAATTCATTATGGCTTGTGAACCTAAGCATTTTAAGGAGTGTGTGGATCCGTGTCCAAGGTTTTTGACACCTGATGACACACACAACTTGTGCGTAATTTGTTTGGGCAAGGAGCACGCACGTTCAGTCCTCGAGGGGGCTGTTTGCATGCACCTGTACCCCGCAGCTCGGGTCCTGCTCTTGTTGAGGCGGGGAGGACACTGAGATCATGGGAGTCTCAGGTGGAGCTCGCTGAGGAGTTTGAGAGAGGTATAAATCTCTTGCGCTCTTCAGTGGCTGACGAGAGAGAGCTGCTGGAGGAAGATGTATTGTCTCTTACATGTTCTGATCCAGCAGCCAGTGCTCTGCTGGCGTCAAGCCAGGGTGAGCAGGAAGTGGCTGATGAGGGTGAAGAGGTTGAAATGACTGAGCCCTCTCAGCCTCCCTGTCCTGTGTATATTGAGCTACTGGAGGTTATGGAGTGCGCTGCGGCCAGACTCGAGCTTCTGTGGAAGCGTGACAAGGAGGAACCCGCTTGTGGAAGATTAGATGAACGGTCTCTATTTGGGCATAACCGCCCAGCTCCCGTGAGCCTTCCATTCCTTCCTGATCTCCATACTGAGATCAAGAAAGCATGGAAGAATCCATTTTCATCAGCATGCGAATTACACAAATGTTAAGGGGTGTCGATGCCCCCTATCAAGGAGAAGTCCACAAGCTATCCCTCGCTAGGAGAATATTGACTTTGAAAGCTCCGGCCCTGCCAACCAAGCCCCTTAAGACAACATCTCATTTGAATGGCAGGGCATATGCGGCAGTGGACCAAGGTTAGGGTCTTTCCCCTGAGGCGGTTGCCGAGCTGCGCCGAACCACATACCTGGCTCTCCTGGCCACTTAACAGACTTTTGCCGCAATTGGTAGATCGATGGTGGAGATGGTGGCCGCGGAGAGACACCTGTGGGCGAACCTGCCAGCATCAGGGAGAAAGAGAAGGGCTTTCTTCTCTATGCGCTGGTTTTGACTCCGAATTGTTTGGCACATCCATTGAGGTGGTGGTCGGCAAGTTCACGGAGGCCAAGCCGCACTCGGCTGCATTCAAAACCTTTATACCACGCTAGTCCGAGTCTGCGCCCAAACAAACGGGGGGTCCTGACTTGTCTCGTTCTGAGGACCAAAGGCAGGGCCAAAATGCCAGCGTTGCTGCTCGTGCCCCTCCTCCGCCAAGGAGCAGGTCACGCAGGAGGCGTGAGTCGAGGAAAAAAAAAACAAGATCTGAGGGAAGTGATCCAGTATAGACTCGATCAGCGTCCTGGAATCGACAGAGGCAGATAACATCTCCTCCTTCCCTCTGAGGGTTATTACATCTGCCCTCTCTTTTTCCTCCTCCCCCATCACCCTCGCCTTCAGTCGGCCAGGAAGAGATCGTACTGTCCAGCTGAGGGTTTTTACTCAGGCTCGCAACAACAGACTGATTATGTTTTTATTGTTCCTTATCTGAATAGAACAATTTTCTGATGGTCCGACTCGGGTCTTGTTGTTGGGTGTCTGTTTTATAGGTTTTAAAGGAGCTTTGTAGGGATCCTCTCATTTGAGAGTCATTCTTTATGAGGCTTCCGCTCTTCAAGTAACAGGTGTGAGCATTGTTAGGTCCCCTTTCAGTTGTGAGAGTCGTTTGCAGAGATAGGATTAACATCTGTTTTACAGAGATACAGAGTGTAGTTGTACGTTGTAGGCTCCCTTTTGAGCATCCTCTATTTAAGCTTCAAGTGGAGCGCTTTTAGGCTGCTGGTCTTTTTAGAGAATTATTTATTGTGTCCTCTGCTCCCTGGAACTCCTTATAAATAGGAAGTTGTCAGGAATATAGACTCTGTGACTACTTTGTATTGTGATATTATTAGTTATGAGCATCCTCTCTTTTTGGAGAGTCATCCTGTTAAGGCTCCTGCCATCTAGAGCTCCACGCGCACAGTAGCTGAAGGTGCATTCTCCTTAGAGCCTCCTCAGCCTAGATTGCCCTAGATTAGTTTTCAGTCAGTTTGGAGAGTTGTTCTGCTGAGGCCTGTGCTGTACTTAGGAAATACATGGAGTTGTAGGCTCTAATAGCCTCCTCAGTTAACTGGCTCTAGGGTTGAGCTTTGACTCCGCTTGTTTCAGAGACTCGTCCTGCTGAGTCCTTTGCTCCCCAGAGCTCTAGTCATGTATTTTTTATTAATGAAGATTACTTTTTTTGTGAGTATCTTTAGTGGCATTATCTGATGGATAAATTAGATCTCCTCTAGCTTAGAGAGTCATTCTGCTGAGGTCACTGCTCCTAGAGCTTCACACAGATAGTAGTAATGATGTGGTAGGCTCTTAAGAGCCTCTTCGGTTAACTGTCTTTTAGCGATTGAGTGTTGTTAGCCTTCCTCTTGTTATAGAGAGGCCGCCGGTCTCCAGAGCTCCATGCAACAGTGTTACCAATACTTTGGCTAGAGGGTTGAAGGTCTCCTCTTGTTTAGAGAGTTGTTCCGACCGAAACATCTTCTCTCCGAGTCTTGTTAGACAAGTTTTTAGAGTCGTAGGCTCTTTCGAGCTTCCTGACTGTTTTTAAGATAAACACTGATAGGCCTCCTTACGTTTTAGAGAGTTGTTCTTTTGAGGCTTCTGCTCGCAGAGCTCTGTGCTGCAGTTGCATATGGTGTTCGCTCTTTTTTTTGGAGCCTCCTCGGTTATCTGTCTTTTAGGTCTGAGTGTTGCTAGGCCTCCTCTCATATTAGAGAGTCATCCTGTTGAGGTATCCACTCTCCAGAGCTCCGCACAGATAGTGTTGTCAAAAAGCAGACTCTTGGGTAAAGTGAGCCTCTTCGATAGACTGTCTTTGGAGCAAAGAGTATGGTTAGGCCTCCTCTCGGCCAAGAGAGCTGTTTTGTGTTCAGGCCTCCGCTCTTTGAGCTCCGTTTTGTATGTATGGTCAAGCATAGACTCTCCTTGTTTTTGAGGGTCATCATAGAGAGTACTTTGCTTCCTAGAGCTCTGTGTCACAGATGTCCTGTGAACGCCTAATATGCTCAGGTTGAGTCTGAATAAATACTCCCCCTGCTTAGAGTGTCATTATGTAGAGTACGCTGCTCCCTAATGTAACGTGCTGAGGAACGCAGGCGAAGGCGAGGATCTAAGTGCAGGATTTTTAATAAAGTAATACATGAACAGATAAAACAGAACAAAGGAACAAAACCATGAGGAACAAAAGCAACCGATACATGTACAACAACTGACAAGGTAACAAGTGAAACACAAGGGCTATAAATACACAGGGACAAACAAGCTTAACTAAAGCTGCGTCCCAATTCGCCTACTTATACTACGCCCTAAAAGTATGTACTCTTTTTGTGAAGAAAAAGTACATACTGTTGAGTGTGTAGCAAAAGAGTAGGCAAGATTTGGGACATACTACTTCGTTATCTTTAACGGACAGCTCTGTCGCGTGCATCCTATCACTGTAAACTGCCCTGTCAATCATCTTGTCACAGTTAAAATCCTTCATTCAATCTAATTTAATTTCTTACTGTTTCGGAGAGAAATGTAGTAGCACGTTCATCTGTCAGTCGTGGGTCTTTCATGCGGAGACTCTCCTCATGTGTTTGCAATTTGAATATAATAATGCATTTAAAAGTTAATGGCTAAACGTATCTTTACAAAAGTTCACAATGCTGCTGCAGATGCAATATAATATAGACAACATTGAATAAAGAAATTTTCGTCAGGTTAGATACTGATAATTAATCACTCAAACCCCTTTATCTAAACCTCTCTACATAACCGCTGGACTCGCGCGTCCTCCATGTCTGTAGTTGTTTTGTTTTGTTTTTTTGTTTACACTTTTCACTCGTATTTGTAGTTCTAACCGAATCCTCGTCCAACGCGCGATGGGTTGTGGGCAATATCAGCCGTTAGAGTGTGCATCGATCTGCACTTCGGAATCTGACTGGAAATAGTAGACCATCCGGGTCTCTTTGGAACACTCATTTCAACATACTACGATTTGGGACGTACTAATTCTATTTTCGAATACTATTTAGGACGGATAGTATGTGAATTGGGACGCAGCATAAGTAATGGGGAAACAAAATACACCTGGGAACAATCATGAACTAATCAACAGGAAAAACTACAAAGGACTACAAAAACATGGCATAAAACAGGACATAATAAAAGTCCACACAAGACAAGGGGAACACAAGGCAGGAATCATGACACCTAGAGCATCGCGTGCAAGCCCCATGGGAGACTTTTTATTTCGTAACAAAATTGTGTTAAGAAAATAATGTTAGAAGAATGACACTGACATATCCTGACATCATCTAACCGCAGATACTGTATCAGGATACTGTATCTTGATTTGAACACATTTACATGTCAATGGCTATCAATAATGTTATAATTTAAATTTTTTATTATATTATTTAAGGAGGAATGCTAGATTAACCTATGTGACCTATGTGCTGTGTGAAATTGTTTTGTGAATCTATCACAATATTATTCAGACAATTAATTAACTGAAAAGGGACTATTATTGGAGGATCAATTTTAAAGGCACAGCAGCAAATATAAGTCACTGTTTTTTGCTGCAAAAAAAAACTTGTCTAACATTATAACTGGATAAGCCCTTTAAAGTACACTACATGGTAATGTTATTTAAGGTTTTAGACAATAATGAAGAGGCCAGCTTATAGAGGAATCACCTTACAGGTCGGTGGTCTGTTTGAAGCTCTCCTCTCCTGTGAAAGCCAGTCTTGCTTTGAAGTTTCCTCAACGTGACCTCAACCAGGTATCTCAATCCACGCACCGTGGGTGATCCAGTGAATATTTCAGTGGATATCAGTTGCTTCTCTTCACGATATGCTTCAAACATCAAGGTGGAACATCCCTCTGAAGTAAAATGGGGGCATTTAAGATTTTGCAAGTCCTTGTGGAAAGAGGATGAAGTTAACTCTAAAGGTCAAGGAACATTCATATCACCATGGTAGGTTCTCAAGGCTTGAGTTACTTTCCCTGAAAATGACTTTTAATATGCCACGATAAGCACAGCCTATTAAATCCCATGGCCATAGCACATAATGCGCATTAAAAAGAAAGACAGTAATGAAACAGTGTGACATTACTAATTCTGTCCTGGAAGTAGTCATCTGAAATGAACAACTTTGCCTGTGCCTTGCAAAAAAGAAAAGAAAAAGTGCATGTAAAAAAAAAAGGTGCATGGTCCAAAAATAGGGATTTAGGGGTGCATACAAAAGAAATAGATATATTTTATGACATGCGAGTCAGGGTACAATAGAAGGTCCTGAGACATGAGCGAGTGGCCATCAGTCAACTCTCCAGCACTGATGTGAAAACAGAAATGGGTTAGCAAAGAAGACAGAGAGAGAGAGAGAGAGAGAGAGAGAGAGAGAGAGAGAGAGAGAGAGAGAGAGAGAGAGAGAATGCAGTGGAAACTGACAGTGAAGTGGATGAAAAGGAGAGCGGTTGGAATAATAAAGTGAAAAAAGAAAAAATAACAGTCAGCAAGAAACGGAGAATCATGGTCGGTATAATAAACTCAAGAGGGGAGAGAATGAGGTTTGAGATAAAACTTTTGAGCAAACAATGAGTAAGCAAAATAATGCTTACCTATACAGAACTCACTCCCATGATGCTTTCGTGCGGGTAACACTTTATTTTAAGGTGCTTGTAATAAGCAGTAATTAACAGTTAATAAGACACTTATAAGACCTTATAAGATGCATATAAGCATTAACTACTTCATATAAGGGTTAATTAAAGCACAATTAACACATTTATTATTGCTTATAAGAAAATTATAAGCCCTTATTAGAAACTTGTTAACAAGCTATTTATACCTCATAAACCTTAATAAGATGTTTATTAACATTAATTAGACTTAATGAGTGTTAGTAATGTCCTAAAACACGTTTATTATTGCTTGTAAGATATTTATGAACACTTATTAGAAACTTATTAAAAGTTTATAGACCACTTATCAATGTTAATAGGATGTTTTAATGACAGTAATTAGACTGTAAGAGGTTTATATTAATGCCTTATTATGGCTAATAAACTCTTTATTATGCACTTATTAACCATTAACAATGCTCCTTTGCAGCTACCTAAAATAAAGTGGGAACAGTGTTTATTTAAATTAATAAATCCTTTATTATGCACTTATTAACATTAACAATGCACCTTTGCAGCTACCTAAAATAAAGTGGGAACAGTGTCTTATTTAAATTAATAACTCCTTTATTATGCACTTATTAACCATTAACAATGCACCTTTGCAGCTACCTAAAATAAAGTGGGAACAGTGTCTTATTTAAATTTATAACTCCATTATTATGCACTTGTTAACCATTAACAATGCACCTTTGCAGCTACCTAAAATAAAGTGGGAACAGTGTCTTATTTAAATTTATAACTCCATTATTATGCACTTGTTAACCATTAACAATGCACCTTTGCAGTTACCTTCACTTTTGTGTGTTCTTCAAATGGATCATTTATTAATAATTAATCATATACACAATAACATCTTATTAAGACACTGTTCCCACTTTATTTTAGGTAGCTGCAAAGGTGCATTGTTAATGGTTAATAAGTGCATAATAAAGGGTTTATTAGCCATGATAAGGCATTAATATAAACCTCTTACAGTCTAATTACTGTCATTAAAACATCCTATTAACATTGATAAGTGGTCTATAAACTTTTAACAAGTTTCTAGTAGGTGTTCATAAATATCTTACAAGCAATAATAAACGTGTTTTAGGACATTACTAACACTCATTAAGTCTAATTAATGTTAATTAACATCTTATTAAGGTTCATGAGGTATAAATAGCTTGTTAACAAAATTCTAATAAGGGCTTATAATTGTCTTATAAGCATTAATAAATGTGTTAATTGTGCTTTAATTAACCCTTATATGAAGTAGTTAATGCTTATATGCATCTTATAAGGTCTTATAAGTGTCTTATTAACTGTTAATTACTGCTTATTACAAGCACCTTAAAATAAAGTGTTACCAAGATGCGGGTCCAGGAACATGTTGTACTTGGTGAAATCAGGTTATGTGTTGTGGGTGGTTGCCAGGGTGATATTATGCTGTTACACAGCTGTTCTTACAGTGTTGCTCTTTATATATGTTTGGATGGTTGCTAGTGTGTTGCTAGGATGTCATGGGTGGTTGTTTGGGTGTTGCTATACAGCTGCTAGAATGTTTTGGATGGTTGCTTGGTCATTGATTTGAAGCTGCTGGGTGTTATGGGTTGTCTCTAGGGTGTTGCTTTGCAGTTATAGAGTGTTCTGGATGGTTATTAGGGCATTGCTATGCAGTTGCTAGGGTGTTCTTGGTGGTTGCTAGGGCATTGCTATGCAGTTGCTAGAGTGTTCTTGGTGGTTAATAGAATTTTGCTTTGTAGTTGCTAGCGTGTTTTGTGTGATTGCCAGGGTGATGCTCTGCAGTTGCTGAGGTGTTCATGATTGTTTCTAGAAAATTGCTATGCAGTAGTTCTGGGTGGTTGCTTACTGGCCCAGTAATAAATGACCCATCCTTAATTCTCTATCTGAATTGTATTCATCATAGATGACAATACTGGAATAATTCAATACTGTTGCATCAAAATCAGCATGTAATGTCATAGATATGCTGGTGGTGTTAATTTGGATTTAAAATAAGAATTGAAAACTCACAAGAGGTTGTCATATAGTTACATCAACATTTGATTCTCAAATCAGTGTATCAATCCTTGACATTTTTCACAAGTTGTATCATCCACTGACAAAAAGACTAGATTTCCTAGAAAGTAAACCCCACTCCTTAGCATGTCTGCAACACAAATGTTGTGGATTGAGTTATGTAACAAAGTTAAATAAGGCCAGTAATAATTAAGTATGGCTATTATTATTATTATTATCTATCATTTTATTTGTGCACACTCACAACAACAAAACTCATGCTTATGTAACAAAGAAAACAAATAGGATGTGCTTTCTACTTCTCGGTCTCTCAACTTATTTCATGAAGCCCGTCACAAAAATGATGCGTAATGTAGAATTTAGCAATGTTATATTAAATATCTAATACATGTATTACACATATATGAGGTTAGTCGACTTTTCACATAAATGAACGACTACATTTTTTAGTCAGGGGCAGCCCTAGATTCTCACGTGACCTGCGTAAACTTATGTAATACCCAGGCGCATACAAACATGGGTTTTATCCCAAATGGTTGCCCTTTTGGTCCTCTTCTGAGTCTATACTCTTGTGTCATGAGTTAGAACATGAATGAGTCCAGTGTTTGGATATATGTATAAATGTGCTTATATGTATAAATGATAAATGTGTGCATTTTGGACTGAAAGACCACTCTTGCTGCTGTAGAGATCAAAACAACTCTTTGTACTGTACTCTGAAAGAGTTCGGCAACTTCTCACCCACTAACATGTAGCATAATGATGCATAACAGAGCTGCTCAACCATGGCTTGGAAAACTAAGTGAAAACACATAAAATTACACATCACATACAGTACATCATATTACACATCTTTTTGTCATAAATCCTTCAAAAGGTACATATGCTTTTGTTGTTGTTTTCTGGTCTTATTTGGTAACAATATTATGAAAATGTATGCATGCATGTACGCATTTCCACTGTAATAAATTCAGTTCCAGTGCAATTCCAAGAGTAAATCCAGTGCATGAAGAAGTCAGCCAAACATAAATCTGTCACAAATGTTAATATTAACATTTAACACATCACTCTAAGTAATGGGTGTTTCACAGATCATCATTGAATTAAACAAGTCTCTTTGCAGTTTAAAGTTTGTTAAAATGAATGTTGTCCATATTAAGATAAGTTGCATGTCTCTTTGTTGTGTATTTATAGTCATACTTTGAAGACAAAGGGCATAGATTTATGTAGGGATGATATGGACATGGTAAGGAGCTGATGTGCCACAAAATTGGAAGCACACAATTCTCCAGAATGTCTTTACTGGAACAGCCAAACCCAAATATATATTAGCCGTGTACTAAAATGACATTTTAATACAACATTTTGAATATGATCCAAGTCCTATGACTCTTTGCTACAATCGTTATAATTTCAGAGTTGTCTCCTGTCTAATTTCAATGTGTCTCTACCAACATTTAAACCCAACCCGGCCTTGTCTAAAGATATATCTAGTGTTTGAGGATGTATTTTGTATGAACTAATATTAGAATGTACACATAAAAAACAGTAAGATCATAGAGCTTTTTCAATTACTGTTCTCATACTAATCTCATATAACTTAGATCCTTATACACACACTCCGCATTTTATGAAATTAAACTTACACTACTCGAACATTTCTTCCTAATGTATTAAAGAGAACAAGTAGCATGTTGATCTGCCGGTCTTTTATGCTGTGAACATGCTTATGTTTTTTTTTTTTTTTGCATAATGATTTAATGGTGTACAAACGTATCTGTTTTGTAAAAGTTTGCAATGTTGTTGTAGATAAAATATAACACAGATAACCAGACACAAGGCTTATTCTTACCTATTTTTTAGGGAAAATAAATTATATTTAGCATCCCATTCATTGACAACCATATAAACAGTCATTCCGCTTGTTGACAATTCTGGTATTTTGGTCAAATATGCTGTGTTCGCTGTCTATAAAACATGCAATACGTTTTAAATGATTATTCATATATGTAAATATGCACTACTTTATCGACAAGACAAGGCGATGTAGCTGTGGAAAAATAAATAAAAAATACATACCAGTCACAGCAGCAATTATTCTCCCCTCCTCCCTGTTTAAAGTTTATGGCCGCCCATCTCGGGAACTTGGGTATCAAAATTATCCCAGAGCTTCCCAGTGGTAAATACAACATGAGAGGGCATTCATGACCAGTTTGTAACTAGGAAACTCATATTTACAATAATTCTGATAGCATGTGAAGGCAGCATATCTTAACCATCAGTCTCATGTTAATCCACCATGTTTGTAGTTCTTTTTATTCATGTTTGTAGTTTTGAACCAAATCCTTCTTCAATGTGTTGGGTTGTGGGTAATATCAGCCGTTAGAGCGTGCAAGGATCCACACTTTTGAAAATCTTCTGGAAATAGTAGACCATCTGGGCACTTTTGGCATACTATTTTCAGCATACTACAGTATGCTTTGATGCACACTTATTCTAATCTCACATACTATCGAATGGATAGTATACACATTATGCAGGGTTATTTTATTTTGTGTTAGGAACCAAATGCAGTATTTTATTTAATAAGCAAGATTTCAGCAGATTAAAATAATAATAAAACTTAAAACTACATAAGCTACTAAAATGATACAAGTCGAGCCAAGGAAAACACAAAACTAACGAAAAGGTCAGGGTCAAGACACACCTGCACTGAATTCACAACCTACTAGGTTGCTTCCTCGAGGTTAATGCATTGTGAGTTTCTTTGGAGGAAAAGGCTAGCTGAATGGCATATGTTACACTTATTTAAGCGGGTAAATATAAAAGAGGACTATTTTAAAGGTGCAAAACGCAAGTCTCTGAGTTTTTGCAGAACTACGCCCCCTCTGGCGACAAGCGAAACTGCAACCAGAGTTGTGCACGCTCATGGAGCACACGAATCTTTTACTGGATATGTTTTATGTTTCATGTTGTACTATTCTTCCGAACACAATTCCTAGTTTATGAAACTGTTCACTAACAATGGTAGTAAAACCAATTCTGATTGTACATGTATCTAGCTTACGCTAAAGCATTACACATTTTAAGCATCGTCATTTGTTGTCATATATAGATTGGCCGTATCAAACATTAGAGACAGGGCTATATCTTACCGTTTTATCAAGAAAAAAGCCAACTGAGGACCCCGTTTGAGACCAAGAGCAGACCGGAGATCTCTCCATTTGTTGAATGCCTTCCCGAGGTTGACTCTCGTCTTACTCCGACGCCTGTCTGACTCCAATTTGGACCTTTTGGTGGCACTAGACAAAATTTTTATTTTCTTTACTTTACGTGGAGTTTGCGTTGGGGTTTGGAATGGACTACAAGCCGGTCTCTTTGAATCCATCTTCTACCTTTGACGCACGAGTTGTCTTCGCTGATGCGGAGAATGGCGGCGCCGGCGAATACACAAACCTGCGAGACATAGCCTGGTGAGCGTGAACGCGCATGACGTCACGCCCAGTCTCAAATTCGAGCCCGAATCCCTCTTACATATTTTACTGTACAGGATTATAGAGGCAATCTCAGTGCGCAGAGAAGGGCTCATTCAGCCCATCTGGCAGTTCTTTAAGCATGTATAGGATAGAAAAACAGGTATTTTTAACATGAAAAGTTGCGCAATGCACCTTTAAAGTCTGTTAAGTAAAACTCTTCCTGCTGCCAGTTGGTGACGCTACGATCGTGACCCGCAACATCAGCCCCCATTACCAAACAAACAGCTCAAGTTTGATCTAAACCACTCAATGCGTGCAAAAGATATGAAACATTTCCTGTTTTCCTTTTTTTAACAGCAAGAATTCAGTTATAGTTTGCACTCAAAATTCAAAATTCAGTGTTATTTTATTTTAATTAACATTGTTAACGCTACAAAGACTGCTTTCTAATTACTGCTTTTTGGGGAGCTTTTAGTCCCGCTGTATCAAACGCGTTACCAAGAAACAACCCATTTACCTGTTCATGCGTGTTTACTTTAAAACAAAGGCAATTTCTTGACAAAAATAGGTTTATATCAGCAATTACAGCAGCAGGGCTGTGTCGCGGCTTCAAAACTCTAGGATGGTTCCTCTGTCACATGTAATTATTGTATTAAAATAACGGACCCAAAGCACTATCATGGCATAATATTGATTCAAAAGAAAGCCACTCTCCAACAACGGCCATAATAAATACATTTATGTTTGTAGCTGGTCGTTGAACAGGTCAGACGTTTCTCAGAGCGTTGGATCCTGGCTTTAAGAGCATATGGAAATCAGGTTGACAGGCATTTGTAATTGAAGCTGCTTGTGAGAGGTGTGAACAGCCAACCACTCACTCGCATGAAATTAGCCTCAGTGCCGCAGTTACGCAACAACACAACATGGTCCCCAGAAGACAGTTTTTTGAGTAATGATTTATGACTGAGGTTCTCGTTACCTGTATGGACACCAATGAGGTGGAAAATTACTGTGCCAAGTTTTTTAGATTGATGCATAGCAACTAATGCGTTCTTACTATGAAGCATTGAAGTAAAATGCCAATAAGTTGACTGAAAGTTGAACACTTAATGTAAAGTTAACACTTTCGCATACTTTTAAAAACAATACGCTTTAAAAGAATATACTGGTGCAATTCTTCTGCTGTCCTCATCTTGACCTCAGTATGTGGCCAGTATGAGTGCTCCCAGATCAGCACTTAACCATTCAACATCGCTGCCAGTCGAGACTTTCAGTTGTATCGTCCAAAGCACTTTTCTCCAAAACCCTCTCCATCTGTGTTAGCCAGACGCTTGTGAATAATTCAGCGTGATGCACGAGTCCTTGCCAGTGTGTAAATGTGCTTTTCTCCCCAATGCAGTCTCTGTCTTTAGCCTTTCCGGGCCGGCACCGCAGGACGTCTCTACAACACGGATAACAACCAATGAGCTCGCAGTGTGTAGGCGACATCCGTGCTTTTAATAAGCATGACGCTCTGAACCAGTTGGCAGAGACGCTGGCTATAGCAAGTTCGCAAGGTGTGAAAGATGTAAAAATTACACACCTATGCAGACCAAGGATAGACCACTTTTACATTTAAAGGCTAAATGCGATTCCAAATGCAATATCATTTTTTTACCAGTCTCACAAACAGACCTGAGGCATGACCCTGCTGGTTAGCGATGCCCCACAACAAAGCAAATATTCTTTCTGACTCTCAGTCAATACTCATTATAAACAACTCACAGAGAATGTTCATTACTGTGTTGAATCTGTTAAGTGCTGCCATAACCAATGAGTAACTCAGAAAGGACACGCAGGTGGAGGAGAGACAGGTCATAAAGCATAAATACAGCATTTACAATTACCCATTGCGATCTTTGCACTTTTACACTTATCCTATCCTATCCTATCCTATTTCCTGTATTTGTCCCAAATGTTAAAGCTGGCATGAACAAATGTGTAGAAATTTTGATTTCCCGATGGGATTCACTTCATGAGTAGGAAGTGTTCTAAAAATGCAAATAAAGATTTTACAGAGCTTTATACACTCACCTAAAGGATTATTAGGAACACCATACTAATACTGTGTTTGACTCCCTTTCGCCTTCAGAACTGCCTTAATTCTACGTGGGATTAATTCAACAAGGTGCTGAAAGCATTCTTTAGAAATGTTGGCCCATATTGATAGGATAGCATCTTGCAGTTGATGGAGATTTGTGGGATGCACATCCAGGGCACGAAGCTCCCGTTCCACCACATCCCAAAGATGCTCTATTGGGTTGAGATCCGGTGACTGTGGGGGCCATTTTAAAAATCCCAGTAACTGAGCAGATTGTGAAATACTCAGACCGGCCCGTCTGGCACCAACAACCATGCCACACTCAAAATTGCTTAAATCACCTTTCTTTCCCATTCTGACATTCAGTTTGGAGTTCAGGAGATTGTCTTGACCAGGACCACACCCCTAAATGCATTGAAGCAACTGCCATGTGATTGTTTGATTAGATAATTGCGTTAATGAGAAATCGAACAGGTGTTCCTAATAATCCTTTAGGTGAGTATATATATATATATATATATATATATATATATATATATATATATATTTTACACTTTTCACTTTACACAATTTATCAACTGTGGTGCTTTGACATCGAATTATTTCACTGTCTCGGTTTCCTCTTAGTTTAATAACTGTTGCTGAATCACACTAAAGCTGTTTTTTATTTTATTATATTTTATTTTTTCATTAAACATTCTGGGATTCAATCCCAACTTGTTAGTGGCTTATTGTGTTAAGAACTACTAACTAACATGACAAATTATACCAATTAATTACTACTCAGTGTTGATGAGTTGTTGAGATGAGATGTTGCATAGTCACTCTTTAATTAAGAACTAGTGAACTGGACCATTATTTTAAAGTGAAAACAAAATTCAGACATTCTATTCTATTCTATTCAAAATTACTGTTGTCTCCTTTTACCTTGAGTATATCTAAGAAAAAAAAATGGCAACAACCCTACATTCTCTTATACTATTAGCCCAGTGTTTCAGAATCAACCATTTGCATCAGTTGTAATTGCCCTGCCTGGCACACTGTATTAATCTGAATGCCATTAAGCAGATTCCCTGTGTCTTTTTTCTTATCTCAGGAAACACATGAGGCAGAGAAGTAAATCTGCTTGTTTATGGGAAGAATGGCCTGATGGCCAGCCAAACGGAAGGGCTGATGGGCCACATTCCCATAATTGGACTAGCGAGGTAGTGAAGGGTGTAACCACACTGCTACAGTATACATGCTTGATGGCTCCAGAGCAGTCAAGCATTGCGATCTCACCGAGTCACAAACTTGTGGCAGACCGGGATTTATTCTGACGAAGTCTTGTGTTGGCAGCTGACCTGCCATTATCCATTCAGTCACAGCCAGCTCACAGTGCAGCGGTGCTATACAGCCTTTGTCACTAAAAACTGGAGCATTTAGGTGTTGTCAATGTTATAGGACAACGGGAAATGAAAGACAGTTCAGATGTGAAAGACCCTTTGTGTAAACTCAAGCTTTTTTTTAAAAAAGCTAGTGGACTGGTCAGCTAAGGATTAGTTTTACAAGGGTAGATGGAGTAATGTAATTTTTCCACAGGACGTCTGTAATATTAATGGCCAATTCGCACGGGATAAGAAATCTCAGTAAAACTAGCAGAAGTGGGAGGGTTCGTTTCCTTCTGACAACACGTGCGCACACACACACACACACACATATTTATAAACAGTAAGGTCCGGCCGAACGATTTATTAATTAAATTCGGATTGGATTTTGTTGGTAATAGGCACTTACCTGAAGCTATAAGAAGTTCAAGTGCTTTCTATCTTCTTTTTTATCTGAATGGTACTGTATGTGGAAAACACTTGAGATTTGTCCCACCTCTAGAACACAACTGAATGCTTTTCCAAAAACCTCCATACTTTGAAAAACCGTGGAAAACTACTTTTAAACAGGAAACGGCGGAATATTTGCGTAC
The DNA here is from genome assembly GCF_029890125.1 of Rhinichthys klamathensis goyatoka. Classification (NCBI taxonomy): domain Eukaryota; kingdom Metazoa; phylum Chordata; class Actinopteri; order Cypriniformes; family Leuciscidae; genus Rhinichthys; species Rhinichthys klamathensis. Next base: position 1,233,829 of record NW_026607023.1, read on the forward strand.
ATATTTACAGCTTGTCTATTTAGACGGGATAGCATTACCTGAGGTCATTGTTCTGGACCTTTTTCCAGAAGGTAAAAGTCGCTGTAATCTTCACTGGCGTTGTCCATAATGATAACTGAGATGGCAAATTCAGACGGGACTAAAATCACTAAGCTCTGGTAATAATTACTTTACCCTTCCTCCCCATGTTAAACTAATCCTGTCCTAAGACAAAAGCTGTGGGTTTCATCCTGAGCAAAGGTAAGCTTGGAAATGGGAAAATTGCTGAGATTCCTGTTCTCCAGGAGAACCTTCCTTGAGGTTAATGAATTGTGTGTTGCTTTGGAGGAAAAGGCTAGATGAATGACAATTTCATCTCGTAATAAAATATACATACAACAGGCATTTGTAAAATCAGTTAGAATCAACAAATTTGACACGGCTGCATTCACAAACATGTTTTTTTGAATAATTTATCAAGTTCTGAGATTTGTAAATACTTAATATACAAAATATAATTTTGAATTGCTTAAACTTAACCTTGCCATTTTCTAAATATAATATAAAACATCTGGTAACACTTGAATTATTATTATTATAAATTTCATAACTGTCAATAATACATCAACAAACAAAATTATAGACATTATACTTTATAGAAGAAAATAACATTACAGAACGTTTTACTCAATGTGCATCCACAAATACGTTGTTTCTGAATAATTCAAGTTCTAAAATTTGTAATTACTTTCATGTTTTCCTCTTTTCTCCTCGTTTCTCATGCAACTTAATAGTCTTTAGGGTTACTTAGAAAAGTATATGTTGTATCATAAATGATATTATGCAACGCTATCTCATGACCAATTCGTATGATGTGTCTAAACCTCAGTGATGGGTAGGTTTAGGGGCGGGGTCAGGGGTAGGTCATTCGTATGAATTCATACGAATTGGGCAACTCGTAAAATATGTACGATTTAGCAAACAATTTACGAATTCGTAAGAGTTAGGTCGTATGAATTCGTATGAATCAACCACCTCGTAAAATTGGTTTGAATCGCCGTGAAATTGGGTTGTATTATATGATTGATTATGGCGGGAACCAAACCCTGCAGGACAGCTGGAGTTCCCCACCCCAGAGGTTAAAGACATATATAGTTAGCCGTAAAATCCGTGTGCCCAAAAATCCAAGATGGCGCCACAGTGCAGACGTGTTTCTGTTTGTCTTGTCTAATGTTCCGTCTAAGATTTTTAAATAGTTACTGAATATTTTGAATCCCATCGTATTTTCCCTGCTATGCAATCTGGTTTTCGAGTTGGTCATGGATGCACTTCAGCTACGCTTAAGGTTCTTAACGATATCATAACCTCTATTGATAGGAGACATTACTGTGCTGCCATCTTCATAGATCTTGCCAAGGCGTTTGACTCTGTCAACCATCGTATTCTTATTGGCAGACTCAACAGCCTTGGTTTTTCAAGTGACTGCCTTGCTTGGTTCTCCAACTATTTCTTAGATAGAGTTCAGTGTGTAAAATCGGAGGGTCTGCTGTCCAGTCCTCTTGCAGTCTCTATGGGGGTGCCCCAGGGATCAATTCTTGGGCCGACCCTATTTTCTATATACATTAATGATATTGCTAGTGCTGCTGGTGATTCGCTGATACATTTGTATGCAGACGACACCATTTTATATACATCCGGCCCCTCTTTGGATTGTGTGTTAATTAATCTTCAAACTAGTTTCAACGCCATACAATACGCTTTTCGTGATCTCCATCTGCTTTTAAATCCTAGTAAGACTAAATGCATGCTTTTTAATCGAACATTGCCCATAGCTGCTAACCAAACTACCATCACTACCCTTGAAGGGGTTGATTTAGAATATGTGGACTCTTACAAATATCTAGGAGTGTGGTTAGACTGTAAACTTAATTTTCAGACTCACATTAACTATCTCCAATCTAAAATTAAATCTAGAATCGGCTTTCTTTTTCGTCACAAAGCATCCTTCACCTATGCTGCCAAATATGCCCTTGTAAAACTTACCATCCTACCAATTTTTGATTTTGGCGATGTTATTTACAAAACTGCCTCCAAAACTCTACTTAGTAAACTGGATGTAATTTATCATAGTGCTATCCGTTTTGTTACTAAAGCTCCATACACTGCTCATCACTGTAATCTTTATTCTCTTATTGGCTGGCCCTCACTATATACTCGCCGCCGAATCCATTGGCTCCAAGTCATCTATAAGTCCTTATTAGGCATATCTCCGCCCTATCTCAGCTCCCTGGTAACCATAGCGACATCCACACGTAGTATGCGCTCTAGCAGGTATATTTTACTGGCTGTCCCCAAAGCTTATACTTCTTTTGGTCGCCATTCCTTCCAGTTCTCTGCTGCTTATGACTGGAATGAATTGCAAAAATCCTTGAAACTAGAGGTTCCTATTTCCCTTATCAATTTTAAGCATCAGCTGTCAAAGCTGTTTATTGATCATTGCACTTGTTTATAATATATTCTGCTTTTGTATATGGATTGGTTTATTGATTGTATGTTTATTTATTTCTATGTGTTTCTCTGTGTTGTTGTTTTCGTCGCACTGTTTCGCTTTGTCTTGGCCAGGTCGCAGTTGTAAATGAGAACTTGTTCTCAACTGATTTTACCTGGTTAAACAAAGGTTAAATAAAAAAAAATATAAATTGCTTGTATTAAACAACAGAACAGATTAACATATGCATGTTAATGGAAATGAAACCTTGAATCATTCAAATTGAAACAAAGTAAGCAATCTCCATTACCTCGAAACACTTCCCCTATGATCACCAGTGCAGAATAGTAGTGAACCATCTCTGTTTACACACACTGTACTGAGACACAGTCATGAATATTTTGTATGTCTCTGCTTCACCGTCCTCATCACTGCAGGCAGAGCAGAGAGTTAGTGAGTCTCTGGTTTGTTTGATAGTGCGAGTGCACAAATGTCATCTTCAAACAAATCACCTGAAGTGTAATGCATCAGCCTGCAAAACAGAGTAATACTGGCATTCTGATTTCTGGCAGGATCCCCAAAGTTTGGGCCAAACATGAATTACTGAATTATTAGAAAGCAAACTAGGTGTATTGATCATGTGGCCAAATTGATTATTATTTGACCCCGTTACTAAGCAAATAGTTTAAGAACAGTGTTTTGTAGCACAGGGAATCTAATATTTAAAACATTTAATTGCAAGCAAATCATTAGGGAGAAAATCTGAGATAAAAAGTCAGAATTGTGTTATAAACATGCAATCACGAGAAATAAAGTTGAAATTGTGAGATAAAAAGTCACAGATACCTTTTTAAAATATTATGTATTATTAATTATGTATTATTATTAATCCTTGATTTTCTTCTTTACCACTCATTTATTAACAAGCACTTTCTATTTTTATATCGTGTGAACCTATCCTCGATACTATTCCCTATAAAAAAAACAATCGGATTGCTTTGATATCGCTACTTAGATCCAACTTTGCGAATCTCGGCTACTAGCCTTTAGCCCGCTAGCATTTCACGCGTGGGCTCGCGCCTATCGAGCGTCTGATTTTACACCCGTTTCACTGAAAGGATACAGGTTATATCCAGCATTCCAGTCCTAAATTAGTAGTGATATTGGTAGTATCACTGCTAATTTACTGTTCATCTGTTATAATGGCGAACATATCGGATGTGTGTCTAACGTCACCTCTGAGTGCAGGTGAGGACACATTCGAGCTGATCTCGGTACGATTGGAACTGGAATCGGTGGAGAAACAGATCCGTGGTCTGCTAGAGAGGCAAGCCGAGCTGCGGGATCGGCGATCAGCGCTTGAAACGTCACGCGCCGATGCTCACAAGTCAGTGGTTAGTAACTTTTTGACTCCGACTTCGTCTACTCCGTGCGTTTCTCTGCCCAGGAGGACGCGATCATCTCTGGCTTCATTCACTCCGGCACTGACACAGCACCATGGACCCTGGGTGATCCCACAGCGGAAGACACGAGCCAGGACCAGAGCAAGAACCTCTCCGCCCCTCCCGGTCTTCGAGATCTCCACCCGGAACCGCTTCTCCCCTCTTCGCGAGTCGGAACGCGACGACGCCGTGATCATCGGCACTTCCATGGTCCGTCATGTCCGCGCTACCTCAGGTAAGGGTAAGGTGCGCACTCACTGCTTTCCTGGTGCTCGTGTTCTTGATGTCGCCGCACAGGTTCCCGAGATCCTGAACGGTGACGAGCGCGTCGGAGCCGTTGTCCTCCATGCGGGAACGAACGACATCAGGCTGCGGCAGACGGAGGTTCTGAAGAAGGACTACAGGAGCCTGATCGAGACGGTACGCAGCACAGCGCCTGAGGCAACGATCATCGTGTCTGGACCGCTTCCCACGTACCGACTAGGACAAGAAAGGTTCAGTAGACTATTTGCTCTAAATTAATGGTTAATGTCATGGTGTAATGAACAGAAACTGCTCTTTGTAAATAATTGGAATCTGTTCTGGGAGCGACCTAGGCTTTACCGTGCTGATGGCCTGCACCCCAGCAGAATCGGAGCGGCTGTGCTGTCGGACAACATCTCCAAGACGTTGCACACCATCTGACTAGTAAGTCAAAGTCCAATTCACAGTCTCTGCTGTCCCAACTTAATTGATATAAGTAGTGTAGAACATTATATAGAAACTGTGTCTATTCCTCGTCTAGTGAGGCCAAACAATAAATCTAGTGTAGGATCTAGGAAAAATCTTATTGTAATTAAACCAGAAAATCTAAATATCAGTGAACAAAAACAATTTCTAAAACTAGGTCTTCTAAACATTAGATCGCTCACACCTAAGGCGGTTATTGTAAATGAAATGGTCACAGATAATAGCTTCGATGTACTTTGCCTTACTGAAACCTGGCTTAAACCAAATGAGTATTTCGGTCTAAATGAGTCCACTCCGCCAGGATACTGTTATAAGCATGAGCCCCGTCTGATCGGTCGTGGCGGCGGTGTTGCAACAATCTATAGAGATATTCTTAATGTTACTCAGAAAACAGGTCACAGGTTTAAAATCGTTTGAAGTACTTGTGCTAAATGTTACGCTCTTAGATGTAAGAAAGAAATCCCTATTATCTCTAGCCTTGGCTACTGTATATAGACCTCCAGGGCCCTACACTGATTTCCTAAAAGAGTTTGCAGACTTTCTCTCAGATCTATTGGTCAATGCCGATAAAGCAATAATTGTTGGAGATTTTAACATACACGTAGATAACACAAATGATGCGTTAGGGACTGCGTTTACAGATTTATTAAACTCCTTTGGGGTCAAGCAAAACGTCAGTGGTCCCACTCATCGTCTAAATCATACACTAGATTTAATTATATCATACGGAACCAATCCAACCGATATAGATATTATACCGCAAAGTGACGATCTCACTGATCATTGCATGGTAACGTGCATAATACGTACTGCTGAAATTTGTCATGTTGCGCCGCGTTATCGACCAGGCAGAACAATCCTTCCAATCACTATAGATAGATTCTCAAATAGCTTACCTGATCTATCTCAGCTGCTCAGTGAACCCAAACAAACAGATGAACTAGAGGAAATGACCAGCAGTTTGAGCACCATTTTCTCTAGTACATTAGATACTGTTGCACCAATTAGATTAAAAAAGGTTAGAGAGAAAACTAAAGCACCATGGTACAACAGTGCTACCCATGCTATCAAGAGAGAAACTCGTAACTTAGAGCGTAAATGGAAACAAACTAATTTAGAGGTCTTTAGAATCGCGTGGAAAGACAGTGTGTCACGTTATAAAAAGGCTCTAAAAGCAGCCAGGGCTGAGCATCTCCGCAAACTAATAGAAAATAACAAAAATAATCCAAGGTTTTTATTTAACACCGTGGCTAGACTAACAAATAAACAGACATCGCCAGAGCAAAATATTCCGTTACAGTATAGTTGTAATGATTTTATGAATTACTTCAATGAGAAAATAGAAAGCATCCGAAATACAATTGTAAATGTACAATCCTCTATGGTGTCTTGTGATTCAGCCTCAATTATCGCCCCTCTGGAACAACTACACCGCTTTACAACTGTAGGACAGGAAGAGCTAAATAAACTTATCATTGCATCTAAACCAACAACATGTTTATTAGATCCAATACCCACTAAACTACTGAAAGAAGTGTTACCTGTAGTGGAAGAGCCTCTTCTCAATATTATTAACTCGTCTTTATTCTTAGGTCATGTTCCAAAAATATTCAAGCTGGCAGTTATAAAACCTCTTATTAAGAAACCGCAATTAGATCAAAATAACTTAGCAAATTACAGACCCATTTCAAATCTTTCATTTATGTCTAAAATACTAGAAAAAATTGTGTCCGCTCAATTGTGCTCTTTCCTGCAAGAAAATGAGATATATGAAAAATTTCAGTCAGGATTCAGACCGCATCATAGCACAGAAACTGCGCTAGTTAAAATTACAAATGATTTACTTTTAGCTTCTGACCAAGGCTGTATCTCAATACTAGTTCTACTCGATCTGAGCGCTGCGTTCGACACTATAGATCATAAAATACTCTTGGATCGACTACAAAACTACACTGGTGTTCAGGGACAGGCATTAAGCTGGTTCAGATCGTACTTATCAGACCGTTACCATTTTGTCTGTTTAAATGGGGAAAAATCGAAGATAACGTCAGTAGACTATGGAGTGCCGCAAGGATCGGTGTTAGGCCCTCTGCTATTCTCAATATATATGCTGCCACTTGGTAATATTATAAGAAAACATGGAATTAATTTCCACTGCTATGCTGATGACACTCAATTATATATTTCATCACGACCAGATGAAAACACTAACTTATCTAAATTGACAGAATGTCTTAAAGATATAAAATACTGGATGACGTGTAATTTCCTGCTATTAAATCCAGATAAAACGGAGGTATTACTTATTGGTCCAAAAAATTACCCACAAAATCTCTTACAATACAACTTTAATTAAGAAGGATGTCCTGTTACCTTATCCACTACAGTAAAAGACCTGGGTGTTATACTAGACCGAAACTTGTCTTTCGAAAATCATATTTCATATGTTACAAGAACTGCCCTTTTCCACCTTAGAAACATTGCTAAATTACGTAACATGCTATCTGTTTCTGATGCAGAAAAGTTAGTTCATGCATTCATGACCTCGAGACTAGATTACTGTAATGCTTTATTAGCTGGTTGTCCTGCATCTTCAATAAACAAGCTACAGTTAGTGCAAAATGCAGCCGCTAGAGTTCTTACTAGATCAAGAAAATATGATCATATAACACCGATTTTATCATCTCTACACTGGTTACCTATTAAGTTCCGTATCAATTACAAAGTACTACTACTGACCTATAAAGCCCTAAATGGTTTAGCTCCTGTGTATTTAATGGACCTTCTATCGCCCTACAATCCATCGCGTTCTTTAAGATCCCTAAATTCGAGGCTTCTGGTCATTCCTAGGATATCTAAGTCCACTAAAGGAGGGAGGGCGTTCTCACATTTAGCTCCTAAACTCTGGAATAGCCTTCCTGATACTGTTCGTTGCGGAGACTCGCTCTCCCAGTTCAAAACTAGATTAAAGACGCATCTCTTCAGCCAAGCATTCACATAATGCTTACCTTCTATTTTTGAATCAGATCGAATGCATTAATATCATGAACAGCAGCTACGCTAATTATTTCCCATCTGCTTTTCTGCTGTTATCTCGGGACGCGAGTCCCGAGGTAAATAGCGTTCGTTCTCACGGAGACTTCTGATGCCCCAACGCCTGCGAAGAGACGACTCAACGCCGGCGATATGTTATGCCCTAAATTAATACATGATGATTAACTAACTATATTCTTCTATGTACATTTCTGAAATGCACTTTCTGTAAAGCTGCTTTGAAACAATATGTATTGTGAAAAGCGCTATACAAATAAATTTGAATTGAATTGAATTGAATTGAATTATTTTTTAACTGACTTGAGGTGAATTATGACAATATTGTCATTAGTGCATAATTTAACCTCGGTTTCATAAAGATCATTGCTAAATGTCTTGGAAAAGCTCAAGCAGTATTTGTTTGCAGATGTCCCTTGGTTTGATATTATTTATCTAAATGTAATGACATTTAGACATTTTTAAAGTGTGATTTAAATGTCCAAATAATCGGGGCCACTGTTGAGAGCTCACACACACTTTAAATGAATAGAGCCCATTATAAACAAACACTGCACGGCACTCCATCAATGTCAGATACTCTAGCTTGCATTGAACATAATGAACTCTTTTCCTCAGACGAAAGGTTACGCCATCGCATATTTTTACCCAGCGGCGTGAGCTTTTATGACCATCTGGAAAATAAAGAACTGATGACATATCATCAGGGGCATCATTAAGACAACAGCTAAATCACTCAGAAATATGATGTCCCAATGAAGGTACCCCGCAGAAAAAACACATTCTCCGGTGACAGCTGAAAATAAGCATGCATGCAGATTAATAATCATTTAGTACAGCCTAGTTTGGGACTTGACATCTTCAATGAGTCTTTTACTGAGAGGCCCACAAAACAATTTCTCACTTGAATGATTTCATAGTAATAGCAGATATGAATGTAGGGAGGAAAAAGAAGCAAACCATCTTAGCAGTCGCTTAGAATGCAATAACAGTCAACTAGGGAGATAATTGCAAGATGGATGTTAGAATGCACAAGGGTTAATGTCAGCCATTTGTTAGATTCTCTCTCAGTAAAATGGCTGATCTCAGGGATATCTGCTGTTTTATACACTGCAAGATTCCCATAAAGAAATATAAAATACGCAAATATTACAATACCATCTAAATACGTGTAGGAATGTGACTAATCTGTTTAGATGTTGTAAACTCATTTAAATTCCAAAGACAATCAGCATTATATAACTTTGCTGGTTTGTTTGTGAGTCTTAACGTGTACTGCTCTTTTCTTCTACTGTCTTCATATTAAAGGTTAAGAGATATCTGCACCCCTGCAGAGTGTCCAGACAGAAACACCCAACAGAATTTGAGAGAAGTCTCTTATGCTCACCAATTTGATCAAAAATACAGTAAAAACAAGCTGAATTTTCAACAGCAGTCACTATTACTCCAGTCTTTAGTCACAAGATCCTTCAGAGAATCATTCTAATATGCTGATTTGCTGCTGATACTGATATGACATTTTTATTATTCAAAGAATTCTGAAAAAAAATGGTTTCAACCAAAATATTAAAGTATACTGAAGTGCCTTGAAATGCGCAGCATTATTTAATGCGTTGATGTAATTTCACTGAAACAGGAAGACCAATAGTAATATCAAAGCTTCGCCAGAGCTGTTGAGCTTGGCAAAGCCGCATTCGATAGCGTATGACAGCCACAGTGTAACAGATTCCCCTTTTAGATTTAAAGGAACACTCCGACTTTTTGGGACTTTGGCCTATTCACCTTATCCCCCAGAGTTAGATAAGTCCATACATACCTTTTTCATCTCCGTGCGTGCTATAAGTCTGTTTGACGCACCCACCGCTAGCCTAGCTTAGCACAAAGACTGGATGTAAATGGTTGCAGCTAGCATACTAATCCAAATAAGTGACAAAATAATGCAAACATTTTCCTATTTACATGTTGTGATTTGTATAGTCAAAGAGTGTACAAAAAACAAAGTCACATGAGCCATTTGGGCGGAGTGATAACCGCAGCACCTGAGACGAGCCGTGGTGAGGAGCAGAGAGCGCGTCTCAGGTGCTGGGGTTATCACTCCGCCCAAGTAGCAGTGCTTCGCCTTCAGAGAATATAGTTCCCAGAATTTATACGGTTAAAATATGTCTGTGTCTCATGTGACTTTGTTTTTTGTACACTCTGTGACTATACGAATCACAACATGTAAATAGCGCAAAAAATGTTTGCGTTATTTTGTCACTTATTTGGATTAGTATGCTAGCTGCAACCATTTACATCCAGTCTTTGTGCTAAGCAAGTCTAGCGGTGGGTGCGTCAAACAGACTTATAGCACGCACGGAGATGAAATAGGAAAATGTTTGCGTTATTTTGTCACTTATTTGGATTAGTATGCTAGCTGCAACCATTTACATCCAGTCTTTGTGCTGAGCTAGGCTAGCGGTGGGTGCGTCAAACAGACTTATAGCACGCACGGAGATGAAAAAGGTATGTATGGACTTATCTAACTCTGGGGGATAAGTTGAATAGGCTAAAGGCCCAAAAAGTCGGAGTGTTGCTTTAATATGAAACTGTTACTAAAGCAACACAGTGATTTATGCTGAGGATTTAATATAAAAAGTGTGTAATTTATGTTGCTGCATGGCACCGGTGTTATCTCTTTTACTCGTCAGTGCTGTTTCTCCTCCTGATCTCATATTGCTTTAAAATACAGCATATAAAATACAGCGTTTTGTGCTATCGTGTCTCTGGACTGGAGCTGCGGTAGTTCGCATGAGACTAACATGAAACCAGACTTCATTCGTCCCAATGGAAAGCATATTTACACTGTCTGTCATTCCCTCTCCCCTATATAGTGCACTATGTGCCATATAGAAAATAGTAATCGTTTGAACAAGTGACCAGCATCTATTTATAATGTTAGCATACCTGGCAACTTTTGAGTTTTGCTCGGCGTGAGATTTGTTGACGGGGGGGGGGGATCACGAGTGGCTCAACAGGTAGATATATAGATAAACTCATCTTCCAGGCATTTGACCGCCCGGGTTGACACTTCAGCGTGAGAAATCGGGAGTGTGGCGTGTGAGCGTGTGAAACCAATCAAATGCGGGTGTCTCACGGCCAATGCGTGAGAGTTGGCAGCTATGTGTTAGGGGCGGAGCTTCAGATTCTAGAGAGCATTTGATTGGACAGAAAATCTGATGAGAAGCTGAAGTGCAGAGTGATGTCATCAAAATCATTAATTCATAATGGCGGAAGTGAGAGACTGCAAGTTTGAATGCTTGAATCTTCTGAATTGTGTCATTGTTTTAGAGCACACTAGCTTTAGATAACAGTAAGGCTAACATATTCATAAAGTCATGTGAAATTTAAGCAGCAAAACTGTTTTCAACTTTGATAATTATAAGAACCATTATAAGTCTGTCAGGGGTGTTGCAGGTAGCTGAAGACGAGGATGCGGGAACTTCAAAGTAGTTGATTTATTTACAAAATTAACTTCAGGAACATACAAGAACAAAATAAACTCCAGGACTTCAGGGTAAACACAACCATACATTGACGACGACCAACAAACACTGAGGGAAAACACAAGGCTTAAATGAACAGGGACTAATAGGATAATTAACAGAACTCAGGTGAAGAAACTGAACACAAACGAGGAGCGGGAAAAACTAACAGGACTAAACCAAAATCACAAAGACAGGGGGGAAAACCAGATCACAAAACAGAACTTAAACACATTGAAACATGACAAAGTCGTCACCTTCATTTATATACATTTAACAATATAGATTGTTTCAAAGCAGCTTTACAGTGATAATAGGAAATTATAAAACGGTTAGTTCCAATCCTTGATTCTGATTGGTCAATAGCTGTGCTTTATTCACGATAAAACACGGCTATGACCGCTTCACCCAACGGTTCTATGTATCACTACACAACACCCCTAGCAACCACTCTTAGCAACTTAAACAGATGTTTCATCTCATTGATATTGTTCATTTAAAGCTAGAGCAGAGCATTGTGAGAGATCGAGTAAGCGAGTGTACCTGCATTTACAGTAGACGTAGCATTTTCCTTCAGGTCAGTCCTATATTCATAATAAAAAAATGCGTTTGAATGTCCGCTGCATATTTTGTCCTTTTAACAGTCATGGGGTTTTCCGTGCATAACGTTAGTCATCTGTCAGTTGCGTCTGTCTTCTCCGTGATCACAAGTTCGAGTCCTTTCAAAAGCCTTCTCTACAGACTCACTCACTCACTCACTCATAAAGACAGTCTTTGCCGCCATCTATTGGCGAAATAATATATGTAACTTCTGTTGCTGTTCACGTTCCGGGACTATTTTTTCCAGCGGAAGGCAGGCTTTTAGTGATTTTACTTCATGAAAGTTGCATAGATACATATTTTTCGGCTTTAATATTTTTATTGTGTGGCAACCGTTTTATAAAAGCAATAAGGTACTCGAGGCAAGTGCTGTATCGTGAATAAGTAACGGCTGAAGGGGTTGCAGGCACTCCGCTTCGCGTCGTGCCTAACAACGCCCTCCAGCCGTTACTTATTCACGATACAGCACAGCCTCTCGTACCTTATTGCTTACTTAAAGTAGCCTAACAGAGATTGTTTGGCTTTACAGCAGCTCTAGAATAAAGTTATTGTCCAGCTAAAGTTAGTGTTGATTGATTCATTTCCATTGCAAAGATCATTCGTTATTAACTTAGGGGCCACTAACACGAATAGTGTTAAGAATAATAATAGTTAATAATAATATTTAAGAAAAATTGATAATAATTAAGCACCAAATAAGCATTGTAAACTGTTGAGATTTTGTAAACTAAATTACATTTTGGCAGTCATTTTGGAATGATTCAGCATTAAGCAATACAAAAAAGAGAAAAAAGTTTTCAGTTACCATTGCCATTGTAGGCACTTTTAATTTATTACACATTAGGTGGTGCAATGTTATTATTGTTTAAAAAATATTTATCATAAAAAACAAGCTAATTCACTAATTTGAAGTAGTTAAACTACAGTCAAGCAACTTTTTAGAAAATGTAGTGTTCACATTTTAGTTTAAGGTCCAATTCTCACTATTAACTAACTATTAACTATGATTTTTTTTTTGCCTCAGTAAACTCCCAATTACTGCTTATTAATAGTAAGGGTTGTTACATTTAGGTATTGGGTAGGATGAAGGGATGTAGAATATGGTCATAAGTACTAATAAACATCAAATATAGTAATATGCAAGCTAATAAGCAACTAGTTAATAGTGAGAATTGGACCCTAAACTACTAAAGTGTTACCAAATCTACATCTCATTTAGGATGACAGTAGCAAAACTGAACAAGTAAATTAATTCTAAATACAAAAAAAATGTAATTAACATAACCAAAGTTGAAAACTTTGAAAACAGTGCAGGGTGCAGTACATCATTTTTTGTATGATTTCTGTTATGTCTGTGTATGTCTGCCCCCAACCCCCAACTAATGGCATTTTAAAAAAAAGCTTTAATTAGGTTATTGATATAACTTCATATGAGTGTAGGTGATCTTATATGGCCTATTTTTACTACTTTTCATTGATTTACTGTAGGTGTAAATCTTTATACTGACGGAAAAATTTCAAAGTGAACCCACAAAGTTATTACACACAACATTTGTAATAGTAGAGTTTTCAGATGAAATGCATATCGACGTTCATTACAGGTGATGCATAAGCAAATTAGAGACACACCTGCTTCTCTCCTTCAACCATCATTATTTGATGAAACCATTAGGTCTCAATTTCCAGCTCTCCTGTTGTGCACAAGATCCCCTGCTGAATAATTCATCAGGACTATGGAAAGCAGCTGGACTGCCCCAGCCTTTCCTCAATACTTATCTTCCACAGTTCTTCCTCCTGTTCTTTACAAGACCATTGGGAATTTCACATGAGAGAGACTATGGAGGAGCTCCACGAGCAACCAGGCACCTTGATCGAGGGCAAGCCCAAAAAGGTGAGGTTCAAGCTGGCCTCGTCGTACAGCGGCCGGGTCCTGAAGCATGTGTATGAAGATGGACAGGAGCTGGATAGCCCAGAGGAGCAGTACCCTCACAGCTTCATGCACACCAAGATGGAGATGGGACATCTGTGTGGCTTAGAAGACATGCAGGACCAGAGTTTCTTCCCTCCGACAGGCCTGATTGCCCAGAGGATAAACGTCTATCGAGGAGTGAAGGGATACAATTCCCTGGCCTGTGGAGATCTTCCACAGGATAATAAAGTAAGAACACCCAGCACTAAAAAAAGACCATAAACCAAACCCTAACCAAAATAACCCTAAGTGAATGTAATTAATTAATATTACTCAGTATTATTTGTGTAATTGCACTGTAAGTAGCATAAGCTTAAAAATATATATTTTTTTAATTCCTGTATTCAATTTCACTTAGCTATTTTGAAGTAAATAAATTCCAGCAAGATACTGTCCTGATGTCATAATAAAGAAAAAAAACATAAAAATAATTCAATTATTGAAAAGAAAACCTTACTTAGTTTGCCATAATCTTGTAGTATTAAAATAGCATTAACTTTGATAGTAAAAATGTCTTCACAGCTTGTATATTATACAATATATTGCTTGAAACACACTGGTTTGTTGCGCAAATAGTTTGACCATTTACTTCAGTTTGTTATTCTTCTCGTTATTTCCCTTTTAGTGTCAAATTAATCAGAAGTCTCACACATTCACACAAATAGCTTACTTCCACGTTGGAAAATAGGTTGGATAAACCAACCAGAACCTCAAAAACCTCAGTGTCCAATCAGTTATTACTGTTGCTGTCTGTCTGGGATCTGGCTGTTTGGATAGTTCTAAACAAAAATTTACAGAAATCCAGCCCCCCCCCAAAAAAAACCTGCATAATGTGTGTGGATTAAGGCTGTGTCACCTTAATTCCCAAATTAACATTTAGAACGTCGGTAAGAAAAACATACAATTTCTCTATGGTTAGTTGATGTTCATAACTAATGTTTATTCATATTGATTCACTTTAGTGTGACCAGTTAAAGGTGCAGTATGTAATATTGACAGACAGCAGTTGAAATGGTTTCTGTAGTCCAGATTCATAATATTGGAGAGAGATGTTTCTGCCGCCCCATCCTCCTCAAACTCTCAAATAGAGGACACATAACAGGAAAAAGAGATTGAAAAAAAATAAAAATTGGAAAGAAAAAATTGAGAAAAATTGAGAAAAAATTGACATTGGAAAGAGACGAGGCTTACATTGTAAGTTGATCAACTAATGTATATGTTAGCAATTTTTTTGTTTTTTTAGGTCTTGTAGCATCTGCGATCTCTGACCTAGTTTGTTTGCTGGCTTTTATGGATGGAATACGCTATTTTCCGCCACCGGGGTGTTGAAATACAATTGGGTAAATTTGCCCAATCAGTGGACGGGATCACAGACCAAAACAAAAACAGACATTCTGACATGGAACGCGAATTTCTAAGTAGAATAACTGGCTGTAGTATTGTTTTTAGGAGAAACAAGTATTTGAACTTAGCAGTTAGCATGTTTCCTCAATCCCGGCACACACTATCAGAATCAGAAATAGATTTATTGCTAAGTTTTGGTGACAGAAGAAGCGTCCAGTAAACAGAGACAACAACAGTAAAATAGTAAAAAAAAGATATGTGAATAAGATAAATATACAAATATAAATAAACAAAAAAAGGAAAAACTGGTATAGGTGTGCTATAATACATATAATACATATACACTATAATAGAATGAACAACAGGTAATGGATATTATGTATTTTATACTTTAGTACAGTCAAAAAAAATTACATACTGCACCTTTAAGAGTACCCTAATGAAATGTGTTGAAAGAATATGAGGGATTGTTCTGTTCACTAATGTTATCATTGCTTTCAAATTAGGCCTTTATAATTCACCACGGTAAGTGTTTGCCTTGATTCTGATTTTCAGTCTCTGCTGCTTTTAACCATATTACTGCGTAATTTAACAGTTTCTTTAAAATTGATAAATGCTTTCCTTGCAATGCCATTCCAGCCCAAGAATATTATCTATTAATTATATTTTTACCACTTTATGATCACATAAGGATGAAAATTGCCCTGTTTACAGTAATAATAATTTCATTCCTATGGGACATTATTTAAATCTTGCAACAGTAACTAAGCTGGCCAACTAAGTTTAGCAAAAGGTCAATTGTTGTAGGCGAAACACAATGTGTGTTTTGTAAGGGTTCCTTATTGTCCTCCTCATTATGTTTAGCTAGTTTGATCTGGCACTGAAAAATGAATGCTGTAAAACATTTCCTGCCACTCAGTTTTTATGCCACACTGTTACTAATTCATAGTTCCCAGATCCAATAATAGACCCAGACTCCAACACAGCTCCTAAACATAGGCATGCAATTACATCCCCTCCACACGGACATTCTCAGCTTTCCATGAGATCGCTTTTGTTTCTCTGCCTCAAATCTGAAAAAGAAAAGAACATCATTCAAATATATAGACTGAACAAACCTAAACAATGTGGATCCTTAAGTAAGATTGAAAGCTTGTTTGCTTTTTTCCCCCATAGTTCTATAAAGCTTATTTTCATTAAATTGTCACCTGTGACATGCTGTTGAAAGACTAAACTGCCAAAGATCTTCCCTTGCATATCAACAACATGTCAAAAAAAAAAAAAAAAAACTGACAGAATCTTTATCATATTTTTCATCACAAGATCCCTGATCCCCAACATTTAATCTAGTCAATTTGATCAATGGCACACAATTTTAAAAACCAGCCATGGTACAGTGGGTAGTGCACATGCTCATGACGCATAAAGGGCATTTGGCTCATGGGGATGCAGGTTTCAGTCTGGCCTGCGTCATGTCCTAATCCTATTCCCCATCTCTCTCCCAGTGGTTTCCTTTTTCTCTTGACTTGACTTTAAAAAGTCTATTAAAGTCAAATAGATCCAGAGTAAAATATAGCTGCAAGCAGCAATTAACAGGGCCAAGCACAAAAAGGAACAATGAGACATGCAAGCATGGCTGGGAGCTTCAGAAAAACTGCAACAATAAGTAATTAAAGACACGTTTAGATTTTAGTCAAAATGGCTGAAAAATCACAAATCCATTCACTGTATGATTAACTTGCTTATTACTTAGACCAATAGGTGTCAATATGCCAAAGCATTGCAGAGTTACAGCCCCCACCACGCCATCAAATTTGTTGATGCGTTATTAGAGAACGGTTTTGGTCAATGAAAAAGCTTTTAATAAATTTTTGCAGGCATGTTCTGAATATGATCTGAAAATAGGACCAACGGTCTAGGAGGAGTGAAAAAATTCAACATGGCGGACAGCAAGTTTGACCAAATATGGCATCAGTGGTGTCATTGTTTTCTATATGACACAAAGACCAGTTTTATTAAAATAGTTTTTTTTTTCTATTTCATTTTGACCAGATGGTGGTGCTAAATCTGCTCAGTTACTGGGATTTTCACGCATAACCATTTATAGGGTTTACAAAGAATGGTGTGAAAAGGGAAAAACATCCAGTATGCGGCAGTCCTGTGGGCGAAAATGCCTTGTTGATGCTAGAGGTCAGAGGAGAATGGGCCGACTGATTCAAGCTGATAGAAGAGCAACTTTGACTGAAATAACCACTCGTTACAACCGAGGTATGCAGGGCTACAACAGCAGAAGACCCCACCGGGTACCACTCATCTCCACTACAAATAGGAAAAAGAGGCTACAATTTGCAAGAGCTCACCAAAATTGGACAGTTGAAGACTGGAAAAATGTTGCCTGGTCTGATGAGTCTCAATTTCTGTTGAGACATTCAGATGGTAGAGTCAGAATATGGCAGAATGAGAACAGATTGACAACATGGATCCATCATGCCTTGTTACCACTGTGCAGGCTGGTGGTGGTGGTGTAATGGTGTGGGGGATGTTTTCTTGGCACACTTTAGGCCCCTTAGTGCCAATTGGGCATCGTTTAAATGCCACGGCCTACCTGAGCATTGTTTCTGACCATGTCCATCCCTTTATGGCCACCATGTACCCATCCTCTGATGGCTACTTCCAGCAGGATAATGCACCATGTCACAAAGCTCGAATCATTTCAAATTGGTTTCTTGAACATGACAATGAGTTCACTGTACTAAAATGGCCCCCACAGTCACCAGATCTCAACCCAATAGAGCATCTTTGGGATGTGGTGGAACGGGAGCTCCGTGCCCTGGATGTGCATCCCACAAATCTCTATCAACTCAGGGGCAGTCATGGCCTAATGGTAACAGAGTTGGACTGGTGACCCAAAGGTTGCTGGTTCGATTCCAGTACCGGCAGGAATATGACTGAGGTGTCCTTGAGCAAGGCACCTAACCCCCAATCGCTCCCCGGGCGCCACTCAAGGCTGCCCGCTGCTCCGGGTGTGTGTATCCACGTTTGCAGTGTGTGTGTGTTCACTACTCACTACTCTGCTCCTAATGTGTGTGCACTTACTTGGATGGGTTAAATGCAGAGGTCAAATTCCAAGTATGGGTTACCATACTTGGCCATCACGTGTCACTTCACTTTCACTTTCTTTCAACTGCAAGATGCTATCCTATCAATATGGGCCAACATTTCTAAAGAATGCTTTCAGCACCTTGTTGAATCAATGCCACGTAGAATTAAGGCAGTTCTGAAGGCGAAAGGGGGTCAAACGCAGTATTAGTATGGTGTTCTTAATAATCCTTTAGGTGAGTGTATAAGTACCATGTTATTTACTGTTAATTACTATGGTACTTCAAGTCATTTCAAAGACTATGATGGTAGTACGATGGTACATATTCAAAGAAATTATTGTAGTATCATGGTACTTTTTCAAATCCTCTGCTTAGTGATTCTGCGTTTGTTTTTACAGGCACCCGTATTAGATTTTGGAAAGATTATTATCTACACCAGCAACCTGAAGATTATCCGAGCTCCTCAGAGAAAGGGAGAGTCTGGAAGGAGTCCTCACCGCAGTCAGGACCGAAAAGAGAGTTCACCTGGACGGGAGTCCAGGAGCAAAGGGAGACATAGAACAGCACGTTCCCATGCAGAGGAACCAGATGTAATGACTGAACAAAAGGTATCCACTGTCTGAAGTTTAGTAGACTGTAAATACTCTTGACTCAATGCGCTTTACCTGATACGGACATGAATGATATCTCAAATCATTCGACACATTGAGTAGAGGTATTCCATTACTTTATTTCAACTTGGGGACAAAACATCCCATGTGATGGCAACATGTTATTATATAGTAGCTATTTTGATTGTCCCATAGAGTCTGAACAAAGTGTTAAAAGCATATGGCGTAGACCATTGTCTGACCAGACCGTTGTTTCATTGATCAGTAGTTTGCAACAGTGGCTGCAGTATATTTTTGTAGTTGGCATTGTACTTTTATAACTCATAACATTCACATTCATAGAGCAATGATTAAGACATTTGCAGAATGTTTTCTGCTGCTGAAACACAATTCATCATTAATGATGACTCTTTTTCTGAAACACCATTGAAATTAATGAACCATGGCATAAATCCTTACATTTCGCTTCCATAAATCTTTCAGTCTACTCAATTTTTCTGTTCTTTCTATCAAAATGTATTATAATACTAAGACACATCAAAATAAGTTTTTCATCTGTAAAACCATTAATATGATATAATTACAATGTGTACTTTTTGTGTGAAACTGTGCACAGTTTTCAGTTTGAGTTTTCAGCCACCCAAAACACTGTTGTCGAGTAAACGAATGGCCAAAACGCATAAAAAGATTTACGTTTTTAGTTGAAAACGGTGTCATGTAAACAGCCCCTTAGTGTGATTTTAATAAAACAGTGGTGCTTTACCCCACAATTTTAATTTGTCAGATAAAAGTGACTTGTATCAGTAGTAATTCAGCACTTGTGGGTATTTCATTATAAAAAAAATAAAATGCGAGTTTACAACTAACTTTAATTATAATATATGCATAAACAACAAAGCGAAAGGAACGGCATGGCCGACTGCGGCATATAAGTATAATAAAAACAGCAACATGTCATTCACGACATCATCACATCACACCTTTGTTATTGTTTTGAAAAAGTGACCTCTAGTGGCGAAACTTACATACTGTGCCTTTAAGTGTGTCAAGGAACATACAAATAAAAGTTTAATATCTTTAAGTGCACTTTAATTGTCGGTAACACTTTATTTCGATAGTCCACTTTAGACATTCTACTAACTATAAGTAACTTTGCAGCTACATGTCAACTAACTCTCATTAGAGGATTAGTAGACTGTCTGCTTAATATCTGCTAACACTTTATTTTGATGTTTCCCCAACAGATATTTTACTGACTATAAGTAACTTGGCCAACTAAAAGTCAACTTATTCTCCTAACCCTAACCTAACAGTCTACTGAAAGTCTACTACAGCCTACTAATACTCTAATGGGAGTTAATTGACACTTATAGTTAGTATATCCAAAGTGGACTATCAAAATAAAGTGGAACCTAATTGTCTTTTATTTCTTATATTTGCAAATGCTTTAAACTAAAAGTGCACATTCAGTACAATTAAGCACAAGGCTTTTTCAAAAGGCTTCATAGTTCACACAAAATGAACAATCCTTTCCAAACCTGTGTGACTTTCACAAAAGAAGGTATTTTGAAAAAGGCCTCAATGAAAATGCTATTGTTTGGGCCCTGGGGTTACTCAAAACATTTTCTTTTGTGTTTTTTTTTTTTTTTTTTGCAGAAGAAGGAATTACATGCATTAGAAAATGATGCACAAAATATACATATTTGTGGTGAACTATACCTTTAAAACATGAAAGAGCAACAAGCTGCAAGCTAGTGTGCACTTGGCTTTATCATTTTGCTTGCTTGTTTGCAGTTCGTTTACTTGTTTTGTTTGTGCAGCAGGAATCAGGCTCATGTGGACAGTGTGGAGGTTCAGGTTGTGCGCCGTGCTCCCTCTGTCATGGAAGCAAACTGTCCATGCTGGCCAACCGCTTCAATGAGTCAATCAGAGAGCTGCGCTGTCCAGCGTGCAACCCCCACGGCCAAGAGCGGTGCCAGTCCTGCACTCACTAACACTTCTACTGACGCCAAGCTGTGTCGGATGGAGATCAGACCCTTTGAGCTGTGAACCAACGTGCATTTTGGATTAGTGCGTAAATATAAGAGCTTGAGGGTGGAATGGGCTGCTGGAAAGAACTGCAATGAACTGCAAACTCCCATGCTACGCCACTGGATACAACATGTTCAATTTTAATAATATATTAGTGACTTTTTTATTAAGATTTATTAACATTAACTAAGATTGATAAATGCTTTAGAATAATTTATATTGTTAGGTCTATGTTAACTAATGTAGTTAACTAATGGTAATAAAGGGAACCTCGTTGTAGTGTTACCCAAACAAATCAATTTCCTCCATAAGTACATAAATAAAAATAGACATTTTATTGATGGACATGATAGCCAAACAGCAGAGTGACAGTTTGAAATGTCAAAAATGTCATTTTAGATAGAAATTATCTCATCATGATCAAACAGTGGCTTTATTAATTGTCATTATCAAATCTGTCAAAAGTTCCCCTTATTAAAGAATCACCCAAAACTACTTATGTTACAAATGGTATACGAAACATTCAATGAGCTCATTGTTTCTGCCTCAAATTAATATATATTTTTTAATTTATACATTATTAGCTTACTGTGTGACTTGTATTCTGAAATACATAACTTGGACACAGTCACCCCTGATAATAGATCACTCTAAATTGTAATGTAGACATGCATTTTCTGTAAAGCTGCTTTGAAACAATATGTATTGTGAAAAGCACTATACATTAAATATACAATAAATGTGAATTGAATTGAAAGTAGAAACATAACTGCGTGAGTCATGACCACATGCAGGACAGAATTGTTGGGTTAAAGATTTTAATCAAACTGTTGTATAAAGGTCAACATTGCAAAAGATTGTTGACACTTTATTTTATACATGAAATTTAACAATTAATTTAATTTTCAACAATATTATTGATCTGCCTGCATTGACACCATTATATGAGAACTGAACTGAGCTGGGTTGGGTTTCCCAAAAGCATCGTAAGCTTAAGTTGATCGTAGAACAATTGCCACCAATGGTCTCTACGATCAACTTAGGCTTACGATGCTTTTGGGAAACGCAGTCCAGGACGATGACATCACGGTTTTCTCCAGAGTGGCTATATATATATATATATAAATGAACTTTTTTACAACAAAAATGAAACATCCCTGTTACTTAAGCTGGACTGTGACGCTATTTTCTTCTGGAAACAAACTTTGTTGCATTATTTTCCTGTTATCTCTGTAAAGCTGCTTTGAAACAATCTGTATTGTAAAAAGCGCTTTATAAATAAATGTGTCTTGACAGTTAGCAGTGCCTAACTACACATATCTGTGATTTGTCATGCATTAATACATGCAACTTTATTTCAGCCACTCCTAAACACTAGTTTAACTATTGTCTTGTCAGATCCCTTGGTATGCAAATTAAAATTCTATGAACATACAAAAATGTACATGACTCAAGCATTATTGTTCCTTATTGCTAAAATAAAGGAATTGCTAATCTTAAAGCTTTGAGCTTTGATATTTCAGAGAGTTTTCAGAGAGTTTTCATGCTGCGCAGCACAAAGCCCTAATCAATAAAGGTTCTAGCCTTCAGTTTTAAAAGCAACGCACATATTGGCAGATTTCACATCACTTCACTGAATAAAACTATATAGGATCTTGCAGGATGAGCTTCTTTAATCTGCTCAGATTACAGGAATGTTACGTCTACTGTTGCAAAAAGAGTAACATGCAAGTTGCTTATACATTTTGGTCTATGGAGTCTGGTAAAAACATGTTTTTGCTTTATGCTATAAATATACATCTTTAATTTGCTATCTGAATTTTCTATGTGAATGCTATTTAAATCAAAAATTCATGACAAAAAAATATTGATTTTTCAGATAATGACTTCATAGGAGGATAGGGGGTCAACATCCCCTATAAGGGTCTCTATATGGTCAAATCTACAAACTCGACTTGACAGAGACGCCGCTCTTGCATGTACTTTATTAGACAGGTGAGCAAATGTACATAAAACTAATCAATGTTGTATAGTTCAACATGATGAAATGTTAGAAAATGATCAGTATGTTTTTCTAATGTTGATCTACAGACAAACTAATACATAGAATAACATTATACTTTCAACACACTCAAATGCAGTTTAGTGTGACAGTGTAGACCAAGTGAAGCAGCGCTGCGTTACCTCAGAAGTTTCATTCGTCTAATAAACTGACCTGTGTGAGTAATTCTGGACTCGCGGGTTAGTCGGTGGAATGAAATATGTCCTCATTTCTTTAATATCCGCGGGACTCGTGTGTGGCGCTGATATCTGTCTCTCAGTAGCACTCGCGCCGCTTCATACCACAGTCATGTTAAAAACATCAATGTATTCACTCATCCATAAACATTATTAGATCAATCAGCATGACGACAAGTTCCATAATTCCGCTTATTCACTGCATCATCAACCTACACCTTTGTTATTGTAAGAGGGTTAGCGACCCCTAGCGGGGGGAAAAATACAAAAATGTAGCTTTAAAAGTTTTACTTTAAAGTACAATTTAAATAATTATGTTTTAATAATCTTTTGTCTTGCCTTAAAGTAATACACTTATTTTGATTTGTTACCTAACACATTCAAGTAGCCTACTTGATTATAATTTTAACTGTGTATCTGATATTGCATTTAAAGATAATATATTTTTTTATCTGATATTGCATTTAAAGATACCATATTTTACATGCAATAAATTACAAACATAATCATTACAAATGTGTAATTACAACTATATTTAATGACATACACGTTTCAATAGAAAATACATCAAAGTATATTTGAGTTTACAATAAATGCTTGTGAGTACATTTGACGGTACACTTTAATCAGAATTAGACAATATAAGTAATTATGATATTACATATAAACATGTACTTAAGTCATAGGCCAAAAACACTCTTAAGTGTTTGACAACTATCATTTAGTATAAATTTAAACTACAATACATTTTTATTGATTTAACTATAAATTAAACATTGTTATAACATTACTATCAGTTGACACAATTAATAAGTATATTATTTATGGATTTTAAATTATTCAATTTTATATGATTTCTGTAACAATTAATCGTTTTAGAAATACACTAAAGTGTAATTCTTTTTTAGAAGGGTTAAACTCATAACATCTCAGCTTCCTGTTAGCCCGATCTGGCATCTTCAAACAAACAAATCTCTTGAAATCCCACCTTTCAGTCAATGTGTCGATGAAACGCCAGGTTTGTTCACAATAAAGTTCAAAAATCATCCTTTCCCCTACACACGAAAGCAAGAGAAAAAAGAGAGATGAATACGAGCCTGTCAGGTTGTTCTTTGCTTTGAAGAAGTGGATTTTCTCAAACCAACCAAGCCAAACTTTATCTAGTTAGGCAGCAAAAGAGTGTACAGAATGTCAACAGTCGTGAGCGGGGGGAGCGAGTCTGCAGATGTTTTGACAGGTCTCTGTGATGGCAAAGACTTGTGCTGTGTCAAGGATCAGAGATGCTACTCTACTTTTCGCTTAATTGTTTGTGCTTGACAAGGCAGAGGTGGTCAGATGTGTCTGCTAGCTGTTTTGTTGGTATTTTTTTGGGGTCAAAAGCCTCCGGTCTAGTGCTCCCTATACGAGACATCATGTTGTTCATTACAGGAAAGCACTGCAAGAAAATTTTTTGGAGGTTACCTTGTCATGGACCTGCATATTTAACAACAGCTCTGAGTTAAAAATGTAGGTCATAAAATATTGCTATTACAGAGAAGCAATAATAACTGTTCATTTAACTTACATCAAGTGAAACGTTCCACATCTCACTTATTGTAATATTCTAAATAGTCAAACGACTAAATGAAACAGCAACAATGGCCATTATTGTGATATTTTAGCGCTTCACACAAGTCTGTGGTGAGCTAAGACTCGGTTTGTTTCACCTTGACAGATCTTTGACTAAACAGCATATGGTCTGGTCCACAACTCAGCTTAAAACAGTCCAGTTTCATAAATAAACACTCCATTCTTTTTCTCCATAAGGAAATCGATTTTTAGTGATAATTTATGAACCTTTAGAGATAGACCTACTGTGAGTTCTGAGGTTGGTAATCGATGGTAAATGCTTTTGCGGAAGCCATCAGCCCTCATTATTTATACTTATTTTTAAAAATAATTGTGTTTAACAACTGCATTCATGGTGAGACACACATTAGCCTACCCATGATGTTTCTACCAGTGAGAGACATGGCGAGAAAATTGCGTAAAAAGAGCCTGCTAGGGAACGGTACATTCATGAAGTGCCACAAATTATGTAATCGATTCATTCTGTCAAATTACTTAAATATTTGTATATATTTTGCAATAACCCTGAAATATATTGTTTCTATATATATAATCAACAACTTTAAAATAATAATTTCTCCATTTTCAATTCCTTTATATAATTTGCTCACTAAAGCCATTTTGGTATACCTTTGTTTTTTTTATCCGTTTTTCAAATAATTTTTTTGCTTCAAAAAATAAGTTTATGTTGTGATTCGCTTCGTAGCTGGTTGGCTTGGTTCATGGTCTATTACCTATTTAAAATCCCTATGGGGAATTTTTTTTTATGAAAATAATAATAATTTGGAACCAGCATAACTGAAAGCTTAGGTGGGCACTATCTCTATTTTGGCCCACTCATACAGGAAGAGACTATCTGACTGACATTTAAGACCAATCAGTTTTTATTTGTGGATGCTATTTAGGGACATGGTTTAGATTCCCTCTAAAACCCATCCTATTTAGACCCATTCCTCATGAAAATGACGTGTGTTTTGTCTCCTATTCATGTCAGTGGTGTTTTTGGTCACTAAAAAACATTTAAAGCATCTAGCGGTTCGTTTGCGAGTTGCACTAATGGCTCAGCCCACTGCTCACCCCTCCCTTTCGAAGAAGCTACGGTGGCTAAAACGAGACAAACATATCGTCGTCTGAGACAGCAGAGAATAGCCAGAGTAAGCCAAGTTTCTGTACCACAGTCCATTATAAACCACATCATGGATACAGTTAACAAAGCCTTAGTCAGGTGAGGATCAAGGGTCTTAATATATAATATTCCTTTGACTTTCAAAATTCCTTTGACTTTCATTTGATGTGTTTGACACCTCTAAAATGCTCATGGAACGGGCTATCTGAATATGCACAGAGATATAAAGTAAAGTGTATTTTTAATAGGTTTTACCGCCATTGAAGATTCAAACTGTTAAACTATACACCCTCCTTGAACACACCCCTCTACCACGAGGGGCACGTTCTTCCAAACAAAGGACAATAAACCAAGGGTTCCCGCGTGCAACATCCATTCCCCGATTGGCCCAGTGAACAGGAAGGGGATGGATTTCTCCGAGGTGATAAATGTAGGAGCGCGGCTCCGCCCAACTCTCTCGCAGTCTGACCTTCTCAGAGAAACATGTGATGCTAGCGATCTCCTCATGGAGATCTGATCCCACCATGGATCTTTTCTTTTGTTCGTCTAAAGTTCGTCTCTTCTTTAACTTACTCCCGAGTTCGTCTCCCAGGAAAGGAAATGGACTTTGCCGAACTATTTCCTCGGGTAACGTCACCTCAAAGACTTTAAGCCTTTCAAACACTCGCGCCGAATGCCAACGAACGCCACGTGATCCCCCATGGAGCAAAGGCGCCACGCGCAAGCGGCCAACCATGCACGCGCCGGGACGGGCCGTGCAAAAACGCTGCGGCCGCGCTCCACACGACGCGCGCAAGCAGGACAGGACCTTCGTTCAACATGCGGGCCGACCAGACCGCGCAAGGAGCCCGCGACACACACAGAACTCATATGCTTTGCAAGTATCATTCCCGTTACAGCTTCTAAGAAGCCTTACAATGGTGTTTTCGTGTTGTTTCAGAAAGGTTGATGTCGAGGTGAAATTGTACCAGCTCTGTCTCTCTCCCTCGCTCTCTCACCAACTCTCTCACCAACACTCTCACCAACTCTCTCACCAACTTTCTCCCTTTCTCTCTCTCTCTCCAACTCATGTTTACATGGGTACCAATTGTCTAAACGCCCCGCGTCGTCTTAGTTTGTGTTTAATGTTTGTAAATACATGTATCATTGTAGTAAATGCTTAAGTAGTTCAGCTTCATTAAATACATTATATCCTTTTGATTGACTCATTGCCTGTTGCTCATAACCCAAGTCACTGATATGCTTCGATAACGTTACGAGCGCTTTACAGAAATACCTCAGACGGGTATGTGTAAACTTTATAGAGCAAGAAAACTAATTCTTGTGGCCACAGAATTTGTTTTCACAACTCTATAAATTAATTGAGCTAATTAATTTTACCTGTCTTGTAAAACGTGGTCTGTATAATTAGTTACAATTCATTTGTGATTAATTGTGGGGATACACATGTATGCACGCAGGTAAAATGACAAAGCCTCCCTTAATGGGAGATTTATTAACATGTAAGACTGGGCTGATCCAAATCTGTATGAATAATTATTAGTTATCAATTATTAATTATGACATGCAAATTCCCCATTGATCAGACCCAAGCAGAGTCTTTACAATATGTTATTTGTATATTGTATTTTTCATATTTTTTAGTATAGGACAGCAAAACTACAGAGCTATAGGCTATTTTATGGAGCGGTCAACACTGGAAACTCTGACAACATGCAATCAGTTGACGAACAGCCCATTATGGTTGTTTTCACTGAAGTCCTGGAGTTTTGTTCTTTTGTTTCTGTATGTTCCAGAAAGTTCAATTTGTAAATAAATCAACTATACTGCTATTCCTGTGTCCTCGTCTTCAGCTACCTGCAACAACCTGACAGTAGTCTACACTATTTAGATCAATGAATATTCAGAAACAGGTGCAATTATTATATTTTCACAGTGAATAAAACAGTCCAAATTGGCCTATTTTTGGTATCTCCCTAGGCAATTAGGTAGCTTAAGTTATCTAGCTAAAATGTAAGTATTAAAATTCACACTGATCTAAGCGAGTATTTTCTGGAGGCATTTACCATTCATTTCTACTGCACTGTTTTTTTTTTGTTTCCAACATTAGTTTGAATGCAAGTACAATTAATTCAGTAATGTTTTCACTGATAAAAGTATTTCCATATATCCTTCCCTGACATTGCTGTACTGTAAAAGTTTCTGAGCTTCAGAAACAGAGGTTGGGGTGGACTAACAAATTTCCCAGCACTGATGTGAGCAGCTAGACGCCATCATAGCCTTCTAAAGGCCCTTTTTATTTCAGCATAGAGCAGCGTGACTAGCATTTACTTAATGAGAGCCCTGCAGCTGGAGTTCCAGTCATTACATGGAATGACAACCCCCTACTCTGAACACACAAAGCTCTCCTGCCTCGCTTCCTTTTGTGAAGACAATTAACGTAAACTGCAGCCATGTGTGCTATTGTGTACAACACAATTTCATTATTCATTTCTTTATTTGTTTAGGAATTTATGCCTACTTTAGTCATTGGAGCGCAAGAGTGTAAACCAGCACTAAATGGTGAATGTTAGATTTTAGCATATCACACTTCACTAAGATTACATTTTCCCCCCATGAAGTTCTACAGAGACAGTATTTAAAAGTTTTAATTGCCTGTTTCTTGCTTCCTCAATTAAGATTTAGGAAGTCTGCTGGTCATTTCCTTTTGCCTGCTGTCGCCATGGAGATCAGCTAGCCTTTGCCTCTGGCTGGTCTTGTTATATTGGTGGGTCATCATGAGCCTAATTACTGTTGAGTCTAATTGACTCCATTAGCGCTCAATATGAGCTTAAACTTACAGTAACAAATGTTTAACGGATCAGCTATATGTTTAGTTCT
This sequence comes from Rhinichthys klamathensis goyatoka, assembly GCF_029890125.1. NCBI lineage: Eukaryota > Metazoa > Chordata > Actinopteri > Cypriniformes > Leuciscidae > Rhinichthys > Rhinichthys klamathensis. The sequence goes on from NW_026607023.1 coordinate 1,262,547, forward strand.
ATAACTCTGATTAAGCTCAGTTTAGAATGTTGTGGTTTAACATATAAATTAGTCACAGACACCTAATAAATGTAATAAACAGCAGTTTTGTAATGAAGACCAGAGTGGCCTTGTCCCAAATGGCAACCTAAACACTTCCTAGGACGTAACGCCACTTTGACTGTCGGGAAGAAGTCTGCTGTGGAGCTCTCACCAGTGCTGGCTCTGCAAAAGTGTGCATCGAGGGCGCATATGGACCGCAAAGGGGCGGTCCTCGCGAGCACCCTTCTGAAACCTAAAATGACAAATGGGACACCCTACGGTCTCATGGACTCAACGAACACGCTGACATGGCTGCCATTGTAAGTCCACAAGCCTGAAAGAGCATATGAAGTGTGCCATTTGGGACAGGGCCAGTAGATGAGCTGCATAGACAAGTCCATGGTTCATTTTCAAGTTGTGAAACTGTTGTGAAATGTCGCACAATTAACCCATCAGAAATTTGATCTTGAACCAATGAGATTTCACTGCGCAGGGCAATCGAGAATGACACCACCTGTGCGTTGCACCGGTCTCCTATCTCTCACGGAGGAGCTTCGGAAGCATAAAAGGAGGAGCGACGACAGTGAAGGAGGAGAGAGGATCAGGCCTGGACTTTTACTTTATGTTTTGTTTATGTGTGTGCTTTACTTTTGTTCCCGCCTCCTTCTTCCCTGAATTACTAACCTTGTTACTCTGAGGTTGTAGCTAAATTGTAGCTAACAGTGTGGAAGAGATACATAGAGTAATATAAGGTTCAAGTTGGAGAACACTGTAGAACGATCAAACTTATATTAAAAAAGTACAAATATTTCGTATCGCTGTCGATGACAACTGAAAATTAGTATTTTCTCTGCCTTATAGTAAACATTAGTGAGTGATTACATCATTAGAGTAATGGCAAGAAACTGATTAGTCATTGTTGAAATGGTAATAATGACACGCAAATCAGTTACATATATTCATGGCATGTTGTGGATAATATTTATGACACTTTTCATATTGATTCATGTGCTCCTTGGAGCTTGATGGTCATAATCATAATCAGTCATTTCATCCCTCATTCAGAAAAATCTGTTTGGAAAGGCATGAAAATGATTAAATGACAAAATATTCTTATTGTTTCTGGAATGAGCAATTTGTTTACTATTTCTCCTGAAAAGCAGTTTCAGTTTTTATTTATTCACTTGAAAATGTTATGTATGTTTTCATCAAAACGTATAAAGAAAATAGCAGAATATTGTTGGCAAAAAGGGGCCAACGTTTTTTTTTTTAAATGAAAATCATGAATTTTCATTACTTTATAATAGTTTTTAATTTTCATTTAATATTTAATATTCATTATTCTTCAGAAAAAAACAGCATAAAGCGGAAAGAAAATGTCCCTTCAGAGGGAACTTCGACACTGCATCATGGTGTAGATGCTATGGGAACGCCTCCAGCCTGAGTCGGTGTCTGAGGGTGTTTTCAGACCTGTAGATCGCTTGTTTTGTTCCATGGGCCTGAAGATGGAGTTAGTAGAGGAGTCTGAGATGGGTGTTCTCCTTTCTCTTGCTCTTTCTTCTGAGTTTGAGGGTCCCATTCTAGATTTGGAAGCTTGATCTGCGGTTTCTTCCAATCCGGATAAAGACCTAATTTTAGCCGTATCTGGTTCTGAACTGGGTAATATTTAAAGAAGTCGGCCTGGCCATTTTGGGGATTAAGGAAAGGGAAAAGACCTTCCTGCTGGACGCCCCGATGTAGTTGTCTAGCCTGTTCATCGATGCGGTTAATGCTGTTGTGGCTGCTTGTGTCCCAATCCCCCTCTCCACCCATAAGGACTGGGGGCTCAGGTGGAGCACACAATCTCAGCCGTTTGGGGTGAGGGCAGAACCAAGGTCTGTCATCGCCTCTCGGGCGTCCTGACGCATTCTAGGCTTCGAAGGTGAGCCCCTCTTGGGAGAAAAAAGTGTAGCACCACAAAATTCTCTCTCACTCACAACACCTCTGTGAGGTCGTTCTGCATCGCTTGAACTCTGCAGACATACAGGTTCAAGATGCTAACGCTGAAATTTATGCCTGGTTCAGATTACACGATTTTAGCCCGATTTTGGCACAATCCGTTTGACGTAGGGTGTCGTGGGGATTCGTAAACGACAACGGGCGTCGAGGCGCAAGATTCGATCGTTTCATCTCGTATAAGTGTGTCATAGTGGACGACAACCGACGCCGTCTGCGATGCTCCACGACATCACGATAAAGAGACTAGCATGTTTATTTTTTTTCGGTCCTCCACAACGGGTTCCGTCACGTGTGACGTTGACCAATTGGATCATAGAAGCTTTCCGTACACAGCTTTTAAAAATGGCGAAACGAAAGAGAGACGATGCTAGGTGGAGTTATGAAATGGAGGAAAGGTTCGTGGAGCTGTGGCAACAGTACTCCTGCCTGTATGATGTTTCATCGAGGGAGTACCATGACAGAATAAAAAAAAGAAAAATGCTGGCGAACGATAGCGGAAGCACTTCAGCAACCCGGTGAGTACTGGAATTAGCATTAAGCTAGCTAATTATTCATTCAATTTTCCTTCGCTATAGAGAAAATTGATTATGTGGGTGTGATAATGTATGTGTGTGTGTGTGTGTGTGAGTGAGTGAGTGAGCGAGCGAGCGAGAGAGTGTGCGACTGAGTGTGTGTGTGTATGTGTGTGAATGAGTGTGATTGACAATTACAAAGACTAATTTTACATGTACTTACATGATTTCTTACCTACAGCCGGTGAGGTCCAAAAAAAGCTGCTTCCCTCCGAACACAGTATGGGAAAGCACTCCGTTCAAAATCGAGTGGCAGCGGCGACAAAGAATTAACTTCCAGACAGAAGTGGATTTTAAAAAACCTGCAGTTTCTACAGCCTTTTGTTGTCCAACGCGTGTCTCAGTCTACACTGAATGTAAGTTTGGGGTAAAGGTTGTTACAGTACTTTCCAACTTTAAAAATAATTTGTGAGCTTTCTATAGTATATGCTTCCAAACATGTATTGTGCCATTACTTATTATGCCTGATATTCCATACAACTTGTTTTATCGTAGTTGGATGACTTGGAACACAGCATCACAGATGAGGGTGGAGAAGATCAGGAGACAGAGGAGGATGTGTCGGAGTCATCCACCTCCACCTCCACCTCACATCTGGACCATCAACTCCACAAACCTCTCTTGAAGCCTCATCATCCCACCAGCATCGTCAGGTTTCAATCAATAATCCTGAAAGAGCACATTACTAGCCCAAACAAAAGTTACGAGACAAATCATTAGATGAACTTGAAATGAAGAAAGTAACCATTTAAAAATGTGTCTGAAACACTGGTAGATGCCGGTAAGGATGTTGATCAAACATTTGGCAAACAGGTAGTTACTGAGATGAAGCTTATTAAAGAAAAAGTATCTTGGGAATTTTTAAAACACAAATCATATTAATTTTAACCATTAGACATTCTACTATTTTTTTAATTACACATATATAATTAAGTCTTTAAAGGGATAGTTCACCCAAAAATTTTATTCTGTCATTAATTACTCTCCCTCATGTCGTTCCAAACCCACAAGCCCTTCGTTCATCTTCGGAACAAAAATGAAGATATTCAAAAATATCTTAATTTGTGTTCCGAAGATGAATGAAGGTTTTACAGGTTTGGAAAGACATGAGGGTGAGTAATTAATGACAGAATAACATTTTTGGGTGAACTATCCCTTAACATTTTAATAAAGTTTTCAGCCTTTCTGTTGGTTGTATATTGTGCTAACATTTGTGTAGTGTAAAAAAAAAATAAACAGGAAGTCCTTCTGAGCGAGTGTTCTTTACGTCTTGCAAAAATGGTCAATATGAAAAGATTTTTCAGTTGGTGTCCATGTTTAAATCATATTTTCCTGCCAGGAAACAGAGCCAGCAGGTGAAAGAAAATATGCCTTTAAACTGTCTCTGATTTTTGGCGGCGGTTGTGGCATTCCTTGCAGTGCTTGCTGCCACAGAGTGGACTTCTCCATCCCTTCTCCAAGCTCCAGGAACCATGTTGTCATGATTGTCATCTTCTACATCTGCAAAGGCAGAAGACTGTACACATCTAATGCCTTCTTCCTCAGCAAGTTGTGCACACAGAGTGCAGCTAGTGTTACTGTTGTCACTTTCTCAGGCTCCAGTGCAATGTTGGAAAGAAAAACACGAAGTCTATTGGCCAAAATTCCAAATGCGTTTTCAACTGTACGCCTTCCCCTTAGTTGAATATTCGCTGCCCATGGTCCAGATTTCGAAAGCTTCATCACCAACAAATGCATAGGGCAAAGATATGTTACTTCCTGGTAGTGGCTCTGGAGGTGGGACATTCAGCAGATCTCGGTCCATGGCAGCTCGGAGGTCTGACTGGCCAAATATTCCTCCATCTGACACACTTCCTTGTACGCCAACATTGGCATAAATAAATTTGTATTCTGTGTCGACTACTGCCATGAGTACAACAGAATATCTGGACTTGTAGTTGTGGTAAGTACTTCCAGTGTTTGCAGGTGGCTGGATGTAGATGTGCTTTCCATCTATGGCTCCTGAGCAATTAGGAAATTGCCACTTGTTTTCAAATCCCATTACCACCTCTCTCCACTCTGCCTCCGTTGTAGGAGTCTGAAAAAAGAAACACCATATATAATTAATACGTGTAATGTTCTCTCATTTTTACAGAAGTTATGATATACTTAAAAAAACGCCTCTGGTTTTGACTCTCTGGTTAAAACACTTGGTTTTGGGACTTCTCCAGTAAAGGCTTCTCTTTGTGTGTCCACCCACTGTTGTGAAATGTCTGTTATTTACATCAAATGACTTGCCTTTAAATGATCATCCTTTAAAACTCCATACAAGGCTTGACAAGTCTCCATTACTATCTCACTGATAGTACTACGGCCAATCTGGCACTGGAAGCTCAGAGATCTAAACGTCTCTCTCCCGTGGAAGGGAGCATGGGTATAAGGTGTATAATACACCATGGCCTGGTTTCACAGACACGGCTAAGATTAAGCAAGGATTAGGCATTAAATTAATTAGGGCATTTGAGTAGCTTTTATAAACTTGCCTTAAAACATTACTGGTGTGCATCTTGAGACAAAACAATGTCACTGACATATTTTAAGATAAATCAGTGCAAATTGCTTTCAATTTAAACAGCTCAAACATGCATTTTAGTCTGGGACTAGCTTAAATTTTGTCTGTGAAACAAGGGTCATATGATTTTTTTAAATGGACTTTTTACCGGTAGCAAGGAATCGTAGAGTAAGTGACAGCCTCATTCTTGCACTGATTGCTTTTCTCAGTTTTGTGTCCCTTCTTTGGATAAATGGTGTAACTTTGCCAGGCAAGTAGCTGAAATCCCTCACATCCATCCTAAGCAGATCATGAAAACCCTTCCTGTCACTGTCCAACAGTATAGATAGAAAAAAAAAAACATGGTTTGGTTGATTGGTTTTAGCCCAAAGCAATGTTTAACTTTTAAACCTTCACATAAGGGACATAATGCAAAACTTCAAAACAATACAAAAAAAAATGTGTGTCAAGGAAATGGTATTGCAATTTGTATAATTGAGATTAAGCATATAGTATAGATGATGGTGTTATGAATCAATCAAAGGCATCATATGAAAGCGCTATATAAATGCCTCATTGTATTCTATTCTATTCTATTCTATTCTATTCTATTCTATTCTATTCTATTCTATTACTTTTACTACTGGCTAAAAGTAAAAATACATAACTTATATAAAAAAAAACAATATTTTACCTCAAGTTCTCTTTGAAGGATTGACAGCCCATACTGTCCTCTTTGAGCAATCCAGGAACGTGTCCATGGTCGGGTTTTCTTTCTTTTTTTGGCGTTTTTCTGAACACAAGACAGCCAATACAAAACTTGCCGCTTCATCCATTGTTTATTTACGTTCGTTTCCGGAAGTCAGTCGCTACTAGTTTCACCTTCTCTATTACATCACACCAACGTTAAAGACGGCACGCGATGACTGGTCAGGAAGCAACGTGTAGTCTGACATGTTTCTTGTCCACGACACGACAAGATTTTAAGAGTCAAAATCGCATAATCTGACACAGTGACTATCGTAACTGAAAATCGTGTAATCTGAACTAGACATTATTGTGTCTCAAATTCAATCTCAGGATTGATTTGTCATGGTAGATCTGAAGGACGCATAATTTCATATCAATCGGGCTAAGGCCCGAGTAATGGAGACTCCACCCACAGGTGATGGTATGATGATATAGCTGACGTACGGCCGAGTGGAAGGCTATTTGTTCATCACGAAGTCCAGGTCGACCCACTGTCCCCTCTGGTTCGCCCTCACACCTCCAGTTCCATCAGGGCTGGATTCCATGGTGCAGATGTGGCAGAGGCTGCTGTACACCTTCCCCCTGATCACTCTGCTCCCGGGAGTTCTAGCGATGGTTTGTCAGGACCGTTTTTGAACCTAGTGTCTCTCCTGGAAGGCTCCATTGGGAGATTCCGACCAGAAAGGACCTTCTGTCTCAGATACAGGGCTTGATCAATCACCCCCGACCTGAGATTTGGAAACTGTGGGTCTGGCCCCTGAGGGGTACCTGCTCATAGCCAGTCCTTCAACCAAGGTTGTTGAGAGCGTTTTAGATGCTAGAGCTCCATCATAATTTATGTCCAGTCAGGGGGGCCCTTAGGATTTGCACTCACTGCTCAGACCAGTGGCGTAAATCTGATCAACTTTTCGGTATCACACTGGCTTACTGATGCAATTTACCCTTCGCTTCGGTATCAAACTGGCTTACTGATGCAAATCACCCTTCGCTTTGCTATCACACTGGCTTACTGATGCAATTCAAGCCCCACCCTCCTTAGTTACTGTTGCTACGGCTGACAAGCTTTCGCGCCTTGCACGTCTATTACAGTATGTATGAACCGGTGTCAAACATTCCCAAGGAGATAACTAGTACTTTTTTTGGCAAACAGGTTAAATATCTGAGAGAGCAAGACAAAAGGGACTGCAATATGCGTTCGAGGGATATATCCACGACATAACATGCAACCGATTAGAGAATAATTTCATCAAAATTTAAGCTAAAGCCTATAGGTCCCAGCGCAAGCAGCAGCCGCCTCATACGCTGACCATTCAAATGGGAAACACAAATTAAGGAACAGCTATTTTCATGCACAGCAGAGTAATTGAAATTTGAAAATAATCTAATAATTATAAAACAAACAGCTTATCCATAAGTCTTGTGGATTAAACACAAGACATTAGCCTGACCATTTTGCAATGATGACATTCTCCCGCTTATATTTTTAGCGCGCCAGGGTACTGCTCACACGTCGTGGGTCTAATCTATGCCTTAGACCTGGCAAGATGCTGAGCTGAGCCATACATCATCAACAACACAAACAAAGTCCTCCTGCACGAGTCTACCACAGCAGTGGCACAAGCCAAGGGGTAACAAAATAAGGGCAGTGCCAATTTCATCGGTAGTTGTCGCTAAAGCCAATGAAAACCGTATACGGCGACCAATCGACTGTCGGTATGCAGGAAGCAGGTAAGTTGAAAATTATGGTTATGGTTATAGTCATGGGATTTGGCAGACGCTTTTGTCCAAAGTGACATACAAATAAAAACAATACAATAGTTAAAATTAACAGTGAACAGTGAAAAGACTACATTAAGGATTTGTTCACTCAAAAATGTAATTCTGTCAGTAATTACTCTCCCTTATGTTGTTCCAACCCCGTAAGACTGTCGTTCATCTTCGGAACACAAATTAAGATATTTTTTATTAAATCTGAGAGCTGTCTCACTCCTCCATAGGCCAATAGCGTCTGGCTGCAGACAAGTGACGTCACTTGCACTCTCGGACTTGCACGCTCAGACACGAGCGCTTCCTCTGCAAGTGACGTCACTTGCAATCGACGCCTGCTCTCTACGGAACGCGATAAACGAAACGCGTGAAATTTGACCGCGTCAACACGCAGTGTTTGTCCTCGGCAAATTTTTTACGTGTTTCTTTTGAACGCGTAGACACGCTCATTTTGGTCGTATTAAGGTGTCATTTGTCATTTTGTTGACAGTTTTTTTCAAATTGCTAAAACACTACAAGTGGAATTTGAGGCTCACTCAGTGAAACCATTCACTCATGTACCCAATCTTTAGACCAAGCCTGCAAAAATACAAGGACAATATATGCTTTGCACTCAGTTTGCATTTGAAAAACAAACTATTTGCAAAACTCTAAACACATTTCTCTACATTACACACATCATTCAAAACTAACAGCTCTTGTGTTTCATTTGGGAAACACTGGCATTTAAATGCCACATTAATTTACTGATGACCTACAGCCAATAATCATGTGGGAAAACACTTGTACATAAATTGATCACTTAGAAATCAAAACTCAGTTATGAGAAAGAAAGAAATTATTTTTACTATTATTAGGCCTATATATTTAATTATTTTTTAATTATTATTAAGACATTTTGGACAATTTCATGCTCCCAACTTTGTGGGAACAGTTTGTAGATGAAAAACATCAAGATGATGCATTTTTTTTTCTTTTTATTGTAAATGTCAATTTACAGTACACAGTTAATGTGCAAAACAGACAAATACAAGGTACAAATAGACAATATACAACATATATAAAAACACATTAGCACATTATTCACTTTGCTCTAGTGTAGTTCGACAGTTTACCTTTAATTTCATGACATCGACTACATGTTCAAGAAACATTTGCATGTCATTCATTACAGTAAAGATGAAGCAAAAGGGTTCCAGAGCATCGATTCTGTCCTGTGGAAACTCAGCCTTCTCTAATCTCTCAATGACTTCCGCAACGTCTTGTTCCTCCATACACACCACTTTGGGCAAAATGAACAGATCCATGCAGTGCACTAGATTGATCCAAACTAGGGGTGTCGCAATATACCGGTATTGACGATAATCGTGATATTCAAAGCTTGAAATATCGACATCGTGTTAATTTAGAGTGTGGCAATATACCGGTATTGGCGATAACCACGATGTTTAAAATGAATAGGACTTTTATGATAACATGACACGTATACTCCAGCGCCAGTTGAGGTGGCAGTATTGCACCCGCGACATCTATCAAATGAGAAGAAGACGCAGCGCGCGCCAGCGCAGCCACTCTGGTATGGGAGTTCTTCGGCTTCAAAGAAAACAGCACTTTAAAGGGGGTCGCACACCGGACGAGAAGCGCAGAGAATTCTTTAAAATTCGAACACATTATTTTCTAGGAGTTTACACACACCACCGGCACCATTCGGCGTCTGTCCGCGATGCCTAGCAATGGCTCGGATTTTCAGGTGAGATTCTCAAATCATTCAGTTAACGGATGCGCTCTGACTGAGGTAAAGTGTTCAGACTGCAGACTTAGCAACGATTGTATTTAATTGTACAGTGCAATCATAACAAAGTACAGACATGATCTTAATTTCATAATGTCCTTAAACATAACAATATTGCTGGCCATGAACTGAGAAAGTGCGCGTCAGGTGTGCTACACACGACGCGGCGCGGAGCTGCGCTTCTCGTCCGGTGTGCGACCCCCTTAAGCCCAATCTGTCGCCACCAACCTTTTTACCCATCTCCGTGTCCATCACCCTGCGGATTACGCTATTTTACAGAGAGTAAATTGCGATTATTTTACTAGTCATGGAATGGGAAATGTGACACCTGTTAACAGCGGGTTTTTGTTTTCATATGTTTAAATAAAGGGCGATTATTAAGTACCCCGTTTTCTTTACTCGTCTTATTTGTGTATTTTTGTATTTGCACTTGATTTGTTTTGTTCAAATCTGCATGACTTGCACCGGCGCAAGTGCAACAATAGGTTTAAGAGCTTTTCAGTTCTTCAGGAAACATTCAGACAGTGTTTCGCTCCAGTTTGAAACCAGATATACTTCACATGCTTGTCTTACTTCACAAAAATGTGCATTCAAAGATAAGAACGCAAGACGTAAAAATGCACAAAAAAAGAAAAATTAAATAAAGTAAAAATTAATTTGACTGATTTGACATTTTCCCCCCCAAGGTTTCTATAGATATCGCGATATATCGATATCGTGAATTATTTTGGCCACAATAACCGTGGTGTGAAAAATCTAACATCGTGACAGCCCTAATCCAAACACCACTTGCTGGCTATCTTCAAATCTGGCATCAATCGACTCTGTGAAATAACACGGAGAACAAGGGATTGCAAGTGACGCCACAGCCGGTAGCGGAGAGCAGGTATCGACTGCAAGTGACGTCACTTGCAGCGGAAGCGCTCGTGTCTGAGCGTGCAAGTCTGAGCGTGCAAGTCTGAGAGTGCAAGTCTGCAGCCAGACCCTTCTCCCATAGGCTCCTATTGTAATTGAAACCTGCCGGCCCAGAAAGTTAGTAAAAACATTGTTAAAATAGTCTTAGTGAAAACAGTGGTTTACAACTGTATACAAGTTTATCAAGCGACAAGAATACTTTTTGTGCGAAAAACAAACAAAAATAACGACTTTATTCACCTATTCGTTTTCTTCTGTGGGCCTCTGAGTGAGTTCACGTAGTGTAACAGCGCAGCGCTACGTCAGAACATAGGCTCACTATTGGCCAGCATCACATTTATGACCAGCGTCACCTCGTGGATCACAGGCCACTAGAGACTTAAGGGTGTTAGTAGACTTGTAGGTGTTCAGTGCAGTCTAATGGTGCGTTCACACCAGACGCGAATAGAGCGTCTGGTGCGAGTGATTTCAATGTTAAGTTTACGTTATGCACGTAAAAAATTCCTGCGGCACGAATGAGGCGTAGAGCGCAACGCGGTAGACGCGAATGGCGCGAATTCGCGTCTGCCGCCCAAGTTGAAACATTTGAACTTTGGCGTCAATTTGCGCCGCGTTAATCAATAAGGAGCCTGCTTGCTGCTGTCACGTGGTGAAGTGACGTGATAAATGGGGACAGGCCCGCTTTTCAGTTTATAATATTATTTTATATGTTTGGCCTCAATAGATTATTTTATATGTTTGGCCTGAATAACTTATAACAATAACTTGCAATATGACAATGCCTGGTGTTGTTCTAATGCACAACAAAGCAAATATCACATAAAAACTTGATTTCAATATAAGAGACATTCATTTTGTAATGAATGCTATTTTTTCCGTATATAATCTAGATTATATGAAACAGTATTATTCTAATGTAAAGGCAACCAACATACTTTAGTGCATAAGAACATAATTCGTGTCAGGACCAAAATCACAGGACAGGTTATACTTTTGGAGGCTGGCTCAATTTATCATCAAAACAAAAATAAATGACAGATTAGGTGAGTGAGGGCGAGGGTGATCCTCGCTCCGATGTGGGACAACAGGTCATCAAGCTGGGCGCGGGACAGGCGGAAGTACAGGCGGAACAACCGAAGGGTCCGGTGGACGATGATCCCTACGCTGCTGTTCTGCTCTCCAGAGCAAATACAGAGCGGTGACTCTCTCGATGAATGCTCGATCAACATCTTGTAAAAAAGATGGCCGCCAACGGGTTTCGGATTTCGCTCCTGACGTGCGAATGGATTCAAAGTGTTCAAGCGTATAACTAGACGCGGTAGGCACGAATTTGACGCGCTATTCGCGTCTGGTGTGAACACACAGTAAGATGGCAAAAGAATTCGGAAATTCTTCCTTAAATTTAGCTGGCATGTTCTCAGAAATAACATCCCTGTGTGGCCAAATAGACAATTTGCCAAGACTCTCATACATATAGTCCACCCAGGAGTTGATCAGTGTGCTGACACTCTGTAAAATGGTTGTTAAATCTGAAGTCTTTGTGGTCCAAATTTTGTCTTAATTTCATTAAGGTCAGTAACAATTGAGTACGCAGTGAAAGTTGTTTGATCTCATTATTGAAACGTTTGTATGAGAGAGGAATGTCTGTTTGTGGTGCACTTGGGTCAGTTGGAATGTTAAAAAAAAAAAAATCACACAAGCTGTTAAATTGCTCATAAGAAAACCCTGTGCAGTAGTGGAAATAATCAGGCACATGGCTTTGGTTTAAAATCTCTGGGTTTAAAGCATCTGAGGTGTGTGCATACTGAAGTTCCTTTTGAAGATGATGGAGTTGGCCATCCTTTGCCTCGAGTTGAAGCTTCAGATTTATGATGTCCTGCTTGTGATTGGCTAATGCGTCCTGCAGAGTTCTCAGTTCCTCTCCATGGTCGCCCATATCATGTTGTAGAGACTTTAAGGATGAACCAAACACGAATTAATCTTTCTAATCTCTCATGGGATTCATTCAAATGTGATTCAGCATTTCGGATCTGAATACCACATTCCAAAGTCACAAGACTGGCTCCAAATTGTCTAGAAAACCCCCCCAGAGAAGTCTTTTATGGCCCCGCAGGCATTAGAGATAAGCCTAAACAGGAAGAACGTTGTCACTGTTTCATCCTTAAGCAAGACAAAGCTGCTCAGAAATGGTGAGACGAGGCCTGACCATTAAGGGGCCTGACCACCTTTGACCTCCCTCAGCATCACCACTGCTGAGCAGGACAGCGATGTAAGACAGACCCCGCTTCCATGGAACGTGAGAGACTTACACAGACTTTACATATCAAACCCATTAAAACTCACGCAGAACAATGCTCCGTGGACTTAATCAAACATCATAATTCTTGTTGTTCCTACAATTCATGTTTGTATTATGCGTAGATCACATATAAATCATGTAATTGTGATATAACTGTGTGTATGGATGAAAGAGTATCGTGCTTCCAATCAAAATAATCGTATGCCCTTAATTCAAAAGGTGGCTTGTTTGAAATCTGTGTAAAATGTTTTGTATGATTATAATAATCTATAATGTTTAAACTGGGGTCTCTTGTTTCTCTGCTAAGTGCTGGAACCCAAGCAGATCCCAGATAACGATAAGTAGGAACGATCCACCTCCTAAAATGATGCCATTGTCTCATTGGTCAGAATTCTCCAAAAGAGGTTGGACTAACGTTTAAGTTAAAGACCCGAACAAAGGAGTTAGAGCAGTGTTTCTCAACCTCTCCTGCAGGGACCCCCTGACAGGCCATGTTTTTGTTTTAACTCTGAAATGGCACACCTGATTCAAGTAATTAAAGGCTTAATGAGTAATTAGAGTAGGAATAGTTCAATTAATCAATTAGTCAACTACTCATTAAGCCTTTAATGACTTGAATCAGGTGTGCCATTTCAGGGTTAAAACAGAAACATGGCCTGTCAGGGGGTCCCTGCAGGAGAGGTTGAGAAACACTGAGTTAGAGTAAGGAGTTGAAAAAGAAATTCGGTTCAGAGAGCAGTTCGGGGTTGCCGTTCGGTTTTGAGTTCGGCTCGTGTTGAATTAAGTTTGCGCCTCTCTCTAGCAACAGCAAGAGAGTGTTCCTGTTCGTGCTTCTCTCTGAAAACACCAAAGAGCGTGTTCGCACGCTTCTACATCGACCAGACCAAATTAGACCAGCAGACAAATAACCCATCAAGATCGGGGTTGAAACAGCTCATTCAAGCCATCTAACTCGTTTTACTTTCATTTCTTCCTTTATTTTCTTTTTTCATAAAAGTCTCGGTTCAACGTTAAGTTGCTGCGAAGTTCGTTTAAACGTCTCTCCTGCAACGCGCTTCGAACTGTAAAGACTCTTATTCGCCTACCAGCCACACGGACCCGGTCGGGAAACCCCTTTGACGAAGCACCGCAAAAAGGGAACTCCCTAAGCAACGCAAAGACAAGCAAGTAGCAGCTACTCCAGACTCTTAACTGAACTGGTGCAAATGTAAATTGAATAACCTGTCTAAGAAACGAAGGTTTAAATTAATGCTTGGTGGTTCGTTCAGGTCATGTCTTACAAAGTGCATCTCTGAAAACTCTCTCTCACTCTCTCTCTCTTCCTCTGCGCCTTGTATGAATGCGTGTGTGTGATTGTGTTTAGACCTTAGTTTTATTATGTGTTTAGAATAGTTAATAAAGTCGTCAATATATTTGAAAAGATATTTGCCTTGTGTTGTGCTTGCACATTTAATGTCTTGTACTGTCGATCTAAAGTTACCTTGCTAATACATAGTGTTTCACTATAGATTGGATATTTATATCTGTTGCCAAGGTTATAATTACGGCCCGTTCAAATGAACTCTAAACGAGTCATTTGCTCGGTTCCATAGTGATTCGGTCAAGATTCAATGCAAATCGATGAATCATTCCTTTTGAGCTAAATTGGCCTTCCGGCCCCCCTTAAATACATTTTATGTATATTATTATTGTGTGATTCGTTACAATGTTCTTCTGTAAATGACAAAAAAGAGAAAGGAAACATTAGGGGTGTGACGAGACGCTTATCTCACGAGACGAGACGAGACACGAGATTGGGTTCACGAGAACGAGACGAGACGAGATTTTTGATTTCTGATTGAGGCTGTGTGTGACCTCCTAACTGAACTCCTTGAAGTCTTATTAAGCGCAAACAATAAGTGCAAGTGCAACCATAATCAAAGTTAGCACACAGACTCTTTATAATTGTTTTGAAATTGCTGTTTTATTTTGCACCGGCAGTTATAGGGTTAATGTGGTGAGTTCGGAAAAGGCCGGGTAGAGAGAAACGAGGCTGGTGTGTTTGTCTCTACAGCTGTTCTTGCGTTCCGATTATAAGTTCAGAAACAGAGCCTCCCTTGTCTGTTGTCCTTAAGACATTACAGTACCCTCTCAATATATTCGAAGTGCAAACTGAGACCATTTAGCCGCAAATTAGCCGTCCAGAGATGGGTATTAGGAGACGGACTATTGTATGTTCGCGGCCTAATTTGTGCGCAATGCACATCAGGGAGCTTGTGTTTTACTTTCACTTTCGTGATCGCGCGTAGTCTGTGTATAGGGAGCAGCTGTGCTGAGCGTGCATTCTACAATAAGACATATTGGACGTTAAATCAGACGTTAGTCTATGTTGCGCAACGAATCCTCCGCCATCCTCACGCGATCAGTGAACTGTGATTCGTGCTGCACTGATTGCAATGGCAACTCGTGCTGGATGAGCAGAGCAGACTTTTACATTATTTTATAATGGTTTTTATTTTTTTTATAAAAACAGCAAAACGATAGTTTAGGCGAATGTGAGTGTAGCGGTGGAATATTCTATGGTAATCTCACCCTCACGCTCAGTCATGGCGTTATCGCGAGACAGCTTTTCACTCGACGAGAAATCTCGTCATGTTTTAGTCTCGCGAGATCTCGTGGCAGGAGATCTCGTCACACCCCTAGGAAACATGGAATGTTACAAATTTATGTTATTATATTCTGTTTCACAGCTTCCTCTCCTTGACTCTGCAAGACCATCATCTGCGAACCAGCCGTCAAAGACTTCCTGGATTTCCCTCTGCCAACACAGCCGTCATATTTCTGTGCAGTGCTGCATGGAAAAAACGTGTAGTTACAGAAAATTGACAATCACACCATCCCAGTCTTTAGCTTTAGAAAAGAGAGACCAGACAATAAGATACAAATCACATCTGGCATATTGCCCGGGCTCCCCGACTAACGTCAAGTGGGTTCAAGACAATATGCTCTAGGAGAGCCGACTTTGACACCTTGGCTGTGAGAATCAAGGGCACATCCAAAATGCAGACCAAAGCAATGAGGAGAGGGTTAGAGCTAGAACCTGTGGCAGCACAGCAGTACTTCGAACGTAACAGGTAATCTGGTATACCCTTGCGGCTTTGTAGTGAACCCCCATGCTCCACACCTTGGCACATCCCCAGACAGGAAGGCTGTAGATGGTAATTTCCTTTTGGAAATTAAATGTCCAGCAAGGAACAGCTGCCAAGACTGCCCCTATCTCCAAAGACAGGCAGATGGCGGTTACAAGCTAAAGGAGACCCACGCGTATTACTACCAAATAATAGGGCAGCTGGGACTCACAGGCATGCCTTGGTGTGACTTCTTTGTAATGTGAGCAGAAGACTACCACTTGCAGCGGATACATTTAGATGTAGAAAAGTGGGGCGAGATGAAAGGCAAATTAGATTTGTTTTTCTTTGATTACTTCCTTCTAGAGGTCTGCTACCCAACCCGAGCCCGACGGGTCCCGAAAAACTCACGGGTTTCGGGTCGGTTACGGGTTAATGTTTAATGAATAGCCTCGAGTTCGGTTCGGGTTTGTAACTAAGAAAAATTATATAGCCTATACATATAGTTTGCGTGCCATGTGCTTGCCGTGTTGTGATCGTAAATATGAGCATGCAAGAGAGAAAGTACATGCGCAGTTTTAGCGTCACCGTCCTCCTGTGATTGCTGTGTTGTGAAAGAAAACAGTGCGCACGGGAGCACATGAGCAAAACCGTTTCTATTTGATCAAATATCATTTTACAAAACTGTGTTGTGCATGTGCGCCCGCGCGCACTATTTCAGTTACAACACCGCAATCAGAGGAGGAAGCGCTGAAACCATAAACTGTCGATGCTGTTCTCTTCCTTCATAACTCGTACTGAGGGGGCCGTACGAGCTGAGGGGGCCACTGTGCCTTGGTGAAATGGTGTTTGTACATGTATATGTGTTTAATTATCATTGCAAGCAATTATAAAATACAGCTTATTGCAAAAACAAAAAAGGTATTTCTGTGAGAAACGGACTTCGGGTTCGGGCTTAAAATATAACCATAATGGTCGGGTCGGGTTAAATGATTTCGGGTACGGGCCAGGTTCGGGCTTCAGTTTAAAGCCCGTGCAGACCTCTACTTCCTTCCCAGTTGCAATCAGTAACTAAAAACAGATAAAAATAGCGGTTTAAACTTACCATAGGTAGAGTTGTGATATACTGTGAAATGTGTCCTCGGTGGAGTTTGAGGTGCTGGCTTCCTGTCACACATGATTCAGTAAACAATCAGATTAACAATTGTTTAGTTGTCTTCATGAAATCATTAAAGTTTAACAAACCCTTCTAATAATTTAACTTTTGATAGCCCCATGGAATCAAATTTTATTACACTGTTGTTTTGTTGGAGTTTTGATCCTGTATTGGTTTCTTACCAGAAACAAATAAAATGCACTTTGTATAAAGAATGAGAGCATGCTGCGTTCTGTAATAAATCTCGCTGCCCAAATAAAGTCTACATGGTAGTAAACAGGTATGACAGCACATAAGTGACTACTGTTAATGAACTGATTAAGTTTGCATACCAACCTCTTCCTTGGAGATCTCCGGCAAGCCCCCCGATGTTCCCTTCTTAGAACTAACACCGGGAGAGCCGCGATCGGATTGGGGTACTCAGCGGTAAGCCGTTGATTAATAAAATGCTGAAATATATTTTAAAGTATGTCAGTGAGCCTCCGTCTTGCCTTTTATCATCTTATTTTAACGTTCAAATATATGCATTATGAACGAAGAAACGTCATTATTTCCAAACAATGCTGTGCTAAATTAGCTAGCTAACATTAGCGTGTTCTTACCTTGGAGCAAACGCAGGTGTTTTTGTTAATCCTGTCGACATTTAGTTGTGAATGACGCCTCCCACCTGGCGTGATCCATGCCCGGCATTTCTCCCCTTGGGTTTAAGGTTTCGGGAAGGGAAAAATTTCCACCCCTCCCCTTACAATCTTTTAGGAGACCGGGTATCAGATTTGCACAATCCCTACGCACAACGCTTCGGCATTTTTCCCTCGCTCGAAAGCTTGCCAGACCTCCCGCGCCTAGTTACGGTTGCTAAGCCATGATTGTCCTGTGGTGGTTTTCGGTTGTGGCTAAGCGAAGGATCAATAGGCTTTATGCCGAGCGTCACGTGACCAAGCCGGAAAACAGGTCACATCGCTTCCGATTCAGGTCTTTTGTATGTGCTTCATGAATTTTTTTGCAGTTTTACTCAAGATAACTTAAAAGGAGCACGCAAAAATGAGCACAACCAATGTCCCTCGCATGTGCAGATTGATATTTAAAAGTTTTTTAATTTTTCTTCTTCACACTAACGTTTAGATATTTAAACAGCATAAAACACCAATAACAAAGTGAACTTAGTAGGGTAGCTGATTACCTTAAAAATCAATAGATATCGTAGTTAGTTCTTACGGCCGTTAACACTTTCTCTGACAAGCGGATGCAATGAGACCTGTTTTCCGGTTTGGTCACGTGACGCTCGGCATAAAGCCTATTGCTTGTGTCTATGAGGCATGCGGTATCACTTCGCCTCTAAGCATTAGAGCCATTTCTCAATCCTGTACCTGGAGATTTACCTTTCTGCAAAGTTCAGCTCTAATTTTGATCAAACACAACTGAACCAGCTAATTAAGGTCTTCATGAACTCTTGGTAATTACAGATAAGTGTGCTGAATGAGAGTTAGATCTGAACTCTGCAGGTAAATAAATCTCCTGAAACAGGATTGGCAACCCCTGCTCTAAGGGAGAAAGGGGCGATCCTGCGAGATGTTTATGCTGTGGCAGACGGGTCCTCTCCACACACATTCATAAGGTTTTATTGTGTCGGAATGGATTCAACCCCAGGCTTTTTCGTGTCATCTTGGGTTAATCCATTACGACCTTATTTTGCAGGCTTTTTTTGGTAAGGTGGTTTGGCTATTAACGCTCCCATAGTCTCAACAATATGACACAGCACCTTGTTCCCTTCTCAGAAGCAGGTTACATATGTAACCCCAGACGTTCATGATTTTCGAGGTAAGCTTTTAAAGTTTTACTCAATCAAAGCATCACTAGTGACAAATAAAGGAATTTAGGTTACTTTTTGACAGGAGGTTTCTGGATACTTGGACTCCACACAAGTAAGTCTGCCACAGTAAAAGAAGAAGAAAAAAGTTCACTCGGCCTCAAATACTACACTGATAATGACCATTTGTATTTTTTGCTGATGTATTTATAATAGATTCTGACAATTAAAAATTGCCAAATTACTTTTAAGAGCATCACATGAGAATAACTATTAGATATGTTTGATCATTATTTAACTATTTAAATTAACTTAGAATGAATGTAGCTTCAAACACATCAAAATTGTCTATTCCCCATTCTGTCTGAAGCATTGGAACTTTTCTCAGTGTGCACAATGTGTCGGTCTTTAGAATATATGAATACAAAAATCTAGACCCTGTTCGCCCATGCATGGGTACAGAATGATAAAGCAGGCAATTTCCTAACATCTATTGTGTATGTGTGGGGTAGTACTTTGTACTGGAGATGATGACAGCACGGTTACTGTGAAACTAATTATATGATCCTTTATTGAACCCAAATGAGTATGCCTTATGACAATGGCATTTCTTACAGTTCCACTCTATATTGTCTGAGATAGTTGAAGTTTCTTCATTCCCATTGTGCGTCACGCAATCGTTAGTGCAGGCGTCCAAATTGATTGATTAATGGAGTTATGAAACATGCACTTCTGCAACGCCATGAAACTTGAACAGGAAGTGAGTATTGCATTCTTCAGAACAGCCTACGTTTACTGCTAAATTGCTGTTAATTAATTTAGAAAGATTTTAGTTCATTTGAACTTTCTAAATAGTTTTACTTAATTCAGTAAAGTTTAAACTACATAATGTATTTGAGCTTATAGTTATTTAATAGTAAACCTATAAATCCTACTATTTGATATTCAAATTTCTAAGGCCTCTAAACATGATCAAAACGTTGCTGAAAATCCTCTTGTACACGATTTACTACATCCCTTCTGTCGTTTGATAGTTTATACTTTTTACCAATGCCTTTAGGATCTTTTAAAGTGTCCACTTTCAGGTTGTGGTTCACATGTCGTTTCCCTATGAAATCTTTACTGATTTTTAATAAAGTAAACGTAAGAATAACTTTTATATTGTTAGTAAGATTTCAAGCTGAATACTTACTGGACTGAAACAAATTTTTAGAAAATCATGTTAAAATGTGATTATCAAATATGGTATCAGGCTTTTAAGAAACATTTATTTACATCTCTCAATCATCATTGTATTGCTCACAATCAAAACTAAAATATTAAATATAATTTTACTAAGACATATTATTGGGAGATATAGTGATAACTGATATCCGTATGCATTTTATGCAAGTAGTCTGCTATTCTGCTCCAAAGATCTCATTGATTTACATTACAGGCTATCAGAATTTTGTCTTACTTTTGGCAATATGAATATTAGCAAATGCATCAAATTGCATATTTTTGCTCAGTTTGGGCCAAAATTTAGATGATTTACCTGTACAAATGTATCCATGTTCACTCTTGTTTATTTTGATACATTATATTTGGTATATAATACCGTTCAAAAGTTTGTGATCAAAATACAGTGAAAAAAGTAATATTGTAAAATATTATTACAATTTAAAACTGTTCTCTATGTGAATATATCGTAAAATGTAATTATTTCTGTGATGCAAAGCTGAATATTCACCATCATTACTCCAGTCTTTACTCTTCAGTGTCACATGATCCTTCAGAAACCATTCTAATATGCTGATTTGCTGCTTAAGAAACATTTATTATTGAAATATGAAAAAACTATGGAATTTCAGCAACATTTTTAGCAGCAGACAGCTCACAACCCGAGACCATGGAGAAGTTTGAATAACAGGTTAGCCAACACATAAATAAACAATTATAAGTTACAAAAATATTAGCATACAGGTTTATTTTAGTTGTTACAGCAAGTGATGTATTCAACAAATGATAATAAGAAGCAGTTTTAAAGCATCACAAGGTACAAAGAGCGAAGAGCACAAGCCACTGAAATCAATGTAGACAAACGCTGCTCTGCTGTATCCTAATGTTACACGAAATGCGTCATTTAATCATGGAAGACTGCAAATTACGCATATAGCAGACGCTTTTATCCAAAGCGATTTAAAGGTGCTCTATGTAACTTTTCTACTAAAATTAATCCTTTTTTTATTGCCTGTGTGTGAAGGGGTTGTAATCACACATTAAAATGATCCACTTGTCGAGTTTTGCTATTACCTCTGAAGGCCAGTATTCCTATTTCTATGTGAAGTCTCCGGGTCGGATTTACCGCGAAATCCAACGGATGTGACGTGCATGCGCGCTCCCGAGCCTCTCTCCTTATATACAGTCTATTGTAGACGGTCAGGGAGTTACGTCCGGTTAAAGGCGCACGTTTTTTGGCTTATATCTCGGTCAATCTTTGATCAATATTCCCAAGACTCGAATCGTTTGTAGTGCTGGACGGGGCCTTTCGAACGAGCCCACCCCCGAGGTCCAACTCGCCCGGCTCCCCGAGTTATAGCCGTTCGAAAACGGGGCTCCCAGCGAACGGCGATCCGGTAGGGGGCATCCCCGAGGCCCGCCACTCTAGCGTTCGGGCAAGGGTTCCCCTGGGACCTCCTCCCCCAAATTTGAGCTCTCTGGGTCGTTGCATTCCAGAGATACGAGCGATTTTCTTCTGAGATCGTGACGTCACCAGCGTCCGCAATTTTGCAGCGCGCCCGATGGTTTTCTGCTAATATCTCCGCGAAAACACCACCAAAAACTATGGAACTTATATGGTTCTTTTCTGCTTGACTAGATGGTCCCAACGAGCTCGGTGCTCGCCGAATCCGTCTAGTATTCGCCGAGATATTTGCGTAATAGACGGTATTGTCTATGAGTTCGAGCACGAGCGCTCTTGTAAAATTTGGTTGCAATCTGAAACATCACCACTAGAGGCCGCTAAAAGTTACATAGAGCACCTTTAAAGAGTGTTTCACAAAACATGCCAATAAAAACATTATAATTCGTCACAAAATGGCAAACACTTGTACTTTAGGCATAAATTAATGCAACGCTGAAACTATATGGACTATTTGATAAAGTTACCTTAATTAAGTAATGCTCAGTTGGATACACAGTTGCGCATGTCTGGGAATCTCATGAATATTCATGTTTGCTCCGCCCACGGAATCCGAGAATCTCAAAAACGGAAAATCACATAACATCTGAGCAACCGTGTGCAGGTGAGTGACATCTGTACACAATTTCCTGCGAAAACAATCTCGCTAGGTCTAAAATATAAACATAAATAATAGGCTTACCATTGTGAATCAGGGTAAGACAAAAACACGTTTGGGAAGAAGGATTATGTATTTGACTTGTTGTTCAAATTTTCTTAAAAAGTTACATAGTGTACCTTTAAATTGCTCAGATGAATAGATGAGAAATCGATGTTAGCACAGAGCACGGAGTGAAAGCTGCAGTGCAGAGACGTGAAGCAGCTCACTGTTTCTATATGTAGCTTGTATCTTCCCTTTTGTCTCCTGCGGTGTTTCACTGCAGAGCTCGTGTGTGTGGTCAACCGTTCTGTTTCTAGAGTAGTGAAGCCAGGCCTTATTAATGCTGTCCTGAAATACTTCACTGCCTCCAGTCCAACATTTTATAATACCCACATTCACCATGCCTTAATCTCATCCATAAACCATTCATTTTTGTCTTGATGTCTTACATGACAATACACAACATAAATCATGCTGCAGTCTTTTAAATGAGGCATTCCAGAGGTTAATGTGCACTAATTGTGGAACAGTTGGCCATGATACACTTTGAGCCTGTCAAGCAGCAGGGTTTCTTTGCAGAAGTTGCACCTGAACTTCACTGTTATATTCACTTTGTAATCCTAATCATTGAGGTGCTTTCAGATATATGGAGGGTGATATCAGTGGAGACAGGCTATACGAGATAGAGTGGATCTTTTCCTCAATTTGATCGGGAGGAGAAGCGGTGTGTAACAAATTGTTTCATCATCTAAGAACTGCCCCATTGCACCCCCACACTTTCCCCCAGTCTAATCCATTTTCCCTTTTCCTCATCGCTCATACATTCTGCTTAGTGAGGTTTGAAATCCGATGGAAAGCTTAGCATCCCACACCATGGATGTATTTGGCTCAATGCTATGTTCAATCATCCAAAATACATTAAAATGCAATTCATATAGACAATTATCAATAGAAACCAACAATTTAACAAAAAACATTAGTATCATTAATATTTGAATTTTCTTTTTTCATTTAAAGCATATTTTAGTTTACTATAAATGCTTGTCAGTATACATTAAACAGTATTCAACCATATTTCAAAGCCAATAGAATTATGAAATTACATATTAACATCTAGTACATCCAATCACGCTTAAGTTCAACTAATTGCATTTAATACAAATTTAATCTATAATACATTTTCATTTAATTGTAAATAACATGCATTTAAGTGTCCGAAAACATTACATTCAGTTAGTACTTAAGTATACAATTTTGAAGTTTATTATTAAAGTTGGTAACACTTTATTTTGATGTTTTTTTAACATTGTTTTCTATAATTAACTGTACGACTACATGTCAACTAACTTTCATTACGGCATTTGTAGACAGTCTGCTTAATATCAGCTAACTCTTTATTCTGATGATCCCTAATGCATATTTTGTCTATAATTGTAAGTTTTTTTTTGTAAGCACATGAGAGGTTTTTTATTTATATATAGGTTTATGATTCAAACACAGATTTCTCTTCAGATATGACATGCCCACAGGCCCTTTAATGCGGCACAGCTTATACAATTTCATCTAATTTCATCTAAGAGTAATCACTTTATGATTAGCATACATTATGTGTGTTTTAATACTCTCAACCTTGGATAAACCAAGTGGCAGAATATCAAGTGCTTCTGGGTTTTTGAAGGAGAGGGGAAAATGTATTTTATTAGCACATTGTTGCTAAAGTTAATGATACTAAACATTGACGTGCCGGCTTGAAACCCATCCTGAAACTGTGTAGAACAGGATCAGCAACAATACAATAAATCATGGTGAATCAAGTATAATTTAAACACAATTTCTCTGCTTAAAAGTTTCACATCTTTCTTTCTTTCTTTCTTTCTTTCTTTCTTTCTTTCTTTCTTTCTTTCTTTCTTTCTTTCTTTCTTTCTTTCTTTCTTTTTTTTCTTATATTCTTTTTTCAGCAAGACTAGCATACAAAAAAGACAATTTACAATACATTAGAAATAACATAAAAACTACACAAGACAACAACTGAAAAATCTGTTACATAAGGGTATATGATATTCTTTATCACAGAATACAACTAATTTATCTCAGTAATCTATCCTAATATTGAATTGTGACTTTCTTGTTATTACAAAATCATATCACTGTAATGGGTGAGTGTTTATGTCTGTTTTGGGTATAGCTAGTGTCTTTCATTTCATTAACTGGTTTGGTTGTTTATTTAAGCTCTGTGTTTCTTTCGGTTCTTTGTCTGTTCTCGTCACGGTTGTTCTATTGCTCTTTCTATTATATGTATCCTGAGTATTTTGTTTGGAGGTTTTGTTAATACAATCTAACACTGCTGGCAAATAGATCCTGCTCACCTCGTCTTGTTTGCAACTATGCGCTGACAACCACGCAATTGCAGCTTTTTTCTTTTGATTGCAACTTTATTTCTCGAAATGTGACTTTATTTTTCACAATTGCAAATGTATTTCTCTTTATATCTCACAACGTGATTTGATATTCCTCATTATGACTTATATGACACTTACCTGTTTCATTTTTTACTCTAAGGTGCAAAAGAGTATGAAAAAAGAGTAAGAGTATTAGAATGTCATTTTCACTATACAGGATATTTCTTCTGCCCAAATTCCAGTATTGAAGACATTTGGTGTAAAGCTTATAAGGAGTTAAACAGTACCAACACAGTCTCATGTCAGTTTGTAACTATTTTACATTCTCATTTGTACATTTTCATATGAACTGCTTATGCTCCACTGAAGGTTATGTTCAGGGGTAGACCTTTATCTTTACTTTTTTTCTAAAAATCAAATGTTCCATTCACACAAAATCGCCACCTTGTAAAATACTAGTGTTTTCCTGTGAGATAGGGTTGGTTGTACATCTTCTAATGCCCAATACAGGCCAACTTCCACAAGAACCAGAGGAAGAAACTGCACAGAAATGGTGAAAGCATGATGCAAAGTTGCATGTTCATACACAAACTCATATTTCAAACTCATATTTCATACTTACTCAAGACTTACCTGTTCAAAATATCTTATTTACTGTGAAAAATCCATTGTCCTGTTTACTTGTATTTGTGCTATGTTTTATGTTTTATTTTATTCTCTTGATTCATTTTACATATTCTGGTGTTTTTACTTTGTACAGCGACCTTGAGTGTCCAAAAAGGCGCTTTTAAATAAAATGCATTATTATTATTATTATTATTTCACAAGCTTTATTCCCTTTAGATTTGTCTCCTAGAATCAGGCATAAAAATATTCTCCATTTTCTCAAGGAGCCATGCTGTATTATGTTGGTTCAACTTTACATTGTCGCATAAAAAAGAACACCCCTAAATAATAGTGTATTTATGTAATATTTCAGGAATTGTCATCAAATTCCAAAAGACCAAATAATCTTAGCTATGCAATTCACATTCATTTTATAGCTACATACTTAATGTCAGCAGTTATTTTTATTTTTCTCCTAAGGAATTTTTAGGACGAAATGAAATACAAGTCACACCACCACTCTGTCCACTGAGCCATACATAAAATGCAAATGTCCCCTGGAGTAACCTAATAGTGTCTCTTTCAAAATTGCAGCACACACTGCGACGTTGACTGCCTTCAGCTTTAGAGAGCGATTGTGATGCATAACATGGTAATGTGTCCTGGAGCAAGTTTATGTAGATGCACACAAACAGTTGGCCTGACAATAAGCTTCATTAACCTTTAGTGGCAATTACATAACTACAACACCACAACATTACTTATTTATGATTTTTCTTTAGCCTGTATATCATGTAAATATTTTGGTATAATCATACAAACTTATTCATATTGAAAGGCTATAACAATTTATTAATTAATATAATATAATATATACAAATATTATTAATTAATTATTTATCTTGAGTTACTTCACTCACCTAAATGATTATTAGGAACACCTGTTCAATTTCTCATTAATGCAATTATATAATCAACCAATCACATGGCAGTTGCTTCAATGCATTTAGGGGTGTGCTCCTGGTCAAGGCAATCTCCTGAACTCCAAACTGAATGTCAGAATGGGAAAGAAAGATGATTTAAGCTATTTTGAGCATGGCATGTTTGTTGGTGCCAGACGGGCCGGTCTGAGTATTTCACAATCTGCTCAGTTACTGGGATTTTCACGCACAACCATTTCTAGGGTTTACAAAGAATGGTGTGAAAAGGGAAAAACATCCAGTATGCGGCAGTCCTGTGGGCGAAAATGCCTTGTTGATGCTAGAGGTCAGTGGAGAATGGGCCGACTGATTCAAGCTGATAGAAGAGCAACTTACAACGTTACAACCGAGGTATGCAGCAAAGCATTTGTGAAGCCACAACACGCACAACCTTGAGGCGGATGGGCTACAACAGCAGAAGACCCCACCGGGTACCACTCATCTTCACTACAAATAGGAAAAAGAGGCTACAATTTGCAAGAGCTCACCAAAATTGGACAGTTGAAGACTGGAAAAATGTTGCCTGGTCTGATGAGTCTCGATTTCTGTTGAGACATTCAGATGGTAGAGTCAGAATTTGGCGTAAACAGAATGAGAACATGGATCCATCATTACCACTGTGCAGGCTGGTGGTGGTGGTGTAATGGTGTGGGGGATGTTTTCTTGGCACACTTTAGGCCCCTTAGTGCCAATTGGGCATCGTTTAAATGCCACGGCCTACCTGAGCATTGTTTCTGACCATGTCCATCCCTTTATGGCCACCATGTACCCATCCTCTGATGGCTACTTCCAGCAGGATAATGCACCATGTCACAAAGCTCGAATCATTTAAAATTGGTTTCTTGAACATGACAATGAGTTCACTGTACTAAAATGGCCCCCACAGTCACCAGATCTCAACCCAATAGAGCATCATTGGGATGTGGTGGAACGGGAGCTTCGTGCCCTGGATGTGCATCCCACAAATCTCCATCAACTGCAAGATGCTATCCTATCAATATGGGCCAACATTTCTAAAGAATGCTTTCAGCACCTTGTTGAATCAATGCCACGTAGAATTAAGGCAGTTCTGAAGGCGAAAGGGGGTCAAACACAGTATTAGTGTGGTGTTCCTAATAATCCTTTAGGTGACAATGACAAGACACAATTTTTGTCCTGAGAACAATAAAGCAAATCATTTTCCCAAAATGCACTAAAACACACAAAACAGCGGGGACTTACCTCATGCGACTGGCCACGAGGGCATAATTACCACACAAACTTTTTTCTTTAAGGATTAAAATGATTCTATTATATGATATATTATATAATGACCTTTTCTACTTGTAGCACATTTCTGATGTCACCAAGTGTTAATTAGCATATGTTTGTTGTGGCACTCTAATTAACATGAGTTAGCTTAATCCATTTAATTAAAAAACAGTCCTTTCTACTGATAAATCTACATCTGTAGCACTCTTAAACATAGTAGGTTCACACCTCTAAAGTACAATTTGAAAGTGTTGCGCACCACAATTTATGTCTAATTACATGAGGTAATTAGTGGTTTTGCCCAGACAATGGTACTTCTGGGAAATTTGCAACTCAAAGAGAAATAGAAAACACTAACAATTAGCTCCACCGTGACACCAAAGGACAGAGGACACATCTGGAACACACTGCAATCAGCCAGAGGAATTAAACAGAGGAGCTCTATAGAGAATTACACTGGCTTTAGCACCCCACAGGGGTATGTTGCAATGTGCGACTAAACTGTGCAATGCATAATAAAATAAAGTCATTGTAAACTCATTAGTATTTCTTTGTATGTAATGTGTTCTAGCACACATACATTTTTTAAACCAATATGTTCTATTAAAGGGGCTATGTGTAGGTTTTTACTAAAAAAAATCTTTAAGATAGAGTCTTCATTTGTACATTTATGAGCCAACCATAATGTAATAGAAAGAATGACACCTTGACTGTCCACCACGGTTGCCTCTATCAGCCTGTAGACTCAATTGTGTGTGGAGGAGTCGGGTCCGAATTGGCGGGAAAATTCACAAAATGTGACGTCATGCGCGTTCTCGTCTACTTGGGCTTACATCCGTATGGCAGCCATTAGTAAGCAGCGGCAATCACTAGCAGTAGTGTTTCAAATGGACTCTACGGACGGAAAGAAGCGACCAGCCTCCAGCACAATCCAGATACCCACGGAAACTCCTCGTAAGTAAAAAAAAAAAGAAAGAAAAAAAGCCTTATCTAGTGCGGCCAACGAGCGTGTGCACCGAGAACGAGCATGAGACTGGCTGCAGTTTCTCTAACGGCCACTGGTGTCAGTAACGGTAAGAAATTTCAGAACTTCCGCAATGCTCCTTTAAGATGTAGAATGCTTATAAAAAGTAAAATGTACAACCAGTTTCCAAGCTTAAATGTTGTTTTAACATTAGTTCACGAGTTCACACTTACATACAATTAAAGGGAATAAAGTATAATGCGTATTTGGCGTGCTGTCCGGGGGGAGGGCTCCGAGCTCGGAATTCGGCCCGAACCCAGAGTACTCCCCCCTGTATGTAAAGTGGTTTAGGACTAGAAGAGTGGAGAAGGGGTGGTGGAGGGATGCTGCTAAACTGTCAGAGAAATGAGGGGAGACTGCTGAGTCTATATATACACGTTTTAATCATGATTGCTGAGTGCTCTCCACCAGGGCCATAGCTAGAGGATTCGGGGCCCCCTGAAAAAATATTGATGTGGGCCCCCACCACCCTCCACTAATATCATATACTGTACAATAGAT
Organism: Rhinichthys klamathensis goyatoka; assembly: GCF_029890125.1. Lineage (NCBI taxonomy): Eukaryota > Metazoa > Chordata > Actinopteri > Cypriniformes > Leuciscidae > Rhinichthys > Rhinichthys klamathensis. The sequence goes on from NW_026607023.1 coordinate 1,291,345, forward strand.
GAACATAGAGGCCAACATAACAGAAGATGGTGATGTTGTTGTAAAACCTTTAGTTTAAAAGTTAAATGTTTATATAAAAATTACAACTAATAAAAAGTTGTAATTGTTAAGAAATTGTTAAATAAAAAAATATTTTTTTTTTTAAAAAGTAATATTTTTTTTCCCCCCATCAGTCTGTTATAATTCATAAATCAAAAAGTAAACATTTAGAAATTGACAAGAATGCAGTCTAATTAAAAAAATAAAACCATTCATTGTCTTATTTTTTAATAAAGATAATAAGGAACTGGTAATATTATTAAATAAAGCGAATACATTTATTCATCTAAGTGCAGTGTGTTGTATTCGTGTTTTCTCGATGTTTTAAATATCATCAGCCGGCAGGTCAGATGCATAATGCAATGCGTCGTGACTCGTGTAATTTTTTTAAAACTCTAGTTACAATAGTGTAAAAAGACAGGAGTTTAGACCACGTAATCATTCGGTCGATTGCGGCGCGCACCGATAATAAAAAATGACTGTACACGGCAGACTGTAGACGGAAGTTTTCTAATTCCCAGCGAAATAACAATATTTAAGAACGTCTTGATCGACTGGGATACAACCACTCTTCTTGCCTCCCTTTCCGTCTTTTCCTGGCATTTCTGGTTCCCTGATTTATGTTTTCTTTTCCCCGACGCTCTTCCACCAACTTCATCGTTAACTTCAGGCTGCCGCCTCAACTCTGATTGGTTCTGTTCACGAGCTGGGGTGGGACTTACAATTTTATTGGGTCCATCTGATGTTTGTCACTGACTCTGACTGAATAATTAATAAATACTTTAGGTCGGACTAAACCATTGTTATGGAGGTAAGAGAAGCAGATATTTGGAAAAATATTTACCCAAATTGCACGTTTTTGTGGTTTTCATTTAAATCTCAGGCATACAAGTAATATAAATATTAGAATTATTCATACTACAGGGGCCTAAATAGTATAACTGCTGGATTTTGTGGGGCCCCCTGGGCAGCGGGGGCCCCTATAATTGTCACCACCTTTCACCCCACTAGCGACGGCCCTGCTCTCCACCCGTGTTAATTATCTGAACATGCTTCTCCTGAACTTTGTTAATAAAACATCATAAATAGTAAATAGTACTCTTTTTTTAAACAATTGTTAAAAATAAAGCATATACTGTAGTTGACATTCAACCATATAGTTCACATTTGACAAAACATATGCTTTGCTGTTGAGTTTACTGCATTGCAAACTTAAATATGTATGGTGAAAGATGGCTGTGAACTGCAAAACAACAGTAATTTAAAGTAATTAAAAGCAATTAAAAGAAAACATTTAACCATATGGCACACTATTTAGCATTGTTTATTTTGTTGCATTGATAGCAGAGGTTGTTGAAGAGAAACATTAACTCAGCTCAGATTTCATCTCTCATCTTCGGCTCAATATGTGACTGTAGCAGCATGAAACATAAAAGCACTTTGATCATACAGTATTGCCTGACATAAAGGAAGCTTTTCAGACTCTTCTGAGGAAACAGTGTGCTGAGTTTTGATGCAGTTAATCCCCATTAAAGCACATTTTACAGCTGCACAGAAATTATTCAAAGGAAGATTTTGTAATTACCTTTAATTTGGTTCATATTTAATAATTAAATATGAGGTTTAACTTCATTGCTAAAAAACTGTGGTTTTAAAATAAACCTGTTAAACATAATAGGATAAGCGTTTATATTTGAGGTTAGATAATTCACAACCTAAAAAAACCCAACGAAACAAAAACTACAACAGCTACAAACATCATTTGCCATCTGATCATTGCAGAACCAAAAACATCGCGGTTAGGGCTGCAACCCTGGTTTCCTGAGAAGGGAACAAGATGCTGTGTCAGAATGTTGATGCTATGGGAATGCTTCTGTGTGACATGCGTCTTAAGCATGAGTGAAATCACTCCAATATCATTGGCCAACAGCAATCCCGTAACATGACGCCGCATGCCGGAAGCTATAAAGGAAACCTTGACCAAATATTGTCAGCTTCTAATTGGCTGAAGTAAGACGTTCTCATGCATGCAGGAAGTATGGCAAAGTGATGCAGCATCTCGTTCCCTTCTGAGGGAACCAGGGTTACAGTCTTAAAGGGTTAGTTCACCCAAAAATGAAAATTCTGTTATTTGAATGATTAGTTGAATAAAGTCGTTAATTTTTTTTTTTTTTTTGCGCACAAAAAGTATTCTCGTCGCTTGATAAACTTAAGATTGAGCCACTGTAGTCACTTGGACTATTTTAACGATGTCTTTCATTACTTTTGGGCCGGCCAGTTTCGATCCCTCAAGAAGCCTATGGAGGAGTGATCCAGCTCTCAGATTTAATAAAAAATATCTTAATTTGTGTTCCGAAGATGAACGAACGTCTTACGGGGTTGGAACAACATGAGGGTGAGTACTGACATAATTTTCATTTTTGGGTGAACTAACCCTTTAACCACTGGAACTCCCTCCCTGAACATCTGCGAAAACCCCAGTCGGTGGACAATTTTAAAAAAGAGCTAAAAACTGTTTTGTTCAGGCAGGCTTTCCTAAGTGGTCCTTAGGCTTTGTTAATTTTTCCTTTCTTTTTATGTATTTTATTGGTTACTGATTTTAGATTGTTTTATTGTGGTTTCTGTAGCACTTTGAGATTATTTTATGAAAAGTGCTTTATAAATAAAATTTTATTATTATTATTATTATTCACATATACATAGGCCTAGATAGCACTTGGACTTAATTTAACCAACAAACGGTAAATCAATATGCAGTACATACATAAGAGTCAATTAAACACTACTTACCATTCATATTAATTTTGGTGCTGTGGTTTTGCGGACAGTGGTTGTGTAGTTTTCAATCGATTTATGAATAAGGTCGGGGAATTACCACTACACTTCACAATGAAATTTGAGCTTGTTGTGGCAAGTGTTATGATGCAAGTGTGGCAAGTGTACATCAGTGTTATGATGCATCTGTGCTATATTCACATAATTTCATTTTTTTGGCCACTAGCACATATATCTGCTATTTCAAAAGCAGATCAAAGTGTTCATGTGTATTTGCATCCAGTTTACTGCTCCAGGGTGGAAATGAACTGACATGTTGAGCTAGTAAAGAGAGTGGCAGTACATGGCTCAGGGTTCCCTCAGGGAATGTTTACTGGCTAAATAGGTTTTTGGTCAATTTCAAGATCATGTCATATCATTTAGCTCTGCTACCAGGCCTGCATCAATATATAGATGTTACATTGTTCCTTAGAGGGCTTAATGTACTAGAACTGGGCTGAGATCCCTAAGGTAGCATGGGAATAATACTAGACAGCACATTTTTTTATGTCTGTTGTGAAAACATCTGTAAATTAACGAGAAAGCCATTTAATACAAAATAATTTATATTAATATTTTTTTATTGCTAAGGCTTGGTACACTTTATTGGAGAATAGACAAAATGTTAGTTAAATTAATTGCCTTTAGAACGATACTCATCTGTCTGTGAATGTTGTGTGATAGGCCAGGGTTTGCATATAGACAAATAAAGTAAAATAATGTTCAATGATATTTAAGATCTCATGTTGTTCCAAACTTGTATGACTTTCTTTCTTCTGCAGAACAAAAAAGAGATTATTTTGAAGTCTGTTTCAACTTTTTTTGTCCAAAACATTGGCATCCATTGACTTTCATTTAATGGAAAAAAACAAAACAAAACTGATGTCAGGAAAGACAAAGAAAGCCAGTGATTTGATCAAGCTGCAAAGTATGGTACAAGTTGTGTTTTTTATTCTATTTTTTATTTTTTTTTAACATCACCTTGTTTATTTCACTCTTGGTCATTTTTGTCAATTTTTTGCAGTACTCTGTATAAATCTTTTATAATAAAAGTTTTCCCAGAAGCCACATTTTGGGGTATATTGCAAAAATCTTGGCACACATTATTGTTTTTCTGCCACAAACTGAAAACTCATTTGAAATATGGCACAGTATTCCATTCCTCTAATCACAAAGCCGAATATACACATGGGTTTGAGGAATTTGCAGTTAAGACACAGGAATGGACAATTTGTGCAAAACAATGCCATGAACCTCACAAACTCACATCAAAACACTTAAAATGTCCAGCTAGCTAATGAAATAATATTGGTAATAATGGACTATGAAAACCGGAAAAATTAAAATGTTGTCATCATCTACTCGCCTTCACGTTGTTCCAAAACCATAAGACTTTGTTTAATCTTTGAAAAATAAATTAAGATATTTTTAATGAAACCTGAGTTCCCTTTCGAGGGAACTCTACACTGCGTCGAGAATCGACACTTTGGGGGACGCTCCCTAAGCGTGCGCCTCTGAAGTATGAATGAAACTAATCCAATCCTGATTGGTGTTGCGTTGTGACGTAACATGTGACGGCATACCCGGAAGTATAAAAGTGACACTGTCACAACACACACTAGCTTTCGCTCTTCAGCAAGCGCTCTGTGTTGTAACTGTCTGTCTTATTTGGTGTTGTTCTTGCAGCGGGGCCCGGAAACGATGTGTAATGCCCGCCGTCTATGACGCTTTGGGCCGCATCATTTTCCAGGGAACGCACTCTGCGTCGTCTGTCCTCGAAAAATTAAAGACGAGCATCAGTTATGGTCACGAAAACCGTATCGACTACAGCCTGCCGGTCTTCCGCTTCAGGCAGTCGAGAAGGGTGCTCGGAAACCACCAGAGACCAGTCTCGAGAGGCTGGATCGGATGTGGTTCTTGCAGCGGGGCCCGGAAACGATGTGTATTGCCCGCCGTCTATGACGCTTCGGGCCGCATCATTTTCCAGCGAACGCACTATGCGTAGTTTTTCCTCAAAAAAAAAAAAAAAAAAAAAACGAGCATCGGTTATGGTTACGAAAACCGTATCGACTACAGCCTGCCGGTCTTCCGCTTCAGGCAGTCGAGAAGGGTGCTCGGAAACCACCAGAGACCAGTCTCGAGAGGCTGGATCGTATGTGGTTCTTGCAGCGGGGCCCGGAAACGATGTGTATTGCCCGCCGTCTATGACGCTTCGGGCCGCATCATTTTCCAGCGAACGCACTATGCGTCGTTTTTCCTCGAAAAATAAAAAAACGAGCATCGGTTATGGTTATGAAAGCCGTATCGACTACAGCCTGCCGGTCTTCCGCTTCAGGCAGTCGAGAAGGGTGCTCGGAAACCACCAGAGGCCAGTCTCGAGAGGCTGGTTCTCTTAGATCGGGTTCTTCCGTTCGGCCTAGCACTCTCTCCCCGCATGTTCATGTGTAGGTTTATGGATGCGACTCTGGCTCCACTGAGGCTTCAGGGCATCCGTACACTGAATTACTTCGACGACTGGCTCTTATTGGCCCAGTCTCGAGGAATGGCAGTTCGGCATTGAGATGTCGTCCTTGGTCAAGATTAGAATCGGGGGTTGAGACTCAACACTATGTGTTGGAACCAGCTCAGAAGACTGCTCTTCTGGGCATGAAATGGAATTCGGTTACAATGCAGGCACGTATGTCTCCCGCTCGTATCGAATCCATCCTGGCCATGGTGTCCGGGATAAAGCTAGGCCAGGCCATCACTGTAAAGCAGTTTCAAAACTGCTGGGCCTCATGATAGCGGCATCCAACATGATACATTTGGGCCTTCTACACATGAGGCCCCCTTCAGTGGTGGCTGAGAGCCAAGGGTTTTTTCCCTCAAGGGGAATCTGTTCCGTATAGTCAGAGTTACGCGCAGATGCCTTCGTTCTCTGGTAATTTGGAAGAAACCTTGGTTCCTATCCCACAGGCCAGTGCTGGGAGCGTCATGTCGTCGGAAAACCGTTTCGACAGTCGCCTCCCTCACTGGTTGGGGCGCGGTCATGGACGGCCGCTTTGCCAGGGGTCTGTGGCAGGACCATCATCATTCTTGGCACATAAACTGTCTAGAGATGATGGCTGTGTTCAGGGCTTTGAGGAGCTTCCTCCCAGACATTAATGGTTACCATGTCTTAGTACGATCAGACAATACGTCTGTGGTAGCTTATCTGAACCAACAAGGGGGACTCAGATCGCGCCCTCTGTGCAGACTGGCGCATCAGATCATTCTTTGGTCCCAGGGGAAAATACTCTCTATCAGAGCAATGTATATTCCGGGGGTTCAGAATCAGGGAGCAGACATCCTGTCGAGGCAGGGGCTGAGGCCCGGGGAATTTAGACTTCATCCAGATGTGGTGAAGTCAGTATGGGAGAGGTTTGGACCATTGGAAGTGGATCTGTTTGCGTCTCGAGAGACGTCCCACTGTCCACTTTGGTTCTCCCTCTCACATCCAGCCCCACTGGGGTTGGATGCCATGGTACAGGCCTGGCCGAGGCTTCGCCTGTACGCATTTCCCCCGATCGCTCTGCTTCCGGGAGTCCTGGAGAGGGTCCGTCAAGAGGGCATCAGTCTACTTCTGGTTGCCCCAATGTGGCCGACCCGAGTATGGTTTTCAGACATAATATCACTCCTGATAGCTCCGCCATGGCAGATTCCTCTGAGGAGGGGTCTGTTGTCTCAGGCGGAGGGCACAGTCTTCCACCCTCACCCAGAGCTGTGGAAGCTGTGGGTCTGGCCTCTGAGGGGGTTCAGTACCTAGATGCTGGTCTATCAGCTGGAGTGGTTGAAACCATACTTAGCTCTAGGGCTCCGTCTACTAGGAGATTATATGGCCTCAAGTGGAATGTCTTTTCCACTTGGTGTAGAGAACAGGAGTTAGATCCAGTTAACTGCCCAGTGGCTTCAGTTCTGGAGTTTCTTCAAAATCGTTTTTCTGCGGGTCTCTCCCCTTCCACACTTAAGGTGTACGTGGCTGCCATTGCGGCTTTCCATGCGCCATTGAGTGATGGGCCTCTGGGGAGGCACCAGTTGGTCATTCGTTTTCTCCGTGGTACTCGGAGGATGAGACCGGCAACCAGGTCCAGGGTTCCTGCCTGGGACCTGGCAATAGTTCTTGAAGGGTTATCCCTGGCCCCCTTCGAACCTTTGCAGTCGGCTTCGCCTAAGGACTTAACGGTAAAAGTGATATTTCTCTTGGCTATTACCTCACTTAAGAGGGTGGGAGATCTCCAAGCCCTGGTACACCAGCTTGCTTGGAGTTTGCCCCTGGAAGAGTAAAGCTTTTTTGCACCCGAGTCCGGGCTACGTGCCTAAAGTATCGAATACGGCTCGGTCTACAGTTCTTCAGGCGTTCCATCCTCCACCTCATGTGTCGGCAGAAGAAGAGAAGCTTTATTTGCTCTGCCCCGTCAGAGCTTTGAGCGTGTACCTTGAGAGGTCCTCTTCTTGGAGAAGGTCGGACCAATTATTAGTATGTTTTGGGTCACCTAAGAAGGGGCTCCCGGCATCCAAGCAAACTATTAGTTTTTGGATTGTTCAGGCTATTACTGAGGCTTACAAGGTGCGCGATTTGCCTTCACCTTTAGCCGTGAGGGCTCACTCAACTAGAAGCATGGCTTCTTCTAGGGCCCTTCTTTCGGGAGTTCCTCTACAGGAGATCTGTGAGGCAGCCGGTTGGGCTACTCCACATGCTTTTATTAGGTTCCACAGTCTCCACCTTCCTAGTACGCCTGGCACACACGTGCTCAGTCCTTGCTGAGTGCCTAAACAGTTTCACTCCGGGACAGGCCTATTCGGTGCGTGGCCTAGTGGGCACTCGTTCCCCAAAGTGTCGATTCTCGACGCAGTGTAGAGTTCCCTCGAAAGGGAACGTCTCGGGTTATGACTATAACCCTTGTTCCCTGAGAAGGGAACGAGACACTGCGTCGTTCTGCCACGCACCTTGAGGCCTTGGAGCGTCTTGCTTCATCGCGAGGCTAATGTGTGTTGTGACAGTGTCACTTTTATACTTCCGGGTATGCCGTCACATGTTACGTCACAACGCAACACCAATCAGGATTGGATTAGTTTCATTCATACTTCAGAGGCGCACGCTTAGGGAGCGTCCCCCAAAGTGTCGATTCTCGACGCAGTGTCTCGTTCCCTTCTCAGGGAACAAGGGTTATAGTCATAACCCGAGACGTTTTCTGTCCCTCCACTGAAAGTCTATCAACACTTAAAGATCCAAAAAGGTTATAAAGGCATCGTAAAACAAATCTATGCAAATCGACCGTTTTAATCCAAGTCTAAACAATCTAAACAATGATCGACACATTCATGTAGCACATCGTATATGGTCAACAAAGAATCTTGTGTGTGCATCATGCACTAGAATAAACCTCATTGGATTCATTGGGTACAGAGGGTACAGAGGGAGAGTAAATAATGACAGAATTATTTTCATTTTCAGTTAAAGTCTGATATAAATCAAAATATAAATCATGCCATGTATGACATCGACTGAACAACTGTTTGTCGACTGAACAACTGTTTGTAACCTGTACTATTAAATTCAATTCAAATTTATTTGTATAGCGCTTTTCACAATACATATTGTTTCAAAGCAGCTTTACAAAAAGTACTACATTGTTTATTGTGTATGTGTAACTTATTGTTGTCTGCACTATGACGCTTTATCTTGGCCAGGTCGCCGTTTTTAATGAGAATGAGTCCTCTATGTGCCTACCTGGTTAAATACAGGTTAAAAAAAAAATAATAAAAAAAAATAATGTACAATTTCATCACTTATCAAGTGTCTTACATTCTGATATTTCATGCGAATGATGTCCTCCGTTTGCATACAATTAACCCTGAATATCTACTGACCACCCTTGCTATGCTTTTTTCTTAAAAATATGTATCTTTAAAAAGCCACTTCTGTTTAGGGTGTTTTAAGAGAAACTATTGACTGCTTCTATACCCACTGCACGCCCTGAAGGAAATGGCTCCCTGACCATCTCAGCACATTTATCAATTAGCTGAATCTGAACACTCAAGTCAAGTCAAGTCACCTTTATTAATATAGCACTTTTTACAATACAGATTGTTTCAAAGCAGCTTTAGAGAGATAACAGGAAAATAATGCAAAAAAAGTTTGTTTCCAGAAAAAAATAGCATCACAGTCCAGCTTAAGTAAATGTGATGTTTAATTTTTTTTTTTTTTTTTTTTAAAGTTATTAATTTAGTTCATTTATATATATACTGTATAGCCGCTCTGGAGTAAACCGTGATGTCATCGTCCAGCTCAGTTCAGTTCTTGTATCTGCAGGCAGATCAATATTATTGTTGAATATTAAATTAAATGTTACATTTAATGTCCCCAACTAAGCAAGCCAAACCAATGGCAACAAAGGTGGAAAAAGGCGACAGTGGCAAGGAACCAAAACTCCATCAGGTGGCAGAATGGAGAAAAAAACCTTGGGAGAACAGTGAACGAACAGTGTTTGATTATGATTCAGGCAGCAGTATAGGTCAGAAGTCAGATTGGTTTGGAACAATGAGAATATTATCCAGTTCCATCTGGTTGAAGATCGGAGTCACGCCGGTGTGGAGACGAGTTTGTTGAGGATCAGTGTCGATGGCTGTCGTGTCGATGAGGCCTTCACAGGGGAGAGTAGTTGACACAATCTCTGCTGACACTTCAGGGATGCGTTGTGGTCGTGTCTAGGTGCAGGTCCTCCATCTGGTCCGGATCCGGCTGACTACATCATGCGTTGTGGTCGTGTCTAGGCGCAGGTCCACCATCTGGTCTGGATACGGCCCGGATCCGGCTGATTACAGTAAACCTCGGAATGAGAGACTAAGGGGCTTTCACACTGGCAGTTTAGTTCGGAACAGGGCACGGTTCGCATGAAAAATCGCTAATGTGAACGCTGTCATGCGGACAGGGTGCGCACCGAACCCGAGACTACCTGCAGGAGGTGGTCTGAGTTTGGTTGTTCCCGAACCGTGCCGCGGTTCGCGTGAATGTGAAAGCAACACGGACTCGGGTGCACACTTGTTCAGGAAGTAAAGTAAGCTGTGCATGCGTTTTAGCTTATTGTGATGTATTCAGTTAAATAAAACACTTGTAAGGGATGATAGTGTTGATGATTTACCTTGGATACGAGTGAGAGTGAGCCTGCAGTGTATTCGTGCATTGCGCGTGGAATCAGGGCAACAAATTTGGAAATCCACTGTCTCCTCAAAAGAGTCCGTTTGCAAGCAGCAGAAGGCCACCTTATGTGACACACGCACAGTAAACCTGTATTGTTCACTCAACTGCGCATAATAGCAGCGAATCAATAAAAAACACAATATTGACCCGTGTTCTGTTTTCTATCATGCACCGTGCACGTTTGCGATGACGTAATATGCACGCAAACACAAAACAGAAAACACGCCGGAAACAAACGCGCTCAGGCTCAGGCTCGGACCGCAGCAATCGAGCCCAGTGTAAAAGCCCCCTAACATTAGCGTAGATTCCATTCTTCTTGTGATATAACGGGTACATCGGGTGTTATAGGAAGTGTCCCCGGTTCCGGCTGACCTAATATACGCAGCCTAATAATCATTTAACTGATTTGAATAATACGAATGTATAATTATATATGTGTATGCCAGGTTAAAGAGATGTGTTTTTAGTCTAGATTTAAACTGAGTGTGTCTGCTTCCTGGACAGTGTTAGAAAGACTGTTCCAGAAATTAGGTGCTAAATAGGAAAAGGATCTACCCCCAGCAGTCAATTTTGATTTTCTAGGTATTATCAACTGGCCAGAGTTTTGAGATCGCAATAGACGTGAAGGACTATAATGCAAGGCAAGGCAAGACAAGTTTATTTACATAGCACATTTCATACACTATGGCAATTCAAAGTGCTTTACAGAAAGGAATTAAAATAATCACAAAATAAAAGCAAGGAAAATCAAAACAGTTATAAAAGAAATTAAAGGAGATTTATACCATGTTCTGGGTGAATACTCGATTCTGATTGGCTGCAGGGTGTCCGTTAAAAAGTGATAGAGGACACCTAGTAAAGTAGTTCTGGTGAAACTGACTGTTTACCATTTGAAATTAGTAAATAAATGCGCTGCCTACAACAGCTGTGAGTAACCATAGCAACAGGCAGTCAAAGTATCCGTTAACAATTTGCTCTATCAAAACAAACATCTAACGTTAGTTAGATATTACATAGCCTACTAATACAACAATGAGCGACTTCGTTATTTCTTTTAAAGGGGTCATATAATGCCATTTTTGTACAAGCTAGTATGATTCTTTAGGGTCTAAATTAAAAGTTTGTAATATACTTTAATTACAAATTCTCATTAGCATTGTAAGAAAACACTTATTTTACATAGTCAAAAACAGCTCTGTTTTCAGCACGCCGTTTCAGTGCATATGACTTTAAATGATAATGAGCTTTGCTCACCCCGCCTCTCTGTTCTGTGTACACCGTTTGTAACACAATAACCATAACGCGTTGTTCAGTATAAACGTGGGATTATGAATTATATTGAGAACATCATAGAAAACATGCCGTAATGTACCCTGAGTGTAAAAATGTAAATAAAACGGAGAAACGGCACAAAGAGATAACACCGGGAGAATTGAATCAAATAGAAGACGAAAAAGATGAGATGCTGGTGAATGATGAAAACTTCTCCGATGCTGGAGCCGTCAAATAATGTCGGTGATAGGCCATCGATGCGAGAGCAGTCTGCGGGCTTACTGGGCTCCGTCAGTCTGTGAGAGACGAAACTGGAGCAACGTACTGTCTGCATCAAGTGCCCATCATGGGCAGTACCCAGCTTTTGTGGATCCTCCTTCAAAGGCCCCTATGTCTGACTGGCCGACTTTTTCAAATTGCACTATAAATGGAAACGTTGAAATTAATTGTAAATAAAAAAACTAGCATGTAGGCAAATGACCCTCTCTTTGATCTGGTTAATTTATTGCCCTCTATAAGCGCAAATCGCTGGAGCGCAGAACTAATTGTTTTTTTTTGTTTGATTGTTGTTTGATTAATTGTTTTATGTGTAATAAAAAAATAACTATGCCTACCTTTGTGTTTCATGAAAAAAAAAATGCATTTTTGAAGCTGAAGGGTTCTACAAGCTGAGCGGACTATAAATATCTTCGGTTGCTAAATAAACCGTCAGGCTAGTTATTATTTGTAAAAACTAGATTTAGCCTAATTAAAATATAAACTTATGTTTTAAAAAAATTTTATATGGCAAGTGACCATGGTATAAGCGGGTTAATGCCCTCCGAGGTGTCCATTGTCAGGTTTTAATGGACTTCGGCGGAGGCAACCGTCCTCCGCTGCGTGTCGGCTGGTTCACACCTCGCCGTCGTCCATTAAAACCTGCCAATGGACACCTCGTGTTTACAACCGGTCAAACAAAGATGTTTTCTGTGAATGTTCCCTGTGTAACGATCTGCGGCTGGAGTGCCCGCTTGAGCCTCTGGGGGGCACTCCTTCCTAGTTTATTGTTTCCTATATATTTTACCCTGGACTGATTATGGTTTATTTTATGCACCTGTGTTTTATTATCTTGTTTAGCGCATCTGTCTTAAGCCTGAGTGGCCCTTTGTACCATTGCTCAGTATTGTATGTGTCTGACTGCATTACCTAGCCTTGTTCCAGTTTCCTTGTATTCTAGTGTTTCGGTTCCCTGATTATCTGCCTGTTCCCGGTTTCCCGTTTGCCTTATCCCTGCACGGATTTAAAGTTTGTTTGGACTGCTTACCTGGTTTTGACCCCTGCCTGTTTCCTTGTACCTGTCTCTGGATTCTCCTCATTATAAAGCCTGCATTTGGATCACCACTGTCCTTGTTCCATGTGCAGTTTCATGACAGAATACTGAGCCACTACTGATCCAGCGGCTGATAGGAACACGGACCTCGTTATGGATCCCACAGCGCAGATCGTAAGCCTCCGTCAAGGAGAACGTCCTCTCAAGGTTTTTGTGACCGATTTTTTTGAAGCTCTCTCGTCAGTCCTACTTAGATGATTTCTGTTTAATGATGCTCTTTCGAGGAGGACTGTCTGAACCGCTCGGCTCTGCTATACCGTTTCCGAGTTCAAGCTGGACTCTTACCCAATATATTGACCTGGCCCTTTCCATGAGCGGTTCGCTTTTTACTGTGGATTTTTTGGAACTTTTGCTTCACAATGGACCCATCGATTCGCCACTTTACAAGGTACTCACTGAATCCACGCATTAATTGTCTCCCGGTGAACCAGCGCATCACACGTGCTCCGCCGAGTTTGCGCTACATGAAAGCCCAGTTGAACCAGCGCTTCATAAAGGGTCCGCCGTATCCACGCAACATGTGAATCCCGACGTTCTAACACTTCAGGTAAGCTCCGTTATATTCCTGTCTGAAGAGTTTTCTACTGAGTCTGAGCGCGTGCCAGCCGAGTCAAGTGCTGAGTCAAGTACCGCCGAGTCAAGTGAGTCAAGTGCCGCCGAGTCAAGTGAGTCAAGTGCCGCCGAATCAAGTGAGTCAAGTGCCGCCGAATCAAGTGAGTCAAGTACCGCCGAGTCAAGTGAGTCAAGCACCGCCGAGTCAAGCACCGCCGAGTCAAGTGCCGCCGAGTCAAGTGCCGCCGAGTCAAGTGAGTCAAGTGCCGCCGAATCAAGTGAGTCAAGTGCCGCCGAGTCAAGTGAGTCAAGTACCGCCGAGTCAAGTGAGTCAAGTGCCGCCGAGTCAAGTGCCGCCGAATCAAGTGTGTCAAGTGCCGCCGAATCAAGTGAGTCAAGTGCCGCCGAGTCAAGTGCCGCCGAATCAAGTGAGTCAAGTGCCGCCGAATCAAGTGAGTCAAGTGAGTCAAGTACCGCCGAGTCAAGTGCCGCCGAATCAAGTGAGTCAAGTGCCCCCGAATCAAGTGAGTCAAGTGCCGCCTAGTCAAGTGCTTCCAGTGCTGAATCTAGCAAAGTGAGTGATTCAGACCAAGTGATTAAATCAAGCCCAGTGACTCGTCGTCGCAGGAGGAGGAGGAGGAGGACTCGTTCGGCTCGCCAGGCTCCGGTGAGTGTATTTGCCTCGCCTTTCCGGCCCCGCCTCTGCGCCTCGCCTTACCTGCGCCTCTCAAGCTTCGGTAGCCTTTTCCAGAGGCGGTTTCCAGCCCGGAGGCTTTAGCTTTAAATTTCCCCAAGAACTTTTTTTGGCGGGGGGCGGGGGGGTGGGGGGGGGGGGGGGGCAATAGGTACTCTAAGAGGGCCATGGAGGTGGCATCTACGTTGACCCTTGCACTACCACCTACACCTGAGAGGGTCATGGAGGTGGTGCCTACATGGACCTTTGCACAACCACCTTCGCCTGAGCTTACCATGTCACTGGTCCTGTCCAGCCCTGTGCTCCCACGTCTTGGTCCCCTGTTAAGTGTACTCTGCCCTGGTCCTGTGTTATGTGTACTCTGTCCTGTTCTCCTGTCACTTATGCTCCAGCCTGTCTTCCTGCCAAGCATGCTCCGCCCTGGCTACTTGCGGAGCGCGCCTCCCCGTGGTCTCGTGCCATGCTCTGGTCTGCCCTCTGCCTCTCCACGGGCCTGGCCCTCCACACCATCCCCTGTCGACCTCCCTCCGAAGCTCTTAGGAGCGTCTGGAAGCCGCTCCTTAGGGGGGGGGTTATGTGACGATCTGCGGCTGGAGTGCCCGCTTGAGCCTCTGGGGGGCACACCTTCCTAGTTTATTGTTTCCTTTATGTTTCACCCTGGACTGATTATGGTTTATTTTATGCACCTGTGTTTTATTATCTTGTCTTAAGCCTGAGTGGGCCTTTGTACCATTGCTCAGTATTGTATGTGTCTGACTGCATTACCTAGCCTTGTTCCAGTTTCCTTGTATTCTAGTGTTTCGGTTCCCTGATTATCTGCCTGTTCCCTTATCCCTGCACGGATTTGATGTTTGTTTGGAGTGCTTACCTGGTTTTGACCTCTGCCTGTTTCCTTGTACCTGTCTCTGGATTCTCCTCATAATAAAGCCTGCGTTTGGATCACCACTGTCCTTGTTCCATGTGCAGTTTCATGACACCCTGCAGGTTATTTTCGGGTTTTATTTTATAACCTAAACAGAACGTTCCCTGTAGGTAGATTTTATTTGTATGACCATGTAAATTAATTAACGTTGCAGATGATACCAATAGGCTATAGATAATGCTGTCTAATGCTGAAATATGTAATTTATAAACAAACTATATAATGCTCGGACACCCTCGGTCTCTCTTGCGCAACTGTTGAGCGTGCGCTCGGACACACTCGGTCTCTCTCGCGCAATGAGCGCGCTCGCGGCGTTCGCTTCGCTTTTGTCCACACCGGCGCCTCATAAACACACACACACCATGACACACACACACCA
Organism: Rhinichthys klamathensis goyatoka; assembly: GCF_029890125.1. NCBI lineage: Eukaryota > Metazoa > Chordata > Actinopteri > Cypriniformes > Leuciscidae > Rhinichthys > Rhinichthys klamathensis. The sequence goes on from NW_026607023.1 coordinate 1,306,605, forward strand.
GAGAAAAAAACTTTGCAGGTCCTATGGCGGAGAGAGAGCCTACTCGGATGAAAACCGCTTCAGTGAGTTCAATTATTGTAACACCACATTTTTTTTGTCAGTAACGGTAACTGCGTTGTAACGGGGGAAACAGTAATTCGTTTGATTACTCATTACTGAAAAAGATAACGCCGTTAGTAACGCCGTTTATTTATAACGCCGTTATTCCCATCACTGCATATGGTACAGTTATAAAATTAAAAGAGTAAAAAGATGATACAAAGATAAACACCAGTGTATCATATTTTTCACAAGTCTGATTTACTCTGAGATTTTCCCATGGTGATTACACTGCGTTGGTGATTACAATGCGTTAAGAGCTCGGCTCGCTCAAGTACTGGGGAGCTAAACCATTTAGTGCTTTGTAAGTAATCAGCAGTATATTAAAATGTATACGATGTTTAATAGGGAGCCAATGCAGTGTTGACAGAACTGGGTTAATATGGTCATACTTCCTGCTTCTAGTAAGAACTCTAGCTGCTGCGTTTTGGACCAGCTGTAGTTGTTTATTATGCGTGCAGGGCAACCACCCATAAGCGCATTACAATAATCTAGCCTTGAAGTCATGAACGCATGAAATAACTGTTCCGCATTTTTCATTGAAAGTATATGTCATAATTTAGATAGATTTTTAAGATGGAAGAATGCGGTTTTACAGATGCTAGAAACGTGGCTTTCAAATGAAATATTGGTAGCAAAGAGCACACCCAGGTTCCTAACTGACGACGAAGACTTGACAGAGCAGCCATCAATTGTTAGACAGTATTCTAGGTTAGTACGTGCGGAGGTTTTTGGTCCAATTATTAGAAACTCTGTTTTTTTCAGAATTAAGTAATAGGAAATTACTAGTCATCCACATTTTTATATCAGCTATGCACTACGTTAATTTCTTGAATTGCCAAGTTTCGTCGGGGCGCGAAGAGATATAGAGCTGAGTATCATCGGCATAACAGTGAAAACTAATCCCATGCTTCCTAATGATATCTCCCAAGGGTAGCATATACAGAGTGAACAGCAACGGTCCTAGTACTGAGCCTTGTGGTACGCCATAATGAACTTGTGATCGATAAGACATTTCTTCATTTGCTGCTACAAACTGATAACGGTCAGATAAGTATGATTTAAACCATGCTAATGCAATTCCACTAATGCCAACATAATTTTCGAGTCTATTTAAAAGAATGTTGTGGTCAATGGTATCAAATGCGGCACTAAGATTAAGTAACACTAATAGAGAGATACAACCACGATCGGATGATAAGAACAAATCATTTGTAACTCTAATAAGAGCAGTCAGTATAATGGTACTGACTAAATCCTGACTGGAAATCCTTGCAGATACCTTTTATTTCTAAAAAAGAACACTGCTCTTCATATTTCAACACACACACTGTTCATTTAATTATTTGTTTAAGAAATAAGAAAGCAGTATCTAAACACATTGGGTTTCCATGTTTTATGGGGCCTTTCCATTGACAATGATTTTTATACTGTACAAACAGATTTTTTTTCTGGACAAGAAACTTATTTACTCATTTCCTCATGCTTATGTACATGATGTATGTAAATAAGGCAAAACAGGATTTCTAGGGAAGTATTTCCACTGAGGAAGGCAATTTATATTTGAGAGTGCTGTTATATTAAGAGCAAAAATCTTTAGGAAATATTGCTTGCACAGTACAATAATAATAATAATAATAATAATAATTGGGTTTAGGGTCAAATTATATTCCAGGAAATAAGTCTAAAGCTGCTATCTGCAGTTTTCCTTTTCTTCTACAATAAAAACACCATCAAACAGCTGTTTGGACAAGTATTTTCCTAGGAATTTTCACTCCCAGTGGACAACTTCTACCCTTTTTTTCTGCCAGGGTAATGGTTCACCTCCTCCTTATAGTGTAATTAGTGTCATCCTTGTAAGTTTGAGCCGCCTTATGCCCCATTCATACTGACAGAGACTTGCAGTGGCAAAGTGACAGGATGTCATTCATTTCTTTTAGAGTTGGCGATATTTGGACACATGAGTGACAGCGATTGTAGAAATGATATGTGGACACGTCCTCTGATTTGACAAAATTGAGAAAACTTATGCAAACTTATACAACTTGCAAATGCAAATTATGCAAATATGCAGTGTCTGTGAATGGGAGGGAGGTCAGTGGAGCTCATGTAAAGAGATACTGTAGAAGTTGAAGAGGAGAAGTTCATGGTACTGATTTCACTGGTCTATATGTTTTTTTTTCTCTGGCTGGCTACATAATAATAATAAAAATCAAGTCACATGTCCTAGTTGTCCTGGCATACAATATTTTGCACAAATCAAGCATTGTGCCAGTTCTGGCAGGTCACGTTAGTCAAGCTCGCATCAGCTGACTCTCCACATCTACCTATAGGAATAAGATGCTTATCACTGTATACATATATAAGCTCCTTCATTATTAGCAGCTATCGCATTTTTCAGGAGCTAATTACCCTCCTCCATCCCCAGCTCCTCCTCTCGTCAGTCAGGATTAGGCATTCTGATTCCCCTTGAATTCTCGAATTATGTTGTACTTTAAAATCTTGAATTAATGATATCTGCATACATTCATGTTGGTTCTGTTCTGTTTACCCTAATGGTGTGTTCACACTGAACGCGAATAGAGCATCAAATACGCGTCTAGTTAGACGCTTGAACATTTTGAATCCATTCGCGCATCCACGTCACTCGCGAATAAAACAACAACACAATTTCTTTCTGGCATACGTTTCCGTCATGTCTGAAATAAAAGATATTGCTGCTCTGTACTTGTTGTTGAAGTCCCAAATACGGAGGAAAGCCAAATGCCGACATGTCTGGGTTCACAGCACCATCTGTGTATATTTTCATCACTCAGGTAGTCCAACTTCCTCGCTTATTTTTCTCCAAGCAATTTCCTTTTTTGCCCGGCCTCTGTAAGCATACGACGTAGTATCGTATATTTCAGGGTACCCACAGACGGCAACAATTAGCATCTCCTCCATTTTCGACAACAGTGATAGACCGGACGTATAAATTAGCTCTTCGTTGATTGGCTGGCGCAACAAAGCGTCATGCGAATCTTCCGCTCGAGTTCCAATTTTTCAACGTGCGCAGAAGACGTTCACGGCAAACGCGTTGCCCAATTCTGGGACAATAATTTAATTATTTGCAGGAGTAGATTACATACGCGCCGGGTGTCGCGAATGACGCGTCTATTCGCGTCTTTGCATTGACTTTGTATGTAATCTACTCCTGCAAATAATTAAATTCGCGTTCGGTGTGAACACACCATAAGGAGAGTTATTGCTGCTCTCCCTGCTCTTGTCCATGCTAGGCTGCATGGATGCACAGGGAGTTCTTGCCCAGAACAGAACCATACCGCCAATCCAAACTGTATGCTAATTATCAATCGTATTTGACGATAGTGGTCCTGACAAAAATACCGGTTTTACGGTATATGACGATATTTTTGTTTTTAAGCATGACTGGGTGTTAACCAAATTTTCTACTGATTGAGAGAGGAAATACTGCAGTAGACTGACTTAGAATGCCCTATTTTACTGTCATAAGTGAATATTGTAGAAAAAATCCACACTAGTATCAATACAGGTTTTGCAAGGCTGTTTACAAAGAGGTGCCAGCAGGAGGTGCTTTAGGAGCTGCATAAATAACACCCGCGCTGCGTTTTTACTTTGAAACATGCAATGCTCATGTTTATTCAATGATGTCAATGCCAACCACAAATAGATTTTCCAAAAGGCTGTGTTGAACCAATGTATGGGAAACACTAATATAATTTGACAGCTATTGAATATAGTTTAACCTATCCATCTTTCCCACCACGCTTAGTAACACACAAACCTGTGCCCTCACCACAGTGCAACAATGAAAAGCGACCCCTCTCAAACAGTGTCGCACTGCACCGCATTCGTGAGGAGCATGAGTTCTGGGAACCAGGTCCAGTTGGGCAAATAAGGGGCAACTAGCAAGACCTGCTCCTCGTCATCCCTGACTTTGCACAGTGTCTGTGCGAGAAGGCTCACTGGGTGAAATGCATCCTTGCGTAGGCTCCGGAGCCAGCTGTGTGCCAGCGCATCCAGGCTGAGAGGCCCCTCTGTCAGGGAGTAGGACAACTGGCAATGGGATGAGACCGGAGAGGCAAACAGGTCTACCTGTGTGGCTCCACAGTGGTCCCATATCAGCTTGACTGCCTGGGGAAGGAGTCTCCACTCTCCCAGAACCACAGGCTGTCGTGAGAGCTCATTGGCTGCATGATTGAGCAGGCCCAAACGACACGAAGTGGCACGAAACTACCTCCGATTTTTCTGACTCCATAGGAGGAGATGGCGGCCGAGTTGCGACATGCGGCGGGAGCGTAAACCACTTTGATGGTTGATGTACACAGCAGTCGCACTGTTCTTCATACTGACCAGTACGTGCTTGCCTAGTAGGGGCTTTTTGAGGCGACCCAGTGCAGACCCAGTGCTTGAGGAAGTTGATGTGCCAAAGCAGTTGGGGGCCTGTCCAATACCCACAACTGCATGCCTGTTGTACGTGGCCCTCCAACTGGTGGAGGAGGCATCCATGGGGACCATAGATAGCATACCTGTACGCTTGTTCTAGGGGAACTCCTGCCCATAGAAACGAGGTGTCTGACCACAGGCTAAGGGTTTGGTGGCAGGCTGGGGTGATAGTCAAACAGAGCGTGCAGCTCTGCCACGCCCATCTCAGGACTTGGCCGTGAAGCGGTCTCATATGAAGCAACCAGAGCGGCGTTACTGCGGCTGTGGATATGCCCCAGGAGCTCTGAAAATGTTTCAGTGGGACCACTGTCCTGCTCTTGAGTGTACTCAAGCAGTTCAACACTGACCGAACTGGTTCCTCTGTGAGGTGCGCTGTCTGGTTGACCGAGTACAACTCCATACTGAGAAAAGAGATCCTCTGCACGGGGGTGACTTTGCTCTTTTCCCAGTTGACCCAAAGTTGACCCGAAGTCTGGCTGAGGTGACTGAGCACACTGTCTCTGTGTTCGCATAACTGATTCCAAGACTGAGCTAGCATCAGTAGTTGAGGATGCAAACACCACGCTCTCTCATGGGAGCAATGGCCCCTTCCGGCGATCTTTGTAAAGACGAGAGTGCTAGCCGCTATACTCTCAGAGATTGCATACAGAAGACCTGTTTGGCTCCAAAGCGAAAGACAACTGGTGCTTGCATCCACTACCTATTTATACCCGCGCTGCGGAAATGCAAATCTTGCACGCCAATGTGCATTGGCTATTTCTGTTTACACTCGAAGATGATTGGGGCTCTCTTACGGGATCCCAATACATCGGTACCTCTATGTACGTCGAACGTGACCGACTGAAAGGGAACTGATAGATTTATATCCCTCTGATGAAAGACGGTTCACCAAAACTGTTCACGTTTCAAAAAGTTAATCGCAAAAAAACATCACCTAAGTAATCCATATGAATCATTTGGTTTCCTCCAAGTCCTCTGAAGAGACACGATCGCTCTTTATAATTTAACAGTTTAAATTTAAACTACTAATTCAAGTAACGTGCACTGCGCACACACAGAATATCTGATAAACAGAAGCTCTAGTGCGAGCTCAGCTCATTATCATAAGAATCAATCAGAGCCAAAATGTAAAGTAAAAACAGGGACTTTTTAAACATCTTTGGAAAGTTGATATATGATGCATTTCAAATAACATGATGTTGAAATTCTTCTGGGAATTTCAGTAGTTGCCTATTACGAGCGTATCATGTAATGGACAACAGCTTTTGTAGCCTTTTACAAGTACAAACAAGTAAAAGTGAACAACATATTCATTTTAAGAATGCTTGTGTAGCGGGACGAGGAGAGGGGCGATCATTCCCTCAACCCATGTAGCTGACTACGCCACCCTGTTAAACAGGGAAATATTAATATTACTATTATTTAACCACCTACGAAAAAGGACACAGGAGCGTGGTTATCGAAGGAGGGTCTGAGATGTGGATACCAAAAGTACAAAAAGTTTTATTTCAATCATCAAGCAGCAATCTAAAAAGACACATTAAACGACTGAAGGACCAGGTTATCACATACATTAAATACTCCAAACACGAGAAGGAAGCCGAGGCTTATCAATGGCAGAAACAACTAGCTTAATGAGCACAAGGCTCCTGTACCACCCTGTGCACCGATCTCACCACGACACACGCACACCAACAAGGTCAAGCACAGCACTCCGTGACAGAATCCCACCACCGCACACGAGGGCCTATGAGTGGCCTGCCCTAAAGCCTCGGCTCCTGTAACAAAAACACAATTAACAGTATAATTTCCAAATAATAAGATAACAATTGACATTTAAATCAAGTTACAAACGAAAGAAAACAAATACAAAAAACAGTTAGTTACACACTAAAGGTTCATGCATCAAACCACGCTGAGGATAAGGATTTGGGCACCGAAACTGGGTGGATATTCACTCCACTTTCATGCTTCACCAGCAACCCGGCGATCACATAAAAAGATGCTAGAAAGCAGATGTTACGATACACTTAAAACGAGCGCCCACGCCAGTTTGATACATGGGTAGACAAACAAACGAGATAAAGCAATAACACTTAAAAATAAAATAAAATGTACAAAAGCAAAATACACAAACACATGAACCGAGCGCACACACGCTCATGAGCGAGTTGTCCAAACGAAACCAAGGTAGACAAAGCAGCAGCTTCAACTAGTGTTGCCCCGCAGGCCTCATTGTCCGCACTCGTTTCCGCGAACAGATTATTCCTGTCAAGATTCAAACAAAATTACAACAAACATACATAAACGTTGCGCAGTAGCGGTAATTAGGCATACCTTTACTTCATAGCGGGTCGCAAATCGGAGTCACACACACGGACGAAGGTGTCGCCATAACAACGGCACGGGAAGGCAGGAGGGGCATATAAATAGCCACCGCCAACAACCCCCAGCAACGAACCATCTGCCATAGCTATAGACCAAATGACCATTACATAAAGTCACAAATCTATGCGCTAACTAGTTAACCAAACACATACCTCAGGCGGACGAGATGAAAACAAACCGGAATGGGCGGTCCCCGGCAATGACGCACAGGCGGTGACCCACACACCCACAAACGTGCATTCGGTTCCTTTTAAACGCTGCCTCGCAGAATATGATTGGACAGTACATTACCCGCGAGCATTGAATTAAAAATAACGAGACTCTGTACGTCCCACTACACTTGCAATGCTTAATACTAGTTGACAATTGTTAATAATATGTAAGCATTTATGTTTTATAGTTGGTACATTAGTTGGTACATTGTAAATGTTAAAAATGTTTTTCAAAATATTGTACTTTTGAAAATTTTAAAATGATAAATACATAAATATTTAAAATATATTGCAGTAGGCTTGCACGTTTATAAAGTACATATATTTTAAACATAAAATATACTTTAAGTAAGAGTAACATAAGTATGTTTTCTGTAAATACACTGAAACTTCACTAAAAGTATGCTTGTGTTTAGTATATTTCTTAAGTGTAACTAAGCATATATGTATTACCAAAGAACTTATAGTACACTTTTTAGAAATATATTAAAATGCAAATCAATATATTTTTAAAGGTCCAGTGTGTGATTTTTAGCGGCATCTAGCGGTTCGGTTGCGAGTTTACACTAATGGCTCAGCCCACCGCTCACCCCTCCCTTTCGAAGAAGCTACGGTGGCTAAAACGGGACAAACATCGTAGTCTGAGACAGCAGAGACTAGCCAGCGTAAACCAAGTTTCTGTACCACAGTCCATTATAAACCACATCATGGATAAAGTTTCAGGTGAGGATCAAGGGTCTTAATACATAATATAATAATAGTAATCAGCTGATTGTCTCACGAACGTAACCCAGCACATTCTCCCCACATAGCAAACCCATAATACAGCGAGAGAGAAGAACCACATGAAACTATGCAACTATATATTTTTTCTAACAGGGTAGTAAAAGTTTAGCTGGCTAAAATGAGCTGTTACTGTGGCTGAGCTGGTTAAAGCGTAAAGCCTTGTTTAAACTCGACGCGTCCGCATGAGCCCAAAGGTGCGTGCGGCAAAAATGACGTGATTGTAACAGCGCGCGCGCCTCCGCATCCCCTAGACACACTTACTACACACACAACAGGCTTTTAACTCTGATTTTGGAAACTCGATCGACTTAAAATGCTTCCAAGATCGACGGGTTGGTGATTCCTGTAACTGTTCTACGGTCAATGACAAGAGTAGCCTACTAATCAGCTGTCTCACGAACTTAACCAGCACATTTATCCCCACATAGCAAAGCCACAACACAGCGAGGGAGAAGAATTAAGTTACATGAAACAATCCAACTACATATTTACACCACTGACAAGGGAAAAGTCACTACTCACAGTGTTTATGACTAGCTTCTTCTAGCTTCCTGCGGCTTCTCTTTCAAGGTAGTGACGAAACGCGCTCTGTAGCGTTGTTTGTTCGCGTTCGGCTACTGTAGAAACATGACGTCACAATATGGCGACCCTCATAGAAGGGGATTCCCGCGCCTATGTAGATATAAATGCCTCATTCTAAGGTAATAAAAACATTACGGTTTATTAAGTAAGTGCTTTATACACCACTGAACACATAGTTATGGATGTCATATTGCATTTCTGTTAACAAATACTCAAAAATGTTACACACTGCACCTTTAATGTACTTCAACTAAGCATGTTGAAAATACAAATGTATTATAAACATACTACTTGAATTTCAAGTATATTTTTAATACATTTAATAATACATCTTTTTGGGCAGATGCATTACAAATGAGTTGTGTAATAAAAGTTTACTACTGTTAACTACTGTACACTTAAATGTATAGTTTTATATAGTAAAAATTGGGCCAATTTAGTCCCAAGCAGTATTGAAACAGTACACTCAGTATACTTCTTGTACATTGATATTAGTATAATTACTACATAAAGTATACTTAATATACTTGAACTTTACTTAATAAAATGAACTTGAAGTATAATTATTTATCGTAAGGGTTAGTAATGAAAGCACTTAAAAAAAAAAAAAATAAAACACTAAAAATTTTCAATAGGAAACACCAACTTTTAACATCATGAAATTGTTAGTAATTATTTGGATTTTTTAAGTAAGGTTTAGTAGATTTGGCACAATGTAAAAGTAACTGTAACAGCTTTCTAAATATTGTCATTATTTATTGTTTTATTTACATCTCACAAATACATCAGAGTAAACTTATTTCAATTGTTTTATATACAGTACAAATTCATAAAAAAATGCTATATACAGTAAAAAAAATAAAAATAAAAGATATTTGAGTTGAACCCTACCATGGTTTAGACCTTTTCCCAATTGAGCCAAGTCTTGCAGTTTAGGTGTCAAACGTGTCTATCAATTAAATACATGACAACTTCTATTACTATTACTTTTTCATTCATTGGCAGCTTCTTAACAGCAGCTAGAATACATTGATTCATTAGGTGCTTTTTTTTACGTATAGTTAACTAATGTTAACAAATGGAACCTTATTGTAAAGCATTATCAGCACTTAATATAAAGTGGGTCCAATTTTTCTATAGTCATACTGTAATGCTAAACAAAAATCTAATTCTCATTACTGTAATGCAAAACAACAAAGATATATTTAATTTGTAAAGTATTTACAACTAATAATTTTGTATATTGCATAAAAAATGTGTATTGCTTTATTGCTGTACTGTAATATAGTAAACGTTACTGTTTAAAATAATTGCAATTACCATTGAAAATAATGGGAATTATATAACAAATGTGCAGATACACATTAATGAGGCTCTTTCATTCTTTCTATTTTTATACTGGTGAAATGTAACCCAGACATGTTTTTATGAGATTAATCCATCTAGTGTCTGAAAGTTCATCTTTCTTTGATGAGTACATCAGAACGCTCATCCTTATTAGAAGTAGACTTGAGGCTCTCATATGAGTCATGGTTAAAATGAGGTCACTTACAGTGTGTAAGTGGCACCACTCCACTGCCTGTCACAATGAGCCCTTAATACAGTCTCACTTCTCTGACTTTGTCATTTGGGATATACAGAGGCCTTGGACTAAGTATACGTGACTCAGAAAGTGAGAAAATTAGAGATGATTAAATAATTTCTCCATCTTGATAATACACCGCGAGACAGAGAGGATTGATCAGAGTTACTGGTGGTGATTAGTTTTTTTTGTGAAGAAAAAGATGGAGATAAATAGTGCTCATTTGCTTTCACCTGTTTAGCCCATTACTGGTATTCTCAAACAAGTCACAGATGTACAAATTCTCTTGATGGACCCAATGCAATTACTCAATGATTTATTAAGAACTCCTTTGTGAGATCCTAATTTGAGCAGTGAGCCATTTGCGTGATGGCTCATTTTACTGATTCCAATCTTTTAAACTTTTAATGATGTTTCATTAAACACAGTTCGGGAGGATCACGTTCAAATAATCAGACCAATTAACTTGTCATCAACAGTCATCATGACTATCCCATCAGCAGGAGAGGAAGTATATATAAAGTATATAGGGACTCAGTCAACTCACCTACATTCCTTGACAGTTTTCAGCATTTCAGCATCACCCCGACACCTCACTCTCGGCTTGTTCCTTCCAAAGCCAGGAATACGGGGGAAGTACTCTGGGTTCGGGCCAAACACTGAGCCCGGAGCTCTCTCCTCGGACAGCACGTCAAATATGCATACCATGTATTCTATCGGACTTATTTATAAGTGTGAACTCGTGAAACTACAATAGAGCGCAGCAGTAGGGGTGCAGACGGTAAAATTCCATTCATTATCTCAGTAAGACACTTAGTGATTTTTAGGACAGTTCACCAAAAAATTCTAATTCTGTCATCAATTACTCACCCCCACATTGTTCAAATCTCATATGATTTCTTTAATTCTGCGAAACACAAAAGAAGATATTGTTCATTCAGTAATATTTAAAAGGGTTCAAATATCTTTTCATTCAGGTTCGCAATGACATGAGGGTGAGTAAATTATGACAGACTTTTCATTTTTTGGTGAACTATTCCTTGGCCCAATGGTATATGCTTCAATTGAAGTCAAAAGTCAGTTTTTCTAAAAATATTAAGCTACTACCATCATTTTAAAGAAAGATCCACCAGACTGCTAACCTGTAAAGCTGACTTTACACTTCCAGTGTAGGTTTTTATCTCTCATCTTTGATCTTTATTACCACACAAGCCAACACATTAACACCATTCCAGCAATGAAGTGCTAGAGTGGTAAGCTTCCATCCGTTTGCAATCTGCCATTTTCACTAGTGCAATAATCATAAGCCACACCGGCTTCTCACACTCCAAATCAGCCCGCCTAGCTGGCATGAATTGAAGTGCTGCTTGGTAGGATGCTAATTGCCATTTCCTCATCTCAAGCTTCTTGATTGCACCCCGGCTGTTAAGAATGTCGATCTCCTGTACAGGAATGGCATCGACACATCCAGTTAGAATGCAGAGTTCTCCACCCCTCACTAATACTGCTGATGTGAAAATCAAATTCTGTCAGTGGCCACATATGTTTTGAATCCTTTAGAATTAGGCGGGGGAAAAAAAAAGTTTGGAAATACTTTACAATGTGGGTGCACTAATATGCATTAACGCACAAGAAACAAGATTCATGAAGAAATAAACCAATCATTAATGATTACTATATCAGAAAATAACAAAAAGTATATCTGATTAAGTAGATTAAGTCATATATGATTTGCTATTAATTATTTATCAACATATAGAATGAACTAGTGTAAATGAATGTGTTGATTATCACAGTGGGTTGAAGCCATGTATTTCAGCTTCCAGTTGTCTGATTTAATTAATCATTAGCCAATGATTTGCGAAGATAGGGTTAGGGTTAGGGTTAGAGTTAGGGTTAGTTATGACTTTACTTGTTGAGGCACATGACTATTAACTCAATGTTAAGTAATATGTAATTTTGGTTTTGACATTCACACTAAGCCATGGATTGCAATTTTCAGACGTCTACAACCGGGATTCCACTGACACATGCAGTGCCTTGTTGTTCATGGCACAGGAATGTTTCTGGGTGAAGTGTGAGGTCTAGAATTCAAAGGTGGGACACTGAAAACATGCGGCCGGGCACTACTAATGCTATTTCTTAACACCGTGTCTACACCGGACGCGAGTGGTGCGATATGACACGACAAAAGACAACCAAGTATAATCAGTTATACTGTACACTGGATGCAGTGTGATGCAACACAACAAATCCCAAAAGTAAACTGATTGATAGAACATTCCGTTCTATTTTTGACATTCTCCAAGCGCTTGCGCTACTTCTGATATGAAGGACAAATGGTTTCCAATGGTCTGTCACATCCAGTGTAGACAGCTGTTGCTGTTACTTCAGTCTAGTCTATTCTTGGTTTGGTGACAGAGCCGTCTTGTCTTTGAGGTGTGGTTCCGAGTTTCCTCGGGCCGTAATCTCTTTCGTCTAAGTGGTGAGTTGTTTTGTGTGTGGGGCATGGTGTTCGAATTTCAACACTTCGGTCTAGTTTGGATTTGGTTCTGTGTTGGGATTCGGACATTCATGCTATGTGTGTTTGTCTTCTGTTGTGAGCACATAGGATAAGCATTCACTCATTCTCCATGCGCTCTGTTTCGTTGAATGAGCATGCGGTTTTGAGTTTGTTGTGTTCTGTCACTGTGAAGCATGCAGTTTGTGTTTGTATCGGCTGTGTGCTTTCCTGTTGTCATGTTACATGTGGACATGAGATTGGTGAGAGCTCTCATGAGCTGCGTATTTGTGTCGTGTTTGGTGTAAGCTCATGGCTTGTCATGTTTGTTTCTATGTGCCATGTGCTCTCCTCTCCGTCTTAACCCCACCCTTCTTTATACCTGCTCTCTCTCTCGTTACCCTCCTATTTATTATCCCTGTGTTTTCTGTCCTGTGCCAGTTTGTTGTCACACACTTCATGTGTGCTATTCTGTTCCCAGCCTTGGCATGTCCTGCCATGCTTCAAGTCTTGCTGTGTCCTGCTCACAGCCTTTTGCTCAAGTCCTACTCTACCAGTTGTGCTGGAGGCCTTGGTGTTTTACTCCTATACGTAGTTTTAGTTTGTCTTGTGTCATATTCTAAATAAAGAACATTGAAGTGATTTCTGCATTTGGGTCCTCACTTCCTACACCAACCCTGACAGTTGAAGCTTTACGTGTTCGGTTTAGACAGCTCTGTTTTCAGCACGCCGTTTCAGTGCATATGCTTTTAAATGATAATGAGCTTCGCTCACTCCGCCCCTCTGTTCTGCAGGCGTTTTAACACAGCGCATGTGGAGTGTTGCCTTGACAACAGTTGAGGGTATATTTTGGAGAGAGAATGAGTCTCTGAGGACACATCTGTGCAACCGTATCAGTTTGAACCGGAGTCGGACCCGGAACAAGATGACGGCCCCGAAGAAGTTCGACAATTAAGGCTCGAACAGGACGTTTCTGAATGGTTGGTTAACAAAATGTCTCTTTGATCTATCTTTGTATGTACTGGCAGGGTAGAGTAACTTAGTGAGATGTACGAATGCTATGTGTTTACTGATGTATACGTACTCAGTTTGTAATAACACAATAACCATAACGCGTTGTTCATTATAAACGTGAGATTATGAATTATATTGAGAACGTCGTACATAGAAAACATGCCGTAATGTACCCTGAGTGCATTCATCGTGAAGAGTGCAAGCCATTTGCAAAGATTAATATAAAGGTTAATAAAACTTTACACTCACTTCTTCTGGAGGTGCAGCAGGGACACGAATAGTTGATACCGATTCTTTTTTCAGGAGCAGCTTCTTAGCAAAACCAGCTTTATACTGATCCTCGTTTATAAAGCAGTCAGCGAAAAGATTCGCGAATCGTGCAAACATGAAAGCATTGACGTTGCTCGTGGGGAATATTCCCTTCGAAAACAAAACTCAGCCACTGCGTCTTCAGCGGTTCGGATTTAGGAACATCAGAATGACTGCTGTGTTCGTTATTACACCCAAGAACAGAACACCACAATCACTTAGACGTCATTCTGCTCCAGCGTATCAAAAATGACGGACTATGATGACAGCTCGCTCAGGGCGGGTCTGTGTTGAAACGCTGCAGTCAATCAACAATCATGGGAGGGGCGTGAGAGCTTGTGACGTCACACGATCGAACGGCTCGATTTGAGGCAGGAGAAAACATGAGGAGATTAAAACAAAAACACTGGATAGATTTTTATCATTATATGATGGTTGTGTACAGGCACTGCCAACACACATTTCAGTACAATCAACCTGAAAAAGTGCATGTACCATTATATAGTAGGGAGGTTAAGTGACTTTTGACTTCAAGTCATGATGCAAAGGTCCCCTTTGGTATGGAAGTACCTTAGGGCCATAGAAATAAATTTATCCTAAGACACAAGTGAGATCACATTTTGTATCTTATATACACACATTTTTTAAAAATGGCCGCCGACCATACTTGAGAGGCCCATATCTTTGCTTCTGTCATAGCTATAATGACAAATTTGGTATCAACGGGTACATTTTTGTGGTCAAGGAGTCCAATAAAATAGGTTCCAAGACTAAAAAACAATAATGTTGTCCTTAACATGACAATTGGAGGTGAAGTATGCAATTTTTTATTAAAAAACGCATGCCAAACACACAGTCCATTCACAACTTAATAATTTCTTCGTTTAGGTCTGCTTCGCATGCGCCCTTTACAGCACTGGCTGAAGACGTGGGTCCTGCGTCGAGCATGGGCATCCGGTCGTTTACGTCTCAAGGTAACTCAGAACTGTGTCACAGCTCTGGAGCCCTGGAAGGCGGTCGACTGGTATCAGACAGGTGTAAACCTGGGAGTAATCTCTAAACTGATAGTGGTTTCGACAGACGCCTCCAATTCGGGCTGGGGCGCCCTCTATGAGGGCAGACCGACTTTTGGCCTGTGGTCAAGCCAAGAAAAGAGCTTGCACATAAACTGTCTAGAGATGAAGGCGGTCGAGAACGCCTTGCGGTTCTTCCTTCCCCTTCTAAAGGGCCACCATGTCCTTGTCCGCACGGACAACATGTCGGTGGTTTCCTACATAAATCGCCAGGGCAGTCTGAGATCACGGAACCTTCATGCACTGGCAGAACGCATCCTTGTATGGGTTCAGCACCCATCACTGGCCCAGCCCATCACTGGCCCAGCCCATCACTGGCGGCTGGGCTGCCCATCACTGGCCCAGCCGCCCTCTCTATGCTTTCCCTCTGATCATGCTGTTACCACAGGTAATCAAGCCTATAAGGGAGAACGGTTCCTGTGTACTTCTAGTAGCTCCGTTCTGGCCGAACCAAGTTTGGTTTCTGGAGCTGATGCAGCTTCAGAGCTTGCCTCCGTGGCCTGTCCCATTGAGGAGAGATCTCCTCTCACAGGCCGGGGGTACGATTTGGCACCCACGACCCGAGCTTTGGGCTCTGCATGTGTGGGCCATCAACGGGTACCCATCAGTCTCCCCGACGGAGTGTTAAACACGATTACGCAAGCTAGAGCGCCCTCTACTAGATGGCTTTATGGTTCCAAGTGGTCAGTGTTCTCAGGTTGGTGCTCAGCTCGCAACCTGGATCCACAAGATTGTGGGGTGTCGGAGGTTCTCTCCTTCCTACAGGAGCTCTTGGATAAGGGTAGATCCCCATCCATGCTCAAGGTATATGTGGCGGCTATTGCTGCGTTTGTCAAACATTCGCATGGCCAGTCACTGGGTAGGAACGACCTTGTAGTCCGCTTCCTCAGGGGAGCTAGAAGGATGAACCCTCCTCGCCCCCCCTCGGACCTTTCCTTGGTCCTGGAGGCCATGAAGGGTGCCCCTTTCGAACCTCTACAGTCTGTGGACCTTAAGTATCTCTCATTGAAAACCGCCTTTCTGGTGGCTATCGCCTCAGTCAAGCTGGTGGGTGACTTACACGCACTTTCTGTTAGTGCGTCGTGCCTTGAGTTTGGGCCTAATGACTCCAAGGTCATCCTCAAACCAAGACATGATTATGTCCCCAAAGTACTTGCCACTCCTTTCAGAGCACAAGTCTCTGTGGATCTGACAGCGAGTCTGACATTCTCTCGTCACAGGCGATTTTTGAGATTCACCTTCGAGGGCCAGGCATATCAATACACAGTCCTACCGTTCGGCCTGTCCCTGGCATCCTGTATATTATGATGTACATGGACGCGGCTCTCGCGCCCCTGAAACTTCAGGGAATGCCAGCTTTGAACTATTTGGACGATTGGCTGATTCTAGCTCGATCTCATTCAGAGCTCATAGAACACAGGACCATATTACTCGAACACCTCGAGAATCTTGGTCTCACAGTCAATTGGGCGAAGAGCCAGGAAATCTCCTTTCTGGGCACAGAGCTGAACTCGCTGTCAATGACAGCGCGACTATCGCCAGAGCGCATACTGAACATTGCGGCACTATAGTCCCGCTCAAGAGATTTCAGAAGGTTCTGGGCCTCATGGCCTCATCATCATCAGTACTCCAGCTGGGTCTGCTTCGCATGCGCCCACTGCAGTGGTGGCTGAAAGCACGAGTGCCGTCTCAAGCTTGGGCCTCCGATCTGTTTCGCCTCAGGGTCAATCAGAAATGCGTCGCAGCTCTGAAACCTTGGAAGGCGACCGACTGGTACTGGTACCACCGCCTCTTCAATCTGACATTCTCTCTTCGGATCTGACAGCGAGTCTGACGTGAATCTCCTTTGCCTGGTTAGGGCCCTTGGAACGTTCGGCTGCTTTCAGACGGTCAGGACAGCTATTTGTTTCGTTTGGTGGCCGATCTAAAGGTCTAGCTGCCTCGAAACATAGCCTTTCCAGGTGGAAAGTGGACGCTATCTCACTGGCTTATACATCTAAGAGCCTTCGTTGCCCTCTGGGCGTCAGAGCTCATTCCACTAGAGGCATGCCTCTTCATGGGCCTGGTCCAGTGAGATTTCCCTTCACGATATCTGTATGGCGGCAGGCTGGGCCTCTCTGTCTACATTTATAGGGTTCTATAACCTGGAAGTTCCCGCGCTCCAAGCTAGACTGTTGTCAGTTTAGTTTATCCGCTCAGTTCTGCCGGACTCGGTTCCGCGGACTGCAAAGTTTTCAGTTCAGGCAGGCTATTGCCTCCCCTGACTGTTATACCGTGTTAAGCACCCTCTATGCATTTAAGGTAACCACGTTTACCTTATATCATTCTTATTAAGCCCATTCCCAATGTCGGCTTTTTATATCCCCATATCATATGAACTCAGGGCGCTCGCCCTTGGGTCAGTGTTGTGGTAGATTTAGCACGCACAGCGTTTTAAATTGGATTCCCGTAGCGTAAGCTAGCTTACGCAACACGAGAGTACTCTCGTAAGAGAACGTCACGGTTACTAACGTAACCTCGGTTCTCTCTAGAAGAGGGAATGAGTGTTGCGTAACCCTGCCGTGCTTGTGCTACCATCTGGTTTCGCTTCAGTCGATGAAAACCAAGGAGCATCTTATCGAGCTCTGGCTTATATAGGCATAAGCCACGCCCATTCGCCCACTCATTGGTGCTTACGTCACGAGCAGTGCCTCGATAGGTTGCAGCAGTTGCCGCATAGCATCCAATAGGCGCGCGAGCTGCCTCGCCTAGGTCTGCTAGCTGCAGCAAGTGTGTTTTAAATTAATACAAATTATAAGGATAATTTTTGGCTTCAGTATTCTCGAGAAAAGAGGTTTTCCCTCTAAGGTTTTTTTTTCCATAGTCAACTAGCTAGCTATTTATTAGTTATCTAACATTAAAATAAAAAAATTATTTAATGAGAAAGTCATACGAACCTCAAAGTGTTAACCTGTCACCTCTGACCTTCAACAGCTGTCACAGCTCCTGGTGCAGATGGGATGTGTTGTTGCAGGAACTGATATGCTATAGGCTACTCCTGACTGGTCGAAATCTCATGCTACTTAGGACAAATGTAATGTACAGAAGTAGCTGCACTGCTTAAATACAAAATTAAAGTTTTTGAACGAAAAGATAAGTAAAGTCACTCTGATGACAATTTTTATGTGAAATGTGCATATTTACCCCCAATTGTCATGGTATGGGGAAAATTATTATTTTTTTAAACTTGAAACCAATTTTATTGGATTCCTTGACCCCAAGAATGTACACTTTGACACCAAATTTGTCATTATAGCGATAACAGAAGCAAAGATATGGGCTCTAGAGTATTTTCGGCGCATTGGCGGCCATTTTTGAAAAAACATGTTTATTTCTGATACAAAGTGTGATCTCACTTGTGTCTTAGGATAAATTTATTTGTATGACCCTAAGGTACTTCCATACCAAAGGAGACCTTTGCATCATGACTTGAAGTCAAAGGCCTATTTTTTGGGCTTAACCTCCCTACTATATATGACCCCTTTAAATAAAATTAGTGGATAGTGGTTAAAATTGCACTCTGTGTCATAGATTATGGTGCTGAAAGATTAAAATGATCCACTGGCAGATCTTCAGCAGTCTAATGAAAGTTAAGAGTGATTTTAACAACAACCCAGCATTAATCCAATATATGCAAAGCTCTTGTGAAGTGCTGACTTTATTAGCAGGAGCTCTTGTGTATCAAAAATACAGTGTTTTGTGCACACAGTATTCACTTAGGAGCAATGCAAAGCTATCTGTTTTCGTCTGAGGTCAAAATGAATTCAAAATGGACAGTAAGTAGTTTTTATAATCGTATCAAAATGTATAGTAGCCTACATCACTAAGAGTGTGCGGGCTATTGGTGTCACAATTCTGCAATAGATAGGACCCAAATGCACATGAGCAGACAAGGGTTTATTTACTTACAAGATAGAAGGCTTGAGACAGCAGGTTGAGTGACGTGTTAACCACAGTTCAAACAGTAGGGCAGGGCAGACGACACGACGACAGGCAGGATGGGTGACCACTGGGACCATCAGTAAGATGGCAATGACATGAGTGCAATAGAGGCAGCTCCAAAGGAAAGACCAGGCAGGAACACAAGGAACTCGTAGCTTGATGTAGATCTCAGATGTAGCACCAGTCTTGCCACCAGGCAGAGGCTCATAGAACCAGCGGCTTGACAGAGGGGTTAGAGAGCTGCACCAGTCAGGGTGCCAGGCAGTTAAGAGTCAGTGGCCAGGGAACTCGGGATACAGGGCAGGAACACACAAAAGAATATACAAGACGAGACTCAAGACAGGCAGGATACAGCAACAATAAAGAGATCCAAAACTAATCTGTTAAGATCAATGACTAGAGAAAAAAAAAGTAGAGAAATAAATATAAAAAAGCTAACTATACAAAAGCAAACTAATGAAAAGTAAAAAAAAAAAAAAAAAAAAAAAAGGATCTAAGATAAAAAAAAACTGGAGTTGCTAAAGAAAAGCAATACTTCCACTTGACAAGGAAAATAAGAACTGAAGAAAATAACTAAAAATAAAATCCTAAAACAAAAGAGAACTCAAACTAGATCATAAAGCACAAGAGCTAAAGGTAAGCAAAACAAAATAGCAACAAGGATAATCTGATACTGGGAATAGGATAAGAGTAAGCTAGGATAGGTTAATTTCAAGAGCACAAACTGGAAAACACCACAAAGTACTTACACACAGTAGCAGAGTGGCAATCGGGAGAGTCGGGACTTTTCCCGGTGGGCCGGTAGGGTTGAGGCCGCGAGGGCCGATCTGATAGTTATACATTGCAAGTTCTTAGTAACACACCATCCAGCGGCCTGATGTGTGGCCGCTGCCCGCTGGTCTAGTGGTAGATCTTTTGCCAAGCGTGTCAGAGGTTACGGGTTCTAATCTGCACTCGTATAGGTTTTTTTTTTTTCTCATCAAAACCGAATATGTTCATCATTGGTTACAGTCTATATCAATGAATGAATGAATGAGGCATTTATATAGCGCTTTCATATGTTCTACTGTACACCCAAAGCGCTTTACAATCATATCAGGGGGTCTCTCCTCAACCAGCACCTCAACCACCATCAAGCAGGGACAAGTTTGTGTGCATTTTATTTTGTGATTTCACCGGAACGAATAGAGAGTCTCCGCAACTGCGATAGATTGAAGAGCGTGTCCGAGTGAAGACTGTGCGCGAGCCACAGGAGAACACTCTATCCATGTGTGGAGGGGTAGGGCACCAGTGATGGGAATAACGGCGTTATAAATAAACGGCGTTACTAACGGCGTTATCTTTTTCAGTAACGAGTAATCAAACGAATTACTGTTTCCCCCGTTACAACGCAGTTACCGTTACTGACAAAAAAAAATGTGGCGTTACTATAATTGAACTCACTGAAGCGGTTTTCATCCGAGTAGGCTCTCTCTCCGCCATAGGACCTGCAAAGTTTTTTTCTCTGGTGTGTGTGTGTGTTTATGAGGCGCCGGAGTGGACAAAAGCGAAGCGAACGGCGCGAGCGCGCTCAATGCGCGAGAGAGACCGAATGTGTCCGAGAGCGCGCTCAACAGTTGCGCAAGAGAGACTGAGGGTGTCCGAGCATTATATAGTTTGTTTATAAATAAATGACACGCATCTGCAACGTTAATTAATTTACATGGTTATACAAATAAAATCTAAAAAATTACCGTCAGGGAACGTTCTGTTTAGGTTATAAAATAAACCCGAAAATAACCTGCAGGGAACATTCACAGAAAACATCTTTGTTTGACCGGTTGTAAACACGTGCGGCAAACATGTCTAGAATTTGGCTTAAATAACCTCTGATGATGACGTTCGCTAGGTTATAAAAATAAACCCCCAAAATATTATATTTTAGTATTATTATTTTTTTTGTGGTAATTGTTCAGTATTATATTGAGAGAGCACTTGTTAAACTGTTTACTTTTGTTAGGAAGAAAATACTTAGGCTACAGTAGCCTATGTCTACTAGTTGTGAAGTTGTGTAACAGTTTTATCATTTTAATATGCACAAAGAGATGTATATTTTTTATTATTATTTATTTATTTTTGGTACATTTCTTAAGAAGCATAATTTATTTTTAAACTTATTTGTTGGCCAGTTGGGGTCTGTGCGATATTAAGTATAAACCATCTATAATGTTTTATTGTTCTACCATAGTAATGCTAATATTTAGAATAATATATTGAATTTAATAGGCGTCTCTCACATTGTCCCACAGCAACATTAAAATAGAATCAATTATTATTATAAAACATTGAACACTAATCTACACTATTAAGTGTCCATTTCATTAATTTAACATATTTAATACTGGGGGCATCCAAATTATTTGACATAGGCCTTTTTGAAATTTTTTTTTTTTAAAGTAACGCAATAGTTACTTTCTCTGGTAATTAGTTACTTTTATAATGATGTAACTCAGTTACTAACTCAGTTACTATTTGTGAGAAGTAACTAGTAACTATAACTAATTACTTTTTTTAAGTAACATGCTCAACACTGTAGGGCACGGATATAAAATATTCACTAATGTAGCAGATAAAGAGCAGACTACGCCACCCCGTTTCGTGAACGGGCAAATTTCAGAAGACACACAGGTTCGCTAACACAGAGGACAAGAGACGTGGATATAAATACAAAATACTTTATTCACACAACAATAATTATTAAAAATTTGTAGGACGGTTGACTCAGAGGGCAAGAGTTTACACCACTACAGGGTGTACCAAACAAAATAAAGAAAACACTAAAAAAGGGCTTTCAGACTGAGGCTTACCAGTAGGGCGGCTAGCTGGGCAGTGAATATCCTAAAACCACACCACACCACTCACCGAACTCCACTCAAACTCGCTAAGTGAGGGAAAAGCAGGTGCCAAAGGCAAAACACTCTGTGAAGGAAACGCCACCAAGGACAAGGACTATGGAAGCAGATAGTCTCAATTATAATTCACGCAAGAAACATGATTCACACGTGCGTAGACAATTTCACATGCGTAAAACCTAATTCACGTACACACAAAAAAAATTCACGTGCGTGAAAAAAAAATATATTCACAAAAAGCTATTCACATGCGCAAAATAAAATTACATATTCATAAAAACATTTGTGCACAAAACAGTTTTGCAACTGTGCACAAAAACCTTTGAATGTTTAAAATGTACGAGAGTGTCCTTGAATTTGAATGTGCAAATCGTCATTCACGTACGAATCGCCTTGGATGTGTGTGTGTGTATTTTTGAGACTTTCCTGGCAGCGCTTACTCGTAACACAGAGCAGTCGTACTCTTTAGCCAATCAGATTTAACCCTCTGGGGTTAGGTGGTCTCGCCGGCGATACCAGCTCACTTTTTTCCTTATCAGTGCAAAAGAGACTCAAATTACTCTGTTGATTTTGATCTTACATATAAGTGTTGTACATCATTCGATCCTGTTAAGTTTGAATTTTTTTTGTGGAACCTCATAATAAAAACAAAGTGTTGTGCTTTTCGCCTAATAAAGAAAAATAAACATGATGCGCGTTCTGCGTTCTCTCTGTCAGTGAAGTCCATTCTGAAACGCGTCCGAAAAATCAACTGTAACTCTGCAAATACTCAGTCAAACAGGTATACAGGCACACAGGCATGAAGCCTGAATTATCTTCTTTTAAATGAAGTAATTTATATAAAAAAACAAATTTTCTCATTTTATGTAATCTGTACGAAAAGAGAGAGATGATAGTCGTTCTCGTCTCAGCTCATTAAAGTTAATTTGACCACGCCCACGGAGCGCGCGCTCTATTCAAACACAAATGCTCTGAGGCGATCCATGCCCACATCAGCTGGATAACCCACCGAAAGAGACTCAGATTTACGACGCTGTGAGGAATAATAGTACTATCTTAATAATAATCCTGGAAAAAATTACCTCAGAAGTAGGCTACAGGTAGTTTAATTTGGAGGAGCAACGGATCCAGCCGAGGAAATAGGTACATTCTTTATTTTCAAGTGCTTTGTGCTAATCGCGATATGGAATAGTGTCTGTAAACAAAAAGACTGTTTGAATCGCGTTTTTGTGTGTGAATGAATTAACAGCTTTTACCTAACTATATATTCCAATACTGAGATGAGTAAAAATCGACTGAAATATGTTGAAATAAAATATTTTTGTATAAGCAACGTATTAAACTGCAAATTAACATTGATATGTCCTAATCATAAAAACGATATGTTACATATGAAAGACAAGATGTCGTTTTTACTGTAAAATACTGCCACATCAAATAAGCTTGTTTGCTAAGATGTTATTATAGTGTTTGTTCGATTGTAGGCTATATTCAAACTAATTAATCCGCAACTGTGAAATATGTGATAAAATGTATACTTTAGTATATAATACAAAGAAATATTACATTTGAAATATAGTTAAAATTGTAATTGTTGTTGTAATTGTAACCTTTTTATTAAAATAGCAAAAATATATGTAGGCTACATATAAATAAATCTTAGATAAATCTTAAAAGCTCAATATAAGCCTCCTCTTTAAATTATTTGTATTGTGTTTTATTAGTGACACATTTGGGATACATTCCCAAACTTTCTGTAAAAACAGTATGATAATTAACTGCACAATTACTAGAAATTTTTACATTTGATATTATACAATTTGCAAGCACAATTTGAAAAATAAATAAATAATTGGAACTGTGAACCAATTTTGTATTATATAGGCATATATATATATATATATATATATATATATATACACTCACCGGCCACTTTATTAGGTACACCTGTCCAACTGCTCGTTAACACTTAATTTCTAAGCAGCCAATCACATGGCGGCAACTCAGTGCATTTAAGCATGTAGACATGGTCAAGACAATCTCCTGCAGTTCAAACCGAGCATCAGTATGGGGAAGAAAGTTGATTTGAGTAACTTTGAACGTGGCATGATTGTTGGTGCCAGAAGGGCTGGTCTGAGTATTTCAGAAACTGCTAATCTACTGGGATTTTCACGCACAACCATCTCTAGGGTTTACAGAGAATGGTCCGAAAAAGAAAAAACATCCAGTGAGCGGCAGTTCTGTGGGCGGAAATGCCTCGTTGATGCCAGAGGTCAGAGGAGAATGGCCAGACTGGTTCGAGCTGATAGAAGGGCAACAGTGACTGAAATAACCACTCGTTACAACCGAGGTATGCAGCAAAGCATTTGTGAAGCCACAACACGCAAAACCTTGAGGCGGATGGGCTACAACAGCAGAAGACTCCACCGGGTACCACTCATCTCCACTACAAATAGGAAAAAGAGGCTACAATTTGCAAGAGCTCACCAAAATTGAACAGTTGAAGACTGGAAAAATGTTGCCTGGTCTGATGAGTCTCGATTTCTGTTGAGACATTCAGATGTTAGAGTCAGAATTTGGCGTAAACAGAATGAGAACATGGAACCATCATGCCTTGTTACCACTGTGCAGGCTGGTGGTGGTGGTGTAATGGTGTGGGGGATGTTTTCCTGGCACACTTTGGGCCCCTTAGTGCCAATTGGGCATCGTTTAAATGCCACGGCCTACCTGAGCATTGTTTCTGACCATGTCCATCCCTTTATGGCCACCATGTACCCATCCTCTGATGGCTACTTCCACCATGTCACAAAGCTCTAATCATTTCAAATTGGTTTCTTGAACATGACAATGAGTTCACTGTACTAAAATGGCCTCCACAGTCACCAGATCTTAACCCAATAGAGCATCTTTGGGATGTGGTGGAACGGGAGATTCGCATCATGGATATGCAGCCGACAAATCTGCGGCAACTGTGTGATGCCATCATGTCAATATGGACCAAACTCCCTGAGGAATGCTTCCAGCACCTTGTTGAATCTATGCCACGAAGAATTGAGGCAGTTCTGAAGGCAAAAGGGGGTCCAACCCGTTACTAGCATGGGGTACCTAATAAAGTGGCCGGTGAGTGTATATGTATTGTCATTGCATTCTTGTAGCTCAGTGACACACCTGAATGAAAGGGTCATTAGTATGCAGCCCCATTATGCGCTCATTATGCGGGCCCATTGTCTTCACAGGTGTGAATCACAGCAGGTCACACCCCTGCGCATATTGCCTTTCCAAACAAAAAGTGTCATTTTTAAATTTAAACCAATCTATTGTTTTATGTGAATGATAAGGCAGGATGATTTTCAGATCATTTTGAAGAAAAAACTCTAGGCGACAACATCCATTAGTCAAAAGTCTTGTGGACACATATTTAGTATGTGTTTTGTGGCCTTATTTCAGAAACTTTAAGTTTTAGTTTTTTCAATAACCACGCATAAACAATATTCTCTCAAAAATACAAAAATGTACATACA
Organism: Rhinichthys klamathensis goyatoka; assembly: GCF_029890125.1. NCBI lineage: Eukaryota > Metazoa > Chordata > Actinopteri > Cypriniformes > Leuciscidae > Rhinichthys > Rhinichthys klamathensis. The sequence continues at coordinate 1,332,007 of NW_026607023.1, forward strand.
TGTTGATAACACATTATGGTAGCCCTGTTTGTGCTAAATAGAGTGTAATTACACCTTTGCCAGTAATATGTTTATAAGTAACTGAAAAAAGCACAAATGTCAGAGTATGTCAAAACATCTCAAGGACCCCAAAAACACCTTGGACCCCAGAGGGTTAAGCTTAGCAATCGACCAATCATTATCACGTACCACACGGGCCTATCTGCATGTCACGTCTTCAACTTTCGACTAGTTCATGGCTGAGCAGAGGTAAGTGCAGTTACTCGTTCATTTCTGTGTTAAATGAAGTTAAAGAAGCTTGAGATCAGTTGATGAAATAGTTTATTAACTCCTGTTTAGTCCACATGTGAACATGAAAATCCATCAATACTAAAAATAAATGTTTATGTCCTGTCCACCACACATTCAACTGATGATAATGTATGTAATGACGTGCATATATTGGAGACATGTTTTGTTTTAAGCATCATATATTATGTAGTTTTATTGTTTCAGATTTCCGAGACAGATGATGTATGAAGTTTCAGACAACCAGTACTGTGATCTTACCATTCCTACTGTAATTCTTTGAAAACAGTCATGTTGCAAGCCATTCATTTTGACAGCTGTTTCAACAAGAGGTTATGCATTGTTACTGTATCCATTTGTCTCTCTCATTTGACTATATGTACACGCTCTAGGAATACAGCCCCGCTATGCATGCATTATTAAATGTTCTTGTCAGAATTAAAAGATTCAAAGACATGGTTCAATTTGATGTACACGCTTTATTAATTTGAAAGTTTCCGAAATCCTTTGGGAATAAAATATATAAAATGACATGATTAATGTTCCTGGCTGTTACATATGAAGATCATGAACTGACAGTCTTAAGTATGAAGCACAACATTCAGTACAGAGAAATATACGTCTCTTCCAGAGTTGTGAGATCCAGTCAGAGTCTGCTTTTCTTTTAAAGTATGTAAATTTAAGTGCAATACATCAAGTGAAAAGTGAACAAATGAATTGTGTTCAGTTTAGGACATATCAGATTTTGTCCTGATATTTAAAATAGTAAAAACCTATAGTAGCCTACAAGAGGTGCAGAGTGCAGGCAGAGGACGTGGGAAATTAAGTGATGGTATTTGATTAGAATTTACTGAGTAATCTTAGTCGCATAATCTTAATAGCCTCTCTATGATAAGTAACTTTGTTTTATCAGCATAAAATCAGATTTGCCTATTTTATTAGGCAAAGTAAAATTAATGCTTCACAATATTGTCCTGTGAGACCTTAAGATGACAATAAAAAATCTGAGATGACAATACAGCACAAAACAATGTTGAATATATTGGTAACACTATACAATATGGTAATATGACTAAGTTAACATTAGTTAATGTATTAACTAACCATGAGCAATACATTTGTTGTGGTGTTTGTTAATCTTTGTTAACATTAGATAACAATACAGCTGTTTATTGTAAGTTTACAGTGCATTAACTAATGTTAACAAGATTTTAATGAAGTATAAGTAAATGTTGAAATTAACATTAACAAAATAATAATAAAGGCTGTTTAGGTACAGTTCATTATTAGTTCATGCCAACTAATGAAACGTTATTGTAAAGTGTTACCAATTAAGACAAAAAAAAGTATAAAAGAGAATAAAGAAATAACATGGATTAAGATGTTTGTGACTGCTATCCAGATGTCACTCCAAAGGGGAGTAATCCTGAAAAATACAGGGAAACAAGTGTTAACAATAATTTAACAACATACACAAATGGCAAATAAACAGTGGGTGCTCATTAAATAGGTCTATTCACCATTTAAAGAACAATCTCGATGAGGACAGTGCTGAGAGAGCTAGAGTGGGTATTGACCACAGATGATTGTTTTGCAGTCATTAGCGTGATTGCTGTGGCTGTGAGAGCTGTCTGTACCTGCAGCTAAAATACAACAAAACAAGCATCATTCTTCTTCATTTTTGACACGATATGGGACATCTGATTACAACAGCACTTGCTTACATCAGTTAATAGTTCATAAACTATTGCTTCAACTGATCTCAAGCTTCTTTAACTTCAGTTAACACAGAAATTAACGAGTAACTGCACTTACCTCTGCTCAGCCATGAACTAGTCGAAAGTTGATGACCTGACATGCAGATAGGCCCGGCCTCATGTGATACTGATTGGTCGATTGCTAAGCTTAAATCTGATTGGCTAAAGAGTACGACTGCTCTGTGTTACGAGTAAGCGCTGCCAGGAAAGTCTCAAAAATACACACACACACACACACACACATCCAAGGCGATTCGTACGTGAATGACGATTTGCACATTAAAATTCAAGGACACTCTCGTACATTTTAAACATTCAAAGGTTTTTGTGCACAGTTGTATATCTACGAAATGTGTTTTGCATTTGTGAAATGTTTTTATGAATATGTAATTTTATTTTGCGCATGTGAATTGCTTTTTGTGAATATATTTTTTTTTCACGCACGTGAATTTTTTGTGTGTGTACGTGAATTAGGTTTCACGCATGTCAAATTGTCTACGCACGTGTGAATCATGTTTCTTGCGTGAATTATAATTGAGACTATTCTGCTTCCATACAAGGACAGCTAGCTTCCTTAAACCGGGGGCCTTCAGCTCCTGAAAAACTTTTTTTTTTTTACAATTAGCCAACAGACACATGTATCAAGTTATAGAAGTTCAAAAATGTCAAATTACTAGCCACAGAAGTTAACCAGGCTGGTCGTTTACATCACATTACCATTAAAGCCTAAACACACATTGGAGCAGCCAACTGCTATAAACAAAAACAGAGCAAAACACACAAAATAACTCAAACAATACAAAATGAAAACTACTAATTGGATAAACAAATTAGATCCAAAAATAATTAACAGACTGCTGGTGGCAATATAACAAAGGGTGGGGCTAGTGTGCAGAACGTCCGGAATTACCGGAACGTCACACTTTAAGGGACGGCTCCGGTCTTCACCTAGACCACCAGCATTAGCGTAAAGCTAAAAATATAAAAAAACAAACAAACAAGAACCGGTCACACTGTAGGTTAAAATGCAGAACAGTGCAGTCTAACAGCGTGGTCTAGGGCGCATTTTCCCCGCAGTCCACCGAGACGAACTGTTCTAAGCGATGTCACACGTTTTCTAGGCCAAAACATTTTTTGTCACATACAGCAAACATCTCCTCTCTATCCGCTAGCTGCCTGTTCCCTGAACACACTGTAAAAAAATGTGGTCTCTGTAGAATGAATACAACATATAGGTTTCTAGCAGCTAGCGATCAATCTCTATTGTAAATGATCAAGCAAACCCACCGTAGGGCGACAGTTTGTGTGAATGATTGTTTTCACCCACTGTTTGTTATGAATTTGAAATGTTCATTTATAGCCTATTGACAACTTTGACTAAATTTGTTTACAACGGAGCCGTTGTTTATGCTCACTGGGAGACGCAAAGCTATCGTTATTTTGCTATTATTGAGTCCTTGTATGGGAGCTAAAGTTATAACCTCAGGTGGCGAAACGTTTTATCGTGTGTTTCTGGTAATGTTTATTTTTTTCTGCATTCTGTTCTGCATTAAATGAAAGCATTTATTTAATTTGGCGACATTACACCTGAAGTATCAGTAAAACTACAGGGGGAGGGGACAGGATGAGGAGGAGGGAGGGTCTAGCTAGCCTCCGTTTTGTTTGACAATACTTTGAACGTCAACAAGAAGTGACGTTACCCAACATCGCTTAGAGCACCTTTAACTGGAGATGTTTTCTTTATTTGTATTAGGTAGCCTACATCCATGCCTCAATGTTTCAAAAAGTGGTGGGGGACAATATCGATCCTGAGAAAAAGTGGTGGGGACATGTCCCACCCGCAAATTACGCCTATGATGACGACGACTTCACTAAATCTAAACAAAACTCACCCTCAGGTCTAGCTTTAAATGCAACTTTTCCTGCTGCAGTCAATTCCACTTTAGAACATTTTTCATTTTTCGAGCTGAATGTAAAATGTGTTTTAAACAGTTTTTACTACAATACTGATTCATAAAAAGAAGGGTTTATGAGTTCATGAATTGGTGATTTTTAAGATGAAGTTTATGTCATCCCTTAGACAATATATTTGAAGTGTAAAATTTATGTTGTGAGATAAAAGGTACTGCCATAGCAATTTTAGACCCATTTCAGCTCAAATTCAAAGAGGTGTGCTCCTTCTATGCTGGGTTGTCAGTTTTTCACACTCTCGATCCACTTGGGAACTGCGGAAGTAGGTCAACAATTCCTCACCATAACTACTCAACACAGCCTACATACGCTCTCGACTAAACTGTAACTAGATTCTTCTCAACATAATTATTTTTCAATGCTTTTGTGTCATCTCACAATTATATACTTTGGTGATCATTTTTATTGTAGGCCTATATAATTTGTAGGCATCCGGCAGCCTTCAATATGCGAAGTATTGAAAATCGCATTTGAATGCATGCTCGCTTTTCACTTTCGCAATCATGCATTCTCTATGTGTAGGGAGTGGGGTACTGACAGCACATTTTACAATATATTTGTCAATGACGCTCATGATCTGTTGTACACCAAATCCTCCAACATCAGTCATCGCTCCTTACTCTTGTCATGTGATCAGTGAATTCTGACACCTGCTGCACTGTGCTGCCACTCTGAAGCTTGTGCTGTATGGAGCAGAGAATACGCTTTCAGTTAGTAACTGTTGCGTCTTTTGACCAACTAAACTAAATGGTTTTTATTTCTATAAAAAAAGCTAAATGACAGCGGGGGAGGTGCTACGGTGGGCAAGTAATGTCATCGCTGTATGGCCGAACACTGTGTACCGCAGCAAGCCTAACGTCTCGGGTTACGACTGCAACCCTTGTTCCCTGAGAAGGGAACGAGACGCTGCGTCGTATGATGACACTGTTGGGACCGCCTCCAGCGTGAGCCAGCAACACAGCAACGTCAGCTTTTGATCGGCTAAGGCAAGTCGCTCCCAGGCATGCAGGATTAGCAAGGGTTACAGGAAACTCGCGCTGCATTGTATGAAGACACTTAGGTGAACAAAATACCCACTAGGACATACTGACAAATGCCTGTCCTGGTGTGATACTGCCCAGGCAGAGCTCAGGATGAGAGCATTTACGACCCCGGCATAGCCAACAGGTCCAGTGCGTGGAAGGCGACTGGTCGTGCACGGGGAAAGATCGGCAGAGAGACAGTCTTGAAGGAACTTCAGCACTGAAGCCACTGGGCAGTTAACTGGGTCCAACTAACAGCAAGAGTGAACTTTCACTATGGTATAAAGATTCCGTGTGGGGGGAGCTCTAGAGTCGAGACTGGTCTCCACAATCTCAGTTGAGAGACCTGCATTCAGGAACAGTCTCTCTAGGACTCCTGGTAGCAGAGCAATTGGGAGAAAAGCATAAAGACAGAGCCTCAGCTAAGTTTTCCGCTGGGCTGGATGCGCAAGGGAGAACCAGAGCAGTGGGTCATCTCCTGTGACGCCAAAAAATCTGGGTAGAATATCCATACCCCAGGCCTCAGACCCTGCCTCGGCAGGACGTCTGCTCGTTGGGACAGGAACCATGTTTATTTCCACATGGCCAGAGAACAATAGTATCTGCGCATAACTCTGCTCATGCGGAATGGGTTTCCCGTCTGGGAGAACCCCCTGGTCCTGAGCCACTACTGCAGGGGTCTCATATACAGCAGGCCAAAAGGTATTACATTGGAGGCAGCCGCCATAACCACCAACACTCTCAGAAAGTGTTTGACAGTGATGGCTTGGCCTAGCTTGATCCTGGTGACTGTAGCCAGGATGATCTCAATATGAGTGGGCAAGTAAGTTTGGCATCAGGCCAAAACATTTTTTCGGTAACACTTTGTTTCGACATTCTACTAACTATAAGTATCTTTGCAGCTAAATGTCAACTAACTGTTATTAGAGGATTAGTAGAATGTCTGCTTAATATCTGCTAGGAGCGCAGGGTTGACGGCTGGGGAGCAGCCCCTTGGGACCGAGCGTGGAGAGGGATGAACCTATTACAAGCATCGAGGTCCTTTAATAGGTCAGCCTGGTAGGCCTGCATCCATTTTCTTTTTAGTGTGCAGACATGAACCAGCCTGACCTGCTGCCATATATGCTCTTCCCACCACATTAGGTGTAGTTCGGCAGGGTTTGGTGGGCAGTGTCGGGGCCTTAAGTAATGACTCAATGTCGTCAACGAAAAAGAAAGATGCTAAAGTGTTTTCCACTTGAGGCATCATCCCATAGCCATTGTCCCTTGAGCCCAGAATCAAAGAAACTCTAAATTCAAGAAGAAACTGCTTTTCCACGATTTTGATACCTTGGTATGGAGATTGCTAAAGAAAAGGCAGGCCCGACGTAGGGGCTGTGCTCTGCTTAGCAGGAAGCGCTCATTTAAATTATTTCTCTTGTGCACCTCCTGCCCCAGGAGCTCCAAGTTCTCGACATTCCCCACCTCAATGCTAAGGGAATCGACCTCCTCAGAGCAAGACCGACCCAGCATCAGGCTCTCACTTGGGGTGGAAGAAGCCGTAGAGCTGGTTTCCAGATCCCTTTCGAGAGCGCTGGAGCTGGCGAATGAGGACTCGCAGTTTGTTTGTTTTTTACTCTATGACTTGACTTGAGAAAGCGCTGAAGCCATATCTAAATTCCTCTACCAGCTCCAACGATCTGAGACGACGTGCAGACGGCAGACGTGAGACCCAAACCGCAGGACGGCGAGCATGGCCGTTCAAAAATTCACGCCGGCAGCCCCCTCGAGAACTGCCTATGCATGCTCTGCTCCCAACTTAGTCACATGATTATTTCTCCTTTTTAATTCCTCAGAATTAAATGCAGCCATAATCACCAGACAAGTGAAGCATGGTTCAGCGAGAGGCTGAAACAGCCAAAAGCCCATGGCTGTATGTGTCAAGATATTTCTCAATGAACACAGCCTTGCACTCAAACAGTATCACACCAATCGCATGTGTCACCTCCCGAAGTTTTAACATAGACAGGAAGACACACACTTTCAGCGGTGCTTATACTAACATTTCAAGTTCCTTCGGAAACAAACAACACCAAATAGGACAGACAGCTTGACACAGAGTGCTTGCTGAAGAGCAAAAGCTGACATTACTGTGTTGCCGGCAGTGGTGGAGGAAGTACTGAATCTCAGTACTTAAGTAAAAGTACAAATAACCAGAGACATATTTACTTTAGTGAAAGTAGAAGTACCACAATGACAACCCTACTTAAGTAAAAAGTACCTGATTTTAAATGTACTTTAAGTATTAAAAGTAAAAGTACTTGCATAACAATTTATTCTCTTAATGTCTATATTCTAATGATTAATAAAACAGTTAATCCTAACTCATTCAACCTAATAATCATATAATGATGTTCAATAATGATGGAAAAGCCAATATACAAGATGTAATTAGGCAATATACACATCAAGCTTAATTTGACGGGGTTTGGCTGTAAACGCGATTAATTTATGGCGTAATTCTGAACCTCTTGGCTTGCCATACTAATCCTAACCAAACGTATAATAGGCTACACACGCACCCCACACCACTACTAAACCTACCCAATGCGTATCCTATGCACGTAAAAACAAATTTCCGCGTATAAATTGCACGATAAACACACTGCGTGCTATAGAGACGCATTTAGTGTGACCGGGTTGATATGGCAACCAAACTTCACTGGTGAGACAAACGTGCGACGAACGGACGGTCAGGATGACGTTTTGGCAGGGGAAAAACTGATCAGAAAATGTAACGAAAATGTAACAGAACGTTGTAGAAATGTAGTGGAGTAGAAAGTATAAAAATTGCTGCAAAATGTAACGAAGTAAAAGTAATAAGTATACACTATTAATTCTACTTAAGTCAAGTAAAGATATGTGAAAAATGTACTTAAGTAAAGTAACGAAGTATTTGTACTTTGTTACATTCCACCACTGGTTGCCGGCTTCCCTTTGTAGCTTCCTTGTTATGACGTCACACCACACAAGGTGACGCAGCACCAATCAGAATTGGACTAGTTACACATGTGCTTCAGACACAAGGTGTGTTCGACATCGGCTGCGGCTAGATGTAACCGATCGGCGAGAGTTGCCGCGTGCAAGCGGGGAGGAGCTGCAAACGGAGACGGGAAGTCGGACACTTTCTGGTTCCCGTAGTGACCGCTCAGCTCACGTGGTGTTTGCACACTTTACCACAGCTGAAGTGAAATAAATGCAATATTTGCCAAATACACAAATATTTCAGACACATTTTCATTCAATACTTTACTGCTTCATACACCATCTGTTTGAACAAGAATAAAGTTCAAAATAAGCCTATATCAATGAAGTGGAGTCAACATTTTTTAATCAGTTTTATTTTGATAAACATGACACAATATAACATCATGACTACATGAAAAGACTGTTTACTGTTGTAAAAAACTGATCTGTGAGCTTTAGTGGAACTAAAGATGTGAGAATAAACACGAAACGCACTTGATCGTTGTCATGCGGTGAACCCGGCGAATCGTGGAACAGCTGTGACGTCATCAGAGCTTGTGCAGCTGCTCTTGAGAAGCTGCGCTGGCTGAGTTCTCCGGCTACTCTCGAATCGCTCTCGCGGTACTTTGATGGCATACGTCACAGTCATGTGGCGTCGGCGCTGCATCAAGTCGGACAAAATTTCTAACCGGCATGCACTGCTTCAAGTCAGCCGCCGATCGGTCTGCGCAGAGCTGCATGAAGTCGAACACACCTACAGTCACGCTGGAGGCGTTTCCCAAAGTGTCATCATACGGTGCAGCTCAAGTTCCAGCAAAAGGGAACCATGTTTCTTTAGATGCTCCGTAGAATGTGTTGTTCATTTTCTGTGACCTTTCCAAATAAAGTGTGATTATTTATTAATTCCTTAACAACATATAGTATTAACTAATACTGTAAATTAATGGACTTCGGACATATCCCTAATATAAATTATGGTTACGCTTTATTTTGATGGTCCCCTTTAGACATTCTGTTGACTATAAGTAACATTGCGACTTACAACTAACTCTCATTAAAGTATTAGTTGGATATTAGTAGACTGTTAGGGTTAGAAAAAGGGTTTAGGGTTAGGAGAATAAGTTGACATGCACTTGCAAAGTTACTTATAGTCAGTAGAATGTCAGTTGGAGGATCATCTCAATAAAGAGTTTTTATACAGATATTAAGCAGAGAGTCTACTAATACTCCAATGAAAGTTAGTTAAGATGTAGGTGCAATGTTACTTATAGTCAACAGACTGTCTGAAGGGGACCATCAAAATATTTGTTACCGAAATTACTTAACTGTAGTCTATGGAAGGACCATAATAGTATTATTTGATTTTAAAATCATTTAAAATGATTTTATTGATTTAACAAGTGTCTGTAACCTGACTGTGTTAAAACATCCTTTAGGAATCTAGCCCTGGTGCGCACCAAACAAGCAGACTGAGACCGCTAAAAAAGATGGGCCTTGGTCTCCTTCTGTCACGTTGAAGCAGAGACGAAGAGTGAATCCAATTGCAAGCATACATTTAATTAAACAAAAGGTAATCCAGGGAAAACTCAGAACAGGAACAAGGAGACAGCTACAGGCAAACATTACAACGTCACAACAACATAAGAACTCACAAGGACTGAACTGAAACACAGGGCTTAAATACAAGGACAAACAAGCTAGACGAGATAACAAGGGGGCGTGGCTAACGAGAAACACCTGGGAACAATAGACAAGACACATGGCAAACAGGGAATCACATGACATACAAGAACAAGGAACAAGACACAAAACCCAAACCGTGACATAGCCCCCCCATGGGCGGCACCCGACGCCCATCAAAACAAAAAAAATAGTTGAGGAGGGTGGTGACGCGGAGGTGGTCCCATGGGAAGGGGTGGAGGGCCAGGCCCGCATAGGGGAACGGGACCAGGACATGGTGGACCTGGGCCATGGAGCGTGGGCAGACCAGGCTGTGCAGGCGACCAGGGTGGAGCAGGCAGTTCAGGTGGCCATGGTGGAGAAGACCCTTTCGGGCGGCCAGGGCGGTGAAGACCCTTCGGGCGGCCAGGGCGGTGACGACCTTTCGGGCGGCCAGGGCGGTGAAGACCCTTCGGGTGGCCAGGGCGGTGAAGACCCTTCGGGTGGCCAGGGCGGTGAAGATCCTCCGGGCGGCCATGGCGGTGAAGACCCCTCGGGCGGCCATGGCGGTGAGGATCTTTCTGGTGGCCGTGGGCCCCTAAGTTGCCACGGCGAGGACCTACTGCCCCCCCCCCCCCAAAAAAATGTTTGAGGGTAGTTGCTGGGTCATAGGCAGGAGCAGTCACCGGCTCAGGAGCAGTCACCGGCTCAGGAGCAGTCACCGGCTCAGGAACAGACACCGGCTCAGGAACAGACACCGGCTTAGGAACAGACACCGGCTCAGGAACAGACACCGGCTCAGGCTCAGGAACAGACACCGGCACAGGAACGGACACGGGCTCAGGAACGGACACCGGCACGGGCTCAGGAACAGACACCGGCACGGGCTCAGGAACAGACACCGGCACGGGCTCAGGAACAGACACCGGCACCGGCTCAGGAACAGACACCGGCACGGGCTCAGGAACAGACACCGGCACCGGCTCAGGCTCCAGTGTGTGCGCAGCCCACCCACACCACATGGCTGTGGCCATAAGGGCCAGTGTTGCAGTCACATACGTGGCGTGAATGGTCTCTGACTGGGAAGACGTGACGTGAACAGTCTCTGACTGGGCAGACGTGACGTGAACAGTCTCTGGCTGGGCAGACGTGACGTGAACAGTCTCTGGCTGGGCAGACGTGACGAGTCTCTGGCTGGGCAGACGTGACGTGAACAGTCTCCGGCTGGGCAGACGCGACGGGAACAGTCTCCGGCTGGGCAGACGCGACGCGAACAGTCTCTGGCTGGGCAGAGGTGAACAGTCTCTGGCTGGACGGTCCCTGGCTGGACGTGGCTGACGTGAAGCTCTGGCTGGACGTGGCTGACGTGAAGCTCTGGGCTGCACGGGACCAGCGGCGAATGGGGCCCTGGGCTGGACATCACCAACCCAGGGTCGAAGAATGGCCAGTGTGGAGAGTGCTGTCGGGGCTCCTCTCGACCACCTCCTCTACTGAGGCCTCCACGTGTCCCACGAAACTTGACCAACTGGTTCCCCTCAAAAGAGTGGCCTCTCCTCCGCTCGGTGGCTGGAGAAGAGACACTGGCGAACATGCTGCTGAATTCAGTTTGGTGAGTTCTTCTGTCACGTTGAAGCAGAGACGAAGAGTGAATCCAATTGCAAGCACACATTTAACCCTCTGGGGTCGGCGGTCTCGCCGGCGATACCAGCTCACTTTTTTCCTCATCAGTGTAAAAGAGACTCAAATTACTCTGTTGATTTTGATATTACATATAAGTGTTGTACATCATTCGATCCTGTTAAGTTTGGAACCTCACAATAAAAACAAAGTGTTGTGCTTTTCGCCTAATAAAGAAAAATAAACATGATGCGCGTTCTGCGTTCTCTCTGTCAGTGAAGTCCATTCTGAAACGTGTCCGAAAAATGGCACACAGGCATGAAGCCTGAATTATCTTCTTTTAAATTACGTAATTTATATAAAAAACTAATTTTCTCATTTTATGTAATCTGTACGAAAAGAGAGAGTTGATAGTCGTTCTCGTCTCAGGTCATTAAAGTTAATTTGACCACGCCCACGGAGCGCGCGCTCTATTCAAACACAAATGCTCTGAGGCGATCCACGCCCACATCAGCTGGATAACCCACCGAAAGAGGCTCATATTTACGACGCTGTGAGGAATAATACTGTGGAAATATTGAAATATTAAATATTGAAATATTAAATATTGTGGAAAGATACTCTTGTTTCATGTAGCTTGTTACCCCCTTGTTCGATGTAGTTACAGGGTAAGTGTGACATTGCGGGCTGTAAATTAAAGTGGTGCTTTTTACCCCCTTGTTCCATGTAGTTACAGGGTAACAATAAAAATGTATACACACAATCTTATATCACTGACTCAGAAACCTTTATTTATTATAGAAGCACCGCTTACCCTGTAACCACATGAAACAAGATATATTTCCCAGTATTTAAAAAAATTGCAATAGTCTTAGCTTTTCTTGCCTTGAAACATGTTAGCCCAACTTAAACATCTGCACTTTTACTATCATAAAATAAATAAATAAAAGTATAAATGTATGTACCCTGTAATTTAAAAAAAGCCTATACAGTATGTATTGGTATACAATTATTACAAAAAGGTAAGCAATGTGTATGTTCTCGCTAAATTGCTCCCAAATGTAAGATTGTTGTATCATAATAGTAGAATAAGTTCCCCTTAGTTCTATAATATTTACAGTATAAATATTTTTTTAATTCTCCTGGTTGTTGCCCCTTTATTCCCCAAACTTTACATATTGTTCCCTTATACTTACATGCAAGTACTTTATAGGTACACTATAGTTACTGAAAGTTACTCTGTAAATTCCTCTTAATTACACAGTACTTTCCGGGCTGTAATCTAAAGCGTTACCTTCCGCACTATAAGGCGCACTTAAAAGCCTTTAATTTTCTCAAAAAACGTCAGTGCGCCTTATAATGCGGAGTGGCTTATATATGGATGGTGAACACACGTTCACCAAGACGCGGAGACAGCGCCGGCCGACTTACGCCACTATCTGGCAATGGATCGTGGATGCCTGGGCTGATATATCAGTCTCCTGTGATCCGAGCTTTCACGAAGGCTGCAGGCAGGAATAATCTCTTTATTCAGCCAGCTCATATACCCGTATTTACTTCCTGTTTTCGGCCGAAGTCCACAGTAGTTGATTGTCGAGTTCGCGCGCGCGCGATCAAACCTCCTCCACGTGTTCAACATCTGATTCGGATGAACTATCCGAATCCGAACTATCCATTTGAGCTGATATTCTCACATAGAGAACACCACACAGCACCTTCATCGGCTGACAGTCTGAGTCTCCACTGTTGCTTAGTTACCAATGATCGCGCGCGCGCACTCGACAATCGCCTACTGTGGACTTCGACCGAAAACAGGAAGAAAATACGGGTATGTGAGCTGGCTGAATAAACATCATTTTTATTCATATCTTTCACATTTACTGGAGTCAGATTCACTGTGTTCACTCACATGGCTGTGCACTTGTAATGACACATTAAGGTTGTTAAGAGGCTAAAAGCAGGTTTAAAACTTTTCCCGTTTAAGTCAACAGGGTGCAAATTTTAAAAAGAGGATAACACGGTGTAGGCAACACCGGTTTTTGTCGTTGTTATCTGTACTGACAGCACTCCAAATTTACCAAAAATGAGCTCAATGTTAAAATTGACCGGAGTTTTCCTTCAACGTTTGAACAACGTTACCATGGGAGTGAAGTGAGTTGTCAGAACGCTTAATAAAATTTGACTTTATCTTACTGTTTGTTGACATTTGTTGACATCTAGTGGATGCATAACGCAAACGCAGTCAAACGTTTGACTGCAGTATCTTATGCGCTTTATAATCCGGTGCGCCCTATATATGAAAAATGTTCTAAAATAGGTCATTCATTGAAGGTGCGCCTTATAATCCGGTGCGCCGTATAGTGCGGAAAATACGGTATATATATATATATATATATATATATTGTCATTGCATTCTTGTGGCTTAGTGACACACCTGAATGAAAGGGTCATTAGTATGCAGCCCCATTATGCGCTCATTATGCGGGCCCATTGTCTTCTCAGGTGTGAATCACTGCAGGTCACACCCCTGCGCATATTGCCTTTCCAAACAAAAAGTGTCATTTTTAAATTTAAACCAATCTATTGTTTTATGTGAATGATAAGGCAGGATGATTTTCAGATCATTTTGAAGAAAAAACTCTAGGCGACAACATCCATTAGTCAAAAGTCTTGTGGACACATATTTAGTATGTGTTTTGTGGCCTTATTTCAGAAACTTTAAGTTTTAGTTTTTTCAATAACCACACATAAACAAAATTCTCTTAAAAATACAAACATGTACATACATGTTGATAACATATTATGGTAGCCCTGTTTGTGTTAAATAGAGTGTAATTACACCTTTGGCAGTAATTTGTTTATAAGCAACTGAAAAAAGCACAAATGTCAGAGTATGTCAAAACATCTCAAGGACCCCAAAAACACCTTAGACCCCAGAGGGTTAATTAAACAGAAGGGCAAACTCAGAACGGGCAAACTCAGAACGGGCAAACTCAGAACGGGGGAAACTCAGAACGGGGGAAACTCAGAACGGGGGAAACTCAGAACGGGGGAAACTCAGAACGGGGGAAACTCAGAACGGGGGAAACTCAGAACGGGGGAAACTCAGAACGGGGGAAACTCAGAACGGGGGAAACTCAGAACGGGGGAAACTCAGAACGGGGGAAACTCAGAACGGGGGAAACTCAGAACGGGGGAAACTCAGAACGGGGGAAACTCAGAACGGGAAACTCAGAACGGGAAACTCAGAACGGGAAACTCAGAACGGGAACAAGGAGACAGCTACAGGCAAACATTACAACAACATAAGAACTCACAAGGACTGAACTGAAACACAGGGCTTAAATACAAGGACAAACAAGCTAAACGAGATAACAAGGGGGCGTGGCTAACGAGAAACACCTGGGAACAATAGACAAGACACATGGCAAACAGGGAATCACATGACATACAAGAACAAGGAACAAGACACAAAACCCGAACCGTGACACCTTCCAAACGAGCTCTGGTGCGGTTCGAATGAAATATAAATGCTAAACGGACCAAAGACATGTTAACTTACCAAAAATGGGACATGATGTCACAAGATGCTCAAGCATACCTGTTTTTTCTCATCATAGTTGCGATGTTGCTCATCACAGTTCGGTACAGGCATCAGAACCGCATCTCCTCGCAGCAAATCTTCATTTGTGTGTGTGTGACGGAGGGATTCCTGCCGCTGTTTTACAAATTTTATAAGCTCTTCATGAGTTCTCTGCTGGTCAAAATATCATCATATGTAGGCTAAGCTCATACATCGAGTGCATTTAGCCAAGCACAAAGCATTTTTTTGGATGTTCGGTAAATTCACGAAATATACTGTAAACAATAAAAGCCGATCAATCAGGTTGTGAACATACACATATGCCTTTAGATTCGGTGTCAAAATGCCAAGTGAACGCTAAGTGGACCAGGACTATTTTTTTTTTAGTCCGGACCAAACACACCAAGCGAATCGAACTACAAGTGTGAACACACCCTAAATCATAACTTCAATCAATTTTGGATCAAACTTAATCTGTCTGAGAGGCAGCCCCACTGAGTTATCCAATTCCACAATCTGTAGCCACTTGGAATTGAAACTGAGCTGATATCCTTGGTGAAGTGTCATTTCTGCATCACTGAGTACAAAATGGAATTGCAAAAAAATAATAATTGTTTGTGTCAGGCTTGGGATGCTCAAACATATAGAACAATATTTTCATGGCATGACAGAGGGGAACTCAGCCTATGAATACTGTATGTTTAAATAAGGATACGAGAGAGTATTTTAACAACAACAAAATCACATACCTTTAAATAAATATTTAACAAATTTGGTTCTGCTTTAATGTTAAGTGTCTTTAACTAGTTGTAAGTCAGGTTGTGTAAAGACACACGAAGATGAAGATGAGAGTAAACAGGCAAGCTTTAATAATCCACACAGGTTAAATCCAACATAGAGGCAAACAATCCAACACAACAGTAGTAGAAATGAGACCAGACGACACAAACAGAACTGAACTTAAACAGTGAGAAGATAATGAGATTATTGATTGGGTCAATATATAATTGTGGGAGATTTTGAGTTTGAATAATTCTGGGAAAAAAATATATTTATTTACAAAATATTATTATCTTCCCTGATAAATCATCCCTGAAATATTTTGTTTTTAGTCATTGCCAAGCTCAGGCATAATTGATTTCAGATATTTAGTTTTAAAAACAAGAAGTTAACTCATTATTTGGTCAACTATGTTACGGACAAAACCTATAAGTTTTAACTTTAAGTAAATGGCAGACATTTAAAAAAATCATTACTCTTGGAAGAATATTATGTGTCTATTTACCTACCTTTTCAATTAAAATACCCAATTAATTAAGAAAATACACATTTTGTTCAATTGAAACCCCAAATTTCAAGTACTGAAGTAACCGGTCTGTATATTTTGTTTCCAAACTGCTTGATTCATGATAATTTTCTTGATGAAATTATGCTGAGGTATATATTTGACAGCTACTCAGTTTCTAAATATTTACTTGGAGATTAGGGAACCATTGAAATACATATATTTTTTTAAAAACATAATGGTAACTTAATTGACAGCCCAGTATCATAGTTGACAAAAGTAACATAGTTGACTGGACATGACAAAGTAGGATGATGTATTTAACAAAAACAATCCTAAACTATATCAATTATTATATGTTAGCTAATCTTTTATTGCATTTAATCAAGACCTGTTGAATATTTCATGACATAAAGGAGAAATACAGACACACATCAGTTTACAAGGATCAATCACAACTTTATTAACAAGCACATACTCACCTAAAGGATTATTAGGAACACCTGTTCAATTTCTCATTAATGCAATCATCTAATCAACCAATCACATGGCAGTCCATTTAGGGGTGTGGTCCTGGTCAAGACAATCTCCTGAACTCCAAACTGAATGTCAGAATGGGAAAGAAAGGTGATTTAAGCAATTTTGAGCGTGGCATGGTTGTTGGTGCCAGACGGGCCGGTCTAAGTATTTCACAATCTGCTCAGTTACTGGGATTTTCACGCACAACCATTTCTAGGGTTTACAAAGAATGGTGTGAAAAGGGAAAAACATCCAGTATGCGGCAGTCCTGTGGGCGAAAATGCCTTGTTGATGCTAGAGGTCAGAGGAGAATGGGCCGACTGATTCAAGCTGATAGAAGAGCAAGTTTGACTGAAATAACCACTCGTTACAACCGAGGTAAGCAGCAAAGCATTTGTGAAGCCACAACACGCACAACCTTGAGGCAGATGGGCTACAACAGCAGAAGACCCCACCGGGTACCACTCATCTCCACTACAAATAGGAAAAAGAGGCTACAATTTGCAAGAGCTCACCAAAATTGGACAGTTGAAGACTGGAAAAATGTTGCCTGGTCTGATGAGTCTCGATTTCTGTTGAGACGTTCAGATGGTAGAGTCAGAATTTGGCGTAAACAGAATGAGAACATGGATCCATCATGCCTTGTTACCACTGTGCAGGCTGGTGGTGGTGGTGTAATGGTGTGGGGGATGTTTTCTTGGCACACTTTAGGCCCCTTAGTGCCAATTGGGTATCGTTTAAATGCCACGGCCTACCTGAGCATTGTTTCTGACCATGTTCATCCCTTTATGACCACCATGTACCCATCCTCTGATGGCTACTTCCAGCAGGATAATACACCATGTCACAAAGCTCGAATCATTTCAAATTGGTTTCTTGAACATGACAATGAGTTCACTGTACTAAAATGGCCCCCACAGTCACCAGATCTCAACCCAATAGAGCATCTTTGGGATGTGGTGGAACGGGAGCTTTGTGCCCTGGATGTGCATCCCACAAATCTCCATCAACTGCAAGATGCTATCCTATCAATATGGGCCAACATTTCTAAAGAATGCTTTCAGCACCTTGTTGAATCAATGCCACGTAGAATTAAGGCAGTTCTGAAGGCGAAAGGGGGTCAAACACAGTATTAGTATCCTGTTCCTAATAATCCTTTAGGTGAGTGTATATCATAAGCAAGAGATCCTAACATAGAAAACAACAACAACAAAAGTATCAAAAACAGCACTTACACAAAAATTCCACCATGTAAACATTTTGAAAATATTGTTTGTGGAATGAAATACAGTAGTGCATTGTATTGAACAAAAAAATAATAGTGCACTGCAATAAGTAACAATAACCAACTAGTGTTTTATTCTGCTGGTTAACAGAATAAGTGTGCTGCATTGGATCAAAATTAATAGTGCAAACAGTTGTATCTCAAAAACATTCATATGTCAGAACCCAAGTAAAACATTGGCATACCCTCCAACTTCCAGGCACCCATGAAACCGGCGGAGACAGAACACACTCCCCATTTTCTAACCCAAGAACATGGCCAATTATAGTTTGTTTTTAAATGACTTTGTCAAGCTCAATCAAGTAATCTTTGTGTGTGTTTGTGTGTGTGTGTGTATATCAGAGGTGTATAGTCCAGGTGCCAGAAAGTAGAAATCCTGTCCAGCAGCTGTTCCAACCATCGCTAAACCAGCTCCTCTACCAGGTAGATGAGCTCGTTAGTGAAAACACCTGTTCTAGATGTAGAGGCAGATCCAAAAACATGGCAGGATTTTTACTTTCTGGCACCTGGACTATACACGTCTGGTGTCTATATGTGTGTGTGCTTGACCGTGTGCTTGTGCCACGTGTTTGTTAGTGTGTGTGTGTGTGTGTGTGTGTGTGTGTGTGTGTGCATGTCCTTAGCCATGAAGATATGATTTGGCAATATCTTCCCACACATCTCTTTTTATTTCAACATGATGTGCTGTCACGTGCTGTGGGGCAGGAATCAACCTGAGCACATCTTCAAATGGATACCAGAGCGCATCCTTTTCTGCACCAGATAATCGTGGCATTTGCCTGAAAACAAGTTTACTTTTATAATATTTATTGCAAAGTATTTTATAGTTACTGTACAATTAGAATATTAAATGAACTCCTGAAAACTATAAGAACATGTCATGAATGTCAACTATGTTACTCTTGGTCAACTAAGTTACCTTTGCAGAGTAACATAGGTGACTGGTAACCTAGTTGACATTTTTGCTGTTTTTAGGGATAAAATCAAAATGGTTGCCTAGCACCAGACACCACATGGCATTTTACGGAGAGGTTCTTCTGAATATTATATGTACAACTGAGTAAAATTGAAATTCAAAGTTATTTATGAATTCATTGTAGTAACATTGTTGACATATGATAAGTACACATTTGCCCCAAGCACTACTTTAGGTGAAATAACTGAAAATGTGGAGGGAGAACATACCTTGGAGTCTTGCTAGTTTTCTCTTCAGGAGGAAATGACATCATGTGGAGCAGGTCATGTGATTTGGAAAACACACTCTTCCTTGAGGGGTGTATTTGCTATGGGTAACTTAGATGACAGCGACTTCTCGGACACATATTCAATTTGTCAATTTCTATTGAAAATGTGACATATTGCCCAAAATGACACATTGTTCACAATTACCTCAACTTAATGTAAATAATATAATTAAAACGGTTTTTGAATAAGGTTTTTTAATGTTTTTTTAGGTAATGAGATTGTGGTTGTAATTCATTTCGGACGGTTATTTAGTTGACATTTTAGGGATATCTAGTAAATTTTTATAAATAAATGATTATTTCCATAATAATTAACTATGGAATTTGTAAAGACAAGATCATGAAGAACTCTGAAGACTTTTAAAATTTTATTTTAACAAGCATGTTTGTGAGATAAATCTCATGGACATGAAAACTCCCTCAATTATACACTCACCGGCCACTTTATTAGGTACCCCATGCTAGTAACGGGTTGGACCCCCTTTTGCCTTCAGAACTGCCTCAATTCTTCGTGGCATAGATTCAACAAGGTGCTGGAAGCATTCCTCAGGGACTTTGGTCCATATTGACATGATGGCATCACACAGTTGCCGCAGATTTGTCGGCTGCACATCCATGATGCGAATCTCCCGTTCCACCACATCCCAAAGATGCTCTATTGGGTTGAGATCTGGTGACTGTGGAGGCCATTTTAGTACAGTGAACTCATTGTCATGTTCAAGAAACCAATTTGAAATGATTAGAGCTTTGTGACATGGTGGAAGTAGCCATCAGAGGATGGGTACATGGTGGCCATAAAGGGATGGACATGGTCAGAAACAATGCTCAGGTAGGCCGTGGCATTTAAACGATGCCCAATTGGCACTAAGGGGCCTAAAGTGTGCCAGGAAAACATCCCCCACACCATTACACCACCACCACCAGCCTGCACAGTGGTAACAAGGCATGATGGTTCCATGTTCTCATTCTGTTTACGCCAAATTCTGACTCTAACATCTGAATGTCTCAACAGAAATCGAGACTCATCAGACCAGGCAACATTTTTCCAGTCTTCAACTGTTCAATTTTGGTGAGCTCTTGCAAATTGTAGCCTCTTTTTCCTATTTGTAGTGGAGATGAGTGGTACCCGGTGGAGTCTTCTGCTGTTGTAGCCCATCCGCCTCAAGGTTGTGCTTGTTGTGGCTTCACAAATGCTTTGCTGCATACCTCGGTTGTAACGAGTGGTTATTTCAGTCACTGTTGCCCTTCTATCAGCTCGAACCAGTCTGGCCATTCTCCTCTGACCTCTGGCATCAACAAGGCATTTCCGCCCACAGAACTGCCGCTCACTGGATGTTTTTTCTTTTTCGGACCATTCTCTGTAAACCCTAGAGATGGTTGTGCGTGAAAATCCCAGTAGATTAGCAGTTTCTGAAATACTCAGACCAGCCCTTCTGGCACCAACAATCATGCCACGTTCAAAGTCACTCAAATCAACTTTCTTCCCCATACTGATGCTCGGTTTGAACTGCAGGAGATTGTCTTGACCATGTCTACATGCCTAAATGCACTGAGTTGCCGCCATGTGATTGGCTGCTTAGAAATTAAGTGTTAACGAGCAGTTGGACAGGTGTACCTAATAAAGTGGCCGGTGAGTGTATATTGACCCGATTAGTGCACAGCTGAAACTAATGAGTGTCCATTACAACAAACTAACCAAGGGAACACACTGACTGAAAACAAGGCTGCATCCGAAAACGTAGGCTGTTGCCTCGCTGCCCTATCAGCCAGTGTTTGCGCACGAAGGTACCTCACAAAACTGATTTCAATTCAGACAGACTTCTGAGTGTTACGGTTTAATGATCTACAGCAAAATAGAGCGAGCTTTGGTGAAAACTAAGTGGATAATGACTACAATAGTAACTTCTTGCTAGAAATGACATCATAAGTAAAAAACATTGATCAAAAATTTACATTTACACACAAACTGATGACCATCCGCAACTTTCAGACGCCATCTTTATTTTTCTTGCTCAACTGTCACAAAATGGAAAGCACAGGATTGTGGGAAATCAAAGGCAGCAAAAGATACATCTATGCTGCCTTCAAAAATCGATCAGATGAAGGTATCTCAGGAGACGGAAAGTGAAACTAACATTGCATTCGGACGTGCCTTGATGCCTTTTAACCTTGAAATTGTCCTCCTAAGTCTTCCTAAGGCAGCATTGATCAGTTTTCAGACGCAGCCCAAGAGTCCTTGTGGTGTGAGGGTGTGACACTAGTTTTACTATCATTTGAATTAATCATTTGATACAATGCACTTATTGTATTAAACTTATTTTTAAAAATACCTGCATGTAATTACAGCTCTATTGTCATTCGAATTGTCATTCGTTCTGTTGCTCTAATTATTTTCTGTAATTACATCTATATTTACATCTACATCTAGATATACCGTACTGTCATTCGTCCTGTTGCTCTTTATGGCGCTGAGTGTTGGCCTGTGACGAAAGATGTAGAACGTTGTTTCTGTGTCATGGAAACAAAAATGCTGCGATGGATCTCTGGCATCACCCGCTTCGACCACGTCTACTGTAATGATGACATTCAGCAACGTTATGGTGTTGCCTTAATATCTGACAAGCTACGTGAAGCCCGGCTTCGGTGGTACGGCCATGTCGCGCTGACCAAACAACGCTTGCCAAAATGGGCTTCCAGCTGGAAGTTAGCAGAAAGTGACCAAAGGGACGACCGAAGCAGCAGTGTCTCGACACGCTGCACAACGATCTCAAGCTTACCGGTTTGCACCCCGATCAAGCCGACGATCGCATTAAATGGCGCCAGTGATCCAGAAAAGTGGACCTTGCTACTATGTAGGATAAACGCCAAAGAAAAAGAAGAATTACATCTATATTTACACTGTTGACCCTTCCCTTATTAACCCACCCTTAAACCTAACCCAAACCTGTCCCTAACCAGATAATTTCCCACCCTTAAACCTAACCCTAACCTTAACCTGTCCCTAACCAGCTAATTTCCCACCCTTAAACCTAACCCAAACCTGTCCCTAACCAGATAATTTCCCACCCTTAAACCTAACCCTAACCTGTCCCTAACTAACCAGATAATTTCAATAATAAATAAATGTAAAAGAATTCTTGAATTTTTGTCTTTGTTAATTATTTTTCATTTCATTCATTTTTTTGTAATAATTTTAGTGGTGGCATAAATGCATTTCAATAATTGCCCCTAACTAGTCTAAACAACATATTAAATAGTAACACTAAGCAAACAAAAATATGGTAACACATTTCATTAATTACTGTCACGATTAGCCACACACTCCCTGAGTGATTACAGACTCCATTTCCCATCATGCATCTCCCTGGACTGATTACACCATACACCTGTACTGCGCTGATTACACACACACCTGCACCTCATGTTCAAACACTCATTTAAGCCACACTCACACAGCACTCTGGGTTAAGTCTTGTTTTGCTGCTGTGAACATTTCCAAGTGTTTCTCCATTCGTGTACCTGCCTGTTGTGACCTTGTCTGTTCCTGATCTTCTGCCTGGTTCCTGTATCCTGTTTGTTTGCTGGTTGCCCTGATATCCTGCCTGTTTATTGACCATGATTTTGCCTGATCTTCTCTGCTGTGTTTGCTGGTGTATGACCCTTGCCTGGTGACTACTCTGTTTAATAAAGACAAGCTGCACTTAGATCTGAATGACTCCTATGCTTCCATTTATAAAATACCATCTTTGGCCTTTTGGCCTTGATCATTTTTTCAAAAGGTGGTTGGTAAAATGCCTGTTCCTAATACATTTTTTCCAAGACACAAAGGGGAGCTGAATCATTTATAAGGCCTTTCAATTAATTTTAGCGTTTTTTATTTTCTGGCTTCTACTTGAACCAAAAACAGTTCAGTCATAATTATCTCTAAATGATAGAGGATCTCAGAGAAATGACAGAGAATGATGTAGAAATTAACTTTTATGATTGGCAATTAGGAGCAGAAAGAAAAAAACATTTGTCAAGTTTGGTTTGATTAAAATTCACTCTGGTGTGATTGCTCTGTTAGTGCGGTTCATTTGAAAAAAGTGCAAATGCTGCCATCAGAACCCTGGTGCGCACAGTGTTGGGAACGTTACTTTAAAAAAGTAATTAGTTATAGTTGCTCACTACTTGTTCCAAAAAGTAACTGAGTTAGTAACTGAATTACTCCATAATAAAATAACTCGTTACCAGGGAAAGTAACTATTTGCGTTACTGTTCAAAAAAAAAGTTGCTATATGTCAAAGAATTTTTTTTTTTTTTAGCAGTTTTCACAAGTCAGTTGAAATGAGTAGAACAGACAGGTGTTTGTGCGTAACTTTCGATATTTATTGCACGTCGACAGACAGCAAGAGGTTTATCCTGCACCTCAAGTATTATCTTTGTAAGAAAAGTAAACAGTTACACCATATAAAGTGCATTTAACTCTAGCGAATTAAATCAAACTCTCTCAACCTGAGACAACTGGTCAAGTTAACAACCTGTACTTCCAAGTGTTTTGTTCACAACAAAAGTAAACTTTTAAACTACAAATTCTTAATTAAATAAATCAAACTCCGAATGTCAGACAACTGGTCTGGTAGACATTCAAGTACTTCAAGTATTTTCTTCAAAAGTAAACAGTTAAATAATATAAAGTGTGTTTGCAGTAACTGTAGCAAATTAAAAATCAAACAAACTCTAACAACCTGAGATAAATAGTCTGGAAGACATAGGCTGCTGTATTTCTTTATATTCATTAAAAAAGTAAACAGTTTAACAAGATGGAGTGTTTTTAAAGATTGAACTTTAGCTCCTAGATATAGCTGTATCTATATATCTAGATCAAACAGGGACACGTTTGTGTGCATTTTATTTTGTGATTTCACCGGAATGAATAGTCTCCGCAACGGCGATAGATTGAAGCGCGCGTCCGAGGGAAGACTGCGCGCGCCGCGAGCCACAAGAGAACAACTGTATCCATGACACTGATCGCAGCAGCACGAGCGCTCAGCTGGATCTCAAAAACAACAGATTTAAAGGGACACTATGCAGCTTTTTTAGCTTAACTGAACAGCTTCAGAGTTATTAAAATGGTTATATAACTTCTTTCGGGTTGAATGGTGGGCGTCTCGACCCCCCCTGGTGCCTGTGAGCGAAAAAATCTCACTTGCAACTTCGGTGCGGCGGGCCGCGTCAGGAAGTATCGCGTGATATCAGCTCTCGCGATGTAACATATTCCTTTACGGCAACTGCACACATACACACAGGAACAAGGTAGATGGATGGAGTTTGTCACACTATCGTCATGGCTGAGCCGGCATATAAGATGCAGAAAGCTAGGAAAGCATTGTCGGAGGAACAGAGAAAGAGGAAACGGCAGACTGACCGAGCGAGGAGTCGGACACGAGCATAGGCATATTTTGCGGGTGTGTTATGTCCCCATTGAAACTTCTCGCGGCACGGATGTAACGTTACCATTACAAACAAATAAAACATCTCCAGGTAACTCTAGTAGAGCATTCATTTCGTTCGTTTGTTAAATAAGAGGCGATCTGAAATGTGTTATTTTTGAAATCAAGTGACCAAAGTGCTCGTTGCCTCTGCGATCAGTGGTGCAGATAAGTTACAGTGTTCTGTTGTGACGTGTGCCTGAATCCGTTGCGGGGACTGAGAGACTCTCTATATTTTGTTATGGTGAAATCACAAAAAACATGTCCCTGCTTGAAATACAACCACTAATAAACAATCGGTTTTGATGAGGAAAATAAACTATACTACTAGTACCGATTAGAACCCAGAACCTCTGACACACTTGGCAAAAGTTCTGCCTCTGGACCATTAAAATTGTCGGATCTATGTATTTAATCACGTGAAAATTCTCACCACTAACAACATATATTATATCTCATTAAACGACAAATTAAACACAATGTACTATTGTATACTATGTAACAGGCCATGTCACGCTCTGAGTGAGTGGTATTTACGACAGTAACGTTAAATTCAAGTACTCCACAGTAACTCTAGGGGTCGCTGTTTGACAAAAACGGGATTTCTGCATAATGCCCCTTTAAGCGCTAGATCTCTTATTTAATAGCGAACTAAATGAATGCTCTGCTAGTTAACTGGATATGTTTTATTTAGTTGTATTAGGTATCCGTTCTATGACATTAGTATATTTTTTACTAACCGTATATTTACGTATATTGCGTCGTTGTACCCAGCACTTCTGAAAGTGCACTTCCGAATGCGTCTCTGTCCCCCACACATTTCAAACCAAACTGACGCCCATGAATCAACGCATAAACGCACCGCATTTAACGTCCAGTAACGTTAACGGCGTTGTAACGACGGAAAAAGTAATTAGTTAGATTACCCCGTTACTGAAAAAATAACGTCGTTACCTAACGCCGTTCTTTTAAACGGCGTTATTCCAAACACTGGGTGCGCACCAAACAAGCGGATTCCAAACAAACTCTGGTGCGGTTTGAATGAAATTTGAACTGAACTTTTTCTGAACACAGACCCATGCTCTATCCATGCTCAATGGGACAGCGGGGGCTCTATGACAGCTTGTTCCCCCTTCCTCCCGTGCTTTGGCACCAGTGTAACAAGGTTTAAAGTTCAGGGAAGGAGGAGGTGGGAACCAGTGAATGGTCAAACCTTTAATATCAAAATTAACAAACACACAACCAAAGTAAAGTAAAGTCCCCCACCTCGGAATGGGAGCGAAATCTGATCGGCTTATTTTTTGACATGCTTGCATAGAAAGGCTTACCAAAACAAAATTACTGGGTTGTCACTTTTCACGTTTTCTGGGTTGCTAGATGCACCGGGGACCCAATTATAGCACTTATACACAGAAAAAGTCAAATTTTCATGATAAGTCCCCTTTAAACTTTTAAACGCTTTTTTACTTACTCATTTTTTTTATGCATGGTTCTATATGCATATAAGTTGTGGGAGGAAATATATAAAATCCGATAGGTACATGAGCTGTTGGAGAAAAGTACAATTACACAAACGAAAAAAAAACTTTGACTGTGAACATAATGTAGATCGCAACATTAATATATTGTACACTATTATGCGATTAATTCTCAAAATAATTTAAGGGGGTAGTTGATTATGATTTCACTTTTATAACTTTAGTTAGTGTGTAATGTTGCTGTTTGACCATAAACAACATCTGCAAAGTTACAACGCTCAAAGTTCAAAGCAAAGGGAGATATTTTATTTTAAAGAAATTGCTTTTTAAGGACTACAACAAACGACTGGTAGGGACTACAAGACATTCCTCCCGGTTTAGTAACATCACTAACACAAAAATTTACATAAACCCCACCCCCGAGAACGCGATTTATAGATTATCATGACAGAATATGCTAATCAATGACTAGAAGATAACTACACATAAGCTACATAAATTCATCAACTAACCATTCTGAAATGTTCTGTTGCATTCTACATGTTGTCACTTCTTCTTGAGTCTCTCCATCTTTGTCTGACTCTGGTTTGAACATAAAAGACTAAACGTTTTTGAAATTTTCAGTGTATGTCTGTGTGAGGTAAAAGGACACAAGCTGTTGCTCATTTGCATTTAAAGGGACAGACACAAAAACTATGCGTTTTTGCTCACCCTCAAAAGGTGACAATTTTAACATGCTACTGTATATAAAAATATCTGTGGGGTATTTTGAGCTAAAACTTCACATACACACTCTGGGGACATCAAAGACTTATTTTACATCTTGTGAAAAGGGCATTATACCACCCCTTTAATACATCATACACTTCAGTTAAGCACAATCTGCTGTGACATCACAATGAAGTTGAATTGTGGGATATAGGGCTGCTTGAAGTATACATCGGAATACACTCGCTCCCTCTGTCAAAATTGAGGGGACGAGGGTCTGTATATAAACCCATAAACTTCCCTCATCCACTTCACGAACTTCACGAACAGGACTAAATGTATTATTTTCTTTTTTTTTGGTCTAGACCAAAAGAACTAAGAGCACCGAACTACAAATGTAAACACCCTAAAGTTGCTTTCACACTCGCACTTTTGTAGCGCACCCGGGTTCGAATGATGTCAGAGTTTGGTTTGTTTGGATGATGCGAATGCTGTTTTCCGAACTCGGGTGTCCACCCACGAACCGTACCCGAGTCCCCCTAAAAAGGGTGATTTTGGATACGGTTCATGTGAACTCTGGTACGGTTTACTGCTAATATAAATGCAATCACATTAAATCGCGGAAGTGAACTGCTATTGATGACGTATATGGTTCGATAAAACTGTGTATTTGTGACTGTTTTTACCCACTTTCCTGATGAGAGTGACTGATGCACTACAAGCAGAGAGAATGCATATTATATTTATTATCTCTTCAGCAGAAATTACTCCTGTGTTCTGTGTTCATTTGCAGTACATTCACAGGGATTCTGCAATCATTTCTTGCAGTGTTTCTAAATGTATTTAGCCCTATTGAAAATAATTCTGTTTTGATGCACAGTTGAAGTAAATTAGCCTACATTTAGTAAAGTAAATGTCTTAATTTCAACCCAGAGCATGAAAAATATTTACCTTTATTTACTCATCACACTAAATATGAGTTACATCCATATGCATTTCAAACCCACATGTGCCAACTACATAATTTCACCTTAAATTTCCCTGCCTTTGGTCCTGCTTTCAGTTGTGAAGCATACAGTGTTTTTCCCCCGGGAACCTGATGAAGGTTAGGAAAAGACTAGCAAAACTTTGGACCTTCCCTGCATGGAGTATCATGAAGTCTATTGCAAAAAACTACTTATATAAGACATCAGGGTCAATTGTCAGGTCTAGAGGCCAGCTTCAATGCTGAAAGAGATGCTGAGCTGTCCAGAGAGCTGGGGAAAACCACTCAGACATCAATAATCTCTTCAACACTTCACATACTGCCTCTTTGGGAATAAAGCTAAAAGAAAGACAAGCCTACAGTCAAGAACCAGAGAGTAACGTAAAGAGAACTTCTAGTTAGCTTGTTAAATACTAGTTAGCATTCTAAAGGGTGAATACTTTGTTAAAAGGATAGTTTACCCCCAAATAAAAACATTCTATCGAAATTAGCTTTTCTTCTAAAGAGCAGGGATATTCTTTAAAAATATATATTTTTTTTTTGTTCCACTGTTGGGATTATGTTCTGTTTAATTGTTCATGTGTTCTTGATTTCCCTTTCTGTCTCCTTGGTCAGGATTCTGTTCTGTTTAGTTGTTTCTGTGTTCTTGTTTTCCCTTTCTGTCTCCTTGGTTACTTACTTACTTATCATGCCCTAGTTTGTTTCTGTGACTGATAGTGACTGATTAGTTTCACCTGTGTTTCACTGAGCTTTCTTTGTTAGCTCTTTGTATTTACACCCAGTGTTTTATTCACTACTGGTCGGTTCTCGTTAATAGGCTATATTGTGTTATTGTGCTCCAGTGTTCCTAAGTTTTGTGAAGATAATACATTTCTATCTATTATTAAATAATTATTTCTATCTTCTTTGTTGTCATTGTGACAGCATGTGACAGAAGAACAGACCTCACAGAACGAATGAGGAGGATTTTGAGGAACAAAATTTGTTCACCTCTCCTCCTCACCCAAGATGATCGCTCCCTAAAGGACCAGACAAGTGAGCTCCTGGACCTCGCCTACCAAACACACTACCCTGATAGTGTACTTATTTCCCTTTACTGAACTGGTTTAAATCCCTACATCACACAACTTGTTCCCCAGCCTACTGATGGTCCTCGAGGGAGATTCATGGATTATGTTGAGTTAATTGATTGTGGATCCTTGTTCACCCTAGTGGAGGTCGATGAAGGGCCTCGCACCCGTAAAGGACCCAGACCCCAGCCAGCCACCAGCCACGCCCTACACGGACAAGCAGCCAGACCCAATCGCAGATGCGGAGCACGAGCCCAACACGAAACCCATACCAGAACCGAAGTCTGAGCTTAACTTTGCCCCAGAGCCTGAGCCCCACAGTGAGTCTGACCAGGTGCAAGAACCGGCAATACTGTTTATCCCAGAGGGCATCCTTGTGAAGTATGCGGGCATGAATTGGAGCCCCTCCCATACTCCTACCACTGAGGTTTAGCTGTGCCCGGTCCCCACAAAGTAATGGGAGGAATTAGAAGAGGTTCTTCCTCAAAAGCTCCCTTTGCCGCTGGTGCACCCAGCTCCAAATCTCCTGCATCTCCACTGGTCATGCCCAGCTCCAAGTCTCCTGCATCTCAGCTGGTCTCGCCCAGCTCCAAGTCTCCTGCCTATTCGCTGGTCCCACCCAGCTCCAAGTCTTCTGCGTTGCTGCTGGTCTCTTCCAGCTCCAAGTCTCCTGTCTCTGCTGGTCCCTCCCATCTCCAAGACTCTGCCGCAGATGGTCCTTTCCTTTCCTGTATTCTCTAAGCCAGCCAGTCTTTCGGCCCCGCCTTCACTGGCGCCCTTTAGTTCCTCGGCTCCTCCTCTGTTGGGTAGCACAATGCTGCATAGATTTGCCTCGGACCTCCGAGCCTGTCACTCCACCTCCGCCTGTTGACCAGTCAGGTCCACCTGGAATTGTGCTACTGTTATTGTATTAGACTTTATTGTCCACCTTAGTGGAAATTTGTCTTCGACTTCTCCGAACAGATATGCATAAGTGACACCACAGTTAAAATGACAAAAATACACACAGTTAAGAGTATGTCACTACCACCATCAAAATACAACAACAAAAAATGGAAAGCAGCGCAGCCGATTGAAATAAGGTACTTATAAACACAAAAAATGCTTTCAGTTTAAATTAAGTTCCTGTATGGCATGGGGAATAAAAGATCTCTTATAGATGTTCCGGCTTGCCCTTGGGACCCTGAATCTATGGCCAGATGGGAGCAACTCAAACTCTGAGTTGAGTGGGTGTAGGGTGTCTGCTGATATCTGTCTGGCCTTCCTGAGTACCGCCCTATCAAATACATCCCCAAGCTGCCTTTGTGACTTGCCAATCACCTTCCCTGCAATATTAAAAATTTTGGAAAGCTTGTTTTTTTCTTTCACATTCAGGTTGCCATACCAAGCTGTTATTTAAACTGTAAAATGCTTTCTACCAGACCCCTATATGCCATCTCAAGAATGTGTTGACTGACCCTGAAGCTCCTCAGCTTTCTAATTAAAAACAATCGCTGGTTAGCTCTCTTAAAAATACTCCCTGAGTTAACATTAAAACTTAAAGTACGATCAATGATTGTACCCAAGTACTTAAAATTTTCCACTACTTCCACAGGCCGGCTGTTTAGTACAACAGGGGTGATGTTACTGGCCCCTCTTGGTTTCGTTTGTATTATAAGTTCTTTTGTTTTAGTCACGTTAATTTCCAGTTTAACAGTCTGACACCAGTCCTGCAGTAAAGTGACTTGGCTAAAGTAAGCTTCCTCATGTGCTGCATTATTTTCAGTGAGAAGTCCTACCAAGGCCATGGCATCAGCATATTTAAGTAAACTAACATTGAAAACAACAGAGGTGACAACACGCAGCCTTGTGGTGCTCCAGTATTTATGACAAGCTCATCTGAGTAGACCCCATTCATTAAGACTCTCTGATGGCGGTCAGTTAAGAAACTTCTAATCCAGTAAATGAACCCACCATTCACATTCATCCTATGAAGTTGTTCTAAAAGAATGTAAATTTGCATAGTATTATAAGCAGACGTAAAATCAATAAAAAGAACCAGAGCAAGTGATTTTGGTTGTTGCAGATGTTTAGCTATTTGATTTACAAGAGTAAGAGTTGCGTCCTCTGTGCCCCTGTGTGACCTATAGGCAAATTGAAGGGGGGTCAAGTTGATTCCCAACAGAAGACATAAGATGGGTGCTGACCACTCTCTCCATACACTTGGCTAAGAGTGGAGTGAGTGCCACTGGTCTAAAGTCTCCAAGGTCTGTAGCCCTAGAGACTTTAGGCACAGGTATTATTGTGGATTTCTTCCATAAGTTTGGATAAACACCACAATTCAGCAAAATTTGGAACCCCTTTAAGCTGTTGTGAGAATAACTCCTGTGTTCCTTAGTTTATATAAAGTTCCTGAAGATAAATAAATACGGTTATTTCTATCTTTGTTGTCGTCATCATCATGCCCTGCTACCAAATAACACATGACAACCACAGAATAATAAAAGTAGTATCGCTTGGAACGGCAATGATGAGCAAATGACAGATTTTTTTTATTTTTTATTTTGGGGTTAACTACCCCTTTAAGGCTAAAAGTGTCATTTGAGAAATTAAGGATTTGGCAATTTGTGGGAAGCAGTCAAAACTTCTAAAGCTCAAGCTTAAACTATATTTTCTGAGCTGTTTGGAAATCACATGCAATGGAACTGGAAGACAATCATAAATGCATAAATATGCATGAGACTTCATCTCAGCACACATCCGCCTCTAAACCCAAGTATTAGAAATGATGGGACCTAAAAGCTTATAATGGGGCAGAACAATTTGTAATGACTTTGCATTTTCCTGCCTCTCCCTCATAGTGCTAACTTCACAAATAAAGGAATAGATAAAATTCCACTGCAGGTAGGGCCTATTTATGTTGCAAACATAGACTTGTTGTCCATCATGAAAAATTCAAAATGTTGTCCATTCAACAAAGTGGTCTATGATATTTGTGTTGACCAAGCACTGGTGCGCCCCATACAATTAATTAGTTATGCGTATATTCCTTAATTAGTTAATTAGGATTTAATTAGGTAAACAAGTGTTAAAAAATATCTGTATGGCCCAAACCACACAACATGTCAGACACAAATAAACAAATATATGATTAATCTGTTTGTTGAAGCCTGATGTTGGATCCACATTTAGATTTCTAAGATTGGTAAGCAAGGTTGAAACATTAGTCAAAACTATTCCATGTCATCCAACGTTTTACTTTGATTAGAACAAATAGGTGAAGATTTGACTGCTAGGATTAGTAGCATCTGCTTTCAGATGCCATAACTACACCATCTGGTTCTGAAAAGCGTCTTTCTCAATTAGTGCGTTTTTCTTTTCTTCAAAATTACACATTATGACAAAATAAAAAAAATTTAGGCAGTGGCTATGTGCATTAGATGATATTTAAATTAAGTACTAATAGTGATAGGTGCTATAAATAAAACATTTTCTTTGCTCTAAGTGTACATATTGTTAGATCCTATTTATACTAAACATAAAACAGTGTGCAGTAATAATATTCAGGGTACTGTAAATAATTATATTTATTAAAATAATAAATGGAATAGTGCCTTTTTAGGGATCTTACTTGCCCGTGTCCCGTCCCAACATATATACGGGACTCTTCATTGACCTCCACTAGGGTGAACAAGGATCCACAATCAATTAACACCCGCTCAACATAATCCATGAATCTCCCTCGACGACCATCAGTAGCAGGGGAACAAGTTGTTTGATGTAGGGATTTAAACCAGTTTAGTAAGAAGTAATAAATGCACTATCAGGGTAGTTTGTATACCCAAATATGGGCTACTGAACATGCTGATCGGTAAAGGTGTCCTCGAAGCTCCAAAAAGGAGCCACGGTTTTGAGCGCAGTAACAATAGGATTGTTGATCAGCTAGAAAAAAATAATTCTTAAAAGTGATACCAACTATATCGTTCCTGTCATTATAATAATAGATGTGATGTGGACTTGCCTATTTGCACAGAATTAGAATGATTATTAAAACTTTATAGTTATCGTTATTGTCCCGGTTTGAGTTTGCTTGTTCAGAGTTTGGACAGGCCTACTCTTTCCACTGCTCCTGTTATCAGACAGGTATCTTTTGTAACTTTTGGCTGACTTAATGAGACAATGGTGGGTAGAGTTAATGTAATAGGCTTCTGCCAACAAGACAAGCTATTAGTGCTTAGTGTAAATAGACTCTCCACTTTTTTTGCAATCCAGATACAATATAGCTTCCATCATTACAGCACATTGCATTATGGGTCACTAGACATATGTCCCACCAATATTATATTTAGTTGTGTAGGTTTTAGAAATGTTCTTTTGCACCTGCATGCCAATTGGCATCTTGTGCTTCACTGCAAAATACACTTTTTAGTTCTTTCTTTTTGCACATTTAGATTTATATAGACTGTATGACTCTGGTCTTGCGCCAACCGAGAAACTGCCATTGAGATGAACAAATTGTTCTCCAGGTACAGTAATACACACTTCTTTGAACAGAACCAGTGTAGGCCCATACAAAGCCATCCTTGTTCCCATTTGTTTAGAACAATATGATTCGCAATTAAATGATTATTTCCACTGTCTGCTGTAAAAAGAATGAACTGTACTTCCCCTGTGCCAAGCTTTAAATAAAAACACCCTCCTACTGAGAGTGACAAAAGTTCTTTGATGTTCTTTAAAACTTGTCTACTTTAGTGGATTCAAGAAGCTTGAGGATAATACCACGGGAATAGCATTCCTAATTCTGGATTTCAGATTTAAGGATCTTGAATGATGTGTGTAGTGATTCGTATACTGCTGGATTTTATGTCTAAACACATTTTTGGCAAGACCATCTGGTGGTGCCTGTTTAAAATATCCTTCTTCCTGATGTTTTTATTGCTTCTTCAGGGGACAGTCACACCAGCCAAATGTAAGTTACATCTTAGCGATTCTTTCACACTTTCCGCAAGCCAAGTGTATGCCACTTTGTTATTGGCTTCATCCGAAACTTGAACGGTGATACTGATTGCATTTTACTAACCCACTGCAATTAGAATTATGCAATATGTTTTACTGAATCACTCTGCAACACACACACACAATATTAAATGTACAGTACATTTTCCAGTTTGTTTTATTGATATTTATGGTCTCACTTTATATTAAGTGCTATTAAGTACTATTTACTAACATATGAATTAATCATTTGATACCATGCACGGTCACACTTTATTTCGATAGTCTACTTTAGACATTCTACTAACTATAAGTAACTTTGCAACTACATGTCAATTAACTCTATAATCTATAATTACACTGTTGACCTTTCCCTTACAACATAGAATTTTTAGGTAAGTACGTAGTAGTTAAAGAACACCTAAGGTAAAGTAGGAACATATTTATTTATTTTCCCTGATAAATCTGAGGAAAAGATCTGAATATGTTTTTATATAGAAATACATAAATTAAATGTAATGTTTATTTGTATATTGTATTCCCTGTTATTGTGTATATACTGAATGGAAATTTGAATTATTTCCATTGACACAAGAGGCAAAAGAAGATGGAAGAATCAATGGTAACAAGCCAAATGGTAAAGCCAAACTAAGTACAGAGCTAGTAACTAACTAGGTACTGTTACTTATATCCCAGTCCCAATACTAAACTGTTTGCATTAGCATAAATCTTTTAATTCGTTTCATTATTTATATAAATTAAATAGGCAGCTAAGCTTCTGTAAAAAAAAATAAAAATAAAAAAAAATAAAAAATTAAACGGTCAATGATTTACATTTTTTTTCTGATAATTCATTCACTTGGAGATCTGATAAATTATTTGTTCTCAGGTTGGTTGTGTGTTGTTGTATGCTGAGAGCTGTAATAGCTATAGCTGTGAAGTGTTTCACTACATTTTGAAGCAGCTTAGTATGATTCCCACTTTGGGTGGTGTTGGCATTAAGAAGCCAAAATTAAACTGCTCATTCTCAGATTTTCTGTTGATGGCAGTTGCTGCATTTGGCTCAGCTTCACCCCACAGGGAGCCAGGGAGATGCTTATACGCTTCTTTTGTAGTGCTGCTAAAGTCATCAGACACTGGGACACCCAAAGCCAGATGGTCTGGTGCTATACTTTTGTTGCTCTGACACGCTTATTTGAGGGTGAGCAGAAATAGATAGCCTAACCCTCATACGTAGCGCACTTCCTGCCACCTATGAAACACAATGCCCTTATAGCTCAGCTGCATGTTATTCAACCCTATTACGAAGTTAAGTGGCAAAAGTTTGTGAAGTCCAAAGTCTTTGGAAGAAATGTGCCTTCTGTAAAACCTTACTTCTACTGTTCTTCTTCTTAACTGAAGCTGATTTTTTCTGTCCTTTACGATTCTGTTCTTTTCTCTCATTCGCATTAGGCCAGTTCACACCAAGAACGATAACTATAAATATAGCCATAATGATAACTATATTATTCTCTACATTATTGCATGATAAAGTTCTGTTTCTTATCCATTTATTTTTAGCAAAAGAGTTGGCGTGACCAGTTGTAAATTGTCTGGCTTTTCGGTGTCATCTGCTTCCAGTTATTTTTAGGGTTACACTTTATTTAAATGGTCCACTTTAGACCTTCTACTAACTATAAGTAACTCAGGGTTAGGGTTGGTAGAATAAGTTGACATGTAGTTGCAAAGTTACGTATAGTCAGTAGAATGTCTGTTGGAGTATCATCACAATAAAGTATCAGCAGATATTAAGCAGAGAGTCTACTAATACTCCAACGACTGCTAGTTGACATGCAGTTGCACATTTAATTCATTATAGTTAGAATGTCTAAAGTGGACCATTAAAAGAAAGTGTAACCATGCTTGATATTGCAAACTGGTATTTCTTACCATTTTAATGTATTGTCGTAATTATAAACACGTTTTTGTAGCGCAAACAAAAAACAGCGTACTTCGGCATTGCAAACCAAGGGGGATAAGCGTGCACTGCAGTTCTGCCGTCGTCTGCTCTAAATGCTCAAGTCGTGTTGATTCTGATTGACTGTCAATGTTTTTTAAAGTTCTTTACCTGCAAAATAAATTATTCTGAAAGTGAATCCACCTATATTGTTCCTCTGTGTTGTTGTCATTATAGTTGTGGTGTGCATTTCCATGTTCTCATTGAACTAGAGTGATTAATAAAACTTTATAGTTATCTTTATACCTTAACGAAAAAAAAGTATCATTTTTGTATATATTCCCTTTTTCAATAGTACATTGCAAATATACTAACAAAAATGTTACTATCTTTAAATATATTAAAAGTATATTAGCATCACGCTTTTACCTATTTTCACAATTCAAATTTTAACACGCTTTAAAATAATTGTACTTTAGTATATTTTCTAAAAATATATTTTAGAAAAATATACTTGGAGTGAAAATGCAGTTTATTTTTTAAAAGTGTATTTATTTGCACTTTATTAAAAATATATTTTAGGAATATTTTAATGTGTGCTTGAAATGATCATTGTAACAATGCATTGAAAGTATACTTTCAAAATACATTATAGTATACAATAGTATTTTGTACAAAGTATAGCTAAGTATAGTATTATTTGTCTATTAATGTCCATTTGTTATTGAAGTGTGTAATTTGTAGTAATATACTTGTGGTCGCCTCGTGGGCAAGTGTGCCGACATGTAGTGTCGTTGTGCTATCCTTATAAAAGGCAAAAACGGCAAAAAGAAATCTTTTAAAAATACAAAAATATGTATATAAATACACTTATGGTATATTGGTTGTATGTTTCGAAGACACGTAATGAATTTGTAATGTACTTGTAACACAAATAAAGTACACTTTAAAATCACTAATCAAGCATGTAGTTAGTCCCTACACAGGCATATACCTACCCTTCAAGTATACTTGAAGTTGGTCCAATTTAATACACAAAAGTACACTAAATACACTTAAGGTTACGCTTTACTACAATTTAATTACAACTAAAATATACTTAGTACAAAATTAGTTGTTTCAAAATAGCACACTTCAAGTTAACTAATCAATAACACACTTGAAGTATACTGATAATTAGATTCATGATCACATTAATCTCCGGCCAAGCTTTGCAGTGGGCACAGTCAATTTGGGATGCCAGTGGACCCGCTACCAGCACATTAGCACCCTTCATCAGCCACTTTAAGGCAGTCTTCGGACAAACAGCATCCACACTTTTAGTACACTATCATCTCTTACTATTGGGCCAAGGTAACACTTCTGTCAGGAATTATGCATTGAAATTTCGTACCTTAGCAGCCTCTAGTGTCTGGAATGAGACAGCACGTATCACAGAATTCCACCAAGGATTAAACACCGAATTACTGCACCAAATGGTCATCTACGATGACGTCATTGGGCTGGAAAACTTTATTCAATGAGCCATTCGCATCTCTCAGCGCCTCACTGCATGCTCGTTGGATCAACCTGCTCCGCTTCCTCCACCCACCTCACCACCTGGATTTCACAACATGTGCCTCGAGTCAAATGGAATTTAAGAGAGATCCTTCAATGGGGTCCTGCTTCCACGATAGCATTCTGCCATTTAGCAAACGACCATCAGTTCCCGTCGATCAGAACCTCTCAGCACCGTGCATCGACTATAGAGCCCTCAAAACTCAGACGGTGAAGTACAGTTGCTGCCCACTTCCAGCCACCTTGGAACAACTCTATGGAGCTTGCATCTTCACCAACTGGGACCTGCGGAGCGCATATAACAAGGTTATATGTATGAGGTGTTCCGGGAGTTCCTCCATCAGTTCGTCATTGTCTACATAGATGATATCCTCATCTACTCCCGGAACCAGGCCGAACATCGCCAGCATGTGACGTAGGTCCTCCAAAAGCTGAGAGAACCCCACCTCTACCTCAACCTGGAAAAATACGAGTTCCTCAAGAGCTTCATCCAGTTCCTCGGCTACATCATCGACCAACATGGCATCCAAATGGACCAGAGGAAGGTGAAGACCATCCAAGCCTGGCCCCAACCCTGCTCAGTCAAGGAGTTACAGCGTTTCCTGGTGTTTGCTGACTTCTACCGACGCTTTATTAACAAAATCAGTATCATCAGCTCTCCACTCACATCTCTCCTAAAAAATCACCCTGATCCGGACCTTCCCTTCGTCATGTAAGTGGATGGTCTTTAGTGGATATCTCACTTTGTGTTCCTGCAGAGTGAGAGTGTGACTGGGGATGGCTGGTGGAGACAGCAGATCTGTTTCAGATCTGTCAGCCTCAATGTGAGCACATAAATTGTGAGCTTTAGCTTTACATCGTATGCAATTTACTCGTACAGTGTGAGTTGTTAACCTTGCTGATATTGCACAGAAATCGCACAGTGTATGCCCAGCTTTACACAATCACCAAATGTTAACGAGAGCCAACGAATAGAGAGGAGAACTGGGGGCTTAAATACACTTAGGATAAAAATCAATGGAACAGGGAACAGGTGACAATGACAATGACAATGACAATGAAAACCATGACAAAGAAACTAAGGGGCTGTTTACGAGACACTGTTTT
Organism: Rhinichthys klamathensis goyatoka; assembly: GCF_029890125.1. Lineage (NCBI taxonomy): Eukaryota > Metazoa > Chordata > Actinopteri > Cypriniformes > Leuciscidae > Rhinichthys > Rhinichthys klamathensis. Next base: position 1,370,529 of record NW_026607023.1, read on the forward strand.
TAACTTAAAATGAAAAACTTTTTATGCGTGTTGGCCGTTCATTTACTCAACAATGGCTTTTGGGGGCCTGAAAATGCAAACTTTTAAAAAACGGGTTTCAAAAGCCGCATTTCCACCGAAATTACCTGGAACAATTTATCCCAGGAATTTTTTCCCCTAGACCTGTTGCTGTCTGCGTTTCCATCGCGTTCTAAAGTACTGTAAGGATTAGGCATATTAGTCCGGTGACGTAGGACTGCGCGCCACTTTCCAGTTCCCGCTGGATTTCGTCCTCCACATATAACCTTAATAAAGCCTGAACCTTGTCGTCGGTCCATCTGTCGTATTTAATTAAACTACATTGTTGGTTAGAATAGCACCGCAACTGACTTTTAAAAATGGTGGTTAAAATAAAATTCTGCGTGGAGTCAGCTAATCAAAATGCTGCATGAACTCAACCAATCAGCATGTTTAGCACACAAGTCCCACCTTGCAAAAAGTACTACAAAAAGTACTACCTTGCAAGCAGAGACTTTCCAATGCATTCTCATCCTTTGACGTCATATAGGTGACGCCATATGACATTTCGTTGAAATCTTACGCACATGGCATCCTTTAGCGTCAATATAACACGCACTGTTATGGGTAGGTTTAGGTCTGGGGTAGGGTACGGTTATGACGCCTTGGGATCTGCGTCTCATATTGACGCTAAAGGATGCCATGTGCGTTGGATTTAGACGCGCGTCACCTGTATGACGCCTTGGGATCTGCGTCTCATATTGACGCTAAACGATGCCATGTGCGTTGGATTTAGACGCGCGTCACCTGTATGACGCCTTGGGATCTGCGTCTCATATTGACGCTAAAGGATGCCATGTGCGTTGGATTTAGACGCGCGTCACCTGTATGACGCCTTGGGTTCTGGGTCTCATATTGACGCTAAACGATGCCATGTGCGTTGGATTTAGACGCGCGTCACCTGTATGACGCCTTGGGATCTGCGTCTCATATTGACGCTAAAGGATGCCATGTGCGTTGGATTTAGACGCGCGTCACCTGTATGACGCCTTGGGTTCTGGGTCTCATATTGACGCTAAACGATGCCATGTGTGTTGGATTTAGACGCGCGTCACCTGTATGACGCCTTGGGATCTGCGTCTCATATTGACGCTAAACGATGCCATGTGCGTTGGATTTAGACGCGCGTCACCTGTATGACGCCTTGGGTTCTGGGTCTCATATTGACGCTAAACGATGCCATGTGCGTTGGATTTAGACGAGCGTCACCTGTATGACGCCTTGGGTTCTGCGTCTCATATTGATGCTAAACGATGCCATGTGCGTTGGATTTAGACGAGCATCACCTGTATGACGCCTTGGGATCTGCGTCTCATATTGATGCTAAACGATGCCATGTGCGTTGGATTTAGACGAGCGTCACCTGTATGACGCCTTGGGATCTGCGTCTCATATTCACGCTAAAGGATGCCATGTGCGTTGGATTTAGACGAGTGTCACCTGTATGACGCCTTGGGTTCTGCGTCTCATATTCACGCTAAAGGATGCCATGTGCGTTGGATTTAGACGAGTGTCACCTGTATGACGCCTTGGGATCTGCGTCTCATATTCACGCTAAAGGATGCCATGTGCGTTGGATTTAGACGAGTGTCACCTGTATGACGCCTTGGGATCTGCGTCTCATATTGACGCTAAACGATGCCATGTGCGTCGGATTTAGACGAGTGTCACCTGTATGACGCCTTGGGATCTGCGTCTCATATTGATGCTAAACGATGCCATGTGCGTCGGATTTAGACGAGCGTCACCTGTATGACGCCTTGGGATCTGCGTCTCATATTGATGCTAAACGATGCCATGTGCGTCGGATTTAGACGAGCGTCACCTGTATGACGCCTTGGGTTCTGCGTCTCATATTGATGGTAAACGATGCCATGTGCGTTGGATTTAGACGAGTGTCACCTGTATGACGCCTTGGGTTCTGGGTCTCATATTGACGCTAAACGATGCCATGTGCGTCGGATTTAGACGAGCGTCACCTGTATGACGCCTTGGGTTCTGCGTCTCATATTGATGGTAAACGATGCCATGTGCGTTGGATTTAGACGAGCATCACCTGTATGACGCCTTGGGATCTGCGTCTCATATTGATGCTAAACGATGCCATGTGCGTCGGATTTAGACGAGCGTCACCTGTATGACGCCTTGGGTTCTGCGTCTCATATTCACGCTAAAGGATGCCATGTGCGTTGGATTTAGACGAGTGTCACCTGTATGACGCCTTGGGATCTGCGTCTCATATTCACGCTAAAGGATGCCATGTGCGTTGGATTTAGACGAGTGTCACCTGTATGACGCCTTGGGTTCTGGGTCTCATATTGACGCTAAAGGATGCCATGTGCGTTGGATTTAGACGAGTGTCACCTGTATGACGCCTTGGGTTCTGGGTCTCATATTGACGCTAAACGATGCCATGTGCGTCGGATTTAGACGAGCGTCACCTGTATGACGCCTTGGGTTCTGCGTCTCATATTGATGCTAAACGATGCCATGTGCGTTGGATTTAGACGAGCGTCACCTGTATGACGCCTTGGGTTCTGCGTCTCATATTGACGCTAAACGATGCCATGTGCGTCGGATTTAGACGAGCGTCACCTGTATGACGCCTTGGGTTCTGCGTCTCATATTGATGGTAAACGATGCCATGTGCGTTGGATTTAGACGAGCATCACCTGTATGACGCCTTGGGATCTGCGTCTCATATTGATGCTAAACGATGCCATGTGCGTCGGATTTAGACGAGCGTCACCTGTATGACGCCTTGGGTTCTGCGTCTCATATTCACGCTAAAGGATGCCATGTGCGTTGGATTTAGACGAGTGTCACCTGTATGACGCCTTGGGATCTGCGTCTCATATTGATGCTAAACGATGCCATGTGCGTCGGATTTAGACGAGCGTCACCTGTATGACGCCTTGGGTTCTGCGTCTCATATTGATGCTAAACGATGCCATGTGCGTTGGATTTAGACGAGCGTCACCTGTATGACGCCTTGGGTTCTGCGTCTCATATTGACGCTAAACGATGCCATGTGCGTTGGATTTAGACGAGCGTCACCTGTATGACGCCTTGGGTTCTGCGTCTCATATTGATGGTAAACGATGCCATGTGCGTCGGATTTAGACGAGCGTCACCTGTATGACGCCTTGGGTTCTGGGTCTCATATTGATGCTAAACGATGCCATGTGCGTTGGATTTAGACGAGTGTCACCTGTATGACGCCTTGGGATCTGCGTCTCATATTGACGCTAAACGATGCCATGTGCGTCGGATTTAGACGAGCGTCACCTGTATGACGCCTTGGGTTCTGGGTCTCATATTGACGCTAAACGATGCCATGTGCGTTAGATTTAGACGCGCGTCACCTGTATGACGCCTTGGGATCTGCGTCTCATATTGACGCTAAACGATGCCATGTGCGTTGGATTTAGACGAGTGTCACCTGTATGACGCCTTGGGTTCTGCGTCTCATATTGATGCTAAAGGATGCCATGTGCGTTGGATTTAGACGAGCATCACCTGTATGACGCCTTGGGTTCTGCGTCTCATATTGATGCTAAAGGATGCCATGTGCGTAAGATTTCAACGAAATGTCCAAAGCGCCACATGTATGATGCCAAAGGATGAGAACGGGCTGGACTTTCTGAGGGGGACAGTTTTACCCGTAACTTCATTTAGACCCTGGTTCCTTCAGTGGAAACACGGCGAGTACCAGCCCAAAGTTCCTAGTTCCTGGGGAAAGTTCCTGTGGTGGAAACGCGGCTAAAGTGCAAGTTTTTGAAAACGATACCATTATTGTCTCAGGTGTAAACTACAAAACCGTAGATCTGTGTGAATGTGGATCATTTTGACAGCATTGTGATCAGAACGTGAAAACCGCAAAGAAAAAAAACTGTTCTATTTTGAGTACATCGTTGTCTTGTAAAAGTGCCTTAAATATGAGTCTCTTTGAAATGAAAAGAAATTGTTTGCATAGTTATGTTAAACCAACATTGTGGTTTCCAACCATTTAATTTGTTAACTTAAAGTGGTCAACATATTTTTCAATTTTAACTTATTGCAATTTGTGACACTGGCAAGAACATTCCTGTATCATCTATCACATTTTTTTCCCCTTCAACAACCATTGACTACAAAACAGAACACAAAATCATGAAAAGAATGGATTAGTAATAGCTGTATATGTTACAAAACAACACTCCACGCAATACTTAGGACACTTGTCCTAAACCAAAACACTGTGGCTTAGATGCAGAAAGTTTGGATCATAACTTTTACTCCTGAAACATCAAGATTGTCCAAGGATGACGTGACAAAATGCCATTCTCTGTTGCCATATAGCTTGGCATTGCCCACATTAATTAAATGGAAAACATGTGTGGTGATTTTGTCCTGTCCCATATCATACTCATCCCACTAACATGCAAAAACCCACAGTTCTACATCATACAGAAAGCCATAAATATGAATTATTATACATAAGTATTAGGATTAGATTAGTCTTGTGTTTTGGCAACAATTCACAGACCCAACTTTTCCAGAAAGAAGTGGTTTGTATTAGTTGTAAAACTCCAGATGCAAAGCATTTGTCCCACAGGGGCAGTAAAGGAGAGATGGAGCACTAATACTTTTTTCTTAGCTTTACTGCACTTCATTTTAATGGATGTGAAAAATGAACTTCCCATCTCCTACATAATGTATGAGACATTACTCAATCTAGACTGAGTTCTACACACCGTAGCCTTACACTAAAGATGAATATGCAGTCATACAGTATGTGTGTCTGCTGCATGAAATCTTTAAGCCGCAGCTGCTTTCTTATTCTCTATAAATGAACCTTCGCTTTCTGTTGTTAAATTACTGTGCAGTGGGTTGACGGATCGGTTTTCATATATGGAGTGATTTGCAAACAGGACAAAAAAAGTCAATCAAACTGCAAATGTGCTATTTGTCTTACATACAGTATTATACACACTTCAATTACAGGAAATGGAATTCCAGCAATTGCTTGAACCTATAAGGATATTTATAGTGCATTGAATTCAGTCGTCTATTGGATGTGCTTTATGGTGAATTAAAGACCAACAATGTAAAAGAGCATTTTCCTTCAACATCAGGAAAATAAGCCCCCTTCTCCGACCACTCTCTCTCTCTATCTCTCTATCTCTCTCTCTCTCCCTCCCTCTCCCTCTCCCTCCCTCCCTCCCTCGCTCTCTCTCGCTCTCTCTCTCAATCTTTCTTTCAAAATCCCATATATTTTTTTATTTAGATCCATTTGTTCTTGTTAGGTTGAATAGTTCAGCCAAGAATAAAATGTAGTAAAAATCATTATTTACACTATTCTTATTGGACCTATTGAATCGAGCCACGATCACAGAAATCACCATGATTGGTCATCTTTGTCTTGGACAGCCCAAACTCGTACAATGTGTACCGGGCATAAGATGATCCACAACTGCTTTTGCATTGTCATCAATTCATCATTGTTCTATGTTCTCATTGGTTTGCTGGGAATTTCATGTGCAAGGATTTCATGTGCAAGGAAAGATGTCAGCGAATGGCTCGCCCAAGCAGGAAGATTTCCTGCCAGATCTCAATCACTGGACAAAGTCACCTTTATATAACAAAAAAGGTGTGCATTACATGATTATCATGCATGACGTGGAGGCAAAGAACCACTCATGCTTTAGTTCATGTTATGTTTCCATTCCACAATTTTAAACATGAGTTGACCTGCTGAAAAAAAAGAATTTCAGATTATACACTATATACTGTATGGACCGTCATCAGCACCTATACAGTACTTAATTTGATGGGACTCACAGAGGGGACAAATAAACAAAAAATCAATATATATGCTAATTTAAAAAAATAAACTGAGAGAAGTACTGCATCATTAGACATGTTTAAAACCCCAAACGGCAAAAAGCAACAAAATGGTCAAATACATCCATCTTGATCACATAGGCAAAACAGACACAAAAACACTTTTTTTGTGAATACCACAAATTGTTTGTAGAAGAATATCTACTTCATCCAGTGCTGTTTGTTCTCTGTGCGCTTAAGTGTCTTGATACTGTCTTGTTTTACTGACTGAGAATTCAATTCAAATTCAAACAAATACGAATCGATTCAGACCGTTTTGCAAACAAAAACTTAACCAACTCCAAATGATTAATTCAAGAATGATTAGAATCGCTGGTTCAGTCGACACAAACGTTTCTCAGGTCAGTCAGGCCATGTGTATGTGTGGTCCGTATGTATATGACAAATTAAGATCTTGACTTTGATGGGACGTCATGCAGTTTTGGAAAGAAAGGAGGGTAAACAATGTCATAATTTTAATTTTATGGTGACCTATTCCTCTAAAGGTAAGGAACAGACCTTTTCCTTCCACTGATACATAAATCTACATTTACTGTATGTAGGCCTCCCATTTTCGAGCTACACCAGATACATCCCTGTCCTCATTAACGTGTTTTGAATAAATGTGTCCTCCTCCTGTAAGGTCTTTTGTTAACGACCAATGATTCATGTGCTGCATTTTCATGGACGTGGAGACTAATACAGGGACCCAGAGGCAATTATCGGACTCCCCTGGTGCGACGGAGGCATGTTGGACAACTGAAAGTAGAATTCCCATGTTGCTGGAAATGTAGGATTTGATACTTTCTATAAAAATGTGTTAAATGGGAGTAAGCGTTAGACATTAAAAAACAATAATAATAAAAAAACAGAGAGAAATCCAATGTGTTGATAGAAAGTCTGGCGCTTATTGATACATATTTCTTTTGTAAAGCAGACTGTGTACACAATGACATTTTTTTTGACAATAACAAAACAACAACCTTTATGTGACATTCTTGTTATGAAAAAGCTCATGCAAATTCTATATGCATGACAGGCTATGCGGAGTGTTTAGTGACGAAAGCTTTTAACAGCATGAGCATTTACAATGAATAAATGTATCTGGCTTTCATTTCATTCAGGTATTTCACTATTGTTTTTTTTAAAAATAATTGCTCACGCATAAATGGAAGGATCCACAGACTTCTGCACAGATCTTCGTAAGGCACATTTCTGTTGTATCAGATATAGCAATATAGTTTACATTTTGCAACGATATAAACAATCAAGTAGTTGAGATTTGCTATATAGTATATCTTTTTTTTTTTTTACTTGAATATACTGTAAGTTGGATATACTTTATATTTAACTTTATAGAGCTGTGCAAGAATACAGTTTACATTTTATAACAATATCAATAATCACACAGCCGGGATTTGCTATTTAGTATATGCTTTACAAGAGCACTGTATGCAGGGAAAGATGAATGTATCCAACTTTTAATATATTGCTAGAAGATAATATAGTTAATATTTGCAACAATATAAACAATCAAGCAGTTGAGATTTGCTTTATAGTAAATGTCATAAACAATCTGGGCTTTATTGCAGAGTGGCCTGATGGAAACATTTCCCCAGTGCAAGACACATGAAAGCCCGCTTGGAATTTGCAAAACCGCACCAAAAGGGCAATATTCTCTGGAGGAGACCACTGAGAAGATTGACCTGTTTGGCCTCAATTCCAAGTGTCATGTCTGGAGGAAACCAGTCACTACTCATCACCTGTGCAATAACATCAAAACGGTGAAGCATGGTGCCGGAATTATCATGCTGTGCAGTGTTTTTCACAGGCAAGGACTGGGGGAATGAGCAGGGGTGCAACGATACAATGAATTTCCCATTAATGGAATTGACTCAATGCATAACCATAGAATGATGCATCATTGTAGAAACTAACTAGCTAGTCATGACTGTTTCCCGAACCCGGTCGCACCTTTGTTGTTTGAACCATGTTCAACAATATAGTACTGTGGTTCATTTTTTCACATGCAGGTTGTGGAGTAATAACCTCTGCAAATTAATTGATTCGAGATCGCAATTAATGCATTTAACATTATTATAGTTAATTTACATAACAGAAAGCCAGTAATTAAAAAAAAATATATATGTTAACATTCAGTATTTTGGGTATACTTCTGTTGTTTATTAAGTCCTTGTTCTGGAGCCTTGAAGGTGAAGGTTCTGAAATCTGTGGCACTAAACTTATGGTCATTGTTGCTGCTGTCGCTACTTGTAGAAGTTCCTTGTTTCTCCTTACACGAGACAATTTCAGAAAGAGAGAGCTGACGGACTGTCCCGTATTAGTATATTTCCGCTCTCAGCCATTTGTATACTGTCTGCCAAAGCAGCACTTTACGTGTCTTGTCCCAACACCCCCCATGGAAGAGAGGGTTGGGGTGAGCAGTTGCTCATTATCATTTAAAGAGACATGCACCGAAACGGGTCACTGTGAACAGAGCTGTTTTTGAAGAGGTAAAAAGGGTGTTGTTTTACACAACCATTGAGGAATGGTAACCAAACGTTACATGAAGTCCCCAAAGAATCATACCAACTTGTGGAAAATGGGTATGACCTTCAAGAACTTCCGATAACCTCTTAATATCCTCATTATGATTGACAAAAACTGTGATATTGTCAGCATAGACAGAAAAACATGTCTTTGAGACAAAAGAAGATCCAGAAACATGAAAACCTGACAATTTCTCTCAAAGTTGGACAGTGGACAGCCCTGCTTAATACCCCTTAAATAGGAAAAGGTCGGCTCACCTTGACCACACAAGCAGCATCAGTATATAATAATTGTATCAACATTTAGAATAATAATTGTATCAACAAAAAGTTGATCACAAAAAAAAAAAAAAAAAAAAAGGTCACCAAAACCAAAGAGCTTTAACACATTAAATAGATAATTATGGTCAACACGGCCGAAAGGTTTCTCTTGGTCCAAAGAGATCAAACCAACATCCATATTAAAAACTTTACACGTATTCAAAACAAATTGGACAAAAATAAATTGTCCATAATAGACCTCTTGGGAACACAATATTATTGACCCCTGTGTACAATCAATTTGACAAGCATTTTGAGAATATTTTGTATTCAGTTGTAAGAAGTGCAACAAGACGCCAGTTCTTTAAAAAAGCTAGATCCCGCTTTTTTGGGCAATAATGATAAAACAGCAAATTGACAGGAAGTAGGCAAAACAACATCTCTTATACATTCGCACAAAAAAAAAGTCTTTGCCTATACAGTTCTAGAACTCTAGAAATCTGCTGGCCTCAAACTCCACTCAGCTTCATTTACAATATCACTATGTGTTTCTTGGAGAAAAACAATATTAAGCTTCTTCTGTTTAATAATTTCATTAACAAGGGCATGCTTAGAACTATCTCTCCCACCATTAATGTTTAAAGAACCTATCTGCCACGAGGTTAGATGTTGTGGGAAGAAGGAGGTGGGAACCGGCGAACATTTAACGACTTTTAATAAAATAAATAAACAAATACAAAAACGAAAGTAAAGATGGCAGCCCCTCACGGTCGACTGCAGCCCCACATAATAAATCAAAACATCAAATAAAATACTCCAGGCCTGGTCCTCTCTCCTCCTTCCCTCCTCGTTCTCTCACAGCCCTCGGCCTCGTCCTGCGCGCCACACTATCCTTAAAGTTTCCATACACACAGAACGGATTGAGATTTGGAAACAAAGCAAGAGGGAAAGGCAAAGAAAAGACATCATGTTATGCATGATATTACTGACTGATAATAACCAAATTACAATACACGATATCTGGCCTTCTTCCTTTTCCTGTCCACCACTTTAGATGTTCTTACAGTGGTTAGAAGCTTTTTCAACCTAAAGCGCTTCATCAACTCCAACATTCCTCTGATAAAAAGTAACAGATTCAATCAATTTGTCTACATCAGTAAAGAATTATTTTATGTTAATTTGTTTCAATAAATTTCACCCAGAAAACTCTTGATGTCCTCTAAGCTATACAACGAGTCTTTGTTAAAGGGACACTTCACCCATTTGCATTAAGCTTTCCATTGTTAGAAACCCAGTCATACTATTGAATGGTCGTGCAACACTCTCTCATTTTCCCCTGAGACGAGAGAAATCCACTATTTACCTTTTTCACTTCCTCCTACAATGACGCAAAAATCGTCATTTTACGTCATTGTAGGAGGAAGTGTAAGAGGGGGGGATTTCTGTAAAGACTACAGCACTAGTTCCCACCCTTTCAAACCCGCCCAGGGGGTTGGACCTAATGCGCTAACAGAGCTATCACAGATCAGTGGGTGGGACTTACCTTGTAGATACACTGAAATCAATATCAGCCATCTTGTTTATAAGCTAAGCTAACAAGCGCTGTGGAGATAGGAAGTTATGACAATGACGGAAGAAACTAAACATGATATAGAAGAAGAGGATTTTGAAAATCTGCTGCTCGAATCCGATGTTCGTGGCTATCTTTACGAGCCGCAGTATAGTGAAGAGCAGCTGAGCCTGATGGAGGAACAGGAGGCGGACGAGGAGCCCGGACTGGCTCGAGCTGGGCGGACTGCTGGTGCCTGTGCTCTCGCTGTGCGCTACGGACACAGATAGAGTCCGTCTGCTGCAGAGAATTTCAACGATGGCAATTTCTCCTGGACGAAATCTCGTCCAGAGAGAAACAGAAACACGCAACAGAAATAAACAAAACACAACATAAAATCAGGCCTGTTCCTCTCTCGATCTGCCTTTTATGCTTCCGCTCCTCTGTGAGAGATATGAGACCGGTGCGTCTCACAGGCGTCATTCATTATCACTCACGCCACCGGCCTCGCGCCGTCCTCTTACGTCCCTCGCCCTCGTCCTCCTCGCCACAGCCAACTAACTAGACATTTTGTGTGAAATGAATTTCAAACTCTTTTGGCAGCTAGCCTTGTAGACGGAAGAGTGATTTCTTTTCTCTGATGTTTGCGCTGTTCTGGATTAGTGGGAGTGGCTTGCGGAGCTGTGCAATGTGGTGCATTGTGGGAGTTGTTGTCTTACATACAAATGCGCCCAAAAGTCTTTTCTCGGTCAAGAGGGCACCAAATAAAAAAATTATTTTACATTTCGACTACATATATGACCCACTTTCAATAAAGATTATTGTTGAATTGGGTGAAGTGACCCTTTAAATCTTCCTGAAAAATCAGCTTTAAATGAACTGAGTACAGTTCCTGTGAATTACTATCCTCACAAAGAGAATCTTTCTGTAACTCAAGATCATCAGACAGCACATCCTCCATTTCCTCATCATCCAAAACATCAGAATAGAATTATTTCTGATTTGCATCGTTTACACCTTCCTTACTTTTCAACTGTTTAACACCACTAGTACCAGGAACTGCCTCATCAGTTTTAACTTCAGACACTAAAACGTTTGTACTAACACAAGGTTCCACATTAACTGCAACATCCCCATCAGCACAAACATCATTATAATCTGAAAGAACAGACTGGATATTTTCAGCCTCATCAACAGATAACACAGCGTCACGATTAACCAGCCCGATCTCACGGTAATTCGTACGAATTTTACGAGGTGGCTAATTCGTCCTAATTCATACGACCTCACTCGTACAAATTCGTACGATTTTTGCTAATTCGTACATATTTTACGAGTTACCAAATTCGTATTAATTCGTACGAATGACCTACCCCTGACCCCGCCCCTAAACCTACCCATCACGTGGGTTTAGACAAATCGTACAAATTCGTAAGAGTGAGGTCGTATGAATTAGTACGAATTAGCCACCTTTTAATCACTCGTACGAATTGGTTGTGAGATAGCGTTGGGATTAACAGCACTCACCTCAACAGTGGAACAACGTCATCTCGAGCGGCCTCAGCCGAATCTTCGATGTTACCTGCAGCATTAACAACTGATCCTGCCGCACTTCTGCATCTGTTCTCTTGTGCGGACACGCAAGACGCTTGTGTCCAATGTCTCCACATTCAAAACATTGTACACCATATTCGATCTTCCCTCATGCTTCACACGAAAGTTTATTTCCAGAGTGCTATCATTACACTCCAACATCATAAAAAAATGCTTCCTGAAAGACACAATGTGTCTCAAGGAAGGATGTTTACTGCTGAGCGAGATTAAGGATTAACAACCTTCCTGCATTGTGCTAATTCACGTTGTTAAACTTCATCGGATACTAAATGGCAGAACATTTGAAATCTTAACTTTTGTGGACGGTGCGTAAAGCAGAGAAAGTTGTACAAAAGCATATTGTACAAAAGCATTTATAACAAGACCACTCACTATTAAATGACTGACTAATTTTTTTTCTTTCAAAAATACCACAACAGCCTTATTCATATGTGACGCAGATAATATGTTTTCATGACCAATCTGATCCCCAACTACTACCATTACTAAGTGATAATGGTGGCGTGCAGGGGCGTGGTAGCGGGGGGTAAAGGGGTACCGAGTACCCAGGGCCCGAGGCAGGGGGGGGGCCCTTAGAAGTCGCCGAGCTCAAGTCAAAAGTCCGTCAACCAAACTCAAAAACAATGCTCTTTTAAATGTACACTTTCCAACTCATACAACTTTGAAAAAGGGGCAAAAAATTAATATTTAGAATGCTCTCACCACCACCTCTCTCACCCGAATCCAAGCATGCATCAGATAGAGAGAGAGAACTCTTCTAAAGGAGTTTCTTTCAAGCCCCTAAGAGAGTTTCATTGTCTCCAGAAAAACCTTTTAATTCTTTCTGAGCAGGAGGGAATTGTAAATTAGCACTTTTCTGATTCAGTGTTGTAAAAAGCTGATGTGGTCAGAGGTGGCCACAATACTACCCTCCTTTGGTGTGAGGGTTATTTGCATAATTCAATCACAGTTAGAATAGTGTCTTAAAAATGAATTAACTCACTTTTAAAAACCACTTCCCGATTTTAAAAAAAAAGTTAGGTGAAGTACAAGTATGGTAACCCATAATCGGAATTTGTCCTCTGCATTTAACCCATCCAAGTTAGTCCACACACATTAGGAGTAGTGTTTAGTGAACACACACACAGACCCATAGCAGTGGGCAGCCATTTACTGTTGCGCCTGGGGGGCAATGGGGGGTTAGGTGCCGTGCCTCAGTCATTTCCTGTCGTTAATGATGAATCGAACACGTGACCTTCGGGTTACAAGTCCGACTCTCTAACCATTAGGCCACAACTGCCCCACACATTGTTCTGAAAACATAAAGTCCAAAATCCTGCATTCATACCTTAATATGTATGTTTGTACACATTGATATGTAAAAAACAGCACTCATTAAGTGTATACAGTTCTGTCAGTGGATATAGAGAGGATCTGCTCCATTTTGTGTAAACAAAAGTCTTTGAAGATCTTTCCTTCCTTTGTGGCTTCACCCATGTGGCAAAACTTGTTTTGGGGAGTCCTAAGGACTTTATTATCATTTACACTTTTTTGGATAAGAATGAGGGAGAACAAGGGAGTTCCTGTAAATGACGTGATCACTCTGTGCTGATAAACCCCTACCTCCTGTTCTCCACAAGAATTGGTGTTATCCGAAAGCAAGAGGCATCTGTTTTTGTTGTTCACAGAAGTCCGATAACATTAAGGTGAAACTCTTTACATATGTGGGGTGGAAAGGTGTTGCCATTCTGTTCGCCTGCTGTTGACTATGACAATGACCCTAAGCACACAACCAAGAAAACTGTGGCTAAGGGACGACTTTGTCAAACATCAGTTAAACATTTTTGGAGAGACCTGAAAATGGCTGTTCATTGACGGTCCCCATTCAACCTGAAGATCTGACTGCAGCGAAGAATGGCAGAAAATCCCTAAATTCAGGTGTTCTTTATAAAAATGTTCTTGCCATGTTATGTGAGATTCAGTGATCTATTCTTATTAATAAATGTAGTCTTCTAAGACATGCCAATAGTGCTCACAATACGGTGCCATTTTTCTTTTCTATCAAATGTTTTGTCAATACACATGGCTTGCATGGAGAACATCTGGCATTCAGCACAATGTAGGACAGGAGATATAATGCTTTGACCTCTCCTCTCTTTTTTGACCTTCAATCTGGTGCACAGAACTAATGTCCTCCCCTTTTATAATATTCATTGGCCTTACTTTCAGAGTGTTTGTTTTGTTTTGCACTGTTCTTATCTCCTTGGTTATTTTATTTATTTATTATTATTCATCCTCACACATCTTCTTTGTCACACTGTTTCCCTCCTCTCCTCTTTTTTCCCTTTTTCATCATCAGCTCCAGCTAGCTCTGAAGCCTTAATGATATTCTGAGAAAGATGCCCACTGGGCTTTATTTGTTTTTGTTCTTTGCTCTATTTTCCCTGGAACAAAACCACAATACAGATGCCAGACAGATGAATTTCTTTTATGCAGGTTACTCACATACATTCTTCATCTTTCCACTCCTCACACCTTTGTCTGTGTTTTATGCGGTACACATTGTACGATTGGGCAGTCCCAGATGAAAGATGACCAATCATGGCGGTTTCTGTGGTCGTGGCTCCTAAATGGTGGTTCTACATTGTACCGTGAGAAAGCCTTGTACAGGTTCAAAGACGGCCGTCGTCACAGTCTTGTGGCCAAAGATAGCCAGCGATAATTTTTCTGACAGTGTCAGACTATGAAAAGAGATACTATGTTTCCTGATGATACGACCGAGAGGTAAGATATATAGATTAAAAAGTAGTGGTCCTACAATTGTTCTCTGAGGAACTCCACACAGTACCTCATAATGCTCAGACAAGGTATTATTAATAGATACTACAGATGTTCTTCCGCTAAGATATGATGGAAACTAATTTAAAACGGTTTCAGATAGGCCAACTGTTACGTCCCCCAGCTCTGGTGTTTGCTGCTACACGTGCATTTGAGTGCAGTGTCTCTCCCCCTTTCTTAATTGCAGATGAGCTACACCTGAGCGAAGCCTAAGTTTCCGCTATATTAGGCTTCTGGGACCGATCCTGAGGAGGCACACAGAAACTGAGAACAGAAGCGACGCACTACCGTGCTTTCTGTCTTTGAAACATCTGCCTACTTGCTGTCCACCCGGCAGTACTGAAGCGTTCCGCCTTTGTAGTAGATCTTGTTGCTACCTGTTTACTATTTGAAAACCGAACCTGTTAGATAAACATACCCCTATTATTTTGCTACGAGCCGATCTGTGTGCGTCTCTCCTTTATGTTAAGGGTGGTGTCCGACCGCCCGTAACATAGTGGAGGCTCGTCCGAGATTTAATAGTTTGATTAAATCGGACTTTAGTGTTAATCGCGGAACTTTGAACGCTGCAACATTTTGGTGAGTATTCAGGTGAGCAATTGTGATTGTCTGTTTCTTTGTTTAGTCGACTGGAGAGTTTATTTTATTTTGGTGGATATCTCAGGAGGGGGTACAAGGGATGCTTCGAGCTGAGTAAGCCACTAAAGATTGTGCAGGCAATTAGGATTTTATTTTGGTTTTGTGTATAGTTAGTTAGAATAGGGAGACAACATTTTTGCCTATCAGAATACATTTTAGTTTACCCGTGTAGCTTGTGAAATATTGTGGCATATCGCCTATTTAGTGAGCGCTGATACTCTGATTGTACTAGCGTGTTTGGTTAAATTCGTGGGTGGACATTAAAATTCGTGGTCGTTTGTTGCCTATATTGTGCTTTTCGTTTGACCACTTTAGATACTCGCTACTTTATAGCTTTGTAGCATTTTACGCGTTAAAATGGCAACAGAGGAAGCATTCGTTAAAGAACCCTCTACTGAGTTATTTTTGAAATTTTCAAGAGAGTAGTTGCTGAATTTGGCTGCAACTTATGAGGTTGAGCTCACTTCTGCTGAAAAGCGCACCAAAGATACAATTAAAACCGTCTTACAAGCTGCTTTGGTTAGTAAGGGCATTTTGCCTGTAGAGAAACAATCTCCCGTGTCTACAGAAGCGTTGCAGCTGCAAATTCGGTTGAGAGAGTTAGGTATCAGAGAGAAGGAGATTGAGTTCGACCGTGAGCATATGCAAGCTCAGGCCCGTGAGCATGAACTTGAAAACCGACTGGCGTTGAGAAAGTTAGAAATCGAGGCCCAGAGGGAAGGTGTCGCTCCTTCTGACCCAAATTTATTTTATGTCACTCGCCACATCCGACTTGTGCCACCTTTTGTGGAAAGAGATGTGGAAAAATATTTTCCACACTTTGAACGTGTTGCGACCAATTTAAATTGGCCGAGAAGTGATGGGCAAAGTGGGAAGGGCGCAGGAGGTTTACTCATCGCTAACAGAAGAGCAGAGCGGCGACTATGATGTTGTGAAAGCGTCAGTTCTGAGGTGCTATCAGCTGATCCCTGAAGCATATCAACAGAAGTTTAGGAACTTAAAAAAAACTGAGTGTCAAACTTTTGTTGAATTTGGTCGAGATAAAGCAGCTCTGTTTGATCGTTGGTGCTCATCGCAGCGGGTTGATAGTCAGGAGAAGTTGCGTAAACTAATTATTTTAGAAGAATTTAAGAACTGTCTTCCAACCGCTGTGGTAACCTATGTAGCTAGGCAGAAGGCCGAGTCTATTTCTGATGCTGCTATACTTGCAGACGAATATTATTTAACGCATAACATCACTAGAGAACGTTTTCGTTTAAGAGCTAATCCCTCTACGACCACTGATGTAGACACGAAAAAGAATGCAGTAAAACAAGATGACAGACACTGTTTTTATTGTAAAAAGCCAGGTCATATTGTGGCAGAATGTTTAATATTGAAGAAAAAACAGTCCTCGAAACCAATGGGTCTCGTTAGTTCTTCTTCGAGTAAAATATCGCCTGTCCTTCGTGCAGAGTTAAAATCAGAGAAAACTCAGTCCATGTACGAGCCCTTTCTGACGAGTGGGACTGTGTCTGTGCCTGGTGAGGACGCTGTGGCTGTGCGCATCTTGCGAGATACGGGTGCTGCACAGTCAATCCTCCTTCACGGGTTGTTGCCGTTGTCTGAACAGACTGCAACTGGTAGTAGTGTCCTTGTTCGAGGAATAGAGATGGGTTTTCTCAATATCCCTTTACATCGCGTGCATCTTGATTCCGACTTGGTATGTGATGATGTGGTTGTTGGTGTTCAAGACTCTTTACCAATCCCCGGCGTCACGTTTCTCCTTGGCAATGATCTAGCCGATGGAAACGTGTGGAGCCGTGGCGATATCCCACCCGAGGTTGTGTCTGTGCCGCTCCATCAAGACTGCCCCGATGAGTGTGCACAAAAATTCCCAGAGGTTTTTCCCACTAGGGCGCAGACCCAGAGGTTGAGGGATGCGGTACCTCCCAATGACGTCGAGAGGCTCTTCGAACCAGCTTTCAGGCAGTGCCCCAGTTGTCCTGTGCCTAAACTGAATGATAAGAAAAGAGAAAAAAAACAATCAGATGTCTCGTTGTCATTAGAGAAACTTGTTAATGCTCAACAAAAATACCCCACACTTGTTTCATGTTTTAATGCAGTTCAATCTGTTTCAGACCGTGCAAGCGAGAGTCCGACATATTTCATCAGAGACGGCTTACTTATGCGGAGGTGGAGACCTCAGAAAAGTAATGAATGGAATGACATTGAGCAAATCGTTATGCCGTCTGAAAACAGACACGCTATTCTGAGTGTCGCACATGATTGTGTTTCAGGTCATTTAGGTGTGACTAAGACATACAACCGCGTTCTTCGTCACTTTTTCTGGCCTAGGCTGAAGCGTGATGTGCGGCGGTATTGTAAAACATGTCATGTTTGCCAGATTACTGGTAAGCCAAACCAGATAATTCCACCTGCACCGTTGTACCCCATACCTGCCATGGGTGAGCCTTTTGAGAAAGTAATCATTGACCCTCTTCCACGGTCAAAAAGTGGATATCAGTATTTGTTGACAATTATGTGTACTGCTACTCGCTTTCCAGAGGCGGTGCCTCTGAGGAAGATCACTGTTAAAATCGTGTTCAGGGCTTTATTTAAAATTCTTCTCAAAACGCAGCAGCTCGAGCTCTTACCAGAACCAGGAAATATGACCATATTAGCCCGGTTCTGTCAACACTGCATTGGCTCCCTATTAAACATCGTATAAATTTTAAAATATTGTTGATTACTTACAAAGCACTAAATAATTTAGCTCCGCAGTACTTGAGTGAGCTTTTAAAGCATTATAGTCCTTAACGTCTATTGCGATCTCAAAATTCCGGCCAGTTGATAATACCTAGAATATCAAAATTGACTGCTGGTGGTAGATCCTTTTCCTGTTTAGCACTAAAACTTTGGAACAGTCTTCCTACCATTGTCCGGGAAGCAGACACACTCTGTCAGTTCAAAGCTAGACTAAAAACATATCTCTTTGACCTAGCATACACATAATACATTATAGACTTTGATAATTCAATGTTAGGCTGCATAGATTAGGTCAGCCGGATCTGGGAACACTTCCCTTAAATCCAGATGTACTCGTTACATCATAAGAAGAATGGCATCTACGCTAACTTTAGTGTCTTTGTTTATCCCGAGGTTTTCCTGCAGCCTGCCGGATCCAGGCCATATCCAGATCTGACGAAGGAGATTCGCCTGGACCCGATGACAATGCAGTGCTGAAGTGTCAACTATCCTCTCCCTATGGAGGACCCCTTTCCCACTCTACAGATAAAGTGTTGTTGAAAATCCGGTTCGAGTACCCCGAAGTGATAAAATAAAATTCTGTATCAAATTTATAGGCAAGACAAGTAGTTTGTTTAGGCATGGTTTGTAGGGAAATTACAAACCTGCGCACACATTCAAACGAATATAACTATAGAATCAATTTTGAATGCGCATGTGAATGCCATCAGGTCACAGGTTCGCGTTTAAAGTCTGTTTAGAGAGAACGCCGTCGTCTTAGTGGCCCCTAATGTAATAACAAATGATAAATTAGCTGGAAGTGAATCAATCAAAACCAACTTTAGCCGGAAATAACATTATTCAAAATCGCTATAAAGCCAAAACAATCTCTGTTACCGTAAATTGTATGTTTATCTCTGTAAAGCTGCTTTGAAACAATCTCCATTGTTAAAAGCGCTATATAAATGAAGATGACTTGACTTGACTTTTCTTTTGTGAGGCTACCGAAAATCGTTCAAAGTGACCAAGGAACAAATTTTACTGCGTGTTTTTCTAAGTCCTAAAGTTGCTCCACATTAAGCACCCCATTTCTAGCGCGCACCATCCGGAGAGTCAAGGCGCTCTCGAGCGTTACCATCAGACGCTAAAATCGATGCTGCGTGCATATTGTTTAGAGGTGGGTACAGACTGGGAAGATGCAATTCCTTGGATGCTTATGGCCTCTAGGGTGGTCGTACAGGAGTCAATTGGTTATAGCCCTGCAGAGCTAGTGTTTGCTCACAACGTTCACACAACTTTGAGCGTCATTAAAGATCAGTGGCTGAGCAAACCTACTTCTTGTAGCGCACTACAGTTTATTAGCGACGTTCGCTCCAGACTACACAGAGCGCGTGAACTCGCTAGAGAAAATTTTGAAAAGACCCAATCTAGCATGAAAACTTGGTATGATCGAAAATCAAGAGCCCGTTCGTTTAAGCCTGGAGAACAAGTGTTGGTTCTCTTACCCGTGCCTGGTTCTTTATTTCAGGCACAATTCAGAGGGCCATACACTGTTGAAAAGAAAATATCTGATCTAGATTATATAATTTTAACCCCAGACAAGCGACGGCATTCTCTCGTCTGTCATGTAAACATGTTCAAACCATATTATACGCGTGAAGGTGTTAAAACTGACTTGTTTAATTTTAACTTACCAGATCCAGACGAATCATTCGTGTTGCTGTCTTCACTGGTAGAGGATGATGACGCGGTGACTGCGCCGTCGCGGTGCGTGATTGAAGGTCGACTCAGCAATTCGGCAATGCTTTCGGTCATTGCAAGTCGTTTGCCACATTTAACTCCCTCTCAAACAGCTGACATATTGTCTGTGATAGGTGATTTCCCTGAATTGCTACGGAATTTTCCGTAGATTGTCTAGTGCAAACCTCACAATTAATTTAGCAAAATGTGAGTTCGGAAAAGCCACTGTTACTTACTTGGGGCGGATAGTAGGTAGAGGACTTGTGTTGCCAGTAATGGCTAAAGTAGCCGCTGTTCAAGAGTTTCCTGTGCCTCGCGATCAGCTTGCGCTACGCTGATTCTTAGGAATGGTAGGCTACTATCGCAGTTTTTGTAAAAACTTTTCGACCGTAGTTTGCCCCCTCACTAACCTACTGAGCCCCAAAACTAAATATGACTGGACGGAGTCCTGTAATAGAGCGTTTGAAAACGTCAAGGCTCTCTTGCTGACTGCTCCCGTGTTCGCTGCGCCAGACTTTAGCAAACCGTTCCAGCTTGCTGTAGACGCCAGCATCGTAGGCGCCGGCGCCGTGCTTTTGCAATCAGGCGCAGACGACATAAACCATCCTGTGAGTTTCTTCTCTAAGAAATTTAATTCTGCCCAGCGCAAGTACTCCACTATTGAGCAAGAGACTTTAGCTTTAGCCTTAGCTATTCAACATTTCGATGTGTATCTAGGTTCTACGGTACATCCAGTTAAGGTCTATACTGACCATGAGCCACTCAAATTCCTCAGTCGCATGTACAATTCAAACCGTTCAACCGCTTCAAACGTTTAACCTTCAAATTGTGCATGTCCGAGAAAAAGACAATATTGTCGCAGATGCATTGTCTAGAGTCGATCCTTGATAGTATTAATTTTGTTTTATTATAGGAAAAAAAAAAACGACTTCAAAACACGTTTTGTTTATGAAAATGAACTTGCATATGGCCTTATTGATTGAAAATGGCCTATAGGCTATAGTTCATAATTATTTGTAACTAAAACTCTTTTGCCTAAGTTGGCTCGAAAGAAGAGCTGAAAACAAAATTTATGAGTAAAAAAAAGTGTGTTTTCTTGTTCAATGTATGGCGACAAGTCACCATTTTGGGATGGGGGTGTTACGTCCCCCAGCTCTGGTGTTTGCTGCTACACGTGCATTTGAGTGCAGTGTCTCTCCCCATTTCTTAATTGCAGATGAGCCACACCTGAGCGAAGCCTAAGTTATATTAGGCTTCTGGGACCGATCCTGAGGGCGCACACAGAGACTGAGAACAGAAGCGACGCACTGCCGTGCTTTCTGTCTTTGAAACATCTGCCTACTTGCTGTCCACCCGGCAGTACTGAAGCGTTCCGCCTTTGTAGTAGATCTTGTTGCTACCTGTTTACTATTTGAAAACGAACCTGTTAGATAAACATACCCCTATTATTTTGCTACGAGCCGATCTGTGTGCGTCTCTCCTTTATGTTAAGGGTGGTGTCCGACCGCCCGTAACAAACATACTCACGTAATCTATTTAAGAGAATCTGTTGATCCACTGTATCAAACGCAGTGCTCAAGTCAAGCAGCACCAGAACTGAAGGCCAATTTCTATCTAAGTTTATTCTTATGTCATTTACTACTTTAATAAGAGCGGTCTCTGTGCTATGATGTTTTCTAAAACCCGACTGAAACATCTCTAATTTTGAATGTGTATTTAAAAATGTACTTAAATGATTAAAAAAAAATTCTCTAATATTTTACCTAAAAATGGGAGATTTGAAATGGGTCTATAATTACTAAGAGTTAAAATATCTGAATTCCTTTTTATGTTCAGGTTTCACTAGGGCCAATTTAAGAGCACCAGCTCTGAACCAGTAAAGTCATGCTGAAGTTAATGCTGAACCAGTAAAAGTGATTCTTAAGTAGCACCAAACCATTGCTGGTCTAGAAGTAAGAACCGCTTGCGTCAGGGGCTGGGGGCGGGGTTATCGTGACCAACAAGATGAACAGAAACTTGTGACCGCCAATTTTAAATAGCAGCTAATACCAGCTCGATTGTAATCTCCGCCTATGCAAATCATGGCGAGCTGCACGAACGCGTTGGATTCGCCGTGTTTGGATGACAATGTAGGTTCGCTAAGCCATGAGCATCAATAGTAACGCAACGACTGCCATTGTTGATGGAAGGCTTGTTCGAGATGCATCGGAGCTGCGGGAGTGTTTGGAGAGCATACGACTCTTTGTGCTTTTAGATCGCTCTCGCAGTGCTTTGATGTCATGCACCAATCGGTCTGCGAGAAGCCGATGATCTCGAACAAGTCTGGTGTGTTTGTGTCTGGCGCTGCCGCACTAGAGTTGCTGGCAACATGAGGTGTATACAGTGACGTAAGATCTGGCTCTGTGGTGGCTGTCTAGCCTGTGGAAAGGCAAACCGGTTCTTAGAAGGCTTGTCAGTCGAACCAGCTCCGAACTGGCAATAGCCTGAAAAAATACAGCTGTAGCGATCTGTTTATTCTTCAGCCATTTATGACCTCACGCCAATAAAGGCAAACGGTAGAGCTGGGCGATAAATCGATTTTATCGATAAACTCGAATGTGTAGTTTACGCCGATTTTTTTTTAAATGAAAATCGGTTTTCTCTTTGACAACCGCTGACGCGCCCATCTGGGCTCCCGTAGTTCCGACCGGGCTCAGCGCTTGCCATGATAGAGATACACAAACAACATGGCAAATGAACAAGACCGCGGCAGCAGAAGCACACCCGCCGAAAACATTTACAAACTGAATCTTCAGGGCTGTCAACTCTCACGTGTTCACTGTGAGAGACGCAATTGTCACTTTTTACACGCTCTCACACACACATGCATTTTCTCATGCAGAGAAAAATCGCGCAGCAAAGAGCACACTGACACCGACAGACTAGACAGAGCAGGTTACTATTGATATGAAACAGATTCTCAGCTCTCAGATTCTGTCAATTTTATTACAAAATTCAAACAATAAACACCGTTTTGGCATTGTAAATGTGACGTGAAAGATCGCTGACAGATCTCAGTTCAAGCGGCACGTGAACCGATCATCTGTTACTCTTCACTACTAACTTACCGAAATGTAATAAAATCGATCGATCAGTGTTTTTCAACCGCGGAAAGATGTCCATAAAACAGCTGGAGAACAACATATGTCACGTAATGTTACATTTACCTCAGGAATGCCTTTTAATTACCCATAGCACGCATGTTAGTTGGACTTAAAATAATTGCTATAGAGAGGAGTATTTTGCTAAATGTGATATTACACATTTATTCTATTTTTACCTATATCATTAAAATATTATAACGTTGTTTGTTATTATAAAAACACATTATATTTCATTTGAGTTAGTTTTAACCTTTATTAATACCAGCTGACAGGGTCTCTCTGTATGTTTATAGCATTAGGCAATTTATTTTTGGAGAACAATTACCATAACATAACACATTAAGGTAGGCTATCTACAGTACCTAATATTTACTCAAAGGAATTGATATTAAATCAGTATCCGAATCAAATCACAAGAATTGAATTGAAATTGTGAAATTTGTGTTAAGCAATAATAAAAACAGTAGCATACCAGTCTTTGTACCATGTAAACATTGTGTTTAATAGTTAATAAACTTGATAAAATTATGTTTAGTTACCAAATAATTTGGCAATCACAATAAACATTGTGATGCAAGTTTTTTTACACCTCCCCCCAATCCCAATCCACCCATTTTATGTGATGTTACATTTACACTATTTACAATGACAGGGCCTGCCCTGTCTTTTTGGCTTGTTGTTTCTGATTGCACTTTAATCCAGATAATATCCCAGAAGGGAATATCAAAACAAAATAAAGTTAAAACTCGTTTTGAACAATTTCTTTGTCATCTACAGATTGATTTTTGTAGGGAGAGAAAAAAATCGATTTAAATCGTAAATCGGATTTTTTTGTGAAAAAAATCTGGGATTTTTTTTTAGGCCATATCACCCAGCCCTAGCAAACGGTCTAAAACATTTCCATGACCACACACATTGTCGGCTTATTAAAGTCCCCATGAAATCAAAATGGAAATTTTCATTTGAATATGTTAGCCTTATGGACCGGTTATCTATAAGCTAGAGTGCTCAAAAACAATGATAACATTTCCATTAAAAAGATATAAGCACTCAAAACTTACAATCTCCCGCTTCCACCATTATGAATCAATGATATTGATGACATCAGTCTGCACTTCAGATTCTCATCAGATTGTTTTGTCCAATCAAATGCTCTCTAGAATCTGAAGCTTCCCGCTCCCTACATTATAAATAGACGCTGAAGCTGCGGCTAAAATTTGTCACTTGTTCACACATTTACTATTTTCTACATGGTGAATGGCTCATAGTGCACTATGTAGGGGACAGGGAACAATCCAGATGGTGTAAATTTGCTTTCCATTGGGGCGAATAAAGTCTGGTTTCACGTTTGTGTCACGCAAACCACCGCAGCTCCGGTCCAGAGACACGATAGCGCAAAGCGGATCAAAGCATCGAGTCGGTGCAAACCAGAAAACATATTGGACCCATTCGAATTCTACACAGAATGCTATATTTTATAACAATATGGAGATTAGGAGGAGAAACGGTTAGAGATTAGGAGGAATCTGCGACTTTACCAAGTTCAATGGTTCTGGTCAAGCTGTCCCTGTGAAATAAACTAAACGTTTGTGGCTATTTATAAAAAGGGGAGGAGCTGTTCGATATGTCCTGTCCTGTCTTCCTGTTTCAGTGGAAATTACATCAACACATTGAATAATGCTGCACGTTTCAAGACACTTCAGTGGGCCTTAAGCATAATCGGTTTAAGAATCTACATGTAAGCAAACTAATGTAATATTGTAATTACATTGTAACAAAAATCATTTATGAAATCAGCTTCAGATGATGTGTCCTGTTGCAAGTATCCATTTGAGGATGGGATAAATGTGGCCATAAAGGGATGCACATGGTGCACAGCATTCAAATGATGATTGAATGGTATTAAGAGGGCTAACGTGTGCCAAGAAAAAATTCTCCACGCCATTACACACCAGTACCAGCCTGTGGTGTTGACAGAAGGGAGAATGGATCAATGGATTTTGGCTTTGTACACCAAATTCTGACCTTACCATCTGAGAAGAGGCAATCATTTTCCAATTTCAAACTATACCCAGTAGTCCAGTGATCCATGTTCTTGCAGTAGACCTACCACAGGGTCTAAGGTTGTTAAGTGATTATATGTCCTGTACACTAAAGAAATATATACTTCGGTGCAACTTTAAAAAAAAGCTTGACGATGCTTTGACATTTTGTTCTACAATATAAACTGAAACACGCATACCCCAATCTGTCTTCTCTTGTTACTTATAAGAAACATATCTTTCTAAAAATAAACTTTCACATTTTCGGTATGGGTTTACGTGGTAGAGCAAAACTTCAAAGTATCGTCAAGCTTTGTTTTACTCATAAATTGAAAACCCCCCATTATAAAACCCATAGGAAAATCTCGAGGGAACCAGTGGCGAATTAGTTATCTGGATTTTGACG
Source organism: Rhinichthys klamathensis goyatoka (assembly GCF_029890125.1). Classification (NCBI taxonomy): domain Eukaryota; kingdom Metazoa; phylum Chordata; class Actinopteri; order Cypriniformes; family Leuciscidae; genus Rhinichthys; species Rhinichthys klamathensis. The sequence continues at coordinate 1,395,938 of NW_026607023.1, forward strand.
TCATCCATGTACCACTCTATTCTCTAAGCAAACATATAATCATCCGACGCGAAGTCACGCGATCCATTTCACCATTAAAAGCAAACCATCCACTTGTTCCTGATGCTGGTATCCTTCTGAAGTCTCTACAGAAATTAGCAAATGAGCTGTTTAAACAGGATGTGTTAATGTTCCTTTACACTTCCATTTGTTCTGATGTCGACAGACTCAAGTGCGTGCAGTATGTCAGAAACTGAACGCGCAACTGTATACTGTATCCAGCATCAGTAATTATAATGGGTTCTATTTGCTTTTGATGCGACACGACGCTTACATCCAGTGTCGGCAAGTATCAGCTGTACACAGTGGGCGGGACCTATGGTGCGATGATGTAAAACTCTTTGTCTATGTCTTGCTCTCGAGGCAGTCATATGTAAATGTATTTGCCCATGTGACGTCACAAGTCCCCCAATATCCCAACAAGCAGCTTTGGGAATTAACCTCATCCTTCCCTCGGGTCATTTTGACCCGAAACTATTTTTTTTTTTAATTGAGTGTTCATTAGAGGGGTCCAAGACCCTAGGACTTTTGTCACACTTGAACCATGAACCACTTGAACACACACAAAAACATTTTTTGATTTTTTGAACAAACTGAATTGAGCTCTTTGTCAAAGCACTGTTCAGCGTTAAGATATCACCTGATAGTTCGTCAGGATTAGTCACCCTAATCTACCAGATGTTACCAGAGAAATATGTTATTCACATTTTACTGTCTCTATTCACCGTGCTCTCTGTACACTGTTCCCTTTCAGTCGCTCACGTTCGACGTAGTCGACGTGTCGACTGATTGGGATCACGCTTAGAGAGCCTGTCATCTTCGAGTACTATTAAAACGAGCCAATGAAATTGGCGTGCGTGAAATGCATCACACACTCCGCCCCCGCGCCGTGGGAATAAATACGGAAGTGGATGCACGCACTAGTTGTCTTTCACTTTGGAGCCTTTGATGTCTCTGAAGAGTGCTGTTGTTTACAACGAGCGAGTGTGTCGGTGTTCTTCTGGAAAACTCTCCCAGTGCTGGTGGTTTCTACAGCGCGAGTGCAGCGGTGATCGCGAGCTTTGATCTCTCAACTGCTGTTTTAACAGCAACAAATTTCTAAAGGTTTGTTTGTGTTGACGGCTGGTTAGAGGGCAGAAAAGTGAGTGCTTCACTGTTTCAGTTCACTGTTCAGTGTTGCCGCGGTCATTCCCCTTTGTGCTCCGGCACTGGTGACGGGTCCTATTTCCGGAAAGAGCAAAACGGGTGCGTTTTTTTTTTTTAGAAAGATGTCACTCCACCTGTGCGTTTCTGGATGCGGTCGTTCCCTTTTCCTCTCTGACGGTCACAATTGTTGCATCATGTGTTTGGGCTTACAGCACGCTGAAGCAGCTTTTGTGGGCGGTACATGTTCCCATTGCGGTAATATGACTGTCGCGGTGTTGAGATCGAGACTCGCCTTCGTCCGCGAAGCGCGAGTCCCCATTACCATGCCCCACCCCCGGGTGCCGTGTGGGATGGGTGAACGGAGGATAGTGATGGAGATCTCGCCCGGTAACCATTCCCTGTGGGCTCCTCACTCCTCCATCACACTGTAGCCGATGGAATTCCTGTTGAACATGCTAGTCTCTCTGTAATGGACCGATCAGCCGTTTCATTTGGGGTTCCCCCAGAGGATAAGATGTCGATAGCAGCATCGGAGGGCGAGCTGGCCTCTGGAGATGACGACTCGGCTGTGTTTTCTCCCTCTGGGAGTTTAACATTGCCCGAGCCAGATCCAGAAATGTCAGCTATGCTGAAACGGGTCGACGAGGCTGCCGGGCTCGAGTGGAACCCTCCACCGAGGGTTCCACGAGTGGAACCCTCCACGTGTTTGGGTGCACCCCCATACTGAAAAGTTTAAAATTTTTCATCTTGCTGCTCCTGGAAAAAATGAGCGCGTCGCTTCAATTATGAGTGCGCTTCCCGTGCGCCTATATTTGAAACAACGACCTCGAGCGCGCAAAAGACGTGATATGTGAACGGCCCCTTGGTGAGTTACCTCCAATCAGGAGACTCCCTTGACATCGCTTCTGTGCACGGCACCTTCTCAGCAAGCAGGGGCGCCATAGCCAATAATTGAATTGAAATGATAGAAAATAGAAAACCTTAGTGGCGCAGAGGATTTTTTTTAACTGCTCGTGCCGCCCCCCATGTGACATGAAAAAATGCCGCCCCGGGCTACTGCCCGGTTCGCCCGTGCCTAAAACCGCTACTGGGCAAGCCACAGCGAAAGCATTCCGGAGCGGGCCGCTCAGGGATGGAGGAGGATGCTCTGGAAGTTCGTCACCAATCCACTCCCTCCCCCCGGGTGAGGGTCGGGTGGAGTCTTTGTTTGTGTGTGTCTGTTCCTCCGCTGCTCCCAAAAGGAGCGGAGCAAGCGGTACCCACACTCCAAAGAAGAGCAAATTCCTCTGTTCCTGGGTTCCAAGAGGGCGAGTCTGGCGCTGTGCGACCCTGTAAGCCTTGCACCCCTCAGCCCCCTCTTGTTCGCCAGCACGGCAGCTGGGTGCGGTTCGAGGACCCGGTCATCCGCCTTCTCACGCATCCCTGGCCATCTCGTGGAGACAGGTAAGTCTCATACACCACACTCAGACCCTGCTTCGGGCCGCCTCCAGGCCTTCCTAGCCGGGTCCCTGTCCTCCACCTCGCTGCCCCACCTTGGGTACGTCTGTGGTTCCCTGGCCCCTGGCACGGTGTGCCTGAAGATGCTTCCTACCGCTCCAGCTGGCCCCGAAACTACCAGCAGACTCGGCTTGCAATTCATTTCGCTTGGCTTCGCCCTGGCTCAGTGATATTTATCACACCTACGTGTTGAGCGCTGCTCCTGTCCTGTGTGTGCATGTCGCAGTCCTACTGGCGAAGGACGCGATGTTGCCTCTCCTCCAGCCGACATGAAGGCCGGTTTCTTTAGACCCGTACTTTTTTGTACCCTAGATAGGTGGTGGGTTATGGCCATCTTGGACCTGTGTCAATTGAAACGTGCCCTTTTTCGAAAGCCTCCATTCAATTACTGCAGAGAGATGCATTTTCAAATGCTCCGTCCCCAAGGTTGGCCTGCAGCATTCGACCTGCAGCATTCGACCTGAAGGACAGTACTTCAGATCTCTATCCTTCCGCTCCACAGACCATTCTGTGTTCTGGCGTCAAGGGTACGAAGTATCAGTACAAGTCCTACCCTTCGAGTGCTCCAAGGGTTCCACTGAAAATTTCAGAGGCTCCTGGGGCACATGGCAGCCGCTTGGCTTCTTCCATATGAAGACCGCTTCAGCACTAGTTTTTACGATCGAGTCCCGAGGTGACCATGGCAGAGCGGCACGCCCTGTGTGATAAAAGATCACCCCGGCCTGCCGCCAAACTCTCAGCCTGTGTTCAGACCTTCAAGGAGAACTCCGGTCAATTTTAACATTGAACTCATTTTTTTGTACATATGGAGTGCTGTCAGTACAGACAAAAACTACAAAAATCGGTGTTGCCTACACCGTGTTATCCTCTTTTTAAAATTCACACCCTGTTGACTTCAATGGGGCAAGTTCTAAACCTGCTTTTAGCCTCTAAACAACCTTGATTTGTCATTACAAGTGCACAGCCATGTGAGTGGTGTTATTAAGAGTGACCACGGTCAATTTGACTGCAGTAGATGTGCAAGATATTAATAAAAATGATGTTAATTCAGCCAGCCCACATACCTGTATTTACTTCCTGTTTTCGTTCAAAGTCCACAGTAGTCGATTGTCGAGTTCGCGCGCGCGATCATTGGTAACTATAACTAATGATCGCGCGCGCGAACTCGACAATCGACTACTGTGGACTTCGACTACTGTGGACTACTGGCAGCTTCGCTGACAGATATTCTAGAGTTGAGGGCTGGGCGATACCTTAGCCAAACCGCTCCTTCCCGTGGGCTCCCTTCACATGAAGCCAGTTTCACTGTAAGCCCGGTTCGTTGTGTTGGCTTGCTGCGCCATTCCCCTCCTATGGACTGGATACGTGCGCAATTTTTTGCTCCAGTTGAGATCCCCTTTTTTAGCCGAACCCAGTCGAGTTCCTCCATACCCTTCGGCAACGGACATGGCGGAATGTCCGAAGCCAGGCCTATCACTCGTATGCTCTGGTGGAACCTGTGTTAAGCTGGGTCCATATGCTGTGATCCCTACGGCGATCCCATATGTGTTTTCTTCCACGGTACGGCTCCCTGCGGCGAGCCCGTGTCTTCCCTTGGCAGAGCCTGCTCTGCCGTCACTGTTCGGTTGAATCTCCCCCTGTTAGGCTGGAGCCACCCCAGTTACATTCCATATGTTGTACTGCCCGGTCATCCGCCCAGTTCATATGTGTATTCTCCACATGTTACCTCCCTTCGGGCAGGATGTGGCTTCCGCAGCGTCCCTTCCTTCCATGTTCAGGGAACGCTTCCCAGTGGTCCTGTAGGAACAGCAGTGACTTCCCTGGCCTAAGCCCTGTCCCTTCCCCGCCTAATTGCGGGGGGATCTGGAGGCTTTTGTCTAGGGTCTGGAAGGTGGCAGCACTAGATGGCGTTTTTATTGGGATCCCAATCGACTACGTCGAACGTGAGCGACTGAAGGGGAACGTCTCGGTTACGTATGTAACCCTCGTTCCCTGAAGGAGGGAACGGAGACGTAGTCCCGTAGCCACTATTGCTGGACCACCGCTGACTCCGAGTTACGCTCGGCTCCTCAGCGAAAAACAACTAGTGCGTGCATCCACTTCCGTATTTATACCCGCGGCGCGGGGGCGGAGTGTGTGATGCATTTCACACCAAAAAAATATTTTACAATGTCTACATGTTTATCTGAATGCACACTGAAGAGGAAATGAATTTAGGACCCAGCGGAACAGCTAATTTGCTCCTAATAGAGCTATAAGGCCATCTAGTGGCTAGAGTCAAGGAATATCATGTTTGGTTTTTTTTTTTCACAAGAGGTCATCAAAGACACTCAATGTAAGATATTTTGAGCTGGGTTTTGCCTGAAATTGTGAGTTATTTAGAAGATAAATTGAAAGAATGTGAGCAATATGCTTAAATTACTATTTATTTATTATTTATTGATCAAGTAATTTATTGATCTAGTAATTTAAAGGTAAAAATAAATAAATAAATAAAAAGTAAATAAAAAGTAAATGCTTGTTTATAACGAGGAGGACATTTTAAGCTATGAAACTTAAAGAATGTTTTAATGGTACAAAGATCTCCTATATGTCAAAAGATCAAGGCAAATCTGATTTCTTATGTCATGATCCCTTTAAATGAATGACACGGCCCCACCTTATTCAGTGTAGAAGCCAAAAGTCAGAATGATTTAACTATAGTTATTTGCCAATGGGATTAGAAAAATAATCTGGTTTCCGTTTGAATTCAATTATTTTTCTTACCCCACTGGCAGATAATAACAAAGGCCACGTTCACACACAGAATATTGTTGTCAGTCCTGTATTTGAGTCCTCAATACGGTTACGTTCACACACAGTTTAGTTCTTCAGGAGTGACAAGCATTCAATAACTAAACTCGCACCCATACATTTTCAGGACTCACAACAGCATTCTCGGAAAACCGGACTGAACGTTGGAAAATCGAACGGAACTGGATTGGACGACTAGTTTTCTGTCACGTCATACAATGCGAGAGCCGCTCTGCGCTACACAAACGTTCATGTGTGGTTTCGGTAACTTACAGCGTTGGAGATATGATCTGTGTGTCATCTGAAGCTTTTAGATTCAGTCACTGTTCTTCACCGGAGTTGCTCCCATCATTTCTGTGTTCTCCACGTGACTCAAATGTGCGAGACGCTGCAAAAAACCATAGACAGTAAAAGAAATGGACACAGCGACCCCATAGACTTCAACGGAGAAAAGTGAAGCCCAGCTGGTGATGGTCTGCTACAATGGCGGCCCCCAAGCGAAGCTTCAGTTTCCGGCTGGTGGATTACCCCTTTGCAAAAAACCCGCTAGGCGAGACACAACGGTTAAAGACGTCCGTTTAGCCTATAGCGCGTGTTTACATTGAAGCTGTTGTCGCTTAACCCTCTGGGGACCAGAAACGCGCCGGCGCGTTTTGCCGTTTTTTTTTTCACATAGCAGAAAAATAGACTTAAAATACTCTGTTGATTTTGATCGTACATATAAGTGTTATACATCAATCGATCCTGTTAATTGTCTATTATTTTTCTGTATACTCACAATAAAAACAAAGTTTTGTGCTTTTTTTCAAATAAAGAAAAATAAACATGCGAGTTTTGCCTTCTCTCTGTCAGTGCAGTCCATTCTGAAACACGTCCGAAAAATTAACTCTAACTCTGCAAATACTTGTCATACAGGCACGAGATATTTTTCTTTATGAAGCTTGAATTATCTTCTTTTCAATGAAGTAATTTATATAAAAAAACAAATATTCTCAGTTTATGTAATCTGTATGAAAAGAGAGTGCTGTCAGAATTTTTTTCCCCAGCTCATTACACTTCATTATGCGTTAATCTGACACGCCCACGGAGGACGCGCGCTATTCAAACGCAAATGTTGAGGCAAGCCATGACAACGCCCACTTCAGCCGTTCCACCGCGGCGGTAAAATGTGGGGTGTATTTTCTGCCTTTTACCGCTAAGAGGCGCCACAATCATAGACTCTGAAAAGTGTTCGTTTATTCTTTCTAATGCGTAATCTGCCGCCGCACCGCGGCTCATTCAGAGCGATTAAAAGCTGGTAGCAGATGAATTCAACAAGTGAAACGTAGTTAAAATAATTCATAATTACAATACTGAAAGTAGGCTACTGAAATGAAATTGAATAAATAATGAAAACATAAAACATTGCAATAAAAACATTTACAGACGTATAGACGATAGCTCAGTGGTTAACGCAACAACACGAGCTTCGAGGAGCTTCAAACGACCCGAGATTGAATCTCAATGTAGCATACATGTTGTTAACCGATGTTGGCCAACAGCGTTTATATTTTACCTTCTTGATGCTTAAATAGCTAACTGTTTATAACTGTTTACTTATTTAAAGTCAAGAGTTTTGTTTAATTATCATAACATAAATTTGCTACATTCCTGTAGAACCGCAGCCGCTGCACAAACGACAAAAACTGATGAAGGAAGATTGTCAGCCGATTGCATCAGAAAATGAAAATGAAGAAGCTCGTCTTTAGTCTGCTAAATTATTGTGTAATGTAAAAGAACACTAAAATTACTTAAGTTTGAAACCAAGTTCGAACATTTCAAGGTTTAAATAAAGTGTCGGGACAGTTTTTTTAATTATTGGAAACAGGGTTGCATCGGGTTTAGAGTTTATTTCTTTTGCAATGCAACACTATAGGCTAATCTTATTCTTGCGACATATTAAATTTGTATTGCCAAAGAAATGACAGCTATATTAAACAATTAAAACAGTAGGCCTACAAAACGAAAATTGTCCAAAGCAACATAATTAAATTAAAACATGCGTTTTTCTTTGCCTCTCTCGCGCTGAATCTCTTTTTTAACAAGTTTATTTAGTCTCCCTCGCTCTCCATATGAAAGAGGAACATTAACACCTAGGCCTATTGTCCTGCGCGCACGATACAGCACTGAACTGTCCCTCCAACCCCCCACCGGCTATCGGAGTCTGAGGCTGATTTAACACAAAGAGAAGTCGCAATTCACACTTAAATCGCTATTCTAGACAGTGTTGATAATGAAGGAATTAAATGATTTAAGTTACATGTAGCCTAGTGATATTTCTGTCATAAAAGTTTATTACTAAATATTTCATTATTTCAATAATTGATGAAATAAAACTGGTTTGGGACAGCTTTTTCCAAGCAAAACTAAATATAATCTGAAAAAACGCATGTTAATTTGTTGTCATGAACAAAATGTTCAACTCAATATTAAAGTCTACAGGGATCTTTGGATCCTTTCAACCAGGCATGCAATTTGTGAATTAAGTTTTTATTTTTTGTATTATTCAAATAAATATCGAAACACGGTGCTTCGTGGTAATGCTGCTAAATTAAATAACATGTATAGAATAATTATGAACTTAAATGAAACAATATCGCAACATTTCGACAAATACATTATTTGATCTGTTTTTACATTTTAATTCAGGGCGATTTAGCCTGCTACATTTAATTAGAGCGAGATTTTCACCCTTGTCATTTTCTCATTGGGAAGCGCTTACAGGCTACATGTTTGAGTAGATCCTCTGTACCTCTCGTTTTCATATGGATTACATAATCAGATAACATTTATTAGCCTGAATATTTAGACATTTAAAGGCTTTAGACAGAGCCGATTTCTTATAGTGACTGAGCTGAAGTGGCTTTCGGTTCATTTTTGTGACGCGCAGTTCCTGGAGACAGAGACGACAGATAAACTTTTGTCGTTAGCAAAAGTTCAAATAAAACCCGACTTTAGAAAAATGCATAGGGCCACTCGGCGTGGTCTACCAAAACACTTAATTATAAACTTCAATATTTCATTCAAAATAATCTCAAAACGCTTTGTGAAATTTTGAAAAGCCGTGCATGCATTAAGGCCACTTGAACTAATGAACAACTGAAACGCTGGTTTTGATTTTATTGTTTGTCGTTGTTTAAACGTGGTTGTTGCCTATCTCTATTTTATATTTGATATGGTCTATTGGTGAAGTAGCCTATATTACTGTGGAGGGAGGGGTGTGGGGATTCAAATAATTCAGCAGAAGCAGGGATGTTTAGACCAGAAGGAAATCCCCGTCCCCCCTGGCAAATCACACTTTACTTAAAACCATGTTTTTAAAAACTCTAGCTTGTAGGGAATCAAAATAATAATAATAATAGGCCTAATTAAAAAAATATATATATATAGGCTAAAGCCTATATATAAAATTACTTTTTTTACAGAACTGCTTTTGAAATTACGATTGGTAGCCTCGTACGATTGGTACAGATGCAACGTCGTTCTGTTGGATACTATTTTTCCTTAGTGTAAAATGGAAATGCATGGTAATTTTATTTTATAAATATAAGCAAAAAACTGTATGGTGTAACAGAGTTTTAGAGCTAGACAAATCTCTCTGCATTAATAAATATAAAATTTACAGTAGACCATGTTTGATCGGGATTTGAACCCGTGTCATCTTGATGATCGAATCGTAAGTTCTACCGCTCGGCTATGAATTTTCTCTCTGAAAAATGCCCAAACGTTTGTTTCAAAAAATGAGCGAGAAAACGTTTTGTCGTTAGCCTGTGATTGTAGGCCTACTTTAGCCTACATGAATAAAAGTAGACCTTTTACAGTTTTAAAAGATGATATCTTATCTGTATGACCTACAATTACGCAGTAAGTTCTTTTAGCTGTTATGAGAAAAATAAATCCAAATGAACGCGCCGCCGCGTTTGTCAAACTCTAATTCAACATGCCAGAATAAAGCCAGATTTTAGAATAATGCATAGCCACTCGGCGTGGTGTGCCAAAATACCCTAATTATAAACTTCAATATTTCATTCAAAACCATCTCAAAACGCTTTGTGACATTTTAAAAAGCCGTGAATGTATTAAGGCCACTGGAACCAGGATCGTAACTGAAACGCGCTGCATGTCTCAATACAGGAAGCGCTGGTTCAGATTGTATTGTTTGTTGTTTAAACGTGCATGTTGCATATTTAAAAATATTTGTTAAAAAATAAATGTTTGTTGTAGGCTTATTTGTAAATTACCATAACTTGTAGAATTTCATCCTTACTGTTAATTGACATTAGCCCCACTTACGTTTTGATAAATGTCCCTTTGCGCCACCTGGCGGTCATTTCGCGAGCGACTTTGAAATGCGACTGGTTTATTTTTATTGTATTGGTCTACTTTAAAAAATAATACTTTATAAGACATTTATGGGAAAAGACTATTTTCTTTTCAAGATGTTTCCAACTGTAACTTTGAACCAATTCTGTAGACTGGCCCATATAGCATTTGACCAGGATTTGTTTCCAGGTATGACTAAAAATGTGCTTCTGGCTTTCATTTATATTTTGATTGTTTGTATATATATATATATGTGTGTGTGTGTGTGTGTGTGTATATACTGTATATATATATATATATATATATATATATATATATATATACATGTAGGCTATATATATATACAAGAAAGAATGCAATGACAATATATATATATATACATTAGGGGTGTAACGATACACGTATTCGTATTGAACCGTTCGGTACGAGGCTTTCGGTTCGGTTTTCGGTACGCATTTTTGAACCGAACGGTTCGTTGGACCATTTTTCCTGCCGACCAAAATTTCGTTATTTCAAATGAAGGCGCGTCACGCGTGGCAAGCGCGCTCATAATGTGCGTGACCACAACATTGCCCAACATCAAATGGCAAATGTAATGTAAGCGGAACGAAACCACTCGTTATTGTGTGGTTGAAGGACCGTTTATCAGTTTGGACAAATACAGCGCGAGCCGATCTTAATCATCAGCACTGTTACTACACAGCCAAATCCAGTAAAGAAAGCATTTGAATTCGCCACTGAAGTAATAACATCGCTGCAAGATCTAGTGAGAAACATTCGCATTTCTCCGTTATTAACGGATCAAACAGCGCTGACGTGGAAACCAGGAAGAAACATTGTGCCATGAATCATGAATGAACTATCCAGTGTCCACACAGATCAGCAACATTCACCATGGGTTTACTGTAGTAACACTACTAACTGTAACCATGGAAGTTTGGCAGGAATAGTAGGCTATATGCTTTCAAGTAACATCACGTCGGTTTTATTTTGACATTATGAATACAATTGCTGCCCTCAAATGTTAATCTGAACTAAAATAAACCTTTGTTTATAACTACTACAATATTACATTTAATTTTGTCCAAGGAGCTGTTTTGTTTTATAAGCTCCTAAGAAAAGTCAAGTATAGCTCCATCATTGCTCAAAGTTAAAAAATATCATACTTTATGATGTTAGTTTTAATAAAAATATAATTAAAAAGATTAAATCAAGGAAATTTCTCTGGCATTTCTTTCTTTTTGCTGTATCGGAAACGTACCGAACCGAACCGTGACACAAGTGTATCGTATCGAACCGAACCGTGAATTTTGTGAACCGTTACACCCCTAATATATATATATATATATATATTGTCCTTACATTCTTTCTTGTGTGACACCCCTGAATGAAAGGCTCATTATTATGCAGGGTCACTGTCTGAGAACCACTTAATTATTCATGATAGGGGTTGGGCCGTTCCGCCCATCCGCATATTGCCTTGGCAAACAAAAAAATGTTTTTCACAATTTAAAACAATCTATTGTTTTATGTGAATGATTAGGAAGGATGATTTTCAGATCATTTTGAAGCAAAAACTCTAGGCGACAACGTACATTAGTCAAAAGTCTTGTGGACTCATATTTAGTATGTTTTTTGTGTCCTTATTTCAAAAACTTTATTTTTTAGTTTTTTCAATAACCACGCATAAACAATATTCTCTCAAAAATACAAACATGTACATACATGTTGCTCACACATTATGGTAGTCCTGTTTGTGCTAAATAGAGTGTAATTTCACCTGTGCCATTAATATGTTTATAAGCAACTGAAAAAAGCACAAATGTCAGAGCATGTCAAAACATCTCAAGGACCCCAAAAACACCTTGGCCCCCAGAGGGTTAATAAAGATTTTACGAATGAACTCGTGGCTCCGTTAGACTCTTGTCGTGTCAAAAGTGATAAAACTTTTCAGTTTTATGGACATCGCCATCTTTGTTATTACTTTGGTCACTGTCGTAATGGTTACTGGTTAATGGTAACCGTTGCACGTACAGACAGTATTCGAGACGCTACTGCAAGATGCGGGTTGAACAGCACAATTCGAGACTCACACCTTTAAATGAATGCGGATGTCAATCCCAAATACTGACAGTGTAAACGTAGCCAAAGGCATAACTGTCTCGCTTTAACCACCTTTATAAGCTATATTTGTATATTTTTTTATATTTATCAGTAAACTTCGAAAAGGTATATTTGATACTTACTACGGTGAATTTTATAGCTTTATAGTTTACATGTTGCTGAATCTCATAGTTCTCTCATAAATAATGTTCACAGTCTTGTAATGAACTCTTCTGCTTGAAATTAAATGTTGTAATTCATCTCGGAACCATTTATTTTGTTTCATGGCTTATATAAGCCATGAATCTTTATTGTAGAATGTTATTTTTTGAAATTCATAGAGAAAATCAACTGGAAAAATGCTTCCAGAACTTAGCCTGCTAAAATGGGGGCCAAGGATATGCAGAACCAAGGAGGACTAAGCTTAGTGAAAGGCCAGTTGCATTATGCATATATTTATTTATTTATTTAGTGTTTCACAAGACGTGCAGGTGCAAGTGATCATATGCCAGTTTGTAAAATGATCTTTTATTGAATGTGATCAACTAAAGTATCATCAGGCATGTGGGTTCACATCTTCTCTCTCAGTTTCCATTTCTATGGCTTATATATCAATATCAGACACTATTAAAACATCCAGTAAATAAATAACTATTTTCAAAGCAGCTAACATAACATCAGGCGCGCTGGAAGCTGTTTCATGCGAGGGGGGCTGAGGGCTGGGTTGGGAAATATGTGACGTCATTGTGTTATGGCTGACGACAAGACATGACATTTCTCTGTATATGTTGTAGCCAATAAAGAAAACATATTTAGTTTCATATTTATGTTTAAATAATAGGCTAATGTTATTTTTTATTTAATCAATGTTGATTATGAAAGTGAGCGTGCAGCGTGAGAAAGACATGATACATGAGATCATGAGATACCCAAAATGTCTTTGTTGTTGTTGTAGAAAGACTCTTTTAAAAATATTTTCGTTTAGTATAAATTGTATCTTAATTTTGATATGTTTTATCAAACAATTGCCTGTATTTAATAGCTAAATAGAAGCAAATATAGCAGACAATGTAAGGCGCCGGCGATCACTTGCATTGCACGTAAACTGGAGGGCGCCGAAACTCAGCTTGTGCCTCACAGATTTTATAAATATAGGATATCTATTAGCTTGAAATGTCTTCTTTTAAACGAAACTATTCAAAACGAAAAGAAATAGACGACTCTCTGAATATGTAATCAAATGTGCATTTCTCTCTGGCGTTCGAGTCCGCATAACTTCATCTTTGCAGCGACACAGAAAACACCTGTTTATTAATAAACAATTAAATGTCTCCTTGCTATTTTTGACACATTAATAATCATTACTTTCGCCGGTTCTTTGTGGCAAGGTTTATGAGTGCGGGCGTGCGCTTGAGTGCGGCTATATTATGCTACGTAAACGCTCATCCTGTAGCCTATTTAAGTAATTAAATCAATATAAAGAGGGGCGATGTGTCCACAGTGGCTAAAATGAACAACTACTAATCGACTAGAAGAAAACTTTAGTCGGAGGCAGCCCTTATTCCACATATTTTCGAACCAGCAGGCCATTCAGGGTTGAGCGCGCGACCCTGAGCGGAATGAGCGAGCGGAGGGATTCAGAAATGCCCTCTCCGCTCACATGCTCTGATCGGAACAAACTAAGCATGACAAATTCAAACTTAATTTTGATTTTCTCCGTAGCTTGAACACTCAAACACAGCATGTCTATTTTCATTTTTCCCCCCACGTTTTTTAGTACAATATTATTATGTTAGTCCACAGCCCCCACCAAGGGGGCTGTGGCTATGACGAGGGGGGCTGCAGCCCCCGCAGCACCCCCCTTCCCGCGCTACTGCATAACATATTTGATTTCATATTATGATTTCAATTACAACCATCATAACCAACTCTTATTTAGCACTGGAACATCATTTGGAATTACAAAGAGCTTTTGCACTGAGCCACTGGCCTGGAGGGTTTTAATTAAAACTATAAATACTCCTACATGACACACAATAATACAACATAGCTCTATTCATGTATTTCCCAATTATAACACTTTAAAGATTTCACATGGCTTTCCCTTGTGAAAAACAAAAATACTCAAATGTATTTGAAATACATTTATTTTATGCTAGTATACACAAAATTAATTTACATACTAAATGTACTTAATATAAATACCCTGTAATTGTACTTTTGGTATACTAAATTGGTATACTTAAAGTCTGCTAAATTGGAACAACTAAGTTTGTACTTAATGTACTTTAGTTATCCAGAAAAAGTGCTGAGGTCCAAATAAAGTCACTTGTCAAGTTACATTTATTTATATAGCGCTTTTTACAATACAGATTGTTTTCAAAGCAGCTTTACAGAGATAACAGGAAAATAATGCAAAAAAGTTTGTTTCCAGAAGAAAATAGCATCACAGTCCAGCTTAAGTAAGTTCAGTGATGTTTCATTTTTGTTTTAAAAAAAAAGTTATTAATTTAGTTAATATATATATATATATATATATATATATATAGCCGCTCAGGAGTAAACCGTGATGTCATCGTCCAGCTCCGTTCAGTTATTGTATAATAGTGTTAAGAAAGGCAGATCAATATTATTGTTTGAATATTAAATCAAATGTTAAATTTAATGTCAATAATTTAATTCACTTTCTTAAATATATATATATATATATATACACTCACCTAAAGGATTATTAGGAACACCTGTTCGATTTCTCATTAATGCAATTATCTAATCAACCAATCACATGGCAGTTGCTTCAATGCACTTAGGGGTGTGGTCCTGGTCAAGACAATCTCCTGAACTCCAAACTGAATGTCAGAATGGGAAAGAAAGGTGATTTAAGCAATTTTGAGCATGGCATGGTTGTTGGTGCCAGACAGGCCGGTCTGAGTATTTCACAATCTGCTCAGTTACTGGGATTTTCGCGCACAACCATTTCTAGGGTTTACAAAGAATGGTGTGAAAATGGAAAAACATCCAGTATGCGGCAGTCCTGTGGCCGAAAATGCCTTGTTGATGCTAGAGGTCAGAGGAGAATGGGCCGACTGATTCAAGCTGATAGAAGAGCAACTTTGACTGAAATAACCACTCGTTACAACCGAGGTATGCAGCAAAGCATTTGTGAAGCCACAACACGCACAACCTTGAGGCGGATGGGCTACAACAGCAGAAGACCCCACCGGGTACCACTCATCTCCACTACAAATAGGAAAAAGAGGCTACAATTTGCAAGAGCTCACCAACATTGGACAGTTGAAGACGGGAAAAATGCTGCCTGGTCTGATGAGTCTCGATTTCTGTTGAGACATTCAGATGGTAGAGTCAGAATTTGGCGTAAACAGAATGAGAACATGGATCCATCATGCCTTGTTACCACTGTGCAGGCTGGTGGTGGTGGTGTAATGGTGTGGGGGATGTTTTCTTGGCACACTTTAGGCCCCTTAGTGCCAATTGGGCATTGTTTAAATGCCACGGCCTACCTGAGCATTGTTTCTGACCATGTCCATCCCTTTATGGCCACCGTGTACCCATCCTCTGATGGCTACTTCCAGCAGGATAATGCACCATGTCACAAAGCTCGAATCATTTCAAATTGGTTTCTTGAACATGACAATGAGTTCACTGTACTAAAATGGCCCCCACAGTCACCAGATCTCAACCCAATAGAGCATCTTTGGGATGTGGTGGAACGGGAGCTTCGTGCCCTGGATGTGCATCCCACAAATCTCCATCAACTGCAAGATGCTATCCTATCAATATGGGCCAACATTTCTAAAGAATGCTTTCAGCACCTTGTTGAATCAATGCCACGTAGAATTAAGGCAGTTCTGAAGGTGAAAGGGGGTCAAACACAATTTATTAGTATGGTGTTCCTAATAATCCTTTAGGTGAGTGTATATATAGCCGCTCTGGAGTAAACTGTGATGTCATCGTCCAGTTCAGTTCAATTCTTGTATAATAGTGTCAATGCAGGCAGATCATTATTATTGTTGAATATTAAATTAAATGTTACATTTAATGTCCCCAACTTAAGTATATTTGATAAACTTAAGTATATTTGATTGTGCTAAAATGGAACCATCGCAAATATACTTTATGTACACTTTAAATATCTTCCATTTCAAGAATAATATTATACAGAGAACTTTACTAATAGTGATATTAAACACATTTTAGGCTTAATATTAAGAAATGTGCATTGTGCAATAAAGAAGTACTCCAAATAATGTTTAATTATAATATTTATATCAGTAAGTCTCAAGCAATATGTCAGTAAATATCTTAATGGATTTGTAGTATACTTAGTATGAAATAAATGTATTATAAATACATTTTGGGAAAGTTTTTGTTTTTCCCACTAGGGTTTCCCTAGAGCAATATGATGTTTTGGGCATGAATCAATTGGTTTTTAATTGGCATACAGTGCAAGGCGCATATCAAGACCCATGGTTGATTACTTTGGTCAAGTGTCTGGTACTAAAACAGACCCAAAATATCTTACCCAGACAGCAACATAGTGTCGGTCCAGATCCGGCCCACATCTGGTACGTGTAGATTTCACGTGTACCAGATGTGGGCCGGATCTGGACCGACACTATGTTGCTGTCTGGCTATGTTTTAAACAGTCACTTCCCAGCAAGCAATAAGCCGTCATTTCACCGTCTCGGTTAACTACAGACCCAATATAGTCCGGCTATGAGTTTCCCACTTCTAGCCACAATAACCTTGAATTTGGTTACATAAATGTTGTTTATGCCTAAATAACTTGCGAGATGTCCAGTATGATATTCGATCATGTAAGCAAAGTCAATAGTGATTACAAGGTGTTTGCTTTCATTTATTTGACGTTATATGCATAGCCTGTGCTATTCTTGGGCTATTGTTAGACGTCTATTAAATTTTCACTGACAGCCCAAATTTTGCCTGGTTTTAGCCTACACGTCAGGGCTGTGTTTGGACAGCTATAAGACGTCTTTTAAACGCAAAATTGCTTGCTGGGTTACTATTAATGTAAGTTTACTGTTGTTCACATATTTGTTCTTACATTTATTACTTCCGGAACCCGACTGTTCCACTATATTGTTGAACAAACGTTGTTCAAACAAGGGAGGTTCATGATATTACTATGGTTTTGGGAAACAGTTGTGAATACTAATTTAATTTGTCCAAGTATGCATTGTAATTCTGTGGTCAAGCAGTGTGTTACGTCATTGTCCTTGGTTAGAGCAAAAACTCGGATTAACGTGGAAGAGATTTTATTGCTTGTTGCCACCTGTTCAGATACGGTGTAAAATGGGAATTTGCTTGTAGAACTCATCTTAAAAGCAGCTTGCAAAATGACAGCTCATTTTCAACCCACAAGAGTACTGTGCAATGTTCATGGCGCAAACCTAAACATTACATTAAATCTGTTCAGCGCACCATTGGAGTCAGTGTACAGATGTGATTTACGCAGATCACCCACCATAATGTTACATCTCAAAAAAGTGTATTTCCAAATAGTTCAGCGCGCTTGACAAAATATCTCATCACAGATGTGCTGCCATTATACGACGGCTGGAAAATGGAACAGAAACAAAATGGCTCACATCGAAGATTTTAATGGCAGAATTTATATTTCGGACCGCACCATAACACTTTACATTTCCTGTTCAGTGCTTGTCCCATTCTGAGGTACTGATGGGAGAGAGAGAGAATGGAAAATGTAATGGCACCATCTGATTCTTTAATCAGAGCTGGGATGCGAGGGGCTAACTGTCTCTGAGGGGCGTAAACCGGCCAGGCTGTCTGCCAGTAATGGGGCTGAGGAGCTTTATACATACACATGATCAAAGATGGCAGAAATGGAACAAAAACCAAGCCTTATCAGTCATTATCACTGTAAGGTTTTTGCTATCTCTTAATTGGATACTCTGGATTAAAGACTTTTTTTTTTAAAGTAAACATAACCAGTTAAAAGATTGGAGTAATTAAAATTTGTATTATTTTTGTATTTTTTGGGTACTTTGTATTTGAGATGAAATAACTGTTTTCTATTTTTACGGTGAAATAAAAAAAAAATTATGTTCATTCTAATATGCTAATTTGGTGCTTACGTAACTTTTCTTAATATTATCAAAGTTGTAAATATTTTGTGTGGAAACTGTGATACACTACCATTCAAAACATTGGAGTAAGATAAAAAAAGTGACAGACATTTAAATTAAATTACTCTCTGGATAGTTTTGCCGTATTGATAAATATGGACTAGATCTGCTATGCTGCTGCTGCTGTAGATCAAGTATAACTTGCTACTGCTTATAGATATAGAGACACACTGCTGTGAGCGTGTAAGATATGCTGCCGTTGCATTAATAGACATATATAAATCCCATAGCATATCTAGGCAGGTGGAGCTGGGGGAGGTGGATGGGTTCAGAGGAACTCTGATAATACGCTGCAGGACTATCCTACAGCAAACACTAAACAAGACTATTCAAATGTTGAGCTAGCAATCTCATTGGCTGCAGGATCAGCAGAAGACAATCAGTTTGTGACATCACATGTGGCAATGGTGTGATCGCTTGCAGATCAGCCTTCGTCATCTAGAGTTTCACGACTGAACTAGATATGTATTCAAATGAATGCTGTTCTTTTAAACATTCAGTTCATCAAAAAATCCTGAAAACATATAAATAAGTTTCTTTAGAAATGTTTGCGTGCTAAAATTAACTTGCTAATAATCGCAAAGCAGAATTGGCTAATGAGTTATTCCAGTCTGACAAATGGAAGATTTGATATAACACGTCTCTGGCTGCATATCCGTTTTGGTTTATGAGCTGTGTTCTACCAATCATCTGATCCCATCTCCAGCTGAAGCACGCTCATCCATTACGCTGAAAAATAGATGAATGCTGCTTCCTTATCTGTGTAATCCTGACAGTACCACAGCCCCTCCCTGTGAGATAAAGAGAACGACAGCACACTCTAAAGGGAGATCTGTGGCAGATTTCTTTGCTGTCTCCAGCTAAATGCTGTCCACGGAAATCCAGCTTGGGAAGACAGGCCACAGCAACACCACAAGATGTGTGTGGGTCTCTTGCCTTTCTTATAAACATGTTAGTCTGTCTCACAATGAGAAACAAAGATTAGCGCGAAAATAAATGCATACTGAAATAGCTAAATTGTTTATACTTTTGCTAGCAGCAATAACTCTACTAAAATGTGTGTGTGTGTGTGCGTGTGCGCGTATACACATTTGCTTTTCCCAGTAATTGTCCCACCGCTCAATCTGATCAGTTGTTAGTCTGCCTTTGCTCACCCAGACGGGGTTCCTCGGCATCTAAGCAGAGAATAAGCGAGTGGATTGTAGAGGCTGTCTCTGTGACTACGAGGAGTATGGCTGCCTCTAAGGCATTGTTGTCAGGGGTTTCCCATCAGGAGGTTTGTGATGTGGCCGGCTGGGCCTCTACGCACGCCTTCATAAGATTTTACAGCCTGGATATAATGTCCACACTTGATCTCAAATGCTTGTTACCTAAATTCGTGCTCTGTATGATTCACACTTGGTCAGGCATTTGTTCAGTATGGTGTAGTAGTGGGTATGAACCTTTAAATAGTGTCAACATTCTGACTCGAAAAGGAACATCTCGGTTGTTTGTTGCCTGAGAAACGAACAAGATGATGCGTCACGTTGACGTATTTCCGGCATGCCTGAGAGCGACTTCAGCCAATCAGAAGCTGATGCTGTTTACTCCAGGTATCCTTCAAAGCTTTAATATAGAATTATTTCATTTAATCCTTTAACAGGTTAAAGAGTATTATATTTCATTTTTCATGTTGTTTGTGTTTTTATAACAATACATTTTTATAACACTATCATTCTATTATCTTCATAGATAATAAGATATTTCAGGTAAAATCAATCTTCGCATGAATTTCCAACGCTATCTCATGACCAATTCGTACGAGTAACGAGTGAGTACGAGGTGGCAAATTCGTACGAATTCGTACGATTTGTCTAAACCCACGTGAAGGTTAGGTTTAGGGGCGGGGTCAGGGGTAGGTCATTCGTACGAATTCATACGAATTGGGCAACTCGTAAAATATGTACGATTTAGCAAAAATCGTACAAATTTGTACGAGTGAGCCACCTCGTAAAATACGTACAAATTGCCGTGAGATCGGGTTGGAATTTCCCATCAATATGTTCTATGAGTTGTCCAGAATCCCATGGCTGGATAACAACAATTTCTATCATACGCAGTGTTGGGCATGTTACTTAAAAAAAGTAATTAGTTATAGTTACTTCTCACAAATAGTAACTGAGTTAGTAACTGAGTTAAATCATTATAAAAGTAACTAATACCAGGGAAAGTAACTATTGCGTTACTTTTTTTTTTAAATGTTCAAATAGGCCTATGTCAAACAACTTGGATGCCCAGCAATATTAAATGTTAAATTAATGAAATGGACACTATAGAATAAATTATTATTATTATAAAACATTGTACACTAATCTACACTATTGTAATGTTGCTGTGGGACAATGTGAGAGACACCTATTCAATTCAATAGCCTATATTATTATATATTATATTATACTATATTATATATATTTTACTCCAGCACACTGGACAAATGAAATGTGTCTAAATATGTAACAAAAATAACTTTACGCTATACTTTTCTATGTCCTTCAAATGTTTTGATTCCAATCCTTTGCTGTGACTTCAGACAGTATTCATAAATCATTAAGTCAATATCTCAGCACCTCAGGCAAAACTGTGTTTCTATAGAATTTTATTTTCATGTACTCGTACATTTTTTAAATCCTCTATGCTTGTATCTAAAGACATCTCAGACGATGCTCTCTTTTATACATAACAATATACAGTACATTTGTGGCAAACATTAGCAGACACAACCCACACTTTGTGCTTTACCTTTTTTCCCTGTGTTTTTGGTATGTTTTAACATCATCACAAACAGACAAACATTTGCAATATTTCGTACACTGGCATGCGCACAATCATCTGGACCTTTTTGAAGTCAAAACGACACCAAACATCCTTTTTGTGGAGTGCTCTGCAAGTTTTCAAATTAGCATTTTAATGCATTCATTTATTGGTATTATTCTCAGACATACGGTTTCATCATTCTTATGCGATTGATTTTTATCTGGGTTAAAAAGAAAATATAAAAAGGGCCAAACAATAGGGGGTGTAGCTGTTAATACGCCAGGCAACATTTTAAACAGGCCTGCCTGGCGGGAGAGCGGACCATGAGTGTGTGTGGACATCTGAAAGGAGTGGAAACAGACACAATGTCTCACAAAATACGTGCCAAATGCTTTTTCTTGCTAGCCGATTTCAAAACGTTGCTCGGTATCATCATATTTTCTTTGCTTTGACTTGAAATAACAATGAGC
This sequence comes from Rhinichthys klamathensis goyatoka, assembly GCF_029890125.1. Taxonomy (NCBI): domain Eukaryota; kingdom Metazoa; phylum Chordata; class Actinopteri; order Cypriniformes; family Leuciscidae; genus Rhinichthys; species Rhinichthys klamathensis. Next base: position 1,417,329 of record NW_026607023.1, read on the forward strand.
GAGTATTACATGTATTATCGCTGAATTTTCATGAACAAATAAAACCAATGAGCTAAAAGGTCAAAAGAGCCTGCACAATTTTTTGATGCACAATTTGCATTGTTCATAGTGACACATCTATAACATTAAAAATTCTAAACATCTTTTTCGTTCCTCTGTGTGCTTGTGAAAATACAGGGTACATTTAGTAGCAGTTTACAAGGTTCCATAAGTTGACATTAGTTAACTACATTAGTTAACATGAATTAACAATAAAAATGCTTAAAGGAGCTGTATGTAAGAAATTTATTTCAATTAATCATAAAATGGCCCTGAAATGTCACTAGACATTAAGAAATCATGTACATTTCAAATACTTATATCACTGACAACAGTAGTCTGGCCAGGATATTGTCATTTAAAAAGTGCAGTTGCAGCCCTCAACTGATGTTGATGTTGTCATGTTGTGTTTTGGTCTGATGCTCCACCCTCCACCTATCTACCAATCACGAAGTCAGTAGTGTTGCGGCATCCGGGTTGCCAGCTCTGCTCTAGTTACCACAGCTGCAGCTCGTCACGTTCCTGCTGGATCCTGCAGCCAATCTGGCAACCTCGAGTCAGGGAGGAGGGGGAGGGGATACACCATTCTACAGTAATTTGACAGTGATTGCAGTACTAGTTTTGGCCACAATCTTACATACAGCTCCTTTAAGTATTTATTAATACATTATTACAATCAAAAGTTGCATCTTTTAACATGAATGCACTGTGAACTAACATGAACAAACAATGAACTACTGTATTTTATTTGCTAACGTTAACAAAGATGAATAAATACTATAACAGATGTATTACTCACTGTTAGTAAATGTTACTTTATACATTAACTAATGTTAATTAATGGGACCTTATTGTAAAGTGTTACCGTAAACTTTAAAACATTACGATGCATTAAATAAGACCTTTTACACTCACCACACATTAGCCACCAATTTGCCAAAACGTAAACTAGTTACGAAGACTGTGTCGGTTACAGTGCTAAATGATTTTTTTACCGTGTTTGAATTTGAAGAATATTTACAGTGTAGTTGAAACACATATTTTCTTTATAATATAGTTACCTTTTACAATATAAAAACTAAAATCTCAATTCTCAATAGCAACTACGCACTTCTGGGATTTTGTGTATTGAATTTAGCATCTTCATTTAAACTGCTTTATCAATTTAAAAAACAAAATAGACCATGTGACATTATAAACAAGTGTTTTATGTTTCTGCTTACTACTGTGTCTTTTTAATTTTGCATTATCACCCCTGAAATGGATTTTAAAGGAACGTTTTTTTGTGTGTTTTTTTTTACCTTTTTATATTTTTCAGATATACATCACACAATGTGGTCTTCATTTATGTCTAAGGCCTATATTAGAATATTCTGAAATATATCTAAAATAACGTATTAAACATATTAAATAACACCGCAGGATGCACCGCATTTGGAATATCTGTGGCATTCTTGTCACTTTCGCTGGCATTTGTACATTTGCTCAATTCTAGCCAGTTTATCGTGGAAATGTTTAGTTGGAATTGAAATTATTGGTAGTTGTGAAACAGAATATGTGCACTGAAATGCTATGAGTTAATGGATAATCAATAAACATGTCAAACGCTAGAATAACACTGATCTCAAGCTACAGCTGGCTGCGGATTATCATAATAGCAATGCGTGAGAATTTCATTTGAAATAGAAAGGGGAATCAGACTAGCCCATCCAATCTGACAAAGACAAGATAATTTAAGAATATATATATATTATATATATACTGTATATACAGTATACTGGCCATTCTCATTATTTTTGACAGTAACAGAACATGGCAGACTATTGAAAAAGGTGCTGATGTGAAACTGCTGAGAGCTATATCTTTGAGAGATGTGAGATGAATCTTTGAATCAAGAAACCTGTGTCATGGGCACGTAAGTTGAAATGAACAGTAGAAGTCTGAGGCCTGTTTCACACGGCACGCACAAGCATGAGCAAAACAACAGCAGGATCACGCCGACTGCATTTCTGCTGCGGCAGCTCTACAAAACAAACAGGCTAACATCTCAGTTACTGCGTTGAACGTCTCTAATAATACATTATAAAATGGTCATCGAGACTATGCTATCTTGAAATCTCTTTTACATGAGGAGGGGGACCATATTTATCCATGTAGTTATTCGGAATAGAGGTATAGATGGGATCAGATGATTGGTAGACAGAGTTGGCGCGGGACAAGTTTTGAATTGCTGAGTGTGGATGCGGAAGGAAAGATACTGATTTGTGCGTGGGAACTCGTGGGCTATAATTATCTAATAATAACAGCACGCAGAAGTCTGTCACTGGGAATCTGAAGCGTTGTGTATGTGGAAATTGGGACAAAAAAAAAACAGCCTTTAGAAATCAGCGTAGACCTCTTCCTATGGGCTTTTGCGGGAGGGAACGTTTTGGCCAGGAGTGGGATAAAATCGAACATATTTTTGCTGGGAGCGGTACATAATCTTGCAAGATAAAAAAAAATAAAAATCCTCTAATATGGAAAACAAACACCAAACTGTAACTAATAACAGTATGGATTCAGTCAGATTTACTGAATAGACAATGCTGTTTGTGTCACCTTGTTTGTCACTTTAAATAAAAAAGTGAGAAGTTTGTTCCATATTATATGTTGATTTAAAAAAATCTACATTACATAAGATTGTGTTGATAAAAAAGTTTAAATGGCATTTTTACTGTATTTTTGGGCAGGTGTGGATACTGTAACCTATTAGATTTGTGGGGATTTTGCACTGCTTTTGCATGGAGTATGAAAGAGGCATTGTTTCTAGTGATCAGTCCAAAATGAATGTGTGAATGCTACTATACGCAGCACAATAACAGTCATTTTTTTATGTTTACTGTAAACCACTGCTAGTGTAAATGCCCCTTAAATGGAAGAGAACTTTTAACGCATAGGCCTACTCTTTTATCGCATTGTGGCTTGCTAAGATATGGTGTAACTCTTTAACCATAAGCACAACATTTAGTAACAGGCATTATAATCAGAATGCCATTAATATCATTGCTGACTTTCCAATTGAATCAAATCATCTATATTGATTTCCCTTGTGAAGAAGTACACTTTTGCATACTTTAAAAAAAGCGTACTTATTACGGAAGTATATACTGAAAAATAACTGAAGGTAATGTTTGCAGTTTAATTTGCTTAATTTAAAGAAGGTAATTTACAATTAAATAATAAAAAAAAAGTTTAAGTTTGAACTGATATTTAGTATACAAGTGTTTAACTGATAGTTAGGCAAACATAAGAGTGCCTTTATGACCCACTTAAGTGCATCTTTAAATGTAATTTCATAATTACTTCCATTGTCTTTAAAATACGTATATCTTGAAATATAAGTGTACTGCCGAATGAATAAAATATACTTTAATTTCCATTGAAACCTGTGTCATGTATTTTAGTACAGTGTCATTTGTGTACAATAGCCTATATATCAACTTTAAATATATGATCAAATAACACACTGCAGATACAATATAATCAAGTACTTTACGTGTGTTAGTCAACATTAAAAGTGTTTTTTAAAAGCATGACAAACGTGTATTAAAACATAATGATTTAAAGTCAAACAGTTCAAATTTGCCATTATTAAAAAGTGCACTTAAAAGTGTACTTAAGAAACATAGTCATGAAGGTACAATTAAACGGCCTTTTATATTGTTACCAAGTACAGTGTGTGTGTATATATATATTTACACACACACACACACACACACACACACACACACACACACACACACACACACACACACACACACACACACACACACACACACACACACACACACACACACACACACACACACACACACACACACATACTTTTAAGATTTAAAGCACAAGTGCACACTGATTAAGCACACTTTTTCACAAGGGCTCTCTGTCTGGCAACCATAAAAATGTCTTTTAGCCAAGCCTATGGCAGGTACTGTACTTCCTGGTAAAAATGGCAGTGAGTTTGTGCTTTAGATGATTGTGCTCATGTGTTACATATAACAGCTCAACTTTAACTTCCACAATGAGCTCTTTTCCCATTATCTTATTTATGATATAAATATTAACATATATAATTAATCCAATGGATTTCAAACACTTTAATTTTAGCTGTCTTGAGTGCTCAAAGAATAATCTCTTACAGTTTACAAGTGCAATTCATATAAAAGACGTTGCATTATCATGTTATTTACAAGTGATTTGCAATGCTAATATTTTACAGTACAGTTAGTGTTTGGAATAAAGCAGAAAACCTGTGCATTGCAATAAAATAAGTACCCAGATAATAAATAATATATATTCTATTTAACATGCTATTCTCTCTGCCCTTTAATTATATATAAATAGACTTCTTGATATGGGAATGAGAGGCTGGAGGCTACATTTTGATTAGCACCCAATGTATCTTAGTTTATATTTGAATTCAAAAGGCTACTTTGAGAAAAGAAAGTTTGCAAGCCATGCCTGTCATTTACACCCCAAAAATTCGAAATCAAATTTCATCACAAGCGTGCATCTGGAGTCCATCACACTTCACACAGTGAGGTTACAGCAATATTACTATATATGGTAATACATTTAGGGTATTGTCTAAAAGCAGAGAAAATAAATGTGATGTTTTAATTGATTTTTTAATGAAATAAAGAAATAAATAGATATTTTTCCTAGTTAACAATAAATGCTCAGCACAGGAAATGGAATGCTAATCAAAAGGTCCGCATCTTATACATTATATCTGTGAGGATTTACCTCTCTTTTAACATCCAGTCACATTTTTGACTATATAACATTAAAAACATTTTTTTAGGTAAACTTAGGTTAAGGCTGTTCATCACAGGCAGTTAAGGTATAATATATAGGAAATTAGCGGGGGGGAAAGAATGGAAAATAAATTGTGCAAGAGGCAAATCATTTATTCCTTTTTCCATAATTATCAGATGTAATTAACATTGGTATCAGTTATTTGAATATAAATGTATGGTATTGATATAAATGTGTAGCTATTACTCTATATACCCCTTACACTGAAGTCTCGTTTGGAAATAAATAAAGCGCAATAGCAGCAAGTTATGATGCTTATATTGGTTTCCAAATTCCTTTCAAAACCTTGCAAAATGATTAAGTTAAACTAAACTTTAAATAGAATTAAAGATAAATGATTAAAAATATAAAGGCTATCTAAGCTGCTTGGTATTGATGTGTCTAAAAACAGGATGTTTATTAAGGACTGTTTTCATTATTAACCATTACATACACCAATACGTTTCCACTGAATTATCATCAGCTATATATAGGTCTCATTATGTCTAACAGTCCTTCCGGGAACATATCATCAAAGCCATCCATTTCTCAAATTCGCTCAGTATTGTTATTGATGGAATGAATACAGCAGCAAAAATGTCTTCTGCAAAAAAGATTGCACAACCCTAAACTATGTCCGCGTTGTCCGGGGTGTGTGATTGCTTTCAGAATATATCCCTAATATCGTATTTCTTTTCCTGTCAAATGGTTTTTCCAAACATTCAGTATTTAACCTTTGACCTCAAGAGTAAGCCATCATCCACTCCCATTTGGAATATCATGTTTAAATCAATATGTTTCAGGCAGCAGTTTCAAAGCCTTTATGTCATGCTATTGAGTGTCCACCCACATCCCTTTTATGTCGTGACCAAATGTGAAGAGGTCTTTACTGCCACTGATTGTGGCTTAGCTGAGGTACGAAAATGGAACGTGGAGAATCCGAAAAAGGGGAAAACACATTTGGCTCCATGGTCTCCTGTGCTTCTCAGAGTGTTGAAATGGAAACCCACTCACACGTCCGCCAGGGCAGTGGCTATTCTTAGAAAGGGCACAGTTGGGACCACATGCATTATTTATGAGGTGGATACACATTCATCTTTCAACCTCTGGGCCACCTCAACTCAATCGCTGTGCAACTAACATACCGAGGGTCAAAAATTCAGTTGTAACAAACGCACAATTACACACACATTTGTGTAGCTCAGCAGGGGAGAACGAAACCAAAGAGACAAGTGGCTGAGTGTCTTTCGGAAACACTTGCGTCTCTCTGGAACTCAAAAATGCAGGTGTTTACAAGTAAACAATTAGCATTCAAGCAGACGAAGCGGTCGATCGGGTCATCGACCGACATTGACCAGAAAGTCAGAGGCAGTAGTAGTGTGGTGCGTACTAGCAATAGTAGTTGTAGTAGTGAACACGTACATTATTGTAGCTTGCGCTTAAGGTTTGAAAACGGTTGAAACCCGCCATCCCTCAAAGACGGTATTTGCGCAGGAGGTCGACCTGCCACGTGTACTTGCGCTCGGGAAAATGCGCAGGAATCTTGATCTTGCGGAAGTCCTTGATGCATTTGTCCAGTTCCTCTTCCACAGTCAACTTTTCTTTCGCCGGCCGTTTCTTGCAGGTGCTGGTGTCCCGGGAACTTGCGGTGAGCGTCCGGAGAAGGTCGCTCTTGCGGCGCTGCTCGGACTGCTGCTGCTGCAGGAGATGCTGAACGGGGCCTTTCTTTGGAGGCCTGTCCAATGTTTGAACGTGCGTCTGCCGGCTGACCGGGCCACGGATGACGGTGCCTTGCGGGGAGCTGGCCTCGGAGTGGCTCTCCGAGCTGGAGGTGGAGAGCTCGTTGAATGAGGTTCCACTCTCACCTTCGCCTTCACCTTTGTGACCCTTGCAGCAGCAGTCGCAAGGTGGAGATGACCAGCGAGAATGGCCACCTGGAAAAGAGAAGTGAAGAGTTCAAACAATGCCTGAAGGTATTTGTTTTCAGGGAGACTATGGGTGTGTTTACATGCACATTCTTAAGCCGATTACCTTAATGGCCCGGTTTCACAGACAGGGCTTAGATTAGGCCAGGATTAGGCCTTAGTTCATTTAAGACATTTTTTAAATATGCCTTAGAAAAAACATTACTAGTGTGCATCTTGAGACAAAAAAATGGCACTGACATATTTTAAGATATATCAGTGCAAGTTGCTTTCAGTTAAAACAGCTCAAACATGCATTTTAGTCTAAGACTTGGCTCATACCTTGTCTGTGAAACCAAGAGAATATGCTGACAATGCATGGAGTCAATGCATTAACCTGTTTTCCTTTATCAGAGTAAGCTCATAAACTACTTGAGTATAAACCGATCGACACAACTAGATTATTGCCCATTACTCTGATTTTGCTCAGCATGTAAACACCTTAACATGCATTGTAATCTACTTACTGAACTGTTATGTCTGACTATGTCAAGTCAAATCAAGTCAAGTCACCTTTATTTACTGTATATAGTGCTTTATACATGATTGTTTCAAAGCAGCTTCACAGTACAGACAGGGATGGGCATTATTTCAGATACATTCATTTAAAAGACAAAATGCTATTTTATATTTTAAAATATATACGTACAGGTTTAGTATTTTTGAATTTTCAAAATACATAAAATACTTTGTGCCAGTCACCCTCTTTATTAGGTTGCTGATTTCCTGCAACAACTAGTTCAGGCCTTCCAATGCCAACGTTCATGCACATGAGCTGCAGCTGCTGTACGACTCCATATAGCGTTGGGTGAGCGAATTTAATAAGGAATAAGACAAGGTGAGGATGTCTACTTATTAAGGTTTAAATGGAACAAAATTCAGATTTGCCTTCAGTTAACATGAAGGAATAATAGAGCAATGGAAAGGGGAAAAATAAAATAGAGTTAGCCAGTCGGTCTTGATAATCAGTTGTGGATTTTATCATCTAGCTAGAGAAGCATTATTGCTTGCAAATAAAATGTGGATATAAAATGTGAATTGATTTAACTTTTTCTATATCGCCGTATGGAAATATGTTCTTGCAGCTTTTAGTGGGCAGGAGTTATTGACATGTTGGAGCGTTAAAAGGAACATGGATGAATGAGTAATAAAGAGCTGGATGTGTCTGATGTAAAAATAAAAAAGTTAGTCATTAAAAGTTATTAATTTACTTGTCGTCAGCAGGGGGGTTGAGCCAAAAATGAAAATAAATCAGCAAGCAGTTTTTTTTAAAGAAAACAAACTCAACACGTCTCAGATGCTCTGAACACAAAAACTCGGCAAACAGAACAACTGCTTATTAAAGACGAGATCTGACAACGAACAGAACAAACACAGGGCTATACAAAAGCAGACTAATGAATGGAAATGAGAAACAGGTGTAGCAACTTAATCAACCAATGAATCACCATAGAAACAAATGCAAGCATAGGAAACAGAACAGACAACAGTCCAAAACCAACTCAAAGTCCAACTGAAGCAAAACAAACACAGACCAGACATGACACTTGTCTTAATTACTTTAGAACTTTTTTACTTATAGTTAGCCTAGCATTAGTTTTTCTGGTATTGAGAATAGTAAAATTTCACTGGTATCTAAATGTTTGGTTGATGAAGGCTTGTTATGTGGATGAAGGATGAACCCAATAGCAGACAGCAAATGATTCTCAGAGGGTTTATTAATGGACAAAAACAGAAAACAAAAACCCACGATGGGGCAAAACAAGGCAGGACAAGACTAATACTCAGACAGTAAACTCACAGCTACGACAGGAACAGACACTTCTTGAAGACAGGACTCTCAACAGGTTACGCACAGCTTGATACAGGTTACGCACAGCTTGATACATATACGCACAGCTTGATACATATACGCACAGCTTGATACATATACGCACAGCTTGATACATATACGCACAGCTTGATACATATACGCACAGCTTGATACATATACGCACAGCTTGATACATATACGCACAGCTTGATACATATACGCACAGCTTGATACATATACGCACAGCTTGATACATATACGCACAGCTTGATACATATACGCACAGCTTGATACATATACGCACAGCTTGATACATATACGCACAGCTTGATACATACACGCACAGCTTGATACATACACGCACAGCTTGATACATACACGCACAGCTTGATACATACACGCACAGCTTGATACATACACGCACAGCTTGATACATACACGCACAGCTTGATACATACACGCACAGCTTGATACATACACGCACAGCTTGATACATACACGCACAGCTTGATACATACACGCACAACATACGACAATGTCAAACAATGAACCGACACAGGACAGCAAACAAAAGGGGTTTATATAGGGAACACTAATGACGAGGACAGGTGAAACTGACTAGACAATAATGACAAGACGAGGGTAACAAGGGGGCGGAGTTACATAACGAGACAACACAAACACATGGCCCAAACAACAGACCATGCGCTTGAACACAAAACATGGGTCTGTCATGATCCAGCCTCAAGACTAGGGGAAATCAAGGAAAAGAAGGTCGGATCATGACACCTTATTTCCAGAAAAAAAGAGTATATGATAATATATATATATTTTTACTATGAAAAATACTCATATTGTGATGTAATTTTGGTAATATTGCCCATCCCTACTCATTGCTAGATAGCAGGAAAAGTTCCCAGAGTTTTAGATGTGATTTATTTAGTAGTGATCGCCACAAGTAATAGGCTAATAGTGATATTAACTTTTAGCCTGAATGGACAATTTCACATCTATATTGTGTATTTTCAAAATCTGTATGTAAATACATTTTCCCACACAATGCTCCTGAGGATTCAGCTACTAAATCTTGTCACCACCAGTGCAGAGCTGCTCAATATTGGCAGCAGGTGCGAGTGATGCATCTGCACGCACAGTGAGGCCAAGACCTATGGACAACGGCCTGGTGCCAAGAAGGGCCGCAAAGAAGCCACTTCTCTCCAAGACAAACAACACGGACAGACTGAAATTCTGCAGGAACTACAAGGATTGTACAGCTGATGAAGCCCCCTTATGTCTTTTTTGGATATCTGGAAAATTGACTGTCCGGAGAAGAAAAGGTGAACGCTACCATGAGTCCTGTGTCGGACCGCATCCTGAGACCGTCCAAGTATGGGGTTGCTTTTCATCCAAGGGAATGGGGTCTCTAACAATTCTGCTCAAAACACTGCCGTGGATAAAGAAGGGTATTAAAACGTCCTGCAAGAGCAACTCCTCCCAATGATCCAAGATCAATTAGTGTTGATCTGTGCATTTTCCATCATGATGGAGCAGTATGTCACAATCATTACATTGAAATTTTGGATCCGTGGCCAGACAACTGCCCGGATCTTAATCCCATAGAGAACCTGTGTTCAATCTTTAAAAGGCGAGTGGACAATCAGGAGTCTACAAACTGTGATCAACTCCGAGCACTAACAAGGCAAGAACGGATCACCATCAGTCAGGATTCGGCCTAAGCTGATATCCAGCATGCCAGAGCCAATTGCAGAGGTTAGAAAGAAGATTGCTAGATACTGCAAGTATTGACTTGTTTTGGCCAATAAAAGCCTTTAAAACTTATGAAAAAGACCACAGAAACATGTAAAAAATATTGAAGCAGCAAACTTTGCAAAACAAAATTTATGTAACTGCCAATACTTTTGTCCACGGCTGTATTAAACAGGAAAATGATGCAAACCTAATCAAATATGAGTCACATTTCAATTCTGCTGTAAAGCAGCTCTAAAAAAGTGACATTATTCAGCTCAAGTCAGTTGAGAATTTGTTCAGTTCAGATCAAGAACTGTATAAAGTTCATCAATGAATGAGTTCAATTCAGCTATAAGCATCTCTACATAAGACAACAGTGTCGTTATTCAGCTCTAGTCAGTGCACTGTTGATTCAGTTCAGTTCGATAACAGTGTCTGAACAAATTCTATTCAGCTATGTGACAGAAAAGTGTTCTTACTGCAGATTTAAGTGCATTCAGCCAGTGTTTCACGATAGGGGAAGAGAAAATACACACACTTAGACTCTTTCTCGATTTAAGAAATAATAAAAAACGTGTTTTCATCTTGTGCAGCCTAAGTAACTGCATGAGAGGAGAGTTTCCTGCTGACATTTTGGAATACTATGGAGTTTATAATGTTTTAATTAATATAACAACCCACATGACAAATGAAATACAGTACTTACGGTTTGATGTCACCACGGGGAATAACCTGATTTTCATTGGTCTTGTAAACTTGTTTTACTTGTGTTGCCAGGTTATTGGTTTGCATGTTAGCTGGGACAACATGTTGATTAAAATAAGCTGATTTTTGAGAGTTATCAATGCTCAATGTTTAGTACTGCTTACTGTGCCGTACATGTTGTACTGCTGCCCACTGTTTTTGAGAAATAGTTTGCATTCTGTAAGCAATAATAAATGTTGGCAGAAGCAGGAAGTGAGCCACAGTTTTGAGCGCAGCAACAATATGACCGTGTTGCGGTCGATGTGCCTGCCCGTCTGATCAATGCAAGGTCACAGCATACAATTAAATACCTGTTACCAAATTCATTTCCATCTTTTTATATTTTCTTCAGTTTTAATTAAAATAAATTTTTCTTCGAGCAGATATGAGATGGGAATAGGGCGAAGAATGGGTTTGGAAAAAGGCCAATTGGAACTTGGCTAAATCCACCATCCGTTCTCTCCGAGCCTGCTCCTGTTTCTAACAGTATACGCTGTTGTCACGTTAACTCAACAATTCAGTTATTCTGGAAATAGTGTTACAGTATGTCTGAAAACCCATGCGGTGAAAGCATTGATCATCTTAGCATTAGTACAAGAAGGCTTAATCCACAAAAGCATCCCATGTCAACTACAAAGCACTACAACCAGGAGTGCGAGACAGACAACATTCAGTATTCACCTAACAGAGTGAAGCCAATTATACAGGCTGTGTTTTCCAAGGCCTGTCACTGATGAACTATGTCTGTTATTCTCCACCACACTGATCTGTGCTATTTCACAACACTGATCCATGTCAGATTTTTAATTATGCAACCTCAATCCATTTGCATTTAATTATGCAAATGAAAGTTGGGGTGTCAAAAATGATTCACAGCGAGAGTGGCGGCACTAGATCAAACCCATTAGCTGCCTATATGAGTGTTTATGCTCAAAGTCAGGGCCACATAGTTATAATTAACTATAATATAAAAGGTAATTGTGCAGTTGTGCCCACATTTAGCAATCTAGATTTGGCAAGCATAAATCCTCAGTGTAAAAATGATCCTTTTCCAATGTGAAACACAATAGTATGGCACAAAAATATCCTACACTATAGGTATACACTTAAAAGTTTTGAATAAGTTATATATATATTTTTTTTTTTCATGTTTTTGAAATAAGTCTCTTATGCTCACTAAGGCTGCATCTATTTGATAAACAGCAGAAACATATGCGCTTTCTATTTGAATATATTTTAAAATGTAATGTTTTCCTGTGATATCCATTTTTTTGTTACAAAAGTATTAACAAAAGGAATGTTACAAAATATTTTCTATCACAGTTTCCACTCACAAAAAACCCTGTTTTCAACATTTATAATAATAAGTACCATTATTAATAATTGAGCAACAATAATAATTGATCACCAAATCAGCATATTAGAATGATTTCTGAAGGATCATAGGACACTGAAGACTGGAGTGATGATGCTAAAAATTAAGCTTTGCCATCGTGTTAAAATATATTAAAATACAGTTGTTGTAAATTGTAATAATAGTTCACAATATTACTGTTTTGACTGTACTTTTGATCAAATAAATACAGCCTTGGTGAGCATACAGGTATGAGACTTCTTTCAAAAACATTTTAAAAAATTGTAATAATTCCAAACGTTTGACCAGTAGTGCACAAACCTACAAAGTTCACTGAGGCTGTTTGTTAAATAAATAAAATGGTCTTTAGACTAAGATTAAACCTGTTTATGTAATCATTAGATGTTGTTAACAGTCCAACACATCAGTTTTGCACCTTCAACTGTATATTTATCAAAGCATCGCAAAATGTCAGCTCTAAATATATTCAGAATTTTATTTATAGTCTATTAAGGATTAACAGTTCACAAGGTGCATTATCATGCAAAGCCGCAAATGTTGCTGCTGTGAAACTATTTGATATCGCTATTGATCCCACACCAGCAATAGAGATCTTGTATTGCCAAACACTGCAATAAAACGATTGTGCTGAGTTGCAAACACAGACGTCAAGCCTCTAAGGATCCACCTCAAGCAAATGTAATTAGGTATAAATATGATTTTAAGATTAAAACACTGACTCCCTTTTGCAATAACATCAGAGGGAGACAATATGCCAATACATATCCATAGTCCTCAAAACACGACCTATCTTTATTGGGACAGTAAGAGGCCCTACAAAAAATGACAGGAACTTGTGTTTCTCATTATGTGGCAGAGTCTGTTCTGGAATTCATTTGTGTCACTCAGTATAAAAAGGGACCTTTGATCGATGAATCGAGGCCTTGATAATTGGTGTTTTGAAAAATGGCCCAGCAAAACAGCTAAATCAGCCGGTGGCCAATTTTCTTGTCTAAACGGAATTAACAGGATGCGGCAAAGCAGTGTTGACAAATGCCAAGCATTTAAAAGCGTCAGTGAATAATATAGTCGGCCATGGGTAAATGTTGGATAAGTGCATTAATGTGCTGAATACATTTGTGTCCCTTGTTTAAAGTCGTTGCATGTGTTGAGTGAGTGAGTGTGTGTGTGTGTGTGTGTGTGTGGCTTAAGAATTCTTGTAATATATTTGGACAATTTTTATACTGCTTTCACGGTGTGTGTGTGTTTTTTGATTATTTTTTTAGCCTAGATAGTCACTTTGAACTTTTGTTCTATATAAAAAGAAAGTGTTTGAAGATTCTTCTAAAATTCTCCTTTTGAGTTTCATGTAAGAAAGAAAGTCATACAGCTTTGCAATGATATGGGCATGATATGGGCTATTACTTTAAGACAACAGACACTGCATCATCGTGATTTTGTCCTGTTTTCATCTCAGAAGTGCATAAGGAATGATAGTAATGAGAATCCTTGATAGCTGGACTTGTTTAAAAAAGCTCTTACATGATAATTACATTCATTTGGAAAGCTCTTCTCCCTAAAAGCTGTGCACTTATGGTCTAGTGCTCATGAAGGGGGAGGTGGGGTGTGGGGGGCTTGTCCCTGTCAGAGTCTTTAATATGAAATATGAGCCTCTTATGCAGCCACTGTGAGGAAAAAAAATCCCATACACCTCTGTACACTGAAGAAAGACGAATATGTACACTGAATATGGATTATCATGTTTACTTTCAAATGTCTTTAGAGAGAAGTATTATATTTCATATTTTTACCCAAAATACGATGGAGTAAGCATTAGACTTGTAACACGCTGCATCTGTTATTGTCTCGCTAGATGAAGACTCTGAACATTTTGTGTCTGTTAAATGTCTCTTTCCTTACAGACTGGAGACTCAGAACGTGGTTGAAATATGTTTCTGCCTCACAAGCTGTAGACTCAGAGCATGGAATCTGGTGATGTCTCTTTCTTCACAGGCCAGAGACTCAGAACGTTGTTTATGCTACTGTCTCACCTTTGCAGGCCAGAGACTCAGAACTTGGTTGATCTGTTTCTGTCTCTCCCCTTACAGGACTGAGACTCATAACTTGGTTGATCTGATTCTGTCTCTCCCCTTACAGGACTGAGACTCATAACTTGGTTGATCTGATTCTGTCTCTCCCCTTACAGGACTGAGACTCAGAACTTGGTTGATCTGTTTCTGTCTCTCCCCTTACAGGACTGAGACTCAAAACTTGGTTGATCTGTTTCTGTCTCTCCCCTTACAGGACTGAGACTCAGAACTTGGTTGATCTGTTTCTGTCTCTCCCCTTACAGGACTGAGACTCAAAACTTGGTTGATCTGTTTCTGTCTCTCCCCTTACAGGACTGAGACTCAGAACTTGGTTGATCTGTTTCTGTCTCTCCCCTTACAGGACTGAGACTCAGAACTTGGTTGATCTGTTTCTGTCCCTCTCCTTACAGGACTGAGACTCAGAACTTGGTTGATCTGTTTCTGTCCCTCTCCTTACAGGACTGAGACTCAGAACTTGGTTGATCTGTTTCTGTCTCTCCCCTTACAGGACTGAGACTCAGAACTTGGTTGATCTGTTTCTGTCCCTCTCCTTACAGGACTGAGACTCAGAACTTGTATCTGCTAATGTCTCACTGGACGAACCAGAGACTCAGAACGGCGTTGTATCGGTTATCGTCCAACCTTAACAGGCCAGTGACTCAGACCCAGGAGTTTCTGTTGTAGTTTACATCACTTTTAAGGTTACCAAACATGGTTATTAATGGATTTGGATGGATTTTTGTATTTCATCCACTGCTCTTAAGTTGAGTTAAGTTTTTTCTCGTATCACACGAGATACGCAAGTACAACGATATATTACGACGTATTTTGTCCCACCCCTACTGAAGACATCTGTTTTGAGACAGCTTAGAAAGGTTTTGAAGCTTTTCCTTCTACAATTTACAGTATGTCATGTGAACCTGTACTGCCTGTTATTATTCATACCATTATTCATAAAAAAATATGTAAAAGTAAAATATAAACTAATTGAACTGAAACTAGAAAAAGTCTCAGGTTTCCTGAGGAGGAAAGAGACGCCGCGTCAGCTGACGCAATGGGGAGGCGTCCCGCAGGACCCGGTGTCTGATGCATGTGTAAATTGTGGCCGACGCAGTGATGACGTCGCAGGCAGCCATACTCGCCTTCCGCTCTTCTCTCCAGGAACTTGTCCCTAGGGAGGGCTCAGACGGTCTAAGAGGAGCCTGCACTCGGCGAGGAATGAACTGCCCAAAGGTGGACAATTGCGCCCATGCCTCTCTAAACCTGTCCACTACCATCTCAACTGTTTCCCCCATTGGACTGTCCGGCGCTGCAAAGGCATCCAGGAGGATCGCTTTGTCAAAATCCATGAGATCCATGCTCATCCATGCTGTCACCAGAGAGGCCATAGATCGTCCAAGAGAATGGGGCGCTTGCCTGGTAGCGCAGAGAGCTAAATCCGTGACCATGCGCAGTTCGGAGACCACCTCAGGAGATAATCCCTCCCTCTGATCCAGGTCCTTGAGTACATCTGCATGGTAGGCTTTTAATACTGACATAGTATGGAAAGCTCTGCCAGTCTGACCCGCCGCCGCATACGCTTTGCATACCAACCTCGATGTCATTTGACATGGCTTGGAGGGCAAAACGGCAGCCTTAATCGATGAGGAGGTCCTCTGGGGTATCTTTCTTGCTAAATTCCTCTCCACCCTTGGCATCCTCCCATAACCCCACTCTCTCAGACCCTCTACATTAGAATTATTTAAAGCAGAATGGGCCACACGAGCAGAGTATGGATGTTCCCAAGAACCTGACACCTCAGTGTGCAGGTCCGGAAGAAATAGAAAGCTCACCGGAGCAGTGCACTTATGACTGCGAAGACATTGCTCATCTAAGCGGCTGCTAGTGATCTTGTCCTACCATTCCAAGCTCAGTCTGACTGTGGCGTGAGTCATAAGCTAGCTCATTGTATTCGGCATTCTGCTGCATGGAGCAGAAAACAGATTTTTTACACGTCTTATTCCATGCTCTCTAGGTCGCAGAATCATGAGCGAGCAATGAGTCCTCATGCTCCACTGACGAAGCCGCCGAGCGGGTTTCCGTTTTCAGGCATGAGGACAGCAGAGTTGGGGGTGAAGTGAGGGGAACTTGCTCAGGCTCCTCAAGCAGCTCCATCTAAGATCCCCCCGACTGTAAGCTGTACGCTGCCTCGCCAAACGCAGAGCTCAAGCCGCGAGGCTCAGCGGCTTGACATTCCTCAGTCATGAAGAGCGGCAGCCAAGAGAGGAACTTTCTCAGTGAGAAATCATCGCAATAAATGCATCCAGCCCCCTCGAGGGCTGACTGTGCATGCTCCACTCCTAGACAGATAACACACATATCGTGATCATCGCCAGGCGTTATGAAACGCTGGCATGGAGGGATACAGTGTTTAAACTGTTCGCTCGCCATATTCCTTCTCCCTCTCGCCTTTCATACACTACAATCTTCACACAGCACACAGACAAGCGGCTTCCTGAAGACATTGAAACTGATGACGTGTTTTCAGGTGCCCTTTTTGTACCCTGGGGAGCAGTCTGCGACGTCATGATTTGCTAGTTGTTACACTTGCCTCAGACACCGTGTCCTGCGGGACACATCCCAATTGTGACACCTGGCGTGGCGTTGAGTTCCCTCGAAAGGGAACCAACTCATACTGAAACCGAAAACTAACAACTAACAAACTAAACAAATTGAAAAAGAAATAGAAATAAAAACTAAAGTAAACTTTTCAATGGAATGAAGTTTTCTATTTATGCTTCAAGAAAACTGTCAGAACAAGCTGAAGGACTGTGCCAAGTTTTGTTGACAGCCTTAAAACTAGTTACAGCTGAAATAATAATAAGCTTAAATATTTTACAAAAACATTATTTGGCTTAACACAACATCACAATTCTATACTATAGTCCTTTTAATATACTATAGTCTTTTTTCGCTTTTGGTTTTTCTATTACAAATAAAACACATGCTATTAGCACAAGTTCTTTTGAGGCTGCAATCATGAGTGACACAAGAAAAGCTCCAAATAAATCAGATAATTCATGCTTCAGTCTAAAACAGAGTGTCCATACACCATTGACAGCTGAGCCTCAACATTTTTACAACAGCTGACAGGGGCACCACCCCGTCACAGCTTCGCACCCTCCATGTGTCGACCATCAAGCCCCGATCAATCTGCTGTTCCAACACACACCGGCCCGATCTGCCCACCCGGCCGCCCAGCCATCCATCTTCACTCGCACTCTGGCCGTATCAATACATCAGACAGCTGGTGGAGGTGTCTGAGCCATTGGACCCCGATTGATTATTGTCATATACTTTGGCAACATGCTGAAAATGGCAAGGTAAGATAAACGTCAACACTGCCATGCGAGCAAATAATCCCTCTCTTTGTCATTTATTTTGTTTTCTGCTGTCACATCATTGATGCACAATTTTTTTTTATGATTTAGGACATTAAATTAAAGAAGCTATTAGCAATAAGTTTGTTAGGTTCCAGTAGTCTCACAAAACCAGACTTATGGCTTGTGGCATAACGTCTGAACCACACTTCATCTTATTTTGGCAAAGAACAAGATAGACATCTTTAAAGTGAAACATATCTAATTTTTCTCAAATCTCATTTTCACAAAGACTGTATTTATTTGATCAAAAATACAGTAATATTGTTCAATGTTATTACAATTTAAAGTATTTTCTATTTTAATATATTAGAAAAGGTAATTTATTACTGTGATGTCACATGGGTGTCACATGATGCTTCAGAAATCATTCTAATATTTAATTATGATACTATTATTACATTTTATTGGTGCTAATTTATTATGGTTCTTCAATGAAACAGTTTTTACTGCTAAATATATTTGTGGAAACTGTGATCATTTTTTTGTTCAGGATTCTTTGATAAATAGAAAAAACATAACATTTATATGAAAATAACAAATGTCTTTATGAATGATTTCTGAAGTATCATGTGACAACAAAGACTGGTGTAATGATGCTGAAAATTCAGCTTTGCCATCACAGGGGTACATTACATTTAAAATATTAAAAGTCTCACACAAGATGTGTGTTATGTGCATGGGTGAGGAGCATGCTAGGTCAGTCCTTGAGGGGACTGACTATGTATATTGTGAATGTTTCAGTATGTGTAGGATTTGATCCTTCTTGGCTCTCTTCCTAAAGAATGAGTCAAGTGCCTGCATCTCATGGCTTGGGTCTCCTTGCTGCCCTGGCAGCGCGACAACTCAGGTCATGGGGATCGCAGGTCGAGTTAGTGGAGGCAGAGTTAGAGATGCGCAAAAACACCATATCTTTCGCTCTCTCTGCGGACTCAGTCCACCCCGTTTTTGATCTTGAAGCTCGCTCTGCAAATTTTTCAGACCACAATGAGGAACTCATGCTGTCTGCATCTGACTCTGAGGGGCTGGATATAGAAAAGCAGGTAGGTGCTTCAGCAGAGCAACTTCCTCAATCTGCCGCATTTGATGAGCTGCTCGAGGTTGTAACTCGGGCAGTGGCCAAATTAAAGGCCAATTGACCCTTTGAGAAGAAAGATGTCAGTCGTTTTAGGTTTGATGACTGCTACCTCACCTCAGCTAGAGTGCAACCTCCACACTGCCATCTCCTGTTCTTACCTGACCTCCACACTGTCGAGTGCGTGGAAGAACCCATACTCAGCCCGGTTACATAACCAGGCCACCTTGACATATTCTATGGTGGTTGGGATGCGTGAGCATGGGTATGCACCAATGCCAAAGGTGGAGGAGACACTTGCGGGCTATCTCTCCCCTTCAAGTGCATCATCGTGGAAGAAATCAACCTTACCTACAAAGCCATGCAGAGTTACATTCAATCTAGTGGGTAAGGCAAATGGGGCTGTGGCTCAGGTTGGTGCATTCTTGCACATCATGGGGGTTCTGCAGGCATTCCAGGGAGACCTGCTGAAAGAGCTGGATCACAGTGAGGGGTTGGGTCCTGAGGTGGTTCAAGAGCTCAGCTGGGCCACAGTTCTTGCCCTCCGTATGATCAAGTAGACGGGCCACGCCATTGGCCATTCAATGGCTGCTTTGGTCACCACGAAACGATACCTGTGGTTTAAACTAACAGGGATAAAAGAAAATAATAACGTTTTTCTTTGATGCCACAATTTCGCCCTCTTGCCTGTTAAGCAACATCAACACCGCCGTTGACAGGTAACAGGAGGCAAAACTTCAGTCGGCAGCATTTAAGGAGCTGATTCCTTTGCAGCTTTGCAACAGCATTGACTAGCCGAGCTCAACCAGGACCGAGCTCCAGGAGGTAGGAACAGAAAGTGAGTTTTTTTTTTTTCTTAACTGTGGACGTTCATTTAAGACAAAACCGACTCTGTTTACATAAATACTCGTCAAAATAGCATTTGGACATTTTCGTGTGTAGTCTATTAGACCGTTTAGGCGCTTATCCAAAGCCAACAGTATACTTCTCTTATCCGCATTCGGCTCCATCTCAGAGCATGCGCACAGAAAGCCTGGGGCAACAGTAACTGCGTTTACATGGTTCAATCGGAATGAAATCAATCCGATTGATGAATCCGAACATGGTGTTTACATGAACGATAAATAAAGTAATCGGGTTGATGTGCGCGTTTATATGTCACAAGATTCAAATCGGAATTGATTTTTTGACATGCGCACACTGCACGAATATGCCGCTGTTCGGGCATAACTATTCTCCTCTATTGGTTCTTTATTTGTTTTAAACAGCAGACTTAATATTTATCCGTCTCTGGTCATGATTTGGAGACGATGAGCATGAACCGTTTTGCCGTGCTGCTTATATTGATCACGCAGTAAAACCCCGCGCCCAAAACCAGTCGTTCATGAATGATAATCTGAAACAAGCACTGGTGGGACGTTGTCCTGCTTCACTTCACAGACGCTGAGTGAAACGAGATTTTTTTAATAACGGAACACTCATTTATATTCACTTTATTCAACAGGAAGAACAGCTCGTTCCGTGCGTCATACGTCATTACGCTATTTCAGCGTCATTGCACATGCGCAGTCCTTTTAGTTTCGGTTTTCAATCCGATCAAGTGTTTACATGTTCTCTCGATCGGATTACAAAAGGAGTAAACCACCCCTTTCAATCCGATCGAAATTTAAATCGGATCGAGCTCAATCGGATCAATTAAGGTGTTTACATGAAGGGTTTTTAGTCCGATTGAGCCGTCAATCCGATTATAAGTGTCCATGTAAACGCAGCTAGTGTCTCTTTCGCAGTGATGTATTATGATGTATGTGCTGCTCTCCGCACACATTCATCAGGTTTTACAATTTGGATGCGGATTCAACCCCAGGGTCGCGAGTCCTTCAGGATTGATCCAGGAATCAGTCTGCGCTCAACAATTGTCTGTGCAGATCACACAGCCTTGTGGGGCAGTCTCTGTTCCCGTGGCGTGGCGGTGGTACTGTAAGTTCCCATAGCATCAATGCCACGACACGGCATCAAAGTTCCAATTCAGAGGGTAATGTCTGGGATTACATATTGTGTTTCAAAAGTATCAACTTCGTAACCAAGTCGGTACTGAAATTTTAAAAAAGTGACGATACCAGCATTTCCCTCTAGCATTTTGAGCGCTGTTGAGCGGATTCTTAAACATCTGGTTGGCCATTGTGTTCGCGCGCTCAACATATATGTCTGTGATGAGCAACAATGATCAACGCTTCAAAAACATGTTGTCTTTGCCGAGCGCTTACACAGATACACGCGGGAGCGTTTGAAAGCAGGCGTCTATCAGCGGATCCGTCTATCAGTGGATATATTAGGCATAATTTACTGTAGTGAATTAGTATGCAAAATGTGGCACATTACAATATTTATTTGGTTACCAACAGATTTAATTTTCTTAATATCAAGACTGAATTACCAAATTATATTATTAACTTGCATTTTATGCATATTAGTTCTAAAAAAATGCTTTATTTAATGAGTATTTCAGATGTTCTGTCTGAATCAGAGCATGAAAAAGTCTCTATTGTGTTTTGCTACCTGAAAGAAGAACATTTTGATATGATTCTTTCATCAGCCATCTCTTTTAAGCCATCTCTTGTGTGTGTGCGTGTGTGTGTCAGCATGCTCATCCATGTGTCTTTTATTCCTAGCAAGGACCAAGACAATCTCCATGCACAGTTTAAGCAAGACTGCCCCAACTTCTGAGCAATATGCCAGCTGTCAGCCAGGCATGCTGGGTTCTCTGTAGTGATGGAGTTGTCTTAATTAGGCCCATCTATTTCTGGCCTTGAAAGCGATGACATATTTTCATTTAAACTTTGCTGAATAGTTTTATATTTTTGAATAATTGCTCGTCTCACAAAACAATATTGTTAAATACCGTGTGTTCTGCAGATGAAAGAAAGCCATGCAGGTTTGGAACAGAATGGCGGTGAGTAAAGGATGACAGCACTTTCATCTTTTTTGGGGGTGAACTACACCTTTAATACATTTTCCTTTTCTTATTGTGCACAATACATTTGAAAAAAATGTTGGACTTAATTTTGCATTAAAATGCAATAACATGCTCTGAAACAACCTTCATTTTCATCTTTTATTTCACACTTCTCATCCAAACACCTGGCTTCATTCTGGTGTGGGACAGCAGTTTTTTAAGATTCAATCAATTCTGATGGATGAAATCAAGTCCAACCCCAATTGCATCCAGGTTCAACTCTGTTTTTTTTTTTTACTCTGTTGAAAGGGCATACTGTAGGAGCCTGTGAATTATTTTGTTTAAATGTTATGTGTATGAATTTATATGTATTTATGCAAGATTCTGTTTTCCCCTAAAGATGTAATGAGGTGGGCTGAACCTATGATGTCAATGTGTTTTAGTCAGGTGGGGGTGTGACCATTTGGGGAAAGGAACACAGTTTTGAGACCATGCTGCGGGAGATTAGATGTTTTCCTTTACTTATTTTCCGAAGTTTACGATTGTTTGCAATAAATAAATGGAAAGTTTATGGAACACGCATCAACTGTATTTCCTCAACGGAAAGATGGTCACTCCACACATACTGTGCTAAAGCTAAGAAAGAGAGAGAGATTTCAGATTAGTAATTTTATAAGTTTGTATCATGAATATTAATACACTTTTTATTTGATTAGAATGATGAACGAAATCATATTACCGCAACTACATCAGGTCCTCTAATGTTTCAGAGGGATTTATGGAAATCAAACCATCACAATCAGTGTTTGGATAAGTGTGTAATCTTCAAGGATCAACTCTTATCTTTACAACTACCAAATGACAAAACGAAATACTGCCATTTCCATAGAATTCCGTACATATCACAAATCATGAGGATTTTTTTTCAGGAAAAAATAAATAAAGACAAATTTTGAGACAAAAATAGCAGAATTGCTTTAGAAACTGTCCTTGGGACTAATTTACAGTGCCCGGTTGCATAAAGCACCTTAAGTGTAATTTTCCCTTAAAGTCGCCCTTATGTTTCCCTTAAACCTAAGGGTGTTGCAGAAAAATACCCTTAAGTGTTACTTAACGGTTTTTTTAAGTGAAACGTCATTAACACTTAGAATTTCTCTTAAATGCTGTTTTTTCACTTAAGTAATCGTTAAGTGTTGCATAAAACCCCTTAACGGTAATTTCCCTAAGTATAACTTAAGGTTTGGAAATCGTAACCTTAAGAGTAACGCGGACAAAAATAAGACGACATGGCTGAATTTATGGAACCAGCTGAAGATCATAGGGAATAGGGAGAACCCTTTGGACCAATTTAGCCATGAAAAATTGTTGCAAGAATACCGATTTGATCGACGCGCAATATTTGACATCGCTATCAAACTAGACGGCTGTCTGTCTGTCATTACACGCGACTCGCATGCAGTGTTGGGGAAAGTTACTTTGAAAAGTAATGCGTTACAATATTGCGTTACTCCCTTAAAAAGTAACTTATTGCGTTACTTAGTTACTTTTTTAGAAAAGTAATGCGTTACGTTACTTTTGCGTTACTTTTTTTCCACCTGGGCTGGGCTTGTTTTTTTATACCAAAAAAGATATATTTTTGGGCAAATGTAAAGAACAATTTGGGCCGCTCAAACAAACCTTTCAGCTGCTGCTGTTCTGGGTAACAGAAGAAGAGGATGCAGGAGAAACAAATTTAACACTTACTTTACCAATAAAAACATATAAAAAAATCTATAGTCATTTTTGCTTATGGTTTAACTGACAAATCGGAGGTCAGAAGCAAGTACTTTGGTCAATAAAGATTAAATGCATAGCAATTTGTTTTATTTAACATATTTAGGTATTGGAGCTGACCATCACAATCAGCATTGTGATCTGATTCTGCATTTCACTGATTTTATTCATTTTGAGGAATATTGAATCTTTTTTGTGCAAGTGAGATGAGTAAATCCACGCTTACATTTAATCTAGAACAATAATAACCATCATGTTTACACACAACGCATCTGCACTTCGATTTGTCTCAAAATTAGGACAGAAGAGCAGTCAATCAATAAAGGGGAAAACAAAGTAACTTGCGTTACTTATTAGAAAAAGTAACTCAGATATTTTGTTGTAAATTTTAAAAGTAATGCGTTACTTTACTAGTTACTTGAAAAAGTAATCTGATTACGTAACTCAAGTTACTTGTAATGAGTTACCCCCAACACTGCTCGCATGTAAACTATCACAACGTTAAGTCAGTGCGCGCACGGAGAGTGTGTGGCCGACAAAAAATTCACAGGAGAACGAGCTGATTCTGTGTTTTAAAAGGAATCATGACAGAAGAAAACAGGTATGCTATGGAAATATACTCAGCTGTATTTCGAGACACAGAGCCAGAAGTGCATTCACAAAACCTAAACAAATGCCAAAGCATGAGACGGTGAACAACACAAACTGCCGCCACGTTTGGAGCTAACGCGGTGTTGCATGATAGCGTCACTGGACTGACACGTGATATTCCGACATGTTAGTGTTTTGCGTATCTATGGCAACAACAGACTTTTATAACGTGAATCCAGGATCGCTGTCGTGAAACACTTAAATGTTTCCCTTACCTAAGAGAACCGTTTAAGAGATTATATGCAACACCCTTAAGTTGTTCTCTTAGGTAAGGGTAAATCGCCCCTTAAGTATCATACTTAAGGGAAAAACTTAAGGTGCTTTATGCAACCGGGCACTGATGCTTAAAGAAATTCACTACACAAATGTTGGGAATACAATTAATAACATTCAATATTCTCATCAAGTTGCCCTTTTTCATTCAACTATCCTTCAGGTCTATCACTGCATCCAAACTCCACACTGGGGCTCCTCAGAATTCACACTTCTACGACGTAATGCTGCTTTGGCTGTCAGGTAGCTCTTCAGCACCCTTCTGCAACCTAAAATGACAAGTGGGACATCCTACGGTCTTGTGGACTTAACAGACACGCATTTTATTTACAATTAAATGAAAAGGTATTATAGTTTAAATTTATATTAAATGCACTTAGCTGAATTTCAAAGGGACTTCAGTGCATCTTTATGTCATTTCATAACATAATTACTTCTGTTGCCAAATGTACTGACAAGCATTTATGGTACATTAAAATAGTGCAATTTCTATTGAAACTTGTATTTAAATATATGTGTAATTACACATTTGTGCAGTTTAGTACATTTAATACATATTAACAGTAAATGTAATCAAATAACACTACAGTTAAAATGATAACTTTACATGTGCTTTATTATGCTAGTCAACACATCAAAATAAGTGTACTTCTTTAAAGTATGATTTAAAATGTACTTTTCATTTGACATTATTATAAAGTGTCTTTTAAAAAAGGACTCTCTTTAAAGGGATACTTCAGGATTTAGCATTAAGCTTTGTATTAGTAGAAAACCTGTAGTATTTTCGAATTACCGTGCCTTCCACCCTCATATCCCCCTGAGACGAGAGATTTATGTATTTTTTGTCTGAAAAAAAATCCTCCAATTACGCAAAAATCGTCATTTTGCGTCATCGGAGGATTTTTTGGCCAGAGGCTAAAGACTACAGTCAGTAGTAGGGGCTGTCCCGCATGTTCTCAACCCGCCCATAGAGGGTGGGATCTCACTCACAGAATGTACACAGTGTCAGCCATCTTTTGGAAGCTAAGCTAGCAGGCTCTTGTTCTGTGGAGAAAGCTGAGTAACTTAGTAGGAGAAAGCTGAGTAGTAGGGGTCACCATTCATCCTCTTTTTCCCGGACATGTCCGGCCGTCAAGATCGTACAAAATGTCCGGGATTCAGCTTTTGCTTTCTGCAGTCGCCATTCATTGTTTACATGCACACCTTTCAATCTACCTGAACTCATTCCGATTGGTGAATCTGAATGTCGTGTTTACATGAACGCTAAACAAGTGATCGGTAGCATTGCGAGAAAATTCCCGCTCCTCCGTGAGAGATACGAGACCGGTGCGTCTCACAGGTGTCGCTCATCGGTAATCACGCCACCGGCCTCGCACCCTTCTCCCGCGGCCCTCACTCGTCCTGCTCGCCACAGTAAACATAATTAATGGCGACTGTAGAACGCAAAAGCCGAATCCCGGATATTTTGGGCGATCTCGAAATCCCGGGCAGACTCATCACGGAGACTCACTAGTAGCCTAGACTTGTTGTTTAACTACTGCGCTCTGTTACCGGTAGGCGTGGCCTCCTAGGGCAGCGAAGCAAGTGCATTCTGGGAGTTGATGTCTTTCATCCACATAAGCCAAAAATACATTTTCTCGCTTTTCTCAGTCTAGAAAGCTCCAAATTCAAAAATTATTTCACATCTCTTCTCCATAAATGACCCATTTTAAATACACATTCATCTTTCCAGAGGTGAAGTATCCCTTTAAGTACACTTAAGTAGCCTTTATTTAATTGATATTGTATTATTGTCAAGTACAGTTTTCACAATAGGGTCTCATTTGTTAACATTAGTTAATGTATTATCTAACATGAACTGACAACGAGCAATGCATTTGTTACAGTATTTATTAATCTTTGTTAATGTTAGTTAATACAAATACCGTGGTTCATTGTTTGTTAATTTTTTGAAGCAACTTCTTCTGCCAAGGTCTCCATGCCACCTGCCGAGGCGCTTACAATGAACAAACATATCGACAGGGCTTATTTATCAAACTGAGCAGTGGAGGAAAGTGTTGATGCTGCATTTACTGCCGCACCTGCAGATCGAGAGCGCCGATAACTGTGTGACAGCACGGGAAACCAGAGCAGAACTGAGATCTCCCTCCCCCCTCTGCTGAACGACTGCTCGTGGAGTCACAAAATCAGGAAAAAGACACGCTTGCTTGCTTAATAACTGAAGCAAAGTGAAAGTCTGGAAAGGTGATGGAGGCTGATAAAGGGGTGATAGGTACTGGATCAATACTGCATCAAGAATAAATCTTCTTGACATGGTTCCAGCCTCACCCCACAACCAAACCCAGATGCTTATCTTTCAGGTCTATGTGCTAGAGTGCTCAGGTGCAGTGAGCGAAAAACATGGCTCAGGCTCTTGATGAAGACTGGAAAATGGAGCCATTGGACAACACTCTGTAGTAAATCCACCTCTTTTTTTATTAGATTTTTTCCTCTCTCTTTTTTTAAATAAAATTAAATATTAACAGATGCAGAAGTAAGGACGTCTCTTTGGAGATATCTTTCCATTCATGGAAAAATTTCTTTGGAAGCAAGATGAGGCAGAATGTGCTCATTGATACGGTTTATAAATTCACATTTTTAGTTCCATAGACAAAAGAAAGTTACATAAGTTTGGAACAACATTTGAGTAAATTGATGACTCACGAGGTTGAGTAAATGATGACAATTTTTTATTTTTTGGGTGAACCATCCATTTTAAAGGAGACGCTATTTTGCCTTATTTGTATGTAAGCTAGAAAGCCTGGATAGTGAACAAGGTAGAAAGGAGAAAGCCTATTAGACAGCTGCAAAGAGAAAATCAATGATATATATATATATATATATATATATATATATATGTGTTATATATATATATATATATATACACTCACCGGCCACTTTATTAGGTACACCTGTCCAACTGCTCGTTAACACTTAATTTCTAAGCAGCCAATCACATGGCGGCAACTCAGTGCATTTAGGCATGTAGACATGGTCAAGACAATCTCCTGCAGTTCAAACCGAGCATCAGTATGGGGAAGAAAGTTGATTTGAGTGACTTTGAACGTGGCATGATTGTTGGTGCCAGAAGGGCTGGTCTGAGTATTTCAGAAACTGCTAATCTACTGGGATTTTCACGCACAACCATCTCTAGGGTTTACAGAGAATGGTCCGAAAAAGAAAAAACATCCAGTGAGCGGCAGTTCTGTGGGCGGAAATGCCTTGTTGATGCCAGAGGTCAGAGGAGAATGGCCAGACTGGTTCGAGCTGATAGAAGGGCAACAGTGACTGAAATAACCACTCGTTACAACCGAGGTATGCAGCAAAGCATTTGTGAAGCCACAACACGCACAACCTTGAGGCGGATGGGCTACAACAGCAGAAGACTCCACCGGGTACCACTCATCTCCACTACAAAAGGGAAAAAGAGGCTACAATTTGCAAGAGCTCACCAAAATTGAACAGTTGAAGACTGGAAAAATGTTGCCTGGTCTGATGAGTCTCGATTTCTGTTGAGACATTCAGATGTTAGAGTCAGAATTTGGCGTAAACAGAATGAGAACATGGAACCATCATGCCTTGTTACCACTGTGCAGGCTGGTGGTGGTGGTGTAATGGTGTGGGGGATGTTTTCCTGGCACACTTTAGGCCCCTTAGTGCCAATTGGCCATCGTTTAAATGCCACGGCCTACCTGAGCATTGTTTCTGACCATGTCCATCCCTTTATGGCCACCATGTACCCATCCTCTGATGGCTACTTCCACCATGTCACAAAGCTCTAATCATTTCAAATTGGTTTCTTGAACATGACAATGAGTTCACTGTACTAAAATGGCCTCCACAGTCACCAGATCTCAACCCAATAGAGCATCTTTGGGATGTGGTGGAACGGGAGATTCGCATCATGGATGTGCAGCCGACAAATCTGCGGCAACTGTGTGATGCCATCATGTCAATATGGACCAAACTCCCTGAGGAATGCTTCCAGCACCTTGTTGAATCTATGCCACGAAGAATTGAGGCAGTTCTGAAGGCAAAAGGGGGTCCAACCCGTTACTAGCATGGGGTACCTAATAAAGTGGCCGGTGAGTGTATATATATATATAACACATATATATTGCATAAACTGTGCAAATTTCACTTTTTTTTTATAAAAACCAATACAACTTGCAATACTTTTGCTTCAAGTTAAAGCCCAGGTATACACAGTATACAAGCAAGACATGCTTGTATGACGTGTTGCCGCCTTTGGCGACAATTTTAGCCCGACAGCACTTGCATAAAATGGACAGACCCGGCTCCTCTTTTTGGCACAAGTTCTTCTGTCATGTTCTACTAGTTCTGCAGCATCCATCTTCCCTGTAACGTAACACCAGAGCACTGCTGTTTACCCTCGCCTCGCAGTGCAACTTAGAAGTGCAACATTGTAAAGGGTCTGTCTGAAACAGTGTCGCGCAGCGTAACGTTCGTTCCGAACGTTGTGTAATTAAATACCGGTATACCGCCCAGCACTACTGTATACGTATATGTCTAACAGGGTCTGCCACTGGCTGTAAGGAAGCACACTGCTTAATGTAATAAAATGTCAATGTTTTTTGAACAAGTACGTTTGATAAATGGAGACCGAGTGGGTAAAACAAAAACTGGAGCATAGAGGCAATAGAATGAAGAGGAAAACAAACTGCCATATAGTTTTATTTTCTAACTCAAAGGTGCTTAAACACCTTTGTTCTTGTTCTTAGGTTCTTTGATTTGTGGAAGTAGAGTTCCTAAACCACTTTCTGAATACTTTATTAATGTAATAATAATACTTTATTAATACTGTAATAATGGTCAAGGACAGATTTTTATGTGGCGCTGTCAGTCACGTAGCTTCAGTGAAAATGACACCAGCAGTTTCTCACTTGCTTTTCTTGCCATACTTACCAAAAAACTGGCCTTGGATTTCAAAAGGAAGTAGGAGCCATGAGGAAATCAATGGCGTGATTCTCCTGGGACTCATTAGTTGTGGCATGTACAACACAAAAAATTCAGGCAAGGGTTTAAAGAGGCTGATGCAAGTACTAGTGAAGGTCTTATAATATGCAAGTAGGATATAATCTTCATCTTTAACTGAGCAATATGCTTGTCTGCAGCTCTGCAAATAAACTTTCCTATTGAAGCAAAAGTGTATCTCCCCAAGCTTGAAAATATTTCATGGAATGTGTCCATACGTTTTCATCATGTCCAGTCTTTTAAACCTTTAAAAGGAAGAGAATTTACGCTAATACTGGTTTGGGAAAGATTACTGGCACTATTTACAAAAATTCAATTACGTTTTTGTCCACTAAAGCACACGAGGTGTGCTTTTTTGAACATATTTTCTCATGGCTGCAAGGCTTTATGACTTTGTTTTTGTAGACTAAAGCCATTTCTCAGTCCCCTTTCCAACCAAATGGCATTATGGGCCATTATGGGAGGTTAATTCCAACAGAATATCACATTTTTGTCTGTTTCGTGTCTCAAAAGAGTTTTATAATTGGCTCCATTTCATGAGTATTCAATTAAAGTTCGAAGAGGTCCAGTCTCTTAATTTGTATTCCTTGCTGATATTTCAGTAGCCTATGTTATTTGTTAGAGGTAATAAAAATGGGCTCTAGAAGAGTTTTGTCCAGTATAGGATCTGTACAGTATAGAAAATAAGTAATAAACTGTGAAATAAATGCAGCTTTAGAATTGAGCATAACATATATTTTGACTGTTGTCATGACAATCCGGATAAAAGCAATCCGGGGTCCACATGTTGAATGCTGTCCATTAATAGATCACAAGAGCAGGGATACAGAGTAAAAGAAAGAGTCCCATTCATTTTGTCCATAGAGAAATTGATTTTTAAGTACAAAGTACACAGTACAAAGTTACTTTGTCATTATCTATGATTTTCAAATACTTTGATTTGAAATATTTTGTACACTACCATTCAAAAGTTTATGGTCACTACGTTTTTTTTTCTCTCGAAAAAAATGAATACTTAAGTGCCTTGGAGTTTCCAGAATTTTTGCCACATATGATTATCCCATCCAAAGAGCACCTCAAGCAAACATTTTGAGTCCTGGAAGCGCTCCTCTACAGACATTTGGATGCTTTTAGATTGATTTAAAAAAGGCAGTAAACCATATATTACAACATTTCTAATTTGAATAAATGTTGTTCTTCAAACATTCTGTTCATCAAAGAATAATGAAGGTTTACACACTTCATTAAACAGTAGGGTTGGGCCGATGGACGATATCATCGTCCATAGTGATGTTTAGACGGCATCAGCTAAACATCGTATTGCCCCCATTTAAATGTCTGAAACCTAAAATAAACATTATGTGGTTAAAAAAACTGAACAAGATCATGTGACACTGAAGACTGGAGTAAAGAAAGTCATACAGGTTTGGAATGACATGATGGCGAGTAAATTCTGACAGAATTAGGGCTGGGCGATATGGGCAAAAAAAATTATCACGATCATTTTTTTATATCAGTCGATATCGATAATTATCACGATAAATGTCAAATCTTTATTTCTTTCAAGGTTAAAGGCAGATTTTTGCTCCTAAGTGAAAGTTGTAGAAACCAGATCGTTAATTGTGGTTTTAAAATACTCTTTATTGTCAGAACATATCATGACAAACACTTGCCAAACATATATTTCTTAGTTTCTGCCTGTGCTAATGGGGGATATTGTTTCAAGTCTTGAAACAGGTTTGTGTTGCCTGACTTAGATGGCACGTATCTTCAGCACAGTTTGCAGTGCAGGCTGCAATATTAATATTACATGTTTTATCTCGAAACGCATATTTGACAGTGAGTTGACAGTAAATCTGCATCCTAACTCAAGCTAATGCTACTATGTTAAATTTATGTTCATTTACAAAAACAGTAACATCTGTTCTATTAAAAAAAAATTAACAACCACATTTTTATTTGGTAAAATGTAATATTCTGACTGTTTGAGTTTTATTCAAATTAACCATTGGTTATCCAGTATCATGCATTTAGATCATGATAACCACAGATAAAACCAGGCATAGCCTATAGCACCTCACTATCATGGCAAAATTTTACTTTATGGTTTCTATGGTATTTGTATGAAAAACTGTAGCCTAAATACATTATTAAATACTGTAATTATATTCCACTATCCTTTAATACATTGTCTACATTAATAATATAATACAATTCAATATGTATATCCCACATTTCATGGTGCAGTTAATATTACTAGGCTAACGTTACAGTAAATCCATAGTAAATGGATTCAGTATCAATTCAGATTGACTGTATCGTTGCACACAGTGTTTCTCCTGTTTGTCAGCGCTGTTTCATCTGCCTTTAAACTGGTTTAAATCACCGAGACATTTGTGTTCTTCGCTGAATTCAAGCGCTTCTCACTGGATCTCGTGAGCGAGACGATCAGAGTAAACGCTGCTCTAGTGAGCTCGCGCGCGCTGCCGTTTGGACTTTGAGCCGAGCGGATAAACAGTCCGTGAGGAGCGCGCGGTTCAAATGAGTTTCGTTTCGCTTTTGGCGCATAAACATTATCGAACATTTATCGACCTCTTGATATCGTTTTATCGAGAAAAATGATATCGCGATAATTATCGTTATCGTTTTATCGCCCAGCCCTAGTTCCTGTTGTATCAGTAGCCAATGAGCTCGCGAGCTCAACCTTCAAATACTTAGCATTTGCCTTAGCAATGCAGTGCATTTTCAAAAACCCTCCACCTTCCCCAGCTCCACCTGTATAGATCTGCTACGGGTAACTCATGTACGCTATATTGTACAGCAGCAGCATGTCTTACTCGCTCACAGCAGCGTGTATGTATTGGCAGAAGCAAGTCCCGCACTAGCTCTGCAGCAGCAGCAGCGTAGCAGATCTAGTCCGATCTATATCAACAACCTCATACCAACACTCAAAGAGATGTCAGGACAGAACTGTAGTTTGTTATCTCAAAAGCACCTCTCATGATCAGTCAGTTAGTGGGTTGCACAATCAAACCAAATCACTGGCAAATAAAAAATAAATAAACGAACAGAATCTGGAGACTATGCGTCA
Organism: Rhinichthys klamathensis goyatoka; assembly: GCF_029890125.1. Classification (NCBI taxonomy): domain Eukaryota; kingdom Metazoa; phylum Chordata; class Actinopteri; order Cypriniformes; family Leuciscidae; genus Rhinichthys; species Rhinichthys klamathensis. The sequence goes on from NW_026607023.1 coordinate 1,450,187, forward strand.
GCAGCTGAGAGAGAAAAAAAAAAACGGCACACTTTGATAAACATCCTCTGCTCTTCCGTGTCTTCAGCATCAGACCCAGTATGTGGTAGGTCATTAGGTACGACATATTTTGGCTCTCCTTGACTTCTCCACTTGGAGATGAGGAGGCTCTTGCAGACTTTCTCACAACGTGACAGCTTTTCACACATCTGCTCTTTTGTCAGGCTTCAGGGCTGCTGAGTTCTGCCACACTAGATTGCTCTCACCATGGCTTGGCAGCTGAAATCTTCATGTAGTCACAACATGCTCTGTTCTGCTTGAGTAAACTTTTTATATTTGGAAAAGAAGATTTTTTTTTCTTTGTATATAAAGGTGAAGAATCAGTTTAAAGTAAAACAAACAGTACATAATGAAACATCTACTATTTTAAATCAATATAGCCTAATCTGTCATGTCTTACTTGCTATTCTTTGAAGAAACAGCTCGGCATTTCTGTGACTATAGCTCATGGTAAGTTATTTGAGCAACCCCTGAAACCCAGCGCTCACCGGTCCAGAGTAAAGACAATTCTGTGTTATTCTGTACTGGTAATTATTCATGCATACAAGCAGCTCTCACAGGACTCTCTCTTTCTCTGCTCATGGCAGTCTGCCCTGTCGCTCTCGCTAGACAAAGACTGTTAGTTCTCGCAAGCCACTATCGACATTACATTTGGTGCATATTGTCACTTATTCTGACTGGGAACCATCCATTCAAATATGAGGGAGCTGTCTGACCTACATACAACACACAGCACCACCTTCACACTTCACTATAAGAGTGCAAGAGATAGTTAAGCATCAGTGAATAGACATCTTGTTAGATAACTGCCAACAGAACATTTTGAATATCGCAGAAAAATTCTATGTTATATATGTACAAATATTAGTTTTTTTTTTAGTTTATATTGATTTATTGTTGCTGTTTTATTATTATTATTATGATTTCTCTATATTTGGTTGGAGTAAAATAAATAATCAAGCCATAATAGTTATGTTTGACTATGGGGGTGGGGGAAGAGTTCAAATTCTTCTCAAGTTTTGTCTTAAAAAAAAAAAAAAAGATACGAACATTCTTAAAGGGATACTCTAGTTTTTTTGGAAATAGGAGTTAAACTGTCATCATTACGCCTGCTGCTCTCATGGTACGGCAGTAAAGTTGCTTGATTATTACGCAGGAATGAGAGTATAGTTCCTAGCCATATCAGCCTAGAAAATCGCAACTTTACATTTTCCGTCGGTCTTAGTGCACGATGTAACTACAAAAGAGTCAAGTTTTAAATAGGAAAAATATCGAAACTCTTTGGTCAGTTTTTTTTTTAAATGCTAATGGTCTTGTCCACTTCACTGATGTATGCTAAGCTATGCTAAAAGTGGTACCGCCAGAACCGGAGATCGGCTGAATGGATTCAAAAACGGTAAAACTCAACAGTTTAACTCTGGGGGAGTTGTAAAATGAGCCTATTTCCAAAAAAAGTGGAGTATCCCTTTAAGGAATGTTTTTGGGAATATAAAATATACTTAACTTTATTCTTATTCACAGTAAGAAAACAAGAAGAAATTTTAAAATATATATTCTTATGAATATTTTGTGCATCAAGACTTAGAACATGGAGTCTATGAGTTAAGAAATGCACAGTCAAAAAGTGAGCGTTGGTTGGCATAATTGTAAATCTGCAATTCCAGGTTTCTTCTCATTATACAGCTTTCACTGTCTATTATTCGACAAGGGCATAACCCGATGTGCTCCGCTCAGAGGCCGTGCTTAAATGCGTTTAAATCTTTCAATGGCTGCTGTATCCTTTGCAGCACATATATGCCAATATATGTTGCCCACTCATCCATCATGCGATGCATTTAAAAGTCTGCAGCAGCACAGTGGTATTAGCTAAATGATGTGTAACCCAGTTAAGTCAAAACTCTCGGGATGAAAGCACTTGGTTCAAACTTTAGCATGTCAAAAAATGATATTGTGCAAAGCAAGCAAACTTTGACTGTGTGAAAGAACACAGATGAGAAAAGGTGTTAGATTTATGGTTATATAACTGCCTCTCCTTGTTTTATGTCCTTCCATTGTGCAAACGCAAATGGCTGACAGATGTTTTCACAGAATAAAGGTGCAGTACATCGATATTCCTGAGAAATAAATGGCACAAGGCAGATGCTACCTGTTTAAGTGAGGTTTTAGTCTGAAAGGATTTATCAGAAACCCTCAGCCCACTTGCCTCACCACCAGGTTGTCAGCCTGTCATTTCAATTCAATAATGCCCTGTGACTCTATTTGTCCATTTGAACTGGAATTCCACATCGCACAGAGTGTATATGTTGCTGTAGGGCACCGCAAAAGGCACGCAGTCACGGTGCACATTAATACATTTTGTGAATTTAATGAATTTGAGAGTCTGATGTTGTTATTGAGCTTAATTCAAGTTTGGTTTTTATGTCGTTGTTCTTAGGCCACATAACAGTGAAGAAGACCAATATTATGGTAACACTTTACAATAAAGTTTCATTAACATTAGTTAAGTACATTAGTTAACATGAACTAATAATGAAAAACAATTCTACAGCATTTATTAATCTTAGTTCATTTTAATTTCAACATTTATAAATGTGTTATTAAAATCTAAAGTTCAATTTGTTTACATTAGTTAATGCACTGTGAACTAACATGAACATGAACATTTTATTAACATCATCAAAGGTTAACCGTCTGGCGTCGATGAATGAGCTGGCGCACTTTGGTGGATTTTTTCCCATATTGAGAAACGAGTAATACATCATTCGAAACTGTAACGACAAAACGTTGTGCTTTTGTAAAATAAAGAAAACAAACAGGGTCTGCTTTCTGCCGTCTCAGTCTCTGTGAACTTCTTTCTGAAACGAGTCACAAAATGAACTAAAATGCAACGAATACTTGCCACACAGACATGAGAGATATGTCTTTAGAAAACTTAAAGGGTAACACTTTACAATAAGGTATCATTCGTTAATGTATTAACTAACATGAACTAACAGTGAGCAATACGTTTTTTACAGTATTTATTAATCTTTGTATATTAGTTAATAAAAATATATTTTTTTATTGTTCATGGTTTGTTCATGTTAGTTCACAGTGCATTAACTAATGTAACAAATATAAATACAACTTTTGATTTTAATGTATGAGTAAATGTTGAAATCAAGATTAATAAATGTTAACTAAATTCATGTTAAATAAAGTAGTTAGCTAATGTCAACTAATGAAACCTTATTGTAAAGTGTTACCACTTAAAGTGTCTACTTTTAAATTAAGTAATTCATATCGAAAACAAATATTTTCTGTTTAGGTAATTTGTATGAATCCAACGAGAGGTACAATCTTTAGCATCTGAGCTCATTTTTAATGTGGCCACGCACAGCACAGACTATTCACACAGTAATCGTCCACTGTAAACGCTGTCTGGAAGAAGATGCGCTGAGGAAAAAGCCTTGAATTTATCTCAGAAGAAGAAGAACACGATGCGCGGCTTGATCCAGAGGAGGATTCTTACTTGCATTAGTTAACATGTTATTGTTACATAAACTTGTACACATTTGTGGCAAACAGGAAGAGGCCGAGAGCCGTGAGAGAATGAACCAAGGCCGGTGGCGGGATTGATGATGAGCGACACCCGCACGCTGCACTGGTCTCACGGAGGAGCTTTGGAAGCATAAAAGGAGGAGCGACGACAGTGAAGGACCAGAGAGGACCAGGCCTGGACTTTTACGTTATGTTTTGTTTATGCGTGTGCGGCAGTCGTCCGTGAGGGGCTGCTGCCTTTACTTTCGTTATGCGTTTGTTTACTTTGGGAATTAAAGTTTCCCTTCCCACAACAACTAATCTTAGTTACACTGGTGCCAAACCCCGGGAGGAAGGAGGAACACACTGTCAAAGAGCCCTCGCCGCTAAGGGGAATCCGCTGTGCCATCGAACATGGCTGTGTAGAGTCTGTCGACATTGGACGCTCGAGGCGGTGGGCTTCATGTTTTAGGATTGTGGGAGCAACCGGAGGAAACCCACGCAGCCACATGGAGAACAAACTAACTCCAAACAGAAAGGACTCCTGGCTCAGCTGGGACATGACCTGGTCACCTTCTTGCTGTGAGGCGACAGTGCTACCCACTGAGCCACTGTGCCGCCAACAATTACTTTACTACGCGAAACAATAATAATTGTGTTAATTACACTGACAATGAATGTAGAGCTCATTATTTGTATGTAGCCTATTCATGTATTAACAATGTAGAGACTACAATATATTACCTGTGAATAAACTATAAACTAATAGTTTGTTAATAATTTGTAAGTACTTTATTATATATATATATATATATATATATATATATATATATATTTGTTAGTTTGTCAGAAGTGGTGTACAATGAATTAAATAATTAAATAATAATAATAATAATAATAATAATAATAATTGCATACTGGTTTGGAACAACATGATGGAGAGTAAATTATATAACTATTAAGTGAATTACTCATTTAAATGGACCTTCACTGTAGACTTTAATGAATGGAGAATCAAATTGAGTAAAGGGCCAGATAGAATCCATCTGGTAAGAAATCTTAAAATAGAAAAAAAAGTATGTCAGAGCTGTTAAATAATTTAATGACTGCAGACATTGTTATATTGGTTATCTTCTCTACAGTGGAATGAGTTTGCCTGTAGAAAGAAAAGAAGAAGAATGACATGGTTCTAGTTTCTTATTTTGGGAGAGTTGGTTGACAGAGTGCCTGTGTCACTGAAATTTCTGTTTGGTTGATGTGCTCAGGCTGAAACCACGAGTTATTGAGACAATGTCACTGTTACATAACTGATTGATCTTAGGATGCTGGGTATAGAGTTATAGATACAACTGTGTGTTCAAGTCATATACAATATAGAATATAAATAGTAGAACATGAGACACATCATCTTAAATTTGTGCGTTCACTGAAACATATGCCCAAGCTAATTATTACAGCTACGGTTCTGACCAAGGAAGTCTATAATACCCAGAGAAAGCTATCCGTTTGTCACATTCACATTTATGGCAATGATGAAATTAGACTCTACTATAATATAAAATCATGACCCCTTGGTTTTAACATATAATACTACCTGGCATCTCTATGTAAAGGCCTATTAACACCAAATGCAAATATTTTCTACAACTTTGAATCACAACATTGCATTCCTTATGGACCTATTAGAGACCGATTAAATTTATCAGAAAAACATATAGAAAAAAATATTTAAAAAATAAAGAACTCCTGGAAAACAAGGAACATATAAATACAATGCTATATGCTAAACACTTTTTTAGAAGCACTTGTGTCCTAGCTTAAAATGTTCATGGGCATAGTCAAAGTTCAGTATTACAAAAAAAAAGTGCTTGTGATTGTGCTTTTAGCCAGTTTCTTGTGCACTTCACTGATGCACATTTTTCCCTGCGCCAGAGCCCGCTGATCCTGCGCCAGAGCCCGCTGATCCAGCGCCAGAGCCCGCTGATCCTGCGCCAGAGCCCGCTGATCCTGCGCCAGAGCCCGCTGATCCTGCGCCAGAGACGATTCACGTCCAGCCTGCCCAGCCAGAGACGATTCACGTCCAGCCTGCCCAGCCAGAGACGGTTCACGTCATGCCTGCCCAGCCAGAGATGGTTCACGTCATGCCTGCCCAGCCTGAGATGATTCATGTCATGCCTGCCCAGCCTGAGACAGATCCGTCCTGCATCAAGCCTTCGCCGCTGGTCCCGTCCAGCCCAGAGCTTCCTTCGCCGCTGGTCCCGTCCAGCCCAGAGCTTCCTTCGCCGCTGGTCCCGTCCAGCCCTGAGCTTCCTTCGCCGCTGGTCCCGTCCAGCCCTGAGCTTCTTTCGCCGCTGGTCCCGTCCAGCCCTGAGCTTCCTTCGCTGCTGGTTCCGTCCAGCCCAGAGACCCCTTCGCCGCTGGTTCCGTCCAGCCCAGAGACCCCTTCACCGCTGGTTCCGTCCAGCCCAGAGACCCCTTCACCGCTGGTTCCGTCCAGCCCAGAGACCCCTTCACCGCTGGTTCCGTCCAGCCCAGAGACCCCTTCACCGCTGGTTCCGTCCAGCCCAGAGACCCCTTCACCGCTGGTTTCGTCCAGCCCAGAGACCCCTTCACCGCTGGTTCCGTCCAGCCCAGAGACCCCTTCACCGCTGGTTCCGTCCAGCCCAGAGACTAGTAATGACTCTCTCACTCTCCCCATAAAATTTTTGGGGGGGGGGGCCATAGGGCTCCGCCATGGCCGCCCGAAGGGTCCGCACCGCCATGGCCACCCGAAGGGTCCGCACCGCCATGGCCGCCCGAAGGGCCTCCATCGCCATGGCCGCCCGAAGGGCCTCCATCGCCATGGCCACCCGAAGGGTCCGCACCGCCATGGCCGCCCGAAGGGTCCGCACCGCCATGGCCGCCCGAAGGGTCCGCACCGCCATGGCCGCCCGAAGGGTCTCCACCGCCCTGGCCACGCCCATGTCCTGCTCCGCCCTGGCCGCCTTCACGTCCTGCTCCGCCCTGGCCGCCTTCACGTCCTGCTCCGCCCTGGCCGTCTGCACGTCCTGCCCCGCCCTGGCCGCCTGCACTTCCTGATCCGCCCTGGAGGCTTCCCGTCCCAGTTTGGCCACGCCCTGGCCAGCCTTCAGGGCGCCCGCCCCCCCACCCCATTGATGTTCTACGGTGCGAGGTCGCGCCTTGTTGAAGGGGGGCGTTCTGTCACAGTCTTCGTCTGCACCTGTCTGTCTTAGTCATCTTCACTACACTTCCCAGAATCCTCCTCGTCTCCACACCTGTATTCACTCCCTCACTTACCAGCCTGTCCCTCGTTATCATCATCAGTGTCACCTGTTTTCACCTTGTTATGTCTGATTCATGCTTGTATTTAGGTTGCTTCTATTCAGTCTGTCCTGGTCGGTCGTCGTCTATGTGTAGTCATATTTAGAGTTGTGTGAGTTTTGTCTGCCCGTTTGCCTTCCTGTACCTGTTTTGAGTTTGTTATCAGTAAATGTTTGAATTGGAGCCTTCTTGCCTCAGACTCTTCCTCAACCCGCACCACAGCCCTGACAGATGGTCTACTTTTTCTGGTTAGAATCCAAAGAGCAGATTCATGCTCTCTCTAACGGCCAATATTGCCCACAATCCATTGCACATTGGACAAGGGTTCATTTAAAACTACAAACACGAATAAAAAGTGCTAAGAAACTACAGACATGGAGGAATAGATAAAGAGGTATGAGTGATTAATAATCACCTTCGAAAAGATATTTATTCAATGTTACCCACATTATATTTTATCTGCAATGGCATTGCGAACTTTTATAAAGACCTGTTTGGTTAACTTTTAAATGCATCATTATGCAAACACATGAGGAGAGTTCTCTGCATGAAAGACCCACGACTGGCTGATCAATGTGCTATTACATTTCTCTACAATAATTTAGGAAATTAAATTCAATTGAATGTGGATGATTTTAACTGTGACAAGATGATTGAAAGGGCAGGTTATACGGTGACAGGATGCACACTTTAGTAAGCGACAGATCGGTCCGTTAAAGGCGCAATTATGACGAAATAGTATGTCCCAAAGCATGCCTACTGTTCTGCTACACACTCAAAAGTATGTACTTTTTCTTCACAAAAACAGTGCATATTTTTAGGGCATAGTATAAGTAGGCAAATTGGGATGCAACTAGTGTGACGAGCTATCAATCACAGCATCGGAGGGCAGGCTTATGACTCGTGGTTGGACGATTGGTTCCTGGGGTTGGAGTGTGACTGGGGTCGGATCGCCTTAACAGCACGTCTTTCTCAAGACAGAGCACAGTCAGTGCTCAACTGCTTGAGACTGTTCAAGCACAAAACTGGTGTTCAGTATAGGGACCCCCAGTGTCGGTATTTCTTACTAGGCGGCAACTGCGATGGGTTGGACATGTTATCCGCATGCCCTCCCACCGCCTACCCCGGCAAGTCCTCTATGGGCAGATATACGCAGCCAACAGGAGACCTGGGGGTCAGAAGCACCGCTACAAGGATCACCTCAAGGAGCAGCTGCCAACCGTCAGGCATGGAGTTCTGCATGCGATCTGGGGGCCCTACAGATCGAATTACAGCGCGCTCAACAGAGAACTGAGCTACATCAGCGCAGACACCAACGCACACAGCCACAACTACATCCATACCCAGACTCAGCATTCGCATGCTCCTACTGCGGCAGGACATGTGGCTCCCGGATTGGGCTTCATAGCCACCTTCAATGGCACCGCCGACAGCAGCGGTTGCCTCAGCCTTCCAACAATGCATCCTAGAAGTGACGTCATCTTCGAAATCGATGGACTGCATAAGATGATTACGACACAATACCAAAAGTGACCAACTTAAAGGAAACGTCTCGGTTCCTAGTGTAAACCTCGTTCCCAGATGGAGGGAGCGGAGATGCCACAACTTGAAATGTCACTGAGGGGTTGAGACACCGTTTCAGCTACTCAGAACAAACCTGAAGTGTGAGCACGCCTTATATATACCTGTATGTACAGGGGCATGGCCTGGCATGCAAATCCCACATGCCTATTACATTAGCCTTTTCTGAATACGTCAGAGGTGTTTGGGGCTCTCGACACAACGTCTCAGTTCCCTCCATCAGGGAACGAGGGTTACACTAGTAACCAAGGCGATTTCTAATATCTGCGATATAACGACGGTTTGTTTAAAAAAATAAAAATAAACTACATAAAAATACACCCCAGAAGCATTTAGAACAAAATCCTTTTCTCTTCCTCTGGCTTTAAATTAATTAACATAAAGAACACAATTATTTGTGCTAAAATGCTTGCAAAATTAATTATCTGTAGGACCTTATCAATGGCTTGGCTTTTCTAAATAAACTGTTACCAGAGATGTAAAGTCCAGGGGTCAGAAAGTAAAAGTCCTGCCATATGTTCATTCCACCCATGAACTCAGCCAGCTGATTTCACTAATTAGTGAATCTCCTGGCTGAAAAACTGAGCTAATTAGCAAATCCAGGTGATTGGAACAAAATACTGAGGAGGACTTTTACTTTCTGAACCTGGACTTTACACCTCTGACTGTTACAGCATTTACTTTTATTACACGGCTCTGTGGAATACTTGATTCTGATTGGTCAATAGCGCCGTCAAGCAGTAAATTATTCCCAGATAACAACCGCTCAAAACAGATAACGCAGGCTCATCCGGGTTACTGAAGTCAGCAGTGCTGTACGCCTGCTAGGAACGTCTTTTCTTCGTGGAAGTTTTGCGTTTGGTGAGCTAATAAAATATTAGAACTCAGTCGAATCAATATTTTGCGCAGTTATTTAATTATGCCATCCAGTATCGTGGACTCCGCTTCACGTCGGGTCCTCATCATCCTTTCGGGGGTTATTTTGAGAGAACCACCGGCTGGATGTACATTATTCCTTACTTAGAAACTATCCATGTTCACTGTAGCATCATCTGATCAAAATTTTTTATTATTCTAGGAACCTGATATGGGGTCATTTCAGAGCTCACGAAGCAGATTACAACATAGCCAAGTAGAGGTATGGGCCACCTTGACTGTTCTCTCAGGCAGACAGATGAGGACACAATGCTGTGGTTATTGATGGACAGGTAGATAATGCCTGCTAATTGTACCCGAAACACTATCAGCAACTTGAATCTGATCTGAAGGGCAAACAGAAATATCTGAGAACAGAATGAACAACATATAAGCCTGACTGAGACGTCACATGAGGGCTACGGTGACATTAGCATGATAGAAACCAATTTGTTTATAATAAACATACTGACTGGGAAGTAATTGAAGAAAGCTGGTAATGTGATCTTGATACTGATTAAAAAAATGTTATTTTAATTAAACAATTTAAGATAAATTTTACCATGTTAGCCTAACATAATTGATACTGCATGGAAAGTATGGCTTTGACAAATATTGTACATCAATATTGTACGCTGAGACATACAAATGATACCAAACATGTGTAATGCTGTATGATAGTTATTCACATTTAACTATATAGATTTTTGGGTGAATTTTAGGTGATCTCAGCATGATAGAAAGAGGGAAAGGGGGAACGGGGTAATGGGGGGGGGGGGGGGGGGGGGGGGGGTCAAGGGTGAGAACTTCACAAAAGAGAGTTCAAATGTTAATTTCCTTTGTTTTCTCAGAGAATAGCCCTCTCTTCCAGTTTTTATATATATATAAAATGCAATTTATTCTTGTGATTAGGGATACACCGATCCACATTATTTCACTTCCGATCCGATCCCGATACCTGAATTTGGATATCGGCCGATACCGATTCTATTCCGATACCAGAGCTGTGTTTGCTTTAATATTATCATTATTGTTGATTTTATATGATGCTGAAATAAACTCCTCTAAAACAGGCAAGTATGATATGTACGTATGCATGTATGTCCCAAAAGGCAACTTTAGGTAAGTATAAGGTCAGAAAAGGAAGTCAGAAAAACAGGAAATCCTGTTAACAGGAAAAATCCCATTCTGGAAACAAATATGCAACTGTAAGGGTTTCAAATTGATTGTCATGTCAATATTTATTAGTAGTGGGAAGTTCGGATCATTTTACTGACTCGGATCTTTGAGTCTCGTTCAGCAAAATGAACGAATCTTTTTTCGAGTCATTTCGTTCATTTCGTTCATTTCAGCATAATATAATTAAAATGGCATGTTAAATATCCCAACACATCTAGAACTTACGAAAATGTTGATTACATTTGTAAAAAGAATAAAAATAAATTATAGGGTAATGCAGCCAAAGCCAAATTATAAGAAACCGAAATTTTTATGAATTGATTAGTTGTTGGGTTTTAAGTTCAGGCTATTGCAGTCTGATTCTGTTAGTTCACCTCACCTCCTCATCCGAGACGTTCTTTCCTTTGCAACTTCATATTTATCAGGTTTGTTCTCCTCCTCTTGTGTCTCGAGACGTTAGTTGTCGACTCGTCAGTGTCTGACTCTGATCTGTCTGCTGGGCCGTGCCGTGTGTGATACAGCAGGGCCGGAAAGAGTAATGATTAGTTCATCTTTCGAGTCTCGAGTTCGGGTTCGGCCGGGTCCGAGTCTTTCGTTCTTCCTGTCAGTCCCATAGAGGCTATGCTGTCAGTACCGGAAAGAGTAATGATTAGTTCATTTTCTTCGAGTCTTCGGGTTTGAGTCCTTCGTTCTTTTGTCACGTGACCGCTGGTATCTCGCATCAAATACAATATTAGATTCGTATTATTGACTGCGTCTGAATGTATATTGTTTTATATTTAGGAATTAAAATACAAAATATGTGAAATAAACATTATCTGAAAAATAAAAGTTCCATCTTATTATTGTCCCTGTCCGTTTCTTTAAATGTTTCTTGTGCATCTGTGGTGTGTTTTATTATATATTATACATTAATATGTAGCGCTTTGAGTCTGAGAAAGGCGCATGACAAATAAAATTTATTATTATTATTATTATTATTATTAATTAACTACTATTATATTATACATTAACTACGTGCTTGTTTGTAAAAAGGTTGTGAATTAGTAGGCTATTCAATACGGTGACAAGTCACGTGACAAAAGAACGAAGGACTCAAACCCGAAGACTCAGAAGATGAACTAATCATTACTCTTTCCGGTACTGACAGGAAGAACGAAAGACTCGGACCCGGCCGAACCCGAACTCGAGACTCGAAAGATGAACTAATCATTACTCTTTCCGGTACTGACAGCATAGCCTCTATGGGACTGACAGGAAGAACGAAAGACTCGGACCCGTCCCGAAGCCGAACTCGAGAGAGATGAACTAATCATTTCCAGTACAGATTCAGAAACCATATGTTGCGCAATGCGCATGCGCGATCAACACAAAATGAACGAATCACTCTCTGAGACAACTCGGTAGTCCCGAGTCATATTAAAGATTCGTTCAAAATGAACGAATCGTTCATGAACGACACATCACTAATATTTATTACATTCCCAAAATGTCAAATACTTGAGTCTTGAAATATAAGAAAGTGCAAGTGTAAACATCTTACACACACACTATCAATAAAACAGTGTGCATCTGAACAGCGCAAATCAAGTACACTGGCTCTTGTAGCATAAAAAAAAAATCAAGGTTTTAAAATGTCAAATATTGGAAATATAAGAAAAGTGCAATAACTGTAAACATCTTAAGGCCCTTGCACACTGAGTCCGAAATTTTCGCATGCGTTTTTTCGTATTCGTGATTCGGTGGCTATGAATTGTCAAAACACCATTCAAACTGCTTGCTACGGATGTGAAAAACGCAATTTCAACCCAATTCGATTTTTTTTAATGATGGATAAAAGTTTCGGAGGCAGTGTGCAAGCGTGATTGACACAACGTGAGGTCGTAACGTTACTTATTTTTTAACGTGTGAAAATTTCGGACGCGAATTTCGGACTCAGTGTGCAAGGGCCTTAAGCTTAACACACACTCTCTCTATCAATAAAATGGCTACCGTTGTCTTTCTGCCCCCTGGCTAAAATATCCTTGTGCTCTTTAATGCTCTTTAGAGCTTCCACCTCTCTGAATTACGGCTTTGCAAACATTGCACTCTGCGGTGTTTCCAGTGTGAAGTATTTCCACACAGCGGACATAATGCTGCTCAATGCTTTCCTGCTAGCTGGCTGCAAACTGCGGAATGGATTTCCTGAGCGGAGGCGTGTCTCATAACTCTGTGTCTCATTGAGCCGCACCTCCGTTCAGGAAATCCATTCCACAGTTTGCAGCCAGCTAACAGACTAGCCGGCGGGAATCACTTTTGGAGTTATTTCAGCAGACAACGTTAAAGCACAGACATGGCTCATGGATATCGGATATCTACGCAGGTTGGATCGGGAAAATCCGATACGTGAATTACGCTGGTATCGGTCCCGATACTGGATCGGATCGGCCCCATCCCTACTTGTGATGCCAACCATACATTTTTAGCAGCCATGACTCCAGTCTTTAGTGTCACATGATCTCTCAGAAATCATTCTAAGAGACTGAATTGGTGCATAAGAAACATGTGTTGAAAATAGGTGTGTTGCTTAATAGTTGGGTGGAAACTGTGATACAGTGAAAGTTCAAAACAGAAAAGTTAAAAAACAGCATCTATTTGAAATGTACTACTATAGTATACATAGCTAGCTCCACCAGCTCTGCGAAGCAAGAGAGTGTTGCCGACTGAGAATAGTCTACATGTATGCCTATCCTGTGATCAGCCAATCATTAATTCGAGTGAGTACTAATACCTTCTAAAACAGTGATATTGTTGTACATTAGTGACATCAAATGCCAACAGTCTTCAGATGTCTCCTGACCAAACATCATGACGTGAAATGTGTGAAGATGTCATTTTTGACTGAAGTTGCAAGTCGAATTGTAGACACTATTCCTAACCCTCAACAGCTAATCCAAAGCGGACATGTCTCAACCCTCTACCATTCTGCCCTGGCCTTTTTCAACAACATGAGACTACCAGTGAGTGCATTTTCATATTTTATGACAGCACCATCAAAGTTGCTTTGTTTAGTCATTTCAGTGGCCATTCTACGGCACTATTCTGACCTGGAGAAACCTGCAGATTCCTGGAGAAGGTAATGAGGCATATACCCCACCATAAGTCTTTCCCTTCTCTAGCTAACATATTCATGGACCTCAGAGGAAGATTACTTATTCACATGGAGTGCCATAAATCATGGATCTGAATGTCAGAATGGGTAAAACAGAACCGCAGCAGCAGAAACATTCCAAGTATAAACTAATGTGAAATTGAAGAAGCTCTACTAGATTAATTGGTGCACATTATTCCAAATCTCATCAAAATGTTAACTTGATTCACCTCTAAAAAAACAAATAATACTGAACAAACACTCTTATTTTTGAACCCATCCCTTCCAGCACGTGATGTAGTGTTCATTTTTTTTAATGAATTTTTTGTTTTAATTTTTGAAATAAACGTATATTTGATATTTTTATTTGGGCATACATTAAAAATGGCAGTGTAATACACTAGAAAAAAGGTAAATTAAAGAAAATTATTTTAAGAATTTAACAAAAGTAAATTTTTGAAAATAAAACCTTATTAAGAAGTTTGACACATTTCTTATTTATTATCTGAAAAAAAAATGTGTCTACAAAATCAAAGTCATGTGGTGCAACCAACGAAATGATGTGGTCCGACCACATTAGCTATGTTTTCATCACCCTGTTTTATGTGCATTTTGAAGTATTGCATCACAAGCGAGTGATGGAAACGACAAATAAATAAAAGATCCTTTAATTCGTTTTTACGCTCACTTGAGGTGGTTTTTGACTTGTGCGAAAAAGAGTTAATGTGAATAATGCAAGTTTTTGAAAACGGTCTCTGTGTAAACCACAAAAACACAAATCTCTGAAGACGATGATGTCATGCACATGCGTATTACGTGTTCAATCTATAGTGTTTCATCGCCATCTAATGGCCTGGCAACAGAATACAGCCTTTTTAGTCGTTTTCGTAAAATGTAATATCGTCATATGACAAAATGTATGATATTTATGAATTAATAACCAATTAATGAAATTTGAAAAATATATACCTGAAAAAATATATGTAAAAACCTTATGGAAAATAATGAATAAGATTTGCGCACTATGAAACCCTATGAATGCAAAAAGTACATTTCTAAGAACTTGTGTATTTTAAATCTAGTAAAAAATAAAAATACCATGTATAAATACCATTTGATATACATTTATTTTATGCTAAGTAAACTACAAATACATTTACATATGTATGTACTTAATATAAATACCCTGCAATTGTACTTTTGGAATACTCAATTCGTATACTTAAAAGTTTTCTAAATTGGAACGACTAATTTAGTTCTTAATGCACTTAAATTATCTAGAAATAGATATACTAAAGTATATTTGATTTTGCTAAACTGGAACTATTTCAAGTACACTCTTGTTATCATGATCCCAGTCTGTGTCCCCCTGTCTGGAGTGGACTTGTAATTTCCTGTTCTGTGTCATTTGTTGTAGTACTTGTCCTTATGTTGATTGAGTCCCCATCCATTAGACTTGATTGTTTCCCAGGTGTGTCTTGACTTTTCCCATGACAATTTTCCCCGACCCCTTGTTACTTTATCTTGTGTATTTATACCCCTGAGTTTCCCTTGTTCAGTGTCAGTCGAAGTTTTACTGTAGATGCTCATGTTTTTGTTTTCCTGGTGTGCTCAAGCTCTGTATTTCCTAGTTTACCCGTGTTTGTTCATCATTTTGTTATTAAACCTATTTTGCATGTGTATGCACCTCACACTGCTTTGGTTCAACCCAGCATTACACTTGCATTTAAAGACTGATCTTATACAGTGATCATACTACCCTTACTAATAAAACAGTAATATGAATAAATGTGGATTGTGCAATAAAGTACTCCAAACACATTTGTATTATTATATTTATATCAGAAAGTCTCAAGTGATATGTCAGTAAACATGTAAATGGATTTGTAGTATGCTTAGTATGAAATAAACATTTAAAATACATTTTGGTATACGTTAATACTGGGTTTTTTCACTAGGGAAACTAGCTGCTTTTTAAAAATACATTTTATGTATCATGTTCAGTCTCTCTGTATCTCTTTTTACTCTTTGTCATTGATCAATGTAATACCCTCTTTATACAATCCAAACAATTAAGTCCCATTGTACCTCCTCTGCATGCAAGTGTATGGGACACATGTTATGACCCCAGACATAAAGGAAGCTGGATTGTGCATTACTATCAAAATATGTTGTTGCCATTGCAATTAAACCGTAAGATAACAAGGAAGCAGGTAGAACAATTAAGCAGATAAAAGGCCTTTCTGGCTGAGATGACAGGTTGTATCTAACATGCTTGCAGCAGTTGCAGATGACTCACGGTCTCCACTCCCAGAGATGCGGATGTTAAGAACTAAAAAACAACTTACACACTCAACTTGAGGGCTTAATTAAGAATCTGAATGCAAAACACATGTACTAACAAGACTGTAGAGTCTAAAGGCCTCCTAGCATAAGCTGCACGTTCAACATCTGCATAAGACAATGCAGTTTAAAACCCAAACATCAAACCTCTGCACATCGAAGCTCTCTCAATGGATTTCCTTAGATATTTAGGCTGGATCCAAGGCAAAACTCCGCAATAAACTACCCAGCAATCCCAGTCTTTTTTAACCCATCATTTATTCATTTTGTTTGCATTGAAAAATGCAGCAGCAAGGTGTAGTGCTTTATAAGTATGTGACACAAACTATGTTTCCTTCCACCTATTTTATGCGCATTTTTGGGTATTGTATATATATATATATATATATATATATATATATATATATATATATATATATATAAAAAATTAACGCCAAGATGCGCATAATTCCTAAAAATGTGCATGAACAACTTGTCGGAAAGCATGCACATGAACTATATACACTCACCTAAAGGATTATTAGGGACACCATGCTAATACTGTGTTTGACCCCCTTTCGCCTTCAGAACTGCCTTAATTCTACGTGGGATTGATTCAACAAGGTGCTGAAAGCATTCTTTAGAAATGTTGGCCCATATTGATAGGATAGCATCTTGCAGTTGATGGAGATTTGTGGGATGCACATCCAGGGCACGGAGCTCCCGTTCCACCACATCCCAAAGATGCTCTATTGGGTTGAGAACTGGTGACTGTGGGGGCCATTTTAGTACAGTGAACTCATTGTCATGTTCAAGAAACCAATTTGAAATTATTCGAGCTTTGTGAGATGGTGCATTATCCTGCTGGAAGTACCCATCAGAGGATGGGTACATGGTGGCCATAAAGGGATGGACATGGTCAGAAACAATGCTCAGGTAGGCCGTGGCATTTAAACGATGCCCAATTGGCACTAAGGGGCCTAAAGTGTGCCAAGAAAACATCCCCCACACCATTACACCACCACCACCAGCCTGCACAGTGGTAACAAGGCATGATGGATCCAGGTTCTCATTCTGTTTACGCCAAATTCTGACTCTACCATTTGAATGTCTCAACAGAAATCGAGACTCATCAGACCAGGCAACATTTTTCCTGTCTTCAACTGTCCAATTTTGGTGAGCTCTTGCAAATTGTAGCCTCTTTTTCCTATTTGTAGTGGAGATGAGTGGTACCCGGTGGGGTCTTCTGCTGTTGTAGCCCATCCGCCTCAAGGTTGTGCGTGTTGTGGCTTCACAAATGCTTTGCTGCATACCTCGGTTGTAACGAGTGGTTATTTCAGTCAAAGTTGCTCTTCTATCAGCTTGAATCAGTCGGCCCATTCTCCTCTGACCTCTAGCATCAACAAGGCATTTTCGCCCACAGGACTGCCGCATACTGGATGTTTTTCCCTTTTCACACCATTCTTTGTAAACCCTAGAAATGGTTGTGCGTGAAAATCCCAGTAACTGAGGAGATTGTGAAATACTCAGACCGGCCCGTCTGGCACCAACAACCATGCCTCGCTCAAAATTGCTTAAATCACCTTTCTTTCCCATTCTGACATTCAGTTTGGAGTTCAGGAGATTGTCTTGACCAGGAGCACACCCCTAAATGCATTGAAGCAACAGCCATGTGATTGGTTGATTAGATAATTGCATTAATGAGAAATTGAACAGGTGTTCCTAATAATCCTTTAGGTGAGTGTAAATTCTGAATAATAAAATATGCGCATCAAAAAATACATGTGACATTACGATGGGATGCATAACTGGACCAACCAGCGACCCGATCTCGTTGCACAGCATCTGAAATATAAGACTGCGTTCCCAAACAGTAAGCATCCGCCTCAGAAAGCAAGTTAACATGACTGCATTTATTGCGTTTTGTCTACCCACTCTGAGGAGTATTATATTATATACAAAAATTATGATAGATCTATACAGTACTCCTACTGCATCAACTTCCATTTTTCTTAGTGATATTTAGTGCCAATTATTGACGATTTCTTTTCGACTTCTTTTCGATGTGATATTCTAATTTTGCGCACAAGTTAAATGAACAACTTTGGATGGAAACAATATTTCAAGATGTTATGAAATGTTGGACACTTATGAACTTGGGATGCAACTACTGTTTTTAATGTGCCATGTAGAGGCAGGGCAATCTGAAACAGATTTTACTACAACCGATCAGGAGTGCGTTTCCCAAAAGCGTCGTTGCTGTTACGATATAGGTCAGCCAATAGAGGGCACCAGTGAGCTATCTTGGGATGGGGGCGAGACAAGGCGAAGGAGTGTATAAAAACATCAGAAATGCACGAGGATAGCTATGTGAAGTGAGCTGAATAAAAGCTAGTGTTTGACCCATCACAAGTCTCCTTTATGAACATGAAACATGGTGTCAGAAGTCAGAACCAACAAAGACTGCTCAGTGCGGGTCCTTCTTCACCCCAATAACCCAGCCAGTACATGGGCGCTTGGCATCTGCATCGATCAGCTCAGTGACCGTTCCTACGTACTGCTAGTGAAAGGCAAGAAATACCGTCGCAACAGGAAAGACATTCGTCCCGTGCCTGAACAGCTCAAAGTCACCTTACCGACAGACCAACTCACCATAAATGATGAATACTGGTGGACAGGAGAGTCTTCAGAGAGCACCGCACAGCAAATAACAAACAAAGAAGATACCGTACCACCCACAGTCCCAATTCTAAGACACACAAGAACCAGATCCAACATAAAAATGCCTGCTAGATACTCTAAAGACTATGTTATGTAAAAAAAAAAAAAAAGAAAAAAAAACTCATGCTTACTGAAATATTCATTAAGCTATTCACAGAATAACAGTTAGTTTTGTTAAACCTGTTAATCTGTATAAGGGGTTTTCTGATTAAGTTGGGTTATGTGTTCTGTTGTTCAATTTCAAGAACTTTCCTTTGTTATGTGAAGGGAGATGTTACGATATAGGTCAGCCAATAGAGGGCACCAGTGAGCTATCTTGGGATGGGGGCGAGACAAGGCGAAGGAGTGTATAAAAACATCAGAAATGCACGAGGATAGCTATGTGAAGTGAGCTGAATAAAAGCTAGTGTTTGACCCATCACAAGTCTCCTTTATGAACATGAAACAGTTGCCAACTATGGTCGCAAGTTCCGGCGTTATCAGCGTGGTTCAACGAGTTTGTGTTTCCCGAAACCATCGTTCTAATGAACATTCGCAAACAGCATCGCAGAGTTGTGTGGTTGGAGCGACAGCTATCGAGCTGTGGTTAGAAGCATAGTTTCTAGTTTGCATGACATTTGGACTCAATAAATCCTTATCTTGAGCCAAATAAGCAAGCTGACATTGATTACAATCTGTATCTTTTATTTAGAATACATACAAATGAAATTTACATCTTTTAGTTTGTCAAGAGATTTAAAGCATCGTTTTTGAAAAGGGAGTGTGTGTGTGTGTGTGTGTGTGTGTGTGTGTACGTGCTCTAGTCTAGTACATAAGAACGAGCCTATGATTGAATCTGGAAATAAAGTAAAATAACTGAGAAAAATTAAAAATAGTCCTCAGATGCCATGTCCGTATTTTATAGCAAAACATCTAGCATTAATTCGATCTCAAACAGATTCATTAAACGAAGATATTACTCCACCACCTACGTGACATCCCTAGCCAAAGTGGTTGAACAACCAATTTGCGTAATTACGGTTTCGGGAAACAGTCGTGACTAGCTAGTTGATTTATTCAACGATGCATCGTACTATAGTAGTTAAGCAGTGAATTACGTCGTACGGGAAACACACCCCTGATTAGAGCTTACTAGTTCAACAAAGTACCAGTTTTGCATGTAAAATACATCAGACGATCAGCAAACAGACTGTGGGCTGTCCATTGGCGTGTCATCTGAGGCTGAAAATAGAGTGTTGTGGTAATGACAGACAGGGTGAAATGGAAATGAAATGGACATACCTGGAGGAGGTAGGTTTGTGCATATCATTGGCAACAGACTTTGGGTTAAAGAGAAAATGAACCAGAAGAAAATGAAGTCATTGTGAACAACTCTAATTGCCTCTATTAGCATCATTACTCTTGTATTCATAGGCACTTACTTGTCGTGGTGTTTTATGAGCAGTCTTGAAATAGCTTTGAATTTGAAATGACATATTTGATGAAGAAAATGGAAATGGGGTGCAAGAATAGGGACAAGCTCATTGTTTTTGGTCTCATATTTCATCCCGACTGTGAACGTTTCTCCATCTTCTTACAATATGATGCTAATAGGATAGAGGACGCCTTGACAGAACATGAATGAATGAGAAGTTGCCGCTTCTGTTTTTGTTTACTGATCTCTGTCTCCCGCCTTTGCAATTACAGCCAAGTGCCTCTCCAAGCGCTCTTTCATTACCGATGCAAACTGTCTTTTGTTTTGTCTCGCATGTTGGAGACAGGGAGGCCCTTGCCGTAAGTGAGAGCTTTGCTTCATTCCTCAATTCCAACTTTTATGTGTAAGGTCGAAAGACCCTGATCCCGAGGCCTTCACAAACAAACCATAAAGGTGTATTGGAAATTGCTCATTTACGCAAAGAGAAATCTCATTACCGCAGAGGATAGGAAAGGTGATGAAAACATCTGGGCCTCTGAGATCAGAAATCTGTTTATGTTGTCATCTCCCTCTGGTTAAGGAAACAGGTGCGTGTTAAGTATCATGTACGGCAAACCTCTTAACAAATAACTAAAGAGAAAATTTATTCTGATCAGTAATGTTATTTGGAATAACAAACATATGCTGTCTGTGTATTTGTAGTAGTATTATGTAGCATGATTCATTAAGATTCAGCAGTAAAATGCACACAAATGAACAATGCTTTGGGATCTCTTTGTTATTTGATTGAATAAAATATTAATAACATTTGGTAAGTAAGATTTTTCAGTAATATTTTATTTAAAGCTGCAGTCCGTAGCTTTTTTTGGGTTAAAAATTATCCAAAATACATATTTGAGAAAATACATAACCAGCCAGTGTTCAAAACTATCTGCTTGCCTTAGCTCGATTCAGAGCGGTCAGCTTGTAATAATGTTTTTTTTAATTCCAGTGGTACTGGTGGATTTCCGCGGGAGATTCGAGCTTGTCTTTGCGTCATTACGTGACATCTGTACACATAAAAAAGAGTCTCGGCTAGTAGGCTATATTGCGTGTGAGGATGTTGGAGATGGAGATTATAGCCTTTTCTCACAGCACTTGACATAATTAAACTTATCAATTTGATGGCGGATCCAGAAAGATTCAAACGACAATCACCAGTGACAACTGGAGACTCACTCGCTGTAAAATACAAAAGACTTCGTTCGGACTTCGGAGTGGCTACAGAAACTGTGAGACTGCAACCGGACCCATGCGAAAACAAGGATACATATCGGAAGAACATTACATGTAGTCACGCAATGCTGACGTTGTTAACATTAACAATTTGAGGAAAAAAGTATAATTTGCACGGTTTGCACGGATATGATAAGCGATTTTAAGATTTAATCAGCCCGCTTTACTGCAATGTCAGAACTAGAACAAAAGTGGATGTTACTTACTTGTTCAGAGGACATTTTCCGGTGAAAATTAATATGTTGGTCATACTTCCAAAAAGAATAATCTGTGATGCTGAATGCCATTATCCACACCGGCGCGGCGACTGACAGCCTCACAGTCTCCTCAAAACATTGTGTTCATCCGCGCTGTGCCGTGTCGAAGTACAACTGACGTAAAGTTGATAATTCCGCGAATAATTGCAATTGCAGATTTCGAACAGAGATGGCGACAAAGAGGAAAAACTGCGGACTGCAGCTTTAAAAAAAAAACAATTACAATGCCAATTATTGTATATCACCTATAAAAAGACTATGAAAAGTGATAAAGAACTATGTGTAAACATTATTTGAGAGAATTGTTTTGAATTTCTTGATTTTTAAAGTTATCTAAACATTTGGCAATAAAATTGCATTTATTCTTTTTTAATATTATTCCTTACAAGTACTAAAATAATCATTACAGAAACCATTTTTTAGTACACCCATCTCTTATTTTGCTTTGTCTGCCATCTTGAATAGATTTGGATATATCCTCAAATTCTGCATTCTAAACCAGTCAAAATAAGGTATCTTATCTTTTGGAACTGCCTTTGTGGGAGGAGAAAAAAAAAAGAAGACAGTGCATACATACAGTAGAAATGTTTACATGCACTAATTTCCATCAATCCCAATGAATCCAATCAGTTTTCAGATTCTCAAAGTTCTGTTTATATGAACTCGAAACTTAGTGAGATGCAGCCATTTGCCTAATTCTAGCATATTTACTAAGATTTGGTAAGATTTATCATCCCTGTCAAAAGACACTGAAAGAGTGTTAGATCACTAACAGCCGCAGTACGCCCACCACATACTTCCTCATCAGAACCAACCTTTGAACCTCAGAGGCACTGGATACTCATTGCCAGTATTCACAAACACCAGTGGTAATCAACTGCTAATCTGCACAAAGCTCTTTAGTATGTCAAAGGAAAATGGCAAGAGGGCAAACAATAAGCCTGTCTTCATTTTCTCTGCACTTTGAGGACTTTTGTTTAGTGGAGTCATTATTCTGCTGAATAAAGCTTCTCTAAAGTTCACAGGACAAAGATCAGTTGACTGATCTATGATGTTATTAATGTGTTTCTAATGAAATCGTCACTTATGTTCATACTGTACTTAAAGGGATAGTTCACCCTAAAATGAAAATTCTGTCATCATGACACACAAGTACAAACCTCATTGATTCTCGTAGGTCAAGCATGCACGGTTGAGCTTCCGTGTTTACCACGTTTGATGAGCTCTATGTATATGCCTAAAAAAAATCATGCAGCATTGTTTACAAATTAAACTAAATGTTTTTAACTTTGATAAAATGGGGACACAAAATTCCAGACTTGAACAAGAATTAGTGATCCGAGCCAGCTATATACATCAGATTACCATTAAGACAAGATTAGCCGTACGCTCTTTTGACTTGGGTAAGCAACTACCTAACACCTTTTAGAACCTGCATAGCAACACACTGGCACAGCAATCGTGATGGTGAGTTTTGCACGGGCACACACAAAAAAAATCAATCTGGTTCTGATGAAATCCTGTATTTTTTAATGAAGTTCGTGAAACTAGAAAAAAAGACAAATATTTTTGCCAAAGCAATTTCCCAGGCAGCAATGTGTTACTCGTAAGTTCTGGCCTAATTTTAATAAGAATGCAAACCATATCAGCTTTTTTGTAGAGGTTGTTAAATCTTGCTCTATAGTGGGGGGTGGGGTGGGGGGTGGGGGGAGGAAGCAGTGAGAGTTGCGATCAATGTAGGCAGCATTTAGGACTGTAATGAAATAGACTTTGTCTGGCACATATTAAAACTGCTTTGAGTGAAATGACTTGTCTGGCCAGTAGATGCCTCAGAGGAAGTGTAGAAGGACAGGAGTGGAGGTTGTCTGAATTAAGTTATCGACTAAGTTGAAGTCTGAGTGAACCTGACACCATAATCCTGTCAACCACGTACCACTTCCTCAGTGCCCTCGAGCCTGCCAAAGACGCCAACTCAAAGAATGTGATCTACAAACACTGAAATTGTCCAAGGACCCTGAAGGAATCTTTCTGACTGACACCTGCAAGCTGAGAATCTTCGAGGAATGAGGGGAAAGGTGAAAGGATGTGGGGAAAGTTGCCAACTTTTCAGCTTGGCAGAGTGAGAAAATTGTCTGAGGCTGCATTTCTTAATGCACTGATCCGATCTTTTGACCATATCAATGATGTTTCCATTAACTTTAGACAGGACTGGTATCCGATATCTATGTTTACATTAATTCCAGCCCAAAATGATTTTCTGTGATCTTTTTACTACGCACATGGTACACCCTGGTTTTGAATGGCTGTGCTATTAAAATTATTATTTACATAATTCATGTAGGGTGCTCATGATTATTTGCCAGCATGGACAAGATCAGCTGTCATGACTCATGAATGTTTTGCAGCGCAAAATCTGACGGAACAGATAGTCAGATCTAGAATTCTGAAGTGAAATAAAGTAGCCCAATATATATATTTTTAATGAATTTAAATAAATTAACCAGAGAGAGTCAGCGAGCGAGCGAGAGAGAGAGAGAGAGAGAGAGAGAGAGAGAGAGAGAGAGAGAGAGAGAGAGAGAGAGAGAGAGAGAGAGAGAGCACGTACGCGAGTGAGTAATCTAATAGTGAAGCTTGTTAGTTTAATTAATTGCAGCGAAGTTATCAGCTCATTGCTGAGAAATATAATGTAGCTTTCAGTAGTGAAGCGGTTTTATTTATAAAAGTCACGGGCAGAAGTTGAAAACAGCTCTTGAATGTTTCTGTGCAATTTCTTTTCTTTACAAAGATAAATATAAAGTTCCCACCTCAATAAAAAGCTGTGAGCGAGCGCATACAGGCACGTCTGCCGCATAAAACAACATTAAAAAGCTATCTTTGTGAATAAACGTGTCGTCCTCACCTTGTGGTGGCTTAAAAGTTCAAAGGGGAATCATATGTGTGTTTTGACGGAGGTCGGATGTCCAGATATCGGATATGTATCTGATTTAAAACCACATTTGGAAGTGGCTCAGATCGGGTGCGAAAAAAATCAGATCTCGTGCGGATTTTTGTGTTTACACATGGGCAACAAATTCCGATCTGTGTCAGATGTGAGTAAAAGATCGGAATTGTTGTGCCAGTGTAAATGCAGCCTTAATGGCAGCAAGAGGTTGTGTGTCACATACACAGCAAAAACTCCAGTGTTAAATTAACTCTCCTGGGAGTTTATTTGGCTCCAGACTCAAGAGTGTTAAAGTGTTAAAATATGAGTGTTAAATGAACACTCAAGAGTGTTAAAGTTAATGAGCTAATTAAGTGATTAATTGAATGATGATTGACCATCATTGAAGACACCTGATGTTAACAAGCAGAATCACTGAAAGAGAAAATCTAATTTTCGAAAATCACCATTATGGTGATTATTGTTTGCTTTAGTTGGCCTTTTGACCCTTAAACTATTAACATTAGATTTAGTTTGGCTGTTGTAACGGAGTTACAACTGCCAGATGAACTAAGAGAAAAGGTGATCAGGTGGTGTTGGTTATGGTTTGACATAATCATCGTTTGACCAGAATCACAGCAACACTATAATTCTATAGCAAACGTTTTTCAGCACTTTCAATATAATCCAAAATATTTCTTAAATTTTTTCTGATCAAAAGAGTTTGAAAAATTATTTTATTTAGACACACTGACATCAATAATCAGCCTGTGAATCTCAACAATGGTGACAAAAATAAAGCATGTTGAAGTGCATTATGGGCTCCACCAATCAAAACTCATTCATGGCTCCCATCATGCATTGCAGTATGAATAAATTATGATCTGAATTGTCTTAGTAATTTCCTTTTCCTAATTGAATATTCAGTTTGTCACCATTGTTGAGATTCATACACTGACTCTTGATGTCTGTGAGTGCCTAAAAGAACGATTTTTTTTATCAGAACAATTTTTAAGAAAGCATTTCAATTGTATTAAAAATTCAGGATCTTACACTGTAGAATTACTGTGATGCTGTAATCAACAACATATATTTAAGTCAGAGATTAGGCTCTAAATTAGTTCAGATTCAGGTAATATGATGATTTTGTTAAAACATAACCAACACCATCAGATCATCTTTTCTCTTTGTTCATCTGGCAGTTATAACACTGTTACAACAGCCAAACAAAATCTAAAGTAAAAAATGTAAGGGTTAACTGCCCAACTGAAGCAAACGCTGATCTCCATAATGGTGACTTAAAATTGTGATTTTTCACCTTCAGTGATTCTACTTGTTAACATCAGGTGTCTTCAATGTTGATCAATCATCACTCAATTAATCACTTAATTATCTCATTAACTTTAACACTGCTTCAGTGTTAATTTAACACTCTTGAGTGTGGAGTCATAAACTCCCAGGAGAGTTAATTTAACACTGGAGTTTTTGCTGTGTAGCGAATTACAAATACATTACTGTAATTTATCACAAATTTTACTTTTCAGTAATTCTAAAATTGTGTACTTTTATTTGAGTTCTCTCCGTTTGTGGTCATTTCATGCTTGTTTTAGGTTTTATTTATTTATTTTTATCCATCAACATGATAGGATAGGAAGAGAGTAATCGGTTTCGTGACTCCCGTCAAATCTATCGCGCATATAAAACTTTAAGAAAAGCACATTCTGGAAGCACATCCTTCAAGCATCAATTCAATCGAGATATCAGCATCTTCCTCTAATTTGAAGAAACAAGCTAAGGTGAATTGTGGATTTCTACTTACTAAATTACCTGTATATAAGCTAGCCTATCTACAGGCCTGAAATGTTGCCCAAGGTTTCTGGTACTGCGTCCAATGTTAATAACTCCCGCAAGTGCCTTCATAATACTGGGAATTTCCACTCCCATTAATTTACATCAGTATATAGAGAGACGCACGATCTGAAACGTGTCTCCCGCGCGTGTCCTGCAGCTCGTTGACTCTTGTTGGGGACATTTTAAAACACTTAATGTGGAAAAACAGCTTACCGTGGCTTAACACACTGAAAGTGGAGCACCAACTTCAGTATGCACCTTATTAATGACCCATGGCATTATACCACATCTCTGTCAGCGCGTGATGTGATAAAACTACAGCTTGTTAATAAACAGCATATTTTGTTTGATACATTAACTCATCAGTTACTCGTCTTAAATCTCAAATTGGAATTTGTTGTGCATGTAAACAGAATGTGATGTGCATGTAAACAACGATAACATTAACAGGGAAAAAAAAGGGTTAGAGTTTGGTTTAGGGTTAGTTGGATGTAATTATGCATAATTTACTGTATTATTACAGTAAGTACATGCAACATTTGTACCAAGGACACGGTAAAATAGTGTTACCAGAACGACTACAACATGAAAAACATATTGATGTCTTTCATTAAAAATTAGAAACATGGTACATATTTTTAAGGCTCCTTGAAATAAAACTTGTAAAACATGTAATAGACTTTCTCTCTCACATGATAATATTTACAGTATATACTCTATCAATGGTCTCAAACTCACGGCCGTGGCCCCCTACTTGACATTAAATTTTAATGTTAGTGCGGCCCGTCATTGCGTGTGCCGCGTTTTAATTTTTTACTTTTTTTATCCCTTATGGGCTACCATAGATAGTCTCGTGACAGCTTACGGTGGGTTTGTTGTCAATAGTTGTCATAGACAACCGCGAAGTACAAACATACTGCGCCTGGAAAAAATGAGCGCGTCGCTTCAATTATGAGCGTGCTTACCGCGCACCTACATTTGAAATAACGAACTTGAAATATGTGAGCACGATATGTGAACGGTCCCTTGTCGAGCTACCACCAATCAGGCCACAAGCTACTGGTAGCTCGCGAGCGACGTGTTGGAGAGAGACCCTGCTCTAAAACAATGTGAGAATAATCACTTTGAGCTTGTAATATGTGTCCAACAGGTTGATAAGAAGGTTTGCTTTGATTTGTGCAGTCAGTAATTTGAGACACTATACATGTGTAGAAAGAATTCAATAAGACGGGCAGACATGACTGCAAATATTTGTATTTCAAAAGCAATAATTGTTTTTCTAAGTATAATAAAAGGAAATGTGCCTTCCAAAAAAAAACATTCAATATCATTAATGTGTTGTATAAAGAAAATAAAAAGGACATAAGCAAATATAAATATCACAAATATGTGTTATAGACAAAGAAAGTTTGTAAAATGAACTTCAACTGTCAGAAGGACAGCTCATGAAGAACCAATCATGTACAGAAAGGTATGTTCAAATTCAGAGGAACAGTTCAGAAGAAACGTTAATAATAAATATTGAGAAGATTGGATCAGTTGTGCTCCTTTTTTGGAATACTTGAATACTATTTTTTGTGGAATACTTGATGCGGCCCAGCCTGACCCCGACTCTACCTCCAGCGGCCCCCAGTTAAGTTGAGTTTGAGACCCCTGCTCTAGATACAAACATGTTACATCTGTTCTGGGTTTGAGTTGTGTTTGTGCTCTTCTTTGATTTGAACTGTTTTATGTTCAGTTTTCTGTGTTAGTTCATGCTTTATCTGGTTTTTGATTTGCCCTCATGTGTCACACCTGTGTCATGTTAATTTCCTTGTTTAGTCCCTAGTGTTTCTCTGTCTCTCTATACACTCACCGGCCACTTTATTAGGTACACCTGTCCAACTGCTCGTTAACACTTAATTTCTAAGCAGCCAATCACATGGCGGCAACTCAGTGCATTTAGGCATGTAGACATGGTCAAGACAATCTCCTGCAGTTCAAACCGAGCATCAGTATGGGGAAGAAAGGTGATTTGAGTGACTTTGAACGTGGCATGATTGTTGGTGCCAGAAGGGCTGGTCTGAGTATTTCAGAAACTGCTAATCTACTGGGATTTTCACGCACAACCATCTCTAGGGTTTACAGAGAATGGTCCGAAAAAGAAAAAACATCCAGTGAGCGGCAGTTCTGTGGGCGGAAATGCCTTGTTGATGCCAGAGGTCAGAGGAGAATGGCCAGACTGGTTCGAGCTGATAGAAGGGCAACAGTGACTGAAATAACCACTCGTTACAAACGAGATATGCAGCAAAGCATTTGTGAAACCACAACACGCACAACCTTGAGGCGGATGGGCTACAACAGCAGAAGACTCCACCGGGTACCACTCATCTCCACTACAAATAGGAAAAAGAGGCTACAATTTGCAAGAGCTCACCAAAATTGAACAGTTGAAGACTGGAAAAATGTTGCCTGGTCTGATGAGTCTCGATTTCTGTTGAGACATTCAGATGTTAGAGTCAGAATTTGGCGTAAACAGAATGAGAACATGGAACCATCATGCCTTGTTACCACTGTGCAGGCTGGTGGTGGTGGTGTAATGGTGTGGGGGATGTTTTCCTGGCACACTTTAGGCCCCTTAGTGCCAATTGGGCATCGTTTAAATGCCACGGCCTACCTGAGCATTGTTTCTGACCATGTCCATCCCTTTATGGCCACCATGTACCCATCCTCTGATGGCTACTTCCACCATGTCACAAAGCTCTAATCATTTCAAATTGGTTTCTTGAACATGACAATGAGTTCACTGTACTAAAATGGCCTCCACAGTCACCAGATCTCAACCCAATAGAGCATCTTTGGGATGTGGTGGAACGGGAGATTCGCATCATGGATGTGCAGCCGACAAATCTGCGGCAACTGTGTGATGCCATCATGTCAATATGGACCAAACTCCCTGAGGAATGCTTCCAGCACCTTGTTGAATCTATGCCACGAAGAATTGAGGCAGTTCTGAAGGCAAAAGGGGGTCCAACCGTTACTAGCATGGGGTACCTAATAAAGTGGCCGGTGAGTGTATATAGCTGTCATTTTCAGTTGTTTGTCAGATCTTGACTGTTGATTGTTTTGTGTATCGTTTTTTGTTTCCCAAGAACCCATGGCTGGGTGATATGGCAAAAAAATGATGACGATAAAATGTTTCATATCATTCGATATTGATAATTATCACGATAATGAATGTCAAATCTTTCATTTGCTCCTGAGTGAAATCTGTAGAAACAGTTAATTGTTAATTGACAGTTAATCTTAAGAACATGACAAACACTTGCCAAACAGGTGAACATTTCACAAAATAATATAACATGTTTTGTCTCTTAGAAATACAAATTTGACAGTTGCTTGAGTTGAGTGACAGTAGCATAGCTTGAGTTGTGATGCAGATGTAAATTTATGTTCATTAAAGGATTAGTTTACTTCAGAATTAACATTTCCTAATAATTTGCTCACCCCCATCTCATCCAAGATATTCATGTCTTTATTTCTTCAGTCGAAAAGAAATTAAGGTTTTTGAGGAAAACATTCCCGGATTTTTCTCCATATAGTGGACTTCAATGGGGTCCAACGGGTTGAAGGTCCAAATTGCAGTTAAATGCAGCTTCAAAGGCTCTACACAGCCGAGGAATAAGGGTCTCATCTAGACAAACGATCAATCATTTAACAAAAACAGTTCCAAATATATATACTCTTTAACCACAAATGCTCGTCTTGCACTAGCACAGCGATTCACCGCGCATTACGTAATCACGTTGAAAGGTCATGCGTGTTCCGGTTTAAAAATGTAGGGTAGTGTGAAAAACTCCATCTAATTTTCTCCTCCAACATCGTTGTTTTACCTTTATTTAATTTTTTTGTAAATGGCGTTTGATTTTTGTCTTTGCACTTTAGCTTTGTGAACCATTTGCGTGACCTTTCAACGTGATTACGTAATGCGTGGCGTATCACAAAGCTAGTGTAAGATGAGCATTTGTGGTTAAAAAGTATACATATATCTATATATTTTTTTTTTTAAATGACCGATGGTTTGGTAAGATGAGACCCTTATTCCTCGGCTGGGATCGTGTAGAGCCTTTGAAGCTGCATTGAAACTGCAATTTGGACCTTCAAACCGTTGGACCTCATTGAAGTCCACTATATGGAGAAAAATCCTAGAATAATTGCTTTTCGACAGAAGAAAGAAAGACCTGAACATTTTGGATGATGTGGGGGTGAGTAAATTATCAGGAAATTTTAATTATGAAGTGAACTAATCCTTTAAAAAAAAACAGCAAAGTCTGTAAAAATTGTAACAACCTCATTTTTGTAGGGTAAAATTTGGTCTTCTATAGTATTTGGATCATGTTAACCACCGGCAAAACAAAGCATTGCACCTCACTACCATGGTAAACAGTAACTAAATTGTTTTTGTGGTATGTATTATGACAAACAATAGCTTAAAACATTTAGTATTATAATGGAAATGCACAAAAACTGCTGTAGCTTAATAACAATACATACTGTAATTGAATTCCATTACTCCTTATTTGCATTTGATGTCTACATTAATAATCTAATATAATATATGAATATCCCACATTTCTGCCAGAATAACATTGCTTCAGTTAGTGTTATTACAGTAAATCATGGTAAATGTTGACGACTTGTGGATTGAAAAGCCATCTACTGTAACTGTATCCTTCTGTTTTTCCGGTTTTCCCATCGGTGTTGTTGAGAATGTCAGCGCTGTTTAGTGGTCATGTGATTGAGATGGTCAGAGTAAATGCCTTCGCTCTTGCACTGCAGTGGCGTGTGGTTTCATTCTGCTTTTGGTGCGTTTGCCGTTTATCGTTTCTCATACGCAACAGAAATGGCAGCGTGTGAGAACGTTGTCATATCCATTACCATGCCAAACACTCAGAGAGTTGTCATGAAATGAGTGTTCATTTTGAGTTTTGTTTTCATTAAAAACCACTTGCAAATAGATCCAGCACTTTTTATTTTCATCTTTTAATTCAACCCCCGCTTGACACATGTTTACTAGAATCCTCATCTCTAAACATTTGTCTACTCTGGAGACCAGGCATGTGTATCTGTGCTTGAATCCACTATTGTTTAGCTGGCAGCTTTTTGAAAGTTTATCAGACTGACTGCTCGATGTGAAAAGCAGCATGGTTTCCAGTCACAGCTCAAAGATATTGGGAATTTGGGTAAAGTCAACGGACTCTTACTGAGTCAACACTAATCTCCTTTAGCAAAAAACTGAAATTGTTGTTACTGCAGTGTGGAAATGAAAGTGGAGCTTTAATTTGCACGCAGCAGTACAGGGTTAGTTTGTGTGAGGGATGTGTCAGCACAAGGAAAGCTCTTCTTTTTTAGAATGGTCTCCTTCATAAACACAAGCTGGTCGACTTTTTGTCAAATGTTCATTAATTCGCCTTTGGCTAAGCCCCGCCCCCCTTAGTTACTGTTGCTACGTCCGACAAACAAACTTCATATGGGCTCTGGTATCAACATGGCTTATGCTGTGACGGCTCTTCCTGCTGAAAATGTATCAAACTTTTATAAAGCAGCAAATAAAGTGTCCGATAGAAGTAGGCAAAAGGGGCTGCAATATACGTTCGAAGGCTATATTAACGACAAACAGGTGAAACGCAAGGAACAACAAGGCATCCAAATAGAGGCAAAAGCATACCGGTCACAGTCAAAAAATGAACCACCGCATATCCTACTAATCGAGACGGAGGCTGGGACTAACAATATCAAGGAGCAACACTGTTCATGCAAAGCTGGGTAGGTCTCTATTCACTTCTATAATCGTTATTACAAAACAACGGACTACGCGAGTATAACGTTGTATTTATTAGCACCGTGTGCTAGCTAGACGACACTTGTCAGGATTTGACTTCCTGAAAAAATGGACACCCCCCTCCAACCTCTCTGGGAAACGCGTATCTGTGTTACAAATGCCCCAGGCACAACGTTTAACCATATTTTTGATAAAACTACGACGGCAATAGCCTGCCGAGACCAAAAATATGAGACGCCTGTGTTAAAGTCAATGGAGCGCTGTGAAAAAGTGTCGGACCACTGTGGGAGCTCGTTCTTGGCTGCGTTGTGATTGGTCAATCTACATTCTAGGGTGTGGCTTAGCCAAAGGCGAATTCTTATGTAATTGTGCAGACTGAAAACCATTTCAGTAAGAATGGTTTATAAACAATTTGTTCTACTCACATTTCATGAATACATGACTTATTCAATACAATTTAATGACGTATATAATATTTCTATTCTATTTGGGAATGGGGGGGGGGGGGGTGTGCAAATCCATTTTACTGTAAATGACTGAAAACTTTGACATTGTAAATGACTAAGAACGTTGACACTGCAATCTTCAAAATGGTAAATTTGCTAAAACCTGGTCAGTTTCTTCTCATACTTTGACAGCTGAAAGTCACATCTCATCTTCCAATACAAACGTCTTCAAATATGAAAAAGAAAGCCATTTTCTAAATACAAAATACAAACTAGACTTGCTTGATCAATTTTGGGGCGACTAGTCAACTATTACATTTTTCACCTCACTTATGGTTTGAAAGTGAAAAATAGTGTTTGGAACCAAAAACGTAAGAAAATCATTTTCTCTCTTTTTTTTATTATGTTTTTTGTCTAGAAGATATAAACCACTAAAGCACGGTTCAGATGTCTGTTCGTGGGAAATCTTGCTTTACATGTGCGGCCCTATTTCATGGCCTTTTTTAATAAACAAAATAATATTCATGACATTTATTTCTGTTAATGAAATATTTCTTGAACATGCATTCTGCCGCCAATGTGAACAGAACACTGTCCTAAAATACTAAATACTAAAATGTATTTCCTGCCATTGAATCCAGTTTCACAACAAAATATATGATGGTAAAGTTGTTCACTTGCAGTCTGAGTTCAGTGCAATGATTACACAAAAGCAATATAATACAATGTACAAAGACTATAATATAGACAAACATCTTGTGTGTTCTCATGAGTTGTTCACATAAAGTGCGACCTATAAGCCAGTTCTTTTAAAAAAAAGTCCAAAAGACTCAGCAACATCTTGAACGTATGAATTGAATCAGTCACTGAATTGGTCAGAGCGGTTCTTGACCTGGAATCATTAAGTGGAATCTGAACCAGGGTCATTGAATTCCACATGATTTCCATCCATAGCAAACGAAAAATCTGTGGACTTAATGCAGGTCTAGAAGATTTTTAGTGTGGCTAATGCACAAACTCTGGAAAGAACAAAGTCCGGCAGTCACCTCTCTACCTCCATTCAGCCACCTTAACACACACATAATGAAGGGAACCTCTGACTGAGAGGCTATTCAAGGCCCTCTAATCACATTGCTATTGAATGTGGCTGAAGCAGGGAACTAAATGCATGCTGTGAGACAATCAGAGCAGGCAGTTTATTTATTTATTTCAACTTTGTTGGTTAGTACGTTACCTGCATCGATTCAACTGCAGCCAACTTGATTGTTTCATTATTCATGGCCTGAGTTTGGAGAAAGTGGGCTGTCAGAACCCATTGGACATATCATCATAGCACAAGACAGTGATCAGTGCTAATGGAGTAATCTGGGTACACATCTTTTTGCCATCAACACATTTTTAGCTCATTGTTCAAGCAGCACAGCCTAGGGCTTTCTGGTAAATGTCGCTGATTGCTGTAATGTATTTTTTGCAGTTTCTCTCTGGATGTCTCGGGCATCCCGTTATGGTCCATACAGTCATATTCAGCTTTTTAATGGAGTCATCAGTTGACAATTATGCCTTGATTTACACAATAAATGTTTATATATATATACACGTTTTTGGGAGCTTGACAGTCCCTGGTGAACATCCATCAGAAATTGTCTTTTTAGTTCACTGGTTGAGCCAATGTTATTGTTATATGTTTGACCCAGTGACAAAAATATCCTTCTCATGTCATATCCATACATTCAATTATATCTCATTTCAGTTGATAAAGACAAATTTTAGTTGAGAAAAAGAGTTAAATGTAACCAAATATTCAAATATTTTATATATTAATTACTGACACACTTAAATATTTTTATTTCAAAACACTGAAACCAAAATTAAAGTTTTCATTAATCCAAAAATCTAAAATGTATTTAATAATCAACACTCGAAGAAAAGCTTGTATATAAACTAGTGCTGTTAAATCGATTGGTCGCGATCAACCACATCTAACATAAAAGTTTGTGTATCTATTTATATGTATATATTTATATGCATGTATGTAAGTATACACACACATATTTACAAACTTTTATGTTAAATGTGATTAATCGTGATTTGACAGCACTAATAAAAACATTTAAATTCCACATAAGGTGACGTTTTTATATCGACTTTTTAATGATTAAACTTTGTTTCTACTCCAATGCATTGGTGAAACAAACATTTTTAATGGTGGCTATAATAACTTGTTTTAATGACAGATTTATTCAAACATAAGTGATGAATATCTAATATCTTTTACCAAGTTTCTCTTTTTTTTTCTTTTTTTTTTTACTAAAGAGCTATGAACATTGAATGGCTTTCCTGAACTCCAAAAAAACACATAGACAGGTATGTATGTAAGGAAATATTGTTTCATATTGTTTCAAAATCATGATTACAATCAATTATTGATAAAAAAAAAAACTCGTGATAGTATATTTTTTTCTTCATATCGCACAACCCTAGCCCTAATATTACATGCATCTTGTGTATGAATCTTAATAATATAGTATTATTTACAATAATCATATTCTTTATAGATTTTTCTTCAAAACACAGTTATTAATATCTTGCGGTACAGTTTTTCTGGTAAATATTGTCTTCATAATCAGAATTTATGTCTCGTCTTTGTTAATGTTGACCAATAAAAATTGCCAAAAATTTCATTCATAAGATTAGCGTTGGTTTGGTCAAATCTGGATTATTTTTAGGTAATTTATTCCAGTAAATGCAATCAGTTATCTTTAAGCAAACTCACAGTGTGTTTCTTTAAGACTTTAGACATTTATCCCAATTGAGGTTGTTTCATTTTGAAAGTCCAGAGCAAAAACACCAGACCGTACACGTATACCCTCTCTACTGGAGCAGTGACACACCACAAAGCTAATTTGGTCAGCGCTACCAATCCTGTTCATGACGGATCATCAGCGTTACTGCCATGTGTTCCTCTCTACCTCTGAAGCACTGAAACCTCGCTGAGCTTTGATGTAGCAAAGTACCGTGGAAAACTTCAGTTGAAAACTGTCTCTCAAGACTTCAAA
This sequence comes from Rhinichthys klamathensis goyatoka, assembly GCF_029890125.1. Taxonomy (NCBI): domain Eukaryota; kingdom Metazoa; phylum Chordata; class Actinopteri; order Cypriniformes; family Leuciscidae; genus Rhinichthys; species Rhinichthys klamathensis. The sequence goes on from NW_026607023.1 coordinate 1,485,954, forward strand.
CAAGATTAGGCAAAGAAAGCTGTTTGATGCTGGGATGCAAAACCTCCCTAATGGCATGCGGGTGAAGTCGCAGAAGAAGAAAAATTACGGCATTGGGATGGGATCTCATAATTTCCCACCAGGAACACTAGCAAGCAGATCAACCAGATCTCGTTTTACGAGACGCAAATTTCATAGGAATTTGTACAACGTGATTCGTGTACAAAATTAGAAAAAGTGGATTGTATGAAAATGTACAAGTGAGATGGTACAGACTCATTCCAATTAGCTACCAATTCGCCAATAACGTAAAATAGTTATGAATTGTTGAGCACACCGTTTTGAAATGTATAACCTGGCTTAAAATGCAAGGCTAAGTGCTTATGGTTAAGCAGACAGCTTGGAATGTTATCTACTTTAACACACCAGATAAAGTCGGAATCATGAATTGTTCTTGTAGCAGATAAAATCACCAGCTCTGTTCCAAAAACCTAATGTGCTTTTTTTGCTGAAATGAAAATCTCATAAGTTTTGATATTTGAACACTCAACATGGGAATACTGTTAACAATGGAATACTGTGATGAGCCTAGAAATACAGAGCACACAATAATATTAGATAAAATACTCTTTTTAATTTGATTTGATATTTTGATTGATTAGATTGAACGATTTGAATCAATACTTTTTAAATCAATAGTTTTTAATATATAATTATTTTTTATTTAGATTTGATTATTATATTTATTAATCTCTTTATTAATCATTTACAGTCTCCACATCCACCATCTTGGTTTTATTTTTACAAAGCTCAGAGCAATGCATCCTTAAATTACAACATGGTACTAACAAATCCAAGATCCTGGGTTTGATCCAACACATGAACGGGTGGTTGCATAAATTGCACAATGCAGAAGAAAACCAAATAAACAGTCTTTAATAGTAAATCGGGCAAGGAATACGCAGGAGAAACAAGGACTACAGAAATGTACAACCATATAAAAGAACGTCAACACCGAACAAAGAACTGAGGACTATAAATACAGAGGGTAGCTGATCAACAGAAACTAAAACAGGTGTGTAACATAATCAGTAACCATGGAAACTAACAAACAGTTGGGCAGGCGGACAGCGGATACCAAATCTCAAACGCAACAAACAAACTGAACATACATCGGGGGCTAGTACCATGATGTAGTTGAACAAACTCAATCTTACAGGATTAGTTTTGAGTTGACAAAACCAAACCAAACCAATCAGGCTTGGTACCATGTCACTGGTCATCAGCTTTCGGTCAACTCAGGCTTTGATCAGGAGTTTAGGAATTTAGGTGTGACATCAGTAGCGGACAGCCAATCACATGCTGAGAAAGAGTGAAACTGAGATTAACTTCTCTCTTCTGCAGAATATTACGTGATTGAAAAATATTAAGAATTAAACGGCAGTCTATGAAAACTAAAAGAAAAATCTAGCTATATCAGTGCAAGTAAATGTTGTAAAGTTAGTTTATATAGTTGATATAGATATAGAGAGATTTGAACATTTTAAGCTCACATGTAGTCATTTGATAGCTTCATCTACTGATAAAAAAGCTTATTTATATTACCTAATATATGTTTATTCATTTTAACTAAGTGCTTAATAATAATAATAATGAATAAACTATAATTGTACATGTGTAATGGATTAAGGGTATAATAACTACATAAATAATCTCTAAATCATACAAAAATTATTATTATAAATAAGCATTCCTAAAAGACAGACGATTTTGTCTTTAAAAATCATTTGCTAGTGACCTTTAATTTGGAGTAGAAACAGGGGGAGTGACTTTATCCCCTAAAACGACTTCATGGTATAGGCCCCTAATATTATTTACCAGCATCTCTACAAATTAATTAATATAGAAATCAAACTGAAATAATGTGAGGTCACAGGTGTCTGTATATATAATTGCAACCGCTTTAAATGCAACTCATGCAATATCACGGACTGTAAAATAAAATAAAATGTATTGTAGTTACTGTAGTTATTCATTTCCCTCTCCTTTTCTTCTGCTTAAAGGTACAATATGTAGGATTTTTGCAGTAAAATATCCAAAAACCACTAGGCCAATGTTATATATTGTGTTTAGTTGATTACTTACAATATCCCAAATGTTTCCAACTATTTGTAAATCGTGAGAAAAATGCACTTTTAACCAAGGAAATGGGACGTGTCAGCAGGGGTGAGGAGTCGCCAGTCAATGACGTCATATCCGCGTTACCCTCGGTTTCCGCTCGTACTGCCATAGTAACCATGGCAACAGACGTGGACAACTGGGTTACGCCTAGCAGGACGCTCACGCTGTTGTTGTTTTGTTCAAACATTATGGACCATGGCAAGCAGACTTTAAGACAAAAAGAGGACTAAAACGAAGATCAGCATATTTGGAGATGCCGAGAGCTCCACGTCCGCGACTAACTTTGACTTGACAGAGACGCGAAATGTCCTTTATTAGACAGGTGAGCAAATGTACGTAACATAAAACTAATCAATGTTATTTAGTTCAACATGATGAAATGTTAGAATATGATCTGTATGTTATTCTAATGTTGATCTAGCTTACTGCTAGTCTCATACAGCCAACAAACAACCTAACTAACAACATTCAACACACTCAAATGCCGTTTAGTGTGATAGTGTAACTGTTAGAGCAAGTGAAACAGCGCTGTGTTACCTCAAGTTTAATTCGTCTAATAAACTGACCTATGTGAGTATTAATTCAGCACTTGCGTGTAGTTCGGTTGAATGAAATGTCCTTATTCCTTTATATCCGCGGGACTCGCGTTGCTGGTATACGTCTCTCATTAGCACTCGCGCCCCGCTTCACACCACAGTCATGTTAAAAACATCAATGTATTCACTCATCCATAAACGATCCAACAGCTTGACGACAAGATCCAAAATTCCGCTTAATGCTTTGCGTCATCATAATACGCCTTTGTTATTGTAAGAGGTTAGCGACCCCTAGCGGTGAAAAATCATACATATTGTACCTTTAACTGGAAGTTCAGAGCGCTTGCGGCAAATGCTCAGACGCAGTTCTGGTAATATTCTCCGAGGGTCAACTTGTGACACCCTGTGGTCCTCAGCTCAGTTTAATCCTATACAGTGAGCAAATTGTGTGAAGAAAAATTAAATGAAGATAATAATTTAGAGGATTACTCCAGTCAGGGAGTTGCAATTATATTCAATCTGTCTTAAAGAGCTATGATTAGTCTTAACAGCTTAAGATATACATTTAAGGAAAAAAATGGAGACTTGTTAGGCAGAGAAAATTACTGTTAAATGTAAAAACGAACTCCCGAAATAAGGTGATCTTTAATATTAACATAAGTGACCCTTGAAGCTTCATGTTTCATAATGATGTGATGATTGAGGAATGAATTCTGTCATCACATCTGCATAATGTCTCGAAGGGCTTATTTAGCTAATTGTTAGAGGAATCAACATGCATACAAAACATTTTACTGTTACCCAATGTTTCACACTAATGAAAACCTTTCTAGCAGCACAGGTGATATGAAAAAAGAGAAAGAAAGAAACATCAATATTAACAGTAACGATTTCTTAAAACACATTTGAGCTTTTAATTTGTCACACAGTGGCAGAGAGTTTTCTACACCTTTAATCGAACAGGCAGTGACACATAAACAAGGTTTTTTACCACATTTCGTGTGATAACCACTTACAGTTTCTCAAATAAACATTGTAACTGCACTGCAGTATCACACACTGTTAGGACTAAAGCCTGTTTAATGCCAGTCGTCTTAACACTGAGCAGCTGTTACTGATGGGAGAGATTAGAATCCAGCATGCTTATTGATGGGATATTTTTTGGGGGGGGGGGGTCTCTCTGATTCATGTGTGGCAGGCCCTAGTGTGTGTGTATGATGACATTAGGTTTGTCAGCAGGAGAATAAAGCTAAAGTGGCAGGCCATACAAAACAAGAAAATTGAACGCCAGTCATCACAGTGCCTAAGCAAAGCCAACTGGAGGCTGATGTGATGGGAAAGACAAGATATCTCTTTAAATGTAATGGCTCTAAAAACGGCATGTAGTGTAAGCATAAAGTTAAAAATTATGTTGACGACATGAGAGTGTGTTTGATATATATGTAAGGAATAATTGACGACAGGCCATTGAATTATTAGAAAAATAATGCACACCTGAGGTGGTAATGCGGTCACGACGCGAAGCGGAGTGGCCGTTACACCTCGGTGTGCATTATTTTTCTAATAATTCAACGGCCTGAAGTCAATTATTCCGCTTATACTACAGTTACCACACCTCAAAACATTGTTCAGATGATGCGTTTCAAGACGTTTGTCAAGTTTTTGTCATTAAAACGCTCTTGTATGTAGGACTAATTTCTTACGCATCTAATCCCATGCCTCCGTTGCTAATTCCAAAACGTCATTTTAGAGTTAGTAACGGAGGTTTGAGCCACTGATAGCAGATTAATGATGGGGACACACTTACGACTCGCTGAAACATTCGAAGACTGACTGTTTCCATCGACTATAGCAGGTCTTAAACACCAACTGTGAACACAGACTGAACGCGCTAGCATGATATGATATGGTCCCGGCTTTATGCAGTTATTAATGCCGTTATTAGAGAGAGAGAGAGAGAGAGAGAGAGAGAGAGAGAGAGAGAGAGAGAGAGATGTTGCAATAATGAGACAGAAAAGCATGTTAGTCAATATTATTATTTATTTATTAATTAAATTTGTTTTAATTAATTCGTTCATTCTTGTTTTCTATAATTGCCAGTAGATAACCCAATAAATGAAACACACAAATCCCTTTTAACAAGTAGGCCTATCAATAATTATTTATTTGTTATATTATCTGGAATAATTACGAAAATCCAGCAGGATCGACTATCGATTTATTTATATAGCCTATTCAATTTAATTTTCTATTTAGCCTATAGATAGGACTACATACTTTATTTATTAAAATTAAACTGTATGTGTCCATTGATTGTGAAGTTAGACATCGAAAATTGCAGATCAAGTGCATGGGGATGCATGTTCTTTTTTCTTGTTATGAATTGTATCCTATTTTCCGTTATTACAGTTAACTACGCGCAGTGATATGGAACTGTAATGCGGTCAAACCTGCCTGGAACTACTTTAGCTGTGCGTTTCCCTGAAAATAATTGCACACCTTAGAACGTTCTCAACCAATCAGAATCAAGCATTCAACAGCCCTGTAGTATAAATATATATATATATATGATTTAGAATCTGCTAAGGGGCAATAATAGAACAACAATGTTCCACTATTATTAAAAACACTCCTTTCCTGGTAAACAAATTCATTTGATTTTCAAAAGTCCACGAATTTGCAACAGCTGAATGTAACATTTTTGACAAGCCAAACATGTCAGTCTCTAAGTAAAATGTCATTTATTTAAGCCAAGAAATAAATTCTGTAAAATAAGTATAATGAACTATGCAAAAACGACTCCTGCACATTTTATGATTACTCAAAAATCAAACATAGGTCACCTCTTTATCAAGTCTTGTCAAAAACTAGGATGGCTGTCGGTTGGAATATTGGAAATACAAACATTGATATAACACACTCTTGGGCATAAATCACTTCACTGAATACTTGCCAGCTAAGTAATAAATAATTAGTACCCACAACACACAGTAGTATTTACGAGAAGCAGGGTTCAGGCATTTCCTGGAAAACCCAAACTACCGGATGTTTCGACTATGTCATCGCTTTCCGAGAAGAGGGATAAAATGTCCTCAAATGTTTCAAGACTTTCCTAAAATACCTTAAAAACAAGTTTTGGGTGAAGTGAGACACTCTTTCATCATTTTACTAGAACCAGGTATATTCCAAGAGAGGCAATTTCTGAATATGATATGCCAGTTGTTGTTGTTTTTTCATCCTGACATGAATTTGCTAGTAAAAGCAAAGGTCCCCACCTCCTTAGAGCCAGTGGTGTCATGCACAACAGTGGCCAGATGTCTGATGGACCCGCTGAGGTTTATATAGCCCTTAACAGTCCTATCAAACATGTCCCTTTAGTGGAATGAAGAGATGAACTAAAAATGCTTCACAAGCTGAAGAAAATCTTGTGACAACAACTTAAGGGAAGGCTTTTATCTGTCCCTTGCGGTGCTCTGCGTTTACTGAATATCCCTCATATTGGTTTTTGTGTATCGGAGATCCCGCTGGACTCGCTGAGGCAATTGGCTAGACAGCCTCCTGCACAGGCAAGGCACCGGCTTCAAGAAGATCAATGTAACTGAAAAGACTGCAAGCAAGTCAGTCAAAAATCAGAAACATGTGCATGATGCAGGCTGATTGTTTGTTTAGGAATCATGCCACTGTTCAAGTTCAAGTATAATGATGTTTCTTAAGCTCTTGGCTACAGCAGAATGTCTGAATTTGTAAAAAAAAAAAAAAAAAAAAAAAAAAGATTATGAAGAAAGAATCTCTTAAAGATAAAGTTTCCAAAAGAGTTTTTTGCAGTGATACTAGTGTTTAAGGGTGTGTTCACACTTTGGTTTGGACCAAAGAAAAAAAAAAACATTTAGTTCTGGTCCGCTTAGAGATCACTCTGGCAGTTTAACACCGAACCTAAAGGCATAGGGATACGTTCACAACCTGATTGGTCAGCTTTTATTATGTATATTTGTTGACGGAACCTAACGAACATCCAAATCAATGCTGTAAAAAGTAATAAGTTGACTTTACTAAGAAAAGCTGTGGAAACTGATTGCCTCAAATTTTTCAAGCAAATTAGGTCATAAGTTTTGACTTGATACTACTGTCTACTTCTTTGTAGAGTTAACTTGTGTATTTGTAGAGGTTACAATAAAACTTGAGTACAGGTAACTTAATAAACTCAAGTTTAGGCAACTTACAGATTTAAATAGAGATTTGTAAGCAGAACTTAAACAAAACAGTTCATTTAACATGTCTGCTTGTTCATTTTACTAGAGGAATGTGTGGAAACTGATTGCCTTAAATTTCTCAAGCAAGTTGTACTCAAAATTCTAAGTTGAGAATACAAAGACAGACAACACATTTGGCAAAACACTAGAATGTTTATTTGTTCAACAATAATAATGTTAAAACATTACTGGCCCGCCAACAACATTTTAGAAATAAAGCACAATGCACTCAAGAAAAAACAAACTAAAGACAATAAAGACATCAATGTTTCTTTGTTTTTAACATCTTTACAAAGTGGTTGAAAGCAGAGCGTTTAAGTCACAGAGTTTGGTACAGAATGCCTTTCCTACTACAGTTCTCTTTAAAATTCTCTTCTTATAAAACTCTATTCTAAAACCAAACAAGTAAACTTGAAATTCAAAACATCCTGTTAAATATGGATATTTTTTTATTTTCAACAATTGGAAAACACTGACGTATCTGTAAAACAGTACTGAACAATTTTCTTTAGAGTTCTCTTAAAGGAACACTCCACCGTTTTTTCATATTAAACTATGTTATTCCCTTAACTAAGACGAGTTGATACATACCTCTCTCGTCTCAGTGCGTGCACTCAATCGCTCTGGCGCGTCGCGACACTTTGATAGCACTTAGCTTAGCCCAGTTCATTCATTAGGATCCAAACAGAGAAGCGACCAAACACCTCCACGTTTTCCCTATTTAAATAGTTACACGAGTAGTTACACGACCGAGAATGGTGTAAGACGGTTACACCAGTGTAAAATGGATAACTATAATGTATGGCGGAATAGCACTTGAGAGGACTTCGACTCGGTGCAGTAATATCATCACTCCTAAAAAATCCTCTCATCATCAGGAGTGATGATATCACTTCGCCAAGTCGAAGTGCTCTCAAGTGCTATTCCGCCATACATTATAGTTATCCATTTTACACGCTTAGAAAAGCGCCACGTTTTATTTTGTGTCACCATACTTGGTCGAGTTACACTACTCGTGTAACTGTATTTAAATAGGGAAAACGTGGAGGTGTTTGGTCGCTTTTCTGTTTGGATCCTAATGAATGAACTGGGCTAAGCTAAGTGCTAACAAAGTGTCTCGCGCGCCAGAGCGATTGAGTGCACGCACTGAGACGAGAGAGGTATGTATCAACTCGTCTTAGTTAAGGGAATAACATAGTTCAATATGAAAAAAACGGTGGAGTGTTCCTTTAAAGACAGCTCTATTCACTCAAAGCATCATGGCTATGATCTATTACTGCATCAGGCGATTTTTCAGTGATTGGATTTTAGGTTTGAGTGACTTGTGGCCAAGGGACAAAATCACTCTCTGTATGAAGTCGAATGTGCTCTTCAGTGCTGCAGGATACTCCAAGTTTAGAGCATAAATTAGTCCAAAGAGCAAACACATTGCTTGTGGAAGATTTTCAAGATCATCCACAACCACTGTACCTTCCAGAATGATTGCCGTTGTTGTGGCATCTGTTGTGGCATCAAGATGCAGGGAGTAGGGTACGGCAGCGGTTGCAGACGACTCGGGAATCACTGTCAGAATACCTATTTCAATGTTGGACATATCTTCATTGTCATCAGTCCTAAAAATGGGAATAGCATATAACAAAAATGAGGTCAAAGAAAGCCACAAAACATATTTTAAAGGAACACTCCCACCGTTTTTTCATATTAAACTATGTTATTCCCTTTACTAAGACGAGTTGATACATACCTCTCTCATCTCAGTGCGTGCACTCAATCGCTCTGACGCGCGGAGACACTTTGATTGCATTTAGCTTAGCCCAGTTCATTCATTAGGATCCAAACAGAGATGAAGTTAGAAGCGACCAAACACCTCCACGTTTTCCCTATTTAAATACAGTTACACGACCAAGTAAGGTGACACAAAATAAAACGTGGCGCTTTTCTAAGCGGGTAAAATGGATAACTATAATGTATGGCGGAATAGCACTTGGACTTTGTGCAGTAATATCATCACTCCTGAAAAATGATATTACTGCGCTGAGTTGAAGTGCTCTCAAGTGCTATTCCGCCATACATTATAGTTATCCATTTTACCCGCTTAGAAAAGAAACACGTTTTATTTTGTGTCATCATACTTGGTAGTGTAACTACTCGTCTAACTGTATTTAAATAGGTAAAACGTGGAGGTTTTTGGTCGCTTCTAACTTCATCTCTGTTTGAATCCTAATGAATGAACTGGGCTAAGCTAAGTGCTAACAAAGTGTCTCCGCGCGCCAGAGCGATTGAGTGCACGCACTGAGACGAGAGAGGTATGTATCAAATCGTCTTAGTAAAGGGAATAACAGTTTAATATGGAAAAACGGTGAAGTGTTGCTTTAAAGGGATAGTTCACCTAAAAATGAAAAATTATTTTGTGTTTAACAGAAGAAAGAAACTCATACAGGTTTGGAACAACATAAGGGTGAGTAAATTACAGAATTTTTATTTTTGGGTGAACTATCCCTTTAAGAGCACATACTCATTAAAATGTGCAACAAACAAATAAATAAAACTTATCTTTCACTTTCTTTTCTCTAACCCTTACTTTGTTTCAATGTCCTGACTGTTTTTCTTGCCTTCATAACTCTTCTTGCCAGATATCAACTGTTTGAAGAACAGTTTGCCTGTTAAATAAGAATCACATCAGAGAAGAAAATACTTACAAAACATGTCTTGTAAAAATCGGTGGGATCCTCTCCGAGAAGGAGTGGTAGGCCATGAAGAACGGCTGTTTGTTCCGCATTGATGTTGAATTTCTGCAAAGTTATAAAAATGTATATTGAATAGCGCTCGACACTAGCACAACACAGAGCAAAAAAACAACAGCAAAAGCAACATTTGTTTTGCTATCGAAACATAATTGCGATGAGCTTACGTCATTTTTAATCTGCTGCAGCCAATGTCTCCACATTAAGTCTTTAAGTTATTGGTGAAACGTTGAGTGAATCTGTCACAAAATAAAAAGACAAAATAAGCTAATACCTGCTTGTTAGTTACATTATTTTAATTAATGCATCGGGTTGTTAATTTCCATGTGAACGACACGTGAGCATCGAACTTTCTAGACAGAATGAAAGTAACGTTAGCTATAGGCCGCACAGCCAGGATTTTTACATATTATTAATGATAATCCCCGAACTTATAAACGATTAACACAGCTTACAAACTGTACATAAAACAGTGTTCAGTAAAAATCGATTTTTGCAATCTAACGTTAGCTAGTAAGCCACTTGTCTCAACTGGTCTCATTCGACATAAAACTAACGTAACGTTACTTCAGTGTGCCTTTTCCTCTTACTGCACAATGAGCTAAATAAATTCTGTTTTTAAGCAATACAATGACATTAAAGTTGATAAATAGTTGTTCAAGAGGCTAGCATACCTAGTTTTGCTGCCGCATCCCGATCCCGAACACGAGATGAAGTTCTTCGTCGATGTCGTCTTCAAGTTCAACCGTCCAATTGCGCAAATGCGCATGCGCGAGATAAAAAAAAAAAAAAAAAAAAACGAGTTGTTTCGTCTCATGCTGAAACTCCATAACCAACGAACAGTAAATATATAAAGCTCTGTAATACAAATAAGTACTGTGAAGCAGTAGCAGCCGATGGCATATTAATAAATAAATACACACGCACGTGTGTGTGTGCGCGCGCGTATATATATAGCTATAGCTATCATCAAACCGTTTCTAATTGTATGGTATTTACTAAAAATGTTATTCATTTCATTATTATTATTATTATTATTATATGCAAATTCTGTGCTCCAGAAATTTGCAACAGTGTGAACATGCCTTTAGTACAATACACTTACCAATCTTAAGTACAATGTACTAGATTTGTTTAGTTTCACCTAAAAGTTCACAGTACACAGTGTAATCAAGTTAAATCAACTGAGTTTTCAAAGTAAGTTAAATTCACTAGTTTTTCTTAAGTAGAATCAACAATTACTTTTTACAGTGCGCTGGGCTTAATGCGCTCGTTGTATGTGCTTAGACTACATATGATGGTATTTTGACCAGCTAAGAGCTTATTAAACGTGTAAAGGAGTCAAAACAGCGGCAAGAATCGTTCCGTCACACACGCAAATGAAGATCTGCTGCAAGGAGATGCCGTTTTGAAGCCTGTACACCAAACTGTGATGAGCAACATCACGACTATGACGAGAAAAAAAACAGGTATACTTCTGCATTCTGTCCCGTTTAGGGTCGCATCTTGTGACATCATGTCCCGTTTTTGGTTCGTTTACATGTCTTTGATCTGTGTTGCTTTCATATTTCATTTGAACCGCACCAAAGTTAGTTTGGAAGGAGACCGAGACCAATCTTTTCAGGGGTCTCGGTCCGCTTGTTTGGTGCACACCAGGGTTAGGATGGCAGCGTTCACACTTATTCAAATGAACCGCACTAACAGAGCAATCACACCAGATGTCATTTTAATCGAACCACACATGCCAAGTGTGAACACACCCTAAAACAAAATACAAAATGTGCAGAGCAGCAGGTCCCGAGGACTGGAGTAGAGAACCACTGCCCTAAAAGAACCATGAATTAATTGGTGTAATGAACATTTTACTACTCTAAAGAACCTTTTCCACTATAAAGAAACTTTATCAGAATGGAAAGATTCCATCAGGGGCAAAAAAAGTGTCTCTGGTCTTTCTTGCACAGAGTGGCTCACAGCACTCCACAACATAAACCCATCAGCAATTTTTCACACCACTTACTAACCTAAAAATAGAACACAATACAGAAATATAAATGCCATTTAATTTGTTTTAATTAAAATGCTTATCAAATGCTAAAACACTAAATATTTCTTATTATTATCAATGGTGAAAACATTGATCCAGTTTCAGCATTCATAATAATAAGAACTATTATTAATAATTGATAGGGGTGGAACGGTATTGCGAATTTGACGCTCTATTCGCGTTTGGTGTGAACGCATAATGAGCAGGCTGCGATGTCAAGATTGCAATGCTGGAGTGTGTGTGTGTGTGTGCGCGCGCGCGAGAGAGAGAGAGGCGCGGGCGCGATCGAACTCTGTGTGTGTGTGAGAGAGAGAGGCGGGGCGGGCGCGATCGAACAGTGGAAACATAAAAAACATACTCTGTCATTTTGTTCATACAGATCATTAAACCTGCAAAGTGTTTACTTATATTTGTGTACACTCGCAATAAAACACAACATTGTGCTTTTGTCACACTGTAAACTCTTGTCAAACTGTAACCTACAACTGTCACCCAACCAAAATCACACACACACACTGTTTTAAACGAAAAACATATTTATCCAACTCCATTTCAAAACAGTCTGTGGGTCCCATCTTTTGGACATTCATCATATTGCATTGGTTTTCATTTCTTGTCCTCGGAGCATTAATCTTACACATTCTACATTGATTAAAAAAGAAAATCGAATGTGTTTTTAATGGTATTATTTTATACAGAAATCAATTATTTATAATTCAGATGAGTATGATGTTACATTGTTAATTAATAATGTTAATTAAAATTAAGGAAAACAAATATATTGATCTGAAATATAGCAAAATAATTTTAAATTAATTCAGGTACAATTACCAAACATATCGCAAGGTCTTTTTGTCTTTTTATTAATTTAATTAATAAACTAATTATATAAAACTATTGTCAGTGCACTACAAATAAACTGGTTCTATGCCTTTATTTATAAAACTTATTTAAAAAATACAATGCCTTCTGCATTTTTGTTTTGCTTTTCCCTCCATTGTACCGAAATCGTACCGAACCGTGATGTCTGAACCGAGGTATGAACCGAACCGTGACTTCTGTGTACCGTTCCACCCCTAATAATTGAGCATAAATAATAACTGATAATAATTAACCATTAAATCGTCATATTAGAATGATTTCTGAAGGATCATGTTACACTGAAGACTGGAGTAATGATGCTGAAAATTCACGGGACTTGAAAGTGAAAGTAGTTAGATTCACCATGTTCCAGGGGAAGTTTGAGAATGATATTTTGAGTTTTATGAATTTCCTTCGAAGAAATTCTGGAAACAGGTAGGCTATACAAACATTCACTCTTATCTTTTGTCGGATAAACTGAAAACTGCTACGTTACCTACGTGCTACATCATACATCTTACCTCGCATTAAATAGCGCAGCGCTGCTCGGCTTCTATGAACAGTAAATCACGCCTTCTTCGATTTGATTGGCTATCTCAAAAATTTGAGCGTTTTTTAATTGTTTCGATTTTTTTACTCAAGTGGCCAGTGATGTATAGATGTTTTTGTGCTAACATTTTGAGAATATAATTAAAGACCACATAATTTTGAACAAATGTTCTAATAACGTTACTGCAAAAGATGTTTGTAACTAACTTAGAGAGAACCTGGCCAAGAATGTTCCCTGTTCGATGGGTCGAAACATGTTAGCATCTAGCAAATTATTTGTGAAAAATAGCAAATAGATGAAGATATAAGCACAGATGTACAATAATAAATAACATACACTAATATACATTCTATTTTACACACTTTGAACTGAATTCATATCTTTTTAAATTAATCTTTTGTCAGAACCATTTAGGATTCCTGATTTACCTTTGATTCCAGGTTCAATTACTTTAAGGTGAGCAGTTATTGTAAAAAGCCACGTTCAATCAGTCACATGTGTTCCCTTTGTCTAGTTTCCCCACCACTTAGGAGTTGTCATGGTTACTGATATGATTAGTCCTCTTAGTTCAGCTGTGTCTCCTTATTAACCTTGTTTGTGCTACTTAAGTTCCTTTGGTCCCTCAGTTCATTGTTATTATTATACTTTTATTGTCCCATTCCTGGGAAATTTGTCTTGGACAGCATGACACGGCCAGTGCACAACATCAATCACACACAACACAATACGTACAATGACATGCAGTAATAAGCAATAACACATTTCAATGAATTATTTAAAAAACTAGCAGCATACTACATCAATTAAAAGAAAAAAAATCTCTATTTAAAATTTGTATCGCAGTTGGAACAAAGGAGTTTTTATAACTATTAGACTTGCACAACAAGACCCTGAATCTTCTCCCTGATGGTAGCAAATTAAAATACTTATGTAAAATATGTGTTTCATCAGAGACAATTCTTTTAGCTTGCCTTGAAATAGATGCCTCGTACAGTTCTTGTGTGGTTCGTTTTTCCTGCCACCCTGTGATTTTTTGAGCTGAATGCACCAGGCGTGCTAGTTTTGATTTAGATTGAACAGTCAGATTTCCATACCATGCAGTAATACAGTATCTAATTAAGCTTTCAAAAACAGACTGATAAAATAGAAACAAAATCCTCTGGTTTACTCCAAACATTTTTAACCTTCGCAGGAAGTATAGCCTCTGCTGCAGTCTGGAACAGAGATTGTCGATGTGAGAAGACCAGCATAGTAAATTGTCCATAAAGACTCCTAAGTATTTATATGAAGAAACCTGTTCAATAATATTACCATGTATTATTACAGGGCTATGGTCTCCCACAGACCTAGGATCAAAAATCATTTCAACAGTCTTCCTTTCATTTAAAACCAAGGAATTGGTGTCGCACCAACTGACAAATCTGTCAACATCAGAAAAATACTGCAAGGGATTTGTTGTCTTATTCAGTAAGCTCAATATTGCTGTGTCGTCAGAGAATTTGATGAAATATGTCTCATCCTGACTAGAGACACACTCATTAGTGTATAGTGAAAATAAAAACGGTGAGCTAACACAACCCTGTGGGGCCCCTATATTGGTAGTTTTCATCTCAGAATAGAAATTATTAACTCTGACTTGTTGTGTACGATTAGTTAAAAAAGAATAAAACCACTTAATGCAGAATGGGTTCACTTCTAGCTCTATCAACTTCTTCATCAGTATATTGGGTTGAAGTGTATTAAATGCTGAACTAAAATCTATAAAAAGTAAACGAGCATATGCCTGGGAATCTTCTAAATGACTATTCACCAGCATCATCAGTGCCCCGTCCACCCTTATATGCAAACTGAAATGGATCAAGGAATGATTTAACCTGATCCTTTAAGACAGTTACAACAAGTCTCTCAAAGCATTTCATAACATTTGAAGTCAAAGCCACAGGTCTAAAATCAGAATTTCCCACTGGGCAAGTTTTCTTAGGAACAGGTATAATTATCGATTTCTTCCACAAAGATGGAATAATATGTGAGTCAATAGATTTCTGAAAGATAGGGCAGAATGCTGGAGTAAGTTCATTTGCACAAGTCTTTAGCAAAAAAGCTGAAATTCCATCAGGACCCATGGATTTTTTGGAACATATACCTCTAAATTGTGAGCTTACTCTATTAGGTGCTATCTCTAGCCTTTGACCTGAATTACATATAATGTGGTCCAGAGTACACAATTGATCCACTGGTGACTCATTGTCGTTGTCGGTTGTTGTTTCGTATGTTGGCTTGTTATTCTGAGTTCATAATATATCTTATGTTCTTTTATAATCGTCTTCTGTGGATCTAAGTGTTACAGTTGTGCTCTAAACTGAAATGCAACTGAAATCTTAGTGAACATTACAGTTGGTTGAACATTACAGTTGGCTGAGCATATCTCAAACATGCATTCTGCAGTCATAGCACCAGGAGGGACAAGTATGTACCCTGAATAAAAAGGCAATGTATTTGAAAAAAAGCAATGTTTTATGTATTTGCCCTCTTTCGAACATTGAAGTATTCATTTATTAGTTTCCCTAACTTTAAATGAGTGCACAAGAAAAAAACATTTTTAAAGCTTAATTTTCAGAGAAAAAAAACAAACATTTTGTAAGGCATTCATAAAATGATAAGAGCACAGATGGAATCTGCATACTTAATGCATTCTGCCAAAATCCACAGATTGCAGAACTTAAAAATGGTAAAATGTTTTAAAGCTCACTGCGTGTGTCTACTGAAGTGGTTATTTTCAATTCATTCACTATGTGAGCTGAGCAGCAGACTCCCATTTTTGCAGAATTGACAGATAGCACAGGAAGTTCTGAGTGTTTAGTGTTCAGCTTTACTGCAGAGAGTATGATGAGAGAAATGTTGGGCAGCATCTAACTACTGTGAAGTGAGGGTAGTGATGTCACTCATACAAGTGTTTCAAAATCTGACAAAATTGCTTGAGTTTCTGGTGGATCATGTATAATAAAAGATATCTATTTATACTATCGTGCTTTTAAATGCTTGATTCTGTTTGGTTGACGTTCTATGGGGGGCAATCATTTTCCAGAAAACGCACAGCTAATGTAGTTCCAGGCATGTCTTGACTGCATACAGTTCATTATCACTCAATATCTATCATTCAAAGGTCCTAACCAAAACCCACAAAGACATTGACAAAGTAAATACATATAATGTTCAATATAAGGATACAAATTACAAACTATTCTCATGTTTTTTCCCACAAAATTACATTTTATGATTTATGTAAAGTGTACTTTCTCCCACTTTCTCTCCCATTCAAACGCACACATATACAGTACAGACACATTCACACACACACAGAGAAACATACATGTGCACACAATCTTGTCATTGCTGCAAATTCTAAATAAATTGTTTTGCAAATGAAAAGCTACATTAAATTTCTCAGTAGCAAGGTCGTGAAGTTGCTGTTCATAAAGCAGTTAAACTTACAGTTTCGCTATTAGGGGAGATGCTGCTGCCGAACACTGCGTGTGAGATGAGATGCGTCAACATTTATGATGAAGGTCCGGATTGAGTGATGGTAGGAGCATTGCAGAAAGCCTTTTTTAGCTGGTGGAAAGTATCTATGGCGGTCGGGTTCCAGGACAGAGACTTGTGCCGGCTGTGGAGTAATGAGGTGAATGTAAAGCTGATCTTGAAGTTAGCGATGAACCGTCTATAGAAATTAGCGAAGCCCAGAAAGCATTGGAGTTCTTTAACAGATGACGGTTATGGTCAGTGCATGACAGATTGTACCTTCATCTGGTCCAGAATGGCGTAATCACTGATAACGTAACTCAGGAAATGGATGGTGTCTCGGTGGAACTTGCACTTCTCCAGCTTCAGATATAGATGTTGTTCCCGAAGTTTCTAAAGGACCATGCTACACGTGGTAGCGATGGTCGGCCAGGTTCTGGGAGTAGATGAGGATATCGTCAATGTAAGCGATGACAAACCGCTGGAGGAAATCCCAGAACACCTTATTCATGAAACCCTGAAATATGGAGGGTGAGTTGCCCAGCCCGTATGGCATAACGTTATATTCGTAGTGGCCCGGTGGTGTTACGAAGGCGGTCTTTCATTCATTACCCTCGCGTATTCGAATAAGATTATATGAACTACACAGGTCCAACTTCAAGAAGATGCGAGCTCCATGTAGCTGCTCCTGAACGGGGAGGGGGTATCGGTACTTGATGGTTTGTGAGTTGAGTGTGCGGTAGTCAATGCAGGGCCTCGATGAATAAATTCTTCGATGTACCTCTTCTATGTACCCCTCCCTGGCCTTCTACTCCGGGATGGACAGTGGATAGACTTTACCTTTGGGTAAGGTGGCCCCAGGAAGCAGGTCAAATGGCAAAGTCCCATGGCCATGAGGTGGTAGTTTTGTGGCCAGCTGCTTACTGAAAACACCCTGGAATGCCATTCTGGTACTCAGGGGAATCTTATGATGTGTGTTGGTCTCTGGACTCTCAATGGAGGTCAAATTAAAAGGGATGCTAGCTGATGAAGATTTAGTAATGGAGGTCTTCATGATGGATTGGAGACAGTTTAAAACAATCCCCCCATTGTTGGATCTCTCCTAGGATGACGTCAGCAGTGGAACCCTCTAGCACCATAAAGGAAATCCTTTCTTGATGTAAACAGCCAATGCGCAGTGTCACAGTGGGGTTGCGGTGTGTAATGTATCCACATCCCAGCGGTTTTCCCAGAACAGAGTGGATGCTCAAAACCTACATGCAGGGTTTTTTTCCGGAGGTGGAGCTTACGGAGAAGTTCCTGGGAGATGAAGTTGCCAGCCGATCCTGAGTCGAAAAGGGCTTGGGCTGAAACCGAGCGGTGGGAAGTCGTTATTGTTACAGTAGTTTGTGTCAAATGTGCAACCCTGGGTGGTAATCGAATGGTACTCACACTTAAGGTAGCACTGGGCAGTCGGGAAGGAGATGTCTCTCTGCACCACAGTATAGACAAAGTCTATTCTTGATTCTTTGTTGATGATCTGCACGAGACTTAGGGCAGGTGTCTAATTAAGTAGGTTCTGGAGGGGCAACATGTGGTGACATGGGCAGAGGATTCACAGTGGGTTGATCAAGCCTACAAGCAGTGAGTCTAGTGCTGCCGCGATTAGTCGACGTAATCGACCATTCAAATTAATCGACGTCAATTTTTTTAGTCGACGTGTCGTTTTACTATTGACTGCATATTTATTTTTGGTCTCCCGTCTCAAACGGCTCACTGTAATTCACCTCCACACACCAGTCTGTGCACTGTGCGCGCCCTGCTGGTTAATCTGCTATCCTCTTCCTTTCCCCTCCCCCACCTTCACTGCTTTGATATGAAAAATTGTGGAGGCAGGTGACGGCGCTTTCACACTGGGCTCGTTTGCTGCGGTCCGAGCCCGAGCATGATTGTTCCCGGCGCCCCCGCAGCGTTGGTCTGGTTTCACACTCAACTTAATTCTACCAAACCCTGGTGTGTTTGCGTGCATCTTACGCCATCGCAAACGTGCACAGCGCGTGATAGAAAACAGATCGCGGATCAATATATATATATATATATATATATATATATATATATATATACTTAAAAAAAAAAATTCTGTGCTATTATGCACAGCTGAGTGAACAACACAGGTGCGTGTATCGCATAAGGTGGCCTTCTGCTGCTTGCAAACGGACTCTTTTGAGGAGACTCTTTTCCAAATGTGTTGCCCTGATTCCACGCGCTAAGTGCGAATACACTGCAGACTCGCTCTCGCTCGTATCCAAGGTAAATCATCAACACTATCATCCCTTACATGTGTTTTATTTAACTAAATACATAATCAGCTAAATTTATTTATTTGTATTAGGGCTGACTTCTAATAGTCGAGGATTCGATGATTCGATTCGGAGAGGTCTGATTCGACTATGAACCTCATAGTCGAATAGTAGGGAAGTGTTATGTAACCAATAGGGGTGTGACGGTTATTATATAACCGTGAAACCGACGGTTATAGTTGAACACCGTCATTAGAACTCTATAACCGCCAAAACCGTGCTATTAAAATATGTTTTACAAACATTTTTTATCATAGAGAATATTTAAATACTAATATCATCTTACGAGGGAAACGGAGGCGGATTTAGTGGTGCTTCGGAGGTTGAATGCTGGAGATGATTCGGGAGAGGTCTGTGCCCCTTTACCGATCAGAGCGCGTGCTGACACGGAGTAAAGCCTTGTTTATACTCGACGCGTCCGCACGAGCGCAAGGTGCGCACGGCGAAAAATGACGCGCTGGGTGCACAAGACCAGCAAGACCCCATTTCGCTTGGCTGTGTGCACAGCTTTTTTGAAACAGCGACGCCGCATCCGAGGATGAACGACTTCAGGCCGAATCTGCCAGAGCATTCATTTAATGGAAAGCAGATTCACTTCTAGTTGTCTTGCTGTTCATTTTAAATAAACGTAGAGCGAGTTGTCCTATAACAGACGAACAGTTATTCAACCGAACGTCTAGCTGCTATCTAAAAAAAAAGGTTTGACTATCAGTCGACTACGGCAAAATCTAACGAATCAGATTCGACTATGAAAATCCTTAGTCGAAAACAGCCCTAATTGTATAGCGCTTTTCACAATACATATTGTTTCAAAGCAGCTTGCATTGCATCTACTTTAGCCTACAATTCAGAGTGATGTTATCAGTTATGCATTTCAGAAATGTACATATAAAAATGTACAGTAAGCTAATGTATTAATTCAAGGCAGAACAAAGAGCTAATTTAAGTAATGAATACATGCATGTTTGTTAATAGAGGATTAGATTAGGACTCTGACTAATATGGCCCTTCAGTTGAGTTCAAAATAAAATGGACCCAACGAAATGACAAACAATGTTTTTTTTTTAATTAGTCGTTTAGATTAGTCGACTAATCGAAAAATTAGTCGAAAGATTAGTCGTTAGAAAATTAGTCGTTAGTGGCAGCACTAAGTGTGTCGTTGAGGTATTCTTTATTGAAATGCTGGATGAAGTTCTCAAGAGTTCATTACATCATCATAAATGGCCATCTGCTTTATTGAGACCCTGACGGAAGCCGGTGATCAAAGCGGTCTCGTTCTATCCACTGATGGTGGCAAGGATTCGGAATTGGAGAGCATAATCCATCACTGACGATTGTCCTTGGCGTAGATTATAAAGTTGATCATGTACGAGAGGGAACTTGCAGTTTGACCAATACCTCCTTAAAATGCGTTGTAAACATCATCATGGAGCTCGTGACAGGGCCATTTGCATCCCAGATCGATCTCGCCCATTGAAATGCTCGTCCGGATGGCAGTGAGATGTAGGCTTTTCTGGCTGGATCAGAATGGAAGAGATGTGGTTGCATTTCGAAGAACAGTAAACACTGTAGTAGAAACCCACTGCATTCCTCCGCCTCGCCAGAGTAGGTCGCAGGTCAGGCCATGGAACTGGCAGAGGCAGTGCTTGAAGAAGAGGTGATAAGTGACTGACAGACTGATTGTACCAGCTCAGCAAACGGATCAGTCAAGTCAAGTAGCCTTTATTTATATAGCGCTTTTTACAATACAGATTGTTTCAAAGCAGCTTTACTTTACCCAACTAAGCAAGCCAAAAGCCAATCGCGACAAAGGTGAAGAAAGGCGAAAAAGGCAACAATGGCAAGGAACTAAAACTCCATCAGGTGACAGAATGGAGAACAAAACCTTGGGAGAACCCAGGCTCAGTCAGGGGGCCAGCGAACGAACAGTGTATGATTATGATTCAGGCAACATTACAGGTCAGAAGTCAGATTGGATCGGAACATTCACAATATTTATCCAGTTCCATCTGGTTGGAGGTCAGAGTCATCACGACGGTATGGAGACGAGTTTGTTGGGGTGTCCATGAGGCCTTCACAATGAGGCTGGCACTTCAGGGATACGTTGTGGTTGTGTCTAGGCACAAGTCCACCATCTGATCTGGATACGGCCTGGGAATCTGGAACTGATTACAGTTAACCTCGGAATAAACAGAAAGACTAAAATTAGAGTAGATGCCATCCTTTTTATGATGTAGCTAGTACATCAGGTGTTATAGGAAGTGTTCCCGGCTGACCTAATTTATGCAGCCTAATAATCATTTAACTGATTTGAATAAAAGGAATGTATAGTGTTCTATGTGTATGCCAGGTTGATGAGATGTGCTTTTAATCTAGACAGAGTGTGTCTGCTTCCCAAACATGCCATTTACATTAATCGATTTAGCAACATTTGTTCTGTAAATTAATAAACAAATGAATGAATATTACAATTACTTATATTATCAGTACAGCCTATATGTTGTTCTGTTATTTTCTGTTGCAGAAAAAAACATAAAACATTTTAATAAAAAAAATCACTTATACATCCTGAAATACATGATTAAATAAACTGTTATGCACGAAAAAGTTTAAATAATGTGCCCAAAATAAAATAATCCAGTTATTTTCTCACTTCAAAGCACTTTCATCTGTGAAAAACAAAGACAAAGGACAAGAGGATGGTGATTGTAACCATCAAACTCTAAAAGGCACATAAAAGTACCACAAAGGCGTACCAACATTACGTGCATAATCGCGGGATTCGAATGTGTGAAAGTGAGCGAGATTTGAGAGCTAGGAAATTCTGCAATACTGCAGAGTCCCTACTTTAACGAAGTCTGCAATAACAGTAGTTGACATAAAATAGAAAACTGACCATAAGAGAAGAACAGCACCTGCAATAACATTGAGAATGCTTTTTGAAAATGACAGATGTTCCAATTCTTCGGGAATCTGCTGAGCTGTCTGTGGCAGATTCTGTATGGCTCCGGCCATAAGAGACACTTTAATTTGGATTAGCCTCTAACCACAGACAAAAGCTCATTAATTTGGGTGTTAACTGTGCTAAAACAGCAGTACTGCCAAACAATGTATGCTGGAAGGAAGGAATAGAGTTGTAGGAGGTCATTCTCCATCTGTCATTGACTGTCCCTGTCTTCTCCTCTTTCTTCACATCAGCAGCACCAACTGGAAATGCTATGGCAGGTGCAGAAATTGACTGTCACAAAGAGGTGAGTCTTTTAACTTGTATAATGTGATGAATAGCTCTTGCCACCCACCACTTCTCCTTTTTCCACATTGCCAGTGTGAAGATAAAGAGAGATAATGCAGGGGGCAACCAAGAAAGCTTCCCTCGGGAGTTTCTTGTATCTTCCAGCCACTCAGCAATTCAGCAGCAGGGTGAGATTGAGGCCATCCACCACAATGGTGTGTCTGCAACCTTTTCCGACATGTCAATCAGGGTGGACTGTATCCTGTAGGCCGGAACTCTACAAAGGGCTCTTGAGAAGTGGTGCTCAAGCCGAGAGTTCTGGTGTATGGGACAAGGAAATGAAAGAGAAGCAATCAACACCACTATCAGCATGAATATTTGGCTGTCAAGTTCTGGCCTTGATTAAAACAGACCCTTCTGGGCATTTAGAACAACCCTGAAGTGCTCTAAAAAGTTTGTTAAAAAAAAAAAAACTGTCTTTCACTGCAATAATGAAAACTAGTTTGGATCGTCAAAAGGGAAAGTAAATGATGACAGAATTTTCATTTTTTGGAGACCTATTCAATGCCCTTTTAATACTGTGAGTAAATGGCACAGCGGAAGAAGCAAACCACACAAGGTGACCTTAAGCACACGGGGAGCTTTCTTTTTTGGCACAGTGATGTTTACCAGCACACCTGATCCTTCAGTAACCTTCATTTATTGGTTTAGGAGTTGCAGAGTACTCTCTGACTCCAAATACAAAACTTTTGGTCCATCTTCTGACTAACACATCATAACTGGTGAAACCCCAATGGATTCAATGGGTTGTTCACCACATACCCCACACTTTAAACGAAGACTCAAAACGTGTCTACAATATGTTTTATTAAGGACAGAAAAAACAAGATTATAAAACTGCAGCTGCTATAGTGAAAGCCTGTAAATATGATTTTTGGTAATCATCCTGCTATTTGGTGTGGTAAATCTGTTTAACAGGACTATGTAGACCATTCAAAAGTTTGGTGTAGATCAGATTTTTTAAAATGTTTTTGAAAGAAAGTCTCTTATGTTCAACCAGGCAGCATTTACAGTAAAAACTGTGACATGTGAACATTTAAAATTACATATTGTCAATACAGTTTAATACATTTTAAAATGGAAGTTATTCCTGGGATGACAAAGCTGAATTTTCAGCATCAATACTCCAGTCTTCAGTGTTACATCATGATCCTTCAGAAATCAATCTAATATGCTCATTTGGTGTTCAAGAAACTTGATTATTATTATTATCAATTAAAAAAAAAACGCTTTTAGAACCGCTTTAAAGTTTGTTTATTTTTATATTTGTATCATTAGATATTTGAGTAAGTTGAAACCCAATACGGTTTAAAACGGTTTAATTCTGTGTAATTCTGCATTTTTTTCTTTTAAAAAAATCCTGTCGTCGCAATAAATTGAGGTAGGCAAGGCCGCAAAGGATCAATCTGTTGTATCCTTCATTTCTCAGGAAACAAAGGACGCATTTGGAGGCCTCATTTGAAGGAGCCTTCGAATTAGGACAGCCTTCATCACACCACGTGATGCAATCGGCCTTTGAATGTGGCCTTCGAAGGACAGAGCTACAGTGTTGTTGCTTGAGTAGGAAATACTAAGCAGAAATACCTCAATAGAGGGCACTGGGGCGCCGCCCCCATCGAGATTTCTGAAATATACATATACAAAAATTATCTAAAAATACAAAAATAAAATTGTTTATTCATACGATGTGCCGGCTGGTAGTAAAAAAAGCATCAGTATTTAATAAAAACTGGCCTTAATCAGTCAACTATTTTCTATGTTTTTCAATATGTTTCATGCGGTTTCATTGGCGAGGGACACCGGACAAATGGATGTCTATGTGAGACTTTAAATTTTCGGGCAGCATGTGACCTGAAACTGGTCTCTAATTGGTTTCTTAAAGATTCTCCTAAGGGCGCAAGTTGTTGCGTCCCTGGCCAATCAGAATTGGATACATTTTATTTTATCCAATCTGATTGGTTCTCGTCACCTGTCATTCAACTTTACGCTCTGGACCACTACTGCGAGTGCGCAGGCGACACCACTTCGACTTGCTAGGCTGACCACCATTTTTGTATAAACAATGGCAGCAGTTAATCCAAATTCTGTAATTTATTTACAAATAAACCCTTTCATAAGGCTTTCACTGGAAGAAAAAAAAAAGGATAAAGGATCTCAGACCGGACCAACCAGATTTACAAATCAAGCAGGCCAGTGACAGAGGACGAAGCTATACACAAAGCTTCACCCGCGCTTGTTATGAGAAACGGAGGTGGCTGGCTGGATGTGATGTTAGCAATTCCCTGTTTTGTTTTCCCTGTCTTTTATTTCAAAGTGTCGGCATTGAAGTTTTGTGGACAACAACGAGGGTAAGAGACCTCAAACATCTATCTGACAAATGCAAACGTCATGAAAGTAGCCGCAGCCATCTTGATAATAGCATGAAACTAACGTTTTTGGCTAGAGTTAGCATTGCTGAACAACTAGATGAAGGCTACAGGATTGGCATTAGAAGGCACAATGAAGAGGTGACAAAAAAAATCGACACATACTGTCCAGGATAATAGACTGTGTGAAATTTTGTGGAGCACTTGAGTTGGCTTTACGTGGCCATGATGAGAGTGAGAGCTCAGATAACCCAGGTATATTTCGCGGATTGGTGGATTTTGTTGCCTCTCTTGATGGAGCATTGAAAGAGCACCTTGACAGTACTACTGTATTTAAGGGAACGTCGAAAACTATACAGAACGAGCTACTGGACTGTATGTTGTCTGTTACAAGAGAAGAAATATTCAAAGAAGTCCAGACAAGTAGTTTATCAATCCAGGGAGATGAAACAACAGATATTTCCACACAGTCCCAATTTGTGCTTGTGCTGCGCTACATCGATGACAAAAATAACGTGCAGGAAAGATTTTTTGAGTTCAGCTCTGCAGTCAGCTACAGCTGAGTCCATTGCTACTGCACTAAAAGAGCGTCTTGCTTCTATCCTTCCTGAAGATCAGAAAAGTAAGCTCATCTGCCAGGCATATGATGGGGCCAGCGTGATGAGGGGTGCCACTGCAGGTGTTCAGAGAAAAATACAAGATGTGTACCCAAATGCCCACTACATCCACTGCTACACACATCAGCTCAACCTGATAATGCAACAGGCCACGTCTCACATATCCAAGACGAGAATTTATTTTTTCTAACATTGGTGGATTTGCCAGCTTTTTTTCTAAGGGTGTATTCACACCATGAAAGTCCGATAGTTCACTTGCTTTGGTCCGGACCAAATCATTTTTTTTTTTTTTTTTTTTTTGGTATGGTTCGCTTTCACACTGCTCTTTTTGCAAGTGAACCAAAATTTGTAAACAAAACCACACGTGTGCTAAGGTCGTCCATTCATTGGACAAGGATTCTCAAGTAGGGAAATCAGGAAGTGCAAAAAAGGCTCAGCATGGAGATATTTCGTACTGCAATATTTGTTATTTTACTAATTTTGTGTTATTCTGTACAAACGCAATATGAAGAAACTGCGCAGAAGACGGATAAGGTATAAAGTTTTGATTCATAGAGAGGGGCTATGTTCACACATTCAAATAATGAGATTCTTATTGTATATACTGCTAACAAGTGCTGTCAATGTTAACGCTTGCGATTTGTCCAGTTTAACGCAGCGTCATCCTTGTATTGTAACTATCGTTACATTATATGAACTGCAAAAGCTTTTTTTGCATCTATGCGCGATTAGACTAAAGAGAACGCGCTGTATGTGAATGTCCTGATGCACACACTCATTCATTCATTCCATTCCAATGATGCACACACGACGCGCAGAAAGACGCGCAACAGTATCGTGTGGCCAGACAGCGCGCCGAAATGGAATTCTCTTTCGCACTTAACCAACAATAACACAAACCATTATGCCAAAATCTCCGACTACGGAAGCCTTTTAACTCAAAGGCGCAGTGCTTTCTTGCAATTGGGTCGGTTCATGTTCACACCATAAACGAACCGTACCAGAGTTCGTTTGGAACCGTACCGAGACCACCTCTTCAGCTGGGTCTCGGTTCGGTTGTTTGGTCCGCACCCGAGTTCGATTGCTGTATTCACACCTGCCCAAAAGGTCCGCACCAAGGGGGGAAACGAACTAGAGTTCGATTCAATCGAACCAAACAAGGCAGGTGTGAATAGGGTGTATTCACACCTGCCTTGTTTGGTTCGATTGAATCGAACTCTAGTTCGTTTCCCCCCTTGGTGCAGACCTTTTAGGCAGGTGTGAATACAGCAATCGAACTCGGGTGCGGACCAAACAACCGAACCGAGACCCAGCTGAAGAGGTGGTCTCGGTACGGTTCCAAACGAACTCTGGTACGGTTCGTTTACGGTGTGAACATGAACCGACCCAATTGCAAGAAAGCACTGCGCCTTTGAGTTAACAGGCTTCCGTAGTCGGAGATTTTGGCATAATGGTTTGTTATTGTTGTTCAAATGCGAAAGAGAATTCCATTCCGGCGCGCTGTCTGGCCACACGATACTGTTGCGCGTCTTTCTGCGCGTCGTGTGTGCATCATTGGAATGGAATGAATGAATGAGTGTGTGCATCAGGACATTCACATACAGAGCGTTCTCTTTAGTCTAATCACGCATAGATGCAAAAAAAGCTTTTGCAGTTCATATAATGTAACGATAGTTACAATACAAGGATGATGCTGCGTTAAACTGGACAAACTTAATCGCAAGCGTTAACATTGACAGCACTTGTTAGCAGTACAATAAGAATCTCATTATTTGAATGTGTGAACATAGCCCCTCTCTATGAATGAAAACTTTATACCTTATCCGTCTTCTGCGCAGTTTCTTCATATTGCGTTTGTACAGAATAACACAAAATTAGTAAAATAACAAATATTGCAGTACGAAATATCTCCATGCTGAGCCTTTTTTGCACTTCCTGATTTCCCTACTTGAGAATCCTTGTCCAATGAATGGACGACCTTAGCACACGTGTGGTTTTGTTTACAAATTTTGGTTCACTTGCAAAAAGAGCAGTGTGAAAGCGAACCGTACCAAAAAAAAAAATCAAAAAAAAATTTGGTCCGGACCAGAGCAAGTGAACTATCGGACTTTCCTGGTGTGAATACACCCTAAGTCACCCAAAAAGCATGTTTTCTGGATAAAGTGGTTGCCCATAGACTGCCAAGATCC
Organism: Rhinichthys klamathensis goyatoka; assembly: GCF_029890125.1. Classification (NCBI taxonomy): domain Eukaryota; kingdom Metazoa; phylum Chordata; class Actinopteri; order Cypriniformes; family Leuciscidae; genus Rhinichthys; species Rhinichthys klamathensis. The sequence continues at coordinate 1,513,421 of NW_026607023.1, forward strand.
AGCAACATCAGATGGAACTTTCATAGCCGTGCCATTAATACGGGTTTTGAGCACAGAGAGGATCACTGTTTTGAGAGCATACAAGACTCAGGTGACTTTGACCCCAATACTGTCAGAGAAGCAGGAGCCCTGGCCATGCTACTGGAGGATGAGGATTTTAAGGTCTTTCTGGAACTTTATCACCACATCATGCCACATGTAGACTTCCTCTATGCCAAGCTCCATAAAAAGAACATTGATTCGGTCCATATCAAAGTGAGCATCAAACAGTTCCAGCAGGAAGTACAAAAGATCAGGTAACTGTATTCCTGTAATATGATCATTATTTGCTTTCTCTTTCATTTTTAACTCTCTTTCTCCTTTGCAAATATTATAATAAATTATCGAAACTCTATCCACTCCATCGGTGAGCAAAGCAGTGGTTCTCGTCCAACAAAGAGGCGCCGGGCGCTCAGTCCGGAAGACCGTGAAAGGATTGCAGCAGAGGTGAGTTTGTTATAGAAATCAGTCAAAATACCATTTTACATTATTGTTGTGCTGCAGAGATGTCCTGCCTACATATCATATTCTACAGCAGGTGTGCCCAACCCTGCTCCTGCCAATCGACTGTCCTGCTCAGTTCATCTCCAACCCTAATCAAACACAGCTGAAGTAACCAATTAAGGTCTTCAGGATCTGAAGCAACCAATTAAGGTCTTCAGGCTCACTTGAAAATTAAAGGCAGGTGTGTTTAATTAGGGTTGGAGATAAACTGTGCAGGACAGTCGATCGGCAGGAGCAGGGTTGGGCACCCCTGTTCTACAGACTCAAGAAAACATTTTTAGTTTGGTATAAATCCTTACAAAAATCATAATATTAATATTATACAACAGCATCCCAAAAATAATGAATTTGGCAATATAAAAATAAATGATCACATGAAATATGAAGCCACCAAAACCTACAGTATTGTATGGGACAAAAACTCAAATGGCTCTATTTTTCTTTTGAAAGTAATTGCAACTGTGGCAATTAGTGGTCTACTCCAGGCTACTACCTTACATTTATATATCTATTTGTTTAATTATCTCTGTAGGTCTGTGACACAATCCTGGGACACACTAGGGAGCGTTTCTCCTTCACTGACCACCTTGTCTGTGCCACCTTGTTGCAGGGGGACGGGTTTGGCGAGTACCTTTCCTTACCTTCAGGATACCTTTCCTGAAGATGCATTGAGCAGCACCATGAAAGCGTACCCGATGCTCAGCGGAAGCAAGCTGAAGACAGAGCTCAGTCTCATATACAGCAAGGAAGAGTTCAGAGCCTGCCGTGGTGCTGTGGACCTATTCCATCTGTTTATGGAGAATAATCTCGAAAAAGTCTTTTCCGAAACTGTGACTCTCCTAAAAGTTATCATTACCACACCCATCACCACGGCTGAAGCTGAGATATGCTTCTCAACCTTGAAAAGAATAAAAACTTTTCTCAGAAACACCATGACCCAGGATAGGCTGAATGCACTGGCATTGCTGTCCATGGAAAAGAGACTTGTTACGGAGATGACTGACTTTAATCAGAGTAATTGAGAAATTTGCTGGCCAGAAAGAAAGAACAGCAAAATGTATGTTCAAGTAGGAAACATGCTTCTTGGTACTGCTTTGTTGGTCTGAATTGTACATAAAAGGAAAGCAACATTTATGTTCAAGTAGGAAACAAGCTTTTTGGTAGTGCTTTGTTGGTCTGAATTGTATATAAAGTAGTGTTGTCACGATACTAGAATTTCTAACTTCGATACGATACCTTGAAAAATATCGATATTCGATACCATTTTCGATACCACGGAGAAAAAACTGCCACAATATTAAAGGGGTATTTTTTTAATTTAAAGCTAAATATAACAAGTCTAGAACATGACAATGAGGTATATTTTACATGAACAAAAATGTCCTGAGTTCTTGGAGGATAGAGAGTCAGTAATGTATAATAATAAGATTAAACATTCAATTTTCAGTTAAAGGCATGTCATTATTGAATTCAGAGATGCCATTGTCTAGCTGTTTAGTTTAATTAATATCTGTGTAATCAAATTGATGATAATAGCTAATGAAGGAAAATTGCAGAATTAAATAATATTTTTTGAATAAAGTTAAATAGGCACCAGTTAATTTACATTTGACCACAGTTACAATATTTACTTGTCTAAGATTCCTCAGTCAGATTATGTTAACTTTAAGAATTAAAACGAGACAACACAGACTCTTATCAACAACAATACTAGGCCATCTTGGTTAATGTTTCAGAAAAGTTCAAATGGGAAGAGTTACAGTGTTTCCTTGAGGATTTTTTTTTAGCAGTGGGGGCAGGTCTGTCCAAACAACAAACACCCCTGATGCTGAGCATTTGCTGCTAAATAGTAGCCTACCCCTGGAGCCTGTTCCTTAAGTCTGTTTTCACCTATACAATAATTTTAAAAAATGAGTGATGTGAGGGATTATTGATAGTCAAACAATCTGTTGGGTGCCCGCAGCCCGCTCGCGTGTCTGCGCTATTCTCCGACATGCCCGCTCGCGTCCGCACTATTCTCCGACATGCCCGCTCGCGGTGTGTAGCTCGTGTCCGCGCTATTCTCTGACATGCCCGCTCGCGTCCGCGCTATTCTCCGACATGCCCGCTCGCGGTGTGTTTTTTACGCGTGTCCGCGCTATTCTCCGACATGCCCGCTCGTGGTGTTCTTTATCAATCAACCAAAGCCGGTCGCGGGGGCGCGGCCCTCGCCATCTTTCCATTCACTTCACTTTTGCTATTTAACCAGAGCGAATGAGACGAGTGCGTCACGTGTGGTGTTTGTCAATGCGCCTTTTGAGAGAAGTGAACGTGACTGCTCGGCTAGTATCGATACTTCGGGAAATTAGTATTGGTACCGTTCAGATATTTCAGTATCGATATTTATCGAAATATCGATATTTTTGACAACACTAATATAAAGGAAAGCAACATTTATGTTCAAGTAGTCAACATGCTTTTTGGTACTACTTTGTATTTATTTGCCCCCCTCAATAAAATAAAAAATGCCCCCCCCCCCCCCCCCCCCCCCCCAAAAAAAAAAAAGATCACCAGCCGCCACTGCTTCTTAGCAAACTTTTAGTCAAAATGGTGTTGACTTGTATTGTTCCCTTGTGTAAGAATTCAAAGAGTAAACATTTAATGGGAGTGAGGGAGTGAGGGGGGAGGGGGGGTTAAGAAAGAAGATAAAATGCGGAAGAATAATCTGTCGTTTTCACAGAAGCCCTAGAACTGTCAAAAGTCTGCCAGATGACACATTTTGCATCATCCAGCGGACTTTTGCTGACAAATGAATAATTTATCGGACCAGGTAACACAGAGATTAACATTGTTCATTTACATGTACTACCGACATTGTAACTCTAACTTTGCCTATTTTCAACTTGCTTTGTACACTAAGTCAGTAAGCAACCACCCAGAACATGCTAGCAACACAGTAAAACCTCTCAGAACACTTTAGATACTGGACATCTACAGCCTGGTAACCACAGACAACACCCTAGAGAAATGTGCAATGATGGTAAAAATGAAGTGATGCTTTTATATGTTAAACTAAAACCGCCGGTAGATGGCGGTATGCTACTGTCTTAATGAGTGAGTCATCGAGTCATTCATTCATTTTGTAATGGAGCAAGTAGCTGTATTTATGAATGAATCATTGAATCACTGACTCTCAAGATTTGTTCAAAGGTGCAGAATCGTTCACGAAACACCGATGTGTGTTGCAGTACTGCTGTGGTCTTTGATGGAACTATTATTTTGCTGCAAAATAGAGCAAATACTGACAATACTGTGTTTAAAATGTACGTTTTGTTTGTTGACCTGTTGTATAATAATCAATGTCACGTTTGCAATCGTGCAATTGCATGTGTGCTCGGAATTATATCAACTTTAAATACAATAACTGTTTTTGTATTCAAGACAGTTTAAGTCTTATCCACTCTCTGTGTTTAAATGTGTTCTTCATGCTAGTAAGTGGTATATTCCCACTTTTACAAAGGTATATAGTCGAAAGCAGCAGTAATGTAAATGCCATTTATTAATATTGTTATTGTGACTTCTGACTGTTCAAGTTGGCCTACTACACCAGATCCACACTCTGAATAGTACATGAGTGGTACACTGAGTGCCAACAGGGGAAAAAATGTAAAACACTAACTCTTCCCAGCTAATTTGAACTTCAGAAATCAATAGAAATGCTTGTCTTTAATGCTCCTGGCGGGAATGTAAGGAATTTATTTCATGCTCCTCAAGCTTTGCTATAAGATATATATTTCAGTAAAACAAAAAACGAACAAAAGGATTGGATTCAGCTTTTGATGACATCTATTTTTGGTCACTATTTTTATTTACACCATGCAACTAAATTGAGCAAAAAAGCCTTGTCTGAGAAGCAAACAGTTTCTGCAGTGCCAAGAGCACTTCCTTTGAATCCACACGCTTAAGAAAACAGTTGGCTCTCTGAAGCAGTTCAATAAGACACAGACACACGCCTGGATGGAAATGGGGGTGAAAATCAAAAGACAGTAGAGCTCTGAGAAAACTAGGGTCAGGAAAACAAGAGCAGCATAAAACAGTCCCATGAAGTTTATCCGTCAGACTTACAATCCTAGACTTAAATCGTAGTAACATGCAATTGATACCAATTTCTGCTTGGTTTAACCTATAAAGATTATAGGCATACCAATTTCTACTTGATCTAACCTATGAAGATTACTTTCGTCGCATTGCACAATAGCTTACCCAACACAATGGCACAGGGAAGTTTGATTCCAAACTTTTCAATTCAATTTTTTTTTTAAACTAAAATAAAAAATAATGTGAGGTTTGGCAGGTTACATTTTTAGTGTTGTTCATTACACTCAACCAACAGGCCAAACAGATTTTCACTCTTTTTAAGTAATTAAGAGCTTATTCATTATGATATTGACTTGTAAATGTTACAGGATTCATAGCTTTACTGTATTAATACCAGATGGTTACAAATAAAAGACATCTTCTAAAGAACTCTTTCAGGCATCTGTACATTATCCAATGGTGTTCTACTTGCTAGACTTTTGATATAGTAACTGTTCTTATTAAGTTCCTCTTTTTTTTATCTGATAAAAAAGTTTTGCACTGCCAGATCATCCCTTGTACCGACCATAACAGATAAATGATTAATGTTGTTTTAAATATCCATCCTCATAGCAAGTAGATTAAACTGCTGCTGTCTTTCCTGTAAACAGCATCGATTCTAAAAGTGAGTGACAATCTCGTATCACAGCGTGCAGCTCGCTTGCAGTGATCCGAAGCCTTTTTTTGCGTGTCACAATAAAAGAGAGAGAGAGAGAGAGAGAGAGAGAGAGAGAGAGAGAGAGATGTGGTACAGTGCTGATTCACTTGCGCTTTTTGTGAAATTACAGTCCTAGAGAAAGATTTCAAAATTATTGACTTGATCAGTTGATCTGTGTGGATTCATTTACTCATTCAACCCACATTACTATACTGAAAGAAAGTTTGCGGGAATCTTCCATATTATAAGAGCGGATCTTGCGGGAAAGAGTAAATTTATGTGTAATACCCACAATCCCACGGCAAAATTTAGCCCCGTTTTATGCCCGGAGAGTTCTCTGTAATTACCTCAACTTTTTGAAACTGAAGGCCCTTTAACTCCTGTGGGATAGCAAATTCCACACTTCTGAAACTCAGCAGATGTAATTTGTCATATGGGTATAATTCGTGTACTCTATCATATATGCTGAATATTCAGACATCCTGTTAATTTGACAGACTGCTTTTTGCATACAATGTAGCAGGGGTGGAACGGTACACAGAAGTCACGGTTCGGTTCATCCCTCGGTTCAGACATCACGGTTCGGTACGATTTCGGTACAATGGAGGGAAAAGCAAAACAAAAATGCAGAAGGCATTGTATTTTTTAAATAAGTTTTATAAATAAAGGCATAGAACCAGTTTATTTGTAGTGCACTGACAATAGTTTTATATAATTAGTTTATTAATTAAATTAATAAAAAGACAAAAAGACCTTGCGATTTGTTTGGTAATTGTACCTGAATTAATTTAAAATTATTTTGCTATATTTCAGATCAATATATTTGTTTTCCTAAATTTTAATTAACATTATTAATTGACAATGTAACATTATTCTCATCTGAATTATAAATAATTGGTTTCTGTATAAAATAATACTACCATTAAAAACACATTCAATTTTCTTTTTTTAATCAATGTAGAATGTGTAAGATTAGTGCTCTGAGGACAAGAAATGAAAACCAATGCAATATGACGAATGTCCAAAAGATGGGACCCACAGACTGTTTTGAAATGGAGTTGGATAAATATGTTTTGCTTTTAAAACACACTGTAGGTTACAGTTTCACAAGAGTTTACAGTGTGACAAAAGCACAATGTTGTGTTTTATTGCGAGTGTACACAAATATAAGTAAACACTTTGCAGGTTTAATGATCTGTATGAACAAAATGACGGAGCATGTTTTTTTATGTTTCCACTGTTCGATCGTGCCCGCCCCGCCTCTCTCTCTCACACACACACACACACAGAGTTCGATCGCGCCCGCGCCTCTCTCTCGCGCACACACACACACACTCAATCCAGCATTGCAATCTTGACATCGCAGCCTGTTCATTGTGCGGTCACACCAAACGCGAATAGAGCATCAAATTCGCGTCTAGTTCGACGCTAGTCCAAAGCGAATAGGACGCGCGTATAAAGCCAACGTTTGAAGTGAACGCGCGTTCAGAGCTAAGCCGATGGTACAGATTATGTGTCCCTAAAGAACCCACGTATCTAAAGCCCCTTTCACACAGCGTGTTGATCGGGTTGTGTGTGAACACAAAATTGTGAAATCAGAAATTCTGATTCCGGAAAATCACTGGCAATGTGAATGAACCAAAATCAAACGAACCCGGGTCAAATACCGGGTAGCTTTATCCGTGTATTTTCCGGAACCTCTGTGTGAAAGGGGCTTAAGAGTAGTTCCGCATTACATTAATTAATTTGCACGCGAGTTTTATTTATTTTTATACCGTGTATTCTCCGTGTAAATTCGTGCACCGAACCGTGAGGCCCGTACCGTTTCGGTTCAATACGAATACATGTACCGTTCCACCCCTACTATGTAGCAGGTATAAATGTGCATATGTCGGGGATATTGAGTGGTGGTGCTTTTGTGGGCCATGCATGGTCTGCACTTATGTCATTTCCTGATCTTATTCCCCCATCTTCTACTTATCATTTCCTGTCCTCTCTAACACAGTATTTGTCTATATAATTGTTAATTTTCTTTTTTTTTCAAAATTGTGAACTTTTGTAGCTTTAATAAGGATTAATCTATATTTAAGTATTCAATGTCTGTATATTTCACAGGGCACAGGTAAATATTACATTTATTATGGGTTTATGTGAGGACTGTTTTAAGTTTACTTAAAAGTTATATTATTTGAAGCCTAATAAATGTAAAAAAAAAAAAAAGGATAGCTTTCAATTACACTGTAACGTGGAATGGGAATAATTAATGTTTAAAATTGGGGGGGGGGGGGGGGGGGGGTCATTTTCATGAGACAACAGTGGCAGTATTAGTATCAGTGACACTGGCCTTCATTCATAAAAATATGCCGTCTTTATGTTGTCTCTACATTAATTTGCAGATTAACTGTGAAATTATTACATTATAAAATATATTAAAAATGTGTTTTAAAATGCGAGTAATCACAATGTGTGAAAATCTAGTTAATTTTTTTAATCGATTTACAGCACACAAAAATAAACGCGTTATAGGCTATATGGCCAGATATGACAGCAGCAACACATCGCCGCAGATGAGTAGTCAGCAAGCCGAGGAGCAAACTGACACGAATTAAACTAAATAAGTCGCAGACGCTCAACAATCATCTTCATTCAAAGTAGTGAGACTAAATGATCGGAGACACATTTATGTGACCAAGCGTACATGGTAGGGCTGTAGCGATACACTAATCTCACGATACGATACGATACACGATATTCGGCTGACGATACGATATATATCACGATATTCAGCCAACGATACGATTCGATATAATTCGATACACTTACATCATTTTCTGAAAGATTTAAAGGGGACAGAGTGATTTTGGTGACATCTTGTGAGTCTTCCATTTACTTGGATTGAATTAATTGAACTGAAAACTGAAAACATCATTTACACAATATATGTCTCTGACTGGGCAGAGAGTACAGCTTGCAAATGCTGGACAAAATGAATCAAATATGTGTAGAGAAAATTAGTTCTATTTATTGAAAGACAACAGTGCAAACTGTAGCTTATAAGCCTTTGTTAATTGCAATACTGCACTTTATTTACTTTTCAATGGAGAGTTAAAAGGTGCAGCAAGTGGCCTGTTGTGAACAGTTTCTTTGCACTGCCTTTTCTTTGACAGCTTTTTTAGCTTGACACTGAACATGTGACGTGCTTCAGTTGTGCGCGAGGTCAAGCCGTCGCACGTCAGGGAAACTCTCTCCGCGCTGGCCAGGGAGGCTTTGACGTGTGCTCTTGCCTGAGTGTACAGCCTGGGAATGCAAACCTTGATGAGGTGTTCGCGGGTTGGAATAGGATAGCGGGGCTCCATCGCGTTCACCATGCGCCTAAAGCCGGCGTTTTCCACCACCGAATACGATTTTTTTTACATTTTTTTTTTTTTTACTAAGCCTATTTAAAATTGTATTTGATTGATTCACGCAGCACTACCTCGCTCTCGCTCTCGCTCTCTCTCTCTCTCTCTCTCTCTCTCTCTCTCTCTCTCTCTCTCTCTCTCTCTCTCTCTCTCTCTCTCTCTCTCTCACACACACACACACACACTCATCCGTACCTCGCGCACTTTCTCACTCACGGAACACCGCTGCACAAATCTGTCCAACACAGCGCTGTCAATTTCGGAGACCCAGCTTTAAAAAAAGCTACTAGCCAGCATGCAAGGAGCCTAGCCAACAAGGAGAGCTAAGTTGTTGTTTGAATACAGCTGGATTTTCGTCAATATCGATGCACGCGCGCAGCTGGCCACTAGCGGCTGGCTGACCAAATCACTCTTCATGCAACGCGAACGGGTTTAACACGGGGGATTTGAATGGGACTTATGTATCGATACTCGCGGCCTAAAAATCGATACTTTCTTGGGAGAAAAAATATCGATTTATATCGCAGAATCGATAAAATCGCTCAGCCCTAGTACATGGAACCATTTTAACAAATCAGATAGCTATCCGATAAACGCATGAAGTGACCATGTCCACAAAAAAGAAGAGCCAAATGATTAAACAGCAGCTTGGCCCAGACATATCAGGCCAGAACTTCACCTAATGGGATGAAATGAGATTCAGGGGTGATGGATTTTGATACTTGTTGGCGCTTGTTAGCCACATCACACGGGGCCTAGCATGCTGTCATGCATTTTAAGCCACAGGCCTCACTACTTAATGGGTGATGGAGACAGACTTCACAATTATCTCACTAACTCCAAGGCAGGTTAATCAATGCTGTTTATCAAATTAAGAACCCTTTCCAGAGCCCTAATAAGAGACACGACAGACCGGACTTTGATGAGTAGGGATTTGAAGACTCAAAGGCCTTACACCAGCTGGGGGACCTTCAGTAACTCCTGTCAAGAACTTTTGGAGTCTGACCTTCATGTTAGCAAAAATGAGGCAGTATTATACAAATCAGAAGGCAGCTTGAGAGGTAAGCATTACTACAAGTGTCAGCAACATTTTGTTTTCAAATAAAAATCAAAGGGTTTAAAAGATTTTGGCAAAGTATCGTGTAAAGTGCAGTTGTACTGTAGTAGAAAATTCCCAAATGGGAATAAGCCATATTGTATTTCTGTGTCTTGAACTGTTTATGTACTTTAGCATTTGATGCATGATTCATCACAGATTAATCTAAGATACATTATTATAATGAACACACACACAGGGACAAATTTAGATGTTATGCCTGGATGGATGAATTGCAGACTGTATTTTGAACGTATTCCAGACATCCCAACCTGCAAGAAGTCATTTCAGGGAGGTATATCTTGGTGACTGGATTGTTGGCGGGGGGCGGTTCGGTCGACCCGATTGTTGACGGGGGGGGTGTCGGGTTGACTAGGTTAGGGTTAGGCACTCGCAAGGTCTCTCGCTCTCTGTCGTGCACGCGCCGCGCGCTATGTATGTTATGCGCGCAGTCAGAGCCGTTAAATATGAGTTTTTCAACGGCTCTGCGTGCAGTAGCCTATGTTCTGTCTCGCTCTAGATTCCAGGAGATTTGAAATAATTTGCGGGCATCAGGGAGACGCTAGCAATATGCGGGAGACTCCCGGAACTTCCGGGAGACTTGGGATGTCTGGTATTCCCTTTTGGAATTGAGCTTATTTTGGATGCAGTGCCATCTACCTCATCAAACAAAAAAATCATTAACAATAGCAGGGAGTCCAACTTTCAGTCTCACCCAACATTTGTCTAATTGCAGGAGAAGAGGCAATTGGGATGATTTTTGATGAGACTTGAGAAAAGGCGTCGAGACGACTCGACGCCTGTGAAGAGACGACTCAACGCCGGCGATATGTTATGCCCTAAATTATTACATGATTAACTAAATGTATTTTTCCATGTACATTTCTGAAATGCACTTTCTGTAAAGCTGCTTTGAAACAATATGTATTGTGAAAAGCGCTATACAAATAAATTTGAATTGAATTTAACTTTTTTTTTTTTTTTTACAAACCACGCATAAACGTCATTATCTCAAAACAAAAAAAATTTACATACATGCTGCTGACATTCTTGTAGCAGAGTTTGTGCTGAATACAGTGTAATAAGACTTTAGCCATGAAAATGTCACAAGTAACAGAAATAAGCACAAATGTCAGAGCATGTCAGAACACCTCCAGGGCCCAGAAAACACCTCAGACCCCAGAGGGTTAAGTTTGGGCTTTTGGAACGAAAGCACACCGCTGCGGCACAATAATTGTTTTATCTCAATTATCTTGTTTTTATTATCGTTAGAAGCCAAAATTGAATTCGAAAATCAATTACGATTATTTGCACAGTCCTATTTGAAAGCTATTTGTTTTCTGGGAAAAAAAAAAAGACACCTCTCATTAGAAGATAGCACATTGAGTTAAAATTTACAGTAACGAAACGAAAAGATAAGATTATGCCAAACTCTTTAGCTTTTCTTTTCAAGAATTCCAATCTTTTAATAAGACATTTTTCTTCATTTTGACTTTATGCCCCTAAAATATCAAAATAATGCAAAAATGGAATGCCACAGTCAGAATTCAGAAATATCAAGTCAGATCTTATGAAAAAATGTAAGGTGGCAATTTCATATGAATTCGTACAATGTGATTCGAACGGAAACAATGATTAGAAAAGATGTAAGCATGAAGGTCCATCCCTAAACCTAACCGCCAGTGGGGTGTAAGCAGATTGTTCGAAAACGTACAAATGAGATTGTACAAATTAGCCAACAATTTGCAAAAATGTAAAATAGCTACGAATTGCCATGAGAGTGTTTTGCCAACATTTGACTTTAAAGAAAGGCGGTAGTACATCAGTAAGAAAACACTTTCCATTTAGAGACAGATATTTCACTGTGGACGACTGAAATTAGACCATTGATTTGCCAGCACTAAATGTTAGTAACAAAACTGTTTTGGTGACCACTGACTTCAAATGAATGGCTAAAAGAAAACACAAATTTCTCAACAATTTGCAGCGAACTATCCTTTTATCTAAAAAAAATCCATTTAAATCCAATCTCGGTCTCTGGTAGTGAGTAACACAGATGCTACATTCAGAGTTCAGTCCCCGTGGACTAAGCAGGGAAGCAGCTGCGCCTAACAAGTGGAGCATCAAAACTGTCATGGCTCATTCTCTAGCAAGACAAATCAGTTTAAGCAGGACACCACCACTCCACCAACCCTTTCCTCTTTTTTTTAACCAATCCTGCTTTATTCACTACCTAACATGTACATGTTCACACCAACTGGTATTTTAGGAGTAAATGTATGCATCTCTACTAGTACTGTATGCATGCATCATTTCATGACCCTCATGTTTTTCCAAACCTATATGAATTTCTTTTCTTGAAGAACACTAAATAAGATATTTTGAAAGAAACCTTCTTTGCATACAATGAAAGTGATATGGGTCCAAAACAACACTGAACCCCAGTGACTTTCATTGTATTGACCCAAAATAAAAATAAAAAAACATTGGGAAGATTTTTCAAAAAATATATTTTTTTCCATAAAAGAAATGCATACATGTTGGGAACAACATGAGGGTCCATAAATATCCCTTTAAAGGGATAGTAAAAAAAAAAAAAAAAAAAAAAAAAAAAAATTAGCCCATGATTTACTCACCCTTAAGTCATCCTAGGTGTATATTACATTCTTCTTTCAGTTCAGACGAATACAATCGGAGTTATATTAAAAAATGTCCTGGCTCTTCCAAGCTTTATAATGGGAGTAAATGGGATTTCACAAATATCTACAGATAAAACTGCAGTAAGATTAATGAATTCGTTCAGACATCACTGTCTTTTAAAAACACGAGATGCAGGACAGTGGAAATAAGGATCAGCAACGATCAAAGATGTCCGTCTATACGCATGTTTAAAAAGAAGAACATGCTTTTCATCTTTTTCATCACTGCCACCAGTGGGAGGGTTCAGTCACATATCTGATCACACACAACTTCACAATCATATCGCAGGTAATCAGAAATTTCAAAATGTATACTAAACCCTAAAACATGTTTATCTTGATAAACACAGATTAAAACTTGCATGAATAGCGTCTTCAATTTAGACCACAAGCGGAGAGCCGCTACGCATTGCTCTGTGTGCTTGTGCTTCTCAAGATTTAGATTTGTGATTTGCGAATCATTCACACCACTTTGATGAATGCTTTGTTCTTCTTTGGTAAGTCGCTTTGGATAAAAGCGTCTGATAAATGCATAAATGTAAAAGTATTCATAAAATTTACATTTAAAGCTGCCGCAAGCTAAAGCAACATTTTTTTTATCATATTCAGTGAAATCGACACTATAATCCGAGAGAACAACATAAATAAAGTGGTTTTAGAAAAAAACCCGAGCTTCTAACTCCACCTGGAGCGTTTTATTTGTTTTGCAAAAATCCACAGCTCCCGGATCATCGGGTCCAATCAGCGCAGGGGGGTGTGAGATCTGACTGTCAATCACAGATCGGGCACACGCCACCCCTCGGGTACGTTACAATCACATGCACACGCCTGAAGTTCGCGGAAGTTCGCGCAGTAACGAAGAGTGATGGCGGAAAATCAAGTAAGCTCATTTACAGTATGAATGACGTTAGCAATTGCAATCTATTGGTAGATTAGCCAGGACAGCATACCTCCAAATACTCCATGGTGTTGATGGATGCTGATGAGAAGGGCGCATTCACTAAAAATCTGGTGCACAGGCACTGACGAGCATGAACTCGGTGGGACTGTGGGAGGGTGTTCATTGATAGTGGGGGAGGGCCATGAGAGTTGTAAACATTCAACATTTTGCCTAAGTCAACTCAATCTGCCAGACTTGCCAACTGGCAAGCTTTAAATAGTTGTTTTAAAAAATAAAAATCTGGGTTGCAGTGAGGCACTTTCAATGGAAGTAAATAGGGTCTATCTCGTTTATTTTTGTTTATTTTTATTTAAGCACTTTTACACAACTGACCATTGAACAAAGTGCTGTACAATATCTAAAACACATAAAAACAACCATAAAGACAACACTAAAACCACACTTAAAATAACAGTGAAATAAACCGCTCAGTTTTTATAGCCTACACGAACAACTACTCTATCCTATTAAATGCTAATGTGAGGAAGTATTCCGTAAACTTGAGTTTAAAAACATTTATTGTGGGTGTCAATCTGAGAGAAAGGGGTAGATCATTCCAGAGTTTTGGAGCTATCGCTACAACAGCTCGATCTCCACTTCTCCATTTAGTTTTAGGAGTCGTTAATACCAGCTCGTCAGCTGACCTTAAAGACCATTTTGGTTCATATTTCTCAATGAAATTCACCAAGTACAATGGAGCCATACCATGCAGTGATTTATAAACAAAAAACAAAATTTTCAGTATACTTGAAGTTGTTCCTATTTAGTACACAAAAGTACACTAAATACACTTAAAGTTATGCTTTACTACAATTTAAATATAACTAAAATATACTTAGTGTGGTCATGTGATCTACCATTATAGCTGTATTGGGGCAGATGTACTATGGTCCGCGGGAATAAAAGGAGATTGACATCTACCTAAGCGCGTCCATTTGGGATCTTGGAAGTGACGTCAATTCCAGTGCCACATTTGGCGTATAGTCGGCAGGGTTGTGTGGCTGTTGTACAGATTCAGATACGGTGGTATTGTTTTTTTTCTTCATCCTTTTTTTTTGTGTTTTTGTTTTGTGTATTTTTTTGTGTTTATTGGTGACAATACAGTGGAGATTTGTCTGGTCAGTAACCACTTGTAGTATTTAGCTATGGAGGCTGAATTACAGGAAATGAGAGACCTTGTGGCCCAGTTTAAGACCGATAATGAGAGGCTGCGACAGGAACGGACACCAGTTGAGCAGCTTGATTAAAGACCAAAAGGAAACAATTATTTCAGCACTGCGTGAGTTATATGGTTGTGCAGAGTCCTATATTGTGCTTCAAAAAGCTTTTTATTCACGGTGACATTTGAGGGAGAAACATTCCAAGAGTTCTCGCTGGCGCTGTAGGTTTTATTTGATAGACCGAAACGGCAGACACCGCATATTATTGTAAATGCAGATGTCGTAGTAAGAGACCAATTTATTGAATGTGTGTTAGATAATGCGTTATGTCGGGAATTGAAACAACTAGTACGGCGTCAGCCTGCTGCAACACTGTTGGAAGTGCGAGGGGAAGCTATTCGCTGGGAACGAGAGGGAATGCCAAGCGGTTCCAGGGGACGAAGTCAATCGGCTCCTTTGGTGCATGGGGTTCAAGGCGAGACTAGGCTAAGTTCAGAGCATGGGGATTGTTCATCGGATTTGCGTGAATTACAGGAAATGCTGAACCCGCAGCAAAAGCAGATTGATCAGCTTACTCAAATTCTAACTCGTAGTCAAAGTCCCCAGTTTCGTGGTTTCGTGGCCCGTCTCGTTACGTTTCGGTGGTTTGCCGACGATGTCGGCAGCCCGGTCATTTTGCTCGGGAGTGTAATTGGGAGCATCGTTCTCCTGGCCCTCCAAACCATTCTCATGCTGATTTGACATCCAGTGACCAAATTCTGGTTGGGAAACTAGTTCCCACAGGGCTGCGGAGCCACAGTTCGGCTGGGTGTATGCATGGTCTAGTGTTTTTCATGATGGCGAATCAGTGTCTTGTTTAGTCTCATCATGCCCACACCTTGTTGTTACTATTGCGGGTGTCTCAGTACTCTGTTTAATAGATACTGGGTCTATGGTATCGACCATTAGAGAGAGCTGTTTTAAGTCACAGTTTGAACCATGGGCCAGGATCGTTTGCAGTCATGCCACTGGTTGCAGCTCAGAGCCACCAATGGACTGGAAATGCCTTACATTGGTATAGAATTAGACATCGAACTGTGTGGTCGAGTGGTATCCGAGTGTGGAATATTGGTGGTTATTCACCCTCCGGGTGGCCCCAGGAGCGACGATCATTACCCAAGCCAGTGTTGGTACTACTTCGGCAGTGGGACCGATTAGAGGAACAAGAAGACCTGTTATATTGTAGAGTCTGTCGCTCGGATGGGGGTGAAGAGGTGCTCCAGCTGGTGCTGCCTGCAGTGTTACAGCCTGAGGTGCTGACCCAATTACATCAGTGCCAAATTACGGTAAATTTACGTTGGCAGTCTCTACTTGGGATCAACAGGTGGAGACGGTGGCCCGTGTCTTGGTTGAAGAGTGGTTCTTTAAGCTTGGGGTTCCAGGGCGGATCCATTCAGACCAGGGCCGCAACTTTGAATAGTCTCATTCAGCAGCTGTGCAGCCTCTACCAGGTGGGCAAGTCTCGCACCACTCCATACCATTCAGCCGGTAACGGTTGCTGCGGACCTTGCCTACCGAGAGAAAGAGGGACTTGGGCATCTTGTTTGGCCCAGATGCTGTTTTGTTATAACACCACTCCCCACCAAGCCACTGAAGAAACCCCTTACTTTTTAATGTTTGGGCAGGAGCCCAGACTGCCTGTGGATTTCTTGCTTGGCCGGGTGCAGGAGCCAGTGGCCGGAAGAGTCCACCATTGGGCGCAAGAGCATCAGGCCCGGCTTCAAGTTGCCTTTGAGGATGCCAGTGAGCGGCGGCAAGCGGCAGCACAATATCGCAAGGCCAAGCATGATCAACGGGTACAGGAGCAGCCTATGAGTGAGGGTCAATCTGCGAGACCATGGAGGCTTGGGCCGTCGTAAGATCCGGGACCTATAGAGCTCGACGGTATACCAGGTTATTCGGGCTCCACGTGATGGCGGGTCCGTATAAACGGTGGCTCCTGTACACAACTTAAGTAAGGTCCGTCATGTTAGCCGCTAGCCAGCAGCCATATCACCCTGTAGCCCAAGACTGGTTGCCCACTGAAGCTAAGCAGGGCTGAGCCTGGTTAGTACCTGGATGGGCAACCAGTCTTGGGCTACCGGGTGATATGGCTGCTGGCTAGCGGCTAACATGACGGACCTTACTTAAGTTGTGTACAGGAGCCTCCGTATAAACGGTGGCTCCTGTACACAACTTAAGTAAGGTCCGTCATGTTAGCCGCTAGCCAGCAGCCATATCACCCTGTAGCCCAAGACTGGTTGCCCACTGAAGCTAAGCAGGGCTGAGCCTGGTTAGTACCTGGATGGGAGACCTTCTGAGAAAACCAGGTTGCTGCTGGAAGAGGTGTTAGTGAGGCCAGCAGGGGGCGCTCACCCTGTGGTCTGTGTGGGTCCTAACGCCCCAGTATAGTGACGGGGACACTATACTGTCAAGAGCACCGTCCTTCCGATGAGACGTTAAACCGAGGTCCTGACTCTCTGTGGTCATTAAAAATCCCAGGATGTCTTTCGAAAGAGTAGGGGTGTAACCCCGGCATCCTGGCCAAATTTGTCCAGTGGCCTCTGTCCATCATGGCCTCCTAATAATCCCTATATATATATATATATACACTAGGGGTGTAACGATATTTGAACCGAACCGAAAAACCGCGATACACCACCCACGATACGTATCGCGATACTCTCATGGCGAACCGAACACGCCCCCCTGCTGCCCCGCCCAGCACCGGCTCATTGCACCTCATGTGTTGTGTGTACACAACGAATACAGGGCTGTTGCCTAACCACCATTAACCACATATAATCGCAATAAGCTCAGTGTTTTGTTACTTTTGATAATAAGCAAGCTGTAATCTTTCAAATTATGTCTATTTGATCACGAAATGCAAACAATAAATGCCGTTTTGGCGCTCTTAGATGTGGCGTGACAGATATCACTGTATGCATGCGGCAGCGCGGAGCGCGATCATCTCTTCCTCAGTTACAGAATAAACATGAATGGACACCCGAAGGTATGTTGAAAGATACAGTATACTTACTGAAAGGCATCATAACTCGTGTAAACACTCAATCAGTGTTTCAACAGCGGAAATACGTCAATAAAACGCTTAGTTTTTCACATAGCTTTATATTTACCTCAGGCAAGTCATTCAGTGTCCACAGCTTGCTGGTTTGCTAACTTTCACTAAATAAATGCTATATATTAGCCTATATATTATATTTTACTTAACCTGTTTATGATATCTTGATTATTTAATGTACGGTATGTTTAAAATAGTTGTCATGAAAATAACAGCAACTGTGTAAATTATTATATAACAATAACAAATTAGAGTAAAAACATGTTAATGCAAAAATTGCCTTATGTGCAGTTTACATGTTTTCAATACAATTTGTTATTTGAGTGTTGATTATTATTATATCATTTAGGCTAAAAGTCTAGGCTCTGTTGTTAAGCTTTAATGTTATAGTAATGTGCAAGTAAGGGCTGTAGTTTACAGCATTAGCAGATAATTTTGTTATCCTTAAGAAACGTTTACTTGTAATTGAATTAATTTAAAGACAAAGACACAATTTGTTCATTAAAGCACTGTTTAATAAAAAATAAAAGCAATTTTAGCTTTCTAAACCCCCCCACCCCACCGAAATGAACCGAACCGAACCGAACCGAACCGAGACCTCAAAACCGTGGGACGAACCGAACCGTCAGGTTTGTGTATCGTTACACCCCTAATATACACTGATTGGCTTCATCACTCTGTCTCCTCTCCACCAGTAAGCTGGTGTGTGGTGAGCGTTCTGGCGCACTATGGCTGCCGTCACATCATCCAAGTGGATGCTGCACATTGGTGGTGGTTGAGGAGATTCCCCCTTCCATGTGAAGCGCTTTGAGTGCCTAGAAAAGCGCTATATAAATGTAATGAATTATTAATTATTATTATTAACCGTACGTCCTTAAAACTCTGAATTCAAGGGAATCCGGCACAGACTAAGTCCTTTGAGGGTTGAGCTGGACCGCCAGCACCCCTGGTGATGGAGGATGAATTGGAGGATGGGGGATTTAGCCTATGTTGTGGTACAGGCCCCACGGGTCATCCAAGGGAGCGCTGAGGTGAGTAGAGTTCCTTCGGAGGCAAGGGTCAGTCCTGTCTCTGGAGTTGAAGAATCGGCCAGCAGGCCTATATCAGGGGTAAGTGGGGGTGGAGCCAGTTCATACCAAAAGTTGGGATCTGTCCTTTCGGGACTGCTCAATATATCTGGAAGGGTCCCAAGACTCCAAAAAGGAGATGTGACTGACATCTAGCTAAGCACGTCTATTTAGGATCCTGGAAGTGACGTCAATTCTGGTGCGTCGTGTGTACGTTCAGGAGGTAGGAGCTTCTGGTGGCATTGTAAACTGTTTATTTTGGGCAGGGTATTTGAGACTTATTTTATTTACAGTGTGGATGAGGAGTACTACAGACACGTTGAGTGAATTCTTAGCTTCACAAGAGTAACTTGCACGCCCTTGAGTGAGTTGGGCAGAGCGAGTCATCATCTGCTGGTATGTTATACTGGTTTAACATTTGGGTCAACAAACTATATTTTCTTAACTTAAATGTCTTGTTTTATTTTTAATAGTGATACGGGGGCCAAGAGGTGTTGCAGCAGGCTTTGTGGGGCTCTTCTAGGCTTTATAAGACGCTTTTAGGATATATATTTATCGTTCATAAGAAGGGTAGTGCGTTTGCAGCCCGAAGTGATACATTTAAATTGAGTATTTTCAGGTATTTATTGACCATGGGACTTGGGTTGGGTATAGTGGTGAATAGCTACGTGTTTATCACCATTATTGTGGATTCTTCTGTGAATGTGTTTGCTATTTAGTTTTTTTTTTTTGTTATCTTTTGTTTTTTAACTTTTGTTTTCTTATGTGTTTTGATGAATGTTTCTTGTATAACAGAAGTCTGCGACTAAGCTTTAAAGGGTGTTTATCTGCTGGTGACTGGTAGTGGGCGCCCGCTAGTGAGCTGCCGCCATCAGTGATGACCTAATTCCTTCTGGCAGTACGTGATAAATATTTATTGATTGATTATTATTATTTGGAAAGTGTATGTGCTTGTTTGCGTCTTACATTCTTTTCTTTTCCCTTCAGAATTGGGGTGCCAGTATTAGCCAGAATCATCTGTGTGTGGTCGTGGTCCGGCTGTCGGTCTGCAGTGTCACAACGGGTGGTGTGGTGTGAGGTAGCATGTTTGGTTGCCGTGTTTACTGGATAGGCTAGACCAGGGATTCCCAAAGTGTGGTACATTTACGCGAGCTGCCACCAGGGGGTGCGCGAGAGGAAAAATATAATGGCGGTCTGTTTTGTAAGTGGGATTTTTCCATACAATAAAATAAAAACCATGAACAGTAAACATTTCCTTTGTAATCGCTTTTATTTTAAATAAAAAAACTATAATTTATTAGTTTTTGATAGAAACGTTGAAAACAGCTGCTGTCTTCTACGCACTGCTCTGCACTGCAGCCGGTAACGTGACAGATGTGCTTTCGTGCGTTGGCTGGTGCTGAGCCAGTGCTGCCATATATCACAACCATTGAGTGTTTTCAACCACATAATGTTTATTTTAGGTTTCAGACATTTAAATACACATAAGTACTAGCAAAACAATGATTTTGATTTTGCTGATTTCTATGGAAGCGGCAATATTAATCCTTTTCATTATAATAAGACGACACGTTTTATTCATATCAGATACACATTGTGTACGTAGCTTCACATTTTACCCTATTCTTCTCCCAGTTCACCGGCCTCTTACTTTCATGTATTTCGTGAGAAGTGGAGGAATTGACGTCATGTGTTGTAAATCCAACAGATCCGATTCTCTGAACTGTGGCACAAACTAACGATCGCTATGAAGGTGTTTGAACAATAAAACACATCCACTTGCACATATTTGACAATCGGAATATCAGTGTTTCATGCTATAGCTAATACATTTGTGAATATTTTTGATAAAAAAGGAAAAATGAAATAAAAGCAGATCATCATTCATTCAGCGCTGTGTTGTGGGTGCGCTGTGTCACGTGACAAGGAATGACGCGTCACCATGGAAACATTAAAGTGACAAGTTCTAAATAACGGTCGCCTTGAAAAACTCACGCTGGGGGGGTCAGTTAAAATATTTTAAACTTACGTGTGAAATGGTTAAAAGTGGAAGCTTGTGCGTAGCTTTGTTGCATTATATTGAAACTGTGTTGATATTGTCATGCGTGTTCTGGTTATTAGCGCATGATTAAACATGAGTCTTTATAGGGCGATAAAACAAAGCTTTGTTGCATTTTGGGTTTTTTTGAAGTGGGGATTGGGGGTGCGCCAACCCGGTTGGGACATAGAAGGGGGTGCACACTGCGCAGGAAAAAAAGTTTGGGAACCGCTGGGCTAGACGAATCCCCCAGTTCTGAAGTGGCATTGTCTGTGTGTGTGTCAAATGTTATATGATTAGCTTATTTATTGAACTGTTTGCAGTGATGGGAATAACGGCGTTATAAATAAACGGCGTTACTAACGGCGTTATCTTTTTCAGTAACGAGTAATCAAACGAATTACTGTTTCCCCCGTTACAACGCAGTTACCGTTACTGACAAAAAAAATGTGGCGTTACTATAATTGAACTCACTGAAGCGGCTTTCATCCGAGTAGGCTCTCTCTCCGCCATAAAGTTTTTTTCTCTGGTGTGTGTGTGTGTGTTTATGAGGCGCCGGAGAGGACAAAAGCGAAGCGATTGGCGCGAGCGCGCTCAATGCGCGAGAGAGACCGAATGTGTCCGAGAGCGCGCTCAACAGTTGCGCAAGAGAGACTACGGGTGTCCGAGCATTATATAGTTTGTTTATAAATAAATGACACATATCTGGAACGTTAATTAATTTACATGGTTATACAAATACAATCTAAAAAATTACCGTCAGGTAACGTTCTGTTTAGGTTATAAAATAAACCCGAAAATAACCTGCAGGCAACATTCACAGAAAACATCTTTGTTTGACCGGTTGTAAACACGTGCGGCAAACATGTCTAGAATTTGGTTTAAATAATCTCTGATGATGACGTTCGCTATAGGTTATAAAAATAAACCCCCAAAATATTATATTTTAGTATTATTATTTTATTTTTTTGGTAAATTGTTTAGTATTATATTGAGAGAGCACTTGTTAAACTGTTTACTTTTGTTAGGAAGAAAATACTCAGGCTACAGTATGTCTACTAGTTGTGAAGTTGTGTAACAGTTTTATCATTTTAATATGCACAAAGAGTATGTATATTTTTTTATTATTATTTATTCATTTTTGGTACATTTCTTAAGAAGCATAATTTATTTTTAAACTTATTTGTTGGCCAGTTGGGGTCTGTGCGATATTAAGTAAACCATCTATAATGTTTTATTGTTCTACTATAGTAATGCTAATATTTAGAATAATATATTGAATTTAATAGTCGTCTCTCACATTGTCCCACAGCAACATTAAAATAGAATAAATTATTATTATAAAACATTGAACACTAATCTACTCTATTAAGTGTCCATTTCATTAATTTAACATATTTAATACTGGGGGCATCCAAATTATTTGACATAGGCCTATTTGATTTTTTTTTTTTTTTAAGTAACGCAATAGTTACTTTCTCTGGTAATTAGTTACTTTTATAATGATGTAACTCAGTTACTAACTCAGTTACTATTTGTGAGAAGTAACTAGTAACTATAACTAATTACTTTTTTTAAGTAACATGCTCAACACTGACTGTTTGTATATTAAAGAGACCAACTCTGTAATTGATTCAACTGTGTTTTTGAATAAATTGTATAAACATTCCGTCATTGTCTGATACCTGGCGCAGCCACGACGTATAAGTGTGTCTGGTGCACTAATCATTAACACACTTGAAGTTTTCTAAATTAGTCTGACTGTATAGTTAGAATACTTATCGTTTCTTTTTCACCAGGGTAGGCTTGAGTCAAAATATTTTTTTTGTGGCAATCATGTCAATAATGTAAGACACCTTTACTGGAATGATTTGTCAGTAAATGTTTCCCAATGTTGTGTTGATGCTAATGTCAGGCTAGATGGGGCTTGTCTATAGTGGGTAGTAAAAGATGAAATTGTCACTGCCAGTAGCGGCTCCTGGCTGTAAATTTAGGTAGGGCAGATTCTGGGTCTTAGCGCTAGTTTGTGAAGAACATTTTGTAAGCTTTATATTCTAATCGCTGAACACATCAGACACACTTTTGGCAGAATTCTAATGTCCTTGCGTTATTCAGCCTGAGGGTGGCGCTCTAATGATGATTGACAGGCTTTAGTACACATGACAAATGCATAGAATACCATCTTAAAATTGCCTAATGTATTATTTATTGCCTCCGAATGTTGTTTTAGAATTTTGCAAGTTGCGTTGGAATTGCAGTGAGGAAAACAAAGTCATGTCTATTCTCAGAACAAACATAAAACAAACAACAGAACTACTGTATATAAAGGCTATTCACATGAGCACATTTAAACTAAAGGATTTATACCTTCATTATTTGATACACTACTCCACATACAGTAGGAAGAACAGACATATCAACAAGTAGCTGACCTGATGCAGACACATAGCTGAAGCAGACTGATATCGTCTTGATCTGGAGCGAGGTTTACGTGAAAATAAGCGGGGCAGCCTGAAATCTTTACTTTACTTTCATACTTTATTGTCAGACGAGTCTGAAATTTTTCTTGCATAACAGTGTCTATGTTTACAACATCTAACATACTTTCTACATTGGAATTGGAATACACAATACACTTAAACATATTATACATTCACTCAATACAACACTTATGCATCTAATGATGCCCCAATGGGCCCTATTTTTACGATCTAAGCGCATGGTCTAAAGCGCACGGCATGTCCAAATCCACTTTTGCTAGTTAAAGTAACAACAGGTCGTTTTTTGCTCTCGGGCTCCCCCTACAGTTGGGAAACAGTATTGTCCTCTACTACTGTCGTAAACTGTCATCCTACATGCACATGCATTTGTTGACAACCATGATAGCCCTGAACACTGTAGGAGGAGGTCACATGCAGGTGTTCTCGCGTGTGTGAAATGTCTTCATCCCAGGTACAGTGGCATATATTTCAGCATGTCATATGAATATAATTTCATGTGTTTTATTTTTTTTATAACGACAAATGATCGCGTTTACAAGCCAGCGTCATTATAGTAGCCTAGTCTATTGGTTACCGTTTTACTGAATCTATATGATACTTCAATGCAATGTTTGAGTGGTTGATAATAACCATATATCGTCAATATTATAATATCAAGCTACCATAAATGAATCTGCAAATTTTACAAATCGATTTGCATTATAGCTTGAGGCAAGACAAATAAACAAATATCACAGACATGTTAGGTATCCTAAAATATGATTTTATTAATAATCTTCCTCCTTTCTTTGTACATGTTGAGTAGACTACACTTTTTAGGTCAAACATTTGCTATTGGCATTTCATCGATTGCAAAGTTCAAATCAGAACGAGAATACTATCGCGATAGCTAACCATCAAAAACTAGAATATCGTTTACTAGCTACCAGATTGATAATTCGCTACTACTCTAGCGAATTAGAGAGGTTAGAGAGAGGCATTCTTTTTTCGATGGGGGGTTCGATGCTCCCTGCACACGCAAGGTCTCTCGCTCGCTTTCTCTCTCTGGCGTCCGCGCGCGTTGCAGCACAGTCTCTGTCTCGCGTGCGCGCTCGCTCTAGATTCCGGGAGATTTGAAATAATTTGCGGTATAACTTGTCGATCACGAGTGGCTCAACAGGTAGAGATCTATAGATAAACTCATCTTTCAGGCATTTGACCGACCGGGTTGACAATTTAGCGTGAGAAACCGGGGGTGTGGCGTGTGAGCGTGTGAAACCAATCAAAAGCGGGTGTCTCACGGCCAATGCGTGAGAGTTGGCAGCTCTGCAATGTTGATCCTCGTTCTGCCTTTAACGCGATCACTTTCTCTTTTTCTCTTTTTGCTTTGCTCCGATAAAACCTTTGCTTTCTTGTTTTTCTGTGCTGCTTCGGCCATGACTATAACATTTGGCTCGCAAGTCCGATTTTAAGGAAGTGGGGGTGGTGGTGGAAGTGACGTATATGCCGTAAAGCAGTCGAATTTTGTAGTTCTCTTTGTTCGCCGGTTACTACCCGAAACCCGAAGTTTAAAAGTACGATTAAAAACGCTACAGACCCCGTCAGGCTATGGCAGACGTGTCATTCAACCTATTGTAAGTCGATGTACCATCACAAGAGACTTGGAAATATATTATGAAGGCTGAAAAGTTACCTGTTGTTACTTTAAATGACGGGAAAAAAGGTCGGCGCGTGCGGCGCATGGTCTAAAAGGGTTGTCCCTATTCTCTTAATGAGTAATGGGTGTGTTTTGGGCGTAACGTGAAATAAACCAACCAGAGTCTCATCTCCCATTACCTTTAAAAGCCAATTGCGCTCGTGCCATGGCGGATTCGCTACATTATGGAATTTGGAAGCGGAAAGACTGAATGCTTCTCTAGCGAGGAAACGGATCTGCTCGGTCGCAAGGTTAAACCGCTCAAGCAGACCATCTACGGGACAAGCCGGATTCCACCATATCTTTATGTACTCAATAATATTCATTTTTTACATTGTAATCCTTTTATTCGTGATATTTGGCATGTTTGTGTGCTGCTGGGCGTGTGTCCCTGTGTGTGTAATAAGCAGAGTGTACGCGCATTGTGCAGCCGCCTATAGGCGCACATAACTAACGCACTCTTTAAATAACAAAAAAAATATTGTGCCATTGACTTTAGACCAGGTTTCAGTTGGTCAATGCGGCGTCTATTTCAGTTGCCTCAAAATAGCAATACGTCAACAATGCTCCTGAACACACGTCGTTTTCAGACCAGCAGCCCATGGGCGCACAAATGCATTTGCTATTTAAACAGCGTGGCGCAGGATGTGAAAATGATAACTGCGTCGGGCTGAAACTAGCAAAAAACACTTGCGTCGCGCTTGGCGTTTCATTGCACCGGGTGTAAGATAGGGCCCAATGGCTCTCAATTAGAGTGCGCTGCAGTTCCATATTTCACCAGACATTTACATTGTAAATTTGTGGGGCGCTGTAGAGTTAGGGAGGGATCCTAGACCAGCTGCCCCGCTTAGTATGCGCTTCGTTTTAATATTTCCTGCTGATTTTAAAGTCCCCGTGAACCGGAAGTTGCAAACGACTTTTCTCCAGTGTTGTGACGTATTTCCGAGAGAAACGGAATACTAAATGAGGCAAAATGGTGGGCGTGGCTTTTTCCCCAACTAGCACCTGATTGGATCTAGAAAAGTAGGTGTTTTCATTCAGCCTGTCTACTGTCAGTTGGAGGGGCGTGATTACGGATGTTAAGAAGACGCCCAAACCGTGAAACCTACGTCATCAGGCAAGGTCCTCCAACGCAGAGGGGAGGGGAAATTTCAGATTTTGATTAAAGATTACGAAGCCAAAACATTTTTTTGTGTGGATTGACTTGCATGGATGAATTGTTCACCACAAAACGATCAATTTAGGCAAACAAAGTAAGTATGGTCAATTTTGAATTCATGGGGACTTTAAGACATAAAATAGTCTAGAAAATCAGACAAATTTTTGCTACAGAATGCTGAAACATTTACAACATGATTAATTCAGTGAATATAGAGGTCTATTTGGATGTATATTTTGACGAGCATTACAGACAAGCCGCGGCTGGTCACTGTAAATGCCAATGACGTGGTTTTCAGCACAGTGGGCAGACTGCAGAAAGTCCTCGACCTGTCACATCCAATGATTGATCATCAATCACTCTAACCATGCAACAAATTGGTAAATAAATTTGCCTTGAAGGGATTGCACTCTGGGTAGACTTTGAGTCAGAGCAGCGAAGCCTATAAAAAGCAACTGGTGCGCTCTGCCAGAGGCAAAGCCAGTTTAACAGGCTTGCTGGGTTGTGTAGGAGGCTGGATATCAACTATTAAAACACTCGCTGAAACTTTCTCAACTTTCTGTTGCATGACATTTTCACAAACTTTGGTTGGATGATTGATTAAAGTAAGGGAATGATATTAATAATGTGACTCTAGAACCATTATTAGAAATTTTGCATTAGTTTGAGGATTGTTTCATTTATTATATTTTAGCGTATACAATAGATGCTGGATTTGAAAAGATAACATGTATGGCACATATAAATGCAATAACAAAATGGTTATAGGATGAAAAAATCACTACCCCAAAAATGGATAAGTAAATGAATTGGCCCGTATTCATTTACTAGGGAATTGTGCCTCAACAGTATTTTTGGATACATTTTCGTCAATAATGTGTATTTTCTTTAAAACTTTATGAATTACTTAATCTTTTTTTGCTCTGAGCCAAGAATTTGCCTCAGACACCAACCCCGTGTTTGAATATGCATATCTTCCTACTATATTGTAGGTGAGAGGCAGTATGTGAAATGAGTAGTATGTCTGAATTCACAGTATTCATAAAACTCTAGACAAAAAAAAAAAAAGTATCCTGATAACCTACTGTACTTGCCACACCGGGGTTTCCTCAGGAACAGACTGAAGACTCTAATTATTGATACAAACTCAAACTTTAATAATAGTGCTCTGGAACAAGCTGACAGGCAGGGGAAACTCACATAAACACAATGGAGCTCAGACAAAAACTGAAAGATAGGGTGCTTCTTAAGTAGCTAACAGAAACGAGATAAATAATCATCATACACAGCTGGGACAAATGAACTCCTAATGATAGTTACCATAGAAACGAAGGAGCGGCGGGAAAAGATCAAAGGAAAACAGGAACCAATCAAAGTCCAAACATGGACGGACACGTGACACTACTACTTCTGCCATGATTCTGAAGTTAACATCCAATGGACACTTGTGGTCGCCAACCCGCAGATCGCCATTGACTGGTATATCTTTATCACTGTCCTGGTAACTCACAAAAATAACACCTCGATATGGCATTTGTGAGAGTACAAATAATTGTTGTGAAACTTGTGATGCGACCTTTTTTTCTAGTGATGCACCGGTCAACCATCCAAAAATCGGAAGCGGCCGGTTTGTGCTCCAAACACACGATCGGCAACTGGACGGTTTTTAGTTTCATTTTGGCTGATCTCTATTCCAGACTTGTTGCACACAAACGGCATTGCAATCGTTTTCCGAAATGTCATTTGTGTGAAACTATTATGAAGTCTGTTTACAGGATGTTAACACAGGCCAGAGACTGGACAAGCTGAAGATGGACGTAATGAAGAGAGTGCAGAGAAAATACCAGACACAGCAAGATCACTGTTCGTGATGCTCGAAATATAGAAAGAAAAATATAAATATTTAATTGGAATGGGGATTTATATGAATGTACCCAAAGAAACACTTATTTTCCATAAGCATCATCTACTGTCAGAGAGTGAATTAGCATTTTCATTCAATCCGTCTGTTTTTGTTTTATTGGGGTTTGTCTTATGTAACAATTTCACAAAGCTAAAGTCAGACCATTCTGTATTTGCTCTAAGTCTTGAAATTATGTAATCTAATTTAAATAAAAAACAACTGTTCATGCTACATGTGTAGCATTTTTGTTTGAATTGTGATTAAAATGTAGTGGTTGTCTCTGATTTCAAATGGCTACAGTTTTTTAAGGCCTGTTTGTACTGTTATAGAGCAAATTAACAAAAAATACATTTGCTTAAACTAAGAAGAAGAAAGTTCTTAATCAAAGGTAGAACCTACTCAGACAGTTATGTTATGCTTAGAAAGGTGCAAATCTTTTTTGAAATGTTCTGTTTCTGTCTGACAAGATCCGTTTCACATGTTCTGTGAGAAAATCGGGGAAGGAAGGTTCAGACTTGAATATACTCCACAGTAGATTAGTTAAGAGTTTAAGAAAAAAGTTAAAAATGCAAACATTTGGTCGCTGTCTGGAGCCCTGCAAATGTGGGTTCATTTTAACCAGCAGTATTCATTTTTAAACAACAGTTGAGTTAAAACAGCCCAGCATGTAAACATTAAACATTTAACCCAATGCAGCTGGGTCAAAACCACTCAGTGCTCAGTTTCATCACTTTTTGATGGGCGCTGGGTTGCCAATATTTTTAGAGTGTGTTCGGTAACGCTTTAGATTACAGCCCGGATAGTACTGTGTAATTAAGAGGAATTTACAGAGTAACTTTCGGTAATTATAGTGTACCTATAAAGTACTTGCATGTAAGTATAAGGAAACAATATGTAAAGTTTGGGGAATAAAGGGGTAACAACCAGGAGAATTAAAAAAATATTTATACTGTAAGTAATATAGAACTAAGGGGTACTTATTCTACTATATGATACAACAATCTTACATTTGAGAGCAATTTAGCGAGAACATACAGTACACTGCATACCTTTTCATAATAATTGTGTACCAAGGCAATACATACTGTATAGGCTTTTTAAATGACAGGGTACATATCTATGCATTTAAACTTTTCTTTTATATATAGCAAAAGTGCAGATGTTTAAGTTTGGGCTAACATGTTTCAAGGCAAGAAAAGCTAAGACTATTGCATTTTTTTAAATACTGGGAAATATATCTTGTTTCATGTGGTTACAGGGTAAGTGGTGCTTGTATAATAAATAAAGGTTTCCGAGTCAGTGATATTAGATTGTGTATGCATTTTTATTGTACTTACCCTGTAACTACATGGAACAACAGGGTAACAAGCACCACTTTAAAGGGGAAATGAAGCAGTCAGTCAAGTTTACATAATTTACAAGATGGATTACCACTATAATCAAAAATTATATAAGAAACATGAAAAATGTTAACATATATAAGAAAAAAGAAACACCGTTATATCTTTCGCGGCAAGGGCGCCGCCATTGTGCAGTATTATAACTGGTGACGTCACGGGGTTGGATGGCTTTAAAGGCTCTGTGCTGAGTTCAGTAAAATACAGTGAAAGATGCATGTAAGCTGGTCGATCCAGCGAACAACTAACAGTCATTGTTAGCTAACAGCCGTAAGCATGAACTAGCTAATGATAACTTAGTGTTTAGCTAGTGAACTTTATTAGTACCAGACAAAAAGACGACGTCTAACGTTAACAAACTGCACATGGAAACATTGTTCGTGATGTCTGCCATCATATTCCTGTCTCTTGTCAACACCATGGTTGCAATACATGGTCAAGATCAGCGCCTTGACAGCAGATGGATCGTGCTATCGTGATTCGTGGCATAATAATCTGTTTGGTTGTAAAATGTATTACCTGAATGAAATGAAATCGAATGTATCGTCCTGTGGAATCATTCATTCACAGACATCATACGAAGATGTTAAACTAATAAAGACAAAAAATATGATAGATTTGCCGATTTGCTTTCACTAGACTGTACTGTAGGTCCACGGCCACTTCATCCAACGCTCTTGATGTTCTTAAATCTTCCTGTTACAACTCCGAGTCGAGTGTGAATTGAAAGCGCTTAAGTGATTCAGTGCGTGCAGAAAACTGAACACAGATCATTCAAACTGATTCGCGGACCGATTTAGACAGATCTGACAACTTGTTTGATGAAGTCTTTGAACAGAATCGACAAAAAAAAAGAGTGATTCATTTGTAAATTGAGCATCGCTCGTGCCCATAAAAAAAGATACAGCGAGCTTGGAATAAACTGCGCATTTAACAACATGTTTGCATTAAAATAAAGTGTGCCGTTTGCATCCCTGCATATAACGAGATTTGGGCATACAAATTACGGGAGTTTCACGGTAGAAATAACAAAACGGGAAGGGGGCAGGAGATGGATGTGAAATACGGGAGACTCCCGGGGAAAACGGGAGTGTTGACAGGTGAGGCACCTGCCAGGAGTTCTACTTACACATAATGAATGAGAAGGCCCAACTCGAAGCTGCCAGATCATACAAAAAATATAAATTCAAGATGCACTGAATCCGGTAAGAACGCATTTAATCTTTCTAGTCTTTCCTAATGGAATTTATGTGCTTATTTGGAAATGTGCCTTTTAGCGATTGGATTATTATTTTCACTTAATTATTTAGATTGAATAGACCCGTACGGCCCATATAGTACGTTACCCGTACTAATGCTGTTAAAATGAGTTTTATATTATTAGTGACGTGTGCAGTTTGTTAACGTTAGACGTCGTCTTTTTGTCTGGTACTAATAAAGTTCACTAGCTAAACACTAAGTTATCATTAGCTAGTTCATGCTTACGGCTGTTAGCTAACAATGACTGTTAGTTGTTCGCTGGATCGACCAGCTTACATGCATCTTTCACTGTATTTTACTGAACTCAGCACAGAGCCTTTAAAGCCATCCAACCCCGTGACGTCACCAGTTATAATACTGCACAATGGCGGCGCCCTTGCCGCGAAAGATATAACGGTGTTTCTTTTTTCCTTATATGTTAACATTTTTCATGTTTCTTATATAATTTTTGATTATAGTGGTAATCCATCTTGTAAATTATGTAAACTTGACTGACTGCTTAATTTCCCCTTTAATTTACAGCCCGCAACGTCACACTTACCCTGTAACTACATGGAACAAGAGGGTAACAAGCATGAAACAAGAGTATCTTTCCCCAATATTTAAGCAAAAGTTGCAATAGTTTTCATTTTCAGTGCACTTTTGGGTAACGCTTCCTTTTACAGTACAGTACTTACGTGTACTTACAGTGTACTTACCTAGAAAGTACTGGCTAATATAAGGTAAGTACATGGGTTAGGGGTAGGTTCAGGGTTAGTACCTAGTTATTACCCAGTAATTATAATTACTATAATAAGTACATAGTAAGTACATGGGTAACAGGACTGTAAAAGGAAGCGTTATCCACTTTTGTTAAAAAGATTACATTTTAAAAACTACAGGGTACATATCTATTATATCTATTTATAAAGCCTATACAGTATACTGTACTGGTTCACCATTATTTCAAAAAGGTACGCAGTGTATGTTCTTGCTAAATTGATCACAAATGTAAGATTGTTATATCATAATAGTAGAATAAGTACCCCTTAGTTCTATAATACTCACAATATTAATCATTTTTTAATTCTCCTGGTTGTTACCCCTTTATTCCCCAAACTTAAAATATTGTTCCCTTATACTTATATTGTAAGTACGTTATAGGTACACTATAATTACCGAAGGTTACGCTGTAAAATTGCTTTAATTACCCAGTACTTTCCGGGCTGTAATCTAAAGCGTTACCGTGTGTTCTTTTCAAACTAGAGTGATTTGTTGGAGTATTTTCTCACACACCAAAATCTGGTCAGCAAGAACTGAAAAAGTAATGCTGTTTAAGAGGAGGAATTAAAATCCTGTTGATTTGTTATAATACAGTTAATCCTAGACTATCAGTGTTTATTACGGGCTTTCAGTCTTGCCGGCACTTAAAGCCTGAGGCTTTGGCCGTAGTGGGACTATTTTTGTTGGGAGGAAGAAAAACAAACCATAAATAACTGGTCAAAGTTGGTTTTGAACAAGTTATTCAGTATTTATTCAATAATCATAAAGCAACTTTGTTTAACTGTAGAAGCTGTATAACTTCTGCCATTATTTTCTGGACATGTACACATTGTTTTTACTTTTCCATTTTTCGATGTTCTTTCTTATCAGTAAATTCACCTTTTGATTATTACGATTGCCTGTGATGTTACTGTAGTCATTCTTCGTGTGTTAAAGTCCCCCTGTGGTGAAAATCAAGTGTTTAATGTTGTTTATGTCTATGTGGTTTGCTTTAATGTGCATTAAGACAAACCATGTGCAAATTCATTAGTCAACACCATTGCTGAGTATTTTCTTCTTAAAACTGCAGTGAATCAAAGACAGTCTCAAAAACACGGTTTGAAACCGCTGGTGTTTCTGACGTCACAAACGACCTTTTAACCAATCAGCTGCTGTGAGTGAGTAGAGGCAGGGCTCATTTGCAAATTCATAGAACCATGTATATACTAAATGAGGGTGTAGAGTTACATTCAAGCTATTTTAAAGCATGAAGAATTTTTTTACAAGGAAAAAACGTTTAAATATGTCATTTTGGTCATCAAAGATGAGTTTTAATAGATACAATTATTGACTACAGGGAGACTTTAAAGTGAGTTTTAAGTAAGTTGTAACCCAGCATTATAGTAATTTTTAAACAATAGTTGATTTAAAAAGCAGCCCAGCATGTTGGGTCAAACATTTAACTCAACTCAGCATTGGGTTTGTCATTTTTGACCCAGTGCTGGGTTGCCAACTGACCCAAATGGGTTGATTTGAACCTTTTTGGACTGTAAGCATCCTATTCAGTAGCTTGCATAACATGGGATATAGCATGCTTTTGTTAAAAGAAAAAAAATATAGTAGTAATCTGGTTGTTTTAATCACTATGTCCACCAAGGACAAAATCACATGTTACATTTCTGTGTGGCTGTAAAATGTAAAAAATGTCCATTTAAAAGACTTTCTTGTGAGAATCAGTAAAGCTCTATAATAAAGGAAGCTACAATCTCTTTAATGGGCTCGGTATAAAGTCCATTATGTGCTTCCTCCATTTTGCCTCGACATCACATTAGCCACTACCAGCCTGAAGTGGGTGGTGTTTTGTTACATCATAAAATGTTATGAGAGCTATTACAGAGAGCCATCATCCTCTGCCACTCCATTGAGATGCTTGCAGAGAGAGACATTCGGGGTGGGGGAAGGGCTCTCTTTAGAGACACCACTTACCAGGTGAGGGGCCTTACATAAAGGCTTTCAGTGTCTGGATACATCCGAACAGGTACAAAGTCGGGAAATATTAAACACAATTGTTTGTTGTGTCTTGATAAAAACGGCTGAATCAAGTGAGCAACAAAAAAACTATAGTAATCTAACTGCCTAGCTTTTTTTAGTTTCCCTTTTCATTAGATTATTCCTAAATCAATCTATTCAACTGATCACTATGCTATCAATTCTATTGGAAACTGATTCTGTGATTCGGGTAAATATTCACTTACGACTAGTATATATTGTCCAGTTAATGCTAATTCCAGTTCAACTACTTATTCTTTAGTTACCTGTAACTATTCAAACAGCTACTAGTATCTATCCTAGTACTACTAACTGAATAGAATCTAGCAACTGTTAATTAGAGAGTATATACTAATTATTACTATTAAAAGTTTAAACTTAATAGTAAGAATATAAAAAAATCTTAAAACTAAAAACTATTGGAATAAAAAAGTACTATTATAG
This sequence comes from Rhinichthys klamathensis goyatoka, assembly GCF_029890125.1. Taxonomy (NCBI): domain Eukaryota; kingdom Metazoa; phylum Chordata; class Actinopteri; order Cypriniformes; family Leuciscidae; genus Rhinichthys; species Rhinichthys klamathensis. The sequence goes on from NW_026607023.1 coordinate 1,547,368, forward strand.
GTAACACTTTACAATACGGTTTCATTAGTTAATATTAGTTAACTACTTTAACATGAATTAATTAACAATAGTTCTACAGCATTTATAAATCTTAGTTAATGTTCATTTCGACATTTATTAATACATTATTAAAATGTGGTATTTGTTAACACTAATGCAGTGTGAACTAACATGAATAATGAACAGCTGTACTTTTATTAACTAACATTAATAAAGATGAATAAATAACTGCAACAAATGTATTGCTCAATAGTTCATGTTAGATAATACATTAACCAATCTTAACTAATGAGACCTTATTGTAAAGTGTTACATTATTATCTAATGAATAGTTAGGCCTACTAGTAAAACTGAGGTACACTGAATAGCAAAAATGTGCTACTGACTAGGAGATGGATGTCAAGTATTGAAATAAGTACTAGTATATCATGAACAAGTGTGAACTAGTATTAATACTAGCAATATTATTTGTCCCTATGAGACCTCGAGTGAAGAAGGCAGAAAAAAAGTATTTAAACCGAGTGCGCCGTCAAGTGGTAATTCAAGGAAACCCTCAACAAGTAACCTCACAAGATAATGTTCAGCAGAAGTGGCAGAGCAGTGGCGGTTCTAGCCCATTTCAACTGGGGGGGCCAAGCTGGGGCCAGTTGTACTGTTAGAGGGGCCAGTTACATTTAGACCTTATTGTTGTCATATCATTTTCTGCACTGCTGCAGGCATTAACAGGCAAAATACCGTGTTTATAATCATTCAACAATGTATTTGCATTTCCATTATATTTTTACATTTGCATTACATATTCAGTATTAGTCACAGTAACTGTAATAGACATGATGTCCTTCTTTCTCTTCATTTTGAGAACTATAGAGCAAAAGCAATGGGGACCAAGAAGCTTATTAATTCATTTACTGAAAATAACTGACTTGATATGTCTAACCGTTTACAGGGTTCCTGCACACTTTTTAAAGTCAAATTTAAGGCTTTTTAAGACCTAAAGAAATCAAAATTAATACCGTACATTAGGGGTGTGCAATATTGACAAAAATATATTTCAATATTTTCAACATTTTGTTAATAATTAGATGATATTTTACTGATTGTGTTTTTGTGCTGGTGCCATGGCTGGTTTAAGCCTGTTGTTGACAGCTGACTCACGAAGATATTAATATTTTTCATATTCTATGCAGTGGTCAGTTCACAGCAGTGACAGAAATACATTTTTTAATTAAGGGGCAATATTTCCCACCTTAAATTGATTTCCAGGGGCATTTTCACCTATATATGGACATTTTTTCTAAACTTATTTAGAGTTATGCATCACCTTTTATGTCAAATACTAACATTCAAATTATACAGTAATTATACTTATTTATACAATAATACTTAATTATGCAATAATTATACAGTACCACTGTTACCAGTCAAATTAATTAATTCAATCAAAATCCATCTTTGCAGTGCAGAGGTGACACAGAAGTGGCATTCATATATTTACACTCCATTTACAATTGCATAAATAAAGCTATGAGATTTTTTTTAAATCAATATTTAAAAATGAAATTATTTCTAATTTTAACGTTTTAATTAAAGGATACTTTAAATATGAAACTAAAACCGCCAGTAGGCGGCGGCAAGTCCCTGTAAGAGGGATTCATTCATTCAAACGATTTGTTCAAACGGCTGATTTATTCGGGAAAGAAGCAAGTGATTCGTTCAAAACGCGGATTTCAGTCATCGCTGTGTTGCATTGAGACTCACTACGGTTTCATTATGAAATTCTAGTCGGCTAAATAAAGGGAATACAAACAATATTGACAATATTGTGTCTAAAAAGTAACTCCCAATGTTAACTTATTGTTAATTTAACTGTTGTATAACATAAATATCACAGTTGCAATTGTGCACGGGAAAACGGCACTCTTGCTGATGTGATAATATAAGAACATAATATGATATAAATATAAGACAAAAACTAATTTGGGGACATAGCCTACCTATGAACTGCACACAGCAGTGAAAGGACGATAGACAAATGCTATGTCAGCTCACAGTGCCTCGTACATAGTTAAAACAATGATTACAATATCATAATAGACAATACACATCGCACACCCCATACGCACATAAAGAATGAACTTACAACTGAACTGACATTTACCAAATTTCTTCTTCTCTCCTCTCTCGCGTGCAGGAGACAGGCGTTATTCTGCCGCGATTCCCGCGAATGTGATGCGAATTGTCACGTGAAAATGCAAATCCACAAAGATAGAAAAAAAAAAAAAATAATACGCATACAACGATAGCAAAAAAACAGTTTTGTAAAAATTATTTCAAACTCCACATTTAGGGGGGCCACAAGGGGGGCCAAGCTTTTTGTCACAGGGGCACGGGCCCCCCTGGCCCCCCCTCTAGAACCGCCACTGTGGCAGAGCATGCGAAATGCAAATGTTGACAAAATTTTTGAAAGGAAACTTACGGTAAAAGACGTACTCAGTGTAACTTGACCATATCTTGTCGTCAGTGTGCTGGTTGACGACCGAGGCCGTCACTGACGAGTTGCACGCGACCATCTGGAAACCACACTCCGAGAGCATGTCGAAAGAGCGCTCCAGGTGCTTGAACTTGAGGTAAAAGCGGGACGTGTACCTGTCAGGGGTCCTATCCGGGTCCCTGCTCTCGTTCAAGGTCTCGCCAAAAACTTCTTTGGCCAGCGCAATCCTCCCACATATCATAATCCGTGGCACCCTCCGGAATTTGGCATCGGTTTGACTCTCCCTACCCATCGTACAAGATCCCCGATATCCGACGGTTATGAACCCGCTTTTTCTGTCGGCGGGAACGAGCGAGGGTGGAGGGCACATTCTCTGGTCGCTTCCTTGAGACCCATCCTCGTAATCACTGTGGATGTATTCGTCGGGACTGGGCTTCAAGTCGTCCGGGCTTAAGAGTTTCACCAAATCAGGCAATTGAAAGTACTCCGCTTCTTTCCTCAGCCTCCCCTTCTCGGGGAAGTGGTCAGGGAGGACAACTTGCTTGTCTCTGAGGTAGTCTAACACATATCTGAACAAAAACCCATCCCGGTCGATGAAATAACGACCTTTGGGGTCCCTGGCGAGATCATTCGATGCGTTATTTTTAGGAGAGAATATTTTCCCCAAAAGGGAGCCAGGATTGCTTATTAACGTGACGTGTCGGGTATAATACACTTGCCCCCCGACGTTTAGTTCAATAACATCTGGAAAACTGTTGTCTTTAGCTTTAGAGTTTCCACTCAACGCCATTGTTTCAGTCATGGGTGACAAAATATCCGAGGGTGGAAAAGGCGGAAAAGTTCGCTCTACAGCTTAGGAAACGGTTCAGTAAATACAGACGATGGACCATGCACATTAAATGGCAAAACAATAGCATTTCAAGTAATTGGAGCAGGTTCCTTACATTTTAAAAATCCACGTCTTCTGCGAAGATAGATGAAAAAAAAAATTGGGAAAAAAAAAGAGCGAAAGTACGGTGAAATATCCGAGGAGGAACTATAACACGCGCACACCAGAGAGTTGCTCAGCAGCGTATGGACTGGGGCGCTTGTTTCTTCGCCTGAAAAAAGCTTGTATGCAAACGGAAGCTGCTGTTTAAATTCTGCAAAAACATTATAGAATACAATTTTTTTTTTTTTCTGTTTGGCCGTTCTAAAGTTCCATACAAGTTCTGCGGCGGTTTGAATCCAACTTTTGACGACCAAATCGAACCAGAATCTATAGTTTTAAAAGAAAACAATCGAAGACAGTTCAAAGCAAATGTTTCTACAATGGGGTTGATCGGTAATCCCAGCTGTTAAGAAGAAAATCCAGTGTGTGATCCTCTGCAATAATCCAGGGTTTTGCATGTTGGAAGGGTTTAGGAGTGAAGATGATGCAGCATCACTCTCTGTGCGCGCGATCAGGGCTGTGGCGCCAGAAAACAACGCTTCAGCTGTTGTTGCCTCAGCGGGCGGGAAAAAAAAACATAATGGGTTATCAAAAATTACATCATCTTAAAGGAGTATGCACGCGATGCTGTGGCGTTGCTGGTTTTCGCGTCAGTGTAGGCTATATATCATTGTCAGACAGCTGTGTTCTATACTTGATTTGGTTACAGGAAGGAAACCGATTGCCTGGAACATGTTGTGCCCTCGTGCTAAACATTTGCCAATGACTTACTGTATTTTTTTTAGAAGTATTCTCAGGTTGTGTGACGCTGTGAAGCCACAGTCAATTTCAGAACCTTGGACAGCGAAAACAAAATCTCCTCTTCCAAGCTTGATTCCCATCAGGGGTTCTTTACAGCAGGACTGACAAAGATCCTCACATGTGATGACACCCTTCCTAATACAAAAGCCATTTATACAGATTTATAACGTTTAAGTAAACAATTAAGCATGATATATTATAAAGACAGCATGTTCAATTAAATAATTTAACCAAATGGAAAGTCTTTTGAATTGCCATTGTTCTAAAAAGAAAGAAATGATTAAAAAACTGAAATCTTAAAAATATTCACTTTGTATTAAGATGGCAGAGTATCTTTTTCTGCATACTGTTAGAGTAAAGGCAGTGATGAGGAGAAAATCCCCAGCAATATACAAGTATGTTGCAACCTTTTCAAATAAACAATACTCATACTATTGCCAATTCATGTAGTTTTGCTAAATTTGATAAATGGTGCTTAAATCAATCATTTTACCCTACTATTGCATGTTTTACCCCCTGCAAAACCTTTTATTGTTTTAATTTGATTTGATTTTCACAAAAACTGAGTAGCTCTTTCAATATTGAATAAAACATTTAAAAAAAAATTCTTCAATCTTCTCACACTTTACAACCAGAAACAAATACTGTGTACTTTACCGTGGAAAGTATGTTCATAGATAGAGCGTCAGTGCATTCATTTGTAAGTAGGCCATGAGCTGTATTCATAAATGCATGCATGCCTTCACCTCTTGTATGCTGCTCCTTTCTCAAAGATATTTGAGTGTAGCAGTTGACATGGCTTACTTTAAATAGCTCAAACTCGACTCGCGTCTGGCAGATTTCCTGTTGTTTTTTCATGACTCTACATCTCTGAAAGCATTGGCATTCTTAATTTTTGAAAAGCTTTTCTTTTTCTTTTTCATTTGAAGAGTCTCTAAGGGCTCTCAGCAGGTATAGCTGTATTTATCAGAGAGGCCGGTTCCTCTCGTGTCTCTCTGATGTGTTTCGTCAGCAGACTTGTCTTTGAAAACACAAAGCTTTATGTTTTAGGTAAACCAATTACACCAGGCAAGAAACAAGTCTGACATAGAAAAAGCAGGTTTTAAGGATGGAGACTTTGACCTGTGATCATCTTTTTCCACAGTGTCTCCCTAATGTAATGCTTTTTATTCATTTTTTATCAGTGCTTTTTATGCTCGTTCCACCGGAACATTAGACCCAGTCCAAACTCAAGCTGTTCTAGTTTTAAAAGGTACAGATAACAGTTACAAAAGACTTTCACGCTATCACAAAGCTACCCTTTCATTTAACTAATTAAATGCTTCTGTAGGAAAGAACAAACCACCAAGCTTTTTCTATTTTAGGATAGAGAACTTCTTTCGTGCCAGAGTTTAGATGCAAGGAGTCTTCCCCGGAGAGGCAATTATCCTGGAACATTTCAATGTTCCCTGCATGTTCTTTTTTGACTAATGTATTTGCGAAGGTCAGTTAAAGGTCTTCAAGGGCACCCTTTCCGAATAAACCAGGTCTAATTGATGTTTTATGTAACTTTACACAGCATTGGGGAGCAGCTAGCTACAATTAACATAATGTAACTACATTTTTCAGTAGCTTGACGCTACTTCAACGAAGTAGCAGTGTAGCAACTCAAAATATACCGTATAACATCTATGCTTGTTTGGAATATAAACTAGCGATGGATGCGTCCAACAGTAAGTAATCCAAATTGGTTCAAGACTCAGGCTGAACTAAGTAAAACAATTACACACACAGAAAAGAAAGAAGTTACACAAAGGCACTTACTATAAATTACCATGACAAATCCTTGGGCATTACCATGTTTTCAGACATGGACAGTTAGATTTTTTTTCAGGATATTTGAGTGAAGACTTTTGTTGTTGACAAAAATGGAACGGCATGTAAATGCAGTTTTTTAGAAATACAGTAATAATATAACTGAAAATATTTAGGAAAAACATCTAGAAAAAGACGTGGATTTTTAAAATGTAAGGTACCTGCTTAGGAACTCCGAACTTTTCCGCCTTTCCCACCCTTGGATATTCCCCAGTTCCCTGAGAAGGGAACGAGACGCAGCGTCAGATTGATGTTACGTTTCTGCGTAAACCGGTGTCTGAAGCATGTGTGCCAATGTACCAATGAAATTGGTCTTTGAAGTAGTCAGATGATGTCCCGTAAGCTACTCAGCGAGACTATAAATAGACTCAAACATAGTCATCAGATGGTAATTGCCTGAACGTGACGCCCAGGCGTGTGTGCAGTATGGCAAAGCAACGCAGCATCTGGTTACCTTCTCAGGAAACCGGGATTAAATACGTAACCCCAAAGACACTCCCTTTTGAGGGAACTCAATGCTGCGTCAGACTAGTGCAATAGGAACATAGAAACCCACGCCGCCATACTGCAAAATGCCTAGTCAAAGGATGTTAATATGAATATGCACAAGTCTAAAGGTGATGATACACGGGGCAACTTTTTTGAGCAATGTTGCCGAGTGATGTTGGTTGGGTACTTTTTCAACAACAAATTTCCATCTGTATACTTTAGGGGCCCTATTTTAACGAGTTAGTTAGTGTAACAGCGCAGCTGTCACGGTGTGGTGCAGGTGAAGAAGGAGGCTGAATCAGAAAGGCTTCAATTCCAACAATTTACTTATAATAAAATAATAAACAGGTACAGGCAGGAAGACAGGCAGGAAGACTCGCAACAACACCAAAACATTTACACTATGACAATAACAAGAACCGACCAAGACAGACTGAACAGAGAAAACTAAATACAGATACAAACGACCACTAACGAGGTGAGGACAGGTGACACAGATGATTAAGACGATGAACAGGTGGATGATTGAGGGAGTGAATACAGGTGTGGAGACAAGAAGGATTCTGGGAAGTGTAGTGCAGACAAGGACAGACAGGTGCAGACGAGGACTGTGACATTACTCCCCCCTCCCGGTAGGCGTGTCCTCACGCCGTAGAACAGGGGTGGGAGGGTGGGCATCCTGGAGTCCGTGACGGGAAGGCGGACCGGTTGCAGGAGGATGGACTCCAGGATGGACCAGGCGGCCATGGCGGAGCAGGACGTGGGCGTGGCCAGGGCGGAGCAGGACGTGGGCGTGGCCAGGGCGGAGCAGGATGTGGGCGTGGCCATGGCGGAGCAGGACGTGGGCGTGGCTAGGGTGGAGCAGGACGTGGGCGTGGCCAGGGCTGAGCAGACGAACCCTCGGGCGTCCAGGGTGGAGCTGTCGGACCCTCGGGCATCCAGGGCGGTGGAGACCCTTCGGGCGGCCATGGCGGTGCGGACCCTTCGGGCGGCCATGGTGGTGAGGACCCTTCGGGCGGCCATGGCGGTGAGGACCCTTCGGGTGGCCATGGCGGTGCGGACCCTTCGGGTGGCCATGGCGGTGCGGACCCTTCGGGTGGCCATGGTGGTGCGGACCCTTCGGGCGGCCATGGTGGTGAGGACCCTTCAGGCGGCCATGGCGGTGAGGACCCTTCGGGCGGCCATGGCGGAGAAGCCCCTTCGGGTGGCCGTGGGTCCTTGGGCGCCCACGGCGAGGGCCTATGGCCCCCCCCAAAAAAATTAATGGGGAGAGTGACAGAGTCATTACAAGTCTCTGGGCTGGACGGAACCAGCGGTGAAGGGGTCTCTGGGCTGGACGGAACCAGTGGACTGGACGGGACGTGAACAGACTCTGGCTGGGCCGGCGTGTCGTGAAGCTCTGGCTGGACGGTCTCTGGCTGGACGGTCTCTGGCTGGACGGTCTCTGGCTGGGAAAGCGGAGAGGGCTCTTTGCTGGACAGGACCAGTGGCGAAGGTTTTGAGCTGGGCGGAACCAGCGGTGAAGTGGGCCTTGAGCTGGGCGGAACCAGCGGTGAAGTGAGCTTTGAGCTGGAAAGGAACCAGCGGTGAAGTGGGCTTTGAGCTGGGCAGAACCAGCGGTGAAGTGGGCTTTGAGCTGGGCGGAACCAGCGGTGAAGAGGGTTTTGAGCTGGGCGGGACCAGCGGTGAAGAGGGCTTTGAGCTGGGCGGGACCAGCTGTGAAGAGAGCTTTGAGCTGGACGGGACCAGCGGCGAAGGAAGCTCAGGGCTGAACGGGACTAGCGGCGAAGGAAGCTCAGGGCTGGACGGGACCAGCGGCGCAGGATCAGCGGGCTCTGGCGCAGGATCAGCGGGCTCTGGCGCAGGATCAGCGGGCTCTGGCGCAGGATCAGCGGGCTCTGGCGCAGGATCAGCGGGCTCTGGCGCAGGATCAGCGGGCTCTGGCGCAGGATCGTGCATGTGGATGGATGGCGTGGCGAAGATGGCTGGAGCCATCACTGGGGTGATGGTGATGCGGATACCTCTCTCCATCAGGATCCTGATGAGGTATTCCGTCAGGTCACGGCCAGCCAAGTCCATATATTGGTCGGTTCTTCTGTCACGGTGTGGTGCAGGTGAAGAAGGAGGCTGAATCAGAAAGGCTTCAATTCCAACAATTTACTTATAATAAAATAATAAACAGGTACAGGCAGGAAGACAGGCAGGAACACTCGCAACAACACCAAAACATTTACACTATGACAATAACAAGAACCGACCAAGACAGACTGAACAGAGAGAACAAAATACAGATACAAACGACCACTAACGAGGTGAGGACAGGTGACACAGATGATTAAGACGATGAACAGGTGGATGATTGAGGGAGTGAATACAGGTGTGGAGACAAGAAGGATTCTGGGAAGTGTAGTGCAGACAAGGACAGACAGGTGCAGACGAGGACTGTGACAGCAGCGCTACGTCCGAACGTAGGCTCACTATTGGCCGACGCTGGTCACGAGTGTGATGCTGGCCAATAGTGAGCCTACAATCTGACGTAGCGCTGCGCTGTTACACTACGTGAACTCACTCTGAGGCCCACACAGAAAAAGATGAATAGGTGAATAAAGTCGTTATTTTTGGGGGGGGTTTGCGCACAAAAATTATTCTCGTCACTTGATAAACTTAAGGTTGAGCCACTGTAGTCACTTAGACTATTTTAACAATGTTTTTATTAACTTTCTGGGCCGACAGGTTTCAATTACTATAGAAGCATATAGAGAAGTGAGACGGCTCTCAGATTTCATCAAAATATCTTAATTTGTGTTCCGAAGATGAACGACAGTCTTACCGGGTTGGAACAACATGAGGGAGAGTATTTACTGACAGAATTTTCATTTTCGGGTGAACTAACCCTTTAAGCTACTATACTAGGGGTGTATGCCGGACGCACTTTGCATTGTACATGACAATGATTATTTATTTCATTAATTGTTTTGATTTTTGACATATGTACATAGTAATTAAATATAACTAAATGCCGAAATGTGTTATTCATTCAGTGTTCTCAGAACATATGTAGCTGAAAACACGTTCCTCTTTGTCAGTTGCCCTTTTAATTCACTATAAAAGGAGCAATTTGTTTCAATGCTAAGAAACACTCACAGTGAGAAATGTTCAAAACAGAATATTATTTAGTTTTTTGCAGCACTCGGAATAAGAGAAAAACTACATCATTACAGGATACTGATTCATTTATGCCCATTTGAACTACCAAGCACCAAAGAAAAAAGACAAATCTAAAGCAAGCAAGAATAAGTAGAGGTTGCATTTTGTATGTCTTGGGGGAATTGTTATTTGTTTTTCCTTTTTATTTTATTATTATGACCTCTTAATCACTCATTCACTGACGCGTTCTCAGTGGGGTCAGGGATACACAAACAACTTATTTTAAGAAACACGAGTAGCGCTGTGTTCCATTGCCATGTCGACCAAGTACAGAGAATATGATTCACAAAATTGCATCTTTTGTCCTAGAAGTATTAAAAAAAACTCATCTCTAACTGAGATTGTGCTGTCGTGAGATAATCAGTTTCTTATATTTATTTTTTATAAGTAAGGGTTATTTGATTCCATACATTCAGCACAAATAAAGCTATAAGGGAATATGCTTAATCAGAATTATATACACAGTTTCTTAACTGATTTTGGCCATTATGTAATGGATGCATGTTTGCTGCATCTTTGTGCATATGTGCATAATTCAGTAGTGTTATTTCATGTCTGGTGGTTTGTGTACTTGATTTTATTTTTTCTTCAGTCCTGAAGGTTTATGATAAATGTTTTATTTTGCAGATATTTCACTTTAAATGTAATCTTTAATCTCAAAGTTTTGGATAATATGTAAAGGAATTATTCGACAAAAACGAATCCAAGTGTTTGAAACAGATTGATTGATTGATTGATTGATTGATTGATTGATTGATTGATTTAGGGCCATTAAGTACCATATTTTTTACATCGTGACATAATTTTCCTGACAATTAGGCACATCTCCCAATTATATTTGATTTAAATGAATAAAAATGAACAGGCACATTAAATGAATGATAATTCAGCACAGTGCTGGAGGGAGCAGTCAAAAAGCAAATGGGGATTCTTCTATTCTGCATTGTAGGAAAAAAATTACAGTGAAAATAATGCCTTCTGTCATGCTATATGTATCAAGAGGTTTGTGCCAGAAGTATGCGTGTGCGACTTAAAATGTAGTTACGTTATGGAATACTATGAATGTTTTATGATACTTATGATACACTAAAAGACAGCACAGAGAAAATTAAATATAAGCATAGGAAATCTTCAGATATGTGCTGATACGAAACAGTTTGAGTCTTATTTAACCCTAGCGATTTGCCTTGTATTGCTTTCAGGTTTTCTTGGCCCCACCCAGCAACTGTTGCGAACACACACAGACAGACACACACACACACACACCGCCAAACTAGGTCTGCCAGATTCTCAAGGGACAGACTGCCTCACTGAACATTAAGGGCACTAGTTAGTTTGCCCGAGCTCATAAACCACTAGGTGAGGGTAAAACATTTGTCTTGGGTCTTGACCCCCCCCCCCCCCCCCCACCCCAAACCCACCCCACCCCATCCTCACCAGCCCAACCTCTCCCTCCTCTCCCTATCTCTCTCTCTCTCTCTCTCTCTCTCTCACACAGTTTTCACAATTTTAGTTTAAAGGGGTCATGTCATGGATTTATTTATTTATTTTTTAAATAGGTTCCTCGGTTCCTCGGTAACGCTTCCTTTTACAGTACAGTACTTACGTGTACTTACAGTGTACTTACCTAGAAATTACTGGCTAATATAAGGTAAGTACATGGGTTAGGGGTAGGTTTAGGGGTAGGTTCAGGGTTAGTACCTAGTTATTACCCAGTAATTATAATTACTATAATAAGTAGTAAGTACATGGGTAACAGGACTGTAAAAGGAAGCGTTACCGGTTCCTTTAGGCACACTTATAATGATAATACAGTGAAAAACGATGACTTTCAACCCTCATTCTGACCCTCTGTCTGAAATGATCCTTTTCCTCAGGAAATAGCCACTGTTATGATTGGAAACGTCATTGCAGAGGAAACAGTATCAACACAAACTCGTAATTGCATGTGGGTAAGTGCTCTGAAATTATTATCCATATAAAACCGTCATTTACAGACAAATGAAAATTGACGAGTGAAAATTTTATTCGATCTATAAATTCGTTATTGTTCTGCATATCGTTTAATTTTATGCAAAGCAAAATGGACACGATGTGAATCACCTACACTAGTGTCACGTGACTCGCGTTGGTCTTTTATTTTCGGTTACGAGTGAAACGCAGGACGGCGGTCTGAAGTTAGAAGTTCCTCCAAATTGGGTTGTTTTTAACCCAGTGTTTTTTAGAGTGTAGCTTCCGACAGACGGCTGTACGCATCGATTTAAGGTGAAAGAGTGACCCCTGACCCGACGCATGACGTATTGACGAACGCGGAAGCATAGAGGATAGAGCAAAACAAAACACCAGTCACGAATTAGAAGTCTAAAACGAGAATTTTAGAGAGAAATGTCGGAGGAAATGTCTTGAGTTTGTTGCCCAGCCCTGTTTGTTTGAACCGCGAGAGGCGTACCTACGCCACTACATCCTACGCCATACAGTACATCGCGTCAAGTGTTGTATTCATATGAAAAAGAGCTATAAAGATTCTCCAAAAATGCTAAATATGTTCTACAGAAAAATAACAGCATGCACATTTTGGAATGATAGGAGGGTTAGTAAATAATGACAGAAACTTCATTTTTGGGTGAACTATCCCTTTATGCTGCAGGTCCATTATCAGCTGTTGTGAACCAGCAGGACAGTGCAGGTGTGGAAAGGAATTAAGCACAATGCTATTTTAGCATCACTGACCTGCATAATTCAGCTGAAACATCACCATCACCAGAATTAAAGTGCCAAGAGTTTTATAGATAACCAGATTCTTGTGTGTTTATTATTTTGACAAACACAATTATGCTTTCTGCTCCATTTAACACAGATTCCACTTCAAATTAGCACAAAACAAACTGAAAAAAGCCTGAAGAAGTTAAAATGCGAATACAGCACAAGACTAAAGATTCCTTTAGCATAGAAGCACAATGGCAAGTGCTTAAAAGAACACACAAGGCCTTTGTTTGTTTGATCTTTTATTGATTATCTTTTATTCATTTTTAAAGGGCTGCTCAAACTGAATGCTTAATGCAATCTCAGTAGCCTAACCATATGAGGGAGTACACAAAAGTGTATTGAGCGCAACAGCCACTACATTATGCATTACATACGGTATATGACTTTCAGCCTGGGAACAGAGTTGATTTTGTTTGATTGACCTTTGGATGTATTAGTTTTTGTTTTGCACAAATGACGTTCACTTACTTTATGGGTGGCTCCCTTGGCCTGGGAGAGGGGTTTCTTTGAAGCACCAGAGGGGTTTTCAGTAATCAACATGAGTTCAGCATCTTCTTATTTTCCTCCATGCTGCTTTTTCTCTGCAGTCAAGGTTAAAGTAACCTTCCGAAGTTTGTTTTTCTGTTTTCTTCAACTTACAGGAACGTTTTTTTTCTCTCAAAGGTTCTGTCACCAGTTACCTTGTCGTTCCAAACCTGTATGACTGGCTTTCTTCTGTAGAACACAAAAGAAGATCTTTTGAAGTGTCTCAGTGTTTGCTTGTTTTTGTCCATACAATGAAAGTCAATTGACTCCAATGTTTTTCAAAACTTTATATTTTGTGTGAAATTTTGCAGGAATAAAAGGTCCATTGTCAGTCGTCAATGCAGCAATGTATTAAGCACAGTTCGCACAGACGTTACTTTCGAACCAAGCAGGATTATGTTCATTAATGCAGCACATTCATGAGGCCAACATGAACCTGTTGTAAAATCTGCATGACAACTCTCGGGAGATTGGTATGGTAATCGAGATTGGCATGGAAATGGATATGACAATGTTAATGTATTTGATCTTGGTGGAATAGATCTGTTAAAATGGTGCTGTTAATTCCAATGGAATCGCTAGGCTATGTTTATGTTTATGACACCTTTTTCAGTTACCCAGATGAGCTCTCTAATACACTCACCTAAAGGATTATTAGGAACACCTGTTCAATTTCTCATTAATGCAATTATCTAATCAACCAATCACATGGCAGTTTCTTCAATGCATTTAGGGGTGTGGTCCTGGTCAAGACAATCTCCTGAACTCCAAACTGAATGTCAGAATGGGAAAGAAAGGTGATTTAAGCAATTTTCAGCGTGGCATGGTTGTTGGTGCCAGACGGCCGGTCTGAGTATTTCACAATCTGCTCAGTTACTGGGATTTTCACGCACAAGTTTCTAGGGTTTACAAAGAATGGTGTAAAAAGAGAAAAACATCCAGTATGCGGCAGTCCTGTGGGCGAAAATGCCTTGTTGATGCTAGAGGTCAGAGGAGAATGGGTCAACTGATTCAAGCTGATAGAAGAGCAACTTTGACTGAAATAACCACTCGTTACAACCGAGGTATGCAGCAAAGCATTTGTGAAGCCACAACACGCACAACCTTGAGGCGGATGGGCTACAACAGCAGAAGAACCCACCGGGTACCACTCATCTCCACTACAAATAGGGAAAAGAGGCTACAATTTGCAAGAGCTCACCAAAATTGGACAGTTGAAGACTGGAAAAATGTTGCCTGGTCTGATGAGTCTCGATTTCTATTGAGACATTCAGATGGTAGAGTCAGAATTTGGCGTAAACAGAATGAGAACATGGATCCATCATGCCTTGTTACCACTGTGCAGGCTGGTGGTGGTGGTGTAATGGTGTGGGGGATGTTTTCTTGGCACACTTTAGGCCCCTTAGTGCCAATTGGGCATCGTTTAAATGCCACGGCCTACCTGAGCATTGTTTCTGACCATGTCCATCCCTTTATGGCCACCATGTACCCATCCTCTGATGGGTACTTCCAGCAGGATAATGCACCATGTCACAAAGGTCGAATCATTACAAATTGGTTTCTTGAACATGACAATGAGTTCACTGTACTAAAATGGCCCCCACAGTCACCAGATCTCAACCCAATAGAGCATCTTTGGGATGTGGTGGAACGGGAGCTTCGTGCCCTGGATGTGCATCCCACAAATCTCCATCAACTGCAAGATGCTATCCTATCAATATGGGCCAACATTTCTAAAGAATGATTACCTTGTTGAATCAATCCCACGTAGAATTAAGGCAGTTATGAAGGCGAAAGGGAGTCAAACACAGTATTAGTATGGTGTTCCTAATAATCCTTTAGGTGAGTGTATACAGCATTTCCATGGATGTCAATGAATATTAGGAAATATCTAAATGGTGTGATTAACCAATTAGAATCAAGAGAGCAGTGTAATAAATGTGAGTAGCGTAGATCAGATAATTTGCTTGAGAATTTGATCAGAATTGTTGTTCATATTAAAATCGTGATCGCAAACCGTTTGAGATTGTTGAGATCTCTTCTGAAACTCAAGATACATTTGAGATTCGAGGGCTCTTCTTCTCAGGAAGATCTTCTTCTTTGCTCTCTGTTTAATCCAACACAATTTAATACATCGATACATTTTCATACGGATCACGAAATCACCACCTCATAAACTGTTATGTTTCATCATGAGATTCCATTGCTTAATCTCTTCATTACCATCTAGGAGAACGAACTAAGATATCAAAGAGATACACACAAAATAAATGATGAATGAGCTTTCATATAAAATATGTAAATATCTCTGTAGGTTGGAAAGGCAATAAAGACTCAATGATAAATGAATTCCTAAACATAAAATGATGCAGAGCAGCTGATTTTTTTTTTTTTTTTTTTACTATGTGTAGCGTTTTTTAAACGCAGAGCTATTCCGATCATTAAAACTGAAACATTGCACATTTTGCTGATTGGAGTTTCATATCCTCAGTATCTCATTAAAGCCCAGGCATAGTTTGCCATTCCAGGCTTCTGCTATTTTTGGAGCTGGTATTGCATGATTCACTCTCTGGATCCTAAACTAACTTTTGTCAGGCTGCAGGTCTCCAGCAAGGAGCTGCTGATGATGAATTATTTGTTTGAGGAGGGTTTTAAGGAGGCCTTCTTGCCGCATGGGGTTAGACTATAATTGAGACAGAGCCTCATCCACGGAGGGACTCTGCCACTGCCAGCTGTGATTCCATTAGACGTCGCCATGCCCCTGTGGTACCCTGTTTTTCCCGTCACACTTCTCAACCCTGAAAAGCACAGCAGACTCGCAATTTTCAGCACAACAGCAGATCGTGCTGCACGGATTTGACGAACTTGAAGGGGTGTTGAAATATTATGCCCTCGGCTACTAAATTTTGGCATCTGGCTTTATGTGGGAGATAATTGTTTAGGGTAGCGAGGGAGCATGCTCGGATGTATGCGCTAACAAACACACATACGCACGCGGTCGAATCGCTCCTGCATTCTAATGACTTATTTATTGCCTTTAACCCACACATCAAAAAGGTTTGAAATATAAATGAATGAAGAGGAAGCTAAATATTCCAGTCTGCAAGTGTTCATGCTCTGTTCAGCGCTTAAGCATTTCCAAAATTGTGCTCCCATTAACAGACCTTAAAGGAAACGGTGTGTTTGCAAACAAACATGCCCTATTTCCACAGGTCTCTGATGCATTCAGTCAGAGCATGGAATCAGAGTGAAGGGAGTATGTGTGTGTGTGTGTGTGTTTTATGCGTTGAAAAGACAGGTTGTTGTAATCTGCATGTACAGCCAGGCAATCTCGCAGGATTAAAGCACAAAACATTAGCAGAAGGTAATTATGCCGGAGTGGCGATTCACTGACCTAGATTTGTGTGCTCCGACGCTTTTCAATTTTCTTTCATTAAAGGAATAGTTCACCCGAAAATAAACATTTTGCATCATTTCCTCCCTCCTGTGTCATTACAAACACAGCCCTGACGTCTAGGCTAAGACGAGGCAAAATTAGGTCTGTCAGTGAAAATTTAATGGACGTCTAATCATAGCCCAGGAATATACGCACAGGCTACATATAGACATGTCAAAGAAATGAAACCAAACTTCTTGTAATCACTGTTGACTTTGCTTACATGATGGAATATCATACTGAACATCTCACAAGTTATTTAGGCAAAAACAACATTGATGTAACCAAATTCAAGGTAATTGTGGCTAGAAGTGGGTCACTCATAACCAGACTAAATCGTGTCTAGTTAACTTAGACGGTGAAATGACGGCTATTTCTTGCTGGGTATAAGGCCGAAACATGTTTTGAAAGCTAGTTCAGTGTCCTAACTTAGCATATTATAAGCCAACTATTACAACTTTTTAATTTCACAGTAGGCCTAAGTAGCTTTGGTTATGTTCTGTTATGTGCATAATATAATTTAAATAACATTGGGTCTCATTCAATAACCATGTGCATGCACAAATGTGTGTGTGATATCATACAAATGTGTTTATGAACAAATCATGATTCATCACAAACTTTCAAACTAAAATTTATTTTAAATTCACATAAAAATAGGAACAACTGAAATCCCACTTACACAAAAAATCACATACTTTTGGTGGCCTTATAACCATGTTAAGATGACATTTTATATTTCGTCATATATAAGTAAACGTACATCATGCTTGTCAGGACATACCAGACTCAAAGACAGATATAACAATCCAAACAGTTGTTTATTGAACAGAAGGATGGATGCCACAATTCAGGCGAGTAAATGAGTTTATGAATTAAGACTGGTGGATAACTTGGGTTTCTTTACGTTAACCAGTGATGATGACAGAGGAACTGGATGAAGCGCACACCTCAACAAATCTCTGACAATCGCAGTTCGGTGGTCTCCGGCTGGCTGGTCCTCTCCGTACACATTTGTAAGATTCTGCTAAGAACCTGCTAGGGGCTGCAGTCTTTAGCCTCCTTGTTAGAGCGCCTGACTCTCACGCCGGAGACCCGGGTTCGATGCCCGCAGAGAGCGGGCCGAGTAGGACCCCGGTGGAGGGGTTACATTGGTGCCGTGACCCGGATGGGAGTGAGGTTTAGGGGGGTGAGTGTAACGGAGGCCAGCTAGTAGTCGCTGTGCGAGTAAACCTCACTCCTCTGATCTCAATAGGCGCTCTAGCGACAGACGCTAGGGGCTGCAGTCTTTAGCCTCCTTGTTAGAGCGCCTGACTCTCACGCCAGAGAGCGGGCCGAGTAGGACCCGGGTGGGGGGGTTACATAACGAACATTCGCAAACAGCATGGCAAAGTTTTCGACAGCTTTCGACCTTTGGTTAGAAGCATAGTTTCTTGTTTGCATGACATGTGGACTCAATAAATCCTTATCTTGAGAAAAATAAGCAAGCTGACATTCAGTACAAGCTATATCTTTTATTTAGAAAATAATACAAGGCCTTGTACCAAATGGCACACTTCATATGCACTATCGGTCTTGTAGACTTACAATGGCTGCCGCACACGCGTGTCCATTAAGTCCATGGGACCGTGTCCCATTTGTCATTTTAGGGTTCAGAAGGGTGCTCGCGAGCGCCCCCCTTTGCGGTCGATATGCGCCCTCGATGCGCACTTTTGCAGAGCCAGCTCTGGTGCGAGCTGAGCTACACAGCAAACTTCTATGGAGTGAAAACAGTCTCAAAACCTTTCACAAATGCACGCGAGAGATCCACATGCACGCGCACCCATCCACAAATGCACGCGAGAGATCCACATGTGCGCGCACCCATCCACAAATGCACGCGAGAGATCCACATGTGCGCGCACCCATCCACAAATGCACGCGAGAGATCCACACACGCAAACCAATCCACAAATGCACGTGACAGATCCACACACACACATAGCAATCCACAGATGCACGCAAGAGATCCACACACACACACACACAGCGATCCACGAATGCACGCGAGAGATCCACACACACACACACACAGCAATCAACAAATGCACACGAGAGATCCACACACACAGCAATCATGCATTATTGTCCTTACTCACATTGCTTTTCTCACAATCCATGCACAGCGAATCACGTGACTTTTGAGACTGTTGTTCCGCAGCCTTGATTCACAAATGCACACAAGCCTATCTGTCCACAAGCCTATCTGTCCACATTACCTGCAAGGATGCGCTATGGTGTCTTCCTCCAGAGGGCGCTAACCGGCCTTTGAGCTGAGTCTTTCAAAGGGCTGGATTCATTTCGTTTTCTGATTTGCGAGACAACTGAAGTCTAAACATTTTTCACTAAATATCATATAAATAAATGCAAATATAGAGTAAAACCAAACCTCTTTTTTTATTCTTCAACGTATAATCAGATTATATAGCCTATTAAGAAAACCATTCGGATAACCGGACAGCTTTAAATTATTTCTGTAACTGTTAGCCAACTAAATAATGAGACCTGAATGATATACTCAATTCAAGGCAATGTTTATAGCTGGGTTTCAGTCACGTGATTATGATGACGCGCGAAATTCAGATGGAGGGCAGGGAGTGAAGAGCGCAATGGACGAGATGGAGGAAAGTCCGTACTGTACTACTTTACACGCTATTACAAGAGAAAGATATAAACAAAAAATCAAACCTATGTTGGACGTGATCCTTACGTTTTGAAGAGGAGCGATTTTTCAAATGAATTGAAAGATTTTCCTGCCATCGAGACGGTAGATATCAGCAACTACCTCGTCTTACAGACATACTTTGACTTTACAAAGTTCGGAAACGTTACACAAACATAGCCACTTAAGTTATATTAACTCACCTTTGACGAAGTGATCACTGCACACACGGGCATTTTCCCATTCGGCTCCTCCCGACCGCAGACGTAGGTTTGCAAGCCGTTTTTCCGGAGTTTTTCGGTCAATTTCTTGCATTTCCCCCCTTATGAACAACAACTTTTGGTACACAATAAAAACTCCTCGTGGTTTGATTGATTTAAGTAACCATAAACGACGCAAAACATAGGCATTTTGAGATTGTTATAGTGCTTTCTAAATATAGCAAATCACTTCCTGCCCTCCATTTGCATTTCGCGCCATGGCAACGCAGTGGCGTGACGTCATATGAAAACAAGCTATTACAAAGCAATTTAAGATAAATTTAAAGTGGTTTTCATGTTGTGGTTGCTTTGTAATAAACATTGCCTTGAATTGAGTATATCATCAGTCTCATTATTTAGTTGGTTGAAATAATATCCCCACCCCACCCCACCCCACCCCACCCACAACCACACACACACACACTTTTACCATTTAACTCTTAATAAACTTAGAAATATTTTGCCAAAGCTTTTTAGAAAATGGAGAGATCAAAAAAGATGAACAACTGGTTAATCTGATTCACCGCAAAAGGAGCAACTGGGGCAAATCTCAAACTTTTGCACGTAATGGTTTGCTTGAGAATTGTTTACTTGAGGGTAATACTTGTGAATTTTTTTGAAAGAAATCTTTTACTTTGTTGGTTAAATTATGTGGAAGCATTCATCCTTTCTTTAAAAATAAGGAAAGCAAAACATATAGGCATAGGTAATATGTGTGTGCGGGGAGGGGCTATTACATTACCACAAAGTACATTCAGAATTACAACAATATAAACAAAAGAAAACGTAGTAGGCTACAGCCTAGTAGTTGGCTAACAGTTACAGAAATAATTTAAAGACTTTAAAGCTGTCCTGTTATCCGAATGGTTTTCTTAATAGGCTATATATTCTGATTATACGTTGAAGAATAAAAAAAGAGGTTTGGTTTTACTCTATATTTGCATTTATTTATATGATATTTAGTGAAAAATGTTTAGACTTCAGTTGTCTCACAAATCAGAAAACGAAATGAATCCAGCCCTTTGAAAGACTCAGCTCAAAGGCCGGTTAGCGCCCTCTGGAGGAAGACACCATAGCGCATCCTTGCAGGTAATGTGGACAGATAGGCTTGTGGACAGATAAGCTTGTGTGCATTTGTAAATCAAGGCTGCGGAACAACAGTCTCAAAAGTCACGTGATTCGCTGTGCATTATTACAGGTACAGATAAAGCATTTGTGGATTGTGAGCAAAGCAATGTGAGTAAGGACAATAATGCATGATTGCTGTGTGTGTGGATCTCTCGCGTGCATTCGTGGATCGCTGTGTGTGTGTGTGTGTGTGTATCTCTCGCGTGCATTCGTGGATCGCTGTGTGTGTGTGTGGATCTCTTGCGTGCATCTGTGGATTGCTATGTGTGTGTGTGGATCTGTCACTGCATTTGTGGATGGATTTGCGTGTGTGGATCTCTCGCGTGCATCTGTGGATTGCTTTGTGTGTGTGTGGATCTGTCGTGTGCATTTGTGGATTGATTTGCGTGTGTGGATCTCTCGCGTGCATCTGTGGATTGGTTTGCGTGTGTGGATCTCTCGCGTGCATCTGTGGATTGGTTTGCGTGTGTGGATCTCTCGCGTGCATTTGTGGAAGGTTTTGAGACTGTTTTCACTCCATAGACTTCTTCCCAACAGTCAATGTGGCGTTACGTCAAAAAGGTGCAGACTCGTAGGGAGACTGCGAGTGCTTTGGGTGCCATTTGGGACAGGGCCCAAATGTCATTTACGTCGTTTAGTTTGTCAAGAAATTTAAAGCACCATTTTTGAAAAGTGCGCATGTGCGTACGTGCTCTAGTAACGTGCAAAATAACTGACAAATAGTCCTCAGATGCCATGTCCGTAATTTATTGCAAAACATCCAGTATTTTTATTAGATCTCAAAGATTCATTAAAAGTAGTTATTACTCCACCACGTCCGTGACATAATAAAACCAAAGTGGTTGAACGACCAATTTGAGACAGTCGTGACTAGCAAGTTGATTTCTTCAAAGATGCATCGTACTATGGTAGTTAAGCAGCGAGTTACGTCGTTACACGGGAAACTCACCCCTGATTGGTCAGGCATTTCTTTCAGTATGGAGGCATGGGTATTAATGTTCCAATGTTGTCAACACCAGCCTTCTGGGTTACTGGGTAACATATGTAACCTGAGACGTTCCCTTTCAAGTGGTATTGCTTTGCCATACTACACACAATGCCTGAAAAGGTATTCAGACGATTAATATCTGGTGACGTGCATTTCAGGCATCTATTTATGGTCTCAGTGACACATGTCTCATGAACACGTTTTGGCCAATAAATTGCCTCGTTTCCACACATGCTTCAGACACCGGCTCATGTGCGGAAGCGTTTCCATAGCATCAGCATCATGACACAGCGTCTTGTTCCCTCTCAAGGAACCGGGTTTTATATGGTAACCTGAGACATTTCTAACATAATTCAAAACATTGTGAAGTTCACCTTACATAGCTAGAAGCTTTTGCATCACATACATATCGTAAAGGCCCACCAAAGTGCCTTGGAACGTATGCGTTGACGTAATTTCCACTGAAACAGGAAGCTAAGGCGGGACATATTGAATGGCTCCACCCCCTTTTGAAATAGCCATTAGCATTTATTTTACCCCACAGACTGCAAGTCGTACTTGACTGATGATACGTTGGATTCAATAGTAGAGGTGTAAATAAACTCTAGCCATTTCATTCTTAACCAACGTACAGTTGGAAAACAGAATAAAACTGGAGCGTTTGAGCAACCGAACACACGTCTCCAACCCATATTACTTCGTGACTTTTCAACAGTCGCTTTGGTCAAGTGGTATTTATAGCATATGAGGCGGAGCTTTAGATTCTGGAGAGCATTTGATTGGATAGAAGATGTGATGAGAAGCTGACGTCCGCGGTGACGTCTTAAAATCCATTTTAGCGAGTGAGAGACTGTAAGTTTTGAATGTTTACATCTCTAAAATGCTAATTTTGTAATTGTTTTGGAACACACCAGTTTATTCATAACCGTAAGGCTAACATATTCATACTAAAAGCTAAAAAACTTTTGATTTCAGGAAACCAAGACTCTAGAGAAATCAGGCCCATTTCAATTAAATTTCATGCCCATTTCAGATAAAAACCCATGTGACAAATTAATTTTTAAAATCTTATATTATAACAGATAATGTTGTATACTTTGACTTGGTGACTGTTACAGCACTTTAAGATGTGTCAGAGCCACATTGTTTATCACAGTTCTTGTGGAATTTTTTAATCTTAGAAGGAAAATTTCTGCAGTGCTGTCAGTGCCTTTGACTTCTCTGCCTCCGCTTTCTGAATATTTACTCTACATCCTACACTCAGATCTTCTGGCATCCACGTGTAGAGTGTGATAAAAGAATCATGAAAATGACAGGGTTTTTACCCCATGTTCCAAGAAGGGGCTCACTGGCTTTTGTATATCGAGTTAAATGTGGTGTCAAATTCTGATTTCCTGGAAATCAAATAAATAAATAAATAAATAAATAAAACGCTGCTCTTTAACAGCCCCACGCAGCTCTTTAATAGCCCCACACCCTGATGCTGCGGGGAGAGATAAGCTGCCAAGGTCTCTTCAGCACTGGGCATCATCCCTTAGCCATTCTCTTTAAGCCCCACAATAGATGAATAATTATGGACTGTGGGGCGAGATAGGCAGGAGGACAATGGCTTTTTCCAGGATCTCGATACCTCAGTGTGAAGATCTGGAAAGAAAGGCAGCCCCGGACATGGAGGCTGTGATTTTGACTGCAGAAAGCTTCCTGCTTCTCGGCTGGCCATTTGATATTAATTTTGGCCACGGCTCGAGTCACAACCTCAACAAGCTCCTCACACTGCGGGGATAGGGGTTGGCGAGTCACCCATATCACCTACTTCGATGCTGAGGACGCCCACCTCCTCAAAGCTCGACAGTCCCAGCATCAAGCGCTCACCCGGGGAGGAAGAAGCTGCAGATCGGGCTTCCGGATGCCGAGTTTGAGCACTGGAGCTAGCGGATGAGAGCTGGGAAAAGCCACTCCATCTGTGAACTCTACGATCGAAGCCACCAGGCTTCCTCTGTATATTGCCAAATACAGCCAAGCATGAGTGGAGCGTTCTCGTGGAAGGCTGACGCTGCTGTGTTGCCAGCTTTTTTTTTTTTAGCTTCCGTGCTACGTCGTCACACGTCACGAGGTGACACCACAAGGTCACACCAATCAGGATTGGACTTGTTGCACATGTGCTTCAGACGCAGTCATGCTTAGAGGTACCAAGTTGGTACTGAAATCTTTGAGCGCTGTTGAGCGGATTCGTAAACACCTCTGATTGGCCATTGTGTTCACGCGCTCATGGGATATGTCTGTGATTGGCTACAAATGTGATTGAACAAAGCGTCACATTTTTTAAATTTCACAACTTTTTGACAACTCTAGTTCCTCATAGTGTCGTCATTGGACACAGCGCAAGTTCCCTCAAAAGGGAACTGATTGCAGTGTTTCCGCTACATTCATTCTGCCGTGGCGGGCCGCCACACCTAAAATCATCCCGCCACGGCTGCAGCTGTGTTATTGTTAAGCCCCACTAAAGGCATACAAAACATTGTAAAGCACCATAAAGTTTTCGCACTATATTCCAAGACTTCTAAAGTCATTCAATAGCATAATGTGAGGTAAAAATGTATATTTAAGTCGTTAAGTTAAAGTTAATGGAAACTCATCTCTCCTCAGTCATTCTCCATTCAGCATTCAAACAGCACGTCACGTTCGAGTACGACAGTAACACGAGTCACGACGACACTCTCTTCAAGATCAATGTTCCCATTATTATACTTTATTTGTAGATAAAGATCTATAGTTTGCATAAAATTACTTTATCTTGCTGGAGTTTATAGCGCTTTCTAAATGCACTAGAGTAGAGAGCACTATGAATTGTTCTTCATGCGCACTGTAAGTTAACTGAAATTTAAAACTGTTAAAAGAAAAGTCTCAATAAACTGTTGCATAGATATAATACATTAAGCATAGATAGATATAATCTCTTCGCTTTGAACTTTTCAATGCGAAGCGCTGCACGCTGTGACTTCCCGTTGCTTCAAGTCAGGGATGGAAATTAGCACCCGCCACCAGCCAAATGCGGGTGATTTTGTGTTGTGGCGGGTAAACTCGCTTCACCTACCGGCCACCGTGGCGGGTAAATAAAAATAGCATACTGTTTCACCCGGACGGCGGACACTTTTAGAGGAGGCACACCTTCAAACAAAAATGTGGCGTTACATCGCAGGCGTAGAGGTCTGCAGAGAAAACATCATGGTGCGTTCACACCAGACGAGAATAGAGCGTCTGGCGCGAGTGATTTCATTGTTAAGTCAATGCAAAGACGCGTTACGCGCGTAAAAAATTCCTACGGCGCGAATGAGGTGTAGAGCGCGCCGTGGTAGATGCGAATACGCCTCATTCGCGCGGCAAGTTCGAGCGTCTGACGCGTTCCGCGCGCATGATTTTATTGAGTGCTTTTGTGCATTCACGCGTTTGACGCGAATTCGCGTCTGCCGCCCGAGTTGAAAAATCTGAACTTTGGCGTCAATTCGCGCCGCGTTAACCAATCAGGAGCCTAGCTGCTGTCACGTGGTGAAGTATCTGGATGCTTCAATAAATTATTTTGTACTAAATGCCTGATGTGGTTCTAATGCACAACAAAGCAAATATTTTATCACATAAAACTTGATTTCAATATATGAGACATATTCATTTTGTATTGAATGCTATGTATTCCATTTCATATCTAGATTATATTAAATATTATTCTAATGTAAAAGCAACCAACATACTATAGCAGGTTACAGGTATTCAGTTTAATTACTTTTGGAGGCTGGCTCAAATTATCATCAAAACAAAAATAAATGACAGATTAGGTGGATGAGGCCGAGGGTGAGAGAAAGAGAAAATGTCAGTATTTCATTAAGACTTGAGATTAAATAAACTGCTTAAGTATTCTTGTAGTATTAATTTTCACATGCAGTTACACATTGTCGGTTAAAAACAAGAAAGTGGCTGGTAAAAACATTGAGTGGCTGGTAGATTTTGAAATCCACCAGCCACAGTGGCCGGTGGACAAAAAAGTTAATTTCCATCCCTGCTTCAAGTGCATCATTCTGCGCACGGGATGCGCATAATCGCTTTGCCGCTCTTATTGGCGCCTTTCGTGTTATAATGCTTAGGGGAAGTTTAAACACCTGGGATAAGGGGGCGTGGCCAGTGGGAATATCACTCATGGGCCACGCCCCCTCCCCTGGCGAAATGGGCCTGCCACCATGGCTGGAAAAAATCCTAGAGGAAACACTGGATTGTATATCCATATCACGCACTAATAGTATCAAGTCTCAGTAGAGAGGTAGAATGCGAAAACCCCTCAGATATCAAAATGTACTGATTGAATTCCTCCAAAAGGTTCTAGACCAGTAACTCTAAAGGTTCAATGAGTCTGTCTGAAGACTGTTCGGCTGGTGTTGAGGGCAGAGGGCTGGTGTTTCCTTTGGCTGAGCTTCTGTGCTCTCCTGACAGCACAGCTAATGGACTGCTGTCTCTTACCCACTGGCCATGATGCATTTAAGGTGTGCCTTGTGCTCTCAGCTCCATCTGAATGACCTTCAATGAGCGTGGAAAAAACTATCTTGATCCAAGAACCTCTCTGTGCTCGTCCCCCAACTGTTAAGACATTTTTAGACACTGGCCACATTTTCACTATCTACACTCTAAAAAACTGGGTTAAAAAAGGGCTGGGTAGGACAGAAATTGGGTTGTTTATTTAACCCAGCATAATGGGCTGTTTTAACCCAGCATAGTTGATTCATTTTTACTATAATACTAGCTTCTTCTTTTTTATATACTTCATACATGAATTAGTGTCTATGGATTCACTTAAATCCTCGAGTTTAGATACTCGATACAACCACTGGCTTGATACTGCTTTATTTTTAATCATATTTTATAGTATATGTCACGAATTGCGTGGAAGCAAAGGCGGTAGTCGGATCTAAATGCAGCAGTAGACTTTAATAATACAGACTTGGGTAAACTCAGAACAGGCAAGACACAAGACACTCGTGGTACGTAAATGCATTCAATAACTGACAAAGACAGGGCAGAAACACAAGGCTTAAATAATCAGAGACAAACGAGCAGACAGGATAACAAGGGGGCGTGGATAACAAGAAACACCCAGGAGCACCAATGACAGGGAACCACTAAACATGACAGGACACAAAAGCACATCGTAACAGTATATTATATTTGTATCATTTTTAATACATATTGCCAACATTTAAGCTCGTTTAACAAATATTAGAAGTAAAAATGAAACATTTAGAAGTAGTTCAAGTGTAATTGACCAGTCTCTGTTGTCCCGTTTCCACCGTAACGGCGCTGGATCTTGTGCCGGAGCTTGTATCATGTTCAACAGGGGAACTTCTAACTTCAGACCGCCGCCCTGCGTTTCACTCGTAGCCGAAATATGCAGCGACAGGCTCCATAACCTGTCCATAAACAATCAGTGTACAGTTCTGAGAACATATTTTAACATCATACGTATTTATATTCTGTATCTTTTGGAATAAAATCATAACATTTTATGCAAGGCATCAGGCGTTTCCATCAATCTTAAAAGATCGACGCGACACAGTGTAGGTGACTCACATCGCGCCCCTGTACGTTGCTTTGCATAAAAATAAACGATACACAGCCTAATAACGAATTTATAGATAAGATAAGATATACGGTAACACTTTAGAATACGGTTCCTTCGTTAACGAATAACTACACAGGAACAAATGAGTAACACAATATTAACAATCTAGTAACTACTATTAACTAACAAGGAATTCTGATTAACGAATTAGTAAGTAACAGCGCACAGATGAAAGTGGTAGTTCACTATTAACTAATTGATAACTACTATTTTTTTTATGCTTCCCAGAGAACTACTGAAGAAGATTAATAGTTCATGCAAAACTAATCAATAACTATTCAGGACAAATGACTAGCACTACATTAACATTAATAACTGCTGTAAACAAATACACAAGGTTTATCAATATGTAATAGCATAGCAGACTTATGATTTGGGAAATAATCAGCCTATGCTCTCTCCTAGAGAACTATTTATCAACTGAATAATTTTAAAGAAATGGCTTTTTAAATGCAGTTGTCGGGACCTTACTTGTCCTGTAGTGATTCAATGCCAGTCCAGAGGAATGCCAGAAAATTGGCCAGAGTCACGGTGACGGCTGGAACATATTGAGTAACATTATCGATTATCGATATTGAGAACATATCGGCCATCCAAATATCATATACAGTGATTTTATTATTTAACCTATACCTCGCAAAAAAAGAAGAAGATTTTATTAATGTCTCCTACCTCATACGTGTGTGCAAATATCTTGTGAAGGATTAGAAGATTCTACACTTTAGGATTGGCTTTTCATGTAATAATCATGATAACTAACTAGCAATGACTCAAGTGTTACTACATACTTCTAAAGGAATGACTAATTATTTGGATCCGTATTCTAAAGTGAAGATCATGGTAACTAACTAGTAATTACTGAAGTGTTACTACATAGTTCTAAAGGAATTACTAATTATTTGGATCCGTATTCTAAAGTGAAGATCATGGTAACTAACTAGTAATTACTAAAGTGTTACTACATAGTTCTAAAGGAATTACTAATTATTTGGATCCGTATTCTAAAGTGAAGATCATGGTAACTAACTAGTAATTACTCAAGTGTTACTACATACTTCTATGGGAATTACTATCTAAAACTTCACCAAAAACCTCAAAAGCTTAAAAGAATTAGTAATTCCTTTAGAAGTATGTAGTAACACTTGAGTAATTACTAGTTAGTTACCATGATCTTCACTTTAGAATACGGATCCAAATAATTAGTAATTCCTTTAGAACTATGTAGTAACACTTCAGTAATTACTAGTTAGTTATACCATGATCTTCACTTTAGAATACGGATCCAAATAATTAGTCATTCCTTTAGAAGTATGTATTAACACTTGAGTCATTACTAGTTAGTTATCATGATTCTTACAGTAGTTCTCTGGGAAGCATTAAAAAAAAGTAGTTATTGATTAGTTAATAGTGAACTACCACTTTCATCTGTGCACTGTTACTTATTAATTTGTTAATCAGAATTTCTTGTTAGTTAATAGTAGTTACTAGATTGTTAATATTGTGTTACTCATTTGTTCCTGTGTAGTTATTCATTAACGAAGGAACCGTATTCTAAAGTGTTACCAGATATACTTTATTGTCCCCGAAGGGAAATTTGTTTTGGACTCTGTCCCTTCCGCAGTTTTTACAAAGACAACACAAAGTACAAAATACAAAAAACAGACGTCTCGCAACACATCCTCTCACAAACATGTTCTCATATACATTAGATAGGTACGTGCATAGTAGGCACATTAACACCTTTCATTGGCAGGTTTAAAAAAAAATTACAACCATTATTGATCACAATACAACCATTATAGATAAAATAAAATGTACACAATGTCATGATTCTGCCCTCGTGTCCTTGATTTTCTCTAGTCTTGAGGCAGGGTCATGACAGAATCATGTTTTGTGTGCAAGCACATGGTCTTGTGTTTTGAGCCATGTGCTTGTGTTGTCTCGTTACGTTACCCCGCCCCCTTGTTATCCTTGTCTCGTCATTATTGTCTAGTCAGTTTCACCTGTCCTTGTCTAGTCAGCTTCACCTGTCTTTGTCATTAGTGTCTCCCTTTTTAATCCCCTTGTGTTTGCTGTCCTGTGTCGGTACATTGTGAAACATTGTGAGTTATTCTCTGTGAGTATTTTGTCTGAAACCTGTTTATTGAGAATTGTGAGTTTGTTTCCTGTCAAGTCAGAGTCTTCGTTTGTCATCGTGTCTTAGTCTACCTCCAGTCCTGTTTTGCCCCATCGTGGGTTTTGTTTTCTGTTTTGTCATCATTAAACCCCTTTTGAGTTATTTGCTGTCTGCGCATGGGTTCGTTCCTCCATCCACATGACACACAAACCTGCATTTTACCGAAGGCATGCACCATTTTGACGGAGCTGCACTGCTCTCTGCTGAAGAGGTCGCAAAAAGCCTGCGATAAATAACTCAATCTCTGGGTTGTTATGTCTGACCCAAGATCTGGGTAACACAAGAAAACTGCCCAAACACTGGTTTGTTACGTCTGACCCAGGAGCCGGGTAACAGAAAAACTACCCCAAAACTGAAAAACATAACCCCAAAAAATGACCCAAAAGGCTCAACCCAGGATTTGGGAAGAAAAAATAACCCAAGATTTTTTTAGAGTGTATCATTCTATCTGTAAAATCTTCAAACTTTACAAATGTTAAACTTTCAAGGCTTTATCAAAGTTGTTGTGACAAACTTCCATTAGCTGTATATTATTTTGCTCAGAAAGCATGTGTTTATAAATGCAGGTCTAAATGTGGAGGTGCTGATTTTGCTGCTGGTTATCTGTTTTATGCTTACTTTTCTTTTTAGTAGATGCTTTGTCTCCCTGGAGTAACTTGAGGAGTGCTTAAGGGCGCAAAATGCGACTGTGGATTTCAGTAATGACTCAAACATAACTATGATGGGACTTTTGTGTTACCAGCCGCCCTGAGCCTCAACCACCACATTATCACTCCATTCCACCTGCACCATTATGCTGCTTTATGTCTGTTGCATGAACATTTCAGTGGATCGAGCCTTTCCTAATCTCTCCCTGTATAATAAAACAATCACCCCGAACATTTAACCTCTATTTTTCCTGCAAAATAATAATAATGATGATTTCGCAGCAGATATTTATTTTTAGTTCCTCTTGACACCAACACATTTGTGTCTGCTTTTTGTCTAACTGCCATCACATTCTATGCAGGAGCATATGATTAATGATTCATACATGCAACACGCTTTAGACCAGGCACATGTTTATATTTTGCCAGACTAATAAGGAATTCAGGGCAGAATAGAGAGTTAATTGCTTTTTTTGAAGTATATGTGATGTAACAGTTACGTTTTATTAGTATTTAATCCACAAATATTTGTTGTTTTAAATGTCTTGATGGTACAAAGAAACACTGATCTTTCAATAACGAAACAATGAAAATTTCCAACAACAATGATGAAAATAATGAAAATGTTGAAATTATATTTTGCTACTGTATGGATTGGCTCAATGATAATAAAAAAAAGTTCCCATTAGACCTATGACAGTGTTGTTAATGTTTTAGAACTAAATGTTAAACATAATTTTAACCACAGACCGCATTTTATGCAAATCCAAAACTATCATTCTAAAAACACATTCGCATTTCCAGAGGATAATCAAGAATTAGGCTGGATCAGAAATCGCACACTTTCCTACAGTAGGCGAAAAACGGTGTGTCACAAAAAAGATGTCTGTCCGAATTCACAGTACTCATAAAAGAGTAGGCAAAAAGTATACCGGCTGACCTACTTCTTCCGGTGAGATTCTGAAGTGTGCCTATGATGGACACTTTACTATCCCATGAGGCCACGGGAGAGGATTTATGAAGTGCCTCAACTAACGCTGGTAGCCTAGTTCATGTGAAAAGGGCAACATGGTGAATGTACAGTAGTATGTTCGGATTACATTCATACTATATACAATCATACTATATTTTAGCAGTTGCAAATTAATTACATCAAATTACTATTTAATATAAGTACCTAATTAAGAGAGTGTGATTTCGGACGCAGCCTTAGCCTTATGTTTGGCCTACATTACTGAAAGCATGTTGTGTCATTGTGCTAAAAACTTTTTATGGGTACTTTGTAAAAAATAAAAAATAGCTTAATTTTTTTCTCATCTCATTTATTAAAATTAAACACTCCCCTTTCTTAGTGTTTTCAGTTAGATCTGTATCATTGGAGAGTGAGACATACAGTGTAACTTGCATCATGTGCGCTTTATAGGCTAGTCAGGCCTAACATCCTTCAGTAGCTTTTCAGAGTTACAGTCAGTAGCATTTGCGGATAGAAATGAATGGATAGGGCCGACTTCTCTAATAAAACAGGTCATTTTTGTAGGAGATCCCAAATATAGATCACTCCAAAATGAATGTGTAATAGAAAAATGTTGAATATTAGCTGACAAGCAGTCACTTTTGTGACAAGCTGTTTCCACAACAGAAGCAGTTCATTCAGCAATGTGAAGTGCATCTCCCCCATTTACTTTCATTCAAACTGGTCAGCATCTTATCTTCCCTGTCAGGTATCCTCATACTTTACCTGTTGTTTTCTTTTAGCTAATGTTAACCCTGCATCTTCCCCTTGGGAGACAATTTACTCTCGCCTAATTTTCTTGGCTGCCTGCAGTTAGATTAGGTTTAGGAATTGTTCATTCTGATTATATTATCTTAATAATATTAGGATTAAATGCATTCATTTAAAGAATTTGAATGGATCTGACCTGAGAATAACAAGAAGAATTTTTAAACACTTGTTTAGTTTGTGTTAATACTAACAATAGCCTTCTAACCGTTTTTGTTTATGAAAAAAAAAAGGTTGACAACAAGCAGCGTTTTCATAATTACCGCAGAAATACTGGAAATCTGATATTTGGTGTCCAGAGAGGACAACGGGGGCCCTCGAGTCAAAAAAGGTTGAGAATTGTAAGCACGGTTTTGAATTACCACCGTGTGTAATAAACTCTGTGTGACTGTGTGTAGTGAGTCGCTTCTTCCCATAGAGGACGCACTTCCGTTTTCTGCAGCCTCTACGTACACAGTGACGTCATCGTCCCCATGACCCGGAAGTTCTGCTGCTATTTCTTGACACGTAGTTAGCGGTGTTGGCGGAGTCTTGGGCGATTAACGTGTGAGTAAAACTGCAAAGTTTACCTCATTACATCAGTATATATATATTAGCTGTGTTACATGTTTGAAGGTGTGTGGGGGACAGTGTTTGAATAGGGCTGACAGTGATTGTATGTGCCGCTGCAGTGCTTTAGTTGAGCTGTGCTAACTGAACCCAAACAAAACAAACATTATTTATGCCAAAATCACATTAAATATATGTGACTGTTCTACAAATGTGAGAAAAACAGAATTAGCGCAGCATGCTTTTAGTAAACATACAGAATTAGCGCTATATGCTTTTGATAAACATACAATCTGATCTATATATGGTTCTCATCTGACAAAATAAAGGCCGTGTTTTTTTTTTTACATGTATCATTGTAATAGCAAGTTATTTTACATATACCATGGTAATACCATGCTTCTTTGGTCATGTACTGTGATTATACCGTTGTTTTACTTTGGCAATATCATTGTACTGTGATTGATACCATAGTTTTTCCCATGTTGGACCATAGTACTTTTTGGTCTTTTTTTGTAAGTGTTATCTTTAAGTACCATGGTATTCTGTCTCTTTACCATAGTACCTTTTTGTGTATGTTGATTCTTTATCCAGATCATCTGTGTTTGATTCATTAATATCATCCATCTCTCCTTGTCAAGTAATATAATTTGCATGCTTTAAACCTTATTTGTTACAACATCATTTATGTGTGTGTTTTAAATAACATCCTGAATGTAGTTATTCAGCTTAAACGAGATCTCCACCCAAATAATCTTCTTGTCTTTGATACTATTAGATACAAATTTGATTTAATAATATTGTCCATTGCTGACTGATTTTTCTGCATCATGGCTTCCAGGCTGTTTGCGATGGCAGGGTTTGACAACTTCAACACAGACTTTTACCAGTCTAGTTACAGTGTAGATGACCAGAACCAAGCAGGATACGGCTACAGCAACACAGAGGACCCGTACAGCAAGTATGCAAGTCCTGATGTTGTTATGATTATAATATAGCCCTGTTTATCAAGTCCGTTTTATTTTTATAGCTCTTTTCTGCAATACACATCGTTTCAGAACTGCTTTACAGAAAATCATGATCTTAAAGTTTATAATTATTATCCTCATGGCTCATGCCTTTTGTCACATTTTACAGATTTGAGCTGTTTGATGATATAGTTTACATTTTGCGAAGGTATAGACAGTCCAGCAGTTGAGATTTGCTGTTTAGTGTATATCTCTACAAGTGAGTATACTAGTTTGTGTGGTTAAAGTTGGATATACTTGTTTATTAAACTTTATATCCTGTAAAGAGCTGTGCGATTATATAGTTTACATTTTACTACGATATAAACAATCACACAGCTGAAATTTGCTATGTAGTTTGCACTGTTTTAAGTCAACTGTATTTATGTGGGTAAAGTTGCATGCACTATATGATTGCATGATATTATTTATATATATATATCATAAACGTCCGACTAGTCGACTAAAGGATTAAATATGCGACTACTATGACTAAAAATGAATAGTGTTTATATATATATACACTCACCGGCCACTTTATTAGGTACCCCATGCTAGTAACGGGTTGGGCCCCCTTTTGCCTTCAGAACTGCCTCAATTCTTCGTGGCATAGATTCAACAAGGTGCTGGAAGCATTCCTCAGGGAGTTTGGTCCATATTGACATGATGGCATCACACAGTTGCCGCAGATTTGTCGGCTGCACATCCATGATGCGAATCTCCCGTTCCACCACATCCCAAAGATGCTCTATTGGGTTGAGATCTGGTGACTGTGGAGGCCATTTTAGTACAGTGAACTCATTGTCATGTTCAAGAAACCAATTTGAAATGATTAGAGCTTTGTGACATGGTGGAAGTAGCCATCAGAGGATGGGTACATGGTGGCCATAAAGGGATGGACATGGTCAGAAACAATGCTCAGGTAGGCCGTGGCATTTAAACGATGGCCAATTGGCACTAAGGGGCCTAAAGTGTGCCAGGAAAACATCCCCCACACCATTACACCACCACCACCAGCCTGCACAGTGGTAACAAGGCATGATGGTTCCATGTTCTCATTCTGTTTACGCCAAATTCTGACTCTAACATCTGAATGTCTCAACAGAAATCGAGACTCATCAGACCAGGCAACATTTTTCAAGTCTTCAACTGTTCAATTTTGGTGAGCTCTTGCAAATTGTAGCCTCTTTTTTCTATTTGTAGTGGAGATGAGTGGTACCCGGTGGAGTCTTCTGCTGTTGTAGCCCATCCGCCTCAAGGTTGTGCGTGTTGTGGCTTCACAAATGCTTTGCTGCATACCTCGGTTGTAACGAGTGGTTATTTCAGTCACTGTTGCCCTTCTATCAGCTCGAACCAGTCTGGCCATTCTCCTCTGACCTCTGGCATTAACAAGGCATTTCCGCCCACAGAACTGCCGCTCACTGGATGTTTTTTCTTTTTCGGACCATTCTCTGTAAACCCTAGAGATGGTTGTGCGTGAAAATCCCAGTAGATTAGCAGTTTCTGAAATACTCAGACCAGCCCTTCTGGCACCAACAATCATGCCACGTTCAAAGTCACTCAAATCAACTTTCTTCCCCATACTGATGCTTGGTTTGAACTGCAGGAGATTGTCTTGACCATGTCTACATGCCTAAATGCACTGAGTTGCCGCCATGTGATTGGCTGCTTAGAAATTAAGTGTTAACGAGCAGTTGGACAGGTGTACCTAATAAAGTGGCCCGTGAGTGTATATACACTATTCATTTGTAAACATAGTAGTCGCTCATTTAATCCTTTAGTTGACTAGTCGGACGTTTATGATGGTATTATTTACTTATATACTTGGGGTTAGGGAGTGGCATTGGATAATGGTTATAATAAGCCATGTCTGAGGTCGATGAATGTTAGGCGAACGTTTGGATTTTCTGTCTGATATAATTACCACATGGACCTGCTGTGGGGTTTTTTCTGCGACTAACCGAATAATTAAAATTTGGTTGACTATTAGGGGCAAGCACTAGCCTCGTGAGACCATCCTGATCTCGCGAGCTTTCAAGGTTTCACTCGCAGATCAGTCTGGATACTTTCCGTTAAAGAAAATTTGGGAGCAGTTCACCAAACGAACGTCCAATCAGCGTTGGCTTTGAGGCGGGTTGAGGTGTGACGCAACGAGAAGCGCGTCACTTCAGTCTAAAGAACATGTCGGCTTCAGCGGATGAAACTAGCATCAGCGTGGCTATCGAGCAAGTTTTATCGGAATTACAGAGTATTTCTTCACTGAAAGAAGAGCAAAACACTGCTCTGGAGGCTTTTCTCAGAGGAAAAGATACGCTCTGTTAGTACGTCATATGCTTCGTTGATCTGATTGGTTGATTTGGCCCGTCTATCACCAACATAGGCCAATCAGCTAACCAGTATTTTCGCCCCTTACCAAAACTACTTCAACGGAAGGTTTCCAGATGGATATGCGGAGCAAATCCATCTGGCGGAGTCAGGTTAGGCAAGCACTACTATATAGCCAACTTTAAATATATATAATTGGTTGATAATACAGTTTACATTTTGCAATCGTATAATCAATCCAGCAGTTGAGATTTGCTGTTATATTGCTTTAAGTGAGCACACTGTATTAATGCGGACAAAGTTGGATATACTTCTATATCCAACTTAATAAGTAGAGTGGTGCGATAACAAAGTTACATTTTGCAACAAAATAGACAATCCCGCAGATGAGGTCTGTCTATTGTTTACAATGGAATGTATCTGTCTGTTGGTTAAGTCGGATTCGACATTAAATATATCACGGGCCGATAATATACAAAGCTTTAGACGGTAATCAGCACATCAAATTTGTATTTTTCAAAAAAGTACAAGGTGTTTCTATTTCATAATTGTAACAAGCATTATTCTTGTCTGTTTATGCACATGCTGAGTGTGAGAATGTGTCTGTCACCTGATTCTGACTTTAAATCTCTGTTTGCGTCCGACAGAGGCCAGTATGGCCAGTATGATTACTCTCAGCCGATGGGCGCCCCGGGGATGATCCCGCCCCAGCAGCCGTACACGGGCCAGATCTTCCAGCCCACGCCAGCGTTTACACCCGCCTCCCCTCAGTCCATGTACGGCAGCAGCTTTGAGGACGAGCCTCCGTTGCTGGAGGGTGAGTGAGACTTTGCCTTGTCGTTGTTCACCTGAAAATGAGATTTTGGTGATAATATTCTGGCCCTCATGTCAAACTATTTGTGGACCGATGTTGAATTTTTTTTTTTCATGGCCGATGCCGATATTTTTGAGAGCAGGGTGGCCGACATATTTATAATTTATATTTATTTTACCCTTATATTTAATAAATCTGAAATAAATGAAACCAGACTTGTACTTTAGATGGCAACTTTTTGATAGTATTTTTCACAAATAAAGAAGTTGTTAAAAATACATGAATAAAAAAAAAAAAGTTAGGGTAAGTAAACACTGCAACTAACAGGGCACGCAGTAATCTGGTAAGTTTGTGCGCACCGGGAATCATATTTTTTCAAATAAAGACTAGTTAACTAATTTGACATGAATATGACAGTGGGCAACTGGATATAGTGTAGCATAATTTGGGTTTAAAGTTTGTCCATAGTGCATCTTCAGTAAAGCTGAACTCTCCTGTCCGCATTCAATTCACATGGACTGACTGGTACACACACGTCTGCGAGGCTTGTGAAATATTTATTAGATTTTCAAAGGTTTATTTAAAATGGGGGTTGGCAGCCAATGGTACATGGAGGGGCTATATATTCGGAGATGTTCAACTAAGTATATTGAGTCCTATTCAACATTCCTCGCACACATCAAAATGACAGTGATGCATGTGGAAACACACCTGGTCACTTCATGTGTTTTCTTTGATCGGATGGCTGTCCAATCGTGAAAAGACCAGATGTAAATGCCTTCCGAAAGAGTATTCCAGATGAAACTGGACACAGTGCATCTGGCTGTTGAAGCCACGTGTGTAAATTTGCTAATTCTTTATTTTAAGGTGATTGTAGTTACTGTTGTCAAAAGTACCAAGTTGGTTCTAACATTTTAAAAATGCGACTCGTTGAGCGGAATCATAAACGTCTCTGAT
The DNA here is from genome assembly GCF_029890125.1 of Rhinichthys klamathensis goyatoka. Lineage (NCBI taxonomy): Eukaryota > Metazoa > Chordata > Actinopteri > Cypriniformes > Leuciscidae > Rhinichthys > Rhinichthys klamathensis. Next base: position 1,584,862 of record NW_026607023.1, read on the forward strand.
TGGCCACTGTGTTCACGTGCTCATCTGATATGACTGTGATTGGCTGCAATGATCAGCGCTTCAAAGACATGTTGTTAATATACATCAATGATGCTTTTCACAGAGCGCTTCCACAGATTGAAAACAGGACCGGTCCGCTGATAGACGCCTGCTCTCAAACGCTCCTGTGCGCTGTAGGGGTGGGAGAAAAAATCGATCCATCGATGCATCGCGATTCTCTCTCCAACGATTCTGAATCGATTCTGAGCTTAGTTTTTAACCAGATGTGCGATGACGTTGAGTTGACTTTAGAAACACCCGTATTCTGGTTGCTTCCAATTCCTCACACACATACACCACTCGAACCTTCCGTAAAATAATCTTTCATAAAGTTCGGATAGGTTGAAGCGAATTACAAGGACATTCACAGGCTTCATTGCACAGCATACGCTGTGAGAGACGCGCGCTTTCTTTGATGTTACACTTGAAGTGTGCTGTCTCGCCCGTCGGTATTTTCCTTACAAATGCTCTACGAAGTCATCATTTATGTGGTTTGGAATGCAGTGGACTTATATATTTAAAATATGAACCTCACTAACAGAAGGCTGCTTTCAATTTCAAATGCTGACGCGCGCTTTGTTTGTGAGACTGCTCGCGCATGCGCTGTGCGACTCCGTGTAGTGGTTTAATGTACTTGTGCAAAATTAACGTAAACACAGCCAGTTATGTCTTAAGGGATTAAACGGACAGGACACACCGCATTACTTCTTTTATTTCAAAAGAGATGCGTGCGTGAATGCAGCTTAATAGATCTCCCGCAGTCTATGATGCATGGTAAAAAACAACAGTAAAGATGAAGAAAAATCACTCACAGTTCTTGAATGGAAAACGTTCAGATAATCTATAGGCTACTGAAAGCACTTTTTGTTTGTTGTTTGTTATATTTTTCTATGCTCCTCTTTATTATTTGTTATATTAGTTATATTAGTTTAACATTCTTAACATACAACTGTTTTAATAAAAACAAATTAATTTGTAATTATTTTTTAAAAAGTACTTAATTACTTATGTAAACTAATGAATTAATAATTTGGAAGGTAGATAAAGAATCGTTCTGGAATCGGAATCGGATTGGATCGTGAGGTGACCAAAGATTCCCACCCCTAGTGCGCTGATCATCGTAGCCAATCACAGATCCGATGAGCTCGTGAACACAATGGCCAATCAGAGGTGTCATATACGTTAATTTTACTTGCATAAACTTTACTTTCATTTGAAAAAAATAAAGATGATAAACACAGCTTGAATTTCCTTTTCATGCTGCAATGGTTCATCAATACGTGGCAGCAAAGTGAAATGTGGACCTCTTCTTTTCCAAACCCTCCTAAAATTTTTCCATAGCACTTTGGTATACATGTAGAATTGTTTTCAGAACAGAAAGCACTGCTGTGATTCCCAGGGCCGAGTTCATTCTTGTTCACAGAGAAATCAATAATGCATTGTCTCTGCGTCCCCAAAGCCAGAACTCTGAGCTTTACAAAACAAATAAGTGTCACCTGGGGCCGTGTTTAGCACAACCACATCTGTGTCCCTGCATGCTGACGTTAAGTAGACCTTGTGAAAGCCACTTGCCCCAGTTCTTCAGAGAGATGTGGAGAAAGCCACTTCACTGACGTCTGCTGCTCGCTGTTGTGGAAGTGCATTTATCATGCTGTGCAACAATGCCAATCCTGTCTTATTATTCCAATCTTCTGCCTTATAAGTGCTGCTCACTGAGGCAAGCATCACTATTAGCATTACTCGTTCTCATTAGAAAATAAGCGGTGAAGCAGTTTTGTTAAAGTTGCACACAATTTTTTTTACTGCCACATTTAAGTCATGTGATGCATGAGGGGAGCATCAAACTATAAATTATATCATAGAGATATGGGATTAGATTTGTTGCATATGTCCAAATAAATAGCGTTAGGTTACGATCCACAGTTCTCAAAGTAAACAACTGAATAGAAAGAGAAGTTTAAAAAAAAACGAATTCAATTTACAAAGAAATATGTCATAAACACAGCTCTGTCTATCAATCATTTGTCAATTACCGGATGCAATTTGTGGACATTTCGGGTGTCACGATGCCTGTAGTATTGGGGGTCCCAAACTTTTCTCAGTTTGGCATTTTCTCAGGGTCCCTTTGGCATGAAATGTTTACTTGAAGCACCCCCTGAGATTGCAAGTGAATATTTCAATAATTTAACACCACATTGCCCCGTTTGGGAAACCCTGGCCTTGTAGCATGTGGCGAGAACAGTTATTCTTTCCAAAAAAGTGAAAATGTATTTTCCATTTGCAGAGCTGGGGATCAACTTCGACCACATCTGGCAGAAGACTCTGACTGTGCTGCACCCGCTGAAGGCAGCAGATGGCAGTATAATGAACGAAACCGATCTGGCTGGTCCCATGGTGTTCTGTTTGGCTTTTGGGGCGACGCTACTCTTGGTAAGAGACAAATGTTTAATCTTAAATCTTAAGATTAATAGTGGATTTTAAGCAAGAAGATTTTTCTTAAATGAAAGACGTGCCAAGCGCCTAACCACACGTTTTTCTTCTTCCTCATTTTAGACTGGTAAGATCCAGTTTGGTTACGTGTACGGTATCAGTGCCATCGGGTGCCTGGGCATGTACTGCCTGCTCAACCTCATGAGCATGACGGGGGTTTCGTTTGGGTGTGTCGCTAGTGTTCTCGGGTACTGCCTGCTCCCCATGATCATCCTGTCCAGTTTCGGGGTCCTCTTCTCCTTACAGTGAGTCACGCTTTACGACCTTTTCAGTTAGGGTGTTCCCGAACTTTTTACACTTTGAGATTTCAAGTAAAGTCAATATAGAATTATTTAGTTTACTAATTTTGTTTTTTAAGACAAAAGTATATATATATTTTTAAATAAAGCATTTTCTAAATATGTCACAAAATGTAGTATAAATAATGTGTGTGTATGTGTATATATAAACACACATATGCATATATATGCTCATACTGTAAAGACGTGTAACATACACAACCAGTCAAAAGTCTCATATGCTCACAAAGTCTGCATTTATTTGATCAATTGATCAATAAGTAAAATGGTTATATTGTGCAATATTATTACATTTTACAATATAATACAATTATTTTAAAATGTAATTTATTCCTGTGATCAAAGCTGAATTTTCAGCTACTCCAGTCTTCAGTGTCACATGATCCTTCAGAAATCACTCTAATATGATGAGCTGATTTGCTGCTCAGTTATAATTCATGGGTCTTAATATGAGTGTTGAAAATGATTTTTGCTGCTTAATGTTTTTTTTGTGGAAACCGAGATACTTTTTTTTTTTCAGGATTCTTTGTTGAATATAAACTTCAGAAGAACAGTATTTATATGAAATGGAAATCTTTTGTAACATTATAAGTTTCTTTACACTCACTTTTAAACAATTTCTTGTGCCCTTGCTGAATAAAATTATTATTATTATTCAATTTAAAACTCACTCCAAACTTAATAGTGTAGAGTAGTGTATCAAGGTTTCTACAAAAATATTAAGCTGCAAAAACTGTTTTCAATGTGTATAATCAGAAATGTTTCTTGAGCATCAAAGCATATCAGAATGATTTCTGAAGGATCATGTGACACTGAAGATTGGAGTAATGATGCTGAAAATTCAGCTTTGATCACAGGAATAAATTACATTTTAAAAGATATTCAAATAGAGAACAGTTCTTTTAAATTGTAATAATATTACTGTTATTACTGTATTTTTGATCAGCCTTGGTGAGCATAAACGTCTCCTTTCAAAAACATTAGGAAATCTTAATGTTCCAAACATTTGAACAGTAGTATATGTTTTAATATGTAATAAACGATTCAAAATATATATTCATATAAATTATTAATCCCATAATCTATAATAAAATATATTATTGAATATTCTAAAGTTTTTTTTTTAGCTTTGCCATCTAATAATCAGCCAAATGTTAGTCGGTTAGAATAGGCTTGGTCTAATCATATTTTAATTAGTCATTTGGTCGCAGAAAATAAACTGGCAGTCACGCATTACGTGTCTGACAGATGTTAAACACGGCTGGTCCATGTGGTAATTATATTGGGCAGGACATCCAAAGTGTGGGGTCATTTTAAGAGGGTGAAGGGTGACCCCATAAAGGTGACGTGCAAACGTTTGCATATCATTAAACGACCTTAAACATGTAAGTAGCAGCCTAACGCTAGCCGCTATACATGGGCACTCGCTCTAACGTTAACTTTGATAAACGTATGCTACTATTATGCGCATATCCAAAAGCCCCGATATAATCACAGCTAAGTTCATTTTCGTGCTTCGCTCAGGGATAAAATGTAGTTCAAAATACGTTTGCAGCGGTATACTGTTTTTCATTTACATCAATAATCTGCATAGCATCTGATTATAGCGATGTGGATATGTTTGTAATTCACTGCAGTGACGTCACGTTTATTTATGACACTCTGTACAATATTGCTTTATAGCAAGTAGCTTTCCAGAGAGTTTGCTTAATGCTTTGGCAAGCTGTTTTGAACTCCTGGCTGGAACAAACACAAAACAAGCTTTGTTTTGGCCGGATTTTGTTTGAAATGACGACACACCAGTTCGTTATATATAGCTAGCTAGTTTATAATAGACCTTGCTTGTGCTGTCATGATCCCTCGATTAAGGTTGAGTACTCTATTTTTAAAAAATCCAAATTTACACATGTCAAGTAACCGGAAAAATACCGGAAGACCGTTTTCTAAGGCTGCAAAAAACCACAGCATAGTGCTATTGTGAATTCACAAAAGCTTCGATTAAATTAAATATATGGCCTGCATGTTTTATATATATATATATATATATATATATATATACACTCACCGGCCACTTTATTAGGTACACCTGTCCAACTGCTCGTTAACACTTAATTTCTAAGCAGCCAATCACATGGCGGCAACTCAGTGCATTTAGGCATGTAGACATGGTCAAGACAATCTCCTGCAGTTCAAACCGAGCATCAGTATGGGGAAGAAAGTTGATTTGAGTGACTTTGAACGTGGCATGATTGTTGGTGCCAGAAGGGCTGGTCTGAGTATTTCAGAAACTGCTAATCTACTGGGATTTTCACGCACAACCATCTCTAGGGTTTACAGAGAATGGTCCGAAAAAGAAAAAACATCCAGTGAGCGGCAGTTCTGTGGGCGGAAATGCCTTGTTGATGCCAGAGGTCAGAGGAGAATGGCCAGACTGGTTCGAGCTGATAGAAGGGCAACAGTGACTGAAATAACCACTCGTTACAACCGAGGTATGCAGCAAAGCATTTGTGAAGCCACAACACGCACAACCTTGAGGCGGATGGGCTACAACAGCAGAAGACTCCACCGGGTACCACTCATCTCCACTACAAATAGGAAAAAGAGGCTACAATTTGCAAGAGCTCACCAAAATTGAACAGTTGAAGACTGGAAAAATGTTGCCTGGTCTGATGAGTCTCGATTTCTGTTGAGACATTCAGATGTTAGAGTCAGAATTTGGCGTAAACAGAATGAGAACATGGAACCATCATGCCTTGTTACCACTGTGCAGGCTGGTGGTGGTGGTGTAATGGTGTGGGGGATGTTTTCCTGGCACACTTTAGGCCCCTTAGTGCCAATTGGCCATCGTTTAAATGCCACGGCCTACCTGAGCATTGTTTCTGACCATGTCCATCCCTTTATGGCCACCATGTACCCATCCTCTGATGGCTACTTCCACCATGTCACAAAGCTCTAATCATTTCAAATTGGTTTCTTGAACATGACAATGAGTTCACTGTACTAAAATGGCCTCCACAGTCACCAGATCTCAACCCAATAGAGCATCTTTGGGATGTGGTGGAACGGGAGATTCGCATCATGGATGTGCAGCCGACAAATCTGCGGCAACTGTGTGATGCCATCATGTCAATATGGACCAAACTCCCTGAGGAATGCTTCCAGCACCTTGTTGAATCTATGCCACGAAGAATTGAGGCAGTTCTGAAGGCAAAAGGGGGTCCAACCCGTTACTAGCATGGGGTACCTAATAAAGTGGCCGGTGAGTGTGTATATATATATATATATATATATATATATATATATATGCGATTAAATGCGTGTAGTTTTGGTGCGTCTCAGAGCGGCTTCGTTCACAGTAAATGCTTCTCCACATGAACTGTTATCATTTACACACTTGGAACTTGAAGCGTCAAACTCCATCTCTGCATATGCTGTGAATTTGGGTTGCTTATAATGTTGATCTGGGAACGCAATGTGCGTCATTTCAGGACGAAACAGGAGAATACATTACTGTTTCTAAATATGTGAACTGTTCATTGCGATTTAAAAACAACAGTAACCGGAAGTCATTCATTTTCAATGTAAACCGGCGGCGAGCTCCGGCGAGGAGAGTTGAAGTCAGGTCAACTTTATGGTAATGAGCTATGACGCGATTCGGCGGCAACCAATCGGAATGTAGAAGTCCTCCGCTTGAGAGGATTCCAGAGAGCGCAGTCAAGTAAACTTTGGTTCTGACCACATTAGTTCCTAAGCGAAATGGAGGAGAGGTTGATCATGTGAATTTGATAAGATGCGCAACACTATTTATAAGCAAAAGGGGGAATGCAATTTATTTGCTCAAAACAACACCGATTTGACCAATTGCATTAAGGCTACACTTCAACCTGGACAGTTATTGTAACGTAGGCTGCACACAAATTAATGTTAATTAAAGACCAAGGCAAGTAAACGTCTCCTATAAACTCCTATACATGTTGAAATTAGACTAGCACTTAACCATGAACACAAAAGCCACATTACACACATGGCTTTAAATTGGTTTATTTCGTTAGCAAACATGTATCTATAATTGAGTTCTTTCCACCGATCAATGTGTACTTTCACATTTAAAGATTTCATGAGGTTAACTTATACCCTACTTGTGTTCAGTCTGCACAAATACCAATCAACATGCTTGTTTGCTTTGCACGGCCCCTTCAAACAAAGTTTAAAATACTAAGCATTCGATCTACGTCAGAGCGTCCACAAATATGTCTACAGTGTTGTTGGCAGGGCAGCCACAGCGAATTTTGAACACACAAAATTGGTGTGAACGCAGATATGCATCTTATGTATTTTAACAGTGTTGTTCTTTAAAACCATATGATTACTTGCTTTTGATACTTAATTTGAACCAACTATTATTGCCTCATTGTTATTATATGTATTTTAAGTAATTTTTAAGGCTTAGGTCTCCTTTTATTTACACGAAAAAAAATCAGATTAATCGTCAAAAGAATCAACTGATTACTAAAATAATTGTTAGTGACAGCCCTTGCTAACCTGGTGTTTTCCTGTGTCTTTCAGGGGCATGATGGGTATCATTATAACAGCCTCCATCATTGGTTGGTGCAGTTTTTCGGCCTCTAAAATCTTCATCTCTGCTCTGGCCATGGACGGGCAGCAGCTGCTGGTGGCGTATCCCTGTGCCCTGCTGTACGGAGTCTTCGCCCTCATCTCCGTTTTTTGATCTCTCGACCTCTTTTAATGGACAAAATGACCACCAATACGCAACACCTTTTATTTGAGGACTGCTTTTGATAACACACACACATCGCAAACCGCTCACCGAGTGTGTCCAGTGTTTATCATGCTCTAAGAGAATGTGGCATTCATTTCTTCTGCTTTATTCTTACCCGCCCACCTACACTGAGAAATGTTTTTGCTTACGTAATGCAGGTTAAAACTTGGTTCTTTTTTTCTTTTATACATTCACCGCATTCTATTGTTCTTTGCAAAATACTTTAACAAAGCCAGAAAATGAAGTGTGTTTATCGAAGAGAAGAATCAATGCAAAGGGCACACGTCTCCTCCTACACAACACTGCTTTTCACTCCAGAACGTTCTTTGCAAAGTGCACTAGTAATTGAATCTTTCTTGGAATAGTTTTCCTTTACATTCCTGAAATGCTGTCGATTTGTTCGGCCTGTGTTCGTTCACACACTTGGGTCAGTGAGTGCCATTTCACACACATTTTCCATAATGTACTAGGTAAATGAAATGGAACGATAAAAATAATCACTCTTTTGTGCATATTTTTCAAGCCGATTTGAAGGAATAGTTTAGCCAAAAATAAAAATGCTTTCATTTACTCACCCACAATATGGTTCCAAACCTGTATGCCTTTCTTTCATGAGTCATAAGGAGAATTTCTGAGGAAGTTTACTGGTTGTTCCTATGTTCAATTACCCAGTTCACTGGATTTGGATGGGGGGAAAAGCATGTAAAATGATATGTGTGTGTCCCATTGGAGAAAGTCATACTTGTTTGAAATGAGTAATTGATGATGAAATTTCTATTTTTGCGATCTTTCCATCCAAGAGTTTATTTCAGACTGCTGCAGGTTGTTAATTGTCTGATTTGCATTTCACCCACTAACAATCTTCAAATTAGTCTTGGTAAACTCTGGCTGAATTTTGATTTATTTTCTTTCACACATTTATCTTTTGAAATGCGCGAGGGAGAGCCAAGGTTTAGCACCATTTGAAATAGTTCTTAAAGCTTTAAATCAAATTTACAGAACAAACCTTTCTGAATACGTATGGGCCACGACCGTCCTCTCAAATGGATGGGTATATTTATATACAATGTAACTTTGTTTTGTATATCCAGAAGAGTACAAATGTTTATATCAATCCTGTCTTGTGGAAAATCCGTGACCAACTGGTAGGGTGTTACACTTGTGCTGTTTCACAGGCTGTTTTAATTAAATAAAAGTACGTCTTTTGTTTGAACACTTGTTTGAATTGTCTTTATCCGTAATTTTTAAAGCATTGCTTCATGATCTTTAAACTCCTCATTGTCCGTGAAATTTGAAAGCTCCATGACCTTTTCAGTTGTTTGTGACATACTGTATAAGGATTAAGCCACTGCTTTAAAGGGTTAGTTCACCCAGAAATGAAAATTCTGTCATCATCTACTCATGTCGTTCCAAACCCGTACAACACAAATGAAGATTGACTGAGAAATTTCAGTCCCTCTATTGACAGCTAAGCGACTACCACTTTGCTCAAACGTGCTGTGTAACACTAGAATGAACCTCATTGGTTCTTGATGAAGCTCAAACGTGATGCGTAACACTAGAATGAACCTCATTGGTTCTTGCTGAAGCTCAAACGTCCTGCGTAACACTAGAATGAACCTCATTGGTTCTTGCTGAAGCTCAAACGTGATGCGTAACACGAGAATGAACCTCATTGGTTCTTGATGAAGCTCAAACGTGCTGCGTAACACTAGAATGAACCTCATTGGTTCTTGCTGAAGCTCAAACGTGATGCGTAACACGAGAATGAACCTCATTGGTTCTTGATGAAGCTCAAACGTGCTGTGTAACACGAGAATGAACCTCATTGGTTCTTGCTGAAGCTCAAACGTGCTGTGTAACACGAGAATGAACCTCATTGGTTCTTGCTGAAGCTCAAACGTGATGCGTAACACGAGAATGAACCTCATTGGTTCTTGATGAAGCTCAAACGTGCTGCGTAACACTAGAATGAACCTCATTGGTTCATGCTGAAGCTCAAACGTGCTGCGTAACACTAGAATGAACCTCATTGGTTCTTGCTGAAGCTCAAACGTGCTGCGTAACACGAGAATGAACCTCATTGGTTCTTGCTGAAGCTCAAACGTGCTGCGTAACACTAGAATGAACCTCATTGGTTCTTGATGAAGCTCAAACGTGATGCGTAACACTAGAATGAACCTCATTGGTTCTTGCTGAAGCTCAAACGTCCTGCGTAACACTAGAATGAACCTCATTGGTTCTTGCTGAAGCTCAAACGTGATGCGTAACACGAGAATGAACCTCATTGGTTCTTGATGAAGCTCAAACGTGCTGCGTAACACTAGAATGAACCTCATTGGTTCATGCTGAAGCTCAAACGTGCTGCGTAACACTAGAATGAACCTCATTGGTTCTTGCTGAAGCTCAAACGTGATGCGTAACACGAGAATGAACCCCATTGGTTCTTGCTGAAGCTCAAACGTGCTGTGTAACACGAGAATGAACCTCATTGGTTCTTGCTGAAGCTCAAACGTGCTGTGTAACACTAGAATGAACCTCATTGGTTCTTACAGAAGCTCAAACGTGCTGCGTAACACGAGAATGAACCTCATTGGTTCTTACAGAAGCTCAAACGTGCTGTGTAACACTAGAATGAACCTCATTGGTTCTTGCTGAAGCTCAAACGTGATGCGTAACACGAGAATGAACCCCATTGGTTCTTGCTGAAGCTCAAACGTGCTGTGTAACACGAGAATGAACCTCATTGGTTCTTGCTGAAGCTCAAACGTGCTGCGTAACACGAGAATGAACCTCATTGGTTCTTACAGAAGCTCAAACGTGCTGCGTAACACGAGAATGAACCTCATTGGTTCTTACAGAAGCTCAAACGTGCTGTGTAACACTAGAATGAACCTCATTGGTTCTTGCTGAAGCTCAAACGTGCTGTGTAACACGAGAATGAACCTCATTGGTTCTTACAGAAGCTCAAACGTGCTGTGTAACACTAGAATGAACCTCATTGGTTCTTGCTGAAGCTCAAACGTGCTGTGTAACACGAGAATGAACCTCATTGGTTCTTACAGAAGCTCAAACGTGCTGCGTAACACTAGAATGAACCTCATTGGTTCTTACAGAAGCTCAAACGTGCTGTGTAACACTAGAATGAACCTCATTGGTTCTTGCTGAAGCTCAAACGTGCTGTGTAACACGAGAATGAACATCATTGGTTCTTGCAGAAGCTCAAACGTGCTGTGTAACACGAGAATGAACCTCATTGGTTCTTGCTGAAGCTCAAACGTGCTGCGTAACACTAGAATGAACCTCATTGGTTCTTACAGAAGCTCAAACGTGCTGTGTAACACTAGAATGAACCTCATTGGTTCTTGCTGAAGCTCAAACGTGCTGCGTAACACTAGAATGAACATCATTGGTTCTTGCAGAAGCTCAAACGTGCTGTGTAACACTAGAATGAACCTCATTGGTTCTTGCTGAAGCTCAAACGTGCTGCGTAACACTAGAATGAACATCATTGGTTCTTGCTGAAGCTCAAACGTGCTGCGTAACACTAGAATGAACCTCATTGGTTCTTGCAGAAGCTCAAACGTGCTGTGTAACACTAGAATGAACCTCATTGGTTCTTGCTGAAGCTCAAACATGCTGCGTAACACTAGAATGAACATCATTGGTTCTTGCTGAAGCTCAAACGTGCTGTGTAACACTAGAATGAACCTCATTGGTTCTTGCTGAAGCTCAAACGTGCTGCGTAACACTAGAATGAACCTCATTGGTTCTTACAGAAGCTCAAACGTGCTGTGTAACACGAGAATGAACCTCATTGGTTCTTGCTGAAGCTCAAACGTGCTGCGTAACACGAGAATGAACATCATTGGTTCTTGCAGAAGCTCAAACGTGCTGCGTAACACGAGAATGAACCTCATTGGTTCTTGCTGAAGCTCAAACGTGCTGCGTAACACAAGAATGAACCTCATTGGTTCTTGCTGAAGCTCAAACGTGCTGCGTAACACGAGAATGAACCTCATTGGTACTTGCTGAAGCTCAAACGTGCTGCGTAACACGAGAATGAACCTCATTGGTTCTTGCAGAAGCTCAAACGTGATGTGTAACACGTTCATAGTGTAATAGTGTCCTCAATGTAATAAAATCTTGAGCTTGTATTCTTTTTCATAATCATCAATAGTCATTTTTACATTGAGAAATGTATTACATTATTTACTCAGCAAAAACATTGCCATATCGTCATAATTGTAATAGCTTTAAAAATAAATAAAAGTATTTCCTCAGTACATTTTTTAAAATCCTGTGTGTGTGTGTTTGTGTGTGTGTGTGTGTGTTAGGTATATGGACAAAAAAACATACCATTTTTAATGACATAAGGGTGAGTAAGGATGACAGAACTATTCCTTTAATTCAGGTTTAAGTCTAATAATAACATTAAACATCTTTGACGTTACGTCCCACACTATGGTCTGCAATTCACAAACAAGACCGCCTTAAATTATCTTGTCAGATGAACCATTACCTTCATACTTTGTTCTTTGAAGAGAGCAACAATCATCTACTGTCTTATGACATAGGTTCTCGATAGAGAGAGAGAGAGACAGATAAAGTTCACATCTGCTCTCACTGAAGGAAATTCCAGCTGATGTCACAGCCGAATTCCTGCCAATGGCCTGAGCCATTTCCTCTTGTAAAGCCAACTCAGTTCATTTGTAACACAGCAGATGGCAGTGTTGAGTTATTCAACGCGATTCTGTCACCAGCAAAGGTTACATAAGGTAAGCCCAGTTGATTTTTAAAGTTTTGTTCAAGGAAACAATAGTGCTCAAGCTACAAACTTTCAGTTAGCAGCCCAAATCTTTAAACCACCCGCATACATTCACTTCTGTGAATAAACACATTAAGTGATGCAGACAAACCTCACATACCAAGTCCTTAGTCATTCAGCATTGACGCCAACAGACATGATCCATTCTCAAGATATGTGCAAAATGATATCATCATATTTGCAGCATTCATTTTCACGTATTTATCGCAATTGCTATATTCATACAAGACTTACTCATTTGAAGGACAGACTGGTGTGTTAATCCGATGCTTTTTCTATTTCAGCAGGGTTTCCTAAACTGAGCTAAGATTGGTAGATTAATTTTTAACAAAGTATAAATGTCCTGAGGATGAATGTTATTATAATTTGCCTTCATTCAACAGACGTCACATCTTGTTAGACTAAGTTCACACAGCATAGCGCTTTCTTCAGTTTTAGGGGGAAATATGCTGAATGGATTTAAACTTGGTTGATTGTGTAAAACTGAACTAGGGTAGCCTACTATAATCTTAGTATCTGAAATATTAATCAGATTTGCTGCTATTAATATGCAGGGAATTTTAGAACTCGTGAATGACAATATCTGTTGAGTTTTAGCATGTTTTGTGGCTAATTGTGCATTAAATTCAAATGTGTCAGTTATTGTGTTTGTACAAATGTAGGAAAGAAAGAATTTCTCAGGTTCTCCAGTTGGTGGCGTCACTAATTTGTGTTTTCCAGATTTGGGACCCTGAACTTCAATAGCTCAAAGAGACTAGATTTCTGGGATACTCTGGATTTAACAGTCTTCGATTACACTATAGGCTACTTTTTATGACTGATTAGCATGCTATCGTTTAAAGCTTAATGCTGTTTAAAGATACTAATACTAGCTCAATCATTTAAAGAAGAATACATTTGACTACATATAATAGTAAATTAAGTGTTAGCCTTTTGTTTCCTCGTGTAACGTTATGTTTATTGCATTAGCCCTGAGAGCATGTATGCTAACTCTACCAACAAGCTACTTTTTAAAATACTCCTTGTTCCTGTGCTGTTGTTGTTGTGCAAAATTTGGATTTACATTTAGGTCTAATCCAGCTGTGACTTTAGCATTATTATTTTAAATAATGCTATTACCATGGTTTAATTAGCTACACAAGAAAATTAGATCTTTGTAATATCTCAATTGTTTCTCCTAGATAATAATGAATGAGAGCCAATGGAGACTTCTTCTAATTATAAGTATCATCCCCGCTTGGCGAAAACAGCCTAAACTGGTTGGCTGGTTTTAGCCGGTCTTCCAGCCTGGTCATAGCTGGTTTAGCAGGGTTTGGGCACTTCTTTAGATGGTCAGGCTGGGAGACTAGCTGACCAACCAGCTAAAACCATCTTAAACCAGCTAAGACCAGCCCTCCATCTTAGGCTGGTGTTAGCTGTTTTTTTGTGTGTGTGTGTGTGTGTGTGTGTGTGTGTGTGTGTGTGTTTTATTCCAGCAGGACTGCTTCTCTTAAACATAAACTCCTTTAGAGATCTCTCAAAACTGATATGTCTCAAACTGTGCTAAAATAGGCTGGTTTTAGCTTTTTTTGTTGTTATTATTATTTTGCTTTCAACAGGGTTGACATCAAAAAGTTTAAAAAAAAACCTGGTCTAAGCAATACCAATTTCCTCTGGGTAGATAACTCTTATGTGACTTGTTTTAGGAAAAAATATGCCTTGCTTTGTCCCTTTCAAAATGGCAGATGTTATGTCTGAGAGGAGAACGAACCAAAAATAATGAACTCAATGAGCACGATTAGAGTGTGATCGTGCACAGGCAGATATTGCGTTTGGCGGGAAATGCAGCTATTGGTATTCAGTGGCGCTAGGCATTATGAATCTGTGAGCTGCCAACACATGAATATTCAAGGCATCAGTGTTACTTGAGCACTAAGTGTGACATCCTAATGCGTCCGCTCTTCATTAAGTTAATTGTTGCACAGTCTCCAAGTCGATTCAGAACTCAATGAGCTGCTGCTTTAGTGAGATCACCATCCATTGTGTTCATGTCGGCCAGCTAAGGTGTTATGTGAATTATAAATATGATTGCTTATGTGAAAACAAATGAGATAGATGCACACTTTAGGGTCAATGAGATATAGAAGAGTTTAGTACACTATGTACTTAACTGTGTAATGTATGAATTTTATAAGGTTATTTTGTCATTGAACATTTGAGTATGTAAGCCCCTCCCCCTCTGCTACGTAATTACAGCTGCGACAGTGGAGTGCATGAAGTGTCCAACATTCCACAATTCATTTTTTAGGCTAATTAAGTGCATCATCCTGGTATATAAAGCACTTTGGAATTTTCAGTGTGAACAACTACAAATCGACATTGAATAGTAGTGCATAAGTTGGGACGCACCTTTTGAGATACAAATATATAGGTGTATTCATTGTTATTATTCCACAAATCAAAGTCACATGGAAGGTGCACATTCCAGTGTGTGTTTGTTATTCTGTCGTGGTTTCTGCAAATAAGGAAGCATGAAATGGAATTAGACAATCAATGCTTTGTGATAATGGTGAATTTCATTGGCTTACCTTTTCCTCTGAGCTTTCTAATAGGAGCGGCCCGCGAACAGAAAGCCAGGTATATATTGTCCTGAGGGGGAGGAGTTGAGTTATTAAGAATGTCATTGCATTGAATGCGTGTGTTTTCAAATGCATGTGGGTTTTTTATAGTTGATATAGATCATGTTAAAGAAGATGCTTTTATTAATGTTTGTAGAATGATTAGGCAATTATCCTAATCGCCCTGTTAAACTTAGACTATTATAATGACAGAGGGTTGTGATTGGACTGTTGGAATGTGGGGGGAGGAGCCTCATCAATAAAGAGAGGCCCAAAGGTTTGGTGGCTATGGAAAAAAGGGTGTTTGTTGGACCTGTAGCCAATGCTTTTCTTTTCTTTATGTACTAAAGGCCCACTGAAGTGCCTTGGAAATATGCAGCTTTGTATGATGCGTTGACGTAATTTCCACTGAAACAGGAAGCGAAGGAGGGACATATTGAATGGCTATATAGCCAATAGCGTTTAGTTTCCCTCACAGACTGCAAGTCGTACTTGACAGCACCATGGAAGCGAATCCAAGCGCTGATGATACGTTGGATTCAATAGTAGAGGTGTGAATAAATTCTAGCCATTTCATTCTTAACCAACGTACAGTTGGAAAACAGAATAAAACTGGAGCGTTTGAGCAACCGAACACACGTCTCCAACCCATATTGCTCTGTGACGTGTCAACGGTCGCTTTGGCCAGGTGGTATTTATAGCATAGGAGGCGGAGCTTTAGATTCTAGAGAGCATTTAATTGGACAGAAGAAGTAATGAGAAGCTGAAGTCCGCGGTGATCTCATAAAAATCCCTGATCCATTTTAGTGGAAGTGAGAGACTGTGCGTTTTGAATGCTTATATCTCCTAAATGCAAATTTTGTCATAAACAGCTTATTCATAACCTCAAAACTGCCGTCGGCAACATTTTTTGGATCATATTCAGTGAAATCGACACTTTAATCCGACAGAACAACATAAATAAAGTGGTTTTAGAAAAAAAAACCGAGCTTCTAACTCCACCTGGAGCGTGTTATTTGTTTTGCAACAACCCACAGCTCCCGGATCATCGGGTCCAATCAGCGCAGGGGGGTGTGAGATCTGACTGTCAATCACAGGTCGTGCACACGCCACCCCTCGCGCACGTTACAATCACATGCACACGCCTGAAGTTCACGCAGTAACGAAGAGTGATGGCGGAAAAGATTCCAATTCCTCGGTTAACCTCAAGAGCTAGGAGGTCAAAAACAACACAGGAAAAGAGAAGACCTGCTGAAAAGAAAGAAGTAAAAGGAGAAAGCGACCATGCCCGTAATAAAACCAGGATCAACATCGGATCGGCATTTGAAAGGTGGAGAGATTTACGTGATATAATAGGGTTCAAGCTGGATGCAGAGCTTGCAACATTTCTTCTCGACAGGTAATTGTGCTTTATCAACTAGTTACTTTATTTCTTAGTGTTATGTTAGTAATCTAAGTATGTTTGCCCAAACGTGTTGGTATGGATAGCTAACGTTCATTTTCACATAAAATCTGGTGCACACGCACTGACGAGCACAAACTCAGTGGGAGGGTATTCGTTGATAGTGGGGAAGGGGCATGAGAGTTGTAAACATTCAAAATTTTGCCTAAGTCCACTCAATCTGCCAGACTTGCTGAGTGCAGCTTTAAGGCTCACATATTCATACTAAAAGCTACATTTTATTTTTAAAAAAATCTGATTTCATGGGGCCTTTAAGTGTTATCTTAATTGTTTCTTTCTTTTGTTTTGTAATTTGGTTCTTTACTTCTATGTTCTATGTTGGATGACCATAGTCCCTGTTACACTCTCAAAATTGTTTCTTTGGCCAACCTTCCATTGTCCGATGGAGTAATGTAGACCAGGGGTTCTCAAACATTTTGGAGCCAGGGACCCCTTACAGGGGAAAAACATTTCCAAGGACCCCCTCATATTTATAACAGTGACTGAGCCTAAAGTTAATGTGGGAGCGGTTAATTAAATATTTTGACACAAATAGTCTCCACCCAGGGTCATATGCAGGGTTTTCTAAATAGCATACTGAGGTCCCAAAAGTGATCTTGCTAGGGGGGTTGGGGGGCATGCCCCCCCCCCCCCCCCCCCCCCCGAGGAATTTTAGATTTTCTTGATCTACACGTGCATTTTAAGGTGTTTTTAAGGCCCAAAATTTTACTTTTATTCTTGATATACCCAGAAAGAATGGAAGTGCAATGTGACAACATGTCCCATAGGTGGGGCACATGGTAACATGACCATATGACAGATTAAAATGTTATCTGATCTAATCAAACAAATATACAAGACAAACAAAAATATTTTCTCAATAAAATACAATGAACTTTTTCATATAAAATAATGGCATTTTAAAATAATTAAAAATAAACTAATTTTTGAGTTTGACAACGAACACACAGCTATATATTACAACATAGTTCAAAACATATTCATTGTAACGCAGTGTGACAACATGACCCACTTGCACAACTGGGATTTACGTTGTGCCCCGCTATCCCCTATATTTCCTTTCCCGGTTGATACTTTGTCTTTGCAAACTGATTGTTTCTGTCGTTCGTTTAAAACTTCTATCTAAAACAGCTGTTTAGTTTAGCGATTTACATCTTATCTCGCACTTTATGACCGAATAACTGAAGCGTCATGCGGAAATTCGCGCTCGGCTTGCAGCTTCTGTGAACATAAACCCGCCTACTTTGATTTAATCTCCGACTCAAACATTTTGACATTGACGAGCGCTGTTAGTCTGCTGAAACCGCTCAGATGAGAAGGTCAGTTATCATCGCGATGTTTAATATCCTTGCAGCACCAAATTAGAGTTAATATTAGGCAATTATTTCACAACTTTCATTATACACATAGAAAAATTACAGAGGCCCGGACCTCAGGGACCTCAATTGTGGGTATACGACCCTGTCCCTATGCACAAATTTATAATTTACTGTATTTTCCAGAAAATAAGTTGCACCTGAGTGTGTAATACTTTGTTGCGCTCTTGAGGCGTAGTAGGCCTACTTCCCCTCACTCCACAGCAAATCCTTAAATTAATGGTATTCAGAACAAAACGAGAATGAAAAATTATACTATTAATAGATAATAATACAAATAATAATAATAATACTATACAGACAACATTTATTTAAAACATCAAGTCTAAACGAATTAAGTTGAATCGAAACTGAAAAATCGATTAAAAAATCAAAAAAAAATATTATTTGACATTAAATGCATTATATAAGTCACTTTGGAATAAATAGCAAGTTTTCAGATGCTAAAGAAAACATGACTTATAGTCGGGAAAAACGGTAGGCTGTTATAAATTATTTCGCGGACCCCCTGGCTATAGTTCACGGACCACCAGGGGTCCGCAGACCCCACTTTGAGAACCACTGATGTAGACCACTTGTACAATAACATGAGAAAACTCTCTGAGCAAATAAGGTCGGCAACTTACAGCAAGCAGCTCAATGTTCTGGTCACAAATTGTCCTTTTCACCGTGACATGACCAGGATGACACCATTGATCATTCACGTAGAGACATACACCTCCTCCCAGTTCTTTTTTTACCAGTCATCTCTGAGTCTCTATCCATTCTACGCAGTGAGAATCCTTCTATCTCTGGTATCCCATCCGACAGCCAAGTCTCCTTGAAACACAGTTGGCTGCTCTGTCGATAAAGGCGCTCGTACTGAACAAGAGCCGTCAATTCATCCACTTTTTTCTTTAACCAAAGAGTGGACATTCCGCATGATCACTGAGTGTAACACTGAGTTTATACCTCCGTCGTCCTCTGCAACCTCTCTTCTAGCCTGGTTAAAACCAGACCATTCTCAGTTGTAACTGAGTTATGGTCTGGCAAAGCGTCATAGACAAATCATTTCCAGAGGAGCGTCACCAACGGATGTCGCGGATAGACCTAAACCCAATCAGAGCGATGAAGGAGATGACGGCGGAGAAACATCTCCGAGTGTTGTTCTTTGCTCGGTTTTTAACTAAAAGGAAACGTTCAAATCGCTTAAAACAGACGCGATAGCTGATTGGAACGAGTGATGTTCGACGGCGGCATCCATCTTTGTAATGTAGGCTAAAAATCTGCTTCAAAATCCCAGCGCTGTCGTCATCGTGTAAAGCCCGCCCCAACGTTTCTGATTGGTGCCTCGATTTCGGCGGATTGGAAATGAGCTTGAATGAGCTCTTTGCCAGACTAACTTTCAGAGCAAATCTAAATTTGACCGGAAGTTGTCTGGGTTTTCCCAGGCTACCTCTCTTCCTGATCTTAAACTTTATTCCGACAGATTGACATCAGGAACAAATCCACCTGAAGCAAAAAGCCGTAACTGCAAAAGTCCCAGCCGACAATAGATGAAAGGCATTTATTAATCTGCATTAATATTAGTTCATACAAATAAAAACTGTTTATAGTAAGTCCATGTTAGCTCAGTAAATTCAGCTGATTTTGATGTGACAAAGTGATATCCAGTGCTGCGAAGGTTACTTTGGAAATGTAATAGGTTACAGATAACAAGTTATCCTATTTAAAATGTAATAAGTAGTGCAACTATTTCAATTACTTTATTAAAGTAATGTAACGGATTACTTTTTGATCACCTTTTCTATATTTCTAACAAATGTTTTCAACTTAACCATTTTCAAACATTTAACCAGGCAGGGTTAACCTTACAGTATTACTCAACACTGATTACTGTCAGACTTTCAAAATCATTCATCAATAATTTTATTTTAAAGCACAGCCACCAATCAAGACTTGAGCACCTCTTTTCCTTAGAGATCGTTAAAATGCATATTTAGAATCATAAGAAATCATTTATTGTGTGAACAGCCAATCATAGCGCTGCCTCCTCTCACGTGACATTTCTCCATTCATTCTCCTTTATCTCCCACCAAACTCACGGTTTGTGAGTTCCTGCCCAGTGTACCGCGAGTTTCGCGGGAGATAATTGATAAAACGCAGGGAAGGCAAGAGAGCGATAACTTTAACCGCCGGTCTCTTTTTAATACACTTTTTAATGTCATATACCATAATATTTGCTTTGTTTTATTTTTGTTCTGTGGAATATTTTCTCATTTAAGTTTTTGAGGAGGCACTCCTGTTAACTAAAGTTGACAAATGGTGTTAGCAAACTCTCCTAGATTCAAACCCTGTCATTATTGTGCTATAACCGGGGCACTTAACCAACCAAGATTGCTCCAGAGGGACTGTTTTTGCAGTGAATCTGCTGTAAGTAGCCTTGCGTAACAGCCATTTACTAATTAGCAAATAACGAATAATTGGAAATTATCAATCACAAGGGCTATACCCCACAAGTCATTTCATAGGCCCTAACCTGTTACAGTTTGTTTGTTTTGTGTGAACACATTAAAGGATCATATTTGTTTAGCATAATTATAGCCAATTTGATTGAACAATACGGTAAGCTTTAAATGTTTTAATTGAGTGTATTTTTGAGTTGATTTGTCCTGCCTGTTTTCAACCAATACTTCCATGTGTTTTTTTGGTTTTGGTTTAATAAATGTGTTTTCATTTAGGATGTAACCAAATAGTCCAATTAAAATTTAAGGTGGACCAACTGTAATAAGTTAAGAAAGTTTCACGGCCAATGAAAAACATTTTGATCTACCACACTAACCTTAATATTGTATATGTTGTGAGACATCAAAAGTTGGGCGTGGATGTGGAAATATAAAAAGTCCATGATTTTAAGAGCCCTCAATAAACTAATTTGTGACTAGTAAAACAATTACACTAATATTAGAAAATATTAGAGATAAATATTGCAAAAAAGTTTTACTTTGTCAGATTATGCATCTACTTTTGGACATCAATGGAGACAATTTCTCCATCCAAATAATTTTGAAATCATCAGGATGCTCTAATGGGGTCATGCTAACCAGCAAAAGTTTTACCTAATGGCAATGACTCACTGTGTCTATTTCTAATTGGGAAATCCTTGAAAATGTTGCAAATCAAGAATCAACCCAACAAGAATTGTATGTTTGTAAAAGTTTTTACCTCCTACAGTTAATTCAGTTTGTAATGGTTGTGTTTACATATTCATTTATTCAGTCCTGCAGTGTTTCACCTACACATTTTTCAGCATTAATTATAATTAAATAAAAAATATATACTTATACTGTCAGTTTTATACAGTGGATATAAATACACACCCTTGTAAAAACAAAGATAAATCATATCAGAACTGTTGCATGTTTCATGTAAAAACAACCTATGCAATACTACTCAAAACCAGTGGCACATTTGTACGGTGGCCGAGAGAGCTCAATGTGCTGCAACTGAAGAAAACACATGCAAATAGAAAAAACGCCAGCAAATTAAGAAAAACATCACCATGTGCTGCAAAAACTCCCAATGCAACTGGATACAAAAACACGCTAAAAATAGCACAAAACTGTTTCAAAGAGACGCCAACAAGTGACTAACCTGGCTGGGACATGCTTATTGCTCAATGTCTACTCGTAAGTGATTTTGTCGATGATTTGAATGGTATGTTTTTTTGTTTATTTTAACATCCTGATTGTATGTGTGTTGAGTATTTGCAGTGCTTTTCTGTATTTGGTTGTATTGTGAGTTTTTGCAGCCCTTTTCTGTATTTGATTGAGTTGTGAGTATTTGCAGTGTGTTTCTGTATTTGGTTGACTTGTGAGTATTTGCAGCGTGTTTCTGTATTTGATTGAGTTATGAGTTTTTGCAGTGTGTTTCTGTATTTGGTTGAGTTGTGAGTATTTGTGTAACGATGAGGCAGCAATGAAGCGGAGAGAGAATCCAAGAGCAAGCACGACTTTAATGAAACAATCAGGTAATCCAGGGTGAACAACGGAACACGGCACTCAGAACAAGGAACAGCTACAACGACCGACAAACCACAACTGAAACACAGAGGTATAAATACACAAGCAGACAAGCTAAACAAGATAACAAGGGGGCGCGGTTAATCCGAGACACCTGGGGAGACTAATAAACAAGACAAGGAACACCTGTGGACACTGAGTAAACAATTAACAAATGAAAAGACACATGGCAGGATCATATGACAACCACGGAAACACGTGACAGACAAGACAAAACCCACACTGTGACAATTTGCAGTGTGTTTCTGTATTTGGTTGAGTTGTGAGTATTTGCAGTGTGTTTCTGTTTTTGGTTGAGTTGTGAGTATTTGCAGTGTGTTTCTGTATTTGGTTGGATTGTGAGTATTTGCAGTGTGTTTCTGTATTTAGTTGACTTGTGAGTATTTGCAGTGTGTTTCTGTTTTTGGTTGCATTGTGAGTATTTGTAGTGTGTTTCTGTTTTTGGTTGACTTGTGAGTATTTGCAGTGTGTTTCTGTTTTTGGTTGCATTGTGAGAATTTGCAGTGTGTTTCTGTATTTGGTTGCATTGTGAGTATTTGCTGTGTGTTTCTGTATTTAGTTGAGTTATGAGTATTTGCAGTGTGTTTCTGTATTTGGTTGACTTGTGAGTATTTGCAGTGTGTTTCTGTTTTTGGTTGCATTGTGAGTATTTGCAGTGTGTTTCTGTTTTTGGTTGCATTGTGAGTATTTGCAGTGTGTTTCTGTATTTGGTTGCATTGTGATTATTTGCAGTGTGTTTCTGTATTTAGTTGACTTGTGAGTATTTGCAGTGTGTTTCTGTTTTTGGTTGCATTGTGAGTATTTGTAGTGTGTTTCTGTTTTTGGTTGACTTGTGAGTATTTGCAGTGTGTTTCTGTTTTTGGTTGCATTGTGAGAATTTGCAGTGTGTTTCTGTATTTGGTTGACTTGTGAGTATTTGTAGTGTGTTTCTGTTTTTGGTTGCATTGTGAGTATTTGCAGTGTGTTTCTGTATTTGGTTGCATTGTGAGTATTTGCAGTGTGTTTCTGTATTTGGTTGACTTGTGAGTATTTGCAGTGTGTTTCTGTATTTGGTTGGATTGTGAGTATTTGCAGTGTGTTTCTGTATTTAGTTGACTTGTGAGTATTTGCAGTGTGTTTCTGTTTTTGGTTGCATTGTGAGTATTTGTAGTGTGTTTCTGTTTTTGGTTGACTTGTGAGTATTTGCAGTGTGTTTCTGTTTTTGGTTGCATTGTGAGTATTTGCAGTGTGTTTCTGTATTTGGTTGCATTGTGAGTATTTGCAGTGTGTTTCTGTATTTGGTTGACTTGTGAGTATTTGCAGTGTGTTTCTGTATTTGGTTGAGTTGTGAGTATTTGCAGCACATGTCTTGTCAAACTAATGAAGATATTTTCTTAGTTTGCTGGTGTTTGCATAGTTTATTTTAAATTATTTATCTGTGCACATTATTGTTTTTTTTTTTATTCATGTACCCTTGTAATCTTTAAAGTCTTAATCTTTTTAAATGCATCAAATGTCAACCTGCCACTCACATGAGATCAACCAATAGTAAACCACAACATCCAATCATGTCCCACCCTACATTTTTCCCCATCCCAAATGGAACCCTAAGCCCTTGTGATCTTCCTCCGAGTCCACACTTTCGTGACGTAATGGCGCTCTGACTGTTGGTAGAAGTACTGCCGCGGAGTGTGGCTGGGCAAGAGCACACATTGAGGGTGCATATCAGTCGCAAAGGGGGCACTCGCAAGCACCCTTCGGAAACCTAAAATGACAAATGGGACACCCTACAGACTTGTGGACTTAACATTCGCCATTTTAAAGCCTTGTTTATATTTTCGCCTGGCAAGTCCGCAAGTGCTCTTGAAGTGTGCCATTTGGGACAGGGCCTGTTTCACTTGGATATAGGCTACATCACAATAGAAAAGACTATCGCAGACTATATAAGACCATACATATATATATATATATATATATATATCAATAATTTGTTTTGTTTATTGTGCATTTTCACTGGTCTGTTAAAAAGTGCAATGGTATTACGAAATATGCTCTCCAATTCTGAATTCTGACTTTATTAAATGCAAAAATGCTAAACAAAAATAGACCATTTGGGAGCAGACATCTCAGTTGCATCATTGTGGTGGCAGAGAAACAGTGGTAACAAGTGGAGGAAAACTCAATAATCCACTGAATAAGAGAAAAATGTCTTGTTGTGCCTTAGTATTCTGTAAAAAATTTTTGAAGACAAACGCAAACGTTTATGGTTGCAAGCCATTAAACGGACAGACTGGACTGATGAAACCTGCGACGATTACCCTACTATTAAATCATGATTTTGATGTAAACAATAGGTTTACATAATACAGTATTCACATTTGCAGTTCATCTGGGGCGTAATGTGTTAGCCCTACAGTTACAGCATGACATTATATTTAAACTTATAACATTTTACATATGTAACATTTAAACCTATAACATTTTTATTTCACAATTCTGACTTTTTTCTTGCAATTGCGAGTTTATATCTCCCAATTGGTACTTGATAACTTGCAATTGTAAGTTCATATCATGATTATGAGAAATAAAGTGAGAATTGCAGGATATAAATTCAATATTCTGAGGAAGAAAGGCAAAATATCGAGTTTATATCTCTTAGAATTGTGAAATATAATTGTGAAATACTTGGAATTGCGAGGGGGGAAAAGTCAGAATAATGAGATATAAACTTGAAATTACCATCTTTTTTACTCTTTCGTTCCGTGCTTCCACTGCAGAACTGTCCTTTTCTGCCTTCAGGTAGGCTCCACCCACTAAATACATCATTGCTGTTTGCAGACACCCAAATGAAAACCCTGTGACAGTTTGGTCACTTTATACCTACTTTGGGTGAAATCTTCCTTTAAGTATTTCCTTTGAAATGGGATATAATAGACGGTAGCGATACCGTCTCAGAGGTGAGGGTAATCACAGTGACATGTGCTGGCTTGTGATAGGGTACTTTCAATAACAAAACACACCAGATAGATAATTATCTACAGACATGATCTTTGCGTGAGTTGCAGATCAACCGTCACTACATTAATTATAGCATCATTATCGTTAAATGCTTGTTCAGACAATACCAAAGAGGCATTTCAGAAAAAAAACCCTGCTTTGTTCATCATTGTCTCATACCTCATCCTGTTTCATTTTTGTCTCGTCTATAAAACACAACTCATGCTCGACTTTTACAGACACGTGATTGATACATTAAAAATAATAAGCTGTTTTTTTCCGCATAGCTGTAAACAGGTCAGTTTAATTTACTTTAAATAACCTGCTCAGCGAGACTCTCTTCAAACTCTTACCCCACCCTGACGGTGAAAAGAGAAGACTAGCCTTACATGAAGACACTAAGGGCCCTATTTTAACGATCTGAAACGCAAGTAACTTTGTGGGCAGATCTCGGCCCGACGCAAATCTAAAATGGGTTGGTCTGAAGTAGTTACTCATAGCTGTGGTTTGGCCATAACGTGCAATAAATCAATCAGAGCGTCTTCTCACATTTAAAAGCAAGCGCGCTTGTTCTATGGCGGATTGCTATTATAATGGCGGATTTGCCAGGGGCACGCCAGGAGCGGTTCTCATCAGGGCCGTAAAAGACAGAGAAGTGACATTGTATGGGGATGGGAGAAACCCACCCAAATTAGCTTCGGTTAAACAGGTGTATAATAATTTCGGTAAATGTGTAAGCTGGATTTATGCCTATTTTTTCACATCTTCATGGACACCACAATGATTTCCCTCGTGTGGTAATATTTTTCCTTGTAATTATGTATGGTTTGCACAAATTAAAAACTGCTGCGTCTGTGTAGATGAGAGAAGCAAAGTGTATGAGCGTTGTGCACACGCTACATTATGGCCAAGTATGCGCCCTTAAAATAGCGTCTGGATAACGCGTATCATGTACATGCTATTTTCCGGTTCCAGAAAACAATTCTGCCAGCGGAATTGTTTTCTGGAACTGAAAAATAGCACCGGGGAACGTTTGCGCCGGAACATGCCGCCTCTTTTCCCTGAACCGCCCCCGGGAGCGCAAGTTCATTCCCTAATTTACCGACGTGCGACTGTGGAGGGAAAAGTCCGCTGTGCGTCGGGTGCAAACGTACATACATACATACGGTGTACAAAGTCAATTGCGCTGGGTGCAAGATAGGGCCCCATGCCTGCGTTTACACTGCAAGTCTTAAAGCACAGATCTTATCTTTTGACCATATCTGGGTTTTTTTGCCCTGGCTGTTTACATTAGCCCCTTTCACACAGCAATCCCGGTAAATTACCGTAAAATTGCAAGAACGAATTTACCTGTAAATTCAAAAATGTGTTGTTCCCAGACGTATAGGTAGGATGTCCAGATATCGAATATGTATATGATTTAAAACCTCTTTTGGAAGTGTTCAGAACAGATGCGAAAAAATAGGATCCCGAGCTGATTTTTGTGTTCACACATGTGCAACAAATTTCGATCTGTGTCAGATGTGAGTAAGAAATCAGATTTTTTTGTGCCAGTGTAATATAGCCCAAGTTTATACTAATTTATGCTATAGCACCCCTTGTGGCAATTTTGAGAAATCATAGTGCTTAGCGCTTTTAGCAATACCGTGATCATGTTTTTGATTTCCATGGAATGCATAAAATTAAAAAAACAACAACAAAGAAAACATGCAGTGTAAATTGCTTTGGATGAAGGCATCCACCAAATAATTAAATGTGAACTATACGCACAAAATGCAGCCACAGGGGTTTGTATTCACTTACTTGCTCTTTTAAGACTATTTCCAGCTGATGCAAATGTGCCACATCCTATTGTTTGACATTTCAGAAGCATCGAAAGGTTTTTCAGTAACATTTTAGTATATTCGTAATCTACACATTTAAAGTTCAGTTAACATTAACAATGCAGATTAAATGCTTTATACCCAGTATCTCCGAAAACACAAGTAAATTATGATTTTACAGAAATATAAAAGCATAAATGTGTTAAAGAACATGAGACTTGCCAGAAAGTGCTGGAACTTAAAGCAACACTAAGTAAGATTGTTTACCTTAAAATAATGTTTCCAAAATTGTTTCAGTGGTTCATTAAGTCGTAACTGTCACAACCACGCCAGGCTCCACCCTCACACAATCACAACGCACTCCCTCTCCTGAGTACTGATCACATACCTGCACATCACACACCTGCACATCATCAGTACTGCAATCACCTCCTGCTTATAAACCTCACTCTCACTCTCATTCTTTGTCCGGTATCGTTTGCATCAAGACGCTAACGCTGTGCTTACCTCCTGGACTCCAATATCTGCTATCAAGTCTCCGTGTGATTTCTCCAAGTCAACTACATTGATCCTAATCACCAGTTCATTCTCCTGAGTCTTCGCAAATTCCAGTTTGTCTTCATCATCACCTACTGCAAGTATTCGAACTGTTATCCGTGGTTGATCGTCTGGATCTCTTCTCACCCACATTCCTTCACCTGCATTGCTGAACTTTCACCTGGTTGTTCAATAAACTTTATATTACTTGCATCCTTGTGCCAGTCCCTTCTGTCTTGTAACAGTAACAGGGTGAAAGGCACTTATGCCTCCGCTTTGCGTTCCTATATCTGCTATAACCATGCTATGTAAGATTGCCAGATCGGGTCACGTTTCTGTAGTTCTAATGAGACATAAGAAAACTACAAATTTGACTTGCTTTACGTCAAGCGTTACAATAGTCTTTATTTTGTTTTTCTTCGTTTCAGATATCGCAATACATCATACTTTCATGAAATCATGCAACATACTCTACCTTGTCTGTGGACATCGTTCATTCTGAAGCCGGTGCTGGATAAACAGCGAGCGTGCGTGCGACAGTAGGCTGCGGTAAATTATTTACAACAGTGGTAATGGACAATTCTGCTTACAACCTGTAGGGGGACCACAGAGGAAAAGTTACTTGGTGTTGCTTTAAATGTTGCTGTAGGCCTCTTGACAGCCTTGATGATATGACACTTGTCTTATGAATGTTTGAACCGTTGCTTTATGGTTAGCTTTTTATCCGGGATATTTGATCTAACCATCTATTCAACAATCAAACCTTCTCTCATTCCAATCAAATGAAATACTAAATGGAGTCTCATCAGAACTATTCAATGTGGATGCAAATTAGTAAAGAATTTAAATATTAAAAAGTATTTAAATATAATCGTATATTTGTAAAATAAGTTATATTACGTTGAATTGTAATACATGTAATTAATAAGAAATGACATTATAAAGACAACTAGGTCTTATTTTATTTTACTCTTTATGATGATTTTAATTATACTCTCATTATTGTAATACAGTGATGTTTTACTGTATTAAAGTTAAATTTACTTTACAAAAAAAAAAGATATAGGCCTATTAGTTTTTCACATATACAGTAATGAGAATCAGAGTGGGCAGAGTGTTTCATTGACAATAATATTCTGTTAAATGTAGCATATGTTAGCTGTCCTCTTTTTTTCTGAACAAAACTGGAAGCAATTGGATCTCTGTTGGCATGGGGGAATGTGGTATGGAAGTAGTATAGTACACAAAGCACTCATCTATGTAACGCGCTATGACAGCGCCTTAGATGAACTCTCCATTCTACATTATTTAATGAGTGGCCCTCTGTCACACATGGTTGCCCTGCCTGCCCAGGCAAGGATGCTAACCTGCACGATACAGGGCCAACGCGCTCCCTGCTGAGAAAGAAAGAAAAGAGAAAAAGTGTAGGAATGCAGAGGGACCCCTCGCACATTGTTTCAAATCCAACACTGTTGGTTCAGCAATGCTTGATACACATCGGCTACAATGGGACCACACCTGCTCGACAAAGTAGAATTAACCGGCATCACATTGCAAACACGGCCTTAATCAGAGTCATCCATTTATTATTTCATTCTGTTAATTCGCGTAGTTGAAATTCATGGGTGGATATTATGCTACTTTAGTATGCCTCAACCACCAACTGTGTATTTTACCCAGAAATTGAATTTTAAAGCGATGTGTGTGTTTAATGAGTCGGTAAAGATTAAATCAGATCTCTGAGAAGAGAAGAGAAGTGTAACAGACGTACCAGGTTCAATCAGCAGCCAATCACAAAGAGCACCATCTCCAGAGTACTGATCACGCACACCTGATACCAGTCAAGTCATTCATCAACCACAGCATTAAGCACACGCCTCTAGCTTCATTATAGTCTGGTCTCGGTTTGAGTAAGGACTACTTTCCTGTTTTACAGCCTTTTCAAGTCAGAAGTTATACTGCTTACCAATGTTCCTGGTCTCCAGCGAGTCATCTCCCGGTGTTTCCTGTGTCATCAGTCTCTACGAACGCTATCCCGAACAACCTGAAGCGTGTGCGCTCCACTCCCACTCCATCTATCACTAACTGCTTCACGTCTGTTAAGGATAATCCTTCTCTCCATTTACCAGCAGTGTTCCAATAAACCACCATATATCACTCTAATCATCTGTCTGTGTCATTCCATAACAGAAGAGAAGAAAAGAGTGCATTAAAAAATGGCTGTTCAAACATTTTTACCTGGCAACTGAAATGTCCATTTTTGAGAAGATAAAGAAGGTGATACTTTAAAGAACATTATGAGGAGAGGGGGAGAGGTCTGGAAATCCAAATATGAATTTGATGGCGAACACCTGAGGCTTTAAGTGGATGCGAGGCCATTAAAACAGATATTGCCATAAAGCATGACAAAAGCTCACTAAATTGCTTTCAGGTCACTTCATAACATTAATTTTGACATTCAAATTTGAATCTATTGATTATCTGTTATTGAGATATAACCACAAAAGGTGCGCTAATAATAAGTACGCTAATCTAAGAATTCTAAGAAAGTTTTTCTGGACTAGTAAGTGAGATGACAATTCTAGATATTCAAATTCAGAAATAATTAGATTTTGTAATGCATTCTAAATTCATACAGGTCAAAGATTGTCCTCCTACGCTTTAGTTTAGGGTCCAATTCTCACTATTAACTAGTTGCTTATTAGCATGCATACTACTAGGTTATTAGTAGTAGTACTTATTGAGCACATATTAAAGCTACAATATGTTATTTTTTTCGCCACTAGGGGACCCATAGCGACCCCTAGTGGCGAAAAAATAACATATTGTAGCTTTAATATGTGCTCAATAAGTTATGTTGAGAATATGAAATATGTTACAATGTTATTTTAGCTATATGTTATTTTTTTCGCCACTAGGGGTCGCAACCTATGCAATAACAAGCATAGGTTGATGACGCATAAACGGAATTATGGAACTTGTCGTCATGTTGATTGATCTAATAATGTTTATGGATGAGTGAATACATCGATGTTTTTAACATGACTGTGGTATGAAGCGGCGCGAGTGCTACTGAGAGACAGATATCAGCGCCACACACGAGTCCCGCGGATATTAAAGAAATGAGGACATATTTCATTCCACCGACTAACCCGCGAGTCCAGAATTACTCACACAGGTCAGTTTATTAGACGAATGAAACTTGTGAGGTAACGCAGCGCTGCTTCACTTGGTCTACGCTATCACACTCAACTACATTTGAGTGTGTTGAAAATTATAATGTTATTCTATGTGTTAGTTTGTCTGTATGAAACTAGCAGTGAGCTAGATCAACATTAGAATAACATACGGATCATATTCTAACATTGCATCATGTTGAGCTATATAACATTGATTAGTTTTATGTACATTTGCTCACCTGTCTAATAAAGTACATGCAAGAGCGGCGTCTCTGTCAAGTCAAAGTTAGTCGCGGACGTGGAGCTCTCGGCATCTCGAAAACGCCACGCTGATATTGATCCTGGTTTTAGTTCTCCTTTTGTCCCAAAGTCTGCTTGCCATGGTCCATAATGTTTGAACGAAACAACAACAGCGTGAGCGTGTCGCCGCTAGACATAACGCAGTTGTCCACACATGCCGCCATGGTTACAATGGCAGTACGAGCGGAAACCAGGTATAACGCGGATATTACGTCATTGACAGGCGACAATGACCAGGGACGAGCCGTTATTTAAAATAGGAATTTCTCTGAAATTAAAAATCTTTGGGAACTTTTGGGACATTGTTAAGTTTTGTACACAGCAGGAAATATATCACACTGTGCAAGTGGTTTTTGGATATTTTATTACAAAAATCTTACATATTGTACCTTTAATGCCTTGACCTTATTCTACATCTCGAATCGTACCCCATACTTAAACTTAACAATTACCTGACTATTAACAAGCAATAATTAGGAGTTTATTGAGGCAAAAGTCATAGTCAATAGTTAGTTAATAGTGAGAATTGGACCCTAAACTAAAGTGTGACCAAATCTTTTCCTGACATGACAAATCAAATCAGTAAAATGTGCCTACCAGTAGACATAATAGTCATAAATAACAGTCTGCACTCATGTGCTTATGCTGTTTTCTGAGGTCTCACCATTTTTGACGTCGTGGGGAGTCGGATCAGCATCCTTCAAGTTAAATGACATGTGCATCACATGATGTCATGTCATAAATCTCTCGTCAGTGTCAGAGAAGAAAAACCTGCTTGTGTCTGTGACAGAGACTGTAAAACACACCACAGTGTCTCCGTCCATCTGCCGTTAGTGGCATAAGAGCCAAGAGGAAAGAAACATCTCAAATAAGATTCGTCTCATTTATTTCTTTGAAAAAGTGATGAGATTAGGGATGCTTAAAAGGATAGTTCACCCAAAAATGAAGGTGAGTACATGACAGAATGTTCTTGTCATTCCAAACCTGTATGAATTTATTTTATTTTTCCTTCCCAGTAAATTGAATGCGTGTCTGTGTTTTTGTTTCTTTTTATATCATACATTTGACCTCTTTTTGGATACAGGTTTTTCCACATTCTGTACCTCATGGTTTCATATCTTTCCAAAATAGTGCTGAGTTTGTTTACCAAAAGTGTTTTGTTTACTGCTCCCTGCTAATATATGGTGAAACACACATCTATCAGAAATGAAAACCAAGTGATAATTCTCCATATTTTTATTTCCAGGCCTAATTTTTGAGGAAAGTTCACCCCCATGTACGGGTTGCTTTCCTTAATTAAGGTTTAATGCAGGCCCCTTGTCTTCACATCTGTTAATATTTGGTTGTGTCCACTTCCATGGTCTCTCAGTGTCCAGCCACATGTAAGCAGCGCTGTTTAAATAAGAGAAAATTGTTGATATGAACAAGGCATGGTGAACAGCTGCGTCCATTGGAGAGTGGGGAAGGGAACATCACTCACAGAGCATTCTAATGGCTAATTAAAATGGCCTCTTCCTAATAGCCTGTAATAACAGCATCAAATTGCCTCGACAAATAAACAAGAATTCTATTAGGAGACCAAGAACAAAGGTAATGAAATGCCTGTGTTTTAGACACACAGAAAAGACGGTTAAGAAGGTTCATGATGACCAAATTCAATAGTGTTGCCTAAGTCTCCATAAAGCCGCAATAAATGCAATGAAACCTATAATTGTTTCTTAAAAGCATAATTTTAAGCTCTAATTAAAAAAAATCTTTTATTTTACAATACATATACTAATTTAGTTACATTTACTAAGGGATTAAGGGATTTTTTATTTTTAATAGTAATCCTATAATATGTTTTGTGCAGTAATTTAAGATGAAGCCTGCTCCCGTTGTACTGGATATGTTTTAACCTAACATCAGCCTTTGTAAAAAATGCATAGGTCTACTTTTATGAATGCATTAAATATTTAATATGTAATGTTATATGACATCTTGAGATTCTATTTTTAATTTACATGATTATAGAGCTCGTACTATATTTAAAATTATATTTATTTTAAACATTTTAAATAATAATCCATCAATTATACTTCAATAGTCATGATTACAATGACCAAGGAAGCAGATTTAGATGTAATTTGTGCAGTTATATTAAATGAATGTTTCTGTTTTACCTTGTAACTTATGTTTATAATTTATATCTGTCTTGACTATCTATCGTATCGTCCCTCTGAGCATGACTGCATCTTTCCAGATCGTGTCTTGCCAGGTTTTGACTTTGTTTACTAGAAATGACTACATCTGTCAGTCATTATGGTTATACACATCTCTGGGGTAAAAATTATATCATTAAAACCATAGGTGTGACTCATGCTTTACTGATGGTCAGACAGCAGGGGTTTTTACTTTCGGTGTTGTCATATGTGCTATTTACTTACCACGATTCCTTCCAGGATACAAAACCATTTAAAGGTTATGAAAATCCACCATATTTAAAATTCCATTTCTTCATAATATCAATTCAGCTGCAATTATGTAGTGATTTTAAAATCGAATCATGCTATTAACATAAACCTTTTGCTTTTGGATGAATTAACTTTATGCTTCTGTACATTTCACTTAGTGTTGAATGAACCAAAATGTGTAGGCATATTTGGGTTATATTCTGGTTTTTGAGAAACATCTTTCACATCTTGTATTATATTGAGTCAAAATCCGAGAACATTTACACTGAAGCTTTCAGAAAAATCTCATGGAAGTATTTATGTTTCTCAAGACAACATGGTCATGATATGCATTGTGGCTTAAATATAAAATCGTCATTGCTCAATATATATAAAAAAGAAATGACCAAATAATCAAAAATATACAAAAGCAGCAATAAAGGTATACAGTATCCTTTTCTCTCTTCCTTTATGTCTGTAAGCTCCCAGAATGTTGTACAGTAACTCCTAGCACTTGAACTTATAACTGAATAGGAAATACGTCAATAGGAAACAAACCCGTTCTCGTAAATGTACTATTTATGTTCATGCAAATCACTGAAAGCAGACAGTATGACAGTGTTATGATTTACAAAATGTAAGCTTTTCTAATTTGATTTGAAATGTGATAGACGTGCCAGAATGAATGAATGAATGACTTAGCCTTGGCAGACAAGCACATTAAACTAAATGAGGCTGTATGCGTGAAAGGCAGTAAAAGTTGGACGCATTAATTTTTTTCTGTTTTTTAGAGAAATGCATGGGGTTGCCATGGCAGCATCTGAGGAAGAGGACAGTCCTTATGGCTACATATACTGTAGATTTTCTCTAAAGAAGCTGATATAGTCCTCAAGATACTTCATGAGGCCTTTTGTGTATTTGCGGGCTATTCAGAACCAACATTTGCCATTCACAGTGCTTCAGATCCATATCGATCTGTTATAAAAGACCAAGAATATTTCACCAGCAGTCATATTTCTAGTTAAGATAACATTTGTGTGTGATCCGTTCTGAATGTGTAACTGGTAGGGGAGAGCGCGGCACAACCTAACACATTTTTTTTCTTTTTTTACACAAGCAACATGCACATCTCTGCTACAAATGAACACTTTAAAGTTTTTTTCTACCATTTTCGTACAGTTGCACTGAAAGTGACAGAAGTGCAACTGTTACAACTTACCCCATATGCGGGGTTAATTGTAACAGACAGAGGGGTTAGTTGTAACACTTGTGTGTAACACACATAATTCAGTACTATTTTATCTGTATAGTTTGATATTGTTTGTGCATCTGTATAGATACATATCCATGCATCCATCCCTCATCCAAACATCCTTCTATTATGGATCAATATCATGGATAGAGATATATGAAAGGGGTGCACAGTTTTGCAATAAATAAATAAATAAAATCATCAAATATTGTAATTGCAATTGAATTATATTTGTGTGTGGCAGCTGCATGCAAAAGTATTATTATTAATAATAATAACAGTAATAATAATAAAAACGATTAATTTTAATGTAAAGGGTTTATTAAACAGGCTACATTCTTAATAAATAAACAAGTGATCAATGCATAGTAAACAAAAGTGAAAAAAATCATACTTTGACATTTAAATTCCAACATTGTTTGTGAAAGTCCAACAAAGTTAAATGTGGCAAAATAAATACTCAAACCTGAAAAGTTGTGTGGCCCTGTTGTCATTTCATTATCCTTCTACACTTGGCGGCTTATGCCGAGTTCAGACTGCACGATTTTCAAAATAATCGGGTCACAGTTGTTTTCACACTGCATGACTATCTGGGGTAACATTCAGTTGCTGCTGTGTTCACACTGCACGATGGATCGGCGACAGGAGGTTTCCACACTGCATGACTTTACAAAAGAAAGAATCGCCGACAACTTCTGCCTGGTCCGCACACTACGTTTCACAACCAAACAAACGCGAGAAGTGATAGGAAATAACGGAAGATCACGCGTGCGTGTATGAAGGTAAATCAGTAGCTAAACTCGAGAGCACGTAGATGTGAATTTGAGAACTTGTAGCCTACAATAAATATTCGTACTTGTATGTAGGGATGCACCGAATCCAGATTTGTGGGGTTCGGCCGAATACCGAATCCACTGGTTAAGATTCTGCCGAATCCGAAACCGAATATCGAATCCTACTCTCATCCTCAGTCCATTAACACAGTAAACACATTAATGAAGTAAACAAAGTGGATTTTTTATTTTATTACTGTAAATAATAAACACTACTTTTACTTTTATAACTGTAAAAAAAAAGAAAAGAATAAGCAACATTATGCATTTTAACAGCGGCGATGTTGTGTAGCCTATTTAGAGTCCTTGCCACCATGAGACAAATCGGCATTGCAAATTGAACATGTAGCTCGACTTGAATTGCCTTCTTTCACTGAAAGTACTGCCAAACAACACTTTTTCTGCTCACGAGTTCCATTTTCACTTTCTCACAGCCTACTGCATTCGAACGGTCCACCTACTGTAGCGAGTGGAAATAAGGTGTGGCCAGGGGCGGACTTAACCATTAGGCAAAGGTCGGCAATTGCCTTGTGCCCCGAGCTACCTAGGGGCCCCCAAAATGCCCCATTAAATTATGCTTACGTTTTTGTTTTTGTTTTACTTTTCGCAAATTATATATTTCTAAAAACATTTGCGAAAAAAGGCATCAAATCATTAGTCGCAGACAGGAGGGGCCCCCCACCTCACTAGATTGGACTATTCCATTATCTCACTTTCTGCGTGCGAAAGTGACAAGGCTGTAATGCGCCAAAAAAAACTGACGGAGAAAAAGAAGTGATTAACAGACAGTGTACAGAAAAACCAGGAAGCGGGAGGAAAGCAAAACGTTTTTAGCAAAATTGCAGAAGGTAACAAACTTTTTTGTGATGCCCGCTGACAATGACAACAATGCTAACGATATGTTACTAGTCCATGGCCGTAGCTATGGAATTATTTTTGTGCCGATAATAATGAACGTAACTTTTCAAGAAATCAATGAAAACATAAACTGAAACTGAATAAAATATCTTTGAAACTGAAAAAGAATGAATCGCAAGCAATTTTCTTGACTTTGTTTTTAATACACTGCATGTTTTGCTAACTATTCCTAATATTTCTTTTACTGATCTAAACTTACAAATGCGCTTCCAGAGTTTTCATTTACGCTTCTGAAGTTTTCGTTTACGCTCCCTGAGTTTTCGTTCGCTGTTCTGACACAAATCGCTCGTGGGGGCGGGGCTAGTAGCAGTGTGTTCTCATTGGCTACTGAGTTTTTGATTGACAGCTTCTTGACCTGGAAGTGAAGACGTCAGTGTTGCTTACTTGTGGATGTGAGCGTCTGTAAGCGCAGCTTTCTATTTAATTTTAGTGATATTAAGTTATGTTTGTTTTTGAATTTTATCTGTATTTACCTGCTGCTACTACTTTGTCAACAGAAACTTTTAGGAGCGCAAGAGATCTCTTCAGTCTATTCAGGTGTAATTGTACATCAAAGTAGGCCTACTGTATATGCCTACTTAAAATATTGTGTCCAAAGTTTTAGGAGAATATTTGTTTATTCCTGATGATTCTTTTGCATGTTAGGCTCTGATTAGGTTTGTGCTATTACAATTTAAAGAGAATAGCCTACTACTAGTATACGTGTGTGATATATTCAGCCGTCAAGAAAGTTTCACTTCAACCAGGTAATCAAGGTTGGCAACCATCAAATTTCTCATTGTTACCATATGCATTTACACCATCAAAATGTATGATCACTTAAATAAGAGGAATTTAAACTATGAAAATTACAATCGTGGCTTGCTGTCAGATGATACAGACCTCAAAGGACATTTCATTACATATTTCACACAAAGAATGTTTTTGTTGCCATTTTTTTAATCATGCTGATAATTTTATTTATTTAATTTAGTTAATATTATCTTCTAACATTTAAAATTGTAAATATATTTGAACAATCATCAACAGGTTCAATTATGACTTATAAAATCAGTTAAATGAATTTAAATAAAAAATTAAATAAATTTACATACTTTATTGTCACTACAGCATATACACAAGTATCAAATTGAAAGTCTTGGATGCGATTATGTTGTGACAGGAAAGACCAGAAGCCACAAAACATTAACTGCATACTATACATGTAATGCACAGTATTCTCATAACAGGCTATACATACAAAATGCATGATTACAAAGATTTTTAAGGAAATAATCCATCTCTGTGAGTCCATATAAAACAAGTGGATTGTAACCCATGTAGGACAGTTGGTCGGAAGTGATTTTGAATAGTTAAAACAGTTTACATTATTAGTATTTTTCTTATCCTATTGTTTCAGTTCAGAAGGCATTGATTCATCCACTGAGGTCGCATGGACATCACGGTCACTGTGTGTGGTTTTCGCAGAGATGGATTACTTTCCTTAAAATCTTAATTCGTATTTATCTGTAGAAAGAAAGTAAAATGCATCTGGGACAGCATGAGGGTGAGTAAAATAAGTGAGAATTTTATTTTTGGGTGAACTATCCCATATGCTGTTGGTATATGATCAGCACTAATAAGGATAAACTGCAACCTCTTGTGTACTTGTAAATTGTGTTTGTTTTAATCTAGAGCTCCAAAGAAATTAAAATATTTGCTATTTTATAATATTAAAATAAAATACATCAGGTGTCTGAAGATCAGGATCCCAGTCATTCAAAGGTGATATGTCTGAAGAAAGTAACATTATTGTCTGATGGAAGACAGTTGATCTCTGGTATTATCACTCCATCCTCTGTGTCAGCATCAGCATTTTGTTTATGGAAAAGTTGCTCAACTCCCTGGAAAATGAGAAAGGAAATGTATTATAATCTAACAATACAAACTGCTTTGAACTCCCACATGCAGTAGGCAAGGCAAGGCAAGTTTATTTATATAGCACATTTCATACACAATGGTAATTCAAAGTGCTTTACATAGGAGAAAATAAAATAATCAAAACAATCAAAACAGTAACAAGTTGCAGACTTAAAATAATTATTTCAAACAAATTATGTTTTAAGGGATTTTACAGTACTAAATATTTACCTCCGAGTCATGCACCATTTATCGTCTGTAATACTGTTGTGTAACCAGTAGATGGCTGTATAGCCCTATAAACATTTATCTATGGCTGTGTATTCCCTAGTTGCTGGATGTTTTCAGTCATAATTACTTGCATGTATTAGGTTTTGCATTTGGACATATATTTATTATTAAAGACTATTAAAAATTCAACATTTTTCTCCGAAATGTTTTTTTTTTTTTTTGCATTATTATTGCTCAAATATGGACACAGAAAAAGCATTTTGTTGCATTTTGCAGACTAAATATTGCGCCCAGGGTGATACTTCAAAATAATTAAGTGTTTACATATTATGAATAGAGACGTGGAATGTGGTCAGGTCCTGTCTCTCCTCTTTTAAAAACTCTGCATCGCAAATTAATCAGCAATTGGCTTTACATTGCCAAAGTTGAATCGGGCAGTGATTGACAGCGCTCTGGTCCAATGGCATCGGTCATTGTCTGATACAGTACTTTTTGTACTGTAGGCTACAGTACAGATACTGTACAGTACTCTAGCCCAATGTTGTTGGGGTGGCAGGGGGGAAATATGGTCTAATCGAAGACTGTAATGTAACCGTATGTACGTTAGATAAACAAGTCATGTAATGATTGGGCTAATACTTACCAATTAAATCAAGACGACACTGCTGTGTAATGTTATGGGCTCTCACTGAGCTCTAATATGCCTCTCCACCTGAAAAAGCAAGTACTGTATTATAAATAGTATTAGTTTAGTATTAATTAATAAAAAATAAAATAAAAAATAAGCTGACTTACCACGAGTAGGCTATCCAGTATTCTGATGTCGACGATGACAAATTATATCATTTGTCTGTACTATTCCTTCTATAAGAAATCATCTCAACAATATAGTGTAGCAGTAAATAAATACAGATATAAACTTAATATCACCTGAATGAAATAGAAAGCTGCGCTTACAGACGCTCACATCCACACCATAGACTAAAAAATAGATCCACACATGTAAACACAACACTGACGTCTTCACTTCCAGGTCAAGAAAGATGTCAATCAAAAACTCA
Source organism: Rhinichthys klamathensis goyatoka (assembly GCF_029890125.1). Taxonomy (NCBI): domain Eukaryota; kingdom Metazoa; phylum Chordata; class Actinopteri; order Cypriniformes; family Leuciscidae; genus Rhinichthys; species Rhinichthys klamathensis. Next base: position 1,624,235 of record NW_026607023.1, read on the forward strand.
GTAACCAATGAGAACACACTGCTACTAGCCCCGCCCCCACGAGAGATATGTGTCAGAACAGCGAACGGAAACTCAGGGAGCGTAAACGAAAACTTCAGAAGCGTAAATGAAAACTCTGGAAGCGCATTTGTAAGTTTAGATCAGTAAAAGAAATATGAGGAATAGTTAGCAAAACATGCAGTGTATTAAAAACAAAGTAAAAAAAATGCCTGCGATTCATTCTTTTTCAGTTTCAAAGATATTTTATTCAGTTTCAATTTATGTTTTCATTGATTTCTTGAAAAGTTACGTTCATTTTTATCGGCACAAAAATAATTCCATACGTAGCCAGCTATGAGGTGACCGAGGTCCGGAACTCTGTCATTTTTTTTACATTAAAAAATAAAATGTCAAGCTCTCTGAATGATTAATTAGCCGTTTAAACCACCTCATATCATGAGTGTTTGCAATTCATGTTGCTGCGAGAAGCTGGCGCAGTGAACGGGGCTTGAGACCGCGCTGTGAGTGAGGGCGCGCGTGCAGCCTCCGTGTTGCCAGATCCACTAATGGAAAGGTGGCAGTAGTCTTCTGGACCTGTTTTTGTGATTTAATGTGACACTTTAGGAAGTTATTAAAGTGGAAAGTTGCATGTTAGGGTTAGTGATATATTAATCTTATTTCCAAAACACAAGCTTTGAACTTATTTCGGATTATTATTATTATTTTGTTTTGTTTGTCTTGTTCCTCGTAGCAATATCTGGCAACATTTTACTGTCGGCATTAATAAAAATAGACAAACTGTAATTGCATAAAGCTACCACATTCGGTAAGACAAACGCAATGAGCATCGTGATTATCTGTAAGAAATGTATAACACTATCAAAAACTATAGCATAATACAGATCTGTATGAATGAAATTTGCCAAATAACTTACTGGCCAGCTGGAAAACGGCTCATGCTGTTTAGTTAACCTTTCACAAAGTCATCATAAAAACATTAATTAAAGCAGTGTTTCTCAACTAGCAATCTATTCAGTCAGCATATTTGTGTTTGATCTGTGTGAATTACAGAAATATAAGACTTGCTAGACCTACTTTTTTTCTATATTTCTTTGCACAAAACTCCCCAGAAAGTGCCATTTAATGGTTTATTTAAAAAAAAAAAATCGGAAATTTTAAAGATCGGATGGGGGGCCCCATACTACCTTCGCCTTGGGCCCCCAATTTGCTAAATCCGCCACTGGGTGTGGCCCCTTTAAGAACTGCGCGCCGTATGTGTCGTGCGCCTCGAACACATGCCCATGTATGCGGGTTATTTCTGTTTGATGCTCATTTTTACCTTATTTTGTTAAGTAACGCTGTGGACGGTAGAACGTGTGACAGACAGTTACACAAGTTCGATTGTGGAATAAAGTGCGAGTTGTGAGATGCCAATCGCCTCCGTGAGTCTGTCTGGCCTCTGCAATAACTACTACAGGCTTGTTCGACTTGAACCGGCGCTGCACAGACAGATGAGTTTATGACATCAAAGTCCCGCGAGAAAAATTCAAAAGCATAAGGAGCCGTCTGCTCTCTATTCGTTCACGCGGTACTTTGATGTCATTCACTGATCGGTGACTTCGACGTAGCGCGCGTAGTGCAAGCCTAGGGTTCGGTTCGGTGGAAAACAATTCTGAGGTTCGGCAGAAACCGAACCCCGTTAAAAATCCCAATATTCGGCCGAATCCGAATCCGAATCCTGGATTCGGTGCATCCCTACTTGTATGTGAACATTTACACTCACAGCTCCAATGTGAAAACCTGTAAAAGGGGGGCGGGAGCGGGGGTGTTCGAAGGAGCCGTTTTATTGGTTGGCGCCTAGCCAATTAAATGGGACTTCTATTGTACGCGATGATGTCACGAAACCCGCCTCCTCGTGGATGTTCTGAAACGCTAACATGGCTTAATGCATTAGACCAGTGTTTCTCAACCAGTGGGTCGTTGTTCGTTCTATAGGGGGTCGCAAGACTTTCTCTGTGTTAACCGGCACAGCCAATAAGTGGGCTTCACAAAAGGCTCATTGCAACAGGCTACGTTTACATGCAACCAAATCCAAATAATCCATTAGTAAACGCATTGACGGTTCAATCGGACTAAAAAGCCTTCATGTAAACACCTTAATCGATCCGATTGAGCTCGATCCGAATAAAATTTCAATTCGATTGAAAGGGGTGGTTTATTCCTTTTCTAATCCAACTGGGAGGACATGTAAACACTTGAAAACCGAAACTGAAAGGACTGCGCATAGCATAATGGTGTATGACGCGCTGAACGAGCTGTTCTTCCTTTTGAGTAAAGTGTCGTATAAATGAGCGTACCATCATGCTAAAATTCTCCTTTCACTCAGCGTCTGTGAAGTGGAGCAGGACAACGTCCCACCCAAGGGGGTAATCCATCGACCGGAAGTTGAAGCCGGCCGGGTACCGCCATCTTGTAGCAGAACTTCACTTGCGTTAGCATTTCCATTGACTACCATTCATTTTGGCGTCACTTTGACAGCGAATAACTTTACATCTGAGGCGTTTAAAGACTCCATTTGTCCATTATTTATTTCTAAAGAAACACGACAATGTATAAAGGGCTCCATTACCTTCTATGTTACATTATGGCCCCGTAGAAACAGTTTTAGTAAAAATAGGCTAACGATTGCGTCATAACCACTCGACTCTCTGTCGCGCTGTACAGAAATTACCGTACAGACAGGAGGAGAAGCTCGAAGGCAATCGGCGGGACGTCCCGTCAAGGGAGAAGCCCATAGATAATGAGTCCATAAAAGCAACGGAATACTTACTCCTGCTCACTCACGATAAAGGACTCTTTGCTCAAGTTCCCCGTCTCTGCAAGATTAACGTTGGCAATTTTCACGCACAGCTACTAGAAGATTCACGTCTGTCAGACAGGTTGCTCACGTCATCAAGCTTAGTTTGAGTCGGTTTGAGTCTGCGCGTCAGGAACGGAAGTGCTCAAAAATCGCTAAAAATGGGGTTCAACTGTCTCAACTGAGTTCCAATGAGATGGCTCTGTCCATTTCTTATACTGTCTATGGTCCCACCAGTCCTTGTTTCAGACTCTCATTCACAGACGACTGGTTTTGGGCGCTGGGCATTTTTACTGCGTGATAAATAAGCAGCACGGGCACGACGGTTCATATGCTCATTGTCTCCAAATTATGACCAGCATTGGATAAATATTAAGTCTGCTGTTTAAAACAAATAAAGAACCAATGTAAGAGAAAAGTTAGTATGCGCAAACAGCGGGAAACTCTGTATATTCGTGCAGTGTGCGCATGTCAAAAAAATATAATTCGATTTGAATCTTGTGACATATAAACGCGCACATTAACCTGATCACGTTTAGCGTTCATGTAAACACTACATTCAGATTCATTAATCGGATTGAATTCAGTCCGATTGAAACAAAAGTTGTGCATGTAAACGTATAGCCGATCCTCCAACGAATCGTAGGCTATTTTCATTCCTTGGATTCAAACCAGAAATGAATATCCACAACTCGCAGATTGTGCAACAAAGTTTCTCTTCCCATTTAGCACTACCTATCTTTGTGAGTCGGGATTTTCAACAGTGACTGCAACGAAAACAAAAAGCAGGAATAGGCTGACAACAGTTATTTGTTTGCGACACTACGAGTCTCACTTTTCCAAATTCCACCGCGTCTGGATATGATCATTTCAGAGCGGCAGTCTCAAGTAGTCTATCACATTAACGTGAGTAAAAAAATCAGTTTGCCTCATAGTCTGCCTAATTATTGAAAATGTTTGTATGTTTTCGTGATTATCATTAATTATAATAAGCATATAGGCCTACGGTGTAGCCTAGATCTAAAGAGGCATTTCAGTTATTGATTTATTTAGTGGGTCATATGACTGGCATACAAAAGAAAAGTGGGTCGCAGTAGGCAAAAGGTTGAGAAACCCTGCATTAGACTAATTTAAAAGACATAAATTATATTATCAAACTTAGTAAACACAATAATGCATACTACAGAAAAGCAGATGAGCACAGAATATGAACGCAACATGTTAACTTAAGACAGTGGTATTAAAAGACCAAACTCAGGAAACACCATAAATAAAGCATACAGAAAAGCAATTGAGCAGAAAATGAACGCAACTCGTTTAATTGTACGTTAAGCATTTTCCTCTCATAGAAAACCAAGACAACGCTTAATGAGGCTTAATGGACCAACAGTTATATATATATATATATATATATATATATATATAAATTCGTTATACATTATTAATAAAACACAGGCAGCTGGTTTATTTAACACAGGCACTGAACACAAATTTGCTTTCTTTCGTCATATTCTGTGCTCATCTGCTTTTCTGTAGTATGCATTATTAGTATGGTGTTAATATCACTAAGTTTGATAATATCATTTATGTCTTTTAAATCAGTCTAATGCATTAAGCCATGTTAGCGTTTCAGAACATCCACGAGGAGGCGGGTTTCGTGACATCATCGCATACAGAAGTCCCATTTCATTGGCTAGGCCCCAAACAATAAAACGGCTCCTTCGAACACCCCCGCTCCCGCCCCCCTTCCGCTCTCACCGCCACTGAGTTACCCCGGATTTCCACCAACTGCAGAACGGCTGCGGATCGTCCTTCAATACCTACCAGATACGGATTTGTTGCGGAACGGCTGCGGCCATGACTGACAGCTGAAGTCACGAGGACACACGATATCTCGCGAATTTACATTTGATCGCGCGATATAACAGGATGTAGTTTCTATAAACAGAACCACAAAACCAGCAACAGTTTGTTTCCATCCAGAGGTGTACAGGGGAAACAACTATGTGCTGACCTGCTGATCTCCCTTTTTTGTGGAGATTAGCCTATTGTGATTCTAGTACAATATTTATAATTAAATATAATCAACTTATAAAATGCTAAATGTTTATTTGGGTTCCTTTTTGAATGTATTGGGAAAGTAGTAGGCTGTGTAAATAAAGTTAACTAATGTTCTTGTTGGGAAAGGGAAAACTATATTTTTATTTTGGAAATTACCGGATGTTTTATTTAGTTTCTGTGCTCGACTTCCTGCGGCGCTCTCCGGCATCCGGCAAAAATAGAAACTCTGCGTATCTTTTCCGGAGGGCTGCGGTCGCCGGAGCTGGGACGGAGTCGGAACGCAGCCGTTCCGCAGTCAGTGAAAATGCACACATTGACTTTAATGGAAACCTATTGACTCCGCCGCCGTTCCTGAGCGGATCCGCAGCCGTTCCGCAGTTGGTGGAAATCCGGGGTCACAAGTGCACAAATCAGTTTTGCACCTCATATATCGCGAAAAGAGTAGCAAAAGTCAAGGCGCGAAATTTGAACTTGCAGTGACAGATTTGAGAAGTTGCAAGTGCCAATTTGAGGTTGTACTGCGAATTTGAATGTTAGAAGAAGTGCAAATATATTTTACATGTTTGTGATTGTCATTTTATTTCTGTGAATGGCATTTTACACATTTGTGACTACTTGTCTGCAGCTTCAGATTCAGAATACAGGTTTGTGACTATTGTCTGCGAGTGCAAATATCAGCGTTCAAGTTCAGATTTTTATTTTACAGGTTTTCACATCGGAGCTGTGAGTGTAAATGTTCACATACAAGTACGAATATTTATTGTATAAGTTCTCAAATTCACATCTACGTGCTCTCGAGTTTAGCTACTGATTTACCTTCATATGCGTGAGACCGGAGTTCTCGCGCGACACTGAATTTGTTATTAAAAATGATAGCCTACAAATTGTCTGTGCACTGATTTGTAGCGAAAATGAAAAAATAAATAAATAAACAGTTTATGCAGGAAATGGTTGGGAAGACGAGGGGAGCAAGGACTGTGTTCTGCAAAGAGAGTTGGGGGTAAATAAATAATTTTGCAAATGTCTTGCTGTTGCTGCTGGTAATGCAAATGTTTGTGCTTTGTTTCTGTTTGATATAATTGTAAATATAGGCCTATCTATTAAAATACTGATATTCTGGTCTATAACTCCTCCTCCTCCTCCCTGTATCTTGCTCTCTCATTGGCTGTCGGTCATCGCCGATGTAGTTTTCAGTCAGAACACATTCACACAGCAGGATTGTGAATCGCCGACAGGTCCAGATATTTAGCATGCCAAATATCTCACGGGCGTCGGCGACTCGTCGGCGATTCTCTCAGATCGCGTCTTTGCTCATTCACACTGCGTGATTGTCACTCGCGTGAACGAGCACCGATTTGCCTGTGATTTCGGTCATTTGTCGGCGATTTCGTGCAGTCTGAACTCGGCATTAGTTGTAACACTGTGCTACAACTAACCCCGCTGTGTAAAAAATATTTTAAGCCTAGCTAACAGTTGCTGATATGTTTCAAAATGGTGCTATCTGGGTTTGTAATTCTATCCTAACAGAATTACAAACCTGCGCACACATATTCAAACGAATTTAACTATAGAATCAATTTTTAATGCGCATGTGAACGCCATCAGGTCAGAGGTTCGCGTTTAAAGTCTGTTTAGAGAGAACGCCGTCGTCTTAGTGGCCCCTAATGTAAAAACAAATGATACTTTTGCTGGAAGTGAATCAATCAAAACCAACTTTAGCTGGAAATAACATTATTCAAAAATCGCTATAAAGCCAAAACAATCTCTGTTACCGTAAATTGTATGTTTATCTCTGTAAAGCTGCTTTGAAACAATCTCCATTGTTAAAAGCACTATATAAATGAAGATGACTTGACTTGACTTGCTATGTTTTAGCCAACAAGACAGTGATTAAGGTAATATAAAGTTAGATTTGGTGATGTACACACCCAACTCAGGAACCGGAAAAAACATATGATGAAAAAATGTACTTGCATGGTGTCAAAACACGCTTTGTCCAGTATCTTCACGAAATCTTATCAAAACTTTCCACAAATCAGCGGGAGACCGTCTTCTGGCAGCGAGAGAAATAAGCGGAAACACAACCTGCTTGACACTGACTAACTATGTAAAAGGTCCGTGTTAGATTTAACCCCGCATTAGGTTTTGCCCCGTTCTCCCCTATCCTGTCTGTGTGTGTCAGCTAGTGGTTTCCTCCAATTTCCTCTCCAAGATCCCCAGACACTGGTTGTCATCCACTCCATGTGTAAATGGAAGATCCAGTACCAGCAAACACAGAGGTTAGAGTAACACTAGAAATGCACACAGCAAAGCATCAGTGTTTTGACAGTGGTAGTGGATTATTCCAGTGTCAAGGGTGAAATAAAATAGTATATTCTCCTTTAAATATGTAGACTGAAGAAGAAGATTTAAGAGTGTGTTTACATGTCATATGAGTAACCAAACAGTTGATGGGCCCAATTGACTTCCATAGTATGGGAAAAAATACTATAGAAGTCAATGTCCATCAACTGTTTGTATCCTAACAGAATGCAGAATTTTAACAGCAATATGAATTAAATGAATAAATTAAATTCAACTGGATTATAGTTATTATTAAGACCACATTGGAGCTGGAGACCACAGTGAAACCGGCAAAGGAGAAGAACACAGTGGAGCTGGAGACCATGGTGGATCTGAAGATCACAGTGAAACCGGCAAAGGAGAAGACCTCATTGGAGCTGGAGACCATGGTGGATCTGAAGACCACGGTGGAGCTGGAGACCATGGTGGATCTGAAGACCACAGTGAAACCGGCAAAGGAGAAGACCACATTGGAGCTGGAGACCGTGGTGGATCTGAAGATCACAGTGAAACTGGCAAAGGAAAAGACCACAGTGGAGCTGGAGACCATGGTGGATCTGAAGATCACAGTGAAACCGGCAAAGGAGAAGACCTCATTGGAGCTGGAGACCATGGTGGATCTGAAGACCACGGTGGAGCTGGAGACCATGGTGGATCTGAAGACCACAGTGAAACCGGCAAAGGAGAAGACCACATTGGAGCTGGAGACCATGGTGGATCTGAAGATCACAGTGAAACTGGCAAAGGAGAAGACCTCATTGGAGCTGGAGACCATGGTGGATCTGAAGACCACAGTGAAACTGGCAAAGGAAAAGACCACAGTGGAGCTGGAGACCATGGTGGATCTGAAGATCACAGTGAAACCGGCAAAGGAGAAGACCACGGTGGAGCTGGAGACCATGGTGGATCTGAAGACCACGGTGGAGCTGGAGACCATGGTGGATCTGAACACCACAGTGGGACTGATGGACCAAAAGACCATGGTGAATCTGGAGACCACAGTGAAACCGGCAAAGGAGAAGACCACAGAGGACCAAAAGACCATGGTGAATCTGGAGACCACAGTGAAACCGGCAAAAGAGAAGACTGTGGTGGAGCTGGAGACCATGGTGGATCTGAAGACCACGGTGGAGCTGGAGACCATGGTGGATCTGAAGACCACAGTGAAACCAGCAAAGGAGAAGACCGCAGTGGAGCTGGAGACCATGGTGGATCTGAAGACCACAGTGAAACCGGCAAAGGAGAAGACCACATTGGAGCTGGAGACTATGGTGGATCTGAAGATCACTGTGAAACCGGCAAAGGAGAAGATCACGGTGGAGCTGGAGACCATGGTGGAGCTGGAGACCATGGTGGATCTGAAGACCACAGTGAAACCGGCAAAGGAGAAGACCACATGGGAGCTGGAGACTATGGTGGATCTGAAGATCACAGTGAAACCGGCAAAGGAGAAGACCACGGTGGAGCTGGAGACCATGGTGGAGCTGGAGACCATGGTGGATCTGAACACCACAGTGGGACTGATGGACCAAAAGTCCATGGTGAATCTGGAGACCACAGTGAAACCGGCAAAGGAGAAGACCACAGAGGAGCTGGAGACCATGGTGGAGCTGGAGACCACAGTGAAACCGGCAAAGGAGAAGACCACGGTGGAGCTGGAGACCATGGTGGATCTGAAGACCACAGTGAAACCAGCAAAGGAGAAGACCACAGTGGAGCTGGAGACCATGGTGGATCTGAAGACCACAGTGAAACCAGCAAAGGAGAAGACCACAGTGGAGCTGGAGACTATGGTGGATCTGAAGATCACAGTGAAACCGGCAAAGGAGAAGACCACGGTGGAGCTGGAGACCATGGTGGAGCTGGAGACCATGGTGGATCTGAAGACCACAGTGGGACTGGAGAAGCAAAAGACCATGGTGGATCTGAAGACCACAGTGGGATGCTGGAGCAAAAAGACCATGATGGAGCTGGAGACCATGGTGGATCTGAAGATCACAATGAAACCGGCAAAGGAGAAGACCACGGCGGAGCTGAAAACCACAGTGGGGCTGAAAAAATGAAAGACCATGGAAGAGCTGGAGACCACAGTGGGATAGATGGAACAAAAGACCATGGTGGAGCCAATGGAGCTAGAGTCCACATTGAGGCTGGCAGAGCCAGGTGGAACAGGCGAGTTCTGTGACAGCCTCCATGGCCGCAATACGGCAACAGAGGGCACAGGGAGTTCAGGTACGGCCTCCGTGGTTGTGACTGGGTAACTTTGCAGATGTTGTTTATGCTCAAACAGCAACATTACATACTAACTAAAGTTAGAAAAGTGAAATTATAATCAGCCACCCCTTTAATATAACATTTCTGCCATCTGCCGTAAAGTACCATGTAGGAAACGGGACACTAAAGGGTGTCTCCCCAATGAGCCGCTTTACGAAAGGTGAGCATTTTCTACATAGGTGATATTGATATTGGTAAACTAAAACTGAAGTTTACGAGTTTGTGATAAAAAAAAGCTAAATCATAGCCACTAACAATCATATTATTTAAACCAGATGTACATATAAGATTCAATATATGACCCCTAGAGTGAGTAGCAAAAGTTACGTTGAGTAAGATTGAAACAGTCCAGAACAGACCTCAATTCGTTGCATTGTACAGTGTTTTTATGTATATTAAAATCACCAAGCACAATAGCAGATTAATAACTGGTACAGACAAGAGTAAGTAACTTACTAATCACAAAGAAGAAATCAGAGTGACATTTTGGGGGTCGGTAAATTAAGATTACAGCCAGTGATGTTTGGCCAGTCATTTTCAACGCAAGGTATTCAAAAGATGCAACATCATGAATCTCAATCTCAGATATTTTAATACTCTCACGGCAAGCCGATTAATCCTCCACCTCTACATTGGAGACGAGTTTGAGAGAAATAGATGTACCCAGGTGGTCTTAAGAGGTTTAAGTTTTTTTTTTTTTTACTCCTAGAAATGTAATGGAGAAAGCACAATCTTTTTAGAGTTTAGTCTTAACTTTAAGCACCTCATGTGCCCAGACTGAGCTAGAATAAATCAGTTGCAAAAGTAACTGAGCACTCAAATGCCTTGGAATCATAACAGAGCCAGAGCTTCATTCATGCACTTAGTAGGCTAGACCGAATGGAATAACCTAATATTGGTAAACTTTGCCCCCAAAAGCAAACCCGAGGGACTTCCTGTGTTGAGGAAGGATGGATTGAGAAAGTAAGCATCTTCCATTGTAACAAACCAGTCCTTGGACTTGATTTGGAGCGCAATAAGTTTCAGAATTAGAATTTTGCCGTTTTCTGGGACTTCGCTTCAGCAGAGCGGCAGTAGCTCATTAGCAATTCGCCTCTGCGTTGTGGGCGGAGCCGTTGGCACGGAGACGACCCTCCCCCTGCCCGTTGCTGAGAGCTCTGTCTCTCCCGCTAGCTTACACCCCCAATACCGGTGTGGCAACAGTATTATATACACGTTAATTATTATTATGCGAAGTTAATCAAAGTTATCACCGATCATTATTTCACTCCAAGACGTCGTGTGTGGAGACGCCCAGTGGAGTTACTACGTCACAACTCCAGTCTATTTTAGCCGGCATTTTAGCGTCTGCTACTGATTCACAGCCATTTGAATGTAGAAATACTCAGAAATACAACTTTGAGCTTATTTTTCTCAAGATATGTCCTCTAACATCAGAATAAATGCCACAAGAACATGTTAACACCTAGAAAATCATTATTTTCATCGGAGTGGGTCTTTAACCCTCCTATTATCTTTGGGGTCAATTTGACCCCATTCAATGTTTAACGTCTATAAATACATGATTTTTTTTCTTTGCTTCAAATTTAATGACTTTTCCTAATTTAATGGGGACAACTCTGTAAACATAAAATTAACCTGCTGATATTTTTTCAATGTCCTGTACACATTTTGTGGCATCGGTGTTCCTTGGGGTCAATTTGACCCCAGGCTCTTTTAGCTGTATAATAAAACAGAAAAAATATTAAAATTTCACACACATATGTTTTGGTTGTTTTATTGAGGTCACTATAACATGTTATAATGTGAATTTATAATGTTCATTATAATTTTACATTTTCAATATTATATTCAAAAAAGTCCCTCTGTTTTAGGGCTCTAACCTAACATAACCATATCTGTAGTATTGCGAGAACCACTAGTAGTTCACATGACATGTGATATAATTCTCATGAGAACTAACAATTCTTTCCTGTGCCATGGGGAGGGGAAAACATCATTTTTGCGAGAACTTTGATGTTTCCCGTGCCATGGGGGAGGGGAAAACATCATTTTTGCGAGATTGACCCCAAACATAACTCGTGTTACTATCCTTGATAAAATAAATAGTTTTTCTTTCCAAATGTTATAGATTACAAAAATCTATTCTTAGAAATATTATAAAACAAATAAAACACCAAATATATTTATACTATTTATATTATTATAGTTTTAGGTCAATCAGTAAGATTTTATGGTAATTTGTAAATTTGTCCATAATCGTGCAATGGGTATTCTGGATGTATAAGGGGTGGGGAGGGGGGTGGTGGGTGGATGTTAACTTAAAAGGTTACTTAAGTAGTCAACAAAGACATAAATTACCTGAGACAAACCTTTGTAAAAAAAAATATATATATTTTTTTTTGTGGAGGTTTAAATTACTGGGGTCAATTTAATTGACCCCAGTGGGTAAAATTTTTTATCAGATTTGAGGGTAACAGGAGGGTTAAAACATTTTCATTTAACAGAACAAAAGTGGGAATTATGTTACTTGTTCAGATGATTTTCCCCTCCAGATATATGCCTAGTATGACGTGTTTCATATTGTCATGTTGACGTACAATGACAGATCTTCTCTGAATAGATGATCACTCGAAGAGGAGCAGTGCCGAAGCACAACCCACATAAAATACAAATAACATTTTACGTTTCAAACAGATGGCGATAGAGAGGCAAAAGTTCCAAACTGCAGCTTTAATGTGAGTGTGTCAGATGATGCTTTTTTTGTGTACAGTGATGTTTAAGAGATTGACAGTGATGTACAATCCAGGAAGACCATTGAAAAATAATGGTTTGTTCTCCACAAGAGGTGGCATTGTCTTATCTGAGGCAAAAGCATCTTCTGCTTATGTTTTCAATAGAATCTCAATCACACTGAAGTAAAACTATTCCACACGTGTGGAAGGTTGCCATCCTGTTTGCCTGCTGTTCACTAAACGGTTATGTGCCAATTATAGTGTGCCTACCTCTTTCTCCTCCCACCCTCCGGCTGAGTCATATCTTCATACACTCATAGAGAATAGTCTCCCTCCCACAACCATTCAGACGTAGTATCAACTGGCAAAAACTCACAAGCTCCCTGAATACATAATGAAAATGTCACACTGACTCTCGAATGAACCACTAGGATCACTATCTAGGAGAGCAGCATGTTCTAACCTTTACTGCATAGTGTTCTTTCATATGAGACGTGAAATGATTAGGACATGTGATTTCATGTCTCATATTGATTTAGACATGACATCTATACTCATTTGGCCTAAGAATATGGCACTCATTTTTTGGTATCTAATTATACATTTGGTCCAACATAAACAATGACTTTTTTTTAACATTAAGATTCATTTGAATAAAGTAAAAAATGCCAAGGTGATACAACTGTCCTGATATCATTATGATGAAATAAAATCTTCAGGAAATCTAAATAAATAGTTTGGCATAATCTTTTAATATGATTAAAATACTATTTAACAAACCTGCTTATTTAAGGTGCAATAGGTGATCTGGGAAATGCTAACTTTAGCCTGCTAGCGTTGAAAGCATACGATCCCAACATCCCTGCAAATTGCCGTCTAAAGTCTCCTCAAAAACACATGAAAGCGCACACACCAGAAGCGAGACGTCCAGAGACAATATTAATGGATTACATCACAAAACTTTACAGTACAGTGAGTAACAGTACAGTAACGAACATAAACAACTGTTTGCCTGCCAATTCTAGCTCTGTCTGCACAGCGTACGTGAACGTATGATGTCTGTGTGAACAGGCTGCGCAGAGGTATGCAAACACATGTTGACTGACAGGGAACACGTGCTTATATTTGATTCGGACCGAATGCAATGGTTGAATGAACATTTTATGGTCCTACTCCTCTGATAGATGATATAAAACATATATTTAGACCCCTTAACGTGATTGCTATCAGGATATGAGACTTTCAACCAACATATTAAAACATGCTTCTGTAGAGAATCACCAATTCCACCTTTAATATTTGAAACGCTTTTGTTCACCAAATCAAAATCATGAAGTTAAAAAAAAACATAAAATAGAAAATTATGTCATAGAGAGGATACCTGCAGATTCTCATTACTGTGTATGAAGTTTTCTAAAATATCAGATAATTTGACCTTTTTATGAATGGTTAGTATAGGTTGTACAATATGGTACGACTCGCCAGAAAGCGAAGTAATTATATTTCTGAATGAATAATTCATAATACTTGGGGAAACATTTTTCCTTGAAAAGTATATCTATCATTTTTTTTATATAATTATTTAAAATACCTTTGTGGAAGATCCCAAATCATTAGGTGTAATTACTCTTTTGGGCTTAGGTCGACTTGCATACGGCCGTCTGCCGGAAGCTAGTTATTTTAAAAAATAAAGTTTTATATACGGATATTTTTCTTACACGAACGCATCGCTTCGCTTCAGAAGGCCTTTATTAACAAGGTAGGCCGTGGCATTTAAACGATGCCCAACTGGCACTAAGGGGCCTAAAGTGTGCCAAGTAAACATCCCCCACACCATTACACCACCACCACCAGCCTGCACAGTGGTAACAAGGCATGATGGATCCATGTTCTCATTCTGTTTACGCCAAATTCTGACTCTACCATCTGAATGTCTCAACAGAAATCGAGACTCATCAGACCAGGCAACATGTTTCCAGTCTTCAACTGTCCAATTTTGGTGAGCTCTTGCAAATTGTAGCCTCTTTTCCCTATTTGTAGTGGATATGAGTGGTACCCGGTGGGGTCTTCTGCTGTTGTAGCCCATCCGCCTCAAGGTTGTGCGTGTTGAGGCTTCACAAATGTTTTGCTGCATACCTCGGTTGTAACGAGTGGTTATTTCAGTCAAAGTTGCTCTTCTATCAGCTTGAATCAGTCGGCCCATTCTCCTCTGACCTTTTAGCATCAACGAGGCATTTTCGCCCACAGGACTGCCACATACTGGATGTTTTTCCCTTTTCACACCATTCTTTGTAAACCCTAGAAATGATTGTGCGTGAAAATCCCAGTAATTTGCGCTAACAAAGTAACAAAGCGCTTTGATACAATCTGTATTGTAAAAAGCGCTATATAAATAAAGGTGACTTGACTTGACTTGACTTAATTAAGCAGATTGTGATATACTCAGACCGGCCCGTCTGGCACCAACAACCATGCCACGCTCAAAATTGCTTAACCCCCTGGGGTCGGCAATCGCGCCGGTGCGACGGGCTCACTTTTTTTCTTATCAGTGCAAAAGAGACTCAAAATACTCTGTTGATTTTAATCTTACATATAAGTGTTGTACATCATTAGATCCTGTTAAGTGTCTATTTTTTTGTGGATACTCACAATAAAAACAAAGTGTTCTGCTTTTCGCCAAATAAAGAAAAAAAACACATGATGCGAGTTCGGCGTTCTCTCTGTCAGTGAAGTTCATTCTGAAACGCGTCCGAAAATTAACTGTAACTAAGTACATATAGAAATGTTATTTTTTATAAAAATGTTTATTGCTTAAATGCTTATTTGTGCTCGTGATGTGCTTCATTCAGAGTAAATACGACGAAGCCATCACTGCAGCGCTCGTGTTAATTCTTTTATCTGCTTTATACTTCTTTTCGGTTTTGAGTATAAGCAGTGTTTAATACAATGCTGATGAGTTTTGTGTGTTTAAAGCACTTTGGTTTACTACATGAATAGTGTGTCATGAGTAGGGTTGGGTACCGAAACTCGGTGCCAATAGGGAACCGGTTCCGACGTAAATGGTAGTAACCAGACCGAATAAGAACGACAATTTCGGTGCCTGATTTCGGTGCCTGACTTAATTAGGCACACACACGCACACACACGCACAGTCTCTTCTGTCTCGCATGCACGCTCTTGCTCGCAAGGTTTGGCTGCATTTCACGTGTAAAATTACGCGTCAGAACGCCCTCTGGGTGTGCCGATAGTCTGAATCCATATAGAATCAAGCCAATTCATTGGCTAATGGCGCGGGCGCGGCCTTGACGCACTTACGTCGTCATATTATGTTGGCGCGCACGCGCCATCTGCTCCTCAGACTTCTCTGCCGAAAAAGGAAGCTGGTCGGCAGCGCAAGGAGCTTGGCAGCGTCTCGTTCCCTATTGAGAGAACATAGGTTACACCAGTAACCAGAGATGTTCTTTTTCATAGGTTCACTCAACGCTGCGTAGCTAAGAAGCAGTGGATTTGTAGGCTGCTGTATCACGTGCCGTTTGAACTGACGCGCTACAGCGATCTGTCACATTTCAAAGAGCCAAAACGTTATTTATTGTGTGAATCTCGTAAAAATATTGACAGAATCTGACAGCTGTGGATTTGTTCCATATCAAAACAACCTTCTCTGTCTTGTCTGTCTGTGTCCTCTTTGTCCGCGTGAGAAAATGGATGTGTGGCGTGAGAGCGTGTGAAAAGGGTCAATGCGTGAGAGTTGGCAGCTCTGCGCTAGTAATCTCTATTAATCTCCAGTATTATTACATTGTTTGATACAATATTGTTTTATTTGATATTATGTAAATGTGTAAAATGTAATGTAAATTTTTATATTTTATATTGGTTTTATTATTACCATATGTTACTTGTATTTATATTGTTTAAAGATTTAAGTTAATATTGTGTCCAGTTTGGCCCTGTAAATAAAAGGGTATTATTTTTTGATAAAGTGTGTGTGGTTTCGTTTTCTTAAGTACCGTTTCAAGAACCGTTTAAGCACCGGAACCGTTTAAAAAATACCGAGTAGGTACTGGTATCGGATAAAACCCAACCGATACCCAACCCTAGTCATGAGTTTGGTATGCCTGAGCACATGGTTAGCATGGGTGTTTCGCGATTAGCGCGATGGCTCGCTATTCAGTATAAATAGTCATTAGGTAAATGTTATTTGAGTATATAAGAGTTCATTATATTTTTTTCAGTTTATGAGTTACTTTAAACTTACACATGTGGGCAGATTAATACTTCCATGTCTGTTAACCGAGTTAGGCATTTCATTAGCCTTGATTAATCTGGTATGTGACTTAATAGTAGAAAATATATCAGACACGATGGAGTGAACATTGTTTGAACATGAAATATCAAGTTAATACTGTCATTTTGTGGTTAAGAGTATATATTCAGTCTGAAAATGTTTATTTTGTAAGAATATTAGATTTGAGTGTCAGTTGTAAATGCCACATGTCTCTAGTGTTATGAGAAATGCTTGAAGCCAGTACAGACAGTCATTACTGTTAAGAAAAGTGATGTGCACGGAGAATGTATACATGTAACGTTATTGCCTTTCATTGTTATTCATTCAGAGTAAATACGACGAAGCCATCACTGCAGAGCTCGTGTTAATTCTTTTATCTGCTTTATACTTCTTTTCAGGGGTATTACAATTTTGGAGGCCCCGCTGGGATTGATGTTTGGTGGAGTGACTCCCTGACCGGTAGAGCCCATTTAGCAACATCGTCCCCTTAGTTACCCAAATAAGCAGCAGTGTGAGACATTCAGGATGAGCGGTGGAAGAGACTGATTGAGCAGTGTGTGCACTTGGAGTTGCTACAAGGTCAAGTCAGTCAGGTAAACACCACCCTCAACAGCCTGTCTACATGGCAGCCAAACATGGATGAGCTTAAACATCTTCAGGATGAAATTGGTGAGAAATTATGCACACTATCATCCGAAAAGCTGGCAAAACTCAGTGTCTCTCTTCACCTAACACGAGAGGATGAGAGAAATGTGACTCATTTGTCACTTTTGAACCGCCTTAGTAACTATCTTCTGAGAACTGAGCTAGATGAGTTAGAAGATGGCGGCATGGCTGAAATTTTGACAATTAATGACAATCTGAGTCAGCTCATGGGAATCACAGTTAATGCTTCTAAACCAGTGACAGAGAGAGAGAAAAATAAACCTGGAGAGGTTAACACAGTACCGAGAGAAATGCCAGAAAGTGGAAAAAGTGTAGCTGAATTGTTTTCTGCCATGCACATTAGTCATGCAGTCATTCCTACAGAATGCAGGAAACAGACAGTCATATGTAGACCATGGCCCGGTTTATTCTCCACATCCAGTACATAGACAAGTGAACAGCATGGCAGAAAGACTTCAAAATTTCTGGTCTAATAGGAGACCCAGGACAGAAGGAGGTTCTCATTCTCCAGTCTGGCACGGCAGATCGAAAGTGGTTTAAATAAGGGCTATCCAGAACAGGAAATAATAGATTCTGTCATCAGAGCTATCACACCAGGGCTTCAGCTGCGCAGCTATCTAGAGGGAAAGGCAGGGCTGACACTCCCAATGCTGAGACGGATACTTCGGTCTCATTATCAGGAGAAAAATGCTACTGAACTATATAAGCAGCTCACCACCGAAGCTCAGCGCACTAGAGAAACACCTCAAAGCTTCCTAATACGAGCCCTTGATCTTAGACAGAAAATTCTGTTTGCTTCTCAGGAGGATGACTCAGGCTTAAAATATGATCCTGCCTTGGTCCAGAATATGTTTTTGCACACAGTCTTGACCGGATTGCAAAACGATCGCGTCCAAAGTGACCTTCAACCATGCCTGTCCGATCCCACTGTTCCAGATGAAGTGTTGCTGGAAAAGCTCAACATTGCTTGTTCTAATGAATCTGAAAGACAAAACAAGCGAAAATATGAAAAGAGTGGTACTGTTCACGCTGTACAGCTAAAAGAGCCTGTCCCTGAACAAAAATTCCAGCCCAAACCGTCTAAGTTCGATTTAATATCACAACTGAAAAGCCTGAGTGATGATATCATGCAGATTAAAGAGACAATGCAACAACCCTTATCTGTTCCTCAGCAGTGTTTTGCAGTCTATAACAAAGAACCAACAGCAGCAGTGTCCCCACCGCATCAGATCTCATCTCAGGGTTCCCGACAGACATCAGGATGGAGCCCAGTCCAAGAGCATCCGACCTGGAAACCAGATACAGCTACATGTTCACAGCAGGCAGGTTCATACATGCCTCCACATCAGTTCTCAAAAAGTCAAAACCAGGTGAGGGAACAGAACATACCGCGTACACCTGCTAATCCAGCTCAGTGTTCCTCTGTTCCACAAGAACATTATCCCCAGTCGAGTCAGCATTATGCAGTACCAGAGACTCACCATGGACAGCCATATGTGTATCCTTCTCCTCAGCAGCAGCCCATGTCCATCAATTACACAACTCATCCTTCAAGTTTTGCAGCATCACAGTATTATCCCCAGCAGTACATGGTGCCACCACAACCGCGCCCTTATCAGTTTCCCAAGCCCCGTCCTTCACAAGCCAGACAATGTTTCCACTGCCAGCAGCGTCAAGCAGAGGAACCTTGCACCCATTGTTACCACTGTGGCAGCAGTGAGCACTTCTCAGCTGGCTGTAGGAGTAAAGGCACCAGGCCGCAGCCAGGAGCTCCGTTAAACCGGAGCAGGTTGCCCCCAAGGGACAGGGTGTGATCCGAGCGGTAGAGAAGTCCCAAAAACATGAGAGACGTAGCATGAGCCATCAGAGACAGCTTGAGTTCCAGTCCCTTGATAGTATTTTAACAGCCCCTTGTCAAGTTAACCAGCATTCTGCAGTCACGTCTTTAGTGGGCAGACAATGTCTTGTGACCTGTTATTTACAGGGGCAAAAGACAGAAGCATTATGGGACACAGGCTCTCAAGTATGCATTATAGATGAACAGTGGAAAGCCAAATACGCGCCTGAAGTGACACTGAGAAACATTTCAGAGGCAACAGAAGCACCGGACAGTCTGCGTCTGGTGGCAGCGAATGGGACAAACATGCCATACAGCGGATGGGTGGAGATGACCTTTAAGCTAGCATCCCCTGTAATGAATGTGAAACAGTTAATCATTCCTGCGCTTGTCTTGAAGGACCAAGAATTGTCCAAACCTATCATCGGGTATAACGTGATAGAACAAATAATGAAACGGAGTGAAACGAACAGATCTCATGATACAACTGATGCGTATTTGTACAGAACTGTCAGGAATGCTTTCCCTAGCATAAAGAAAAATAGAGTAAATACCTTCATCAATTTGGTGACTGCAGAGGGCCTCAGCGAGTACGCAGTAAGAACAATGAAGGAGCCTGTGAACATACGGAAGCACACTGTTATGCAGATTCAGTGTCAGGTAAAAGTGCCTCATGTGAAACAAGATAGTGTGCTGCTGTTTGAACCACATGTCAACCCACCATATCCTGATGGACTTGAACTTTTTGATACCCTCCTCACTCTGAAAAGGGGAGGTCGCCCAGTGGTTACTATCAGTGTGCAGAATGGAACAGACCATGACATCACACTCAGCGGCAGGACAGAGCTAGGAACATTGCAGCCGGTTAAGTCTGTCTTACCAACGGCAAACCCACCGTGTGCAGTCACAGCCTCTGTCGTTCAGGGTCCACCAGAAACAACTGGTAGAGATGGCAACCAGGATTCATGGGACCCTCCAGTTGATGTGAGCCATTTAACTCTGCTCTAACAACAACAAGAGAAGCAGATGTTGCGGGAGGAATGTCATGCCTTCTCAAAGTCAGATGATGATATTGGCTGTGTTCCAGGTTTACAACTGAGCATTTCTTTGAATGATAGCACCCCGGTAGCCCGCACATACACATCAGTTCCTAAACCATTATACCAAGAAATGAAGGACTACTTACACGACCTGATTGCTCAAGGATGGGTGACCAAGTCTCATTCCCCTTACTCATCGCCCATTGTCTGCGTCCGGAAAAAAGATGGCAGTCTCAGGCTGTGTATTGACTATAGGGGCCTGAACAGCAAAACAATCCCTGATCGGCAGCCAATACCCAGGGTGCAGGATATCCTAGATGGCTTGGGGGGCAATGCGTGGTTCTCTCTGCTGGACCAGGGAAAAGCATACCACCAAGGGTTCATGTCCCCAGCGAGCAGGTATCTGACTGGATTTACGAACCATGGGGCCTCTACGAATGGATTCGTATCCCTTTCGGCCTTATGAATGCGCCCGCAGCATTCCAACGGTTTATGGAGGAATGCCTGGAAGGATTGAGAGAGAAAATTTGCATACCCTATTTAGATGACATCCTGGTCTTCACTGAGTCCTTCGACGAACAGGTGGAAGTGGTACGGAGAGTGCTGACAAGATTGCAATCCCATGGAGTCAAGTTAACCCTCTGGGGACCAAGGGTTTTTTGAGGCCCTTGGGATGTTTTGACATGCACTGACATTTGTGCTTTTTTCAGTTATTTATAAACATGTTAATGGCAACGGTGTAAATTCACTCTATATAGCACAGACGGGGCTACCATAATATTTGAGCAACATGTATGTACATGTTTGTATTTTTGAGAGAATATTATTTATGCATGGTTATTGAAAAACTTAAAAATAAAAGTTTCTGAAATAAGGCCACAAAACACATATTGATTATTTCTTCACAAGACTTTTGAAAATTGTATCACATAGCCTAGAATATTTGCTCCAAAACTATGTGAGAATCATCCTGACTACTCATTCAGATAAGTCAATAAAGTCTTTTAGAATGTGTATGACGTGTTTAGTGTGAGAAAGCTTTATGCGAGCGAGGAGGCGTGATCTCTCATTAATATGTATGGAATTTCACACCTGAGAAAGACAAAGACCCTCCCATAATGGCCCTATTAGGTGCTATCAGGCCATATCAGTATGAGGAGCCTTGCAGAAAGAATGAGGAGATTTAAAAAAGAATGGCTTTTAGATTGTTTGGATTTATTTACAACACAACATAATCCAAAGATTCACAACAAAGGACTGGTTTCTGGTTAAAATTGCTTTTTAATTATATATATATACACACACACTGCTTAGAATAAGTGAAAACACCCATGCTAAAGTTGACTAAAAAGAGGAATAAAAAATCTTAATGCCTTAATTTAAAAAATGAGGAAAACTCTAACCTTAAGGGAAATGAATAATGTCCCTGAATTCTTTGTGAATGAATAATGTATCGCAAATAATTAAATGTTCTTCTTTAAAATACAGGGTGCATACGTCTGGACACTTCTATCACACACCCTTCACCATATAGACATGGTTTTATTTCAGTTCAAAGTTAGAGTTGGAAAATAGTCTTTTTCCATAAATGTCTTAGTTTGATCATACATATTTCAAAGTTGAGGATTCATTATTTTGATATAGCTTGCATTGGAACAAACATCTTAGTTGATTAGTTTATTGACAAAACATAAGCTTATTTGATGTCTTTATTTTGAAGCTTATTTGAAGCTTATTTTATGCTTATTTGATTTGAAAAACTTTATCCAAAACTAGTCAAAGAAATGTTCTTTTATTTCGTCTGTAACAGTGCGTATCTGTGCGTTCATTCATTCATTCACACACACACACACACACACACACACACACACACACACACACACACACACACACACACACACACACACACACACACACACACACACACACACACACACACACACACACAGAAACATGATTCACATTTAAACAGTAGGCTATGCTATTTTTCCGTTTACAGACACTAACATTATTCTATATCGCGATTAGAACAAAGCACAAAACACTTACACTTCTCAGCTGAATCTGTTGCTCCTCCTCGAAGTGAAAATAAACCAGCACTTCTGTGGTAAATGTCCCAGGATTATTCCTCAGAGCCGCGCAAGACGAATCTTAATCTGACTAAAAAATATTGTGTGTTTACAGCATTTGCCTGGGGGCGTTTGTCTATTTTGCATATGGCCTCAACACATTATCTTATGAATAGCGCGCTCTGCGAGTGGGTGTGAACAAATTAACGATAATGAGCTGAGACATGAGAAACTGTACTTCTCTTTAGTTTCAGACAGATTACATTGCAGGAGAATATTTGTTTTAAATGTGAATTGTTTTATTTAAAAGTAGAAATTTAAAGCGTTCTTTAGACGTATGTTTCATGTTTGTGTGATAAGTATTAGCGGAGTTTCCGTTCATTTTCCAGACATGTTTCAGAAAGATTTTTGCGGAGACAGAGTGAGCTGAAAGTGCACCCTGTTTATTTTATTTATTTAAAAAAAAAAAACAAAAAAAAAAAACACAAGGTTTTGATGTTAATGTGAGGGTACACAAAAAAAAGAAAACCCTCTATAGTTTATAATCATGTATTGATTTTATTTATATGACCATAAATGACGGGACGGAGTATTTTAAGTCTATGTTGCTGCTGTGTGAAAAAAACCCCAGCAAAACGCGCGGGCGCGTTCTTGGCCCCCAGAGGGTTAAAACACAAAAAATGTGAGCTCTTCAAGAAGGAGGTACGTTACCTGGGAAGAATTGTCTTGATATAGTGGATTTTATGTATATAGTGTCTCTTTTGAGATGCATTATAGAATTAGTAAAGTTTATTTTTTATAATATTGTTTATTGCTTAAATGCTTATTTGTGCTTCGTTTAAAAAGAGTGTTATGTTCATTTATTAAATTAATTATTTTCGCTCAGCATACCAGAGTGATGACGTCATCGCACGCCCTAGTATCCCGCGCGTGCCCGTGATGTGCTTCATTCAGAGTAAATACGACGAAGCCATCACTGCAGCGCTCGTGTTAATTCTTTTATCTGCTTTATACTTTTTTTCAGGTAACTACAAATACTTCAGTTTTGAGTATAGCAGTGTTTAATACACTGCTGATGAGTTGTGTGTGTTTAAAGCACTTTGGTTTACTACATGAATAGTGTGTCATGAGTTTGGTATGCCTGAGCACATGGTTAGCATGGGTGCTTCGCGATTAGCGCGATGGCCCGCTATTCAGTATAAATGGTCATTAGGTAAATGTTATTTGAGTATATAAGAGTTCATTATGTTTTTTTCAGTTTATGAGTTACTTTAAACGTACACATGTTGGCAGATTAATACTTTCATGTCTGTTAACCGAGTTAGGCATTTCATTAGCCTTGATTAATCTGGTATGTGACTTAATAGTAGAAAATATATCAGACACGATGGAGTGAACATTGTTTGAACATGAAATATCAAGTTAATGCTGTCATTTTGTGGTTAAGAGTATATATTCAGTCTGAAAATGTTTATTTTGTAAGAATATTAGATTTGAGTGTCAGTTGTAAATGCCACATGTCTCTAGTGTTATGAGAAATGCTTGAAGCCAGTACAGACAGTCATTACTGTTAAGAAAAGTTATGTGCACTGAGAATGTATACATGTAACGTTATTGCCTTTCATTGTTATTCATTCAGAGTAAATACGACGAAGCCATCACTGCAGCGCTCGTGTTAATTCTGTTATCTGCTTTATACTTCTTTTCAGGGGTATTACAGTCACACAGGCACGAAAGATCGTTTGTTATGAAGCTGAAATTCTCTTCTTTTAAATGAAGTAATATAAAAAACAACTATTCTCAGTTTATGTAATCTGTATGAAAAGAGAGAGATGTCAGTCTTTTTCCTTTCAGCTAATTATAGCGTATGACGTGTTAATGTGACCGCGCCCACTGAGAGCGCGCGCTATTCAAACGCAAACGTTGAGGCAAGCCATGAAAACGCCCACATCAGCTGTATTAAAAACATCCAAAAAGTTACCCCAGAAGTGCTGGTAGTTTCATTTCGAGGAGCGCGGATTCAGCTGATGAAGTAAGTTTATTCTAAAGTGCTTTGTTCTAATCGCGTTATTGAATAGTGTCTGTAAACTGCACAAAGACTGTTTAAATATGAATTACGTGTCTGTGTGTGAATGAATGAATGAATGGCACAGACGCGCGCGCGATGTTACTACAACATCTGTGCGTTCATTTACTCTCGTTCCTACATTAGTAAACGTTATTTTTACATGAACACATCCAAACTATATTGCTATAGCCTACTGAGATTTGTTCTAATTTTTAAAATTTGTTCTAAACAGTCTTACAGACACTATATGGAATAGTGTCTGTAATGACAACATTTCGTTGACTAGTTTTGGATAGATTATAAAGTTTTTACTCTAAAATAGACATCAAATAAGCTTTTGTTAGACAGTTTCTGCTCATATGTTAAATATATAGTATGTTTTGTCAAAAATAAACTAATCAACTGTTATAGTGTTTGTTCCAATGCAAGCTAGGCTATATCAAAAATAATGAATCCTTAACTTTGAAATATGTATGATAAAATGTATTGGCCTACTTTAAAAAATAAGACTTTATAAGAGATGTATGGAAAAATACAATTTTCTTTTCAAGATGTTTCTAACTCTAACTTTGAACCAATTCTATAGAATGGCCCATATAACCTATTTGAACAGGATTTGTTTCCAGGTATGACTAAAAATGTGCTTTTGACTTTAATTTATATTTTGATTAAATAAATATATATATATATATATATATATATATGTATATATGTGTGTGTGTGTGTGTGTGTGTGTGTGTGTATATATGTATATATATTGTCCTTGCATTCTTTCTTGTGTGACACACCTGAATGAAAGGCTCATTATGCAGGTCTTTGTCTTCTCAGGTGAGAATCCCCTAACTATACATGAGGCGGTTGGGCCGTTCACGCCCATTCGCATATTGCCTTTCCAAAAAAAAAATTTTTTTTTCACAATTTATAACAATCTATTGTTTTATGTGAATGATTAAGCAGGATGATTTTCAGATCATTTTGAAGCAAAAACTCTTGGCGACAACACCCATTAGTCAAAAGTCTTGTGGACACACATTTAGTATGTGTTTTGTGGCCTTATTTCATAAACTTAAATTTTTAGTTTTATCAATAACCATGCATAAACAATATTCTCTCAAAAATACAAACATGTACATACATGTTGCTCACATATTATGGTAGCCCTGTTTGTGCTAAATAGAGTGTAATTTCACCTGTGCCATTAATATGTTTATAAGCAACTGAAAAAAAACCACAAATGTAAGGGCATGTCAAAACATCTCAGGGACCCCAAAAACACCTTAGACCCCAGAGGGTTAAATCACCTTTCTTTCCCATTCTGACATTCAGTTTGGAGTTCAGGAGATTGTCTTGACCAGGACCACACTGTCACAGTGTCTGGTTGTGTTTCCCTTGTTTATCACTAGAGGTCCTCGTTCTCACGGTGTCCTTCACATTTGACTTCATTTCCCAGCATTCTGTCTGTCACTGTCACTCATCAGTTCATTGCACTCAGCTGTTCCCCGTAATCAGGGGCGATTCTAGGATTTTTTCAACTGGGGGGCACAAGAGGGGCCACAATTATTACAGAGGGGCCATTCTTATGTTGTGTATTTATGTAGAACTGTAGATATCCAAATCATTTCAAGTTCAGTAAGCTTTAAAATCAGCAATAAACAATGATACCCTATTATCTTTTAATAGCAGTTATTCACTGCTCAAAATCAAAACAATAAAATACAATTTATATTAACTTTTCACTTTACAAAAGTGAAAGAAAAACTGTAATAAATAAAATAATCCAATGTATTAGTGTACAACTCACAAATAATAATAGAACAGCCTTATTTATATAAATGCATAATTATATTAATCATTCATATAATAAATAAACAATTAATGAATTCATATAACTGTAATAAAATTGTATATAATAAATCTTTTTTAAATCCTTGATTATGTGGCGATGGAATATGCAGGATATTTATGCAATTTTATGTGATGAAATTGCAGGGAACTTGCAAAAACTGCGGTTTGATGAAAAAGAGAGAAAAAGTGATTCCCTAACACCCTGTTCTCACTAGGCTACTATCTTAAAGGAGAACTCCGGCGCAAAATGAACCTTTGGTCTAATTACACATTGTTACCTAGTCAACCGTTATCTGAGATTTGTTTTCATGATTATCGAATGTAAATAGTTTTATCTCTAAAAACAGTTTAGCCTATAAAGCTAGTATAACGCTAGTATATTGGGCATAGTGTAATGACAAATAAAAATCGCTTGTTAATACCACTAACAAGGCTGAAAATAGACCCACACTAACACGGTAGCATAATGAGGGTCCCTACCTTCAAACCGAAGCATTGAGAACTTTGTAAGTGTACAGACAGTTTAATAAGAAGATATTTTAAACATACAGTCAACTTCGTGTATACAGGCAGAAGCCATCTTTGAAATACAGCCTTTACCAGTCGATCTACGAACGCCGATCCAAGTGCGCTGGTGAGAATGATAAGGTGAGCGCGAACAGCAGGCTTGGATCGGCGTTCGTAGATCGACTGGTAAAGGCTGTATTTCAAAGATGGCTTCTGCCTGTATACGCGAAGTTGACTGTATGTTTAAAATATCTTCTTATTAAACTGTCTGGACACTGACAAAGTTCTCAATGCTTCGGTTTGAAGGTAGGGACCCTCATTATGCTACCGTGGTAGTGTGGGGCTATTTTGAGCCTTGTTAGTGGTATTAACAAGCGATTTTTATTTGTCATTGATCTATGCCCAATATACTACCGTTATACTAGCTTTATAGGCTAAACTGTTTTTAGAGATAAAACTATTTACATTCGATAATCATGAAAACAAATCTCAGATAACGGTTGACTAGGTAACAATGTGTAATTAGACCAAAGGTTCATTTTGCGCCGGAGTTCTCCTTTAATGTAAAGAGCTATTTCTTATTACTTCCTGTATGATAAGCAAGCATACTACATCACAGAAAGTGCTGGAATATTTAATCTTGTTTTATTTCAGACCTTAATAAACACATGGCTCAAACTTACAAAACATTGATGAGTCAAACAAGTTCTGTAGCTTTACAAAAGGAATATGCTACAACTTCTGTAAAAATGAATAAATAAAATATGAAAAAATGTTTCCTGTTTTACAGCTTTTCAATGATGTTCATGTCGCGTAATTACGTCACTTCATAACGTTCCCATGGCAACAGGGGGAAATGGCTGCTCTTGTTTGAAGTAAACGCAACATTTTTCAACTTTCTGCTAAGATATATGTGACTTTCTTTTTTGCAACAAAAATGCAGGGATTATGAAATCATACAAGCCCCGCATATTTTGCGTGGAAATCGGCAATTTATACGGCAAAAGTGCGGCGTATTTGAAAAAATGCCCCAAAGGTCCATACGGGTTCTGTTGTCTTACACGTCTTAATGCGTTACAGTAGGTTAAATCATAACAAGGAAACTTTACGTGTGATTCATGTCATCGCGACATACTGTAACACATTATACTTACAGTGTGTGTCAAAAAAAATGATGTAATTGTCCTCTGCTTTTTTTCTGGGGTGCATGCATGGAATACATTAGATGGCCAAACTGCAACTAAACGAACACGAAAATTCGCAAGAGCAACAAGAGATTTGAAGGACATGGCAGACGCACCCAATAGATGCTTCGCGCTGTGATTGGCTGAATGTTAGTTCACTCAAGTCTAAGTAACAAATCAGAGAACACGGGGGGAAATATTGGCGCTGGGTCAAAAGAAATGAAAAAGAAATAGAAAAAACTCTAGCTCGCTATTCTTGGTCCTCGTTGAGAAGCATCGCCTCGCGGAATCATGAATTATTCTACTACAAACTGAAAGATTATGATTTGAATTTTTGAGTGACAGACAAGTAGAAGGGTGGGGGCACACTGGGGGGCCAATCAGTTTTCAGGAGGGGCCAGTGCCCCCATGGCCCCTCCCCTGTCTACGCCACTGCCCGTAATCATTGTTCCCAGCTGTTCTTTGTTAGTCTTGTTAGATATGTGTATATATTCCCTGTCAGTGTTAGTATGTGTACGGAGTCGTTGTTTTTTCACCGGCCTGGCCGCCCGAGGGGTCTTCACCGCCCTGGTCGCCCGAGGGGTCTTCACCGCCCTGGCCGCCCGAGGGACTCTCTGTTTCGCCCTGGTCCCGGTTAAGCCCTCACCCCTTGTTCCTGTCTCCCTTCATGGACCTGGGCCACCATCCCTCCCCCTGATCCTCCACCGTTCCACCTCCCTCCTGTATTCTTGTGATGTGTTGTATTATGTCGTGGAGCGTCTGGTAGCCGCTCCGTAGAGGGGGGGTTATGTCACAGTGTCTGGTTGTGTTTCCCTTGTTTATCACTAGAGGTCCTCGTTCTCACGGTGTCCTTCACATTTGACTTCATTTCCTAGCATTCTGTCTGTCACTCATCAGTTCATTGCACTCAGCTGTTCCCCGTAATCATTGTTCCCAGCTGTTCTTTGTTAGTCTTGTTAGATATGTGTATATATTCCCTGTCTGTGTTAGTATGTGTACGGAGTCGTTGTTTTTTGTCACCACACTTCCAGTCTGTATCTGCCCGTTCTTGTTTTTGTCTTGTGCCTTGGATTGCCTTATTGGATTTTGACCCCTGCCTGGATAACTACGAGTTTGGATTGCCCTTTAAATAAAACTACTGCTATCGGATTTCTGTCCCCTGTGTGTGTTTCGTGACACACACCTCTAAATGCATTGAAGCAACTGCCATGTGATTGGTTGATAAGATAATTGCATTAATGAGAAATTGAACAGGTGTTCCTAATAATCCTTTAGGTGAGTGTGTATACTAACATATAAAACCTTTTCTTCTTAAAACTGCAGTGAACCAAAGACGGTCTAAACGCGGTTTGAAATCGCTGGTGTTTCTGACGTCACAAACTACCTTGTAACCAATCAGATCAACGTGTGATCGTCAACGAGTGGATCTCTGAGCTGAGTGAGTGGAGGCGGGGCTCATTTACATATTCATAGGACCGCGTATACTAAATGAGGCAAGGAGTTACATTCAAACTATTTTAAGGCATGAATCATTTTTAAAACGTTTAAATATGTCATTTTGATGATCAAAGATGAGTTTTAAGGGATACAATTATTGAGTACTTGGGGACTTTAACAAACACTAACATATATGTATATATATGTACATATATATATATAACTGCAAATCTATAGTTTTAAGCTTGGTTGGAGTGCTGCCTCATTTTGGCCTGGCTGGGTTGCTTTTAATAACCTAATCTGTGTAGCTACAAGATTCTCTCATCTTGGATACAGAGAGAAATGCCAATGGAATTTAGGGCTGAATAAGCAAAAAAGAACATAATAAATTAGCACGACAAGAACTTTGCATACCTTAGATTGCTACTGCCAACAATAGAGTCCTCAAAGAAACATCGATAAGTTTCTCATCTTCAAACAGTGCGTTTGTGGTTACAGCACTTTGTTCAGAAGCAATGTGGTCTAAATATTGTCAGGGTTAAGTCTAGGTTTTGTGTTCGCTTGAGTTTGACTTATGAAAGAAAGTATAGATAACCAATGTTCATTTGAACATTTTTAGTAATGTACTTTTTCCCCCTTCTTATAATTCAGGACATTTTTCAGTATTGCAAAATTTGCCATTTTTGCTCACACTGGGATGATTTTGTATGGCAGCTTACCATATACTTACTTACAAATTCTTGCATAACTCCAGATATTCTTCAGACAGAAGTTCAGTTTTGAAATTTAAAATAGTGTGTTACATTACAGGACTTTTAAGTGAACTTCAAAAAAAAGATGAATTTAAAACCGGTAGCACTTTATTTTACAGTCCTGTTCCCCATGTACATACTGTTATAGTAATTACAATAACATGCAGTTACCTTATATTCCTCAGTCCTTTCTTGTACACTGTAAGTACACATACATGCACGTACTGTAAAATAAAGTGCCACCAATAAACCTACAAAACTGCAACTAACATATGACTTTGTTTTGTTCAGAACAAAAGCACAGTTATGTTACTTGTTGACGTACAATGACAGATCTGCTCTGATGTGGTTATCACAGATTCATCCATGAAGAAGCAGTGCCGAAGCACAACCCACATAATAAGAAATGTATGTTTCAAACAGAGATGGCGATAGAGAGGAGAGTG
Source organism: Rhinichthys klamathensis goyatoka (assembly GCF_029890125.1). Taxonomy (NCBI): domain Eukaryota; kingdom Metazoa; phylum Chordata; class Actinopteri; order Cypriniformes; family Leuciscidae; genus Rhinichthys; species Rhinichthys klamathensis. The sequence goes on from NW_026607023.1 coordinate 1,654,620, forward strand.
CAAAACTGCAAAAATCAGTTTTCAACAGTATCAATATGAAAAAATTTTTTTTATATTGATTCAAAGGATTAATTGCATTTTGATAAAAAAATGGATTTATTGCAATTTGGGGGAAAAAAAGAATCCATTTTTATAATAAATCTTTGAAAATCAAAACCTGGATTTGATTTTTTTTTTGTTTTGTTATTATGACCTACAAATGCTATGTGAAAGTTTGAAACAGAAAATAGTGGTTTTCATCTTTCCACTTTCTTGGTAAAGAAAACACATTTTTACTCAAATTAATCTAAATGGATTTATTGCGTTTTGGAACCAAACTCTTCGTGTTTGTAGCTCTGAACGGAAATCCTCCTCCAAAGCGCATTAGGTCGTATTAGCCGTTATAGTGAGCACGGATCCAAACTTCGACAATCTATCCGGCAACAATAGACCATCCGGGGACTTTTGGCATACTCTTATCAATATAGCCTACTATGCTTTGGGACACACTTATTGTATAATCTCACATACTATTTAGGATGGATATGCACAATAGGACGCAGGGCAAGTTTGCCAAGGAGTACCACCTTGACAGTGAAAAATAGTTTGCTCTCCACAAGACATGGCATTGTATTCTCTGAGCCAAAAGCAGTAAAAGATTTCCACACGTGTGAAAGGAAACATGTATGTAAAGTATGTAGTTTTAAACAAATTTAATATATGTAGAATTACACAAAATGTACAATATATATGCCTGTTCCGCCTGTATATGCGCGTGTCTTCCCCTTTAATTTTCTGACTGCAATGTGTGAATCTTAATAATTTCCTACCTTGGCTCCTCCCTTCCCTTTGGCAGCATGTCTGTATGGGAGAGGTAGGCTTATATTAAGCTCTAATAGATCTAGTTTAATCTTAGCTTTAAAAAATTTTTTTGGTATCTTTCAGTTTGTTTAGGTTGATGATGTTATTTTCACTTATGATTGATTTTTTTTCATGTTTTCACATGTTTTAGAGTATTATTCATTTTCTTGTCAGCAAACTTGAAGCACATGCTGATTATTACATTGCACATGATATTTATTTTACAGAAATTAAAAGGGAAAACTCACACAAAAGACTGCTTTATTTCTTTTATCTGGTATATGTTATTGTCACATCGTTAAATCTTTGTAAAGTAATTTCATTTGCATTAATTTTTCTCCACTTTGCCCCTTTTGGCATTGTGTATGTATATGGGAGAGAAATGAAAAGGGCAAACTTTATTTCTTTGATCAGAGATCAACCCATCCACTGACGTCTGGTTTCCAATTATGCAAAAAAAAAAAAACACATAAAAAAACACACAATGCTGACAACATTAGTAACACAGATAACACTGTGCATCCAATTAAACTAGTAAATACATCCATCACTTGCTAGAAGCTAGCTGAATTATGGCCCGTTCACACCAAGGATGCTAACTCTCGATAACAACATTAACATCCACACACCAGCGGACAATATCGTTCTGTTTATTCTAAGCAGGCACTGCAGTTTTGTCATCTGTCACTTTAAATGCTGTCAATGTTTTTATCGTTCATCAACAAAAAATTAAATTGTTCCAAAAGTGATACCAACAAATGTATTTTCTCTCTGCTGTTGTCGTGATAGTTGAGGTGTAGAGTCTGCTGTTCTTTTTTAAAAAATATTTAGAATGATTTTTAAAACTATATCTTTATCGTTACAGTTATCGTCCATGGTGTGAACATACCTTTAGGTAGATGCCAACGTGGACAGGTTAGGTGACATTCCATGAACAAAACTGCACAAGGTATGCACAAGATAACACAAGCCGGGCCGCATTGTTTTGGGTTGCCATTTGATGTCCAGAATGTAAAATCTGCGTCCACAAGCCACAAAAAATAAATAAAAGGAAATAAAATTCCCATATACACGTAACTTTTTACCCGTAATTTTTATGTCGAGAGTATTTGGAGTATATGGGCATATTGTATATATTAGAAAGAGATCTTGCAGTGCAGCAAAATTCTGCATAAGAAAGGAGGAAACCACATTCTGCAGTCCTAATCTTTTTTTTTGTCGAGTTCCTTCGTTCTTGTATTGATCTGCTCATCAAAATGTGTTGTGTTTATGCTTTTGTGCTTGCAAAGTGGGTTTGTGAGTCAACCTGATTCATTTATCTGAAAGCATAAACACCACCAGGGACTTCACATCATCATGCTACATGTAGGGACATTTTAATTACACAGTTACAAAGCATATATGTCTACATGTGTTAATCTTGCTTAACAATTGCCAAGCAATTTGCTGAGCTCTTTTCATCTGGCCTACACTCGCACAGGTACTTAAAATACAGTTACTCTCACTTTTGTTATTCTTGACAAAATAGACGGGCAGTGGATGACAGGACGTGATGCATGTTTCACTGTTATGACAGGTTCTCAATACAGGCTATTAACTACCCAGGCGGGTAGCTTGATTATTTGGGTCAGTGGAGTTCTTGGCATTTTGGGGGAATGCCTCCCTGTCAGACAGATCATATTCATGCTTAACAGCTGCCGCTGTAGAAAGCTTGCTAGATGAGCCAAAACAAAAAGCCCCACATGGTTCCAAATAGTGATGCAGTTTTAACACCCTCTAGCTGGTGTTTTTATAAGACAGTGATGGAAAGCAAGCAACTGTGGGAGCTACTTACATGTTCTTCAGGGCTTCTTTATTTCTTTCCACTAGTGCAAGAGTTTAACTCATTGGAAAAAAAAAATGGCAACCACATCTCGAAGAAAACAATTGCACTAGGAAGCTTCTGAGCATGTTTGCATGGCCAGAATGACTGTGAGGAAATCATGGCTCACAGCTAAAATGAGCCAGGACATGTTGCTCCGATGAAATGAGCACAGGAGTTCAAGAGTTTAGAACATTTAAAAAGATTCAAACATCTAAACTAATATGATATACAATAATAAAGATCATGGGTGTCAAAACTCGATTCTTGCCTGGGCCATAAATCTCTGATTAATGTTACTCATTATATTCAGACTATTGTTTTTATTAAAGTCAGAGTAGAGAAGGCCCTCTTAAAAGGAGAGGTAGACAGATTTTTTTTACTAAACAATTTCAGACACAATGAGAAGAGTTGATGCTGCAATGTGCAATAATGAGAAAATGAAAGTGTTGTTTTTTTTGTTTTTTGTTTTTACCTTGGATGCATGTAAACCTATTGTAGGAAACTTTAAGTACCCACTGCTCTGAAAGCAATAGTATTGCTAGAGATTGCATTCCCATTTCCTTGGTGACGCATCAAACTTGTCACTTATGATATAAGCTATAGTTATATTCATAATATAGATGATGTGTAATATGACTTTTTCTGCACCGTTACTCGTCTTCTATGGTGGATTGCTCCCTTCCTTCGTTGTATTTGTACTATTATGGATTATTCCCCATTGGCTACCATTCTCTCAAGTCATCCAGTCTCTGGCAGTTAAGTGTATTTACTGTTAATAAAGATACCCACAACTGGGTGTGTTCACTTCCTTGCAGAAGACTTGACTGCAACATGAACTCAGTGGGATGGCATCTTCAACACAACCAGCACACACAAGGCCCTTGTAAATGCTTTGTCGACTCAGGCTCGGCATGGAATTACAACTCCAGAACGCTCAGCCATCCTTTCCTCGCCTGCTCCCAATCCACTCTGTAGTGGGCCAACCATTGAGGAAGACCAATGCTATAGAGTGCCTAACTCTTCCTCTTTGTCACCATATGCCTGATTCCTCGTCTTAGCCACCAGTCATGGCAGGCTTGCTTCCAGAACAGAAAGACATGAAGGTGTATGTAGAGGAGAAACTCAACCAGGAATTCATACATCTCTCAACATAACTTGCCTCCAGCTTCTTTTTGTTGCCAAGAAAGACGCAGACCAGCACTTTCAAATATCTCATCTGAATATAGAGAGGAGATAAGAGGAAGCGTGAATACTCACTTCATCCTCATTTATATTGACACTATTCTGATCTTCTCCAAAACCTTGGTGGAACATCATCAGCATGTCCGCCTAGTTCTCCAAAGACTCCTTGAACACCAGTTGTTCTAAGATAGACACCTGCTCTCCCGCGGGACTCGACACAACAGAGTACGACGCGGGACAAGATTTGATGGCCGGATGCGGGGGAATAAAGGGTTGCGGGAGAATAAACGACTCGCGGGACTCTCGCAAAATATAAATATCTAAATATATAACATCTAAAAACAAATAAATTGCCGGCGGCGCGTTTTGCTGTTTTTTTTCACATAGCAGCAACATAGACTTAAAATACTCCGTCATTTATGGTCATATAAATAAAATCAATACATGATTATAAACTATAGAGGGTCTTCTTTTTTTGTGTACACTCACATTAACATCAAAACCTTTTTTTTATTTTTTTATAAATGAAATAAACAGGGTGCGCTTTCAGCTCACTCTGTCTTCGCAAAAATCTTTCTGAAACATGTCTGGAAAATGAACGGAAACTCAGCTAATACTTATCACACAAACATGAAACATACGTCTAAAGAACGCTTTAAATTTCTACTTTTAAATAAAACAATTCACATTTAAAACAAATATTCTCCTGCAGTGTAATCTGTCTGAAACTAAAGAGAAGTACAGTTTCTCCTGTCTCAGCTCATTATCGTTAATTTGTTCACACCCACTCGCAGAGCGTGCTATTCATAAGATAATGTGTTGAGGCCATATGCAAAATAGATAAACGCCCCCAGGCAAATGCTGTAAACTCTGTAAACACACTATATTTTTTAGTCAGATTAAGATTCGTCTTGCGGCTATGAGGAATAATCCTGGGACATTTACCACAGAACAAGTGCTGGTTTATTTTCACTTCGAGGAGGAGCAACAGATTCAGCTGAGAAGTGTAAGTGTTTTATGCTTGTGCTTTGTTCTAATCACGATATAGAATAACGTTAGTGTCTGTAAACGGAAAAATAGCATACTGTTTAAATATGAATCATGTTTCTCTCTGTGTGTGTGTGTGAATGAATGAATGAACGCACAGATACGCACTGTTACAGACAAAATAAAAGAAAATTTCGTTGACTAGTTTTGGATAAAGTTTTTCAAATCAAATAAGCATCAAATACGCTTCAAAATAAAGACATCAAATAAGCTTATGTTTTGTCAATAAACTAATCAACTAAGATGTTTGTTCCAATGCAAGCTATATCAAAATAATGAATCCTCAACTTTGAAATATGTATGATCAAACTAAGACATTTATGGAAAAAAGACTATTTTCTTTTCAAGATGTTTCCAACTCTAACTTTGAACTTTGATCTGAAATAAAACCATGTCTATATGGTGAAGGGTGTGTGATAGAAGTGTCCAGACATATGCACCCTGTATTTTAAAGAATAACATTTAATTATTTGCGATACATTATTCATTCACAAAGAATTCAGGGGCATTATTCATGTCCCTAAAGGTTGGAGTTTTCCTCATTTTTTAAATTAAGGCATTAAGATTTTTTATTCCTCTTTAGTCAACTTTAGCATGGGTGTGTTCACTTATTATAAGCAGTGTGTGTGTGTGTGTGTGTATATATATATATAATTAAAAAGCAATTTTAACCAGAAACCAGTCCTTTGTTGTGTATCTTTGGATTATGTTGTGTTGTAAATAAATCCAAACAATCTAAAAGCCATTCTTTTTTAAATCTCCTCATTCTTTGTGCAAGGCTCCTCATACTGATATGGCCTGATAGCACCTAATAGGGCCATTATGGGAGGGTCTTTGTCTTTCTCAGGTGTGAAATGCCATGCATATTAATGAGGCCTCCTCGCATAAAGCTTTCTCAAACAAAACACGTCATACACATTCTAAAAGACTTTATTGACTTATCTGAATGAGTAGTCAGGATGATTCTCACATAGTTTTGAAACAAATATTCTAGACTCTGTGATACAATTTTCAAAAGTCTTGTGAAGAAATAATCAATATGTGTTTTGTGGCCTTATTTCAGAAACTTTTATTTTTAAGTTTTTCAATAACCATGCATAAATAATATTCTCTCAAAAATAGAAACATGTACATACATGTTGCTCACATATTATGGTAGCCCCGTTTGTGCTATTTAGAGTGAATTTACACCTTTTCCATTAACATGTTTATAAATAACTGAAAAAAGCACAAATGTCAGTGCATGTCCAAACATCCCAAGGGCCCCAAACCACCTTGGTCCCCAGAGGGTTAATCATCTATTTGACAAAAGCAACAAAAATGACTCAAATAAAATAAAAACGATTGGGCAATGTAGCCAATCACAGACTTATTTGTTGATTTATTGAACGCAATGGCCAATAAGATGCATTTAAGTAAGAATCCACTCACTGCTCAAAACGTCAGAGTTTTTGTTCAGTGCGTTCTGCATGCTGGTAAATCCTCTGATTATAACAAAAGGTGTAGACATTATGAAAGATTCATTGTGCAGTCAGTTTCACAAATTATAACAAAGCTGTGTGAGATAACGATGAACTGACATCAGCTTTATGGATTATAAAGGGAGCGCTTTTTGCACGCATATTCTGCCATGCCAAACCATGCACGCAGCAGCCTGCTTGCTTTTATGTCAAATTAAAAGTGGTTTGAGAATGTTGATGCTTTAACAACAAATCATTTATCTGGAGCATTTATGCTGGGAGGTCGTGGCTAGGCAAAACGTAACTTGAAACTATTTCATGGAAATTTCATGGACGTATAGAAAAATGTATTTGTACTTTTATGCAGGCGGGAGGTGGACAAAACATGAATGTTGCGGGAGAAGGTCAAATCCCACGCAGGTCTCTACCTCAAGGTAGAAAAGTGCTTGTTACATCAATACTCTCTGGGGTATAACATTTGTCCCGAGGATGTGCAGATGGACCTGGGCAGCGGTTCAATCATGCTCACAACCTACCAAATAAAAACGTTTCCTTGGTTCTGCCTACTTCTACCACCAATTCATAAAAAAAATGTCAGTACCATTTCTACTCCACTAACTTCTCTCCTCAATATCCCAAACTCAAAGACTGTCAGGTCTTCACACTTCTAGGTGTGTCCATCAGTCTCTCCTATGAGTACCATCTTAAAATAAAAATAAAAATGGGTAGACAGAATTTAAATTCCAAGAGATTGTCCATTTCCTGAGGACATTCTGCCATCACCAACAGAACAGCTGGAACCATTTGTGACCGGTCACGGAAACTAGGGACACAAGTCGGTTCTGGGGCATTTTGCGTTATTCATAGATTCTGAAAGTGTAGTCTCCAGTCCAAGCTTTCCAACGATGTGTAACATGTGGAAATCTGATAATATTTGGAGAAGTTGTGGCCATTTGAAGGTAGGCACTTAAAAAAGCTCAAAGATGAGAAAACGACCTCTAAAGATTGTGCAGTTCTCACCTGTCTCTGCTGCTGGGAGTGACAATATGGCTCATTTACATCTCATTTAGGTAATCTTTACCCCCTGTAAAACTCCCCCTTGTGCTTTACAGATTTTTTTTCACTTCGAATGAGTGCACTTCTGCCGCTCTAGGGGAAAAACAATTGTGCTGCCCCTCTATTTGCAACGTACCAGCAACAACACACAAAGACCAATATGCCATATAGCCTACATATAACGCAAAAACCAGCAACAACACACAAAGACCAATATGCCATATACATATAACGCAAAACCAGCAACAACACACAAAGACCAATAAGCCATAGGCCTACATATAACGCAAATAGTGCGCAACGCGCGTGTGCCCAAAATGTCAACAATATTAAAGTTTATGCAGGAGGCAAATGCCTGTTGGCATTTTTTCTTTAAGCAGCCATGACAGGAATTTTCCAAATAATCACATTTCACCTCCTCAAATTACTGTTGTAAATCTCTTTACACCACTTTCTTATGTGCGCATACACACACAAATGAAATGTCCGCAAGCACATTATATCATCAGCAGGTTCAGCATCTTAAATAACGACTAAAGAGCAAATGAAGCTTAACCTACGTTTCAGAAACTCGCACGGCAGGCCTTCATCGCAGCAAAGGTCTTAACTGCATCCTCTATTTCGATTCTCTGTGCCAGTTCATGTTCTATGGAAATTGTTGCCAGTCCATTAAGTCTGTTCCGTTCACAAAACTTTCCCATTCAAAGCAATCGGGACGTCACATATGAAACAGCCAGCCACCGCTGTCAGCGAGCCGAGCCGCCGTATTCAAGCACTGAGGGCGCGCGCGCCGCGCCCATACCTACGGTTCAGTTTCCCGAGCCCACGAAGTGCGGCGAAAACATTTTCGGTGTAACTGCCGCGGTTCAGCTCGTCTGAGACAATCTTTGCGGCGTCCATCTTCATTGAATTTTGATATCAGATAGAGCCGGCCAGAGCACAGCATAATAAGTAGCCATGCGGTTCACTTGGAGGGCGGGGGCAAAAGCGCCGGGTTATTCAGTATGGAAATACACACAGACAATGACACGCCACACCCCTACTGCGTGCTAGAATCTCAGAAAACAAGCCGATTTCAACCTCAAAATGTAAGCTTTTAAATATACCAATATTGCTATCTCAAACATGGAGAGGCTTCTTCGTGATTTCAATTAACAGATTCTGCAAAAAATTGAAATTTTGAAAAAAAACTCTTCTTTCTCATTTTGCTCGAAAGTTGTGCTGCCGACTTGTGTCCCTGGTTTCTGTGACGGGTCACATTTTCTCCTCTGGGCCCAGAATTCCCTCTGTAATCCTGTCACTGGATTTACGCCCTTCCAACACATACTTATCTTACAACCTCCCTTATTCCCATGGTCTGGAGAACCATCAGATGTACCTGCCAACGACCACTGGTTCTAGGGCAGAGGCCAGTTCATCATCAGAAGAGCCAGGCTGATGCTCTGCACTCCGTTCCACCTCCGTACAAACCAGCCCGAGCAGAAGGTCTGGCTTTTTACAATACATTCGGCTTTGACTGCCCTGCAAAAAGTTCAAGCTTGTTAACCCTAATAAGTTAACCCTTGTTATTGATTGCCTCCAAATGCCAACTTTTTCATCACTCCAGGGCTTTAGATGGTTTAAACGTTAAAATGCGATCGTTTTTTGATAATGTGCGAGTTAAAATTTTACACTGTCGCATTGCCCCTCCTCAGAGTATGTGAGCGGAGTGGAGTGGGAGCGGAGCGAGGAGTGGAGCGGTGTGATTTTGAATGGAGTGCGGAGCGGATTTTTTAAAAGTCGGAGCGTCGTGGTTTTCACTCGCTCCGAGAGCGCTCCACTACCGCTCCATCACGAGTACAATTCATGCCAACGGCTCATTATAGAACTGCATTTTTAGTAAGGATTCACACGTTAAACACATTACGCTAGCATGATACAGATGGATCACTCAAATCAGAAAAAAATGTGAAGGTTATGATGACGCTGATGGACATGAGTGGCTGCGGGAGGTTAGTTATCAAGCCTACTGAATATGATCGGGCAACACGATCTCATGAAAGTGCGTATCTATAGCACGAATTTTATTTCTCGTGCCAATTATATGCCAAAAAATAGTTTTTGCGTCTAAATGAAACATACTAAACCCCTTGGTTAGGATAATGGGTGTGAAGTGCGTTCTTGGCATAAAGTGCGTATCGTATGCACGCGAAAACTGCTTATCATAGGCTATGCAAGCAAAAACTATTTTTGGCGTATAAATGGTACGAGAAATAAAATGTATGCTATAGATATACGCACTTTCATGAGATCGGGCTGGATCGGGTGAAGCACGTTTTAAACAGGTAATATTCACACACGCAATCGCTTTCTCACTAATGCATTGGATTCAAACAAATGTTATCTACAGTATTGTTGGTATTTGATTTCGAATGAGCAGAAATCTGTAAGAAATGTAGCGACCCGTAGATAAAATAACTGATGAAAACATAGTTATTTTCTTCTACCCAAACAAAATGTGCTCTGCAAAAAGCAGGAATGATATTTAACTTATAATGCTGATAACCTGTAATAAGCATAGCATGTCATAGGAAAAGTTTGCACACTATCCAATAAACCACAATAAACTATTCTCCTAATGTTGTTTTTTATTTTTTGATGTCTATATATTATGATGAGGAGAAATTTTGTGAGATTTTAAAGCATACTTAAATACTTTATTTACAATCTCCTTGGGGAACAAAGACGGAGCGGTGTTTCTGATATCAGTGAGCGGGGAGTGGAGCGGGGAGCGGTAAATGGTGAACCCGGAGCGGAGCTGGAGCAGAGTGATTAGTAAATGCTTGGAGCGCGGAGGGAAAATTGTTGCCGCTCCACTCCGCTCACATACTCTGCCCCTCCTTGAACTGCCACCTTAACGTGGTGGAGGGGTTTGAGTACCCGAATGACCCTAGGAGCTATGTTGTCTGGGGCTATATGCCCCTGGTAGGGTCTCCCAAGGCAAACAGGTCCTAGGTGATGGGTCAGACTAAGACCGGTTCAAAAACCCCTTATGATGGACAACAATTCAAGGACTGTGACGTCGCCCGGTATGGCGCAGCCGGGGCCCCACCCTGGAGCCAGGCCCGGGGTTGGGGCTCGTATGCGAGCGCCTGGTGGCCGGGCCTCTCCCCACGGGGTCCGGCCGGGCTCAGCCCGAAGGAGCGACGTGGGACCGCCTTCCCGTGGGCTCACCACCTGCAGGAAGAGCCGTAAGGGGCCGGTGCAGAGAGGATCGGGCGGCAGTCGAAGGCGGGGGCCTCAACGACCCGATCCCTGGACACGGAAACTAGCCTTAGGGACGTGGAACATCACCTCGCTGGCGGGGAAGGAGCCTGAGATCGTGCGTGAGGTTGAGAGGTTTCGACTAGAGATAGTCGGGATCACCTCTACGCATGGCTTGGGCTCTGGAACCACACTCCTTGAGAGAGGATGGACTCTTCACCACTCTGGAGTTGCCCATGGTGAGAGGCGACGGGCTGGTGTGGGTTTGCTTATAGCCCCCCAGCTCAGCCGCCATGTGTTGGAGTTTACCCCGGTGAACGAGAGGGTCGTTTCCCTGCGCCTACGGGTCGGGGATAGGTCTCTCACTGTCGTGTGTGCCTACGGGCCGAACGGCAGTGCAGAGTACCCGGCCTTCTTGGGGTCTCTGGGAGGAGCGCTGGAAAGTGCTCCGACTGGGGACTCCGTCGTTCTACTGGGGGACTTCAACGCTCACGTGGGCAGCGACAGTGACACATGGAGGGGCGTGATTGGGAGGAACGGCCCCCCCGACCTGAACCCGAGCGGTGTTCAGTTATTGGACTTCTGTGCTAGTTACAGTTTGTCCATAACGAACACCATGTTCAAGCATAAGGGTGTCCACCAGTGCACGTGGCACCAGGACACCCTAGGTCAGGGTTCGGGAATCTATGGCTCGCGAGCCACATCTGGCTCTTTGGCAAAATCATGTGGCTCGCGAGGTCTCTCACACTTTACCAACAAACGAGCGATAAAAAAAAATAAGACATCAATAGAGATCGGCTCTCTGCCGAAAAATCAGCCAATTACAATTCCCTTGTAGGCCTACAGGCTACCAAAGTTAATGAAAAGTTTATGATAATAATTATATTCATGTTGTACCGGCAAAAGTGTGTATTCAGTGCTGGTCGCGAGTGTCACGAGTCATCAGAGCAATCAACTAACCACTTAACGTTACGTCTCTGTGGTAACTTACAGCTCCTGCACTGGGATTCAAGCAGCTGCAGCTTGTTTAAGGTAGGCCTAATGGCGAAAAGCAGCAAAAATGTAAAAGAAGGCTATATAAACTTTAATATATCATTTTATTGAAACCGGTGCTTTGCTGTGCAGAGACATTTCGAAACATTTCACCCGCTGGTACTTTCACTTTTGCCGCAGAGACCCTTTATGACACATGATAAATGTGTCGTATTTTTGCAGATTTCAGTTGACGATTCTGTTTAAAGTAATTAATAACAAAACATGAAGGAATGAGAGAAAAAAAGAGCAGGATGTGCTTTATATTGAAAAGAAATATTTAAAGCGCGATAAGCCGGGAAAGAGAACGGAATTCTACTGGCAGGATGCTGTGCGCTCCGAGCGCAACACGGACAAGCATAGTAGACGGCCAAATAAACAGAAATATATCGAAATGCCAAGTCGAGTATTCACGTAAATACAGTAGATGTAAGTACTGTGTGCATTCTCTCTCTCTCTCTCTCTCTCTCTCTCTCTCTCTCTCTCTCTCTCTCTCTCACACACACACACGCAGACAGAGAGGATTTATGCTCATCAGTTGGTAACTCAATCTCACAGTGAAAGCCCTTCACAATTAATACATGTTGAAACTTTATTGTTTGCTGAATATTTGTTTGTTTTTTAGTTGTCTATGGACCTAATAATTACTGCTGTTGAAATTTTATTGAAAAAAAAAAGCACGTCTTTAATAATAATATTATATATATTTTTTACTGTGGCTCTTTTGGAAAAATGCATTAACCAAAAATGAAAAAATGGCTCTTTGGACAAAAAAGGTTCCGACCCCTGCCCTAGGTCGATGATCGACTTTGTGGTCGTTTCATCTGACCTGCGGCCGTATGTCTTGGACACTCGGGTGAAGAGAGGGGCGGAGCTGTCAAATGATCACCACCTGGTGGTGAGTTGGATCCGATGGCGGGGGAGGAAGCTGGACAGACATGGCAGACCCAAGCGTACTGTAAGGGTTTGCTGGGAACGTTTGGCCGAATCTCCTGTCAGAGAGATCTTCAACTCCCACCTCCGGCAGAGCCACGACCGGATCCCGAGGGAGGCTGGAGATATTGAGTCTGAGTGGACCATGTTCTCCACCTCCATTGTCGAAGCGGCTGCTCGGAGCTGTGGCCGTAAGGTCTCCGGTGCATGTCGAGGCGGTAATCCCCGAACACGGTGGTGGACACCGGAAGTAAAGGATGCCGTCAAGCTGAAGAAGGAGTCCTATCGGCCTGGTTGGCTTGTGGGACTCCTGAGGCAGCTGACAGGCCCGGGTGGTTGTGGAGGCAAAAATTAGGGCCTGGGAGGAGTTCGGTGAGGCCATGGAGAAGGACTATCGGCTGGCCTCGAAGAGATTCTGGCAAACTGTCCGGCGCCTCAGGAGAGGGAAACAGTACCCTACCAACGCTGTTTACAGTGGAGGTGGGTGGCGGTTGACCTCAACTGGGGATGTCGTCAGACGGTGGAAGGAATACTTCGAGGATCTCCTCAATCCCGCCGTCACGTCTTCTATTGAGGAAGCAGAGGCTGAGGGCTCAGAGGTGGACTCGTCCATCACCCTAGCTGAGGTCACCGAGGTAGTCAAGAAACTCCTTGGTGGCAAGGCACCGGGGGTGGATGAGATCCGCCCTGAGTATCTCAAGTCTCTGGATGTTGTGGGGCTGTCTTGGCTGACACGCCTCTGCAGCATCGCGTGGCGGTTGGGGACAGTGCCTCTGGGATGGCAGACCGGGGTGGTGGTCCCTCTTTTTAAGAAGGGGGACCGGAGGGTGTGTTCCAACTACAGGGGGATCACACTTCTCAGCCTCCCTGGGAAAGTCTATGCCAGGGTACTGGAGAGGAGAATACGGCCGATAGTGGAACCTCAGATGCAGGAGGAACAGTGCGGTTTTCGTCCAGGCCGTGGAACACTGGACCAGCTCTATACCCTCTACAGGGTGCTGGAGGGTTCATGGGAGTTTGCCCAACCAGTCCACATGTGCTTTGTGGATTTGGAGAAGGCATTCGACTGTGTCCCCCGAGGCGGCCCGTGGAGGGTGCTCCGGGAGTATGGGGTCCGGTCCCTGTATGACCGAAGCAGGAGCTTGGTTCGCATTGCCGGTAGTAAGTCAGACTTCTTCCCGGTGCATGTTGGACTCCGGCAGGGCTGCCCTTTGTCGCCGGTTCTGTTCATAATTTTTATGGACAGAATTTCTAGGCCCAGCCAGGGGCCGGAGGGTGTCAGGTTTGGGGACCACGCGATTTCGTCTCTGCTTTTTGCGGATGATGTTGTCGTGTTGGCCCCTTCACACCAGGACCTTCAGCATGCACTGGGACGGTTTGCAGCCGAGTGTGAAGCGGCTGGGATGAGAATCAGAACCTCCAAATCCGAGGCCATGGTCCTCAGTCGGAAAAGGGCGGCTTGCTCACTTCAGGTTGGTGGAGAGATCCTTCCTCTCTCCAGTGGAGAGGTTTAAGTATCTTGGGGTTTTGTTCACGAGTGAGGGAAGGATGGAACGGGAGATTGACAGACGGATCGGTGCAGCTTCTGCAGTAATGCGGTAGATGTACCGGTCTGTTGTGGTGAAGAAAGAGCTGAGCGTAAGGCAAAGCTCTCGATTTACCGGTCAATCTACGTTCCTACTCTCACCTATGGCCATGAGCTTTGGGTCATGACCGAAAGGACAAGATCCCGGATACAGGCGGCCGAAATGAGCTTTCTCCGCAGGGTGGCTGGGCGATCCCTTAGAGATAGGGTGAGAAGCTCGGTCACTCGAGAGGAGCTCAGAGTAGAGCCGCTGCTCCTCCACATCGAGAGGGGTCAGCTAAGGTGGCTCGGCCATCTGTTTCAGATGCCTCCTGGACGCCTTCTCGGCGAGGTGTTACGGGCACGTCCCACTGGGAGGAGACCCCAGGGAAGACCTAGGACACGCTGGAGAGACTATGTCTCCCGGCTGGCCTGGGAACGCCTCGGTGTCCCCCCGGAAGAGCTGGAGGAAGTGTCTAGGGAGAGGGAAGTCTGGGCATCTCTGCTTAGACTGCTGCCCCCGCGACCCGGCCCCGGATAAGCGGAAGAAGATGGATGGATGGACTGTCGCATTGGTGCATGTGCATAATGTTCAGGTTGTTTTGGTACCTGGCTGGCACATGTACTCTATTAACCAATCAGGTTTGATTCGCCTTTCCCTACCTCCACTTTCCCCAACTGTGCGTTCATCAGCTATGTACAACAGTGTTAAATGTACATCAAGTGTTAAAGCACGAATTTGAAGCGGTCAATGGCCGATTATTTTAATAGACGGAGTGAGGAGAGAGGAGACAGAGGAAGGACCATCAAGAGATCACGAAGGTGAAGGTGTAAGCAGGGAGACTGAGACAGCAATGACTAACACAGTACCAGTGGTTGTGGGAATGCCATGCTGTGTATCTACTGCAATCAATGTGGCCCAGCCATTGCAGGCAACTCAAAACTTGTAACCAGGTCAATGTAGTTTAAGCTGGAATCTATAAAGTTGCACAATGACAGTAGAAAACACAAAACATGCAGAGACCAGTGTATCACCCGAAGTTCTGAGCCTCTCTCCATTTCCTTCCAACGGGTAGATGACAGTAATCGGTCAGCGGAGGAAAGTGAAATGATTTTAAAATTCAACATGGCCTACAACTTAACAAAAATAGAACTACCATTCACAAAATTTAAATCACAACATAACATATAAACCCGACCTATGCCAATGACGTGGCCCGCGCCCAGATAATCGGTGTAATCTCGGGCAACTGCTCAAATAATTGCCTCCTCATCCAATAATTTATTATATATGGTGAAACAGACGTCTCCACCAGAGAATGCGAGATTGTCTACGCTCGTGTCATTTGTAATGGAAGACCTTCAAATATTCTAGTTGGTCATATTGAGGTTGAACACGCACGTATAGAAGTTAAGGGGTTTCCATATAATGATAATGATGATGTTAGGTTTTAATGTTTTAAACATTAATGTTAGGTAGATTTAAAACCAGATAGATAAGACAGATACATAGGCTACGTCAGGTGGAGTAATTTATTTAACCCCAAAAGGAGATTACAGTGTTAAACTATACACAAGTTTTATTCACAGCTGTTTCTCAGGTGGCGCCATAACTCTTCACAAATGCACTTCATTTCCGCCAGAAGTGGTTTGCGCAGCGTCTGCCGATGTAAACACAGCGATTTCGATGCTAGCTTGGGAACATGGTTCTACTACTTTGACTGGAGATGACGTTACTCTCCCCCACCCGAAATCAGCGCAGAACTGGGAGGATAACATGACGACGTGGCCCAGCATAACGTACAGCAATATTTGCTCCTACTTCGTGCAATCCATGGCAATAGATGGAAAAGCAATGGACAATCTGAAAGCCTCCGAGGCATATCAATATCTGCACAGCAACAAAGTCAGTTGTGTCATGTCATACAAACATGATCGTTTTGTTTATCTGAAAGCAAATGTAGAGCCTAGCCAGTGTTTGAACAATGCGTGGCATAATGCTTGGGTGCTGGTAACTGAAGCTGGAGAAATCAAAACTGCGGGATGTATGTGTGTTGCTGGACCAGGGAGATCTTGTTCCCACTCAGTTGCGATCCTGTGGAAGTAGGGTTGGGTATTGGTTGGGTTTTATCCGATACCAGTACCTACTCGGTATTTATTAAACGGTTCCGGTGCTTAAACGGTTCTTGAAACGGTACTTAAGAAAACGAAACCGCACACACTTTATCAAAAAATAATACCCTTTTATTTACAGGGCCAAACTGGACACAATATTAACTTAAATCTTTAAACAATAAATACAAATAATAATAAAACCAATATAAAATAAAAATTCACATTTACATAATATCAAATAAAACAATATTGTATCAAACAATGTAATTGCCATGGGTGTGTGCGGGTTGAAGAAGACGATGGTCGACAGGTTCCAATTCAAACATAGATTTATTCCATTTCCAGGATCAGGTTAAGGCATACACAAAGCATACACACAAAGGTGACGTATATACAAAGACCGACAAGGAATGACTGAACAGAGGGAACTAAATACACAAACCAATGAACACTAATGATGTGCAAACAGGTGAGACAGATGATGACGAGGAAATGAGGGAGTGAGATCAGGTGTGGAGACAAGAGGGATTCTGGGAGATGTAGTGCAAATAAGACAGAACAGTGCAGACGAAGACTGTGACATAACGCCCCCCTCAAATAGGCACGACCTCGCGCCGTATAACATCAATAGGGGTGGGCGCCCTGGAGGCTGACGAGGGCGTGGCCTGTAGGAGTCCAACGCCTCCAGGGCGAAGCAGGACATGCAGGCGGACAGGATGGAGAAGACCCCTCGGGCGTCCAGGGCGGAGCTGTCGGACCCTCAGGTGTCCAGGGCGGAGCTGTCGGACCCTCGGGCGTCCAGGGCGGCGAAGACTCCTCGGGCGGCCATGGCGGAGAGACCCCTTCGGGTGGCCATGGCGGAGAGACCCCTTCGGGTGGCCATGGCGGAGAGACCCCTTCGGGCGGCCATGGTGGAGACCTATGGCCCCCCCCAAAAAAAATTATTGGGGAAAGTGACTGGATGAGACAGGCTCTGGGACAGTCTCTGGCTGGGCAAACGGGACGTGAACAGTCTCTGGCTGGGCAGACGGGACGTGAACAGTCTCTGGCTGGGCAGACGGGACGTGAACAGTCTCTGGCTGGGCAGGCGGTGAGGGCTCTTTGCTGGACAGGACCAGTGGCGAAGGTTTTGAGCTGGGCATGACCAGCGGTGAAGAGGGCTTTGAGCTGGGCGGAACCAGCGGTGAAATGGGCTTTGAGCTGGGCGAAACCAGCGGTGAAGAGAGCTCTAAGCTGGGCAGGACCAGCGACGAAAAGGGCTCTGAGCTGGACAGGACAAGCGGCGAAGAGGGCTTAGAGCTGGACAGGACCAGCGGCGAAGAGGGCTTTGAGCGGGACAGGACCAGCGGCGAAGACGGCTCTGGGCTGGACAGGACCAGCGGCGAAGATGGCTCTGGGCTGGACAGGACCAGCGGCGAAGAGGGCTTTGAGCTGGACAGGACCAGCAGCGAAGAGGGCTCTGAGCTGGACAGGACCAGCGGCGAAGAGGGCTCTGAGCTGGACAGGACCAGCGGCGAAGAGGTCTCTGGCTGGACGGTCTCTGGCTGGACGGTCTCTGGCTGGACGTGGCTGACGCGAAGCTCTGGCTGGACGTGGCTGACGTGAAGCTCTGGCTGGACGATCTCGGCGGGACGAGACCCCGGCTGGGCGCGCTTCTTGGCAGTTCGTGTGGCCTTTAATGGAGGATCTGCCTGGCTGGACACCACCCTTTGGCGTCCATAGACAGACTTGATGGCAGGCTCGGCTGGGCTGGACGGGACCAGCGGTGAAGGCTCGGCTGGGCTGGACGGGACCAGCGGTGAAGACATGGCGTGCCAAGGGAGGAAGCTCTCCAGACATCTGGAGAGTGCCTCTCTCCAGTCCAGACCAGAGAGATCTGGAAGCTCCCTTGGGTCGACCACCTTGGCCCCCCGCCGGTAACACGCCTTGATCACCTCATCGCCCAGCGAACAGGAGGCAGCGAGAGGAACAAAGCCCCAGGTAAATTGGAACAGATCACGGCTATCCAGCGCCAAAGCCGTGATCTGTCCCGCGAGCTCCCAGCTTATGATGTGGCCGGTTCTCCTCAGCCTGGACGAGAATTCTTACCCTATCGTCCAACTTAGGGTGGTCGGTCTTTCTGTCACGGGTGTGTGCGGGTTGAAGAAGACGATGTTCGACAGGTTCCAATTCAAACATAGATTTATTCAATTTCCAGGATCAGGTTAAGGCATACACAAAGCATACACACAAAGGTGACGTATAAACAAAGACCGACAAGGAATGACTGAACAGAGGGAACTAAATACACAAACCAATGAACACTAATGATGTGCAAACAGGTGAGACAGATGATGACGAGGAAATGAGGGAGTGAGATCAGGTGTGGAGACAAGAGGGATTCTGGGAGATGTAGTGCAAACAAGACAGAACAGTGCAGACGAAGACTGTGACAGTAATAATACTGGAGATTAATAGAGATTACTAGCAGGCAGAGCTGCCAACTCTCACGCATTGACCGTGAGACTCACGCAATTGACCCTTTTCACACGCTCTCACGCACGCCACACATCCATTTTCTCACGCAGAGAAAAATCGCGGACAAAGAGGACACTGACACCGACAGACAAGGTTACTTTTGATATGGAACAAATCCACAGCTGTCAGATTCTGTCAATATTTTTACGAGATTCACACAATAAATAACGTTTTGGCTCTTTGAAATGTGACAGATCGCTGTAGCGCGTCAGTTCAAACGGCACGTGATACAGCAGCCTACAAATACAAATCCACTGCTTCTTAGCTGCGCAGCGTTGAGTGAACCTATGAAAGAGAACACCTCTGGTTACTGGTGTAACCTATGTTCTCTCAATAGGGAACGAGACGCTGCCAAGCTCCTTGCGCTGCCGACCAGCTTCTTTTTCGGCAAAGAAATCCGAGGAGCAGATGGCGCGCGTGCGCGCCAACATAATATGACGACGTACTGTAAGTGCGTCGAGGCGGCGCCCGCGCCATCAGCCAATGAATTGGCTTGATTCTATATGGATTCAGACTATCGGCACACCCAGAACCCACGCGTTCTGACGCGTAATTTTACACGTGAAATGCAGCCAAACCTTGCGAGCAAGAGCGCACATGCGAGACAGAAG
Organism: Rhinichthys klamathensis goyatoka; assembly: GCF_029890125.1. Lineage (NCBI taxonomy): Eukaryota > Metazoa > Chordata > Actinopteri > Cypriniformes > Leuciscidae > Rhinichthys > Rhinichthys klamathensis. The sequence continues at coordinate 1,674,084 of NW_026607023.1, forward strand.
AGACTGTGCGTGTGTGTGTGCCTAACTAAGTCAGGCACCGAAATCAGGCACCGAAGCTGTCGTTCTTATTCGGTCGGGTTACTACCGTTTACGTCGGAACCGGTTCCCTATTGGCACCGAGTTTCGGTACCCAACCCTATGTGGAAGGTATGTAACTATGTAACTAGACTAACTTGACCATTGTAGCCTAGGCCTATGTTTTTTTTTATTGGTTGTATCCGAACTACATCATAGGCTACTTGGCTAGAGTGCAAAGTGTGTGTGTGCCATGATGATAATAATAATAACGCATTTAATAATAATAAGTGCATTTCTGCAAGCCCAATGTTCTGTACCGTAAAACTTCAAATAATAGCCGAGTCCCAAATAGACGCCTGTCTCTTTTACACGCCTGGTGTGGCTACAGGTTTGGGTAAATTAAGGCCGGTCTCAAATAGAGGCCGGGTCTGTTTTTTTAGTTTCGGGTTGTATTTAATCTTCTAAACCCGTAAGATCGTCATGTTTTTGGCGGCCGCCAAAGGACATTTTTGTCCCACGAAAGCCTATTTTGATCGGTGAGTGATGTAGAAAATAATAACTGCTGCGCTTGACAGGGTGCATAACGAGCAGAGAGAGTGCCCCGGCCGTGTGCACGCACTCTCACGTCTTCAAACAACATGAGTGGTGTCTACTCCGAGCTGATGCTTTTCCAGGCAGTGCTGGAGTCGGATCAGGTCTGTGAGGATCTTGCTCTCTCTCCCTCGTGCATATTAATCAAAATCAATTGACACGATAGTAAAAGGTCGGAAGACCGCAGTTTCACATGGGGCATTTGGAGATTAGAGACTCTGAGCCTACACTCAATGAACAACATCTCAACACTAAATTATAAAGGCCTGTCTCAAATACAAGCCGGTGCAGTTCGACGATATGGGAAAATAAAAGCCCGGGCTACTACTTGAAGTTTTACGGTATATTCATTGTAGGCTATGTGTGCAATGTATTACATCATATGACATGTGTGCAGTGAACCCATTATAATATCTATGCACTGTTTTTACTATATCTCTCTAGGTAGAAAATGCTGTGAGACAGGGGAAAACCGGGTGTGCCTGCACAGACAGACAGAACCAGTGGAATGCTGGCTCTAAAAGAAATGCTATTCAGAGGAAGATGAAGTATGTGCGCTTCAAATGACACAACAGGAAGGATCTCTACCCGCTGCCACCGACATTACAGTCATCCTCTACCACTCCAGAACCGGCACAGGAGGTGACACTCTTTAGGACTCATGAAGAGTGGAGGAAGAACGCACTTGCCTCACCAATGGCAGAACTTTTCAACTGCCCTGGGAATAGCCTCCTGCAGCTCTGCTTTATTGCTAATCCACAGCCCAGCTTGAGGATATTGAGAAGGTTACAAAAGCACAGAGCAAAAAACAGGTCTGGCATGATGCGCGTCACAGCGAGCACGGCTAGAAAGGTGCCCATTCGCTCAACCACGGCGCCTGACAAGTTTTTGTCAAAACACTTACACCCATCCTTCCGTGGCAATGCCGCAAGCCGTCAAGCAGCGGAGGGGGAGGAACTTGCAAGGGACAATTTGGAAACTCTGGGCAACAGCATTGAAATCAAAGGCTTAGTGGTGTGCGAAAAGGAACCGTGGCTTGCAGCATCTCCCGATGGAGTGATAAACAAAGACATTCTGTTGGAGATTAAATCACCTGTGATGGGAAACAAGTCACTTGCAGAATTTTTGGCAACAAAGAACTGCGAAATCACAACTGTGGCAAACATGGATAGCGTAGATTACCATATTGCCTGCAATGGTCCAAAAGGCTACTACATGCAGGTACAAATTGGGATGCACTGCACAGGGCTTCAGCACTCCAAGTTGGTGATCTGGAACAAAACTGAGCACCTAGAAATCAAAGTACCCTACGACCAAGGCTTTGTCCAGGGGCATATCATAAGGCTGCGCACATTCTACTTTGCCCACATGCTCCCGAAAATTGTTGATGATTTTGATGAGGGAAGGTTGCAGTTCTGCAGTAAATATCTCAACATTTTAATACCAAAATAAACTCCCTTATTTAGGTCATGCCCACAGGAGCCAACAGATGTCCGTTGTATACATAATGCACAATTTACATTATCTCTTTATGCTGTGCAATATATCAGTGTGCCTGTACTGTTGGAGTGAAAATAAATTTAGTAAGTAAGTAAGGTTTATTTCTATAGCACATTTAAAACAGCTCGCACTGACCAAAGTGCTGTCCATAGCAACAGGGTAATAAAATAAAGTAAACTACACTTACAAATCAGTGATTTAGGCTAAATCCACATCAAGAGACAAACACTTAATTACAAACATAGCAGAATAAGACAATTAAGATGCCGGGAAGGCCAAGGTAAAAAGGTGAGTTTTGAGCCTGGCTTTGAAAATCACAATTGAAGGGGCACTTCTGATGTCAGATGGCAGTCGGTTCCACAGCTGAGGGCCAGCAACAGAAAAGGCTCTATCACCTTTTTGCTTAAGCCGGGACCGTGGGACCTGGAGGAGGCCTTTACTGGAGGATCTGAGCGACCTAGGAGCTACGTAAGGATGAATGATATCTATTATGTTGCTGGGGGCCAGGGCGTGAAGAGATTTAAAAACCATCAACAGTATTTTAAATGGTATCCTAGACTGGACTGGAAGCCAGTGCAAGGAGGCTAGGACAGGTGTAATGTGTTCACGTTTTTTTTGTGTTTAGTGTTTTTTTTTCTTTTTCTTCTTTTTTCTTTTTTCTTTACAAAAATTTAATTAATTCACAATTACCAGGGAGTCACATTACATTTTAACCAAGCTGACACGTCTTATTTTAGACTTGTTCGACTTGAAGCGGCACTGCACAGACCGTTCATTTTATGACAAACTACTGCGAGAGCGATTCAAAAGCATACGGAGCAGTCCCCTTTAAGTCGAACAAGCCTTTTGAAATTAGTCATAGCCATGTGTTTCCTGTCCCCGTCTTGTTCATGTGTCATGTTTTCATTGGTTTATTGTCTTATCTTGTAACCAGTTCGGTTTTGCCATTGGTTGTTAATGTCATGTGAATACCCATTGTCTTGTATTTAAGCCCTCGTGTTTGCCATGTGTCCTTGTAGTGCATTGAAGAATCGTTTGATGATCCATTTTCCACAAATCAGGTTATTGTTTCAAATCAAGTTTAAAGTTGTTCATGATTGTGCTTTGTTTTCGTGTTTTGGATTCTATTCATGGTTGTTTCACGTCCTTGGATAAATAAACTGCACTTGGGTTCACTTTAACATCGTCTTTGTCTGCTTCATTGCCAAGCTAACCACGTTACACTAGGCTTGTCATAAAGGTCAAATGATCTGATATTTTAAGAGACTCATTGATAATCCGTCATTAGGTTCTCTATCAGTTTGTTTTCTGTCGGCATCACATGCATTTGATTTTCTAAGAAGTAATAGGCCTAATTAAAAAGATTGTGCCAAACTTTTAGTTTTTTCTTTTTGAAAATGTCTTCTTTTTAATTAAGCTTTTTATTCAATACGATATAAGGATGGTTGTATCACTGTCACATTGTTCACTTTTGGGTGAACTATTCCTTAGACATCTTTCATCCGGCACACCATCATCCTCAACTGAAGACCATTTTGCAATTATTTATAGCTGCCTGCCCAAACCTAACAAAAATTGCTGAATTTTTAGAAGTGGCTGTGTTTATTAATGACCCATGTTTGCAGTTAGAGAAGGGTGTCGTTGGATCAGTAATGACCATGTCTCACACAATAATCTGGAGGCTCTGTGCTCCCTGGTGCTACTTCACAGAGTCAAAGAACAGTGTGATTTCTTCTAGTTGGCCCCTGGAGATGGTTTGTATGCTTTTTCTCTCCACCGGCATAATTAAACATCCACATGCCCACGCCACACCCCATAATGAACTTGTTTGCATGGGGGAGTGAATCTACCCTGTCTCTTCAGCTTAGAACACCTTCCCATTTTCTCTACATTAGACTCTGCCTTCTTTACCTTTTATATTGGAGTATGTGGGGTCTGATGTAGCCAATCTGCCAGTGCTGGTAAAAGTCAGCAAAGAGATGAACGTGTAAAATTCCTTGCTACATGTGGACTGCTAACATACAATTCAACATGACATTCAATGATAATCTGGAGCTCAGAAGGTTTTCAGATGCAGTCAAAGTATGAAACAACAGGAGACTCATTGTTAGCCAAGCAACAGTATGGCTGTTGAATTCTGTGAGTTTAAGAAAAACTTTCAAGGGTAAGTAAATGTGAAATTTTGTAATGGATAAATTAACATGTGCTGGAAAAGCAATACTGGCTAATAACTGAATTCTCTACTCTAGCTATGTTTGGAAAAATATACTACCATACTGCTCTTGCTATTGGCGCAGTATTATTACGTATGCAAATATTCAACTGACCTACAATACTACATTGCAGTTTACAACAAGAGTGCACAGCATAATACTACAATGCAATGCTCTTGACATGATTCTCCATTTCCTGTGTGATGGATGAACCGGAAGTTAAAAAAAATGAAGGGTCAAGGGAGAACATTGCATTGTGGGTTACATTATTCCATGCATTATGCTCTGGTGTAAACTGCTCATTTTGACAGATATTCTGTAGAAGATCATCTACTACATAAAATGTGCTTACTATGCACAAAATACATAGCATCTACTGCAGGAACAGTACAGACACAACTTTTTTTTCTCTTTAAGGGGGTCACACACCAGACGAGAAGCGCAGAACCAATTGGTTGTTGATTTATTTCCAGCAATATATTGAGTTATGCTGCACACCATGTTTTATCTCCAAGTTTGTCTTTTCAAACACTGCTTAAATACAAATACAATTAACTATATACTCACGCATTAGCTAAATAAATGGGCTTAATGACAATAAATTGGAGAAAATGCTTTTTGTTTCATTTTTGTTGTTTTGTAAGACTAAAATCATCTCTCACTTGGTCGACTAATTTAGCTAATATTTATACAGTAGCCTACTTAGCAAAGTGTTTATTCAGTAGCCTATTAGGCTAGTAAACCACACTGCTGGTGTTTTATGCATTTTCCAAATTGATCATCTTTAGCCTATGCTATTTTAAAGAAAATTGCAATGTCATTTAATTTTTAGGACACTTTTGGTACATTCATCAGTTGTCCAATCTAAAATCTGAATCCTGAAGCAAAACGTGAACTACGGATGTTATTCTTCTCCCCCCCCATACCATATCCTACTTCAGCAATCTGGGAACTTTACATAAGCTGTAATAGGCCTACTGTTTCTGTCACCATCTACGAGTTATATTTCAAAACCTTTGCAGTCGCACATTTACTGAACTGAATAATTTATTATAATAGCCTGCATCGTATTCACCATGCACTATTTTACACGCGAGTTTAAATTAGAATATTGACATTAAACTGAGCCCTTGTGCGCATGTCGCTTTCTCTTTACTCAACAGTCTAAAGTCTCACATTTTTCAATTATCTTTGTTAAGCAGATGTGGATTAATACGCGGACACAGTGCAATACTGGACAGCTGTTACTCGATTTATCCCAAGATAGAGACGGTATAACCATATTTTTTGTCTCAATTCGCTTGTATTTCGGTTTTATCCCGTGGATGTGCCCTTTGCCCCTATATTCACGGACTGAACTGCGCCATCCGCTTCTCTCTCATAGTCTTCAGCTCTCCGTCGTTTGTTCCACCACGCATATCTGTCTAGAGATTTTCGTATACAGAGTTTGTTCAGCTCGTTGTGACGCGCATGCAAAAGTTGCATTATGAGATACGAAAGTTGCAGCGCTCGCCCAGCTCTCGCGACTGCTAATGTGCATTAGCTAGCGCAGTCGAGCCCGTCTAATCAAACTCTTTAGTACAAATATGCTTTTTATCCACGGTTGACAGTCTGTATACGGTGTCGTCGGTTTAAAATGACATCGAGGGAATGACATACGCCAGTGTTCACACAGCGTTTCTGTTTTGACCGCATCCAACTGTCTGAAGCGGCTGCATTTGTATGTTCGGTGACACTTGACATTAGCATCAGCTCGTTTGTCGATTCGGCGCGGATTTGATTAAGCCTTTATTGTGATTTGTATTCGAATGGCTGAAGGGTAACTTGTACTGGAGTTTTGTGTGTGTGTGCGTGTTTGAGGGGCGTTTACCGTGTTGAAGCTAGCAGAAGCTTTTTTGACGGGTAGATCACGGGCTGTCGGGAGTTTGACAAGCTGCTTATGTAATGCTGGCGATTCCCCGCTCGACCTCAAAAGACGAAGAACAACAACGAGTATTCAGAGCGCGGCTAAGTTTATTTTGTGACAAGACTTGTGTGCGTCGTCATAACGGCGCATTTAGTTGTTTTTGCGACTCGCTGCTGTTTAAATAGTGTCGAAGCTGCAGCGCGTCCTGTTAAATCTATTGACCATGCGGGAAGTTAAACGAGAAACTATTGTGAACGCCACCTAAACGCATGGACAGCTTTGGACTTGTATAGAAATGCATTTTTCGTCATAAATCTGTTAAGGTAAGTCTGTCTCATGTACTTGGGGTCATTGCTTTCCATGCGTGGTGAATGCAGAGTGCATTTTTTTTTAAATGTACATACCAACTGCATATTTATCTTGTTTTAATGGCTTAAATTTCGAATAACAACCCATATAGCTGCTCATATAGCTCCTATATAGCCTATATGTTTCAAAGCTTCTCTTGCTACCTTGAAAATTTGCGTCATTTGGGCACTCCAGGCCTCTTTTACGTTTAAACCATATCCTTAAAATTGTTTTTAATTCTCGTTAAGTAATTTAGTATTGGCATTCTGTTTGATATTTATGTATGTTTAGCAAGCTTTAATGTACACTAAAGCGGTTTGTCAGACTGAAGTTCATTTTGGATGCAGTAGCCAAGTTCAACTGACAGGTGGCAGCACTGCGGTGCATCGACTAATGCATTTGGAGGATTTGTATGAGTTTTAATGTCTCTACGTGCCTGAAGCCTTCATTATCTGAGCAAACAATCGCCTCATCAAGCTCCATTTTGTGGGATGAGTTTAAATGCTTTGCTGTAGTTTTATGAAACTGTATTTATTACTGCTGTAATGAAGACTATTGATTCAAATAAGTTGTCAGGAGAAATTACTTGTACAAGGGTCAAAACAACTCGATGTTTAGCTGAAAAGTCTTTAAAATCTGCATAACCAATTCGTTATATCACCGCAAGAGAGCTTTTGTGGCAGAATATGCATAGAAATGTAGTTTCATATTATATAGTTTAATTTTGTTTGGAGCTGAGAGGAACTTCAGGTGGGAGTCCAGTCCAGACGTACGATTCAAAGTCTGAATAATATTTTCTGAATAAATGCATCATCAAATAACGTCGGAGGCCTCGGTGCAAAACTTAGTTTGGTTTACAACAGCTTTATGTAAACATAAGTGCTATGTAAAATACTATAATTTATTAACAATTCCTGCTCTATTTTATAAGTAAACATATTGTAACTTTTTATCAAATTAACTGAGGTTTGCCCTTTTCTTCTCTCTGTCTATACAACAGGATTGAGATATGGATCGTGGACTGAAACGCAGCAGTAACAATACTGATAATTTAACTTTTGGGGAATGTATTGAGAGAGGCCTTGTTCCGGAAATTGGTGTCAATGCGCCCGCTTTAAATACATCAAAAGATTTCTCAAACGGACTGAGTGGTAGTGACGTTCAAAGAAGCCTGTCTATGGTAGATCCATCCTTAATGGGACGTAACACACAAGAACCAGATGTCAAAGTATTGAAACCCTTCAGAATGCAGCACCAGCAAAAGGCAAAAGAGCCCCTTAGTCTCAACATTGGGGAGAACTTTTCACTCTTGGACGAGAGCATTGCCGACTTAAACCGTGACTCTGACATCCAGGCTCTGGACACTTTTAAAGTGAAAATGGAGGAGCTGTCCCCCACGGAGAAAGAGAGGCTGGACTTTCCGCCCTATGGCCAAATGGAGAAGGAAATGGCGGGTCACGAGAGGGTTATTGGAGACAACACCATGGACATCCTAAAGGATCTGGACTTACCTGACTCACTCACTGACCTGAATGAGTTCTACGTTACGGACGAGACTGCCTTTCTCTCCTCGCTGGCAGTGGATGATGCCCTGTTGGCAGAAAGCAACTTGATGAAGGATACCAGCCCTGTTGTCACTGGCAACAGTGCAGCGTGTACAAATGTGAACGGCACAGGGAAACGGCAGCAGATGGTGGAAGCCAGTGTCAACATGCCGGTCATAAAAACGGAGAAAGAGACAGACTTTATCCAGCTTTGCACACCGGGTGTCATCAAACAGGAAAGTGAGAGGCGGAGCTACTGTCAGATGTCAGGGATGGGTGGGTCTCACGGTGGGCCCACCGCGTTGGGAGATATGGGCAGCCCGGGATACCACTATGGAGGCAACACCTCCTCAGCTGCGAGTTTACCCGATCAGAAACCTCCGTTCGGCCTGTTTGCTCACTTACCCGGCTTTAGTGACGGCTGGGGTAGAGGAAATGGATATGGAGATTCATCTGGGATGCAGAGAGCCAATGAGACAGTACTTCCGTCCACCTATCCATTCAGCAGGTAGGATTGACTTTAAAAGGCAGCTTTATGATCATAAACAATGCTATGGATAAATAGTGAATAATTAGATCTAAAATGAAATGGGGCTGAGGTTGTGCACATCATTTAGCATATCTGCTTGTTTTAACACGAGGTTTTCCTACGCTCATGGAACTTATGGAAATTTTCAAAATTGTGATTTCCAGGCCTGAGAAAGATATGGAAAATAATCAAATCTTTTCTGTAGTGAATATACATTTTGTAGTTATGCTGAGCTGTAAGAGATTTAATCAACTGGAAAGTTATGGCTTTTATGGGAAATCCTGCCCTATGGGTCATATTTTGATAAAATCCAGTATGCGTTTTGCAGACATGCCCACTGATGTAGATTTCTACATCATGGAAAACTTATGGGGGGAATTTTAAAACTGTGATTTCCAGACTTGGAAAAAGTATGGAAATGAATACAATTTTCATAAGTCCAAACGTTTTTGAAGTTTTTATGGTGAATATACACTGGCTAAAAATAGCATTTTGTGGACCGTGTCATTTCAATAAAATGATTAAATAAATCATGATCCAGACAAGAGTGATGGCAATGTGGAGTTATTCTCTGTCTGCCAGACTCATTTGCCTGGTAGTATTCTTTGAAAAACTGGCTACAAAACTTCTCATAACTGCATGATATTTGATAAAGCTGTTGTTTGCAGCTTTAATTAGTTTGAACAGAGCAAGTGCCGGTCGGCTTCTTCTCCCAGGAGCCCATGAGTGCGTATCTGTATTGGTGCGTTGCCTGTCCTAAGCAAACACATGGGCCTCGTGGAGCTCTCTTCGGCCCAGGACGGCACACACGCACACCTCTTCTCGTTTCAGGAGGCTTTAAGCTTCAATAAAATCATCGAGTGGAACACTTCACCTCTATTGCTGTTGCTGGAGTTTGTGATATTGTTTTTCGGTGAGCGTGGAGAGGACCAGAAGCTACGAGTCATTATGTCTTAAAATTCCCTGAGTAAATATGAAATTGATTGAATAAATAGTGGTGTTTTATGGCCAACCCTTCTACTTAGGTGTAAATGAATACGCTCTGGCAGATCCTAAAAGATAGGGACTATTCATGACCTCCCGGTTATGCTTTTGTTCACCTTTCTGATCTGTACAATTGATCTGTCAAGGTAAAGCGTGAAAAGAGGAAACTTTTTCCCCATCCAACTTGATCCACTGTGCCATCTCATTTGCGCAAGAAAAACCTTAAAACTTTTCCCATTGGCCGTCCTGAATGTTAATCTGGCAGTCTACTTAGGAAGCCAATGTAGAGATATCTGGGTCAACATGATTCTGCCACTAAACCAACTTGGACTGTAGTTCTGTTAGGGGAAACGTATCGGTGTTAGTCTCACCCGACTCATTTTTTTTTTTTATGGACACATCTTAGACATTTTTGCAGTTTTTACTTAATAGTTATATCTGTAACACTGGAATTTCAGTTTAAACAGACAGACTCCTTAGGTGTGCTATTTTGCTGTTGCTTTTCATAGACTTTGTTCTTATGAAGACGTTTCACCAGATTAAAGTCTGAAAATCTCCCTGACGTTCCCTGATTAAATGCATTTAAAACGTAACCAGCAGTGATGCCTGCATTATAGCCTGATATTTGCAAACTGAATTACGATTGGTCTTCTTTCTTACACCAAGTTGTGTGCTGAATTGTTATTAACGGTTGTCTTTCTTGCATATTCAACCGTCTTTAAACTGCACGTTTTGTGTGCAGCAACAAAAACAAGACATGCTCTGACTGTCATGACAACAGCAAAGCGACTCTGATGTGACATTTCATTTACACAGAGCCAACAAACTTAAACTATTCTTTCAGTGCCTTGCGAGCACTAGTAAAACTCAGGAAATGTCAGGAAGTGTTTTAAGCATTAAAAAAAAAATGATGTCAATCATGTTACGTAAGAAAACCCACCAAGACAATTTTTGTGAAATTTTTTAGTTAGTAGTTAGTTATTTTTAGTCATTAAGTCTTAATTTGTTGATCTTGTAGACATTTTTGCTGTATTTTTGACGAGTTTGCTTCGAATGATTTTACCAGTCGTGCAGGTTTGTTTTGCTGGAGGTCAGGGATGTGTTTTGCTTTTGTTGTACTTTTTAACTCAATATAAGGCTAAGTATACATTAATTAAGATACATTTGTTTCAAAACGCTCTCCGTCAAAGTTTCACATCCACACTGAAACGTCGGAAAACACTAAATTCACCTTAGCTCTCTGAGATGATACAGATGGAACTAGAGTTGTTCCGATTCCGATACTAGTATCGGAAATGCCGCCGATACCAATAAAATGCTGGCATCGGTATCGGCGAGTACTTCTACCCATGTACTGATCCGATACCATTTTCTTAAACAATATCTAGTTATGCACGCTAGCTTTGCATAACGCTGCAAATCGGAGATCAATTCTTCTTCGCTGCTCTAAACAGTGGTTGCTTGTGGCGACACAGGAAGTTGTGCTGTTGCCAAAAGCAACCACTGTTTAGAGCAGCGAAGAAGAAAACGCGCGCGATAGCAGTATGTCCGCTGTTTGGCAGCATTTCAGACTGGACCAACCAGCCAGGAAAACGGTGACATGTCTGGTATGCCATACTGCGTATTAGCAACTTCAACACGAGTAACTTAAAGCATTTGAAGACGCGTCACCCCGCAGAACACGATTACACAAAGGCAAGGGCAGAGAAGAATGAGCCGCGCCAGAATCAACAATCTCTGAAAGCTTCATTCAAACAAAGAGAAAAGTTTTCAAAAGACAGCCAACGAGCGATAAATATAACCGACAACATGTATTGAGTTTATTGTTCTGGATGTCCAGCCGCGGTCAAATCTGAAATGCCGTTTATTTAACAAAATTGTTTATGGACTTTAAATTATAAAGAGATTATTTTCTTATATTGTTCATATATCATTTTTTAGATTCCTAGATTTATTTGTTGCACTTTTTTTATGCAGTTATATTGTAAAACTAAAATACCCTTTTCAGTTTACAGTATTAGATGTGTGGTTGCATTAAGTTCTTTTTCACTTAAGAAAGATAAATAATATATTGCTGTGAAATGAATGTCAGATAATAAAAATACTCTAGTTCACAGTATGTATTTGTTCATGTTTAATTAGGATAAGTCTGAAACACGCCATAAAATAATTCTATCAATTCATACAGTGCTAGTGTGAATTGCAGCTGTATAGATACTGTACACACCCAGGTATCGGATCAGTACTCGTATCGGCCGATACCCTGAGTCCAGGTATCGGTATCGGGAAGGGAAAAAGGGTATCGGAACATCTCTAGATGGAACAGACATAATAAAGTTTTCATGCTATTTTACGCCAGAGAATAGCATGCTATTAATGCTATTTCTATGTATAGCACTTTGAATTACCATTGTGTATGAAATGTGCTATATAAATAAACTTGCCTTGGCTTTGCCTATTCTTCTGGCAGAATCATTTTATTTAGCAAAATATCTCCCCATTCACTGATGCGTCCAGGTCTCACTCAGTCACCAATATACACTCATCGGCCACTTTATTAGGTACCCCATGCTAGTAACGGGTTGGACCCCCTTTTGCCTTCAGAACTGCCTCAATTCTTCGTGGCATAGATTCAACAAGGTGCTGGAAGCATTCCTCAGGGAGTTTGGTCCATATTGACATGATGGCATCACACAGTTGCCGCAGATTTGTCGGCTGCACATCCATGATGCGAATCTCCCGTTCCACCACATCCCAAAGATGCTCTATTGGGTTGAGATCTGGTGACTGTGGAGGCCATTTTAGTACAGTGAACTCATTGTCATGTTCAAGAAACCAATTTGAAATGATTAGAGCTTTGTGACATGGTGGAAGTAGCCATCAGAGGATGGGTACATGGTGGCCATAAAGGGATGGACATGGTCAGAAACAATGCTCAGGTAGGCCGTGGCATTTAAACGATGCCCAATTGGCACTAAGGGGCCTAAAGTGTGCCAGGAAAACATCCCCCACACCATTACACCACCACCACCAGCCTGCACAGTGGTAACAAGGCATGATGGTTCCATGTTCTCATTCTGTTTACGCCAAATTCTGACTCTAACATCTGAATGTCTCAACAGAAATCGAGACTCATCAGACCAGGCAACATTTTTCCAGTCTTCAACTGTTCAATTTTGGTGAGCTCTTGCAAATTGTAGCCTCTTTTTCCTATTTGTAGTGGAGATGAGTGGTACCCGGTGGAGTCTTCTGCTGTTGTAGCCCATCCGCCTCAAGGTTGTGCGTGTTGTGGCTTCACAAATGCTTTGCTGCATACCTCGGTTGTAACGAGTGGTTATTTCAGTCACTGTTGCCCTTCTATCAGCTCGAACCAGTCTGGCCATTCTCCTCTGACCTCTGGCATCAACAAGGCATTTCCGCCCACAGAACTGCCGCTCACTGGATGTTTTTTCTTTTTCGGACCATTCTCTGTAAACCCTAGAGATGGTTGTGCGTGAAAATCCCAGTAGATTAGCAGTTTCTGAAATACTCAGACCAGCCCTTCTGGCACCAACAATCATGCCACGTTCAAAGTCACTCAAATCAACTTTCTTCCCCATACTGATGCTCGGTTTGAACTGCAGGAGATTGTCTTGACCATGTCTACATGCCTAAATGCACTGAGTTGCCGCCATGTGATTGGCTGCTTAGAAATTAAGTGTTAACGAGCAGTTGGACAGGCGTACCTAATAAAGTGGCCGGTGAGTGTATATACCATTATACCATTTGGTCTAAACCACAACTGGTCTCATGTTTTGCAAGTAAATTTTCTGTCATCTTTGCAGGATATGAAGATACGAGTCAATATGAGTCACATGACTAAACATGCGTCATCGTTTTCAAATACCTCCGGTTTCACAGTCCACACTACATTGTGAAAACGGCGTTTACATATTTACCCACTTGGGAAAGCGTTCTCAGTGTGGACGGAAGGCCAAAACGGAGAGAAAAATCTGCGTTTTCAAAAGAAAACGTATTAGTGTGGATAAGGCCTAAGTTACAATGTTAAAAGTACTGATACAGCCAATACAGTTTAAATAGCCAATAGCCTTTAGTTTACATCACATTCATGGATCATTTGCTCATTTGAATTAGAGGTAATTTTGCTATTAGTGGGAGTAAATACAATTTTCTTTCCTGGTTTCCAGATGAGTCAGCAATGATTTTGGTCCATTTTCCTTGGAAGAGGAAGTCTCTACACTTTATGACTGTCAAATTACAATTTTGAATATTTGTGAAAAAAAAAAAAAAATCACATTCAAATGCTAAATGGTAGGTGTGTGTCTGCCAGATGTACCAGTTATTAACAAAGACATGTTGGTTTCATGGTTGCATCTTAATGTTTTGCATTAGCTTATCCAGTTCAATTCAATGTATCATGAATGCATTGTTCTTGTCTTGCGCATGAGCAGTGTGTTTTTTGAGTTAAACATGTCTTGAGAACTTTTCCCCTCATTCCGCTGCCCTGCATTTCACATTTTTAAAATCAAAATTGCATTCTGTGTGAACTTTTTAGTGCTGTGTGGCACTTTAATTTCTGGAGTGTTGATGTCAAAACTGCTGACAGTTTTCATGTTTACATAGGCTAATGCGGTACATAACACTGTCTCTTGGAGATTTGATATAATAAGAACAGGCTTCTATGCACTTTTGTGAGCGGTCAGGTTCTTTTGCTTTATATTGTGCCTAAAAACACAATGCTGTTTTGTTTATAATTGTTGATGCAGTTAATGCCCTCATATTTGTTTTATCAACGTTTAAGTATTACACACTTTTCTTTACAGACACTTATGCCTTTTCATTGTTTTGAAAAAAAAAAATGATTTGAACATTAGTAATATTTAAGTAAACAAATTAAACAAGATTTTCATCCCTTTTGGCTGCCCTATACATTTTAAATGTGTATATCTGAAAAAAGTAATTTTACCAAATTTTTTTGATTGCATAAGTGGCTTTAAAGGTTACAAAACTCTTGAGAAACAGTCATAATAATTGTACATTTGCAGTGTAGCAAGAAAACTTGGTCTAATGTTCAAAACAGTAATCTCTTTAAACCGTGCCAGTGAGTAATGTTTGACTTAGACTTTGTTTTGTTAACTTTAGTGGTTTCCTAAATCACACCTTTGATAATCTTTAATACCAACATCTGTTTTCTTAGGTTTGTTTCAACTTGTTTTCTAATCTGAGAATCAATGGAATTTCCAACTGCAGGCCTTAATACTAGTAGCTCTCTCTCATACTTCAACAGAAGAAAAAGAAATATCTTGTCCATACCGGTCTATTCTGCTCTCTTTCCTGTGGGCAACATACCGGCAAGTTTGTTGCTTCCCTTCACGTTAAAGCGTTTAATTTGGATATTAATTTCCCCCAGATGGAAGTTCTCTGGAAAGGTCAAAGACAGTCTAGGTCTTCTGGGAAGGAGTCAAACAGTAGTTTTATAGCTGTTGGAGTTCTAGTAAATAAATATCTAGGAATGGATCAGTGTAAATGATATCATCTGAGAATAATTTGTCGAACTTGACAGGGTTATAAACCCTATAGAGTATTATAGGGTATACATTACAGGTCTACCAATATCAATGTTTTAATTTACCAATAGTGGAAACTAAGACAAACGATTTTTAAATCAATATATTAACAAAAAAATGAATGAACTTATTTTTTAATTAATCAAATACTATTTAGTTCAAAAAGACGTTTCAGGTTGCGTTTGCAACCCGCTTCCCTGAGAAGGGGAAGGAGACGCTGCGTCTTGGTGTTGACGCTATGAAGAACGCCATCAGCATGACCGATGTCTGAAGCTGGTGTAATAATCACACCAGTATTCATTTGCAGACGGTAGACTGTGACGTCACACGCCAATATAAAAGGGTTCCCGAGTTACGCGTCATCAACTCAAGACAGTCTCATTCCCCTTCTTAGGGATCAGGTTTGCATACGTGGAGCTTTGACGCTGTGTCTTGGTGTTGACGCTATGGGGAACCAATTCTCACTTTGCTGTGCTGAAAGAATTCCTGCCTCACTATGCTGTGAATATTGAGCGTCACGTTTCGCAACAAACCCCCACTGACTCTCTTCATTTCACTTCTAGAGGGTGCATTCGTAGATTAGAGCCCTCCAGGACAACCCATGGGATTTCTAATTTAAGTATCAACATTCCTTGCGCCAGTGTTTGATAATTCTGAAAGTTTATCATTTATAAATAGCTTCTAGTGTCTTTTGCTGTATTCATGTCTTACGCCTAGAATTTATTTGATCACATTTTTGAAATTCTCATTTTTGTGTCACTTGTTAATTTGATCTGATATACATACAGTAAAATACGTTTAAATAGTTTCTCGTTTTATTATTTACTAATTCTCAGTAATGAGCATAGTGATGTAATCTAAATGACAGGTTTGCTCGTGTTTCTACAAACTGAAGAATATTTCTACTTGAAAATGAGACTCATTCCACTGAACACTGACCAAATGCAGAATGCATGAGTCAGGCGGACGGTGAATAATTGGTGTTTCTTCTGAAGTTGCGAGTTTACACCTTCGAGCAGCCCACTCTAACTTTTTTTCTGCTTTTGGTATTATTTTTCTTTGCAAGTGAAAGTTCAGAAACATATTTTTCAAGCAATGGTTCTGTCAACAGTAATGCTGTTCAGTTATTTTATTATTAATAATATTATTATTAGTATTTTTTTAAAACTTTTTTTGGCCTTTTTTATTTCTGTTGGATAGAAACTATGTGGGAGGTGACATTAATTATGCGGGGATGGGATCAGAAAATGAGCCATCTGTGTAACTGATCAGGGAAAAACAAGTCCTTTCAGACATATCATTCTTTATTCAATACTCGTTAATGTACGTACTCTGAAATACCCACCATATTTTACGACCTAAAAAAATGTGAGTACTGGTCACAGAGTTTTTTATTTTGGATTAAATTCTGGTGATTATTATTATTTTTGTCCATTTCAGTCTGTCTTTAGATGGGTGCATTTAAACAATTATTGATACACTATTTCATTTTTTTATACACATATCGCGATCTTGATTCAAACACCTACGCAATCTTATTCCTAAATGACAATGATTTGCCAGTGTCTATTAAACCTTTGACAAGTACAATCACAGCGCATTAAAATGTGTTTACGCTGCCGCTGAGCCAGAGAGAGAAGTTTTATAGGTATGAAACAAACAGTGGTCTTTTCAACCACACAGAATCATTGTTTCTGTGTTAACATAATTCAAATTATCACAGAAGTACTGAGATAAAAGTTAATTGTTTGGATATAAACACTGATCTACGGGTCTACGGTATACTCAAAGGTTCAAAGCTGTCACTGGGGCAGTACCCTGAGGTACAAAAGCAAAAAAGGTACATCTCTGTGCCTTAATTACCCCCAAATGGTACACAATAGTACCTTAAAGGTACATATTAGTACCTTTTAGCTTTTGTACCTTATAGGGTACTGCCCCAGTGACGCTTTGTACCTTTTTTCAAAATAAAGTGAATCAGTAACTTGACGCTTCAAATATAGATCATATCATTACATCGTTACACCAGTAGGTGGCGACAAATGACCGTTAAAAAGGTATTTGTTCGTTCAAGAGATTCGTTAAAAAATGTTGATTCATCCAGGAATGAAGTCTTTATAAGTGAGTCATTGAATCATTCATTCAAAAACGAAAAAAAAAAAAAAACGAAAAAAAAAAAATATCAAATGAATTATTTTGTTTAGTGGTCTTTTCAGAATCATGGGAGAATCGCAATCTCTATTTTTTTTTTTTTAAATCGTGATTCTCAGTTTTTCGAGAATTGTGCAGCTCTAACATATAATGATACATACTTAACAGTGCATCTTAATTTAAAAGAACTGCTTGATATTTCAAAACACTGTTGTGCATATGGTTAAAACAGATTTGTTATTATTTGGTTTTCTCCAGAAACATTAGCTTCAGTTTTTATTTAATAATCATACATGTCCTGTGTGAATCTGAATAAGCTTGTATTAGGGCTTAGTGGGGCAATACTTTTCTGCAAAGCTGATTTCTAGGAACAGATTGTTTGATGCAAAGCGTTCTAATTGTACAGTAGAACATGACAAAGGGAAATAGTACATTTTTCTGAGCAGTGGAATGTGGGTGACTTACTTTGGTGCCAGCAACAAACACGCATCCTTTTTTGACTGCCTTTCTAACCCCATTTGTTCAATGCAGTACTTATTCAGCAAGAATAGAGACATCAGTAGGCCATGTGCACAACATGCACTTAATTTTTTGCAAATGCAATCTGATATGATGCAATGGCTTCGGAGCAGCACTATGACAAGAATAGCAAGAGAGAGTGAATCCCGCATTTAGATGTAGATGTCACTTCTGAAACTTTGGAGCTTGTGCCTGTCCGTTGTTCCTCTTAGCATTATGAAAAACACATTTTTATTTAAATTCTGAATGGATTACATATATCCTAGCGTGCAAAGTGCGCTCCCTTTATAATCACTAAAAAGCTGTCACTCATCTCAGTTCTTCGTAATTTCTGCACAATGAATCGGTTACTGTCAAAGTGGTCAGTTTGTTTGTTATATCGAGGGTATCATCTATATTAGGGTTGGGAGTTAATTGCCAGATGCCCCACGATACGATATCATCACGATACTTAAGGCAGGATACGATACTATTGCGATAAAAAAAAAAAAGTGATATGCTGAGCTGAGTACTGTGATAACATTAGGGCTGGAACAAATGATTATTTTTCTATCGATTATTTTTTTCAATTAATTGAATAATCCTGAAATGTTACGTTTATTTAGCAGATTGAAGTAGCTGCTTGAATATGCTAATTCAGCTGAAGTCACAATTCTCACACCGTATTCTAGCTAACCATAGCGGTCACCATAGCGACAGTGTCAAACATGGCGGTGTCCATAAAACCGTGAAGTTTTACCACGATTGATAGCACATAATTAAATTAATGAGTCAGATCGAGGCGCAAGTTCATCCATTCGATATTTTAAATAATCAACAACAGCATTAAATTCTAGTCAGTGCCGTATAGAGTTAGTGTCACTATAGAGTTGGATTCATAGAAAGAGAATTACTGAAGGTGTACGTTAATGCGGACCAAATACCAGGGGCAATGCGAAACGCAAAGACCTGTAAAATCATGTTTTAAAGAAGAGTGGCTTTATTAAGTGGCGGAAATAACCACAGCACAGAAACAAAACTCTGCGACATTTACAATTACAGACCCTCCACTCAAAATACCTCAGTTATAGAGTAGTGTGTGGGTTTATGGGATGTTTAGATAACTGTAGAAGAATTCTCATGTTCACGTTTTTTGAAAATATTTAGCTACTTAGATCTGTTTAAATACTGAAGTTTGCTAAAATGTGGTCTGTTGCCAACCATTGACCATTCAAAAACACATTATAATTGTCCCAAACCACTCATTGTATCTGCTAATTTTTTTTTTAATATTAGTCATATTCAAATAATTGAAATGTTCTGCGTGAGATTTAATTTTTTTTATTATTATTATAGAATTTCTTGGTAAATGTGCTTCATTTAGTAATTTCTAAATTAACTGCTTGTTGTCAAAAAATATGATTTAATATCACCAAGTTATATCAAGGGTCAAATCAAATAGAAATAGCACATTAAAGTTAAACGCTACAACCCAGGGGCGTAATTTGTAGGGGGGGATGGGGGGGATATAACCCCCCCAATATTTAAATCTATGCATTACAACCCCCCCATTATTTATACCATGATCACAATATCAGGAGGCATACCCAAACTTCAACCCCCCCAATGTTCAAACCAAATCTACACCCTTGCTACAACCGCATGATGTAACCATCTTTTGTGTGAACGTGCGCTGTACAGGTCAGGTGTAAAACATGTTTTTGCTCAGGTGGCCAAAGTGTTTGCCCAATATAGAAAAGTTTTACTCAGCACAAAAAAATTAGAGGGAACATTGCTGATCGGGAAAGCTATACGGTCATGGTGTGTTTGGTGGTAAAAAGAGTAGCCAGAACAGTCTTAAAAAAAATCACCACTAAAGAGGAAGATAAAGTCACACGGGTTTGGATTAAGTTTCATTTCTGTGTGAACTATTCCTTTAAGACCTGCGTTCTGGCTCTGCTCTTCAAGTGGGAGTCCTTGGCCTGGTTTCCTCGATATGATTGGAGGAGGAGTCGAGCTGTACTGTACGTGGGCTTGGAGCCAGCTGGACTAAAGTTGCAACTTCGCCCTCAAGCTCCGTGAATTCCTCCCCTCTCTCTGTTTGTTTTGAGTTTTCCAGAAGCTCGGGATGGATTTGCTCTCGGGTGCCGAGTTATTGCACTCTGTGGAATGAAGTTCTTGAATCCTGTGGAAATCTCATCCACACTTCAGCACTTTTCACGGCAAACTCATTGAATTGTGGTTTGTTATATACACACAAGCGGTGTGTGTTTCCCCCCCAAATGTAAAACCCAATCTAAAGATTAGTGCTTAGACAGATGTCCTCTGCTCTAAGTCAGGAAATGTACAGCAGGATATGGTTGTGAAAGAGAGAACATTCGCATTGCCTCGCAAAGATCAAACACTAAAGAGGTGTTCATTAAAATTCTGATCAAACACTTTTTTTCATGAAAAGTGGTCCAGTATGAAACCACAATTAATAATAATAAGGATAATAATAATTGATCTGATAGACATTGTTTTTTTTTTATTGTGAGCCTCGGACATAAGCATTTGCCTTCTCCGTTAGGCATTTCTTTTCCCTTATTTCACGCTTTGAATACAGTATGACCTTCCAAGGCACTTTAAGCTCTGTTGGCATCTGTGTGTATTTACTGGATAAAACTGCATGGTTTATCCATAGTGAATTACCTTTGCCATTATTAAATACCATGAGTCTGATTCTGCCTCTTCGTGTTTGCTAGAAGGAAAGCATGACAGAGATGGCAACAGTAACTAAGGAGGCGGGGCTTAGCAGTGGATGACACATTATTATAAAGACATGCCTTCCTTTCGTGGGGATTTTTTATGTGATTGGAATATTTTGCACTGTTTTTTTTTTCACAACCTTACACACAGATTTATACCGGTTGGAAAATCTTTACTGTCTACTTGGTTAGGAACACATTAGCAGAACAGCGATTGAAAGTATATTTGAAATAATAAATTATTCAATTGCAGAAGCATCTCTTAATAAGCAACTAATGAAATCTCTCTCTTTCATACAGAGTGTTAGGCTATTTCTCTTGCTCTCTGTCCATTTGTCTTTCAGGCCTCTGCGTATTCTGTGGCCTCTTTCACATGTAATTATTGTCAATGTTCTGTCCTGTCCTGGTCAATTTTGCACTGCTGCAGTGAACATCTTGGTCGCGTCCTTGACCTCTGACTGCGAAGAGCAACATTTAGCGCCGATTTACACTCCACTTAGCTTTGTTTTGTTTTTTCACCACTAAACGAGACGTGTTTTTCTCTGCAAAATTAGTTTTCCTCTTTTGGATCAAAAGTAGAAACTAGATTACCTGCATCATAAAAAGTACATCTTTGACTGAAAAGAGAAAAGTAATATGTTCTTAACAGTTGCCTTGCTAATTTTTATAGCACAAATGACACAATTATACAATTCTTCTTTTAAAAGAAAAACCTTTTTTTTTTAATCAGCTTTTTTTCTGTCTTGTTTTTTTATTTAAAATATCTAAACGCCATTAAAACAGGAAGCAATTGAGAAACAAAAATGTGTAATTTTATACAAGTTGGGCTTTTTTATAATATATCATTAGTGGTGCTTGCCAAAGGCAATAATATATTATTATACCACTTTGCCTGATTCGTTCTTGTTTAAAGCATAAAATGAATAAAGATTTTGCTTAGAAACAATTTTCAACAAGGAAATAAAAAAAATAAACATAAGATATATTCATGATATAAAGTATTATTTTACAGAACTGCCTCTCAAGTAAATCTGTCGCCTTTAAAGGTTATTTGAATAAAAATGACAAATTGGAAATTAAGAAAAAAAATGACATTTGAATAGCTGAAAACAGATCTACGAGCTGTAGAGCTATACCTGTAAGAGCACCAGTTATTGATTTTAATGCAGGTCTCCACTGATGCATTGGTTGCCATGGTGAAGCTCAGGGTCTTGTGAACGTTCATGTTTACCTCTGACTTCCTGTCTGTTCTCGACTTTTATGTGGTCATCACTCTAGCTGGTGTGAAACTCCCATGAATGCCACACACTACCACCTCAGTTTGTTTCACACCACGATAAGCATTTAGTGTATGCGTGAGACTCTTCAGTTTGATAATGGAGCTGCTGCAGTTTGTCTTGTCTTTTGATTTTCTACTCGTATTTCAGATTGTTTTTCGAAACACACAGATATACTGCATTGAAATGGTGAGACAGTGAACTGAAATGTACATTTATTTGATTTTATGTACATCACTAGTTCAAGGTTTGGTATTCTTACGTTTGCTTAATTTAGACTTTCTGTTTCAGGGTAATTTGCTTACATTTCTTGGAGGTTAAGTTTGTAATTTTTGTGCAAGTAGTGTCACCAAACCGAACTGCGAGAATTCTGACAGTTTTCAAACAGGTTTCCTCAAACGTTCTCCTCATCTGGTTCGACAAACAAAGGAAGGATAAAAAGGATTTTAAAAAATCAGCTTAACCCTGGTGTTTTTTGGTCATTTTAGAAAAAAAAGAAAAAGAAAAAAAAGGGTTACATTTTGTTAAATTGCCACTTCATCGGAACGGTTTGAACTTGATTCGAAAAGCTAAATGGTCGTAAAAAAACAGTCACACTTGTGTTGTTCGTGGTAAAAAATGACCGCCGTAGGAAATGATTGAAAATATGAAAAAAGATAGATTTTTTTTTTTTGTGGTACAATCTACAAATCAGCCATTAAAATATGAAGACAGCAAAATACACACACTCCACCCATCCCCAAACATAAATTAACTGGTGTGACTGTAACACAAGGCAAGTTTTTATAAGATACTGTATAAAAAAATAAAATAAAATAAAAAACAGACAGCAAGAAAGGAGTTACACTCTAGTACAAAACAGACACACTCGCTTACACATACTCACAGACACACACCCAACACATTATTATACACACACAAATGAACTGGTGTGGCTGTAACAATGGCAAAATTGAGCCAGAAGACTCGAATAAGAGGTTGAAATCAGGTTGATGAAGCTCTGATAAAGCATTCCTGTTCACATGTTATGTGTAACAAAAGGTCTTACTCTGTCTCTGTGACAAAGTAGTCTTTGAGAATGTCTAAATATCCAAATCCACAACCTAATAAAAGTACATTTTTATGTCTAAAACCAGCTATAGAATTTACAAGCCTCTTTATATAGAGCTATATCGGAATCTAGTGGTTATATTTTAATTAAGTGGTATATATTCTTGTCTATATTTTAACATGAAAAACAGCTTTAATTTTTTTTCAATGGAAAAATAATGACTACGTTTACATGCAGCCAATAACCCGTTCAAAACCGGGATATTAGCAATAACCCGGTCGCGAACGGCCATGTAAACACCGGCAAAAACCCGAATATGCTCATATCCCGGATTTTAAAAACCGGGATATTATACCTGGGGTACCCCTTTTCTAACCCGAATTTTTGGTCATGTAAACGTGCATCGGCATATCCCCATAGTGATGTGTGTTCTGCGCATGTTCTATTCGCAAGGAATCTTGGTCTTTTGAGTAGAGAAACTTCTCGGCGCATACAAAACCCCGCGTGCAGTATACCGGAAGCAAACATGGCGAGACGCAGCACAGCATACTTTTGGAGCGAGGTCAGTAACGTTACCAGCACCAAAGCGCAAACAAAGGCGATCGCTATCAGCCCCGAACTATTCATTATCCGCGTGCTGCTGTTGTTGTTGTCTTTGGATACAGGAAGAAGAATCGGAAATGACGCATATTGCGTCTTAAGGTTGTCCGTACGTCCAGACGCTAACCGCGCGTCGCGTTTAAATCGGGATATTGCAATTCCATGTATACAGGAGTAACTCTCTCTGCTCACGCATGTAAACGGGTTATCCCTAATGTTTCAGAAACCCGAATAGTGACCTTAACCCGACCATAACCCGAAATTTGGCTGCATGTAAACGTAGTCATTGATATTATTGATAATTATTGCATGTATATTAATTAGTAACATAAAATTCTCTCAAAATACGAAATATTACATGACAATATATGTCATGTATGTAATATATTACATCGATTTTACAGAAAAGAAAAAAAGTTTCCGGTGTTCGGTCACTTTTGACTGTAAAAAAAACAAGTGTGACTCACAAATGAACAATACCAGAGGGTTAAATTGAGAAATAAAAAAAAGATGTTTAATTTTGTATTGATGAAATAAATGAATGAATATGTGTGAAGTTTTAATTCCATTTGGCAACCGTTTGCTGTTTGCTGGATCTGTTGAGTTCAGGTATTGGGTATGTAATGTAAATATGAGCTGAGATCTGAATTTTTCTGAGCTTTGCACCATGCATATTTTTTTCATCTTTCACCTCTACTGAGCCCTCAGTGGGGAAAACCCCCACATACATTTCCACTTTATCACTGTTGGTATCCTGTTATCTTAGGCCCTTTCCACCTCTTTACTGTTTCTTAGACACAAATTGAAGTGAAATCAGCTAATTGAGTTTCCCTAAGCTAGCCACTCTACGCAGCAGTCTGCAAAACTCAATCACCCCATTTATCAGAAATCATAATCAAAAGGCTGCTTTGAATGTAACACACAAGACCGCAAACCGGAGAGCAGACTGTTTACAAACATGCAGACTTGCTCTCAGTTTTGACGTGCATCACCTTCTACATCTGTGTTGGTTAGGAGTTAGTTGTAAAATGGGACTTTCTTTTGCAAATGTGCAAACAGGTTGTTTTTTTTTTTTTTTTTTTTTTTGCTGTATAGGAGGCAAATCAACTTCATGGCATGACTACATGTCAAATGTTATGCAATGGCAAAAACATTACATCACATTTTCTGAAACCCCATTGTGTGCAAGCTGGATAGTCTTGCATTATTTTTAAGTATTTCACGGTTGAGATTATTTCTTGTTGCTTCCTCTTCCTGTTTAGGGTTTCATTGATCTTCATTAAAGGGGTCATGAACTGCATTTTTATATTTTATTTTATAATGTTCTCTGAGGTCCACTTATAACGTTATCAATATTTTTACATCAAAAACATCCTAATTTAGAAGTAACAAGCTAGCCTATTTTCTGTCCTGTTTTGGAACCTGTCTTTCAAACACTGTTTTGATGGGTGTTCTGCATTCAAGATTTGGAAGTAAATGCCCACTGAAATGATTGGGTAACAGTTTTGCATATTAAAATAATTTTCAGAGTTCCTGCCATTACACGAGTGGAATTGTTTTGTTAAATTGCGTTCCGATGTTGAAAAATATCTTGTTACAACACATTATTATACACACACACAAATGAACTGGTGTGGCTGTAACAATGGCTAAATTGAGCCAGAAGACCCATCTAAGAGGTTAAAATCAGGTTGATGAAGCTCTGATAAATGTGAAACATATGCGAGTTACATATGGCTGTGGCAAATAAAGTGCAGTGTCGTGTTTGAAATAAAATTAAACGTGTTGTAATGTCTTGCTGATGACAAAACAGAAGATGACGCTCACTGACGCTTTTATTCAGGATTACAGCAGATGGCCTTGCTCAAATCGATAACAAAAGCAGCGTTCGCTACGTGCTTTCTTCTGTATCTGATAATCCAACACATGAATGCCGAACCAGAGGAAAGAACAGCAAATCACAGCTTTCACAACTATTTACAACTATTCACAACTAACTTTTAGACAAAGCAATAGTGACACGTGGTAAAATCATTGTTACTCACATCTGTGTGTTGCGACAATACTGTCGGATCCAATGTCACTGCATCATCTTTTATTTTCAGTGTCTTTGAGAAGCTTGTGCAAAATGGTGTCTTTTTAAAAAAAGAAATGTGCAGTGAAATGGAGCGAACAAACGAACAATGTCTTACTGACGCGATCAGATTGGAACTTCATTAAAAATGAAGTTCATTCACGGTTTCTAGGATCACAAGGATGGCGATGCAAAGACTGTTTTTCCTCAACTCTGCACTGCAAAACGTCTCTTTGGTTTTGTTGCTTGAGTAATCCTGCATTTGCGTCTGTCTCGTATTTACTACTACATGACGTGTGAATTGGTGGGTGGTGCTAAAGAGGCAATGATTTAAAAGTAGGCTTTGATCTTCTGCAGAGGCGTTTTTTCCTCACTATTACGTAATAATGTGAATAGCAAGGTTTAATAGTTCAAGGAAGAAAGAGGCGGGAACCGGCGAACGTTTAACTCACTTTAATATTCAGAATAAACGAACACAAAATAAAAGTAAAGCGGCAGTTCCTCACAGAAGACTGCCGCACAAACAAACAAAACAAGGTAAATAGTCCAGGCCCTGGTCCTCTTGTCCTCACTCCTTTCCCACGGTTCGCGGCCCCGTCCTGCTTGCCACGTACCCCCATTGCCCCATTGCCCGGGCAGTTCCCTCGAGACTGTGCTCTACTCTGGCCCGTCATGGCAGCCGCAGCACCTGTGGGTAAGGACAGACGAGGCGAGAGAAAAGGAGACTGAAGTATGAGAGGAGACAGAGACGAGAGAGTAAAAAAAAATTCTTGGTCCGGTTCCTGGACACACTGCTGCTGGGTCCTCAACCAGCCGAGAGGCCCTCCCTCGTGGTGCCACGCAATGGTACTGGACGCTCCTCGGTGGAAAGCTGGATACTCCATCTCCTGGAGGACAACGATGGCTCCTCCATTACAAGCGCCCGGCAGTTAACTCTCTGGTCCTCCCCCATCATGCCGGACCGCAGCAGGACTGGCCTCTGGAGAATGGTGGCAACTTCTCCGTATGTGAGGTAGCCACCCCGCCTCAACCCAGGAGCACGGTAGCTCTCCGTCCCTCCTGATGTTCAATCGCTCCAGCAGCACCACCACAGATATACTTATGATATCTTTATAAATGTTTTAAAGTTAAAATTTTGGTGGAATTCACTTTCAATGGAGAGATACAAATCTCTACGATTAAATCAATCACATATGTGACTAGGATTTCACTCCAGGTGACTAAATAATGAATGCCATTAGTTACAGGCTAATAAACCATTATATTTCTCTCGTAAGTGATTTGAGTTAGAGAAGAATAAGTTTAGCATTGATATATTTCCACTGTGTTGTGTGCTCTGACCTCTTTAGTTCGCCTACACACTGAAACACTGAGCGTTTGACAAGAAAGAATGCATAAGCTCATTGAGAACCATTCTAAATATAAATAAAATGGAAATACACTAAATTGGACCACAGACTGCTGTGATTCTCAGTGTTCTCTGACACACCATAGACTTGCACGCTCACAAACACGAAGAGAGAGAAAGCAAGGATCTTACTTGAAAATTATTGTCTTTTTTCCTGTCAAGATGGAGTTTGGAATTATCACCGTCCAGTTTGTTTTTAGCAATGCAGTGAACGCAGGCAACCTGATTAATACAGTAGTCATGAGCCATCATTAAATTACCAATAATTCTCCAGCACCACCATCAGCTCATAATTCTATAAGTTCAGTTTAACCCTCTGGGGTCCGCGGTCTCGCCGGCGATACCAGCTCACTTTTTTCCTTATCAGTGCAAAAGAGACTCAAATTACTCTGTTAATTTTGATCTTACATATAAGTGTTGTACATCAGTCGATCCTGTTAAGTTTGTATTTTTTTTTGTGGAACCTCATAATAAAAACAAAGTGTTGTGCTTTTCGCCTAATAAAGAAAAATAAACATGATGCGCGTTCTGCGTTCTCTCTGTCAGTGAAGTCCATTCTGAAACGCGTCCGAAAAATGAACTGTAACTCTGCAAATACTCAGTCAAACAGTTATACAGGCACACAGGCATGAAGCCTGAATTATCTTCTTTTAAATGAAGTAATTTATATAAAAATTTTTTTTTCTCATTTTATGTAATCTGTACGAAAAGAGAGAGATGATAGTCGTTCTCGTCTCAGCTCATTAAAGTTAATTTGACCACGCCCACGGAGCGCGCGCTCTATTCAAACACAAATGCTCTGAGGCGATCCACGCCCACATCAGCTGGATAACCCACCGAAAGAGGCTCATATTTACGACGCTGTGAGGAATAATACTATCTTAATAATAATCCTGGAAAAAATTACCTCAGAAGTGCAGGTAGTTTCATTTGGAGGAGCAACGGATCCAGCTGAGGAATAGGTACATTCTTTATGTTCAAGTGCTTTGTTCTAATCGCGATATGGAATAGTGTCTGTAAACAAAAAGACTGTTTGAATCGCGTTTTTATGTGTGAATGAATGAACAGCTTTTACCTAACTATATTCCAATACTGAGATGAGTAAAAATCGACTGAAATATGTTGAAATAAAATATTTTTGTATAAGCAACGTATTAAACTGCAAATTAACATTTATATGTCCTAATCATAAAAACGATGTACATATGAAAGACAAGATGTCGTTTTTACTGTAAAATACTGCCACATCAAATAAGCTTGTTTGCTAAGATGTTATTATAGTGTTTGTTCGATTGTAGGCTATATTCAAACTAATTAATCCGCAACTGTGAAATATGTATGATAAAATGTAAACTTTAATATATACAAAGAAAGAGTACATTTGAAATATAGTTAAAATTTTAATTGTTGTTGTAATTGTAACTTTTTTATTAAAATAGCAAAAATATATGTAGGCTACATATAAATAAATCTTAGGTAAATCTTAAAAGCTCAATATAAGCCTCCTCTTTAAATTATTTGTATTGTGTTTTATTAGTGACACATTTGGGATATATTCCCAAACTTTCTGTAAAAACAGTATGAGAATTAACTGCACAATTACTAGAAATGTTTACATTTGATATTATACAATTTGCAAGGACAATTTGAAAAATAAATAAATAATTGGAACTGTGAACCAATTTTGTATTATATAGGCATATATATATATATATATTTTTTTTTTTTTTTGTCATTCTTGTGGCTCAGTGACACACCTGAATGAAAGGGTCATTAGTATGCAGCCACATTATGCGCTCATTATGCGGGCCATTGTCTTCTCAGGTGTGAATCACAGCAGGTCACACCCCTGCGCATATTGCCTTTCCAAACAAAAAGTGTCATTTTTAAATTTAAACCAATCTATTGTTTTATGTGAATGATAAGGCAGGATGATTTTCAGATCATCTTGAAGAAAAAACTCTAGGCGACAACATCCATTAGTCAAAAGTCTTGTGGACACATATTTAGTATGTGTTTTGTGGCCTTATTTCAGAAACTTTAAGTTTTAGTTTTTTCAATAACCACGCATAAACAATATTCTCTCAAAAATACAAACATGTACATACATGTTGA
Organism: Rhinichthys klamathensis goyatoka; assembly: GCF_029890125.1. Taxonomy (NCBI): domain Eukaryota; kingdom Metazoa; phylum Chordata; class Actinopteri; order Cypriniformes; family Leuciscidae; genus Rhinichthys; species Rhinichthys klamathensis. Next base: position 1,703,205 of record NW_026607023.1, read on the forward strand.
TAACACATTATGGTAGCCCTGTTTGTGCTAAATAGAGTGTAATTACACCTTTGCCAGTAATTTGTTTATAAGCAACTGAAAAAAGCACAAATGTCAGAGTATGTCAAAACATCTCAAGGACCCCAAAAACACCTTGGACCCCAGAGGGTTAATGACAAATATGCATTTTAATAGGCTATGGCACGTTTTAGGCCTAGTTCTAATTACTAATGTTCTGTCATAATAAAAATGGCTAATTGATTGATGTTTTCTTAAAAGTTTAGTTGTTATTAGGGCTGCCCCTAAAGGCCGGGACACACCAATCAAGTTGAATCAACTCAACTCCACAACTACATCAATGTACCCACTAACCATTCAGAAACGTCCAGTTGCACTCTAAAAGTTGTAACTTCTTCCTGAGTGTCTCCATCAGTGTCCGAGTCCGGTTTGAACATGCAAGTCTGAACACAGCTACTGGCAATTTCTGACATTTTGGCTACGTGAGATTCTCTAGTTTTGTTGTTTCCGGAGTATCCGAAGCACGAGCTGTAAAGGCTCTGCCCTCTTCAGGAAAGGGAGCTGGGAGCAGCAGCTCATTTACATTTAAAGCTGCCGTCGGCAACATTTTTTTGATCATATTCAGTGAAATCGACACTATAATCCGACAGAACAACATAAATAAAGTCGTTTTAGAAAAAAACCTGAGCTTCTAACTCCACCTGGAGCGTGTTATTTGTTTTGCAAAAATCCACAGCTCCCGGATCATCGGGTCCAATCAGCGCAGGGGGGTGTGAGATCTGACTGTCAATCACAGATCGGGCACACGCCCCCCCTCGCACACGTTACAATCACATGCACACGCCTGAAGTTCGCGCAGTAACGAAGAGTGATGGCGGATGTATCTCGCTTTCAAAACACTAACAAATCAAGTAAGCTCATTTAGAGTATAAATGACGTTAGCAATTGCTATCTATCGGTAGATTAGCCAGGGCAGCATACCTCCAATCAGGGTTCCAGACTGCGACCAAATTGGTCGCATATGCGACCGTTTTTTGAGAATGTGCGAGTTAAAATTGTATGTGGTCGCATTTGTGCGAGTGGACGCTCGCGCAACAGAACGCCGTTGTATCAGCTGCTGCAGTCCGTAACTTATGTTCAAAATGAACGAGTACATCATGAATCCATTTTCCAAACCGTGTTTTTGATTTATCCTGAATCCCTACGGTACGCTTATAATAAGTGTTTATATTCTGACTATTTTATCCCGGGCTCGGCTGCGGAGTTGCCCAGTGCCTGCGTGACTCGCCATAGACATTAACGGAGAGAAGTAGCTCCGGCTACAGTGTTCTTCCGCAAGACACGTGCAGTTTATTTATTGACGAACGTACACGTCACGCGCATTGCACACTGATGGTGAAACGCGCCAATTACGAATTCAGGAATTAAGGCATATTAAAATGAAAAGGTCTCACGAAATACCGAGCCCCTTCCTACGTCTTTTCAGCGGTTAGATGATAGTAATCGATCGACAGAGGAAAATTATTATAAAATGCAGAAGGTAAGGAGTGTGAGATTTCTGATTTTTGTTACAACTATAAACTTTGATAACGGAAAATCTGTATCAGCATATTATACTACTCTAATCTTTTAAAATGTAATGCATAAATTTGAATGTTAAATGATTTTTAAAAGATAGATAGATAGATAGATAGATAGATAGATAGATAGATAGATAGATAGATAGATAGATAGATAGATAGATAGAATATAATTCAAATGTAAATAGATAGATGTATACACTCTAAACAATGCTGGGTTGTTTAAACTCAAATTTGGGTCAAATATGGACAAACCCAAATGTTGGGTTAAAAATGTAATTAAAAATTTCAACCCAACTTCAACTTTCACTTCCAACTGTAATTTTTTTTATTACATTTTCATCCCAACATTTGGGGTTGTCCATATTAGACCCAAATTTGGGTTGAAACAACCCACCATTTTTTAGAGTGTATAATTCAAATGTAAAATGCTTAAAATTACAGATTAAAATTACTGTCCAAAATCCACGAAAATCCTGAAATTTGGCAATGATAATTATCATATATTACATGTGTTTTTTTTAATATAATATATTACAGGTATTTATGCTGCAACCCAGAAAGCCTTTGCTAGCCTTGGTCCATTAAAACCACTATTCATCAGCATGCATTGATTAATCCCATGGCATGTAGCAAAAAAAAAAAAGGTGCGACCAAATCATATGCTGGTGCGACCAACTGAGAAAGTTGGTAGCACCAGTGCAACCAGTAGAAAAGTTAGTCTGGACCCCTGCCTCCAATACTCCATGGTGTTGATGGATGCTGATGAGACGGGCGCGTTCACAGATAACCTGGTGCACACGCACTGACGAGCACGAACTCGGTGGGAGGGTATCCGTTGATAGTGGGGGAGGGGCACGAGAGTTGTAAACATTCAAAATTTTGCCTAAGTCCACTCAATCTGCCAAACTTGCCGACTGCAGCTTTAAAGGGACACACAAACTGCTCTATTTTGCTCACACCCAAAATGGGGCAAATTTGACAAGCTATAACAAATGATCTGTGGGGTATTTTGAGATGAAACTTCAGACACATTCTGGGGACTTCAGAGACGAGTATTACATCTTGTGAAAAGGGTCATAATTGGTTCCATTTAAATGAACGACTGACAGTCGACTAGGAAAATCTTTAGTCGGGGGCAGCCCTGGTTATTATGTTAAATGTTATCACATATCAATATCTGTCATTTTGTGAAGAGAAGCTGATTTGATTTAGAATGCGTAATACATTTGCATGCGTTTGTTAAAAGTCTGGTGAGTCGAGTAAAACAAAATCCTAGCCAGAGTGTGTAGAGGGTTGATTTGTGTTTGAAAGATAAACGTCATTCTTATGGGTTTGAAACGACATGAGTTAAAGATGACAATTTTCATTTTTTGAGCGAACTAACTGTTTAAAACCACAATGTCATCCACTGGTGAGTTGGGCTAATTGCCATTACAAGGAGGAAGAAATATGAGAACAAGGAGGAAGAAATATGAGACATAAACTGAATCCAAAAATTGCTTTGTTGTGACAAAGTAAATTTATAGTAACTGTTCTGCAAGCTTGTTCTAGCAGAAGCTTTGACTCAGTTTTTCTTTCCTTTCGGTTGTTTCGTTTGAGCGTGCCGCCTCATGGGTGGGTAGAGATGGTGGGTGGAAGTAAAGCATGCCATGCACACATGAAGAGTGATGCATCCTCCACAGAGGTGACCTCTTTTCTATTTCCTCTTGTACTGACCTGTCACTATAGAAATCCTGTTCATGATTGTTAGATCAAACAAAGACTTCACAATTTAAATGTTTCACAGAGGTGGAATGTTGCAATATCCCATTAATGGCTTTTTGAGGTTTATCAGCATGTTGTTGTGCCTTTACAAACACATGTTGATTACAGGTGTGTAAATGCTTCCATCTGAGGACATAGACTTCCTGCGTTTTACTGCCCTTCCTGAGGGCCTGCCAGGTGGACTGCTCGGGACGGATGATGCTCGGGTTGTTTACAGCAGGCTAATGCTAACAAATAAAAGACAAATGGTGTTGAGGAACCTTTTTCATTTGTGTCTTTCAAGTAAGAACAGATACTTGTCCAGCTCTAGTATGAAAGTACTAAGGGTTATTAGAGTTTTGAAAAATCATATATTTGTTGGATTTTTGTTTTTGTTTTCAATGTCTCAGACCCAGTCTGTTTGCTGGCTTTCATGGCTGCAATAGGCTTAAAAACCTCGGGGGGTCGAAATACTCTGATAAATTTGCCTAAAACAACAATAGACATTTCGACACGGAACACACATTTCAAAGTAGAATAACTGGCTGTAGTATTGTTTTTAGGAGAAACAAGTATGTGAACTTGCCATGCATCCTAAATATCTGCAAACATGGTATTTTTATGCTTTAGCACAGTCAAAAAATGACATACAGCGCTTTTAATTTTATTTCCACAAATGTGTTGTCATATAGCTCTGTGCTTTGAAGGTTTTGTTACCAGACTGATATTATGTTTTTGGCATTACTAAACCCAATCTGAAAAGTAATCGAACTGACTACAGGGGAAATATCAATTTTATGCTATAAAATAAAGTATGACAAAAAATTCAAGCCTCACTAATAAAATGTTAATATTTTTAATAAAATTATAATTAAATTACAGACAAGAAGACTCACGTATTCCCATCATGCTCATTGTTTTCAAAAATCTTTTTAGCTTTCACTTACTCCTTGTTAACATGATTTATTTATTTTTTTAAATGAACTTTCTGTTGTTAGTGGAATGAACTTTAAGGATTGGACATTAGAAGTTCTTTCTCCACCACCTACACATTATGTCCTTAACACCAATCCTGTAATGTTCAACCAATGTGGTTGACACGACAGCGGTGAGAACATGTTACTAGGGTTTAGGAAACAGTTATGACTAACTAGTTAGTTTCTCCACAATGTGACGATGGTGGTTAATAGGTGAGTTATGTTGTTGTACAGGAAACACACTCCAGCATCGGCTGTTTGCTAAACCAATAGCAGATGGAATGTTTGAATTATGTTTGGAATATTACACTTATAATTGTAGTTTCAGTTTTAGCAATATACTAAAATATATTCAATAAACAAGAATATTATCTAAATGTGCATGTTTTTCGGAACTCGTTTCCCACTCGTTTTTCTTAACAATTTGCTGTTCAGATTAGTATTTACCTTGAATTTTATACTAACATGACTATTCTCTGAAAAAGTGTTTCTGACCCCCCCCCCCCTCTTTTGTTGACCTAACCTAGATTGAAAGCTTTGAACATTGATTTGTTCATAAGCTAGGATTTGAAGAGCACCAAAGCATTTACTTTTCTTTATTTTTTCCCAAGCCAGAAACCAACAGCTACGGAAATCCCCGAAATGTGGAGGAATAAAAGCGAATGGCAATCTGAGCCCGGCTGCTTTAATGTCAAATGTGTACAAACAATGTGTTCCCATTAGCTCCGCTGTAGCTGTAATGTTCTAAATGAAGGCTAATCACATAAAAGCGAAGGAAATGGCAGCGTCCACTGACTCCCTAGCCATCCGTCTGCTTTAACTGTGAGGACGTGTCAGGTGTTAATCGAATTGGCTTCTTTGCACCCAATCCATGAATTCTTTTATTGCTGCCCTGTGGGACTGAAAAGCAGCATCATTTTAACATTAACCCTGCAAACTGGAGTGATAGAAGTGTCACCACAACCCACTGAAACGTCCTTGAAAATGCCAGAGCTTGCATTTTTGGGGGAATGTGAGAAAACGGTTGTGTTTAGGAGCTCTGTTTTACTTAAATAACCTCGAGGTTTCAGAAAGGTGTTTGGTAGGTAAAATTCCGTCACGACTAGCTGTCAACTGGCCCGTCGCGCTGCCCTTGGCCTGCCTCGTGTCGTACTGCAGATATTTGTGTCTGTCAAGACTCTAAAATGGAAGCCGAAGGCATTTTGCAAAAAAGCCAAAGCTGTCTTTGCCTCGTGTTTATCTCTTACTGTTCATTAATTTTATCGTTCTAACATGATTCTACACATGTGCTAAAAGAGTGATGACTCACATGGAACTGTGGACTTTCTATAGTGATAGCGTTGCTGTGGAGTGACAGGCTAAAGATGACATAACTGGCCCACTGCTGTATTCAACATGTTGCTTGGCTATAAAAATGCAGTCAATATTCTGTGTTTAAAATGTGCAAAACATAGTTTTTTAACCCATTGCCCTTGTGAAAAATAAATACAAAATGTATTTGAAATATATTAAGTATACTACAAATACATTTACATGTTTATGTACTTAAAAAAAATATCCTGCAATTGTACTTTTGGTATACTAAATTGATATACTTAAAGTCTGCTAAATTGGAACAGCTAATTTTGTACTTAATGTACTTTAGTTATTTGAAATTAGTGCTGAGGTCCAACTAAAAATATGTATATTTGATTGTGCTAATATGGAACCATTGCAAATATACTTTAGGTACAGTTAAAATATCTCACATTTAAAGACTGATATTATACAGTGATCATACTATCCTTACTAATAGTGATTTTAAAACACATTTTAACCTTAATATGCATTGTGCAATAAAGAAATACTCCAAATAAAGTTGAATTATAATATTTCAATAAGTCTCAAGTGATATTTTAATGGATTTGTAGTATACTTAGTATAAAATAAATGTATTTTGGTATAGGTTTTTTTAAGTGCTGACTAGATTTTTCAAAGAAATGTACTGCTTATTTTATGCACAATATTTTATAAAAATGCAATTTTAAGTGCATTTTTTTAGATAAAGATTTAAATATGGCACTCAGAAATGGCACCATGGATTAAACCATATGGGCTGAATTCAGAGCGCTAAGCCTACTCTCCAGACAGCACACCAAATAGACATATTTTATACTACACCTGATTATATTTAAGAGTGAACTCATGAAAGATTATCCTATTACACGTTACAAGACCGTTTCACTCTTTCTACTTCAAAATTCCATGTTTAGTTCAATGCAACACTTGTGTTTCTTTTTACAAGCAGTTTCCAAGTGAAAATTTGATCATTTTTTTCAGTGAAACTGCTTCTTTTTCTTTCTTTGCACCATGTGTGGTTAACACAGGGGATGGATACAGTATGATTCACTTTAATGAGATCATGTCTGTTCACTTAATGTAGAACAAAGATTTTTCACATAGCATTACATATACAAAGGACAACACCATGCAGCCATTGCTTGAAGAGATTGATGTATCCATGGTAGGTCTAAAATATAGCAAGTGCAAGGTCAGATGGTACTCCGTAATGAGTCCAAATGATATTCTTGAACATAAATGCTGTGAAGGAAACAGAAAGCTCATTCTTCAGTGTTCCATACCCAAACTGGATGCACAAAAGGGACACTGTGGGATTGTTGTCATGCCCACTGCATTTAAATTCTTTTTATATTCTCGATCAAGGGTTGTGGAGATCTATTGGAAACATTTATGAAACTTTTATATAAAAAATAAATAAAAAGTTGTTAACTTAAAAAAAAATAAAGTAACAAGCCGCAAAGCATTTTTGAGTTTACTCAACTTCAGTGGTTAAAGTTGTACCAAATCATTTTTAATAGTTCACTGAAACTATTGAGTTTTTCGAAAATTTAATAGGTTGAGTGAACTTTAAGAAATGAGTAGGCACAAATATAGGCCTGAAGTTCAGTAAATTCAAGAAAGCTTTGCAGCTGGTTGCCTTTTTTTTATATATCTTTTAATTGATAGCTTTAAATCTTACATCCAATTTTCTCACCCAGATTCCTGTATGGCCCTGTTAATGTTGGTAACAGGCCCTGTTAGTAACAATCCAAATGCAGGGATTACAAACCATACTTTAATACAATGTAAAAGACTGTCATCATTCCAGCGATTCTGCAAAATTGTACATTTTCTGTCAGCATGAGGTACAGAAATGTTCTACTCCTATCATCAAGATGAAATACAAAAAAAAAAAAAAAACTTAATAGGCTAAAAGACCTTTATCCTCTCATCTTGCAATGCTTTTAAAGTGCTGGCATAATACAACATATATAATTTTAAAGTCCTGGAGTAACACAATTGTTCTTAAAGTGCTAGGGTAACAATCATTTTAAAGCAGTACTTTTCCATTGTCTTGCTTTGGTATAACACTTGTTGAATTTGTGCTGTCAGCTGAAATCAGACTGATCACTGAGAAAGATTCAACTAAGATTGTTCAATACATTTTTGCCATCACTTTTTGTCTCCTCCTTTCTACTCTTTCCCCTGTCTCTTGGCTGATAGAAGAGTTAGTTGATTAGTTTTAGATAACAGACAAAACTGTTATGACGTGACAGGATCTAGTGAAGGATCGCAGGTAGGAGTCTATATGCTAATAACACACATCTTACCAGGCTTTTCCCTCATAAACAAAGGTAGACCTTTTGTGAGGTGTAGCCTTTCTATGATCAATCACATTGGAGGTTTGAAAGACAGAAAAACAAAGAACAAATGATATGCATGTTATATCCAACCAGGCATGGGACTTTGCTTGACAAAGATGCCACTATTTTACCTTTAACCCTAACTATGGCATCAGTTTTGCCGTATCAGTTTGAGCCTTTGTCCTATAATGACATTCAAAAAGAACAAGCTGATCCGAACCACCTTCACAAGCACAACTTGTGCAGGACATTTCACAGTGGTATGATTTTATTTTGTACCTCTCTCTAAATACAGAAATATACTAGCCAGTTTAGGTGTATATTATGCAAAAGTGTTACATGTTGGTAGATAAGTGATGGAAATAATGTTAGGAACTACAAATTAGGCGTTTCAGGCAGGTGTTTTCTTTTGGAGTGATCATATAACTTTGACATGGACTTTGTGCTTTGTAACTTTGCAGATCGATTGCATTCACAAATACCTACATTACACACTAAAAGAAAGGTAAAGTCCAAAAAGTCAGAAAGCTCTCGGATTTGATCAAAAATAAATTTTGTGTTCCGAAGATGAACGAATGTCGTACTGGTTTGGAACGACATGAGGTTGAGTAATTAATGACAGAATTTAGATTTTTGGGTGAACTAACCCTTTAACTGTAAGAATAAAGTGTACACAAGTTGATTAATGTTTAAAAAACCTCACAAGTTAATTCATCTTTAAAAACTCTCCTGATCTTCCAAAAAACATTACTGGCTATTGTTTTAGGGCATCAGTCGAAAAAGGTTCTTCGTCAACTAACTCTAATGTCAGTTCCATTTTTGAGTTGTTTCTTCTTCAAATCTTCCTGTAGTGCATCTCTTTCCTTTGTAGGGAATAATTTGCCTGCCCAACTGTGTTGTCTGGGAGGAAGTTTACCTCACATCTATTTGCTTTCTTCAAGCGTCTAGAATCTTTGTTTTGCTCTTTTCTGGTTTACAGCGACTTCAGAGCAACCTGGTGGTAGTTCCCAACCTTATATTTGATGCTCATAGTTTACCTGTTCCTAAGGACCTTAGCACTTGGATGCTTTTCAATCAATGCAGCAGACACACTGACTATAGCCTAACTCTTGATTGTTTGGATAAGCTTTGAATGAAAAAAAAAAAAAGATTAATGAACTATCCTATCTAAGATGTCAGTTTTCATTTCTCTTGGCATTGTGAGCAGTGTTTTATCTTCTTGAAAATTCTCATTCCCTTTGGCAAGCCGCAACTCAACATCATAAGAGAAATTTCACGCTGTCTGACAGTCACAGAAGGTGAACTCTGGTTTGAACTGTTGGATGGGGATGATACTGGTAGTGTCTAAAGAGGTAATGGAGACCTCTGAATCTGGTTCTTCGGGTACTTTATAAAGTATCTTCAGCATCTGGTGGAAGCTCTGCTATTTAGGTCAAGTTACAGAGTTTATTTTCAAACTCAGGATCCTCACATCGAATCAGAAAGTCATCCTTGATTTCGAGCCTTACTTCAAGAATTCTTTTCAAGTGTTCGACTGAAGTGAGATGTTTCAAAATATCCAACTTCCTAATATTATCACATATTCTGTAAAAACAAACTAATTGTGGACGTCACTGACCACCACACCTTTGAAATAGGTGTGCTTGGTCTCAAATCTGATTGTTCAGAGCTTGACTTAATGGCCCAAAGCAGCGAATCAAGTGCGGATAGTGCTTCACACATAGTGGTGTTTTGGTCACAATTTCATGTTTTGGAATGTGTCTGTCTTTGAGTAGCTGTCAGTGTTCTAAAAAAGCATTGGGTTGGCTTCTGATAACTGGACTGACAACTCCACTGTCTCTCAAGTCCATTTCCCAAGTTTCCAAAATTTCCCAAGCAAGCTCAGAATTGGGTACAAGGTTACCAATCATTAAAGGTAATAAGCGTAGCAATGCCCAATTCTCATGCCCATTTCCACCTATGGTTTTCTTTGAAAAGCTGGACTGGGAAATTACTGGGGGTCTGTTTACTCAAGAGGCATTGTAAGGAAAGGACTTAATACAGTTGTTCAGAGTAAAATGTGTTGAGTTCTTTCAAGCAAATTGATAACTAAAATAGAACAATTCCCTACGATGTGTCATGTTGGACATCTGGTGGGAACCCAGTCATTGGGGGAAAGAGCTCATGGTGGTTTCTCAGTTAATCTGTAATGGAGTTGTGCTGTTTAACAGTTCAAAGCTGAACACAACTGGGATCTCGTGTCTGTATTTCATCTGTGCTGACTTTGCAAAATCTACACAGGTTCTCAACTTGAAAGGTTTATTGAAAACCAGCAATACTGCGAGCCCCAAGATTGCCAGCACATACACAATACTCCATTCCTCTAAGTCGTGCATTCAAGGCTTCAACAAACACTCTTTGCTGCTCCATGTCTTGCATGTCTTTTAACCGTGGATCAAAAAAGAAAAGTGATATTTTTTTTTACATCACTTTACTTTTTATTCTGAGTAAAATACGTTTTTTTGGGGGAAGTGTAGATTGGAAATTGACTGGCAAATTTAGAAGCACCCAATAAACAGCTGTGAATATTTTTCGAAGTTTACAGGGGATTGCAAACCTCAAAATCATCAATGTAGACACCAACTGCAATGCAATCACTTTGAACACCTAAACGTTGGTTTTCCTTTTAATACTGCCTACTACGAGTAGATGTGTTCTGTTCTGGTAACTCCTCCTCAACAAAAACAGCTCTTTCCAAGACATATGCTCTGTTGAGTAACACTTCAACAACTGAGACATACACAAAAGTGTTTTGGTGTAGCCTATCAAAATGGGACTCCCAAGGAATCAATTAAAATGCTCTTTAAAATAAGCATTCCTTCTATAATCAGTTGAGAGTGTACCCTTCTTTGTAGTGGCTGTATAAACAGGATTTGTTTTAAGCCCTTCGGCTGATATCAATTCAGCAAGCTCCTCTGCCAATGACTCATCAGTGTGGCTTTCGTATTTTCTTAAAAGATCCCTGATCGAATGTTTTGCTGTATACCCAGACAGCGAAAAGGTATCACTCATCCAACTTAATATCTCCTGAGTTGCACTTTTTGAAACATGCAAAATTCTCTGCATATAAAGGATCAATGATGCAAGTTTACGCTCTAGCCCTGTAAAGTCTACAGGCTCTGGATACGAGTTTGTTACAGGTCCAGAAAGGAATTACAGAAACAGTGCTATCTGTAACATTTGACTAGCCTGGTTTCTATTACCTTTGCGATGTTTTTTAAATGTCGATAACAAACTATTGCGAAATATCAATATCAAATATAATTTCTTTGTTGTTTAGAATCCCTTGATACTTTTGTCTTTTATGAGTTTAATAAATAACTCTGTCTAGTCTTCTGTACAAACACAGTGCGTCATATTTAACGAATGATCGACTTTTACGTACACCAGGTGACCTGTAAATGCAAAAAAGAGCTGTTTCCCATTGCAGTTTTCCTTTTTGAATTGCCTGAAAAACCACCTCATGTGAGCGTAAAAATGTCTTTGCTAAATTTTGCATATTTTCAAATCACAATTTCAATTTGCGCAATTTTAATGGTAATGGAAGTGCGGCTACTGTGGATTTGGCATTGGATCTCCTGTCTCTTCTGACCATGCCTCTTCATTGCTTTCTAAAGGGGGGTTATTAAAGTCAAGTGAACAGTCTGTAATAAAATAAGACCAACTACACACATTACAAGCATAGATGAATACAATATAATAGTTACAAATAATGTAAGGTCTAACAGTATTCAGGTACAGAAATGTAATAATGACATGTAAAATAGCACTAGTGTGTTCAGTGTGTAAATGAAATATAGATTAATATTTAAGCTGTGTTTTGTGGTTTGATTAACATTAATGATCAAGAAAGCAACAGGTATTTATAGGCTGCTGTCATTTTAAAACCTAATGCATGAATCCAGAATAATGATATGCATCCGTTTTCTTTCTCAACTGTTTACATTCACTTAAGGCATAACCAACTTTGTTTACTAGAATACTTGTCGAGACGGGTATTTTGAGATAATTTTGTGTGTATGTTTCCGTTCAAGGAGACGCAGAAGAGAAGTCGATCCAGTGATAACAGCGCGTGAGAACTGAATTGAGTTGTTTCAGCTCTTCTTGGGCTTGAATGGTTTAAAATCGTTTTAATGTTTAAATTGCCAAGACTTAGAAATACATGCTAAACTGTTCAATTAATCCTCAAATCACATGCGTGCCATACTGTGGGGCCTGGTCAACTATGATCCGTTAACTTACACCCCTAGTTGAATGCATTGAATACATTATTATTAATAATTGATTTTATCATCGGTGATATAATTGCTGGATAAGTTTATTAAAACAGCTCCGCAAAGATATCTAATTTCCTGATCATGATCAAAAACTGATCATGAACGTGATTTCTGCACCGTACAGCATGACAAAATCAAAAAGGATGCACATTAATGAACGAAATTAACACATATACATATTATTGTATTGATTGACACTCTAACCGTATGTTTTTATACATGCCTTTAAAATGTTAGCAGGTGATTGAACTATGAAGATTGCTAACTAGCTGTCTGAGCTCATTTGAAAATATAACCACATGCTTTAGAATGAGTTTAGTCTTTTTGCAACATAACATTACAATCTAGGTGCACTTTACAATCCAGGTGTGCAATTTATTTAGATTATTTTCAATAATAATACTAAAAGAAAACTTACATCAACCAGATGAAATCCAGTCCCTTCGCCAGCATGGTTGAAGAACCGACAACAGACTGCGTACAGTATGCCCAATGACAGGAACTTAAACAGTCGAACGAAGAAATTAAAATATTGAGTTTTCTCAACTTAATTGTTTACATTCATTGGACATAAAAAATCGTTTTTATAAGACTCAACACTGTGTTCAAAAATGTATCCACTTGACTTTCGAATTATAAACTGAGCTAACAGTTTGCAAATTGGATTTTGTTTTACAGTGTATAAAACTGTGAAGGTAGGGTTAGACTGTTATTAGGTCACACTGTGCAGTAATGAATGACAAATGGTGTCATATTTAGCTGGTATAGCAGCCATTCTTTTTCCAGCATGAGAGCTCTTTGTTCTGTTGGCAGCCTCTGTGGAAATTAGTGGTAATGAGAAGCATGGCAAGTTTGGCTAATCACGCTTTATTTGCCAAAGAGAATGAACATAAAACATGCAAACATCAACATGAGTGGAAGTAGAAGTTCTTTTCTCTTGAGAGTGCTGTATTGGCTGCTATTATTGGGAATTTGTTCAGCTAACTAGACTACTGAAGCATGATATATATTGGTATCTAGCATTCCTGGACCTCAAACTCTACTTGCAACGGCAAGGTCATGGGTTCGATTCACAAGGAATTCATGTACTGATATACCTTGCTTCAATGCAAAGTAAGTCATTTGGATGAAAACATCTGCCAATGCAGAAATGTAAATGTTGATTATTGTCCGGAATTAGAGTTATTAATGTTATTATTAATTGTATCAGTCAATGTTGTATATCTACTGAACAGTATTGTATGTGTATTTGTGCATTCTCATTTCCCTTATTTTTACATTGATTATCTTCTCCATCATCTAATGCTGCTCATTCAATCAATTACATTTAATTGGTAACATTTCACAATATGGTTCTCGTTGTTAACATTAGTTAACTATATTAGTTAACATGAACAATACTTGAACATGTACTAATACATTTTTTAAATCAATGAACAGCTGTATTTTTTTTATTAAATTACAAAGATTAAAGTCAAAATCTGCTAAGGGGTTGAATGTAACAAATGATGTAAAAGATTTATCATATTTTATTGGAAAATTAAACGACGTTTTATCTAATTTTGATAACTGCCTTTTAACCCTTTAAATAGTTGAGAAAATAGGGATCAAACTACATTTGATAAAAACCACCTGTAAAATGTATAATATATATTACATCAGCATGTGAGAGTCAAATTGGACGACTACAGGGACTCATCTGAAGATCACTCATTTAACAGTTCTTCATTGACAAAATTATGAAAATAAAATCAGTCAAGAATAGAAAATTATTGAAAATATTCAAATCCGGAATGAGAATGCGTAGTTTGTGCATGCAAAATGTCCGTCAAAACAAACACGTTGAATGATGGTCACTAACACAGCAAAGTTTTTCAATTGGATTGGTGTTTATTCCCTTTAGCATGCAGTGTGAAGTATTTCACTCAGTTCCCTGATCATTCCCATTCAATTTCAGCGAGTGAAGAACAAATTATGCTCACGTTATGTACAGTATGACGCACGTTATCGTCTCTGAAGCTGCGCAGGCCACCATTTTTTTACCAAACCAGTTTGGTTTTTGGGTAATTATAAAATGCGCTGGAGACGTTTTGCATGTTTTTTGCTTAGTTCATTATACTTATTTTACAAGATGAAGTTTATTTATTTGCTTAAGTAAATGACATGTTACTCAGAGACTGTAACATGTAGGCCTACAATTTTTGACAAGCCAGTCAGTCGCAAATTCATTGACGTTTAAAATTGAGTGTCATTGAGTGTTTTTGATGCACAAAGTTGTTTCCATCGTCGTTTTATGAACTCATTTCCAGTCCAGAACTGTATTATTTGTTAAATCAGTACATTACATTACTGGAAGTTGACAGAAGCACCATTTATGGCACTATGGTCCCTTGCCCAAGAAAAAAGATTTGCCATAAGAGTACAAAGAGAGATGATAGAAAATTCTACATTTGTGTTTCTGACTTTCTGTTGGCGGATAAATTGGATAATCCCATGATCCATGTGGCCTCCTTTTTATTTTTCATGTGTAGCAGGATTGGCTCAGCTCAAGCTTTGCAAGTCCAGCCATAGTGTTAGTTTAGATATTATATAAGCACCTCAGAGCTGGAGCGAAAGTAAAGGGGGGAAGAGAGGGCAGGGCTCTGTAGTCTCTCCGATACACTCTTTCAGTGAGACTCGTGAGAACTCTTTTCACTCAAAGGGCCAAAGAGCTGATGTCTTCTCCTCAGGGTAAGTCAAATGTTAGGCCCTTCCCTCTACCAGGACACATGTGATATGGATGTGACATCGGCTACACTACAGTGAACATTGTACCCAGGGCTTTACATTTTTGTTAAGGAGCATTCATGACCATTTTTAAACGCAGAGACAAAGTTAATTTTTTTTAAGACTACAATATTATTGTGTCACAATTAGGGATGTCCCGATCCGATACTGCCATTTTTGCGGGATCGGGTATCGATCAGCATCGATCAGACGAGGCCGATCCAAATCCGATATTGTGGGTATACTATTATGTGTTATTGTTAAGCCCCACAAAAGGCACAAAAACATTCTAAAGTACCATAACGTTTTCGTGCACTCTATTATAAGTGTTCTGAAGCCATTATGTGAGATATAAATTAATATTTAAGTCATTAAATTCAAGTTCACGTAAACTTTTCCCTCTCGCGGCTGTCAGTCATTCTCCATTCAGCATTCAAACAGCGCGTCGCGTTCGGTTACAGTCAATGATGAAACTATCTTCAAGATGATTCAATGTTAATACTATTATACTTGATCTGTAAGATAAAGGTCTATGTTTTCGCATAAAACAACTTTATCTTGCTGGACTTTATTGCTGTAACTCAATCGTGTTACTCTCTACCGGGTGTCGGACGCTGTCGGTTTGATCACAACACTAGAGTCAGAGCACTATAATTGTTCTTCACGCGCACAGTAACTGAAATTTAAAACTGTTAAAAGAAAAGGCTCAATAAATGATTGCATAGATAGATACTGTATAATACACTGTCCATCAATATGTATCTCCGTTGTGCTTTGAACTTTTCAAAGCGGACTCGACGCGCTGTAACTCCACGTGGCTTCAAGCGCATCATTCTCCGCTCGGGATGCGCATAAGCGCTTTGTGCCGCACTGTATTGGAGCCTTTCATATCATAATGCAGTGACGCAATTAAAGCTTATTAACATTAATAATAATTAATGTTGCTGCCTCATTAAATAGCTGTGCAATACACTTAAAACATGTCTCAATTTTATAGCAGATTTAGCTATATCTAAAATAATTATCTTTTTCATTTTTGTTATCTTGTTTTTCATGAATGTATTTTACAACAATAAAAAGAGCCATGTGTATTATCCACTAATCTAGTTTATAATAGCATTTTTGTCATAGATTATGATGATATATTTTGGGGATTTGTTGTTTATCTTTATAATGAAGCTGTCTGTATTAAGTAGATTGTGTTTAACACACACAAGAGTGATAATCAGTTTAACACACAGTTATAGAAATTCTACTTGATTTAAAAAACAAAAACTGTACTGGTATTTACAATGTAGAATGCTGCTGTTTAAATTGTTTTAACTTTAAACCTGTTGGTAGCTAGCTAGCTTTAAGTACTGAAGTACCTGTATTTTCTTTCATTTATATATTTCTTTATTTTTTTTGTAGTGTTTGAATAAAGGGTGGCAATCTTTCATAATCAACTGTTGTTGTGGACTATATAGGAGGTATATTTTAGCTGGCTAATTGAGAAAATTGCTATATTTTTTATTAGTTTAAGAATAAAATAAAAATATCGGATTAATATCGGTATCGGCAAAAGCCAAAGCTGCGGCATCGGTATCGGAAGTGAAAAAGTGGTATCGGGACATCCCTAGTCACAATATACAAATGCATGCACTTTGAAAACGAACAAAAACATTGGAGAACTGTAGGATATACAGGGCATACGCGGCCCTACAGGACAAGCAATGTGAAACATGGATGGATGGATGGATGGATAGTGATTCAGCCGGGACTTGAATGTAATTATTAAACTTTAAAAGACTATGATTTAATAAAATAAATGTTGCCAAGTAAAAACGCCACACTGTTGCACATTTTACACTGCAGCTTCAGAACAGTTTGCAATCAGTGGATACCACACTTTTATGATTGGTTATGATCTACTGTTGCTCAATTATGATAATGTTGTATGGTGTTCACATTTTAATATGTTGTAGATGGTTGTCTTTTGAATCAAGTCCATCTTTTTGAATGAGCAGCTGGAAGTAAATCATGGAAATGTCAAAATAAGAGTCCTGGTGAATTTCAGGCTTTCTTATAATTGTAAGAAAGTTATTTTTTCTGGTTATTATTGGTATTTTAGTTACACAATAAATGATGCTTGGCATTTAATTCTACATAAACTCGGTTACACTTTATTTTGAAGTGACATAATTATTCTTACTCATATAAATACTGAGTAAAATTAATTAACTACATGTACTTACTGTAGAGTTACGGTTAGGGATAGGCTTTGGTTCAGGGTTAGTTACTTGTAATTATGCATAATTTACTGTTATTACTATAGCATGTAGTAACATGTAACTACGTCACCCTAAAATAAAGTGTTACCTAAACTCTTGTAGCTTTTCTCTGGGCTGCCCCATCACAGTAAAGAAAGACTAAGAACATTGCATAACACATTCAATATAATCACAATAATTACCTTTTTAAAATATACATTTGTGTTGTATGAGCAATATCCATTATCAATTGACCTCTACTTATTGAGTAGTACATTTTTATTAGTTCAAGAATGTTAATTTCGCTGGGAATCGAACACATGATTTAAAAAAAATAGAATCCCATTTTGGGTCATTTTGGCAACACAGCTCTGGGAATACACACAGGAAATTACTACAGTAAAACCAGAGGCAACAGTAATAGGCAAAGGCAAAAAAAAAATTATAAGCAAGAACACCCAAAATGGATAAAAATATAGGCAAGAGTAAAAGCTTGCAGAAAAGAATGAAGACTCAAACTCGTTTTTTTTACAGTTTATTAAACAAAATTGTGTTTTAAAAGTTGAATCAACAAGGTTTAGAGCAAATTTAAAGGAGAACTCCGGCACAAAATGAACCTTTGGTCTAATAAAACATTGGTACCGAGTCAACCGTTCTCTGAGACTTGTTTTCATGATAATCGAATGTAAAGAGTTTTATCTCTAAAAACTGTTTAGCGTATAACGCTAGTAATGGGGGCATTTAATAAGTAAAAAGAAATCGCTACTTAATACCACTAACAAGGCTCAAAATAGCCCCACACGAACACAGTAACATAATGAGGGTCCCTACATGCAAAACGAAGCATTGAGAACTTTGTAAGTGTACAGACCGTTTAATAAGAAGATAAAGATAAAGACAGTCCACTTCGTGTATACAGACAGGAGCCATCTTTGGAAAACAGTCTCGACTAATCAAACCACGAACGACGTGCTAAGTGAGCTGAACTGTATGAAGTTCAGTGAACTTCTGAACTGTATGAATGGCGTTCGTGGTTTGACTAGTCGAGACTGTTTTCCAAAGATGGCTCCTGTCTGTATACACGAAGTGGACTGTCTTTATAAAATATCTTCTTATTAAACGGTCTGTACACTTACAAAGTTCTCAATGCTTCGTTTTGCATGTAGACATCCTCATTATGTTACTGTGTTCGTGTGGGGCTATTTTGAGCCTTGTTAGTGGTATAAACTAGCGATTTCTTTTTATTTATTAAATGCCCCCATTACTAGCGTTATACGCTAAACAGTTTTTAGAGATAAAACTCTTTACATTCGATTATCATGAAAACAAATCTCAGAGAACGGTTGACTAGGTACCAATGTTTTATTAGACCAAAGGTTCATTTTGCGCCGGAGTTCTCCTTTAACCAGTGATTTTTTTATTTTTTTTTATTTTTTTTGGAGTGCCACCAAGAAATAGACAATCTGTAAAACAATGTAATCCTTTCAGGGATTGTAACAATGTATTTCAGTGAATCGACAGGATTTTACCCTCTCAGTTCAATATGTTTATAATAACTCAATTATAAGCACTCTCAAGCGCTATTCCGGCTTGTTCAGTTCCAGCTCATCAGACACCGTTCGGGTGATTTGGATATGAAAGAAAACACTCAGACAAAAACCTGCGGTTTTAAAAGACCATGCAGTCCTCGCTAAAGTCAGTTTTAAAGTTCTCTCTTATGGGATTCCAAGTGCAATAAGTGCCAAGTTCGTTTCAGGCGCCAATTTTTCAGTTTCAGTTCTTCCACTTTTTCAGTTTCAGTTCTTCCACTTTTCAGCTCAGAACAGTCACCAATCCAGTTTTAAAAGAATGTGCTCTTCGCTGCAGTCAGTTTCAAAGTTCTCTCTCCTCTCCGCTTGGATAACCATTATTCAAGAACCGCTATAAAACCAAACCAATCTCTGTTACTTTAAATTATATTAAGTTTATCTCTGTATAGCTGCTTTGAAACAGTCTACATTGTTAAAAGCGCTATATAAATGAGGATGACTTGACTTGACTTGATTAGTTTTCTTCAATTTTTTACACATATTCCTGTCGCGAACAAGGAGAGGTGAAGACTTACTCTGATTCAAACTCCTATATTGATTGTGAAACACTCATTGTGCTATTGCTTCACATGCACTAGCACTGGCACGTGTGGTTACATTAAAACGGACTCTGGTCGATTGCTCTGTTAGTGCGGTTCACTTCAATAAGTGTGAACGCTGGCATCCTAACCCTGGTGCGCACCAAACAAGCGGACCGAGACCCCTGAAAAGACGGGTCTCGGTCTGTTTCCAAACGAACTCGGGTGCGGTTCGAATGAAATATGAATGCAACATGGACCAAAGACATGTCAAACGAACCAAAAACAGGAAGATTAACGGTACAGGCGTCAGAACCGCGTCTCCATCATATGTAGGCTGCGCACATACAACAAGCGCATTTATTCAAGAACACAGCATTGTTTTGGATGTTCGGTAAATTCCGTCTCAAAATAGGCAATACGTCATAAAAGCCGACCAATCAGGTTGTGAACGTATCCCTATGCCTTTAGGTTCGGCATCTGTAGATTCGGTGTTAAAAATGCTAATCTGAGCGCTAAGCGGAACAAGACAACGTTTTTTTGTTTGTTTTTTGATCCGGACCAATCTCGGAATTCGGCTGATTTGTACAGTGTGGGCCACAAGGTCCACATCTTTACAGTGCGAGTTTTAGAAAAAAAGACTTGATTTTCAAACCTTGCAGATATCAGGGCTGTAGAGTCCAACCATGAAAATGTTGACACATTGCCTAAAAAACGCAACTTCCATGGTGTAAGACAGTGAAAAACTGCTGAATTAGGGAGCTTTTGTCTGTTTTGATTGGGGTGTCATAGGTCTGCCCAATAATATTCCACTTTCGCACACATTTCCACTTGCAAATGCGAAATGCTCGCACTGCATCTTTGCACTTCACAGCCAATGGGGCGCTGTGATTAATGGGACGTATCAGGAATTTTGTGTAGCAACATGACTGTTATGAAACTTGCCTTTCCTGTTGGACGAGCATTCTTGGCGATAACAGCCCCTCCGTTCCTCATTTGTATTGTTAGCATATTTTATTTATCACTTACCCGCAACATTCAAGGACTTGCTTTCGAGAATGAAGACAAAGGGGTCCCGCAGAAGGACTCTCAAATTGTAATGGGTGTTTTGGAATTGAAGTTCTTGGTGTAATAGTTGTTAAATGTTCTATTGATTTAGCAAAATTGGTTGGTTAAGCCGGGGATTGCTTGGATCCGACACTTTGCCTCAGGCGAAAGGCTAATGTGACTATCATTTATTAAACGCATGCCTCCTACTTGTGTCTAATACTTCAGAGCATTGTGTTTGAGAGGAGAAGCGAATCTGTGAAGGCAGCAACTGTATGCCACATGTCGGATCAAATTTCCCAAATAATCATTTGGTAGTTTTGGTACATGTTTAGCCTGGGACGATATTTCCGGATCTCTGGATGTCCCAGGTCACGAGGAGTGTGTGTGCGCGGCTGTATCGCTGCTAGTGTGTACTTGGTTCTGGGAGATGAGTATCTTTTGGATCTCTTGCTGCAAGAAACATCTCCCAAAAATAAATAGTGAAGGAGAAGGGAGCGCCTTGTATACGAACTGGGGATCACATGTAATACAACCCCGTTAGTCTAGCATTTGGGTGAATAGTTTGCATTTTTCTTTAACCTCAGTCAAATATTCATGACAAGAATCATGGACACAAACAAAAGATAAGATTATTCTCAAATGGTTAAAGACATAGATGATGATCCTTGAATCAGTACATAATCATATTGTATAGAGTTGCACATTATACTGTAACAATTGAATTATAAAGAAAGACTCAAATTGACCCGAATAGTTCATAATTAGAAGAACTAAATCAGCAAACCTCTTGCTTGGTGACATTTTATTTATTTATTTAATGACCATGCTATAAACTATAGTGCAATCTTCATTGTATATAAGTACAATCATATCTTTCAACTTTAAGGTATACCATAGATTATTAAATACTTAGTCTCATTTGATCAACAACTAATTTGGAATAGAAACATGACTACATCATGAAAAAGTTGATTTAATAGATCCCAAATGTGCAATTTAAATGTTTGTATGCAACTGTTTTTATTTGAATGTCGATTATTATATCTAAAAATAAATACAAATTGGATTTGGACCGTTGTTCATTTTAACCTTTATTATTATAGTAATGGAGTTAGTTAAGAGATTAGTTGAAAGAATGTTTTCCTCAAGAAAAAACTATCCAAACAAATCTGTATCGAAACAAATAAAATTTGAATCCAAACGAATCAAGAGCTTGTGAATCAGAATCGAACCGATTTGTGAAATCTGTGTCAATACCAAGCCCTGATAAAGTGATTAGATCACAAGATATTGATATACAATCCCATGATCATGTCTATTGAATTCTATATTAAAATGGTAAGTTGTAATATTTACCAAGGAGGCGACAGTTATTAGCATTCTTGATATGAAATGAAAGAAAACAAAAATCAAGGTAAATATTAATTGATAGCAGAACATTTTATTCTACATCGTTCCCAATCAAGCTGTAATTTTTTCAAAAATTGTGAAAACATTATTTCATTTATTTCATTTTTTACAGATACGTAATATGTTAGCTATAAAATTAGGTTTCAATCTTCGTCATTTCCACTTCAGAAAACTACAAGATCGATACATAATTTACACGGCTACAAATGAACTGAACTAGTGAGAGTGTGAAAGTGTTTATTTTCTAAAATTCTACACATAAAGTGTCCATTGAAAAAACACATGTACTGCCATAGTGGCCTACGTTCAGCCCTCAGAGCCTTACTATTAGAACGCAATGAAGCATTTCAGTCTGGAAAATGATTCAGAGCTTTCCGGAGGCACAAGTGAACTTGCATTTATTTCACTATCAGTGGTGCCAAAACACTTTAGTAGCTCACATTAAAAGTGTTTAGGTAGCTCAGTGCTAGGTTATGATCATATCTTTTTTTCTGCTCGGCCTGCAAACAAGTAGGCGGCAACTAATTGCTGAGGTCAGTGAACTACATTCTCATGATGTGGAGCTGTGTGTGTTTGTGCCGAGAAGGTCTCGGATTCTCAAAGGGCTGTTGTGCAAGCAGAGAGTGGAAGGAAATACATCAAGAAGAAGAGAGACAGTCACACACCACCTGCTGGATGGAGCTCAAATCGACATCTCCGAAATCCTGCAGGGGAAAACCAACAAACCCTGCAGGCACACGTTGGATTTGGCAGCGTTTGACTATAACTCTCAGTGTTGGAGGCTCGATTACGCAATCCAGCAAAAATATACTACACAATGTAGAAAATGACAGGCTTGGTACAAACGCATGTCGTTTATAAATGAAGTACTATACCCCAATCACATTGGATGAGCTGTTCCTTATACAGAATGTATTCTGCTGTTGAAAAATACTAATATTATTAATATAAATACATATGGGTGGATTAACCCAAATCTGAATTTATTTATCTTTAAAAAAAAGAAATTCAATCTTAAGTAATCGTACACCATGTTTCGGTTACTATAATCCATTGAATTAAATACTTTGCAAATGAAAAGTAATTAATCTACCGGTAATTTGATAATTTTCTCTTTTTATTTGGAACTTATACAATTATTTGATCGCCCACAAATTTTGCATCAGTGCAGAAACGTGCAATACGTGTTGCAGTCCTTGTTTATTATTTATTTTATGTTATTGCTGACATAACTTTGTTTAAAATATGAGCAAATAATATTAGTAGTGTGCATAAAGTGGTAATTATGGCGGTGGCGTTTTCATAATAGAACCTTTGGTTTTTAGTACCTGTTTTTCTGGTTAATTTAAATCTAATTTTGTTTCTGTCTTTATGTAGCAAAACTGACATTAATACTGCCATTAATTGTTTTGCAGTTTAAAGGAAATTTGAATACCGTTAATGGTTTTTGAAATTGGTTAATATTAATAGATAATGAAAACAAGTAAAAGAAAAAACTCCTTAAAGGGTATTGAAACCCCAACACACATTTTTTGAGAACATGCACATCGCTGAAAGCACTTTCGTTCTTCTGGGTTGAAAACGAAGCAACGTCACGGTATGTGAGGTAGAAGCGTACTTTAGGAGTGTGTGATTGGCTGCCGGCACGATTCTCCGTCAGCAGTTTCTGAGTGCTTCTTTGCATTTATCCATGAGAATGAACTGTTTTAACCCAATTACTGCGCTGTATTACGCATGCGATCGCATTACAGTGGAGGAAGAACGTCACGATGATTGGAACAACGCTCGAAACAACGCGGATTGTATAGATCGTTTACGGACCGGAGCAAGCATGTTTCAAGTTTTTATGAGCATATTTAATATGCTCTAGTGCTTTAAACATGAACCAGAACCGCATATGCACACAAATTTAATCACATCTTATCCAAATGAAATATATATGTGCAATGAAGGGAGGGGTGTGTTTGTTTGGGTTGATTTCAAATACCAACAGTATTCAACAACGATTCTGAAAAATCGCATACTGCACATCTTTACTCTTTTCACACATCTTACTCTTTTTATTTGTATCTGTATTTGTATTTGCTGCTGTTGAATGCCTGAGCCCCACAACAAGCATTTCAATGTTCAAACTGTCACTGACATCTTGTGCATATGACAAATAAACTTGACACTTGAAACTAGATCTTTCTGATTATGCTGTGTTAGCCACTTGACAAAATAGTGTTGTCTCTGAGGCATGGTACGAACATGTTGCTCGCGGTAAAACAAGGGATTCAAACAACAATTCTGTGTTGAGCTATATAACAATGATTTAGTTTTCGGTCTATAGAAGTATCCAAACAGTTGCTCACCTGTCTTTTTAAACACAATATATTAAAAATTGGAAATCAAGGGTAGCACGGATATTGCGGATTACACTGGTTAAAATAGCTAATTTCTCTGGATTTAAACACTTGGAAACATTTGGGATAATGTAACATTGGATATTTTTAATTTAAAAATCTTACATATTGTGAGATTTGTTGTATGACTGGGTTTATTCTTTTTCTTACTATTGCTGCCAATTTGGAAACAAACAATAAGTAGCCTAGCTCTGAAATGTACATCTTAGCCATACACAAGTTTGCTGGGAAATAAGTGTTGCGATGGACCACCTGGAGCTCTAATTGAATACTGCTGGTTTATGGAAGGAGATGCTTCCAAAAGATCCAAAATCTTTGAATCTCATCAAAGATCATTAGGCACAGTCGTCTGATTGATAAGCATTTGTAACTCACAGGGAGTAAAAAAGGTTTAAAGGAAACGATTACTCATACTACATGTCAGTTGAACTGAATTGCAGTATAGCGTGAGTAATTTTGGCTGACATGAAAGAGCCTGCCTCACCGGTTTATGAGCGGTGTCATCTTTCTAGTGACCCCTCTACTCTAACTTTAGGTCAGACTTGTTGGGCTTGAGAATACAAGCGTTCTTGTGAGCTAAACATGGGGCCTGGTATTACAGTATTCTGAAACCCGAAACCCTTATTGCAATTGGTGTCGTTTTTAAATGGGTGTGAAGGTATTACTTGCAACAATGTATGTATTGCTCTGCTCCGAATAGCCTGTCAATCAGCTGACATACAGCTTAATGTGTTCATGCAGATGGGAGCTAAATATGGCAGCTTGCGGCATGTTGGCTAACCTGTCAGACAGTTCTGGTTACCTGAGAAGGTGTCAGGGATTTGTAATACCAAAAAGCAGATCATCAAAGCGGTAAACCAGCACAAATGAAGCTCTATCGGGAGAGTGAAATTGCTCTAACACTTGTTGATGATCAGTGGCACTATTCCGCCAATGATTATTAGCTGTCCTGAGCATCTCCTGCCAGATAATTAATGGTGTGTTAACCCTCAGATGGCGTCATGTTGAACGCTGGAATAGAACACATCTGAAAACACAAGGCATCATACACTTGCCGACTTTGGTTACAGAGGAAAACACTGGGCATGGGCATACACTTAACAGGGGCCCTATGAAATCAGTTTTATTAGAACTTTACTGGTTTCTGTTTTAATGTTTAAATTAAATTTCAGTAATCAATAATCGAAATCATGACATATTCTATAATTTAGCAACAATTTATCAAAATTTGAACACAATTATTATTTTAGGGCCCCGATGAAATCTGAAAACACTATTTCAACGGTTTGATTATATTTATATATCACATCATGGAACAAACGCGTGTAGAAACGTGCATCGTTGCATGACAAAAAAAAAAAAATTCTAAAATCGGCTCAAAAAAATTTCTGATGTCCTACGACTGGGAATTTTTTTTCTCCTCCTGTGAAATCTGTCAGCTCAAGTCTACAGACATGCTCCGACTCTCAGCAACAAGCGTCGACTTATCCAGACTGTAAATCGGGGCAGACATTTGGGTAAAAGTTGTCTAGGTATTCCAGACTTAAAATGGCAATGAGCTGGTCAAATCAGGGTTCTGGGTGAAACAAAAGTCCCAGAAATAGTTGCTGGATTTGCCAAAGCCATATAATCTTTGCAAGATATGTTTTGTTTGATGGAGTTACTTAAATTCCTTATATCCGTGTTTCTAGATTTGGAAAGATTTGTCCACAATGTCTAAATCCATTTTTGTTTTGTTTTTAGTACCACATTTGACGAAGACTGCTACACCATTATTTGAATTTAATTGAAGATTAGGATATAACTGATTTTAAATGTACCTTCTTTTGTCACTTGAGTTTTACGTGTTATCAGGTTCATGTTCCTTCCAGTTCAAGCATGCCCTTCTTAGCTAGGAGACAACATGCACCTTGCCCAGGGCTTCAGACTAACACTCGAGAGCAGTAGCACCGGTGCCACTAGTTTCTACAGATACTAATAATATTACGTTTATGTCTTGGAAATGCACATTTGACAGCAAAGCACTGAGCTTGAGTTGAGATGCAGATCAAATTAACTTTGATTAACAACAGAAATGTGTTTTAGAAATATTTTACTTATTAAATGTACCATTGTTTTTCTATAGCATCATACTGAACTGACGGACAGCTTCAGTCATTATAAAAGGAGAGCTCTTGCTTTGTGTAATTCAGTTGCAAGTTAAAGAAAAGTTTGTTTTTCGTGAGACTTTTTGACTTTTTCTACTTTATACTTTAGTACAAAAAAGTGCCAAATTTGACAATAAAATATTTCTTGATGATTTGATATTTTATAATAGTGACTTTTCTAATGTCTAAATATAAATCCAAAAGCAAAACTTGTGTAAAAATATATTCTGCCTAATAAGCCAATGATTGCTCCTCCTAGTCTTTTTTATTTTTAAATAAAAGTGTTTTGTTTGCCACGAAGTGTTAGTTTTCCTACATCTTGAGTTGAAACCTTTAATTATGGGAACAATCTTTGAAGGATGAACAAATAATGTTTTTGGTCATCACATTAAAATAACATTTAAATTGAATAATGGGATAATATTTAGACATTTGATAATATTCGAATTTGAAGTCTCTAAAGGTTGTACGAACCTTGAAAATATTATTTCTGCCACAATACCATGGTTACAGTTAATGTTTCTACATTAAATCCATTGTGGATGTCGGTTATTTGTGGACTGAAAAGCGTTCTATAAGTTGTTTGTTTCGCTCATGACACATTTCTCCCGATTTCCACGTCGACGCTGTTTATTTTGATATCTATCTATGGTTTATAACAGAATTCTGCACTGAGTTTGAATGCTTCTCACTAGATCTCGATTCAGTGTTATTAATACTGTGGCGAATTCAAACAGTTTCTCACTTGATCTCCCAGCTCTCGAGATCGAGATCGGCCCGAAATTAAATCTGTTCTGAGCTCGTGCTGCGCTTTCTTAGTAAACTTGTGTTTTTTATGTGTTTCTTTTGGTGCAAATTCATTTGTGACTTGGTAATAGCAGGCTACATTAAACTCAATATTAAATACTTTGTTAGGTGGCCACTTAATGTCCAATGTGAAATATGGGTCTTTTGTTGATTGTATTAGAAGAGCTATTTAATTTCATTTGAAATGCCTTCAACTTTTTTTCTTTGTATTCTTTTTTCCTCTTTGGCCAGGCCTGAAGTGAGCAGTTCCAATCCGTCCGGATCAGTCAAGCCCAGCGGAAACGGCCATAAGATCTGCTTGGTGTGCTCAGATGAGGCCTCTGGATGTCATTATGGTGTGCTCACCTGTGGCAGCTGCAAGGTTTTCTTCAAAAGAGCCGTAGAGGGTGAGCCTGCAGGACTTACACTTACTACGTCATCTTCCTTTTTGACGGCACTGGGCTGATAAATGCGTTGATTCTCATTTTATTATACAGTGAACAACAAACGAATTGCATGTAATCAGGTTGTCCTGTCGAATACATTTTGAATAGCGTACAATGGCTGATAAAATGATGGCATATGGACACTCAATTTAGTTTTGATGATTTTCGTCCATGTCTGTTAGGCCATCTATATGTTAAAAGTGTGATTTATTTTTGGAATGTACACAACATTTTTATTTATAGCACAAGGCCCATTGATATTTAATGCTCTAACCTCTAGTTTATATTGGAAAGACATCAAATAGTACGTAGCAAATGAGTTGCACAGACAATTGATGAAATTAAATGAGCATTTATTTTATGTATTATTTAATGAAAGTTAAATAATACAATCATTAATGATATTATTTTATATCGTCCGGTGAGTGTGCATTTAATATGTGTGCATTAATTCTGATATTGCAAGGTGTGGATTTATTATTGTGATCCTTTTGTAAATCACTCAATACAGCTTGTGTTTGAAAGCATGAGCATGATTCTATATTAAAATTTAATATAGAATTCATGACCTAGAAACAGTGGAGAATCTGAAATATTTCTCATTTACTCAGACTTCTGAACCACTGCTTTTTTCGCCTAATAGTCACCTACACTGTGTACTGAGCATGACCTTAATCTATATCGTTTGAGTAATTTCTGTGTGATCTACTCCATCAATCAGAGTTTCTGTAAACCTCAGTAGACAGATGATCGGGTTTGCCTCAATTAATCACAGGAAGAAAAAAAAACTGAAACATTGTCAAAGTGTGGTTTCCTGTGGAGGTGTTACCTTGAGATAAGATATTTCTTTAGAGTTGTAACACAGAATGTGTCTAGAAAAAGAGCATGCAGCAATAAGGCATGTGTGCTTGGCTACCTGACAAAATACCCTACTGTTTAAACACATGCTCCATCCGAATACTGAACTACAGGGCAGTGCACCTGCATAATATTCACTGCAATATCTACTCCTTTGGCTTTATCCACTATCCATTCTCTGAAGAGCACAAAATAGAGTTCCAAAAATAAAATACAATTCATTTTCTCCTCAAATTAGATTACTTATAAACCTTTCAGAACAGACCTTCCATGTACTCAGAGGTTGAAGTGATGGTGTTTCTGTGGAAGCTATGCACACAAGTCAAAGTCATTTCCGTTGCATTAAAAAAAAAACAACAGTGGAGAACTACATTACCCATAATCCTGAAGAAAAACCCATCAATTAGAAAAGCATTTGCATCTGAATTATAGACGGTAAAAAAAGATGGATGATGCACATTCACTATCTTCCATTGTAGAAAAGTGAAGCCACCAATGTCCCGATATGGCGCTGACATATTGCGCTGATTCGGAACCCGAGACTGCGCAGTAGTGAGCGTGAAGTGGAGCCTCGGTATCAGGTATCAGCCCACACTCCCGCAGAATCGACTAGTACAGTTTACTGCAGAACAACTCATAATGTTGATGTGAAATATGGAAATGTAAAAAAATAAAGGTAAAGGAAAATCCGAAATAAGTCCGTTGGTCCGGAGGAGGAACCTGCTGAAGCCGTATGAACCTGCTGAAGCCGTAGGAACCTGCTGAAGCCATAGGAACCTGCTGAAGCCGTATGAACCTGCTGAAGCCGTATGAACCTGCTGAAGCCGTATGAACCTGCTGAAGCCGTAGGAACCTGCTGAAGCCGTATGAACCTGCTGAAGCCGTATGAACCTGCTGAAGCCGTATGAACCTGCTGAAGCCGTAGGAACCTGCTGAAGCCGTAGGAACCTGCTGAAGCCGTATGAACCTGCTGAAGCCGTATGAACCTGCTGAAGCCGTAGGAACCTGCTGAAGCCGTAGGAACCTGCTGAAGCCGTATGAACCTGCTGAAGCCGTAGGAACCTGCTGAAGCCGTATGAACCTGCTGAAGCCGTAGGAACCTGCTGAAGCCGTAGGAACCTGCTGAAGCCGTATGAACCTGCTGAAGCCGTATGAACCTGCTGAAGCCGTAGGAACCTGCTGAAGCCGTATGAACCTGCTGAAGCCGTATGAACCTGCTGAAGCCGTATGAACCTGCTGAAGCCGTATGAACCTGCTGAAGCCGTAGGAACCTGCTGAAGCCGTATGAACCTGCTGAAGCCGTATGAACCTGCTGAAGCCGTATGAACCTGCTGAAGCCGTAGGAACCTGCTGAAGCCGTAGGAACCTGCTGAAGCCGTATGAACCTGCTGAAGCCGTATGAACCTGCTGAAGCCGTAGGAACCTGCTGAAGCCGTAGGAACCTGCTGAAGCCGTATGAACCTGCTGAAGCCGTAGGAACCTGCTGAAGCCGTATGAACCTGCTGAAGCCGTAGGAACCTGCTGAAGCCGTAGGAACCTGCTGAAGCCGTATGAACCTGCTGAAGCCGTATGAACCTGCTGAAGCCGTAGGAACCTGCTGAAGCCGTATGAACCTGCTGAAGCCGTAGGAACCTGCTGAAGCCGTAGGA
Source organism: Rhinichthys klamathensis goyatoka (assembly GCF_029890125.1). Classification (NCBI taxonomy): domain Eukaryota; kingdom Metazoa; phylum Chordata; class Actinopteri; order Cypriniformes; family Leuciscidae; genus Rhinichthys; species Rhinichthys klamathensis. The sequence continues at coordinate 1,733,377 of NW_026607023.1, forward strand.
ACCTGCTGAAGCCGTAGGAACCTGCTGAAGCCGTAGGAACCTGCTGAAGCCGTATGAACCTGCTGAAGCCGTAGGAACCTGCTGAAGCCGTATGAACCTGCTGAAGCCGTAGGAACCTGCTGAAGCCGTAGGAACCTGCTGAAGCCGTATGAACCTGCTGAAGCCGTAGGAACCTGCTGAAGCCGTATGAACCTGCTGAAGCCGTATGAACCTGCTGAAGCCGTATGAACCTGCTGAAGCCGTAGGAACCTGCTGAAGCCGTAGGAACCTGCTGAAGCCGTATGAACCTGCTGAAGCCGTATGAACCTGCTGAAGCCGTATGAACCTGCTGAAGCCGTAGGAACCTGCTGAAGCCGTAGGAACCTGCTGAAGCCGTATGAACCTGCTGAAGCCGTATGAACCTGCTGAAGCCGTAGGAACCTGCTGAAGCCGTAGGAACCTGCTGAAGCCGTATGAACCTGCTGAAGCCGTAGGAACCTGCTGAAGCCGTATGAACCTGCTGAAGCCGTAGGAACCTGCTGAAGCCGTAGGAACCTGCTGAAGCCGTATGAACCTGCTGAAGCCGTATGAACCTGCTGAAGCCGTAGGAACCTGCTGAAGCCGTATGAACCTGCTGAAGCCGTAGGAACCTGCTGAAGCCGTAGGAACCTGCTGAAGCCGTAGGAACCTGCTGAAGCCGTAGGAACCTGCTGAAGCCGTATGAACCTGCTGAAGCCGTAGGAACCTGCTGAAGCCGTATGAACCTGCTGAAGCCGTAGGAACCTGCTGAAGCCGTAGGAACCTGCTGAAGCCGTAGGAACCTGCTGAAGCCGTATGAACCTGCTGAAGCCGTAGGAACCTGCTGAAGCCGTATGAACCTGCTGAAGCCGTATGAACCTGCTGAAGCCGTATGAACCTGCTGAAGCCGTATGAACCTGCTGAAGCCGTAGGAACCTGCTGAAGCCGTATGAACCTGCTGAAGCCGTATGAACCTGCTGAAGCCGTATGAACCTGCTGAAGCCGTAGGAACCTGCTGAAGCCGTAGGAACCTGCTGAAGCCGTATGAACCTGCTGAAGCCGTATGAACCTGCTGAAGCCGTAGGAACCTGCTGAAGCCGTATGAACCTGCTGAAGCCAACCTGCTGAAGCCGTATGAACCTGCTGAAGCCGTATGAACCTGCTGAAGCCGTAGGAACCTGCTGAAGCCGTAGGAACCTGCTGAAGCCGTAGGGATGGAGAGACAGAGTGCAGCGGAAGGTTTGCAAGTCCATGGCGCAGGCAGAGTGACGACTGAACCCGATGGAACCGTAAGGCAATGGAATGGAACCCGGTGGAGCCGTAAGGCCGAGGGTCTGGTGGAGCCAAGGGTGGGAGAGGCCAAGGAGGACCCGACAGGCCGTGGTGGAGCGTGGGGATCAGAGGCCGAGGCGGAGACGAGGGATCCTCTCGCTTGGTGAATGCACGACCCGAGGCTTCACAACAGCACAAGGCATCACATGGGACGATGAAGGGCTGCTGGTATCCAGCTGAGGCGGAGCTCATTCATCGCGGCGGGGCGGAAGCTCTCCGCCTGCAGGGGGGCTCTAGCAAAATCTCCAGGGTGGTGGGTGGTGGTGAGCTGGGCTCTGGGTCTGGCTGTAGTCTGGATCGAGGGTAGGTGCTCTCCAGGATGTCTACAGGATGATGGTAATTTGCCCTGATCCAACACAATGACTTGATGGTCTCGTCGTCAAAAGGAGCGCTGGCGGCGAGGCTGCAAAACTCCACTGTAAAGTCCATCATTTCCAGTCCTCTCCGGGCCAATACAGTCAATTTCGCTGCATAATCAATTGTGGGTCTGGTCTTCTGTCACGATGTGTTGCAACTTGCAGGCAAATACACAGATGATGGTGAAGTTTCATCACAAAGTTTTAATAATAATTCACATAGCCACAGAACAAAAGGTTGGTGCAAACACTCTTTACACAGTAGTGATGGGTGATTCATGAATGATCCGTTCATTGCGTCTGGCACATGACAAATGAACAAAAGACTCGGAAGGATGCATTATAATGATTTCTTCATTCAAAATATGATCAAGGTGGATGTGTTCGGGGAATTTGGCTGTTAAAAGTTTAACATTTAAAGCCGCTCAATCATGAACGAAATGACTCGAATAAAAATTCTTTCATTTTGATGAACGAGATAGAGCGATAGAGAGTCTGTAAAATGATCCGAACTCCCCATCACTATTACACAGGCGAGACCAGACACTAAACAAAAGAAAAGGAGGACCTCAAGTAGTAGTACAAACAAGGTAAATAAATGAAATACAGCAGAACTAAAATAATGAATCATTTCAGTAACCATGTTAAAACCATGTGGGTATCTTTCCCACCACTAAAGAGTGTTGGGAAAGTCAAACAAAGGAAACCAGAAAACTAAAGATACAGAAACTTAAAGTCCCTGAAAACGAAACTAAGATAAAAACAACGGTTGCACAGTATTAGCATTTAGTGTGACTAAAAGACTAGTTGTGTGGACACTCTTTGAAGGTGGTGGTTTTGTAAAACGACTGGTTTTGTGGCGAGAAGCCTCTGTTCTTTTTATGCAAAAATAACAGATATGAATGTGTCCTGCATAGAGGATTCTTCATATTGTAAAATTCATAGTTGTAGCTAAACTGAAATGATTAACTTTCGCTAACCAACATCATTTGTTGTCAAAGTGTCAGCATGAACTGAGCTGTGTTTTCAGCACTTGATACATTTATATCTGTTATTTTTGTTTTTCTTCCCTGATTTCTTCGGTTGCTCTGGCAATGGTGAAGGATGGAGAGCACGACAAAACACTGATGGTAAATAAATTCACTTTAAATAATGCTTTTGCTAACAGTCGCCCCACAATGCACCTGTGCTTAAATGCTTTTGTCTAATAATTCATAGTAGTAACACTGGTACAATGAAGCTCAATCCTTGGAGCGGGAAAAGAAATCACCCACAAGCACTGTCAGAAATGAATGGTTAGCTAGACTTATTTTTACCTTTTTTTATTCTATTAACCTTTATCAGGACATTTTTCATTCGAACCAAATAAAAACATGGGTAACACTTTATAATAACTACACGCTAATAATCATTAGTTAAGCATGAGTAAACAGTTAATTCATCATTCATAAAGCATTAATAGACATTAATAAGCAGTTTATAAATACAGCTATAAATGCTTTCTTCTTGATTTACAAGCATATCTATAATTTATTTAATAATTGTATTTTCATCCTTTATTAATGATCAATTTATTATTTCTAAATGATTAATTGCATTTTTTATAAACCAGTTATTTAAGAGTTTTCAGTGGTTCACAAGATTACTTAGAACGTGTAAGTAAATGATTAATAAACTATTTAAATGTACATTCATACATCTTATTATTCAGACATATAGTGATGGTTACTTAGTGTGTTAATAAGTGCTTTATTAACATGTATTTATGCAGTAATTCAGGGTTAATTCGGGTAGTTATAAAGTATTTAGTAGTGGTCAGTTAACTATGTTTGTGAGCTCATCTAAAGTGAGGACTATTCATGCCTTGTAAAGCATTTATAAAGGAGATTTAAAGGCTGTTAAATATTTCTATGTTGTGTATCACTGTGTTGTGTTTGTTACATTTTACTGTTTAGAAGATTGATGAGCCTTTAAATCTCCTTTTATAAATGCTTTACAAGGCATGAATAGTCCTCACTTTAGATTAGCTCACAAAATAGTTAACTGACCACTACTAAATGCTTTATAACTACCTGTATTTACTACATTTACTTACACTTTCTAAGTGATCTTATGAATAACTGACAACTCTTAAATAACTGGTTTATAAATAATGCTGTACTTCATTTAGAAATTATTAATTGATCATTAACAAAGTATGAAAATACAATTATTAAACGCATTATAGATATGCTTATAAATCAAGAAAAAAAGTGTTTATAGCTGTATTTATAAACTGCTTATTAATGTCTATTAATGCTTTATAAATGATGAATTAACTGTTTACTCATGCGTAACAAATGATTAATAGCATGCAGTTATTATAAAGTGTTACCAAAACGGTTTCTCCAATTATGTCAAACAACCTATTTTCATTATTGGCCATTATTATGGCTCAGTTATGGCCATTATGTGTAAAATCAATTCAGCATTAAATTCAAGTAGCTGACAATAATGCACATGATATCATAACACAATGAACACGTAAAATATATATTTGAAATAATTGGCGGGCACATGTGTTGTTTGATTACATCAATCTACTAACCTCTATGTTAAGTTTATGAATATTTTCTTAATGTTTGAATTTTTAAAAGTTAGCTAGAACAGCACTTGCCTCTGATACAGTTAATATTTATTTAGGACATATTTGTCACTATGTTATTCAACCCAAGTTGATTTCTGACCCTGCTCACAGGCATGTTAACTGCACTAGTTTTTAGTATCTAGTTTGCATTCTGATAATCATCATAGTTTGCACTTGACTTGACTTTGCTTGCATCACAGTTGGTGTATGAGTCCATTTGCATTGATCGGTTTTGTTGATGTGTCTTTACTATGACTAATGGGAAGACATTTGAGTCAGAGTGCTAAAGCCTGCTAAACATGTTTGGGGCATTATTGTTTTATTTGAACAGTTAATGAAAAGAGGACGTTGGGTGTCAAGCGGTGTTCTGGGAAATGAGGATAAAGCTAAATTGTCTTTTGATCACTTTTCCTCATCTATTTAGTTGAAAGGCAGACAGAAATGGATTTCCAAGCTCTATTTATCAGGTGAAAAATAAGCTTAAATAAAAAATATGCTTAATCGAAGATATATTATGTAAAGTTTTCTCAATCTTCTCTATGCAGATGTAATGTAAATATAATTGTCACTACTTGCATTTCCATGCATGGTTCCCAAAATGTTTTGGGAATGTTAGTTTTTATAAAAATAATCTTTTTTTTTTATAAAGCGCCTTTCCCAAGTTCAAGGTCGTTGTACACAAACACAGCATCAAACATATGTATCATATAGTACATGCATATACACATACAAATAGGTAGTAACTAAACAGCAGAGCACTGTTCATTATTAAATATAATGTAAAAATAACAATTAGAGAACATTATGTTTAGCTTCTAATTAGGTTGTCACACAAAATCCTCCCTGCAATGTTATAGTTAGAGAGAAATAGAACAAAGAGACACAGAAACTGTTTTTAAATAGCAGCATATACTTGGCAATTGGATGCTTTGAAATGCTTCAAAATGAACAATTCTGTAAGTTGGGTCTCTACAGACTGTTGGATGGCATGTTCTCCACACCAAATGGAGGGATCCTCAAAGGGCTGAGTGCTTGGCAGTAGATTGGTAGAGGTGGCGTTTGATTATTCATCTGTTTTGGCGTACAAGTCTGTAATAATTCCAAGCATGTCTGACTTAAAGCTTTCAGAAGTTTGTAGAAATGAATAAAGATGTGACTGTTATGTTCTCATAATGTGTACAGCATGTGCCGGAATGGCTTTTTACAGGGATGCTTCAACCAGTTCTAGGAGCTACCCACCAGGGTGGTTCCCCGAGAACTAATGGTTCCCTTAGGAACGTTTTCCTGGTTGCATTCGCACTGCCAGTAGGAACTCTGAAGTGACGTAAGCCGCGCTCGTTGTTGTGACTTTTATTTTTACAGCGCGGCGGACCTTTATTTTGACAGTGCTGAGAACGCCAGCCAGAGCCTGAGCAAACAAACAGTGCTCGCATTCTCAGTGTTCAATAGTTTACAATCTGTCTAACAGTCCTGTCTAATACGTTATTAAATAGAACTGTTTTACATAGAAAGTAGACAGTAATGAAAAGTTATTAGCGAATGCCGTGTGGTTGATGTCCAGTGTTTGCTAGCTGAGCGGAAATACATAATCATGTTTGGCTTGATTCCCTCAAAGTTGCGTTGGATTTTTCTTCATAGGTAAAGGTTAAGAGGTCCATCTATCACTGTTTTCCATGTTCGTAGAGTTCATTTCTGGAGTAAATATATAGGCTATAATCTGTGTGATTAATCACAGCTTTTTAAAAAATGGTGGGTACCGGTGTTTCGCGTGCGTTCGGCCAATCAGCGCACACTAACTTCACGGATAGTTCCTATAGTGCTGGTTTAGACCCGACTCTGAAGTACGAGTTAGTTCCTCCAAAAGGAGTTCCTAGAACTAAAATCGTTACTAGTTCCTGCGGTGCGAACACGCCAAAATCCGGGAACTTCCGCCAATAGTTCTAGTCAAGTCACCTTTATTTATATAGCGCTTTTTACAATACAGATTGTTTCAAAGCAGCTTTACAGAGATAACAGGAAAATAATGTTGTAATAATATTGTTAAATATAAAATTAAATGTCCCCAACTAAGTAAGCAAAACGCGAAGAAAGGCGACAGTGGCAAGGAACCAAAACTCCCATCAGTTCTAGAAACTATGAAAAGGTTCCTCCGGTGCGAAAGCCCCTTTAGTTACTTTTACTTTTACTTTTAAGACACTTAATCGGTGTGTCACTTTTCCTGATTGTTGCTGATTCTACAGGGAAATAAGTTCAATCTACAGAACTATGGATTCAGTCATCACTTTACTGGGGGGGGCGTGGGGGGGGGGTGATGCTATAACCCCAAACACCAGAGGCGCTCATTGCAATTGTAATTCTTTTTTTCCAGGGCAGCACAACTATCTCTGCGCTGGAAGAAATGATTGCATTATCGACAAGATAAGGAGGAAAAACTGCCCGGCATGCCGCTTCCGCAAGTGTCTTCAGGCCGGCATGAATCTGGAAGGTGAGGATGCTCTGATGGATTGATGAGCGGTTGTCATGTGGCTCACTTGAGTGATTTATATGACCTTTATATGCCACAGCACAGGAGCGCAAACCAGCAAGTTACTAGGAGTGACATTTGTGAGGAGTTTCTCAAAAATGATAGATTTCGATTGAACCGCTTTGAAGGGAAAAACTCAATTTTAATATGGTACACTTTTCGCATCAATGATCGAGAAATGTCAACTGTACAAATGTCATCAAATAATCCAGTTCCAGTATTTCTTTGAAACAAATACGCTTTTTTTTTTTCAGTGCACGTCCTTAAGTAGGTGGTAGAAAACACGGTGAGACCAAAGACTGTTTGTGCAGATTTTTCTTTCATGCGCAAAAGATGAAGGAAGTTCTCAAATGGCCAGAAAGCTTTAAGAAGGCAGCAGTGCCTCATTGACAGCGTGCTGATGTACTTCACAGATATTGGACAGGATTCATCCATCTCTGTGCAAGCCTTTAAAATTATGGGTGACTTATTTGCGTGAAGCACCGAAACAGGAGAAAAAAAAGACCTTGATGCAGGAGCTGCTAACTAAATCTGGGGTTGTAGAGAGGCTTTTAGTTGCCATAGAAACATTTATGGCAGAAAATTTAGAAAGTGGGACAAAATGACATTGTGCTTGATGGTAAGCTCACAATCAACAACTGCGATTTTCCGAGAGAAAACCTTCAAGAGGCGTTCGCACATCAAAACACACAGGCGTTCATGTCTCTTTTTATATAGTCTATGTGCTAAAATTTGAAAGATTCACTGGAATATTCCTTCATATAGGAACTCCATAATTGTATGAATTCACAATAAATGACTAAAAAGCACATGCTAATTCTTATTTTGTGGTAGTCATTACGTCACTTGAGAACATTGTCTTTAATATAGAACATTAGAATCTGGATTTGTTGATTTTAATTAGCTTTTTGGACAGAGGGCTTCTGCTTTTGGTTTCATGACGTTCATTTATATGTGTGTATATATAGTATACAGTATATATATATATATAAATATATATATATATATATATATATATATATATATATATATATATATATACAGTATATATACATATATGTTGTTCAGATATGTTTATATAAAAAAAATTCTGCAATGAATATGTTCTTAGTTTAAATCATACATTATTATAATATTTTTGTTGTCCAATATGCCCAAAGGACAGTTCTTTATTTACCTGTGGTTGCCAAAAAGTTATTTTATCAGACCCAATTTCAATAACAACGTCAAAATCCATTCCGATTTCGACATTTCAGCCACTGATAGCAGTTATTAATGCAGTTATGGAGAGAGAGAGAAAGAGATTAAGCGTATGTGAATTACTGTGAGTCTCTGTGTGCGTCTCTCAACGGTGTCATACTAAAAGCGAAACTGTACGTTCATCTGCTCCAAGAACAGGATCGTTATTACTTTGCCAAGTGTGTGTGTACTGTATGTGTGTGTGTGTGTTTGAGTGGGAGAGAGAGCGGGTGAAAGAGAGTATGCTTTCCGTACATAGTAAAACTTAATTTTGTTGCAAAAAAACATGGAAATAATTTGACGGTTTTATCCTATTGTTTTACGATATTTATTTATTTGGTCAGTGTTGTTGTGTTGTGTTTTTTAAAAATTTTTTTTTTATTGCTGTTTCGAAATAACTGGAATCATTTGGCGAAGTGATATGGAACTGTAATGTGGTCAAGACCTGGCTGGAACTACTTTAGCCATGCGTTTCCCTGAAAATAATTGCACACCTTAGAGCGTTCGTCAACCAATCAGATTCAAGCATTCAACAGCCTCGTAGTATAAATAATATTGTTGGATACAACTTTTGATTTTAATGATTTAAATGCTTAAACTTGAAATGAACATAAGATTAATAGAGTTAATGCTTAAAAGTATTTGTCATTGCAAGTTCATGTTAACTAATGGAACCTTATTGTAAATAAATTTGACTCGACGTGCACAGGAAATTTACTTTGTACTTGAAGGTTTTACCATATGATTTTTTTTTTTTACTTGTTTTGAAGATGCAAATGTTTTTCAGCAATGATTGTTCTTAGAACTAGCACATGTGGTTTAAACTAGATCTTTCATCTTTGAGATCAGTGTCACTGAATCATTTGCAAAACCTGAACAGCAACAGAATATATGAGAATGAATTTCCCAAAGGCTGTATCAAGATAAAAGATAAAAGTATTTAGTCATGTAGGTGTCTGCACTTAAATCCCAAGAATCGATCTTTCAGTCTGTGTTGTTTCCAGTTAATGAATGAACAAAGCTTCGTATCGCGCCTTCAATCCAATATATCGCAATAAGCTTTGTGCTACGCTACTTCTGGTATAAAACAAAGTCTCAGCTTTCAAATTCTGTCATTTTTATTGTGAAATTCAAACAATTTTGGCGCTCTTTAATGTGGCGCGTACACATTGCATAGCAGTTTAAGCGAAGCGGCAGAACGGAGCTCACGTGAACAAATCATCTCTTCCGCATTACTACTAGTTACAGCAACAACAAAAAATAACATGAATGGACATCAAAAGGTATGTTAAAAGATACAGTGCAACTTACATAAATCCGTATTATGTCTCATGTAATCGCGCAATCAGTGTTTCAATCACGAAAGTCATCAATAAAACAGATTGTAAGCAATGCATTGGCTGCATTCATACCATGTTGTAATTATCGTAAATAAAGCTCTGTATTAGCCTGGCAAGCCAGACCTACATCAAGATGTTAAGTCTGGGAACTTACAATTGGCATACCTCAATCCGAGGGGCGGGATAAACTGTTGTCTTTCAATATCCCTCGGCACGCAATAGGACCGCGCTACAACCAACCAGAGCAACGAACGGCTGTGGCTGTGTGAGTCCCATGCGTTTTCCCACCAGCGGAGCTAGTTGATATATTAATCTTTTGCCGTATCCGATCGTCAAAACTCATCTCAAAACACATCTTCCTTTTTTAAGAATGACTTAAGTTACGTTCTCTTAACTCCAAGTCATCCAGAGTCGCGGCCAAATCCGATTCGAAAGACCGCTGTTCGCCAGCAGCATCTTCTTTGTTTTCAAGTAACGTTAGCAGGGAAATCACCTATGGAAATCACGCGGAACCGTCACATCTCTGCCGTCATTGTTAAGCCCGCCCACCAACTCTATACTCGATGTGATTGGCCTGACCAGAGTTTGGTTTTTCCAGCTCGAAAAGCCAACGGAGAGTTGCTAGACCACACTTTGCTGCAAAATAATTTTTGCTGCCGCTAGGGTGCGTCTAGATTTCTAGGCTAGCTCTGTATGCTTTTGAATCGCTCTCGCGGTACTCGAGTCGAACGCATCTTAAATCTGCAGTGATCAGGTGGTACAGCGGCCGCGCGGCACGATTCATTGCTCTCGGAAAACTACGAGTTTACACGTTGTAATTACAAGTTCTACAAGCACGTGAAGGCTTTTTACAGTTCAGAATCGCTACGGTAATTACGACATGGAGTGAGTGCACCTAATGTCATGTAACGTCACATTTTCCTCAGGAAAGCCATTCAATGTCCAAAAACTCATTAATCAGCTAGAAAAAAATGAGCATAGAGAGGAGCATTTTGCTAAATATATATATTATATTGCATATACGTTGTATTTTTACTTAACCTGTTCTTTAATATTTAATTGTGTTTGAATACATTCTTCAGCCAACATTTAAATGTTTACTAAGTTCATAAATGAGTAGAAACCTAATTATGTCAATAAAAATGTATTATTAAACGTTGTTATAAAAAACGTCCTTATGTGTTAATGTACAGTAAGTATACAAATCAATTAATTTTAACCTTTAATATTATAGTGATGTACCAACTGGGTTTCCTGTATAGTTTACAGCATTAGTTGGGAGATATCTTTTGCCATGTACTGTACTGAAATCGAATTGAATAGCAAGCTTGTGAATTGAAATCGCATCGAATCATGAAATTTGTGCCAATGCCTAGCCATATTAAACATTCAGATTAAATAGTTTTTTTTAGATCAATGTCTTCATTGATTCATTAATATTCACATTTCTCTCTTTTATTTCAGCTCGAAAAAACAAGAAACTAATGCGGTTGCGGGGACATTCGTCCTCAAGTGAGCAGGCGCCCACTCTGCCCGAAGAGAACATGTGCTCGCTGGTGCCCAAGGCCATGCCCCAGCTGGTGCCCACCATGCTGTCCCTGCTCAAAGCCATTGAGCCGGAGATCATTTACTCGGGCTACGACAGCACCATCCCGGACACCTCCACCCGCCTCATGACGACACTTAACCGCTTGGGCGGCCGTCAAGTCGTCTCTGCAGTCAAGTGGGCCAAAGCCCTTCCTGGTGAGCCCTCAGAATTACCCATACCTTATATCATGCCAGAACTAGTGCTGTCAAATCGATTAATCGCAATTAATCGCATCTAACATATATAAGTGTTTATATATGTGTATATCTATTATTATATTTATGTCACACATATATTATATTATACAAACTATTATGTTAGATGCGATTAATCGATTTGACAGCACTATTTTACTTTACTTTATTTTCAATGAATGGGCTACTAGAAAGTCATCACCGACCAAAGGCGTGAGAAAAGAAGCACATGATATTCTCTGCTCTGGCAGTGTGTCATGGGCTTACTGGGCAAAAATGCTTGTGGAAAAGGATTACAAAAAGAACCACATGGTCGAGCAAACTCATTTCGAGCTGTACATCCCCTTTAAAGAGACATATAGAAGAAAACATTATACTATAGCCATTTTAGCATTCTGACAACAGTAATTCTTTTTCAAGTGACATGACGTGATGGTCAATTATGGTAACCCATACTCAGAATTTGTCCTCTGCATTTAACCCATCCAAGTTAGTTCACACACATTAGGAGTAGTGAGTAGTGAACACACACACACTTCAAACCGTGGACACACACACCCAGAGCAGTGGGCAGCCATTCACTGCGGCGCCCGGGGAGCGATTGGGGGTTTGATGCCTTGCTCAAGAACACCTCATCATTTCCTGCCAGTATCGAGAATCAAACCCGCAACCTTCGGGTTACCAGTCTCTATCCATTAGGCCACGACTTGAAAACATGACACACATGTGGAAGTTCAAAGATAATGATTTCTCTCTGTTTTCTTATGTGATGTGTATATCTGGCCCTAATGATTATTTCATTCAATTGAATCTGACATTTTATGTAACAATGGTTTCACGAACAATTTACACAAATTTGTTCTGCTCCAGTTTCATGAATAAAGCCCAGTGTCTTTGGAGGGTTTTGATGTCAGGAAAGAAGGTTTGGTTTTGATTTTAGTGCCATCAAAATCAGAACAGAGATGTAATTATGAAGTTGCTTCAGAGAGATCTGAAGCAAGAGCAGTCGTGTAATATTGTACAGGCTAAATCTCAAAAACAAAGTGTAATTCAAACCATTTTACATTTTGAAACGAGGCCCTTCGATGATTCTTTGCAGCTCTTTGGTTCAGCAGAGAATGTTCTTTATTTCATGAACTGTTTTGCTTGTGTCGGACTCTTGAGTTATGGTGTTTTTAAGAGTGTATACTTCCTATAGTGTTAACGTCCCTGTCATATTCAGGCTTCAGAAACCTGCACTTGGATGACCAGATGACACTGTTGCAGTGCTCCTGGCTCTTCCTCATGTCCTTCGGCTTGGGCTGGAGATCCTACCAGCAGTGTGATGGAGGCATGCTGTGTTTCGCTCCAGACCTCGTCATCAATGAGTGAGCCCATCTTTACTACCCACAGTTGGAATCTTTTGGCTTTTAATGCCAGGTTATGTGTTTTTCAACACACATTGTTAAACTTCCAGACTATATTGACCATAAGTCAATTATCTTTCTCTATCGGTTATCAGACTTTTCTTTTTTGTCTTTTTAAATAGACTTTTGTTTAATGATGAAAACCCCTAGACCTGTCTTGTAAGTGTTATATGTGCTCTATTTCAATGTAAGTGTTTCCTTTGGGTTATTCTTAATGAAAATCTAGGTCTTTTGATATCTGAATAATGAGCAAAGCAGGGCTGTGCGCTGACTTTTGAGATGTTAGCTCTGGTCCTAGAGGGACGGAAATGTAAATTTAATAGGACAAAGAAAGGACATGGTGTGTGAATATTCAATCCATTGAACTTCGCAAAAGTTAGCAAATCGTCAACTACTTCTTTCTCAGACATGCTTATCGTAGCAGCCTAGGAGCTTTATTGCATATTTATAATACAATTTGCATTACAAAAACTTTTAAAAGTGAATAATATTTAATTACACAATATGTTCTATTTATATTAGTTAGTCATATGTATTGCATTGAATGACAATGAAATGACAGCTTCTGGGTATTAAACATTTGATGCACAACTAGGAAATGCAAATCCTACATGTTGCATTTGTCAGTTTGGGAATTGCACATTATATCGCATATTCTTTTCTGTCAATATATATAATCCTATCGTCAATAAATCCAATTAAACCTGTATAATTTCACAGGCATGCTGCTTTATGTCCATGTCAAAGATAAAATGATCGGATGTTAGAATAAATATCTAGTTCAGTCATAAAACTCTAGATGGCGCAGGCTGTTTGTCCTTTACATGAAATCTGCAAGCAATCACATCATTACCGCATGGCTGTCTCAGCTGATCCTGCAGCCAATGAGATTGCTTGCCCAACATTTAAATAGTCTGGTTCAGTGTTTGCTGTAGAGTAAAACCCTTCACCTTCCCCAGCTCCACCTGCCTAGATCTGCTACGGGATTTATGTATGTCTATTTATGCAGCAGCAACATATTGTCACGGGTGGAATAATGGTGAAGCGAGGATTCAAGTGTGAGAATGGAAGGATCTTTAATTATAACAAAATGGAAACAAAATACAAACAAAACATCCCTGTGGGGGAAAAACAACGCAGGCATCAAAATACATCAGAAACTATGGCAGGACACAAGAACACAAGGATACATAGATGACGAACCAGCACAGGACTGCAAACACAGGGAGAATAAATAGGGAAGCAAATAAAAAGGGGTAACAAGGGAAGGCAGGTGGGGCAAATGAATCAATAATCAGATAACAAGATGGGAGGGGCTAGACAATCGACAGGAGAGCACATGGCACAAGGAAACACATGACAAGCCATGTGCTCACAACATACAGGACTATAACACAAGCACATGACAAACCGGGAGTGTCACTCAGAGCTCTGTCACCAAACCAAGATATAAACTAGACAGAAGTGACAGAGCCCTGACACATACTTTACATGTTCACAGCAGCGTGTCTCCGTATCTATAAGCAGTAGCAAGTTCATACTTGTGCAGCTGAAGCGTAGAAGATCTAGTCCGCCAAGACCAAATACATTAACATTGCCATATTCATTATCATGCTAAAACCATTTCAAGATGTCATGATTGAACCGTTTCTTTTGTCTGCCATGATGTTTGGCCTTCTCTCTCTCTCTTTGGTGCTGTGAAATGCTTTTAGAATATAAATATGTGTGTGTTAAAGGGAGAGGATGAAACTGCCCTACATGGGTGACCAGTGTAACCAGATGCTGAAGATTGCCAGTGAGCTGGTCCGGCTGCAGGTGTCCTACGACGAGTATCTCTGCATGAAAGTGCTTCTCCTCCTCAGCACAGGTACTGTACCAGCTGTCATCAGAATTCACAAGTATATCGCACTTACAGTGACCTCAAAAAAGTATTTTGACACCAAAGTCCTTAAAAAGTTATTTATTTTAGAGAAAGCACATATTTCACAATTTTGTGGTTTCAAATTATAAAACAATGTATAGTTTATGTATTCGGACACTTTATCAGACAACAGTGGAACATGTTCATAATTAATGTGATGAAATACACCTGTGGATACTTTCCTAGGATGCCTGTGTAAGGTGAATTAATGCAGTCATGTGACTTCAGTGTCCAAATAGATTTTCAGGCCACTGTTTTACTGTCCTATGCCTATTTTCCATGGTATATTGGTTATATGGTGACACTATTTTACAGTGTCTTTGTGGTAACACTTTACTTGAAGGGGTGTGCATAAGACCTGACACCTTCATAATCATGACATGACACGTGTCATGAATATGAAGGAGGTTTTATGCATGTTTATGTCATTTGCTCAATTATGACATTTTGAATGCAAATATGACATTGTTTGAGATGTCTTCGTTATGACAACTTGACATAAACCAATTAGAGATGCACCGATTGATCGGCTGGTGACCGGAATTGGCCGATTTTCACGTGATCGGCGACCGGCCGGTCAGTCTGACATATGCCGATTTTATGCCGGTCGAATGCACTCGGGCGCCGCATGATTAACATCGCGCAACATCAGCATCACACGTGCACACGGAACGCACATGTAGGAAACCTCGTGAATTTCGGCCGTTTCACACCGCAAACGTGAGCAGTGCGTATTATTTTCGGTGTGCATGTTAATCAATGAGTGCATTCACACCGGGAGCAGTAGCAGCGCGTGAGAGTCGAGCAGGAGCAGCGGTGAAGCGCGGGTTGCGGCGCAGAGTCTATTTTTGCTGCGCTGCTCACGCTCAATTAAGTGAAAGCACACTTTTGATGGACAAAATAAATATAATTTCACACAAAAGTGCCCAAAATGCACAGAATTTGCATGTCTGGAGTGTTTTAACAAGAACTGGAGTATAAGTCTGAAAAGAAAATGAATTTTCTTTTTGAAATGAACAAATTTTTTAAGTGGATATTTTTTAAGTGAAAAGAAGGAAATGGTTCTTTCATAACACTGCACTTTAGATGTGTGTGAATTTCCCACACCAGGAGTCATTTATATAGTCCTATTTTATAGCTATTACTGTTCAAAAATGTTCTATGCAAAATGTAAAATGTTCTACTGAAGAAAAGAGAGAAAATAAATATTTGTTTGTGCTGTAAAGTGGTTAGAAAAAATGAAATCGGAATCGGCTAAAATTGGTATCGGCAGGTCAAACTCGGAAATCGGAATCGGCCTAGAAAATTGTAATCGGTGCATCTCTAAAACCAATACATCATAACCTGTCAGTGTCTTGGTAATGACAACTTGACATTACCAAGACAACATAAATTGTCATAAATATGTCATTAACATGACATAGCAGATTAATTATCAAACTTAAGAAACCAATTTGTTTTATGGGTTAACATTACATTAAACTCTCAGGTGGTTGGTTTTGACATTGGCTGTCATGAGGCCATTATAACTGTCATGAATATTTTTCTTGACCTCAACTACAGTGGTACAAATTGGCTGTCATGAGGCGATTTTAACATTTTAATGACAAATTCAATGTCAAAACAAAACTACCTGACAGTTGAATGTAATGTTAACCCATAAAGCTAAGTGATTTCTTAAGTTTGATCAATAATCTGCTATGTCATGTTTATGACATATTTATGACAGGTTGTGTTGTCTTAGTAATGTCAAGTTGTCATGACAAAGACACTGCGGGTTATGATGTATTGGTTTATGTCAAGGTTTCATTACCAAGCCATCTCAAACAATGTCATATTTGCATTAAAAATGTCATAATTGAGCGAATGACACTAATTGACAGTTGTCATAAACATGCATGATAGCTCCTTCATATTCATGACATGTGTCATGTCATATATATATATATTATTTTAAAAATATAATATTATTTTAGTATAAAATATAATGTTTCAAAAACATAAAAAAAAATAGTAACTTTATTAGGTCTATAGACAGCTAATAACAAACAAATATGCAACAAACAATAAATAACTAGTTGCAATATGGAATTAATTGTGCAGGGCTTTCACCGTGAGGTTGAGTTATACCGGAGGATTCTTTGGAAAAAGAAGGCTCCTTTTACCATGCCCTTTCCAAAACTCTGGTTAAAATCAATGACACGGTCTACACTGATCAATGAATATCGTATATTTACATTGTGCTTGCATTGTGTTAGTTTTATGATTAAAGTATTTGTGAAAGTTAAGTAAAGTCAAGTAGTACTAGTGAGCTCATTTGTGTGTTTAATAGACATGACTGTGATTGGCTAAAATGCTTAGTGCTGCAATGTTTTATTTAGAGTATATTTATTTAAATATAATGCTGTAATCAAGACTTTCCATTTTTAGTTCATCTAGGCAGCTGTAATCGTAAAAACTAGTCAAGATTTCCACATGTAATACTTATTTCATATGCAACAATGCTACCCAATCACAGCAGTGGGCGTTTACTTTGAAGAGAAGCCCATTTAAACAGTGCTCAAATCAAAGGGCTAAAATCAGGGTAGAACATTTTATTTTTGTTTCTAAATTGACAGTTTTTGATGTAAAAATCCTACTAACAACGTGTCCTCAGGAAACGAAATAAAAAATACACTTCATGACCCCCTTAAACCATCGTATTTACAGTCGTTTTAGGGTTTATGGCAGTTAATTCTGCAAACAAAGTTGTAAAATTGTATTTAACTTTACACAGGAGAGGTTTATTTCACACTAAAGTCCTATCAAAGGGGTCATATAATGGTACATGCACTTTTACAAGTTGATTGTACTGAAATGTGTGTTGGCAGTGCCTGTACACAACCATCATATAATGATAAAAATCCATCCAGTGTTTTTTTTTTTTTATCTCCTTATATATGTTTTCCCCGTCTCAAATCGAGCCGTCTGACCGTGTGACGTCACACGGTCGGACGCCCCTCCCACGATTGGACAGTAAATCATTCACACAATGTTCTGGGGTGCATGTTCATTTATAGATCAGTTCGTCCATTAATGCCCAGGAAAGTCTGTTTAAGGGCTGTGGGTCTTTTCTATGGCCTCTGCTTTTTCCACGTGACCACATTTTTAACAGCAATAAAACCAACTTATCTGATCGTAGTCATGTTAACCAAGACCCTTCTTGGTCTTGTTGGGGGGATGGGACCATAGATCCCACAGTGAGTTTTAAAGATCATTTGTTAAATGTAACAAATAATTGTGTCTGATTTGTCTCAGTCGTTACACCAATCACGTCAATGTGCTGGCTGGCTTTAGCATATCATTAGCAGTGAACTAGCAGGGGAGTCTCGAGAGCCAGGTTATCCCGCTATATTTTTCTGTTGATATGAAAAATCGGGTAGATTTAGCTAAATAACCCAGATGATAACTGGACACCAGTGCTGAATTGAACATGCACATAGTAATGTTATACGAGAACAATGTAGAAGGAATGCTTTGCATGCTTGCATTCTGTTTTACTTTCAGTTCCGTTTTAAACATAGTTGGCAATAGTTTATAGTGCTTAAAATTCAGTAAATATCCTGACAAACAGTCATACTTTCCGATGAGCCTCAGATCTCTCTATGTTGAAGTCCTGCTGTCTTATATGATTAGAGATCAGGATATAATTCCACCAAGACTATCAACGTCTTCTGCGTTTTGCATAGGTTCGTTTGTGTTTGCCAGCATCCCTGGGCCTCATATCCCTGGCTGATACGCCATTTATCTGAACGCCTCAGGGACCCAGCTTTCCATAGTTTCCTTTGAGTTGTATGTGAGCCGGTAGGACCGCTGCAAGAGGAACTCTCACATATGGTGTAGTCTCTTTTAATAAGCTTTATGGTGTGTCTCCGCACAAAGGTGTATATATACATATAACTTGAAGATGAAGATTGATGTGCCGATTTTAGTCAGTAGGGCAATTCTGAAAAATATGGTTAATATGTTCCTAGTGAAATGCTCTGTCAGACCTTTCCTGAGTGTGAATACTAATACACTCTTAGTATTGGCATTTGTTTAATTCTGATTCTTTAATGACATAATGACTTACAGACTTTGCTACGACTTTGATTAAAAGGCAATAATGTAATGTTAACGTCTAATCCTGACCCCATCTGTTTTCACAGTACCAAAGGATGGCCTTAAAAGCCAAGCTGTGTTTGATGAAATCCGCATGTCGTACATCAAGGAGCTTGGAAAAGCCATTGTTAAACGAGAGGAGAACTCCAGCCAGAACTGGCAGAGGTTCTACCAGCTCACTAAGCTTTTGGACACCATGCAGGAGGTAAGAGGGCATCTCTTACAATCAGCAAATGCAAATAAGAGACATTATCGGCACTGACGGAATTATTGCGCATACAAGAGAGAAAAACATGCTAGGCCAGAAACGCTTCTTGCAAGTATGGAACCGTGTGGTCAGCACATTGCAAATGTCTGGCCTACATACTTATTGCTTGAGGTGGGGGACTCGAGTCACATGACTTGATACGAGTCGCAAATTTAAGGACTTGATACATTTATAATTATAAATATGTATTATAATAAATTATCATTAATATTAGGGTATAAATGTAAAATTAAGGAAGTTAAGCAGGTCGTGGCCAATATAAACTCTAGGCTACTTGTTTCTTGTTTGGTACTGTGACGTGACTTGACTTGACCCTTAGCAGGACTCGACTTGACGCGCTTGGTTTGTCTGCACTGTGACTTGAGAATTACTTGAGACTTGATAGTAGGGACTAGAGACTTACTTGCGACTTGAACACGTTACTTGCTCCCACCTCTGCTTTTTGCACATACTGCATTAAAGGATTAGTTCACTTCAGAATTAAAATTTCCTGACAATTTAATCACCCCCACATCAACCAAGATATTCATGTCTTTCTTTCTTCAGTCGAAGAGAAATGAAGCTTTTTGAGGAAAACATTCCAGGATTTTTCTCCAAATAGTGGACTTCAATGGGGTCCAACGGTTTGAAGGTCCAAATTGCCATTTCAATGCAGCTTCAAAGGCCCTACACGATCCCAGCCGAGGAATAAGGGTCTCATCTTGCCAATTAAGGTCTTTAGGATCACTTGCAAATTAAAGGCAGGTGTGTTTGATTAGGGTTGGAGATGAACTGTGCAGGACAGTCGATCGGCAGGAGCAGGATTGGGCACCCCTGGTGTCTTTGAAGCTGCATTGAAACTGCAATTTGGACCTTCAAACCATTGGTTCCCATTGTCCCATAGTCCACTATATGGAGAAAAATCCTGGAATGTTTTCCACAAAAACCTTCATTTCTTTTCGACTGAAGAAAGAAAGACATGAACATCTTGGATGACGTGGGGGTGAGTAAATTATCAGGAAATTTTAATTCTGAAGTGAACTAATCCTTTAAAGGGATAGTTCGGCCAAAAATGATATTTAACACATCTATTACTCACCCTCAAGCCGTTCGAGATGCGTATGTCAATCTTGTTTCAGACGAACACATTTTCTGTTATTTTAGAAAATGTCTTAGACCCTTCAGTGGATATAATGTGAAGCAATGGGGTCCACCTCCTTCAAGTCCCAAAATGTGCATACATCCTTCACAAAAGTAATCCATCCGGCTCCATGGGGATAAACGAAGGCCTTCTGAGGGTAATCCGTGCGGTTTTGTCGTAAAAATATACATATTTAAAACTTTATAAATGAAAATATCTGACTTCCGGCAAGGATCGACGCGCGTTCACGGGTGATGGAAGTCGGCGTACGAGGTAGGACGTAGCGTAGGAACCGTCGTGACGTAGACGTTGTTTTGCTCTGCTCTCTGGCTGCGCAGGCGCGTTCGTTCTACGTCACGACGGTTCCGACGCTACGTCCTACCTCGTACGCCGACTTCCATCACCCGTGAACGCGCGTCGATCGTTGCCGGAAGTCAGATATTTTCATTTATAAAGTTTTAAATATGTATATTTTTACGACAAAACCGCACGGATTACCCTCAGAAGGCCTTCGTTTATCCCCCTGGAGCCGGATGGATTACTTTTGTGAAGGATGTATGCACATTTTGGGACTTGAAGGAGCTGGACCCCATTGCTTCACATTATATCCACTGAAGGGTCTAAGACATTTTCTAAAATAACTGAAAATGTGTTCGTCTGAAACAAGATTGACATATGCATCTCGAACGGCTTGAGGGTGAGTAATGCATGTGTTAAATATCATTTTTGGCCGAACTATCCCTTTAAAGCCCAACCCTGTCCATAGAGAGCTAGAGAGCTGCTCAAACACACCTGTCAGCAACTTTCAGATGTTCCTGAAGATCTTAATCAGCTGGTTCAGTTTGATTAGGGTTGGAGTTGAATTTAGCAGGAAGATCCTAGTGTAGTGTGGTACGACCCAAAACCTGTTTAACGGTGTTGTTTAAGATTCTGATGGTATTTTCTTTCCTTTACATGACTGTGATAGGTTAATAGTGGCTTTTTACTCTCTTTATGAGCGAGTCATTCAACTAACACATTCAAAAACGCTGATTCATTCAGGAACAAAACAACAGTGCTGTGATTATCTGAAATTTGAACACCACCTTACATGACTCAACCGACAAGCAATGCGCCTCCGGGGAAACTGAATGCCGAGAATACTTTAAAAAGTATTATAGTGTTTGCCTTTTTTTTATTAGACAGAACTGTTCAACTAAGACTGTAAACTACAGAAGACGGTTTCTCGGCGCTATCAAAATAAAAGTCCCGCTTACAACACGTAACAGCCCAACAGAAAAACTTGTCGTCAGCCTTGGCGAAATATCATTCAACCACTACTTGTAAATGTATACACCTTAGCCATTATTGTGATTTTTTTTTTTACACATATTATGAATTAGATTAACTTGGAGGTTGTACCACATGACATTTTACTACCTAAACCAGTGGTTCTCAACCCTGTCCTGGCGTACCCCCAACACTAGTGTTGGGGGTACGCCAGGACAGGGTTGAGAACCACTGACCTAAACAAACCAAAACATTCATAAAAATCTCATATAAAATGTACTTTAAATTATGTGAAATTTTTAGACTTATTGACCTTGACAGACAGTCATGAGGGTCTGCAGTTGTCCTCCCTATGCTACTACTTAATGTTAATGTTATGTCGGTTGCGCCACATGACTTGATTTGGTGCAACAACAACAAAAAATTCTAAGAAGCAATAATAAAACATGCAAAACTAGGTCCCCCCCCCCCCCCCCTTTTTTTTTTTATTAGGCTCTTCTCTTCATGATGATATCGGGACAGTTGTACCACTGACATTTTTTAGGACACGTGTTGTCCTGCGGTTGGATTGTTAGTGCCATGTATGTAAAAGCTCTATTGAAATGCTACTTCTGTCCACAGATGGTGGAAGGGCTTCTCGACTTCTGTTTCTACACGTTTGTGAATAAATCTCTGAGTGTGGAGTTTCCTGAGATGTTGGCAGAGATCATCAGCCATCAGCTACCAAAATTTAAAGATGGGAGTGTCAAGCCTCTTCTGTTCCATCAGAAATGACTGCCTTAGATCATAACAATGCCTTAACGCCACCCTTCCCTTACCAGCGCCAGTCCAACCTGCCCGCTTGCCCCCAAACATCCTGAATGAATTGAGCAATCGCTTCTGCTTGATTCTCAGAGGAGAGAGGTGAAGTTGGCTCTTCACAAATGTTTGTGGAGCAGGACAAAGGACAAAGCAGAGTCATGTACTCGGAGCAGACGGAATATGACTTTCAGAAAGACATATTTTAGTGATATTTTCTCTTTTTTTGCATGTACACTGCTGAAATGTTTACAAAGGTATATCAAAAAAAGGGAAATGTGCCTTTTTTGCGCTTTGCGAAATCAATTTCAGACATTTCTCAGGCTAACGCAATGACTTGGCATACACACTTTATGTCGACGACTCCCATTCGTCACGTCTGATTTCTTGTCAAAGATGGTTCTCTGTAGGGTGGCAGCTTAACGGTCCTCTGAGGTGCTCAAAAGTTTGAAGCAGCCCATGAAACATGAGACCCTTTTTGTTTTTGTTTTTTTGTTTTTCAATCTCATTGAAGTTCCACCGTGGAAATGCCATATGATAATTCAACTCGAATCAAGATCTGTTCCATGACTGGCAGCGAATACTAAGTTGTTTAAAATAGTTCACCCAAAAATGAAAATTCTTCCATCATTTACTCGCCCTCGTGTTGTTCCAAACTTGTATGCCTTTCTTTACTCCATGGAGCACAAAAGGAGGAATTCGAAATAATTCCCTGGTCAGTTTTCAATTCAGCTGGAGCTTTCAAGCTTCAAAAAATACACAAAAGCGCCATAAATGTATTGTTAAAGTGTCTCATATACCACTTATGTTGTGTGTTTCAGGTTTGATGAATTCAAAAGATAGCATGGTGGGATGAGCAAAACTGAAAATGTACCACTTCGATGAGAACAGACTAGTCCGATTCATAAACAAATCATTCATTTGCGAATTTGAATCATTCACGAATGATTTTGATCATCATTATCTTGAAAAAATCAAATAAATAAAAATCTGTGTTCCACGAAAATAAGCAATTCATACGGGAATAACATGAGGGTGAGAAACATTTTAATATATATTTTAAATAAGATATTACAAACTAACTTATTTCACTACAATTAAAATGGAAATACGTAATAGTATCTCAATTATACTTAAATAACACTGAAAAAAAAAAAAAAAAAAAAAGATTTTTCTTTGGGTGAACTTTTTATTTAACTGAAATTTAAACATATTATATTGACAGTTAATTATTAAAATTAATTGAGTTTTTATGTTAATTATTAGCTCAGGTTCACGTAAAATAAATGACCATCAGCACTTGGTAAGTCCTGGAATCAGTGGATAATTCAGGGTTATTTTGTCAAATTCCTGTCCATATTCAGCAGATTAGCATATCCCAGCATTCCCCTCCTCTCGACTGTGGTCTGTTCATGTCTTTGTGTGAATGTTTGTGCGTTTGTTTAAGTGCGTCTCGGACACCTCGGATTATTTGTGACCACTTTTGTTTTTGGTAACATCAGAACAAAAGGAACATTTGCTGTTCTCGTGCTCGAGTGTGTGTGTTACTGCGCTTTAGGGTGTCTGCACCAGCTAAGCTTCATTATTAGCCGAAAGGAATAATTCACTAAAAAATGAAAAATCTGTCATTATTTACTCATCATTATGTTGTTCCAAACTCATGCTGTTATTTTTCTGTCGCTATGAACCGTTGTATTGAAAAGTGCCGTGTGAAGATTCTTCGAAATGTCTTCTTTGAACATACGGGGTCGGAACGGCACGAAGGTGATTGACAGAATTGACATTTTTGGGTGAAATATTTCCTTTTTTTAAGATACATGTTGCACTTAAGTATCATGCACATTTCTGGAATTCCCATTGTTTGAGTGTATAAGACAACTGAACATTCAAAGATTGAACTAACAATGTTATTTAAAAAATAATACAACTAGATTTGGTCATTTAACAAGATTCCGCCATTTATTTAGCCGCTATGGTCATGTACAGTATTAAAACTCTCATGGTGAGCAGAGGGTTAAAGGTTCATTTCCAGTAATCCAGCCGAGTGTCGTCACATAATCCGGTGTGTGTTGAAGTGTTCGGTGTGTTACCAAGCCACTGTTTGTTTAACGCTAATTTCCAACAGCTTCATTAATATGACATGAAATCGAAATGTACGCGGTAAAAATCCCAATCACATATTTTGGCGTATTTTACGAGACTATTTTTTTTTACAAATTTCTCGCTAGGTTTCTGAGATGACGCATTTTCTAATTGTTTCACAATAGGCCTTGCAAAGGGAGTTTGTGAGCCATAAACCAGAGGTTGTATAAATTCAGAAAAAAGCTGAAGTGTCTAAAAAAAAATATTTTTTTTTTTGTTTGGTAATCATTGATCATTTTTAAAAGTAACTTAAATGAAAATATAATTACAGATACACTTTGATATACACATCATTTTACAAGAAAATTTTAATACATAAAGTTGTATTGCTATCTTTTTTGTGTCAAGAACTGTATTGCAGATGTTATATGTAAATGTAAATTCTATAAATCTATAGGGAATATACAAGTAATCACTGTTTTAAAGAATGAGAGCTTAAAGGTAGAAGTCGGGGGTCGCGAGTATAGTTTGTATAGTGGAACAGAGTGACCAAAGCAACGCAGATTTAAAAAAAAAAAAAGAAAAGAAAAAAAAAAACGAGAGAGAGAAAAAGAAATATTTAAAGCAGTTACATTTTACAGTAGCACTTACTACCCAAATCTAGTACTTTATTTTATCCTTTTCTATTTCTTTTATAAAGATTTAGGCTTTGGTCTCATACATAATGCTGTAAAATTAACTAGTAAAAAAAAATAATAATAAAATATAAAATAAAGCTGTGTGTAAAAGTAATGTATCAGAGCCTGAGAATTTGCACTACCCTAATACTGGCTTGACATAGTATATTTTGTACAAAATTTCATGCAAATACTATCTTTAAAGATTAAGGGCAAATCATATTTCACTGGTATATGGCTTTCATTAAAGTCTTTTTTTTTTTTTTTGCATTTGCATTTGAGTTATATAAAAGTAATCCAATGTAAAGGATATACAATGTCTATTTGTTTGAAAAATAGTTTTGTATGATTTCTGTATTACACCTCTCCTGTAGTCAATGTCGATCATTACACATATTTGATTAAATGTTGGATAAAATTTGTTCAGAGGAGGACTGTGTGTTTTTATACTGTGAGATCAATGTGCTAATTTGCTATTTTTCCCCATTGTATCTGAATGTTAACACAAATCTACACTTGGACATGCTGGTTTATTTTCTTCTCAATCCTATATCTGGTCCGCAATGTTCAGAAACCGATTGACGTTTAAAAAAAAAAAAAAAAAACACCAACAAAAAAGACCTGTACAATATTTCTTCTGAACCAATTGTATTCCAATTAAATCAAGCAATTTCTAACCCCCCCCCCATAAAAAATAAATAAAAAATAAACATAAATTTGTATTTAAATGAACAATAAACATTTTTATTGAATAGAAAAAAAATCAAAACAACTGAACCATGTTTTTATTTATTCAATATTCTAAAGAATGTTAAGGCTCATAAAATTGTACACGATTTTTTTTTTTTTTTTAATGTAAAAAGATCAATTGGGCTATCAAAAAAATTAAGTTAGTTTGCTACAATAAAAATATATATAATTCACATTTTACAAAAATTTTTTATACTTTATCAATTGTCGCTTATTTACAATGTTAATACACTCCAAAAGAACACAAATCTCATCAGAGATAATGCTTAAATAAGAGTGGTTTACATGACGTTAATTCACATTAAGAAATAATTTACGCTTTTCCACTTACATGCTAAGAAAGGAGAAAAAATTCAATTCTAAAAAAAAAAAGAAGATTTAATTGCTTCCTGATATACAAAAGAGTGCAATAGTTCCCCCCCTAATTAACAGTTATCTCTTAGTAGTTCTAAACAAAACAGTTATGAGGACATGAAAGACACAAAAAAACACATTCAAAAAGCCCCAGACTGCATAGAAACAGCACATATTACATCATGGTGAACCAGGAAGTGCTCACATATTTATAAAAAAAACCCAAAAAATCATGATAAGCCCTGTTTGAAAATCTAAGAGTTTCTTGATTGTGGCCGAAGCGGCATCGACAACTTGGTCCCAGGGTCCCAATGATGCGCTAGAGAAATGCCACAGTTGCCAAAAACCCATAACATCGGACAGACACGCTCAGGCATGCTAATGTGGCTTTTCTGTCAAAGTCCAGTTTTTTGCCTCGCCAAAGACTCCAAGCATCGACTCCAACCAACAGCGTCTAAACGAACTCCACGTAGTTCTCCGGAATTAACCCCGTCTTCCCATCCAAGGTGCCCTCCAGCCAACCTGGTTCTCTAGACCGATGAACTATGAGACAAAGATGCAAAAAGCAAGATTGTTTTGGGGTCGCATTGACAACTTTATCCTCTAGTTATCCTCTTATTTCCACAGTGCACAAAGGAATAAGTGTTCCAGATTCAAGTTAAGCTCTACAGTATGTGCGGCATCTGTTGCTTAATGTTGATTAACCACCACCAAAAAAACCGTCGACTCATCCCTGAGTTCTAATAGAAGTTGACTATCCCCAAAAAAATCATCTGGAGAATTTGAAGCCTCTATTGAATCTTGCAGTAGAGCACGCCTGAGGTTTCATTAAACACTAATCTAATCTACTGCTCCACAGTGTCAAATGTCAAACCGTGGAAGGTGCGATCTCTGATACCTGTTGAGGGGCAGGAGCTGGAACAAAGCAGATATATCGATTTGCTGCTCCTACGCCAACGCTCAAGGCTCCAACCTCCCTAACTAACCAAATATAGTACAGATACTGAGGTTTAAAAACGGAGACGTACCATTGTCGAATACGGTCCCTGCGATAAAGGACAGCTCAGAGTCATGCTCAGCCTTGCAGGCGTAGAGTGCACGTGCTTTTCGGAGCGGAGTGCTGGAAAAGAAAAGAACATTTGTTAGGGCTAGTAATGAATTCAACATTTTAATTGAATTAAATGCATGATATCAGTATCTGCTCAGAAAAATACATGAAAAAGGCTTTATTAAGTTTGCAGACTTCAAGCTGAAATGGCTCCAAATGTATGCACGTTTAAGGGTGCATAAATGTATGTTTAAATGTACGCTTAAGGGGACATTAGTGTAATCACATTTTGTTTATTTCTTTGTAAATTTACCAGAAAAATCAAAAAATCATATCAAGTCTTTGAAGTACCTTCGGATAGCATGTGCAGGACTCATAAAAAAATTACACCCCTCGGAATGTAAATATATATATATTTTTTTTCTTGATCACTATTACAACTCATGGAGAGATGACAAAATTGAAATGTATTAAACATTAAACAATTGTAAAAAGTTTAGAAACTTTAAAAGATGTTTTTTTTTAAAATAAGTCTCTTATGCTCACCATGGCTGCATTTATTTAATAAAAAATACAGTAAAAACAGTAATATTATTTATTACAAATATTGCGAAACATTGTTAGAAATGAAAAGAAGTGTTTTCCATTTTAATATATTTTAAAATAGAATTCATTCTTCTCATGGCAAAACTGAATTTTCAGCATTATTACTCCAGTCTTCAGCGTCACATGATCCTTCAGAAATCATTGTAATATACTTCTTTGCTACTCAAGAAACATTTATTATTATTGATAGTATTATCAATGTTGAATTTTTGTTGATGTGCTGATACTTTTGTCAGGATTCTTTGATGAATACAAAGTTCGATAAACAGCATTTATTTGTATTTATTAAACTGATTTATTACATTTATTAAAGCATTTACTAAATAAAAATATTTTGTATCATTATAAATGTTCGTTACTGTCACCTTTGATCAATTAAATGTATCCTTGATGAATAGAATTATGAACAACTCTTTTTTTTTTATCTTACTAATGTTTGAATGGTATCCTTGTTTTCACAAATATGTTAAGCAGCAAAAACAGTTTTCAAAATTGATAATAATTATTAAAATATTAATAAATGTTTCTTGAGCATCAAATCATATTAGAATGATTTCTGAAGAATCATGTGACACTGAAGACTGGAGTAATGATGCTGAAAATTCAGCTTTGATCACAGGAATAAATAACATTTTTTAATTTATTTAAATTTTTAAATTTATAAAGCACATTTAAAATCAACCTTGGTTGGCCAAAGTGCTGCACAGGAAAATAAGAGAAAAACAAAACAAAAAACAAAGCAAGAATAAAGAAAACAAAGAAGCAAGAAACAAAATAAAAGTTACGGTAATTAAAAGCACAAGAGAAAAAAAAAAGCACCCTATTCTAGTATGTCCTCCATAACTAAGTATACTTCTCTGACCCTTCTTGGCATTGAGTGTACAAGTTTATGACAAATTGTCACATCTATTCTGTTGAACTCGTGAAGGAGTACCCTGATGTTTGATGCAGAGGACAAATTCCGATTATTTGGGGTTACCATTTTTTTCCGATTATTATATGGGTTACCATACTTGGCCTTCACTTCACCTTGTATTTTCACCTTGAGAGTATGTATTGAGTCATTGTCATGTTGAAAAAGTGCCCACCAATGCAAGGAATAAGGAGAGAGTTCTCAGAGTTGCATCTTCTGTTTCTAGATTTTGAATTATAGGTTTGGTTAGGGTTGGGTTCAAGATTTTCAATTACGTCACACAATGGTGTGTGAATTCATGACACTATTGATTAGGCACAACTCCCCCACATCCATCCCTATATAAGAACTTTACTACCACCGAACTTCACTGTGGAGACTGACACCACAATCATCAGTTTGTGGTGTTCAAAACTTTTTAGTAAATTTGGGATAATCTTTTCCAGTTCATTTATTTCTCCTCACAAGTCTGTTGAGATCAGACATCCGTGAGTCAAAACATGAACACACTGGAGGAGCTGCTTTATTGTAGAAAATGAAGTTGTACTTCTGATGAAACAAGACACTGACACTGTTTATGTTTAATACGCTAAAGCTACTGGATTTTAAGCAATCTATTGTATAAAGTTCTATATATATAAACGTGACGTGACTACTAGAGTGCTGAATTGCAGAGGTTGTGCAAACATATCCACATTTCTATGATTAGATTCTTTTCTTATGCATTACTAAAAAAAAATGCTTGCTGTTTTCTCAATTTTGTTGTGTATTTAATGTTACCAAGAGGAAAGAGCGCAGCACATATTTACATATTCATCTAACCATTGCTCTCAGCAGTTTGGGCAGTGTCAGATGTTCACAAACTGTATATCGCTGCTCACGTATTTCGACCTTAATTTTACCTAAAAAGGAAGAACGAAAAATAACTTTGCCTTGAGTATATCGGCCCCTTAAGCAGGAGGAGGAAACAGACAGGGCCTGCAGATCTTCTACTCCTTTAAACAAGGTAATTGCAAGTAAGAATGTCATCTTAAGAGTCAGAAATTTCTCTGCAGCTGACTCTAAAGGCTCAAAGGGTGTCATAGTACTACGGCCAAGTCCCAGGCCGAACTCTTGCATAACATGCAGGCCTCAGCTGTACAGTACCATGTAGGAAATGAGACACTAATTTGTCTCTCCAAAGACTCCGGCAGGTGTGGTAAACAGCAATGGCCACCACGTACACCTTCAATGTGAAGGGTGTTAACCCAGCAGAAATGGAATCCTGAAGGAACTCCAGCACTGAACCAACCGGGCAGTTGTGTCCAAATTATGCTCTCTGCACCATAAAGTGAAGAGTCACCACTGAAATGCATAAAGTTTCCTCCTGGAGGGAGCTCTAGAGTTAAGGATGGTCTCCACAACCTCGTTTGAGAGACAAGAGATCCAAGAGTGTATTACCCCTCAGGGGCCAAACCCACAGATTCCATATTTCCAGACTGTGGTGATAAATATTGCCTCCTACTTGAGACATAAGATACTTCCTGACGGCAATCTCCCATGGAGAGCCGTCCAGGAGAGACATCAGGTCCAAGAACCAAACTTGGGACGGCCAGAATGGGGCTACTATTAACAGACGAACCCCGTCCTGCAAAACCACTCTAGAACTCCCAGGAGCAGATTGATTGGGGGAAATGAGACCAGACATAGCCTCAGCCAAGTCTGAACCATGGCATCCAACCCCAAAAGAGCTGGATTCGCTTGAGGGAGAGCCAGGGCAGACAGTGTGCCGTTTCTTCTGATGAGAACAAGTCCACTTCTGCCTGGCTGAACCTTTTTCTGGGTGGAGTCCTTGATTTAGATGCCCAGGGATGTAAACTGCCCTCACCGAGATAAGCTTGCCCTGGGCCCAGAGGACGATCTGTTGCGGCAATCTGCATAGAGAGTGTGCAAACGCAGACCTTCCTGGTGATTTGTGTATGAGACTACTGATGTTGTTTGAATGGACAAGGACATGGTAGCCTCTGAGATCTGGGCAAAAGTATAGAAATACAGCCATCATCTCCAAGCTATTTATGTTTCATGAAAGATGAAGAACTCTCCACAGACCCTGAATTGAGCGGCCATCTAGGACCGCAATCCAGCCCATGAGGGAAGTGTCTGTCGTTAGCAGCTTGGCCTAGCCTGATTTTGCCTACGGCTGAAAGTCTTGACTTGATAACAGCAGGAGACAGATGTGCCTGCCTTGTAGTCAATGCAAGTCCCAAATCACCCCTAGAAAAGTGGTTTTCTGTAGTGGAGAAAGCACACTCTTCTTGGAGTTCAGTCTTAACTCCAAACACCTCATGAGAGTGAGGACAATATCTTAATGCCGAATCTCCATTTCTTTGAACTGAGCTTGGATCAGCCAGTCGTCGATGTAATTGAGTACACAAATGCCCTGGAATCACAACACAGCCAGAGCTACATCCGTGCTCTTTGTGAAGGTGTGAGGTGACAAGGCTAGGCAAACAGAAGTACTCGATATTGGTAAGTTTTGCCCCTGAAAGCGAACCTGAGGAACTTCCTGTGTTAAGGAAGGATGGAAATGAGGAAGCATCCTAAACATCTATTGTCACAAACCAGTAATTGGGCTTGATTTGAGAGACAATAAGTTTCCGCACAGTACGGTTCAGATGAAGCAGATCCCCATCTTTCTTCAAAACTATGAAGTACTGGCTGTAGAGGACCCGTCTCTTTCGGGAAAAGGGAACACGCTCTATGGCTTCTTTTGCCAAAAAAGAGTGTGTTATAACACCTGAGTCTGCTCAGAGCTGGCCACAGTGGACAGTACTCCATTTAAGCATGGGGGATGAAAACCAAACTGAATTCTGTACCCTTTTCTACAATTTGCATAACCCAATGAGACATTTGGCAGAAGTCTCCATGCTGCCGGTAATATGCCGGTACAGAACGACCGAAAATACTTCCCCAATACCCTCCCCAGAGGGAGCGATCACCCCAGTTTCACAACATACCCGGGCAAAGACTGGGCGAGAAACTCGCTGGAGACCGCTGCGCCCCAGGACACCCGAAGTGGTGTTGTTGGCAGACCGGCCTCCCGAGGGCACTGAGAAAAAATTGGGCACACTTAACCCTGGAGTGGGCAACTTCGGAGGAGCCTGTCCTCGACACCCTGAGCCCTCAGACGTCAGGACTTCTTGCCTGAAGCCTTCCTCGAGATGATGACAGTCCTCAGATCTGTCTGCCTCTGGGAAGGCTTCGGCCCTGATCACCTCAACCCCCAGTCTCTCTGAAGGGAGTCTAAAAAAGCGACACTGTTTTTTTGTTCTCTTCGGGATATAGCCTACTCTGATATAGCCAACCCCGGGGCCTCACTCAGTCCGGAAGAAACCACAGAACGTACTTCTGGCTGAAGTAGCAGAAGCGTTCCCATAGCATCAACATTCTTACGCAGCATTGAGTTCCCTTGAAAGGGAAACAATGCATTTTACTTTTGCACATTGCATCACTTTTCTCACAGCTTTTGTCAGCTCTGAGACACTTGCTGCCATTTCTCCAGCTCTTTTCTTAGCAAAAAAATCACTCATCAAAAAAATTAAAGCTTGAGGGGAAGGCATGATTGTTTCAGGGACTTTGTCACAAGTCCATTCTTTTTGAGTTTCTGTTTCTTTAACTATATTTTCACATGTGTTTTGGGAATCCTCTTGTACCATTGTCCTCTTTTGTGAAAAGAAATACAAAAATCTGGACAAGTCTATCCCAAGTGGATTCAACAGTCTATATAACACTTTTAACCCTCTGAGGTCGGCAATCACGCCGGCGTGATCTGCTCGCTTTTTTTCTTATCAGTGCAAAAGAGACTCAAAATACTCGGTTTATTTTGATCTTACGTTTAAGTGTTATACATCATTAGATCCTGTTAAGTTTTCTATTTTTTTTGTGGATACTCACAATAAAAACAAAGTGTTGTGCTTTTCACCAAATAAAGAAAAACAAACATGATGCGAGTTCTGCGTTCTCTCTGTCAGTGAAGTCCATTCTGAAACGCGTCCTAAGATTAACTGTAACTCCGCGATTACTTGTCACACAGGCACGAGAGATTTTTCTTTATGAAGCTTGAATTCTCTTCTTTTAAATGAAGTAATTTATATAAAAAACAAATATTCTCAGTTTATGCAATCTGTATGAAAAGAGAGTGCTGTCAGTATTTTTTTCCCTAGCTCATTACACTTCATTACGCGTTAATCTGACACGCCCACGGAGGACGCGCGCTATTCAAACGCAAATGTCGAGGCAAGCCATGACAATGCCCACATCAGCCGTTCCACCGCGGAGGTAAAATGTGTGGTGTATTTGCTGCCTTTTACCGCTAAGAGGCGCTACAATCATAAAAGTGTTCGTTTATTCCGGTTTATTCTCCCTAATGCGTTATCTGCTGCCACACCGCGCTGATTCAGAGCGATTGAAAGCTGGTAGCAGATGAATTCAACAAGTGAAACGTAGCTAAAATAATTCATAATCACAATACTGAAATTAGGCTACTGAAATGTAATTGAATAAATAATGAAAACATTTCAACATAAAACATTGCAATAAAAACATTTAGGCTACATCAATGAGGCTTTACAACTTTAACAGCATACAGAAGACAGCTCAGTGATCAACGCAACAACACGAGCTTCGAGGAGCTTCAATCGACCCGAGATCGAATCTCAATGTAGGCCTAGCATATGCCTACATGTTGTTAACCGATGTTGTCCTACAGCGTTTATATTTTACCACCTTGATGCTTAAATAGTAACTGTTTATAACTGTTTACTTATTTAAAGTCAAGAGTTTTGTTTAATTATCATTACAACATAAATTTGCTACATTCCTGTAGAACCGCAGCCGCTGCACAAACGACAAACTGATGAAGGAAGATTGTCAGCCGATTGCGTCAGAAAATGAAAATGAAGAAGCTCGTCTTTAGTCTGCTAAATTATTGTGTAATGTAAAAGAACACTAAAATTACTTAAGTTTGAAACCAAGTTCGAACATTTAAAGGTTTAAATAAAGGGTCGGGACAGTTTTTTTTAATTTAAAACAGGGTTGCATCGGGTTTAGAGTTTATTTCTTTTGCGATGCAAAATAAGAAACACTAGGCTAATCTTATTCTTGCGACATTTTAAATTTGTATTGCCAAAGAAATTACAGCTAAATTAAACAATTAAAACAGTACAAAACGAAAATTGTCCAAAGAAACATAATTAAATTAAAAACATGCGTTTTTCTTTGCCTCTCTCGCGCTGGATCTCTTTTTAACAAGTTTATTTAGTCTCCCTCGCTGCGCGCACCGGGTCTCTCTCGAAATTAAACATTTCAGGGTAAAAACACATCATACAGCTGATAATACTGTATATGTCGCTGCGTGTCAGCCATACAAATCACGAAAAAATTATTTAGCCTTTAATTGTTGCTTCAAAGACACAGCATGCCTTGTTGAATTCACCTTACAATAACTTCAATTGAAATTTTGTGTGAAAAAAACTTTAAATAGGCTACAATAAATAAACTACAATATTTATAATTTAATAAGATATGGGGCCTACATTTGGACACAGATTTATCCTTACAATAATTTTGCCTGCTCATCAGGCTGGCTATCCGACACTCTCCATATGAAAGAGGAACATTAACACCTTTGTCCAGCAACTGTCCCTCCAACCCCCCCACAGGCTATCTGAGTCTGAGGCTGACTTAACACAAAGAGAAGTCGCAATTCACACTTAAATCGCTATTCTAGACAGTGTTGATAATGAAGGAATTAAATTATTTAAGTTACATGTAGCCTAGTGATATTTCTGTCAAGTTTATTACTAAATATTTCATTATTTCAATAATTGATGAAATAAAACTGGTTTGGGACAGCTTTTTCCAAGCAAAACTAAATATAATCTGAAAAACAAAATCATGAACAAAATGTTCAACTCAATATTAAAGTCTACAGGGATCTTTGGATCCTTACAACCAGGCATGCAATTTGTGAATTAAGTTTTTATTTTATTTTGTATTATTCAAATAAATATCGAAACACGGTGCTTCATGGTAATGCTGCTAAATTAAATAACATTTATATAATAATTATGAACTTAAATGAAACAATATCGCAACATTTCGACAAATACATTATTTGATCTGTTTTTAGATTTTAATTCAGGGCGATTTAGCCTACATTTAATTAGAGCGAGATTTTCACCCTTGTCTTGTCATTTTCTCATTGGGAAGCGCTTACATTAGGCATGTTTGAGTAGATCCTCTGTAGGCCTACCTCTCGTTTTCATATGGATTAGCCTACACAATCAGATAACATTTATTAGCCTAAATATTTAGACATTTAAAGGCTTTAGACCTAGCCGATTTCTTATCGTGACTGAGCTGAAGTGGCTTTCGGTTCATTTTTGTGATGCGCAGTTCCCGGAGACAGAGACACATACTGTTTTTGTCGTTAGCCTAATATGAATACAAGTTTACAGTTTTGAACGATGTAAGCTACTCTACTCTTATCTGTATGACCAAAAAATTACGGAGTCGCCTATTAAGTTATTTTAGCTGTAATAATGAGAAAAATAAATTAATCTAAATGAATGCTCCACCGCGTTTGTCGAACACTAACTCACGATGCCAGAATAAAACCCGACTTTAGAAAAATGCATTGGGCCACTCGGCGTGGTGTGCCAAAACACTTAATTATAAACTTCAATATTTCATTCAAAATAATCTCAACACGCTTTGTGAAATTTTGAAAAGCCGTGCATGCATTAGGGCCACTGGAACTAATGAACAACTGAAACGCTGGTTTTGATTTTATTGTTTGTCGTTTAAACGTGCCTGTTGCATATCTCTATTTTATATATTTGATATTGGTGAAGTAGCCTATAGCATTGATTAACTGTGGAGGGAGGGGTGTGGGGATTAAAATAATTCAGCAGAAGCAGGGATGCTTAGACCAGAAGGAAATCCCAGTCCCCCCTGGCAAATCACACTTTACTTAAAACCATGTTTTTAAAAACTCTAGGTTGTAGGGAACAGACCTCTCTGCCATGCGCGCGCATGGTTTGGAGCACAATATCTGTCTCGCATGCACGCTCGCTCTAGATAGATTACGGGATATTTTAACTAATTTGCGGTATAACTAGTCGATCACGAGTGGCTCAACAGGTAGATCTATAGATAAACTATATCTTTCAGGAATTTGACCGACCGGGTTGACACTTCAGCGTGAGAAATCGGGGGTGTGGCGTGAGAGCCTGGAATCAAATAAAAATATATATATAGCCTATATATATATAGGCTATATATAATTTATTTTTTTACAGAACTGCTTTTTAAATTACGATTGGTAGCCTATTATTATACAGATGCAAAGTCGTTCTGTTGGATACTATTTTGTTTCTTAGTGTAAAATGGAAATGCATGATAATTGTATTTTATAAATATAAGCAAAAAAACTGTATGGTGTAACAGAGTTTTAGAGCTAGACAAATCTAAATAAATATAAAATTTACAGCAGACCATGTTTGTGCGGGATTTGAACCCGTGTCATCTTGATGATGAAACGTAAGTTCTACCGCTCGGCTATGATTTTTCTCACTGAGAAATACCAAAACGTTTGTTTCTCACATGAGCGAGAAAACGTTTTGTCTTTAGCCTGTGAGTGTAGGCCTATACTTTAGCCTTTTACAGTTTTAAAAGATTATATCTTATATAGATTATACCATCAATTTGTTGTAGGCTTATTTGGAAATTACCATAACTTGTAGTATTTCATCCTCAGGCTACTGTTAATAGACATTAGCCCCACTTACGTTTTGCTAAATGTCCCTTTGCGCCACCTGGCGGTCATTTCGCGTACGACTATGAAATGCGACTGGTTTATTTTTACCGCGGTGGATTGCTAAAAGGTGTGACTAAAAATGTGCTTTTGGCTTTCATTTATATTTTGATTGTTTGTATATATATATATATATATATATGTGTGTGTGTGTGTGTGTGTATATAAATATTTATTTATTTATATATATATTGTCCTTGCATTCTTTCTTGTGTGACACCCCTGAATGAAAGGCTCATTAGTATGCAGTCTGCTCAGGTGAGAACTGCCTAATTATTCATGAGGGGATATATATTCATGATTCCGCATATTGCCTTTGCAAACAAAAATTTTTTTTTCACAATTTAAAACAATCTATTGTTTTATGTGAATGATTAGGCAGAATGATTTTCAGATCAATTTGAAGCAAAAACTCTAGGCGACAACATCCACTAGTCAAAAGTCTTGTGGACAGATATTTAGTATGTTATTTGTGGCCTTATATTAGAAACTTTATTTTTTAGTTTTTTCAATAACCACGCATAAACAATATTCTCTCAAAAATACAAACATGTACATACATGTTGATAACATATTATGGTAGCCCTGTGTGTGCTATATAGAGTGTAATTTCACCTGTGCCATTAATATGTTTATAAGCAACTGAAAAAAGCACAAATGTCAGAGCATGCCAAAACATCTCAAGGACCCCGAAAACACCTCAGACCCCAGAGGGTTAATTGTCGAGAAATTGCTTGTATTAAAATATTTTGGTTTAACATACTCACGTTGATTAAAAAATTGCTTTGAACTTGCAAAAGAAAATCTTTATTTTTTAACTCTTAGGACAGTGTACTCATTTTTGCAACACAACATTGTATCCCTTTGATACTAAAATCTGATCAAGCAGACTTGCTGGAACATTTTATCTTCAAGGAAGATATGTCTTCTTCTACATAAAGAATAATTGCTAACTTTATTAACTTTCAGAGGAGGTGTAGTCATTTATGCTGAGTACTGTAAATACTATAGGACAAAAATGCAGTAATCATTCTGTACAACAATATATAATAGGGATGCCCCTATATGAAAATATGGGCTGATGTTAATAATTATTTTCATGTTATAGCTAATAACCGATAAATGGTTTTTAAAATTTGATTCTGTTTTGTCTAACAAAAATTAAATATAGCACTAAAAACTAATATTAGTGGAGTTGGTGTATACATTCAGACTTGAGGGGGAAGGTGTGAATTTGCAAAGCTGAAGCTTAACACTGAACGATTAGAAAACCGCTATAGATAGTGATCTAAGCAGGCCAAAGCAGGACACACACCTGAGGGGGGAGGATTCGCTGGAGGGGCTGGAGGCCAGCTGGGGGCTGGAGGGGGCAGAGAACATCGGCCACGAGGGGGAGCGCGGTGAAGTGGGACTGGGTGAAGCTGGGCTGTGACAAACACACACACATCCCAGCACCAATGTTTATGTTATAGCAGCTGCTGAGTTAGAACTTTCACAAGAGACTTTAAGAGGAAGTCAGCATAAAGAAATAGACATAAACACAGTAAAACATGCTTGAGAGTTTCATGCTTACTGTACCATTCAGCCAAAAATGACAATTGTGTCATCATTTACACAACATGTCTTTCCAATGTGTGAACACAAAAGAGCTTTTATCTTTGTGCAACAAATGCACACAGTGAAGCACCAGAAAGAACAGCCCTTTGTTACTGTATGTTTTTTTTTTGCATACAAATACTGTAGCAGCGTAAATATTCGCCAAAATATCTTAATTTGATTTCTACTGAACAAAGAAAGTCATACAGATGCTGGTTTGGTGAGTAAATGATGACTGAATTTTCATATTTAGTGGAACTGTTCCTGAGTAAAACATTAGTGATAATTTGTTAATGTAGCACAATGAGTGAGGTCTCTCTCTCTCTCTCTCTCTCTCTCTCTCTCTCTCTCTCTCTCTCTCTCGAAATTGTCCAAAAATACATCAATGCTGGCTCCCAAACTTGATCAACTTACCTTGTTGACATACTGCTGCGAACCTTCGGATTTTGACTGTAAATTACAGAAAAAAAAGTTAAAATAATTTTTGCTATCTTAGCCTTGCTCCTTGCAAGGTCAGGCAAGTACTTCTAGCTCTGCCGACATTTTCACATATTATTATTGCTACATTTTTTTTTACTTTAAAAGTATAAGTATATATTTTTTTTACATTTAAAAATATTTATTTTATACAGTTTTCACTCTGTATGAGAAATGTATATATATATTTATTTAAAATAAAAAAATGTCCAACAATTGCAGGAAAAAAACACATGATAATGGCATACATGTCAAAACAATAGTGATTGGTTTGTAATTTTAACCCATTCTTACTGATGCTACATGATCTCAAATCATTCTTCAAGCTTTGACAACATCTCATATACAGTATGTTATTCAGTTATATCATGTTGCATAGCTGACAAGTTTAATAACAATACCACAAAAAAAAAGTAGTTTAAGTGTAATGTTCATGATCAAATACTGTAAGATATAGCAGTTCCATCAACTGGCCAGAAACTCTCTCCCACTGGCCTCGGGCTTTCCTAAATATTTCCAACAGTGACTCAACCAATAGCATGAGTTTGGGACGTAACTATCTGTTTGTCCAACCAATGTAAGATGAGAAACCTGCATGACCTAAAACATTCATTATTTTTCCAGTTCCGTTTGGTGACATTAGTGGCACAGAAACCACACACTTCACCTTTTATCAGAGGGAAAGCAGCTGTATCGACTGTTTTTACACGTCAGAAACATTCAGCAAGACAAAAGCAACCTTTTTAACCTCCATTGTAAACATTTATGGACATACAGTCCCACCTTAACTACAATGTAATAACATTTCAATGAAATATTTGATACAATGCACATATTGTGTGCATACATGTTCTATGCATTGTACTTATCTTTAAATAATGTAATTACAGCTGTAATTTATTTCATTTTCTATA
Organism: Rhinichthys klamathensis goyatoka; assembly: GCF_029890125.1. Taxonomy (NCBI): domain Eukaryota; kingdom Metazoa; phylum Chordata; class Actinopteri; order Cypriniformes; family Leuciscidae; genus Rhinichthys; species Rhinichthys klamathensis. The sequence goes on from NW_026607023.1 coordinate 1,772,767, forward strand.
ATTACACTGTTGACCCTTCCTTTAACCCTAACCTTACCCGTAGCCCATCTCAATAGCATCATGAACACAAGAAGTACGTTGTACCTAACATTACACTACTCGCAGTAGATAGTCGGGTTGTCATGGGAACAGTGTGACTTCAAGTGACGAGTTAACTTGAATAATCTAAATGTCCATACATTAGCAATGTTAATGGACACTCACTCAGTGAAAATACATTATGCTGTCACATTTAGTCCTTACCATTCTGTATTTCCTGTTTAAACGATGGAACGATGGAAAGTTCCGGTGCTCATTGGTCAATAGAGTGTTTTAACCATGCTAAAACATAATATTCGACTACAACGCTAAATATCTGTTTATCTAGATACTTTTTGTATCACTGTGCAGCCTATAAACTTTCAGAGGACTATATTTTCCAGCAGAAGGATGAAACCAAAGGAATTTTCTTAAAAAAAAAAAAAAAGACCAGTCTAAAGGATATTTTATAATTGTAATTTTAGTAATTTGTACTGTGTATATTTTAGAAAGTCTCTTCTGCTAACCAAGGCTGCATTTATATGATCAAAATGAAAGTAAAAAAACGTAATATTGTGAAAGAGTTTTAGGTTTTATTTATTTATATATATATATATATATTAAAAAAAACATGTTTCTAGTTATCAAAGCTAATCCGCATCATTACTCCAGTCAGATTCACATGACAGTTCAAAACAACAGCATTTATTTGAAATAGAAATACATATTTTGTAACACTGTAAATGTCTTTACTGTCACTTTTGATCAATTTAATGCATCCTTGCAAAAGTTGCCAAAGAGGAAATTGGTCATTATCTCAGAAACTACTTCTATGTATTGACATGAAATGTATTGTTAATGACACATACCTATCGTTGGAACATTGATCTGTAAATACCATGTGAATCTGGTCACAGCCATTTTAGGATTGTTTGTGATTTGCTCTTAGTGACTTATGTTCTCTTGACTACCCCTACGTTTGCACATGTTTGTTTTTTTTCATTTAAGAAAAACTTTCGTTACATCATTAACACACGGAAACTCAAAGGTCTTCACCACAACCCATCAAAATAAAAGTTTGGTTTAACTTGATAATATATTACTGTTGTACAGTAGAATTTAGATATCTCAATTTAATAATAATAGTAACACTAATAATAATAAATTATCAAAAATGTATTTTTTTAAGGAATAATCACACTTTTTCTTCTATGTTGTAATTTTAACAGTATAAAGCTCAGTTGTGCCACATGTAATTTGACAAAAAAGTTCAATTTCATATAAAAGATCAATTAAATTAATGTTTTATCATGTCTTCATTTGATTACTAGAAAATTCACAACACAGAATTTGTGGACAACGTAGTTTAATTCCAATTAAACTTTTATCCGACTCCATTTTATCACAACCTCAAATTTAGGTTGGAGTGCCAATTGGTTATTGGTCATTTATATGATAGTTTATCTACACATTTGATTATTCTATTTAACTCTTTACTCTTATTGTACTTGTTCATTCAGGTGCCAAAGTCGGACAGGGTCCCGTTCATTTTTATGCGTGCCCACGATTACAAACTCTTTGATAACCAGAGGTTATGGCTAAAGCAATTTAACAATGCCGCCCATGCTTGCTATTGTTAAAAGGTACCCATTTAGCCCCCTACAGTCGCCTATATAACAACTTAGTTAAAGGCCAAACAATAATCAGAGGTTATGGCTAGTGCATTAAGATACTGCCACTCCAATGCTTGCTATTATTACCCCAATAGTATTTGTATCTAGCTTTCTATAATGCGATTGCATAACAACTTAGTTAAAGTCAAGCAGTTAGTCAGAAATCTAGAATGCCACCAGATGTGCCACGTAAACGTAATCAACTAAAGTTACAAAAGTCAGACTAAAATCAAATGTAACAAATGATTATTAGTCAGGTAAATGTATCATACCAATTACAGAATCAATTCAAAGATGATCGATACTCTGAGGTAAAGAATAAAAGATGCATAGCTGACTCAGGAAAAAAGGATACGTAATGCTAAGTGTCTGAAAGACATTTAGCATTACGGGCTGTTCTCATCACAAACCGCCCTGAGCTTCTTGAGACATTTCTTTATAAATTCAGACCACGACAGAAACCTAAACATGTGCTAACAATGGGAATTTGCATTAATCACGGTCTCCAGAGTTTACACCTTTCGAGGGCAGGATGCCATTTGCATGAAAGACCCACCCTCCTCTGTAAGCAAGATATCTCTAAACTCCTAAAAACTGGGATGGGTAATGAGGAGTCTGTAAGGGTGGGGTGCGAACTGCTTGGTGTGGTGCGCCTCGGATGGGGATGGTGATTTCGCAAGAGAAAGTTCAAATGTTAATTTCCAGAAACGTGCTTTGTCTTCTCTGGGATTGGTCGTTCCTTAACCAGACGGCCCGGAATTTTTGAATTTCTCAAGTCTTACAAGTGCTTCAGGCTTATCCAAAAAATACAGTGTTGGAGCAGAGTTAGAACTAAACTGTGTAGGACTGTGGGCCTCCAGGAGCTGAGTTTGACACCCCTGTTGTAGATAATTGCATACACTTGGCCTTTGCATTCAAGGCACCACTTTAATTTTCTAGAATGTGACATTGGCTGCCTCGGCCAACATAATTCAACTGATAACACGTTTTCTCAAGTAGTTCATCAATCTCAGGCCACCATTGATTTGCAGCCTGCCGGGTGCTCTGGGGCCTTTGAGGTGGGTATATCAGCACACAGCCACAATTAATATATATATATATATATATATATGTCTATATATAGATGACAGCGTTCATTTCAGTCTTGTGGCTTTGAACCACTGATCCTCACAGCTGATATATAGACCTTTACCACCGATCACGAGCGCACACACACATCGTGTGTTTCCAGGTGTTATGGGGACTTACCAAAAACATAATGATTTTTATACTGTACAAACTGTATATAATATCCCCTAACCCAGTAGTTCACAAACTAGGGTATGCCTAGCCTTGGGTGTTCGTGAGGTGATAGAGGCGGTGCACAAACAAAATGCTGAGTTTTGGCGTACATCTAATTCTACCCCAAACAGAGCATGTATTTCTAACTGGCAAAATGCCGCCTGTAGTGTAAAAACAGGAAAATGGTAGTGCCGTAAAAGTTCAAATACATGACATCCAATCAAATTACCTCATCTTTTGTGGCCAAAACAGACTGCATCCACATAAGCAGAGTGCATATGTCCCAAGCAACACACAGCGGTGTTTTCTTAGTGAAAGAATCTCCAACTTTGAACAAATTAGCAGAGACGATGATTCAATGACTCACTCATTAAGACAGTGACTCACTGCCACCTACAGGCGGTTTTAGTTTAATATTTAAAAGTATCACTTTGGTTTTACCACAATTTCCTATTTCTCTATTTAACATTTTTTATTTAAAATATCTCATAACATTATTTATGCCATTGTAACTGCAACTGTATTGTAACAGTGTGTAAATATATCTAGATGCAGCTTATGCCACTGCAGTGCAAAGATGGCTTTTGTTGATACTGATTTCATTTGATTGCAATTATTGATTTAGTTTAATTTATTTTATTACATCAATTAAATGAATGGAATTTTAAGAATTTGACATAAAACATGACATACATCTAATAGGGTTACAACAACTCAAAATCAATTTAAGGGGGCAAATATTGTCTCTTAATGGAAATCTGAGGTCTAACTGAAAGAGAAGGGGTACGCAGAAGGATGGTAAATGTCTCAGGGGGTACTCCACTCTAAAAAGTTTGGGAACCACTGCCCTAAACCATAATAATAATATTAATAATTTTGTATAATTCATAAGCTGTTTTCATCATATGGATGAAAAATGTTCACACAAGATAAAACATTTCTGGTATTACTATCCTTGTGGGGTTGGTTTCTCCCTACAACATAGAAAATACCTGAACCACACAGCAGTGCTGTTACTATTAATCCATTAATATCATGGATATATGGCTTATCTGGATTAACCTTCAATGACTACAAAACAAATAGATTTCAATGTTACAAAAGCAGGATCTTTTCTCCTAATCCATGAAAATATTTAATGTCATACTGTCATCATACTGCCACCATCCTATTTTGCTCAATGTCTCTGCATTTCACAGCAGTAAGTAATATTTTGGCATTTTAATCTAAAATTGGTTAAATGGTTTAACCTTTATTCTGTTCCTCTATAATGGCTGAGTTATAAAAACAATGGGAACTATCTAAACTATCAATCCTATTAATACTTCTGAAAATGAGAATTCAAAGTGTTTTTGTATAATATACATTTTTGATTGTTTCATACAGTGTACTGTTTACTATAGTGTTCATATTAATATACTATTTATGACAAACAGGTCACTTCAAAGTCTCATCAGCATTTCTTTTATAATAACAACAAAACATTTGTAAAAAGCATATTTTGTGTAGATTTTGTTACTACTACATTATTTTTATTAGTCACCTTGTTTTCAGGCCATTTGTCAACAAATCTGCAGTAACAACTCGATCTCACTGGAAACAGTTATATGTGACTGGGGCGGAAACATATGAATGAGATTCTACGAATTCATATGAATAAGCCACCCATTTGCCAAACCGCAGAATAGTTACGAATCGCCATGACATCGTGATGGCAGTACATTAGTCTGTACATTTAAACCAGTTTGACTCATTTAGGCCAATTTGTGGATCGGCTGCAATGATGATAGACAGGGTAATCAGCATTCAATCACATAACTTTTTTTTAACCTACATTTTTCAGTTACTCTTTTCACATTCACGCCATGCTTCAGGAGCTCAGTGAGAACACAGTAAACTCGAGGGAGTCGGGAGAGTTGCTGCCTCCCACGTAAACGTTATTGTTAGTGTTGCTGAATAGAAATTATTTTTAACACACGCTATTTGATCTAATATTTTGTAACATGTCTTTGGTGTCTTTTTTCTGTCTTGGACACTTATTTGAAAAAGCACCGCCTCAGATGCCTCTACGGACAAAACGTTCCTGATATCCACATAACTGATCTCATATGAAACTTCTTATCAGTGAGAGAGATACAACTCTATCACTCACTTGTTGCAACTGGCTTTATTATTTTCCTGTCAAACTGAGTCATAGTGAAATATCACAAAGGGGAAAAAAAAAGCAATAGCACTTGCCAATACCGAATACCCAGAATTCACACATTAGATCAATAAAATCTAAATTATACATGCTTATTAATTATGCATTCACATTTGATACTTAGTTCTCTGTTTACTTCTAATTATGTATGTTCTTGTGCATGTTTTTGGCTTGTGCAGCCCTCTGGTACTGGGAAATGCTAGAGTTTTGAGCTTGCTCTGTTAAACGTGGCAGATTTGGCTGTGCTATTTGGTTTCCACAAAGAGAGTGATGTTAACCAAATAAAAAGAGAAAGAGAGGCCAGTGCTGCCAAAAACAAAACAAGCAAAACAAGCCCAAATTAAGCAACTCGGCTCATCAAAATAGTTTATAGATGGAGAATTTGATTTCTTTGATTTATTTCAAAGCATACATCTGCATGAAACATATTAAACAGGAGGATAATGAAATAAACTAAATTATAAATATTTGGGGGCGGGGGGGTGATTTACTGTTTTGTGTTACCTTTCTTATTTGACTGCGGTAGACAGTTTAATAGGTCTAGAAGAAAAAGAAAAAAATCTCACTGAATTAATTGTAAACCTTGAAATGTATTGGGTTTTTTCCCCCATTTTAGTCAACCCAACATTATAAAACAAATGTCAAAGCTAACTGCAATCATTACACATATGAATGGCAGTCTTCTGCGAATTGCATAAGATAGAATCGTGATTCATAAGTGAATGTTGCTAAGGTGTTCTGAGTGGTTTCTAGGGCATTGCTACTATAGTGGTTACTAGGATGTTCTGGGTGGTTGCTCTATGATGTCTCTATTTCATTTATTTTATTTTATTGTTCATTTGACAGGGACAATACCCTCTATATGCTTCTAGATAATAGATGATTTGCAGAAATTAAGAAATATAACAGTCAACAACCAAATTCAAAACACATGAATAACATATATGTGAAAACAACAGCAACAACAAATAATAATTTAATGTTAGGGTTGGCATTTTTTTTATAAACACTTTGTTATTCTAGAAACTCTTCACATCCCGATAGCAATCAATAATAGAAGTGGTCTAAATATTAATATGTATCCAATCATTGCATTTGGTCCAATTAATTGCTGAAAGTGTTATAATAAAATATTAATGCCACATCTAGTCTATAATAAATAATATATAATCTAATACATAATATATAATGTAAAAATAAGCGGTCTGAATATTGACCCTTGTGGAACACCCATTTCAGTACTTTGATAAGAGAACCTTGTAGCATCTATTTGAACACACTGTTCTCAACTCTAGAAATCGATTTTGAAGCTAAAGAACTTGGATGAATATTTGAATACTACCCATCCTGATCTGATTTCTGACTTGTGATGCAGCCTGAATCATAGTCACATCATAACTGATCCCCTGACTGAACCTGGTTTCTCCCAAGGCTTTTTTTTTCTCCCTTGTCACTTTGGCTTCCTTGCCACTGTCACCTCTGGCTTGCTTAGTTGGGGACACTTAATATTCAATAATATTATTGATCTGACTGTTCTGACGCTGTTGTGTGAGAACTGAACTGAGCTGGAAAATGACATTAGATTTTTGCAGAACTGCTTTAATAATTGATGATCTTTACAATGGAACTGAATCAACACTGAACTGACTTCAGCTGAAATCATCATAATTTTCCTGTTATCACTATAAAGCTGCATTGAAACAATCTGTATTGTATAAAGTGCTATATGAATAAAGGTGACTTGACTTGATATCATTCATATCTGTAGCACAAACAGTGCATTATAAGACACACACCAAAATATAATTCGAATTTTGGAATTTTTCAAATCCACCGTATGAACAACGCATGTAGAAATGCTTGCCTTATCAAACACCACTAACAACATACAAACTTTTAAAAAAAGTTTAAACTGACCTCGGCACAGTCAGCAGAGTAAAATCTTTGAGAAAATTGCTTGCATTCAGATTTCTAATAGGTTTCCAAAAAAAGCAAAGCAATAAGCGTGTTTCACTGAGATCAAGATCTTGAGAACATGGGGACTTTTTGTATGTTTGTCCTTGCCATTCGGAAGGAAGTAAACATCTGCTCCGTATGTGCTTATGCTGCAGAGAAGCAGCATTAAAAAAACTACCCTCATCTCTTGCCATAGCTGTGCACAGCTAAGAGCTATCAAAATGGGCCCAAGATAGTGGTTCAAAAATCCATTACCGACCCATGGCCTACCAGAGACAGTGAGATGCATACTTCAAACAGTGTGAATTAGAAAGTGCGAACAGCGGAAAAGGGCTGTAGGAGATTCGACAGGTTACAGGGAAAATCATTACTGCAGCCCATGTGAGAGGGTATATGTTTGCTTTGAAGGGGATGTATCAAGGAAAACAGGATTTTTTTTTACTTTGGAAGTAAAAGATCTATTATGTTTTATCTATTTTGTAGATGTGCTCTAACATTGAACCAACAGCAAAGCAGAGATAGATTTTGTATTTTCAGTCATCAGATTCATTTACATTGTGACTGTGTATCAGATGTAATCCACTCTGTCTGTGTCTGCAAAGGTGTGTGCCAAATGACCCATTCAGATGAATGGCCCATTCAGATGTATGGCCCATAGAAACTGATTGGTGTGAATGAATAAAAAGAATCAGCATTGCTCAGAGTGGATTAGCAAGTTAGATCGATCTCCTGTGGGAGGTCCTAACAGGTTTCTATTGTTTGTAGCCCATAGGCTATGTCTTCATGTATAAAGTTCTGTCTCACTTGAAGGGTGTTGAAGGGTGACATGCTAACATCGCTGCTGAAGGACTGCTACACTACAAACCTTCAATAAATTCTTCTCCCCACAAGAACTCTGGTCAAGCTTACTTATTTTATGTATTGGAGAAATCGAATACATTGGCGAGCCACCCAAACCACTGCTCGGCCAAATACAGCAAAATCTAACAGAAGTTAACACATACGCTTTATGTGTGCGACAAAGGTTCAAGTCCGGCCTGCAACTTGCGGCAAATCTACTTAGAAAATACATCTCAATTTTGCTTTTAACATTGACATTTTTGCTGCACCTCATTGCATATTGGAAGAAAGGTGCAGGTGCAGTCTTAAATGGTCAAGTAAAACTAGATTCTGACAACTTTTTGGTGCAAGAAACCCTGACTAAAGGTGTGGGGTCAGATGTACCAGGGTCAAAAATGAACTTTTGCATTAAGGCCACGTGTCCACCAAAGCACGTCTGAAAACGCAAGGCACTCTGCTGAAAACGCCTAGCTGTGGGCGCTTGAGAGCGTTTTGGTAGCGCAGCAGGTTTTTTTCCAGTTGAGATGCTTTGCATCATTATTATCAATTATTGCCCTTGATATTGGAATAATGATGCTGATAAACAGAATGTGTTTGTGTGTGGAGAAATTGCATACTATTTTAGTCTACACAGGAAAATCCATCTGAAAACCAATTATGAATTAGTTTATCAAAATCCAGTCATTCCAATAGGAATCTGCATGATCTAGAGTTTTGCGTGAGGGCGAAAAAGTTCCACACACAGATTTCCAAGTTGGTCACAAGCACTGACCATTAAAAAGCTGCTTGGTTTGATGATTGAAAAACGATGGTTTTTAAATAAGTTTCTTGAACACTCCCCCTACCTTCTGTTGGTTGAACAAACTCATGGCATTGGTTCGGCCAATGTTGTTGTGTTGGGCTGGCTGTGTTGCTCAAATAAACAGAGGCAACGAGGAGAATGGGAGACAGTATTTTAACACACTTTTGCTTTAAAGCATGTACTGTACACTTACAGTGAATTAGGCTGACTCGGTTTGGCTAGTTGAAGCCCATCATGATCTCCGTCTCCGGTGGGCAGGTTGTTGAGTCGAGTCCAGTTATGTGTGCTGTTGCAATTTACTGAGTCTGCACTGGAGTTTACAACCACACTGTTCCTCTTCTCCACTGCTGATGGAAAAGCAAAAATGTTGTTATCCTAATGAAGGGTTAATGGTATGCTAATATGATTACTCCAGCCTGTGGCTAAAACATGGCCTGGTGGGATCTAGTGGTTTGCATTTTTTATTTATTTTTTTAATGGTGGTTTGTATTTCAATAAGCAATTCAAGTTACACTTCTAGTGACTCCTGTCTTTAGACAATAACTAAATGGAATCTAATATTGGTGGACTAGTTAATTGTCACATGCCCAGAAGGGGTTGGCAGCATTTTTTTGTAATTGCGAACAGGGTGGTTTCTGGTCATACGGTAGGTGTGCCAACTTGAAACCCGAAACTGTTTCAATAATTGATTCCATTGTCATTTATAGCACAACAATTTATAGACCTCAAACTGAATTTCCTTCTCCGGCTGACCTGCTGCACAGAGCTTAGCAATGTAAAACCGTTTGCATGTAAACAACCTACTGGGAGAATGCAAAACTATCTTTGGGATTTCCTTTTTACAATTAAGGTTTCATTTGTTAACATTAGCTAACTACACTAGTTACATGAACAATAATTCTACAGCATTTATTCATCCTAATGTTAATCTCAACATTTACAAAAGCATTTTATCTGTTAACATTAGTTAATGCACTGTGAGCATTAACCTTTTATTAACTAATATGGTAACACTTGAATTAATAGTTACCTTCAACATGAACTCATGATTAGTAAAGATATGAACTAATCACGAACCAATGAAGAGCGATCCTTAACTACAACAGGAGTCATAATGATTCATGCTTGAATAACAGCAGCCTTAAACATGTTAGTACATCTTTAAAAGTTAATGCATTAATTAACGTTTAGGGGTAAACTAAATCAATCAGGCTCTGTAAGAATAAATAAGAAGTAATCTAAATTTGAATTAAACATATGATTTAATACAGTCATAATTTAACTGTAATATCATAATCTGCTATCTGCAGCTTTGTGACAAATAATTGGAATGGCACATGATTATTTAGCCATTAATTACACAGATCCATCTAAATCAAGGTGGAAAATAGACTAATAACTACCACTAATAAATTTTATTTGATCTAAACTGTTTTCTGAATTTTATAGTTCATTTAGGCCTCCGTTAGTAATAGCTACTTTTCTTCCCGGAACTACAGTATGTAGGTCAGTGTTGCCAACTTAGCGCCTTTGTCGCTATTTTTAGCGACTTTTCAGACCCCTTTAGCGACATTTTTTCAAAAAAGCGACTAGCGACAATTTTAGCGACTTTTTGGACAAACCTCAGTAACCTCCAAATGTTGCCAGTATTGTCCTGCGAGCGCGAGGTCTTGCTTTCTCCCTGTCGTCACTCTCTCTAGCTGCGTCTCTCCTGTTCAGGGAATGGCTGAGAGGAGCGCACGGCCGCTGACAGACGCGAATGAGCAGTGTTTTTCCATGGACTTATCACTTATCTGCTTTTCTTTTGTTTTATATTTAAAGAATTTAGTTTGACCATTTTAATTTTATTTCTTTTCTTGTGCTTATTACTTGTAACACTCACTAGCACAGAGCTTAGTTCATCCGGTTCCCTAACTCTCTCAATTCAGATAATGTTCCACATAGGCCTATAAAAAATATAATCATTCACTATATTATAGCTACTCGTTCAATTGTCTGACAACAAAAAAATAGGAAATGATAACAGCTTTATTTGACATGCGGCTATATTATATTGAATAGAGCATTAATTTAGAGAGAAAACGCACTAGGCTGACAGAACGCAAGTACGACGCGATGACGTCAATAATATGCTAATTGACGTATGACGTCATCTAGCGACATTTAGCGACTTTTAGGGAAGGCCTTAGCTACTTTCCTTTGAAAATAGTTGGCATTACTGATGTAGGTTTTGTTTCTGGTGGGACACTTATTAGTGGTGCACTGGGTGCTTGCTCAGCACGTTAGTTGTGTTCCTATGGCAATGCTGGCATTTTAATCTCATAAATGTTGACTGCTTTGGTAAACAGAATTAGTAATTAAAGACCTGTTTCCATGTATGTTGTATTTGGGAGTTTTAAGGAGGTTAGGTACAATAACTGTATTTTGTGTTGTTTAAATGTATGCTTCGATTAGCATTAGCTTATGCCCTATTTTACATGTAAAGGTGCCATATGTGTGTCTTTACAGGTATGATTGGGCTTTCTTTTAAGTCCATATATGTTTAATTGTATAAATAAAAATAAAATAACTATGCATAATTTTTATCTTTGTTTTTTTTTGTACCATGGGTGTAAACTGTAAAGGAATAAGGATGGTACTCTTATTGTATGTGTTTATTCATATTTTAGTTAATGATTTGTAAGTGCATCATTGTGTCATGACTTTACTTGAGGGGGCACATCATTACTAATTCATGATTAACTACCCCATACACTTACATAAAGTAATGGCATGAATTTACTTGAGGGGGCACATCATAATTAATTCACTGTTAACTACTTACCAATTTCAGCTGATGATTTATCATAAACTTACAATGAAATACTAATCCTGTGCCTTTCAGTTATGTTTATGACGAACCTGCTGATGTCAATAGTTTAAATTATGACTAATAAATTGTTTAGATGTGTTTCAAAGTCAAAATATTTCATATTTATTCTTACAGAGCCTGACTGTTTTAGTTTACCCCTAAACGTTAATTAATGAATTAACTATCAAACATGTACTAACATGTTTAAGGCTGCTGTTATTCATGCATTAATCATTATTACTCCTGTCGTGGTTAAGGATCGCTCTTCATTGGTTCATGATTAGTTAATATCTTCACTAATCATGAGCTCATGTTAAAGTAACTATTTATTCAGGTATTAGTACATGATTATTCATGCCCTGTTATTGTTAAGTGTTACCACTAATATTAACAAATGTTAAATGCTGTAATATATTTGTTTTGTGATGGTTGAGTCCCTTGTATGTTCTTCAGAAAAATCCTCCAGGTCCCCCAAATTCCTTGGTTTTCCAAAATCTTTTGCATATTTGAACCCTTTCCAGTAGTGACTGTATGAATTTGAGATCTATCTTTTAACACTGAGGTCAACTGAGGGACTCATTCTCAACTATTACAAAAGCTGCAAACATTCACTGATGCTCCAGAAGGAGAAACAATGCATTAAAAGCCAGGGGGTGAAAACTTTTTTAAACGGGAACAAGATAAAGATGTGTACATTTTGTTTTGTTTAAAGATAATATTTTTTTCACTTAGAGCTGCCCTTCAGAAGCTACTTACATGTTTCCCAGTAGACAAAATAAGTACAATTTATCTTGATCTTCAAATTCAAAAAGTTCACACTTCCTAGTTCTAAAAGCATTGTGTTTCCTTCTGGAGCCTCATGGAATGTTTTCACCTTTTGTAATAGTTGCATACAGGTCCCTCAGTTGTCCTAAGTGTGAAAAGATGGATCTCAAAATCATACAATCACAGCTGGAAAGGGTAAAATATGCAAAAGATGCTGTAAAACCAAAGAATTTGCGGGAACTGGAGTATTTTTTTTAAAAAAAAAACATTGGGCAGTTTAACTGCTCAGGCTGCGTTTTCCAAAAGAATCATAAGCATAAGTTGATCATTGAACAATTGCCACCAATGGTCTCTACGAGCAACTTAGGCTTCCGATGCTTTTGGGAAACACAGCCCAGGACAAACAAAGGACTCATGATCAACCATTACAAAACAAAAACAAAAAAATAGTCATGGATCATGCAGGTAACGACACCGTATTAATAATCAAGTGAATATAAACTTTTGAACAGGGTCATTTTTATAAATGTAACTTTTATTTTGTCTTGTGGACTATATGTAAACATCTTTTATGTAAAATATCTTATTCAGGACAGTACTAAATAAATAAAATGCATTTATTTGCAATAACATTGCAAAAAAAATAACATGTATGATCCCTCTTATTTTGTTCAAATTATTAACATTTTGGAGATTCTGCAAGGTGTATGTAAACTTTTGACCATGAGTGTATATAACAATATTTGATGTGAAATATATATCTATATATATATATAAAAGAGGAAGTTGACTCTACCTAACCCCTAAACATCCAAAATCTCTAGATATCCTTTTTAAGATACATCAAATTGGTCATGTATGGTCTCAGAAAACTTCCCTCAAACAACAAAAGTCCTATTTGTAGAACAAACGTGGCTTAAAAACTGAGTGTTAAGTAGGTAACCATATTGGTAAGCCACACTAGAGGGCGAGCTGTCACTTTAGTGCTGCAAGTAAGGTTACTATTTGATCGCGTCATCAAAAACATAATTGTTCGGTAAAATTTATTCGGTCTTTTTGTTTATTCGGCCAAACACCAAAAGTGCTTTTTTTGCTATTTCCGGCCGAATAATTTCGGTTGCTGAACATTCGGTGCATCCCTACAAGAAAACTAAACACAACTCTGGTGACAGTAATCAGTCACTAAGGAAACTAACTAATAAACAGAACTGGGAACAAAATGAAAACAAAACCAAAACACAATGAATCTAAACAGACTTAAACAGCACCAGCACATTCTCTTATTTTGTCGACTGGCACCACATAGTCCCAGAGTGACCACGTTAAGTGGCGGTTTGACTTTATTCATAGAACCTCGGTTACCTATGTAACCCCTGTTCTGTTTCATCCTGGTCAACACGCCACCATATGGGTAAAAAGCTTACCGAATAAAGTCAGGAGAGAAATGTGGTGAGGCCATACCGACAGGATGCAGGACTCTGGCATGTGAGCAGGACTCTGGCTTGTGAGTCTTGAATCTTGGCCAATACTACTGATAGAAGAGGAAAAGGGGGGGGAAGTATATAGAAGGCCCCGAGGCCAATCGTGTGCTAGGGCATTTGCCCCCAGAGGCAAAGAGATCCACTTGAGCCCTTACGAATCAAGCCCAAATGACTTGCTCAGTCTCTGGGTGCCATTCTCCTGGGTTGGCGGTCAGCAGCCACATTGCCCACCACTTGAAGATGTAAGGCAAAATACCATTTGGATGCTCCCATAAGAGGAGCTCTTAGGCCTTGCCAGGAAGAGATAGAGAATTAGTGGTTATGGTACAGGTTTATGTAGTACACCACTGTGGAGAACTGTCTGTGCGCACAATGACATGTTTTCTCCCCAGGTCTGGGAGAAAATGCATCAAGGCTTGATGCACAGTCTCAATTCCAGCAGGTTTATATGAACTCCTGTCCAAGAGGCCAACCTGCTGCCTCTAACTGGGCAGTTTTTCCACATTGCACCCCAGCCAATTTTGGATGCATCAGTAGTTATTGTTTCTCTTGAACAAACCTGACCCAGACCCCTTGCTGGAGGCCTGACATTGAAAACCACCATCTCATGGTTGGGATATACTCTGGATCCATTTGCAACATCAAGCCAAGTCTTTTGTGTCTCTCCTCGCTTGTTTGGTTGGAGCACAAATCAGCCAATCGTCCAAGTAATTTATGATGTACATTCTCTGCCAACGGAGAGGAATGAGTGCTGCATCCATGTACTTGGTAAAAATTTGAGGAGCCAGAGACAGTTAAAAAAAGAAGAACCTTGTACTCTTACGAGCTGTCTTGAAAGAAAAAACAGAGGTACTTTCTGTGATCACTGTGGATGGGAATGTGAAAAAATTTATCTCAGAATTCCACTGTAGTGAATAGGGTTGGGTATCGTTTGGGTTTTATCCGATTCCAGTACCTACTCGGTATTTTTTAAACGGTTCCGGTGCTTAAACGGTTCTTAAATCGGTACTTAAGAAAATGAAACCGCACACACTTTATCAAAAAATAATACCCTTTAATTTACAGGGCCAAACTGGACACAATATTAACTTAAATCTTTAAACAATATAAATACAAGTAAAATATGGTAATAATAAGACCAATATAAAATAAAAATTCATATTTACATAATATCAAATGAAACAATATTGTATCAAACAATGTAATAATACTGGAGATTAAGAGAGATTACTAGCAGAGCTGCCAACTCTCACGCATTGACCGTGAGACTCACGCAAATGACCCTTTTCACACAGAGAAATCGCGGACAAAGAGTACACTGACACCGACAGACAAGACAGTCGGGGTGGGAATCTCTAGGCACCTCACGATTCGATTCGATTACGATTCAGAGGGCTGCGATTCGATGCTAAATCGATTATCAGAATCTTTTTTTTGTGTGTGTGTGACTATAAATACTTTGCTTTAAAAGTAGAAAGTAATGACCCATAAAGAATTAACGTACAATATATTTTATTAACATTGCAAAGAACCAACAGGAAAATACATGTGTGTCTGAACTAGCAGCAGCATATTTGTAGTAAATTAATAATATAACAACGACCGGTAACGTTACAGCCGAGTGTTTTTCCTCCTCTGGCTGGAAACGTGTCATATGGCTTCTCATATGTGTCTTGTTTCCGAAATATTTTAGTTTTACTCTACAAAGCTTACAACTAGTGTGGCTCTTGTCCAGCTCCTTTCCCCCTTCAACGTCAGAAGCCAAAATATTTCCACACGTCAGCTTTTAACGAGGAGGGTGTTTGGATTTGGCGCTCAGCCATCGCGTCCGCGTCTGTTACGTGCACGCCACAGACGGTCCGGCCACTGCACTTCCGCGCTTCAGAGTTCCGTCTTTCGCGTTCCGTCAATATTACGTTATTATAAATATATATATAATTTTTTTTTTTTTTTGAAAATCGATTTTTGACAATTGTGAATCGATTCAGAATCGTCCACGTCCGCATCGCGATGCATCTAAGAATCGATTTTTTCCCCCACCCCTACAAGACAGAGAAGGTTACTTATTTTGATATGGAACAAATCCACAGCTGTCAGATTCTGTCAATATTTTTACGAGATTCACACAATAAATAACGTTTTGGCTCTTTGAAATGTGACAGATCGCTGTAGCGCGTCAGTTCAAACGGCACGTGATACAGCAGCCTACAAATACAAATCCACTGCTTCTTAGCTACGCAGCGCTGAGTGAACCTATGAAAGAGAACATCTCTGGTTACTGGTGTAACCTATGTTCTCTCAATAGGGAACGGGACGCTGCCAAGCTCCTCGCGCTGCCGACCAGCTTCCTTTTTCGGCAGAGAAATCAGAGGAGCAGATGGCGCGCGCGCCAACATATGACGACGTAATGTCGATGTGCGTCGATGCGGCGCCCGCGCCATCAGCCAATGAATTGGCTTGATTCTATATGGGATTCAGACTATCGGCACACCCAGAGGGCGTTCTGACGCGTAATTTTACACGTGAAATGCAGCCAAACCTTGCGAGAAAGAGCGCGCATGCGAGACAGAAGAAACTGTGCTCCAAACTGTGTAGCACACGCACGGCGGAGAGGGAGAGAGCGAGAGACATTGTGTGTGTGTGTGTGTGTGTGTGTGTGTGTGCGTGTGTGCATAATGAAGTTAGGCACCGAAATCAGGCACCGAAATTTTCGTTCTTATTCGGTCTGGTTACTACCGTTTACGTCGGAACCGGTTCCCTATTGGCACCGAGTTTCGGTACCCAACCCTAGTAGTGAACCAGTCCCCCTTGTCTTATGCTCGTGAAGAGGGTTGACAGGTTCAACATTCGAACAGGTAGACATTTTAAAGACCAATTGAACTGTTTCAGATTAAAGATGGAACGCCAGTCTTCATCCTTCTTTGAAATTAGAAAGTAGGCCAAATAAAACCCCTGCCCTACTGACTCTGAGGGCAGGAGTGTTATTGCTCTTTTCCGCAATAGTGTTGAGACCTCTGTCGAGAGGGATTTGCACTACGCATTTCCCTGTTAGACTGTTGGAACAATACCCTGGTAATCTGGTGGCTTGGTTCTGAACTGAGCCTGTATCCTGATCTTAGTGTATTGAGTACCCAGGGATCCTAACAGTCGCATTTCTAGCTGCTTTGTTGGCTGCTGCTGGCAAAATGAGTGGCGGTTGCCCTTCCTTGGGTTTGCCAAGGAACTCTGGGTGAAAGTACGCTGTGAACCTCCCCAGTCTTGGACAGATGAGGTTGAACGACCCTAGCCTCCTGTTGCCAAAAACAGTCCCATTTGCCCCATCTGTCCCACTGCATAAGTTAACTCCCTTGCTTTCCGTGCCTGTTCCAGGGCTGCTCCTGATGATGGGCCAAAAACCTCCCCTGGTACAACTACCACTGTTGCACAATCCTGGTCAGAAACATTTGCTTCTAATAACCAAACCTGGCGGCATGCTTGGACCACTGAAGCCATGGACTGGAAACTTGTGCCAGAAAGCCTTGCCGCTAAAGCTGATGCCTGATAAGCTTTACACAGCTGAACATCCACAGCCCTGCTGCGCTTGTCTCGATGATTTTGTCTCTATCTGCTCTTGCTGTTGCTTCAGCCAACATATCAAATGTAGGTCCCACCAGAGGCACTGCGGCAAGGCCACAGCTATCCAGCCCCGACACATAAACTAACTGTGTTTTGGGTAAGGCGTTAGCACAAGTGGTGCCTTCCAGGAAGACTGTAGCTCTTCGGCCCTTCGGATTTCTGACGATGAGAGCCTCTAACAAAAACAGATGTCGTTGGTACTGCCAAAACAGGCAACTTGAGGACAGGAAGCCTTATCAGTGGTGCACGATATGCAATGATGGCGATGTAAGTGTCGTTGTTGGGTTTTAATGTTTTTGAAATAATATTAGAAATACGAATTTTAATTTGACAGCCCTAATTTTGCGCAGGTGGAGCGTGTTTAATTTGAAATACGATCTCCTGACAGCTTGCCCTCTAGCAAGGCTGACCCATATGGAAGCGTGTTGACCGGGATGAAATAGAACTGGCTACACAGTCATGAAGGTCATGTACAGAGTCATGTATTCTAGCATTTTTTTTAGTTCTAAAGAACTATAATTTTAAATATTTTAAAGAAAGCACTTGCTGGTGTACCTTTGTCTTTCTCTGAGAATGTGGGTGTGGGGAAAAGCGTTAGGGGTCTCTCACTGCAGGACGGGGCCTTGGCGTCTGCACTTCTCCGCCTGGGCAGGTTGAGCTGGGTGGTGCCCTGCCCTCCTCCAGACACTGGCATGTCTTTGAAAATCTGCAGAGTCGAGAGGAAATTCAAATCAGCATAAAGATGTCAGAGAGCCACAATGATGGGATGAGTGTCTCCACAAAAATAGAACAGACTGAAATGCTGCTACTGATCCTGGGAGAATATACCTTATACCTTTATGCAATTGAAAAGTTGATAGTAATGACATTAAGAAAGAAAGGCAATAACTGTGGATGAAAAGTTTATGTAAATGAATATTCATAAATGAAATGTATATATATTATGTGTAGTGAAAAGAATACTTTGCGATCTTGTATATTGTATTAACAATTGAAAATATGCTAACATTTCTGAGAAAAGTGAATTTTTGTTGTGAGATTAGATCTAAGAGAGAAGAAATAGAGAAAATGTACCACTTGTTTGTGAAAATAGCACTAAAGCATTAAACAATTTGGAGATACTGACTATGGAATTACTGTGATTTTGCAGTTTTGTATTCTAAACTATTTTCAAGGCTCCATTTGCAAACAGTCAGAAATCTAAAATAGATATTCAACACTGTAATTTTAAGCATGGATTGGAAGTCGAGTTAAACTCAGCCAATAATCTAATGTTATTCTCCTAAGTTGGCTGCGTTAGCTGGAAGAGACTTAATTATAATTGCAAAAGGCTGAAGTTCCCAACTTAAAAATATTACAATGGCTGATAACAATGGTGACTTCAAACTAAATAATTATTGTCAATTGGGGCCGGATCTAGGCATAGGCAGGGGTGGGCTGAGCCCAACCAAATGTCGGACTTGTCCACCCAATCAGAATTTAGGCACAGATCCTGTTAATATTTTTTTTACTATTTGGCATTGTCTTAACACAATCTGAGGGAGGCTGTATTTTGAGAAGTCTGATTCGCTGTAGAAAGCCCAAACCAATCAAAAACAAAAAAGTATTTATTAGCTGAAAGTAAGCCTGCGCGTTATACACTCAAAAGCGGCTTCAGTATATAGTGGAAAAGCAGAGACTGACAATCACACGACCGAAACCGGGGAGTATAATGTATCATGATTATTATGTACACTCACCGGCCACTTTATTAGGTACACCTGTCCAACTGCTCGTTAACACTTAATTTCTAAGCAGCCAATCACATGGCGGCAACTCAGTGCATTTAGGCATGTAGACATGGTCAAGACAATCTCCTGCAGTTCAAACCGAGCATCAGTATGGGGAAGAAAGGTGATTTGAGTGACTTTGAACGTGGCATGATTGTTGGTGCCAGAAGGGCTGGTCTGAGTATTTCAGAAACTGCTAATCTACTGGGATTTTCACGCACAACCATCTCTAGGGTTTACAGAGAATGGTCCGAAAAAGAAAAAACATCCAGTGAGCGGCAGTTCTGTGGGCGGAAATGCCTTGTTGATGCCAGAGGTCAGAGGAGAATGGCCAGACTGGTTCGAGCTGATAGAAGGGCAACAGTGACTGAAATAACCACTCGTTACAACCGAGGTATGCAGCAAAGCATTTGTGAAGCCACAACACGCACAACCTTGAGGCGGATGGGCTACAACAGCAGAAGACTCCACCGGGTACCACTCATCTCCACTACAAATAGGAAAAAGAGGCTACAATTTGCAAGAGCTCACCAAAATTGAACAGTTGAAGACTGGAAAAATGTTGCCTGGTCTGATGAGTCTCGATTTCTGTTGAGACATTCAGATGTTAGAGTCCGAATTTGGCGTAAACAGAATGAGAACATGGAACCATCATGCCTTGTTACCACTGTGCAGGCTGGTGGTGGTGGTGTAATGGTGTGGGGGATGTTTTCCTGGCACACTTTAGGCCCCTTAGTGCCAATTGGGCATCGTTTAAATGCCACGGCCTACCTGAGCATTGTTTCTGACCATGTCCATCCCTTTATGGCCACCATGTACCCATCCTCTGATGGCTACTTCCACCATGTCACAAAGCTCTAATCATTTCAAATTGGTTTCTTGAACATGACAATGAGTTCACTGTACTAAAATGGCCTCCACAGTCACCAGATCTCAACCCAATAGAGCATCTTTGGGATGTGGTGGAACGGGAGATTCGCATCATGGATGTGCAGCCGACAAATCTGCGGCAACTGTGTGATGCCATCATGTCAATATGGACCAAACTCCCTGAGGAATGCTTCCAGCACCTTGTTGAATCTATGCCACGAAGAATTGAGGCAGTTCTGAAGGCAAAAGGGGGTCCAACCCGTTACTAGCATGGGGTACCTAATAAAGTGGCCGGTGAGTGTATATCAAAAATTGTAAATATGAATATGAATTTTTATATATCTGACTGAGTTTAAAGTGCCGTTTGGCCATCACTAAAATGGATCATACCATGAAATATGCTAGAAAACCTCGCTCATTTAAGAACGTGAATTAAATTATTGACATTAAATTTAACATTTAATTTAATATTCAACAATAATATTGATCTGCCTTTCTTGACATTATTATACAATAACTGAACTGAGCTGGACGATGACATCACGGTTTACTCCTGAGCGGCTCTATATATATAAATCAAATAAATGAATAACTTTTTTTAAACAAAAATGAAACATCACTGAACTTACTTGAGCTGGACGGTGATGCTATTTTCTTCTGGAAACAAACTTTTTTGCATTATTCTCCTGTTATCTCTGTAAAGCTGCTTTGAAACAATCTGTATTGTAAAAAACGCTATATAAATAAATGTGACTTGACTCGACTTGTTGCATTGATGAAGCAAGACATAACATAATTGCATAAAATGAATATGCATAGTTCAGTTGAAACCTTGCCCTCTTTGGCTTGCTGTTAATGCTGTAGATACACAAATTCAGCTGTATATACACAAACATATATATATATATATATATATATATATGTATGTTTTTCGCGAATTTGTTCTTCAAATGCCTTTAATGACGAGTTTAGTTGTATAACAATGAGCTTTCTCCTGAAGACAATCTCCTGAACTCCAAACTGAATGTCAGAATGGGAAAGAAAGGTGATTTAAGCAATTTTGAACGTGACATGGTTGTTGGTGCCAGACGGGGCGGTCTGAGTATTTCACAATCTGCTCAGTTACTGGGATTTTCACGCACAACTATTTTTAGGGTTTACAAAGAATGGTATGAAAAGGGAAAAACATCCATTATGCAGCCGTCCTGTGGGCGAAAATGCCTTATTGATGCTAGAGGTCAGAGGAGAATGGGCCGACTGATTCAAGCTGATAGAAGAGCAACTTTGACTGAAATAACCACTCGTTACAACCGAGGTATGCAGCAAAGCATTTGTGAAGCCACAACACGCACAACCTTGAGGCGGATGGGCTACAACAGCAGAAGACCCCACCGGGTACCACTCATCTCCACTACAAATAGGAAAAAGAGGCTACAATTTGCAAGAGCTCACCAAAATTGGACAGTTGAAGACTGGAAAAATGTTGCCTGGTCTGATGAGTCTCGATTTCTGTTGAGACATTCAGATGGTAGAGTCAGAATTTGGCGTAAACAGAATGAGAACATGGATCCATCATGCCTTGTTACCACTGTGCAGGCTGGTGGTGGTGGTGTAATGGTGTGGGGGATGTTTTCTTGGCACACTTTAGGCCCCTTAGTGCCAATTGGGCATTGTTTAAATGCCACGGCCTACCTGAGCATTGTTTCTGACCATGTCCATCCCTTTATGGCCACCATGTACCCATCCTCTGATGGCTACTTCCAGCAGGATAATGCACCATGTCACAAAGCTCGAATCATTTCAAATTGGTTTCTTGAACATGACAATGAGTTCACTGTACTAAAATCGCCCCCACAGTCACCAGATCTCAACCCAATAGAGCATCTTTGGGATGTGGTGGAACCGGAGCTTCGTGCCCTGGATGTGCATCCCACAAATCTCCATCAACTGCAAGATGCTATCCTATCAATATGGGCCAACATTTCTAAAGAATGCTTTCAGCACCTTGTTGAATCAATGCCACGTAGAATTAAGGCAGTTCTGAAGGCGAAAGGGGGTCAAACACAGTATTAGTGTGGTGTTCCTAATAGGGCTGGGCAAGTTAACGCGTTATTATCGCATTAACACATTTATTAATTAATGCCGACAATTTTTGTATCGCACGTTAACGCAGTTTTTTTTTTTTTTTTTTTTTTGAAAGTCCGTTGCACACTGGCTATGAATAGGACATAGGCCTACAGTCAAACCATGGATCACAGGAGGGGTGGGATGTTGGTCAGCCAGCAAATAACCCACCCAAACCAGCAGTGGAGAGAGGCTTTGGCAGGTTCTCTCAGGTGAACAGAAAGGGAGACAGCGCTCCGCGAGTGAATGACAGGCACTCTATGGATAGTAACCATGGCAACGGCTTCTGTGCGCTACGCAGCTGTAGTCTTTTTAACTTAAATTAAAATTATACATAACTTTACCTGATGTGCCTGCGTGTAGTTTGGCGGGGATGCTCTGCAATGTGAATTCCCTTCTGTTGATGTCCTGACAACTATTTAAATATTGGAAACTCACAAACAGCGAGCCGAGGATCAGTCTCTCTTCCAATGATTTGTACTGCGCGGTGTGTACAAAAAGTTATAGACAATCAAAGTCCTTTTAGACAATTCAACTTCGGCAACGGGCGGGCACGGGCGCGTGCGTGAGGCGAGCGCGTGGGGCGAGCATGACCGCAACAGTTTCACAGAACGCACCCGCTTGTCGCTGCACCTTGCGCTCGACCAATTCACCTCACTCTAAAAGGCTGATTTATACCTCTGTGTCGGACTTACGCTATACACTACGCGTTGGTTGGTTTTACTTCTGCGTCGTTGTCCGCGTTGACGCGCAATTACACATGCAGAGGGAGCATGTGAAACCCGTGGAGCGGTTCTAGCAATCACAGCGCTTGCGGTACGCGTTGAATTGACGCGTTGTTACATTTTTGGAGAGGTGCACAGGGTACGACGTAAGTTCGACGCAAAAGTATAAATTGGGCTTTACCTCTGTTTAATGCAATCTTAGTGTACGTGGGAAACCATGGCATGACCAAACCTAAGCTACTATCAGAGAAGTAACGTTGGTCGACTTATATCTCATGACCTCTGACTACATAGACTGTTTCTGCTGCTAAAAGACACCTGTTGATACCTGTAAAAAAAAAAAAAAAAAGGAAACTGGACTCGTTTTAACAAGCTAGATAAAAGGTAATGCCCTGGCAGTGCCAAATAGCTTTGTTTTAATATTTGATTTGATTACATTAATGTTTAAGTTGAGATTTACAATAAATATTTTATTGCTGTGTAAAGGGAATACTGCTGGTATAAAGCACCTTATTTGTTTAAAGTTTTTGCAAACCACATGTTATTACACTTTTGTGTATATAGCAGTACATTTAAATCAAAAGTGAGTAATACACTACTTTAGAATTCATTATTAAAGTTTGCGCGTAACAATGCGATTAATCGCGATTAATCGCAAAAAATCATGCGATTAATCGCGATTAAAATTTTTTATCGTTGCCCAGCACTAGTTCCTAATAATCCTTTAGGTGAGTGTATATTTTCACGAGTCATGCATTGTGGGAAAAAAAGCTGTGAATGCTGGATCCATCCTTGTGCCTCAGCTTCTCCAAAGGGCTCTTCTATCGCTTGAAGAAGACTTACTTGTTTTAAGGGTTGCAAACACATACTTTCCATCTCCAAGAGGAAAATTTGCCGGAAGGAACACCATCCTGACATGTGTGATGCTCAAACCACTCTTGCACCAGTGCTAAATGGTGAATTTGAAAATTGTCCAAAACAACTATACAATTTCGTTTAAAATTTTCGCCACCACAGAGCGCGTCAAAATTCGCATCCGCCGCCCTGCCAACAACGCCGTAGAAAGATTCCTGGACGCTCTGACGTAGATCGAATGCTTGGTTTTGCTACTTTTATTTAAAGGGGCAGCAAAGCAAACAAGCATGTTGAAGCATATTTGTGCAGACTGACCACAAGTAGGTTATAAGTTAACCTCATGAAATCTTTTAAATGTAGAAGGAAAAAAATTAGCGATGGAAAGAACTCAACAATTATAGTTACATGTTTGCTAAAGAAATAAACCAATTTAAAGCCATGTGTGTAATGTGGCTTTTGTGTTCATGGTTAAGTGCTAGTCTAATTTCAACATTTATAGGAGTTTATAGGAGACGTTTACTTGCCTTGTTCTTTAATTAACATTAATTTGTGTGCAGCCTACATTACAATAACTGTCCAGGTTGAAGTGTAGCCTTAATGCAATTGGTCGGTGTTGATCTGAGCAAATTAATTGCATTCCCGCAGAAAAACGAGTGTTCTAGCGCGAAAATATTGCCTATAAATAGTGTTGCGCATCTTATCAAATTCACATGATCAACCTCTCCTCCATTTTGCTTTGGAACTAATGTGGTCAGAACCAAAGTTTACTTGACTGCGCTCTCTGGAATCCTCTCAAGCGGAGGACTTCTACATTCCGATTGGTTGCCGCCGAATCGTGTCATAGCTCATTACCATAAAGTTGACCTGACTTAAACTCTCCTCACTGGAGCTCGCCGCCGGCTCACATTGAAAATGAATGACTTCCAGCCATTTTGACGCTCTCTCCGGCTCACAGTTAGAAGCCTTTGTGTGTTGTGCGGCCCAAAGACAGTGTTGTGTGCCACAACACCAGTGGACTGCAGCACTTGCTGACCAGGGACATTGACTAGTCTGTGGCACAATGTTTATATTGGGCTGAACTCTCTGTTCAGCTTCCCTCAAGGAAAGACCATCATTTTTATCATGGTCAATTAGGGTGGCTCTGATTTCATTTGAAACCTGTTTGTATCCTATCCTTATACTGTACCTCTCCTCCCTCCTCTTACACCTTGCTCTCCACTTCTCCTCTGTCCATGTCTTCTTATATTTTCTTCTCTTGCTCCTTCTACTAATACCATTGCCTTCCACTCAACCTTCTCTTCTCCCTCTTCCTACATCCTCAATTCTTCTTGCTCCATCTCATCTTCCTATACCATCTATTCCTTTCCCCTCATCTCTTTCTACCTCTTCCACTGTTCCTCTCCCTCTCAATATTTCCCTTTCTCTATCCTCTCCAAAACCTCTCACCCTTAAGCCGTGTTTCCACCGCAGGAACTGTCCCCAGGAACTAGGGACTTTGGGGTGGTACTTCGGTGTGTTTCGACCACAGGAACAAGTGTCTAAACGAAGTTCTGGTTAAAAATTTCCCCCTCAGAAAGTCCCTGCTCACGAGGTAGTACTTTTTCAAAGTTCAGGAACTTTCCGGGGTGGTTTTAGAAGTCAGTTGCGGTGCGTGCAGTAAGAGTTGTTTGCTATTCGAATCAACAATGGAGTTTAAAAAATATGACCGATGGGCCGCCGACGAGGTTCAGGCTTTATTAAGCTTGAATTCATAGGATGTAGCGAGTAGTCCTACGTCACCGGACTAATTTGCCTAATCTTCACAGTACTTTAGACCACGATGGAAGCGCAGACAGCAACAGGTCTGGGGGACAAAAAGTTCCCCGGACAAATTGTTCCAGGCAATTTCGGAGGAAACGCAGCTTAACACCTCCTCCTTTTCCCATTCTTCTTATTTTGTTGTTGTTTTTCTTTTCCCCTTTTGTAGTTTTTGTAATTGAGATAGCTATGTAAACAGTTAGGAAATTTGCATTTCCTGTGTTGTGTGCATTACTAACTCAGCAGATTTGGGGCTTATTGAGAACATTCCAAGTGCAACTGAGAATTTAACAAATAACAGAGTTTTGTTTGTTGTGTTTGGGAAAATGGGGCACAAATGTGTGTGATTGTGATTTTTGTAAAGCCAATAAAAAAAGTTGCAATTGTTTTTTCCTGATGTATAAAAGTTTGGTTGGCTGTATGAACTACTGTGAAAACATGTGAGAATTTTGTGCACAGTGTGATGCATGTGCATGAAATTAAGTAAAATGTACAACCTGTTCAGGAAAATTACAAAGTGTTCAGATTACTGTGTTAACTGTTTTGAGAACAGTGACCTGAGTTTGGAGAAATGTGTCAAATCGATTGAGAAAAACTGTAACATTAAATAAAGCACAAACAGTATCTGTGATTATCATACTTTGTGTTGTCGCGACGTCACAGAAAAATAGAAACCGTTTCTAAAAAAGAAGCATCTCGTGTCGACGCCATGGCTAGTTGGGACAAAAACTCTGATTAACATTAAAAAGGTACTTTTTATCACGTCACGGCGTTGCGTCTGGTTAGGACATGTTGTTAGCGTGAACTATCCCTTTAAGCACACTAAATGACTAAATGCGTTTTTTAATCGAACAAATGAACCAATAAAATCCATTAAGAAAATAGACAGAGGGATTTTACATTTTATTCTGGCCTCAGTGAATGGAGTACAAGGAAAAAGAACAGTTAGGGCATTCTGTAAAATTATTCATATGACTGTGGAACAACATAAGATTGAGTAAAAGATGCCAAAATATAATTTGTTTGGTGAACTATGCTATTAAGAATGCTGAGAAAAATCCCTTTCTCTTGAGACACAAAATGAATGAAGGTCACAAGTTTTTATGCAAAAAGAGTCTATTACTGTACGTGTTTGTAAATGAAACGATTTTTGAGGATCGGGTTTATGTTACAGTCAGTTTACTGTTTGTTTCCTGTGTACATAACTGTGTATACATGCTGACAGATATAGGATAGGTAGCCTATAATGCTTGAAGGATTCATTACAGGTTAACCTCATTCACAGAGTCACATAAACCACATGCCATGTCTTTACGGGGACGAGACATGGGAAGGTTAAGTGCACAGGACGTGGTGACAGCCTTGATCTTAAAACTTACCCAGGCTACTTCACCCCTTCAGGCAGGGGGGAGTGGCTCTGTGTCATGTGACTGTGGGGTCAGCTTGAGGAATCAGCCATGAGCCGATTTGCATGTTGCCATGGTAACTACTCTAAGCTGATTTACCCTTAAGCTCCTGTTGGCTTTGAAGTTACCTGTTACAGCAAACATGGTCTGAGTGTGTCCCTTAAAAAGGGTCTCGCTGCTGAATCAGTGCCGCCTCCTTTAATAGAGGAATTACATCCTTCTTTCACACTTTGGTGTGAGCACCTTTAGGGTGAATACGGTGACAAATTGATTAAATCAATCTGTGCAGATCATCACCAAAGGTTCAGAAGAAAGAAACATGCTTAACCCAAGTTTCATAGTCTATGACTGGCTATTCTGGTCAGCTAGTATCCATATCTTACAAGCAACCCAGTAAACACAGAACTTTCCCCCAACGTTCCCATGTGGTTCCCATTTGAGGTTTTTCTTTTGGAACCAAATAACGTAGGAACTTTCTCTGTAGGTTATGTTTTTTTTTGTAACTCCCAGAACGTAGCAGGGAGGTTCTAAAGAGAACCTTCCCAGAAGGCTCCTTGCAGGTTATATGTTTTATTTTCATAACTATGTAAACTTGACCAATACAGAGATTATTCTAATGCTGAAATGTGTCATTTTTATTAACCATAAAGTATATTTTGCAGAATTACATGTCTGAAATGAGTTGAATACAGCTTTTAATAAAGAGTGGAAATTAGATCAGGTAAACGCATTATAATGATCAGATAAATACAATTTCATAGCTAAAATATTATTGCGTGTTATAAAGTCAGAATTGTGAGATGTGAACTCGCAATTGTGAGATAAAAAGTCGCAATTATCTTTTCAAATTTTTTATTCTGTGGTGGAAACAAGCTTCCATAAATAATAGTTTATTCATTTTGAATGCCTGTGAATACATTTCATATTTTAAAAACCCTAATGTGTTGAAGTTGTTATTTGGTGCTGAAGAAACTTAAAATCTGGGTTATTGTGGTACATAAAAGTTCTATGAAATCTTACATTTTAATGGTCAAATTTAATCTTATTTAATCCTCCATATAATGTGCTATTTATGTGCTTGGATTATTCCTATTGGTTAAACAATAGATCAAAACAAGACAGTAGTAGGCTATACTGATTATTGACGTCCGTCCATCCATCCTATATGATATCAGAGTAAAGAGGTTAGGAAAACCTACTGGGACCGTTCTGAGAACTTAGGAGAACGCTATATTTACGTGAAGAAAACTTTCCTGGCTAACCAACAGAGAACGTTAGTTCTATCTGTTCTGGGAACCAGAAACTAACGTTTCCAGAACGTTCTGGGAACTCAAAATTATTAGCTGGGAATAAAAAACATACCCGTTCATGGTTCTCGATCAGGATTTCTACCACAATGTTCTGGAACTTGATGTCCATGATCGCTGCGACGGTCTCCTCCTGAGGCCTCAGAAGTGTAGGGCCGAACACTACGCCGAGGTTAGCGACCGTCATCAGATTCTGCTGGTGGTGACTGGCCACTCTGTGGAGAGAGTAACATATCTCATTATTATAGTGTAGTGCTTTTCTCTATATTTAGCTTTATTTACAGGGTAACAAAAATGGGGCTGCATTAACTAAACAATAAAAAATAATTTCATGATGTCAATTAAAGTATAAGAACAAATTCTTTACTCATAATGTACTCTTTTATTCTTATAATGGGATCATTTACATTCTAAAAAACAGCACATGAGTAAATGTTGCTGTCCTTTTAAAACTTGCTGTAATATATTATGCATTCCTAAACATCAAATTTATGTTATAAATGTACTATAACTGAAATCCTAAAACACACACACAAAAGTTTTCAAAACCCGTTTTCAAAAGGTTGCGTTTTCAGGCACCCGAATCGCCGTTGTCGTGTAAACGAACGGCCAAAATGCATAAAAAGTTTTACGTTGTATAAACAGCCCCAAAGTCAAGAACCGACTAGGAACAGAACCACAGGGAGAACTAAACGAGACACAGGTGGAGCCAATCAGAAACCAAGGCAACTAACAGGGAGTAATTAAGTTCAAACTGAACTGAAACAAAACACAAAGGAACAAAAAAACAACACACCTCAGTTTTATTCAGTGGGCCAAAATTAGAATAAAAAATGCAATTTGGTGCAGTTGCTGATATTTATGGCCAAAAAGTATGATGAAATTCTTACAGCTTGTAATGTAAATCAATTCTATCTTTGGAACAGTATAGCAGACTACTTTAATAAAATGCATATAAGTATCAGCTGTCACTCAATATATCCCAATAATATGTCTTTGTAAGATGATATTTAAATGCTTAGTTTTATTATCAAAGCTCTGTTATTTTGAGATATGAACAAATAAGCTTTCCTCAAAAACCATATTTGATACTCACATTTTAATGAAAAAAAAAAAAAGGTGCTGTATGGATGATCAAGTAAACCTAAGCTGGTCATGTTAATAATTTAGAGGACTTGGACATTTGCATATCAAATATGATAAAGTAGGCTTTATAGGGTTAATGAAATATTGGGTAAAAGCCAAGACAAACTGTGTGACGTCAATGGTCTTGTATGTCAGTGTGTGTGTGTGTGTATACAGGTTTATATTACTTTGTACCAAATGTCCCCACAAGTAAAATAGTAAAACCTAAGATCACCTACATTGTGGGGATCAGCCAGCGGTCCCGACGAGGAAAATGTATTAATAAACATAGTAAATGATGTTTTTTGGAAAATGTAAAAATTCATAAAGTTGTGTGTGATTGGTAGGTTTAGGGGTAGTGTTAGTGTAAGGGGATAGAAGTTAGAAGATACAGTATAAAAACCATTACGCCTATGGAGAGTCCAGACAAAGATAGCAAAACCGAGTATGTGCGTGTGTGAATTTGATGAGCAAACTCAACACTAAATGATGATTTAGTGTAAACAGAAGCAAAAGATTTCCGAATGAATCCTATGCACACTGGCTATTGTGTTCACTGGTATTCTCAGGTGAAGAGATTTATTAAAATTCCACATGACAAGATCATATCCAACCGACGAGGACGGCATTCAATGCCAGCGATAAAGGCTATGCAAATAAATAAATTGGGTATATTCAAATTCTGCATCCCAAAATTCTCACGGATTATGAATCTGATCTTTTAAAAAGGATTTTCGCTCAGAAGTTTTCTGTAAAACTCCCAAACCTGCCAGCATTAGTGAGAAACGACTCTGCAGAGCTCGGCAATCAGGGTGTCAAGTTAGACTCGCACAAAAGAAAACGGAGCCGGGTACAGGAGGGAAGGAGACTGACGAAAGGACAGGTGGAGGAAAACAAGCCGCTCTTTTCAGCTGGACAAACACAAAGGGGAAGTTGAGGCCTTTATTGCCATCAGCATGCTTGAGCTTTTTACAATGGCAATCCTCTAAGGTCTTTGGCTCTGTAACGCCGTGTAAAAAGGGGCGTCAACCCCAAAACTCACTTGGCCAAGTGTTTCATGAGAAGCTCCAGCATCTGGCGGTTCTTCTCTGGGAGACGGTGCACTATGGAGTGGATCTCCGCCACCCTCGCCTCGGGATTGTCCAGTTCTAGGAAGACCGAGAAAAGAGGAAGCGAGAGAGTGAGGGGTTTGCAAAGGAAAACAAGCACATTTCCTTTTGTTCCGCATGAACTGTTAGCGTCGTACTGTTGTATTTAACTAGACTCCAGTCCCTTTGGCTTCAGCCATGCAAGTCTTGATGTATACTTTAACATTCACTGACAGATTTGAGGGCTGAAAATTTGCATCTGTTGCTGCTGACACAGTCTGCACCAACACAGACGCATTATTCCAATTAAAATGATATTAATGCTCGTGTGTGTGTGTTTGTGTCTGTCTGGATGTAAAAGCACAGAAACTGTGCCACCTAGTGCACGTGACGGCTGCAGCAGTGTTTAAGGGCAAGGATAAGCCACCAGACGCGGCTCTTAAAGGTCACTGAAACATTAGAGTAATCTAACCGGCTGCCTTGATATCCTAATAATCCCCAGTAACAAGAGTATATAGATGACATAACAAGGGAGAAAATATATTGTGGATTATTATATTTCTGTAGCCTCACATTCATTGCTTAAAAAAAAATAAAAAAAATGCTGCAACCTGGATTCGAACAAACAATGCCTGCTTTATTTATTGATAAAATAGTATAAAAAAGAAATTATTAATGTGTTTTTCAGAACTTGTACCGTATATCTATAATTATTTTGTGCTTTTTTCCCCCCTTTTCTTTCTTTTTTGGTCATTTATATTGTATTGTTAAGCATGTGATATGTTCTTCTGATGTAATATAAAAGTAACCCTTGTACTGCTATTTGTTGGAAATAAAGCATTAAAAACAAATCTATAATTATTTCTTCCTTCCCCATTAGTTAAAAATGCTTTTAATTAGTTAATAATTTCAAAAATATATTTTAATCAACTGTTTTTTTTTACACACAAAATACAGATAAAGGAAATGATCTCCTGCAACTATTAAACTGCAAGTCCCAGTTTTATAAAAATAGCACATAACCAGACCAGACATGTATTCATTGTGCTGAACAGAAACTGAACCAGTAGACTGTAAACAAACATGTTCACACTTTCTTCTCTCTCTTGATTTAGTCTTCTCCAGTTACATCCACATTCACATCGTCTCTCACTCCCATATTCCCATCTCTCTCTCTGATGAGGGGCAAACTCCAGATGGTACCTTGCTCTTTACCACATAAACGGCTCGTATAGACAGGAATGAACGAGGGGAGGGGTGGAAAAAAAGAGTGAATATGAAAGGCAGAAAGGGAGGGGTGGAGCACTCCGAAAAAAACGAGTTCATATGAGGATAAGGGCCTAACGTCACCCTGAAGGGCTGGGAAAAAAGCAGCGAGAAAGACAGACCAACAGAAACAAAAACGAAAACAATGATAGAGAGCAAACCGAGATCAGATGAAGATAGCATGAGATACAATGTGGGGGAAAAAAATATCTTGTTAATCATTTTTTTTTTTGTCTTGTTTTCCTGAACAAAATATTCAAACATCCTTATAAATTTACTAGCAAAATTACATTAAAAATGCTTTTTTTTCCCTATAGAATGTATAATTTAATATTTTATAAATTTATAATCATTTTCCCCCAGTAGTTACAAAAAAATGCTTGTAATTAACCATTTTAATATTTTACCAAATAATTGGGATCATTTTAGCAAACGGTTGTTTTAAGCAAAGATCAAATTGAATGAAGTTGGTGAAGTGTGAAATTTCTGACTGAAGATCACTCAAATATGAATGATACACTAATAATCCCCAGTAAAAATATAAAGTGAGAGAGAGGTATAAAAGAGGCTGACAATGGGGGGAATATGTCGTGCATTAATATATTTCTGTAGCTCAACCATTGCTTTATAGGTAATTAGCCACAGCTTTATTTATTTATAAAACAGTATAAAAATATTCCATTATGTGTATATTATATTATTAAAAAAATCAATGTATTTTTTAAGAATAAACTTCACTAAATGTTGTATACTTATGCTTAAGACAAGAAAATAATGTCTGAAAACAAGTCTTAGACACAAAATACCGATCAAGAAAATTTGTGCTTAAAGCTAAAATCGAAGTTATTTTTTGCAGTGTGAAAATGAAAGTTTAAGGTCTACAAAAAGAAGATCTTGTGGAGGGACAGCATCCCTCGAGGTCTCGGAAAACAGCCGCCACGCTCTGAATCCATTTTTTATTATTTTGCACCCTGGTTTCCTGCTTTGGACTGAGTCTTACTAGCTTGAGCACTCCTACTCTGTAAACGGTCCAACTGTAGTCAAATAGTATCGGACAATCGAAATAGATTCATAGATCAGATTGACAGCTGGAGAGAGAGACTCACTGGCTGCTTTGATGAAGTTCCTCTGGTACTGGTATGTCATGAGAGGGCCCGGCAGCATCCTGATAGAGAGAAGAAGAGAAAAGATAACAGACAAATAGACTCAAAGACAAAAGGAATCATGGCGTCCAGAAAGAATAACCGGAGAGCGTTTGAAGCCATGAAGGTCTTCCTTGACCGGTTTTAAAGTTGTACACTACTTATTCACTAACTTCCGAGAGGCTAATTTGTAGTGTATTAGCAATGCTGTTGAATAATATGAATGATCAGACGGTTTGTTGGAAAACATCTTATGCTTACAACATTAATGACTATAGATTTTTTTACACTTTCTAACACAAATGTGTTAATTGCCCGTGCAAAACTTGATGGCACAGTGCTAGCATGTTGAGGGTGGTTGCCAGATTGTTTTGTTTTTGCCAGGGTGTTTTGCATGGTTGCTAAGTTAATAACTCGAGACAAAAGTTTTATTCATCTAAACAGAAGAAAACGTTATCAAAATGATTCCCATTCACACGGATCAGCGGAAACTACAAAAAAACGCTGTATTATGAATGCCAGACAAGTAATTGGCGATGTCACATTGTAAAGAAAGACTATACGCCCGCGAACATACGCATTCAAACGCGCATGCCTACCCAGACAGCAACATAGTGTCGGCCCAGATCCGGGCCACATCTGGTACATGTGGATTCAACGCGTACCAGATGTGGGCCGGATCTGGGCCGACACTATGTTGCTGTCTTGGTATAGACTGAACACGTCGTGCGCGCGTGCATGCCGGCACTGTTTTCACAGATTCACGTTTTTGAAGTTTACAAGGAGATGATAACGGTATCGCTTTCAAAAAAAACATATTTCAAAGATTGCGTTCTCAGGCCACCAAAACGGCGTAGTCGTGTAAATGAAGGGCCAGAACGCATTAAAAGTTTTCTGTTTTCCCGTTGAAAACGATGTCGTGTAAGCGCTAAGTTAATAACTAATGATTTTTACAACACAAATGAATCTATCAAAAACGTACTTAAACTGGACAATGACTTTCTTCTAGAGCTGCTGTACAGCCAAAACAATCTCAATTTCCTATTATCACTGTAAAGGCCTGTTCACACCGGGACGAATTTCGCGCGCGATATTCGCCGACGTTTAACGCCTCGTGACTAAACAAAGGGCGCCAATGTGAGGGTGCACACCGACGCGAAAAACGCCAAGCGTAAAAGCGTCATTTTTTTAAAAACGCCAGAAAATCGTTTTTTTTGGTTTGACGCGCCACGTCAAAAACTATCCGACCAATGAGATTGGCGCTTTTGCTCACGTGTCTGGAGCTTCTGAAGTTACAGTAAAACACAACTTGAGGGCGCTCAAACACCAAACGGTCTTGCCGAGCACACATACGTAACGGCGAAGAAGATATACGCCAAGTGATGCAAGGCAAGATGAATGTAGAGCTGCTGGTCTTGTTGGTGTCGGAACATAAAGAACTATATGACAAACGCGACAGCGACTACAAAATAGGACTATTTCTGTTTTACATTAAGCGCCATCTAATGTCAGGGAATGAATTTGCGTGTTCACTCGGCTCATCGTCAGCGAAAATCGCTTGGGTGTGAACACAAAAAACGCGTTGAAAACGCTGGCGAATAACGCGCGCCGATATTCGTCCCCGTGTGTACGGCCCTTAAAGCTGCTTTGAAACTATCTGTATTGGATAAAGCGCTATATAAATAACGGTGTATATAAATGAAGGATTACTAGAAATGATGCTTGCTTTAGCGGTCAAGCTAACTTTTGAAATACTACAGGGGCTAGTCAAAGCGAGGTAGGTAAAACACATTTTGTGCTGCATAGACTGTTATAACTGGATTGATGCCCCTCTGGTCATGTGTGAGTGGGACGTTGATGTTGGTACCTGAGGTAGTGCTTTATTGCACTGGTGATGGTCTTGATCTCCCATTCTGTGCTGTCCAACTCCACATCTGCACAGGTTTTGGGGTCTAGAGGAGGGATTACAGTATCGTATGGTTACCTCTGCTCAACATTGGTACGGAATTACCAAGCAGAATTACGGTTCCTTGCAAAGTGAAGCTTTATACACAAATGAGGCAGATGTTCTTTGAAAGTACAGTAAGAACACTGTAATATGGGAGAGACTTGAACATGGATTTCCGCATGGTTGCAAAGAACAAGGTCAAGGTATTCAAAGCTGGGTAGGATTTAAATTATCCGAATTTTCATTTGATTTGACAAGCTGATCCGAGAAAAGAAAATGTGTCTACCATGCAAACGATCCCAAAAAAAAAAAAAAGATCATTGCGGTTGTAGTCAACATATCTGTCTGTACAAGAGCACTGCATGACACACTGTAATCAATAAATCCGTCTGCACATGTGGCAAACTGGAATGTGGCAAACCTAGATACATTCCATTATAATCAACGAACAGTTTACAGTGTAAATCAATGACGCAACGTGACAACCAGACCCCTCACATTACAATAAAACTAGATACCATGGTACCAATAGACAACATGGTCAATGCTATCTATTTAGTTTCACTAACTGTCTAATTTGACAACATTGGGTCTCATTCACGAAGCATGCGTATGAATGAATTTGTTTCTAACAATATAAATCTTTACTATCACTTTTTTATCAATTGAACACGTCCTTGCTGAATAAAATCATTCATTTCTTTCAAAAAAGAAAGAAAAGAAATTACTGACCCTAGACTTTTGAAACGGTAGTGTATTTTGTTACAAAGGATTTCTATTTTAAAGAAATGCTGTTCTTTTTTTTCTTTTTATTCATTAAAAGAATCCTGAAAAAAGTATCGCAGGTTATAAAAAAAATATTAAGCAGCAATGTTTCCAACATTGTTAATAACTAAGTATCAAACCAGCATATTAGAATGATTTCTGAAGGATCATGTGACACTGAAGACTGGAGTAATGGCTGATGAAAAAATCAGCTTTGCATCACAGAAATAAATTATATTTTAAAGTATGTTAAAATAGAAAGAAAACCATTATTTTGAATTGTAATAATATTTCACTAAATATTTTTTTTTATCCAATAAATGCCGGCTTGATGAGCAGAAGAGACTTTTTTCAAAAACATTAAAAATAGCAATGTTTCAAAGCTTTTAACCAGTAAAATATGTATATATAAGTATCTGGATATAGACGCAGATACGCATGTGTACAGCAGGCTAATCAGACGTCTATGGAAGCGTGTTTCCGCCACAGAATGAAAAATAAAAAAGGTAATTGCGACTTTTTATCTCACAATTCTGACTTTTTTTCTCACAATTGCGAGTTTACATCTTTCAGAATTTCTCAGAATTGCGAGATAGAAAGTCGCAATTGCATGTTATAAAGGCAGAATTGCGAGATATAAATTGTGAGATATAAAGTCAGAATTGATTGATATAAAGTCGCAATTGCGTGTTGTAAAGTCAGAATTACGTGAAATAAAGTCGCAATTGCGTGTAATAAAGTCAGAATTGCGAGATATAAAGTCAGAATTGATTGATATAAAGTCGCAATTGCGTGTTGTAAAGTCAGAATTGCGTGATATAAAGTCGCAATTGCGTGTTATAAAGTCAGAAATGCATGATATAAAGTCGAAATTGCGTGTTGTAAAGTCGGAATTGTGAGATGTAAACTATTCTGAGAGGAAAAAAATTAGTCTTATTTTTCCTTAGAATTGGCCTGATAACTCGCAATTGCGAGTTTATATCTCACAATTCTGAGAAAAGATGTCAGAATTTCGAGATATAAACTCACAATTATGTGTTATAAAGTCAGAATAGCGAGATGTAAACTCGCAATTGTGAGAAAAAATTCAGAATTGTGAGATAAAAAGTCAAAATTCTGTCTTTTTTCTCGCAATTGCGACTTTATTTCTCAGAATTGCGACTTTATATCTCGCAATTGCGACTTTATTTCTCAGAATTGCGACTTTATATCTCGCAATTGCGACTTTATTTCTCACAATTCTGACTTCATATCTCGCAATTTTGAGATAAAAAGTCGCAATTATTATTATTATTTTTTTAAATTCAGTGGCGGAAACAAGCTTGTCTGTAATGTCTAAAGAATGTATTGCTTTTGAACTTGTTTTGAGGATGGCACATCTTGGCATTGCTGGAAGATCTTGCTGAGAACGTCATGTTTGCTCGCAAAGCTCATGAATGGACAAGAAGGCAGGGTCTCGAGATGGTCAGACGTCTGTCTAGCGTATGTTTACATCTTACTGTAAACAGCTCAAACAGAGCATTATGGTTTAGGACACAACTTTTCATACCAGAAACTTGCCAGAACAAATTTACCGTTTTTTATGAAAAGATCCTGTTCACACATAATCTCTTCATGGTAATTTCACATTAAAGACGGTATGTGTGAAAAGGCCCTAATATGTTACTTGAAACAATTTTAAGGCTGAGAAATTGTATAGGTGACATTTATGGCTGAAATTCATTTAATTTTAATTTCCTAAATTCACTAAAGCAAAATGACGAGCAGCAGATGCTGATGCTCACCCATGGCCAGGCCGAGTAGTTTCTGCACTCTGGAGTTGACGCCGACGATCCTGTATAGTCCCTGTTCATCAATACCTGTTATAGGAAACCAAAGGTTGTCAGACTACTGAAATCGCATACTTAAGTAAGTCCGAATTCACAGTACTCATAAAAGAGTAGGCGGAAAGTACCAACTACTTCCAGTGAGATTCTGAAGTGTGCATATGATGGACACTTTACTATCCCATGAGGCCACGGGAGAGGATTTATGAACGGCAGTGACGCGACGTAACTGACGCTGGTAGGTCACATGATAATGACATCATGGTACAGTACATGTAATATGGCTGGATTACATTCATACTACACTCAATCGTACTATATATAGAACATACTTATTTAGCGGTCGTGAAGTAATTACTTATTCAAAATATGTACCTACTCAAGAGAGTATGTGATTTCGGACGTAGCTTTAATCATGTTCTGGTCACCATCTGACCTTTATTTCTGAACAAAAAACAATATGAGGGTGGGTACCTCTGGTTTCTACGGCATAGATGAATTTTGTGACAATGTTGAAGCCGATGACATCTAATTGGGCCACTTGAACAGAAAGTACATTGGGACAAAGAAAACATCAGAACGAGTTCATGGTAAAATCAACAGTAATATAAAACATACAAGTGTTCATGAAAATGACATGATAAGAGTG
The DNA here is from genome assembly GCF_029890125.1 of Rhinichthys klamathensis goyatoka. Classification (NCBI taxonomy): domain Eukaryota; kingdom Metazoa; phylum Chordata; class Actinopteri; order Cypriniformes; family Leuciscidae; genus Rhinichthys; species Rhinichthys klamathensis. The sequence continues at coordinate 1,810,914 of NW_026607023.1, forward strand.
TGCAATTCTGTGTTTCAACTGAATTATGATTTTCAAATTGAGATGACTGAACTGGCTCCACACTTACTGGCTTCATTCTGGCTATCCCGATTGAGGGTGTACACCTGTGAGAAGACATTGTGGTTAAGATTGTGGCTGTTAACACAGAAAATCATCTCCTACTTAACAAGTACAATTTATTTTTACCAGTCGAGCCATCATCGCACACAATGCAGACGCCTCATTTGCACTATTTTACATGTATAATCTCTTTGGTTAGTGCTTTTGAAATCAGGCTTCACCATACTAAAGAGTCATTCAGCATGCTAGGCTAGCACGTTATCAGTTTCAAAACCTAGTGAGCTGCCTTCATAGGCATGGCGGACAACTGGAAAATGGATTATAAATGTATAATTGATTCAAAACCAAATAATATTTGATAAAATTTTCACTATTTTACAAAATATTTGTGCGGTCTATAGATTTTTATGCTGATTAGCTATGCAGCATGCTAACAGCTAACTATTAAAATCAACTGTCGAAGGTTTTTGTCCTGTGCGTTGTTTATTTCTTATGTGATAAGCACTATTTATGATGTTGCCTAAAGAGTGTTTCATCAGTCACTGATTCTGGTCTAATCAGGTTAGCATGCTGCCCTTAAACATGTAGGCAGCAGCAGACAAGCAAGGCAGATCACTAGGTTATAAGACAGAGCCTAAAACATCCTACAATACATTGCAGATTCAATTATGAAGCAAATATTTAACTAAACCAATGTATGGGAATTCAGATCAGAGAACACAGGCTAAAGGCCTTAACATGCATATTTATGAGGCGCAATGAGTCTCATGAATATGCGTTCAAAACGAGAATTCACTTTATCTGATGCACAGCAGTGCCAAGCATGTGAAACACTCTTAAGATTTGAAAGCGAAAAAAATGTATGATCTCTCAGATAGAGTACCGGTTCTCTTCCGTCCATGGCTTCCATCCAGAGTCTGCGGTCTTCTTCTGACAGCGCCTGCATGGTGATCACGCCAGGCCTGAAACATGCACACATGTCCACACGTAGGCATGCACAGGGGTACAACCCACACACACACACACACACACACACACGTACACGTGTTGGGATCGACATAATGATTTTTATACTGTACAAACTGTATATTCTGTCCCTTATCCCTAAACCATCACAGGAAACGTTCTGCATTTAGTATGATTTATAAGCCGATTTCCTCATGGGGACCAAAGAATTTCCCCACCAGGACAAATATTCTGGATATTGTCATCTTTTTGGGGACATTTTGTCACAGGGGTACAGTCCACATCCATGCGCACACACACACGCATACACCTCTGATGCATGCGATTAAAAAAAAAGTAGTAATTAATTGCAAATTGTTCTGTAATAGCGATTAATCACACCTAACAAAGTTTTTAATATATTTCTATATTGTAATCATTTCACAGTTAATCTCCAAATGCAGAATAATAATATAAAGTTATCAAACACAGTCTTCACTGCATAAATTATCATTTAAAAATAGATGAATCCTTATTAAAGCTACAAAAGTTATTCAGTCAAGAGCAGTGAGTGATTTTCTCTTTGTCTTTTGTTCTTTTATTTACATAAATGACAGACATCACAGCAGCAGGTTTATTAGGCTGCTGTCACTTTAAGACCTGCCGCACATGACGCGGACCTGACAACTCTTTGTGATCATTTAAGACTTTATTTAACTAATTTAAGACTGTGCTTACGAGGACACTCGACAAAGCGGGCATTTTGGCATTCTTGTGTGTGTTTTTGTCCGTTCAAGTGTGAAAGAGAACTCAATGCGGCCAGCGGTAAAGGAGCAGTAAGCGATTTCTGAGAAACACTGTTGATATTTGAAATCGACACCCAAACAAAAACACCCCTACCTAAAAGAAATACACCCCTTCCTTCATTGTACGATATGCAACACAGACAATGACTAACCACTTCAGACAGCTGGCGCAAGTGTGGATGAATCAGCTGCAATTTAACTACGACAGCATATCTTGGTTCTGTGAAACATAGCAAAAACCAATGTTAATCACGTATTGAGCAGAAACAAAGCAACCTCTGTGTTGCTTGCAAGAGTGTTTTAGTGATCCGTGGATCGTTTTTCTCTCCTGTTTACACAGCAAGGACTATGTACAAAGTACAAACACAATATTTTTTGAACACACACACAGAACAGACATTTAGCAAACACTGGCAAAATTATTTGTTTAAATGTTGATTTAAATTTTCAACAGCGTTTCTCAGAAATCACTTACTGCCCCTTTTAAAAGTAAATATATTTTAATGTAGTAAATTATAACTGCATCATTAAAAAATGTGAAATTACAAATATATTTAAAATACATGACAGAAGTCTTAAATGCTTGTCAGTACATTTGACAGTACACTATCCATATTTCAAACACAAGAAAGTATTAAATTGCATATAAATATGTACTTAAGTCCTACTTACAGTAAGTGGGTCAAAAAGTATATTCTTTTAAAGTATATTATTTCTGTAATAAACTTTTAAACGTGTGCTAAAGTGTACTTTTTTTAACAAGGACAAAAGCATTCATAGTTGAAGAAACACCCATTATTCCCAACTATTCACAAATATATTTTATACAAATCACATTGCAGTTTTACAAAATGTTTGTTTGTTTTTCTGATTGCAAACCCACCAAAACCCTATCCAAACACCTTCCCATATGTCGGATTAGCCAATAAGAAAAGAACATCACGTAGACAAAATTTCATTGTTTTCCACACCACCAGTACACTAACACACTGTAAATTTATCAGTGGCTTCTGTCCACAAACTCATTTAAAAAGCCCAGTTCTATTACCATCACTCTGCCTGACCCGACATGGCCTCACCTTCAGTTGTCACACGGGTTAATGGTGTGCGAGTGTGTGCTACTGATTTACTGATAGAGCTAACCATCCTGAAATATTAAGAGGTTTTCCAACACACGGCACAGTGCACTGGCTTTTACTTGTATGCTAGGTACAGCCATATTTCTTCAGAAATAAAGGTCCGAGAGTGACCAGCACATGTGAAAGTCTGTGGTTCCCTTTCAGTCAATCACGTTCAACATTACGTCAGAAGAACGACTGACGAATTGGGATCTCGCCTGAGTGCCCAATCACTATCGAGTGTAAACTAAACGAGGAGTTTATGGGAGGTTCATGTTTTCGCATGACCGCGACTCTTCTTTCTCCGGAAAGCTGGAGTCCCCTCTGCTGTTGACCAGCCGCTGCTTGACACCTTGGGAGATCGAGGATCTCAGCGAGAGTCTATCCGCCGGGCAAAATCCCGGTGGACCTCCCACTCCTCACCGTGTCGTGTGCCGGCGAGCCGCCGGTTGATGCAGGAACTGCGCGTGATGAATGACCGTGATCAAGTCGCAGCACGGGCCCTCGGCCCGGACGATGTCCGCCTTGGTGGTCCAGAAGTGTTCCCTGGCTAAACCTTGAAGGGGTGCGAGATGTCGACAAAGTGCGCTTTCTCGATGCTCCCATCTCACAAGGTGGTCTTTTCGGGCAATCAAAAGCCTGCTCCGAAGTGCTACCAGGCCACCGTGAGCTGCGCCTCAGTCTGTTTTGAATTGGGCCCTTCACAAGCTCCCATTCAAAATGATAGCGCAGAATCGCATTTTCGAATGCGTCCCCAAGATTGGTTTGCAGCGATCGACCAGAAAGTTTCATATCTCGATTCTCCTTCGCTTTGAGTTCAAGGGTCGGGCATATAAGTACAAAGTCCTCCCCTTCGGGATGTCGCCGTCGCCTCACGTCTTCACGAAGGTCTTGGAGGCGGCCCGTGTTCCCATGAGAGAACACGGCGTTCGCGTCCTCAACTACCTCGGCGACTGGCTCATACTGGGCCAGTCACAAGAGAGGTGGTGCGAACGCAGGGACCTGGTGCTCAGGCACCTCAGCCAGTTGGGACTTCGGGTCCACTGGGAGAAGAGCAAACTCTCCCCTGTGCAGAGGATCTCTTTTCTCGTTATGGAGTTGGACTCACAGAGGAATGTGCTCGGTCTGTGTTGAACTACTTGAATTCACTCAGGAGCATGACAGTGGCCCCACTGAAACACAGAGGCTCCTGGGGCATATGGCATCTGCTGCCGCTCGGATTGCTTCATATGAGGCCGCCTCAGCACTGGCTTAACGGCTGAGTCCCAAGATGTGACTGAAAGGGAACGTCTCGGTTATGTATGTAACTCCCGTTCCCTGAAGGAGGGAACGGAGAGGTTACGTCCCGTCGCCACAGTTGCTGTACCACCACTGAGCGGCCGGTGCTCGGCTCCTCAGCAAACACCTGAAATGCGAGCGCACACGCTTCCATATTTATACCCGCGCTGCGGGGCGGAGTGTACGATGCAAATCTCGCATGCCAATGTGCATTGGCTCTCAGACGAGATCCCAATTCATCAGCCGTTCTGATGTAACGTCTCCTAACCCTCCTTCAGGGAACGAGGGTTACATACGTAACCAAGACGTTTTCTATAACAGGTATTGATGAGCAGGGGCTATACAGGACCGGTGTATGCTGAATTACAGAAAGGTTTTCGCTTGGCAAAAAAACTTTATCAGAGCACTGATTGGACTGTCAAAGGACTGTTCATACTCTTATTTAGCAGATCCTGAAATCTGATCCGTTTGTCCAAATAATGTTGTCAATATCCGTGATAGCTACATCGGTTGCTATAGTACCGTATATATCCGAATATAAGACGAGGTTTTTTGTCCTAAAAATAGGCTGAAAAATGGGGGGGGTCGTCTTATATTCAGGGTCATCTTATATTCGAGTGGAGCAATCGAATGATAGCCTTTTTCTTGGAAAAACGAGCGTGTCGCTTTCATTATGAGCACGCACACCGCGCTCCTACCTTTAAAAATAAGGACCTTACGCGATATGTGAACAGGGGGGGGCGGGTCTCTGCTCGCTTGTCTCCGTCCGCTCTGGCATCCTCTGTGAACGGCGCTTTTTCTTGCGCGGCTCGAGCAGAGGGAGAGAGAGAGAGAGAGAGCGGGAGCCGGATCGTCGACGAAAACGGCCAGTCGCAAATCCATCCCGTCGCACTCAGGGCAGCCGCAGTCATGGCCAATCAGGAAGCGCGTATGTGCCGGTCTCCGCCGACGAGCGGCCCTCTACACGAGGCACATGTGATACGAGGCGTTTGGAACAACGCCTCGGAAATTTGCTCTTAAAATAATTTTCTGTTGAAAACCAGATTTTTCCCCAAAAAATAAGTCTGGAAAATGGGGGGGTCGTCTTATATTCAGGGTCGTCTTATAGTCGGGTAAATACGGTAATAAGATTTTCTTTTTACACCATCTGAGAATAGCAGTCAGTGTGGAAAGAGAAGATGGAAAACTGGAAATCATGTTCATCATGACACATTGACACTGTGCTGAATCATTAGGTAACATAAACTGAAATTCTTTGCTTACTAAATGGCCACAGTAAGAAAGACTAGTGAATTCAGACATACACTCACTGGCCACTTTATTATGTACACCTTGCTAGGGTTGGACCCAGCTTTCATTTCAGAACCGCCGGTGCAGTATTTATTAATCTGTCATAATGATAGTTAATAATCATTGTTTGTTCATGCTAGTTCACAAATAGAATGTTGACAAATAGAAATTTTTAATTTTAATAATGTATTAGTAAATGTTGAAATTAGCATTAACCAAGATTATTAAATGCTGTAGAAGTGCAGTCTATTCTTAGTTAATGTTAACTAAAGTTATTGTAAAGTGTTACCGCTCTATGACCAGAGGCATATTAAAACACATTAAAATGCAGATAAATGTACTGTGTTGTAAGGCTCGTCGCTTTCCATTGTAAATTCCGCTCGTTCCTGTTGCGCGAGCGTCGAGTCTGAGGAGGAGGCGGGGGAAACAACAACTCTCTGAAATATTTTGAATTTGAACTGCATTACCCATTTCAACCGCTAGCTGTCAATATTACATACTGTGCCTTTAAACGCAAATATAACAAGGTATATACTTGAATCTTAGTGGGGAAAGAAAAACTGATTTAATTCAAGATATATATTCTGTGGAAATACAATTTTGCTGGAAAACAAGATATATATTTTTGCAATGTGCAAAGCGGGCTATTACCTAACAGTCCAACATTGCATCACCATTCTGAGGAGGGCTGAGGACATTTTGGCCTAAAGTATAAAGTAATCGCCTGCTTTCTCCTACCCTCAACCCATGAGATGGCCACTTTACCTCTGCATTCCTAGTTACTGCAACAGTTATGACAGGTTGAAGCTATCTGCAGTGTACTCTTTTTATGCCTGGCAGACCTAGTTAAAATCTCCACCCCCTTTCCTGAGCAGCAGCCAGGAAGTGTGACTCCCGCTGGATGTTATGTGGACTAAAGCGCCATCTGGTGGCGGGAACTCACCGGTCCACGGCTTCAATGTCAAAGCAGAACCTCTTCTCAATGGAGTCCGTTTTCCTTCTGGTGCAAGATTTGAGCGTAAAGCTTTCCTCATCTCCCTGAACGAGAAACACAAGGTTGAATATAGGCACCAAATTCTCACTATTTGACTGATTTTTACGTGAGCCTGGACAGCTGACAGGAAAATATGACCAGATGTTCTATATTTACAGACTACACTGTCATCACATAAATGATTATATAAATGTATGATAAAGTGTCAGGTTACTCCATATCTTCTTGCAAAGTCTGGCCAAGGAATGGGTGTTCAAATGCGGTCAGCTATTTTTATTCCAACACTTCACAACTCCTTTACCGACTAACAACACATTACACACATGCCTCTGGAGTTCATTACCAGAGCGCTGGCGTTCTCTTTATTTCAGTGACCTCTCCACTTACAGTCTAATTGTTTCTATCAACCCACTCTACTGAGTGACTTCTCTCTAGTTTTCTGTCTCTCTTATCATACCAGAAAAGGTGATAAGGTAAAGCTAGCGTTAACGATTGCAGACTAAACAAACTGAGCTCATGTTAGCACTCATCGGAAACTAAAAATGACAAATGGGACACTCTGCAGTCTAGTCTACAATAAGTGTGCAAGACTTTAAGTGCAAAATTAGGGATAAAGGCATGTGTTAAGGAATATTCTAGGTTATTTAATAATGTTTCCTATTATTAGAATTTGAACCCTTAACCAGAAGTATTTCATTTTGGTCCATAATTCAACCACACCGTTTGTGCTATAAACATGAATTATCATATTGTGTGCTTTGTTGAGGTGCAGTGAGCTATCACTACTGGAATTGATAACACTTACAATTTTTATTACGAAAATACTTGACTTGGACCAGTAAGCAGCCAATGAACACCCTAGCAACTCCCTAGTAACCACCTTAGCAAAACCTCTGCTTATCAAGCTTTGTCTGTGTAAAGTTATATTTTTAACTCATCACATTGCATGTTTAATTCAATGTTTTGTTTTGTTTTTTTTTGGTGCCAGATTTGACTTCTCTTCTAAAACTAATTTTTCATTAATATTATCAATATATAGCTCACTAAAATATCATGCCAAATATGTTGAAGATGAGCGGACAGGCAGTCGACTGGTTTCGCAGATGTGAAACATTAGGTTTAAAAAACTAGAAAAAATGACTGGAATGTATATGAATATTTAATGTACATCAATTACAAATTCAATCTTTTAATTCTATTTAGAATTGGTGTTTGTGTGAAGCGGCTACACACGCTTCTGTAATCTATAATGAATTTGAACTGTATTGAACTGAGACTGCAAACATTATTCTAATTCAAATTTGATTTTCAATGACTCACTCATTAATACTTCACTTGTTTCATTACTGGATGAATCATTTTTTTATGAATCTTTTGAATAAATGATTCAATGACAAATACATTTTTTTTACAGTCACTTGTCAAGATATTTTCAGAAGGTGAGTCACTCTATTTTAATCTCTACTGTAGACATCAGTGTTTATATCCAATCTATAAACGTTTATCCCAGTACTTCTGTAAACATTTTAATTATTTTAACACAGCTGTCGTTTAGGAATGAGATCAGGTGGGTGATCGAATCGAGGTCATTATGTATTAACGATTAATCGTGCAGCTATACGTGTTGGACTCATGGAACTCCTCTGTTGTTGAATTGTTTAAAATTGAAATTCGGTAAATTGCTCTTCCTGCCATTCCACTTGAAACTCCAGTGGGTGACAGCAATTCAAATTCCAACTCAAGAATCGAAAGCAATTTTTTTCATTCTGCAATTTGCCTATATTCAATTGAATGTAGGAGAATTTCGTGCATTTTTAAGGAAATATGTCAGCAATAACATAAACCATACAAATCAAGAAACAATTTGATTCTGAATTGAATTTACAATCATAATAAAACTGTTGTTCTGTTTGCTTTTCTCTTGCGGTTGGCAGGCTTGTGTATTTAGTTTGGTTGTAAGTGGTCGGAATGTAATCAGGACGCATGCAGTCCCTTGTGTGAGATTCGTGCTATTGACCCTGTGTGTGTGTGTGTGTGTGGCTGTGGAGAGTGGGACGGGCACAGAGCCAGGTGCATACATTAGTGCCAGCTCAACCATGCGACACACAGCTTTCTGTGCAGGATAAGAGTCGTGTCAGTGCCAGCATGGGGAACAAGCACGTGGCCAGTGCCAGAATACACTCTCCATTCCAAAGGTTGCACATGCTGCTGAGTGAAAGGGTGCGAGGGAGTTTGTACGTGAGAGAGTGTGTGTGCGTGTGTGTGTGAGAGAGAGAGAGAGAGAGAGAGAGAGAAACCTACATTTTTGCCCCCAGACTTCTGATCGAACAGCATCAAGGTCATGCGTTTGGGCTCTCGGTGATAGGAGCAGTAGTACTTCACCCATGTGGACACGAAGGGACCTGATTTGGTACAAAGCAGCGAGCCACATGAGAAAAAGACAGTTAGACCACAAGATACAGATCACAAAGCTCTCCTTCCAAGAGTATTAAGTATGAAATAATACAATTTAAGAATTTAGAGGCAAATAAAATAAAATATCAGAGAGTAATATTTAATCAAAATAGACTGATATTAAGATATCTGGACAAAAAAAAAGTAGTGTAACAAGTCTCCAGGTCATTTTGGCCCACAAGGAGATGTCCCCACTGCTTTTGTTGTTGTCCAGATATCTTAATACCAGTCTATTATTATAAAATATTACTCTTTGATATTTATGTGTGTGATTTTTATTTGATTTACCTCTAAATCCTTGAATTTTACTATTTTAATTGAAAGTATGCGTTTTACATTATTTCACAAAAAATAAAAGACATCATTCCAGTCCAATTCTAATGAATACATCATAATAAGTCTCGCATTCAGTCATTGTGTGTCTCTGCTGACCCTTTTGTGGAAAAAAATTACATTAATCTGCATTTTGTGATAATTGCCACTAGAGGGGCCTATAGGAACTCTATGGAGATTCTAAATAGAGCAAATCAACTCGAATATTAATTTACTACAATAGAAATTTCTTACTGGAAATGATATCAAAATCGGAAAACATTGATCAAAAACATACATTTACACACAAACTGACCAGCAACTGCAACTTTCAGATGCCATGTTTCTTTTTCTAGCTCAACTGTCACAGAATGGAAAGCACAGGATTGTGGGATATCTAAGGCGGTGAAGGATACATCTATGTTGCCTTCAAAAATCGATCAGATGAAGGTATCTCAGGGGACAGGAAATGGAACATTTACAAATATACTTTAGGTACACTTTAAATATTCGGACGCTGCTAAAATATCCAGAGAAGAGTGTCCCCAGGATCAGGAATTAAAACCACTGCTATAATAGAATATATTTTATGCTAATATAACCCTGATGCTAAAATAACCCTAGTGTGTTCCATTTCATGTTTAGACTGACACAAGCAAACTTCCCAAAGCACTTTATTATGTTATCCTCAAACACGACAAAGCATTACCACTCACTGCACATTTCCTTTAAACTGGCACAATGAGTGCATAAATCAATCTTATAAAATGTTGGCACAGTTATATTTATTTGTTTCAGAACATTTCAGTTGGAAACTGCCATGAACCATGCAAAAAACAAGTAATATTTTCGCAAAAATGACACCGCAGGCACATATTTTTCATGAGCCTGGGTTGCAACAAAGCTCTGTGAATAGTGAAACATCATATAATATAACAACAGTTGCCTGCAATATGAAACAACTGAATTAGAGTCTTTGATAAATACAATACATTCTTTGTTTCTGTGACAATTTTTTCAATTAACAATTTCTGTGTCCATGCAAACTTCTCTGAATGTATGGCGACCCAACATTCAGAGAAGTTTGCATTAGTATTGGGTTAGTATTGTGGGTAGTGTAGTTGATTAGTAATTGAAAATTAAACTTAATGAAAAATAAAATCACACTAACTTCTACAGAGGCCACAAGTCAGTGTGATCAGTTGTGTCTTAGAAACAAGAGAGAAGCTCCACACTTTTCAACTTACGTTTCTCCTGCACAAACAGATATCCCTGCATTGTGTGCGGACTGATGCTCTTGTGTTCGTGTGGGTTTTCCTTCATCTTCTTCATCAAACATTCCACCTCTGAACGTGTACTCGCAAACCGGTTCCGAGTCTGAAAGACCACAAAGACAATCCAAAAATAAAAACTCTTACATTAAACTACTCTTCTGCTTAAATATAACACATATCTGACCAGGCTCATTGTGAAGTGGCCAGTTTTATCATAGTTGTAATTTATATTTTGGCAAAAGGACATTGACTGCTCCCATCAGGGGTCAGGGGTCATGTTGATCCTGTCCAGTGAACATACACTCATCCTTAATGGACTTAACAGAACATGACATGGTGATGATTCTCATTTGCAAATTATTAAAGGTTATGGTTCACCCAAAAAAGAAAAATCCATCATTAATTACTCACCCCCCATGTTGCTCCAAACCCATAAGACTTCCGTTCATCTTCGGAACACAAATTAAGATCTGAGAGCTTTCTGTCCCTCCATTGATACCAACTAACACTTTGATACTCCAAAAGGTTTTAAGGAGATTGTAAAACTATTCCATATGAATTGAGTGTTTTAGTCCAAATTTTCTGAAGAGACTCGATCGCTTTATATGATGGACAGATTTAATTTATGCTTTTATCACATTTAAACATTGATCAGCGAACATAAACAGAAACTCAACCGAACCTGCTTAACGCACGAGAATGAACCTCTTTCTAAAGCTCAGACGTGCTGCGTAACACGAGAATGAACCTCTTTCTAAAGCTCAGACGTGCTGCGTAACACATGAGAATGAACCTCATTGGTTCTTGCTGAAGCTTAAACGTGCTGTGTAACACGAGAATGAACCTCATTGGTTCTTGCTGAAGCTTAAACGTGCTGTGTAACACGAGAATGAATCTCATTGGTTCTTGCTGAAGCTTAAACGTGCTGTGTAACACGAGAATGAACCTCATTGGTTCTTGCTGAAGCTTAAACGTGCTGCGTAACACGAGAATGAATCTCATTGGTTCTTGCAGAAGCTAAAACGTGCTGCGTAACACGAGAATGAACCTCATTGGTTCTTACAGAAGCTCAAACGTGCTGCGTAACACGAGAATGAACCTCATTGGTTCTTACAGAAGCTCAAACGTGCTGCGTAACACGAGAATGAACCTCATTGGTTCTTGCTGAAGCTCAAACGTGCTGCGTAACACGAGAATGAACCTCATTGGTTCTTACAGAAGCTCAAACGTGCTGCGTAACACGAGAATGAACCTCATTGGTTCTTACAGAAGCTCAAACGTGCTGCGTAACACAAGAATGAACCTCATTGGTTCTTGCTGAAGCTTAAACGTGCTGTGTAACACGAGAATGAACCTCATTGGTTCTTGCTGAAGCTTAAACGTGCTGTGTAACACGAGAATGAACCTCATTGGTTCTTGCTGAAGCTTAAACGTGCTGTGTAACACGAGAATGAATCTCATTGGTTCTTGCAGAAGCTAAAACGTGCTGTGTAACACGAGAATGAACCTCATTGGTTCTTGTAGAAGCTCAAACATTCTGCGTAACACGAGAATGAATCTCATTGGTTCTTGCAGAAGCTAAAACGTGCTGCGTAACACGAGAATGAATCTCATTGGTTCTTGCAGAAGCTCAAACATTCTGCGTAACACGAGAATGAATCTCATTGGTTCTTGCAGAAGCTAAAACGTGCTGCGTAACACGAGAATGAATCTCATTGGTTCTTGCAGAAGCTCAAACGTGCTGCGTAACACGAGAATGAACCTCATTGGTTCTTGCTGAAGCTCAAACGTGCTGCGTAACACGAGAATGAACCTCATTGGTTCTTGCTGAAGCTCAAACGTGCTGCGTAACACGAGAATGAACCTCATTGGTTCTTGCAGAAGCTCAAACGTGCTGCGTAACACGAGAATGAACCTCATTGGTTCTTGCAGAAGCTCAAACGTGCTGCGTAACACGAGAATGAACCTCATTGGTTCTTGCAGAAGCTCAAACGTGCTGCGTAACACGAGAATGAATCTCATTGGTTCTTGCAGAAGCACAAACGTGCTGCGTAACACGAGAATGAGCCTCATTGGTTCTCACATGTCAAGCAAACATGCTTGAGCTTCCGTTAACCACAACTGATGTGAGAGGTGATCAATGTTTATATGTGAATAAAAGCCTAAATTCAATCTGTTCAAATGTTGAAAATGTTTACTAAACCGCTCAATTCATATGGATAAGTTTTACGATCTCGTTATGAACTTTTTGAAGCGTCAAAGTGGTAGATGCGTAGCTGTCAATGGAGGGATGGAAATCTCTCAGATTTCATTAAAAATATCTTCATTTGTGTTCCGAGAGATGAAAGAAAATCTTACGGGTTTGGTACGACATGAGGGTGAGTAATTAATGACAGAATTTTAATGCTATAAACTGAACTAACTCTGCTTTTTTAAAATGTGTAATATCAACATCTGTGAGGGTCTGTTGTAAGAAATGGACTCACATTTTGAATGCTGATAGTGAGGTCTGTCTTGAAATGGTTGAAGTCTTTGGCCAGTTCGTACCCATGATGATAATATGTAAATAGACCCTGTAGAAAAGCCAGCAACTACACACAACAACAAAGAGGAAAGCAGCTGTCGTGAACAGGAAATACAATTTAATTTAAATATGTATAATTGCAATCATATTTAATAATTTAATTTCAGTCAAAATTATAAGAGCTTTACTAACAAAAAAGTACCAGACTGTACCATCCCAGCAAACACTGGTCCGACGGCAACGTCGTGTCCCTGGCCAAAAATAGTCGCGGTAGGACGGCATAAATCGGTAAAAAGATGTAACACAGAACAGATAACGTCAAAGACGTCCGTTCAACTTTCACTTTGGAACTTTTCTCCAACCGTGACGTGTCGGGGGGACGTCTTTTCAACGGTCATTAAACGTCCAAATGTTTGCTGGGATGGGATACCATGTATTTTTGAAGAACCACTGCAATAAAATGAGATGAGGTTTTACCGGCTCCACAAACTCGAACATTTTCCTTTCCTGAACTTCCTGCACTTTGAAGACATATTCCAGTGAGACCTCATAGAAGTGCTGCCTCACGTGGTCCACCTGGTTGTCCGCCTGTGGGGAAATGTGTTTAGGAAATCAGACAGAATACACAACTGAACAAATCCACATGAAATCAAATTGGGGGTTTGTGGCTTTTGGTCCCTTAACCGCATGCAAAACGGTCATTTCAGTATACATAGATTGGCACTGAGAGCAGAACATACTTCATGAAGGTGTGCTTCCTTCTTCTTGGCGGACAGGCTGAGATGTTTCTCCAACACTGTACAATACTTCTCTGTCTCTTTATCATATTTCTTTTTGGCCTCCTATGGGATAAAAATGCAAACTCTTGAGTCAACTCAAACAGACAACAGCTGTAAAGTTAGTCTATATGAGGCGACTTGCATGTATGTAGTGTATGTGTACATGTAAAATATAGTTTTATACAAAATGAATGAAATAAAAGACCACTAAAGAGTGCTTAAAGAGAGTAATTTCACGACTAAATGTTTTGAAAAATGTGCACTCTTTAGTAGTATGAAATAAAAAAGGTTTACTTAAAGTACATTTTAAATTATTGTTTTAATACTCATGCTTTTGTCACTGATGAGCGTGTTGTAAATCCACAAGAGAGATGTGTGACAGAATGAACGATGAAATAGTCTTTAATAAACACAACGAGCGTAAAACACTACACATAAACCATTAAAGCGGAACACGAAACGGAGAAAACTGAAGGCTTAAATAAACAGAGGGAATGATAAACAGAACAAGAAACAGGTGTGAAACTCATCAGAAACCATGACAACTAATGATGAACTAGATTAGAAACACAGGCAAAACAGTGACAGAAATAAACCAATTTGCCTACTTATACTATGCCCTAAATGCATTCCATTTGTATTCTGATAAATGTACTTTCAACACAGTTTGGCATTCAATTTTAATGTTTTTAATGCACAGCCTGTTAAATGTATCAAATTAAGCAGATTAATACAATTAATTGTATTAATTGTATCTTATTTTCATCATGAACACCATAATAAGTGCTTACACAACATAACCAACAGATGGCAGTGCTGTTTAAAACGTTAAGGCAGTTTCTTAGAAACACTATGATCTGTATTTGCTCGGCCCACAAGGAATCTCCACGCGTTGACTCTGTAACATTAAACATAAGTGACACATTTGCCTTTGAACAGGGTACTTCTTCAACGGCATTGCTAACTAAACTGTTACGTGATGAGTTCAGCAACACAATAAAGTGGTTTGAACTTCTACTCTCACCTTTGCAGCTGCGATCTGCTCCTTCCTAAAGCGCTCCAGCGGCAAGATCAACACATCATTGGCATTTTCAATCTGAAGAGACACAAGTCGCAGAGTTCCTTTCATTACTTACATCCAAAACTGACATTTCAGTCAACATTTACTCACCAGCATGACATGTGCCAGGCCTGAAAATGCACACTCAATCATTTTCTTCAGTGAAAGCACAGTTATTATATGGCCATATAGTTTGTCTTAGTAATTAATTTTAATCAATTGCTTGTTTTGTTTTTAATAACGATTTTTTTTTTAATAATTTAAGGCCACAAGACCACTAGTCCACATGAAGTGTGCCATGCACATTCACTCCTGTACAATAGAGGGCGCAGCTAAAACAAACCTTTCAGATGTGCTGCCATTCTGGACCACAGAAGAATATGATGCAGAAATTGCAAATATGATGTTTTCCTAGTCATTTTTGCTTATTCGTATGGTTGAATTAGATCATCAAGAGTCAGCAGCAAAGACATTGGTTAATAAAGTGAGATTAAATACATAACATATTTGTGTAATTTAACATATTTAATTGTTGCAGGTTTGCGTAATAATCTGAATTTGACTGTTTTTATTTATGTTGAGGAATAGGCTACTGAATCTCTTTTTGCACCTTTACTTCAGCTTGCTCTCACCATGGTCAAGTAGAGGGTGTCAGGCAATTCATGAGAAAACAAATGAACTTGTGTTAGTTATGTGAAAAAGTAACAGATCTTTTTTTATAAATTTAAAAGTGCGTGACCAGTTCTGGGTAGTAATTGATTACATGTAATCTGGATTACATAATCAGATTCCAAAAAATAAGCACTTGTAATTAGATTATATTTTTTTAAATACTCGTAATCAGACATAAATTTACATTTTTTTTTTCACACAATGGCAGTAAACCATTTATCATTTATTTGATTCTCCTTAATTGAATGAATGAATGAATGAATGAATGAATGAATGAATGAATGAATGAATGAATGAATGAATGAATGAATGAATGAATGAATGAATGAATGAATGAATGAATGAATGAATGAATGAATTAGTTAAATGAATTTGATTCTCAGTATTTTCTCAGCATTGCAACATTGCATATCCGATCAACTCCTGATGAACACGTTGATATTATTTGAATTATCAGTAGGTCATTTAACCTCCGCTATGTCTTTGGAAGGCTTTTGTCTTTAAAACACTTTTTAAATTATTTTATAGTTATATATTTTAATTGAAATTTTGTATGATTTATTTAATTATTAGCTTTTCATTAAACTCCCTGGTGTTCCTTCACAAACCCCATTTTGGGAAGCCCTGACTTAAAGGGATAGTTCACCCAAAAATGAAGGCCTTTATTAACCCCCAGAGCCGTGAGGAGCACTTTTATCATGGATGGATGCGCTTTGATGGACTTCCAAAGACATACAGCCTTTCACTGCCATAATAAAGCTTGGAAGTGCCAAGACATTTTTAATATAACTCCGATTGTATTCGTCTGAAAGAAGAATGTCATATACAGCTAGGATGGCTTCAGGGTGAGTAAATCATGGGCTAATTTTCATTTTTGGGTGAACTATCCCTTTAATGTTTAATGCACTTCATGATATATATTGATACCGGATATATACTGTATGATGGTGTAAGCACGCATCAGCAAGTTGCATCAAGTTGCAACTTTGCTTGGAAACTGTGAACCACCTGCAGTTACACAGTATCTAACAAGTGTGAAAAAACAAAATCACATCCATAAGCTCACAAAGCCTAACCCTACCTACAATGTGACAGTTAGCACGGTACAAAGTAGCTGTTTATCTCCTTCATGTCAGATTTTGTCAGTAGCACCATGGTATAAATGCTATGGCAGAATCTCTCTCTCTCTCTCTCTCTCTCTCTCTCTCTCTCTCTCTCTCTCTCTCTCTCTCTCTCTCTCTCTCTCTCTCTCTCTCTCTATATATATATATATATATATATATCGTCATACTGTCCAATGGAACTGGTTTGGAACGACATGAGGTTAATTTTTGAATGAACTATTCCTTTAAAATATTAGTGATAAGCATAATGAAAATGAAGCTGATGATGATGATGAAGAAACCAGCTCACCATTCGTGTCCTCTCATCTTCCAGGTTCTGTAAGACTCCAGCAAACTCCTGTAGTGATTTAGCTTTGAAAGAAAAAATATGAGACTGGTGACCACACACACACACACACACACACAACATCTTAGCCATACTACGTTAATTGGCATCTTCAGTAAGTCAGACATTTGTCATTTTATAATTTACCACAGAAACCAGGACAGCAGGTTTGTGTTCAACAAGCATAATATGTCCGTGTGACAACCATGAGAAGGTGACAACACAGATCTACCATGTGTTTAGTGCTCTTACAAAATACCAGTGGCCAAATAATACCAACATTTCTGAAAAGACTGTGTTTAACCCTCTGGGGACCAGAGTGTTTTTGGGGCCCTTGGGATGTTTTGACATGCACTGACATTTGTGCTTTTTTCAGTTATTTATAAACATGTTAATGGCAAAGGTGTAAATTCACTCTATATAGCACAAACTTGGCTACCATGAGATCTGAGCAACATGTATGTACATGTTTGTATTTTTAATTGAATAATGTTTATGCGTGGTTATTGAAAAAAATAAAAATGAAAGTTGCTGAAATAAGACCACAAAACACATATTGATAATTTCTTCACAAGACTTTTGAAAATTGTATCACATAGCCTAGAATATTTGCTCCAAAACTATGTGAGAATCATCCTGACTACTCATTCAGATAAGTCAATAAAGTATTTGACATTTTTAATGACGTGTTTTGTTTGAGAAAGCTTTATGCAGGAGGCGTGATCTCTCATTAATATGTATGGCATTCCACACCTGAGAAAGACAAAGACCCTCCCCTCATGGCCCTATTAGGTGCTAACAGGCCATATCATTACAGGAGCCTTGCACAAAGAATGAGGAGATTTAAAAAAGAATGGCTTTTAGATTGTTTGGATTTATATAAGGAAAATACAGGGTGCATACGTCTGGACACTTCTATCACACACCCTTCACCATATAGACATGGTTTTATTTCAGTTCAAAGTTCAAAGTTAGAGTTGGAAACATCTTGAAAAGAAAATTGTCTTTCTCCATAAATGTCTTAGTTTGATCATACATATTTCAAAGTTGAGGATTCATTATTTTGATATAGCTTGAACAAACACTATAACATCTTAGTTGATTAGTTTATTGACAAAACATACTATATATTTAACATATGAGCAGAAACTCCTAACAAAAGCTTATTTGATGTCTATTTTAGAGTAAAAACTTTATCCAAAACGAGTCAACGAAATGTTGTCTGTTATTTAGTCTGTAACAGTGCATGTCTGTGCGTTCATTCATTCATTCATTCATTCATTCATTCACACACACACACACACACACACAAACATGATTCACATTTAACAGTATGCTATTTTTCCGTTTACAGACACTACGTTATTCTATATCGCGATTAGAACAAAGCACTTGCAAAAAACACTTACTTCTCAGCTGAATCTGTTCATCCTCGAAGTGAAAATAAACCCAGTGGTAAATGTCCCAGGATTGTTCCTCATATAGCCGCGCAAGACGACAGTAGATTAATCTGACTAAAAAATAATGTGTGTTTTCAGAGTTTATGGGCGTAACGTGTCTCAATGTGTTGCTTCACATATTTGCGTTTGAATAGCGCGTGCTCTCCGTGGGCGTGTCACATTACCAGGGATAATCAGCTGAGAGAACGATAATGAGACGGGCTGACACGTCTCTCTTTTTATATAGATGACATAAACGGAGAATAATAATTTTAGTTTTGAATCGGATCATTTAAAAGTACAAACTCAAATGATTTAAAAGATATATTGCTTATGGCTGGGTGAATAGTATTAGCTGAGTTGTGTTGAAGATTAGAGACGTGCTCCAGAAAAAAAGTTCACGGTGACCGAGAGGCAGAACGCACACCCTGTTTATTTTCTTTATTTTACAAAAGCACAATATTTTATTTCGATTATATGTGGGCACATAAAAAAGTAGACATTTAACAGATTATTTTCTCATATTTCTTAACTCTATATGAACAGAAATGATGGTAGTACTTTAAGTCTATTTTTCTGCTATGTGAAAAAAAACAAGCAAAACGCGCCGGCGCGTTTCTGGTCCCCAGAGGGTTAACACTAGAAAAACAAAGGACAAAAAAAAAAAAAAAAAAAAAATGTCCCTGAAATTAACCAAATGTTTGTATCTGTGCCTATGGTAAAATTAAATAAATAAATAAATAATAATAATAATAAATACAACTAGATTCTGTTATTTTTCTGAAAAAAATGTAAGGTACTTGCCCATGCAAAACATAATGCTTAAGTACTTATTACAAATATATATATACTTTCAAATAAGTTTAATCGTGAACTGAATGTAATGTTTTCAGAAACTTGCAAAATGCTTGTCATTTGCATTTTAATGAAATTGTATCGTTTACATTTGCAATTAGTTGCTTTTTAACCCACTTAAGAAGGATTTAAGTACATCTTTTAAAGTGTACAGCCGAATGTACAGACATTTATGGTCAAATCAAATATACTTAATGTGATGTATCTAAATATATTGTAATTACACATTTATAATGATGACATAGCAATTTAGCACATGTAAAATCTATTAACTATAAATGTAATATCAAATAACACGCTACAGTTAAAATCATACTCAGCTACTGTGCTTTAGTATGTTAGTCCAGACATCAAAATAAGTGTACTTCTTTAAAACATACAACAGATTATTTGAACATAATGATTTAAAATGTACTTTAAAGTCAAACTTTTAATATGAAACAGATTTGAAGTACACTAAAGTGCACTTCTTTTTCACACAAGGGCTGGACTGTTGCCAGGGCGTTGCTAAGGTTTTAGGGTGGTATTTGCATGATGCTATACTAAGTCAAAAAAAGAAAGAAAAAATGTTGGTCCCTAGATACTGATTAGGTCCTTACTTTAGTGCAAGTCTGGTTGATTTTTCTTTTCTTTTCTTTTTTTTTTTTGCCTGTTTTATTGCCCACCAGGCAAAAACATCAAATTGTTATAAAACTAGTAAAACACCTTGCAGCAAACATGTATGTCTAACTATGTGCAGTCGTAATAATGATGCTTGCCTTTCATTGCTTGGCACTAGAACATCGAAACTAAAGCAGCTAACTCATCAAATCTCTCAAGATACTCAACCTCAGACATGCACTGGATGCATTTACTAAGAAAACTCCAGAGTCCAGATATAATAAAGTGGGCTCTGCTGTGGCCTATGGTTTTAATGTTCAACTTGTCAACAGAAAGTAAGAGACTGCAAGGCTGCAATTGAAGATGAGATCAGAAGAAAGGCAAGTCCATACTTGTTCCTTCTTCAGATTCAGCCAAGCAGGATTTCAGCAAGTTTCCATGTAAGGTGCCAGGACTTACAAAAAGCCACAAAAATTCCCACAGGTTCCAACACTTAAGTCTTTGATGCCACACCGTCAAGTGAAATTATGGCAAATACATAAAAGTTGAGCTTAGTTTAATCGGGGCTCAATTAAATGGCGCTCAGTAAAATCTGTCTATTTGAGTTAAAAGCTTGTAATGAATATATTGTGTAAGAACTGGAGTGGAATCAGATGGCCATGGATCAATTTGTACTCAACCGATTCCCTTTAGAGAAACAATGATGAAGCTGGTGCTTTTAGGGTTGAGTTCATAGATCACATATGCTTTCGACAAATGTTCTATGTATAATAGCATACAGTACATTGAACAAAGTTTTGGGGTTTAATGCTGATAATACTTCATGCTGAAGTTAAAGCTGTTTTTTTTTCTTCTTCATTACACTGACCTTAACAACAAACATTCAGAAGAAGCAATGTTGTGATCTTACCAATACATATCTCATCATCTGTTTCTGCATCACCAATGCACTGGAATTTAAACTCGTTCAGCGACTCTGCAAACTTTCTCTTTGCTGTGGACAGATCTGCAAAAGATGTGATTAAGAGATGTGTTAAAAGAATACGAGACGAGAATAACACAGGGTGACAAAACCACAAATTGTGAGTCAGAAACCGAGAGACATGTACTTGACTTTGGAAACTTTGAGCTGCCTGGGTCTTTCAAGACTGACAAAGTCAGTGAGAGTTCTGTGAGGGAATCAGAAAGAGAGACTACAAGGGGGAAATGTCCAAGAAAGAAAGCTAAGAAGAGACAGAATGAGCCCAAAAAGACCCTAAAAATAAATACTGTTTGTCATGGAATGAGAATTTGGCTGCTCAGATCAGCTTAGAAATCGAAGACAGGCCCCTTGGTTTTAGATTGTCATAACTGTGGAAAAAAATCCTCTTCAAAATAGCAAACAAAAGAAAAACTTGCACGCAAATGAGTCGAGCTAGATGTCAACCTCTGTAGCACTTTTTAGTTATCATTTGAGGTAAATCGCATATACTTTAACAATAATTCATTACATTTGGTTATCTATTTTGGAAATTGCAAACCAGTTTTATAGAATCAATTATCTATAGAAATCTATAGATGTTCCAAATGAATGATTAATCATTAAGATCACTTGGATTAAATGATAGACAAATGTATTAAACTGCTGTCGGATGCATAGACCGCTAAGACTCTTACAAGTTAGACATAAAAATGTTTTTTTTTAAGAGCGTTCATAACTTTTAATCAGTTACATAAGAACGTAGATTGGCCTTATCTGATACCGAAAAGTAAGACTGGTTTCCCCTTGTCTAACTGTGAGTGAGTCATACTAGATAAGACATCTTATCTTAACATAATGTCCTGATAGTATTAACATAATAGTTCCTGTTAATGAAAAGTTGATATAGATTAAACATATTATATGTAGTGGAAAGCATGCTTTGTAATTTTGTGCACCATACTAACAATTGAAAATATGCTGAGATGTTTGAAAAAATAAAAGTACATTTTTAATTATTATTATCAGATTATAACTAAAAGTTTTGAAAATGTACAACTTGCTTGTGGATCCAAGCCAATAAAAATAATAAATAAATAAACTTAAGGATTTGGCTTGGCAGCTCTTTTCAAAAGAATGGATCACTCACAGCGATATGAGCCAAACATTCTGTGTGTGTGACTGTCAACGTGTCGAAATCAAAAGCACATTTTGGGCAAACTTAATTCCCTGTGTGTAAACTCTCTCAAATACAAATGACATAAGTAATAATGATCAACTCAGTTGTAAGTGTGCCAGCATACAAATTCTTTAGGACATACATTTACATCTTGTGAAACAAATTGAACCAGTTCTTCACGGAAAGAAATACGACACTTTTTGGCTTACCAAGCTACGAGGTTACAAGCCGTTTTAAAATGCATGAACAAAACTGTAAAATTGTTAAATCTGCATGAATCTCTCATAAAAAAAAATTCACACCAATTACCAGTGAAGTTATGACATCTCATGGGTATAATCAAAAGCATAGTCGTTTTTGCCGTGGCATCAATAATAATTTTATTTAACTAGCATTGGGATCGACTGTTGATTTTGGTAAAGTGACAACGCTACTTTCCAACAATCTTCCACTTGGTATCTACGGACAGTTATTTTAGCACCCGGGAATCCAAGAATGAATTGTTAAGTAGCAACCGGCGCTAAAAATAATCAGCTTCTATTGACATCCACAAGCTTTTTCCTCCACATGTCCTCCAGGAACACAGAATTCCCCACAATTTGTCTCCTCCAGTGTGCCCTGCTTCCTGCCTTCTGCCCAGCGACACAATAGTGCCGTCCAAGCGCCCGGAAGGAATGCACACGTACAGTTGTGTATGTACGCACAAACACTCGCAAATACAAGCCAACTAGACAGGAAATCAAATAAAAAAAAATTTGCAGCATTTTTTGTTTCCGAAGGCTCCAGTGGAACTCTGCTGACGCTTGAAGGCTCAGTGCACCCGGAAACTTTAGTTAACAAACTTTAGTAAATTTCCTCTAAGTTTTAGAGGCATTTTTAATCTAAAGTTAAACTAACCATGCCCTGTCATAAAAAGGTCCATTTCATTTTCACAAGAGACTTCTTAGTTCTCTTGATGAAACCTTTTTCAGTTTTTGTCCTACATGTTTGGTGCGCACCACATGGCTTCTTTTGGTCACACCACATAAAAGTTTTTCAAATATTTTAAAGGGTTAGTTCACCCCAAAATTAAAATTCGGTCATCATTTACTCACCCTCAAGTCGTTCCAAACCTGTATACATTTATTTTGAGATAAGATATTTTGAAGAAAA
This sequence comes from Rhinichthys klamathensis goyatoka, assembly GCF_029890125.1. Lineage (NCBI taxonomy): Eukaryota > Metazoa > Chordata > Actinopteri > Cypriniformes > Leuciscidae > Rhinichthys > Rhinichthys klamathensis. Next base: position 1,834,113 of record NW_026607023.1, read on the forward strand.
CAGTTGATGGACCAAATTGACTTTCATAGTTTGGAGGGAAAAAAAAATACTATGGAAGTCAATGGGGTCCATCAACTGTTTGGTTACCGACATGCTTCAAAATATCTTCTTTTGTGTTCAGCAGAAGAAAATAAATACAAGTTTGGAACAACTTGAGGATGAGTAAATGACAGAATTAAAAATTGTATCCCTTTAACAAAACCACTTTTTTCCCCCTAAGAAATAATAATAATAGTTTCCTCCAAACAAGGATTTTCTTTTCCTGAATTATTTTCTTTTAATGAGGCTTTTTTACTGAAATATATCAGCACACTTGTGCCACCCAGCCATTTTTGACTTTATACTCCCCTAATTTAGAAATGTTTTCAAGCTGTATTCAAGTTCATTGTACATAATAGCATTTTATCTTATAATGTATTCAAAATACATTCAAATGTTTTTTGAATTGCATAAAAATACTGAAATATCATACACAGAAAAAAAAAATTGTGGGAGTGATTCCTGTATTCTTTACACACAATGAGCAATAACATGCATTTGAATGTGGTTGTCACCCCCAAAACCTGAAGTGTGAACATGTCCGCAGTGACAGTGAGAAAATGGAAACACTAAAGTATGTAATCTGGCCTTGTTTGGAAAGTTTCCTGCACTGGGATGAGACAGACCGCTGCTGGTGTGGAACGGATACCAGCTGCTGTCTGCAGGGACCTCCCATTTATGTGAGGGATCCGGCCCTCCCAAATCCTTCATCATCCTTCATCAACTATTTCGGATGTTCCTGAACATGTGCATTTTTTTTAATCTCTCAAATGAGATGAATGAATCATACAAAGACTAACAGATGAGCTCAAGGTTTCTAACTAAAACCAGCAACAGTACAAAACTAAAAACTAAAACTGTACAAAAGTGCCTACATTTTTAAGCAGCATGAATGACAACAACAACAAAAAACTCGTTTTTTCCAGTAAGAATTTTTTATGGAAAAATCCTACATTGCTACATGCCGAATCTACTCGCTTTCCTAGAATCTCTCTACCGTAGTGTCTGGAGGTGCAATCTATTTTAGTGAATCTTTGGTTTCTTTGTTTTGTTTACACGACAACAATATGGTTAAAACTGAGAAGTTTTTCCTTTGAGGTTTTCTCGTACAGACGACGCCATTGTCAAAACGATCCCCATTCACATTGATCCACGAAAATGACTAAAAACGCTGTATTCTGCGATGTAACACTATAGACAAGTGTTTCCCAACCCTGCTCCTTGAGCCACACCAACAGTGCACATTTTGGATGTCTCCCTTTTCTGACCCATATATTTCTGGTCTTGAAATCTCTACTGATGAGTTGATTCAGGTGTGATCGATTAGGAAGAGTTGGAAAATGTGTAGTGTTGGTGTGCCTCCAGGAACAGGGTTGGGACGTCATGACGTCATCGTCTTCAGAGACTCAAAAACGTGCACTTTGAAACCCGTTTTCAAAAGTTTGCGTTTTCAGGCACCCAAAACGGCTTTGCCGTGTAAATGAACGGCCAAAACGCATACAAAGTTTTGTTTTTTGTAGAAAGCGGTGTCGTGTAAACAGCCCCTCAGCCTCAGACGTGACGCCCATGGACAGTCTGACGCATAAGGAACGCAAAATGGGAAACACTTTGGGATTTTGGAAGTCGTCATCTGATTGGTTGCATTCTACAGGATTTTTGCGAAGTTGTGTGTGTCAATGAGCGCTTATCAGGATCAACTAAATGCTGGATTTTTAACAAGTATGGGAAGTTTGAGGCACCATTGTTGCAGTAAACTTAGTAGATGCAAGCCGGTTTGTTATCGTAGGGACATCAACTTTACATTTTCACGCCCCTAAACATGATGCAGAACAAAACAAACTGTCAGACTAACGGCAGAAGGTCTGGCTACCCTAGCTTTAGTGTAGTTAGCTTTTTCCTAGTAGTGCAGCTAGCTCTGTTATCAAATGGGTAGCTTGTAGTTTAAATACATGAAATTATGAGTATCTTGAAGCTTAGTGAACTGCAGTTTCTTCCAAACATACAATATTTCTCATGCTACCCAAAATTTCTGCAATGCAAATGTCTGGATTGTAACCTGGAAGTGTTTTGGAATGCTAACAGAAAGATGTCATGAACAGAGCCATTGGTTGAGGTCCAGGACCACATAACTCAGCCTCAGCCAAGTGAAGAAGGAGTGTAATTTGTTTCTCAAGAAGACCATTACGGAAGACACTTAGCAGTCACTTTGAACAACCCACTAGCTCTGTTAAACATGTGTGTTATGTATTCAGAAACTAGATGCTAACCTAAAAACCACAAACTTTCTGAGGGAGATCTGTCTACATGTTGTAACACTACACAATTGGTTATTGTTATCGTTTTAAAAAGACTACTTGTTACGGAAAAAGTGAGAAATGAATGCAATGTTTTCGAAAACGAACTGCATGTTATGTACAATTAAATTAAAATGTATTATTGTATACAATTATATATCAATGCAATTAGTTAAACTTAAGAGTGTTTTTTATTAAGTTTTATAAGTTAGTAGGACATAAGTATACCTTTATATGTACAGTCATTTCATAAATACTTTTTTGTCTTTGAAATATGGTTAAAGTGTACAGCCGACAAACTGTACTGGCAAACATTTATGAACATAATTACTAGCCTACACAATTTCTACTGAAATTTGTATGTCATCTATTTAAATATATTTGTATTTGTAATGATGAACGTGCAATTCAATTTTATTTAAATATTTAAATATAAATTTTAATTTTTAAGCACATTCTTTTCCCAAAGGTTCTCATTTGAATTGAGAGCTACAGTGGAAATGAATGAATATTAATAATGTAAATGTTGGTCTATTCCTCATACTAAGCTAAATGAATACAGAAGACTTAAGACTTAAAAAAATACTTAACTTGGCAGCCAAGTTAAATACATCTTTTCATATAATAATATAATAATAAATAAGCAATAACCAATTCTGTGGGTAATTTTGTTTCCATCTATTTGCATTCTTTCTGATACTGAGGGAAAAAAATGTCACATCTAGAGCAGTATATGTGATAAAAGCCTTAGTAATGGAGGCCAGTGAAGACCTGGAAGACACATCTCTCCAGATGGTCCAAACGGCAGAGCTTCCATTACACACAGCACTTTACAAGCAGGGAGCTGTACTGGGCCACACAGTGAGAGCTAGTCAGAAGCCAAAGTCTACTCAGCAAAACACAGCCACATCACTGTTGGACACACACACACACACACATTATAATATCCAGTGAGATATTTTACTTGGAACACTTATAGGAGCAAATCAATTTAGATATAATTTGAAGAAGATGCAGATATGCATTCGAGTTCGTTCATTCATAACAAAACAAACACATTCTGACATATGGACCATAACAGGGTTGTCAAAGACCAAACATGTTGCACATACAAATGGGAATTTGTATAAACAAAGGGAAATAAACATTAAGTCATACTTATAATGATGCCATTGCGATAGATCACACTGTTAAGGATAATGTCTATTTCAAATCTACAAACAAACAAAAAACGACTGCACAAGATGAACGACAACAATTGTTTAGTAACTTTGCAATTTCACTGATACTCTAATGTGAATGTCAACTAGAAACATCTGGCTACTTGTACATAAGGCTATTGAGAATTAAGGGGATTTTTCCTTTGATTTCGGGATGAAATATCGATGTTTCTTGACCGCTTTCACCACACACTAGCCTCCTCAGTGTGCGCGTTACAAAGTTTATACAGTTTTATCTTTTGTATTTTTTATTGTTTTAGCACAGAAAAGGAGAAATCTTTTTGAAACAAGGCCAATTATCCATTTTTTAAATCGACACCTTTGTCGACAACACAGTAAACAAACATGAAGGAGACAGATGAGCAGTTGCTCAAAGAATGAAGCCCTGCAGTTTCACTCTACATCCTCTAGTCTAATTGACCTCTGTGGAATTGACTCTTGTTGTTTTTGGGTCCATTTCAGAGCACTGCAATTCCTGCTCATTTAGTTTAGTCAGCAAGATAAGATGAAAGCTGCAGGCATCTGGGATTTGTGTGGCCGCTGCGCTGACTGACGCTTGCAGCTGAAGTACAGTTACAGCAGTGTTAGCAACTCAATGAGCATGAAATGACTTGTTAACCTTCCAGAAACGGACGCTGGAATACATTTCCTCCATTTGCAGCCCTCAAGGCGAAAAACAAACAAAAAAATGTCAGTGAAATTCTCCGAAAATGTAAATACCGATGAAATAAATCTTGTGTTTTCTCTGCTGTAGTAACATGCATACAGGATGAAGTGGATTTTGATTGAGTACCGATGGAGCATGAAAGTGGATTTCCGACACTGATGCACGCGTCCTTCAGAGAGGAGGACGGTGGTATGCCACAGGAAAAGGAAATGAATGATAGGGTAGGAAGTGAGTTACAACCGGATACTTAATCCCTGCAATGTCAGCAAATACACATGAATCACTGCAACAAACTCACTAAAGGCCCTGTCCCACTAGTAGACTCAAACCAACACTATTTTGGTAAGAGATGTCAACAACTGCTAAACAACTTATTTTGTTGGCGGTCCGTCTGCCTTCAACATTGCATAGTTGTTTCTTCAGGGTTTGCTATAATATATATGTTTGTTTTTTAGCATGTGAAGTGCAAAAAAAGTGTATTTTGTAGCTCACCTGGTAGTGCAGTTATTCCTAAATTTTCTGATCTACTCACTGAGCAAGTGAGTTGTGAACACACGTGACAAAAGAATGAGCAATACTTTTTCATAACTCATAATCATCCATAAGTAATATTGTTACATAGAAGTAGAATTACACTAGAAATGTAGAAATCTCAAAAGTAGTATCAGACTAAAGAATAACACAAGACTCGTCTCTCGTATTGTTTTGAATGGGAAAACAAAGTGTAACGCTCAATAGGGCGAAATAAGTCCCGCCTTCTAAATAAGAGCCAATCGCCGATTGGTAAAGTCATCGCATCACTGCAGCTGCCGTTTGTCACAGTCCTCGTCTGCACCTGTCTGTCTTTGTCTTCACTACACTACCCAGAATCCTCCTTGTCTCCACACCTGAATTCACTCCCTCAATCATCCACCTGTTCATCGTTATCATCATCTGTGTCACCTGTCTTCACCTTGTTATGTTTGATTTGTACTTGTATTTAGTTCCTTCAGTTCAGTCACTCTTTGTCAGTAGTTAGTCTTTCTTATAGTGTTGTGAGTTGTTCTGCCTGTTTGCCTGCTTGTACCTGTTTTTGAGTTTACACTTAGTAAATGTTTGCATTGGAGCTTTTGCCTCAGCCTCCTTCTTCGACCCGCACCACAACTGTGACACCGTTAGAAGCTCCAGTTCCTTTAGAAACAGTCAGACACGCGCTTGTTGTTTTCTGTCTTGATTCGAGAGTTTAGAAACAAAATTTATGAGACAGTTGTTGTCAGATTTCATTGGTGATTTCAAATATGAAATTTAATTGTAAGCTTGGCGAACAGTTTTGGAGAATTTGATGGTTTCCCATTCAAAGAGATAGGAGCTGCACTTGCATGCCCGAGAGGCGTTTCAAAGATGGCCGCCGAGTGAAATGACTTGTCTAAAGGTACTTTGAGTGAGATCAGTGCTAAAATGGAAAATTGCTCATTGGAAAAATTTGCCTGTAACGACATTTAAAATGTCTCAGTTTTCATGCCAGATATTATGAACCTACATTTGCATAATCCCTTTGTCCACCATACACTGAATGGCTGGTGCAACATTAATAATTCATGGAATTAAAATTAAAGTGTAATCAGCACGGAGCACTTAGTGGAGAGATTATGACTATTCAGAAGGCAGTAATCAGAGTCATTAGCATATGCATATGATCAAAACATCAAACAAGTCAAAATTATACACTAGGATATTATTATTACAATTAGCAAAGCAAGAGCAAGTAGCCCTGAAGCAAACGCTGTCTCTGGTTTGTCTTTGGTCATATTGGTTCTGTGTCATTCTTGTGCCCTCTTTCTTTACTCTCTGTGGACAGATGTTCTGCAAATATACTGTCTACACATGAAATAGTGGTTGGCATGACATTTACAAGGTGTTATACAGTATTGCATTTTCTAAAAAATACATATTTAAATTATTACTCTTGAGTCGACTAAGGCAGAATGATCTTAATATAGAGAATGAATAACAAACCTTTTACAATCATATTGTAAATTCAATTAGTCTTAGTGCTAATTCAATTTATGTTGTTGCAATTACTCTTCAATTCAAATAATTCAATGTTTATCTTTCTTCTTATCACACTCTAGCATATTCCTTTACTGTCAGCCAGTTTAACTGTCTGATTTGGCAGATGCTCAGTCAGTGGGCTCTCCCTCACTCTCTGAGCCTGCCTCTGCCTCATCTTGAATGGAAATATGAGACAATTCATTTTAACATTATACAGCATAAATCTATATTATATACTGTACTATGCTAAGATACTTCTCATTTTTGAAAATCTATTGTATATAACCTTTTTTAATCATGTATACTATTGATATGGTCTTAATAAAATATTATAAATATGATGTATGTAATAGATTCTTGTATCAACTAAGACAATTGATTATAATGGGAAATATACCTTACGACTTTCTGCTAAATATTCTATATGATGATTTAGCCGCTGACATGCTGGAGCTTTGAATCCATGCATGCAATGTTGAACAGGTTTTAGCAGCCTCCCTTCGCTCTTTCTCTCTCTCTATTCTTTTTTGTGAAGGCAATTTTATTTATTTTTTGTCTACAAAGTGTGCCGACAACAACAAATTTGGTGTTATTTATAGATCAGATTGGTTAAAATAATTTTATTAGACATGAATTCTAATTATCTTCCATGTGGATATTATGCACAAGTTGTTAGCTATAGCCGCTTTCTGACCGGAGGGACTTTTGCAGTTCCTAGAACCTAACGTTCCTATAACCTTTTTTTTGCGTGTTCCGACCGGACTAAGTTGTGGATTTTTTAGTTCCTCAGACCGTAGTTCCTATAACTCTTTCAGTACCTAGTCTAGAGCGAGGACTTTTTTAGTTCCCTTTCCCTAGGTCTACGTTGATTGGTTCAACTTATAAGTCACGCCCACTGTCAACACATTTTCTTCACTGTCTGTTGCAATTCGCCTGTGTAGGCTATGCTAGCTCATAACTTAAGACAAACATAACGCATTCAACCAGCTAATTGCTATGCTTGCTAAACTTACCCGTCGTTTTGTTTGCCTCCTGCGCTCTGCTCTTCTATCTTCTTCCATTATATTACTTAAGATCATATTACGCTGGAGCCTTCGTCTTCTGTGTTTCTCTGTACAGAACTCAAGCATAGTCTTTAAACGCCGCCGTTCGTACTCGTTATTAAGCTCCCGGCAAGGCAGAACAGGAACATTCCGATAGCCTCCTCCATGCTGGTTTGTTGTTGTTGTATGTGGCGCCGCCGCCGCCGCCGTGCTTGTGTCACTCCCTTACTACTGTCTGCAATGTGGATTGTAATTTGGAATCAACCTCTCAATGGGACGACATTCTGTAACCGTCATATCCACTCTCCAGAGAGCACAGACTGAGTGATGCTGGGGAGTGAGCGGGGAAACATGGAGCGGATTAGCGAAAATAATATAATTTTCCATATATCCTGTGTTTGTGTCTCTCTCGTATTTACTACTACATGACATGAGCAAATTGGTGGGCGCGGCTCAAGAGGCAATGATGTAAAATAAGGCGCTGACGCTGATTGTCTGCAGAGGAGGTCTTTTGTTGTAGTATTACATCATACTGTTACAAAATCCAAAACCAGTCATTTTAGGAGCTTGGTTTTTATAAAAGCTGTTACTAATGAGGAAGTTTTGAATTCTGAAACTTGCAGGACATTTCTATAGTACAATGACCTCTTGCATGTCAAAAGATCAAGGAAACTTTCATTTCTCAATTCATGACCCCTTTAAAGACAGCATTTTCAATTAGATCCTCACCTCAACTGTTCTTGCCTACATGTGACAGAATAACCAACCAAAATGGATCTAGCAGTGGTACAAATCCTCCTCCGAGGACCACACGTGTGACATCGTTGACTACCCCGGTGATTGCCTCTGTGTGTGTTTTTTTGTGCTAGACTCAAACCACCCACAAAGGCACGACTGCCCAAGGATAGTCCTCAAGGGATATTTCGTGAGTGGGTATTCCTTCAATGTGGATCCACTTTCACAGTAGGTGAGGAGGAGAATTCGAGACCCTGGGTGCCCATAGAGCACATTCAAATAAGTTAGCTAATCATAACAGCGTCCATTTACATGTATTAGTCTTAAAGGTGTAGTAAACAAAACAGTCACAACATAGTGAACTTAAGGGAAAAATGTGTATTAGTATTAGTCTAAAGAAACAAAACAGTATATAAAACAGATGTAGCTACTTTGTGTATTCAAAGTGTGATAAGTGAGGACACAGACATGGACCTCCGGCTGCATGTCTGTCCTGGAGCCAGCGCTCATTTACCTGTCCTACCAGGAGTTAGTTCTTAGCCTGAAAACCACCCCTAAAGTTTTCCTCTTCTGCTGGTCCCATCCGGCTTGTTAGACTTTATAATTTCGTCCAGTTTCTTGGCCCTTCTTCATCCACTGGTTCTGCCAGCCATGTGAACTCCCTGGTTCCATCCAGTTCCCTGGCTCCTCCTCATCCTCCTGCTCTACCGACTCTTCTCAGCCACCATGGCCTTGGGAGTTGTGGAATTGGGAACAGATCTGACCCTTCTGCTCCACCTTGATGCTCTGAGCCCATGATTTTTTTCCTCGACCCTCCGATCCTGCAGCTCAACCGTTGCTTGTTGATCCCTTGGTTCCACCGTAGTCTGTCTTTCATCTTGTTCCACTGGGTTCCCTTGTCCCACTGTCTCTCCTTGGTCTGTCGCCCCCCTGGCTCCACCATGGACTTCTGGGCCTTTGGCTGCACTTGGGCCCTTATCCCCTCCAGCACTTCCATTGTCCTCATTCCCAACGGCTTCACCTCGGTCCTCTAATCCTCCGGCTCCACACTGGTCCTCCAAGCCTACGGTGTCACTCTGACCCTCCATTCATCTAGCTCCACCTTCATCTATGTCAACAATTACTGTAGTATGTCTTTTTTGTTTATGGTCAAATACAAAAAAATCCATTATACTTTTTCTGTAGACATGAGTATGTATATCTAATATTCATATTTGATTTGCCAGTTTTTCACTTCCTAATTTTAAAATGTAATCATGTAATTTCTGAACCACTTTCAATGATTTCTTGAACACTCCCCTGTCTCCAGGCAGATAACCCTGCTCCAAACTCATGCCACTGTTCAAGACAATTTTGCTGCGTCAGGCTGGTTGGGATGTTCAAACAGAGCACCAGCGAGTTTACACTTCTAGGGAATCAGCCAAACTCTACACACAAATCCCTTCATTTCTCATTTCCTACACCATGTTGTCATTTAGAAAGCACTAGCATTCAATATTGTTCACTCAAGTCAGCACAGCTTCAGCTCAGTTGGCACACAATTACCCAAGTGGAAACACTAAGAGTCAAAATTGATCACAATCAGAACCTTCAATAGATAAATAGATCAATAGATAAAAGGGCCAGAGTCAGTTCACTGGGTTTTGGAACAATGGATCCAGAAAGACATGAAGGAAGAGGTTGAGGACACTGGAGTGGAGGAGGAGGAGGAGGAGGAGGAGGAGGAAGGTGAAGGGCCAGGGCAAGGAGACAAGTCTCGGATAAAATTTGTGCCACTCTTGCCCATGTCTTTGTCCATGGTATGACTATGAGGGAGGCTGGGCTACGAGTAAGGCCAAATTTGAGTCGCTTCACCGTTGCCTCAATCATAAGAACCTTCAGGGAGAAAAACAGGTAGATGTGCTTCAGACTGCTCTCTACTGTATTTTTTGAGAGCGGTACTATGTGCTGTTACAACACATACATGTACTGTAGCTGTTGCACTATACTACTGTAAAAAAAAGAAATGCATCAAATTGCCTCACATACAGAGTTTTCATTAGTTATACATTGGTTGTGTCTTTTGTGTTCATCATGTGAAAAGGTTTGTGAGGGGGGAAACCACAAGCAACAACTTACCAGTTTTGGAAATGCTGTTTTGAATTTATTGCACCAGTGTGTAAGACTATGTTTTCACGAGTTCACACTTACAAATCAGTCGGATAGAATAAATTGGTAAACGTATTTGGCATGCTGTCCGGGGAGAGGACTCTGATCTTGGTAATTGTTCCGAACACAGAGTTCGGGCCAATTCCCCCCCAACCGGCTGCTTCCTGAAGGCCAAAATGTAAATCAACACAGATACAGACCACAAAATGAAAAAGTCTGTAACCCCAACACTCTCTATACCTCTCAATATCCTGTTAATTACTTTCACTTGTATAAACATAGTCAATTGGTCGCTTAAAGAATTGTGAGATGAGAAGTGTGAAAAGCATGGACAAACAAAGGAACAAAGATTAATATTAAAGTCGACATATCACGAAAAACAGGATTGTCTTGCTCTTTTGAATAAAATAACTTGATCGTCTATGTAACGTTCGTTACTCCAAAATGATCATCGAAAAGCCAAAAATGACCGTTTATTAGAACTAGCCTAAGTTGCACAAATCTTTTGTCAAAAATTTATGACATTAGAACCATGAACATTAACAAACATCTGTGCACATTAATAAATCAATTGCTATTCAGAATTTAGCCACTGATGAACCGCACCACATTGCACATTCAAATAAGTTAGCCAATCATAACAGCGACCATTTACATGTATTAGTCTTAAAGGTGTAGTAAACAAAACAGTCACAACATAGTGAACTTAAGGGAAAAATGTGTATGATAAAGAGAATGTGTCAAGCTCAAAGGCCAAATTCAGCAGTTGTGCTCTTCGTATTAGTATAAAGAAACAAAACAAAACAGTATATAAAACAGATGTAGCTGCTTTGTGTATTTAAAGTGTGATAAGTGAGGACACAGACAACATTACATGTTGTGCTGGATAGATTAACAGGAGGGATCTCGTGACATGGATCTGTTGGTGGTGTACAAGAGAGCAGTCGAACATGTGCTGGATACACACCCTTTGTCTCGGCTAAAGCTGCTTTTCATTCAACCAGCAAGTGTCAGCATGAAAAGCAGTGAGCAGGTGTGTTTTTGTGTGCATGAAAAAATGAAAGCAAATTGTATTGGTGACCAACATTGAACAGTTTAAAATATCATTAACTGTTGCCATGACTGCCATGGATTTTTCCACAAAAACCAGCCTTAAAGCTTAAGTGTTTATTTATTGCTTAAGTTAATATGCAATACTGGTTGTTTTCCCCCCCAAAAAAAAGAAGGAAAAAAAAAAAGAAATGCATTTGGGGTGGAACTATCTGTAACAGAAGAGAAGGGTGTTCAGTTGCTCCCTACTGTTTCCCATGTTCTCCATCTGTCTGGGCTATGGGGCAGGGTGGGAAGACACAAGCCTTTTCTGACTAAAAGGAACATCTAAGCCTGGCTAAACTTTGTAAAAACATATAATCAGTCTTCCTAAACCATGTTGAAAATGTGTTACGGTCTGATAAGACCAAGATTTACATTTTTGTCCAAAATTGTATAAGTTATGTTTGGTGCAAAAACAACACAGCACATCAGCTAAAGAATAACATACCCAAGGTGAAGCATGGTGGTGAAGCATCATGTTTTGGGGCTGCTTTTCTTCAAATGGAACTGGGGCTTTAGTCAAGGTAGGGGGAATCATGAATAGGAAAAGGAAGAAATTGTGCGCACATCCAAAAAACGTTTGGCAGGTGCTCGATCAAATGAAGCATCAAATTCAAAATAAACAAGAACCGGCACACTGCCACTTCTGCTCCCAAGGATTTATTAAATTGAATAACGCACGTTGTTCATTTTGATAGGACAGGAAGAGGACTTTAATACCTCACTTTAATAGGACATTTGAAGAGGACAGGAGATGCCCTCGCAGTTTAGCAGATCTGGAAAGTTTTTGCAAAAAAAGAGTGGAAAAATATGTTGCTGATCATGTCCATCGCTTTGTGACCACAGTGTACCCATCTTCGGATGGCTACTTCCAGCAGGGTAACACACCATGTCACAAAGCTCAAATCAACTTTCTTGAACATCATTTTACTCAAATGGCCTCCACAGTCATCAGATCTCAATCCAATAGAGCACATTTGGGATGTGTTGTAACGGGATATTCGCTTCATGAATGTGCAGCTGATAAATCAATAGCAACTGCGTGATGCGATCATGTCAATATGGACAAAAATCTCTGAGGAATGATTCCAGCACCTTGTTGAATCTGTGCCACGAAGACTTAAGGCAGTTCAGAAGGGAAAACTGGTGTAAAAGTGGCCAGTGAGTGTTAATAAACTTAAACTTTAAATGTAATATCGAAAAGCACTACAGTTGAAATTATAATCAAGTACTTTTCATGTGCTTTAGTATGTTAGTCAGCACATTAAAATAAGTGTACTGCTTTAAAGCACAACAAAAGATTATTAAAACAACGATTTAGAATTCACTTTTCTAAAGTGCACTTAAGTGTGATTAGAAACATAGTCATAACTATGTACTGTATTGAAGTACACTTAAACGCCCTTGTATTTCATTAATTTATTATGCAAGTTTATATAGCATACTTTTAAGATTGGAAGTCCACTACAAGTGTACATTCAATACAGTTCAGCGTACCAGACATTTCTAAGGCTCAGAAGCCTAATGCTTCAAGCATTCATGTCTAGTCTCTGGAAGCAAAGACATTTAAGAACCATTAAAAGGACTGTGAAGATGCAAAAACAAATAAATAAGGAGTTTAACTCAATGGAGTCTCTTCTTTTAAGCCTTCACCCATCTTTTCATTCTTTTTACTCTTCTGTCCTTCGGCCTGTCCCATATCTATTCTCTACCCTCCCCATCCTGTTCTCGCTGCAGTGTTCGGCCACATAGCCCCAGTCTCCTAGCAACCCCGACAAAGAGGTTCCCAACAAAGTCAGGAAGATTTCTTTCTCCCTTGTTTCCCCCCTCTGACGGAATCCTACTTTAAGGATTCAGGCTTTTGCCATGGCTGATGCTGACCCAGAGAGATAAAAGTGGTTTGGAGGTCACACCGAAAAAATCTAATGAAAACTCCTAGGTTCTGTACGGTAGCGCAGCACGCTCCCCCGCACTTCGGGCTGTGTTGACTTCTGCCATGTTTAACACGCTGCTACAATGAAACTGAATGCTGGTTTGCAACAGGAAAACCATAAAGTGCTCAAAACAGCACGAGCAACTGTTGGTTATGCATGCATGGTTTACCCCAAGTAAAATCCTTAAAAATATTCAAGTTTATATAAAATGATCTTAACCCTTGTGAAAAAAAGTTCACTTAATTGTATTGAATGTGCACTTGTAGTGTACTTCAAATCTTTGAAGTAAATTAAAAAAAACTGCACTTGCAGATAATATAATATGAATGAAATACAAGTTATCTTAAATGTACTTAAAGACAGTACACTTTCATCACAATGTTTCTTAACACACTTAAGTACACTTTTAAAAAGTACACTTTGTAATATAGTCAAATTAAAAGTTCTACTTTTAAGTACATTTTAAATCATTATGCTTTATTATTCTTTTGATGTGTTTTAAATAAGTACACTTAAGTACACTGCATACTTGTCATGTTTTGGGTTGTTTGGGTTCCTGGATCTTGTCTGTCATGTGATCCCCTGTTCTAGTCATGTGATCCTGCCACGTGTTCCCTTGTCTGTTGTGTCATGCTGTCAGTGGTTCATTGTTTAATTGTTCCCTGGTGTTCCTTGTCTAGTTATTAGTCTTGTGTATTTATGCCCTCATGTTTGCCCTGTGTCTTTGTCTAGTATTGTTTTTCCGCTGTTTGTAAGCCTCTCATGTCTAGTCTATGTTCTTGTTTCTAGTTTTATGCTGTGCTTGTGTTTCGTTTGATCTAGTTTTTGGATTGTTTTGTTAATAAACTGCACTTGGGTTCTCAACAAGCTTGCTTCCCAACTCCCAGCGGGATGGACCTGGCTCTTGAGGCAAAAACCCTGTCAAAGGGCCATATCTCTTTTTTTATAATTTATTGTCCTCAGCCAGTGAATCTATTTTACATAAGATCAAGATGAACTGGGAGTCAGAACTCCAATTGAATCTTTCTGAGAACTTCTGGGAGGGAGCCATGGGGGTTGTTAACTCGTCATCCAGCTGCGCTAGACTGTCACTAATACAATTTAAAGTCTTCCACAGGCTACACTATAGTAAGGACAAACTATCAAAGCTCTATCCAGACAAATTTGATGAGAATTGTAGTAGATGCACGCAGGCTCCATGTGATCTTACCCACATGTTTTGGGCATGCCCCAAGTTGTCTGAATTCTGGCGACTATTCTTTAAAACAATTTCAGATATATTAGGCATAACTTTAACTCCAACCCCACATATCGCTATTTTCGGCAAGCCCCCGGACGGCCTCCGTACCACAACCATTCAAAATAACGTTATTGCCTTCGCCTCTCTTATTGCTCGCAAGAGAATTTTGTGATTGTGGAAGTCTCCTCAACCACTATTAATCAAAGTCTGGCTACACAACATTTTAGGTCTTCTGAAACTGGAGATGATCAAATTCTCACTTAGGGGGTCATCTGACAGGTTCTATACTCAGTGGAGACCACTACTTAACTATCTAGATAAGTTGCCAGCTCGAGAAGTCTCTTTGTAGAGTCCCACTGTATGGTTATATACACTCACCTAAAGGATTATTAGGAACACCTGTTCAATTTCTCATTAATGCAATTATCTAATCAACCAATCACATGGCAGTTGCTTCAATGCATTTAGGGGTGTGGTCCTGGTCAAGACAATCTCCTGAACTCCAAACTGAATGTCAGAATGGGAAAGAAAGGTGATTTAAGCAATTTTGAGCGTGGCATGGTTGTTGGTGCCAGACGGGCCGGTCTGAGTATTTCACAATCTGCTCAATTACTGGGATTTTCATGCACAACCATTTCTAGGGTCTACAAAGAATGGTGTGAACAGGGAAAATCATCCAGTATGCGGCAGTCCTGTGGGCGAAAATGCCTTGTTGATGCTAGAGGTCAGAGGAGAATGGGCCGACTGATTCAAGCTGATAGAAGAGCAACTTTGACTGAAATAACCACTCGTTACAACCGAGGTATGCAGCAAAGCATTTGTGAAGCCACAACACGCACAACCTTGAGGCGGATGGGCTACAACAGCAGAAGACCCCAACGGGTACCACTCATCTCCACTGTGCCTGGTTGGATGAGTCTCGATTTCTGTTGAGACATTCAGATGGTAGAGTCAGAATTTGGTGTAAACAGAATGAGAACATGGATCCATCATGCCTTGTTACCACTGTGCAGGCTGGTGGTGGTGGTGTAATTGTGTGGGGGATGTTTTCTTGGCACACTTTAGGCCCCTTTGTGCCAATTGGGCATCGTTTAAATGCCACGGCCTACCTGAGCATTGTTTCTGACCATGTCCATCCCTTTATGGCCACCATGTACTCATACTCTGATGGCTATTTCCAGCAGGATAATGCACCATGTCACAAAGCTCGAATCATTTCAAATTGGTTTCTTGAACATGACAATGAGTTCACTGTGCTAAAATGGCCCCCACAGTCACCAGATCTCAACCCTATAGAGCATATTTGGGATGTGGTGGAACGGGAGCTTCATGCCCTGGATGTGCATCCCACAAATCTCCATCAACTGCAAGATGCTATCCTATCAATATGGGCCAAGATTTCTAAAGAATGCTTTTCAGTACCTTGTTGAATCAATGCCATGTAGAATTAAGGCAGTTCTGAAGGCGAAAGGGGGTCAAACAAAGTATTAGTATGGTGTTCCTAATAATCCTTTAGGTGAGTGTATGTACTATTCCCTCTGATCCGGTCTATCTCCCCGCCCCTCCCCTGTTGTATAGATATTGCACACCTTTTCCTCCACAAGCTGCATGATTTTAGGTATAATTAAAGTCCATTGTACAACGTTTAATTCATAGGGTGTAGTTACAGTTTCTATAAGCTATAGTTGGCAACAGTGTGCTCGAAGATTGATCACACACATCGCAAACATTTTTGTCAGATGACTGATAATTGAACCACTAGACTATCCTGTTCATGGGCAATTTAAAGTTGCCTTGTGTGAATGTAACCTCACAGAACAATAAAACTTAAGAATGGGGGCATGAAATTAAATTATCAAACCCGTAAGACTTTTGTTCATCTTCGGAACACAAATGAAGATATTTTCAATGAAATCTGAGAGTTTTTCTTTTATGTGTATATATCTAATGTAGGATTCAAGTAAATATATAAAATGATTTAAACAAATAATATAGATACAAACAAACATGCAAACTGCTGGTTTTCCCAGTCGATAAATGTTGAACGAAGTGCTAAATGAACCATCGTATAATTTCTATGACACGTGATATAGATCAGTGATGCTTCTGCGGGCGTGTAATCTCATCATATGTTGCTAACTAACGGTGCTGTAACCTCATCTGGCAGCATTTCCAGTAGGGAAGGACAGTACTCGGGCCCAGCTGGAATACAAAAGAGTCATTATGAACTATTTAAAACGAGTCATTTAATCCAATAAAATGATTGGGTGTAAACAGCATTCCTGCACCTGGCTCACAGCTTTAGCTGTATCTATATGGCACTTGACCTAAAAGAACTGCATCCGTTATTCCGGCTGACAGGTTTCCGAGGTGACTCCATGACCTCTTTCCGTCAGCTCTCATTATGAATGGGGAAACTTTAAAGAATCGTCGGGAAAAGGAGCTCCACATAAATGTGCATGGAGTACTGTCGAATAGTTGGCGTTACATGTCAACAATGAATGCACTGTGAATATGTTAACGTAACTTTTTACTTTTACACCTTTTTGAATGCGTATGATGATATACTTTTAGGTTATATTGGAATAACGTGTTACATCATTCACTGTTACGTAATTCTTTAGTTTATCCGTGTAACAATTACTCTGTCAACATAATAAGTTAAATCATGATTTTGTGTGTGTGTGTGTTTTCACATAGCAAGTGCCAAAACCTTTACCAAGTTTCGCACTATTCCAATGAAGTAACAAATTCTAAGAAACCAAAATGTTTTTCAAAATGACTGAAGAACACCAGAAGAAAATAGGGAACTTTTGATTTCATGTTGACTTTTACATGTTTACAGTTTGATGCAAGTAATTGTTTGGCTTGTCATTTTTAATTAATTTGAAAACAGTGTTTATGCTAATGATCACTCAGGCCCTTTCTGTGGTCTTTCAATTGATACCACTGCAAATTAGACTCTAAGGAGAAGTCTGATACAACAAATCTGGAGTGGATAACCAATATTCCCTTTGATCCTCTTAGAACTCCTTCAAGCATCGCTTGATTTCCCCAAGTAGAAATTAATCATTCAAATTATTCATGAGATCGGCATGCCAACATGCTGAACATGTGCGTGTGTTATGCTTGCAGGAGAAAGGGAGGGCAGCACACGTCCCGAGATGAGTGTATGCTGGCAGTTTGCTTGGGATCTCCGCTTCTGCTCACCAGGAAGAGGATTCTAGGTCAGCAGGGAAATCCCATTATTATGGCAAGCCATGACGGACAACTTTAAGCCTACATGCATGAGCTTTTGCGCTCACTTGTGTTTGTCTGCTTTTGTGCTGTTCAAGCACTTCTTGCAGAGAGTGTGTTTAATTCTGTTTATCGGGGGCCGAATGTTTGCTCGCATAAGCTGCTTTTTCATCGGTCAGAATGTAAAATAAACACCTGCCACTCTTGGTGCTGTCCAACGGACGTGCTGGCATGGATTGCTTGCTAGTTAGTAAGCAGGCGCGGGTGATCGCTGTTATCTGGACGGGGCAGAAGGGCTTGAGGAAAGTGCCTGTACCAAACAGACAGCAGACACCCCAACCGTGAAGGACTAGGAGGGTTTCATGAAACCCAAATGTCTGTCCATTTGAGGAGAAGGCAATGAAAGGCTATATGAGACCTGGGGAAGCTGCTTTGAAACTGTTGCCAAGCTACTTGTAGTATAACAATAGTAAGTTACAAGGAACTTATAAAATGGAGAGGTATGCTATTACTTTTCCAAGCATTCTTTTATTAATCAATTAATCTTATATTTTCATAAAGACTTCATGGTGGGCTATTTTGATTTGAGCCAGTAAGCATCCACCTTAGCAACTGCAAGGCAATGCCCTAGCAACCACCTACAACAGCCTATATCAGTGTTAGCCAAATGGCGGCTTGGTTCCATCCAAGCGGCAACCTTAGCTGTCTCTCTCTTGAAACCAACGCAGAATTGACTTAACTTGCAATTCATCGATTGGCCGCTAGAGACAGGCTGCAAAAGAGAGTCAATCCCATATACCCCCCATGTTAACATGCCCAACTTTACAGCAGAAAAAATATTCTTTACAGCCTGGTACTAAAAGTGGTTTTGGTCTATATATCTAATTTTGCCCTTCATGAAAACTGTGAAGGGCTGATTTTTGACGGATCTCCGCTGCTGTCACTACTAGCCGTTTGTCTGCTGTCTTTTAGTGTCACGTCACCTCAGCTAATCCCGCCTTTTTGCCCATTTTCGTTTGACCCGCTGCGAACCAAGATGGCGACGGCCGGCACCGCCCACTTTGGGCTTCAAAAATGCTCTTTAGAAACCTACGGGTGACATCACATACACTACATCTATATTTTTTTTACAGTCTATGGTTCCATCCGGACCGCAGGACATAAGCAACAGCTGCTGATGGAACGGCAACGGCGACCGGAAGTAAACCGTAAACTGCCGTAACTCATTTTATAATTTACAGTGAAAAACCATAAATTGACATTCCCACAATTCCCTGTGTGACACTTCACATTTTATGTATTTTTGTTGAAATAACTATGTTTCCTCATAGTTTTCTTGTTTTTTTTTTCTAATCAGTTATGTACATTAGGGTTTTATGTTACATTTAATGTTGTTAAATTAATGTTTATTGCATTTTTTTAATTTCATGATGGTGTTTAATGTTTGTGTGAATGACACTGTGCAGCTTCTTTATATAAGTATCAACCTTCTTGTGGAAGAGCTGCTTGTGATGAGCTTTGATTGATCATGTGACTCATCACTGCTGTGATGATTGTTGGTTGTCAGTGTATTACAATGGTACCAAACAGATATTAATACTTCAATACGTTGGTAAATTAACATTATATCAGATAATGAAATACAGTTTATTACTGTAAATTTTAAGTTAAGTCTGTAAAAGCAATAATGTTGCTACCGTATTTTTGACGGTAAAGTTCTGGCAACCACAGCTGCCGTTTTTTTACCGTAAAAATTACGGTTTTATTTTTTACAGTGTACATATACAGTTAAAAAACCACATAACTATAAAATATACGTAAAATATACGTCACGTATTAACGACAATGGCTGTTCTCCCGAAGTATCAGTTAAAGTCGCGCATGCGCAACAGAACACCAGAACGCCGTCGCCATTCCATTCGATTAAAGAGACCAGCGCGTCAAAACAACGGAGCCGTTCACCACAAGCACTCAGGGTTTGTTTATGATAATGATCTTTCGGAGCTATATCAATAATATTTTTACTAGAGCCAAATGTGCTTAATTCAAGCCCCACATTAAGAGCTGAAGGCGACGCGGTTATTTTAACCCCTTAGCTGTCACCCCCCTTTTTGAGAATGGGGGTTAAAATGCACTATTCAAACTTAAATGGTTGTAATTCAAGAATGCTTTGGAATATATACCCAAGTTTGGTCTTGTTTTAAAGAAAACACTCAGCAGATTATTGCTGACGTGAGAAAACTTCAAAAAATTAAAGTATGAAAAAGTTATGAAAGTTTTAATTTACAGTAAATCAAATATACTGTACTATATATTTTTTTATTTTAAATAATATATATTTTACAAAATATATTTTTTAGTCTAAAATTACTATATAATCAAATCCATAAATCTAACCAAGTTATGTTCCAAATTTGAAGTTGATATCACAAAAATTGAAGTTCCCATGAGATTTTGTTTAGGCGTAGTACCAAAAATAGCCACCGGGTGCCATTGAATTCAATTGCATTTAGTTGTATACATTCTGCCTTAACAAATTAATACATTTCTGTCCAAATATCAATTCTGTCACAAAATTTGGAACCTTGAGACACAGACCTTTCTGACAATATGTGTTTTGTCAAGATTAGAAAAGGTTTTGATCATAAATTATGAAATATATGATGCCTAAAAGGGGAGGAGCCTGATAAAATAATTTAGAGTACCGTTTCTATGGTAACGAATTATAAAACGGTTTTCACAGGATGAATTCTGAGTTTATAAGCTTTCAAATGATACCTAATTTATGATAACTACTAAAATATGTGATATAATAAAAAAGGCGATAAAAAAGATAATATTATATTTTAGAGGATAATATATATATATTATAATTTTTAGAGGATAATGTTATATTATTTTTTTTTATTGAAAAATACTAGATTATATGTTTTATTATGAACTTTTAGCATAAAAATAGAAGTTTCAATGATTAAAAGTGGGTGCATCGACTTTTTGTGACAAAGGTCAGACCTCGAGGTCAGACCAAGAGGTGCACTCTTGTCATAAATTCATCAATTACTCTTCCTACATAATTTGTAACACAAAACAGGGGTAGAATATCTATTTAGAAGTCTTTGACCTTGCCAACGATATATAATTTGTCATAATTAGATTAGGATTTAATAGAAATATAGTGAAGTAAAGGACGGTGACAGTTAAGGGGTTTTAATAACAGTAGCAGAAACACGATGAGCAGCAAAATATATACTTACGCTAAAACACTGTAGAAGATGAAAATGCAGCTAATACAATTCTTTTTTAATCTGTCATACAGATGACTCATTTAACTAAACCAGGTTTGAGACAAGTTAATGTGTTGCGTTTTCATACATCTACTTCACTAGAAAAAAAAAACAGCTGGTTTCTGCGGCATGCTATTTTGAAACAGCTGAGTTTCTGTCAGCCTACTGGACAAATAGCTACGTTTATAGCAGCTATAGAAACCCTTTTAAATTGCTTCTTCCCCTTTCTGAGACACAAATACCTCTGAGATCACTGCAACACTCCACACTTCTCCATTTATATTTATATACACGTGAACGAACAGCAATTTCTGACTAAGTGCTCAAGTTCAGAGCTAAACGGCCTGTATCCTCTTGGTGTTGTGCTGTTGTTGGCACTCCAGGATTCACAGGAATAATAGGCCGGAAGAGCAAACTCACATGCTTCAGTAAGTTCACTGGCTCCTGTCTCATGAAGAAAATAACTGACCTTTTTCAAAAAGCATCTATGCTCTTTTTTACTTTAACCATCCTCTGTTCCAGGTCAAATAAGCCAATTTATGACATAATGAATGAAGACAGGCTTTAGTAGGTCAGCTGTAGTCTTCATGCCTCACTGGAGTCACAAATCTCTCAATACTTTAGAATAATAATAGAAAGATTTGGCCATAATTATACATCCGCAATACAAAATTGATCATGTTTTTGTGTTTATTTGAATTTAACATATCTTTTCAGTGTTATAGGTTATTGATGGGTTAACAGATAAAAACGTTTATTGTAAAAATCTACAGTATTTTACAATAGTTTTTAAGTGTAAATTAACAGCACATTACTGGCTGAGTTGCCAGTTACTAATATAGTTTACACATTCTACAGCAGCATACTGCTATATCACAGTAATCCGATGTCATTAACTGTAACTTCACAGTTAAAAACTAAGTAAGTCATTTTACAGGAGCATACTGCTAAATCACAGTAATACAATGGAATTACAACTGTGAGGTCACAGTATACAGCTGTCATTTCACTTAAACCAAATTTAATGTAAAAATGATACAGTAACTTACTGTGAAAGTAATGTAACTAATTGCCAGTAATTTACTTTGAATATACTGTCAAATAACTCATAGTGCAGCAAATCAACGAATATACTTTTCTGAGCTATATACTGAGCTATTAAAATGAAGCAAAAGAAAAGTGTAGAGACTGCAGCATCTCTAAACGTTTGAATAATGATTTTTTAAAAATAAATTGGCCCTCATTATGTTTGCTATAGAGCAAAACAATGAATATACTTAATTCTTATATTGAGATATTCAAACTTAAGAAAAATAAAACTGTAGAAACTGCAGACTTACGTTGTTAAAAACTTAAGTTAATATTAAAAACACTAATAATTCAAAAACATTAAGTGTAATATTTAAAAAAAATTACATTGTTTAAAACAATAATTTTATACTGTACAATATAATACTAATAGTGTACAATATATTGTTAATAAAGTTTTTGTGCCAAAAATTGACATATTTTCCCAAATCATTTTTACACACACGTGACAGTTAGTCTGTTTTTGGCTGCTGTGCATTTAAAGGAGCTTGAAGTGACTGAAAAAAAACAAATGGTAACCTAAAATTGGTAACATCTATATTGACTGGTTTTATTTAAGTCAAAAACATTAAAGGGATAGTTCACCCAAAAATGAAAATTAGCCCATGATTTACTCATAGGTGTACAGTATATGACATTCTTCTTTCAGACGAATACAATCTGAGTTATATTAAAAAATGTCCTGGCTCTTTCATGCTTTATTATGGCAGTGAAAGGCTGTATGTCTTTGGAAGTCCATGAAAGCGCATTCATCCATGATAAAAGTGCTCCTCACGACTCTGGGGGTTAATAAAGGCCTTCTGAAGTGAAGCGATGCGTTCGTGTAAGAAAAATATCCATATGTAAAACTTTATCGACTAAAATAACTAGCTTTCGGGCCGGCAGACGGCCGTACGCATCGATTTACGGCGAAAGACTAACCCTTGAACTTGACGCACAACGTACAGACGAACGCGTTTGCCCAGTCCTGTTTGTTTGAACCGCGAGAGTTCAAGCTTACGCTACTCCTACATCCTACGTCATACATCGTCAAGTGTTACTCTTTTGGCGTAAGCCGACTTGAGTACGGCCGTCTGCCGGAAGCTAGTTATTTTAGTCGATAAAGTTTTAAATATGGACATTTTTCTTACAAGAATGCATCGCTTCGCTTCAGTAGGCCTTTATTAACCCCCACAGCACTTTTATCATGGATGGATGCGCTTGAATGGACTTGTCATGGAAGAATGTCATATACACCTAGGATGGCTTCAGGATGGCTTCACTATCCGTTTAACATCACTGAATCAACCCTGTTTCAATAAAACTCATTTTTATGGGATAGATCATGTAGAAAACTCTCTGCTGCAGGTTGTCACTTTTTAAATGGTGTCAGTAAACTTGTTTTAAACGTGTTTCACAAATACTTATCCTGTCTGACATTAGTCAAACAATCAGGTAGTCCTTCCCCAAACTCATGTCATGGGCTACGTCAATATACGAACCTTTGTTCATTGTATTCACAATCAAATTATATAAGGCGAAAATCATATGATCCCATGAAGTTTATGAGACAATAATACATGGAAGATTGACATTCCTTTGACTGCATTCTTTAAAGGAATTTTTATACAAAGCATTGGCTTTGGATATCTTTAAAAAAAAAATATATATATATATATATATATATATATATATATATGCTGTGAATTGACTCATCTTGAATTGAATGCATCTCATCTTGTAAACTGTTTAATAAGGTTATGCATCAAGAAAAGCTCTGTCAATACTGAGCTTAAGCAAGGTCTTGGCTGCTGAGGTTTTGGATCAGTGCACATGCAGGTGCTAATCACCGAATCACTCTGTGCTGATCTACAAATCGCTCCCAGATTTCACAGTTTCTTTCAAAAGCAAGCACACGGCTTGAATTTTGGAAATCTCTCCGGCCAACAGTATTCCTCGAACCCCTAGAGCCTAGAGGGGGTTGTGTGGAGATTAAAAAACTGTCAGCAGGGGTTATTTTTGGAGCTGTACGAGAGGGAAATGGCCCCGGAGCTTGCCTATTATTGCCAGTGTGTTGTGGTTTGTTTGAGTTGGCATGCGGAGAGCCATCCCTGCTCACAGTCCACAGCCATTAGCCCTTCCTCCTCCAGAGACCACCGGGATCATGGGGGTGGCGTGGGGGGGGACCCATCTGTCATTTCAGCCTTTACATTAGTGACGTTAAAAAAGCAACTTGGACCATTAATGCACATAATTATTTGAAGTCTCTTTTTAGCCAAATGTCAGGGTGACACTAGTCTCAGCCTCAGACGTCACGCCCACGGACCATTGGCTGAACGTCTGATGCATATGGCACACTTTTCTGGAAACACTTTTCAAAGTCGAAGTCGCGATCTGATTGGTTGAATTCTACAGGATGACCGGGAGACGCGTGTGTCACGTTCTTTAACGGTTCACGTGGAAACAAATTCTGTGACGCCAAAACCCCTCGTGGAAGAAGAAAGCCATTGTGTTTACAACTGTGACAATAAGCGCTTACCAGGATCAACCAATCGCTGGATTTTCAAAAGTATGTGAAGTTTGCGGCTCCATTGTTGCAGTAAACTTGCACAACGCTCTTGAATGAATAATTTATTAGATGCACACCGGTGTGTTATTGTAGGGACATCGACATAATATTGTCACGCCCCTAAACATGACGTGGAACAAAATGAACTGTGATTGGTTGCGTTGCATGTCAGTCAAACATCCTCTTGGGCGGTCCATGGCCAAGAAAAGCTGCGATAGAGTCCAGACCTTCTGTCGTCAGTCTGAACGTCTGGCTTTGCGAGACTAGGGTGACACTAGCTAACTAGATAATAAAGGTAAAAAGCCTAATTAAAAATGAAAATCTTTTAAAACTATATGGTATAATCTTCCCTTGTGGAAAAAGAAGTACACTTTAGCATACTTTTAAAAGAGTGCTTATTATGGAAATAATATAATTACGCTATTTACAATTAAATGTATTCTTAACTGCAATGAGCATTGAATTAAAGGGTTGGTTCACCCAAAAATGAAAATTATCCCATAAGTTACTCACCCTCAAGCCATCCTAGGTGAATATGACTTTCTTCTTTCAGCTTCTTTTCAGACTTTCTTCTTTTATAATGGAAGTGAATGGTACCCTAGATTTTGAAGTCCAAAAATGTGCATCCGTCCATCATAAAAGTAATCCATACAGCTCCAGGGGGTTATAAAGGCCTTCTGAAGTGATGCGCTTTTGTAAGAAAAATGTCCATATTTATAACTTTATAAACTATAATCACTGGCTTTCGGTAACAGTCGTACACGAGTTCTGGCGGAAGAGTGACCTCTGACCCGACGCATGACGTAGGATGTAGGAGAAGCGCCAGCTTGGAAGCGTCAGGATATTTTTTAATATAACTCCGATTGTGTTTCGCTGAAAGAAGAAACGTCTCCGGTTACTTACGTAACCTCGGTTCCCTGAGAGGCAAGGAACGAGACATTACGAATGTCGTATATGGGAACTCCTCTCATCCTTCACTTCCGCTGAAATCTTATAGGCTAACGCCAGCAGAGCTGGCCAATTGACGCGAATATGCAAATACTGACACCTCGTAGCAGTATATATGCAAGTGAGCGCCAATTCCTTCTTTAGAATCGAACAAAACGCTAAAATCAATAGCGAACACGGCGGCTAGCGTAATGTCTCGTTCCTTGCCTCTCAGGGAACCGAGGTTACGTAAGTAACCGGAGACGTTCCCTATCAAGGCTACGGAACTTCGACATTACGAATGTCGTATATGGGAACAGTATAGAATCCCGCCGTGGTAGCCAAAACAAACCACTGACACAGATCCAATACCACAAAACCGCCCTCCCAGCATGCAAGCTTCCGATAGGCTGAGATTGGCCAGTAGCGAACCACTAACCTCTGATAGGCCCAAAGGGACCTATCACAAGCTTATAAAACACTGCCAGAATTTGCATATCCCGAGCAGTATAACCGGGGAAAGTTTGCACTGAAGAACAACAGGGCAACAACAACAGTAAGAGAAGGCCAACGCATAGCGGTGGCAACATTAAAAATACACAAAAGCACAGAACAACTCATGAGCAAAGCGCAGAGCAGCTCTCTCAATGCTGTGTACACAATGAACTCACCGAAAGCACTCGAGACGCTACAGAGGGCAAATCCAACTTATAAAACCTGGCAAACGTGTTCTGAGAAGACCAGCCAGCCGCAAGACATAAATCCTGAATAGACATCCCCTTAGTCCAAGCCCACGAGGAGGCAACCGCCCTAGTCGAATGAGCCTTGACGTTAAGGGGGCAATCCTGCCCCAGGCGATCATAACCCAAAACAATAGCGTCCACAATCCAGTGAGCAAGCCTCTGTTTAGAGACTCCCCATCCTTTGTTGCACCCACCAAAGCACACAAACAGCTGGTCCGATTTCCGAAAAGCAGCCGAACGAGAAATGTATTCCCGAAGTGCTCTGACTGGGCAAATAGCACTCTGAGCATCCGAACCCTGGGAGGTTGATGGCTCAGCAGACAGTGACGGCAGAGAAACTATCTGCGCTCTGAACGGGGTATTGAGCGATTTAGGGACATAGCCCGGCCTCGGTCTGAGAGTTACATTAAAGTTTCCCGGCCCAAAGCGAATACAATCCTCACTTACAGAGAAAGCCCGTAAATCCCCAACCCGCTTCGCCGAAGCGAGAGCGAGAAGCAGCGCCGTTTTGACCGAAAGCTCCTTAATGGCAATAGAAGCTAAGGGCTCAAACGGCGGTCGTGACAATGCTTCCAAGACCAAAGCTAAATCCCACGGCGGCACCGAAGGCGGCCGTGCAGGGCGTAATCTCCTAGCTCCCCTGAGGAACCGAGTCACCGACGCATGCCTGCCGATAGACTGTCCATCAACATGGGGGTGAAACGCTGCAATAGCGGCCACGTATACCTTCAGAGTGGATGGAAGGCTCCCTTCATCCTGTGCTGAAGAAAGCGCAGAATAACCGACACAGAGCAGTTCGCTGGGTCTATATCGTCATCCTGAAACCATTTTGAGAAAAACACCCCACTTCAGAGCGTACAGGGGCCTGGTGGACGGGGCTCTCGCTTCCGCGATGGTATTCAAAACTCGCGCATGTAGTGCATCCCGCCCGCTCAGCGACCCTGCAGCGGCCACACATGAAGGCTCCACAGTCCGGGGCTGTGATGCCAGATCGTTCCGCTCGCTTGTTCGGGGTTCTTCCACGGGGCCAGGGCGCGGGCGCATCCGCGGGTGACCATGATGCGCTTGTGGCCGGAATACCACGCACTCGGGGGAACGCGCGTTTTCAGCCAGTGTTGAAGCGGTCTCATATGCAGCAGCCCCAGATGACACACTGAAGAAGCCGCTGCCATCCGTCCCAATAGTCTCTGAAATTCCTTCAGAGGGACGAGCCTGCCTGGTCTGAAGCGACCGAGAGAAGAGCTCAGAGCCTCCGCTCGCTCGGGGGAGAGACGCGCTCTCATTCTCTCCGAATCCAAGCATATTCCCAGGAAAGAGGAAGTCTGACTCGGTGTGAGCACACTTTTCTGGAAGTTCACCTTCAAACCGAGCATCTCCAAGTGACGAAGGAGGACTTCCACATGGCTGACCAGCGTTTCTTTCAACTGCGCGCGAACCAGCCAGTCGTCCAGATAATTCAAAACGCGCATCCCGCTAGATCTGAGGGGTGAAAGTGCCGCGTCCATGCATTTTGAAAACGTTCGAGGAGCGAGAGCTAGCCCAAAGGGAAGCACCGTGTATTGGTACACTGAATTCTCGAACGCGAACCTCAGGAAACGCCTGTGATGCCTTACTATCTGAATATGAAAGTAAGCGTCCTTTAAATCCACCGAAGCGAACCAATCCCTGGGGCGAATTTGCGCCAGGATTTGCTTCAGTGTGGTCATCCTGAAGGCGCGCTTGTGAAGCGCTCTGTTGACGGGTCTCAGATCCAGTATAGGGCGGAGACCACCTCCCTTCTTTGGCACTACGAAGTAGCGGCTGTAGAACCTGCTCTCCCGCTCGCTCGGGGGGACGGGTTCTATCGCTTTCTTCTCGAGCAGGCTGCACACTTCTTGTCTCAGTATGTGTGCACTTTGGGGCAAAGTTAATGACTGAATTACGCTGCGAAAGCGGGGAGGTCTGCGTTTGAACTGAAGTGTGTACCCGCGCCGAATTACGTTCAACACCCACGGCGAAATGCCCGGAATAGCTTCCCACGCTGTCTGGAAACGACTGAGAGTGGGCTGAACTAAACCTGCGGTCATCGCCGCTATGTGAGGGCTGGAAATAGACAACTCGCGCTTCCCGTGAGGTGCCTTTATAGTTAATGACCGTGACTCTGCGCTGCTCGAGGGCAGGGCGGGTAACACAGTGTGTGGTGCAAGAGGAGAAAAAAGCTCTGTTTGTGAAGAAGTAATTTGCTTTATTTTTGAACACACAACATTCACAACATAACTGCAAGCGTCGCTCGCAGAACGCTGAGGGACCACGTGCTCTCGAGCGCGTCGCTTGGACGCGGGGCCATCCTGGCGCTCTCCTCTCCTTCTTGCCTGAGCGGTCAGGACGACTGCTTGGGCCTCGCCGGGGACGCGGTGGGCTTCCGGCCTCCTCTGAGCCGGCCTCCTGTTTCCCGCTCCATGCCACTGGCCGCTTCGGCCTTTACGGGCATCCGGTCCCGGGCGCGGCGCTGACTGATGCCTGGCCGCAGCCTGAGGTTGACGACCCGAGGCGGAAGACGAGCGAGAGCGGGGCTGCGGCGGCGGAGGCATCGGCGCCCTCCGAGGAATCACGTGACTCATCGCCTTCGCCTTTTTCTGCGTCTCGGAGTATCGCTCGGTTACCTTTTCCACTGCGTCTCCGAACAGACCTGCAGGGGAGATCGGTGCATTTAACAGCGTCTTCCTGTCCGCCTCCTGCACGTCCGATAGGGTGAGCCACAGGTGTCTGTGGAGGATCACCAGATACCCCATCGAACGGCCAATCGCCTGGGCCGAGCGCTTCGTGGCCAGGAGCGCGAGGTCCGTGGCCGAACGGAGATCCCGGATGGCGTCAGCGTCGACAGAGGCGGCGCCATCCAGATACTTCAACTGCTTGGCCTGCAGCATCTGAAGAACGGCCATGGCGTGTAGTGCAGAAACCGCCTCCCCGCGGCGCCGTAGGCCTTGTTAGCCTGGTGAGCCGTAAACCTGCAAGCTCGGGACGGCAGGCTGCAGTCCGAGCCCAGGGCGGGAGCCGACGGGCAGAGATGTGCGGCGACGGTCTCCTCGACAGGGGGGATGCGGAGGTAGCCATGGTCTCCCGCCTCGTCCACGGGGGCAAACATGGCCTGGGTTGAAGTGAGGGTGCGCGCCGATTGCGGGGCCGCCCACGACTTCACCACGTGCTCATGCACGTCGGGAAAGAACGGTGTTCCTCTTCTCGAAGCGGCCTGACGGCGGCTCGATTGGAGGAACCACGTATCCAGCTTGCTCTTTGGTGGCTCATCGGGGGCTTTCCACGATAAATCCAATTCCTCGACGGCCTTCGAGAGGATACGGAAGAGCTCTTCCTGCAGGTCCGCCGGGGTCTCTTGCTCCGTGGTTGCCAGAGGAGCGGCCTGCTCCGCACCCCAGTCGTTCTCGGAGGCCGACAAGGACATAGAGTCTTCCTCCTCACTCGCCCCGAAGGACACGAAGTCAGCGACCTCGCGAGGGGGTTGAAAGGAAGGGTCGGGGAAACTCACCGGGGGTCGAACCTCGACTCCACGGCTGGGGGGGCCTGCCAGCAGCACGGAGGCGGCAGCAGGCCCAATCCCCGCAGCAGCGCGAGCTTCATCCCGCCTGGCCTTGAGGGCTCGGAGGGACATGTCCGCACAGAGATCGCAGGACCCTCCATCCCTGAGGCCTGACTCAGCGTGGGCCAGCCCCATGCACGCGACGCAAAACAGGTGCATGTCTGGGGGCACTATGGGGCCCGAGCATAGGTTGCAAACGGTCGCCATCGGATGCTGGAGACAGTTCAGGTATCTCCGGCGCACCTTCAACGACAGCGAAATGATCCAAAGTTTGTAGAGTAGTATCAGCTCTCTAGCACACGATTTGAGCGTGAAGAGAGAGATTCTAAAGAAGGAATTGGCGCTCACTTGCATATATACTGCTACGAGGTGTCAGTATTTGCATATTCGCGTCAATTGGCCAGCTCTGCTGGCGTTAGCCTATAAGATTTCAGCGGAAGTGAAGGATGAGAGGAGTTCCCATATACGACATTCGTAATGTCGAAGTTCCGTAGCCTTGATAGGGAACTCAGTCATATACATCTAGGATAGCTTGAGGGTGAGTAAATTATCATTTTTATTTTTGGGAGCTTTTTTTTTTTTACTCAGGTAAGTACATTATATGTAATTTCATAATTAATTCTATTGTCTTTGAAATATGGTTTAAAGTGTAAAATAGACTTAATTTAATTTCTAATGAAGTACTTTACATTACTTAAGTATGTGTCAACACATGCCACTGTCAACACGTCAAAATAAGTGTACTTCTTTAAAAAATGACATGATGATTTATAATGTACTTTAAAGTAACACTTAATTTGACATTATTACAAAGTGCACTTTTCAAAATTATGTGTTAAGAAACTTGGGCTGAGTTTCCCGATAACGTTGTCTCTTAGCGCGCTACGAAGACTCTTAAGGTATAACTTAACTGAAGGTATACCATTTCTAGGCGTGTTCCCCGAACTATACCTTAGAAACCTGCTTAAGATATACCTTCTTACGTGCGACGTTACCGGGTGCTGTCCGTGGCGATGCTGCTGAATCTGTTGATATCGATGACTCGAGAATCAATTATTCTCTCGAGCAGGGGCTGTTTATTTGAGAAAGCGCTGTTCTTTATAAAAGAAGCACTTCAGAAATAGTTGAAATTGCATTTACTAGGACTCATGGGATATTATAAAAAATAATCCAAACTATAACAGCCTATAATAGCCTTGCCTACATATTTTAAAATTGTATCATATATTCCTGCCATAATAACCATTTAAATTTTTTATGTGCTTTCTTCTCTTTCCCATTTTTGTTCGCTGAGGTAAGCTGCGATGAAATATTGTTCTTGTAAATACTTTCAAGCATTTCAGTAATAAAAGTGTACGTCACGTAGCTACGGTGCTCGGCAGTGATCAAAAAGGATTTAAACAGTGAATTTTGAATCTCTTCTTGTAAACTCAGAGATGTGGATTCAGACGGCAATTAATTTACCACACGACCTGTTTGTCAAAAATCAGTAGGTACTAATTTGGACAGAGATTTTTACGCGGGTTGGGTGAGAAAAAACACTGATATTATGGATTCGGACGGCACTAAAATAACCGAATTACCCCTGTAAATGTTTAAAATACCAACCCGATCTCACGACCAATTCGTCCGAATTTGACGAGTGATTAAAAGATGGCTAATTCGTAACAATTCGTACGACCTCACTCGTACGAATTAGTACGATTTTTGCTAAAACGTACATATTTGACGAGTTGCCCAATTCGTATGAATTCGTACGAATGACCTACCCCTGACCCCGCCCCTAAACCTACCCATCACGTGGGTTTAGACAAATCGTACAAATTCGTACGAGTGAGGTCGTACGAATTGTTACGAATTAGCCATCTTTTAATCACTCGTCAAATTCGGACGAATTGGTCGTGAGATAGCGTTGAAAATACCGTACGAGCCCATGATAAACAATATTAGCGTCCGAATAGGACTTAACTGACAGTAGCCTATGCTTTCACTGGCCTTTAAAAGCGCTCTTTAATTAAAATAAGTTTATAAAATGTTATTATATATAATAATATAATTAAAATTCTAACAACAATCAGTGTAATGACAATTTTATTCTTTGCATGAAAACACTTGAATTTGCCTAACTGAACACTGTCTGGGTGTATTAAAACTTCAGAATTATATTCATATAGACCTTTAACAGTGATGAGGTAAAGCTAAGAGTGGTCCAGACCAACCTTCCGGACGTATGACTTACAGAAGGTATACTTAACTAAGAGCGTTTCGGGAAACACGTATTAACGATAAGGTACAGCTTAAGGTGTAACTTAAGAACGACGTAGTGTTAAGAAGGTTTCGGGAAACTCAGCCCAGGTCATTAAATTGTTCTGTCTTTCATTACACTTTTATTTAATTAATATTATATTATATGCAAGTACAGTTTTTCTTTTCTTCAAAAATATACTCATACGATTTGAAGTACACTACAATTGCACATTCAATACAATTACTACTTTTTACCTTGAAAAAATAAATAAATATAAATATATATATATATATATATATATATATATATATATATATATTTCCCTTTCAGTGCTGCCTACATTATGTAGTCAATTAGTCTATTCACTAGCTTTTACAACCAATCTCATGATTCTGAGCAAGAAAGACTCCCCTTCCCCTATGAATTCACATCTTATACAAGAATTCTTTCAGTCTGTACAGTAATGATAGTTGTGTTGGGGCTGAAAGGCATCAGGAATCTGGTCGCCACCCCTTGTGACTGCTTGCTGACACAGCGTTTTTGTTAAAACTGACGGCCCGGCCAGTAAAAGTCTGTAAGGGAAGATAAGAGCCGATGACAGACCCAGTCAACGATCCTGGTTAATTATTCATCCGGTTCCCTCACAGAATGACCTGCAGTCAATTCCTTTTCACATGCCTCAGTCCAGCAAATCAGCAATTTCCTCACTAGAAAATGGGTGGACACATACGTAACAAGTACACTGTAAAATAAAGTGTTACCTCAAGTACTTTACATATATGTGTCATGTCTGTTTTTTGGTTTTGTTTCATGTTTTTTTTCATGTCTTTTATTTAGAAGTTTTCCCAGTGTCATGTTCCAGGTTTGTCATGTGATTTCCCTGACCCCATCATGTGACCCTGTCATGTGCTTCCCCTGTTCATGTGTCTTATTTTCATTGGTTCTTTGTTCCTTGTGTCACTTTCTGATTGGTTCATTGTTTCATGTCAATGCCATTGATTTTTCCTAAGATGCACACCAGTAACGTTATTTTTTTCTTCTAACGCACGTTTATAAAAGGTACTTAAATGTCCTAATTGAAATAAGGCCTAATCCTAACTTAATCTAAGCCCGGTCTGTGAAACCAAGTCATAATGTTGCTAAATTATAATTATTATTTGTTTTAATTCCACAAAATATAAATAAAAAAGCTGCATAATTAAAGTGGCCAGCAGTTCATTAGTGAAACTCTTCTAGTGTGAACTGAAAACTTTCAGGCACCAAAAGTTTAGGACAATAAACTACTTGAAAACAGTGCTGTTCTTTCTCTTGACCTTGACCTTGACCTTCAGGTTCAACATTCAGTGTAGCTTTAACGTTTGAGCCTGCAGTCTTTGGTTTAAAGTGTAACCTGTAACCTAAAGCAGCAAAATCAAGCATTCATTTGAAAAGTTACTAAGAAGAACTTAATCAACTATTGAACACTGGCAGGACATTTCAAGTTCCTGCCTCATCTCCAAGCAATCTGGACCTCAACGGATCAGTCCGGCCCAGCCAGGCCCTGTGAACACTGGCCCATTGTCTTACTGCGCTCCTCCTGGGGACTCACTGGTTCTACACTCATCGAGTTAGGACATGGGAGAACAGCCTCGGGCCACAATGGTCAGCATTCAGAGACAGAGAGAGTTAAATAACCCAAGGGGACTTTACCCAAAGCCCACACATTCAACAGCTTTGGAAAAGAGGAATTTGAGACAGTGACTGTGGATCACGTGACTGATGAGTAAGAGAAAGAATATACATATTATCCAGGCAAAAAAATCACAGAACAAACAGTAATGTTCATCTCTAATCCATCAGTTATGCAGAAATCAGAGAGATACGTTTCGAAATTCCAAAGTGCTTAGAGCATTTTCTGGGATTGTCAGATGGAACAAAGGCCTGTGTTCTTAGCAATACTCAGTACTGCCTCTTGCCTGAACGCCCACTTCCACTTTGTTCCTGTGCCGTCACCGAGCCAAAGAGAGGTTTTTACAACAGACAGTGAAGGGCCTGTCAATGGACAATTTGGCACAATGACGAGGACAAATCATTATTAACAACATCTGTCTGAATCACATGTCAAAAAAAAACACCTGCGTTTTGTTTTCCTCTCCAATGAGACAGCAAATACTGGAAAATGCTGAGCGTGACACCCACAGCAAGTCTCAGCAACACGCTAATGAAGCCCAAATGCGGCGGGTTGCACTTAGAGCTGTGAGCAAAATGCAGAAGTGCTTCGTCCAACACGCTAATTTTAGTTTTAGTTCTACGCCTTGCCGCACTTTTACATACAAGAGAACATTTAACCAATTGGACACTTGTTATTTGAAACAGAGCCTGTGGTATAATGATACTATGCTATTAGTTACTGTGGTTACTCATCGTCACACAAGTCCGAGTTCATGGAATTGAATTATATGTACCGCTTGAGGCCAAAACTTGGGTTTGAATTTCCATTGTGTTGGTAAACTGTAAGCTTATTTTCAACACTCTTTTCCTCAACCCAGGCCCATTGGAAAAACATGCCTCTACCAACATGTTTTCAGAACTCCAAAGACGAACCTATTCAATTCACTGCAGTTTTCAGATGAACACTAGAAACGCCACAGCAAAACGCCAACAACTTGTATTCCTTTTTATATCAAATTATGATTACGGGGCAGATTATCAAATAAAGACTTACTTTCCCACTTTCTTTGAACAATACTATGTTATGACCTCAAAACGCTTTACCATAGCACGTTTTGCTGATGTAGTAAACTTGCTCGGTAGCTCACTTGGTACAGCATTGGGTTTTGCATGCAGAGCACGGCTCAAATATGAGTCCTGTGAAACACGAGTCTCAATAAAAGAGCTCAAAGACGTAGAAGCCAGCTAAAATATTGTGTCTGTATCAGCAAATGTGTTTTATCCCATTTTGTGTTAAAGGATTAGTTCACTTCAAAATTCAAATTTCCTGATAATTTATTCACCCCCACGTCATCCAAGATATTCATGTCTTTCTTTCTTCAGTCGAAAAGAAGGAAAACATTCCAGGATTTTTCTCCATATAGTGGACTTCAATGGTTATCAACGTTTTGAAGGTCCAAATTGCAGATTCAATGCAGCTTCAAAGGCCCTACACGATCCCAGCCGAGGAATAAGGGTCTCATCTAGCAAAACGATCGGCCATTTTCAAACAAAAACAAACATTTATTTTTTACTAGCTGTGATGCGGCACTCATTACGTAATCACATTGAAAGGTCACGCCTGACGTAGGCGTAAAATGTAGGGTAGGGCGAAGGGTGAAAAACATCTCATTTTCTCCTCCAACTTCAAAATCGTTCGACATCGTTGTTTTACCTTTTATTTTGTTATTTTTTTGTAAAGGGCGTTTGACTTAGTCTTTGTAGGTTCGCTTTGTAAACACTAGGTTGGTACTTCCGTCTACGTCACGCGTGACCTTTCAACGTGATTATGTAATGTGTGCCGCATCACAAAATGAAAACGGTGACATCATGCATAGTATGTGTTCAGAACACAGGCGCATAGTGTTTTAATTACAAGGTAACATCGCCAACAACTACTTATATAAATGTAATGAATTATTACTGGCTTGGCAGCATAATACAACGTTCTTAGTCATTTTGTGGATCCGTGTGTGAACGAGGATCGTTTTGAAAAAACGCAAAGTAAAACCTCTTCCGTTTTAGTTCATAGTTGTTGTGTAAACGTACCCTAAGCTATAACAGGTAAACATGTCAGCTAGTGATGGGTTGGCAATACCGATTTTTCGTTTTTAATAAAAAAATTTAGTGCTTACACTATCCAATAATCACATTAAGCCTTGTGCTTTGCTACCTTTGATATGAAACAAAGTTTAATCTTTCGAATTCTGTCAATTTTATAATGAAATTCAAACAATAAATGTGGTTTCCGGCGCTCCTTAATTTGGTGTGACAGGTCGCTGTTTTTGACTCAGATCAAGTGGCAGCACGGAGCACAAAGTGAACCTATAGTTATATAGCACAAACAATAAACATTAGTGAACTTCAGAAGATATGATGAAAAAAAGCAGTACAACTCTAAAACGCTCAATCACTGTTTCAGCCGTGGAAAGACGTCAATAGAGCAGCTTGTAAACAGTAATGCAACATTACATTTACCTCAAAAAAGCCATTCAAAGTCCAAAGCTTGTTAATTGTATAGAAAAAAATAACTCTAGAGGAGCATTTCGATAATTTTATGCACAATATATTAGTCAAGTCCAGTCAAGTCATCTTCATTTATATAGCGCTTTTAACAATGAATTGTTTCAAAGCAGCTTTACAGAGATAAACATATAATTTAAGGTAACAGATTGTTTTGGCGTTATAGCGGTTCTTGAATAATGTTACTTCCAGCTAAAGTTAACTTTGATTGATTCACCTCCGTCGAAATGATCAGACTTTAAACGCGAACCTGTGATTAACGCTGACGGCGTTCACATGCTCATTCAGAATTCTATAGTTATGTGCTTTTTAAAATATGTGCGCAGGTTTGTAATTCATACAACCCAGCCTAAACAAACTACTTTTCTTGCCTATAAATTTTCATACAGAATTTTGTTTTATTTTATCACTTCGGGGTACGCGAGCCGGAATTCACAGCGCTTTATCTGTTACATTATATTACATATGCATTATATTTTGAACCTGTTGTCTTCATTGTTTAATGTATTTTAAAGTCCCCCTGTAGTCAATAATCGTATCTTTTATCATCAAAATGACATATTTTAACGTTATTTCTTTGAAAAAAAAAAACAATTTCTTCATGCCTTAAAATTAGGGTTGCTATCTATGTCTGATAAAAAACCGGGACATATCGATGACCCGCCCAACGGGTGGGGTTTGGTTGGGGGGATCTTACATTCGCGTCTTTACATATCGATGACCCGCCCAACGGGGGAAGGCGATTACATGCACGCTTCTTACATGCGCTTTTTGAGGCACATTAGCACACACACGCAAGGTCTCTTCACAGTTTAAACATATTCACGTAGCCTTTCGAAAACCGGGAGTGCATAAATTTCCCGGGACAAGTTATTAAAAGAAGGACAATCCCGGTAAAACCGGGACAGGTGGCAACCCTACTTAAAATAAATTGAATGTACCTCCACACCCTTGCCTCATTTAGTATACGCGGTTCTATGAATATGCAAATGAGCCCCGCCTCCACTCACTCACAGCGGCTCAGAGATCCACTCGTTGACGATCACACGTTGATCTAATTGGTTACAAGGTTGCTTGTGACGTCAGAAACACCAGCGCTTTCAAACCGTCTTTGGTTCACTGCAGTTTTAAGGAGAAAATACTCAGCAATGCTGTCGACTTATGAATTTGCACATGGTTTGTATTAAAGCACATAAAAAACACAACATAGACATATAAACGACATTAAAAGCTTAAACACCACAAACAAACACTTCTACACCACAGGGGGACTTTAACATAATTTGAAAAGTTAATATAAAAACTGCCTTATAGCTTTTTTTTATTTGAGGGTTGATTTAAAAAAAAATGTGATTAATAAAGCAATTAGCCCCACAACTAAATTCACAGTAAACTGTGGCTTCACAGTGCTTATTGAACAAGGCAAAACCAATCAGAATCAAAGACCGGGACTCTCCGTGTAATAATTCAAGTTTTAGCATTACTATTATATTAGCAGGACTACAATTCTATAGTAGAATATGAAAATGTTTTGTTTTTTTCTTTAAGGAATCTCTCATATAAAGGCTTCAAAAGTTTATTCTGGCTCTTTTATTCCTTTAATCTCACTGAACTGCTGGAATAATTTCCTGTGCAGGTACAGTACCTAACTGCGTTTCACAACCAGCTGGACAGCAGTGAGGACACGGTCATG
Organism: Rhinichthys klamathensis goyatoka; assembly: GCF_029890125.1. Lineage (NCBI taxonomy): Eukaryota > Metazoa > Chordata > Actinopteri > Cypriniformes > Leuciscidae > Rhinichthys > Rhinichthys klamathensis. Next base: position 1,872,111 of record NW_026607023.1, read on the forward strand.
AAGCAATCCAAGAAAACATCTCCTGTGTCCTCTCTCTGCCCTCCAACTCATTCACTTTTATGGTACACCAGGAGAATGTTAAAATAAGATCAATTTAATGTGTAAAGGCACACGCACACAAAATCTCACACAGGCTGAGCATGGTTTCCAAACCACACATGGTTCCTCAACCCCTGACGGCTGTGGCTCTCTAATTAAAAAGCCCTGGCAAAGCTCACCAATGAGTCAACACAGGTCATGTTCAAGCAAAAGTTCCTCTAGGTCCACAGGTCAGGTCATAACAAGAAATCTAGATTTAGTGGTTCTGTTTCCACATTTAAGGATTAGTTGTTCATCCAAAAAAAAAATATATATATAAAGTATATATATATATATATATATATATATATATATATATATATATACACTCACCTAAAGGATTATTAGGAACACCTGTTCAATTTCTCATTAATGCAATTATCTAATCAACCAATCACATGGCAGTTGCTTCAATGCATTTAGGGGTGTGGTCCTGGTCAAGACAATCTCCTGAACTCCAAACTGAATGTCAGAATGGGAAAGAAAGGTGATTTAAGCAATTTTGAGCGTGGCATGGTTGTTGGTGCCAGACGGGCCGGTCTGGGTATTTCACAATCTGCTCAGTTACTGGTATTTTCACGCTCAACCATTTTTAGGGTTTACAAAGAATGGTGTGAAAAGGGAAAAACATCCAGTATGCGGCAGTCCTGTGGGGGCGAAAATGCCTTGTTGATGCTAGAGGTCAGAGGAGAATGGGCCGACTGATTCAAGCTGATAGAAGAGCAACTTTGACTGTAATAACCACTCATTACAACCGAGGTATACAGCAAAGCATTTGTGAAGCCACAACACGCACAACCTTGAGGCGGATGGGCTACAACAGCAGAAGACCCCACCGGGTACCACTCATCTCCACTACAAATAGGAAAAAGAGGCTACAATTTGCAAGAGCTCACCAAAATTGGACAGTTGAAGACTGGAAAAATGTTGCCTGGTCTGATGAGTCTCGATTTCTGTTGAGACATTCAGAGGGTAGAGTCAGAATTTGGCGTAAACAGAATGAGAACATGGATCCATCATGCCTTGTTACCACTGTGCAGGCTGGTGGTGGTGGTGTAATGGTGTGGGGGACGTTTTCTTGGCACACTTTAGGCGCCTTAGTGCCAATTGGGCATCGTTTAAATGCCACGTCCTACCTGAGCATTGTTTCTGACCATGTCCATCCCTTTATGGCCACCATGTACCCATCCTCTGATGGCTATTCCAGCAGGATAATGCACCATGTCACAAAGCTCGAATCATTTCAAATTGGTTTCTTGAACATGACAATGAGTTCACTGTACTAAAATGGCCCCCACAGTCACCAGATCTCAACCCAATAGAGCATCTTTGGGATGTGGTGGAACGGGAGCTTCGTGCCCTGGATGTGCATCCCACAAATCTCCATCAACTGCTATCCTATCAATATGGGCCAACATTTCTAAAGAATGCTTTCTGTTGAATCAATGCCACGTAGAATTAAGGCAGTTCTGAAGGCGAAAGGAGGTCAAACACAGTATTAGTATGGTGTTCCTAATAATCCTTTAGATGAGTGTATATATATATATATATATATATATATATATCTGTCATCCTTTACCCACTCTCATATTGCTAATAAAAAGAATCAATTTTGAAGAATGTCCAAGCTGCTCTTTATTAAAAGTTATAACGAAGAGCATTTAAGCAGAGTTATAAGACGTGTTAGAGCTGCACGATTCTGGATAAACTGAGAATAACTCTTTTTTTTTTTTTCAAATAGAGTTTGCTGCACGATACTCCCACGATTCTGAACAGACAACTAAGTTACGTAATTTACTAAAGGTTCTGACAAAATAGTATTTGCTGCAGTCTATTTAAAAATGTTAAATTATTTAGAATGAATTACTTTAAAAGAAAGTGGTTTGAAGGAATGATTCAATGACACTCATAAATACTTCACTTGTTTCATTATTGAATGAATCAGCGTTTTTGAACGATTCTCTTGAACGAATGATTCAATGACAAATGCAATTTTTTAACAGTCGCTTGTTGCCACTTAGCGGCGTAACATGTGATCAATACAATCGGTATTTGAAGCGCTAAGTTACTTTCAAACCGTAGACCGTAGACATCAGTGTTTATAAGCTAAATATACACTTTTATCCCAGTACTTCTGTGATCATTTAAATATTTGTAATCAACTCAGATTGAAATGTTCTGGTGTGATTTTGTCAAAGGTTTAATAGACAATGGCGAATCGCTGTCATTTAGGAATAAGATTGCGTGGCTGTCTGAATCGGGATCGTGATCTTTTAACGAATAATCATATAGTTCTACATAATTCTGAAGAAATTTTTACAAAACTGGAAATATGATATATAATATATATGTAATATGATAATATGTTATCTATTTCAGTTTTTTTTACATTTAATATTGATTAAATTATTAAATTAAATTAAAAAACTAATGAACTATTAAAGTAAATTAAATTAATTATTAAATTAAAACATCTAACGCATCTGTTTGTTTATAAATCTAACGAGTTGTCATTGTATGAAAATGAAAGGGATAGTTCACCCTAAAATGAAAATCAAGTCATCATTTACTCACCCTGGTGTTGTTCTAATGCCGTATCCCCTTCTTTCTTTTTCAGATCACAAAAGGAGAATATTTAAAAAGTGAATAGCGACCAGCATCAAGCTTTTTTTTTTTATTTAAATCCCGATATTCCAAGTGTTCTGTGGATATACGATAGGGTTTAGTGAAAAACAAACCAAAATCTAAAGTACTATTTAACAGAAATCCTGACCTTGGTCTTTTGCGCTCGACTGCACATTTGTGAGACTCTATTAGCGCCGCGGCATACTGCATTACAACACCAGGGTGAGTAAAGTATGACTTAATGTTCATTTCAGGGTGAACTATCCCTTTAACAGCTTAAACATTCTGCCAAATATCTCCTTTTGTGTTCGACAGAACAAAGAAAGTCAAGTTGGGTTTCTGGAACAACAAGAAAAATACATACATTTAATGTATTGTTGTTAATGTACAAGATTTTGTTTTATGTTTGTGTAAACTACTTCCATTTCGTTAGGCAGAAATATTAAAATGTTCAAATGTACAAATTAAAACTTGACCCGGTTGAGGCTGACAGAGATGACAAGATTGGTAGCTCAATTTGTAGCATGGAGAGATTGTGACACATGCTATGAATTCATGAAGGATGTTTTGGTCAAAGTGGCCACTCAATTGTGAAACATTGAATTAAACAGGAAGTCTTAACCAGTGAGAATGTGTGTTTGAGACCAATGCATCAAAAGTGTGGAGCGTTCCTGAATCACAGCCCATTACCTAAAGGCCTTGTACTTCACAGCATACGAGAACTGCTTATCCCAGAGCAGACGGTCTAAAGCCACAAACAAGTAGCCATGATGAGTCAATATACTGCCCCTTCTCCACAAATGTTATGCCTCTTGACACTTCAAAGAAGCTGTGAGCAGCAGTTTTTCTTTTCTTTTTTTTACTCAACAGAAAATAAAATGATTATAGGCTACATTTAGCATAGAAGAAGCAGGCCTAAACATTCAGGAATGCCCCTGCTTCAATACAAGTTAAGCTTATCTAAAAAAATAAAAAAATAAAAAAACCTGGAACATTCTTGAATGGTTTCTTTTTCCTGCCTGGAAAGAGGATGTTGAAAACTGTGGGGCTCGATACCTTTTCCACTGCATGATGGCCTAAAATGAACCCAACAAGGTCATAATGATTCCCCTCGCTTTTTTCCCTTTAACCTCAAACTGTCTTTTATTATAAACCTAAAGACCAACACAAGCTTATAACAATTATTTTTTGGGATTTTCTGAGGATGCACCGAATGTTAAAATTCTGGCCAATAGGACAAGACAATAATTATTTTCATGCTGTGGTCAATAAGCGATGAATGGACAATATTAAAATTCAATACTATGTTTTTCTAAAAAATAAAACACTAGAAAATAAAAATAATTCATTTAAAATAAGCCTACTACAAGTGAATTTAGGAATCCCAACATTATAATGAACAGTATGAAAAATGTATATTAAAAATATAAATGTATTTTCATTTTGACACGAGCAAAAGATTATATTTAAAATTGCAGGTGTTTTTAAAGATTAACTTTATGTGAGTGCAATTGTAATCTAAATGCACAAATATAGAAATGAGCGTGCAAATCCAATATCAACCATATATTATCAGCCTATAACTGATATGGATCCGATATATCTTTTCTGAAGAAAATGTGAAAAATAAAAAATATAGATGGACGGCACAGGATGACAAGTAACAAAAAAAAAGTTTAAAACTTAAGTTTAGTGATTTTAACTTATATGAGCAACAGTAATAATCATGCTACAAACTTATATTTCATAATATATTTCTCCAGTAATAATAATTTGGTAACGCTTCCTTTTACAGTACAGTACTTACGTGTACTTACCTAGAAAGTACTGGCTAATATAAGTTAAGTACATGGGTTAGGGGTAGGTTCAGGGTTAGTACCTATTACCCAGTAATTATAATTACTATATTAAGTACATAGTAAGTACATGGGTAACAGGACTGTAAAAGGAAGCGTTACCAATAATTTAAGGCAACTATGTATTCCAATTACCAGCCAGAGGACAAATTAATTTAATAGAGGGAACATGCCAACCATACATTAATAATGCATCTGGAGGCAACACCATCGCTTACTATAGCAATAGAGAGCCTCCATCAAAGACACTTGATTGATTGATTGATAGTAATCCTGAGTTTATGAGCAGTTTCTTTATTAAAGAGGATATGTGATAATAACGATAATCCTGCTTTACTCATGCTCAACGAGAGACTGAAGCTCCGCCAGCTATAGGTCGCCTCCAGACACAGGGCTGAGATTACAGAGCGACAATAATCATCAAGAGGAGGCTGCCCTAATTCCCCTCCAGCCCACTCCACACACAGCACACACCAAGCACAACACACACGCTGTTTCTTTGTTCTCCTCTCGTGCATTCGTCTGTGGATGTGCCCTCACTTAGCACTAGCGAATGTATCTTTTCCCCATTCACAGCTGTGCAGTGTGAAAACAGCCTCATCCACCGGGAGCATGTTCTCTTTCAGTTCATAACCTGAGAAACACTCTGCAGTGTGTGAACTCAACTTTCTAAAGACCCCCTGTGGTGAAAATCAAGTTTTTAATGTTGTTTATATGTATGTGTGGTGTTTTTAATATGCTTTGAGACAAAACATGTGCACTATTTTCTCATTAAAACTGCAGTGTAAAGATGCAGATTTTTAGAAGGCAGCCGCCTGACTCGGGAACATGGTTTGAGTAACACGTTATTAGCTGTTTGATAACGTAGTCGAGCCAAAGGCTAATCATATCAATTACTATAGGCTAAACCCTAATGCTCAAAATAATTATTTGGGTTAAATAGGGTAAACTTAAATTAAACAAATGAGTTTAATCAAATGAACTTTTATGAGTATTTAGAACTTTCCTCTTCTTTTGAGTTCACAAAACTGACACATTTGAAGTAATCTGACGATCTCTTTTTGAACTTCTTGAAAAAAGTGTTAGTTGCGTAGCTGTAAATTGAAGGGACAGGAATCTCTCAGATTTCATTCAAAATATCTTAATTTGTGTTTATGAATAAAGTCTTAAAGGGTTTGGAACGACATGAGAATGAGAAATTAATTTTCATTAGAGTAATTAATGTTCATTAATGTAGTTAATGTAATCAGAGTTTTGTTTTCATTTTTAGGTGAACTATCCCTTTATGGTATGAAGAAATTATTTTAACAGGAAAGAAAAAAAAACGTTTAAAGTTTAAACTAGGGCTGTTAAATGATTAATCGCGATTAATCGCATCCAAAATAAAAGTTTGTGTTTACATAATATATGTGGGTGCACTGTGTATAATTATTTTATATATTTAAATACACACACATGCATGTATATTTAAGAAAAAAATATTATTTATATATACAATATTTATATTGATATATAATACAAATTATATATAAATCTATATAAAGTATATACATGAAAATATTTCTTAAATATATACAAGCATGTGTGTGTATTTATATATATAAAATAATTATACACAGTGCACCCACATATATTATGTAAACACAAACTTTTATTTTGGATGCGATTAATCGCGATTAAGTTTAAACCTAGTTTAAACATGTCATTTTGATTATCAAAGATGAATTTTAATGGATAAAATTGTTGACTGCAGCAGGGTGTTTTAATTTTTTTTATAACTCCTTTAAACATTATTTAGGGGGGTCAGACCCCTCAGTAAATTTGCACCCTGACTTTCCAACAATCCATGAACCACAGCATCATGTTAGTCACTCCAAAAACAATAAAAAAAAAACCATAAAAATGATTCCAGGGAAAGGCTGCATTTTCCAGCTGAAAAACTGTGTTGCAGCAATGCACAGGCCCATAGAAGGTTACGGTGTCCCTGATGTCTGTGAATCAGTCACAGCTCAAACCGGACTGCAGATCTGGGCTCATGGATCGAGCTCAACCGACATACAGAGCAGCCGTTCGCACGCTTCTGCGGGTTCAGAGGTGACCAGCCCTCAGGACAGTAGGAGAAAAGTCCAAGCAAATCACAAACCAGTCACTGGTGGAATGAAGCAAGACAATGTCATACACACGTATAAGTAAGAAGAAGAAGAAAGAGGAAGGGTAGGGAGTTCAGGGAATTCAGGCATTGGGAAATAAAAACTAACAAAGTTACAAAAAGTGTGAATTCTCTATCCTTTTGGACATAGCAACCAAACAGTAGTGATTAAACTCCAATTCACAACTTTACAAGCCAGAATCATTCAGAAGAAATGTGACTCCAGTGATATTGGTACACATTAACTTTATGTTTAAAAAAGAGAGACTCGGTTAGCAATTGTGTTTAAATCCCATAGCCTTATATTGAAGACAGGATCTGACCCATAGAGACCAAAATGGGGGGGGGGAACTTGATACATGTACCATAATGACAATACAATAACAATACCATACTGTTACCCTATGCCATACATGTCAAAAAAGGACATGCTTCCCCTATAAAACAGTCCTTCCTCGAGCCATTTTTTGGGTGTTGCCAAAACATGAGTCGCTGAGAACATTTGCTTATAACCTTTGAGCCTACATCAACTCATCATCTGTCTTTTAATGTCAATTAGGATATGAAAAATACACCTGTGTGGAGTACAAGACCTGTGATAAGTGTTTATGGAGGGATTAAACATGATATCAGGTCTCAGACTGTGGAAAGAAGCTCTATGTTCACACAAAGTAACAAGTTAGTGTTTATGAAGTCTCTCACTCATGACAGGTTTACACATCGCATAAGCTATTGAGAGGAGCAAAACATCAGCCATGGATAAAGAGGACAGGAGGGGTTCGGTCTCACGTGAAATCCAACACAGGGACTATTTGTAATGATTTTATGCTAGGCAAATTGGTGGAAATCTCATACATTTGGTGATATTTTGTATTACAACAAAAAGTGTAATAGAGAAGCAAGAGAAACTTAACAAGCAAACATCTTCATTTTCAGGGATTATTCGGGACTTCTTGCCCAATGATGATTCCAATATTAGAAACCACATCTAAGAGGAGGCTTTTCCAGCTATACAACTTTATATAACAAACCTGAGGAATTTGAAGCTGTCAAACTTGGGAGCCGTGACACGCCTCGGTATTGTATTCAACACCTTACGTCTTAGGACATGTCTCTTGGGTCAACACAGAGAGCCGGTTTGGTATCAATTCCAACTGGATGTAAGTTACGCGCTTGTTCTGCTAGGGTCAGATTTGCTGTGTTTGTTTTGAAACTTCAGGTCTGAATCTGTGGGTCACTGCGACTGTGTGGTGCACTTCTGAAATGTTAGTTGAACCTGTTCAAAGTTAATGAATTCTGCAAGAACACCTGTGTAAACCTGAAGGGAAATGACTCAGTTGTAATTAAAATAATTGCAACAAAAAAAAAAATAGCCCTGAGAATTTTTTTTGAGAACATTTAGTTTGCTATTTTTGTTAATGTAAATGACATTCAAATATTTTTAAGTGTGACTTTTTGGGGCAACTGGATGTGATGATAATTTATGATTGTCTTAAAATCGACAGATTATTCAAAAGAAACACAAATTTTACAAATGTTAAGCTCTCTAGGCCTACTATGTCTCGACATAAAACAATCACTTATTCTGACTATATATTAATCGAACTTTGCTTCGTTGTCTTGTGTAATAAACAATATGTTACAGCTTAATAAACAAAGTGCATGTCCCCCCTGCATTCATAAGCAAAGCAAACATGTATCTTACTTTTCAGTGCTTGAATTAAAGCTTTCCCGTCCTTGATCAGCTCCTTGATGAACTTATTTGTCTTCTCTAATTCCATTTCATGAGATTTCAGCCTCTCTCGGAATTGCGGGCTGTCCAAATAGCAGTCGCTGAACTCTAACGCAGGCAATCCCATTCTTACTCCAGCTCGGTCCAGGACAAGAGAGGAATGCAATGCAGATGCAACTTAACCGCAACTTTAACTAATAATAAAAGGCATAGAAGTGGAAACTACATAGCTGTAGTCGGAAACGGATGCAGTCTGACAAAAATCACAAGTGCATCTCTTCAACAAAGCCTCTGCTGGAAAAAAAAAATCTAAAAATATTTGAAGCGATCTGTCTATCAAGGGAATCCACGGAATACCCGTGCGCTTCTCATGACGACGTCATAATGTTCGTCTGTAGGGTGACGATAAAACAAAACGCGGTAATTGCGGACTCCAGCTTGGGCGTTTTTAAACGCGTCTGTACCAACCTACCATGAAGCGGATAATCCTGTGATTGGCATGTCTTTCGGCCAATGGTGTCGCGGGATTCCGGAGCGGGCGGTGAACGACGGGATAAGAACGTGATTGGTTGGATGGTCAAGAGCGATGATGTCACTACGATGTGAGGATTTCATAGTTCAGTTGACACATTTTCCAACCCATTTTCCCTCTGTAAAACCCATTGTAAAAATCTATCTATCTATCTATCTATCTATCTATCTATCTATCTATCTATCTATCTATCTATCTATCTATCTATCTATCTATCTATCTATATATATATATATATATATATATATATATATATATATATATATATATACTGTATATCTATCTATCCATCTATCCATCCAGCCATCCATCCATCCATCTATCTATCAGGCTATCCACTTATCTTTGTAGTGCACAGATTAATGTATGAGCTCTGAGCTAAGGTACTGCCTTGCAAATCAACTTGGATCTTTAAGTCATTTCAACTTACTTACATTAAACTGACTTTTAAAAAAATGAGTTGAATCTTATAACTAAAGTTGAAAATTGCTTAACTTATGATGATGAGTTTAAGCGACATAAAAACACATGTTGTCATAATTTATTGATCATATAACTTTTTTTTACAGTGAATGACAGCTTAGAAATACTGGAACAGAGACGGGGTCAGACTTTTTTTCCGAACCATCCTGAATTCCTTGCTCCCACTTTACTCCAGGGTTTGTCTCACTTATATATTTCAGTCAGAATCTTGTTCAAACCTGTCAGCATCTCCTGAAGCCATTTAAGGCACTGCTAATGAAAAGCACAGATATTTATAACATAAACTGAAAGAAGAACCGATACCATATTGCCATCGCTGCTGGGGAAGTTCACTTTGGTGTTGCTATATAGCAGGCTGTATTGACTGGTTAAGAAAGAAAGGAAACTTGTTGAATCGCGTGTTCCGAGAGTCTCTACCGATGGCTGATAAATGTTCCCTGGGCGTGAGTATATCTCAGTGTCATAAGAACTGCCTCATATCAATTCATACCTGCTGGTCTTGTTATTAATGAGTGCATTTGTTCCATCCAGCACAGCTGTCTGCATCTCTGATGTGGAGTACACTGCCACCATGTGTCTAAAAATGGACATCAATTATATTGGGTAACAATACAGTAACAAAGCACTTATAGTTATAAATAATTTGCAAACTATTAGTTCATAGTTAATTAATAGTTCATAAACTGTAATTAATACATTTATTGACTTTATACAAATAGTATAATCACTGTAATTAACAAAGCGTTATTGTTTAAGCTTAAATGTAAAGAGTTAGATAATGCTTTGTTAACAACTTAACCTTAAATAGTTCTCACTTTAGATTAGGTCATGGAATATCTGAAAATGTTATTAATTAAGTGCTTTAACCCAAACTTTATTGGACATTAATTACATTAGAATGCACATAGGAACATTAAGAGTTCCTTACATTTTTTACAAATACAGCGAACAAACACACATGCTGGGTTTCCATGTGTTATGGGGACTTTCCGTAGAAATAATGATTTTTATACTGTACAAACTGTATATATTCTGTCCCCTATAAACCTAATCCTAACTGATTTATTTTAACAATGTGACCTATTGAGTTTTTGTATTCATATTGGCAGCAATTTGTTATTTAATTTTTTTTAAGTGGTTATATTTAGCTTTGGAGATTACGGAAGCGTATTGCATTCACTTGAGGAAAAAAAATCTACTCTGTTTTTCTGAATTAACGAGTTAATTATTTCAGAATTACAAGATAATTTTTCATGGAAAAAAAAAAGTTTTTGCTCTGTTTTTCTGAATTAACGAGTTAATATCTCAGAATTATGAGATACATTTTTCCTGAAAAACATTTTTTTTCACTTTGTTTTTATGAATTAATGAGTTACTCATAATTGTGAGATAATTAAGTCATTAATTCAGAAAAACAGAGGAAAAACTTTTTTCCATGAAAAATTATCTCGTAATTCTGAGATAATTAAGTCGTTAATTCAGAAAAACAGAGTAGATTTTTTTCCTCAAGTGAATGCAATACGCTTCCTTAGGAGATAGACTTAATGTATTTGTATACATTTTAAGGAACTCTTAATGATAATGTAATTAATGTCCAATAAAGTTAGGTTTAAAGCACTTAATTAATGACATTTTGAGATATTCCGTGACATAATAAGTTGTTAACAAATCATTATCTAACTCTTTATATATGAGCTAATTAAACAATAATAATTAGTTAATATCAGTGACAATGAATGAAGAACTCATTGTTTGTAAATAGTTTATTAATGTATCAACTAGCTTATAAACTGTTAATTAACTATAAGCTAATAGTTTGCAAATTATTTGTAAATACTTTTTTTTACTGTAAACTTATTATAAAGTGTTACCTTATAAGGTATGATATGTCATCTGATCGTTATTATCCTTCTTTATACTTTGAATTAATTGTGATGTATATAGGCACATGGGGTAAAAACATTGTTGATACTTTATTTATCCTGCAGGAAATTGTATTGTCACGGCAGCTTCAACACACAAAAGCACAGCACCACACATATTGTAACAAACAAGTAATTTCCGACTCTGTACTGATCTACAATATAAATTTTTTAAATAAATAATATATAAAAATTAACAAGAAATAAGAAATGAGTGCTATCGTACTAATATTTAAAAAAGTGCAAATGATGATAATATACACTATAAACTACTCTATATGGCCAAAAGTTTTGGGACGTCTGCCTTTACATGCATGAACTTTAATGACATCCCATTCCTTAACCGTAGGGTTTAGAGTTGGCCCACTTTGCAGCTATAACAGCTTCAACTCTTCTGGGAAGGCTTTCCACAAGGTTTAGGAGGAATTTTTGACCATTCTTTGAGAAGCGCATTTGTGAGATCAGGCACGGTTGGACAAGAAGGCCTGGCTCGCAGTCTCCGCTCTAATTCATCCCAAAGGTGTTCTATCAGGTTGAGGTCAGGACTCTGTGCAGGCCAGTCAAGATCCTCCACACCAAACTCGCTCATTCATGTCTTTATGGATCTTATGGCCAAGCCCAACCACTAAAAAACAACCCCACACCATAATCCCCCCTCCACCAAACTTTATACTTGGCACAATGCAGTCAGGCAAGTACTGTTCTCCTGGCAACCGCCAAACCCAGACTGGTCCATCGGATTGCCAGACAGAGAAGCGTGATTCGTCACTCCAGAGAACACGTCTCCACTGCTCCAGAGTCCAGTGGCGGCGTGTTTTACACCACTGCATACGACACTTTGCATTGCACTTGGTGATGTAAGGCTAGGATGCAGATGCTTGAGCCTTGGAAACCCATTCCATGAAGCTTTCTACGCACTGGTCTTGAGCTAATCTGAAGGCAATAAAATACCCTAATATTGCAGCTTCCATAGACATCAGTGTATGTAATTTGAATTTAACACACTATAAATGTTGGTTTTGATACTTCATTTAAATGTCTATTTAAATGTCTGAAATCTCAAAAAAACATTATGTGGTTGAAAACACTGAATAGTTTGTGATATATCAAGTCAAGTCAAGTCATATATGAAAAGCGCTGAGCACGTCAGTCTCTGGCTCAGCGCCAGCAAAGTGCAAAAGGACACTGGTGTGATCGTACTCGTCAAATGGTTAAAATCAACCCAGTTTCGGGGGTGGAAGGGGAACAAATTGCCGTGTGGTGCTGGCCCTGCTTTTGGCCATGGCTGTAGAATAATTTCTGAAGGATCATGTGACACTGAAGACTGGAGTCTTCAGCAAAGACCATGAGGACCAAGTCCTCTGCACAGAAACCCTATGGCCAGCTTCAACTTCTCCTTCCTTCATATGCCGGCATGATGTATCACGATTTTCAAGCAGGAAATGCTTGAAATATTCTGAATGATATCAAACCACAATCTCACTCGTAATGCAGCCTTGAATCATAATAACTCCGTGTTCATTCGTTTGGCCAGAGGAGAACTGGCCCCATGAGCCTGGTTTCTCCCGAGGGTTTTTACTCCTTTTCTGTCACCGATTGAGTTTGGGTTCTTTGCCACTGTCGCCACTGGCTTGCTTAGTTGGGGACACTTAATATTCAGCAATATTGTTGATTTGACTGTACAGACACTATTGGATGAGAACTGAAATGAGCTAGATGATGACACTGGTGCTTTCTCCAGAGCTGCTTTATAGATGAATTGAACTCATTTGATATTTGATGAAGTTTGCAGAGTTATTGAACTGAACCAAATCAACACTGAACTGAATATCGTCTTTTTAGAGCTGCTTAACTGCAGAATTGAATTAATTATCTTCCTGTTCACCACAGTAAAACTGCTTTGATACAATCTGCATTGTATAAAGCGCTATAGAAATAAAGGTGATTTGACTTGGCTGCTGAAAATTCATCTTTGCCATCACAGGAATAAATTACATCTTAAAATATTATCAAATATAGTTTAAATTGTAATAATATTTCACAATATTACTGTTTTTACTGCGTTTTAAATCAAATATAATTATTTTACTAAATTATCTATATTATATCTGTCACAGCGTGGTGCAGGCAGAAGAAGACGAAAAGGCAAGAGCTCCAATGCAATTACTTTTGCTTACAAAAGAAACTTCAGGCAGGTACAGACAGACAGGATAACACACGCTAAATACGACTAACTACAGACAAAGGACTGACTGAACTGAAGGAACTAAATACAAACTGATGAACTGAAACAGGTGACACAGCTGAGGATAATTAACAAGACACAGGTGACAACGATGATGACAGGCAGGTGCGAAAACATGAGGGATACTGGGAAGTGTAGTGAAGAGGCGGAGACAAGACAGACTGTGACATTACACCCCCCTTCCGGTAGGCGCGTCCTCGCGCCGTAGAAGGACCGACAGCAGAGGGAGAGAGGGACCAGGGCGGATCAGGCAGTGCGGGCAGCCAGGGCAGAGACGACGGAGGGAGGAGCCATGGAGGGGACAGGGCAGAAGACTCCAGGGGGCCGACTGATGGGGGCAGAGCAGGTGGGAGAGAAGACCGGGTGGAGCCGTAGAGCAGACGAGACCGGGTGATGCTGAGGGACATGGTGACACCGAAGGCTCAGGCGACTGAAGTGTCGACAGGGACACAGAAGGACACGGTGGAGACAGAGGGAGTGAGGACCAAAGGAAAACTGAGGGGAGTGAGGAGTCCAACAGAGCTGAGGGGACGAAGCGTAGCCAGAGGAGAGGAGTCCAGAGGTGAGGGAAGGCCGACGAAGGACAAAAGTGAACCCGGGGGGACGAGGGAGCCTGGTGGAACTGGGGGACTGAGGGCCCATGGTGGAGCTGAGGGAGGTAAGAGCTGAGGTGGAACAGATGGAATGAAGGGCCGAGGTAGAGTCCTGGTTGAGGAGGTTGGAGGCAGAGACCGGGGATCCACCGACCCTGAAGGCGTTGGTGGCAGGCAGATCCTCGGCGACTCCACCTCCTCAAGGGTATATACAGGAGCAGAGGGGCTGCCAGGCAGTGGTGGAGGAAAGGTAGAGAGGCAGATGGAAGGAGGTGGGAGAGGGAGGCTGGGTGGGAATTCAGGCTCGGGAACAGTAGGCTCAGTTTCGGGGAGGCAGACGTGGAGCGCAGGCTCGGCGTGGCTGACGTGAAGCCCAGGCTCTGTGCTGGACGGGACCAGCGGTGAAGCCTCTGTGCTGGACGGGACCAGCGGTGAAGCCTCTGTGCTGGACGGGACCAGCGGTAAAGGCTCTGCCATCTTGGCTGGAGACAAGGGTTTAGGCAGGATGTGGAGAATGGGCTGGTCCAGAATGTGTAGATCCCCTAAAGGAGTGGTCTTGGCAGGACTGGCAGGTTGTGTTCCAGATCGGGGATCGACGCTCTCCAGACACCGGATAACGGTCTCCCTCCAGCTGAGTCCAGTGGTGTCTGGAAGGACGATCCGGTGGTGAAAGATGGCCACGAGCTGGAACAAGGTACACAACCTCTCGTCGTCAAGGGTGCTGTGGATGGCAATGCGGACAAACCCCTTGACCAACGAGAGGAAGTGTTGGCTTTTCTCAGTCAGGACGATAATTTTTACCCCATCGTCCATCTTAGGGCGGTCTGTAGTCCTGTCACAGCGTGGTGCAGGCAAAAGAAGACGAAAAGGCAAGAACTCCAATGCAATTACTTTTACTCACAAAGAAACTTCAGGCAGGTACAGACAGGCAGGATAACACACGCTAAATACGAATAACTACAGACAAAGGACTGACTGAACTGAAGGAACTAAATACAAACACTGATGAACTGAAACAGGTGACACAGATGATGATAATTAACAAGACACAGGTGACAACGATGATGACAGGCAGGTGCGAAAACATGAGGGATGCTGGGAAGTGTAGTGAAGAGGCGGAGACAAGACAGACTGTGACAATATCTTATCCAGTAACCACATATGGAAACATATAACATATAACACAGTTAAACTATTACCGCATGTCAAAGGTTCAGAAAAACTGGGTGTGTAAACAAATGTGCAACAAATAGCGACCATACAGACAGATCTAAATATAGAATGTCCTGAAATGAATACAGTTCACTGTCTGGGAAAAAGATGAGGTCACATATCTTCTACCAGATCTGACCGCATCAACTGCAGTCCTGCCTCAGTGAACAGAGTTCAGGTCAGTTGATAACCAGATGGTGTTACACAGGCAGGTTTTCCGAGCATATCGTAGGCCCACGTCACACACATAGACTGCACTGGATAGTATGCAAAAGCTGCCTTTTTTGCCCTGGGATGTATCTCATAATACTAGTCATCCTTCAAGAGAACAAGAAGAAACCTGCCCACTGACTCTATCCAGACTATCCAGAGTAAAAAAAAACCAAAAGGACAAACTCAGTTCCAGAGCTACAATGAGACTGCATTTCTCTTTGCAGCTCTGAAACAAAGTCACAGGTAAGTCTCAAACGTTGCTGGTCAACCCAGTTCATTAGCACTCCATTGAGGACCATCATTCACACTGGCTGCTTTGCACAGTGTTCTCGACAACCTGTCTGGCACTAAGGCTCTATTTCCAATAAATGCAATGTATCCCTGCAGTGGCTGCTTGGAAAATATGCTCGGTGTAGGCCGAACGCATTCCTGTTCTGTTTGTTCTCTCATGCTCTCCGAACATGTTTCTGATAGCTTTTCAAACCACTTCAGATGTGATGTCTGGCTGAGGCCCTTTGAAGTGAATGAAAACCAAACTACCTATTGGCCTTAAGGGGATAGTTCATCCAAAAATGGAACAAAATACACTTAGAGCACATCACATATGGTAGCTTGCATGTTTACAGTTTACCATATGTGATGTGGTTTTAGATATATGTGTTATATGTGAATAACAGCCTAAATGTAATCTGTTCATCATAAAAAAGTGATTATATATCTTGACAAGATTCATATGGATTCATGTTTTATGCCTTTTATGACATAATTGGATCTTCTAAGTTTTGGATACCATGGAGAGACAGAACCCACTCGGGTGTCATTAAAAATATCTTCGTTTGTGTTTTGAAGATTAAACCCTTTGGGTTTGGAACAACATGATTTTTTTTTTTTTTTTGGGTTAACTATCCCTTTAAGAAAGGATCTTGAAAGGACATACAATTACAAATGTGTTCTATTATGAGAAACTTTTGTATGTGTTGCCTACTGTCAACCCTGGCTATGCATTTTAGATTTCAGCGTTTTGTAATCGAAGGATTCTCTTGCGTAAAAGTGACATAATATTCAGACTGATCTCATGAAATGGCGTATGTATGACACGCCAATTCGTATTTCCATTTTTGGCGTGCTATCAACACGCATAATCGCTTTTCAGCGTGTTTATCAACGCCTTTGACTTTACGTTATATTACTGTATTATGTACATATAAATATATGACCTACCCCAACCCCGTCCCTAAACCTACCCGTCACTGGGGTTAATACCATTTATGAGTCTTCTCCTACCATCCTAGGAAAAGAAATATCGCTCCACAGATGTAGAATATAGATTTTGCTTCGTTTCGCTCGGACATTTAACGGCGTACACATACACGCGGAATCACTCGGACGTTTAATGGCGTAGACATACACGCAAAAGATTTCGGCGTGGACATACACGCGGATAGCTCAAAATGCGTATAGATAACACGCCACTTGAATTGAAAGTGGCGCCACTTGAATTGAAAGTGGCGTGTATGTTTACGCAAAGTCATGATGTCATGTTGTAATATTGTAATATTTATTTATACACACACACACACACACACACACACACACACACACACACACACACACACACACACACACACACACATTTTTAATATACTTCTTATGGACCAAAATTATAAGAACCATAATTATAATTATGTTTCAGAATAGCAAAACAAATTTGGCTGTTTATAATAAGACAGTGTGAAGGAGGTTGCATGACACACACTCGTTATAAGTGGTAGTTGAGCTCGGAAGACGGATCCATTTCAGTCACAGGGGTGTTCGTGCGCACAGCACATCTCAGAGCAACACTCTGCGCCATGACCGAGCGGGATATCCCAGCTTTCACACTGCTACCGACGACCACCGACCAGAAAGATTACAAACATAATTCTCTGCAAAAACTCTACTGCAGAAATGGAGGATACCATCTCCGGATCCAACCCAGCGGGACTGTGGACGCGAGTCGACAAGATAACGACGCTTACAGTTAGTATTTGTTTGAAGCTTACTGAGATTCTCTTGATTATTTCCTAACACAGAGCTAAAAGTTATCTTAAATATCTATGAAATAATGTTAAAAGCACTTGAAAACGTGTAATTTAGGCGCACATATGTAATACCTATGCAATATAAATGTTATAGGAGTATAGCATGCACTGTCTATAAATGTAATTCATTTCAAGGAAAATAATGGAAAATGCCACTTTATAAGAACCTGTGAATTGTAACAACTGTTACATGGTTACATATTGTTACCTTACCATATAGGTAAGAACAATCAACAGTATAAATGTGTTATGATTATTGTATGACAGCTCTTTTGAAGGTAAAAGCTGTAAAAGCAGGATTGGTGGCCATCAGAGGTCATGAGACTGGACTATTCCTGGCAATGGACAAATGTGGAAGACTTTATGGCACTGTAAGTTGTTAGTTATATAATTACATTTTGAGCAAATTCACGACTTTGATATAAGTTTAAAAATGAATATTTCTGTTCCTACAAATTAAATTGAACATATTAACACCTTAATCGTTCTTTAAACCGGAGCATGATGTTTAAACTTGTTAAATTCCTGAACTCTGATTCATTAAAATGATCTGTGAACTGTAACAGCTCTAATCTCTGATCTCTGTGTGTCAGGCCATGTTGAACGATGAGTGTTACTTCATTGAGAAGATAGAGGAGAACCACTACAACACATATCGTTCACAGAGGTATCAGGAGAACGGAGACTGGTACGTGGGGATCAGAAAGAATGGGCGGACAAAAAGCGGCTCCAAAACACACAAGGGCCAAAATGCGATCTACTTCCTGCCAATTCCAGTGGATGGCAGCATACAGTAATGTTTTGGCATGTCGAGGCTCTCAAAACACCCCTGGCACTATTAAGAATTATAAATTAAATAAGTAGATGAGAAGACAATGCCTAGTTATAAGCATATTATCTATATATAACCATTATATCTATATATGTCTATATAAAAATAAAACATTTATTTTTTATATTTATTTTAGATCATTTTGTCTGTACAGGTGAATGTAAAGAAAGTTGAAAAGAAATATTACTATTGTATTTTTTAAAACCAATACAAGTATTTTGTTATTATTGGAGCCTTTGATATAGAAATATCTTAATAATGTCTGATCCTTTCCTATGTAAATATACTGTATAGGCTAATAACTTTACTGTATATTTATGCTGTACAAAAGAATTGAAATATATCTTAAATGGCATAGCTTCACTGTGACTGTGAAAAACTTTCAATAGTGCAACAATAAATCATGTTTAACCATTTAACATCAAATAAAAGGCAATACAATTGATTTTGTGGTTAAAAACACATTAGAAACAAAAGGTTGTATTATTTTTTATATAATTGTGTGGCCAAAATTATATTCCCATGCTGTTGTCACATATTTAAATGCTTTAAAAAAAATTAGGCATTTAAATGCAAGAAGTCATTTAATTAGATACAGTTGTTAGGTGAAATTACACTTTTAAAGAACAAATCCAACTGTATTAGACAACTGAACAATAGATTTCATTCTGGACCTGTCAATTGCTCCTTTTGAGGAGTATTTGGTAATAACAGCACAAGTTTGGGAATTTTACTAAATATTTCTGCTTTGTGCGTCCCACCTTACAGTGGTTTGGGATCATTTCCACCAGCAATCGGTATGTATTTTAAGTAGTTTAAGGAGTTTGAGATCACAAAATGAACCAAGGGAAACAAAACTTTTCTTTGGCCAAGGGTAATGTTGTACATGATATTAATAAAAAAATGTGTATATGTATATATATATATACACTCACCGGCCACTTTATTAGGTACCCCATGCTAGTAACGGGTTGGACCCCCTTTTGCCTTCAGAACTGCCTCAATTCTTCGTGGCATAGATTCAACAAGGTGCTGGAAGCATTCCTCAGGGAGTTTGGTCCATATTGACATGATGGCATCACACAGTTGCCGCAGATTTGTCGGCTGCACATCCATGATGCGAATCTCCCGTTCCACCACATCCCAAAGATGCTCTATTGGGTTGAGATCTGGTGACTGTGGAGGCCATTTTAGTACAGTGAACTCATTGTCATGTTCAAGAAACCAATTTGAAATGATTAGAGCTTTGTGACATGGTGGAAGTAGCCATCAGAGGATGGGTACATGGTGGCCATAAAGGGATGGACATGGTCAGAAACAATGCTCAGGTAGGCCGTGGCATTTAAACGATGCCCAATTGGCACTAAGGGGCCTAAAGTGTGCCAGGAAAACATCCCCCACACCATTACACCACCACCACCAGCCTGAACAGTGGTAACAAGGCATGATGGTTCCATGTTCTCATTCTGTTTACGCCAAATTCTGACTCTACCATCTGAATGTCTCAACAGAAATCGAGACTCATCAGACCAGGCAACATTTTTCCAGTCTTCAACTGTTCAATTTTGGTGAGCTCTTGCAAATTGTAGCCTCTTTTTCCTATTTGTAGTGGAGATGAGTGGTACCCGGTGGAGTCTTCTGCTGTTGTAGCCCATCCGCCTCAAGGTTGTGCGTGTTGTGGCTTCACAAATGCTTTGCTGCATACCTCGGTTGTAACGAGTGGTTATTTCAGTCACTGTTGCCCTTCTATCAGCTCGAACCAGTCTGGCCATTCTCTTCTGACCTCTGGCATCAACAAGGCATTTCCGCCCACAGAACTGCCGCTCACTGGATGTTTTTTCTTTTTCGGACCATTCTCTGTAAACCCTAGAGATGGTTGTGCGTGAAAATCCCAGTAGATTAGCAGTTTCTGAAATACTCAGACCAGCCCTTCTGGCACCAACAATCATGCCACGTTCAAAGTCACTCAAATCAACTTTCTTCCCCATACTGATGCTCGGTTTGAACTGCAGGAGATTGTCTTGACCATGTCTACATGCCTAAATGCACTGAGTTGCCGCCATGTGATTGGCTGCTTAGAAATTAAGTGTTAACGAGCAGTTGGACAGGTGTACCTAATAAAGTGGCCGGTGAGTGTATATATATATATATATATATATATATATATATATATATATATATATATATATATATATATATATATATATATCCGTTTATCGTTTGATCTTTCATTATAAAAATTCACAAAATTGAAATTCTAACCTTTCATTGAAGTAAAACAATTGGAAGTGTGGGGAAACTCACGTTATGAAATAAATGTTTTTCTCCGATGCATGTTGGCAACGATTACTGGCACCCCTAGAAAATCGAATGAGTAAAATATCTCTGAAGTATGTATCCCCATTCAAAATTAAGCTTTTTTTTTTTGCACATCAGAGTAAATAGGAGCATGAAATTGTCCAGCCATGACTTCCCGTTTCACAGAAGTATAAATATGAGGAAACACAAAGTCCAAATTCTCTTAATCATCCATCACATTGAGTAAAACCAAAGAATATAGTTCAAAAGATTGTTGAGCATCACAAAATAGAAAGTGACTGTAAGAAAATAGATAAAGCATCCCCATTTCCATCAGTGCTATAATTAAGAAGTTCTAATCAACTAAAGATGTTACAAATCTGCCAGGAAGAGGACGTGTGTCTGTATGTACGTAATGCACTGTGAGGAGGAGAGTTTGAGTGGCCAAAGACTCTCCAAGGATCACAGATGGAGAATTGCAGACATTAGTTGAGTCTTGTGGTCAGAAAGCTTAATTTTTTTAACAAAAAGCACCTACATCACCACAAGTTGTTTGGGAGGGTTTTAAGAAAAATCTTCCTCGCTCATCCAAAAACAAACTCCAGCGAATTCAGTTGTCAGACACAGCTGGAACAGACACTGGACTGGATTATATGGCCAGATGAAACTTTAAAAAAGAGCTTTTTGGCAGATGTGTTTGGTGCAAACAGGGATAAAAGTACCCCATGCCCACGGTGAAATACACTGCTGGATCTTTAATGTTCTGGGCCTATTTTTTAGCTGGACATCTTGTTCAGATACATGGTATCACTGATCTCAGACAGCAACATAGTGTCGGCCCAGATCCGGCCCACATTGAATCCACATGAACCAGATGTGGCCCGGATCTGGGCCGACACTATGTTGCTGTCGCTAGCAAATACCAACAGATAAAAAATCAAAACCTGCTAGAAATCTTATAATGGGCCGTAGTTGGATCTTCCATCAAAACAAAACATCAAAATCAACACAATAATGTGTTACTGAGCACAAAATGAAGCTTCTGGCTTCCCAGTTCCCTGACAGAAAAAAGTTTGCTGCTTAAGTTGTTGTGGTGTTGATTCTCATTGTTTCTAGATTATTGTGCAGAGTGATCAGATGAATTAGAAATAATTGCAAAAAGCTGCCAAACAAAATGACCAGCTAACATCATTTCACTAATCATATCATCAGCACATGGGAAAGTGTAATGAGTAAAAGTCAGTGTCATTCTGATTGGATTATAAGAACAGACTGGTTGCTATATAAAGAGGGAAGAAGGGTCACCGTGATTTTGCCAAGTAAGACATGGTCCTGGATCAACATTCCTGTCCCAAAATGTAGTTCTTACCCAATCCCTACCCCTAAACCCAACCCTACCCATAACTTTCCCCTAAAATCAGAGAGTAATGAAAGGTGAATAACACTGATGTTTAAGTACTTCACCCTGGTTCTAAGCCTAAACTTGACATAACCTGTAAACTTGTCCCTCAAATCTGATTGGTTGATTGGAAAGTTGATCCAGGATCAACAAAGATGTTGAGCCAGGAACATGTGCACTTGGTGAATCACGTTCACCCACTGGGTCGTATCCGTGCATCGAGATGGTGTCTGGCTGTTCTCTGGGTGCAGAGAGGGGCTGGTGATGTGATCCCGTCGTGCTTGAGTACCTAGCCCAAATACTCCAACAGGCTCCTCTGTTCAGGGTGGAGGAGAAGACGCATTTGAGGCCATTTTGAAACTTTCCTTGTTGTGGGGGTGCGTTCTTGGACTGCTGTAATGAGCACACAACGCAGGAGAATAATACAAATAGTCTTTAATCTAAGATTGCACAAAACAAGCTGGGGAAGCAACCACTTTCCACAAATGAGAACGTACACAGAACAGGTGTGGGGAACTAATTAACAACCATAGAAACATACCAGTGGCGGGAAAATAAGAAACAAAGAAGATTGGAACTAGAATAAAATCAAAACAGAACCTATACACGTGACAACTGTAGTATCATGGTAGTGGGTTTTGTATGGGCAACCCCCCACCCCACCCCACACACCACCCCCCACACACACACCCAAATGAGTTACAATATAATGTAGATTTTATCAGGATAAATAGTTTTGAACACAACACAGAGTGTTCTTTCCCCAGCAGAGGGCAGTATGTATTTAATTAGCCACTTTTCAGTTGACTTGAGCTGAAAATGGCAGCACTCCACACATTTCAGAGTAACCTCAGAATATATTAGTGAAACTTTCTTGTAAGAGTTTCAGTGTAAATTATTTCCAGGTTGCTGACTGATATTTAGTATGGGCAAAAAAATCAAAAAACGGTACCTCACTACCTTTACGGAAGGACAGCTGAAGCAAATGGCCAATTGCAACAGTATTGGTTGGAAATGAGACCCCTTCTTTAAAAGTTGAAGAATTAAAAAAAGTCCAAGAACTGTTTTAATAATGCAAATCTGTGTGGTTAAATGACAAACACACACACACATTATCAAACAAACAGATGTACGATTGCATATCCACCCACACAAGCACAAGGGAGCTCTCTCTCTCTCTCTCTCTCTCTCTCTCTCTCTCTCTCTCTCTCTCTCTCTCTCTCTCTCTCTCTCTCTCTCTCTCTCTCTCTCTCTCTCTCTCTCTCTCTCTCTCACACACACACACACACACACACACAGCCCTGCACCCTGGCCTCCAGCCTTTGAGGCCATGGTTGGAGCAGGAAGGGAGCCATTCACTGTAAACTGAACAAGCAACAGCTTCCTCTGGGACTCCCCCGGCGCAACTGCAGCCAAGATACCAGCATTATAAAGCACTTTGACAGACCTCTGTCAAAGCGGAAGACAAATCCTTTAAAAATTGTACAAACACTTCTTCATTACCTCAAGTACACACACACACACACACACCCCTGCAACGTGCCTCTGGAGGAGTCTCAAACCGGAGTGTGTTGTTGACATCTGCGTGAATGCATGTGTGTGCGGCCTTACTTTTCTACCTTGCTGTTGTTCAGCCTCCGTCCATCCAGGACGGAAAGAGGGGATGCATGCCGGTCAGCTGATTCCACTGTAATTAAAGACTGCTTTCCATCTGCTGAAACACTTTGCAACGTCCCGAGCGGCTGCAAAAGCTATGAGGCTGGGGATATGAAGAGGATGGAGGGAGGAAGAAAGAATTGGGGTAGAATGGCGAATTCCTTACGGTGTGCCTCGCATGCTTGCGGTAGGGCCTCGGAGAGCGGCTTATTAGGATCCAGGCCTTCTCGTTTTCAAAACTGCAGTCCTGGGCTGTGTGCACACATTCTTCAGATAAATCATTCTTTAAACGTTCGTTTATACTGTTATCACAGGGATGTCGTCCGGGGGACAACCGGAGAACGTTGTGGCGGGCCCACTAAGGTTCTCTATAGAGTGCTGCATTAATAACACATTTTCGTAGGCCAACCTCGGAAGTTAGCATCACTCTGGTTCCCTCTACAAAACCCTAATAGGGTTTTTTTCATTTGCTTTTGGGTTGTTGCAGAAAATAAGCTCTGTGAAAAACAAAAGTTTATGATTCACACATGTTTTGTTCATCATGATAACCATCACATATGAACACAACTTGAATGCATTTTAAAGCCTAAATACAATCCCGAGAATCTTCAACGCTTCGACTCTTTCAGTCTTTAATTAAAGACATTTTCTCTGAAAGTTAGAATAGTTTAGCTCGACCGTGGACTAGTGAGTAGATGAGTTTACATGTTCAGCGTGATGACGTTCAATGTCCCATTTAGCCACATGCTAGCAACCACCTTTTTCAAGACCAGTAAAAGGGACAAGAATCACAAGGGGTATTAATCTATTTTATGCTGTAGAATAAAACATGAAAATATCTTGAGCTTGTGTTCACCACAGATCTTATATCAGACATCCATTCAAAAAACTCATTGACTTCAGGACGATGTAACCGGAAGTGCTAAAATGCTAACTCGTTTCCAGGTTTAGGCCTACAAATATATGCCATCTCTACTATACTGGTTAATAATAGCAAACTTATTCATATTTTATCCCAGGTCACACCATTTTTTTTAGGTTATTCCCAGGTTATTAGTGACTTGATTCATTTTTGTCCCACCGTTAATTAATTCAAACAATACACAAAATCATGTGATGAAACCAACACGCAGAAACATGAATGAAAAAAAACCCATAAAACAGGAAATCGTGTCACTGACCCCTGTAACCTCCATGACTGTGTGTGCTAAGGTCAATAAGTCTCTTAAAAAATCTGAAAATGTGACCTTTTTATGACATGTCAAGGTTAGTTCAGGCTGTAAAATGTTATGGTGCTCTTATATATCGTTGACCCTGTTGCTATGCTGTTGCTAAGATGTTCTGAATGGTTGCTTGGGACTTCTGGGTGGTTCAAAATTGTTAAAAAACGCTGGTAGCTATTTCTACCTGATTTAACCCATAAAAATTAGTTCGTAGGTATACATGAATGTATTTAGGTTGATTTAGTGAACATCAGTTAATATAGATGTTACCATTTTTAGGTTACCGTTTTTTCAGTGTTTTCTATTGTGTTTTGGCCAGTAAGAACACACTAAATTGACTCTATTATGTTCTTAATCATTGCGAAAAAATCTTTTTGGTGAAGGATATGAATATTTTATCAAAATGTAATAACTTGCTCTCCATCTGAAATGACTTTGCTTTTCGGCTGACATCATCAAGCTTATGTATTTTTCAATCCCTTCCTCCCAACCACCTGTCAAATATTAACCACATTTCACGATCCAATCCATTTCTGATGGAAAAAAATCAACACCCACCATACACTCTCCAATCAAATATTCAAAAATATGTACGAATATGGAAGTAAAATGGATTGTGAAGGTATCCTGATGACAGCGAGCTGGAAAAACTAAACAAATCACCTTAATGTAAATGAACAAATGATAATGATGAAAAAACGATTTTGAAAATAAATGACGTTGTGTAATACAGGACCTGCCAGATTAGAGAAATGTTGGGCCAAACTGTACATTTTGGAGTTATTTATGATTTCATAAACTTGTAATATTATCCAATCTGACATCCTTAAATACAATAAAAAATGTGTATTTCCATAATAACAGAAAATCCCACAGAAATGAACTGACTATATTCATTGGGAATGCATTGTGTATTTTCTGCTCAGTGTGTTGGTCACCTTTTCCTCTTCCTGTGAGATATCAGTCAGATTTCCATAACAACCAGAATCCCAGCTAGCCCACCACATTCTCATTTGTCACACCTCCCGCTCTTATCCACACAACTGACCGATTCATTGACGGAAAGAGCTAAAAAAAGACTCTCACCCGCTGAAATATCTAAAAAAGAATGTGGTGTTACGATAACAAATACATGGCAGCTGTACTCTCCCTTTGTGCGTCACGCTAACACAAGCGAGGCTCTCGGCAGGATGCGTTCTCTATATTCCCATGATGTGATACAGCGCAAGCTATTACATCTCCATCCAGAAGAACAGGAAGTCCACCTCCTGTCTTTCCTACTTCCTGATTATAAACCCTCTTGGCAGGAGAGTGTGAATGGAATATTACAATCTTTTATCCCTGTCCCATTTCTTTGATGAGCTGTAATACATCCTCAGGAAATAGGATATTGACATTAGTTTCAATAATTAAGTGGCCGTCAGAAAGACTGATCTCATCTAAACTGCACTCTTATGTGATGTGTGCTAAAGAGTTTTTATTTTTGGCATGAAACTGGGTCATATAGAGCATGTTATGATAATCACTTTTTTTTAAACTACCCAGAAGCCCAGTCATTGGGGTTTGGGGAAATAGTCTTAAACTATGTTAAGGAATGGGTTAAGAAACCCCCTAAAGGAATTCACTTCAAAATGACAATTCTGTCATCATTTACTCATCCTCAAGATGTTTCAAACCTGTATGAATTTCTTTCTTCTGCTGAACACAAAAGAAGATATTTTGAAGAATGTCTGTAACCATAGCAGGGAAAAAAAATACTATGGAAGTCAATGGGGTCCATTAACTGTTTGGTTTCTGACATTCTTCAAAATGTCTTCTTTTGTGTTCAGCAGAAGAAAGAAATTCATACAGGTTCGAAACAACTTGAGGATGAGTAAATGATGGCAGAATTTTCATTTTGAAGTGAACTATTCCTTTAACTGTCTTTGTTATGTGGAACACAAAAGAAGATATTTAGCAGAATGGCCACGCTGCTCTTTTCCACACAATGAAAATGTCAAACTCCAAAATCACTTTAAAAGTATCATACAAGTGGTACCTGTACACTTTGTACATATATGTGTGATATATTTCAAAGTCTACTGAGGAAGAGTAGCTTTGTGTGACGAAATTTAAACAGAAAATCTGCTCAAAATTCTGCATAACACAAAAGAAAATATATTTTGAAGAACTGTTAAACTGTTTAAACAGCATCAGACCTTATTGTCTTTCATAGTATGAAAAAAAAAAAAACCCACTAAAGAAGAAAGCTTCCACAGAAGAAACCAAAAAGTCATTGAATTTTCATTGAAAGACAGAATTTGGGTGAACAGTCCCTATTTACCTTGTCCTCAGCTCTCTCTGTTTCACGTTTACGTATATTGGTACACCAGGTTTGACGCCTAGATGTCCGTCTTTTTAGTAAAAAACAACTCAAATCTTATCAATTTGGAACAGCATGTGTCAATGATGATTGAATTTTAAAACCTAGTGTCAACTATAACTGTAATGTCCTTATGAAAAAAAAAATGAAAAAAACGGTTAGCTATAAAAACAAAAAAAGTGGCCTCTGAATGTTGGTTTAACATCCATCATCACTTCCTTTTTCCTTTTCCAGCCATTCTCTAGATAGAATCCCATTGGAATTAAAATAGTCACTGTCTAACCTAACAACAAACAAAAACCACCACTGACTTGTGGCTCTATTTATGGTGAATGCCTCACATACCAAGAATAACCCAGGCATCTCCTTCCCTTTACGATGTCAATGCTGCAGGATACACACACACACTTATGCATGTATACACACACCCATTCTTTGTCCTTCATTCATTGCCTCTTTTTGAGCTGTATCCTCTCTTGTGAAAGAGCAGGAGACCTGCTGTAATTATTCCCTTATTCACAGGAATGTCCAAACAAATAGGCCTTTTTGAAGCGGGCCATTGTCTCGATGTGGGAGTGGATCAGGTCTGGCGCAGGAGGAACGGAGCAGCTTCCTGAGGACAGAATGTCTCGAGTGAAGCCACGCAAGCACTCCCCCGACCCTAAAAGTCCATGTTGACCAAAGTCCTAATTTTAGGACAGATAATCGGATGCTTCCTGGGAGGAGAGATGCATGTAGTTCTCATAAAAGTAGATTAGACTGACATTACACAAAAGAGTAACATCCTTCCACGGAATCCTAAAAGCAGGACAGGACATGGCACAACACAACATAATATATAAACACACTATACTATCCTAAAATTACACAGCCAGGAGAAATGGTCACCTGGTTTCACCCAATGAAGGTTTATCCAGCATTAAATGGAGTTTTTCCTTCCTTGCCACTGTTGTCTTGGCTTACACACTAGGGACTAAAGATATTTTGTATGTACTATGTATTGTCTTTTATATTGTAAGTATGGCACGACTTTCAATGAACTTTTCAGTTGACCCGTTTACCCCCATTATTGAGCATAGAATTAAAAGTGAACTATCTGAACTTAAATGGTTGTAATTACTGAATACAGACCTAAGGGTGGTCACTTTTTAAAGAAGTGCTGACGTGAAACCATTTAAAAAAAATTTAAAGTGTATAGAGCAAATGTACTGTACTAAACTTTAAAAGGCATATTTTATAGAAAAATATATATTTTAGAAACTAATTTGGACTTTAACATTGTTATAAAAATTAACTCCATGTCTAACCAAGGTTTGTTCCAAATGTGAAGTTAAAATCACAAAAATTGTGGTTCCCTATGAGAATTTGTTCAGGCGCTATAACAAAATTAGCCACAGTGAGACACACACATTACATAGAATTTCTGAAACAATATCACTTTTTAACAGAACAATGGACTAATTTGAATCCTTGAATCTCAGATCTTTCCAACAATCTGTTTTGTAAAGATTAGAAAAAAAAAAAAATGCAGTCAATTTTGTAAAAATGTGAAACATGAGACTGCCCACCAGGGGGAAGATCCCGCAACAAGGATTTAAAGTACAGTTGCGATGGAAATGCAATGACCAATTTCAAGCTTTCGAAAGATAACTAATTCATTATGATTACTAAAATATGTGATAGGGGGGGAGGCTATAAAACGTGTGGCAAGTGTCCTGCTTTGCTGATAATATTTTAGCAATCATGTTGTGATTGTTTTTTATCCACTGTTTTATCAGAACTAATGGTGCCAGATTTGACAATAAATCACTCTTTTGATCGAATCTGATAAACAGGTTCACAAAAAAGTCTGAGGTTGTTCGTGAAAGGCTAGAAATGCCCCTGGTGCTTGCACACTATTTCCCAATTGTATCCTACTAATTTCCAGCTTAAGAATACAGTAAAAGCAACACAGAAAATGCTAGGCCTGTGTGTGTAAATGGATCACACATCTGTGTATTGACAGGAATGGGTTGGTCAGGAAACCCGCAGGTGTTGTTGGCATTGCATTGAGAGTTAGTTTCTGGTAGGACAGGCTGCTAGGGGTGTAATAAAGGTGGGTGTGGTGAGAGGTGGTTCGAGGGGATTTTCAGGCTTACTGGTCGTATTCTGGCAGGGCCCTTTAAGAAGCCGTCGGGGGAGACGTGTCGCTTCCTGTCTGGAAGTGTGTGAGAGCTCCGGACACAGATCTGTGTGAGAGATGAGCTGTCCCTGGATCCTGAGAGATCTCTTTCTCCCTATTTGTCTAACTGTGTGCCATACTCGTCCTTTCAGTAATCTTTTTCTTTTTACTCCTCTGTGACTGTTTGTTTTCACAGTGCTTGGAAGGCAGATCTTTTTATTCTCCTTCGCTATACAATTAACTACGGTTAATTCAGCTTAAACTCCATACACATTTTGTTTGGAGATCATTTCATAGATGTGTGTGCAATTTTTGAAAAATAAACGTAACATTATACTTCAAATATCTAACCATCAGTGTTTGCATCAATGTAACATTTGCAATTTTTTTTTTTTTTTTTGGTATTTATTGGTATTCTGAATTGGGATTAGTAATTTCTTTCTAACATCTATATTATTACTATACATTGCACATATACTGTACATATAAACAAATAAATAATATAACAATAAACTATGTATTTAAGCAATATTCAAGAACTTTTCCAAACTGTTTATTTTTATCTTTACTCTCCATAATGTTTTGTATAAATTCAGCTTGACTACATTCAGTGGTTTATTTTAGAGATTGTCAGATCATTTTCAGTGCGCTACATGTTGGCTTTTCATAAACGTTACACTTTAAAGTTCGAGTTCTGCTGTCACGTCTGGTCTGTGTTTGTGTTTTGCTTCAGTTGCGACTTTTAGGGTACGTTTACATGGCAACGATGTATTTAAAACGGAAAGGTTATTCGTTCAGTTTTCTTTGTTCATACTCATCTGTTGCCATGGTTTTTGGTTTGCATTCATGTGTCTCACCTGTGTCTTGTTAATATCTCGTTTAGTCCCGAGTGTTTCCTTGAGTATATATAGCCCTCAGGTTCAGTTGTTCTTTGTCAGATCTCGTCTCATAATACAGTGTTTTTCTCTTTCCTGTGTTTTTGTTTCCAGAAGGGTAATTTTGAGTTTATTTTGTTTAAAGAAAACTGCGAATAGATCCAGCTCTTTTATCTTTTTGCAACTCTATGCAACATCTGTATTCAAAATCTAATGTCAATGATGTTTTTCTTGTAAGATTTGCATACTTAATTGCATTTGGTCTTCTCTCTTGTATTTATTAGCAGTGAAACAACTTTTTGAATCTTCGAATCAACTGGAGCAATTGCTTCGCCAAATGACGTAGTTTCGAAGCGCCACACACTGGTTGCCAATGCTGGTCATAACAGTGAAAATGCAGCAAAAACTCAGTCCAAACATATAAAAACACCTTTTTCAAAGTGGCAATGTTTTCATTGTAAAATTGCAAATGTTTTGTTGAAGGTGTAATCATTTAAATTCAATTAATAATTCATCTAATACCATTAAATATGCAGTGTCTTTATAATATGTGCTATTTTATTCAATTGTAGGCTTTTTTTTTTTCTTTCTCTTTTTTTTTGCAGGGCTTCAAATTGAAAAAAATCATATACTGGTTCATGAGATCACCCCTAGAGGTGATTATTGAAATTTCAAATCATTTAGAAACAGCTATGACATGTAACAAAGCCTCGTTTACTGAAATCACACGACTTTGTTCACTTCAAAGCGCCGATTCGAAATGATTCGCAAACGATTCGAAGCTTCCATCACTATTTATTGGCGCACTGAATTGTGATTGGTCTTTTCTTTCTTGCGTCTATGGCGGTGTTGATTCTTGAGCACAGCTGACGGAAAACAAGTGACGCACTGAGTGTCAAGACAACAGCAAAGCAGAACCAAATAAAACCCAAGTTTGCCTAAAACTAACACTATTCTCACACCAGTGTACATTTTTAAAGTTTTAATATAGGTTCTTTTGTATTCTGTCTCTTTGCATACATTGCTGTAACCTAAACGGAGAAGAAATGATAATGTCAGAATCTTCCCAAAGAACCCAATAACACCAGGCCGGTGAAGACACGGCTCACGAAATGCAATGTTTGCTTTGTCCTTGTGTTAGCTTCTGTTAAGTTCTTTCTTTCTGTCAGACTCCACAGCAAGAGGAGGACAGGAGATTCGGCAGCGAAGAAGGATTTCTAATCAGAGGTCCCTTTGGAGCCGGTGAAAGGAGCAGTTCCACGGTAGACTAGAGAAGAACAGGAGCCTTTGGGGCCCCGCCAGCGGAGGCCAGCTCACACATCACTGCTCGCCTGCGTCTTTGTATGCATGTGGAATTAAAAGGATGTGGGTGAAAGTTTGTGAGGAGCAGAGGCAGAATTTCTGTCCGTTCACTCTTTAAATCACACACGATTGACTCGAGATATTCTCAAGAGAGGAACACTGAGTTTTAAACCACTTGCTGGTTTCCCATTGCGAGCAACTTTGCTCGTACCTTGTTTTTTTTTCTCTTCTTTTTTTTTTTTTTTGCTTCTTCTTCTTCTTCATGGTGTAAATTACAAGATGGACCACATCCTGATCTTTTTAAACCTACATAGCAAACCTCCAAGACCGTAATCTCTTACAGGAAAGAGATACTTGGCACAGGACAGCTTGCTGACAGACACATGTAGACTCACGTTTCCGTACCGTAAATGGGGAAATATCAGTTTACACTCTTAAAAGGGCCTAGGTTTTCATTTGACAGTGACAAAAGGAATTGTTTTCTATTTGATGCCTCCTTTTAGGACATTAACCAGAGAATTGTGTAGGTTGAACGTGTACAAGATAACTGGAAAGATATATATATATATATATATATATATATATATATATATATATATATATATATTAAAGTTATAAATAAAATATATAAATAAAAGCTGAATACTATGTTAAAAAAAAATGAAATTAAGCATTCTACGGAGCCCTTAAAAGGACATGGTGATGGAACAAATATAAGATGGGATGAAAAAATATATTTCAATGCTTTTGCATTCTCTCACAATTATATGGTTGGGTAGTTGTTAATACTGGTATTGACCGCACAGTTTACAAGATAATATATAGCCAATGACACTCAGGGTCTGCTGCGCACCAAATCCTCTGACATCGTCCTGTCAGTCATCTCTCCTTACTCTCGTCACATGTTCTGTAATGTAACCGACTACTAAAGCAAGCCTATATCTGTAAAATGCACCATTAGTTTTCTGTGCCTTCCCAAATTCAGATTTAGGCTTTGGGCACATCCGTATTTTATTTCATGTTGACTTTAAAATGAAAGAGGAGTAATTTAGGAAAGAAAACCAACAGGATCACTATTCTCAGGTGTAGAGAGAGAGAGAGGGAGAGAGATTTTCACCAAACCCACAATCTGTGCATCTGCGTTTGTGTTTGCATCTTGAGACAAACAGGATGTTTGAGCTTGAAATGTTCTGCAAAGCTTTGAAACGGAGGTGGACACGGCATTCATGGAGTTGTGTGTGTGTGTGTGTGTGTGTGTGTGAGAGGTTTCCCCACCGTGCCCCTCAGCACAGCATATACAGTTACTCACATCCCCAGGAAGCGGAGGTATGACATCACCCTTATCAGCCACTAACTCTCGGTCTCTCCGAAAGGAGGAGGGGAGCGCAGGAAGACAGGAGAGGCTGTGAGATGGATTACAAGGGGAGGAAGAGGAAGGCTTGAGACTGTTTTACATTTTTTACATTACAAAGGTGTTTTACATTAGTGAAGACACAGAGCGGAGCACGAGAAATGTTATCAGTCAAACGGCTGAAATTTGTTCAATCATATTGAAGAGTGAAATCTGTCAACAACTTGTTTGGGCCACATGTGCTCTGATAAAAGGTACAGATTTAAAGGGTTAGTTCACCCAAAAATGAAAATAATGTCATTAATGACTCTCCCTCATGTCGTTCCAAGCCCGTAAGACCTCCGCTCATTTTCGGAACACAGTTTAAGATATTTTAGATTTAGTCCGAGAGTTTTCTGTCCCTCCATTGAACATGTATGTACGGTATACTGTCCTTGTCCAGAAAGGAAATAAAGACATCATCAAAGTAGTCCATGTGACATCAGTGGGTTAGTTAGAATGTGTTGAAGCATCGAAAATACATTTTGGTCCAAAAATAACAAAAACTACGACTTTATTCAGCATAGTATTGTCTTACGGTTCTGTTGTGGATCCGCGTTCAGTGCCGCCGCTGACGTAAGACGCTGCTGACGTGTGTCTGGTGTGTGTGTGTGTGTGTATTCCGGTTCTGTTGTGGATCCGCGTTCAGTGCCGCTGCTGACGTAAGACGCTGCTGACGTGTGTCTGGTGTGTGTGTGTGTGTGTGTATTCTGGTTCTGTTGTGGATCCGCATTCAGTGACGCCGCTGACGTAAGACGCTGCTGACGTGTGTCTGGTGTGTGTGTGTGTGTGTGTGTGTATTCTGGTTCTGTTGTGGATCCGCATTCAGTGACGCCGCTGACGTAAGACGCTGCTGACGTGTGTCTGGTGTGTGTGTGTGTGTGTATTCTGGTTCTGTTGTGGATCCGCGTTCAGTGCCGCTGCTGACGTAAGACGCTGCTGACGTGTGTCTGGTGTGTGTGTGTGTATTCCGGTTCTGTTGTGGATCCGCGTTCAGTGCCGCTGCTGACGTAAGACGCTGCTGACGTGTGTCTGGTGTGTGTGTGTGTGTGTGTGTGTATTCTGGTTCTGTTGTGGATCCGCATTCAGTGACGCCGCTGACGTAAGACGCTGCTGACGTGTGTCTGGTGTGTGTGTGTGTGTGTGTGTATTCCGGTTCTGTTGTGGATCCGCGTTCAGTGCCGCTGCTGACGTAAGACGCTGCTGACGTGTGTCTGGTGTGTGTGTGTGTGTGTATTCTGGTTCTGTTGTGGATCCGCGTTCAGTGACGCCGCTGACGTAAGACGCTGCTGACGTGTGTCTGGTGTGTGTGTGTGTGTGTGTGTGTGTGTGTGTGTATTCCGGTTCTGTTGTGGATCCGCGTTCAGTGCCGCCGCTGACGTAAGACGCTGCTGACGTGTGTCTGGTGTGTGTGTGTGTGTGTGTGTGTATTCCGGTTCTGTTGTGGATCCGCGTTCAGTGCCGCTGCTGACGTAAGACGCTGCTGACGTGTGTCTGGTGTGTGTGTGTGTATTCCGGTTCTGTTGTGGATCCGCGTTCAGTGCCGCCGCTGACGTAAGACGCTGCTGACGTGTGTCTGGTGTGTGTGTGTGTGTGTGTGTGTATTCTGGTTCTGTTGTGGATCCGCGTTCAGTGACACCGCTGACGTAAGACGCTGCTGACGTGTGTCTGGTGTGTGTGTGTGTGTGTGTGTATTCGGGTTCTGTTGTGGATCCGCGTTCAGTGACACCGCTGACGTAAGACGCTGCTGACGTGTGTCTGGTGTGTGTGTGTGTGTGTGTGTGTATTCCGGTTCTGTTGTGGATCCGCGTTCAGTGCCGCCGCTGACGTGTGTCTGGTGCGCCCGAGCTTCGTTTACAGTCTGAGGGAGACGCACGCTGTAAACAAAACAATCTTCGCAAACATGTCTAAGGATTTCGACACAGAGGAAGACTTGCATTTTTTTGCCCAGCCATATTTATTTGAACCCGAATACACAGACGCACCAGACACACGTCAGCAGCGTCTTACGTCAGCGGCGGCACTGAACGCGGATCCACAACAGAACCGGAAGACAATACAATGCTGAATAAAGTCCTAGTTTTTGTTATTTTTGGACCAAAATGTATTTTCAATGCTTCAAATCTTTCTAACTAACCCACTGATGTCACATGGACTACTTTGATGATGTCTTTATTTCCTTTCTGGACAAGGACAGTATACCGTACATACATTTCCAATGGAGGGACAGAAAGCTCTCGGACTAAATCTAAAATATCTTAAACTGTGTTCTGAAGATGAGCGGAGGTCTTACGGGCTTGGAACGACATGAGGGTGAGTCATTAATGACATAATTTTCATTTTTGGGTGAACTAACCCTTTAATGCACTTTAAGATTCTTTTGATAAAGGCATCTGTGGACATTTTACATTAAGATTTTTTTTTTTTTTTTTTTTACAAATATTAACAATTTTTTTTTTCTATGACAATTTCTCCCCCAATTCTCATAACTATAATGTGTAAAGAAAAATCACATTGTTATTACTGTATTTTGATATATATTAATTATTTCAGTATTCAATCATTTATGATTTAATGATACTGTTTGATAGAATCACTAGAAATCATTCTAAGATGCTCATTTGGAGCTTACTTATTAATGGTGCTCAATTATTAATAATGTTTTTTATTATTATTATCTATGTAGACAATAATTTCTGCTTAAATTTCTATGGACACATTGATACATTTTTTTCATATAAATATTTTTTTGATAGCATTTTAAATGTCTTCACTGTCACTGTTTCTTTCTTTCATTTTTTTTTATTATTTTTTTAACTATCACAAAAAAATTGAATTGTAGGGTATCTCAGTTTTCACAAATATATGAAGCAGTATTTTTAAATATATTCAAATAGAAAACAGTTCTTTTAAATTGTAATATTATTTCAAACATTTTTGTGTATTTGTCGTCAAATAAATGCAGCCTTGATGAGCATGAGACTTTAAAACAATGATTAAAAAAGCATTATTATTCCATCAATTAATTATTCCACAATTTGACATATAATCCTTATGGTCCAGAAATAGGAGAAACTTTATTTTCAAAATATTTTGCAGAAATAGATATTTTTTTCTAAATTTGACCTGCATGTTTTCATGAGATTGACCCTAAAAGTGTAGATCAGTACAAGTCAATGCTATGATGCAGAACATTGATAAAAACAGCTCTATGTTGACCTGTTAGTTTAAATCATTGAACTTGAACTCAGATGTACTCATTATAAAAAAATAAAAGCAAACCACCACACCATAAGTACCACCAGATTTAGATAATAGCACCGCTACAATAACAACTTCCCTCTGTACAGCTATGAGTAATCATTAAAAATTATGTGTTTTTCGAAAACAACCAGCTCTATTGCATAGTTCACCTAAGCATGACCTACAGGCTTATTACACAATACTGCAATCCAGCATTGCGCCATTACAAAACTGGCTTGATGCCTTCATGTCAGCATATCTGACAGCGTATGTAACAACTGACCAGATATCCTCCTGAAAAGTCTGTGGGGAAAACATGGAAGTTGCGAAAGAGAGGATGAGGATCTGGTTCACACATGTGTGCTTTATTACAGTGTGTCCAGCAGAAGCTCTGTATTATCTGTTTTCTGATTGAGAGCTTGAGGTGGGCCGGGAGTCCTGTCTCCAGGCTGGACCCACAACACACGGCTACAACTTCATTTACTCTCCGAGAGCTGAAAGACACCACTGTTACTGTACAGTAAACGAGAGGAAAGAACAGAAGGAGAACGGACGAGAGAGCAGGAAAACCAGATAACATCAACTTCATTCATTGCCTGTGCCCTGTAATCAGAGAAGGAGAGAAGAAGACAGGAGAAGTAGACGGTTGGGCTGGGTTAAGAACACTCAACTGGTGTTTCTCAATTGGTTTTGCTTTAGAATATTGATTTTATATCGGACATCAAGTGGTGACACAGTGCTTAAAGCTGCAGTCCGTAGCTTTTTTTGGGTTAAAAATGATCCAAAATACATATTTGAGAAAATACATAACCAGCCAGTGTTCAAAACTCTCTGCTTGCCTTAGCTCGATTCAAAGCGGTAAGCTTGTAATAATGTTTTTAATTCCAGTGCTACTGGTGGATTTCCGCGGGAGATTCAAGCATGTCTTTGCGTCATTACGTCACATCTGTACACACACATCTGTACACATAAAGAAGAGTCTCGGCTAGTAGGCTATATTGCGTGTGAGGATGCTGGAGGTGGAGATTATAGCTGTGACGATCTGCGGCTGGAGTGCCCGCTTGAGCCTCTGGGGGGCACTCCTTCCTAGTTTATTGTTTCCTTTAGGTTTCACCCTGGACTGATTTTGGTTGATTTCATGCACCTGTGTTTGATTATCTTGTTTAGCGCACCTGTCTTAAGCCTGAGTTTTCCCTTGGTTGATTGCTCAGTATTGTATGTGTCTCACTGCATCCTAAGCGTTTTCCTAGTTCCTTAGTGTTTCCTAGTTTCACGGTTCCTGGACTCCCTGCCTGTTTCTGGTCTTCCCGTTTGCCTCATCCTTGCATTATATGTTTGCTGATCTGGACTGCTCACCTGGTTTTGACATCTGCCTGTTGTCTCGTACCTGTTTCTGGATTGTCCTCTCAATAAAGCCTGCATTTGGATCACCACTGTCTGTTTCCACCGAGCAGTTCATGACAGAATACTGAGCCACTACTGATCCAGCGGCTGAGAGGAACACGGACCTCGATATGGATCCCACAGCGCAGATCGTAAGCCTCCGTCAAGGAGAACGTCCTCTCAAGGTTTTTGTGACAGATTTTTTGAAGCTCGCTCGTCAGTCCTACTTGAATGATTTCTGTTTGATGATGTTCTTTCGGGGAGGACTGTCTGAACCACTCGGCTCTGCTATACCGTTTCCGAGTTCAAGCTGGACTCTTACTCAATATATTGACCTGGCCTTTTCCATGAGCGGTTCGCTTTTTACTGTGGATTTTTTGGAACTTTTCCTTCACAAAAGATCCGACGATTCGCCATTGTACAAGGTACCCACTGAATCCACGCATCAAGTGTCTCCCGGTGAATCAGCGCTTCACACGTGCTCCGCCGAGTTTGCGCTACATGAAAGCCCACTTGAACCAGCGCTTCGTAAAGGGTCCGCCGTATCCACGCAACATGTGAATCCCGACGTTCTAACACTTCACGTAAGCTCCGTTATATTCCTGCCTCAAGAGTTTTCTACTGAGTCTAAGCGCGTGCCAGCCGAATCTTCTGAGTCTTCCAGTGAGTCAAGTGCATCGTCTTCTGAGTCTTCCAGTGAGTCAAGTGCATCGTCTTCTGAGTCTTCCAGTGAGTCAAGTGCATCGTCTTCTGAGTCTTCAAGTGAGTCAAGTGAGTCAAGTGAGTCAAGTGAGTCAAGTGAGTCAAGTGAGTCAAGTGAGTCAAGTTCCAAGTCAAGTGAGTCAAGTTCCAAGTCAAGTGAATCCAGCCAAGTGAAAGTTTCAAGCCCAGTGAAGCGCCGTCGCAGGAGGAGGAGGACTCGTTTGGCTCGCCAGGCTCCGGAGGGCGTTCCCAGACGCCTCGCCCTGCCGGCCCCGCCTCTGCGCCTCGCCCTGCCGGCCCCGCCTCTGCGCCTCGCCCTGCCGGCCCCGCCTCTGCGCCTCGCCCTGCCGGCCCCGCCTCTGCGCCTCGCCCTGCCGGCCCCACCTCTGCGCCTCGCCCTGCCGGCCCCGCCTCTGCGCCTCGCCCTGCCGGCCCCGCCTCTGCGCCTCGCCCTGCCGGCTCCGCCTCTGCGCCTCGCCCTGCCTGCGCCCTTCAAGCTCCGGGAGGGCTTTCCTGAACCTGTGAATTTCCCCAAGTATTTTTTTGGGGGGGGCAGTAGGTACTCTGTGAGGGCCATGGAGGTGACGCTGACATGGACCTCATCTGAGTCTGCTCCGCCCTCGTCTCCCTCCGAGTCTGCTCCGCCCTCGTCTGAGTCTGCTCCGCCCTCGTCTCCCTCCGAGTCTGCTCTGCCCTCGTCTGAGTCTGCTCCTCCCTCGTCTCCGTCCGAGTCTGCTCCGTCCTGGTCCCCTTCCAAGTGTGCTCACCCATGGTCTCTTGCCCTGCTCTGGTCTCCAGGCCCCAGGTCTCTCCATGGGCCTGGCCCCCTGCCTCTCCACGGGCCTGGCCCTCCATCCCATCCCCCGTCGACCTCCCTCCGGAGCTCTTAGGAGCGTCTGGAAGCCGCTCCTTAGAGGGGGGGTTATGTGACGATCTGCGGCTGGAGTGCCCGCTTGAGCCTCTGGGGGGCACTCCTTCCTAGTTTATTGTTTCCTTTAGGTTTCACCCTGGACTGATTTTGGTTGATTTCATGCACCTGTGTTTGATTATCTTGTTTAGCGCACCTGTCTTAAGCCTGAGTTTTCCCTTGGTTGATTGCTCAGTATTGTATGTGTCTCACTGCATCCTAAGCGTTTTCCTAGTTCCTTAGTGTTTCCTAGTTTCACGGTTCCTGGACTCCCTGCCTGTTTCTGGTCTTCCCGTTTGCCTCATCCTTGCATTATATGTTTGCTGATCTGGACTGCTCACCTGGTTTTGACATCTGCCTGTTGTCTCGTACCTGTTTCTGGATTGTCCTCTCAATAAAGCCTGCATTTGGATCACCACTGTCTGTTTCCACCGAGCAGTTCATGACAATAGCCTTTTCTCACAGCACTTGATATAATTAAACTTATCAATTTGATGGCGGATCCAGAAAGGTTCAAACGACAATCACCAGTGACAACTAGAGATTCACCCGCTGTAAAATACAAAAGACTTCGTTCGGACTTCGGAGTGGCCACAGAAAAAAAGAGACTGCAACCGAACCTATACGAAAAAACAAGGATACATATCGGAAGGACATTACATGTAGTCACGCAATGCTGACATTGTTAACATTAACAATTTGAGAATAAAGTATAATTTGCACAGTTTTGCGTGATATGATAAGCGATTTTAAGATTTAATCAGCCCGCTTTACTGCAATGTTAGAACCAGAACAAAAGTGGATGTTTCTTACTTGTTCAGATGACATTTTCCGGTGAAAATTAATATGTTGGTCATACTTCCAAAAAGAATAATCTGTGATTCTGAATGCCATTATCCACACCGGCGCGGCGACTGACAGCCTCACAGTCTCCTCAAACATTGTGTTCATCCGCGCTGTGCCGTGTCGAAGTACAACTGACGTAAAGTTGATAATTCCGCGAATGACTGCAATTGCAGATTTCGAACAGAGATGGCGACAAAGAGGAAAAACTGCGGACTGCAGCTTTAAATAAATATATGTATATATTCACACTTGTAGTGTGGTTCACTTGGACGGAACTTACTGAACATCCAGAACAATGCTGTGCGCTGGCTAAATGTGCATGCATATGATGATATTTTTACCAGCTGAGAACTAATAAAATGTGTAAAGGAGTCAAAACAGTGTCCGGAATTCCTGTGTTACACACAAATGAAGATCTACTGCAAGCAGACAGCGCTTCCTACACCTGTACCGAACTTAATGGGCAGTGTAGCGTATGAAACATCACATTCTGTTTTTGGTTTGTTTAGATGTCTTTGGTCCGTGTTGCATTCATATTTCAGTCAAACTGCACCAGTTTGTTGGTTTTTTTGGTGCGCACCAGGGTTCAGATGGCAGCGTTCACACTCATTTAAATGAACCGCACTAACTGGAGGAAACTCGGGAAAATCAGGACGAGCCAAATGAGCAGAGTAGTAGAACTTTTGCGGGCGAATCCATAGTTTCTCAGGGGAGCGCAAAAGTTTCACAAGTGAATGCAAGAGAACTGAAATAAACAATTTTAACTAGGGATCCTGTACGTTTCAGACTAGATGTAGCCTGGTTTGGGGTAGAAAACCAGAAGGTGAAAATCACCTGTGGCACAAATGAATGAGTTTCTCACGAAGAAGATTCTCATACCATTATTAGATGGGAGAACAACTCAGCAAACATCTACATTTGGAAAGCAAAAGATGTCCTTTTAAGCAAAATTAAAGTTAAGCCTTGGAAGCTGTCTCATAAATGTTCTGCTTAAAGTCAAAGACATTTAAGAACATGGCTTGAGGGCATAAGAGACACCTTAAGACAAGCAACAAATAAAAGAGGAATTGAAATTTAATGTTCACACCTGAAATATTTTCAAGAATTTTGTTGAGCTTTGGTTTTTGAGGCAACTCAACAGAATACCCTTGCAAGCACCATGTATATTGTTTGTTTTCAGAGTTAAATCTGTATTTTTAGACAAATGGAAGTTTGGAAACCACATTCTTTTCCACTTATTTCTTTGCTGTGGCAGAACTACAACTTTGTTGTGCTTTTGTTGTGTCACCCCACCCCCCAACCCCCAACCCAAAGGACTTTCGTATAATTTTCACAAAAAGTCAAGTGTCTGTAGTCATATTAGCATGAACTTAGAGAAGAGAACAAGTCTTGTCGGCTAGTTTTGGCTGCGAGGGACACACTTAATGAGAACTGCTCGACTGGTACATGCATGGCATTGCTTCTAAACCTTCTGAAAAGTTGTCTGTGGATGCTTTGAAGTAAATCCCCAACTTCCCCTCCCCAAGGGCTCCTCTCCATCTGAATGAGCAACCCTGCATCCATGTTCCGCCTTTCAGGATTCCCTTCCTGATGGTCAGCAACACCCTCTTTGAAACACAGGAAGTCCAACCAATAGGCCTGCTGTTCATCACCAGTATGCAACAACAAGACCAGGATACGGGGCACAGATTCTGCCCTGCCACCAAAAGTGCCTCATGATCATCTAAATGGGGCGGCCAGGGTGGAGAGGGGGGTGGGAGTCGATCCATTATTTGAACTCGGCCCT
Source organism: Rhinichthys klamathensis goyatoka (assembly GCF_029890125.1). Taxonomy (NCBI): domain Eukaryota; kingdom Metazoa; phylum Chordata; class Actinopteri; order Cypriniformes; family Leuciscidae; genus Rhinichthys; species Rhinichthys klamathensis. Next base: position 1,914,197 of record NW_026607023.1, read on the forward strand.
GGCCCTTTTGTGGGCAGCTCACTGTTTGAATGGGAGCGATCAGCCAACCATAACAGACCATAATGCATTTTCTGCCTCATCCACAAGTCTAGAAGTGTGCCTCCGGTCCCCGGCACCACTTCACATCAGCAAAGCGGCGGCCAGCATGGATGCACCATGGCTGTGAGTGGGATAAAACCGCTACTCGATCTGCTGACAGCAAACATTTCAGGCAAAAAAAAAGATGACAGTGACAATGCATCTATCACTATCACATTGTTTCTGTGAAATTCGTCTCCAAGACCAACTCTGACTTTTTTTTTTTGTAAAAGGGTCATTGTTAAAACGGGTATTTTTCCTTTGTTGACAATTTCTTTGCATTTCATTGTGCATTTTAACATTGTAAATATTGCATGATGGTGATAAAACACTTAAATAATTACCATGGATTCATGGTAATACCATGGGTTCAGTATTGAAAGGGGTAGTTCAGCGAATTTTTTTTAATTTTGTCATCATTTACTCACATTGTTCCAAACCTGTATGAGTTTTTTTTTGTTCTGTTAAACACAAAAGAAGATATTTTTGAAGAATGTTGGTAATCAAAAAGTTGACGATAGCCATTGACTTCCATAGTATTTTTTCCTATATGAAAGTAAATGGCTACCGTCAACTGTTTGATTACCAACATTCTTCAAAAAAAAATCTTCTTTTGTGAATAACAGAAGAAGAAAATTCATACAGGTTTGGAACAACTTGAGGGTGAGTAAACGATGACAGTATTTTTTATTTTTGGGTGAACTATCCTGTGTGAACTAGAAGAAGATATTTTTAATGACATGATTTTTAAGCATTAAAACATTAAAGCATTTGGAGTACCATGTAAATGCCATGGTATATATAGGTACCATAATTTGACAGTAATTTTTTGTAAGGAAAATGTTGTGCAAACTGTAAAGACACAGGGATCTTTAATATGTGCCATGAGATTTTACATGCATGTGTGTTTGTGAGAGGCCCTCTTACATGAAGAGGTTGCCTTCAGTCTTTAGGTTTTAAGGGTTGATTTTAAGTGCCTACAGCCCTTTCCTCTCCTTCTCCTACAGAATTAGCATCCATCTTTTTTTAGGGAAGGGGGAAATTAAGTTGCTGGATCATTTTACAAGCTGTAGGGAAGAAGGAAAAGAGCCAGACAAATTACTAAATGAGTCAAGTAGGGGGGCACCCAAGAGCGAGAAGGCCTGTGCCCAGCCCTGCAGTGCCAAAGGAAATCTAGGGACAGGCGGCTCCATCGGTTATTTTCTCTGTTTTCAATGGCCAAACTACTTTATGCAGGTAATCATTCGTTCGTTGGCCAGAGCCTGGGTTCTCCAAAGGGTTTTTTTTCTCTCCATTCTGTCACCTGATGGAGTTTTGGTTCCTTGCTTTTTTAATATTCAACAATATTATTGATCTGCCTGCATTGACACCATTATATGAGAACAGAACTGAGCTGGATGATGACATCACGGTTTTCTCCAGAGCGGCCGCATAGATAAATAAACTACTATATTAATAACTTTTTTTACAACCAAAATTAACCATCACAGAACTTACTTAAACTGGACTATGACATTATTTTCCTGTTATCTCTGTAAAGCTGCTTTGAAACAATCTGTATTGTAAAAAGCGCTATATAAATAAAGGTGACTTGATTTGATCTTGTCCCTGGTTAGAATTATAATTTCTAATCAACATGAAATGCAGCCTCTTTGCAACCAATTTTACTTTCGTAATCTGGCGTATTTCCAAGAGAAACCATATAATCACAGAAACAAAATTTAGGGCGGGGCTTGATTTTATCCATTGGGATCATGAAAAGTGGAAACTGGAGCCAGAGGGTTGAAAAGTCAGAGTGATTTGTGACATCAGCTGAGAGAGAAAAGTCATTTCAAAAGTAATTATATTTGATGACAAATGATGTCATAAATAAATTAATCATACATTTTTTATAATTAATTATAAACTTGAAAAAAATGGAACACTGTACATCATACACAGTAAGACCGTGGATTAAGAAGGTAAATAAGATCTATTTGGACTTCATGTCGACTTTAACAAATGAAATGATGGATATCACATATCAGAAGTTTAAACACTGTGCATGTCTGAATATGAAAAGATTTGACTTCCTGACAAGACCTCATTCATTAATGCATGACAGTTATACTTGCTCTTTCTTGTAATAAATTACCTTGTGTCAGATCTAAGAAAAACGACCCTCTTTCTTTGTCGTCTTCAGCAATTAATTTGCAGCTAAGAAAATCATTGTGCTGGAATCTTGGAGGGACTCCTTAGCAGGAATGCTGCTCTTGAAAAGTAGTTATGACTTAATGAGAATTCCACTTGCAGCAGGAAGGAAGGGCTTAGAATGCGTGTCCCTCAGCGAATTGAACGAATGTTAATCATGATCCCTTCGGCACTCACGGAAAGCTTGAGCCTGGGCTGGTGAAGAAACAGAAGGAAAGGGAGAAATAGATATAGAGTTAAAGGATTCATTTTGTCAGGATATTTTTGTTTAAAAAAAGAAAGAAAATTCACCTGTATCAGTGCTGAGATGTCCATGAAGTTACTTTGAAACAAAAGCAAAACTTTCAAAACTTTTAAAAAAGAAATACCAAATTGCATTGAGCTATATGTATTATTGTTGAAAACAGCATTTGACCAAATACTGCAACGCTCATTTTAGAGTTCCATTTTAAATGGCCAAATCTACAGATATCTGGTGTCTTGTAGATGAGTGAGTTGTGTGATATTTCTGCAGATTTTTCTTCCATTGCTGTCCTTTCCTGATAGCTCGAGTCCAGTATCCACTGCAAACAAACAGATGGGCTGAGTTTTCAGGGCCTGTTTTGATTAAGAGTTACATGCGTTCTCCAGACTTGTATGTGTGCATGCATTTGCAGCCAGTCTGTACTAGTCTTTCTTTCTCTCTTTTCTTGCTCTCTGTCTCTGTGAATGACAAGGATGTGAAGGACACCAGACCTCCAGAGATCCTATCCCAGAGGAAGTAATGCTTTCTGCCCCTTTTTTCATAACATATTATTTATGTTTGACAGAGCTCTTTGAGACAAATGGCTGCCATATGGAGAAAAGAAAAACTCATGCTGCTTTTCCACTATGAGGGCTGGCCAGTCCGGGGTTACCCTGGAGAATTCTTCCATAGATAGGACCAGAGAAAAGCCATGGGTCTGTATTTCCATAGTCAGAGCTAATGCTTTGGGAAACTGCCAAATGTTAAAGTAAACTCACTTGTTAGCTGCATATTTTTCCCTAATCAGCTCACATGGATGGATGGATGGATGGTAGGATGGGTAGGTACATAGATAGATAGATAGATAGATAGATAGATAGATAGATAGATAGATAGATAGATAGATAGATAGATAGATAGATAGATAGATAGATAGATAGATAGATTTCCACAAACAAACACACTGATATTTTCTTCAAAAGTTTAGCTAGTGTTTGCTACTTGTTAAGTTTTTTAGCTAGTTGCAATTAAATTAAATCTCAGTTTGGTGTCTAATGAGCAAAGTGTTTTCAAAAATCAAGCGTTATCATCCCATGTCTTTAGGACACCTCTGAGAACACATGTACTTCTCTAGATTACACATTTATGTGAATAAGCTTCTTATTCATGTCAAGTCAAGTCACCTTTATGTATATAGCGCTTTTTACAATTCAGATTGTTTCAAAGCAGCTTGTCAGTAATAACAAGAAAATAATGCAACAAAGTTTGTTTCTGCTGTACAGCAGATCTAGAAGAAAATAGCGTCATATTCCAGTTTAAGTAAGTTCGGTGATGGTTCATTTTTGTCGTAAAAAAGTTTTTAATTCAGTTCATTTATATATCGAGCCGCTCTGGAGAAAACTGTGATGTCATCGTCCAGCTCAGTTCAGTTCTCATATAATGGTGTCAATGCAGGCAGATCAATTATATTGTCGAATATTAAGTGTCCCCAACTAAGCAAGCCAAAGGCGACAGTGGCAATGAACCATCATAATTGTGTCATGTCATCAGGACATATCATTCCTCAATTTTATCAATGCATCCATAGCTGTCCCCAACTCTTGATTCCTTCTGAAATAAAAATGCCTTCCATGTCTTACCCCAAAGGGAGCAGCTGGGATAACTAATCCCCCCTGGGGCACCTGATCCCCCCCCCCCAAGCCCAACCCTCCCAAATCTCCTTTCCTTCCTTCCTCCATCTCTGTTCTAATGGCTCCCTTGTTCATGCCGGACAAAACTGGCCCTTTGTGGCTGCTCTCAGAGCAACATTAAAAACAGGAATAGGGAAATTGTAAACAGGAGGCTTCTAGCCAACAGGCATACAGCAGGCCTCAGAGGCCTACTTCAGTATAAAGCAGAGAAACAGACCCTTGTTGCTGTGGGGATTAAAAGGGCTGGGGGATTTCAGGAGCACTGCGGAGGCACAAAGCCAGTGTGAAGGGAGGGCTTGGTAAGGAGATACCTGCATTATATATCTACGAGCGGAAATCATACCTTTATTTCTACAATGGTATGGGTGACTTGATATGGTATCGGCACAGAGTGAATGGAATGACACTTGCCAAAGCCAAACTTTAGGATGGCCAATCTGTCAGCTGGTTAGTGGATCAGCCCGCAGCGCTCACTGTCGCTCGGCCAACGTAAACTCAGGCTGCTTTGTAATTAGTGAGGCCGCACACACATGCTCATAGTTTGCATTTGATTGGAGTTGATTCTTTGCTTCACTGTTAATGTTTGTTTGGAGAGTTACCCAGACTTGGTTGAGGGAGATTGTTCTAAACTCTTATTTGTGTTATTCAACAAATGAAAAAGATTTCCAAGTTGGCTTTTTCAGTCACTATTATTATCCCATCAGCATGCTAACATGTTCTACTATAGCAGAACAATGGATTCACCCCTGAGCGTCAGATATACGCAGATTTGGGTCATCGTAAGTCTGTCCTAGTTCTAGGGTTTCCGCTTGTAAAGTTGTCCATATAATGTAATTGTTGTCTGCGCACAAGTTACGTTAACGTGCTCTACGTTGATTCAACATGACTCATCAAAAATAAATCCAGTGACTGTAGAAGGGACGTTGACAAACTGGACACATGGTCCTCTTGATGATACATCATTCCTCACCACTGCATGATAGCAAATAAATTTGGGCTGATTCACTTCATTCCAATGAAACTATGGCAAGGTTTACTCAGAAACTGCATTCAGATTACAATAGAAGATGCAGTGCAGCCATCAAGTCATCAAAGCTGTGCATTCATTGAAAGCTCACATTACGCTGTAAATTGAGACCGAATTTGGGTTTAACATGCCTTCACATCAAAGATGCATTTGATGTTAGGCATACAACTGTATGCACATAAATAAGGATTTTTACCACAAGTGACATCCATTTTTAATTAAAGAGCTCTCTCTGTTTCTGAAAAGGGAGGCACAAATTGAGGGCAGGAAGCAAAATCATTTTTCCCAACTCTGAGCTGCATTCTTATCTGTGCCGTGCAGGCTAAACTGTACAGCCACTGACTGCCTCGTCTTCAAAAGACAGGCCATATGCTGCAGAAGATACCGCGAATACGTCATATGTTTATGAAATTGAAATATATTTAGTGCAGCGGCAAGGTGACGTGTACAGGAGAATGATAACCTAATGTTGAAGATTTACTGCCTAGGAGAACACAGAGTATGGCAGGTTGGGGGAGGCCTTTCATGAGCAATATTGAATCCCCTTTGAGGCCCTCACCACCCCCTACCCCCACATCTCTTTGCCTCTCCGTATGATTCTGAACTTTCCATCGACTCGCTCTCACTGTGTGTGCTTTGAACTCCTAGCCGCTCTTTGAAGGAAAGTCATAAAAAGACCTTTTATTTGGGCCCGGCTGCTTTGATGGGTTTGTCACTTTGTACAATGTACTAAACCATCCTGGGGAGACAGCCTTGTGCGTCTGAAAAGCTAGACGGGTCGGTGGGTTTGGACCGAGCTGCATAGAGCTTGGAGGCAACACCTAAGAACAGTGCACATGTTGCCATCGTATGGCTTTTTGTGGTTAGCCATTTCACATCTCAACAGGCTCAACACCCTTTTTATGTGCCTGGATCACAGTGGTTAAAATTTCTAGCAAAATTTGTATATTTTCTATGTATGTTTGATGTCCTGTTTCAAGCGCAATAGTGGATGGTCACAACAAGAGATTCTTGTGCTTCCTTTATGTAGGAGAATGAAGCACTTTGTACCTTATTGTGAGGACGATTTAAAGAGCAGCAGTAAAGACAGTGGGACACCAGATAGGCCATGTTTGAACAATGCCTTCAAATTAATCCTGGAGAATGGTTTTACATTTACAAGAAACTGTATTCAGTGGCCCGAGCCCAAAGGCTACTGCAAAGCAAGAGTTAGACCCCTCCTTTCAAGTTCATACTTGCTTTTCACTGGGACCATGCAATTATAGCCTGGATTGAGGCGAAAGGAAGTGAGGAGAGTCCCGAGCCAGTTGGGCACAAAGGCAGTGTGAAGTAGAGTGGAGTGATGCATGGGAACCAGCACTGAGAGATCTTTCCGGATAGGTTACTGAGACCAGGAGCACAAAGGTGCCTCGTTGAGGTTGGCACCGGGCCAGCGTCGAAGCGCCGCTGTCCCAGGTGTCGAGTGTCGGGGCGCCATTCAGCCCAGGAAGTGTCCCGTGTTGCCCTGTCCCCACGCCCATGAAAGGGGCTGCTGTGTGCTCGCCATCAACCTCAGCATGGCTCAATGTCCAGTGGGGAAAGACATGGCCAGTCGCTTCTTTCCCAGGACTGCAGGTACCTGAGCTGGATCAAGGAAGAGAATGGATGTGAAACAGAGCTTCTGAGGATTGGCTGAGCTTTCTGTTTCAACCCTCTCCCACGGTCACAAAGGAGTGAGAGGATACCCAACAGTGAGAGGTTTACTGGAAGCAGTGAGGATTAAGGGGCGTTTTGGAGAGAATCACACACTCCTGTTTGGACATTCCATGGAACGGAGATGTCTGGTTTTGAAACTGTAAAGTAATCTGTCTGAGGCTTTCATAATTCAGAGTAGGGCCGGGACGATTAATCGAAAAGTAATCGAAACCGAAATTTAGAACCTCTAACCTACGCAATTTTCCCATGTCGGTTATTTCGTTTTTTAATCCTGCTAATACTTTCCCCTTAAAAACATATTACCGCGTGTGTAGTCACGTGATTCCGCCCCGTCTAGTCAGCGGCATGGAAGGAACATGGAGAAGAACTCAAACGCCAAGTCAACTGAGCGACAGGAGCAGCTTGTACCAAAGAAAAACGCAGTGTCAACAAGCAGAAATCTCTAAGAAATGGTATGACCCATAGACACAATAACTGAAGAAAGAGAGCTGTCATGTCGGAGCAATAGCACTGTGGGCAGCGCTACGACACTTTCTCAAGCCAACATCAAAGTTTGTTTCCTTCAATTATTTTCAAATCACAAAGATAAGAAATGCACTCTTTAATTAGAAAAAAAAATCCCACCTTTAATAGTTGAGCATATTTACAAGACAAACATTGTCAGACAAAAACAAATATTTCATTAATCGTAATCTAGTTCAAATGTTCAATTAACCCTATTTCAAAGTACTGATTATGAACATTTCATTTTGAAAAATCTGTCTGAGCTTGAGGAGAGTGACAGAACAAACAGAATGTCGCATCCATCATTTACCAAACGCTTCCCAAAAGGGAAAAGTTTATCTAAATAAAAAAGCTAAGTGTCACCAAGAACATCAGGCCACTGGCTAAGGAGTGTATTAATACACTAGGGACAATAGAACCTTGGGTGACTGTAGCCCACCTCTATCTCCAATTATCACAGAGTTCAATTTGGTGGAAGGGTTACCATTGAAGAAAACTGGGGGAAGGGCAGGTGGGGTGAGGGCACTTGGAAAGGGAAAGAGTACGTGTTGTTTCAGGTGGCCTATCTTGCAGGCTTCCAGCTGGCCCCAGGAAGTGGCCCTTGAGGGCAGTATTGGCAGCTCATTAGCAGAGATCAAAGCCCTGCACTTCCTCCTGGGTAAACTTGCTCTACTCAGCACCCTCCACCCAGATCCCCCAGTGCTAATCTGATTGATAAGCAGACAATAGGGCTAATTAACAAAATGGAAACGGCAGTAAAGCAGCAAAAACTCTGAATATATCAGGGATTTCGGGTCAGATTGCCAAGCAAAATGTTACAAATACCTAAGGACGCACATTATGTAGATATTTCTGGATGTTAGCACTTCCTAATCTTGTTTCACTGACTGAGGCTACGTCTACATTAATCCGCATACAAACGCTCTGCGTCCACACTAGCATTTTCAGGCGTTTTATTTAGCAAAATATCTCATCATTCACTGATGCATCCAGGTCACACTCAGTCACCATGATTGGCCTAAAACGCAACTGCTCTTATGTTTTGCCACAGGACTGCAAATGTGAGTAAATTTTCTGTCATCTTTGCAGGACTGTGGTATGAAGAGTGTGCAAAGTAACATATTTAAGCAACAGTGTGAAAGTGAATAACAGGCACAATATGTAAAAAATCTATTGGTACAGTATGCGTCACATGACCAAACTTCATCGGTTTTAAATACCACCGTTTTGACAGTCGACACTACAACGTGAAAATGGCGTTTTCAAACTTTGGAGAGCGTCTTCAAAAAGCTTCTTTTTCATTAATAAACATGTGTGGACAGAAGGCCAAAATGGAGAGAAAGAGATGCATTTTCAAACGAAAACGTATTAGTGTGAACAAGGCCTGACACTCAAAGCCCTCCTGCTCATTAATCATTAATTAGTTTTATTCACAAAACAAAATAGAGTAATGTCTGGTGGATGTGTGGACGCTTCTCCTTCATCATTCAGAAAAACGCTGTCTCACAGGAAGTGGGCTGCTGATGGAAATGTGTGCCTCCTCCCAGCTGGAGCTTATTTTAGCTGATAGCTTGTCAACAAAGGCCTCCTTGGGATGGATAATGCTGATCCACTGTGCTTTGCTTGGGGCAGCATTGCTGATTCAGGTCTCAAATATAGCTCCCCGCTGTTAGTGACTCCATGATGCACTACTAATGAAGGTCAGGCATTCTCATGTCAGCAAGTAGCGCTGAGGACAGCATGAAGGTTGACCTCCTACTTTGCCACCCAACTGCACTGACTGGCATTATGGTCAGATTCATAACAGCTGACTCAAACCCCTTTTTTCAACATATAACTGAAATGGGCAAAATACTATAACATGAACATGGTGAAGTCCATATATTGCTATACTTTTGATAAAGATAAGATCAGGTTGTTTAACAAGAAGAGTAGCTGGCATGTTATTGCAGGCTTCACACATTTCTTTTGATTTTATCCAGTTCTGCCGAAAACCAGCTGCTGTCACAGGAAGTGGGGATTTTCATCTATGCAAACATACATATAAAGAGGCTGAAAAACACACTATTTTTCCTCAAATTTCAAGTCTTTGGCAAACCTTTGGATTTGAGCGTCCTGTCTGGTTTCTGTTTTGACACGTTAAGTCCTCTTTTCTGGCTTTTTCCTATAAAAGGCTTGTGTGGAAATGCAGGTAATGGTGTCTAGCATTGATGGTGTGGAATGGGAACTTTGTGATGGGGATAGTGGGGTACTGGAGTGGGTTCTCATGGGAGGGGGGAGTCTGCTATGTAAGGGGAATGACGCGTGGAATGCCCAGAATGCTTGCGGCCTGAATGGCAGGTCCACGCCCCCAGCAACAGGTCACGCTTCATCGCTAGTTTGTCCCATGGGTGAGAGTTCAGGGCCACTCCTGTCAGTTCTCTGAAGAAGGGTCGAGGGTCACCATCTCACCAAGAGCTCGGCTTTCCCTTCCCTATCAGCAGGGGACCAGAAGGGGCCTTCCCCTTCTTCCCACACAGGCCCAGATCTCCAAAGGCGGGCATTCTCTGCATATATCCCTCTCACAAGCTCCTTCCTGTGGACTTGGCTTGAAGCTGAGGGACCCCCCAATTGGACACAGGCTGCTGGTTTTTAAATCAGGTCACTACTCAAGTCTAGCCTAAAAGCAACAGCACAGATTTAAGTTAGTGATAATCGAGTATTTTGTATTTATTTTATTTTTTTTATCATCGAGTATCATAAAAAATCATTTACAAAGAACAGCTCTAAGTGATAAAACTTTAAGCAGATTATAACTGCAATACATTGGGGTTGTTAAAAAAAATGAGGGTGAGAATTTTTGGAGTTACAAACTACCAATCCAATTATATTTATAATCTTTTATTTATGAATGGTTGCACAAAAATAAATCTCTAACAATCTAACGTTAAACACTAAAACAAGGGTTGAAGGGTTAGTTCACCCAAAAATGAAAATTCTGTCAGTATTTACTCACCCTCATGTTGTTCCAACCCCATAAAACTGTCGTTCATCTTCGGAACACAAATTAAGATATTTTTTATGAAATCTGAGAGCTGTCTCACTCCTCCATAGGCTGCTATGTAATTGCATCTGCCGGCCCAGCAAAGTTAGTAAAAACATTGTTAGTCTAAGTGACTACAGTGGCTCAACCTTAAGTTTATCCAGCGACGAGAATACTTTTTGTGCGCAACCACCCCCCCCAAAATAATCGACTTTATTCAACTATTGATTGTCATCCGTGTGGGCCTCAGAGTGAGTTCACGAGCACCACGACGCATCTGCGAGAACTAAGACAACGCTCACGAACATTTGATGGGAAAGGTAAGCCATTCGTTTTGTGGCATTGGTAAGGCACTTTTACCGATTCGGACATCCAGGAAATGCACACTTTAGAACCATTTTAAACACTACATCGAAACCCATCACATCATCTTCTCAGTTCTCGCGCATGCGTCATGGCACTCGTGAACTCACTCTGAGGCCCACACAGAAGAAGATGAATAGTTTAATAAAGTTGTTATTTTTGTTTTGTTTTATGCGCACAAAAAGTATTCTCGTCGCTTGATAAGGTTGAGCCACTGTAGTCACTTAGACTATTTTAACAATGTTTTTACTAACTTTTCTGGGCCGGCAGATGTAATTACATAGCAGCCTATGGAGGAGTGATCCAGCTCTCAGATTTCATAAAAAAAAATATCTTAATTTGTGTTCAGAAGAAGAACGAAAGTCTTACGGGGTTGGAACAACATGAGGGTGAGTAATTACTGACAGAATTTTCCTTTTTGGGTGAACTAACCCTTTAAAGTCAGAAAAGCAAAATAGACTGGGAGATAAAAAATAGACTGGTGATTGAATGAATGAATGAATGAATTAAATAATTAATTAATGAATTACCCATTCATTAGTGAGTCATCATTAAATTTATATGAAATTAGGCAGAAAGTAAATAAATAGATAATCAATAAATCATTATTAGATGTATATTACATTTGGCAGAACGTAAACAAATACATAAATAATCAATAATTAATCATTAGATTTATATCTCATTTGACAGAACATACATAAATAAATAATCAATAATTCATCATTAGATTTATATGACATTTGGCAGAACGTAAATAAATAAATAATCAATGATTCATCATTAGATTTATATGACATATGGCAGAATGTAAATAAATAAATAATCAATGATTCATCATTAGATTTATATGACATATGGCATAACGTAAATAAATAAATAATCAATTATTCATCATTAGAAATATGACATTTGGCAGAACGTAAATAAATAAATAATCAATGATTCAGCATTAGATTTGTATGCCATTTGGCAGAACGTAAATAATACAAAATAATAATCACGATGTGTCATTAGATTTATATGACATTTGGCAGAATGATTTTCCATGGTATGGTATGCTATGTAACCCATTGTGTATTGGAGATGTTAAATTGCCCCATTTGATAATCCTGTTCTCAGTTTGTGGTCGTTTGCACCAAATGGGAAACACTGTGTTCAAAGAGAGAGAGAGCATGCACTATATTTAGCTCTTTCTCTCTCCCTCAGGTTCCATCTAATCAATATTGAAAGTGCTTTCTTTTTTTTCTAGAGGGATATACCATTTTAGCACAGTATTTTTTTTTACCTAACAAAGCTATAATAATAATAATGAAAACCTTTCTCTCCTAAATTAAGCACATCAAAAAATGTGATTGTATTTTTAATATGAAAGCAGATGTTGTCATGGAAATGTGTGCTAATGTGGAGGCTGCCATTAACATTTGACAGCATTAGTCAAGCCACAAGCTGGGAATTATCCGTGGGGGGAAGGGTAGACAGGGGGGTGTTAAAAAGGAAATCCACACACATTTCCTGCTTGTGGGATCGTTACAAATCGACAACATCCTGTTCTTTTGTTGATCCTGCATGACCTCATGCTGCTGCGTCATAAACGTGTTTTTGCTACTCCAGTGCGCGAGCTCAATCAAATAGGAAATCAAAATGGAACTGATTAAACTCTCTCTCTATATATATATATTTTTCTTCTTCATTTTAAGCAATGCCGATTGTTCCTGCCCTGTTTTCTGATTATCCAAAAAAAAAAAAAAAAAAGAGGATAAAGTGCACTGGATCGGCTTACAAATTAACAGGTGTTGACGAAACTCGGAAGTGTTTAGGACTAAACCGTTATCTAACTATCCAACAATTTTACATTCCCAGTGCGTCATATCAAACAATAACAGACGAACACCGCAGTTAAAATTTGTCCTGTAGCCTATAGCCTACATATTAAATTTCGTTGAAAGAGAAGAATACTTCCATACCATAATAGGTCAGGACCTTAAGAAGACACAAGGCAATGTATAGAAAACATGAATTAAAGCAGTTGTGGCCGCCTTCTTCATGTAATCCGCTTTGGCATTGCCCTTGTGACGAAAAGCCCCCCATTCTTCCATTCATGAAATCTTGAAATGGCGCATGCGCTGTAAAATCCGGAGCTCTCCCATTCATAAAAGTGTAACCCCCGAGTCGTAATGCCCTCCCATTCACAAAAAAATCTGTCAAAGCATCTGCGCAGTACATTTCTAACCCTCCCATTCATAAAAAGCCATTTCCCTCATGTAGTTGCAACATCGTATGGAGAAGAAGACTGTGTCCTTACTGCAGTGCACATCGCACGGATAGTCGTCCGGATTTTTTTTCCCTTCGTGGCTTCGTTTGGATCTATCTATTGTTGGAATATATCGCAATAATCTGTTCATCTGAGAAGGAAATGATCTGTTTTCTAATACAAGTGAGTTTTTCGTTTAGTTTTTTTATTTTATATATAGCCTAGGCTATATATATTACTATATAGCCTGTGTGTGTGTGTGTGTGTGTGTGTGTGTGTGTGTGTGTGCGTGCATGCCATGTAGCCTACTTTATATTTTTGTAATAGGCTATAATACTATAATACAAATGTCAAAGACAACGCTGAAACACGGAGTTTCATATTCTTTCGAATCGAGTCGTTTTGCTGGTTTATCACAAAGCGCCGATACAGCCGTTCTTTAGCAACGCATGCATTCTATGTGTATGTGCCTTGTGTAAATATTTAACTACGGACACTAACCACGACAGGATCTTATGCGATTTAAGAATGAAATGGACGCGTAAAACAGGTGAGGATTCGAGGTTAACCGTACACGTCGTTTCATTTGATCGGAGAAACAACAGGATTTCGTGTTGCGTATCACGAATCTGTGCCATTTGCTCGCGCGAGCAGCTCGTTCGTTCGCGTTCTGTCGAATATCATCGCGTGACGCTTCACTGCAGCTCGCGCATTCGATATTAACACTGGTTTAATGAGTAAAAAACTTTACGGAGATTAGTCAGAGACAGGCGTTTAAATTATATTGTAGTAATTATGTAAAAGTCTGTATTAAACACGCCGTTTGAATGTAGACTGCTTTGTATGAAACTGTAATTGAGGCACGCCAGCATGTAGGATAAACTGTCGTTTTAATAGACGACACGACAGTAGGGTGCAAGCTTGCTTAAGAGAAGCACAGAAGCCCTTAATTCGAAACGTATCCTGTGCCACTTCAATAATATATTAGATAGCTCACGCAAAAATCCTGCAACAGGTTGATTTTTCCCCCCACATCATATACAGTTAGAGGCTATCTTCAGCGCTGTAGCAAACATATAGAGACACATAGGCTGTGTAACATTTTACAGGACCGTCCAACGAAAATATTTCCCTGGATTAAATGTTTCAAACGTGCAGCTGCGTTGAAGAGATGATTTGAACCCTTACACTCTTGAGTATACGTCAAATTAATCATAATGAATCCCGGTTTGACGACTTCAACTTGTAGCGATTTGATTTGTAACTTAAAAAGCTGTAACTCTTAATTTAGCCTATGTGTGGTTTTACTAACTTGTGTTTGGTTTATTCTGAATAAACCCCTCCCTTCAGAACACTAGTGCGGGCTTGTACTCTAAACTGATACAAATAAATCTGATTGTTGATGTGAAGGTTTAAACACTCTTTTTTTTACTTATAATTACGAGTTTCAGTTAACCCTAATTATTTTACACATGTCATTTTCAAGCTCCAATTTGCTCTGTTATGCAAAGGCCAACTTTATTTTAGATGTAGGTGTTTCCAACACACAAACCAATCTTGTTATTGGCAAGAAAAAAAAAGTGTGAAAAGAATAGAATCCTATGAGGGTGCTTTTCAGTACTAAGCTGTGCTGTTATCTTTGCAGGAGTGCTAAATGCTGACCTGATCTCTGGTATATGAGGAACATAACCTACAGATGGAGTCAAGGGTTCCTCACCACATTCCTGGAGTCTCCTCCTCCATCATGGTGCAGCCTTTGCTGGACAGCCGAGTTCCCTACGGACGGCTCCAGCACCCATTAACTATCTATCCCATTGACCAAATGAAATCTTTACATTTGGAGAATGACTACATTGACACCCCTGCTGTGATCTCACAACAGCCACCAAGCCACAAGGCAAGCACGAGGGGGCAGGAAGTCCTGCTGGGAGCCCCACACCATCCTCATCTGTCCCGCTGCGAGGTCCCAGATGCCACCACACATCCGTGGATTTCATTCAGCGGTCGGCCCAGCTCCATCAGCAGCTCCAGCAGCACCTCCTCCGACCAACGGCTGCTGGACCATGCAGCTCCCCCCCCTGTTGTGGATCCATACACTACTGGCAATGGCCATGGCAGGACTCTAGGTTCAGAGCAACCCAAGGTGATGAGCTCCAAGACTCAGAACCTGAAGGCAGTGACGGCCTTGCCAGTAGAGAAGAAGCATGTGCTATTGTGTGACAAGTGTGGCAAATGCCGATGTACGGAGTGCACATTGCCTCGGGCCTTGCCCTCTTGTTGGGTTTGCAACCAAGACTGCTTGTGCTCAGCGCAGAACCTAGTGGACTCTGTCACTTGCATGTGTCTAGTCAAGGGCGTCTTCTACCACTGCACTGATGAGGACGAGGAAGGCTCCTGTGCCGACAAGCCATGCTCCTGCTCGCACTCGAACTGTTGCGCACGATGGTCCTTCATGGCAGCCGTTTCACTGGTGCTGCCCTGCCTGATGTGTTATTTGCCCGCCACTGGTTGCGCCAAGCTTTCGCAGAAGTGCTACGATGGCATCAGCCGCCCAGGCTGCCGCTGCAAAAGCACCCAGTCCTGCAAGGTGGCGGAGGTCAAGGCCTGTCAGCTGGAAAAGCAAGCCTCGTGATGATGTGCCAGAAATGGAGAGTACAAAAAGACTCGTGAGCAAAGTTTGCAGGACCCTCTCCAGTAGTGGTGTACTTCCCAAAATCATGGTACTTAAGGTTCACGCATTATCCTCACGCTCAAGGTATTCTGGCGTAAATCAGTAGCAGTGTTTGACTGACCAACGGGCACAAACCATTATTTTACTTGTTTATACAGTACTACAGAGGAGAGGCCTGCATTTTCTTTTCCTGGGGTTCTCACAATGGCTGCGGGATCAAAGTATTTGCCATTTCAGCCCCTAGTAAAAGAACTTGCCAACACAGAATGCTGCATTTTAGCAAAATGTCTTTTTTTTTAAAAAGATTCTGATCTCTTCTCTGATGTTTATTTTCTCTTTGGGTGGCTTTGAAAAGTCAAAGTAAATATCACCCATTCAAGAACACTCTATACTTTGGCAATCCCTCTCCGGATCTGGCACTGTGGAAAGGTTGCAGCGAATTCCAAGCTGATAACATGTCACAATCAAAATAACCAGACTTCATCTCTGTGCATAGTGCATTTACAAGCTTGTTATAGAGCTTTATTTCTTCTGTTGTTTGAAATGCAAACATAGGAGGTAATTTCGTTTCATTGAAGGATTCTAAGTTCCCTTGATGTCCCTAAATGCAATGTGTACTATTGCGAAAGACGTTGGTGACCACCCATAACCACGTGGCAGGATGTTTCTATCTTCTGTGGGGACATATTGTTTGTTTTTGACGGCAAATAGGTGAAATAGCTTTCATAAGTAGTCCCTTTGATGACATGCCATAGCATACATGAACTTCCATAATGATTCTTCCAAATGTAAGCGGTTCAATTTGTTGTAGATAATGACCTCAGGGATCATCAGTTCATCTGAATTACGTACAGCGTGTGAATTCAGCTTGGAACTAGTTTGGTGACTAGAGTTAAGGAAACAGGGAGTGGAATTGTTTGGGGGAAAAAAGTAAAAAAACAGCAATTCAGACACCAAGCATTCATAAGCTATGAGAAATATAGGGCCAGTAGTTACGGGAAAAGGAGAAGCTATAAAGTTAGCTTTTACTGCTCTGCCGCTAATAAACTAAACATGCCAATTGTATCACCATTATAATAAGGCAAAAGCACAGTATTATGTACAGTAGCATGTACAAAGTGTTTCACTGTAGTTGGAAAAGTTCCTCTAGTTTACTACGCACCATACCACCACCAAACACAACGCTCTATCAACGTGCCCTAGTATCGAACTGCTTTCTCCGCATATATTTTTGTTATATGTAGAGTATAGAGATTTTGCCAAAGGAGTGCACCATGGAGTTTGCGTTGACCATTTTATAATTCTAATTGTTTGTTTTCAAGTGAGCATGCATTGTTGTACTCTAGCCAATTAGTGCGACAGTAAGCTCTTAAAGGTACGGTGCTCTACTTCCCAGGATTCCTAGAGTCTTGGAGCACGAGGGAATGTTTTCTGCCTGCTCAACACAAACCCACGGTTCACGCATTTAGACCGAACTCGGACCTCGCTCATTTAGTCCCACATACTCCAACGTTTGTACTTGTTGCACAAATCAGAAAGGCAGAAATACACTACTGTTCTTAGTCTTGAATGTTTAAGGCTAGTGTTTAAGTTTAAGTTTGCAATCTAACCCGTGGATAAGTGCCAGAGTAGTTCTGAATGGAGAAGCTTGCATAGAGAAGAGTTGCAAATGTACCATAGATATCTTAGATTTTGACCTATGCAGGTTACACGTTCTTGTAAATAGTCTCAAGAAACTAGCTATCTTAAAATATGTTTCAAATGTCCTGAGAAATTGCATGGTACAATTTAATTACAATTCAGTACAAAAGTATATAAATGAATTATTATATTTTTTGGGAGGGCTGGGGGCGGGTGGGGGTTAAGATTATGTGGCTGTGGCATAGAAGGTAGGGTGTTTTAGGTATTTCAATTACAAGCACTTGATTTAGAAAAGTGTGCCAGGCAATAAAAATACCTCTGTTAATGCTAGCCATGCCTCATTAGCACGAGAGAGGCAAGGCTAATTCCCGGTTCCTCAGTGCCCCTGAAACTGTAGATTTAATTGCATTCACCGAAGGAACGGCATTTCATCACGCTCAAAGTAACGTTTTTGGGGGTTTTTGTTACCCGAATGTGGCCAAGCATTTTGTTTTTCCTCCTTCCTCCTAAAATGGTGCAACATCTTCAGTGCTTGATTGACATATACAGCTGCTGTGCGTGAACTGGGAGGAACGGGGATCCCTCTCAAGTAACATTACATTCCATCCTATTTGGTTTTTGCCCCAACCCATCTTTCACATTTCTCTTGACTACAGAGAAACTTTATGGTTGTTCACATAATAATCTGGCCTACGCGTAATTGAACGATCTTCCTTCTATCAACCCATTGCTGAGATATTTCCATCAGTACGCTATGTCTTTTTGTGGTACAGTTTCTTGGCCACTAGAAACCTATTCTTTTTAACCCACTTTAAGCTGCCTTCCAAACTGTGCTTGTACTCTCTGCATTTTTTTTGGCTTCATTGTTAATGTTGAGGATTAAAGAAAAGAGAAATGTGCTTTTGTTTTGTTTAAAAAAGCAAAAAGAAAAAAAAATCTCACACATATGAAAATGTCCCTTTATAGATATATTTATTTTGAAGTTCTATTTTATATAGTATTTATTTAGATGCCTACTTTTGTTTGTGAATAAAAGCTTATGTCAAAACGGAATGTACATTGAAATCGGAAAATATATATTGTTAAATATAAAACTCTTTGTGTCGTGTCTTCAGTGTCCACTAACCTGCATTCATACAAAACATGCTGTTGGAAAACATGATCATTTAAAACAATGTTATTTTACAACAATATCTTGACTTTCATTTGTTAAATGGGTCAAATTCAAATGATAAAAAAACTACTTTTTAGTTAAAGAAATAAAATACAATTAAACCGTTATTATTGCAATATAAATCCAGTGATCAGCTGGCTACTTTCCAAAGAAATGGACATGAAATAGTGAGTTGAAATCATTTTATTCCACGATGAAGACATGAGAGTGGTTCAGCTATGTATGAAATCATTTTCCTTGGACTGTAGATAATTGCAGTGTTTAGTAATTTTTGCACAAAAATATGCAGCTGAATAGTTCTCCATAATGGAAAATGTCATGAATGTGGGATGCTAAAGGGCAGATATGTTATTTTGAGTCAAAACATAATGGAATCACATTCTCTAGGTGTATGGGTTGCTATACAGGGTTACACTTTATTTTAAGTGTCAGTGTTACTGGTTACAGGTAATATTTATTAACTACATGTACTTACTATAGAGTTAGGATAGGATTAGGGTTTGGTTGAGGGTTATTAGCATGCAATTATGCATAAGTTACTGTTTTTACTATAGTAACATGTAACATATGTAACAAGGGCACTGTAAAATAAAGAGTTACCCTTTACAGTTGCTAGGATTTCTGGGTAATAACTAGGGTGTTCTAGGTTATTCTAGGTGGTATCAAATTGGTCCAGGCCAACAGAGATCACCTCCACGTCTCTATAGGTATGTTTACATGCACTAGTATTTTTTAATCTGAATGAATCCAGTCCAATTTCAGCTTATGAAAGTCCTGTTTAAATGAACCCTGAACTTCCATTCGATTCACAAATTTGTTTACATTTGCATATGAAACTTCAGCATATGCGCACTGTCACCGCACCTACCGTGAGTAAAATAGAGTGCTGCAGGGACGACGTCATTTTGTAAGCCAAAACCCAGAAACAAATTAGCATTTTAGCATTTCCGGTTCCTTAGTCCTGAATGGCCTGAAATAAGATTTGTGGTGAACACAAGCTCAAAATAGTTTCATTCTACAACAAAGAATACATCAGTAACACCCCCCTGGGGATTTTTTAAAGCTTTTGTCTTGTAAAAGGTGGTTGCTAGCATGCGGCTAAATGGGACTACTGAGGTTGTTGGAACATAAAACGTCATCACGCCGAATAGGTAAACTCACCTACTCGTTGTGTTTATAGTCGTGCTCTTGCAAACTATTCTAACTCAAACATTCAGGGAAAAAGGTTTTTAATTAAAGAATGAAAGAGTTGCTTAATGGTGGTGATGTTGAAGTCATGCAATTTACAGCCTAAGTTTAGGTTTGTACTTCTGGTGAAGGTATTTAGAATTCAAATTTAATTCGTGAAGATTATCATGATGAAAAAAAACATGTAAGAATCGAACATTTTTGTTGATCACAGAGCTTATTTTCTGCAATAATCTAAAAGCCAATGAAAAAATCCTATTGGGATTTTGTTGAGGGAAGATAGATTCTGGGTTTGCCCACAAAAAAATGTCTTCAGTGCAGCACTATTGTTGTTTTTGCCTCAATGACATCTAAAAAGAAAGCTGACACATGTGACAGAAGAGCTTTTTAAGCAAATATTTAGTAAATACATTTTAAAATTTAGTGTCCTTCACTGACCAGTCCGTAAGACGTAAATAAACATGGATGTTTGTGAGACGTAAAAATCACCGCATGTGCACAAGGTATTTTTTAATCTGAAACTAGTCGTATTCAAGCATTTACATGCTTATTTTTTTTCCTATTGACCAGATTATTTCAGGTCTACACCACCCTTTCCAATCCGATCAAAATTGAATTCAGGCTGAAGTTAATAGGATCGATGGAGGTGTTTACATGAAGCCTTATCAGTCCAATTGAGCCATCAATCCGATTACTAATGGATTACTTAATGGCATAAACGTAGCTTATGACATTTTTGATGTCTAGATATGGCTTGCATCCCTCATTCAGTGTGGGTCTACAGGATTTTTTATCATCCCATTTCACTAGTTCACACTTACAATCGAATAGAATAAAGAGTATGCGTATTTGGCCTGCTGTCTGGGGCGAGGGCTCCGAGCCCAGAGTACTCCCCCCATCCCTGGCTGGGATAGGAACAGTTGAAAGTGAGGAGTTTGGGTGGAGGAGAGATGCTGGAACACTATCATGGGACAGGGGTGAGTCGGCTATTTATATATAGGCCTCCTCGCCCCTGATTGGGTAGATTCTCTAAACGTGCTCCACCCGAACTTTCTTAATTAAACATCATTTAATTGCCCACCATTTGTAAATCGTTAATCTGTTCACTGTTCAGAAGATTAATTGGACACCTCTCCACAACAACTCAAATAATTTAATGTGTCATACATGTCATCTGTGAAGGGTGGGTTACAAAACGTTTAATACTTAGGGTTAGTAGGTAGTCAGAGTAAAAGCAAAAGAAACACCACCCATTTGGGTTACACTTTATTTCGATAGTCCACTTTAGACATTCCACTAACTACACTCTAAAAAATGCTGGGTTGTTTTAACCCAATTTTGGGTCAAATATGGACAAACCCACATGTTGGATTAAAAATGCAATTTTTATAAATTTAACCCAACAGCTGGGTTTGTCCATATTTGACCCAAAATTGGGTTAAAACAACCCAGCATTTTTTAGAGTGTATAAGTAACTTTTCAACTACATGTCAACTAACTCTCATTAGAGTATTAGTAGGCTGTTGTAGACTTTCAGTAGACTGTTAGGTTATGGCTAGGTGTTAGGGTTCGGGTTAGGAGAATAAGTTGACTTGTTGCCAAGTTACTAATGGTAAGTTGAATGTCTGTTGGGGGAGCATCAAAATAAAGTGTTAGCAGATATAAGCAGACAGTCTACTAATCCTCTAATGACAGCTAGTTGACATGTAGCTGCAAAGTTACTTATAGAATGTCTAAAGTGTACTATCGAAATAAAGTGTTACCCAAACGGGTCACTTTATCTACAAACATCACCAAGTAGCCCTTTTAAACCAACTCAATGCATGCATCAAAGACCTGAACTTTCTCCTAGCAGCTCTATCTGGCATCTGCTCTCGCTAAGTCACATGTCCAGTCATTTTGTACAATTCAGTCTGCGTTGAGAGCCTGGTTTGCATGTGCATTTCCGAAGTGAACTCATCCACGGTGTCTTGGTTCAAGAAAACGTCCTCTTGCGAATGACATATTGCAAAACTCCTGAGCACATCTGGTGCTGTACTCATGCCCTCCCCTCTCATTTTCATTTTCATTCTTATTCGCATCCCCTTCCTCCTCAAGTCTACTAAAAAGTGTATTTGACTGAACTTGAATCATCTGATGTGTTTCAACTAAAACAAGGTTATACAATACTAGACTAAGAAAATTAGAGTCATTCTAGACAGGGCTATTGCTAAGGATTTATGAGTGGTTTTAGCCACTTTTTAGCCATTCCTACGCATTATGCTTAAAATCCGCTAAAAGTGTGTTTTATATATTTCAGAGTTATACAGTATTTTGTATGAATAACTTTCTGTAATAAGAAATATTACATAAAATTTCATCATGATTAAATGCTCTTTAAGGCTATTATAACCAAAAAGAAATACTCAATGTGTGGAATTTAAACATTTGAATGCTTAAGTAGTGGTTTAAGCTTCTTAGTTTAGGTTTTAAGGTTTAATCAGAAAGTCTCTACTAGATAGCCCACAACTACAGCTAAATAGACCAGTCTGATGTGTTCAAGTCAACAAGTATAGTCTCAGTTGTATAAGAAAAAATCCGGAAAATCTCCTCTAAAGGCTAGTCTTGTTACTAAATGGTGTTATTAAATAGTGAATTATTAATAACATTATTGAAATAGCCTATAAAATATACAAGAATAAACAAGATTTGTAAATGTTATTAATCATTTAATAATCAAATTACAAATATCTTCTTTTATACTCACAGATACAGAGCAGCATTTGCTGTTTTTAAAAGGTTTAAACAATTGACAATTAAATCATCATGCTGGATCTCATTCATTTTTTTTGTTTTAATAAAATACATTTTATAGATGTTTTTTTTTTTTTTTGCCAAGAAATGTAAATGGAATAAATATATAACAAATAAATTATATCTAAGTCTATTTACTATTTTTTTATTTACTTGTTTTAATGTCAGTGGTGCCTAATATCAACCAGAATTTTACTGTAATACCAGTGAAATTTTTGGCAAAACAAATATAGTTACCATGGATCGTACACCTTGCATGGATAGACACATCTGCGAAATGCATAAATGTAAATGTGATGTAGGAAACAAATAAAATCATCAGAGGTGAGGAAAAGTGAGAAATAAGGAAAGCCAGACACAGAGAATCGGCCCAATCTTTCAGCTCCAATCGGCTCGCAACACTAATTTTGCAAACTCCATGGCACAGACCCAAGCGAGCAACTTTTAAAAACAAAGGGCTACTGTCTTGCATCATTTCCCCTCTCTACTGCTGCTCCGGAAAGCACTTCTTATCACCATTTATTGCCGGTCTGTATCAGTGGCCTGGTCTGTGCTAACACCCAACCCCAATGGATTTTCAGTGCTCCAAATGCAGAGTTGTAAAACGCATAGCAAGGTTGTCTTACAAATACTCATTTACATTCCCCCCATAAATTTGCCATGTTCTAATAAAAAAGTTCTTCATGATGAAATACCTTTTCTCCTAAAGCCCCGTCTTTTGTCGCTGGACAACAGGAACAGGAAGCAACAAGCAAAATAGGAATGCATGCATTTAGAAACATTGTATTACGTGTTAACATTATCTGTAATCTGTCTTTGTTTTACAGTTTGCAGATTTTGATGCTTCAAGTACTGTTGCAAGCATACACACGTGCACGCACACACACACACACACACACACACACACACACACACACACACACACACACACACACACACACAAGACTTGCTTATCTGCGGGCTGTGTGGAAAACAGCCCCTCCACTGAGCGCAGCAGCCCCCCACAGGCGCCGGAGGGGACAGAGCCAACCAAACTTGGCTTTCGATATCAGAAGTGCAACACGCCCACTTGGCCTCGGCAGTGGTGCATTCCTAGGGAGCTCATTGTCAAAAGCCAAACACTTCCTCTAGTGTACAGACCGACACGACCGCAGAGACATTTCATACATGCATGGCGCTCAGACCGAAGACAGCTGCACCACGCTCAACAAGTCCTCGACCCATTGCTTTTCTTTTTACTTCATTATAGTTATAAAGATAGTGAGTTTTAAGGACAGGAAAAAGTGTTAAAGTCACCATGAAAACAAAATGGATATTGCAATGTTTATTATAAATGATTTAATTAAGAACTTCCCCTCCCTCTTGCAGCAACATCTTTTCTCCAATGACATGCTTACTTGTGCGAGGGCTGCAGTTTTTTTCTTGCTTGAGAAGCCATTTCACTCGGATATATATACGTGACAATAGGACTGTCACAGCTTCTCATGCTGACTTTAATAAAAATAAATAAATCAAATTTTAAATAAATTGTCAGCGATCTTTTGACTTACTTTATATATGATAATGAATGTTAATAATGTTAGATACAATTGATAATATACAGTGCTTTTAAAAAAACACAGTTGCTGCAAACAATTGCTGCTATACATTATATACCAGATAACTTTATAATTGTACTTTTCTGAGTCATTTTTGTCAGAGTTCACACGGCATGTTCCGCTAACATTTCATAACCCGAAAGTGTCCAAATCTTTTTGAGTAGTAAATCTGGTTTTCTACTAAAATTTAAACCTAACAAGCTTCATTAAAAGCGTATTTGTGCTATATTTCTTTCAGAATGGTCTGATATTTTGCAATCTTTTGTCATCTCAATGTGGATTTTATCTAAGTGTAAAAATACTTTTTTGGGGGGCACTGTATTGCAACACAGAGGTAAAGCCAAAACACTTACACAAAAAGTAAAAAGGGGACTATTAATGGGATGAACTTGAATTTCACTTTATTTTGATGGTCCCTTTAACACATTCTGTAGACTATAAGTAACATTGCACTTACATGTCTACTAACTCTCATTAGAATGTTAGTAGAGTATTGGTAGACTGGTTTAGGGTTAGAATAAGTTGAGGTACTTGCAAAGTTACTTACAGTCAGTAGAATGTCTGTTGGGGGACCATCACAATAAAGAGCAGATATGAGGAAGATGGTCCTAGTCGACTCGCTCCGAGAATTCGAACCATCATCTGTCTCTAGTGTGCCTCTTGAGGCCAGGGGAGTGAGGTTTACCCGCACAGCTCTTACTAGCTGGCTTCCGTTATGCTCACTCCCCTAAACCCCACTGCCGGGTCACGGCACCACATGTAACTGGTCCTACTCAACCTGCTCTGAGCGGGATTCGAAGCGGCGTCTCTGGCAAGGGAGGCGGGCACGCTAACAGACACCTAACTCCGCAGCCGCTAACATAAGTCGCTAGCATGCCTTATGAGGTCAGGGGAGTCACACAGCTCTTACTAGCTTGAATCTGTTACATATATTTTATGATACAGATTTAAAACATTCACATAAAATTATATGGATGCTATGTTGTGGTTGTGAGGTTTTGAGTTTGAGCCTCACCTTTATCCTGTGGTGTTTATAGCAGCTCTGGTGACGCAAACTGTCAGTGCGCAGTGCTTGAAAGATGCTAAGCAGCAGGGCAATGCTGAGGTTGTGAGTTTTTACTCTGCAAGTGGAGTATGATCTTAGGGTGCAAGAGACATTGTAGTACAAAAAGACTGCAATGTAGTCTGCAAAAAGACTTTTTGTGGAGTTCCATCTTAAATCAGAAGAGAGTTCAAGAGCTGACGCAAAAAAAAAATGTCTAACATGGGCTGGCCATTTTCAATCAAAGTGCAAAAATATATAGCATGTGTGTTGTTCTTTCTATGAAGTTGGGACTTGTGAATGATTTCTGGTTTTGGTTAGTTTCAATAAAGGCGTCTCCAGTAGTGTAATCGGTCATGCAAAGCAGAGTTGGAGCCCCACCTGGAGAATGGTTTTAGGATGTAAGAGACATTGTGGTAAGAAGAGCTCAACAGCTTATGCAAAAAAAAAAAAGGTGTACACTCTGTAGCATGTACTAATCTTACATCGAGCAAGACTTTGGGTGTAAGTAGCCTCATTCTAAAATCTACCATTTTAAGTTGGCATTCCCCTATATAGTGTTTTGTAATAAAGATTTAAGATGGCTGCTTGAGTGGCACAATCAGTTTGGGGAAGGAACTTATAGGGCCTTATTTTAACGATCTAAGCGCATGGTCTAAAGCGCAGGCCGCAAGTGCACTTAGGGCGTGTCCACTTTTGCTAGTTTCACGATGGGAAAAATGGTCGGCGCGCCCGGCGCATAGTCAAAAAGGGTTGTCCCTATTCTCTTAATGAGTAATGGGTGTGTTTTGGGTTTTACGTGCGTTAAACCAATGAGAGTCTCATCTCCCATTACCTTTAAATGCCAGTTGCGCTTGCGCCATGGCGGATGTGCTATTTACATGACGGAATTTGATAGTGGAAAAAGACCGAACACGTCTCCAAGGCGCAAATGGAACTGCACGTGCGCGAGGTAAAAGTGCGCAAGCAGACCATCTACGGGACAAGCCGGATCCATCATATCTTTATGAACACAATAAAAACCTTTTACATTGTAATCCTTTTATTTAAGATATTTGGCATGTTTGTGTGCTGCTGTGCATCCCTGTGTGTTTAATAAGCAGAGTGTACGCGCATTGTGGACCCGCCTATAGGCGCACTTTACTAATGCTCTCTTTAAATAAAAAAAGATAAAAATATTGCGCCATTGACTTTAGACCAGGTTTCAGTTGGTCAATGGCGCAGTCTATTTCTGTTGCCTCAAAATAGCAACACGTCAACAATGCTCCTGAACACACCTCGTTTTCAGACCAGCAGCCCATGGGAGCACAAATGGGCGCAAATGCATTTGCTATTTAAACAACGTGCACAGGACATGAAAATGAAAACTGCGTCAGACTGAAACTAGCAAAAAACACTTACGTTGCGCTTGGCGCTGCATTGCGCCGGGTGTAAGATAGTGCCCATAAGGTGTTACACAGCAGTACGCAGTACTTATAACGAAGTATGCAACAGAGCATGATTTTGTGAGCTTCAACTGGCAATTTTAGGTCGCAAGAGACATTGAGTTCAAGAATTTCAAGTTCAAGTTTATGCTGGCCATTAAGGTAGTCATTCTGTAACATCTGTGCTACTTTTCCGTTGAGATATTTCAGGTTGCACTCAGTGTAAGACCTCACAGTGTTCTTTTTCAGAAAGGCCATCTCTAGTGGCACAATTGGTCAGTGCATTGTACTCATTTGGCTGTATAAGGGAAATGGTGACGTTGTGCGTTTGTATGCAAAATGAATTGAAGTTAGAAGAGATTTCAATTGCTAATGCAAGACAGGTCTAACACTGGCTGTCCATCTTCAGAGGCAGACACCCTGTAGCATATTCTAAGCTTTTTTTGAGAGAGAGAGAGAGAGAGAGAGACTGTAGAATGTAGAACAGGGTTCCTCAACTCACCCTGGCTCTTGAGGTCCACTGTCCTGCAGAGTTTATCCTGAAGACTTTGATTAGCTTGTTCAGGTGTGTTTGATTAGGGTTGGAGATTTTTTTTAAATGAAGGACCACAATGGAAATAAGTTAATGCAACTTTATTGAGTTATCCTTGACAAATAAGTTTTAACACAGTTGTATTTTTGATTTCAAACTCTGCAGGACAGTGGACATCAAGGGCCAGAGTTAAGAAACCCTGCTGTAGAATGTGCTAATCCAGTGGTTTTCAATCCTGGTCCTGGGGACCCACAGCACTGCACATTCAGGGCATTTTTGTGGCCTTGAAGGGTACTGTGGAAAGAGACAGCCATACAAAGTGTCATTCCCAAATGAAAGTGAGCAACATAACCCCATTTGTAAAGTATTCAAGGAAGTGCGATAGTAATTTTGCCATTTAGGATAATGTGATGCAAGAGACTTTGTAGCAAGAAGAGAGCTCTAAAGCTAATGCAAAAGACCAGTTTCCTAGCCTTCTTCAATTAAAGGATTATTCAAGAGGCAATGTGAAAGACAGTCTAACATTGGCTGACCAAATACAATTGAGTTGGGCACTCTGTAGAATAGAGATTTGAAGGTTGGGGCTTTTGTATGTAAGCTAATGTAATTGGTCAGCTTGCCGCACTTATGAGGCAACAGGGCAATGTTGAGGATGTGAGCTCAAGCCAGCCTGTAAAAATTGTTTAAGGTGCAAGAGACATTGTAGTAAGGCAAGAGTTCATGAATTACTGTTGTAACATTGACTGGCTGTCTTGATATGAAATGGTCAGTATGTTGCATGTGTTTTTGTGAGGCTTGGATGTTTTTCTCATGTATGCTCCTAGATAAAATGTTAGATGATTCTAACCATATTTTAATTACTGTATTCAAATGGTTGTTGTATTCATTCAGTCTTTCTCTTGTTAATTTACTTTGTGGGAGTGGGACACATGGTACGCTCTTGTGTACCAAATCAGCTACTTGTTGCATTTACCTTCTCATTCATTCCGAATTCAATGACCTCTAATTTGCAACAGTTTAAAAGGCACACACCTTGCTTTGATTTCATTGAATTGCCTTTGTATCTTTTTAAACTTTCTTTGTAATTGCACTGAAAGAGCATGGAAAAACAGTCTTGAAAATTGTCTGCTTTTGTGTTCAACAGAAGAACGTCATAGGTTTACAACCCATAAGAGTGACTTTCCATTTGCGAGTGAACTAGTCCTTGAACTCTTTTTGTCTCTAGGGAAAAAGATGTGACTGAATGTGCTCTTTACCGGATGTTGCCAAAGGACATAACAACAAAAGGTTGTCAGACATGGGCCACTGCCGAGAAACACCATCCAACGTCTAGCCTAAAATCACCAGGTCAGTGCAACAGGAAGCAAGCCCTTATGTAATATGTATGACCTCACAGGAAGGCAACTGAACAAAGGTTTTGCGGGTTTTTCTTTTTTTGGATGCACTAGACATACAGATAAAGGTCCACTGTGTCCCTTCCTTGAGGTTACAAAGACGCTTTGTTGTCACACTCCGGAGAGGAGGAGGGGGAAAGGGACAAGCATATGTATCAATTGTCTCCTCTGCTCAAGCTGCGTGGGCGACCTGTAGGCATTAGGCCAATCTGATTAAAAGTAAAAAGCTCGAACCCAGACCCGGGAATGGGGGTGTTTTGATGGCCTGTTTCATACCCGTCTATCATGTGCTATAGGAGCTGAAGTCCTGGCAATGATAAGAAGGACGAACTTTGACTGTCAGCAAACTGAGCTATGGATTACCACACTTGAGCAAACACCGGGTGCGATCGGTCTTACTTTTACAAACATCCTTTAAGTCACACATTGGCTTCCTGATGCACGATACAACAAATGCCATGATACATGACAGGCGAAAAATTCACAAGCTGCCAAGTTTGAACATTCATTATTCCCCCCCCCCCAAGCCTTTAATAACCATTATACCTTGTAAAATGAGGTTGAATAAAAAAAAAAAGGTTTTCTATAATTTTATTTTTTATTCCGTTTTTTTCCCTCTTTATTTCTCTTTGATTATTTTTTATTCTTAAAGGCTTTAATTTAAACACCCTCTTCACATGTAAAATAAGAAAAAGCTTGTTCGCAAAGTGTGTTTGTTGTCGTGATTCTCTCTTCGCAAAGATCACATTGTGACATGCACAAAACGATTAACGCTGAAATACTCCACACAAACTGTGAAAAACAGGCTAAAATCATCAGCATATTTGTAAACTTCAGATGCTCGTTTTTAATGGTGGAAACCTTCAGAATGATATGCAAATATGCTGATCGACTAATTTATTCATAAATACATTAAAAAGCAATTCATACATAAAATGGATACACTTCTTGAGTTATACGACCACATCAGAAACATGCAGGGAAAAAACCTTAAACAGGAAGTGATATCATAGAGAGGACCCATGAAGACCCTTATGACTGTTTGTCAAGATCCGTTAAATCCGTAAAATATCATAGATTTTGACCTTTTTATGTCATTGGAAAGGTTAGTTCATGTTTAAAAATTTCATATGGTACATGCATGAATAAGTCATGATGTATGTGAACTTTAGTTGTAAAAGGGTTTTTGAAGCATTAATACAAAAACAACATTAATACAAACATTACAGCTATAAGCATATTGCATACGAAGTTTAAAGTATATATATATTTTTAAAAGTTTTCTTTTTCAGTGTCTTAGACAGTCTTATGTGTCATTTGACCAGTGGAACAGCATTTTGCTATTGAAGTGGTACTTTTTCATAATATAATAATGTTTAATAATAATCGTACTCTTTTGTGACAGGATGGGTTTCTAATCGCCCAGTTGTTGTTAATAGTTTATAAATGTTGACAATCATTTGTTGATATGTTCTAATATGTAAGTTGTTGACGTTTGTAATGAGATTTTTGCAGCTTAGGTTCTATAAATGCTCATTTTGGACAGAGGAGGAAGTTCTGAAATGTACAGCGTTTTCATATAAGTGAATTCGTTCCTTTGCAGTCGTTTCAGGAAAATCCGATTTCTCATGTTATGACCCCTTGAAGAATCTTCCAAGACTTTCAAAACAGCTGTGGGAAAACATAGGATATAGATGAGCTTTTAAACATCCAGGAATTAGAGTTTTTTGCAATGTCACACAACACTTCCACATTCTCCTTTAAACTCGGCTCTGAATGTTGAGAATTCCTCTGTGCTCTGAGCCGTAATGATGGAGTAAGCTTTTGCCACAGTGACGTTCAAAGGAATGCCGCAACAGGAACCAAATTTAAGTGGTGACCACAGCTTGAAATATATCTCCACTGCATGTCATTGTGGTATGGAATATGCTTGTGTAACAATTACTCAACTGAAGTTCGTTTGATTCAAGAGTCCCGAAGCTGATGAGATTGTTTTTTGTCAAACTGGTGCCTATATACACATAACACCAATAAATGTTGGGGTAGATCTCCAAGGAGTAGTGATTATAAAGTGTAAAACAAAAGAGTCGTGTTTAAATTGCACCCTACACACACTCACACAACCCAAGCACCACAAGAGTCTGTTGAAAACGGTAAAAATGCCTCAAGGGAACACTGTGAGGTCTGTAACCCAAGAATGCAGATCAGCCAGGTGTGTGTGAAGTGTTGGCTTCTTGTTCTGGTACTCTTGCTTTTGAGATCCATTCCTAGAAAACAGTCTTGCTATCCATCACAACATGTTAGGTAAAAGTGCACATCTCTTTCTTTCTAAATTACTTAATGTTGAAGTCACAAGCTTTTTAAATTGAGAAGGTGATTACCGTTTATAAGGGTTGACAGTTCTGTCCAGTCATTCTGACTGTGGAATCAGATGGTAACATCAAGGTACTGAATGATTACCATAGTCAGGTTGTATGGTACATTATTTGCAGGTACTTTAGCGTTCTTCAAAAAAGACAACACTATGTCGAACAATTTTCATATTGTTATCAGAGAGCTGTTTGCTTTCTCTCTTTTTCTCGCTCTGTCTGGAAGCTGAAAGAGACGTGCATTAACCCTCTTGCTAACCCTTCTTTCGTCCCTCCACCAGAAGGGCTGAACACAGGAGCCCCCTGGGGCAGCTGAAAGCACCTGCTAAGCAACGGATGCTTCCAGACAAAGGCACCTCTGTCCAGCCTCACAACAGTGGCCAGGCCCTTTCCTCCAGCTCGTCCAGCCCCACGGTTTGCCCACTCAGAGCAGACTTTGCCCAGCCATATGTCTAACTGTAATAATTTTACTACAATATTGTGGGTTCTTCGCTTCAGATTTCTCTCCCTCTTTTCCATCGACTTGACAGCTAAACAATGACATGACTATGTTACTACATAATCTGCACGCAAAAAGAACAATATCTATCACAGTCTTACCTTTATTCCTTTGTTTAACTCTTCTACCTACCTTTAAGTGCATGGTGCTAGAGTTGCTGAAAGTCAGGGGTATGATGCCATAAGAAAGCATGATAAAATTGAAAACTAATAAAAAGAAAAAAATTTGGACTGGCCATTTCTTCAGGGTGTCCCCCTCCTGTGCCCTGAAATGCTGGGATAGGCTCCAGCATCCCTGCGACCCTGCGGAGGATAAAGAGGTTTGGAGAATGGATGGATGGAGTTATATTATTCTGTCAAGCAGGGCAGTAAGAACGGAGCAAAGCCGGTGGCGCGAGTGTTAATGCGCATCACCTGCGCGCCACACCGGTCTCGAGTCCCACGGAGGAGCTCCGGAAGGAGGAGTGACAACAGCATAAAACATGTGCCAAATCAAAATGTGTGTGTGAAGCGGACCCTGCAAATGAGCGGGAATAACGCTTGGAAGATGGTTGGATGGAGTTGTCATTGAGGGGCTGCCGCTTTACTTTCGTTTTGTTGTTCATTTTATGATTAAACTTTACTTTGATCGTTTGCCGGTTCCCGCCTCCTTCTTCCCTAAGCCTTAACTTTGTTACAAATATGTAATACATATTTTTTGAGAACTATCAGTGCAAGTTACTTACCGACACAAACTGTGTTTAATTTTTTGGGTACCGGCTTCGCCACCAACACTGTAGCCAGGTTTTGATTACCATATATTTATGTGCTTTTTGGATATTGCATAAAAAGTGCTGGATGGTTCAGAGCCATAGCCTTCTTGGCAGTGCTCGCTTTGGGTGAGTCCTTGCTTGTGGTCCTTTCCTGATCCAATTCCTCTCCGTCCTTTAGCTGTGCCTCAAAAAAAAAAAAAAAAAAACTTAAAGTTGTGACGAAACAGAAGTAGCAATAGATTTTTTCTGTATTGTGACACATATTTCCGAGTGTAACGAATTATCGAAAAAGAAAAACTGTAGGGTGGGGACTAAGGGGCAGTTTACACGACACCATTTTCAAATAAAAACGGAAAACTTTTTTTGCGTTTCGGCTGTTCATTTACATGGCAACGGCGTTTTGTGTGCCTGGAAACGCGAAAACTTTTAAAAACGAGTTTCAAAGTGTACGTTTTTGAGAACAATACTGCTACCATCTCGATTTAAGGTACAAACACACGAATTTGTAAAAATGGTGACGTATTTTGTGTTCAGTCTATAGGCGCATAGTGTTTCTTTACAAAGTGACATCACCAGCTACTGTAAATCATATTATATTACTGCCAGCTACAACAATATCGTGCAAAAGTTCATTTATTTCAGTAATTCAACTTAAACGGTGAAACTAATATATTATATAGACTCATTACATGCAAAGTGAATTTTTTTACGAGTTTCACCTTTACATCGTCAGAAAGAAGTTTTCATTTGAAGGTCTATGTTATGAATTTTTGATTAAGCATTACGAGGTCATAACTTCTTAAAAAAGTTAATATATGCACGGATAAATTACTCACAATAAGATCTATAACATGGACTCAATAAATATGTCAATTAAATCTCCATAAAAAGCTCACTTATAAAGTATGGAAAAAAATATTCGGTAACAAAACGTATCCAATGTTATGTGTGCCTATATGTGACTGAATAAATCTCTCAGTGAAGAAAATATCAGCTGACCAACATCTTCGCATAGCATCTCAAATGGTGAAGACAAAGATTGTCATCAAAATAATTAGTCTGACATGCATTCCCAAAAGTAAAGAATTTGCTGCTGCTGATTGCTTGCAAACACAAAGTTCATGAGAGCATTTTATCTGTGCGCTCTAAGCACCAACTTCTTGAAAAAAAGAGCCACAGTAGCTTCTCATGTGGCTACAACTTCCATTTTCATTGATATTCTGTGACAATTTCTCTAGAAGAAACTGTTTTGTTCCTTTGAACAAGCTGTATGAAAAAACTCTATCTTTATCTGCAAATGTTTTTGCATTATTCCTTACATTTAAAAAAATATGTAGGCCTATGAAGGCTAAAGTGTCTTAGCGAAGCCATTTTAGGAGGATCCATTCCTAATAACTCGCTTCCACCTTTTTCTTTCCTGTCCATTAATTTATCATTTGGTTCTTTTACTGGAAACACGGTCTGCTTTCCTAACACATCAGCTGAATTGATTTCTCCACGGTTTCCCAAGTCATGTACATAGTCCTTCCACAAACTTTGGGCACAGGAGATCTGGTAAAAAAGTGTGTGTGTGTAAGTGTGTGTGTGTGTGTAAGTGTGTGTGTGTGTGAGCCTCCTACCCCAGTGCATTAGTGAATCTACATTAATCTTGGCTGACACGGGCCAGGAAGGGCCTCTGAGAGAGCCGGGACTGAGCGCTCACACCGCCTGCTCAAATATTTATCCAGGATGTTTTTTTCACCAGGGAAAAAGAGGCATGTCGCAGGTTAACTAGATCAAGATGAAAAAAGTCATTCAGTGGGATGCAGAGGCTCACGGGACCCGCTGGGAAGAGCGCTCATCTTAGTGCAGATGTGGACAGGTGCGTAAACCCCCTGACTGCAAATTCAGTGCCCTAAATTACAACATTAATATTAGTGTAAACTGGCAAAATGTGATCTTTTCTTCTCGCCCACGCAACCCCCAAATCCTGTGCATTGCATTGTTTTTGTGTTATGCACCTGAATTAAAATATGACGGCATCTGTCAGCACATGCCAGATGAAGTGCTTCCTAAAATAGCTTTTTCCAGGAGAGCGGTGTTAAGCACTGTAATCATTCACCTGACTAAATGCACCAAGGGTGGATGAAAGCACAAGGATGTGGGCATCAAGTGGAAATACCAGATGATTGGCCCAAATTAGTGGGAGTGCATTAAGCGTGATTGCTAATTGTGCAGTGATTGTTGGAACTGTTTGATCCCAGTGGCCTGGTGGGCTTTCCCTGCCAGTGTATGAGAACAAAATACTACAAAAATGTCTGGAAATGTGACTAGAAATGTCAGCATGTGAAGACACAAAACATGCACACATAATATGTCAAAATATTAAAATGACAGAAGCAGTAAAATAAAGGAAGCCTTTGTGTTAAATAAAGGTTGCATTGTAAATATTTACAGATTTTTTGAAGCTCATTTGAGCACATTGCTGTATACAAACAGAGCAATCTCAATGCCAGTCAATTGGGCCTTTTATGCCCTTTTACAAAGTCCTGATTTTGTTTTTGGGGTGTACTAGAATATAAAAGTTTACAGCTCCTCACTCGCCAGTCTGTCCCGAACGCGTTGTTTAGTTCCGGTTTCAATGAAGCCCCCTCCTTCCGAAATACGAAATGTGCTGTGATTGGTTAGCTGGCCCAGTGTGTTCGGGAAATGTCCCGCCCCTCCATAATTGCGAGTTTTGCTCTATGTAAATATTAAGGATGGCGGCAATTTCAAACCAATTTGAGATCGATTCAGACCCTGACAACGTTAACAAACAAGAGGATCGTCCAGAACAGTTTTCATGCACGGATTTCACAGGACGTTTTTTTTTAATCTTCCCATACATTTTATATACGATGTTACACCATTTAATCATGATATTTGTCAAAATACTATGATAAAACAAACATTAATCGATCACAAAACCATGGTTGATTTTCCTAAGGGGCAGCGAGAGCTTACAAAAGCTTCAACACTTTATCAACACTAATGTTGGCTAGCAGGCGAGCGTAGCAAAAACATAAAACGTATAATTGGAACTGTTAATAGAAAAACGCAACTACAAATAATAAGGCATACTTACAAGTTGTGATCCACAAACAACAGATTGTCCTGACAAAGTGAAAACTGTTCCATTTCAGAAGAAGCTTTTGTGCGTAGTTGGGGTTCTGGAAGCTGTTCTCCGTAAAATGTGCAGCGTACAGATACATTTTAGGATTATAATCAGTGTTTGAAATAAATTGTACCCAATCTAAGTTCGTCAGCCTTAGGAAGGTCTAACAAATCAGTTGTGGAAAAAAAAATCAGCATCTCTTTGACAAAGCATGCAGCTCAACCAGGCCTTGTCCGCTTTTTTGCATATTTCGTGGGCGGGATTATTTAAATGAGTAACATTATGACTTCATAAAGCCCAGAAAAGAAAAAGGTTTTGTAGTCCAAACAAGCTGTTCGTTGTAGTTCTTGGAAAGTGGATTCTGTTAAATAAAAGATTTCCCTTTGGTCTGGAGCTTTTAACTTTGTAGATCTTTTTTTACATTACAAACTAAATAAAGTTGAACAAGCATAATAGGACCCATTTAAATAAAGTTTGACATGACAAAGCTTGCAGATAATATGCACCTGCGAGGTTTGCATTTGTCACTTTGGTTGTTGCGAGTTCTCCTGAAAACAAGTTGAATCATTTCCATCTCTCCCGCTCCCAGAGGTTTCTCTTCTGAGACATGATTGGGTTTTTATTTATGTTTTATGCAATCATTAACTTTGTCTCATCTGTTTCTCCTAAATATCCTCGTAGAGTAAATAATACACAAATGGAACAATTGTTGACATAGACTACAGTAAGATTTTAGAGCTAAAATGAATGTGAATAGCACAACTAGGTCAAATTACCACAACTAAGTATATATTTTGTATATACATTGTATATTGCTGACTTTATGACATTTTTAATATCTCTTAATATGTGACACCAGTGGAGTATTTGGACCCACTCTACATGGAATCTTTAACTATATGTAATAACATTTAAATGAATCATTTGACAAAGTGCTCTTATTGTGTGCATATGTTATATTTTACTTGGATTGTAAAAATACTGGGATGTAATTCCATCTGTAATCAATTTCTGTAATTACATCTATAAGTACACTGTCGACCCTTCCCTTACATCTTAACCCACCCTTAAAGCAACACCAAGTAACTTTTCCTCTGCGGTCGCCCTACAGGTTGTAAGCGGAATTGTCCATTACCGCTGTCGTAAATAATTTAGCCTACCGCAGCCTACTGTCGCACACACGCTTGCTGTTTATCCAGCACCGGCTTTGGAATGAACGATGTCCACAGACAAGCTAGAGTATGTTGTATGATTTCATGAAAGTATGATGTATTGCGACATCAGAAACGAAGAAAAACCAAACAATGACTATTGTAACGTGTTACGTGTCAGAACGTAAGTAATAATGTGTAGAACAAGTGAACGTGTACGTGCTTGTTTCTTTTGTGGGTTTGCTCTCTCTCTCTCCTGTCCCTTAATTGCGTTACAGGTGCAGCTGTTTAAGTGGGCGGGGCTGATGGACTCGTCGAATGGATATAAGCTGTGTGGAAGCTTCTGTTCCTCGAGTTCCCCCTCCTGCTTCACGGTGTTATATTGTCAGATCATAGTGTGTCGGATCATAGTGTGTCAGTGCTCTTTGGTGTAGAGTAAGCTGCTTGTGTGCAGCACCAATGTTGTTAGCGGTATAGGCCGGTAATTGTTATCTTGATTTACTTTCCAGACTGTTTGAGAGGACGGAGGCCATTTGTTTATTTTTCACCTTTTCTCCTGTTTATTGGTTA
Organism: Rhinichthys klamathensis goyatoka; assembly: GCF_029890125.1. Classification (NCBI taxonomy): domain Eukaryota; kingdom Metazoa; phylum Chordata; class Actinopteri; order Cypriniformes; family Leuciscidae; genus Rhinichthys; species Rhinichthys klamathensis. The sequence continues at coordinate 1,951,174 of NW_026607023.1, forward strand.
GTAGGGAGGTAAGCATTGTATTTTATTTTATTTCTAAACCCAGGGAAGACTATCTAAAATCTAGTCAGAACGCCCGTTTTGTTTGTTGTTTTGTGGCCGACTTTAATCCTCTCAGTTCACACTTTGTTTTGAGCGAACCAAATCTTACCCCTACTTCTACAAGGAAAAGGAAAAATAGATGTTTACTTTTCTTGAACTTTTGTTGTGTTGTGGAGTGATTTAGTGGAGCAGGAGACGAAACTCCGGGCAGTGCCTTTTAATAGGTGTCGCTCTCTTGTGTTAGTGCATGTGGCACGTAACATAATGGGGGCTCGTCATCAAAGTTCATAATTCTTCGGTCAAAGTACAAAACCTCAAATTTGGTGAGTAAAAACTAATCTTTTTTTTCTCTCCTATCTAACTTTAGATAAAATAATTTTGGGTGGGGAAGAGAATAATTATGGAAGAGGAGATTGAAGCTTTTATTAGCTCTCCGTCTGTCGAGCAGTTGGATCGTTTTCAAAAGAAAGAATTGCTGCAAATTGCGGAGAGTTTTAAAATATCCGTGTCATCTTCGGCACTAAAAGCTGATATTAAAAAGAAAATCCTGTCAGAGATGATCTCTCTTGGTCTCTTGACCGAGGAACCTGATGTACCTCCTGCACGTGAGTTTGATCCTGATGTGGCATTTAAATTGAAAGAGTTAGAATTAGAGATTAAACGTCAAGAACACGAAACTCGTGTATTAGGTTTACGCGAACTGGAGTTGGTTCGTTTAACCAAACGGGAGGAACGAGAACAACCTTCCGTTAGTGAGCCACAGGGTTCTTATAGGTCAAACCAATTTGATCCTACTCGTTATATGAAGCTCGTTCCCCAATTTAGAGAATCGGAGGTAGATGCTTACTTTACGGCTTTTGAGAGGGTTGCAACGAAGCTGGCCTGGCCCAAAGATATGTGGGCAGTGATGTTGCAGAGCAGCTTCGTGGGCAAGGCACAGGAGGTTTGCTCTGCCTTGCCCATTGATGACTCCCTCGATTATGATGTAGTAAAAGCAGCGGTTTTAAGAGCATATGAACTCGTGCCAGAAGCATACAGGCAAAAATTCAGAAATCATACTAAGGCGGCTAGACAAACCTTTGTGGAGTTTGCGCATGATAAAAGGGCAATGTTAGAGAAGTGGTGTATTGCGTCTGAGGCTACAACGTTTGAGCGCTTCCAAGAATTAATATTACTGGAGGATTTCAAAGGTTGTCTCCCTGAAAACTTAGTGTTACACTTGAACGAACAAAAGGTTTCTAGTTTGTCCGAAGCTGCAGTATTTGCCGATGAATACGTACTGACTCACCGAACCATTTTTCCCACGCCCCGACAGAGTCAAAATGTTAGGGGGATTGCTGAGAGGGGTTCGTCAGACGTGCGTTACCCAAGAACCGACACTCGTGCGTGCGTGCCCGGGAGAAGTACGTTTAAAAACACAGAGTCTAAACGCGCGTGTTTCTTCTGTCTTGATCCCAGTCATTTGATTGCAGACTGCAGGGCATGGAAACAAAAGAATGCGGCTGTTAAAGCAAAAAGCGTTGCGCATTTGGTTCTTGAACCGCAAGTAGAGATGGCTGAGACGTTTTCACCTGGAACAGAGTTGTTTAAACCTTTCTTGATGAGCGGTTCAGTTGCCATTTCTCCGGACGATGCGTCAAAACATGTTACCATTTTGCGTGACACTGGCGCGGCTCATTCGTTCATTCGCGAAGAGGTACTCCCGTTGTTCGCGGACACGTATACAGGGACTGATATATTAGTGCGTGGAATTGAGCTCGGATGCGTGAAAATTCCTGTTCACTCCATTTCTTTGAAATCCGAGCTAGTCTCTGGTCTTGTAAACGTGGGAGTATGTGTCAAACTACCAATTGAAGGTGTCGATTTTATTTTAGGGAATGATTTGGCAGGAGGCAATGTTTTTCCCTTTCCTGTAGTATCCGACTGTCCTGCGCAAAATTCAGCTTCACTCGATGTCTCTCCTCCTCTACTTCCAGCATGTGCGGTGACGCGCTCACAGTCACGGAAGTTCGCAGACACGGTCGATCTGTCTGACTCGTTCCTGTCGGATTCGGAAGCTACGGAGCTGTCATTGTCAGTGGATGACAATGTGTTAATGACAAGCTCTAATGTGCGTTCTCAGGGCCAAACTGGTATAGTCGGACGAAAGCAGCTTAGTAGGGCACAAAAGGCAGATCCGTCTTTGTCACGTTGTGTTGAAAACGCGGTGAAAACAAAAGATGAACTTGCTTGTGTAAGGATGGGTTACTATTGGGATGGGGATGTCTTAATGCGTAAGTGGCTTCCAGTATCTGGGGACAAGGCTGGCTTAGAGGACCTTACTTATCAAATTGTAGTACCCTTGTGTTATCGGTCAGTAGTGCTCGAGCTCGCTCACGATCACCTAATGGCAGGACACTTTGGGATCAATAAAACTTTTCAACGTGTTACCAAGTATTTTTATTGGCCCGGAGTGAAATCGAGTGTCGCGAAATACTGCCGTTCTTGTCATGCGTGTCAAATCGCGGGGAAACCTAATCAGGTCATTCGACCCGCGCCCTTACACCCAATTCCTGTGGTGGGGGAGCCGTTCGAACGTCTAATATTAGACTGCGTAGGACCGCTCCCAAAATCGAAAAGCGGACACCAATATCTCCTTACGCTGATGTGCACAACCACTCGGTTTCCGGAGGCGATCCCTCTCCGTAATCTAAAAGCTAAGACGATCGTGAGGGAACTAATCAAATTTTGTTCTCTGTTTGGTCTGCCGCGTATAATACAAACAGATCGTGGAACTAACTTTACATCGAAACTGTTCAAGCAAGTGCTATCTAGGATTTCAGTGTCACATCAGATGTCCAGCGCCTACCACCCACAGTCGCAGGGGGCGCTGGAGCGGTTCCACCAAACGCTCAAAACCATGCTGCGTGTTTACTGTGTAGAAGCGGGGAAAGACTGGGCTGAAGGTTTGCCCTTATTACTTTTCGCCGTTCGTGAAACTGTGCAAGACTCTCTCGGTTTCAGCCCAGCGCAGTTGGTGTTCGGTCATTCTGTTCGTGGTCCCCTTAAACTTTTGAGTGAACAGTTTCTTGAAAACGAGATTGCGCCGACGCCGGTGACTGAGTATGTCGCTACACTCCGCAAACGTTTAAAACACGCTTGTGACCTCGCAAAATCGAATCTGGCAAGCTCACAGAGGGTCATGAAAGACTATTATGATCGCAAAAGCGGGGTTCGTTCATTTGCTGCTGGTGAGATGGTACTGGCTTTGTTACCGGTTCCTGGAACATCTCTGCAGTCCCGTTTTTCTGGTCCTTACGTTGTAGAAAGAAAGGTGAATGAAACAAATTACATACTGAGAACGCCGGACCGTAGAAAGAAAATGCGAACGTGTCACATCAACATGCTGAAGCCCTATCACACGAGAGAGCAAGTTGAAGCGTCAGTTAAGAGCGTGACCTTAGTTGCCCCTTCTGTTCTCCTGAACGATATTGTGGATGAAATTGGAGGATCTATTCCAGCGCTGCCAGGGGATAGCTTGCGTAACTCTAGTATACTCAGCGATTTGCACTCCTTCCTTACTCACTTGCCAGGTCGACAAAGAGAGAATATTATTAAATTGATTGACAGTTTTCCCAGTATTTTTTCTGATGTCCCATCTCGCACTAATGTGCTGTTCCATGATATCGACGTTGGGGATGCGTCTCCGATTAAACAACACCCCTACAGAGTTAATCCGCATAAACGTGGTATCATGAAAACAGAGGTTGAATACATGTTACATAATGGGTTAGCAGAACCAAGTCAGAGCGCGTGGAGTTCTCCCTGCCTGTTGGTGCCTAAGGCCGATTCGTCATTTCGGTTCTGTACTGACTTTCGAAAAGTTAATGCTGTCACTAAACCTGATTGTTTCCCTTTACCAAGAATAGACGATTGCATCGATCGGGTCGGACCTGCCAAGTTCGTCTCGAAACTTGACCTTCTAAAAGGCTACTAGGAGGTGCCTCTTACTCCGCGCGCTGCTGAAATCTCAGCATTTGTCACACCTGACTACTTCTGTCAATACTCCGTGATGGCGTTTGGGATGCGGAATGCTCCGTCCACGTTCCAACGCCTAATGCAGCTGGTACTACGTGATGTACAAGATTGTACTGTTTACCTTGACGACATTGTTGTGTATTCGTCCACGTGGGAAGAGCACATTGCAACGTTATATGACGTCTTCCGTCGGTTAGCTGGTGCATCGTTAACCGTGAACTTGACGAAATGTGAATTCGCCAAAGCCTTCGTTACCTATCTTGGCAAACGTGTGGGTCAAGGTGAGGTATGTCCACTGGATGTTAAAGTTGCGGCTATCACTGAGTTCCCTAGACCCACAAACAAACGTGAGTTACGCCGTTTTATCGGTATGGCTGGGTATTATCGCGGATTTTGTTGCAATTTTGCTACTCTTGTTTCGCCTCTAACAGACCTTCTCCGCCCGACACAAAATTTTCAATGGACCTCTACGTGTGAACACGCTTTTTCAGGAGTGAAAGATCTGTTATGTAACGCCCCAGTCCTGGCCGCACCTGATTTCGAACGTCTTTTTCAACTTGAGGTTGACGCCAGTATGGTTGGCGCGGGAGCTGTCCTTCTACAAACATCCGAAACGAACGTCAAGAGACCGGTGTGCTACTTCTCGAAGAAGTTTAACCGCTGCCAATACAGATATAGTACTATTGAGAAAGAGGCTCTCGCCTTACTGATGGCGTTGAAACATTTTGAGGTTTATTTGGGTGGCTCAACCCTCCCTATTAAAGTTTATACGGACCATAACCCCTTGGTTTTTCTCTCTCGCATGTACAACGCAAACCAACGCTTAATGCGTTGGTCTCTCGCCCTTCAAGAATTCAATTTGGAAATTATCCACAAGCGCGGCACTGAAAATCAAATCGCCGATGCGCTGTCCAGAGCGCACAGTGCTGAATAGATTAAGGGATCAATGAGCTATAGCCATTAATCTTTGGGGAGGGGAGGAGTGTTACGTGTCAGAACGTAAGTAATAATGTGTAGAACAAGTGAACGTGTACGTGCTTGTTTCTTTTGTGGGTTTGCTCTCTCTCTCTCCTGTCCCTTAATTGCGTTACAGGTGCAGCTGTTTAAGTGGGCGGGGCTGATGGACTCGTCGAATGGATATAAGCTGTGTGGAAGCTTCTGTTCCTCGAGTTCCCCCTCCTGCTTCACGGTGTTATATTGTCAGATCATAGTGTGTCGGATCATAGTGTGTCAGTGCTCTTTGGTGTAGAGTAAGCTGCTTGTGTGCAGCACCAATGTTGTTAGCGGTATAGGCCGGTAATTGTTATCTTGATTTACTTTCCAGACTGTTTGAGAGGACGGAGGCCATTTGTTTATTTTTCACCTTTTCTCCTGTTTATTGGTTAGTAGGGAGGTAAGCATTGTATTTTATTTTATTTCTAAACCCAGGGAAGTCTATCTAAAATCTAGTCAGAACGCCCGTTTTGTTTGTTGTTTTGTGGCCGACTTTAATCCTCTCAGTTCACACTTTGTTTTGAGCGAACCAAATCTTACCCCTACTTCTACAAGGAAAAGGAAAAATAAATGTTTACTTTTCTTGAACTTTTGTTGTGTTGTGGAGTGATTTAGTGGAGCAGGAGACGGAACTCCGGGCGGTGCCTTTTAATAGGTGTCGCTCTCTTGTGTTAGTGCATGTGGCACGTAACATAACGCTTGACGTAAAGCAAGTCAAATTTGTAGTTTTCTTTTGTCTCATTAGAACTACAGAAACGCGACCCGATCTGGCAATTTTACATAGCGTGGTTATAGCAGATATAGGACCGCAAAGCGGAGTTTCACCCTGTTACGACTTAATGAACCACTGAAACGATTTTGGAAACATTATTTTAAGGTAAAAAATCTTACTTAGTGTTGCTTTAAACCTAACCATAGCACTAAACCTGTCCTAACCTTACTCGTATCGCACCTCATAGCAGCAAAAGTGTTTTACAATACAACATGAACGCAATAAGTATGTTGTATCAAACAAATATTTGTATTATTTTATTTTTTACATAAGTTTATAGTTACAGACATCTAAAATTGGCCCCTCTCTCTCCCTCTCTCTCTCTCTCTCTCTCTCTCTCTCTCTCTCTCTCTCTCTCTCTCTCTCTCTCAGGAAGAAAATCTTAAAATTAACCAGTTTAATTCCACAGGTTACATTTGAGTTTGAGGGATCTACAATGAGTTGAAACTGGTGTAATTTAGTACACAGACCTGTCAACAATAAATAAAAGTGCACTGTATTGATTTCATGTGACAATTCATGATGCAAATAGTCACATGACCACAGCTGTCTAATCTCAGTTTCCTCTGACAAATTAGGCATGTGACAAGTTTTACAAAAATCTAAAACCTTGTCATATTCCAAATTCCAAATGTGGAACAGGGATCATGCCTAGTCCTGGACTAAAATGGCCTTTTTAACCAGACTAACGGAAATCTGCTTTCTCTCATGATTTTAAATAATCCTAGTCTAGTCCAGAGTTTAATAAACTGTTTTCCTGGAGGACGACTAGAGCTCCAGGACTAAATTGAGGGTTAAATTAAACCTATCAGGAGGCAGGTTCAACTTCAGATTAATGTTGTGTTTCAAAAAAGAAACATGGATTACTCACACACACAAACTCAGTTTCGCTAAACTCTCCATAGGCGTAATGGTTTTTATACTGTACAAACTGTATATTCGTTCCCCTTACACTAACACTACCCCTAATCCTACCCATCACAGAAAACTTTCTGCATTTTTACATTTAAAAAAACAACAACATAATTTAGTATGATTATTAATCCATTTCCCTCGTGGGTAACATGTAAAGCGTATACTATATCTTGTACATATACGTACGCAGTTTATTAATATTACTTAAATGTATAATTACACTAACGAGGGAATTTGTTTCGGTTACACTTCATTTTAATGTGTCCTTGTTAAATTGTAATTATAAATGTAAGTACTGAGTAATATTAATAATCAACATGTACTTACTACATAATTAGGGTTAGGGTTTGGTTTAGTTGCATGTAATTATGCATAACTTACTGTTATTACTATAGTAAGTACATGTAAGATGTGTAACAGGGACACTGTAAAATAAAGTGTTACCATTGTTTATCCTTTTTTGGTGTCAGGCAAAAAAACAACAACAAAAAAAACCTGAACATGGTCATTATATTATTACTGAATCTGTTCATACCCTAATAAGTTTAAAATGTCCTAAAAGCGCTTTCTTGAATTCAACATGTCTGCAGGGAAACTTTATTACAAATAAATAAACTGCTCACCCTCAACACACAAAACAGGGACAGTTAACATTAAAATCATACAAATTCCATGATATTTCTTAAGGATTTATTTGCATGCTCATGTTTTTTTCTCTCTTTATTCCCACAAGTAAACAAAATTCCTTACCTTCCAGTTGTTTCATTTATTGCTGTGAATGAGGTCTTTCATGGTTTTGTTTTACACAGAGGAGTAAGATTGTGCTTTCAACAGGAGAACAGGGTCATAATTCAACAAATCAGTGTGCGGTGGAGTACGAAGATAGACGATAATTATTTGGCTGAAGTGTAGCCGTTGCTGAAGCCAGATCAGGACATTTACAGGTTATATTACTTTCTACTGGCAAAGGATTCAGGAATTGGGCCAGTGAACGGTCATTTAGAAAATGACTTTTTATTGCAAAATAACTTGTTTGTGTTTGGATTTGTGTTTAAATTGTGTTGAACTTTAAATCTTTGACTTTTAAATGAAGTCAAATGGCCTGTAAACCATATTTAAAGAGAAATGTAACATTGGTATCTTTATAAGCAAACAAAATCTATCTATCTATCTATCTATCTATCTATCTATCTATCTATCTATCTATCTATCTATCTATCTATCTATCTATCTATCTATCTATCTATCTATCTATCTATCTATCTATCTATCTATCTATCTATCTATCTATTCATCCATCCATCCATCCATCCATCCATATCAAGATTTTCGAGTAAAATGTATGAATGCATGGGAGAATATGCAGTGGTAACACTTTACAATAAGGTTCATTAGTTAACATTAGTTAATGTATTAACTAACATGAACTAACAATGAGCAATACATTTGTTACAGTAGGCCTATTTATTAATCTTTGTTAATGTTACAAAATACAGCTGTTCATTGTTTGTTCATGTCAGTTCACAGTGCATTAACTAATGTTAACAAATACATCCTTTGATTGTAATAACGTCTTAGTAAATGATGAAATTAACATGAACTAAGATTAATAAATGCTGACGAAGTATTGTTCATTCTTAGTTCATGTTAACTAGTTAACTAATGTTAACTAATGAACCTTATTGTAAAGTGTTACCTAACAGTAAACATTGTAACAACGGTGCACTCAAATCTGTTTCTCAACTTCTGACCGTGCAGCCGGGGAATATGAGCAGAATATTAGATGTATTTACAGGACAGCTTCAAATGTTCCACTCCGTGTTTTTGTCATCTCGATGGCGGATGAAGGCATGCAGCATTCCAATTCGGAGAAAATGTTACGTAGCTGGACGTGCTGTGTTTTTAAGAAAGAGAGGGAAGAAATGTGGAGGGGAAGTAGTTGAAGGTTTAAAGAATGTGATTGTGTTTATTTGCGGGCTGTGTGTGGGATGCAGGAAGCCCCGGGGGCCCGGCCTCTCTCTGTTTGTTATAGAGTGAAGAGGAAACTGTTGGCGGTCTCTGTCCTCTAAAACTTGGATGGAGCCGTTCTGTGGCATGTTAGTTCGTTTTTTTGTTTTCAAGGAAAGATTCGAGCTGTCTTTCATAACTCTGCAAACACACAAACAACTTGCCATGTGTTAGAAGTGCTTTTGCAATCGCTCTTGACTGGCAACAAATGAAATTGCAAAAATAATGACTATTTTCAGTTTCAGTTTGGTACTCAGGCAGACAGATTTGACCTTTTCAGGGGAATCAACTTTGAAATATATTTCTGGGATTGTATAACATTTCTTAACATTGAAAAAATCAGACACTTCACCTTTAAGTCTTGGGTCTTTAATCATATGCAATATACTTCCAACAATTTAAGCAAACCAAAGCGGTAACACTTTAGAATGCTGTTCCGTCATTAATGAATAACTAGGAACAAATGAGTAAAGCACTATTAACACTATAGTAACAACTATCAAGAAACTCTGATTAACGAATTAGTAGTTAATAGTGCTTAGTCGAATGTGGTAGTTCACTATTAGCTAATCAATAACTACTATTTTTTCATACCTCCCAGAGGACTACTACATAACAGGTTCATTATTAACTTGAATATGTATAATTAGTTCTAAAGTGAAGATCTTAGTGAAGATCCCACTAGTAATGACTCAGGTATTACCAAATCCTTCAGAAGGAATAACTAATCATGTGGATCAGTATTCTAAAGTGAAGATGATGGTAACACATTAGTAATGACTCTAGTGTTACCAAATCTATTGGAAGGAATTACTATCCAAACCCTTACAAAACCCTCAAAAGCTTACAATGACTTCAGTCAATATTAGGGATTTATGTTTTCACTTTAGAATACTGATCCAAATTATTAGTAATTCCTTCTGAAGGATTTGGTAATACTTGAGTCATTACTAGTTGGTTGCCAGTACCTTCACTTTAGAATGAATTATATATTATTCAAGGTAATTATGAACCTCTATATAGTAGCTAGTTATCAGTAGTCCTGTGGGAGGTATGAAAAATATTATTTATTGATTAGCTAATAGTGAACTACCACATTCGACTAAGCACTACTAATTTGTTAATCAGAGTTTCTTGTTAGTTAATAGTTGTTACTAGAGTGTTATTAGTGCTTAACTCGTTTGTTCATGTGTAGTTATTCATTATTCAGTATTCTAAAGTGTTACGAACAAAAGCTATTAAATCAGATCATCTCAGGCCTTCGTTCTCAGATGCAGCTTTGCAAAATACAAATGCGCCTATAGTTGCTCTCATTCGCCTTGAGGTTTCCCCTCCATTTCCTTTTTGGTAATTTGACATTTTCACCACATCCACTTGGGTTTCTCGCTGGTGTCTTGGCTCAGAGCGGCCACGGCTTTTTCTGGAACTTTCTACCCCCTGCTAGGTCTCTCTTGTGTGGTTTTCCTCCAAAGCACATGGCTTACGTCCCAGAGGGGGATGGAACAGCTTGTGGATCGGGGCAAACATGGTCAGGCCAGCTAAGGCCTCTCTCGCAAGGACATAAACAGCAAACACGAGCCCGAGGAACTTTTTCATTGAGCAATTTGTTCTATTTTCAAATCTTTTCCAGGATCTCTGATTGTGGAATGGAGGGAAAAGGAACACACAAAAAAAACTGGATAGAAATCCGGCCAAACAGGTCGTCCGTCCTTCTTGACACTCTATCCTTCCACTGCGAGTCAAGCACAGGCCAAGAACTTTTCTTCTGGCAATCGTTACGCTTTCAGAGCCAACATGAGAAAAATATGACCGTAAAACCCAAGTTTGTTAATGAATAATTTCCGCAGTCAAATGCTGTCCCTGTAGATTGTTTTACTTTTAATGCCGCAAAATGCTGTCCGCAGATCCGGGGTTGGGATCGTGATCTAGTAAAAAAATAAAAACCTGAAGTGGAATACAGCTCTGAGATTCAGAAATAGATTAGGGTGTAAAGCATGATTTAGCTCAGACTATATATTGCATCAGGGCCAAAATTTGCTCTGTTTTTGGTTGAACGAATATTGGACAGAAACCCACACAAACCTAGGCTTCCTTCAGAAAAGATGTTTGCATGTTTATAGGGGCATGCAATGTGAGAAGCCAAAGGATAAACAGTTACTAGTGTAAAAAATGTCAGTGCTGTTTGAGTAACATTTACAGTAGTATTACTCTACAACAACAACTACTTTCAGACCTGCAAAGTTTTATGATTCAGATCCCTGAAGGGGGGTCTAGGGTCATCCTACCCCATAAGAACCCTTTTTTTTTTGTGATTTTAACATGCAAACAAAGCATTCTGGTGCGCTCTGACAAGAAGATAAAGGAAAAAGACAACAGTTGCTTCAAGTAAAAAACAAACAAGCAAACAAACAAACAAACACGTCTACTGACACTAGTGCTGGGCATTGAAACACATTTCAGAAATCCGATTTGATTCGATTTCGATTAAATTAGATTTGGAATAAGTTAATTTGGGGCGTATCAGGTACAGCACATGCAAAAAAATCTCTTAACTGATGCTGTAAACAAGGATACAGGGAATCCCAGTTGATACATCATTCAAATATTTAAGGTTAAAATTAACTGATTTGTAGGCTACTTACATTTAAATTACACATAAGGACGTTTTTTTATAATAATGTTATAATAATACATTTTGACATTTAAATGGTGGCTGTCATATATAACGGATTTATTCAAACATACAGTACATTAACTATTGAAGAACAAGTTAAGTAAAAAATACGATGAATATGCAATATACAGTGCCTGTATTTATCAAAATGCTCCTCTCTGTGTTAATTTTTCTAGCTGACTAATGAGTTTTTGGACATTGAATGGCTTTTCTGAGGAAAATGTGATTTTATGTGACATTGTTTACATGCCGTTTTATTGACGTCTTTATTGACATTAAAAAAATAACTCTTTGGATCTACACGATTCACATAAATGACGATAAATGAAAAAAATTAATTGAATAAATTCCGCCGAAAAGCGACTAGTTCGCAGGTATGTACTTTGCATAGTTTTTCAAAAGTTGTAATAACTAATATTTACCAACCCAGATGTCATTTCAAAACCATGGCACACAAAAGATGTTTAGTAGAATGTTCATGCTGCTCTTATCCATACAACCAAAACTGTCAAACTCCAAAAAAGCACAGTAAAATAAATCCACACTACTGTATATTATGTTTTCTCAAACCATATGATAGCTTTATGTGACTGACATTTTGTTGAAAAAAGTTGAAAAATCTTCCATTCTGCTTTTGAATCGAATAAACACTTGTGTCACGATTGATTATGAGACACACTGATGTCAAAACCTAGCATGTGGATGTGCAATATCTAAACATACACAAACTTGATGCATTTTGAAAAACATGAGTGATTCTTGAGTGATCTATCTCTTTAAGAATATTTAAAGACAATTTCTGGTTATTTAGTAATTGCGGTAATGAAGACTCTGCCAAGACTTTGCTGCACTAATATCATTAAATGGTGATGGCAGCATTCATCTCACACACAATCTGGAGTCTGGAGCGATTTAATGGTACTACAAACGAAGCCCCAAACATTCACAATCCTGCTTAGGTCACACAGTTTACTGCCTTTTAAAGCATCTATTTTCATCCCAGCCCAAACACCTCTGCCCTTCCCTGCCGCCTCACTACCGGGGCTGGAAGGAGCTCATTTAGCTGACAGCGGGACAGCTCACACTCACAGAGTCCCAATAATGCCTCCACACTGGGCCATGGGCGACGGAGGAGGAGCAGACAGCCTCACTTAGCACTTTATGGATCATACTTCCTTCACACTAACGCTCAGATTTATTGGCCCCGGCTGAGCAGCGCATGAATCCAGTGAGCGCCAGTCTGCCCTCTGCGACTCGCTGTCTCTTTATCAGACTCCAGCACAAGGAGGTATTATAAAAAAAGACATGGGTGACCCCTGCTCCAAGGAAAGAGGACGTAAAATTAACACAGGGAAATAAATAAACCTAATCCAGGTCCAGGCAGGCTAGTTTACGGTCACCCAGTAAAGACTGCGGGATGTCTGGTTATAAAGAGTGATATTTTGCTTATCTGTTTTTTCATGTTTTTTTTTATTCATTGCAAAGTTGGGTTATACACAGAAAGTCAAAGAAAGTTAAAAAAAATTCAATTAATCAGGATCATCACCAGAAAAAAATCATAATATCAATAGGGCTGTCAACCAATTCACTGTTAAGTATTCTGTTCTTTTTTAAAGAAAGAAACCTAATGCCTCATTGTGCAATTATTTAGGTCAGCAATATTTGCAACACTTTACTTAACGCCTTTTGCATCATAAAATAATTTTAATGCATTAATTATGCCTTGTAATGCACATCATAATGCATTGTATGGTCCAATGAATAATTGTAACCACAGATATAATACATTTCAATACTTATCTATTCATTGAACACACCTTTAGAAAGTATAATGCATTAAAAACACATGACAAACAACCAATTTCAGATGTATCAAGGAATCTGCAAATATTATAATGCTTTTTAACATTGGTTACAAGTATTTATATATATATATGTAAAGATGCATTTTCAGTGATCTGATCACAAGTAGTCAGCCGAGATAGATTACCGTTTACACCTGGTCTTAACGCGTGTTATAATGACTCTTGTGACCACTTGTGCTCGGATTTGATCTATACCAGGGGTGTCCAAACTCTGTCCTTGAGGGCCACTGTCCTGCATAGTTTAGCTCCAACTTGCCTCAACACACCGGCCTGGAAGTTTCTAGTATGCCTAGTAGTAGTGGGAAGTTCAGATCATTTTACTGAGTGACTAGGATCTTTGAATCTCATTCATCAAAATGAACACATCTTTTTTTCAAGTCATTTCGTTCATTTCAGCAGAATGTATTTTAAATGGTACATGTTAGCCAAATTCCCCAAACACATCAAATGTTGATCACATTTAGAATAAGAAAAAAATTGCAATGCAAGGAAAAGGCCAAATTATGAGAAACGATTAATTAATTTATCTTGGTCTTCAGGGTATGTGGTGTGTTAGTTTACCTCACCTCCCGAAGCCGTTCGTTCATCCCGTGACATCCTCATAAACTGAGCTATGCAGTCTGTAGTACCGGATACAGAATTGATTAGTTCACATTTCTATCGACTTCGGGTTCGAGTCATTCGTTCATCACGTGACAGCCCCATATAGGCTGAGCTATGCAGTCGGTACCGGATACAGAATTGATTAGTTCATCTTTTGAGTCTTTGGGTTCGAATCATACGTTCATCACGTGACAGAAAGACTCAGAAGAATCAGACCCGATGACTCGAGAGGTGACATAATCATTTCTCTTTCCAGTACAGACAGCAGTCTCTATGGGATGGACAGGAAGAACGAAAGACTCGGACCTGAAAGATCATTTCGGTTTCCTATACAAAACCCATAGGATGTTGCGCATGCGCGGTCAACAAAAAATGAACGAATCACTCTCTGAGACAACTCGGTAGTCCCGAGTCATATTAAAGATTCGTTCAAAATGAACAAATCGTTCATGACCGACCCATCACAAATGCCTAGCAAGAACTTGACTAGCTGGTTCTGGTTCTGGTTCATGACCGAGTTTGGACACCCCTGGTCTAGACCCTCATCTTGTCACACTCTACATCACTTTCACAATACGATTGGATAAATGAAGCCATTACGCTGCTTACATGTGAACAGGAAAGGAAGTGAATGGAAAATATATGAATGGAAATGCGATTTCAGTTGTTTTGGCACAAGCTTTAATCAATTGTTTTAGTGTGTTTTCTCAAAATATGTCCCATATTGCTCACGTAGTAGGGAGTCTTTTATGGCTGTTCGAATGCGTATGACCACATGAGCATCTAAACTATGAAAGAAATCCTGTTGAATGTGTTTTTGACTAACTCTGGACGTGTTCAAAAAAAAAAAAAAAAAAAAAAACTATTAAGTAAAGAGTAAAATCAAAATATTTCTTGAAATATTCCACTGTGGTGAATCTCTAAGAATGACCATGACATAGAATGACGTCAGGCACTGGCTTCGCCCGTAGACAGAATTCCTCACTGATGTGCTGTGCCAGGCCTGGAGAGGCACATTCTTCCTGGAGAATAAATAAAGCGTTAGCTGATGAGACAAACGAATGCTTCTCGTCAAAGATGAGGTCACCGTGACATGCACCAATCCCCCAGAGCTTGGTTCCGTGTGCTCAACCACATAGATAAATTATCTATATGTTTTTGTTAACATGACAGCAGGAAAGAGTTAGGATTAACAAGGATTTACACACACACACACACACACACACACACACACACACACACACACACACACACACTCCCTGAAATGTGAACACACTGTTGTAGATGTATGGACAAGTGTTTGTGTAATAGCCAATTTAGCTGTAGCCCAATTGCCTGACCTGAATATTTTAGCTGACAAAGTACAACATGTTTGGAATTTCAAACCGCGAGCATGTGTGTGTCTTTACAGGACTTAATACACATTGGCTTTCAAAACATAGACTGTAAAAAAAGATGGACGACGCCCCTTCGCTCTTTTCCATTGGAGAGAACTGAAGCCTCCAGTGTCCCGATATGGCGCTGACATATTGGAATTCGAGTTTACGCAGTAGCGTTTTTTCGGGACCAGTCATGCGCAATAGTGAGCAGGAAGTAAAGCCACGAAATCAAGGCCCCGCCCTCACTCTCGCTGAATCAATCGCAAGCACACGCCCTGCACTTTTCTTAAGTGGCCTTGTCTGCTCCGTTCCTCTCCAATGATGTATGCTGATTGCAGTACCTCGTTAAAATAAGGTAAATACAACGACTAACCACATAGTCAACATTATGAAAAAAAGTCCGTTGGTGCTTCAGTGACTACTTCGCACAGAGAACCTGTCAATCACAGCTGTCAATCATGTCACAGCACCGTTTTTATAGCATCAAATAACTAACTAAAAACAAACTTATTTTAAAAACAAACACTTGAAAGTACATCAACGTGATATAAACTACAGTAAATGACAGAAAATATCTTTAGAAAAAAGATATGTGAAGTGTAATTTAATTGTTTAGTTGGTCTCGCGTCCCGTTGAATAACACGGGGAGGCGGGGATTATGACCTATACTAGGACCGGTCACTGGGGGGCGATCGAGACGTTTTGGCTTCACTTTTGAGGGCTTGTGCGGCACGCTTGTTTCAAAAGCATTGTCTCATTTTGTTGAATTACAAATTATTTCAGTATAAATGTAAGTTAGAAAATATTAATAGTTAATTTTGAAGTAATCTTTTAAATGATATGACCAAATCTGATATTTGCATAAATCACCAGATTTTGGGCAGAATCAAAGTCTTTGGAGTAAGCATGTACCAATTTTGCATACTGCTCAGGTGTGATTTTGGCACATTCCTCATGACAGATGTGCTCCAGTTGTTTAGGTTTGTTTGATGATGCATGAGTTCCACGGTTTTCAAATAGTTTAGCAGATTCTCAATTGGATCAAGATCTGAGCTTTGACTGGACCAGTGTAGGACACTCAACTTCTTGTTCTTGAGCCACTCTAGTTGTTTTGCTAAAAGATAAACCTTATTCCAAAAATGCAGCAGTTCCATTCTTCCTTCGGTTTTAACACAATGATGAATTATGATGATGACCCGTCTCTCTGCCGATAAAATGCAGCCCTTCGGCATGATGTGTAACTATATGCTGTTCATTGAGGAGTGAAGATTGTTAGATTTTGTATAACATTCAATTTAGATTTTTATTCAAATATCTATCTTGGTCCCATTTAAACACAAATTCCCACATCGCAACTGGGTCAATATTACAGTTATTCTGTTCTATTGTGCCACCCATTAAAGTCATTATTATGTAGTACTGTTGATGTGGTTGACTGGTGCACCTTTACTCTGAAGGAGCTAATGAGTTCAATAAAACGACAGCAATGTGATCGCTGATTTTTGTGGTTTCTCTTGGGACTCTCCTTCTTGTTCACATAGAGTTTTGAGGGACAATGTTTGGAGGGGTGGGGATGTGGCTTGTACATCCTGATCATGTTATTTTATTTCCCCCCTAAGTTTTACCTTAAAACCTTTGATTTTTCAATTTATACAATCACAACTAAATAACAATACTTAACTGGGTTTTTAAGCAGAAAATGTGGTACTTATTTTAAGAATTTAAGGAAAGATTTAAGAAAATTGAGTTCAAAATAGGATTCTTAACCCTCTGGGGACTAATCCCTTTTTCACACAACAATAGGGGTCAGTTTTTGAACAAAAAATATATTTGTCAAAGCCTTTGCTTGACAGACATGTGTAATTGTTAAATAAAATGTGTAAAGAACAATGAAAAATTTAACGTTTTTCTTAGGAATGCTTAGAATTTTCTAAGCAATGCTTTCTCCTCGTCACTCTCCAGTAATTGTTCCAGAGCTTGTTCCACCGTAAATCTTTACTGCTTGCCATCATAAAAGTGCTAAAACAATAAATAATGTTATAATTGTATGTATATAAATATATATATTATAATTGTTCTGTCTCTCTCTCATATTTCTCTGATAATCCGCTCCGTAAGCCTCCGTTCGCTCTCTCTCCTTCTCTCTATTCAACGCTGTTTGCGTCATATCCCTAACTATATAGTACCACCCCTTGCAAGGCTACAGAGTCCTCTGATTTGCTAGATACGTCATGGTAACCTTCCTCTGATTGGATAAGAAAAATATTTCGCCATCGGCAATTTTTCCATTGGTTGTTGATTGCTGAATCTGCCAAACAACATCGATTGCATTGGCCCTTTACATAGTAGTATTGCGCAACAAGGAAGTGTGTATATTTACAAGCCGGGTAAGTTATCACTGTTTTCAGCGGAATCTGAGGAAGACGGTAAAAAAGACCGCACCTCTCTATCATTAATAGTTTTTAAGATATTTACACATTTGTAAAAGTACGCCATTTTGGGCGGTACCGCCCAATCCGTCCCCAGAGGGTTAAATGTGTATGAGAAATTTGGTTACTTCTTCAAATCATTTTATATATACAGGTGATTCTTCAAACTGTTTCATCTACTTCAAAACATTTATCAAGTCCTGGAATAAAGTTGGCCTTGATCAACTTGGTGTGGATTTTTGGTATGTTGTGTGATGGTTATGACGACGTGTGACGGTAATGACATGAGTAATAATATGAATTTTGAATAAGTTTTGGACGTACAAACACAACTAGTTAACTAGTAATCAATTAACTTTGAACTTATACAAATGTACTGTCAGGTGTGTTTGTGCTTTCAGTTCATTTGTGTTTTGGTTTTTCCCGTCTGCCTGCCGTCTGTGTTCCTAGTTAGTCTCCGCTGTTATTAATTTAGCACACACCTGTTCCCTGTTCTGTTAATTAGACTCCCTTGTGTAATTAAGCCTTGAGTTCTCACAGTTCTTTGTTCAAAGTTGTTGTCATTTATGTTGTATGTGTATTCTCTTGTGTTCCTGAATTTGTGTCTCAAGCGATCTTTAATAAAGACTTATTCTAGTATTTTCCTATCCGTGCGTACTGCTTACCACACCAGCCGTTACAGAACACCGAACCTCAAGCAAAGAATATAACATCATTAGCTGTACCATAAGAACATCATGGACTTACCTGCAGTCAGTTAGCTCTGCCTGAAGCAGGAACAACGATCCCTCAAGGACCACACGAGAGACTATTTAGATCTGGTGTGCCTTACAGGCACAAGTAACTAAGGCACGCCTGCCCAACGATGGTCCCCGAGGGACATTCACAGCATTTGTGGAGTGGGTGCTGGTGAGCTGCTCAGCTGAAGAGGGCATCACAAATCCCACTCCAGACCCAGAGCACAGCCAGTCTTCAGCCTTGGCCACTATGGACCAAATATTTGGCCCTACCTCTGCTGGCTCCCTTCAGTTCCTCTGCATCTCCTCTGTTTACTCCACTCTGCTGTGTGGATCCACCCCAGGTCTGGTCACCAGCGCGGCCTTGGCAAGCAGATCCCCTGTCTCCACCTCGAGCCCTTCACTCAATCGGTTGCGCCTCAGTCCTCTGGCACCCTGGCTCCACCTTGGCCCCTTGTCACCACGGCTCCGTCTTGGCCTCAAGAACCTCTGGTGTCGTCTCTCAGCTGAAGAGGGCATCACCAGCCCCAGTCCTGACCCAGAGTGCTGCCAGACTTCAGCCTTGTCCTATATGGACCAAAAGCCTGAGCCCACCGCAGACTGGGAGACCGAGCCTACCATGAAGACAGCTCCGGAGCTAAAAAAAACTGAGGCCCTCTTCATCCTGAAGCCCGAGCCCCACAGAAAGTCAGACCAGGTGGGAAAACCGGCAAGAACGTCCTGCGAGGAGGGTGTTTTAGTGGAGTAGCTTCAAGTCTCCTGTATCTCTGATGGTTTCACCCAGCCTCCCTCTCCAGCCTTCTCTACCCAAGACAGCCAGTTATTTGTCCCTACCTCCGCTGGCTCCCTTCAGTTCCTCTGCATCTCCTCTGTTTACTCCACTCTGCTGTGCGGATCCAGTCAGATCTGGTCACCAGCGCGGCCTTGGCAAGCAGATCCCCTGTCTCCACCTCAAGCCCTTCACTCAATCGGTTGCACCTCAGTCCTCTGGCACCATGGCTCCACCTTGGCCCCTTGTCACCACGGCTCCGTCTTGGCCTCAAGGACCTCTGGTGTCGTCTCTCAGCTGAAAAGGTCATCACCAGCCCCACTCCTGACCCAGAGTGCTGCCAGACTTCAGCCTTGTCCTATATGGACCAAAAGCCTGAGCCCACTGCAGACTGGGAGACCGAGCCTCCCATGAAGACAGCTCCGGAGCTGAAAACTGAGGCCCTCTTCACCCTGAAGCCCGAGCCCCACAGAAAGTCAGACCAGGTGGGTAAACCGGCAAGAACGTCCTGCGAGGAGGGTGTTTTAGTGGAGTAGCTTCAAGTCTCCTGTAACTCTGATGGTTTCACCCAGCCTCCCTCTCCAGCCTCCTCTACCCAAGACAGCCAGTTATTTGGCCCTACCTCCGCTGGCTCCCTTCAGTTCCTCTGCATCTCCTCTGTTTACTCCACTCTGCTGTGCGGATCCAGTCAGATCTGGTCACCAGCGCGGCCTTGGCAAGCAGATCCCCTGTCTCCACCTCGAGCCCTTCACTCAATCGGTTGCGCCTCAGTCCTCTGGCACCCTGGCTCCACCTTGGCCCCTTGTCACCACGGCTCCGTCTTGGCCTCAAGGACCTCTGGTGTTGTCTCTCAGCTGAAGAGGTCATCACCAGCCCCACTCCTGACCCAGAGTGCTGCCAGACTTCAGCCTTGTCCTATATGGACCAAAAGCCTGAGCCCACCGCAGACTGGGAGACCGAGCCTCCCATGAAGACAGCTCCGGAGCTTAAAACTGAGGCCCTCTTCATCCTGAAGCCCGAGCCCCACAGAAAGTCAGACCAGGTGGGTAAACCGGCAAGAACGTCCGGCGAGGAGGGTGTTTTAGTGGAGTAGCTTCAAGTCTCCTGTATCTCTGATGGTTTCACCCAGCCTCCCTCTCCAGCCTCCTCTACCCAAGACAGCCAGTTATTTGGCCCTACCTCCGCTGGCTCCCTTCAGTTCCTCTGCATCTCCTCTGTTTACTCCACTCTGCTGTGCGGATCCAGTCAGATCTGGTCACCAGTGCGGCCTTGGCAAGCAGATCCCCTGTCTCCACCTCGAGCCCTTCACTCAATCGGTTGCGCCTCAGTCCTCTGGCACCCTGGCTCCTCTTTGGCCCCTTGTCACCACGGCTCCGTCTTGGCCTCAAGGACCTCTGGTGACATCTCTCAGCTGAAGAGGTCATCACCAGCCCCACTCCTGACCCAGAGTGCTGCCAGACTTCAGCCTTGTCCTATATGGACCAAAAGCCTGAGCCCACCGCAGACTGGGAGACCGAGCCTCCCATGAAGACAGCTCCGGAGCTGAAAACTGAGGCCCTCTTCATCCTGAAGCCCGAGCCCCACAGAAAGTCAGACCAGGTGGGTAAACCGCCAAAAACGTCCTGCGAGGAGGGTATTTTAGTGGAGTAGCTTCAAGTCTCCTGTATCTCTGATGGTTTCACCCAGCCTCCCTCTCCAGCCTCCTCTACCCAAGACAGCCAGTTATTTGTCCCTACCTCCGCTGGCTCCCTTCAGTTCCTCTGCATCTCCTTTGTTTACTCCACTCTGCTGTGCGGATCCAGTCAGATTTGGTCACCAGCGTGGCCTTGGCAAGCAGATCCCCTGTCTCCACCTCGAGCCCTTCACTCCATCGGTTGCATCTCAGTCCTCTGGCACCCTGGCTCCACCTTGGTCCCTCGTCACCACGGCTCCGCCCTGGCCTCAAGGACCTCCGGTGTCGTCCAATCTCATCGTCTCCACCTGGGTCTCCATCTCTCCCGTCTCCGCCTCTGTCGGACGGTCGCCAGGTTTCACTCAGATGGTCTGTGAAAGCTCCACAATATGGATCATCGGTCTGTTCTCCACTGTGGTGTTTTTCTCTGCATGCAACTGTTCCCTGTTCTGTTAGCCTCCCTTGTGTATCCAAGCCTTGAGTTCTCACAGTTCCTTGTTCAGTGTTGGTTGCATTTATGTTGATGTGGTATGCGTATTCTCATGCGTTCCTAGATTTGTATCTCCAGCAATCTAAATTAAAAACTTATTCTAGTATTTTCCTGTTAGTGCGTACTGCTAACCACACCAGCTGTAACAATACGCTAAAATGTATGCATTTAATGTAAGCAACATTCAGATAAAAAAAATAATAATAACAATACGTAAAATGTAAAAACTATTTCTCATTGTCATGCATGGAAGAGATATGATTGCCTGTTACTTCTCATTTACAACCAAATATAATAATAACCAAATATATATATTTTGTGGGAAACTAAATAATATAAAACAATAATGGTTTATATACATTCTGAATGTATTGAGAAGTAACAGGTACAGTAACATTCTAAATAGAATTGAGAAGTTTTAAAAGTGCAATGTTAAGGAAAGCGCAAAATTATTATTATTTTTTATCAGATTTTAACCCTTTCTTATAAATGTATTATACAGGGAAGTTAAAAGGTCTGAAAAGAGGAGAGCACACACTAAAGTGTCAGGGTTCACAGAGGAAACAGACTGGATGGTAAGTTATTGTCGTTTATTTGTGCAGAGGAATACTCAGTCGGAGATAACAGGTGAGAATCAAATGATATGGAAACATAGAACAGGCTTAGCTGAAATGGTAATGTCCTTTTCTCTCTTGCAGGTGGTTTAGAAGCAGTCACACTGGAGATGGATGAGACGGAAGGATCGGGAATCTGGTAAGTAGCAGGTGAGTGGAAGGAGAGTCTGTGAGTCATGTAACGACGAGACCAGACAAGTGACTGCAGTGAAGGTGAGTGCTTTATAGTGCATGTGGGTGATGGGACACAGGTGACGGTGATCAGTAATCAGGTGATTGTGAACGGGGGAGTGTCCGACTGGGTGATTGGGAATGAGGGGGCGGTGATGGCGATCGTGACGTGGATGGAATCCTGACATAAAGCAACTTAAAATGACAAACAATAATTAAAACTAGAATGATGTTTTTTTTTCTTTAAAATGACTTGATACTTTAAAAAAAATAAGCATTTATTGGAGGATACTGATTTACACACACTGCTTATTTTGCCACAGTAAATAATTTGCCAAGTAAAATAAGATGAATGCATTTGTATCCAATAGCATTTGAACATCTGATCAAATATTGCAATCGCTTATAGCCTGCAGCACACATGCTAACATCTTCACCAGGTGGAAGTTCTGCTATATTATTTGCACTGAGCAGACACACTCAGCCTTGTGCTGAAATGTCCTCCCAGAGATTTATTGACCCAGAGGCCCTGTTCAGCACTAGAGGAACCCGGTAGGCAAGCCAAAGGAGGAGGTGGACACTTACAGTGCGATGAGGAGCACGAGGAACACAGCTGGTTCTGCTCATGAGCAAAGAATTTCCTAATATGTCTCATTTTTATCAAGCAGGCTCATCCATTAGGATGAAATATTACTATGCATCACTTCATGCTGAAAATATGGGTAACAGCTCATAATGGAGAGGCACAGCTAGAAGGTTAAAGATACATGTTAGTGAGTAACGAAGTAGCTGCCACTGTTCAGTTGTAAACAAAGCACAGATCAGCCTGGAAACATCTGGATAAAATCTAATGAATCACTGACACATAAAAAAAAAAAAAAAAAAGTTTAGGCACTCTTGTATAGGTGTAATGCCTTGTTTACAGTAATAGTGATTTTACTATAGGTGTTCCTTCAGCTAGATTATATATGATATTTTGGATTCTGCTCTGTTGGTCTCCATTACGGACTGATCTGTGTGCTGTTTGGATGACAAAAAAAAGTATGTGAATTTACACACTTCACATAATTACACGTACATCCTACTTTCTGTTTTGTATTTTGTATTGATGGTATCATCTAACTCTGTTTTGTTCTATGTTCTGCTTTAATAAAAAAAAAGAAAAAAATTATGACAAAAAAAATGAAACAGGTATTTTTTAGGATGGTCTGCTTCAGAGGTTTAGCAGCGGTGATCAATGTCAAATTTGAGATGGCCAATCAAATAAAAGACGGGCTTTACTGTTCACAAAAGCCAATAAGCAGGATTTTCAGCACGATGCTTCAGTTTTAACAGTGAGTCTTGTAAGTAGCTAAACATTTAATACTTGACAACTGTTTTATGTCAGAATTTTCCTTGGTATCTTTTCACAAATTAAATGTGTTGCCAATAAAAAAAGATGCTATTTTCTTTTACCAAGTAATAATTTTTTGCACCTGCTGATGGACACGCCCATATTGTTGCTCATGTTACCAGAAATTAGCAACTCTGAATGAAAATAGGTGTTCGACTTCATGCGGTGCTGCACAGACTGATTCCCAGACAGCAACACAGTGTCGGCTCAGATCCGGTCCACATCTGGTACATGTGAATTCAATGCGTTCCAGATGTGGGACGGATCTGGGCTGACACAATGTTGCTGTCCGGTTTAGCATCTGATTTGAAGCAGTGCATGCCGGATAGAAAATTTGTCCGACTTAGCTCATTCTGTGCAGTTTCTCCAGAGCGGCTGTTTCACGATTGGCCGGATTCACTGAAGACAAAGGCTAATGCTCAAAACTCTCTGTTTTTAGAACAGTAATAACAGTTTTCAGTTATATTGTATTGTGTCATGTTTATCAAAATAAAACTGACATAGACCCAACTTTGGTATTTAATTAGTATAGGCTATTGTTGAACTTTATTCTTGTCAAGTCATGTCATCTTCATTTATATAGCGCTTTTAACAATGTAGATTGTTCCAAAGCTGCTTTACAGTGATAATAGGACATCAAAGCAACAGAGATTGTTTTGGCTTTATGACAGCTCTAGAATAAAGTTATTCTCCAGCTAAAGTTTTAATTGATTCACTTCCGTCGCAACGATTAACTTAGGGGCAGCTAACACGACACCGTTTTAATAGAAAACTCTTAAGTTCACTCTACGTAAACTTTAAAACAGCGTCAGTGTGAACACCCCTTAACTCATTCGGAGGAAGCTGAGGTTTATGTTACTGGGGTTCTCTGTACAAGGTGGTGTGATGTCCATTCAAGCAGAAAAGACCCCCCAGTTAAGCTATTAACATACTGTGACCTCTGACCTCCCACCTCTGACCTGATAAAATGGAGTCTTAATGGAGGCCAGACGCCAGCGCAGGGCGACGGTTGTGGCCCACGGGAAGGACGAGTGTCTTTCGATTTCAAGCACCCACTGAAGAGGCCCAATGAAGAGGAGGAGGACAAGAGAGGAAGTTTATACAGCCGACTTCGGAGGGCCGCAGGAGCGTATCTATTTATAAAACTAGCATTGCCTTGCTAAAATTAATAAATACGCACAATTGAAGGCATCCTGTTATTTTGTGGCTAGGACTGAGGAAGTTATTTTGTGGTACACTGATAATTTTGGTTAGAACACCAGGCTATAAATACTGTCAGCACCGCTCCCTCCCAAACTCCAAATGAAAATCCGGTGTTTAGGAAAACAACTGCAGGGGGAGAAAAGGAAAAAAAGATGGAGGTGGAACATTTTTGAAGCAGGAGATTTGAAGGAAGACTCTTGTGTCTGAGCACAGCTTACAGAGCGTCCACAACCCCGGAGTCATTGTCACAGCTGATTGAAAAGGCAATTTTGGAAAACCAATATGGTCACAATGTAAATACTGTCAGTGAAATAGTTTCCAACATACAAGAACACAGTATCCAAAGCAGCAACAGGAAATAGGTCAGTTCACAGTGAACATGAAACTGCTACAGAATGTCACAAAATTCCATCAAATGAGACTATTTTTCATGTTTATTATACATACTTCTGGTCTTCTAATCGGTTTGTGACATGCTTGAATTTTGAATGTAATGTGTTGTGCTATTTTTGATAAACAAAGTCTTAGCTTTCACATTATGCCATTCTCTCATGAAATACAATAAACTTTAATTCAGTGTCTTTATTACACGTTACATTATAATACCAGTAAATTATGCATACTTACAAACAACTTACCCAAAACCAACCCCTAATCCTGGCCCTATAGAAGTACATGTTGTTAATTAATATTACTCAGTACGTAATGGTACACTGTAACAAGGACACGTTAAAATGACGAGTAACCAAACATTTTGAACTCAAATTGATAAAAATTACAGAGTGAAGTGATAATCTCTTCCTCTTTACTAGTTATAGCACAAAAAATATCATTTTCAATCACAGGAATTTAAAGGGTACCTATTATACCCCTTTTCACAAGATGTAAAATAAGTCGTCTCTGATGTCCCCAGAGTGTGTATGTGAAGATTTAGCTCAAAATACCCAACAGATCATTTTTACAGCATGTTTAAATGGTCACTTTCTGGGCTGAGAAACACACTCCGTTTTAGTGTGTATCCCTTTAAATGCAAATGAGCTGCTGCTGCCAGCCCAGGGGGCAGAGCCTCACGAGCTCCTGCTCAGTGTCAGGACAATCTCATCTCACGGAATGATAAATGGATAATATCAAAACATAAACTCTCAGTCGCGGTGTTCATTTCGACCCGGAGTCGGACAATAATGCCCACAGAGCCAGAGAATATATGCTGTATGAAGATAGAACAGGTATAGATTAGTTCAATTACGGTTCTAACTTATTTTTCATCTTGCTTTTATCCACTATTAATACAAGCCTGCTGTAGCAGACAGTGTCCGAATGATGGCCAAAAATTTACTGATGAGTTTAATGAAGTTTATTGTACATCACAAAAAAGATGAAGTGTTAGTACAGATCCATCCTCGAGTTACAACGAGAGTAAATGACGACTGCTATGTTCATTCTTACATCTTATAACAAAACACCTCAATCGCTTCAGAAGACATTCTTGTCTACAGCTGCTCTGGCGTCGAAACAATGGCGGACTGTGTACAGCTCACTCAGGGTGAGTCTACGCTAAAACTGCAGTGTCAGTCAACAGTCGTGGGAGGGGCTTGTCCAAAAGTACGTCACATTGCCCCGAATCTGAGAACAGCTTGTTCTGAGACAGTGCTTATGATTTATGGGGATTTAAAAAAAAAGCACTGGGTGGATTTTGATCATTATAGGGTGTACACACACACTGCCAACACACATTTATATACAAACACCATGTAAAAGTGAATTTTGCATAATAGGTGCCCTTTAAGGAAATCATTTGTTAATATATGCATATATTATGCATATACAGTACGTTAGTATTTTCACACACACAATATAATTTTAACCCAGTTATTTATATCATTTGCTGTAGTGTGTCAGTAGGAAATATTAGTTTACATTTCCAAATATTCCTTTTGCCATTAATTGTAATAATCCAGTGAGATTTTTGCATGCACAAGGAGCCAGTGCTCCACACTGAGATCTGATCTCACCATCATCTAGGATTACATAAAGAAACAGTAAAAACTGAGACAGACCAAATCCAGAAGAATTGCAGCAACGTCTCCAAGACGCTTGAAGAAACCTACATACCTGCAAAGTTACAGTACTGTGAAGAGTTTTAGGCACTTGTGTAAAAATGCTGTAATGTGAGAATGCTTTCAAAGATAATGTCATAAATTGATTTTATTGATCAATTAACTTCTATTCACTAAATCAAATCAATATTTGGTGTGAGTGACCACCATTTGCGTTTAAACTTGCACATAGTTTTTCAGGTAGATTTGGAGGTAAGTTTCTTTTCTTGGAGGTAAGTCACCATTTACATGAATATAGTGTATATTGTATCAGCCTGTTCTCACGTAAATGCGTCTCTATAGCACGCATTGTGTATTATCGTGCGATTTATACGCGGAAATGAGTTTTTACGTGCATATGATACGCAGTTTTCGCGTGCATTTGATACGCAGTTCATTTGCGTGTAATACACACGCACCCCACACCACTACTAAACCTACCCTAACCCACTCATGCGTATCCTATGCACGTAAAAACTAATTTTCGCGTATAAATTACACGATAAACACACTGCGTGCTATAGACACGCATTTAGTGTGATCGGGTTGATTGTATACACAGAACATATGGGAACAGTTCAAATTATAAAACATAATTATTATGTCATTAGAAAGCAGAGACTTCTCTTATTATTCAGTGCATAAAACTTACAAATGAGTGAGACTCAACCAAGCAACTGACCAAATGTTTTGGGGGGAAAAAACGAAATGTTTTGGGAGGCTTTGGGCAGCTTTGTCTGAGAGGCCATGCGATGTCAGCCTGCTTTGTTCTGACAGCAGGAGTGCAGGAGTGGCTGTTGAAAGGAGCTCTTTTTTTTCGGCGGGTTTGTTTGTTATTTGATGTAGCTCAGTCTACAGTCTTGTCAGTTGACCATAACTCAAGCGAACATTGCTGGGGCACTCCAGTCAATTATGTAGAGGCAGCAGACAGGGTAGTTAGTGTTGGATAGGTGGGAGAAACTTGGGGTCAAGCCCCAATCAACACTCCCCCCTACTGCTCTGTCAAGTGCCATTTTCTACTGACGCCAATGCCATAAAACTCCACCGAGGTTTAGGACACACAAAATGGCTTTTATGACTTAACAGAAATTGTTTTACAATAACCACTAACAAAACACTCAGCACTTAACATGATGAGATTCCCAGCTTCTGAGATGATCGGGCGCCAAATATAGATGAATATCAAAGGACGTTTTGGTAACTACTTTAATAACATTGAATGCATATTCATGTGCACAGAGTTCTTACCTAAAAAAAAGTCAAAGTAACCTTAACTTCCATGCCAGCCACCACTGTGTTATTCACTAAAATGTCAACATTAACATTAGGGCATAAACAGCTTCCTTTGGTTCCGGTGGTCTCTTCCATGTTGTCCCAGTGTCCTGGCCCCCAACAGAGAAGGCAGGCAACAGGGGCCACCGTGACCCCAGCCTGTTGCCGCGGGATATGAGCTGGAGCCAGCTTGGCTTGTATAAGGCTTGTTTATGGCCTCTGAGAGGCAGGATGTGCCGCCAGGGATTCCTGTTGGACCTGTCTCGTAGTTAATTTTACAGCCACTTTTTATTTACTGATAGTTACACTTGGGCCCTTGTCATTCATAAGGAAACATGCAGAGTTCGAGCTTACAACTGACACCCCCGACCACTCCGCTCCCACTGTCGTTCCTGTACTCCTTCAAATCCTCTTCCTCTGAAAAAAAAAAGCGGGGTTCACGATGCCAATGCAGCAAAATCGTTGCTTTCAATCAGCGTGCCGAGCCCAGGCAGTTATCCCTGTTCATCGGAGCAGATTGTTTATTCCTGTCGTAATATGTTTAAATCTGTGGAGGATGTTTTGATTTGCCAACAGGTCTGTTTTTCATTGGAGGTTCACTGGAGATCAGCTAACCACAACCCATCGCCCTGTAGATGGGAGGAAGCGACTGAACAGAGTCTGAGAAGTGTCCTTATTAACTGCCGCTGACAGACACAATGAAGACTATACTCCAGTTGTTTCACGTCCAACGTTTTTAATGAAGGATCCGGAAGCTGAGTAATGATTTAGATAATTGGTCTAATGGCAACATTTGAAATTGATCAAATTAAGAATTGGCTACAAAATAGCAAGTGTTTAACGTCCAGGCTATTTTCTTGAATCACTTCTTTTGAACAAACTTACTTTTCACCCCATCGCTCAAATTCCTGGGTCATTCCAAATGCTCGTACAGCTCACTCATCAATCCTCAGCTCTTCATATATATATATATATATATATTTTTTTACTTCATCGGAATGGTACAAAACTTGGTAAAGGTTTTGGCACTGGCTATGTGAACACACAAAAAAAATCATGGATATGATTCGAAAAGGTTAAATGGTCCAGAAAAAAAATAGTCACACTTGTGCTCCTCGCGGTCAAAAATTACCGCATTGGAAATGAATGGGAGACGAATTTCATCTAGTGAAATCTTTTGGTACTGTGGCCAAACAATTATTATTTTTTTTAAATATCATTCTCAAATTTGGAACACAGCTTGTTTAGGTTTATGGCTTTGATTTTCTTGCAGTTTTAGAGTAAAACGTGTTTTTGAACATTTCTGAAGATTTCATATAAAAATTTTAATAAAGATTTAACTTGAATAAATTGATTATAAATACTGCGTAAATATAATTTAGGACCCTAAAATTCCCTAAAAATACAAAATGTCAAATTAAAAACATTATCAAACTAAAATATAGTATATTGCTTTCATTGAAATAATAATAAAAAATCTGTCATTTTTGAAGAGCATCTTGTTTAGAAATTTTAGAGGATATTTTCACAATATAAGCTCCTGTGACAGCCACCATTAAGTTATTATATATCAACAAAGGCAGCAATTATAATGCATATCGACACTGACAGCTGTTTATTAAACGGATAAGTAAGAGGCGGTTCTTTGTTTATTTAGTTGTTGACTTGTAATAAAATTGCTCTTTTTAATAATAAATGCACTAACAGGTAAAAACACACACACATCATATGAACAATGTGGACTAAGCAAATGTATGAAATTAATACAAATCACTAATTATTGTGGAATTGTTTTTTATGCATTTTAAGCAACTTAAGTTGCATGTGTGAAGCTCATTTGTCTGATGCAAGCAAGCTCTTTCTCCAAAGTGGAAAAGCAGTTTCACGTGATGCTCTCATCTAGCCCAGGATTCACTGCTCCAGGAGCATGAACCGAACGGCCCTCATGTGACAGATAAGGGCAGGCAGGGTAAACAGAAGCTAAGATAACATGCTGATAGAGTGTTCCTGTACTTCCGGTGCTGCATATTTGCCATCTGATCAAGTGGGCAATGAGTTGTGTGAGTGTGTGGGAGTGTGGGGAAAGAAGACTAGCAGACTTGTGTCCATCTGTGCAAGGCTACTCACCTGATAAAGCACAGCACAAACACTGTCAGATTCCACGGTTGTGAGCCATAGGGAACCGAACTGAGAAAATACCAATCCAGTTCATGAATTCAGAAAATTCCTCTTTCTGTCATTCCAATTTCAAATTTCAATTCAAAATCTTGAGGCATGTGGCCAATTCAATTTCTATTGCTACTTATGATTTGATAGAGTGACACATTCTAAATCCTGAATTTAGAATTTAGATTTGTTGGTGTCTACCCTGTCAGATGCACACCAACAAAAGTCAAACTGGGGCATTCCCTTCCCTCTACCCCTTAACGCGTGTTCTGGACAGTAATGTTTCCACATCCAGCTTGGTCATCAATCACACTGAGAGCAACAGTGTGAACTGATCTCAGATCTGCTATTTCACCATCAAAGCTGTAATTATGTGCCTCAGGTTAAACTACGGACTACGATCCTGACACTCCACCTGAATAAGCAGCAATAAACATGACAGCAACCGGATGTGGGCCTCTAGGGCATGGATGAGGGGAAAGATGCAACGATGGTGAGAAAGAACAAGGAAGGGGGATGACCGCAAATAGTGGCCACATTCAAATTCAAAGGCCAAATTATTGTAGCAAAGGGACGAGGAGTGACCATACTCTCAAATCTGAGTTCAGTACATTTCCTTAAACCTTAAGCAGGACAAAGAAGAAGATAACTGCAAACAATGTTGGGAACAGCATTTTAGCATGCAACAAAGGCCCTATCCCAAATTACACACTTAATGTGCATTTGCATAACAATAATGCAGGGTGTCCTATTTGTCGTTTTAGGTTTTAGAAGGGTGCTATGCTCTCTTTTTCAGCAGACTTTACCCGACAGTCAAAGCAGCATTGTCATGAAAGTATGGACTCGGAGGAACATTGTAAGGACTCAGGGTTCCAGTTGGGACAGGGCCTAATGAAATTTCTTCAGTACGACAGTATGTATCTATATTTTCTGTATGCATGCAATACCCAGAAGATCATGCCAAAATCTGCACTGGAATACGGTATATATCACACTGTAATGCACTCAATCTGACAATCCATTCCAATTGTGACATTTTTCATATTTCTTTCTTGACTTATTACATAATCAAACTGCCCAAAGTAAAGATGCTTTTATTTAAAATGCAAAACAACATTTATTTTGGGGATGACAACTGCTAAATAAAATGTACAATGCAATTAGGTCATATAATGTGACATCAATGTAGTTTACTACTATTTAAAACGTTTATAATGTGTACCAGTTCACATTGCATTTTCAAAAAATAGGCACTGTACTGTATAAACTACACAACATGCAGTGAGCAGTAGGCGGTGGGCTAGGGTCAAGCAAGACATGTTCCTGGATCAACATGTTTAACATTCCTGTCTGAAAAGTGTAGTCCTAACCCTGTCCCAATACCCCTAAACCAAACCCTACCCATAACTTATCCTAAAATCAGAGGGAAATGATAGGTGAATAACACTGATGTAAAAGCACCTGAAGCCTAAACTTGACATGACCTGTAAACCTATCCCTTAAATCTGATTGGTTGATTTGAATGTTGTTCCAGGACCAATAAGGATGTTGACCCAGGAACATGTTGTACTTAGTGAAATCACATTCACTGGTGTGGTCAGTATTCTATTCTGACAAAACAAGCAAATCTACTGCAGTTCGCATGGCAGTATAAATACTCATATATGTTTGAAATCATATGGACTATTGTATAGTATCATCAGAGATGAATAAATGTGCACGAATATGTTTGGATTTTTGTTGGCAATTTTTAGACAGTTTCTTTTAAATAGCATATTGCGAGCATTGCTTTCAGGTAAAGGGGGGCTAGGGCTTAGTTTGGCCTTTAGAGCTACCAGCACCTCCATCACCAAGGTTCTCCACTTCTCTTCATCCTATCCAGCCTCAGCGGAGTGTGACAGTCAAAGCGTGAAGATGGAGTTCAAAACAACAAGAGTCAAGAAACTAGAGAGGACGCCTTTGTGTCCCACAGCTCTGAGCTGCTCCTGGGAGTTCTCAAAGACTTGTTTACCTGTGGAAAGGAGATTTTAAAGATTTTGGATGTCTTTGACGAAAATGTCGCATTAAAAAATAAGAATGCCAGTAGCGCAAAATTGAGCTGTCTGTAGTGTTTTATTGTAACAAAAATAAAATAAAAAGCACTTTCTCTGGTAACATATTTACTGAGCATATTTATTGTATGGCCATATGTAAAGACTTTTTTCTTTTCTTGTGTTCTTCTGTACTTCGGCAGTGTGTTCGCGATAGAGCCTTGAGGTCCTGCTGGAAGCACAGCTGAGTCGAATGGCAGGGTGGCGGATCAGTGTGGGAAATTGGGAATGTGCGGTATGCCAGATTAGAGGAAATCTGCTGGTCGTTCTGATGAGCACTGTTAGAGCTCTGCTTGGAGAGGAACAAGGAACACTGCATGAGCGACTTTCAAAATGCTTGAAAATGTATTTTGAAGTGGGTAACACAAAAAATTTGCCCTACTTAACCTGGTGTGCAGGTTACCACCATCCATTGTATGATTACTACTCTTTGTGTTGTTTGAATGGCCTGTTGTCCTTAGTACTCAACAAACTAATTCAAAAGCCCTTCTTTTATGTACAGTATTGCTGTTAAAATCCACCTCAGAAAGTTAATCATCACTATTCTGTCTTCATGCTGCCTACAGACTCATGGCACAGTGCACATGTAAGGCCGCTCCACACAAATAACACAAAGTCAACAGGAACTTCCAACAACACAGATGAGGCTGAAGGGGTTAAATGCCTCATTCATTCTTGCTCAAGGGAAAGAGAGAGAGAAGAAAAGGAGGGGTGGAGGGGAGGGAAAAAGACAAAGAAGCAGGCACAGCCCAGCCACCTGCCACATTCCCCGACAAGAATCAAGCCAGCGGAAGGAGCCATTTCTGCAGGAAGCCACGGCGGCTCAGGAGAGCCTCTTAAACCCATTACGGTGGCGAGAGCCAGCACGCTTGACTAGAGGATTTCAAAGCAGGAAGGAGCCTCAGCCGTGCCCACTCACTCCAAAGAGAGAGAGAGAGACTCTTAGAGAGGGCTGAACTGATTAAAGAACGAGTATAACCACCAGCATCAGACTTACACCTGACTCCACCGAGACTAAGTTCCACCAAACAAGTCAGCCAATCTTCTATGGTACTGGCCATATATCCGTCTTTCCGTGTTTTCACTGTTATCCAGTAGGGGGCGCTATCACGCATCTTCTGAAAGAATACTGAATCTCCTGATCAAAACACAGGCGAAAAAGAAGCAGAAACATGCGATAGCATATGTGAGCAGATGCATATGTAAAATAACAGGATCATCAACATTAAACAGCATATAAATCTAAATTTCCTAATGTTACTGAATGAAATGTCGACCCAGGACGAGCTATAGGACTGTGCAAGCTTTGGGGGTGTTGATGGACTCGATCTACTCCATCTATGTTTTGATCATCGCTCTGAATCCGATCCAGATGTAGTCTACCAAAACATGATTTTCTCAGCTTTTTGCTCAAAACGTTGCTTTTTTTTATGAAACTTACCCACATTCAAGTGTTGATAAAAAAAGGAATGCATGAAGCTAGAATAAAATGTTTTTGTTTTTCTTGTTTAAGAGCAAAGAGTCTGTTCTTTCTTTTGACATATTACATGTTGAGATATTCATACAACAAAATATTCTGGGAGCCATGAAACTTTTGTGAAAATGATTTTTTTTTTTTAATGCCGGTGGTGTCCAGCAACTTTTTAAAAAAAAGCTTGTGGGAAAATAAGTAATTTTAATTTTAATTTTGGGTTTAAAGTATTTTTTAAATAACTGCAAATTACCGTAATAGTGTGGTTCCCTTCGAGTGATAAACAAGATTGCCTACTGTATGTTATCTCAGTCTTTTTGCCAAACCCACTCAAATTAGGTGTTGGTCATCTCTCGGCAGATCACCAACTGCTAGGATTGTGAATCCTGCTAGTGCGTCTTCAATGAAAGGGAATCAGGGAATTCAATCAGTGAACCCCCAATGCTCACGCCCCAACAAAGGTGTCCTTTCAGGGATGTTACAAACATTGAGTCTTGCACTTGTCTTAATAGACTCTAAGCAGGAGTCATTCCATGAGAAGGTGGAAGGGAGAAAGAGAAGGAAAGAGAGAGACTCTCTTTTTTGGCAAGTGGCTAAAATGGAAGAGAAAAAAAAAACACAGGCAGAAT
Source organism: Rhinichthys klamathensis goyatoka (assembly GCF_029890125.1). NCBI lineage: Eukaryota > Metazoa > Chordata > Actinopteri > Cypriniformes > Leuciscidae > Rhinichthys > Rhinichthys klamathensis. Next base: position 1,985,640 of record NW_026607023.1, read on the forward strand.
GCTAGAATGAGCACTGCAACTGTAAATGGAATTGGAAGGAGTCCAACTCATGCATTTTTCAGTCTATTACTACAGCTGTTACACCCTGTTAACACTGTCAAGTTCAGGAGTCAACGTGTACATCCAACATGCTGGAGTAATAGTTCTTGTCTTATATCCCTACTAAAAATCTTAGCGTCAGAACAATTCCATGAATAATGAGGCTCAGTATGATGTTGCAATGGCAACTACTGACTATTGCCCACGCACTCCAAAGTGTCAAACACGCCAATCTACATGCTAGTATATCAGGAGCCCACTAGCCGTGCCTGCTAAAAATAGGACAACATAGCTAACACAAAGTCCTCCACCCTCTTTCATGTTTTCTGGACGTTGCCTTGTCACTGGCCTTTATTTACAATCATTACAGCCCATTTTAACTTGAGCTTAAAAGCTTAAGAGCATTACCTCTCCCATTCACAAACCCTCTTCCAAAATTAAGCATAAGAAGAAAGGCCTGCAGGTGTGAATGGTGTAATCATCCTTCATTTATGCCGAGGTCACTTTGAATTTGGTGCATCCATAAGCCTTAAGGGCACACCGCTCGACTTTAAGACCTTTAAGAAGGTCAAAGGAACAAAGACTATCCACGTCACATAGACTCCCTATCCCAAAACGCAGACTTCCAGAGCTGATGATATTTTAGCAAACTAGCTAACTACAATTACCACTACCTCTTTTTCCTTGCATCCCCCCTTTCTCTCCTCCTCCACTCCCCTGTTCTCCTACTCCGCCTCTAGCACCTGCGTCCCTCCAGAGGGGGAGGTTAAGAGAGGAAGCCCTGCAGGCGTCATACAGATGGTTCCCAAATTACACCTTCATTACCCCCCCCCCCCCCCCCACACACACACATACACCTCCTAACCCCATCTTCACTGCTCTCTCCACCCCTTCCGTTTGTCAGTACACCCCCCACAGCACCTCCTCCACCCCCAGCCGGCACACCTCACCGTGAGGAAAAGAGCCGTGTCTGCCCAGCAATTTACCCTTCCAGCAAAGAAGGGAATGTGGCCACCAGGTCAAGTGTTGAGTATTAGTAACGCATTTCAATCACTTTTGTCATTATGAATGTACCTCTAAAGCTGAGGAAATCTTATTTACAGTACCATTGCAGTACAATAATGATGCTGCCCTATTGGTTGACTTCTAAAGCAGCATCACAGGTATCCTTCGTGGAGAATTTAGAACACTCTAAAAACAACTTACAAGACTCCATTTCAATTAAGATGCCGCCAAAGAAAGTAACTTCCTATGGAGTCAGTAGGCAGCGAAGCAGCTTGACGAATTCAAGTTTCTTCCATGTGTTAACCCTTTATGGTACGGAGTTGCCATATTGCAAGAATTGATTTCAACTCATGTCCTTGTTATTCAGAAAAAAAATACAATATATTGCACTATTGGGATTAAAAGGTCAGGCCTCAGTAGCCAATGATGTGCTGTTTTTTCAAGTCAAATGACATTTGAATGTTCCTCCAAAACTCTCTAGAAGACCCATGTTGAAGTGCTCCAGAAATTTCTCTATTGACTTCATTTCTAAACATCTCTTCTCAACAGAGATTTTTATGCGGCATCTTTGGAAAGTGAATTAGATATTTTTATTCACAAATCAACTTTGTCTAGCATAGTCTTATTGTAAATTGAGAAAATATCAATGTTTCCATATGGCAACGCTGCACCACAGTGGAATTACAGTAATGCATTTCCCCATTGGTATTTTTTTTTTATAGATAGTAGCATCAGCAGTAATATGATTGATATTACTGTGATAATATGATTGTGAATTTTAGTGCATGTTCCAAGCTACCATATACAGTATTTACTTACGTTTTAAAAATACTTTTTAAAAAGACTTGTTATTTTGTTTTTGGAAAGTTTCTGGATGCCAAACAATAAAAAGCGGTTGAATTTGAATCCATATTATGCATATATGGTACAAAAGTGCCTATTTTTTCGTCCGTTTGTAAGCAATATTATAATACTTTTAAGAACCATTTTGAAGGTTAAATGATAGGGATCTACTTATTTTTGGTTTGCATGAGTTCCAAGTATATAAATATGTCAATTTCTAAAAGAAGCAAATTCACGTAATAAAAAATATTTGAAAAATATGCATAATGCACAATGGTATAGTTAGATTAAGTGTATTTAAAATGTTTATTTTGTCAGCAGTTAAAGAGTACACCAGCATATGTGACCTCATAACTGATAGATATGCAGAAAAAAAATTATTTCTTGTGTTTTTAAATAGCAATAATACATTTTTTGTGATATTGTGATTTTTAGATTAAAGTTAAGAATATACGATTATATGACTATAAGGTCAGGCTGTAATAGCCTTTTCACTGAGGCGGCACACTCCGCTATCACCTTAGTTTAATGTGCTGCTGTCATAATAACAAGCATGAATGACTACTTCCTACAATGCATTTTGACAGTTTAACCTAACAGAGTTACCATATCCATTTACAGACTTAACCCATTAGGCAGTTATCGGGATCCTTGTGTAATGGTTCATATAACAGGGTTATGTCCCCTACTGAGAATACTGTGCCCTTTGCCTTGAGCTGTCCTGCCAGATTAAGTTAACTACCAAATCCTACCAACAACTCTTTTATAAAAGTCTTACAAACTTCGCCACTGTTAAAGAGGAATGCAGAAACCCAAAAGATTCCCAGGGTCGGTCCCTTTGGCCGCTGAGAGGATGATACAGTCTCTGGTCAGGATGTCATTACAATGGAATGCATTCTGCAAGACCAAAAACAAGATCTATAGGTTCCACATGCGATTGCAGCTGGCGGCCAGTTTGCCGCAGAAGAGAGAGAATGCTAATGCTAAGTAAACAGCCCTCTGTGTTTCCCCGCTTGCTGTTTAGCAATTCCTGTGCTGGAATTGATATACTGATATTTAGATGTGTTCTGATATAAAGTTGCTCAATTCATCTTACATGTTTACGGATCGAGTAGAGGGCAGAGCAATCATTTTAATTTTGTGCAAACAGACGTCATCATTACCGTCAATCCAAGTAAAACGTACTTATCATTAATTAATTTGCTCTGAACACAAGCCTTGATTACTATATCTAGAAAGCATGTCATTTTTTTATGCTGACATTTGTCCAAGTTTTATCTAATCTACTAAGACTGTGATGCTTAAAAAAACTGCTTTGTTTACCCAAGCAGTCCAATCTATCTATCTATCTATCTATCTATCTATCTATCTATCTATCTATCTATCTATCTATCTATCTATCTATCTATCTATCTATCTATCTATCTATCTATCTGTCTATCTGTCTATCTATCTATCTGTTTGTCCATCCATCCATCCATCATCCATCCGTCCGTCATCCATCCATCCATCCATCCATCCATCCATCTATCCATCCATTCATCCGTCATCCATCCATCCATCCATCCATCCATCCATCCATCCATCCATCCATCCGTCATCCATCCATACATACATCCATACATACATCCATCCATACAAATGTTGGATCAGTGAGATTTTTTATGTTTTTAAAAGAAGTCTCTTCTGCTCACCAAGGCTGCATTTATTTGATTAAAACAACAACAAAAAAACAGTAATATTGTGAAATATTATTACAATTTAAACAGTTGTTTTCTATGTGAATATATAGTAAAGTGTCATTTATTCCTGTGATCAAAGCTGAATTTTTAGCATCATTAATCCAGTCTTCGGTGTCACATGATTATTCAGAATTTTGTTTGATGCTCAAGAAACATTTCTCACTATTATCAATGTTGAAAATAGTTATTTAAATTTGTATTTCAGGATTCTTTGATGAATAATAGAAAGTTCAAAAGAACAGCATTTATCTGATTTATCTGAAGCTTTTGTAACATTAAACACTACCGTTTAAAAGTTTGGGGTCAGTAAGAATTTTTTTTTTTAAATCAATACTTTTATTCATCAAGGATGAATTAAATTGATCAAAAGTTACAGTAAAGACATTTATAATGTAACAAATTTTCTATTCCAAATAAATGCTTTTCTTTTGAACTTTCTATTCATCAAAGAATCCTGAAAAAAAAATTGTACACAACTGTTTTCAACATTGACAGTAATAATGAATGTTTTTTGAGCATCACATCCACATATTAGAATGATTTCTGAATAATCATGTGACACTGAACACTGGAGTAATGATGCCGAAAATTCAACTTTTGATCACAGGAAATAAATTACATTTTAAAATATATCAAAATAGAAAACAGTCATTTTAAATTTTCGTAATATTTAACAATATTACTGTTTTTTTTTGTTTGTTTTTTTTATCAAATAAATGCAGCCTTGGTGAGCAGAAGAGACTTCTTTTAAAAACATTAAAAATCTTACAGATCCAACATTTTTGACTGGTAGTGTATATGTACTGTATGTGTATATATATATATTGCATCCTGTCTTGTAAAGAAATGGCCTGAATTGTATTTTCTGTGTGATATATTCTGGATGATGCATTGAAGACTCCTGCCTGGCCAGTGTGGAGGCAGGGAGACCCGACTAGAGATGGTTTAGTCAGGCAAGAATAAGTGATTCCATGGAGATCCCGCTCCTGGCAGAGAGGAACAGCAGCGGGGGAGTGTATGACTCACTGTCCATCCCGAGAAGATTCCACACAACAGCAAACAGTGATGCGGACACGATGAGTTGAGGGATATTAGTGTGGCTTTAAAAGCCCACTCAATAGCAGGACACCATTGCTGAGCACCAAACCTGTACTAAATACAACTGCTTCCTAAAAAACCTAGCTTTTTAAATTGTAAAATTGTAGTCCACTAATAATTATGACAATAAATTGTGACATAAATATTTGTAGTCACCTTCAGCTCATGCAGGTTCCTTGCATGAGCTTTGTTTGCTGGGCTCTGCTGTTTCTGAAGATCTAATAACTGAGCAGAAAGAGGCCTCTTCTCCCACCATGAACTCACCCTGATGACAAAAACACATTCTGTTTGGGAGGACAGTCAGAAAACACACACACCAGAGTGTTTCTGGACTGCACGAGAGGCAGCAATGGCATTCTAGCTTTACTCATTAGAGATTCCAGCTCAGCGTCTATTCTTTCTTCGTTTTCTTTCAACCACCTCTCGATTTCTTCATCTCAGTGGAATGGTATTCTGAAGCATTTGGTTGGATCATTCTAGGCCATAAGTCGTGCAGGCGGCTAATTATAGGCCACACTGTAGACCTGAGGGCCGGATGTGACAGTGTGTGTGTGTGTGTGTGTGTGTGTGAGAGTGAGAGAGAGAGAAAGAGAGAAATCATGCATGCGAGTATGTTGAACTGGGTTTGCAGCAGGGGATCCAACCTTAGCTCCTCCCACAGAGCACTGCAGCAGTGACTCATTCAGGATCAAGCAGAGACGGACAGGGTCTGAACACGCAAACGCATTTCTCCAGCCCAGCACACACACAACACACTCACATACACGCAGCTTCAGCTCCCCTGTATGTACTCAAATACACACAGTGTGAAATCATTCACAAAAATACTGACATAAAGGACGATAGAATGGAATAGAATAGAATGGAATGGAAATGAACAGATCAGAATAGAATAGAAACAAGCCAAACAGAATAGAGCAGAATAGAAATAGAGTAGGAGCAGAAAAGAATACAAGCATAATTGAATAAATCTCAGTTGAACATAATAGAGAATAGAACAGATTACTAATTTAACAGAACAGTAGCAGAATAGAATTGAATCAGAATAGCGTGGGAGCATAGCAAAAGAGTTTGAATGGAATAGAATCAATCTGTGTAGAACCTAATAGAATAGGAGCATAAGAGCAGATGAGTATGAGCAGAACCGAACAGATTAGAATATAAACAGAATACAACAGTAGAATACAAGAAGAAAAAGAATATAATTGAACAAAAACAGTAGAATTTAATAAGAACAGCAAAGAATAGAGTAGGAACAGAAAAGAATAGGAGCAGAATATAATAAATCTGAGATGAACATTATAGAGTAAATTAATAAAATAGAACAGATTACTAATATAAAAAACAGTAGCTGAATAGAATGGAAGCAGAATAGCATGGGAGCAGAGCAAAATAGAGTTTGCATGGAATAGAATCAATCTGTGTAGAACCTAATAGAATAGGAGCATAAGAGCAGAGCAGTATGAGAAGAACAGAACAGATTAGAATATAAACAGAATACAACAGAAGTAGAATACAAGAGAAATAGTACAGAAAAAGAATATAATCGAATAGAAACAGTATAATTTAATAAGAGCAGTACAGAATAAAGCTGAGTAGTATAGAATAGAAGCAGAATATGATAGGAGCCTAAAGAACATGTATGAGCAGAATAGAATAAATCGAATACAACAGGAGCAGGGCGTCTGCACACAATAGAAATAGAACAAGAATAGAACAGAATAGAAATGGATAGGAAGGAATAGAGTACAATGGAATAAAAACAGTACAGAATAGAGCTGATCAGAACAGAATAAGAGCCGGTCAGAATAGAACTGAGCAGAAAGTACAGTAGGAACCGAACTGAATAGAGTAAAACAGAACAGGAGCAAAGCAGAATAGGACTTCAGCAGCAAACTAAGGAGGAAAGCTTTTTAAATTGCATCTGACATCACAAATTTACAAGGTTTGTTCCTCATTACGCTGGAGACACGGTTCAGTTACGCTTCCATGTACAGTCCACTTAATATTTGTGTTATGGTGTCTGTAATTATAATACAATAATTATGAAACAATAGCTATTACATTCTCACTGTCTGTGATGAAGGACCATGCAGTAGTTAATAATGTATATCCAGCAGCACACACGCAGAGTAAAGCGAACACTCACTGTCACCTTCATGCATTCTGCCTACATGTGTGACAAAGAGCGAGATCAGCATGCAAACTCATTTAAGCTCTATTCAGAGCGGCTGCCAAGGAAGCCAGCAGTTTTTTCTCCACTTCCTTTTTTTCCCCCTCAATGAACAAGTGACGTGCTTCTGCCTCACTCCACCCAAACCCCCTCCCCACAGGGAACAGAGTGGCTCATTCATACGAGCACCCAGCCAATCGGCTGCCAGGAGGAAGCGGGGGTGGTCTGTGACGAATAGGTCACCTGTATTACATCACTGGGCTTCAGGAGCAGCGACCAGCGAGCGAGAAAATCAGAATGAAGAGCGAGCCCTCCCCACTCGCTCTTTCTCTCAATGTCTCCAGCATGAGTCAGAGGCAGTCTGATTCCCTTGATGCACTGCGGAAGGGTAGCATGACGTCTCCTCGCTCTTTCTCTGTGTGTGTGTGTGTGTGTTTGGGGGGTGTGTGATTGAATGAGTCCTCTGCAGCCAATCGCAGCATCCCTGCATCCCAGCATTCAGTATCTCTCCTCATTCATAAAAATATCAAATGTGGATGTAGATAGCTGGATAATAAGGCAGGCCTGCATTCCAGCATCTCAAAGACCCTGTAGGACACTTGCATCACTGCATGATTCGATGCCTCATAGAAGTGATTCCCATCTGGGGTATACTTTTTTAAAACATAATGTTTGTTAATGGGATAGCTCCCCAAAATATTAGAATGTCGTCATCCCTTACTCACCCTCATGTCGATTGCAAGCCTGTATAGACTTAAATGCATTCTTCTGTGGAACACAAAATAAAATATTTTTAAAAATGTCAATGCGATTAAAATCACTGGGATCCAATTTTGTTTTGGACTCCAGTGACTTTCATTGTTTGGACAAAACGGTTGAAATATTCTTCAAAATATATTCTCAACAGGAAAAAAAAAAGAAAAGAAGTTTGGGACAACATTAGGGTGAGTAAATTGTAACATGTTTTTAAATAAATGATGCAGTTATTTAACCATAAAAAAAGTGTGTAATGTTCACTTCATGCACTCATCTCTCGCAGCTTTAATTATGTAATGGAGGGGGAAGGGCAATCGTACTCAGACGCTGAATAACTTAACCTTATAAAAAGTCTACACTAGACTAGGGGTTTTCAAAGCTGTCCCGGAGCACCGTCCACGCCATGTCGTAATTGCCGTCACAATTCTGAACTTAAAAAAAGCCTTCACATGCTTATCGAAGTTGTAATTACAACGTGTAAACTCATCGTTTTCTGACTTGTACCACGTGGCCGCTGTACCACCTGACCACTGCAGATTTAAGTTGTGTTCGACTTGAGGCGGCGCTGTGCAGACCGAACGGTGTATGACATCAAAGTACCGCGAGAGCGATTCGAAAGCATACAGAGCTTTATTTACGGTAATTACGACATGGTGTGAACGCAGCATTAGTATGTCTCCCTCGTCTCAACACACCTGATTCAACTCATCAGCTCATTAGTTGAGATTGCAAGACCTGGGCTGTGTCCAAAATCGCCCCCTATACTATAGAATTTGCAAAAATACAGAGATTGTGAATGAACGCCATTCACAAACAGAGGGATGATAGAGAGAGGTGCAGAAAGCAAGTGTGAGCAGAATACATTGGACTCATCACCGCCAGCAGCAGCCGCCGATGAGTCACCAATCTCTTGGCCGTCACTCCTGGTAACTGGTCCGCCCTCGCCACGGTAACCAGTCAGAGTCCTTGTGCCGTTCGATTGACTTTATCAGCGCAGAGGCAGAGACAGAGACACACACACACACCAACAAAACATCTATGTCAAATGTGTGTTTATGGGGTAGGGAGAGGGGGGTGGGGGGATGAGGATAGGGGCGCTGTATGAGTCATAAGTGACTAAATCCCCCGCCCCCACCATTGCTAAGTGCTGAGGCGGTACCATGGTAGTCAAATCAAGTCAGCTTTATTTTTATATGGCGCTTTTTACAATATAGATTGTATCAAAGCAGCTTTACAGTGATAACAGGAAAATAATGCAACAGAGTTTGTTTCTGCTGTACAGCAGATCTAGAAGAAAATAGTGTCATATTCCAGCTTAAGTAAGTTCAGTGATGGTTTATTTCTGTTGTAAAAAAGTTATTAATTCAGTTCATTTATCTTTACAGCCGCTCTGGAGAAAACAGTGATGTCATCGTCCAGCTCAGTTCAGTTCTCATATAATGGTGTCAATGCAGGCAGATCAATAATATTGTTGAATATTAAGTGTCCCCAACTAAGAAAGCCAAAAGCCAAAGGCGACAGTGGCAAAGAACCAAAACTCCATCAGGTGACAGAATGGAGGGGAAAAAAAAACAGGCTCAGTCGGGCAGCAAGTTCTCCTCTGGCCAACGAATGAACAGTGACAGAACCGGGCTAATATAGTCACACTTTCTGGTTCTAGTAAGAACTCTAGCTGCTGCGTTTTGGACCAGATGGAGTTTGTTTATTAAGCGTGCAGGGCAACCACCCAGTAGAGCATTACAATAATCTAGTCTTGAGGTCATGAATGCATGAACTAACTTTTCCGCATTCGTCATGTCTTAATTTAGATATATTTTTAAGATGGAAGAATGCGGTTTTGCAGATGCTAGAAACATGGATTTCATATGAAAGATTGGTATCAAAGAGCACACCCAGGGTCCTAACCGAGGACGAAGACTTGACAGAGCAGCCATCAAAAGTGTTAGACAGTATTAATGGTTATTACGTACCGTGATTTTCGGAGAGGCTATAGCGAGGTAGCTTTGAAAGCATTAGATCCCACCCTCCCCTCAGAGCATCTCAAAAGCCACGCCTCCTCCAAAACACATGAACGCACACATCAGGGAGCAAACAAAAGCATCACGAGAGACGGTGTTAAAGAACCTGTCTCAAAGCACATATTATTACAATAATAAAGAACATAAACAACTTAAAGAGTACTGGCCTGTACCAGCTGAAAATATGAAAATACATACAGTTGTAATCAAAATTATCCTACCCCCATTAAAAAATCAGGTTTATTGGCAAATTTTACAGACTTTCAGCTGTTTGCAATGACCAAATCAAACAAAAGTAATTGAAATAGCTCAACACAACAAATGTTTCAAGTGGTTTTACCAAATTCAACTGAAAATGTAACTTATAATGACTTCGGCAGTCTCAAAATTATTCAACCCCCTGAATAGAATCCCTCACAACAACACACATCTGCAAAACAGGTGTTGTCTCAAGCACGCCTGATGCAACTAACCAAGGGCTTCATTAGTTGCACCAGGTGTGCTTGAGCAAGAACACATGAAATATCCAAACTGGCTAGGTTTGTTGAGTGTTCACGTTTGACATCATGTTAGAAATATGGCTAAGTCAAAAGAGTGCTCCAAAAGGTTAAGAGAAGATATCATCGCCCCTTCACAAACAAGGTACAGGATACAAAAAGATAGTGAAGGCACTAAATGTTCCTAGAGACACCGTTGGAAGCATAGTTTGCAAGTTCAAAGTTAAAGGAACAGTGGTTACACTACCTGGACGAGGCAGAAAAAGGAAGCTATCAATGGCTGCAACACGATTTCTAAGAAGGCAGGTTCAGAAAAACCCTCAAGTGACTGCAAAGAGACCTGCAGCAAGACTTGGTGGCAACAGACACTGAGGTTTCAGCTTGCACAGTAAGGCGCGTGCTAAACGCATACCAGAACTCCAAGACGTACACCACTACTGACCCAAAAGCACAAGAAAAATGATTTGCTCAAAATCATAAATAAGCCACAGAAGTTTGGGGATTCTGTTCTGAGGAGCGATAAAACAAAACTGGAACTTAACGGCCCTACGGATCAGCGGTATGTCTGGAGGAAGAAGAATGAAGCATATGCTGAAAAGAACACTCTGTCTACAGTTAAGCATGGTGAGGCTCGATGATGCTCTGCGTCTACTTTGCATCCTCTGGCACTGGAAACCTGCAGCGTGTGGAAGGAGAGATGGATTCATTGAAGTATCAGGAAATCTTAAGTGAGGAAGCTGAAGCTTGGGCGTCATTGGACCTTCCAACAGGACAATGATACCAAGAATACCTCAAGTTCCACCAAGGCTTGGTTGCAGAAGTCATCCTGGAAGATTTTACAGTGGCCTCACAGTCACTTGACTTAAATAGAAAATCTCTGGTGGGATTTGAAGGCGGCGGTTACAGCATGCAAACCCAAGAATATTACTGAGCTGGAGGCCATTGCTCAAGAGGAATGGGCTAAGATTCCTCAGAAATGCAGCCAGAAGCTGGTGTCTGGTTATACATCTTGTTTTCAGCAGGTCATAACAGCAAAACAGTGTTCTAAAGATGCTTGCCATGAAGGGGTAGAATCATTTTGAGACTGCAGAAGTCATTAAAAGTTGCATTTTCAGTTGAATTTGGGGAAACCACATAAAAGCATTTGTTGTGTTGAGCTATTTCAGTTACTTTTGTTTGATTTATTCATTGCAAACAGCTGAAAGTCTGTAGATTTTGCCAATAAACCTGATGCAATGGGGGTTGAATAATTTCGATTACAACTGTACATTGACAGACAGATCATATCGTTGCATTCGGAACATTGCATTGCATTTTATGGCCCTACCTTCCATAGACGAGATATATACAATACATATAAATACATTTAGACCACTTCACTTAGTGATTGCTATCAGGATGTGAACAGACTTTCAACCAGCATAACAAAAATGTTTCTGGAGCAAATCACCTACCCTGCCTTTAAGGGTTCACTGAAAGGTTATTTTGGGGCACCCAAAATTGTTCTTATATGGCATCACTGCGAAACACCCCTTTTGGAACCTTTATTTTTTAGAGTGAAAAAAAAAAAGATTGCCATGACTACTTACATTTTTGCAAACACAGTCATCTGTTAGTCCCTGCAAACACCTCCCTCGAAATTCAAATGGGACTCTGGTCACCTTCTTGGAAAAGCTACCCTGGGATATATTTAGGACCCCAGAGCATGAGCGTGTTTGTGTTTGCGGAGATGATTGTCAGTGGTAGGAGAGTGTTAGGTTATTAAATGCTGTGCGCTTCCCCCAGGAAGTCACACCAGGAGGAGGAATGAGAGCTGTTGGCTTCACACCTCAAATGGACGGCACAAACAGGAGACAGCCTGTGCCTGCTCCTCAAACCCACACTCGCACACTCAACTATACTGCATTCATGAGCTATTAGACGGGCATCGGCAAATATCACCGATGCGCAAGCCACAAAAAATATCATTGTATTCAAAACCAGCTGTTTATGTTCTACATTCCACATGATTCATTACTTTAATTTCGCTGACATGATATATTGCCTGTCAATAGTCTCCAGCTGCAACCACAACAGAAATCTGCCCTTGTTGACATGAATACTTTCCCTCTACATCCGACCAAGGAAATCAGGTCAGACTCGTTTTATAGGTTCAGCAACTCGGGCTGAAAACAAACCTTTGGTAACAGATAATTCTTTACAACGTTTGCAAAGGATTTTGCTGTTAGAAAATGGTCAATGACAAATAAGACTGTGCAAAGAAAAACTAAATGAAAACAACTTTTTAAAATCTAGTTTAAAACACAGGTGCCAGATGTTTAGATTTTTTTTTCTCGTTTCATATGGTTTTGAATATCTTTTATACTACTTTTAACAACAGTTTGAAACAGGCTGAAAAGTCAAGCAAAAAAAAAAAAAATTACATTTTACTTAATGTCTACACAATACTTTTTTAATTTTATTATAATTACTGATTCACAAATGCTGGATTATTAAAGGTTATTAAATTCAACCTTTGTGTGTGTTTGCATGTGTGTATATGGTAAGAGTTATTAGTTGTGCATTTAATTGCATAAAAGCTGACTGTAAATGTTAACTCATACTTGGATATACATCCACCCTACGACAAAGATGCACCAAAAACATTACCACTAAACGTTGAACACCAGACACGTTTAATAGCAGTATCTTATTTACAAGCAAATACATGTGCACATCCACTGGAATTTGAAGGGTGACCGCAAAGCTGTATGGAAAACAGAGCACAAAAGAGTAACTTCCTGTGTCATGGACGAGACCCAAGGTGACAAGAGCAGACAAGCCAAAGCAGAATCATGCATGATTAGACAGAGAGAGATCAAACGGGCCCCTATCATGGCCACTGCACAAGGGGGAGAGGCATCCGGCTAAACGTATATTCAAAGGAAAAAAAAATCTGCAATGCCATAGTATAAAAGGAAAAAAAGGTTTGACTGCTTGAATTGCAACACAGATAATATCAGGGTTTTTTTTTTCTTTGCAAAGTTGCAAGTAGTCAAACATGGTGCTCTAAGAGCCCCTTTGTGGACGCCAAATGTTCAGTGTAAAAACAATTTAGCTAAATTGCTGATGCAAGATGCTGTTCATATGCCTTCTGGATCTTAACTTTGGTCTTAATAAGCCATTTCAAACAACTACATAGCCAATAAAACATGTCTAAACCACATCAAAAGTGACAACTTAAAAACAGTAACTTTAATTTCATGTCATGTAGGGAGGCTGAGAGAAAGAGAAACAGTAAAAAGAATAGAAGAAAAGAAAAGCATTGACTGTTTTAGATTCGATTCATTTCACACTGCCATTCACAAAGAGAAAAGCTCTTCATGAATGGTGACCAGCAGTGACTGGTTGCTGTCTTGTCAAACGTGACTGAATGAAAAAAAAAGAAAGAAAGAAAAAAAAGACTGAAATATAAAAGCAAGACTTCCCCCTACTGGTTAACAGGGAGCATAGCACATGCCTTTACTACAAACAATATCTCATACGTTAGACTGAAAATAGAAAATAGCACTCAACATCAACCCACGGATGATTTCAGAACAGGTACAGAGCTGTTAGCATCCACTACTTTACATCTAGGAAACGTAAAAAAAGAGTATCTTGCAATCGGACACACAAACAGGACTTTCAGAAGGGTGGAAAATAAAAGTTCCTCCTCCATCGCTCTGGAATCCCGCAGTCTTTCATTCGGATGGGTAGATTACAGAAGGAAGGTTTTTTTTTGTAAAGATATTTTCCCCGCCGGGTCAATGGCTCAACACAGGCCCATACATGTGGTTTCATTTCCAGCAAGTGACTAGAGTAGATTAAAAACATGTATATATCATTATGTGTTTACTTGACTGGCCAGTCATTATTTTCAACTTATGAAACTTAATAATATATGTATATTTGTGCTGTCAAATCAATTGATTAATCATGATTAATTGCATCTAACATAAAGGTTGTTTACATAATGTGTGTGTGTGTGTGTGTGTGCGTACAGTATATACACATACATATTATAAAAAAAAAAAAAACTTATGTTAGATGCGATTAATAGCAATTTGACAGCAATAATATATATACACAATTATTATTATAATATATGGGGGAAAAGTTAATCAGGAATTCATTAGATCCTGAAAAAGGGTGTTCATAAAAGTATAGGAAAAGGACTTTTAATTTAATATCGCATGCATTTTTTAATATCTCTCACACACACACACACACGGGCATACATTTTGATTTCATGTCTTTAAAATGTAATTACACAATAATAACCAGAATGAACAAATGAAGGTAAATCCTAAGACAATTAAGACAAGTTGCCTTCATAAAACAGGCTGACAAATATTAACCTAGATGAAGAGAATTCTGGTCCGTGGAAGAGTAGAGAAGGAGTCTGACATTTTTCGGATCTTTGCGTAGTTGATAAAGCCTCTGAGGAAGAGCAGGAAGCCTGTAGGTCATGGAAACTCATATCAGCGCATGCGCCTCTCGCTCCTTTCAATTAGCCCAACAACGTACAATTTCTTAACTCAAACTAAGTTTTGGTTATTGAAACACAACTTAAGCCTATTTTACAACCAAAACATTTCGCACAAAGAAAATCAACTGATATCATTCCATGTCAGCAGCAAAAACAACGAAAAAAGTAGAAGTTGTGTTTAGAGCCCTCATACTTACCAAGCACCAGAAACACCCACCACAGCCAGTACTGCCCATCAAAGTAACCAGGGAAATAAGTGGAAAACTGAGAATGCAAAGAGAGAGGAAGAGTGAGAATCAGACGCAAGAATAAAACACCAATCATGTTCAGGCTTGTAATGTCAAGAAAACACATTACAATAAATCACATTCAGTCAGATCCTAATGCGGTGTAATGTGCTTCTGTAATGTTCTCACAAACCCAGCCAAGCCAAAATGGTTAACCAATAGATACACTAAATAAAGCGTGTAAAATCAGCAGCAGTTGTCTAGGTGGTGGCATACCCGTACGATGAGGATCCATTTGATGAGTGACAGACCAAACCCAGATATGGCACCATAACGCCCGGCTGCTGAGGTTGTAAGGCAGAATGATAGAAAGAAGCCAATCCAGTTGAAGAGGAAAGCCACTGAGGAAAAAGAATATATATTCAATTATATCAGATTTGTTTACTTTTCTTTTTTTGTTTATTCTAGGAATATTTCCTGTACCATCATCACATTCCCAGAAAAAAATCAATATGACCCTCATTACCATAATTTCCTTTTTGTTTCTTTATTTGGTTGTCAACATTCATGCCTTAAAGGTATATTTCACTTCCAAATGAAAATTCTGTCATCATTGTTTCAAACCTGTATGAATTTCTTTTCTTCTGCTAAACACAAAAGACGACATTTTGGAGAATGCCAGTAACCAAACAGTTGATGGACCCCATTGACTTCCATAGTATTTTGTTTTCCTACTTTGGAAGTCAATGGGGTCCATATCAACTGTTTGGTTACTGACATTCTTCAAAATATCTTCTTTTGTGTTCAGCAGAAGAAAAGAAATTCATACAGGTTTGAAACATATTGAGGTTGAGTAAATGATGACAGAATTTTTCTTTTACAGTGAACTATTCCTCTTAGGTTTGGAATGTGTGGTGGATTTTTTCTTAAACCTAACTACGCTAGGTTAGCCTTTGCTAACGTGACCAACTTCAGCAAATGTCCGTTAAATGCTTTAATCACGGCCGGGAGATCTCAGAGCAGTTCTCCAGAGCATCTCTCCGAAAAGAAGAATACATCAGGTTTTATAGGATAAAGACATACACATCAAAAATAGGATCAGCATGACTAACATCACCTTCTATCAATATGATTGGTTCATCAATTGGTAAAGCAAACCCCCACCCTTTTCCCCTGTTACTGGCATAAGCAAAAATATCTCGAATCCTCAAAATATATTATAAAAGGTTAAGAGTTCAGTTGACAGAACGTTTGGTACATTGTCTAAAGTTTATCACAGGTTAGACCCAGAAGGGGAAGTAAGATGTATTTTGTTATATTGTTAGAGTTAGTCATAATATTAGACCCAAAGAGGAAGTCAGGTGAAAGTTTATCATAAGGTTAGATAATCTAAAGGTCAGATTTTTAGAGTCAGAAACATGGTTAGTTCTAAAAGATAGTTTACTATCTTATCTATTAAAAATCCATCACAAAAGTCCCACTTGACCATAAAGAGAATAAAAGAACAAAGAGAAAGAGCAAAAACTGTTTCACTTACTGAAAAACGTCAACATGAAAATGCCGTCGTTGCCTATCCGCAGCTGGTCGGCATCCTCAAAGTCATCTCTGGCCACAAAGTCATCGTCCTGGAGGAAAACACAGAGACATAGATGTATATCAACAGAGAAGGAAACAAGACTAAAACAACACACTGGGAAAAATCATGTGATCCTTTCAATGAGAAAACCTAGAATTTCATAATGACAGAAAAGAAACGTGACTGGGTGCAGTGACATCAGAAACAAAAACCACAGACACGCATAAATAAGCTAAAGTGACGCTAAAGCAACACTTTAAGTGCGAACTTGTAGCTTAAAGACATACTTCAAGCGAAATTGAAGAACGATCTGGCGTGACAAAATCAGGCCAAAACGAAGTTCATTTGGAGTTTGTTTCAAGAGCTCAAAACAGCTTTCTGGAAAAGTTCGGTCCGGCTGCTTGTAAACACCTTCGTACTACCATTGGTCCATACCGATTACGTAATAGGTTGGTGTAGCACTGAGGCTCCGCCTTCTCTGACGTGGACATTATTGGTTAGGTCCGTCAAAGTCAGACGTCCACGAGTAAAAACATGGACACACCAGACGAGTGCTGCTTCATAGAAAGTAGAAATTGAAGTTCAAATTTTCAATACAAAGAAACACTTATTTTTTCATGTTTAATACTGTAATGCTGCATGCGTTAAAGAAATATTGTATAAAGTGGTATAAATGAGCCCAATTGCAGAGCTCGAGTAAACACATCCACATTGCTATGATCAGATGCTTTCTTATTTGATGTTTCCTCCGCTGTTATTTTTGTTCTGTTTATTTTATCATCAAGAGAAAAGTGTGCAGCACATATTTACAAATGCCTTCATACGCTACCACAAGCAGCGTCAGTATGATCGCTAACAGGACTTTTTTTTAACCCCTAAGCAAAAAAATGAAAAAGAACTTAATGGTGCTTTCAAACTTGTTCGATTGCTTGATGAAAACCAGAGTTTGATTGCTCACTCGTTCCTCTGCCTCTGGATTCTGTTCACACTGTATTTAATGGGTCAGTGGCACGTTTGCATCAAAGCGCCCCGTTTGCTCCCGATGCGAGGTAATGGGTACGCAGAAGGAGGCAGCAAAATGTGTGGTGTTTGCTCACCTCACTTTTGTACTTTGGTTTTTAAACCTTAGTTTCAAAAATCTAGGGCTGCAACAACTAATAGATGAAATGATTTGATAATGAAAGTAAAAAAACAACAAACTTGATTGTGAAATAATCCCATCTGCGCAATATGCACAGAAAACACCCGCCAGTCACGTCACTTTACAGCAGCAAATAACGCATTTCTATGAACAAAACGCATCAGCAAAAGTAGCAGAGGATGTGGAGTGAGCATGCGTCCCTCATGGGAAACTCCAGATCATGACTGAGATGACAATCTCACCGTACAAAGGTCAGTGTGACGGCTTTTTAAGAGCTAAACCGTAAGAAGCACTGAGCTTGTCAAGCAAGGCTTCAAAACATTAGCTAACTAATCAAGGCAAAATGTTTTCACAGTTACAGTATGTTTTAATAGTACAATGAATTCTTAAAGTACGTGTAGGATTAATTCGGGATAATGGAGACATTTTCCCCACAAACAGACAGATAGATAGATATATAGACAGAGACAAACAAATAGATAGATACATATAGACAGACAGATAGATAGATAGATAGATAGATAGATAGATAGATAGATAGATAGATAGATAGATAGATAGATATAGACAGACATATAGTCAGACAGATAGATAGAGGCAGATAGATAGATAGATAGATAGACATAGACAGATATATAGATAGACATACAGACATAGAGAGACAGATAGACAGACAGACAGACAGACAGACAGAAATATAGATAGATAGACAGGCAGATAGATATATACAGACATATATAGACAGACAGACAGATATAGACATACAGACAGAAAGATAGATAGACAGACAGATAGATATATACAGATAAATAGACAGATATATAGAGACAGATAGACAGATATATAGATAGATAGATAGACAGACAGATAGATATATACAGACAGATAGACAGACATATATATAGACAGACATACAGATATATAGACAGACAGACAGATATAGACAGACAGACAGACAGAAAGACAGACAGACAGACAGACAGACAGAAAGACAGACAGACAGACAGACAGACAGAAAGACAGACAGACAGACAGACAGACAGAAAGACAGACAGAGAGACAGACAGATAGAGTCAGACAGACAGACGGACAGACAGATAGATATATAGACAGATTTGTTCAGGCAAAAACAACTGAATGTCATATATACAAGTTTTTGAAGGTTATTGTGCCAAATTACTAAATATTTTAGCAGAATTAAATTCAAATAGTAAAATCCTTCCAGAAATAAATGTTTAATATACTTTAAATAAATCATCGTGTCTAAAATCACACTCTCCAGGGGCAACATTTCATGGCCTGAAAAGCACCAAAACAGTGCTGTTCTCAAACATGCAAAGTCTGCTGTTATTACTGTTGTTCTTCTGCATAGCAAATTATATATTACATTCCAAAAATACATATACAGGTGAAACTTGAAAAATGTGAATATCGTGCAAAAGTTCATTTATTTCAGTAATTCAACCTAAAAGGTGAAACTAATATATTATATAGACTCATTACATGCAAAGTGAGATATTTCAAGCCTTTATTTGTTATAATTTTGATGATTATGGCTTACAGCTTATGAAAACCCCAAATTCAAAATTAAAATATTGTGAAAAGGTTTTCATAAGCTGTAAGCCAAAATCATCAAAATTATAACAAATAAAGGCTTGAAATATCTCACTTTGCATGTAATGTAAAATATTTTGTATTGTACTTTTGTACGATATTCTAATTTTCGAGTTTCACCTGTATATGCCTCTCTCTAGTCAAGACATGCAGCGAGGTTCAAGCCCTGGGGTCCTCCATGGACGTCACCTGCACCATCACACTTTACAATCTCACACACTCTGTTACTGTACCTCCAGCGCACAGCGAGTTACATCATCGAGTGTGTCCAGACGTTCCCTGTGCTGTACGCAAGCAGTGTGTGGCAGAGAAACAGAGCAGTGAACAGGGGAAACCACAGAACATTAAAACAGTATTTCCTGTGGTGATGTTGTTAAAGGGATAGTTCACTTTGAAATTCATTTTTGGGATGTTTTAGCTTACCTCAAGGGCATCCAAGATGTAGGTGTCTTTGTTTCCGCAGTAGTTTCAATTTTGGTATTTTTAGGTCAAACCGTTCTTGTCTGTCAGTCATATAATGCAGGTCTATGGTAACTTCCTCAAAGAGCATGCACAGAGAAGTCCAAATTAAACACGATTTAATGACTCGTAAATGTAAGTACACATTGATGGCCTAAGACACGAAACGAGCGGTTTGTGTGAGAAAACGAACAGTATTTATATCGTTTTTACCTCTTGTAAACACAGCCACGTCCAAGTGATCTGAGGGCGCGGGCGCTTCGGTCTGCGCAAGCGCCGGAAGTGATCTCTCGCGCGTGTACGTCACTCATTGTTTACACAGAGATTCGTCTTCGTAAAATCGTCTTCCATTGCGATTTTCAATATGTTTAGATCTTCACAGTGAAAGGTAACACTTCCGAAATCTCTTGTGTAAACAATGAGTGACGTATACGCGCGAGAGATCACTTCCGGCGCTTGCGCAGACCGAAGCGCCCGCGCCCTCAGATCACTTGGACGTGGCTGTGTTTACAAGAGGTAAAAACGATATAAATACTGTTCGTTTTCTCACACAAACCGCTCGTTTCGTGTCTTAGGCCATCAATGTGTACTTACATTTACGAGCAGTGTTGGGGAAGTTACTTTTAAAAAGTAGTGTTTTCTCGTTACTCATTACTTCTTAAAAAAGTAATCCGTTACTTTACTTAGTTACCCCCTTTGGAAAGTAACTTATGTTACTCGTTACTTTTACGTTACTTTTATGTTGCTTGACTTTGGGCAGAACCCAATATCTGTTCCTAAATGTGTAGGCCTACATACAATTCTAATATGAACTCTACTTATTGAAAAACTAGAAAAAAAAGAGAGATTTTGAGATAGAAAAAAATATATATTTATTTAAATAACATTTGAAAAACCTGTATAAACTGAACACCAAAGAACAATATTAACTATTGAGCGGTGGTTCATGAAAAATGTCACAAAGAACCGGCAAAAGAAATGATTATGAATATCAAATATAGCAAGGAGACATTTCAATTGTTTATTAATAAACAGTGTCGGCTGCAAAGATAAAGTTGACGATGCTGACTCGCGATCTTCACAGTAGTGAACGCGCCAGAGAGAAATGCACATTTCATATGGATTACATAAGCAGAGAGTAGTCTGTTTTCTCTCGTTTTGAATAGTTTTGTTTTAAAGTACACATTTCAAGCTTTCTATATATTTCTCAGATCTTTGAGGCAAGTAGCTTGCGCTAAGTTTCGGTTCATTTATGAGACGAGCTCAGTCCACGCGCCGGCACGGAGCTCCTGAGAAGTCCTGATTATATTGCCTGCTATATTTACTGCTTATTTATTAAAGACAATTGGTTGATGAAACATTGATTAAAATTAAGATACAATTAATACAAAACGAAATTCACTTTAAAGAAAGGCTTTCTACAAAAACAAACTTAATGAAGTGGTCAAAATCATGTCTGCCCACTCCATTTGTCTCCCGATTGCGCATCTTAAGCTCTTACTCATGCTTTTCACTTTTCATATAATCAACATTGATGAAATTAAAAAATAAATTATTTTATTTAAACATAAATATGAAACTAAATCGTTTTCTTTAATGACTAGGCTACAACACGTAGGTCTATACAGAGAAATTTAATATCGGAGCGGGATTTGAGCGAACGCCGTCTTACTGTAAGCATGTGGGGGTAGAGGTACGATTTTCGAGCAATCAATCACCGAATATTATTTTGCTTGATATGCCAATCCTTAATATTTGGTGTTTTAAATGCCTGTTTGAGGTCTCTGTGAAAGATTTAAAGCAGTCTTTCAGTGCCGCTTTCCGAGCGGTCAAGTCCGAAGAACTGTTACGTCCATAACATTGTTTCTTTCCTCATAAATGCGAACACGAAAAATTCAATAAAATTAATATTTTATGTTCTGTGGAGAGCCAACCCTTCTTCATCCGGTGGGAGTATTACTTTTGGTTTGCGCAGTGTAATTCACAGAATTGATTGCTCTGCTACCAGCCTCTGTCACGTACCATGTGGAGCTTGTGACTATTGCAAGCGCGCAGCTGAGGAGACAGTGTTGCTGTCAAATCTGTCCATGGGAAAAGTAAGGTTGTGCGGAATTGAAAAAGGAACTACGTTTCGTTACCAAATTTTCAGTAGTAACGCGTTACACTACTTTTTACCCGAAAAAGTAGTTACGTTACTGTAACGCGTTACACACAACACTGTTTACGAGTCATTAGTGTTGTCAAAATATTCGGTACTTCGGTACCAAGTCGGTACTAAAAAAATGTAAACGTCACGGTACCAAGTCCCGGTGGTACCGAGTACCCAGTCAAACCCGGTTCTGGATGCGCATGCATGCACGAAGGGCGTGAAGTTGCGTCCGCTTCATGAAAGCGCAGAGACATGGCGACCGGCGGCGCTGCTGATGTGGTGTCTGTGTATATTAAACTGCAAAACGACTATTTAAATATGAACCCTTCATGTTCTGCTTGTCTCTGTGTGAATGAACGGCGCAGACGCGCGGTTTCATTAAACGTTACCTCACACACACACACACACACACACACACACACACACACACACACACACACACACACACACACACACACACACACACACACACACACACACACACACACTGAAGCACGATCGAGTGACGCTCGCGCTGTTTTCAGTCTCTGCTGGCTCACGATATGATGACATGATTCATCCATTCATCTCCGAGAGTCACTTCATGAGCATTTTACCGTTTCATTTGAGAAAAACTATCGTCATATCATGCACGCACAGAAACTCAAAGGTCTTCACGGCAACCCGTCAAAATAAAAGTTTGGTTTAACTTAAAGAAATTGACAGAAATAATTATATTAGGCTACTGTACAATAGATTTAACTACGTCTCCATTAATTAAAGATACTACTACTAATAATAATGTGTGCATAGAAGGTTGCTTATTTTTCACTTGACTTTTTTTTATAAGCAATATTTCTCAATATCATCAATATTTTCGTTTAAACAGCATGTAGCCTTCAATCCTTTCATAAATTTACCATCATAAATAATAAAGTCCTTGAATTTAATATATATATTTTTCAAATAGTTAAATAAATTATTTTAAAAAAATAGTTCAAACTGATTTTGCTGTGGTACCGAAATTGGTACCGAGAACCGTAACATTTTAATGGTATCGGTACCGACTACTGGAATTTTGGTACCGTGACATCCCTACGAGTCATTCAATCAGGTTTAATTTGGACTTCTCTGTGCATGCTCTTTGAGGTGGTGACCATAGACCTGCATTATATGACTGACAGACAAGAACGGTTTGACCTAAAAATACCAAAATTGAAACTACTGCGGAAAGAAAGACACCTACATCTTGGATGCCCTTGATGTAAGCTAAAACATACCACAAATTAATTTCAAAGTGAACTATCCTTTTAAGGAGGTTGGTTGGATTCATGAGTGAGATTTGTGGTACTTACTCGACCTGACACCAGTGGGACGGTAACCTCTGCTTTGGATCTCTCAGCCTCGTCGTACGACGGAAGTGAGGTGGCTACGTTGTAAGATGGGGGCTTGGGAAATGCTGCATCGTCTTTGTAATCAAAATATGCTGAGCAGAGGGAAAGAATATGAATAGTGATTACTTACACATATGCTACTGCATAATGTGATGAAAAAGCATGCTGAAAGTTTATAGGGCTCCTTTAATTAGGGCACTGATTTCCACAATGCAGATCAAATGAAGGGCTGTACACTTAATCAAATCACGATACGGACTAGTGTCGGTGGATATTAAACTTCAAAAAGACTGCTAATAAAAAATCTCCATGTTCCGCATGTCTCTGTGTGAATGAACAGCGCAGTTTCTTTTACCACACACTCAAGCAAGTGTGACGCTTCTGGTGTTTTCAGCATCTGTCATCTCACTACACACGAGCTTCATCTCCAGAGCTGCTCGGAGACGTCACTTTACAAGCAGTTCACCATTACATTTGATAAAACTATCTTAAGATATACACAGAAACTCAAAGGTCTTCACTAAAAAAAGAAAAAGAAAATTGGTTTAACATGAAGAAATATTACTTGTGCAGTAGAATGTACTTCTCAATGTACCAACAATAATAATTATAATTTAAACAATAAACCTGTTTATGCCAAAAAATAAAAATGAATGGATGACTTTAATTTGATTGTTTTATGCATTCAGTTGATTTTTACTGTTATAGATAATAAATTTGTAGGGATGTCCTGAGCCCATCTCAAGAATCAGTATTGGGCGATTTTTTTAACTGATGATCGGTATCGGCTATAGAGACAGAGCACATTTAGGCCACGCCCACACAGGGGGGCAATCCAACCCGCTCCATTGACTTTGTATTGCGTGAAGCTGCCTCCTTGTCATTTCTTGCTTCTAACAAAATACAGAACAATAACTAAAAGCTGGGTGTACAGGAAACAAGCTAAAAAAAAAACAAAAAAACAGAACTACATTTCTATAAGCTACCAAACCGTAAAAGCCAGCCTTTAAGGAAACAAAAGTGGATACAGGCAATAAGACGTTTGAGCTTCTGCGTTTTGCATATTTGATGCATACTTTTGTAAGTTATCACTCAAAGGTCATTTATTTACTTTTATTTATTATTCAGAGTTGACTGACTGGCATTCTAACACTGAGCTTCGTGCTCTCTAACCTTAACTTCACCCACCCCCTTTTTGTTGCAGTTATTCTGCTCATTTAGCATATTGTACATATAAAATACAAGAAGTTTGTATTGTATTCAGTAGTCTCATATTCATAATTGTGAACCTACAGTCTGTTTACAATATCTACCATTGTAATAGATGACGTTTATATCTACCAACGTCTTCATACTGATAGGCCTATAAATATAATTACTGTATATTGGAATTACATGCTCTTTTTCTTTTTTACATTTGAGCCCTCTGCACATCCCTGTAAGCTATGCATTGGATTTATTTGAATTTTATTTGAATAACTTTAATGTACTTGAAGTGTGCACCAAGCAAGATATACTGAGGAATATCGGCATCAGCATATCGGCACTCGGATCAGGGGCATAAAAAACTTGATTGGGACATCCTTATAAATTTGTCATAAATCATAAACCAGAAAAAATACAGAAAAATGTTAACAATCCAGAATTTGTGAAAAAATATTCATAGGGCACATCCTTTTTGCTGATTAAATGTTAACAAGTCTCAGCCTCAGACGTCACGTGACGCCCATGGACCGTTGGCTGAACGTCCAATGCATAGGACGCACAAAATGTGAAACACTTCAGGAGTTTTGAAGTTATCATCTAATTCAAGGGTTTTCAAAGTCAAAGTCAGTGGCCCTCCATTTTGACACAACGTACACAATGTCGCTTCTAGTCCCCCCAATTTTTTACTAATTTCAATAGCGATCAGTTTAATCAACCATTAAAACGAAATCCAGAAAAATGTAAAAAGAAAACACGCATTTTGGGAAAAAAGAAAACACGCATTTGGGACAGATTTCATAGAGCCCTATAAAAGTTGCATACCTGCATTGTCAGCTGCAATACTGCTGTAAGGGGGCGGAGCATCACTGGCCAGCTGAGGCCCCTCCTCCGGATCCTCCTCATTGGGCAGCTGGAGACACAAGAGACAGTTCATTGGCTGCATCTAATCCTAAACTTTGCCTGCCCGGATTCATTGTGATATGGTTGCACTGTAAACACGATCCTGGTGTAAAGGCAGATGAAAATATGAGATCATTGTTTTTGGTTCATGTCAAGCCTAAATGAATGGGTTCTGTATACTATTCTGTAGTACTTCCTGAAACTGTAAAATACCATGACAAATGTAACCCGAAGCTGAAACTCCCATGACGTTCCATAAACTTAACACTCACATGTGTTCCAAGAAAGAGTTCACCTTCAGCCTTTCATAAATAAAGTAAAGGTTGGGCCACCAAACCGCATTTCATTAATGATGACCCGAAACATTCATTATATAAAACATTCAAGGAATCTGGACAATGCAAAACTTTATTTATTTTCATTCACCAAGTAATAAAAAACACGTCAGAATAAAATTACACCATTTTTGTAGAAACAGTAAGAACAATATTAACCCTAAAAAGCCTACTGTATGACATTTGATACATGAATTTTAAATTACCAACATGATCAAAACTGCAGAAAAACCTGTTGAACAAAATCTATCACATTGCCTTCTGTCATTTGATTGGTAGTTTAACTTTTTAGTAAGTAAAAGGCCTTTCAGCATTATTCTAAAAATGGTTCAGGACAGGTTGTGGTTCACATGTCTTTTTGCTGTGACATTTGAATGTTTTTTTATAAAGTAATGTAGGAATAACTTTAATATTGTTAGTAATATTTCAAGATGGACATTTAAGAAACTTGGGTTTACTTGATCTTCCATACATTGGCCTGGTTTCACAGACAGGGCTTTTGATAATAAAAGTATTAAGTATTTAAATATCTTTAATGGGATATTTCATCTAAAACTGAAAATGTTGTCATTACTTAAACTCAAATTTTTCCAAACCTGTATGAGTCTCTTTCTTCCATTGAACACAAAAGAAGAGATTTTGAAGAATATTGGAAACCACACAGTCGACGGCACCCATTGACTTCCGTAGTTGGAAAAAACAAAACAACTATGGAAGTTAATGGGTGCCGTGAACTGTCTGTTCACCAATATTCTTCAAAATATCTTCTTTTGTGTTCAACAAAAGAAAGAAACTCATACAGTTTTGGAAGAACATGAGGGTGAGAAATGACAAATACATTTTTTTGGGGGTGAACTATCACTTTAATACATTATGTGGGAGATATAGAGTGACAACTGAAGTTTGGTATGTAGTCTGCTATACTGCTACAAATCTCATTGATTTACATTGCAATCTTTTTTTTTTTAGAGCTTTAGATGTTATATCAAGATATTTTGTATAAAGGTTCAATAATGTGTTCCATTTCAGTTTATTATAAAATTATGTTAACTATTTCCAGGCTTTAGCTTTATGGTTAAGGCCTGGTTTCACAGACAAGGCTTAGATTAAGCAAGAACTACACCTGAGTTCAATTAGGAAATTTAATTAACTTTTAATAAATTTAATAAACATGCCTTAGAAAAAAGAAAGAAAAAAAAACACTTTACTGGCATGCATTTTGAGACAAAATGTCACTGGCATATTTTAAGATATGCCAGTGGAAGACAAGTTGCTTTCAGTTAAAACAGCTCATGCATTTTATGCCTCGTCTATGAAACCAGGGATAAATGTGCTAAGGTATTATAATAGTTACATTGTTTTCAGGACATGTACCATAGTAACATATCATGGTAATACAGTGTTTTGCGGTCATGTCTCATGGGAATGCCATGGTTTATGAGACATGTTAAATGTCCTGAATCATGTTTTTACCATGATGCACTTAGTTTTTGAAGAAGTTTGGACAAAGTATGAATATGATAATCATACTATAGTATCAAAGTAACGTTACCAAGGTATTACATCAGATACCAGGACTGCACCATAGTACCACATAAAGGCCATTAATAACCTTGACAAAATATGCCATTGAGTAGTTTGTTTGTTTCAAAATAAAACAAAATATTATCAAACATGTCTGCTGTAGTGGAATATTATATTACATTGGTCTTTACAAGTTAACAGTAATCTAACCAGGTATTTCGTCAACTTGTCAAGGCTGGTTCCTACTACATAAATATCAGCCAATTTGCAGTAACGTTAACCCTCCCTGCATTCATTTTATTTGCTTGCATGGTAAATGAGATACGAGGATTATGTTGCATGAATGAAAACTTTGACGTAAGCAAGAAACTATAGTATTACCAACTGTTTTAAAATAACAAACTGGTTAAACACAATATGTTCACAAATGCAGTCTATGTGTTGTCATGCCACAATCATTTAAATGGTCGTGTTATTCATTTCTAAATACTGCGGCCTGCATCCTGTCAGAGCCTCGGTGTTTCACGAACATACTTTCCGACGTGGACGCGCTTGCCGCTGGTCTGCTTTAAAAATAAGGACTCACTCACTCACCTGCTGATATCTCCCACTTGGCTCAGCCATCCTCAGCGAGCTTGAGAAGATAACGAAAATTCCCGTAAAGACACAATTCAAGCAACAAACTGTCTAAATTAATTTTTTAACAAGTTTATGGCAAAGCCAGAAGCCACAGCCCTCATCAGATCAGATTTGCCTTAGAGCTTCCTGTGATCTCAGTCAGACGGTTGTGATCTTTAGCGCCATCACAGGACAAAACGAGAACAAAACACCCCAAATTATTAATAATACTCCATCGAGCTGACTCTAGCCTACTGACACTATCGAATGAGAATAAAAAAAAAAGAAGACCTGGGCCAGTTGTATAAAACATAGCATTATGTTAAGACAATTTCGTTTTCTACTAACGTAGTTAGCTATGACCAACTTAAAACTTAATTAAGGGGTACTATTTAGTACAAAATTAGCCCTATGTCCAATCTACATTTTATATAACTGACTTAAAACAGTTATGAACAGTCTTAAAGGAAAAAAAAAATGAGACGACTAACTTTTAAGACTCTTCGCAGTTTATTGTCTTCTGTAGAGCTGCTTTATTGTGTTGGCTTGAGAAAGCCAATATTCCGATCTACTATTTAAGATTATCATTCTGAGACTACGATTTTTCAATGAATCCTAGAGTTTTACATTCACCAAACTCAGGCCAGAACTTTTGTTCTGACTAGGACGTGTGCTAGCATGTATATTGTTTTACCTTAGGCTATCTCTTTATATGGCAGAAAATGTAAGAACCATAAGCAGATCTGAATTCAGCAAGTGCACTATATTCACTCGCTAATTATTCTCTATCAATTTAAACACGATCCTATACTGACATCTAGTGGTCCGAAATGTTCAGTTTAACAAAAATTACATTTTTCATTTTTGATATAGGCTATCAACAATTGAATTCTTGATATAAAAAATGAACATTGTTACTAGTAGCAATTCAATTGTTGATATCAAGAATAGACATTTCAACTATAGTGACAATTGAATTCTTGATATCAAAAATAAAGGTTTTTACTTGTAAGAATTGTATTTCTGATATGTGAAATTGGAATTTCAACTAGTAAGAAATCAATTCTTGATATCAACATTTGATTTTGAATGGCAGCCTATGGTGACATTTCACTAGTGAAAGCAAACTTACAGATATCAAGAATTAGTTTTTACTAGTTGAAATTCAATTGTGGATATCAAGAATTAGCATTGTTACTAGTGGAAATGTAATTTCTGATATCAAAAATTGCCATTGCTATAGTAGAAATCGAATTCCTGATGTCAATAACTATCATTTTAACTAGTAAAAATTGAATTGTTGATATTAAGAATTAGTATCCTGGAAATGAATAAAAGTTCAAACGGCTTGCCGCCGATAAGTGTGAAAATTTACAAAGACAAATTTAGCAACATGCTAACACTTTTTCCTCGCTCCCCGCACGGCCCTGGGACCTGTCCACTGTCCAATATCACCTGTAGCCCAAGACTGGTTGCCCACTGAAGCTAAGCAGGAATTCATTGAAATATATATTTATTATATCTATTATATATATGGCTATTTGTAGATGTAAGGAAGACAAATTGACATTAAGAGCTATACAACTGAATATATCAGAACAGTTTATTATGCATTTCTTCCAATATACACAGATGAGGGATCAAGAAATCCAGAGATAGGTCGTACTGGATCAGCATTAACAGATTAACAGATGGGACTTCAGTGTATACCGTTGTATACAGTGGCACTTAGTTGTGGAAGAAGTGATGCCAAATAAAGTTGTGATATGTTCAGATTCAATGGCATCACTTATCTATAAGCCTACAAACATACCAAACAGTTAGATATGATATCTATATAGAAATATTGAATATTTTGTATAGATTAAGGCAAGCTGGGACAATAATTACATTTGTTTGGGTACCAGCACATCTGATATACCAGGTAATGAAAGATCTGATCAAATGGCTAAAGAGTCACTTAAACTGAACATCCACTATTACAGTCGCATTAGGCAGTATGGAAAGAAAAAGTATCATTAAAGAAGCTTGCAACCAGAAATGGCAAATAAATTGGAATGAATGTAAAACAGGAAGACATCTTTATAATAAGACCGTAAGACAAAGTATATTGACACAAAATTGAAATAGAGATGATCAGGTTATTTTAACAAGACTAAGGATGGGACATACACAACTTAATTCTACACTTCATATTATAGGGAAACATGGTACTGGATTATGCGAAATATACCAAGAAACAGTTGAGCATGTGTTGTTATTTTGAACAGGAAAGCAATGAGTTAATAAGAGAGCTACAGGAAATGGGAAGCAAAAAATTTACAATCGATAACATATTAAACACAAAACAAGGATCCGGGGAAATTATAAGGTCAGTTTTAAAATTCATTAAGCATAGTGGTCTTAGGAATAGAAGATAGACATCGTTTAACATACATATAAATCACTTCACACTCCAGCACATGTGGTGGCGGTATGCGACCCGCCAATAAATCCATAGAAGAAGAAGATGAAAGGAAGTGACGTCTTCGGTCCTCAGACGTTTCCGGTTAATAGCGCGCACAATCGAAACAGCGACAGAATCAGGTGGCGCTTTATTTACTTAATAATTTACTTATTCGTGCGAAGAAAACATGTCCAAATTAAAATTAGGACCATGTTGTTCGGTGGTTGGATGTTCTCTCAGGGCCGGAACTAACTTGCTTTCGGAAATCAAAGCGTTTAGATTTCCGAGAAACCAAAAGAAACGTGAGGCCTGGATTGCGGCAGTGAAGAGAGAAGGCTGGATACCAACGAGCAACTCTAGGATATGTAGCAAACATTTCATCTCTGGTAAGTAAACGATATGTTTGTCACGGAGTTAAGTGTGGAGTAGTTAAGAGTGATGAATCATTGTTTGAGTTAGCTGTGTGGCTCCGTCATTGTTTTCAAATGTATATATAGGGTAGCATGTAAATAGCTAATGTTAGTGTTTTGATACGTTTGCAGTGAAAAAGCCAGGTTTTTATTCCCGTTTCATTTCTAAATCCTGTAATTAGTTGTCTAGCTATCTATTCAGCTGACATATGCAGTGTATAACACTTTATAATGTTTTATTGTGTAACATTAGCTACCTTAACTGCATTATTTCACAAAAGATAACGATAAACAACATTGTTGCATCACTTTTTAAGCTTGTTTAATGTTAATTCCAACATGCATTAAACAATAACTGTATTGTTAAGTTAAATATTAACTACATTTACTTTGAATCATTTAGCAGATGCTTTAATCCAAAGCCACTTACAAATGAAGAGAGCAATAAAATCAGTCAAATCAACTTAATGAATAAATATTAAAGTAATATTCTTTTATTAAAAATATTTTAAAAAAAGCATTTTAAAGTTAACACAATTTTGCCATAAACTGGAATTGTTAAACCACAAGCAAGCTGTTTATTATGAACTTGTGAACAATTCTAAATGCATTAATTAGAATGAATAAAAGCTGTACAATGTTAATTGTTTGTCTATGATACCTAAAATATGTGGCCCTTTTGTAAAGTGTTACAGTGCAGTACGCACTGGTCATACTGATAGCTAGCTAGCTAGTTTATTGCTAGATTACATTAGAGGTCGACCGATAGTGGATTTTACCGATATCTAGGTTTGACCGTACATGCCGATAACCGATAATTCAACCGATATTTTTTTTAATGGATACTGGATTAAAAACAAACATCATACTCACAATAAAACAGTGCTGAACTGTAATGTGCTCAATTAAATAAATAAATATGAATATATTAAAACTTTATACAGAAAATAATTTAAACATTAAAATATTACAGGTTTCGTTAGCTATAACCTAGAAACATACGTACATTTCATAGGTAACACTTTGCAAGTCCCATTTGTAAACAAGGATGTATTAACTAGCTTTCATGAACTATATGCATAATGCAATACCTTTTTACTGCATGTATTAATATGAGCAATACAATTGTACCTTTATCATTCATGTTAGTTCATTCATAGTACATTAACTAAGGTAATAAAAGATAAAATAAGAATTAAAACGCCATCTCAAATGCATTAGTAAATGTTGAAATTAACAAACTACCGTAACAATGAATAATTCTTCTACAACTTGTATTAACCTTATTTAATGCTAAAAATGGAATGTTATTTTTTTTTTTTATTGAAATTTTTCTTATCACAATAAACAATAAAAACGTCTGACAAAGAAGAAAAATATGACATCCTCAAAATGTACAATATAACTTTATTTTATTGTAAACTAAGAGTCACACCTCCTGCAAATCATCTGAAAAGACATTTTCTATACTGTTCACATGACAAGGGAGAACAAACTAGATTGAAAGAACTCAAAACAATAAAAATAAACAAAAACAAAACAATAACATAAACAAACCAAAAAGAGGGACTCAGCTCATCTGAAGTGTTATTAAACGATTATACAGTTTTTTAGCCTGGGCATTCTCAACCTTTATAAGACAGTTTTGAAACAGCAAAAGTTCATTTTTAAATGCAGACCATGTGGGGGAGGACTTGGCGAATCGACATTTATGTATATAATATTTTGTAGCTATAATTAGATTATTGACCAAAATTCATCATTTTTATTTTGTAGAATTACACCCATCTGAATATTTTGATATGAAAAGAAATCTATGTTTATAGATCTGGAGGACAACATGCTGTGAAGAGATTTCCATAAATTCTGAGCCATTTGACATTCATAAAACAGGTGTTCAGTTGTTTCAACATTAATGTTGCAGATATGACAATTGTCTACCTCAAACTTGAATCTTTTCTTTACAAACTCATTAGAGGGATATATATTATTTATTGTTTTAAAATGTACTTCCTTAAATTTAGGAGGAATTGGATATCTTAAGAATTTTGTTCTAATCGAAGATATTTCATATTTGTTATAACCAAGAAAGAAGAGAGTGCTCCTTGTTCTACCCGGGTACAAAAAGTTAACCAGAGTTTGCTTAAGAAATTTATTATTACATTTTGTATCTACCAGGTCCACATAATCGATTTTAATTTTGTGTAGTCTTGGTGATGCAATGTTCATAATATTATTCTTTATTGCTTGTATAAGGACCTTTGGAATGTTCTGTGTTACTTTGTTGTAATCCACAACTGAGCAGTTAATATTATATTTAGAATTAAATTCCTTCAGTTCAAGAATATTACCATTTTCATCCAATATATGAACAATTGACCATATTTGCTTTTCCCACCAGTCTTTCAGAAACATAGATTTCCTTCTACACAAAATAACTCTGTTGTTCCATAATGGAACATTGTGGGGACTGAAATTATGTTTGAACATCAGTTTCCACTGTAACAACACCTGTTGATGAAAAGTTGAAAGTTTTATAGGCAATTTAGATATTTCAAAGTCACATGTTATTAAAAATGTAATACCTCCCACTTTATCAAAGATATATGCCGGTAAGGAGAACCATATCTCTTCACCGTTCCTCAAAAAAGATTGGAGCCATTTAACTTTCAATATTCCATTCATAATTTCAAAGTCGATTGCCTTTATGCCACCTTCCTCATAATTTTTCAACAGATCTCCTTTTCTAATGTAGTGATGTTTATTTTTCCAAATAAAATTAAAATTGATTCTATTAATTTCTATAATTAACTTTGGAGAAATAGCTAGAGAGTAGGATGGATATATCAGTCTGGAAATAGATTCAATCTTAGTCAACATTGTTCTTCCAAATAATGTTAAATCTCTTTGTAGCCAAAATGTTTTTCCACATTTATCAATATTATCTTGGATATTCTTTTTCAATATTATCTTGGATATGATTTGGAAATCCAAATACCTAGATATCTAATGTCATTTTTGACTGGTATATTATATAGTGAGGATTCAGAGCAGTTATGAATGCTCATCAGTTCACATTTACTCAGATTCAGATATAGACCCGATGCTAGTGAAAATCGCTCTATTACTTTTACAGCTACTGGTATTTGTTCCTTATTTTGTAAAAACAGAGTTGTATCGTCAGCGAGCTGACTTATAAGTAACTTGTGGTTGTTTATCTCTAAACCTTTAATATTTGAATTTTTAACCGCAATTGCTAGTAGTTCAGTCACGGCAATGAATAAAAGAGGAGAAATACTACAGCCCTGTCTTATTCCTCGTTCAACCTTAAATCTAGGACATGTACCTTCTGAGAGGGAAACACAGCTATTAATATCCGAATGCAACATAATGATCATATCAAGAAACATATTTCCAAAGCCAAAGTGTCTCAGTGTGTTAACAATAAATAAGTGTTCCACTGAATCGAATGCTTTCTGGAAATCCAAAAAAAAGATAAAACCATCTTCCTTAATTAAATAATTATAATCAATAAGATCCAGGACCAGGCGGATGTTATTATGGATGGATCTTCCTTTAAGAAAACCAGATTGTGTTGGGCTGATTAATTTAGATATACCCGTCTTTAATCTTGCTGCCAAAACTGTTGTTAGAATCTTGTAGTCTGTATTCAACAGTGTAATAGGTCTTAGATTGCTTAATATTTTTTTTATCTTTTCCAGGTTTTGGAATCAATTTTATTATTCCTTGTTTCATAGTTTGCATCAGTTCTTTTTGATTAATACATTCCTTTATAGCCTGAAACAATAGGTGTTTTAAGTCTTCCCAAAAGTGTTTATAAAAGTAAGAAGTAATACCATCTGGACCTGGCGAACGATCAGATGCCATTTTTTTTATAGCATAATCAAATTCTACAATTCTTAGTTCCTCATCACAAACTTCTTTAAAATTTTCATCAATAACAGGAATCAAGTTGTTAATTTTATCAAAAAAAGATGAGGCATCTTGTTCTGAGTAGGAAGATTTATAAAGATTCCTATAAAAATTGAAAACTTCTTTTTCAATGCGTTTGGGTTCTGTACATTCTTCTCCATCAACTATAAGACTACAAATCGAATTATATTCTTGTCTGCGTTTTTCTAATTTGCAAAAGTATGCAGTATTCTTTTCTCCTTCTTCAATCCACCGGGCCCTGGATCTAATATATGCACCTTTAGCTTTATCTATATACATTCTATCCAATTTGGATTGCAAATTACTTATTTTTTCTTTGTCCACTTCACTCCAATCTGATTTACTATAAAGTGTCATGAGTTCTTTAACCACTGTTACTTCTTGAGCTCTCTTTTCTTTATTCACTTTTTTACCAAACGTTATTGAATGCTTTCTAATAGCCTACTAAATACATGTGTCTAGTGTATTGTCATTTTTTATATCAAAAATATTTTTTTTAATGGAATGACAAAACTCTGAATTTTTTAGTAATTGAGAGTTAAATTTCCAATAATCTTTTGGTTTGTTATTTTGATTACTGTTTCGAATTTTCAGGTTAATAATCAATGATCACTTAAAGGACCGCAAGCAATTTCTGTTTCTGTGACATGATCTGATATTGAGTTTGATATCAACCAATAATCAATTCGAGATTTGTTTTGACCATTAGGTTTATGCCAGGTAAACTGTTTCACTCCACTATGTAAACTTCTCCAGATGTCTATCAATTGGTTATTATTAGCAAAAGCTTCCAAAATTGTGTTTCTATGTTCACTCAATAACTTGGAAGGCCATCTATCCATCCACTCATCAGGAGATAAATTGAAATCCCCTCCAACAATAATATGATCTGTGGGGAATTTTGCTTTTAGTTCTATGATAACTTCTGATATTTGATGTAACAGATTTCTATTTTTGGTATCGTTGTTATATCCATATAGAATAACAAGATTAGCATCAATTTCCAAAACACAGGCTACCCAGTGTCCCTCCATGTCTGCTTTTCCACCCAGAATCTTACCAGGGCATCTGTTGAAACATATGGCAACTCCAGCCGACCGATTTGTCCCATGATGACTGAAGAGAATTTTATCTCCCTATTCTTGTGACCAAAACTTAACATCAGATATATCAGAGTGAGTCTCTTGAAAAAAGGTGCAATGTGCTTGTTGCCCTTTGCAAAACAAAAAGACAGCTTTTCGCTCAACTGAGCCTTTAAGTCCCCTTGTATTAAAGGAAATAAAAGAAAGGTCAGTATTTAACTGAAATACAGAACACATGAACAAATGAACTTTTTGTGAAGAGAGAAAAAAAAGAAGAAAAAAAGTAGGGAGGTGGAGTAAAAACGTTGAGGTAGAAGTCCCATCACCCGACCTGATCCACTATGTATTTATTTTAAGCACTAGTTTCATCCCCTAACTTAAGTGTCCTCCATAATACGCTTGCCTTCGATGAATCCAAACGGGCCCCTGAAGCCTGCAGCCTTTCCTTCCTTTCTAGCCTGGTCGATTTTGGGCCAGAGAGCCTGTCTGGAACGCCAGTCCTCTTGAGTCAGATCTTCAGTAAAACGAATCCCCTCTTCTTTGCAGATTGGAGAAGTTTTTGTTCGCCTCCAGATGTCATCTCTCACTGCTCGTCGCACAAATAAAATGATTATTTGTCGTTGCCGGTTGTCGATCATTCTTCCCACTCTGTGGACAACGTCGACTGCTTCATCTAACTTTACCGCCAGGTCCGGTGCAATCCTGCGAAGAAGCTCCACCACCTCCTCTCTTATGTTTTCATTAGCCTTTTCTTTTTTCCCTTTGATGCGCAAGCACCACCGTCTTTTGTATCTGTCATTATTCAGTACTCGACCCCTCATGTCTTCATTTTCTTTAGACAGTGTCTCCACTTTATTTTCCAGGTGTTTTATTTTCGTTTTACACTCTTTTAGCTCTTCTGCGTTGAACTGCACCGATTTAGCAATAGAAGCTAGCATGGAGCTGTGCTGTTGCAACTGCGTGCTAAATTCTTCCATGCGGTCGAATTTTGACCGAGAGAATTGATAGCATTCAGTATGGTTTCGGTGTTTGTTTCTTCTTGAGACAAACCTTTCGTTTTCTTCTCCAGGTGTGTTTTTCCGGGGGTTTCCGCTGGAGTTGTCGGCCCTCGTTTGTTCTTGCTAGCGTTAGACATATCTGCATAGTCGTGTACACTCATCATCCCACAGCTTTCAAATGGGAGACTTTTTTGCTCCGGAGGCTTTCCGCTGTTATGTTTCTTCATTTTTGTGCTGAGAACGCACTCGGTTACTAACGTAACCTCGGTTCTCTCTAGAGAGGGAACGAGTACTGCGTAATAGCTTACGCTAGGGGAAAAACTCTTTTCCACGAGATATTGAAGCCAAAAATTATCCTTAATTTTTTAATGTAAAACGCTTTGCAGCAGCAAGCAGACATAGGCGAAACAGCTCGCGCGCCTATTGGTTGCTCTTGCGGCAAATGCAGCAGCCTATCGAGAGAGACTCTGCGTGACGTAATGACCAATGGGGGCAATTCGCGCCCATATCGTCACGTCCCGCCAGAAAGGGCGTGGTCTCACCCTATAAATATGCTCGTTAGGCTGGTACAAGCTGGTTTTCATCGCTGAAGCGAACTAGAGCGTATTCCAAGCACGGCAAGATACGCAGTACTCGTTCCCTCTCTAGAGAGAACCGAGGTTACGTTAGTAACCGAGTACGTTCTCTTACGAGAGTATCTCTCGCACTGCGTAATAGCTTACGCTAGGGGAACACAATGCAACACGCCGTGCGTACAGGGATCCAACACCAAAGTCCCAAGGGCCGAAGCCCAGGGCTCATGTAGTGCATAATCACCATAAACTCACATAGAGTGGAGGAAGAGAGGCTGGAAGCGTCATTCCCTATAAAAAAGCACCCAGCGGGGCTATCATATGACAATAAAACGCGCAGCCAGGGTGAAAGCTTTCAGCCTAATCTGGGTGGCCATACGTGTGTCAACACTCATGGGGCTGCAGTAAACTCAGCATCTGGGCCGCACAGCGGGGCAGATAGCACTGAATTTTAGACCGCCAAAAGCTTAGCTTGTAAGGCGGGTACCTCCAGGTTATAGTATTTTATAAATGTAGACGGCGAGGCCCAGCCCGCGGCCGTACAGATATCTTGCAGGGAAACCCCGCTCGACCATGCCCACGAAGAGGCCACGCCTCTCGTGGAGTGCGCTCTGACACCCAAGGGGCACTGTAGGCCCTTTGCAGTGTAAGCGAGCGCAATGGCATCCACTATCCATCTGGATAGGCTCTGTTTTGAGGCGGCAAGTCCCTTGGAACGCCCGCCAAACAAAACGAAAAGCTGCTCCGTCTGTCTGAAAACAGACGAGCGCGACACATAAGCTCTCAATGCCCTGACCGGGCAAAGGAGACTCGCGTCCTCCTCCTCACTGAGAACCGGAAGGGCGGACAGGGAAATTACCTGGGCCCTAAATGGTGTATTGAGGGATTTCGGGACATACCCGTGCTTAGGTTTGAGAATGACCTTCGAGTCATTAAGTCCAAACTCCATACACGACGCGCTTACTGAAAGCGCCTGCAAGTCCCCTATGCGCTTCACTGTAGCGAGAGCCATGAGAAACACTGTTTTGAACGACAGGTGTTTCATGTCCACCAGCTGGATTGGCTCGAACGGGGCGCCTTTCATGGCCTCCAGGACCGTGGAAAGGTCCCACGTCGGGACTGAAGGGGGCCTGGGAGGGTTCAGCCTCCGAGCTCCCCTAAGGAAACGCACGACTAAGTCGTTTTTCCCCAGCGACTGGCCAGACACCGGTTTTGCAAACGTTGCTATGGCCGCCACATATACTTTGAGCGTGGATGGGGTCCTGCCCTTATCCAGTAGCTCTTGAAGGAAGGAAAGCACTTCCGAAACCCCGCATTCCACAGGTGAAAAGCTCTGGGCTTGACACCATGCAGAGAAAACAGACCATTTCGAGGAGTAGAGCCGCCTGGTAGACGGAGCTCTAGCCTGCGCGATCGTGTTTAACACTCCTTCTGGGAGGCTAGCGGGTACCCGTTGATGGCCCATGCGTGCAGGGACCACAACTCCGGGCGAGGGTGCCAAATCGAGCCCTCCGCCTGAGAGAGGAGGTCTCTCCTCAATGGTACAGGCCATGGGGCAGTGCTGGTCAGCTGCATCATCAGGGCAGGGAACCACGTCTGGTTTGTCCAGAGCGGAGCTACGAGCAGCACTGGGCATCCGTTCTCCCGGATTCGTTCCAACACCTGAGGCAGGAGCGAGACAGGAGGAAAAGCATATAGGGGGCAGCGGGGCCAAACATGAGCCAGCGCGTCCTTGCTTTTCGAGAAAAACTCCGGGCAATGAGCGTTTTCGTGGGACGCGAATAGGTCCACCTGTGCTCTGCCGAACGTTTTCCACAGCAGCTGGACCGTCTGCGGGTGCAGCGACCATTCCCCTGCTGGAACATTGTTCCTGGACAGTCTGTCTGGTCCCACATTCAGGTGACTAGGCACGTGCGCTGCTCTCAGTGAGAGCAGGTTGTGCTGAGCCCAGACCAGGAGGCGTTCCGTCAGCCTGTGAAGGTTTCGTGACCTGACGGCGCCCTGGCGATTTATGTACGCCACCACTGACATGTTGTCCGACCGGACCAAGACGTGGTGGCCTGTTACCTGGGGACAAAAACGCCGTAGCGCTTTGTCGACTGCTATCATCTCCAAGCAGTTTATGTGAAGGAGCTTTTCCCGTTCTGACCACAGGCCAGCTAGCGGTCTGCCCTCGAGCAGTGCTCCCCACCCCGAGGTGGAGGCGTCCGTAGACACCACCTTCACACTCGAAGCGGTCCCCAGACTCACACCTGACTGGTACCAGTCGGTTATTTTCCAAGGTTCCAGAGCTGAAACACACTGAAGGTCGACCCTGAGGCGAAACAGACCCGCTGTCCATGCCCTGGGTGGAACCCGCGCTTTCAGCCACATCTGCAGTGGGCGCATGCGGAGCAAGCCCAACTGGAGTACAGAGGCTGCTGAGGCCATCAGCCCCAGCATTTTCTGAAACCTTTTGAGCGGAACTATCGCGCCGTGGCGGAAGGATTTCGCGACGCGCTGAATATTTAGCCCGCGCTCTGGTGACAGGCGTGCTGTCATGGATAGCGAGTCCAACACTGTTCCCAGAAAGGAAATTTTCTGACTGGGAGACAGTGAGCTCTTCGCCCAATTGACTGTGAGGCCCAGCTCCTCGAGGTGCTCGAGTAATGCGGCCCTGTGTTCTATGAGCTCCGATCGTGATCGAGCTAGAATCAGCCAATCGTCCAAGTAGTTCAGGACTCGCATGCCCTGAAGTCTCAGGGGTGCGAGCGCCGCGTCCATGCACTTCGTAAATGTACGAGGTGCTAGGGACAGGCCGAACGGCAGGACTGTGTATTGATATGCCTGGCCCTCGAAGGCGAATCTCAAGAATCGCCTGTGATGGGACGGTATTTGTATTTGGAAATAGGCGTCTTTCAGATCTATTGACATAAACCAGTCCCCGTGGCGCACTTGCGCAAGGATTTTCCTGGTCGTAAGCATTCTGAACTGGCGTTTCACAAGCACTCTGTTCAGCTGTCGCAGATCTAAAATGAGTCTGAGACCCCCATCCTTTTTCGGTACCAGAAAATATCTGCTGTATAGGCCCCCTTCGCTCTGCACCTGAGATAAAGGTTCTATAGCCCCTTTGCTCAGTAGTTTCGCTATCTCGGCACGAAGTAGTTGAGACACTTCGTTTTTCACCGTAGTTTCGACACGCGCCGCTTAACGGCGCGGGCGTCGAGCGAATTGTAGCGAATAGCCTCTCTTTATAGTGTTCAGCACCCATTCTGATACCCCGGGAAGCTTTGACCACGCATCTGCGTGAATAGCTAGAGGCAGAATGAAATCCGGGCTCTGGTCGCGGCAAAACGGCAGCTCGAGAGCCCTGGTATACTGGGAACACAACACCGTGTTTACAGCGTTCGAGGCGGGGGGCGCGCTGATCACAGCGGGCGGCCTGGCCGCGCTCAGCTTTTTTATGGCAGATTGTGCAGAAAAAGTGAGCGGGGCAGATCCCGTAGGATTTGGCGTGTCTGTGAGAAAATGTGGGTGCGGGACTGCGGGCACATTTATTACACTGAAAACATTGTCGGTCAGAGCCGACTGAATGTGTGTTGGTTTCGTTTTTACAGAAACCAAGGGACACGCAGCATGCAGTGTGAGCGGGCATTGTGACATGGGCGCGTTCACTACATTGTTTGCACAATCGACCTGAGTCGATTTTATTTGTGGTAGCCCTGCACCGTGGCGGGCTGTGTCTGGGTGAGGGAATGGGCACTGGGTGGGCATTCTTACAACACTCATAACACCATCGGCCGTGGCCGGAACACCAGAAAATGCACTCTTTATTGGATTTATCTGGGTAGCCGTAAAAACGGCTTTTGTGCGCAGGCAAACGGGCTGAGACACCGGCTGGCTCACTGCGAAATACACTGGGACAGTCGCGATGCTTGGAACTGACCGAGCGAGAAGTTTTGGTGGAAATCCGGCCGCAGCGGGATCTGAACACCGTCGCTTTCCTAGAATGGCTAGGAAGATTTTGAGGCCTCGGGCTTGATCTCAATCCTCGGCCGGGGCCCGCGCTGAGGGGGGCGGCGTCCAGCAGAGCGAGAGCGCGGTCTTTGGTCTCGGGCGTGGCGGCGCTGTGAAGCGGCGGCGGCGGGCGGTGCAGGCTGCGGCTGAGAACTGCGAGCAGACGGCTGTTTTGAGCGGCCTGCAGCGGAGCTCGAGCGCTTCGGAAGGAAGTGCTTCATAGCCTGCGAAGTCTTTTGCACTTCCATGAATCTGTCCGCGAAATCTTTGACGGCAGATCCGAAGAGGCCCGCTGGTGAAATGGGCGCGTCGAGAAACACAGAGCGCTTGGCTTCCGTCATCTCGGACAGCGTCATCCATAAGTGTCTCTCAGCCACGGTGAGAGAGGCCATATTCCGTCCTATGGCCTGTGCAGCGGCTTTAGCAGCGCGAAGAGCGAGGTCTGTAGCGCTTCTCAGGTCCTTCCTCGTCCAGTTTAAGGAGAAGGTCGGCCTGGAAGATCTGCAGGATAGCCATAGTGTGCAGCGCTGAAACTGCTTGCCCGGCGGCGGTGTAAGCGCGTCCGTGTATGGCTGACGTCACTCGGCAGGCTTTAGATGGTAGCGTCGTGTGAGCGCGCCGTCCAGCGGAGGGCGGGCAGAGATGAGACGCTACAGCTGGTTCCACAGGAGGAACAAAAAGGTACCCTCTGTCCTTCGCGCCATCCACCGAGGAGAAAGCAGCAGAGGCAGAGGTACGCAGCCTGGCGGAGAAGGGGGCGTTCCACGATTTAGTCACTTCCTCGTGAAGTTCCGGGAGGAAGGGCGCGGGCCTTGACTTTGACGGAGCCTCGTCATTTCCGAGAAAGCGTCCGTCCAGTCTGTTGCGCGGCGGTTGCGCGGGCGCCTCCCAATCGAGGCCGATGCTTTCCACGGCCTGAGAGAGCAGACGCATCAGCTCAGTCTCAATGCCGGTTCTCTTACCAGTGGTCTGGCGGGAAACGCTAGCGGAGGGGAGGTCCACGGAGCTCGCCCAATCCTCGCTATCGGATGCCAGAAGAGAACACGCCTCGGTGGGTTCGTCGAACTCGTGGACGGAAGCGGCGGCAGGTGGCGGCCGTTGTCCGTCAGTGAGCGACTCGAGCGAAGCCGGCGAAGCTGGCGGGCGAACCGGCGAGCTTTGGCGGGCTGGAGAAAGCTCGGGAGCGCGCTGGGCGCGGCGCTTCTTGCGGCGCGGCACCACGGCGGGCTGTGGTGAAGGCTCGGAGAATGATGCCAGGCGAGTCCTCAGAGTCACCATAGGCAAAAGCTCGCAATGAGGGCATCCGCCGTCAGCGAGTGCGAGGGCCGCGTGATCCTCACCCAGGCAGGAAACACAGATGATGTGACGGTCTCCGTCGCTGAGCGGGGCGCGGCACGAGCCACAGGATGGCATCTTTAAAAAGACGCAGCTCTTTTG
Source organism: Rhinichthys klamathensis goyatoka (assembly GCF_029890125.1). Taxonomy (NCBI): domain Eukaryota; kingdom Metazoa; phylum Chordata; class Actinopteri; order Cypriniformes; family Leuciscidae; genus Rhinichthys; species Rhinichthys klamathensis. Next base: position 2,028,338 of record NW_026607023.1, read on the forward strand.
TGAAGAGAAGTGTGAGTCGCGTCAAGTAAGCGAGCAAACACTCTCACCAGAGTAAAGATACACAGAGTATAAAAGGATATAGAATGCCGGAAAGCGCAGCAGGTACGGCAGTTGAAGGCGGCGAGGCCAGCGACTCCAGAGCTCGTCCCGCTGAAAGGCTTGCTTCGACGGCGCGGCTTCTCACTCCGGATCCAGCGATGCGTGTGCGTCGCTGAAGAGATGAAAATCAGCTTGTACCAGCCTAACGAGCATATTTATAGGGTGAGACCACGCCCTTTCTGGCGGGACGTGACGATATGGGCGCGAATTGCCCCCATTGGTCATTACGTCACGCAGAGTCTCTCTCGATAGGCTGCTGCATTTGCCGCAAGAGCAACCAATAGGCGCGCGAGCTGTTTCGCCTATGTCTGCTTGCTGCTGCAAAGCGTTTTACATTAATAAAAAATTAAGGATAATTTTTGGCTTCAATATCTCGTGGAAAAGAGTTTTTCCCCTAGCGTAAGCTATTACGCAGTACGAGAGATACTCTCGTAAGAGAACTGGACAAATGGCAGTTAATAGTGGATATGTATTTTTAATTAACTAAAACATCGGGACTTCTCAAGGAGCTCAGTGAGATGTGACTGCACGGACCGCCATCTTACCGGAACCAATGGAATGTTATTGTAAAGTGTTACCATTTCATATGTTTCCAAAGAGTCGTGCTTAAAGATGGCCATTAAAATGTAATAAAGACCTGTATTATGTATACGTAATATAGCCTATAGTCTCTCACTTTATTTGCTTCTATATTTTAGAACACTTGATGATTATCTAATCAAAATAACAAGATCTATTGTAGTGATTAAAAAGATCTTTAATCGAAAGCGTTTCTGATTAGTTTGTTTCTGTCGGCTGCATGAACATATCTGAGAAAGCAATCACGTCACTAGTTTTAAATATGCAACTTCGTCGGCTAATGAACACATAAAAGTGACCAGCCGGATAAAAATAATGCAAATAGATGGTAACAATTGTGCCATAAAACATTTGGGTCAGGTCTGCGTGTGTTTTTGTCACATTGCATTAACGGTTGACTGAGGTAATGTTAGAGTCCTCACAGCCTCGACGGCAAACTACTGTTCTTTCTCTGCTGATGCAGCATCTAGTCAACAAATGAATTCATTTGTAATGATATGGCAATATGTAGCTACTTTAGTGTTATGTATTCATACCGTTTCGCTGTCGGTGTTTTAAATGTCAGCGCTCTCGCTGCGTGTTCTCTCCGTGCTGCGCGCTGCCTCACGTGTTAACGTAAACAACTACTCAGCCAGTGATAGTTTGTTATTTGTCCTCTAGAGGCCGCTCTCACTCTGTATAATGTCAGCAGTCTCTTTCTGTTCTGAGCGCTCTCGTGCTGTGTAATGACCGCGCGCACTTCTCAGCCGCTCCAGCAACGGACGCAACTCGGAAAACTATCGGTGTGGATTTTTGCCGATAACGATAGTTCCACCAAACAACTGTCGGTGCCGATTAATCGGCAAAACCGATGAATCGGTCGACCTCTAGATTACATTATTAAAAATAGTCCTGGCCTTTGTCATCATCTATCTTCAACCAGTGATGTGTGAAAGCTATAACCTTTCCCAATAATGTTTTTCTACTTTTGTCTTTAGGAAAGCCATCGGATGACCCTCAAAATCCAGATTACATCCCATCAAAGCTTCCTCACAGACCTGACACCTCAGCATCAGAGGTCTCTGAGATGAGCGTTGGAGTTCAGCCTCCTGAGGAAGTGCAGGACATGGACATAAATGTAACACAAGTCAAGTCCTACAATGATATGTGTGTTGGAAAAGATCTCACTATGAGTGATATTGAAAATATACTGAAACTGAACACATCCAACAAAGAGCAAGTGAAAAGCCTACAGTCAAAGGTACAAACTCTCACATGTGAGTGGAAACAACTGCAATCTGATGTGGATTTAAGCGATGATCAAATCATTCACTTCTACACTGGCCTTCGCTCATCCAAAATGTTTTTCGCCCTATTGACATATCTCACCACTTCTTGGAGTCCGAGAACACAGAGTCCTCCAACACCTCTCCAGTTTTACTTGGTCTTAATGAAACTGAGACTTGGCCTCACTCATGAAGATCTTGCCTTCAGGTTTCATTGCACTTGTGCAACAATCTGTGCAATATTTCACGACTGGTTGAACGTAATGACGCGGCGCTTCAGCACTCTAATTCATTGGCCTTCTAGGGAAGAGATTAGGAAGAATCTTCCTGCCCTGTTCAAAAGCCCCCCTTTCAATTCAGTGAGGTGTATCATAGACTGCAGCGAGATTTTTATTGACCGTCCAACATCACTCGGTGAAGGAACAATGACACACCCCAACTATAATTCCCACGACACCATCAAATTCCTGATTGGCCTCAGTCCAACAGGGTCAATCACATTCCTTTCCAAGTCTTGGGGTGGGAGAGCCAGTGACGAAACGATCACCAAATCTTCTGGTTTACTCGATCTTTTGGAAGAGGGAGACGTTGTCATGGCTAACAGAGGGTTCAGTTTCCCGGAGTATTTTGCTGCGAAAGGAGTCCAGCTACTCATACCAGCTTCACCCCGTGGAAAGACACCGCTTGCAGGACAGGAAGTGTGTGTGTCGCGTCACATGTCAAGGCTGAGGATGCATGTGGAACGAGCCATTGGTCGCATTAAAAAGTACTGCATTTTGCGACAAACACTCCCCATGAACTTGGTGAAGCGAAGATCGAAGGACACCGTGGCAACCGTTGATAAAATTCTATTGGTTTGTTCTGCGTTGTCTAATTTGGACAAGTCATTAATTCAGTGAAAGAGGTTGTAAGTGGTTGGAAACCTTTTATTGTGTTATTGGTGGCAGGTTTAACACATGAAGTGTTGCACTGTGTGTATCCTTTGTATATAGAGTTTTATTGGATTTATGTTTGATTTTTAATGGTTATTTCTTTCTAACCATCTACAATTATTAAACATTTGTTTAATGAGAACATTTTATTGTCCTGCAATGTATTTCACAACAAAATGAACACTTTTAACAGATTACTTAAAAGGCTGTGTATGATATCACATTTACGTGTGTTATGGTGAACACACTGAACAAAACCATTGCTCACCAGGGTGCCTTTTTAAGCCTACACATCTCAGGTGAAACCCCTTGTGACAGACAGAGCACTGCGTGACACGTGTTCTAGACCTGCTTTTACACAAACAGGAAGTCTCCGCGAGCAGAAATGGTTTCTTCAGTTTGCGTGTGCAAATGTCTGTGAGAATGTGCTGTCTGTAGAAGAGATGCAGTTCTGATCTGAGCCCAGTGCTCTTCAGAGAACTCTACTTTCTGAGTGTGGCAGTCCTCTGTTGTCCAAATGACAAAGATGTTTTGAGTTCACACACTGCCATTCGCCCCTGAACTTGTGCATAGTATGCATGATTCTGTTTGAGCTCAAAGTTTTTTCCCAGACAGAAATCTTTGCTCTTGATAGCATGAGTAATGGACATTTGCATACTTTAAGGGGCATTTTATTTCAAGTGTAGCACGTGAGCAGTATATGTACAATGTCAAAATTATAACTACTTTTGCTTTGCCCTTACAACGTTTTGACAATTCAAGCCATATAAACACACACACACACACATTATATATATGTGTGTATGTATGCATATGGAAAACATGAAATATGTTCCAATGGTACTTTTCACAGATATAGTTACATGCATTGATAGGTTATATAAGGTGACTATATCCAAATATGTATCCATGTATGTAACTATATTCATGAAAACCAAATAGGAACATGTCGTGTTTTGCATATATTGTCATCAGGTTTCTGAAAATTCCTGACCTAAAAAGCATGCTTTGTGAGACTGGTGTGATTGTGTATAAGATGAGCTCCCTACTCTAAACTGCTATTTGTCTGACAGGCTTGGAAAAGTCAATCTAAAACAGTGGGATTATACATTTACTGCAAGTATTTACTTTTATCTAAAAGCAGCAACACAACCCTTATGAAAATTAACTATGGTTATTAACCAAGTAAAAGTCTAGTAACCAAGTATTTTTTTTTTTTTTTTTGCGGATTGATAACCATTTGTTTTACAACAAATGCCAATGACAATAACCATGTTTTTTATTTGCAGTAAAACCATGATTAATTTTCATAAGGGATGTGATGAATTAGAATTGAATATGAATTAGAATAATAAAAAAAACACGTTAGCCAGAATTGAATTGCATGCACCTTCAGATGGAGCATCCAAACCCTCTCTAACACACTGTGCCACAGCAACAAAGATCGCAGCAACATGGCTACACACTTCACCTAACCTAACCACAAATATTTCCAAACGTATGAAATAATTACGTATGCAATAGGTAATAATGAGATGCAACAATTAGTTTACTAGAGGATTAGCAATGTGATTTATTGTTTTAATAGACATACTTACCCGGCCATGCAAGTTCAATGTACTTCACCAAATACAAGACAAACATCATCCACATTGTAAGAACAAACCTTTCTAACTTTTCCGCTAAGGAAGGAGTTGTAAGCATCTAGACTACGATATGCCTTGACCGCTTCTCTCGTGTAGACAGACACACTCGGTCTCAACCAGATAACGGTACACGTCTGGATACGTCACTGTCTTCAGGGAAACGTTTTATCTTCTGAGTGAATAGTTGTTGCCTCAGAGTCTGATTAAAAGGGTCCAATAATTCCACGTTATCGTCTATTTTTAATTTTCTTTTGTTATTTTGTTTTGACAGCTCTGGGATTTAAAAATGGCGCCACCAGAAATGCGCAGTATCATTGCAACACGTTTGGTATTGTTTACTTCCTGGAAATGGTCTTTAGTACACTGTCAAAAAGCACCACCCTTCCGATGAGACGTTAAACGGAGGCCATAACTCTCTGTGGTCAATATAAATCCCAGCATCCTGACCAAATTTGCCCATTGACCTCTGTCCATCATGGCCTCCTAATAATCCCCATATAAACTCATTGGCTTCATCACTCTGTCTCCTCTCCACCAATAAAGTTGTAGGCGTTCTGGTGCAATATGGCTGGCGTCGCATCATCCGGTGGATGCTGCACATTGGTGGTGGTTGAGGAGATTCCCCTTCCATATGTAGAGCTCTTTGAGTGCTGATAAAAGCGCTATGTAAATGTAACGAATTATTATTAATATTACTCCAATACCCTCCGTTTGAGCCTCTTTCAATAGCCAACCTTCGATCTCTTTCGCTAAAGACCGCCCTTCTGGTAGCCTTGGCATGGTCAAGCAAGTTGGCGATTTGCAAGTTGGAATAATATTTCTGTGGACACATCCTGCCTCGAGTTTAGGCCTAATGACAGTAAGGTTGGGCCTAAGATGCTTTCCACACCCATCAGGGCACAAATCATAATGCTCTCTGCTCTATCTCCCACACCCACTCTGCCCGGTCCGGGCCCTTAAGGGGGTCGCACACCGGACGTGAAGCTACGTCTTTAAAATTCGAACACATTATGTTCTATGAGTGTACACACACCAGCAGCGCCATTCGGCGTCTGTCCGCGGCTCCCAGCTACAACTCAGGGCCCCGGTCAAAATCCTGCCGCGCCATTTACATAGCTGTATATAAAATGTATATTATATTTGTCTCAAATCATCATTAATGTACATACTAACTTCACCCTGTGCTGCAAGGTACATTTAGTTATACATTCATTTACAGAAATCAGCTGCGTGGATGAAGATTGCTAATATTATTGCATTTTCATGTGAGATTCTCAATTAATTCAGTTAATGTAAGCCCTGTTCAGACTGCAGATTTAGCAACGATTAGGGGTGTAACAATATATCGTGTCTCAATAAATCTCAATACAAAAATGCAACAGTATGTATCGTGGATAGTGACAATATATATTGTGTATAGTTCACCCAAAATAAAAATTACTGTGTGAGAAAAAGCTTTCTTAGTTTAGTTTCAGTACTAAACTACTACAGTGTTGAATATAATGTATAATAATGCCATGGGGGAATATTTGTGGGTCCCGATAATGCTGAATGTCTTATGTTACCAGTAAAAAGTGTCCTACATAATTTTAAATATATCTAGTCAGTGACAGAGTGCAAGCATATTTGTCTACAATAATTCTGTATTTTCAGCTTCAGAATAATGAATATTTGTATTCTGGTGTCACTGTCACTACAAATCCAAGCCTATTCATTTCCACACCCAATCTTATACCAAATTTAGCATTTTAATCAACAGTTCATTTTTTGTTAACCTTTTATCATATGTCTTGGAGTATCGCAATAATATCGTAGCGTGAAATATATCGAATCGTGAGATGAGGGTATTGTTACACCCCTAGCAAAGATTGTATTTAATTGTACAGTACAATCATAACATGGTACAGACATTATCTTCTTTTCATAATGTCCATAAAGTTGACTGAGTTGTCCTAGACGAGACGAGACACTGCCCTGCGCTTCTCATCCGGTGTGCGACCCTCTTCAGGGAGTACATTGAGCACTCGAGCCAGTTCCGGCAGTCAGAGCAGATATTTGTGTGCTTCGGAGGCCGCTCTAAGGGATTGCCAGAGACTTTCTCATTGGATAGTGGACGCGATAGCACTAGCTTACAAGTCCTTGGACTTGCAGTGCCCTATAGGGGCGAGGGTCCACTCCACCAGGGGTATGCCCTCCTCTTGGTCTAGCGGAGTGTTCATCGCGGATATCTGTACAGCGGCCGACTGGTCCTCGTCGTCCACTTTGTTGGAACTAGATAGTATTCTGATTGTCCAATCCAATCTGACTTCTGACCTATAATGCTGCCTGAATCATAATCATCCAGAGGAGAACTGGCCCCCCGACTGAGGCTGGGTTCTCCCAAGTTTTTTTTTTTTTTTTCATTCTCTCACCTGATGGAGTTTTGGTTCCTTGCCACTGTCGCCTTTTCACCTTTGTTGCCATTGGCTTTTGGCTTGCTTAGTCGGGGACATTAAATTTAACATTTGATTGAATATTCAACAATATTATTGATCTGCCTGCATTGACACCATGAGAACTGAACTGAGCTGAGCTGGACGATGACATCACGGTTTTCTCCAGAGCGGCTATATATATATATATATAAATTAACTAAATTAATAACTTTTTTACAACAAAAACGAAACATCATTGAACTTTCTTAAGCTGGACTGTGACGCTATTTTCTTCTGGAAACAAACTTTGTTGCATTATTTTCCTGTTATCTCTGTAAAGCTTCTTTTAAACAATCTGTATTTTAAAAAGCGCTATATAAATAAATGTGACTTGAAGTCCCTGCTCTTCAGGCACAGATATGATCTGCTTAACCAGTCCCCAAACACAGGGTTTTTCCTAGTGGTGTCATGCCCCATCGGCCCCGCCTTGCTGGGAAAAAAACCTTTAAAGGAGAAGTTCGGTATTTTACACTTAAAGCCCTGTTTTAAGATCGTTTCTGATGAAATAGAACGGTTAAGATTAAAATTTGGACACATGCTGCTGGCCCGAGAATTTTCGGTTTCTGTGTTTGCACCCCCCCCCCACCTCCACAATGGTTGCATAGGTGCACTGGAACAATCCTTCCTAAAACGCATTAAACTTTAGTTTACAAAGACGTGAAACTCACCGAGTGGTCTGGGGTGTTCACTGATATGCTCACACAAAAATCGCTGCAAAAGATGCTTTCCAACAGGTTTTATTGTAGTTTTTGTCCAAGTCAAGTACAATGGAGTTGAGGAAGGATTGTTCCAGTGCACCTATGCAACCATTGGGGAGGTGGGGGGGGGTGCAACCACAGAAACCGAAAATTCTCGCGCCAGCAGCATGTGTCCAAATTTCAATCTTTATCGTTCTATTTCATCAGAAACGATCTTAAAACAGGGCTTTAAGTGTAAAATACCGAACTTGTCCTTTAAAGGTGCAGTGTGTAGATTTTAGCGGCATCTAGCGGTTCGGTTGCGAGTTGCACTAATGGCTCAGCCCACAGCTCACCCCTCCCGTTCGAAGAAGCTACGGTGGCTAAAACGGGACAAACATATCGTCGTCTGAGACAGCAGAGAATAGCCAGAGTAAGCCAAGAGTGTGTAACATTCACTGTTTCTGTACCACAGTCCATTATAAACCACATCATGGATAAAGTTTACAAAGCCATAGTCAGGTGAGGATCAAGGGACTTAATATATAATATAATAATAGTAATCAGCTGATTGTCTCACGAACATAACCAGCACATTTCTCCCCACATAGCGAAACTATCCAACTACATATTTTTTCTAACAGGGTAGTAAATGTTTAGCTTGCTAATATGAGCTGTTATGCTGTAGGGCTGTGGCTGAGCTGGTTAAAGCGTAAAGCATTGTTTAAACTCGACGCGTCCGCATGAGCGCGAAGGTGCGCGCGGAAAAAATGACGTGATTGTAACAGCGCGCGCGCATCCGCATCCCCTAGACACCATTTACTACACACAAATTAATAAATAATAATGAATACAAATATTGTTTTTTTTTCCCTCTGGTTTTGAAAACTCTTCGCGATCGACTTAAAATGCTTCCAAGATCGACTTGACGACCAACGCGATCGACGGGTTGGTGACTCCTGTAACGTTACTGTTTTACGGTCAACAGTACTAATCAGCTGATTGTCAAAGCCATAACACAGCGAGGGAGAAGAACTAGGTTACATAAAAACAATCCAACTACACATTTTACACCGCTGAGAAGGGAAAAGTCACTACTCACGGTGTCTATGGCTAGCTTTAGCTTTCTGCGGCTTCCCATTCAAGGTAGTGACGAAGCGCGCTCTGTAGCGCTGTTTGTTCACTGTCGGCTACGGTAGAAACATGACGTCACAATATGTTGATCTTCATAGAAGGGGGTGCCCGCCGTTATGTAGATGTATGTCTAATTCTAAGGTAATAAAAACATAACGGTTCATTGAGTAAGGTCTTTATACACCACTGAACACATAGTTATGGATCTTAAATTGCATTTCTGTCAATAGATCCTCAGAAATATCACACATTGCACCTTTAAGTCCGTATCTCTCACGGCATTCTGTTCTGCTCTAGTAGCACGGCACTATTGAATTGCATTCCCCATAAGCGTCAGTAACTGACGGAATGCGAGTGAACCGTATTGAAAGGGAACGTTTCAGTTACTAACATCCGGTTCCCTGAGATAAAGGGAACGAGCATTACGTAGCTTGTCGAAGCTCCTGCTCCTCAGTCGAAAAATCAGCAATCAGCACGACTTAAATAGGCAGTCTGTTTTGGCGGGCTGAAATGCCATTTGTCTTCAGTATTCAGAGAAAAACAGAGTTTTCCCCATAAGCATCAGTAACTGACGCAATGCTCATTCCCGTCATCTCAGGGAACTAAGGTTACATTAGTAACCGAAACGTTTTCCATTCTTTAACACAGAGAGTCACAATTGAAGTGTGGGGAGACGTTTATTCAGTTCTTTTAAAAGTGCCTTACATTATGACTTGAGGTAAATCCATATATCATAATTAGAAACATTTCAGGACAAGACAAACCTGCTTTCAAATATAGATTGAAACAATTTCCCTGTGTTTTTAAAAATTTTCTTTTTTTTTAAACGTAATTATATTTAAGAAGAACACCATGGCACATGGTATAAAAAATACACTGAAACTCCAGGGAAGATCAAAAACCAACACACCTTTATGAACTGAGTGGTATTTTGAATCACAGTAGAGGTCCTTTATGCATCGCTAACAATGTCATCGCTTACTGCTATATATATATATATATACTATACTGGTATGGTTATAGCACTCTGGCATTTAAAAATCATTCACATATTAAACAAAAAGAACAAACTTATTGCTTTTTTAAAACATTCCATAAACCACTTATTCATGTGCAAACTGTCTTGATGACCGTGTGAGTGTGGTTTACTCTTATGGTATATTTGGAGGGGAGATTAGGGAAAGGGACTGGGGTTTTTAGTACACCCATGAGATTGGCACCCACTGTGGGGTCGAGGAGGCTCTCTCGATGGCCTCCTCTACACCCTTAACACTCTCATCTACGTCATTGTTGACGAGCATTTCATCGAAGAAGTGGCGGTATGAACTGAGGATGCCATCGGATTCTTTCTGGATGTTCTGCACTGCCTCTGACTGAAAAGTAGAAAAGCATAGATTACAAATCTTTATTCTACAAAGGAATTATTGCTTTATTATAAACCTCAGGTCATAAGCGTGGATAGGCTTATGGGTGGGCTTATTGGACCAGATTCACAAAAATCTTCTTTAGAAATCATTTCTTACCTTTGAGGATTTAAGACAAGGTTATCCTAACTTTGGAAAGTTATTTACGATGGTTTTTAATAGGCCTGTCATGATTCGTCGATTAAATTTGAGTACTTGATTTTTAAAAAATCCTTGATTGCAATTTATTCATGTCGATTAACTGGCAAAATACTAGAAGTGGTGCATAAGTTGATTGTTTATATTATGTATATATATTTTGTATTTTAACAGTGTTGTTCAACAAAACCACATGATTACTTGTTTTTGATACTTTATTTGAACCAACTATTACTGCCTCATGTATTTTAAGTCATTTTATTGCCTATTATTCACTTAGTCTATTTTTATTACCACAAAAAAAATATACGCTTACTCGATTCATTCTTAAGAAGTATCTTTGGAAATACATTTGTACATTTTTTTTATTGGAAATACAAAAACAATTTAATTCTTAAGAATGTTTTGTGAATCTGGTCCCTGGGGCTTAAAGCCTGAATGAATCATTTTCTAACCTGATTGCCAGTGTTAGTAGGAGCAATAAACATCACAAGAGGAGCAAACTCTGCCGTTCTGAGCACTTTCAGCGTCTGGAAAAAAACAAAAAGAGTTCAGAAAGCAATTGACTGACAAGGCTAGAAATAGTGACGGTTCATCAAAATAAAGACACCACAATGCTAGGGATCAAATGCTATGCTTATTTAATAGCTGACTCAACAGTGTGGCACTACCTGTGGTTCCACATCCAGCAGAGCAATTTTCCCCTGTGCGTGAATCTTGTCAACAGTTTCGATCTTAGTACCAAACATGTGTCCCTGGTGACTGCCGTATTCAAGTAGCTGATTCCCGACGATACATTTGGTCATTTCATCATTGGAAATAAAGAAATATTCTTTGCCATTCTCCTCGTCCTTCTTTGGAGGTCTAGTGGTGTCTGCAAAGAAAAATTATATTTATGATTCATTATTTTATCATGTTTTTCAGTAGCCTGACGTCGTCATACTCAGATTCTAGTCAGAATGTGAGTCTGATACTGCTCCACTGGGCTGTGATTATGGGGCGTGTTTCAACCCAACCAGGAAAGAAAATGCCTCTGCACTAAATTGGATCGACAAATGCCTTGATCGCGGTTCTGTTCCTCTTTTAAATGAATACGCTGTCTACATCTTCTATAACAGAAGTGATGGCTGAATCTACACATCTAAATTCTCCAGCGGCAGCCATTCTTTGTTGTAAACGAATTCAACCCAAGCGCTCTTTGGTGACGTCGATGATTACGCTACTGTTAATCATCTGTCCATCATCGTGTAAAGCCCGCCCTGACAATTTGATTGGTCCGGGCATACTTGCTTCACAACGGATCAAGTCCAGACCGAACTTCCCATCCTCAAATGTTGTGGGCGGGGCTAATTTCGGCTGGCATCCAGGCTAATTTTTCAGTGAAGAATTGTTAAAAAAAATGTATTTAAGCAAAACTGTATAACTTGTTTACAGAGAATACATAATAAATGTATATAAATCTTTGAAAAATATATATCATCTTATAGTTTTGTTATAGATCTTATAGTCTTATATAGATCTTATTCAGTTTTGTTTCTCAAGTAAAATTGATCTTGTTTTAAGGATGATAGGAAAACAAAATAAAACTATAAATTAAGAAAATGTTTTTGCAGCAAAAAGTTGTCAAAACAGCCTTAAGTGTTTTAAACTTGTTTTTGCATTTTAAAATTTATAATTTGGAAAATCAGCACAATGGAAAGCAAAAACTTGTGAACAGCCCCTTTAAATGATAATGATTATTATCATCAAAATGTTGTCATCATTTACTCACCCTCATGTTGTTCCAAACATGTATGACATGTTTCTTTCTTCTGTTAAACACTAAAGAACATACGGTAACGCTTCCTTTTACAGTCCTGTTACCCATGTACTTACTATGTACTTATTATAGTAATTATAATTACTGGGTAATAACTAGGTACTAACCCTGAACCTACCCCTGAACCTACCCCTAACCCATGTACTTACCTTATATTAGCCAGTACTTTCTAGGTAAGTACACTGTAAGTACACGTAAGTACTGTACTGTAAAAGGAAGCGTTACCGAAGGTATTTCGAAGAATGTTGCTAACCAGACAGTTGGCGGTAGCCATTGACTAACAACTTGAATAGAATTTAAACTATAAAGTAACTCTCCAGTGTGTTCATTTTTACTCGTGTCTGACCTTGACGAAGAAATTGATTGAGTGAAGAAATGAACCTGAAAAGATTGCAGGGGCCCAGAGCACAACTACCTATTACGTAAATAATCATGGCTTTGTTTTGGCTAGATTTTGTTCAAAATGACCTCGTGCGGTTTCGCTTGAAGTACATAAACAATAAAAATAGTGTGGCATGCCAACTTGACGTTATCAATGCCAAACAGCTTTGGAACAACGTGAGGGTGAGTAATGAATGACACATTGTTAGGCGAATTACTGTGCTTAAAAAATTCCTAAATAAACTAGCATGAAATCCATGTTGGTCCGGGCTTTGTTAGAGTTGGTAGAATGCCGGTCTAGCTGGTGAACCATCATAGTCAAGCTGTTATCAAGCAAAACTGAGTTGGTCCACCAGCACACCTGCTTCCCATGCAAGGGATCAGCAAACCAGAAACCAGCATCTCATGCTGGTCCAATTATGCAAACATACCGTTTGCTGTTTTTTTCAGCTGGGTATCCATACATGGATTTGCGATGGTATATAATTGTTTTGCTCTGTTTAAATTCATTCCTAAACACTGTTTAAAATTCCTAAATACAGGTGGAAGACTTTGGAGTTATGCAGCTGGATTGTACATACGTGGTGCTGGGTAGGCAAACTTCTCAGGATATTTGGTCAGCAGTGAAATTTTAATATGGCTCCTTCCAACTCCAGGTGCACCTTTAAACAAGAGCAAAACATTAAATAACACATTTTAGCCTGTAAACTTAGCTGCACATTTTCAAATATTAAGCTCATTTTTGTGGATCTACATGGCAATTCACCCTAATGAAAAAACCTATACCAAAAAGTATACAACAAATCCATTAACATATTTACTCACATATCACTTGAGACTTCCTGATATAAATATTATAATTAAACTTTATTTGGAGTAGGGTACAAAAGGGCTAAGGGCACATCTTAAGAAAAATGTGATTTCACTTCTCCCATAGTGTATGATTGCAGAAAATAAAAACATGTTTGTATTGAACATTGATGGAGTAACAGATTTTGTGTGAAAATAAACAATAAAAGTGGTTTATTTTGTGTAAAAATCTGATAAGTGTATGAGGTGGCGAGGTGGACCTTTTGCCCCACAGACACACGGGGTAAAACCAGCATGGACAAAAGGCACACAGTAATGATACAAATAGTTTTTAATAATATCTAAATTATCTAGAAAAGTTTGTACTATTTTTGGTTTATTTTGATAAAATAATAGATTTAATAAATTATAATAGATAACAATAAATTATATTTTATTATATGATATGATTAATATCATATTTTTAAGAATGATGGTTTCATTATAAATATGGTGATTATCTCTAAGGTGGACACCCAACTTAATGTATGATATTTACCATCTAAATCTAACCATGTCATGTCAACAAATGGAAAAGTCAGCCAGATATTTATTATCATGTTAATAATTGTGCCTTGAGCCTCAACAGCAGGGGTGCCTTTACCCCAAATACTTTTACATATTCTTCCATTATTGAAAAACTGTTGCTTTAATTACCTTGAACAAAACTGAAAATCATCAAGAAGACCTTTGTCTCAAAATATATTCAATAACTTTAGTGATTCTCATTTGCTACTTAAATTTACAACATTTTAAAAAAAATCAAATATTAGATCAAATTTGCACATAATCAGTTTTGCGCTACTGTCTACGATCACGTCAAGGATCAGCCAAATTTCCACATGCATCTTGAAAAGAGGATGTTTTGGAAAGTGCAGCGGCAAGTTTTTGTGCCATCTAGGGGTTTAGAGGAAAACAAATTCAAAGGCCCCTTTTACCCCGGTGCTTTAGCCCCGTTGTACCCTACTTTATTGCACAATGCAAATTTTTTTTATATTAAGCCTAAAATGTGTTTAATATCACTATTAGTAAGGATAGTATGATCTCTGTATAACATCAGTCTTTAAATGCAAGATATTTAAAGTGCACCGCACAATCAAATAGACTTAAGTATATCTTTAGTTGAACTTCAGCACTATTTCTGGTTAACTAAAATGCATTAAGAATAACATTAATTGTCCCAATTTAGCAGACTTTAAGTATACCAAAAGTACAAATGCAGGGTATTTTATTAAGTACATAAATATGTAAACATATTTGTAGTTTACTTGGCATAAAATAAATGTATTTTAAATACATTTTGGTATATAATTTTATAGGGTATATTTTATAAATATATTCTTTTTAACATTTCCGGGGGGTTCAGAAGCTGAAATCGTCATAGTTTGATAAGCTTATAAAGCATATATAGCATATATATTTCTGTATTCCCATTTCCCCCAACAGCAAAGAAAAAATAAAATAAATAAAAACAGCGCTTCGATGCCTTTCCAAAAAAAGGAACAAATATCAAAAGCCTGGTCAGAAGAGAGAACATGATAAATGAACCATCACTCCAAATTAGCCATCAAGCAGTTGTTATTAGAAACACTCAGATAGCAGCGTTAACTATTTGTTCTGAAATTAAATGCCAAGGTAATATAACACAAGGTGTTTTTTGGGGGGGGGGTTATGTATATTAAACCAACTAACTAAGATTAAACCAACTAACTAAGAAAAGAGTCCACGATGATATATGTACTCCCATAACGTCTGTTTGCTTTGTGCTCTAGTTTTGGATTTTACCTGCCTGTCCGCCTGTCTCAGTGCTTTGAGTTGGTTGTCATGGTTACTGATTTAGTTACACACCTGTTCTGAGTTTCTTTGATTATCTACCTGTGTATTTAAGCCCTGTGTTAGTTCTGTTCATTGTCCAATCTCATCTTAGTTAGTTGGTTGATCCGTTCATGTTTTTGATCTAGAGTTGGAAAATAAATTAACTTCTGCGATTAAATCCAGTGTTTTATTCTACCCTGCTGCAAAACCACGATGTGACGCATAAATCCTCCATTCCCAAGAATTCCCTGCTGGCCTAAGCTGTGTCAAAGGTGACGGAGCCACAATATTTAAAGTGAATAGGGTATGATGATGCTTACCGATCAGAACCAGAGTTTTCCGGATGAATGCAGGAAGTCTCACCACTTCTTCATAGGATATTACATCAAGCTGGTCAAAGACTAAGGAAGAAAAAATTCATCGGTTAAAGCTTGACAAGTGCATCTGTGCAAGGCCTGTTTCTATAAGACCAGACTCATGTTGTTGCTTTAACTCAGACACCATTTGAGCTGCGTAACAGACATAAAATGGTTATTGGGAGATGGCATTGGAGAATAACTCATCATTGTGAAATCAAATTTACATTAGTAGAGCTTCACTAACTTGAGCTGTGTTTGGCCAGGTATTTGTCTTTGCATTTCTTCTTCTTGCCAAAAGGACTGCAGGACTGTCCGGCTTCCCGTGTCGCTTTGCTTTTGCTTGCTACTCGCCTGAAGAAACATCAGCAATGTTTAGCTTGTGAAAGAGAGGGAGATCTTAAATGTACATCACTAATTACTTGCGAATGTTGAACCGTCATCAAATGCAGGAAAAGAGTGCAGGTCAGAACGCACCATTCCTGAAGTTCTGGAGAAGGGATGAGTCCTGCAAAGTCTGTGGAGGAGCTGTCCACCTTTCCTTGCCACCAGTTTGGATCTTTCTTATTGATGATATGAATGATGTCACCCGTTTGGAATTTCAGGCCGACTTCTTTGCATGGGATCAGGTCATCTTTGGCAGGGTCATAGTCAAACTGTGCTCTCATATACATCTGCAAAAACATTATCCGGAAAACATTACTCTCTCATAAAACCATCACAAGTGCTTCATAAAGATGATTTAGCCAATCAGTGCCTTCCAATTTTAGTGGTCGGTTTCTCCAGGGTCAACGAATCCAGGAACATGTCCTACTTGTTTGCATCATGTTGTGTATATAAACATCATCCTGTTGTATAATTCATTTCAATTTAAGTTGAAGCTACTGTATAACTAGCATCTTCAAAAAAAAAAAAAAAAAAAAATCGGTAAGTTTCCCCTTATGTAATGCATTCAGTTTTGGTTAAACTATTCTTTTAATTTAATTGCCATGTACCACCGGTCAAAAGTTTGGAATACTTAAGATTTTTGTTTAATGCTCATCAAGGCTGCATTTATTGGATGAAAAATACAGAAAAATAGCAATATTGTTACAATAAGCAAATGTTATTACAATTTAAAATAACTGTTTTCTATTTTAATATATTTTGTAATTTATGCCTGTGATTTACTCCAGTCTTCATTGTCACATGATCCTTCAGAAATCATTCTAATATGCTGATTTTATATATAAGATACACATACAGATAGACAGAAAGCAGACATACATATAGATAGATAGATAGATAGATAGATAGATAGATAGATAGATAGATAGATAGATAGATAGATAGATAGATAGATAGATAGATAGATAGATAGATTTTAGTGACAATATCTACAGCTAAGTGCCAGTACAGTCTAAAACAGATAAGCAAAACTCTAGATGGAACTAGATGTTCTGACTTAAACGTAGCACAATGGTTATTGTATATGGTGAAAGAGGATTTAGAATACTGCCAAAGCTCATCACAACGTCAAACAATGTTTCACAATCAACTGCAGTGCAGTTTGACGCTGTGTGACCAGAAGATGGCAGAGGAGAGTTTGAAGTTACTTCATCTAATGAGAAAAGTAAGTGTAAAGTTATCTGCTATTGATGCTTAAATAGTCACCTGTGTCTTTCATTGGTTTCCCATTCCCATGATAAACCCCACACCTTAATTTAATCAAGGATACAGAATAGACAAAGAAAGAAGTGATCAAATCACATTTGAGCGCATATTTACAGATCAAAGGGTAAAGCGAGATGAGTAGATTGTGATCATAAAAAATAATAATAATAAAAAAATAATAATAAAATGAAGCAAGAAAAAGGCATGATGTGAGATTGACTTAGCTGCTGTTTTACTCACCTCACATGCCATATGGCGACTTTGCTGATTGGGGATGATTTTCAATGTGACAACACCGTTTGTGTCTTTCTGTAATGTTAAAAAGCATCCAACAACATAAAATAAAGAGTAACATAATCACAAACATCATCTGAGTGTCAATTCTTCTTTAAAACTGCTCGAAATGTGCCAGTGTTGGGGAAGCTGCTTTGAAACTGTAGCCAAGCAACAAGCAAATCACAATTTAAAGTTAATCTTTTAATAAAGTATTTACACAAAAAGTTACTAACAGACAGTAGCAATTTACATTGATGCTTTCTTTGCTCAGTTTCACAGCAAATTCTAATGAGCGAAATGCAAAAAACATATATTTCTTATGTATGTATACAGTAATATATATATATATGTATATTTAAAACTGTACTTGCCGATAACATAGTATCAATCAAATAAAAGGCCACAGACTACGTTTCTTAACACACTCAAGTACACTTGTATTTTTATATCAAATTAAAATTTACTTTAAAGTTACAATAACATGCAATTAAGTGTACGAAGACATTACATTCAGTTTCCACTTTAGCATTTTCTTTTTTAAAGTGTTATTTCTGTAATAAGCACACTTTTTAAAAGTTAATGTTAAAGTGTACTTCTTTTTCAGTGTGCAGACACAACAACCCACCAGAATCTTTTGCAGTTGGTCTACACTTTCATTAGCAATACTTTTCCCATTGATCTCTGCGATTTCATCGCCTTCATGTAAAGAACCTGTTTAAAAAAAAAAGAGAGAGATAAGCAGTTATCCATTGTCCTCTATGGAAACTAGGGATCAAGTTTTTTTGTGCCCCCGATCTGATCCGAGTCATTGAATATTGAGTATCTGCCGATACCGATCCGATACTTATATTTCCCTAATTGTTTGGTTAAATTTATAGGCCTGTATATATATATATATATATATATATACATAGATAAAGGATAACCCACAGCTAGCTGTGCATTAAACGATTTTAATGCACAACGCGAAGCTGAGTGAATTAAAAAAATGTAATGCACAGCTAGCCGTGGATTATCCCGCTTATACCATTGTCGTTTGCCAACATTGACAAGTTAAAGTTGTTATTGATGTTTGCTGCACAATATTTGACAAGAAGGGTAAAAATTGCGGATATTATAGTTAGTTACGGCTTGTTAGATCTAGCTTTCTACCCGCTTTGAATCAAACATTTATTAAAATTAATGAATTATAGCATTTATTTGAATTCTTTATCAAGATAGAGAGAGAGAGAGAGAGAGAGAGAGAGAGAGAGAGAGAGAGGGGGACAGATGCGTGTGTGAATTACCTGTGTCTGTTCAGCATCTCTCTCTCTAAACAATGAAGCTGTGAGTTTAATTACTTCAAAACCAGTGATGTTACCTCTTCGTTAGAAATATGACTTAGTGATTCAGTAGCGAAGCTATTTTAGTGCTAAAAGCCGCGGGGAAGCGTTGATAAGTTTCTGACGCGCTAGAACAGACCTCATTGGTTCAATTGAGCTGCTGCTTTTCCTTTTAATGGCAGTTGGAAAATTTAAATTCACTTGAAGGTTCATACCGCCACCTACTGCACGACACCTGTGTAACAGCTGACATAAAATAAAGGATCAGGCTTAGGATAGTCTACTCTATACAATCGGTAAAAAAACCCCGCTTAATCGCACCAATACCGTTCCTTGAGATCAGCTCGGGACATCCCTTATGGAAACTGCATAATTGTTCACACACAAACCAAGAATGCACTGTACCTTGTCTGTGTATCATCCCTCCATGCAATATTCTGGCCACTGTACACCTCTGCTTTTCATTCAGCTTAAGAGTTACACCCTGAATAGACAAAGAACACAATATTACACTTCTGCTGTTTAGAGACTCCTTGTCCATTGAAGAAATATCAGCATACAAGTATGGAACAACACAAGTAAATAATAACATAATTAATCTGTGAATTATTCCTTTCAAGAGAATTCAAAGTTTAATGAGTTTAACTTTGTAAATACAAAATACAAAAGACATGAAACACATGAAAATAAAAGGTATAATACCAGTGGCTCAGAGGGGTTCTTCTCAAAGGCCACTTCTCTCATCTTGGTTACGTCTTTGCCGTTCATGTGGCCCGCGCTGCCGTTGGTGAAGACTTCCTGTCCTTTGTTGTCATATGTCTGCATGGCGGCCTGGGAATGCAAACATGGAGCACATTAAGCTCTGTGTTACAGGAACCAAACCTTTGAGATCCTAATAATTAGCTTTGTCTTTGCTGAATCCATGTATCTGTGACGAGATATAAGGAACAGGGTTCGTACAGATTCTGTAAAATGAATTTCAAGCACTACTTTTTTGGATTTCAAGGACTTCAATCCGCACTTATCAAACACTATCGTTATTATTTGTATTTATTAATTTATTAATTTATTACTCAAATTACATATGGTATCTGATGTTTCACTTCATAGAGATCAATCCATTGACAGGCGCTGTCAGGCATAGGAAATCCCCTTAACCATTAAAAGGATATATAATTTTTCCATGAATAAGATTGACCTGAAGAATGAAAGTTGTATTATATACTTATCATAAACTTAATATCATGTGAAATAGCTCTATATCTCAGACGGACTGCAACGTTAATTTTGCGTGAAATTATTGTATTTTCTCTAAAAAAATGCAAGCACTTTTCAAGATCCTCTTCAAAAATATGTCTGTTTTCAAGGATTTTTCAGGACTTAAATTTCAAAAAGTCAAATTCAAGTACTTAAAGCACTTTAAGCATCTTGTACGAACCCTGAAGGAAGGAACCATAACATACACATTTATAACATTGTTATAAATGTTACATGTACTTAGTATTGTAATAACAGCATATTATTCATAATTACATGTAACTATCAATAATCCACACCCTATAGTGACTATATGTTGTTAATTAATATTTCTCGATACTTAAATGTATGATTATACTGTAAAAAGGACACCTTAAAATAAAGCGTGACCAAAGATCTATAAGCACTTTGTCTAGGCATAAAATAAAGTGGTATGATGAAGGAGAATTAAGGAGTCATTGTGGACATCTGTCCTGGGTTAACGATTAAACGGTCACATCTTAACACTTCATTAAATCCTGCAATGCTGGGAACAGGTTGGCATGGTTATGTTGTCTGATGAGGGGGCTTGATTTCAACTAGCATGACTAAACAAAATTCATCACAACTTAATAATGGTCCCTTCCATAGAGCTTTGTTATTAATATGTTAAATAGAGCAGTCCAAAGTTTATATATATATATATATATATATATATATATATATACACAACTTTTCATTTGTGGATTACAATTTATTTTCATTCTGATATAAACACTCAATTCACATAAGAGTAAAGTTGCAAATCTTCGTTAATTTTGTTACAAATATACATTACATTGACTATAATCATCTCTGTATTTACCTTTATGTTAGATAATCAGGTTTTTAACAAACTAGCCTGTTTTTAGGTAACTGCCACAGAAAATGGCCAGTTCATTACCTAACGTTGAGATCAAGTTACTCAAGTTCAATAAAACCACAAACGCGATCCATTTGGTGAAGTCCCAATATTATTAGAAAAGGATGAATTAATTTATGCCAGTGGCGGAATTAAGAGTAAAAAGAGTACTTCTTTTTCCTCTTAACTGCCTAATATGGTGTCTGAGAAGATGCTTACAATTATTTCTAATATTGTATATTAATGAAGTTTTTTGTTTTCTCTTATACACTACATTTATGAAAACATTATTTACTTGATTTTACAAGCGCGTACACTAAGAAAACAATCTGAAAAGAACATATGCTATGTGGAGATTTTGTCCTTTTACTCCATTAAATAAAATTAATGACTTTATTTTCAATTAAACCATTTATTACAAACTAGACACCTAAACCTGCTAAATACAATACCGCACAGGGACGAATGACATCTCTTTCTTTCCATTGACTACTATTCATACCCATGTGATTGTGAATGCAAGAGACTGGAAATGCACTCTTGTGCGAAACGTTCAAGTTTGGTGAACTCTGACCTGCATGAAGATGTGCGACCAAAAGAGGAACAAGACATCTCAGCGTGATCTCTAACACTGAGTCTACACGGGACGCGACAGTTGTTGAGTCAGCTTGAGGCTGTCTACACTGGACGAGACAAAGCAGCCGTTGCAAATCCATTTGTTCTTCGTGTCAGAAGTAGCGCGATCGCTTAAAGTACATCAGGAATAGAATGGGGCATCAGTTTAGCGTCGGGTATTTGTTGTGTCGCGCCAGATCCAGTGTAGACAGCATCACTGATTATAATGGGTTCTATTTGCTTTTGCCACGTCGTGCCGCTTGCATCTGGTTTAAACACGGTGTTAGCTGAATAAGAACTTTTCTGTATTGCAGGTAGAGGTAAGCGATATATCGTTTAGACGATAATATCCAAATTGTTTTCTGGACGATATGCAAAATTGGGATATCGAATATTTCATAATTTGTACAATCCGACCCCCCAAACATAAAAAGAGCTGAAGGAAGTTAAAGACAAAACAAATAACACACACTATAACCTTCTAAACTATTATATGTTGCGATTTTAATACTGTAGGGGTTTGTTTGACTGTATTTTATGTTTTTTTTTTTTTTTTACAAAATCACGATCGTTCTTACCTGTGTTATGACGTTTCTTAGGTTGAAGCAACAATCCAAAAACGTAAAGAATAAAGCCGATGTACGATAAATAAAATAGCTGATAGAAAAGGCAAAATATGCGTTGTTTGCAGAAAACTGAAGTCTGAAGTTAAAAAGTTTTTAAAAATTGCGTTGTATAATGATGAGTCCAAAAGATGGAATACATTTTCCCAAGAGATCCACCGTAATAGCCTCCGAACAGGGCTTCTTTTAACTTCTAGTAAATAGGTAGCCACATTGTTGTTAGTCTAATAGAAGTACTGTTTGCAAACATCAAATGGCAAACGTAATAAAAGCGGAACGAAACTGCGCTATTATTTTGTGCTTCACGGACCGTTTCAGTTCGGACCATCAATGTCAGTGCGGCACGCGCCGAATCGTGATGAAGCGACACTGTTATACACAGCGCTAAGAGATCCAGAGAAAACATTTGAATTCGCCACTGAAATACTAATAACATCACTGCGAGATCTAGAGAGAAGCATGCACATTTCTCTGTTATTAACGGATCAAACGTGGAAACCAGGAGAAACATTTTGCCATGAATGAACTAGTTATAGGCAAATTTACGTTCACAGATCAGCAACATTCACCATGGATTTAATATAACACTAACTGTTACCATGGAAGTTTGGCAGAAATAGTAAAATGCTTCCAGGTAGGCCTACATCACACATCTTTTTCCAGCACTTCAAAACTCAAATATTATCATATTTAAAAGTTATTTTTAATGTGATGATGACCAAAACATTATTTGTTCATTCTTCAAAGATGAACCCCATTTATAAAACTAAAGGTTTCAAGATGTAAAAAAACAACAACTCACACTTATTTAAAAATATTTTTTCTTTTAATAAATAGGAAATTTATCTGTTATTTCTTTCTTTTTGCTGTATCGAAAACGTACATCACTGTATCGTATCAAACCGTGAATTTTGTGAACTGCCTATTTGCAAAGCACAAAGTAAATTTAATACGTACATATATTTTACTGAAAAAGCACTGTTCTTGTATTACAATAAATATTTAGTACAGTAACTTGGTTCATGTTTAAATCAATTATGTCTCATATCTTTATGTACTAGTAATTCTATACAATGATAGGTAAAATGCAGCAAGTCAAAAGACCAACTAGACCTTCTTTGCCAGTTTGCACACATTTCTTTGAAGGATTGCAAAAATATCGTCTGAATATCGATATCGAGATTTTGGAAAAAAATATCGAGATATTCATTTTTGTCAATATCTCCCACCCCTAATTGCAGGAAAGTGGAGTAGATTGTGTTTTTACATCTTGTATTTATTTTTTGTTTTAGAATTTATGCTTTTACAAAAGTCACCAGAGCATGACATCATATCTCATATCTCAGTGTCAGAAGTGCTCAAAGTATAGTGTGACCGAAGCTCTAGGCTTAAACATTTTTTTTACTCAAGCACATTAAGACAAACGCGTTTAGTTACAAAAGCATGATTTTATGCTTAATATGTTGCATTCTCAGTAAATTTTTTCGTTTATGGACAGTTTTCTTTTCAGGTCAACTTCTGTAATTATTTATTGTTCAGGACTATGGTAAAACCATTTCTGGTAACCTGCCCTCAAGCATTATTTTTGAGCAAAATGATCTCACAGAGATGCTCAGTTAGTCGATCATCTGCTTTCACAGACACAGCAGTGGATCTAGGGGGCAGCAGTCAGTCATTTTAATCATACTATGAAGACATGCATAAAAATGCCATGTCTTACTTTTACAACCCTTCAAGCAGTGATATAAGAAAAGCTCTTACATGCTGAATATCAACAGTGCATCAATGACCCGAGCTCAGGGCAAAGTTTACACCACATTAGTATTACACGATCAGGACTTTGGAACTCGGCTTTTAAGACATGATGACTGACGATTGGCTGATGTCAGGTTTTGATAACCAGCATAATCCGGTGTCAGCTAGATATTGTGATGAAGTATGATGTTTTCCCACATTGTGAAATCCACTTTGTTTTTATGGTAAGATGTGACACTTTTTCCTTAAAGGCATAGGTCACCCCATAATTTAAATTTGATATCATTCCCCTCATGTCATCCCAAAACTTAATGACTTTCTTTTTTCTGTGGAAAGCAAAAAATATTATTAACATATTTTGAAGAATGTTGGAAGGCACACAGTATTGGTGCCAATTCACTTCCATTGTATGGACACAAAAGGCAAGGAGAAAAGAGCATAACTAAAACACTTAATTAAAGTGTCCCTTTTTTTCTTCATCAGTAATTAAGTCTTACTTCCTGCTTGAACTTATGTAGGTTTGTAACAAATTGGCAAAATACCCGCATGTCTTCATTGGCTGCCAGTGAGCTACGTCTACTTTGACCCGTCCTCAAGCACTAGTTGTAGCTGAGACTGGAGAGTTTGGTTCATTTTGAGAAGACGCTGTTTACTGCGCTGCCAAATCAAATCCACTTTGCATCCACAATGATGAGGACTCGCGCTCGAATTTATACAGTAAAACCAATTCCATTGTTACTGTTCATCCTACTGTGTATCAAGTGCTGAGGAACATCTGGAGCTGAAATTCAAATATGGTAATGGATTCTTTGTTTCTGACACGCACTGTAAGCAGTAGACCAATCACAATAGACTGGGCAATCTGACCAATCAGAGCAGAGTGTGCTCTTGCAAAGGAGGGGTTTAGAGAGAAAGAATCCTTTTTCAAACCATTTCAGACAGTGTGAGAAAACAGGTGATGCTGCAGTGTATATTATATGAAAATTTTAAGTGACCTTGGATGCATGTAAACCTATTGTAGGCGACCTCCAAAACAAATTTAGGAACATTTAAAGGTTCTCTAAGCGATGTCGGGTGACGTCACTTCTTGTTGACATTTAAAGTATTGTCAAACAAAACGGAGGCTAGCTAGACCCTCCCTCCTCCTCATCCGCGCACTAACCCCCCAAACCCCGCCCCCAAGTCCTTCTTGTCGGTGATTGGCTGGAACTGTTTGTCATGTTTCGTGGAGCGGGTTAGCCCAGTTTGTTTTTGTTGCTGTTTGTGGAGCCTGGGCTGTCTACAGAGATCGCGTTTCTTTACAGTGTGTTCAGGGGACAGGCAGCCAGCGGTTAGTGAGGAGATGTTTGCTGTATGTGACAAAAAATGTTTTGGCCTAGAAAACGCGTGACATCGCTTAGAGCACCTTTAAAATGGCATAATGGGGCACTATAAAATCGCTGAAACGGATTTAGTGACAGATTTTGCAGGGGTGGGTTTAAGCAGACAAAATGTCTGGATAACTTTTGCATCACCAGAGACGAGTCTGTTGTGAAGGTAGAGTACAGTATACTGTTTATTTTTAACTGCACAATGCTTGAATTTTCCTTAACTAACCAGTAAAAAGTTTAATAATGTGAATATAGTTCAACTATTTTCATTCATTTTAGTTGAGCCAATTCCACACTTTACCTCAACAGCTACCATTCCCTATTTAATCATTTATGGCTAATTTTTGGTAAACAATAATGGCATGGTTTTTATTAATTGGCAATTCATCAACATGTATTAAAGCTGGCCCCTTCCATTGGACCAGGGATCGTAGGTTATTAGAAACAGAGGATTAGACTCATATGAACAAACTCTTAGGAGTAGATTACTGCAGCCTTGTACAAAATTATAAGAAATCTTTAACATGTCTATTGAAAGAGGTTGTTTTTGAAAGCAAAAAATGAGACAAATCTCACTTGTCATGAGTCATGAATCATTTCGGTTTGAACTTGACAACACCTAAAGTTATAGTCCAAAAAAACAGTGTAAAAACATTCTTTGAAATCCTTGACACATGACAAGTATTGTCAATAAACTGTTTAACAAAAAATAAATAATTTGATTAGTCTGCAAAATATCCTCACAATTTGTAAACTATATAATCACCCAGCTCTTGTCTGCTAAATGTAAATAACTATATGCATAAGGTTATTAAGATGTTATAAATATTAACATCATCATTTTCTGTAAAGCTACTTTGAAACAAACAATGTGAATTGTGAAAAGCGCTATACAAATAAAATTGACTTGACACATTATATGACAATTAGGTAATTGTAACTGACTAAGTCAGTAATTGAATAAAAGGATGTTAGATACTCTGCATTTATTTCTCCTAAACAGGATAGTCACAGTGAAAGTAACAGGTTTTTATGACCGGGTCCATTAGTGTGAGATAACAGGACAGAAGGGGAGCCCCAAGTCTGGGAGACTAAATTTACATTTACACACATAACACACACACATTATGATAATCCTGATACGCGTGCTTACTCATATACGTTTACACTTAATTCAATCAGTCTAAATACAGCATCTGCCTGAACACATTAAGACAAGAGGCAGAGGTGCAAATTTAATATCATGTCTCAATGCCCTTAAACACACAAGTTGACAATTGTCAGTGCACACATGTAAACACTCGAGTCAAACCTGTTTAGGCTACAAAACACTTTTTCATAATAAAAGTGATTAAAAGTATATTGAACGCCTCGAATATAAAGCATGAATCATACAGACTACTTTTTAATCACTGCCAAATTTGTATGGAAAAGAGTAGCTTTTTTTTCATCCAAATTAGAAAAAGTGGTACATTTGATAAAACTATTGTCATATTATAGGCCTACACACAGAAACTTGTCTTTATGACAACCCGTCACAAGAAAAGTTCAGTTTTGAAGGAATTGTGATGGAAATATGTTACTATTGTACAGTAAGGCATGTCTCCAAGTAATAATTTTAATATAATAAAAATGATCAAATCTTTATTTTTTAAAGTCGCCATGAAACACAAGTTGAGATAGTCTTTTCTTCCATACTATAATGTATATCCAAGAATATCGGGAATTGTTTGGATCTTTGGATCATTGTGGTTTGCTATTGGTGGATCTCATGTGAGTGACAGTTTGTCCCGCCCTCACGCCAGTAAACACGTCATTAGAGAAGAGACGTTGTTGAAAGTTATTTTGATAAAAGATTATGAGGGCACATTTTTTTTTATATAGTGATCTGCAGGGATAAATCATTTATAATAAATATGTTCCATCATGAAAAAATAAGAATTGTCCATTTTGATTTCATGATGACTTTAAGGACTATCACATCATTTTTGTCCATGTTTTGATTTTAAAGGTAGGGTATGGGATTTGCAAAACGGCCGGCAGATTTTGAAAATACACAACTCAAAAGGTCCTACCTTCTTTCCTCCAACGCTGGCCCTGACTCCACCCATTCGAAGAACATGGACACGCAAATTGCACTTACTCTCTCTCTCTCTGTACCAGGGCGACTTGCACTTACTGTGACTGGGTCACAAGCTTTGAGTATGCGCACGAAGGGGACACGCAGGCGAGGGGGATGGGGGAGGGGGGTATGGTACGACCGGTTGATTGACACACTTACAGTCCAATGATTCTAGGTGGTCTTGGAAATGATTGGCTGGAGTTTTTCGAGTCCTGCCCGTTCCACAGATGATTAAATTGCTTAATTTTCATTTCAGTGCTTCTAACTCTGTGGCTGTAAGTGAGTTAGGAATAGGATTTTAAGTGATTTTTAAAAAAAAAAAGTTAAAAAAAGAAAATCACATACCCCACCTTTTTACCTCTTAGTAGACCTCTGCAGCATTTCCTTTGCAAAAAAATAAATAAAGGGAATTTTTAAATTTAATGTGACTGCATTTAAAAAAAATTTTTTGCCTTAATTTGATTACCAATGTTTTTGAAAATAAAAATAAAAATAGACATAATTTCTGAAAAAATTAAACATTTCACAGGGTCCAATTAATGTATGAAAAAAGTAATTATTAAATTGTTGAAAGTACAATAAAAGTTTTATGAATTCAATTTATTTTTATTTTTATTAATAAAATATAATTTCACTTTAAAAAGGGAATCCAGAAAAGTAAAATGGAATTTGGGGGGGTCAAATTGATTCCACTGTCACGGTCACCATCTAGTCTCCTCCTCCTCACTACATTTCCCAGCATCCACCAGAGAACCATCCGCCGTCTTCAATGGTCTGTTTAAGTTATATTCTGAGTAAAGGTTTGCATTAGTACTTTTGACTCTTTATATGCTTGCACCATACCATTACATCCGTAGGGCCCTATCAATCATCAAGTATTTCACTTTCTCAGCTGTTACAGTGTAGAGAGAGAGAGAGAGAGAGAGAGAGAGAGAGAGAGAGAGAGAGAGAGAGAGAGAGAGAGAGAGAGAGAGAGATAATATCTAGCAGTTAAATATGGAGACACATAATTTTTGATCACCAACAAATTTACCAAGCTTCGATTTAAGCAGCAGCTATACAGTACAAATTAAAAAGGAAGGAAGACCCAAGCCTATGTTGGACATACAGCCGAACAAATAAAGTAGATTTCCTGTGTGACCAAAAAAAGTTGTTTTAAAGGCCAGTAGGCCCAAGGACAATACCTATAAAGATTACTATAAATATAAAGTTTTAATAATCGTTAATAATTCTGTAAAAATAGAGAAGTTCACACCACAACTACAATGATAACGAGGAACAATTTTATTATAATCATTTTCAGGTTGTTTTTTTTTTTGCTAGCTGATAAACGATAAAAACATTAACGGTCAATCAGAAAACACCAGACTTTAAAAAGCTCAAGCATTTAAAGCGGCAAATGGCATAACTACAGTACACAAGTGTACTACAGTACGTTAATATATTTATCATTAGTTATCATTCTAGGTGTAAACTGGCCTTAAAGAAAGAAAGAAAGACAAAAAAGTCTATAATTAACTAAAAATGATAATAGTTATAAAAATATAACTATAATTTAGTATGCTTCCTGTTTTAAATCCCACCAGTTGCCACTTTCAATTGATACCAACCATACCAGCCTGGAGACCAATCATCAGTAAAGCCTAGGGTACCAGTACCGGTACCCAACGCTACCTTTTTTCGGTACTTTAGGCATGTTATGTCATTTTAATGCATTTATTGAAGTGTTATTGACATTATGCCAGATCTGCCTTGGTCGCTGTCTGCCATTGTCTGTAAAGTTTGTATACTGTAATATGTGCCCGTAAATAGTAGGCTACTAGCTACTTAATTAATTGAATTCATAAAAAGAACCATTTTAATATATATATTTTTTAAATGTTTTGTTTTCCACAATTTGTGTGTGTGTGGTAAATGAAACCACACGTCTACGCCATTCATTCACACAGAGACACACAGCGCATGCAGGATTCATATTTAAATACTCTCGTGCCCAGATGCGTTCTCTCAGGTAAATTGGGCACCGATTGATTTATTGTGAACCGGTACTCGGTAGTACCAATGTAATTCGGTCGGTGCCCTTAAAAGTAGCGAGTTCGTTACCCAACCCTATAGTAAAGCCTCATGTAAACTCGCTTCATACTGCTGACACAGCTGTCGTCATTAGAGGGAAGTCACATGTTCATAGGAAACAGCCAAACATCCTGAGCAAAGTTTGCATGCCATGATTTGGCTGATAAAACATCAATGTTGGGTCAGCTAAAGAGAACCTACTAATGCGTGTCCATGCAAAGAAACATGTTGACTCAGGTCTTGTGAAATCAACACTTCAAGTAGAATTCATAACTACAGATATTGCAGTTTACAGCAGCCAGAGGTCATATTCTCTTGAAGCAAATTCCATATCCAACCATTGACTGTAATACTAATTGGGCACTTTATTTGTACACTCCCAAAAGATTGTGGTTGATATGAGGAAGATGACAATCTGTGGCAGGCCCTAACACATCCTCATTCCCAATGTCAAAATAATGGTCTGCGACATTATCTCCTTATTCAGCTCGCTACACTTCCTACTTTAGAGTTTCACTGTGTCAGGACTGTCATGTGACTCAATAGATAAAGAAATAACCCCTCTGCTTTCAAAGCAGTGTCATCGCATGGGTTGAGACGTTTAGCGGTCACCTGATTTTCAGTGCTGAACACAAATATTTAAATATTTGAAATCATTTATCATGTAAATAATCACTTAAAACACCTCATTCTGAAACTCTGTAGTCTTTTATTCTTCATCTGAAGCAAGCAAACAAATCTAAAAGAAAGAAGAGCTCTGGAGATACGCACTGCAGTGCACTTCACCAAAACAAGTGTGATAGACTGGGTGTCTCTGCCGATATCTGCAGTGTGTTGACTCTCCAGTCTTGAGCCCTGGAGGACAAAGCTGATCTATGACGACTGCATTGAGCGAACACAGGCCAAAACAACACTACTGAGATTTAGCTGTGTGTCATCTTTCAAACCATGTAGACCAACCTGCTAGCCTGGCATGCCAGAACTACATCAAGATGTTAGGTCTGGGAACTCTCCATTGACATGCCTCAATCTGAGGGGCGAGATAAACGGTTACCTTTCAAAATCCCTCTGCACGCAATAGGATAACGCTACAACCAACCAGAGCAACGAACGGTTGTGGATGAGTGAGTCCCATGCGTTTTTCCACCAGCGGAGCTAATTGATATATTAAACTTTTGCCGTATCAGGTCGGCAAAACTACGAACACATATTCCTTTTTTAAGAATGACTTAAGTGACGTTCTCTTAACTCCAAGTCCTCCAGAGTCGCGGCCAAAGCCGATTCGAAAGACCGCTGCATCTTCATTGTTTTCAAGTAGCAGGGAAATCACCTATGGAAATCACGCGGAACGTCATGAACTGTGCCGTCATTGTGTTAAGCCCGCCCGCCGACTCTATACACGATGTGATTGGCCCGACCAGTTTTTGGTTTTTCCAGCTCAAAAGCCTATGGAGAGTTGCTAGACCACACTGGCGGCGAAATAATTTTCGCTGCCGCTAGGGTGCGTCTAGATTTCTAGGCTACCAACCTGCCTGAACGGGTCATGAATCCTGTTCGATTGGACTGCTATCTGATTTAAAACATTGTCTCCACAGAACGCATATAAATACAATATTGTATTCACACGATATATATAAATATAACACTTACTAGGGCTGGGTGGTATGACGATATATCATTACCACCGTATAAAATGGCTATCATTAGAGACTTTGCTATATCGTGGCATGTAAATGTATAGCACTACTGACACTTCAGAGTGATGAAATGCATGAATATAAAGTGCGGGGATGTGCTTGATGTTAAAAAGAGTTATGAGCACAATATTTCCTGAAAAGAAGCTCGGTACGGTGCTCATGCTGACTGGTACACTGCCAAAGTGCGCGCACAGAAAGCTGCCTCTCAGAAGGCGATCACGAATTTGGGATGTTCTCGATGTTAAAAAGTGTTATTAAGCACAATAAGCAGTGAAAAAGAACCCAATGCGGTGCATGTGCTGACTGACACAGCGTGCACGTGCACGAAAAGCAGCGTCTATCAGTCTATCAATAGCAAATTCAGTTCTCTTTCACGTCTTATTGTGCTTAAATTCAATTAAACTCAATTCACATGTATTTGTATAGCGCTTTTCACAATACACATCGTTTCAAAGCAGCTTTACAGAAAATGCATGAGTTCACATTACAATTTAGAGTGCAATATTTTATTTGTTACATTTGATTATTATATTGTTGTACTAATTCTAACTTAAATTTAAAGTTAGATGAACCTAATGTACCTAAAAAAACACACAATTTGATTCATATTTTTGTTATATTGTTTTTGTCCTAATTTGCTTCTTTTTTCTTATTTCTAATAACATAAATGAGATAAAATAACACAACATAACCATATCGCGATATATATCGTTATTGTGAAATAACATTTCTCATATCGTGAAATAAGAATTTGGTCATATCGCCCACCCCTAACACTTACATGATGGTGCCAGTGCCAAGCAGACAGATTTTCTCTTTTCTCCCCATATGGTAATTTGTACTTTGATTTTTAATATGGCTCGATCAATGTGACAATTTAAGAGGAATAAAGTGTAGCTATTTTTCTGGCCCGAATAACCAGATGTATTTACATAAGAACCCTTTACACATAAAGTTTCCATAAACTCAATTTTGGCAAGATTTTGCAAAACGTTTACACAGGGAATATCCATTTCTACGGTAGACCAGCTACTCATAGATGTACTAGAGTCTCAGCACTTACAATCACCCATGTGTGAACAGGGAAGCTACATGTCTTTTGCTTTTATCTAAAGCAAACACAATACAGGGACACTGTGTTTTACACAAGCAGCTACAAACTGTTCTCCAGACTTCCCCCCTTTTATCTGCAGAGAAAATTATGGCTTCTATTTATAGAAAGCGTGTGCTTCTTCAGTTTGACTAGTGAAGTTAAGCATTGTAGATCTATAGAAGGTGCAAGCCAGCACCCACAATGCTCAATTAGACACCCCTGTCAGTAATACCTACATGTTTGGTATTCTGATGAGATGTTGGTGTGTAGATTTGCAACAAACTGTTTTGTTTATTATCTCCATGATTCTCATTTAAAAAGAGTTAAAGTGTTTCTAGGTGGAATATGCATGGCAGTTAACATGTCAAAAGACAGTGATATTCTGATATATGCCAATTCACAGTATACGGGTGCCATAATGTTTATTGGCCAATATTAGTGCTGAATTGACTTTGTAAGGAGATGATATCAGGACAGTCAGCATCAGAATATATTTAAGGTTTCCATCTTTGTACCGTAAAATAAATTGTTTTGATTTCAATTTAGAATTAAACGTAAAATTACACAGTCGAGCTTTATTGTAAACATTCGATTTTAGTATACCGTATTTTCCGCACTATAAGGCGCACTTAAAAGCCTTTAATTTTCTCAAAAACCGACAGTGCGCCTTATAATCCGGAGCGCCTTATATCTGGATGGTGAACACACGTTTACCAAGACGGGACTATCTGCCAATGGATCGTGGATGCCTGGGCTGATATATCAGTCTCAACTGTGATCCGAGCTTTCACGAATGCAGGAATAATCTCTTTATTCAGCCGGCTCACATAACGTTACCCGTATTTACTTCCTGTTTTCGGCCGAAGTCCACAGTAGTTGATTGTCGAGTTCGCGCGCGCAGCGCGCGCGATCAAACCTCCTCCGTGTGTTCAACATCTGATTCGGATGAACTATCCATTTGAGCTGATATTCTCAGAACACCACACAGCACCGTCTTCGGCTGACAGCTGACAGTCTGAGTCTCCACTGTTGCTTAGTTACCAATGATCGCGCGCGCGCACTCGACAATCGCCTACTGTGGACTTCGACCGAAAACAGGAAGAAAATACGGGTATGTGCAGTCAGATTCACCGTGTTCACTCACATGGCTGTGCACTTGTAATGACACATTAAGGTTGTTAAGAGGCTAAAAGCAGGTTTAAAACTTGTCCCTTGTCCATCAGTACTGACAGCACTCCAAATTTACAAAAAATGAGCTCAATGTTAAAATTGACCGGAGTTTTCCTTTAACGTTTGAACAACGTTACCATGGGAGTGACGGAGTTGTCAGAACGCTTAATGAATTTTGACTTTATCTGACTGTTTTGTTGACATTTGTTGACATCTAGTGGATGCATAACGCAAACCCAGTCAAACGTTTGACTGCAGTATCTTATGCGCCTTATAATCCGGTGCGCCCTATATATGAAAAATGTTCTAAAATAGGTCATTCATTGAAGGTGCGCCTTATAATCCGGTGCGCCGTATAGTGCGTAAAATACGGTACTGATTATTACATCTATCGCTACACCAATATATCTACAATATATCTTTTACATTTTTGTCGATCCAATCACAAGTGGACGAAACTAAATACAGGTGTAAATGGGGTCTAAAACATTTTGAGCTTGCCCACTTTCAACCACAACAAGAGTTAGTCGAAAACGCATTCGACCGGATTGCTTTTGTAGTATAAACTCTCATTTGGCCGAATGTGTTCTAACAGTCGCAAATGACTGCCAGCTCTCCGCCTACTGACCTAAAGCGTAATCATTGTGGAACGTGTTGTTGGGAAGCGCACTGGTCAGGTGGGTTTTAAATTTTTCCGGGCTGAAGCAAAAAGGGTTTTTTGAAACATGAAAAAGAATCATTGCATCCTTGTGGATGGACATCATAGCGAGCACAATGTTCTTCCACCAGTCCTGACTTCTAGCGAGATCCCACAGCTTTCAACAGGGTCTTGTGGCTATTATTGCATAAATAAAAGTGTCTGCTCTCCTTTTTCTGTTGTCTCATTATGAAAGCATATTAAAGTTCTGTGAGCTTATTTCATCCATTGCATAGAAATTACTCAAAAAGCCCATACATATACAGTTTTATTTATTTATTAGGTTATTATTTATTAGATTTATCAGGTTTATTGGCAAAATGTACAGACTTTCAGATGTTTGCAATGAAACAAAAGTAATTGAAATAGCTCAACACAACAAATGTTTCAAGTGGTTTCCCCAAATTCAACTGAAAATGCAACTTTTAATGTCTTCTGCAGTCTCAGAATTATTCAACCCCTTCATGGCAAGCATCTTTAGTACTTAGTAGAACACTGTTTTTCTGTTATGACCTGCTGAAAACAAGATGTATAACCAGACACCAGCTTCTGGCAGCGTTAGCCCATTCCCCATGAGCAATGGTCTACAGTTCAGTAATATTCTTGGGTTTGCATGTTGTAACCGCCTTCTTCAAATCCAACCAGAGATATGAGTTCAAGTCAGGTGACTGTGAGGCCACTGTAGAATCTTCCAGGACTTCTTCTGAAACCAAGAATTGGTGGAACTTGAGGTATGCTGCTTGGGATCATTGGCCTGTTGGAAGGTCCAATGACGCCCAAGCTTCAGCTTCCTCACTGACGGAATGACGTTTTCTACTAGGATTTCCTAATATACAAAAATGAATCCGTCATGCCTTCCAAACGCTGCAGGTTTCCAGTGCCAGAGGATGCAAAGTAGCCCCAGAGTTCCTTGTTTGTGAAGGGCAATGATATCTTCTCTTAATTTTTTGGACCATTCTTTTGACTTTGCCATATTTCAAACATGCATTCAAACGTGAACACTCAACAAACCTAGCCAGTTCAGATATTTCATGTGTTCTAGCTCAAGCACACCTGGTGCAACTAATGAAGCCCTTGATTAGTTGCATCAGGTGTGCTTGAGAGAACACCTGTTTTGCAGATGTGTGTTGTTGTGCGGGATTCTATTCAGGGGGTTGAATAATTTAGCATTTTCATTTGAATTTGGGGAAAACACTTTTGTTGTGTTGAGCTATTTCAATTACTTTTGTTTAATTTGTTCATCGCAAACAGCTGAAAGTCTGTAGATTTTGCCAATTAACCTGTTTTGCAATGGGGGTTGAATAATTTTCATTCCAACTGTACATGCACAAAACTTTGTGCAACATCTTTGTTTGCAAACAACTTTATTAATGTGCATCGACATGTAACCCTCCCACTGGTGTTTTAATGAAAACAGAGGGACCCGCCCATAGACCTTCCCTTCGAAGTAATCAGGACATAAGTAGGACAGAAGTCTTACAAGTAGGACTGATTGCCCTTTGACTAATCGCTAGTTGGTCATTGTGGCGAGCAGGACGAGGCCGAGGGCTGTGGGAGAATGGCGAGAGGCCGGTGGCGTGATTGATAATGAGCGACACCTGCGCGCCGCACCGGTCTCGTATCTCTCACGGAGGAGCAGAAGCATAAAAGGAGGAGCGATGACGGTGAAGAACGAGAGAGGCCAGGCCTGGATTTATGTTGTGTTTTGTTATATGTGACATTTTACGTTTATTCAAGTTTTTGAATGTAAAAAAAAAAAACTCACGGAGACCCTCACGGACGACTGCTGTCACATAACAAAACACAACATAAATCCAGGCCTGGCTTCTCTCGTCCTTCACCGTTGTCGCTCCTCTTTTTATGCTTCCGCTCCTCCGTGAGAGATACGAGACCGGTGCGACGCGCAGGTGTCGCTCATTATCAATCACGCCACCGGCCTCTCGCCATTCTCCTACGGCCCTCGGCCTCATCCTGCTCGCCACAGTCATACTAAGTACTTAAGTCACAGTCTTAACATACTGGCTATGTTTATGCAATTGCCCTTAGGTCTAGTCAAGTCATCCTCATTTATATAGTGCTTTTAACATTGTAGATTGTTTCAAAGCAGCTTTACAGAGATAAACATATAATTTAAGGTAACAGAGATTGGTTTGGTTTTATAGCGGTTCTTGAATAATGTTATTTTCCAGCCAAAGCTAGCCCTGATTGACTCACCCCCGTCGAAATGATCATCCGTTATTAAATTAGGGGCCGCTACGGCGACACCGTTCTCTCTAAACAGACTTTAAACGCAAACCTGTGATAAACGCTGATGGCGTTCACATGCGCACTAAGAATTGATTCTATATGCGTTTGAATATATGTGCGCAGGTTTGTAATTCCCTACAAACCAGCCTAAACAAACTACTTGTCTTGCCTATAAATTTTGATACAGAATTTTATATTATTTTATCACTTCGGGTAGGTACGCGAACTGAAATTTCCACAACGCTTTATCTGTAGAGTGGTATAAACGGGAATGTGTCTCCCTTGTCTACTTGTGATACCAGAGGTGTAAACAGGGCCAAAGGGATAATGTGCAACATTTTCCAGCAAGAGAGGCCCAGAGATAGACATAAACATCAGCTGTTCATTTCAATTTGAAGTGCAGGGGAAAAATTCATAATGCGTAGTTTCAGTGGGTCTCCCTCAAACTATTAGACAACACACATTTGACCAAGAAGACTAATGACTTCTTATAGCAAACCAGAGTTAACATATCTATTGTGACTCCTACTAACCCAATCCTCGCCACATGAGTACTACTGTCACATCATCCTGTGTCTTGAAAAGTTTATCATTAACCTTGTTAGTAAACTAGACCTTCACAACTGGAAATGTCTTTACAATTTCGAACATAATGTCCCAGGTTGAGGGGCACCAGTTGACCGGCCATTAATCTTTCTTCTTTTTTTTGTTTGGCTAATCTGTGTTCCAAAAGTACACCTTGCATGCAAAGAAACTACATTGTAATAATTTCCCAAAATGTCATATTACAAAGTCTGTGAACAGGATGTTAAGATTGCAAGCTGTAATGTCAAGTTAATTGCAGAAGAATTACAGTGAAGACATTCGGCACAACAAATTTGATCTGACATTTGGAAGTCCATCACCCAGAAGAACACGATGAGTATTTTAAATGTGTTGATGATGCTAAACATACGCAGATACCAAGAAGCGAACTAGAGTCGGTCTGTTGCAGCACAATTGTGAACGTACCTGTCTGCACCCAGCACGAGACAGTGAATGTTTGTTCAGCTCGGCTTAACGTGGTGGATGAGAAAAGAAAAAGTCTAGCTTGTGACAAAGTTGAAATGCTTGTTTTTGTAAAAAAAAAAGAAAAAAAAAAAAAGAATAAAGCTTACATAAGCTGTTACATAAGAAAATCCATGAATAAAGGCAATATAGGCTATTCTGTGTAGGATTGTAGGATCTTAAAATTACATTGACATTAGATTGCATAACATAATGTTTCAAATTATTTTATTTTGGTTTTATGTAATTTTACAAAGTTACCATAACGTCAGACCATTCTGTTTTTTGCTCTAATAAAATTCATTCATTTCAATTTCATGTTCATGTACCATTTGCAATCTTTCTTGCCTGTTGCTTAAAGAAAAGAAAAAAAATCGGCAATTAGCCTAGGCTAGTATTGGAATCAGCTCATTTGGTTGTAAAAAAAAAAAAGGAAATGAAATGAAATTAAATTGGACAAGAAAAAATATAATCTGATCATCTCTAATCCCAAGTCTATGAACTTCATTTGAACAATCACCAGCACTGCTGATAACAAAAGGAAAAGCCTACACAGAATAGCCTATATTGCCTTTATTCATGGATTTTCTTTCAACAGCTTATGTAAGCTTTACCATTTGCAATCTTTCTTGCCTGTTGCTTAAAGAAAAGAAAAAAATCGGCAATTAGCCTAGGCTAGTATTGGAATCAGCTCATTTGGTTGTAAAAAAAAAAAGGAAATGAAATGAAATGAAATTGGACAAGAAAAAATATAATCTGATCATCTCTAATCCCAAGTCTATGAACTTCATTTGAACAATCACCAGCACTGCTGATAACAAAAGGAAAAGCAGTTAACGGCGTTAACTCATAAAAGTAAAGAGTAGAGAGACTGGTAATGATGATGAGTTGACGTGTGAATCTGAGACATCACTTTGATGATTGATTAAATTATCAGTCAAAGTATGACTGTGTTTTAAGATAAATGTTATATGGTGTGATTATTTGCTAGCCCATAGGAATAATAAATTAGATCACTGTTGTCTCTATTGTTTAACCTAGAAAGGAACAAAATTAAATTGAGACTTTACCTGAAGTGTCAGAGTTCTATTTACTCCTGAAAAAAAGTCCCCAGACCCACTGCTGAGGAATTTATTTCAAATCATCTGAGCTATTATATCTACATTAAATATTAAAACTCTTATATCCACAATTGACAGACTTATGTCAGAAAAAAGTTACATAAACTAGCTGAACTCTAGGTGTCTTGGGCTATAAAAGAGCAACCTTTAAGCAATACAAATTCCTTATTTATTTGCAAACTAGTCATTTGATATGACCGGTGATTCGAGTAACGTTATATGACATCAACAAAAAGTAGAAACAGTAGGCCTGTCTTAAATTATCTGAGAGCATAAGAATATGTTTCCAGACACAGAGAAGAAAAATCCAAACCAGCATAAAATTACATACTTATATAAATGAATTTATTTGTTCCAGAAAGAAACGACGCGCACACAGCTGCCATGTAGCTATTGCGTAATGAATAATTTCTTTTCAATGAATTGGTGAACCGGTTCACTAAACCTTATGAAAGATTTGTTCACAAAGCAGACTGTCTGAGCGATTCTCCGGAAGCCTTAATAGCTAAATATAAAAAAAACACGAAACAAATAAAACGTACTGGAAAAACGTCATGGCATTAAAAGAATCGCCGAAACTTTTTTAAAAGATCGGTTAATAGTGTTCGAACGAACCGATTCGCAGATATGAGTCGGAGTTCCCAGCCACTATTAACGTGACGTCACGATGCGTCATGCAAAATAATATTCAATCATGTATTCAAAGCCTGTATATGCGAGTCATGTGAAATTTGCGAACTATTTCAGGCTGAAATCGTCAAAACATCTAATGGTATGAGGAAAGTTGTTCTGAGAAGCGGTGTGATGTCAAACCGGGCTGCACCGGTCTAAACCAGCACATCTTCATCCTTCATGTACACAAGAAGAAACTCTTATATCAGTGACACTGATAAAAAACTATCGACAGACACGGTCAACATCCGATTGTCAAATGGAAATGATGGAATAAGGAAATGAGTCGCGTTAGATCGTGTTGTTTAATGCGAATCCTCTTACCTTGTCAGACTTGGGTTTATTCTGCAGCAGCTGTTCCAGATAGAGATCGGAGAGAGCCGTTCGCGCGCTGTTCACACGCTCCAGAGTGACAGCAGGTTCGTTTTTATTGGAATTTAATGTCATGTTTCACAGTTTGAGGGGGTGGGGGTAGAAAAAAAGGGAAAATAGTGTGGACCGCTTTGGGTCTGCTCAAGGTCCGAAAGGGGTGGGTCAGTAGAGCGACACGACGTGATAAGAAAGCTTGAGATAGTTGAAGATAAAGCTTGAGATTCGGGCTCGAAGTCCGGAGTTTGCGCAAGAGAAGACACAGCTGACAAAGCACATAAACATTAGTGTGAGGAGGGGGCTGGAACACTGCAGCTTCCCTTCAGAGTGCGCACTTGCGTAGTTACTATCCCTGACAGAACGTAACGGGGAACCGCAAGCGATTTCTACTATGGCAAAGACTCAAATTATGAATATTAATTACGTAACGCGAATGGTCCAAATGGATTGGCCGAAAGACAGCGTCGGTAGGCGGGCGCCAGTTCTCTGGCGAATCCTGTTATTGAAGGCGTGGATCATGAATATTAAGTAGGTAATGTGACTGGATTCGATTCTCCATGACGGTTCGAGAAATATTAATGAGCAAAGCCTTCTCCGTAATAGGATTTTAAAATTAGCTGACGGTCTGTCGAAATACAGTTTTGTGTTTACCACTTTCTGCTGATGTTTCGTTTCCCTATGGAACTGAAAATGTCATAAACAAGACAACAATTTTTCAGCTTGTTGTTCAGTGGTGATTCAGGAGCCTACCAGGCTACCACCAATATATGAATAATAAAAATAAAATAAAAACAGCGCGAAAGAAAACAAATCCTCATGTCTCTTAAAAAATAGCAATGAACGAACGTTTCCTTTCCATATTCAGTCAATGATGTCGATGTGTGAAATTCAGACATAGCTTGAGTGAAATCAAATTTAAGAGCATGTACGCCCCTTGCGTCCCACACACGAACAAAATCGTAAGTCTTCAATTGCCATGGAGGCTTCTTCTGTAAACAAGAGCTCAACAGGTGAGATTGAAATAAAGAGTTCATATAATTTTTGAGGACATTTTTATTTTAGTGTTTTTTTCTTATTTTGGAAGGAGTTTATTTATTTATTATAATTTATTTTGTTACAACATGGCAGAAGTATTTCTGAGGAGAGATTTTTTTATTTTTTTTTGCAGTTTGAAAGAGGATGCTCTAGTTTTTCATTTGTTTATGGTGTGTTATGACGTTGTACAATGATTGACTAAATTAACGTGAATAAACATGTGTATTAGGTAACCCATTTGATCCCCTAATTTCCACAGGTAAGTGATCACTTGTATTTAATGTCTTGCATATTAAATAATCTTTTAAATTTGAGTAACTAACAATTTGTAATAGACCACTGACATTTGTTGATTAATTATTATTATTATTATTATTATTAAAATATTACTAACTTGTGTGAAATTTTCCAGCCTCAGGCCGCTCCAGATCCTGGAGAACTGCTTCCACTGATTGTTCTCCGGGCATCATGTCATCATCAGCTTTGTCCCTCTCTAAGGGTCAATGTGGAGCGCTGGTTCTGTAGCAGTGTTTCCTAACCTTTTTTCAGTAAAAAATGTTCTGTAAATTTTCCACAAATTTGTTGCACCCTACACTAGTGTTGTTAAGAAACTACTTTGATACGATACCAAATGTATCAATTTTTAATACCACAGGGAAGAACCGCCTACTGTCATATAGATATTTTTAATATTATATAAAAAAAAAATTGTCCATCCATTGAAAGTTGAAATCAGTAATTTCTTCTGAAGAGATCACTTTATATGATGACATATTTAATTAAGGCTTTTATTCATATAACATTGCTCACTCAGTGTATTTGTGTTTTTATATTGGGATCATTTTGTTGTAATTGCACAAGATAGCTTGTTTTTTAATATAAGTTTTTAATATATTTTATAATGTAATAATTTCACAGTTAATCTCCAAATTAATGTAGAAACAACATAAACACAGTATATTTTAATATTTTTATGAATGAAGGCTGGTATCACTGATGATACCAAATGTCTTCAATTATTTATTTATTTTCTATTTTAAACATTAATTATCACCATTCAACATTACAGTATAATTGAAAGCTATCAATTTTAACATGTATTAGGCTCCAAAAAATAACAACTTTTAATTTAAGTGAACTTAAAACAATCTTCACATAAGCCGATAATAAATGTTATATTTACCTGTGCCCTTTTTCTCACATCTCTTTACATTCATTTAAGACTTTATTTATCTCATTTAAGACTGCTCTTATGAGGATACTCAACAAAACAGAAGTTTTGGCATAATTTTGTAGCCTGACTTCGTCATACTCATATTCTAGTCAGAATGTGAGTCTGATACTGCTCCATTGGGCTGTGATTATGGGGCGTGTTTCAACCCAACCAGGAAAGAAAATGCCTCTGCACTTAATTGGATCGACAAATGCCTTGATCGCGGTTCTCTGTTCCTCCTTTAAATGAATACGCTGTCTACATCTTCTATAACAGACACGATGGCTGAATCTACACATCTCAATTCTCCAGCGGCTGCCATTCGGCAGGCGTGTCTTAACCGAACCAGGAAAAAAAAACCTCTGCACTCAATTGGATAGACCTACAACCAATCAGAGCAACGCAGTAAGTGACATATGTTGAGCTACGCATAGTTGTCAACAGATATCAACTGCACGCACGCTGGAAGAAGTAGTAAAATAATGAGTGTTGCTTCTTTTACTTGGTCCTCCATGAGTGCGACCAAAGGAGAAACCACAACGACCACAAGGTTTTCATTGCGTCCCATCTTCTTAGCGGCCATCGGAGCCAGCTGATAAATTAAACTTTTGCCGAATCCCGTAGGAAGGACGGCAAACACATCTTTCCGATCGACAAATGCCTTGATTGCAGTTCTCTGTTCGTCTTTTAAAATTAATGCGCTGTCGATTTCTTTTACAACCCTAACTTTGAGGGAAACCAGTTCAACCCAAGCGCTCTTTGATAAAGTGATGATTACGTAACTGCAGATCATCTGTCTATCATCGTATAAAGCCCGCCCTGGCAATTTGATTGGCCCTACGATTTCTGAACCCATCATAATTACTCCTCAATGGAGCGAGTCCAGACCGAACTTCCCGACCAAAAAATATTGTGGGCTGGGTTCGGGCTGGCATCCAGGCTAATAATTTTGTGTTGTAATTGGTTCAAGCGCGAAAGAGAACTCTATTCTGGCGCGCGCCGTTCTGTGCGTCGTGTGTGTCAGCAGGACATTCACAGACAGCGCGTTCTCTTTTGTCATGTCGCGCTTGAATGGTTTAAAAGCATTTGCATGAAGAGGAACTTGATCATATAATGTAACGCTAGCCAAAGGATGACAGAAAAAAAACAGATGCTGCGTTAATTGCATTAAATATTTTTAACGCGTTAAACGGAAAAACATTAATCATACATTACTGTTGACAGCAGCACGAACATAACCGATGTGTTTATGTGAATACGCGGCAAGACGGACGTTGTGACAATATTTTCGTGGGTATTTATTTTAAATATTTTTATTTGTAGCAGTTTTTATACAATCACAAAACAGATCAAGTCTCACAAAATGTATACAAAAAGTATGTAATTGAGAGTGAGTAGTTGTCGTCATGGTACAGAGCCCCATCCCCTCTCCGCCATGTTGGTAGGATTCCGGCGGCAAAACAAGATTGTTTATGTGTGTTGTTAACTCGGTAGTAGAGGAGGTTCTCGCAATTCCGTACTGTTTTGCCATGCCTGGAAGTCACTGCTGCGTTAAAAACATCTCTGGTTACTGATGTAACCTATGTTCTCTGAATAGGGAACGAGACGCTGCGTAGCTTAAGACGCAGTGGGAACGCCCTCTGGGTGTGCCGATTGTCTGAAGCCCTTATAGAATCACGCCAATTCATTGGCTGATGGCGCGGGCGCCGCCCCGACGCTCTTGCGTCGTCATATTATATCAGCGCGCGCGCGCCATCTGCTCCTCAGATTTCTCTGCCGAAAAGGAAGCTTGTTGGCAGCGCAAGGAGCTTGGCAGCGAACGCAGCGTCTCGTTCCCTATTCAGAGAACATAGGTTACATCAGTAACCATAGACGTTCTCTTTCATAGGTTCACTCAACGCTGCGTAGCTTAAGACGCAGTGGGAACGAAATACCAAACTTGCCAAGCTAAGCGCTGCCGTAACTAGTACAAAGACCAGATAACTCACACGACTGGTTCAAGCAGATAAAACTTGGGAACCTGGAGTCA
Organism: Rhinichthys klamathensis goyatoka; assembly: GCF_029890125.1. Classification (NCBI taxonomy): domain Eukaryota; kingdom Metazoa; phylum Chordata; class Actinopteri; order Cypriniformes; family Leuciscidae; genus Rhinichthys; species Rhinichthys klamathensis. Next base: position 2,072,262 of record NW_026607023.1, read on the forward strand.
TGTTAAGATCCAAACTGTAGAATCTGACAAAAGTGTGCGGAGAGGACCAGCCTGCCGCTACACAAATGTCTTCCAGGAGGGCACCTCTAAAAAGTGCTTGAGAGGAAGCCACGCCTCTGGTGGAATGTGCCCTGGGGCCGGTTTCACAAAGCTATTTTAGACCGGTCTATAGTGTTAGACAAGTCTAAAATTAGCTCATAGACTAGTCTAATGCAAGTTAGACTGTTTCACAAAAATAAAGACCGACTTAATTTAGACCAAAAACATTAGACACCTTACCACCAGGCTAACTTAGGTCTAAGACTCTGTTACCTTGGCAACCAGCAGTAACAATCAGCTACATTACAAACAGCCAAAAGAAAAGGGAAAATGGCTAATAATTTGTGGTTTGCTGACGACGTTATGGAGAGAGCTATGAGAAGGGAAAGACTTTTTAGGGACCGCAGTAACCTACTGGAAATATATTTTTGTATCTTTTCTGTATGTCTTTAATGCTCCGCTCAACGGTCGGATTAACGCTGTTAACAGTCTGTGGCGAGCAGGACGAGGTCGAGGGACGTGAGAGCGGCGCAAGGCCGGTGGCGTGATTGACAATGAGCGACACCTCTCGTATCTCTCACGGAGGAGCGGAAGCATAACGGAGGAGCGACGACTGTGAAGATACGAGACCGGTGCGTCTCGCAGGTGTCGCTCATCCACACTGTCGTAGCAATCTTTTTCCAAATTAAACTTTTCTTGTTACTACATTCTCCGCTAAATTTCCCAAGTAAAATGTCCTTGTAACTGTTATACTCCTCCAACAAACACATATTTTCCGCTGGGGTAAACTGCACTGAGCGGTTGAATGCGCTTACTCTATCCGCCATGTTTTTTGTTTTAAAAAAGTGTCTTATTTTAACCAGAAAGCATTGCAGTGTAGTCGTACTTAAGATAGTCAGAGTCTTAAGTGCTTTGTGCAACGGTCTGATTTAGATGTCTATCTGAAGTCTGACTATCTACTATATCTAAGCCATAGTCAAAGTCTATCTTTGTGAAACCGGCCCCTGATGCTAAGAGGTGAAGGCAGACCGCGGACCTCATATGCCAGTGAAATAGCCTCTGTAACCCAGTGGAAAATTCTCTGCTTTGATGCGGCAAGCCCGCGGCGGCCAGCACCTAAACATACCAAGAGCTGGTTGGTTCTCCAACCGCCAGAGCGATCCACGTATAACTTCAATGCTCGGACAGGGCAGAGCAAATTAAGCTTCTTGTCCTCCTCAGAGAGAAAAGGAGGAGGATGTAAAGAGTGAAGGTGAGACCGGAATGCTGTGGACAATACTATGGGCACATATCCCGGTTTCGGTCTCAAAGTCACCTTGACCAGACCAGGAGCGAAGTCTATACAAGTCTTGCTAACAGAAAGAGCTTGCAAATCCCCCACCCGCTTCTAAGAAGCCAAGGCTAACAAAAGAGTAACCTTGAGAGTCAGAATCCTCTCTGGAGCAGACTCTAAGGGCTCAAAGGGAGTCTCCGTTAAGCCCTCCAGGACGACCGACAGGTCCCAAGAGGGAATTCCAGGGGAGGGTACTGGTTTCAGGCGCCTAACCCCACGCATAAATGCTGAGACTAACCTCAATTTACCTAGGGGGATCTCATCCGACTCTCTATGAGCGGCAATAGCAACAACATACACTCTCAGTGTAGTAGCGGCCGCTCCAGAAGCAAACTTCTCCTGTTGGAATTCCAGCACTGAACCGACTGGGCAGCTGAACCCCCCTGCCGGTTTATATGAGACACTACTGCCATATTGTCTGTTCTGACAATGACATGGTGTCCTTCGAGAAAGGGGAGAAAGTGAAGAAGGGCCAGGTAAACAGCTCTCAGCTCCAATATGTTCCAAGAGAGAGTCTCTCCAGTCCAGACCCCACATGCTGGCCTGCCCTCGAAAACCGCACCCCAGCCGGTCAGAGAGGCGTCCGTCGTAACCATTTGGCGACGGAAAACTGCACCCATGCCGACCCCTTTCCGAAGGAAGAAAGGGTCCCTCCAAATTGAAAGGGCGCGGAAGCAACTGCGCGACACCTTCAACAGGCGAAGAGCCGGTCCTGTGGACTGGGCACCTGAGAGTTTCATTCACCACAGAAACGGTCTCATGTGGAGCAACCCTAGGGGAAGCACAGGGGATGCTGCGGCCATGAGACCCAGAAGCCTGCGGCAAGTGCCCACAGAAACACGATGGCCGAGCGTGAAGCGAGCCAAACATGTCAAAAGACTGGAAATCCGGGCAGGAGCCAAACGGGCCTGCATCAGAACGGAATCCAGGCGCACCCTTAAGAAAACTGTGCTTTGAGCTGGGGTAAGAACACTCTTCTCTGTGTTCAACCTCAGGCCGAGAGACTGAATGTGATGAAGGACATTATCCCTGTGGTGAGTCACTAATTCCCTGGAGTGGGCTAAAAGGAGCCAATCGTCCAGGTAGTTGAGTATACGGATGCCATGGAGCCGCAACGGGGCCAGAGCAGCATCCATTCACTTTGTGAACGTTCTCGGCGCTAGAGCGAGACCAAAGGGAAGGACCCTGTACTGGTACACCCTCTCTCCAAAGGCAAACCTGAGGAACCTCCTGTGTCGCCGTACGACATGAATATGAAAATATGCATCCTTCAGGTCTACTGTCACGAACCAGTCCCCTGCTCGAATTTGAGATATGATAGCTTTCAGCGTCAACATCTTGAATTTCCCTTTGTAAAGGGAGAAATTTAGCCCGGCGCAGGTCTAGTATTGGTCGCAGACCTCCGTCCTTTTTTCGGGACCAAGAAGTAACGACTGAAGAAGCCTTGCTCGACTTCCTTCGGAGGAACCTCTTCCATTGCTCCCTTGAGGAGAAGGGACGAAATCTCCTGCTGTAGTACAGAAGCCTTTGAGGCGCTGTTGACTACAGTTGGAAAGACTCCGTTGAAGCAAGGGGACGGGCGAAGTAGCCGAGCCGAACCGTGCGGAGGATCCAAGGCGATACCCCTGGCAGACGCCTCCATTCTTGAAAGAAATGAGATAGAGGAAGTGGAGTGTTGCAATGCGGCGGACATACCTGTGTTAGGGTGACGCGCTGACTCCTGTGGGGTGGCGTGGCCCAACGTGAAGGAGAGCACTTGACGTCCTGACATGTAGTGGGAGGTACCACTGCCTGTTTGATCAAGATCATAGGGTCTGCCAGCTCCTGAGGAAAACCGAAAGTGTCTCCGAGGATGCGAGCGGCAGGTATCAAACGCATCGGAGGCAAGGGGAGAAAGCTGAACGCGTCTCCGCCCTCCTGAACGCGTCTCCGTCCTCCTGAAAGTGACAGGTTTAGAGAAGGAGAGCAAGTGAGAGGTGGGCAGAAACGCTTTCGCGGTCTGTCCCAACCTCGTAAATCGGGTGAAGCTCTCCTTTTTCTGACCTGCGGGTCAGGAACGATTCGAGGAGGCTGGAGCGAAGGGTTTGTTAGACCGCTTCAGCTCCAGACGCTTATGAGGTCGCTGGCGGGGAAACGGGTGACCGCGGGCTCCCCAAACCGTAGCAGGTGTGGGATGAGCCGAGTCACTTCTCCTAGCAGCAAAATCCGGCCTATGAGACGAACGTTCTCTGGGTTGAGCCGGGGAGGGGTTAGAGGATTCCTTCTCAAAAACCGAGAGCGGAGGGTTTTGAGAAGCAGGTTGTCACGAAACTTGCATTTAGACAAGCCTAAAACAGCCTCGCGCGAATGCGAAAACCCATACATTTAACACACTTACTGTGAGGGTCGTCGTTCGCAACAAAGCGAACGCATGGCGGCGGGCAACGACGAAACTCCATGGCACTTCACCGCAAGGAGAACTGAGTTCCACTATTCGCAGTCGCTGAAGTGCAGATGAAGAATGCTGATGATAAATCCAAATTATTTGGGCCAGAAAAACCGAGACCGAAGGGCTTAAGATGGCCGCTTCGTGAAGGCAGAGAAATCTGAGGAGCAGATGGCGCGCGCGCGCTGATATAATATGACGTCGCAAGAGCGTCGGGGCGGCGCCCGCGCCATCAGCCAATGGATTGGCCTGATTCTATAAGGGCTTCAGACAATCGGCACACCCAGAGGGCGTTCCCACTGCGTCTTAAGCTACGCAGCGTTGAGTGAACCTATGAAAGAGAACTGCTCCAGTACCTCACACGATACGATAGATACATATGGAAAACATAGGAACAATGGAATACAGTTTTTTAGGTTACCGAAATGGACACAGCATCAGGGAGAGCAAGTCTCTGACCTGACGAGGAGACGCCGGATTGCTTGGTTGGCTGCAATAAGAAGAAAGGACCTTATTCTGCGATGGATTTGCCAGTATAAAGCATTGATTACATAGATTTTTTCATAATCTAATTAAACCATCATATGAGATGTTGGAGAACCACCCTGACTGGACACCATTCCTGCGGTTAGGCCACAATGATGTTAAAGAAACAGATGGAGCGAGATATCAGCGGCAAGTAAAGCGCAGGACCAAGCATCTGGAGCGGCCGCCAGCCCAGGACCACCAGCAGCCGCCACCGGCAGCCCAGGACATGGAATGTGGACTCTGCACATCTAGACGAGATGTTATCAACAATCTTTTGGAATAAAACAGAGAGCTGAAGCGGGAGGATGATGAGTACCGGATGTATGAGAACTTTCTGAGTGGTGATGATAACACAGTGAAGTATTACACGGGGCTTCCAAACTTTGCATTGTTCCAGACACTTCTACTCACCCTCACTCCATATCTGCCTCAAGGTAGGATGAAGAAGCTCTCACCCTTCCAGCGTGTCCTATTGACTTTAATGCGCCTCAGAATAGACCTTCTAATACAGCACCTCAGCCATCTGTTTAGAGTACATAGGACAACGGTCACCGATGCCTTTCACCATACCCTTGGAGTGATGTACGCACAGCTGTGTCCATTGATGCACTGGCCAAGCAGGGAATGCTTATTGACCAGTATGCCACACCAGTTTGTGGAGTCATTTGGGAAAAATATGGCTGCCATTGTGGACTGCTTCGAGGTGTTCATCGAGAAACCCTAAAATGTACTGGCAAGGGCACAGACTTTCTCTCAATACAAACACGCATACACCATGAAATATCTAATTGTGATCACGCCCCAGGGTGTCATTTCCTTCATATCAAACGGGTGGGGTGGGCGCATAAGTGACAAGCATATAACTGAGCTCAAGTGGTTTCCTGAACAAACTGTTACCAGGTGACATTGTGCTGGCAGATAGGGGCTTTAATATAAGAGAAAGTGTGGGCATGATGTGTGCTGAAGTGAAAATGCCTACATTCACAAGGGGTCGTGCACAGCTGGAGGCGAAAGATGTGGAGGAGACTAGGGCCATAGCACATCTCAGAATTCACGTTGAGAGGGTGATTGGTGTTATGCGCAACAAATTCAAATTCTTACACTCAACTGCACCTGTGCACATGCTTGTCAAATGTGATGGTGAAAACCGAATGCCTTTAGATAAGATTGTCACTGTTTGCCTTAACGAACATGTGCAAAAGTGTTGTTTGAGTGCCTTGTTCATTACTTTTTTATTTCTTTGAAATAAATGCTTATTTATTTCAATAAGAGGGAGGGGGGGATCTCTTAACAGTGCAAAAGAACACAAAAACAGTGCAAAAGAACATGTGTGCATTCAAAGTATAAATATTTCCAGCATGTAAACATGGACAACATAAGTAATAATAATAATAAAAAATAATAATACCCTTATTAGTGCAAAAGAGCAAAAAACATACAAACAAAAAAACACTATTATATGATTTGCCGGTAGAATATTGCCAGCTTTTCTGGTGTTGGTGTTGTTTTGGCCATACGTGTTCTCTGCGCTGGACTATTGTTGGTCTCACCATCAATTTGTCTGTCCAGAGATCTGCGTTTGGCTGCTGCAGATATAAAATTGATCTGGTGACCAACCTCTGGTTTCACCTTGTTGATGCTGCTTGGGAGCTTCCAGTACGCCGGCTCATCTCAGCAGGGCTCCAACGTGGGTGCACGACTCCGCTACGCCGGCCATACAGGTGCAGTGGGCCGAACACACTTGCCCCGATGATGTTAAGATCACCCATGGAGTAAGAGGAGGCTCACTGAGCCACCGTGAATGCAGGACCTCGTCTGAATCTCATACACCTTGCATTCACACTATTAATGGCTTTAATCTAACCAGGACATTTACATATTGCAATCACACATTTAACTACCCTAGCCAACCCAGAACTGGTTTGTCCACTTTGCAGCCCCCAACACCCAACACAAAAACCTGGTACAGTATGTGTTATTGGGCTAAAATCAAATTACAACTAAATACATAAACATACACAACTTTAGCCTACATCAAAACATGTTGGAAACGTTTGTGTACATTGAACATCTCGTTACAATCTAGTGTTTAAGAAACAGTCGCAGTAATTAACTGCAATAATGCAGTTATTTACATTGCATTTAGCAGACACTTCTTGACCAAAATGACAAAGTAATTACTTTGTCATTTTGGTCAAGAAGTGTCTGCTAAATGCAATGTAATTACAACACACTAAAACGCATGTGAAGAAACTTACCTTTGCCAGTACAACGCTGTTTTCACCACCTGGATGTCACAGTGTCTGGTTGTGTTTCCCTGGGTTATCACTAGAGGTCCTCGTTTCCACGGTGTCATTCACGATTAACTACATTTCCCAGCATTCTGTTCTGCCACTCATCTGATCATTGCACACAGCTGTTTCCCGTCACCTTGTTAGTTCTGTGTGTGTATATAACCCTGTCTGTGTTAGTGTTTGTCATGGAGTCCTTGTTATTCATCACACCACGTCTGAGGTCTGTTCCTGTCTATTTGTTGTTACTTGTGTTTGGATTGCTTTTATGGATATTGACCCCTGCCTGGACTGTTTTGTGAGTACGGATTTCCCCATTAAATACTACTGCACTATTGGATCTTTTGTGTGTTTCCTGAGTGTGGATCGTGACAGAAGGACTCCATCATGTCAAGATCCAGCAGTACGGGGTTCTGTGTTCCCTCCCAGACTAATGGGAGGAGGGGTGCAACTTCGAGCGGGACTTCTCAAGTCAAGGAGGAGGCACCACGTATGAACATTTTTCAATGTTTCGCATTGTGGGCTCGGATGACTGAGGAAGCTTCACCGGCAAGGTCTCCCGCGCCCCTTTTCACCGGACCCAAGGACTCGTTTGAGGGAACCCGTCTGGCCAGATTTTCTGGGACCCGCGGAGGTCGCAGGAGAGGAGGTGCTAGAAGTGAGTCCCGGTATCATTCTCCACTTCGGTCCCACCTTGACCCTGGGCTGGTGAGGTACAGCCCAGAGCTCCATTCGCCGCTGATTCCACCCGGCCCAGAGCTCTGTTCACCGCAGCTCCCGACCAGCCCAGAGTCTGCACCTCACCATCAGAGACTGCAGAGGAGAGGGAGGAACTCCAGTCTCCCTAAGAACCCGGAGGTTGTGTCCAAGCTGCTCGCCATGCCGACGCCACCCCAGCGACCTGGCCCATCTGCCGAACCCGAGTTCCACGCCAGCTTTGCCGAGCCTGCACTTCACGTCAGTCATGACAAACCAGAGACTGTTCACGTCCCGTCTGCCCAGTCAGAGACTGTTCACGTCCCGTCTGCCCAGTCAGAGACTGATCACGCTCCGTCTGTTCAGCCTGGGCCAGAGCCAGAGATCCCCTTTGGCGTGGCCGCCAAGGTTGTGACGGACTATCTGGAGCGTCTGGCTCGGATCTTGGAGATGCCAGTCTCTGCTGTTCCGGTTCCAGAGCCGGAGGCGGAGCCAGTGCCTGTCCCAGAGCCGGAGGCGGAGCCAGTGCCTGTCCCAGAGCCGGAGGCGGAGCCAGTGCCTGTCCCAGAGCCGGAGGCGGAGCCAGTGCCTGTCCCAGAGCCGGAGGCGGAGCCAGTGCCTGTCCCAGAGCCGGAGGCAGAGCCAGTGCCTGTCCCAGAGCCGGAGGCGGAGCCAGTGCCTGTCCCAGAGCCGGAGGCGGAGCCAGTGCCTGTCCCAGAGCCGGAGGCGGAGCCAGTGGCGGAGCCAGTGGCGGAGCCAGTGCCTGTCCCAGAGCCGGAGGCGGAGCCAGTGCCTGTCCCAGAGCCGGAGGCGGAGCCAGTGCCTGTCCCAGAGCCGGAGGCAGAGCCAGTGCCTGTCCCAGAGCCGGAGGCAGAGCCAGTGCCTGTTCCAGAGCTGGAGCCCATGTCGGTTCCGGACCCAGTGTTTGTGTCTGTGTTTGTGTCTGTTCTTGTATCTGTTTCAGTTCTTGTGGCTGTTCCTGAGCCGGTGTCCGCTGTACCTGAGCCGGTGTCCGCTGTACCTGAGCCGGTGTCCGCTGAGCCGGTGTCCGCTGTACCTGAGCCGGTGTCCGCTGTACCTGAGCCGGTGTCCGCTGTACCTGAGCCGGTGTGCGCTGTACCTGAGCCGGTGTCCGCTGTACCTGAGCCGGTGTCCGCTGTACCTGAGCCGGTGTCCGCTGTACCTGAGCCGGTGTCCGCTGTACTTGAGCCGCTGTCCGCTGTACCTGAGCCGCTGTCCGCTGTTCCTGAGCCGCTGTCCGCTGTTCCTGAGCCGCTGTCCGCTGTTCCTGAGCCGCTGTCCGCTGTTCCTGAGCCGCTGTCCGCTGTCCGCTGTTCCTCACCACCATGGCCGCCCGAAGGGTTCTCACCGCCACGGCCGCCCGAAGGGTTCTCACCGCCACGGCCGCCCGAGGGGTCTTCACCGCCCTGGCCGCCCGAGGGGTCTTCACCGCCCTGGCCGCCCGAGGGGTCTTCGCCGCCCGAGGGGTCTTCACCGCCCTGGCCGGTAGCCCAGGACATGGAATGTGGACTCTGCACATCTAGACGAGATGTTATCAACAATCTTTTGGAATAAAACAGAGAGCTGAAGCGGGAGGTTGATGAGTACCGGATGTATGAGAACTTTCTGAGTGGTGATGATAACACAGTGAAGTATTACACGGGGCTTCCAAACTTTGCATTGTTCCAGACACTTCTACTCACCCTCACTCCATATCTGCCTCAAGGTAGGATGAAGAAGCTCTCACCCTTCCAGCGTGTCCTATTGACTTTAATGCGCCTCAGAATAGACCTTCTAATACAGCACCTCAGCCATCTGTTTAGAGTACATAGGACAACAGTCACCGATGCCTTTCACCATACCCTTGGAGTGATGTACGCACAGCTGTGTCCATTGATGCACTGGCCAAGCAGGGAATGCTTATTGACCAGTATGCCACACCAGTTTGTGGAGTCATTTGGGAAAAATATGGCTGCCATTGTGGACTGCTTCGAGGTGTTCATCGAGAAACCCTAAAATGTACTGGCAAGGGCACAGACTTTCTCTCAATACAAACACGCATACACCATGAAATATCTAATTGTGATCACGCCCCAGGGTGTCATTTCCTTCATATCAAACGGGTGGGGTGGGCGCATAAGTGACAAGCATATAACTGAGCTCAAGTGGTTTCCTGAACAAACTGTTACCAGGTGACATTGTGCTGGCAGATAGGGGCTTTAATATAAGAGAAAGCGTGGGCATGATGTGTGCTGAAGTGAAAATGCCTACATTCACAAGGGGTCGTGCACAGCTGGAGGCGAAAGATGTGGAGGAGACTAGGGCCATAGCACATCTCAGAATTCACGTTGAGAGGGTGATTGGTGTTATGCGCAACAAATTCAAATTCTTACACTCAACTGCACCTGTGCACATGCTTGTCAAATGTGATGGTGAAAACCGAATGCCTTTAGATAAGATTGTCACTGTTTGCTGTGCCTTAACGAACATGTGCAAAAGTGTTGTTTGAGTGCCTTGTTCATTACTTTTTTATTTCTTTGAAATAAATGCTTATTTATTTCAATAAGAGGGAGGGGGGGATCTCTTAACAGTGCAAAAGAACACAAAAACAGTGCAAAAGAACATGTGTGCATTCAAAGTATAAATATTTCCAGCATGTAAACATGGACAACATAAGTAATAATAATAATAAAAAATAATAATACCCTTATTAGTGCAAAAGAGCAAAAAACATACAAACAATAAAACACTATTATATGATTTGCCGGTAGAATATTGCCAGCTTTTCTGGTGTTGGTGTTGTTTTGGCCATACGTGTTCTCTGCGCTGGACTATTGTTGGTCTCACCATCAATTTGTCTGTCCAGAGATCTGCGTTTGGCTGCTGCAGATATAAAATTGATCTGGTGACCAACCTCTGGTTTCACCTTGTTGATGCTGCTTGGGAGCTTCCAGTACGCCGGCTCATCTCAGCAGGGCTCCAACGTGGGTGCACGACTCCACTACGCCGGCCATACAGGTGCAGTGGGCCGAACACACTTGCCCCGATGATGTTAAGATCACCCATGGAGTAAGAGGAAGCTCACTGAGCCACCGTGAATGCAGGACCTCGTCTGAATCTCATACACCTTGCATTCACACTATTAATGGCTTTAATCTAACCAGGACATTTACATATTGCAATCACACATTTAACTACCCTAGCCAACCCAGAACTGGTTTGTCCACTTTGCAGCCCCCAACACCCAACACAAAAACCTGGTACAGTATGTGTTATTGGGCTAAAATCAAATTACAACTAAATACATAAACATACACAACTTTAGCCTACATCAAAACATGTTGGAAACGTTTGTGTACATTGAACATCTCGTTACAATCTAGTGTTTAAGAAACAGTCGCAGTAATTAACTGCAATAATGCAGTTATTTACATTGCATTTAGCAGACACTTCTTGACCAAAATGACAAAGTAATTACTTTGTCATTTTGGTCAAGAAGTGTCTGCTAAATGCAATGTAATTACAACACACTAAAACGCATGTGAAGAAACTTACCTTTGCCAGTACAACGCTGTTTTCACCACCTGGATGTCACAGTGTCTGGTTGTGTTTCCCTGGGTTATCACTAGAGGTCCTCGTTTCCACGGTATCATTCACAATTAACTACATTTCCCAGCATTCTGTTCTGCCACTCATCTGATCATTGCACACAGCTGTTTCCCGTCACCTTCTTAGTTCTGTGTGTGTATATAACCCTGTCTGTGTTAGTGTTTGTCATGGAGTCCTTGTTATTCATCACACCACGTCTGAGGTCTGTTCCTGTCTATTTGTTGTTACTTGTGTTTGGATTGCTTTTATGGATATTGACCCCTGCCTGGACTGTTTTGTGAGTACGGATTTCCCCATTAAATACTACTGCACTATTGGATCTTTTGTGTGTTTCCTGAGTGTGGATCGTGACAGAAGGACTCCATCATGTCAAGATCCAGCAGTACGGGGTTCTGTGTTCCCTCCCAGACTAATGGGAGGAGGGGTGCAACTTCGAGCGGGACTTCTCAAGTCAAGGAGGAGGCACCACGTATGAACATTTTTCAATGTTTCGCATTGTGGGCTGGGATGACTGAGGAAGCTTCACCGGCAAGGTCTCCCGCGCCCCTTTTCACCGGACCCAAGGACTTGTTTGAGGGAACCCGTCTGGCCAGATTTTCTGGGACCCGCGGAGGTCGCAGGAGAGGAGGTGCAAGAAGTGAGTCCCGGCATCATTCTCCACTTCGGTCCCACCTTGACCCTGGGCTGGTGAGGTACAGCCCAGAGCTCCATTCGCCGCTGATTCCATCCGGCCCAGAGCTCTGTTCACCGCAGCTCCCGACCAGCCCAGAGTCTGCACCTCACCATCAGAGACGGCGGAGGAGAGGGAGGAACTCCAGTCTCCCTAAGAACCCGGAGGTTGTGTCCAAGCTGCTCGCCATGCCGACGCCAGCGACCTGGCCCATCTGCCGAACCCGAGTTCCACGCCAGCTTTGCCGAGCCTGCACTTCACGTCAGTCATGACGAGCCAGAGACTGTTCACGTCCCGTCTGCCTAGTCAGAGACTGTTCACGTCCCGTCTGCCCAGTCAGAGACTGTTCACGTCCCGTCTGCCCAGTCAGAGACTGATCACGCTCCATCTGTTCAGCCTGGGACAGAGCCAGAGATCCCCTTTGGCGTGGCCGCCAAGGTTGTGACGGACTATCTGGAGCGTCTGGCTCGGATCTTGGAGATGCCAGTCTCTGCTGTTCCGGTTCCAGAGGCGGAGCCAGTGCCTGTCCCAGAGCCGGAGGCGGAGCCAGTGCCTGTCCCAGAGCCGGAGGCGGAGCCAGTGCCTGTCCCAGAGCCGGAGGCGGAGCCAGTGCCTGATCCAGAGCCGGAGGCGGAGCCAGTGCCTGTCCCAGAGCCAGAGGCAGAGCCAGTGCCTGTTCCAGAGCTGGAGCCCATGTCGGTTCCGGACCCAGTGTTTGTGTCTGTGTTTGTGTCTGTTCTTGTATCTGTTTCAGTTCTTGTGGCTGTTCCTGAGCCGGTGTCCGCTGTACCTGAGCCGGTGTCCGCTGTACCTGAGCCGGTGTCCGCTGTTCCTGAGCCGCTGTCCGCTGTTCCTGAGCCGCTGTCCGCTGTTCCTGAGCCGCTGTCCGCTGTTCCTGAGCCGCTGTCCGCTGTTCCTGAGCCGCTGTCCGCTGTTCCTGAGCCGCTGTCCGCTGTTCCTGAGCCGCTGTCCGCTGTTCCTGAGCCGCTGTCCGCTGTTCCTGAGCCGCTGTCCGCTGTTCCTCACCACCACGGCCGCCCGAAGGGTTCTCACCGCCATGGCCGCCCGAAGGGTCTTCACCGCCCTGGCCGCCCGAGGGGTCTTCACCGCCCTGGCCGCCCGAGGGGTCTTCACCGCCCTGGCCGCCCGAGGGGTCTTCACCGCCCTGGCCGCCCGAGGGGTCTTCACCGCCCTGGCCGCCCGAGGGGTCTTCACCGCCCTGGCCGCCCGAGGGGTCTTCACCGCCCTGGCCGCCCGAGGGGTCTTTTCGCCCTGGCCGCCCGAGGGGTCATCACCACCCTGGCCGCCCGAGGGGTCTTCACCGCCTTGGCCACCCGAGGGGTCTTCACCGCCCTGGCCGCCCAAGGGGTCTTCACCGCCTTGGCCACCCGAGGGGTCTTCACCGCCCTGGCCGCCCGAAGGGTCATCACCGCCGTGGTCACCCAAGGAGTCTTCTCCACCATGGCCACCTGAACTGTCTGGTCCGCCCTGGTCGTCCGATGGACTATCTGCCCTGCCCTGGCTGCCCGATGGACGGTCTGCTTTGCCCCGGCCACCGACTAATTCGTTACCTCCTGTTCCCCTTCATGGACCCGGGTCCCCGTCCCTCCCTCTGATTCCCCACATCACCACCCCCTCCTGGACTTGTTTTTTCGAGTGTTTTCTGTCGTGGAGCGTCTGGTAGCCGCTCCGTAGAAGGAGGGTTATGTCACAGTGTCTGGTTGTGTTTCCCTGGGTTATCACTAGAGGTCCTCGTTTCCACGGTGTCATTCACGATTAACTACATTTCCCAGCATTCTGTTCTGCCACTCATCTGATCATTGCACACAGCTGTTTCCCGTCACCTTGTTAGTTCTGTGTGTGTATATAACCCTGTCTGTGTTAGTGTTTGTCATGGAGTCCTTGTTATTCATCACACCACGTCTGAGGTCTGTTCCTGTCTATTTGTTGTTACTTGTGTTTGGATTGCTTTTATGGATATTGACCCCTGCCTGGACTGTTTTGTGAGTACGGATTTCCCCATTAAATACTACTGCACTATTGGATCTTTTGTGTGTTTCCTGAGTGTGGATCGTGACACTGGAGGCTTGTAGATGGCCAAGTACTGCACCCAGCCACAGCAGAAAGCCTCGTAACTTTCCAAAGACTTGTGGCTTTTAAACTCCTGCATTGTGTAGTAGCTTACACCAAAAACATGATAATTCACAATGTCCATATATGTGCATGGAGGTAAATGGTCCAGGTCTCTGTGCCATTCCGCTGCAGCGAGCTCGTATGGGTCGATATTTTGGATGCCTGAGAGCTTCTCCAAATACCGCTGTTTTGCGCTTGGTGTGAGCTTGTTCCTGTAAGGTCCCTTTTCTTTCGCCTTATCTTTTTGCATTGCTTTACATTCTTCCTTTTCTTTCTCGTATTCGATGCGCGAAAATTAAAGAGCTCTGGAATGTTTAGTCGCGCCTCTGTGAAGTTCTGAAGGCGTTGCCCCTGGCAAGCGATAGCATCTCCTACCATCATGGCCGACCGGCTCAGACCCCGCCCAAATCAACCCAAATCGGCAAGTGACTCCTCACTCTCAATACATAAAATGAAACCATTTCAGCCAGTCATTTATGAAAGCTGGGTGGTACAGTGGACTTCCAGTCCATCAAGATCACCCTTTTAGCCACCACCATACCAAACATAAGAGACAGTTGTTGAGAATGTGTCAATGCAAATGGTCAGAACATCCAAACAAAGCTAACTCAAAATCTGGACTGATATCTTCTCCAAAACCATTTGAGTACCACAAAAAAATATTCTTCCAAATCTCAGAAATCTCAGGGCAAAACCAAAAAGTATGAGCATGCGTCCCATCCGAGCTAATGCATCTATTGCATAACGGGGAAACTGAAGGGTACATTTTATTAAGTTTAGATTTGGTATAGTGTAATGTATGCAACACTTTAAACTGAATAAGTTGTAATCTTGCATTAATTGAACAGCTATGAATTAGCTTCAGTCCTTCTACCTAAATCTCGTTTGAGATATTATTCCGGTGTCATTTTCCCATGCTACTTAGGCTGCATTTACACTGCAGGTCTTGATGCCCAAATCCGATTTTCTGACTATATCCGATTTTTTTGACGACCCGCTTACATCATCTTTTAAAAGTGACCTGTATCCGATTTTTGCATTTACACTATACACTGCTGAAACTACCAAATGTAGACGTTCTGACCCGGAAAAGGAAGTAAAACAGCACGAAATACAATAGATGCAGATGCGAATAAAATGATCCAGTGTTTTGCTTTCCACAATAAAAGTCATTAAGCTTTTTATCTTACGGTGGCACGTTAGCCACGAGCACTTAAAACCGTGCCTCCCCATATCTCGTGAAATGTCTTCAAACACGGATTTATTTATGTAACAACCCTGCATGCCTGCACTGTCTCTTCGCCCCAAACACTCAAAAGACATGAAACCTCCGCATTGCTCCACTGTGTGTATCCTTCGTCCTCCATCGCATCATGTGATCTCAGTTGGTGGTGTCCACCTGAGTTGATGTCACTTTTTTAATGACATACGACTCGCATTTACTAGGGAATATCCGATTTGTCTGCTTAAATGGCACACGCAAATGCACGTATCCGATTAATATCCGATTTATTACCACATATGAGTGAGGCCTGAATCCGATCTGAGAAAATCGGAATCCATGGGTTTTTTTCCTGCTTACACGTTCATGGGTCATATCCGATCTGTGCCACATGAGAGGAAAAAATCAGATTTGGGTCACTAACTGTTTGGCATTAGGGGGTTGACCCAAAAGATCATACATATAATGATCCTGAGGCAACTCCTGAAACTCATTAAAAGAATGTTTAATGTAGTGCCGCACCTGTAGATATCGGAAAAATTGTGATTGGGAAAGATCAAATGTTTTATACAAGTGCTCAAAAGTGGCAAATGTTCCATGTATATAGAAGTCCTTAATCATGGCCAGTTCTTTGCTTCTCCACAGTGAAAATACCTTATCTGACTGGCCAGGCAAAAAATTATGATTATTACAAATGGACTGGAGCACTGAAGGACTCGTAATATTCAAAACAGTCTTCAATTGATTTAAAATTCTAATGGAATTGAGCACAACAACATTTTCATACATACCCTTCAGTTTCCCAGGGTTCGAAAAAAGAATAGCGGCAAGAGAGCTACCAACAACTGACCGAGCCTCCATGTACAGCCACTTGGGTTGGGTGTCCATCAAGTTCTCGGCAGCTTGATCACCAATCCGCCAGAATATCATAGCCCTGGCATTAGCAGCCCAATAATAATGATGGAAAAAAGGTAGTGCTAGACCACCCAACTCTTTCGGCTAGGTTTAGGTCTGGGGTAGAGTTACGGTTATGACGCCTTGGGTTCTGCGTCTCATATTGACGCTAAAGGATGCCATGTGCGTTGGATTTAGACGAGCGTCACCTGTATGACGCCTTGGGTTCTGCGTCTCATATTGATGCTAAAGGATGCCATGTGCGTAAGATTTCAACGAAATGTCCAAAGCGTCACATGTATGACGCCAAAGGATGAGAACGGGCTGGATATACCCCTGATCTCAGAATGATTACAAAGGTGGATGGCCAGGGGTTCTAAAGCTAGATCAAATAACAATGGGTTTAGACAACAGCCATGTCGTGTACCACGCTGAAGAGAAAAGAAAGCAGACCTATCCGAATTAGTAAGTATTGCAGATTTAGGAGAAAAATAAAGCATTTTTATGATTCGTTTGTAATTCTCACCAAAGCCAAACCAATCCAGCACAGAAAACATATAACTCCATTCTATTCAATCAAAGGCCTTTTCAGCGTCTAAAGAAAGGACAGCTGCCTTAGATCTCTTTCTCTGATTACTGTACAAAATATTTAGCAGGCGACGTGAATTAAAAAAATGAAAATCTTCCTGGGATAAAGCCTGTTTGGTCTTGGTGAATTAACAAGGCCACATGCTTATTCAGACGGGTGGCCAAAATCTTGGCAATTACTTTTTGATTGCAATTGAGAAGACTTATTGGCCTGTAACTAGAAGGCTCCGAATCATCTCTGTCCTTTTTCTTCAAAAGGCATATATGTGCCTCATAAAAATATTTCCTTCTCAATCGAATGATTTACCATTCTAAGTAACAAAGGAGCAATTGCATTTGCATTAGCCTTATAGAATTCCACACCAAACCCATCAGAGCCTGTGGCTTTCCCATTAGAAAAGGAATTAATTGCCTCCAAATTTTCACAGAGAGTAAACAGTTCCTCTAATTCCTCTCTGGCACATTCATTAAGTTTTGGAAAGTCCACCGCATCAAGAAATTGGCGCCCTGTATTGCTCAGCTCAGAACAGCTGGAACAGTAAAGCTGCTTATAAAATTCACCAAAACGATTATTAATTTATTTAGGATGTGTTACTAAAGTAACATTTTGAGATTTTATTTGATGAATGGCCCTAGCACACCTCTTAGTTGCCTGGCAAGAAGCTTATCTGCCTTATCTCCCAATTCAAATTGTTTCTGTTTAAGTTTAATTAACAAATTAGAGACATGATCGCTCAAAATAGTTATTTTCATATTTCACCTTAAAAATAGCGTTAAGGTCACTCTGAGCTTTAGATGAACAAAATGTTTGTTCTAAAGATGGTAGAGTGGATTCTATCTCAGCCAGGCGCTTACGCTTCTCCCTCCTCAACGAAGATTCAACGAGCAGTCGGGTTAAGTAATCTCCATATATCCACAAGATTTATAAATGTTATCAAATTATTTAAAACACGCCGACAGATTGAATAGGATGAGGAACTTGTGAAGAATGACTATCAAGATGAGGATCCAATTAGCAGTTAAAGTCTCCAGTAATTATCAAACTAGTCGAGTTAGTATCTGGAATAAGCCCAAATAATTTCCTGAAAAATGCAGGATCATCTATATTTGGTCCATAAACGTTAACACATGTAATCTGAAAATTATTAATGAACCCGGATACAATAATATATCTTCCCGCAGGGTCAGACACCACAGAGTGCATTCGGAAAGGAATAGATTTCCTAAAAAGTATAGCCAGCCCTCTGGCTTTAGAGGAAAAAGTGGCTTGATAAACTTGTGAGATCCTCCCTGCATCTGTTCGCTGGGTCTAATATGGGTTTCCTGAAGAAAAATAATGTCAGCCGACAATGACTTTAAATGTGCAAACACTTTTCCCCTTTTAATCGGGTGTCCCATTCCTCTTACATTCCAACTGACAAATGTAATATTTACTCCGGCATCGCTTTTGCTATTAGTAATAGTGTCACTCATACAACATATAAAAAAATAAACACAAAAATAGTTATAATCGTGGCAAGAGTAACATTATCTGGTGCAACAAAAAATAACTCACGAACTCCCCAGCTGCTCCAAGAACCGAAGCAGCACGTATTCCCCATCCTCTCGGAGACAACAAGAGTGGAAAGTAAGTCAGACATAGTGTGGCGAGTCGGTGCAGTTTCGAGACACAAGCTCAAGTTGATTTATTAATAAAGAAGTCTGACTATGCCACCCCAGGAGTTAACCCCAGGGAAAATACTCCAACATTGAGTAAAGCACACAGGTTCAGCTCCCTCATAAAGATAGACGAGACGAGAGTACAATGCAAAAATGCAAATGTTTATTAATACAAGAATTAAAAATGTTGGACACTAAGACCCACATCAAACACTAACAACCCCACTTCAGACAAAAGAAACAGAAAACACAACCTGATATAACGATGTATATCTGTAAAGCAAACCAAATAATCACAGCAGGGCTGAGGCTCCCAACGAAGAGGAATCATTGTGGAGTTCGGTTTTACGGGGCACACGTTCACGTGCACACACACCCGTGCAGTCTAATCACACTATCACACACTCAAAGTGTACACTGCACACACGATAAAGAAGAACCACCACCACCAAAAGGAAGACGAGCACTCCGACCGCGGGACCCTAGCTCCTGCAGTAGAAAATAAGAACAAAAAGAAACTATACAAATGAACATAGAAATCGCAATAAAAACATTCCCAATAAAGCAAAAAGAAAAAGGAAAAACAATAACCTAAAAGGATCAAATAGTTGGTCTTGAGATTACAAAGCAATTTCAACTCAGTAGATGTTCACACACACAAATGGGATGACATTAATGGATGTCAATCACATGTATCCAGAGCTATAACCACTTCGTTGGTTTTTAAATAAAGCAAATGAAAAGAAAAAGAGTTCAATCAAAAGGAACAAAACAAGAAATTATGAAGCGGGGCACTAAAACGACACGATAAGAATCAAATGAGCAGTCCCCTTCTTGTTATAGTGATGATCGCGTCAGCGCGGCTGTATCAACCACAGCGCTTTAACAGCGTGAGAGCAGCAACAATGAATCACGGCAAAGAACTATGGAAGCATATGGGTAGCAATAATCAATTTGAAATGTATTATGCAAAATGACAATGCAATATGTAAAATGGCATTGCATTCTGTATTTAAATTTACATTTTACATTACCATTCTAGCAAGTTTGGTGCAAAATGAAAATGAAAATGAAATTACATAATTTACATTTGCCATTTCATACACTAGTTTTAATATGCATTTTTGAAACGCTTTATAAGTTGCAAAATGAAAATGAAAATGCATTACAGAAATGATTAGATATGTGTAGCATGTTCAAGCAAAAACTGTGGCAAAATGATCATTCAAATGTTATTTTTCTTAATTGCATTTACACTCACAGTCAAGACACTTGCGATTGCATTTTCATGAAATGTCCCGCAATGAATGTAGCAAAATTCAATGTACACATTGAAAATGCATTCCGAGCCGATCACGCCCCCTCCTGCCCTGTCAATCACTGCATCAAGGCGGGGCTTAAGTTGTGTTGTTTCTCTCTATGGAACTGGTCGGGGGTATTACGCAGAGGGTCAAGAAGGTTCAAGTGAGGCAACATGGACAAGTCAGTTCCACAGCTTCTCCGAGAAGCTGCACAAGCAATAGAGCGACAAAGTGCAAATGCTGCCCCTTCAGAAAGGCCATCGTCCAGGTTAAGCATGACGCCTCCGGATCGAAGTGGTGGGACACGGGGTAAGTTGGCAGAGAGAGAAGAGACATGGGGGTCGGTCGACGGTCGTCAAACGGTTAGACCCAGGGTTGCCAACTTTCACTCGGGGTCTGGACTGTGGAGTGTATTTGACGATCACACTCTTACGTGACCATAGAGCGTATGTACGAAAAGTGCTCGTTTTGGCCAAAAAAAACAAAACAAAAAAAAAACACCGGGTTACACCCGGCTTTACCTGCGGCTGCAGTCACACTACTGACCCCTTGTCTCTTCTCTTTCTGCCAACTTACCCCGTGTCCCACCACTTCAATCCAGAGGCGTCATGCTTAAGCATTTGCAGGGGCAGCATTTGCACTTTGTCACTCTATTGCTTGTGCAGCTTTTTCGGAGTGCCATAGAGAGAAACAACACAACTTAAGCCCCGCCTTGATGCAGTGATTGACAGGGCAGGAGGGGGCGTGATCGGCTCGGAATGCATTTTCAATGTGCACATTGAATTTTGCTACATTCATTGCGGGACATTTCATGAAAATGCAATCGCAAGTGTCTTGACTGTGAGTGTAAATGCAATTAAGAAAAATAGCATTTGAATGATCATTTTGCCACAGTTTTTGCTTGAACATGCTACACATATCTAATAATTTCTGTAATGCATTTTAATTTTAATTTTGCAACTTATAAAGCGTTTCAATATGCATATTAAAACTAGTGTATGAAATGCCAAATGTAAATTATGTAATTTCATTTTAATTTTAATTTTGCACCAAACGTTGCTAGAATGGTAATGTAAAATGTAAATTTAAATACAGAATGCAATGCCATTTTACATATTGCATTGTCATTTTGCATATTACATTTCAAATTGAATATTGCTACCCATATGCTTCCATAGTGAACGAGCAATCCCCTTGTTATAGTGATGATCACGTCAGCGCGGCTGTATCAACCGCAGCGCTTTAACAGCGAGAGCAACAACAAACGAATCTCGGCAGAGAACGAGAGGGAGAATCCTAAAACGACATAAAAGAAGATGTTACCAATCACCGTACTATCACAGTCCCAGTCATGGTTGCGTTTAAACACTTACCATCAGGATATCACGTCAGATAGCACACTTTATAGCCACGGATTGGTCACAGTCATGCCCATCGATAGCACAATGGGATACAGGAAATCACGCCTATTTAGAGCGCGAAAAGAGTGTTAAACTCACACAGCCACACCAGCACTATATAACGAGCGCTTAACAATAAACATACCTGCAAGGCGATCAATAAGCACATCCACCAGACAGCACCAACACATAAAGCTGCACTATGATTAACAGAGATGATTCCACGTTATACACACCACAACAATCCCCAGAAATCATCAACTATTACAGCATAGCGCGCTTACCTACAGCCACCATCGACACGAGCAAACAAACGGGGAAAACGGACGTGGCGCATCCCGGGTGACAACCAATCAGCCTTTAAATGGAAAGTATAGGCTGATAGGCCAGTATTGCTGTCAATCACCTAATCCCGTCACAATAGCTTACCTTAGCCCAAAAAGAGCAGAAATAACGAAAAACACAAGGAGTAACACACACACACACATACAAAAAAACCTGCTCTCCACCGCGCAAACAACCATTCATCTAAATTACGTACCACGATTAAAATAACAAAATATTCCAAAAATAGTTCACTTCTGTTAGTCGAGGACCATACTCAGGTCAAGCTGAGTGAAGTCACACATAGAAGTTACGCTGAGTCATTCGACAAGTTATCCATAAATTTCTTAGCCTCCTCTGGAGATCCAAAAGAGCGCTCCCGAACGTTATACTACAGTGTCAGTTTCGCTAGAAAACGCAGGGACCAAGAGCTCAGTAATCAAGTCCGAAATGAACACTGAGGGGCGCCCCTGCTCCTCTCCCTCGCTTATTCCCACAAATTTAAGGTTCAGCCTGCGAGAGCGTCCTTCCAAGTCATTCAGTTTAGTCCAGAGAGATTTTTTTTCCGCACGCAAATCTTCACTCACCTTTTTTGACCGCACCGAAGCGTAAATCCGTACCGTTCAGGGCACCTTCTATCTCTACCATTTTCTGTTTAATGCCAGCCTGTTCTGACTGCAAGTTAACCAGCGTGGCGTCCAACGCATCCAAACGAACACTTCAGCAATCACTCATTACCTCATCACCAGCTGCAGTCTATCCATTCCCGTGTATATATCTCATCAACTTCTCATCTCCATTGTCAGATCGTTGTTTTGTGATGTCCGCTTGTGTTGATCCCTCTGCGTTCCAGTCCCGTGCCTTCGTTGTTCCTGTTCGTGTTCCTGTGGTCGTTATCTGGATTCGTCTTGTTTGTTCAGCACTCTCCGTCACCTCACTCACCGGATTCATCTGACCATTGGAGTCCCTGCGCCGCTAGCCTGTTACCACTGGACTCTTTCTTGCTTCATCATTGCTTTATAATAAATACTGAGTTTTTACTTGCATCTTGCTTCCGAGTTTCTATCATTACAGTATTGCGTTCACATTTCCCTGTGCGATAGAATCACTTGGATTGGCGTCCTCCTTAATAGCAGCAACGTTTTTTGAAGATTTCTTCGACGCCATTTTGCGGACACAGAATGAGTCAGTGAATAACGAAAATCGTGCTCAACGCACTTAAATTTCACAAAATACTCAAAACAACTGACAACTGGTAACTCTCAAAAGGTCATTATCGCCTGTAAAGTGAATTGATGTTACTTAATTTACAAAAACATTCAAAATCTAGTGTCAGCGGAGAAGAGCTCTGTAAAAGGCGACTACTCCATGAAGTGCACACATGCGCCCCGCCTTTTCGTGGGTATTTGATACAAAATGAACAGTTAAGGATAAAGTATATACAGAGAGAATATTAAATACAGTATATGCATAAAGATTTGCGATTGGGTCAGGTTACAGTGCATTTGCCCCCTCCCAGAGTCAAGCCCGCCAATTTATAATATTAAATTCAAAATGGATAGGCAGCATCAGCTTAGCGGTTGTGCGAAACGTAAATAAAAAAATAGAGAAAATAATACGACACATAGCCACCCTTCAAAAAGTACTTGCGATATCAAGTTTTTTTCTTCGAAATGAAGAAAAGAAAGAGACATCAGCATCACCAGAAGAAGGCACTTGGAGCGAAATGAATGCCTCAACCGATACGACTCAAGCTGCAGCTAATGTGAGCAAAGGCGGTAACCAGGTGCTGGAGAGTGGAGGTGACATAGAGGATGATGGGGCTCACGAGACTGATGGAAATATAAGTACACATAGGTCGGAGGATCAGGTGGGCACAGTGGATGCTTCGCTCAGGCGGCAGAGGGATGCTGAGGGAAAATATTGGAAGGAGGTCTTGAGGCGCATTGTGGCTGTAATTAAATTCTTGAGTGAGAGAGGCCTAGCATTCAGAGGCGATGATGAACTTTTGTGCTTATCAAGTAATGGCAATTACCTCGGATTACTGGAACTTATTGGATAGTTTGATCCGTTTTTAAGAGAACACAGAAAAGTATGGTCAAAAGGGACGGGGGACAACTTTGATTTCTTTGATCTACTTCAGTCACTGTATGCGTTTTGTGCCGCATCCCCTCACCATTGGAGTCAGATATTTAACCACAAGGATCTGAAGATCAGCTGTACCTTTAATCGACTTTCAAATACTAGATGGAGTTGTAAAGCTAACTCCACCAAAGCTTTGAGAGAAAACTCCAGTGCAATAAGAGAGGCCTTGGGAAGGTTCGCCACATATGCAGAGGAGAAGAATGATGCGAGGCTGCTGCGCTCTGTCATAAACTTGATAAATTGGAGACTGCAATAATGGCAAATCTATGGGATACTGTGCTGAGTAGGTTCAAAGCCACAAGTGACACTTTGCAGAAGCGTGACATAAACTTAGATACTGCACAGCGTTTTTCTAAAATCTCTGCATTTGTTTGTGGAAACACTCAGAGATCAATTTTCTCAGTTTGAAAAGTCATCTCGGGACATGAAGTGTGTGACTCATTTCTATCAACACGAGACACATCGGTTGAATATATACACTCACCTAAAGGATTATTAGGAACACCTGTTCAATTTCTCATTAACCCTTTAGGCGCCACGGTCGAGTTTACTCGACAAGATGCGGCACTGAATAAAACGGCCGATTTTGTCAAATTGGGTGTCAAATTTCGTTCGACCTCCCCTCCACTGGATGGCAGACATGTCATACTTAACCCTCTGGGGACCAAGAACACGCCCGCGCGTTTTGCTGTTTTTTTTTCACATAGCAGCAACATAGACTTAAAATACTCCGTCATTTATGGTCATATAAATAAAATCAATACATGATTATAAACTATAGAGGGTCTTCTTTTTTTGTGTACACTCACATTAACATCAAAACCTTGTGGTTTTTTTAAAATAAATAAAATAAACAGGGTGCGCTTTCAGCTCACTCTGTCTCCGCAAAAATCTTTCTGAAACATGTCTGGAAAATGAACGGAAACTCCGCTAATACTTATCACACAAACATGAAACATACGTCTAAAGAACGCTTTAAATTTCTACTTTTAAATAAAACAATTCACATTTAAAACAAATATTCTCCTGCAATGTAATCTGTCTGAAACTAAAGAGAAGTACAGTTTCTCCTGTCTCAGCTCATTATCGTTAATTTGTTCACACCCACTCGCAGAGCGCGCTATTCATAAGATAATGTGTTGAGGCCATTTGCAAAATAGATAAACGCCCCCAGGCAAATGCTGTAAACGCACTATATTTTTTAGTCAGATTAAGATTCGTCTTGCGGATGAGGAATAATCCTGGGACATTTAATACAGAAGTGCTGGTTTATTTTCACTTCGAGGAGGACCAACAGATTCAGCTGAGAACTGTAAGTGTTTTATGGCTGTGCTTTGTTCTAATCGCGATATAGAATAACGTTAGTGTCTGTAAACGGAAAAATAGCATACTGTTTAAATGTGAATCATGTTTCTCTCTGTGTGTGTGTGTAAATGAATGAATGAACGCACAGATACGCACTGTTACAGACGAAATAAAAGACAAAATTTCGTTGACTAGTTTTGGATAAAGTTTTTCAAATCAAATAAGCATCAAATAAGCTTCAAATAAGCTTCAAAATAAAGACATCAGCTTTTGTTAGGAGTTTCTGGGGATAGAAGTGTCCAGACGCATGCACCCTGTATTTTAAAGAAGAACATTTAATTATTTGCGATACATTATTCATTCACAAAGAATTCAGGGACATTATTCACGTCCCTAAAGGTTAGAGTTTTCCTAATTTTTTAATTAAGGCATTAAGATTTTTTTATTCCTCTTTTTAGTCAACTTTAGCATGGGTGTGTTCTCTTCTAATTCTAAACAGTGTGTGTGTGTGTATATATATATATATATATATATAGCCTATAATTAAAAAGCTATTTTAACCAGAAAAATCTACAATGCATGCCCAAAGTCGTGCAGCCGTATAGTTTCTCTTGATATCAGTCCTGCTGACTTCAACATTCACAGGAGACTGTAATGAAAAATCAAACACCTTGGAAATGACAGGTATGTACTATGTTTCAGGAATGGGTCAATGCTGTGTGACTGTGCAAGCCTCTGTATTTAGATCAGTGTGTTTACTAATGTGCTTTTTTGTCCTTTGTTGTGTATCTTTGGATTATGTTGTGTTGTAAATAAATCCAAACAATCTAAAAGCCATTCTTTTTTAAATCTCCTGATTCTTTGCGCAAGGCTCCTCGTAATGGGGCCTGATAGCACCTAATAGGGCTATTATGGGAGGGTCTTTGTCTTTCTCAGGTGTGAAATGCCATAAATATTAATGAGAGATCACGCCTCCTTGAATAAAGCTTTCTCACACTAAACACGTCATACACATTATAAAAGACTTTATTGACTTATCTGAATGAGTAGTCAGGATGATTCTCACATAGTTTTGGAGCAAATATACTAGACTATGTGATACAATTTTCAAAAGTCTTGTGAAGAAATAATCAATATGTGTTTTGTGGCCTTATTTCAGAAACTTTTATTTTTAAGTTTTTCAATAACCATGCATAAATAATATTCTCTCAAAAATACAAACATGTACATACATGTTGTTCACAGATTATGGTAGCCCTGTTTGTGCTATATAGAGTGAATTTACACCTTTGCCATTAACATGTTTATAAATAACTGAAAAAAGCACAAATGTCAGTGCATGTCAAAACATCCCAAGGGCCCCAAAAAACCCTTGGTCCCCAGAGGGTTAATCCCCTAATCAAAAAAACGTCATGCTTCTATACAAAATGTTCGAGTTAGAGCGCATTGAATCAGTCCGATCAAAAGCGGAGCTATTGTGCGAGTGAGCCATTTTATCAGAGCCTTTCCGCAATCGCGGCGACAGTATTATGGTGGAGACTTTGTCTAATACCACTGGGTATGTTAGATGAGGTCGAAGTATTCATAGGACAGTTAGGGGGCAACGTGGAGGCTGGGTGGGGAGTCCCAATGACAATGACAGTAGTCCGAGCTGTGCACACTCGGCGCGCGCGAGGCAGATCTGGCCGCGCTGCTCGTATCATCTCACTCATGATCTGTGCCTTGTCGTGGCGAGTGAGCATTTGAACTAAACAGGTCTTGTCTACTTGTGTTTGTTTGTCATATAAATAATATATATGTGCCCCATACTGCCGTGCAAAGGCAAAAGACCGTAACTTCGTTTTTGGTCGAAAATGAGTTATTGATATTTTTGGCAAATTCAAGACCTCCTTTATCATGTGGATAAGTATCTTGAGTCAATTCCGTTGTTTTTTCGAGAAAATAATGGTTTGTCTTAACCGTAACTTCCAAAAGCCCATGAGAAACCAAGGCAGAACACCGTAACTGTCGTTACGGCTCTTTGGCTTAGTTTTGGAACGCTCATATTGAGTTACGGCACTCTGCCTTTGTTTAGCCGCGCGTCAATATGAAGTTACGATGCTGGCGTTCTATCAAATAATGCTACCTATCAGATTATACGGTGTTCTGCCTTTGTTTTAGGCTACTCTCCATTAAAATTGAAATTACGATGTAGCCTGTGTACTTTGTACAGCTACCATCCGTCCCTGTAACTTTTGATATCATCAAAGCTTTCTCCTGCACTAATGCTGTCAGAACATTTAGTATGCTCTTAACCCGCTCTATCGACAAACGTGCGATATCGATCGCAAAGGATATATGTAGAGTTGACAGAAAAATGTTACACATGCCGAAGCAGGTCAATACAACAAAGAACTAAAGCCCCGCCTCACCCAGTTCGGGTACCGGACCTAGTTGAAACAATCATGCATTTAGCTGGCAGAGTGCCAAAACTTCGCCGCCGCCTTCAGCTCCGCCTTGAACACGGTCGAGCCGACGCGGGACTAATATCACAGACACAGAGTGATAATAATGAAGCAACAAGGTTATATTGTCGCATACAGCAAAATGAAGCAAGAAGTGCTGGTGCATACAACACCAGAACAGCTGTTAAAAGCATGCATACAAAACACAGCGTCCGGAATAAATCCGTGGGACGAGCGAAGTGCACGCACTGGGCAGACAGCTGAAACCAATGCATACTGAAAAGACGCAGAACACAGAAGGTTGTGCTATAAATGCATTAGTCGTTTAAGCAGTCCACAAAGCGCTCCCTACTGAGTCCTTAAGGGGTAAAGCACTGCATTATAGGCTACTTTTCGTGAACGGATCGTGACGCCTTCGAACACGAATCTCGGTAAATGCCTGTATTCGTCTTTCAGATCCACGCACCCCCATAATCAGTCTCCGGGTCGAATGTGCGCGAGGATCTGTTTTATCGTGATCATTACATTACATTATAACGCGTGTTTAGCAAGTCTTATGCCATCGGTACCACTTAAAGATACTCTTTAGTCTTTACCGCTGGTATTTTGTCATGTCTAATCAGTGGCGCAAAAAGTGGGTATGCGCTATATGCGGCGCATAGGGGCGCAGCACCATGGGGGGCGCCAAAGTGATGGTAAAAAAAAATATATATATATAAATATATATATATATATATATATATATATATATTGTATTTTCTATATGTAGCTGATGTTGTGCGTTTCTTAATCATTTCTGCATTTCCTCAATATTATATAAAATTTTATTGCTGCAAAAAATTATTGCTGCATACCCCCCTGACACTGGGTAGTTGCGCCCTTGTGTCTAATGTATTAATAGGGCCACCAGAATGCAACCAAAGCACAATAACTAGAAGGCTAGGTAATTGTAAATTATACAAAATAAATGCCATGATCACTAGATTTTATACAGGTGTTACTATAATGATTTTGTTAATGGTGATCAGCAACCAAATATTGATAATGTGGAAGTTACTGCCTTTTGCATTGGCATGACTTCTCACTTTTTGCTGACAATACAAAGGCAGAGTACAGTAACTTTAAAATAGTGGTCAAAAGTCAAGTTTGAGCTCAAAATTTTGTTATGTAGATAATTTTCATTACTTAAACATCTAATTGCCAGATTTTCAGTGTCCTACCTATAATTAATTTGGCGGGGCAACTAAAAATCTTTAAAGTCATTTTTCTCAGTTCCACACTCTAGCGAGTTAAGGTCTTTTGCCTTTGTAGGGCAGCATACATGGAATCAGAGTGCCAACTGTATTTAGTAAATGGAAAATCTCTACAGCAAAAGGCCAACCACTACATGCATTCGGTTTGTTTGTACCATTTATTAGTAATGATTAGGGGTGTAACGATATTTGAACCGAACCGAAAAACCGCGATACACCACCCACGATACGTATCGCGATACTCTCATGGCGAACCGAACACGCCCCGGCCCCTGCTGCCCCGCCCAGCCCCGGCTCATTGCACCTCAAGTGTTATGTGTACACAACGAAAACAGGGCTGTTGCCAAACCACCATTAACCACATATAATCGCGATAAGGTCAGTGTTTTGTTACTTTTGATAATAAGCAAGGTGTAATCTTTCAAATTATGTCTATTTGATCACGAAATGCAAACAATAAATGCCGTTTTGGCGCTCTTAGATGTGACGTGACAGATATCACTGTATGCATGCGGCAGCGCGGAGCGCGGTCATCTCTTCCTCAGTTACAGAATAAACATGAATGGACACCCGAAGGTATGTTGAAAGATACAGTATACTTACTGAAAGGCATCATGACTCATGTAAACACTCAATCAGTGTTTCAACAGCGGAAATACGTCAATAAAACGCTTAGTTTTTCACATAGCTTTATATTTACCTCAGGCAAGTCATTCAGTGTCCACAGCTTGCTGGTTTGCTAACTCTTTCATTAAATAAATGCTATATATTAGCCTATATATTATATTTTACTTAACCTGTTTATGATATCTTGATTATTTAATGTATGTTTAAAATAGTTGTCATGAAAATAACAGCAACTGTGTAAATTATTATATAACAATAACAAATTAGAGTAAAAACATGTTAATGCAAAAATTGCCTTACGTCCAGTTTTCATACAATTTGTTATTTGAGTGTTGATTATTATTTTATCATTTAGGCTAAAAGTCTAGGCTCTGTTGTTAAGCTTTAATGTTATAGTAATGTGCAAGTAAGGGCTGTAGTTTACAGCATTAGCAGATAATTTTGTTATCCTTGAGAAACGTTTACTTGTAATTGAATTAATTTAAAGACAAGGACACAATTTGTTCATTAAAGCACTGTTTAATAAAAAATAAAAGCAATTTTAGCTTTCTAAACCCCCCCCCACCCCACCGAAATGAACCGAACCGAACCGAACCGAGACCTCAAAACCGTGGGACGAACCGAACCGTCAGGTTTGTGTATCGTTACACCCCTAGTAATGATTTACTCAGTTTGTTTACTACTTACTATATAACCTGAGCATTCAGTATTGTGCAATATAGCATACAGAAGGTGATGGACATTTTGGGGGGAAAGAAGTGCTGCATTTTATCATTTAAATGTGACTTTTCATGAAAACTCTATAATCCAAGATTGCCGCCACCATATGACGTCATAATATGCAAATTAGATGGGGAAATGTAATCCATACATAAACTTTGGGTCATCCTTAATATTTCTCTAATTTACAGAAGGTCTCTATCTTTTATCACTTTTAAGATATAGCCTTTTGAAATTAAGATGTCAAAATCGAACGTTTTAGGAAAAAACCTCTGGCCCCTAAAGGGTTAATGCAATTATCTAAATATATATATATATATATATATATATATATATATATACACTCACCTAAAGGATTATTAGGAACACCTGTTCAATTTCTCATTAATGCAATTATCTAATCAACCAATCACATGGCAGTTGCTTCAATGCATTTAGGGGTGTGGTCCTGGTCAAGACAATCTCCTGAACACCAAACTGAATGTCAGAATGGGAAAGAAAGGTGATTTAAGCAATTTTGAGTGTGGCATGGTTGTTGGTGCCAGACGGGCCGGTCTGAGTATTTCACAATCTGCTCAGTTACTGGGATTTTCACGCACAACCGTTTCTGGGGTTTACAAAGAATGGTGTGAAAAGGGAAAAACATCCAGTATGCGGCAGTCCTGTGGGCGAAAATGCCTTGTTGATGCTAGAGGTCAGAGGAGAATGGGCCGACTGATTCAAGCGGATAAAAGAGCAACTTTGACTGAATTAACCACTCGTTACAACCGAGGTATGCAGCAAAGCATTTGTGAAGCCACAATACGCACAACCTTGAGGCGGATGGGCTACAACAGCAGAAGACCCCACCGGGTACCACTCATCTCCACTACAAATAGGAAAAAGAGGCTACAATTTGCAAGAGCTCACCAAGATTGGACAGTAGAAGACTGGAAAAATGTTGTGTGGTCTGATGAGTCTCGATTTCTGTTGAGACATTCAGATGGTAGAGTCAGAATTTGGCATAAACAGAATGAGAACATGAATCCATCATGCCTTGTTACCACTGTGCAGGCTGGTGGTGGTGGTGTAATGGTGTGGGGGATGTTTTCTTGGCACACTTTAGGCCCCTTAGTGCCAATTGGGTATCGTTTAAATGCCACGGCCTACCTGAGCATTGTTTCTGACCATGTCCATCCCTTTATGGCCACCATGTACCCATCCTCTGATGGCTACTTCCAGTAGGATAATGCACCATGTCACAAACCTCGAATCATTTCAAATTGGTTTCTTGAACATGACAATGAGTTCACTGTACTAAAATGGCCCCCACAGTCCCCAGATCTCAACCCAATAGAGCATCTTTGGGATGTGGTGGAACGGGAGCTTCGTGCCCTGGATGTGCATCCCACAAATCTCCATCAACTGCAAGATGCTATCCTATCAATATGGGCCAACATTTCTAAAGAATGTTTTCAGCACCTTGTTGAATCAATGCCACATAGAATTAAGGCAGTTCTGAAGGTGAAAGGGGGTAAAACACAGTATTAGTATGGTGTTCCTAATAATCCTTTAGGTGAGTGTATATATATATATTTCCATCCAAATTTGATGTGATAAGTCTCTTTTAATGTCTTGATCTCCCTGTAGCCTCACAGATTTTTTTTTTTTATCCATAGAGGGTTCACTCGAACAAACGGTCTAAGTACACAGACTTACTAGAGAACCACAGAAAGCGCAAGTCCTCCTCTTCCAGTGATACTGTAAATGCATAAAATGCAAAAATCCCAGCCTCTGCTGCCTCAGGACGGGTAACACAAGCAACGCTTGACAAGCTGGTGCTAAATTTTGTATGTGAGGACAACCAGCCATTTTCTGTTGTTGAGACGCCATCCTTCAAGACATTGATAGAAACCTTGCAAACCTTGCAACCCTTGCAAAGAAAAAGTTATGCACAAGAATACAAGAATCTGCAAAAGACAAGAAGAGCATAATCATCAAAAAGCTGAGTGCTGTGAAACTATGTTTCTACCACAAAAGACTGCTGGTCTGCCAGACAACGTAGCTACTTAGGTGTCACCTGTCACTGGATAGACAACACCTCACTGGCAACATGACATCATGACTTTGCGTAAACATACACGCCACTTTCAATTCAAGTGGCGTGTTATCTATACGCATTTTGAGCTATCCGCGTGTATGTCCACGCCGAAATCTTTTGCGTGTATGTCTACGCCATTAAATGTCCGAGTGATTCCGCGTGTATTCGAGCAAAATCTATATCTACATCTGTGGAGCGATATTTCTTTTCCTAGGATGGTAGGAGAAGACTCATAAATGGAATTAACCCCAGTGACGGGTAGGTTTAGGGACGGGGTTGGGGTAGGTCATATATTTATATATACATAATACATTAATATAACGTTAAGTCAAAGGCGTTGATAAACACGCTGAAAAGCGATTATGCGTGTTGATAGCACGCCAAAAATGGAAATACGAATTGGCGTGTCATACATACGCCATTTCATGAGATCAGTCTGTCACTGGAAAGGCTCGCACAAGTTTGACGTCATTGCTGCTGCATTAAAGGAAATACATTCTGAGTACCACATCAGGGAAAAAGTGACCAGGATGACAACAGACAGTGGCTCAAACTTCCTGAAGGCCTTTCGATTATATGGTAAGGAGAAAGAGGAGGCAGCCACCAATGTACAAGAGGAGAGTGACTCCACCCTTGATGATGCAACAGAAGAGTGAGTCAGAGGTGGAGTATCAAGATGTGTCTGCTATTCAACTTCCAAAGCACCAAAAGTGTGCATGCCATCTCTTCAATCTTATAATCACAGTTGATGCCAATGCTGCAGGAGGAACTGCAAACGAAAACTACAAGAGGCTGTCTCGGTCTGCTTTTGCAAAATGTCATGCTCTTTGGAATAAAACCAGCAGGTCAACCATGGCTCATGAAACAGTGGAACGTGAATGCAAGCTGCAGTTTCTCCGACCCAATCAGACACGCTGGAGCTCCCTGTTCCTCGCTGTAGAAAGGATTGTGCGCATTCACCGAGAGCAAGGAGAACAAGCAATTCGCAATGTCTGCACAGCATTAAAGATAATAATAATGTACAGACCTAATTATTTTGAAAAAAAAAATATTTATCTTGCCACAGGCCTTGACTACATCAGAAATCACCTCGACACCGACTTGGATGATGTCACCAGCACAAACAGCAGCCTCTCTGACAAGGGCGAAATTGTCAATCACACATTGGGGGGGACAGCTGTGGAACTTTTTGTGTTGGCGCATGCACACATTTTTTTAATCAAAATAAAATAAAAGTCAGAGTCCGAATGTTTGTAATTGTATAACACAACAAGGAATTTTATTACATCTGATCGTCAAACCAACGTATAGCCTACTCACAATGATTACAGCATCGGCATCAATTACAGGCCTGAATTGACAACAAAGCCGTCAGTGATCTCTCTCTCTTATATTCTTCTATAAACATATAGTGACTATAAACATTTTGATTAAATTGCTGTTACAGGATAACAGGATATTTACCATTCATAGATAGCCTATGTGCCAAATGTCTGTCAATTTCCGCGCTCCTCCTAACTCTTCTTCTGTTTGGTTTTTCCTAACTCACTGACGATGCACGAGCTACTAAAGGGATAGGAAAACATGACATGGATTTCAGGAGAAATAGGTTTTGCCAAAAGTATAGTGTAAGGCAAGTCGAATGGATTTGGGAAATGGACCGGCCGGGATTTTATATTTTCGGAGCTGGGAAGAAAGACGTAGGCTATTTGCAATCACATCGATATGGCCCTGCCCGCATAATCATACAAGCCGCGTTTCCATTACCCTTCAAATTGCGCAAATTGAAATTGCGTAATGAAAATGCGCACAATGGAAACACGTCCATTTCGCAAAAACTCCCGTTTATCCCAATAAAGTTTTTACGCTCGCATGAGGAGGTTTTTCAGGCAATTTGAAAAAGGAATATTTCGCAAAACTGCAATGGAAACGGGTTTTGCGCATTTACAGTCACCTGACTTAGAATACGCGGTGTGTTTTGGGTCCGTGTCCGCAAATTATAATAATAATTATCATCATTATTATAACATTTATTATATGTAGAAGACGCTTTTATCCAAAAAAGGAACAAAGCAATTCGTCACATTTCATTCATAATACAGGTTGGACAATAATAGGGCTAAGATTATCACAAATAAACACAAGATTTTGACGCATATCCAAGTGTGTGTGCGGACTGGGTGTGGAGCGCGCACTGGATGGCACGGTGGCGCGGGCGCGAACACTTGCATTTTCCTATCAACAGTCGAAACAACTTAAAATACTCTATCATTTCTGGTCATACAGAATATAATAATACATTATTCGCAACTACTTTTATTTGCGTAATCTCACAATAACAAGAAAACGATGTGCTTTTGTAAAATAAAATAAAACAATCAGGCGCGCTTCATGGTCTCCGTGAACTGAAGCGCGAGAACTGATATATAGCCTTTGTAGACTGAAGCTTTAAATGTCCACTTTAAAAGGAACAAATTTGAATCGAAAGCTAATACCTTCTGATTATGTAATCCGTATGAAAGGTGCATTTCTCTCTAAAGGTGCATCCGGAGATGGAGATATGTTTTTAGCCGACACTGATTTAGGAAAACAATAGTTTAATAATAAACAATTAAAATGCCTCGTTATTTTTTCAGACACATTTATTATAGCCTAACTCACCTATAGGGATCTCCCAGTCACGTGACCCCTAGCCGCGCGTCAGCCATTTTGACGGAATACATCCGTCAGCTACTCAACGGCAATAGCCGTGGGTAATATATATTATTATACTAATAATATAATTATTAGTATAATCATTTTATAATTAGCCTAAATATTGCAATACTTTGCGCTACAGTATTGATATTGCGTGTATAATATGGTGTAATAATATATTATTAGTATATTATTATACTAATAAAATAATTATTAATATAATTAGCCTAAATATTGCAATACGTATTTGCGTGCGCAAAATATCTCCATACTGAACAGAATCGATTTTTTCCCCCCACTATCTATTATTAGCGCAGCGGCCGTCAGACAACTCTTCACGTAATGTCATCGCACTTATTATTAGCATCACAAAAAGAAATATACAAGAGGAAGATAAAGGAATTAGGAATCATAGATCCATGAAGCACCACAAGTTCTTTTTACAGGCATTAAATGTGTAGGAAAAACTTCCTGACATTGAGGTGATGGGAAATTCGGATCATTTTACTGACTCTCCTGTTCGAAGTCGTTCATCAAAATGAACGAATCTTTTTTCGAGTCATTTCGTTCATTCAAGTCAAGTGGCTTTAAACGTTATACTTCTAACCGCCAAATTCCCCGAACACATATCCACCTATTTTTTAGCGTGTAGCCTAATACGCACGCACTCCCCATCCCTAATCCTACCCAAGAGATTACAGTGCGTAGCATATGCACGCAACAAAAAAAAACATTTTTGGCGTATAAATAGCACGATAAATTAAATTCGTGGTATAGATACGCACGTTCATGAGATCGTGTTGGACAGACGCAATGAACGAATCGTTCATGAATGACAGCTACCTTATTCACTTACCATCACGCTACACCGGAGCTTCATTAAAAGCATACAAAAGCTATCGATATAACGAGTCCGGATGGGTCAGCAACTCTTTGATTTGGACGTCAGCGGGGAAGGATTTTAAAATCATCACCGCAAAGGTTGGTCAATGTATTTTTATCACCAAATTATAGTAACTTACCTGTAATAATTTTTAAACTGAGTTTACAGGGAAAAACACAAAACAAAATCACCAACAAGATTAAGTGTATCTTAAATGAATTTGTTGAATCTAGTTTGATCCAAGAAAAACTAAATAATACTTTTTTTTATACTTGTAACGTTAACTAGGCTACCATGCAGTGACACTGTAGTATGATAAACTGTCATTGAGACTGTTGTCTCAACCTGTGTTTCTAACGATTTAAAGAAGTGTTAAATAAAATACAAGATCAGCTTTTGGTATTTGAAAATGATAGGAATATTTTGCGACGAGCTGTATTATCACCGGCGGTTTAGCATTTTCTATACCGTCAAGATGGCTGCTCCAAATGGCGTGACGTCACGCGGGACGACCCTATACATCCCCTTTCTGTAGGCTGTGGTTATGGCTCTTCTCATTCAGCACTGCGGGAAAAATATAATTTCCAGGTTCTAATTTGGCCTTAGAAAACCAGTAAAATCTAAAAAAAATTTCTCCATATTAATTTGTGAATATTTTAAATGTTTAATAAAGGGGCAAAAAGTCATAAACAAATATCTGAAAATTCGTCTCTCTCTCTCTCTCTCTCTCTCTCTCTCTCTCTCTCTCTCTCTCTCTCTCTCTCTCTCTCTCTCATATATATATATATATATATATATATATAATTTTTTTTTTTTTTTGTGTGCAGCATTTGGTGTAGGCCTACAGGTCAAACTAAAATGTTGGTGTTCACCTTTGCGTTTTAAAAATACAACAAGCGTTCATTTTTCGTTTTGCAATTACGGGTTAAATAAGAAACATGAATGCAAGTACACTGACCGTTTGGACATAATACGAGACAGAGTTCTTTATTGAATTCATAAAAGAAACAATAATTACAGGAATAGTCTACTGGACTCTAAGCCCACTGATCTATAATGACATTAACTCTCTGGGGTCGGCGGTCTCGCCGGCGATACCAGCTCACTTTTTTCCTTATCAGTGCAAAAGAGACTCAAATTACTCTGTTAATTTTGATCTTACATATAAGTGTTGTACATCATTCGATCCTGTTAAGTTTGTATTTTTTTTGTGGAACCTCATAATAAAAACAAAGTGTTGTGCTTTTCGCCTAATAAAGAAAAATAAACATGATGCGCTTTCTGCGTTCTCTCTGTCAGTGAAGTCCATTCTGAAACGCGTCCGAAAAATCAACTGTAACTCTGCAAATACTCAGTCAAACAGGTACACAGGCACACAGGCATGAAGCCTGAATTGTCTTCTTTTAAATGAAGTAATTTATATAAAAAAATGTTTTTCTCATTTTATGTAATCTGTACGAAAAGAGAGAGATGATAGTCGTTCTCGTCTCAGCTCATTAAAGTTAATTTGACCACGCCCACGGAGCGCGCGCTCTATTCAAACACAAATGCTCTGAGGCGATCCACGCCCACACCAGCTGGATAACCACCGAAAGAGACTCAGATTTACGACGCTGTGAGGAATAATAGTACTATCTTAATAATAATCCTGGAAAAAATTACCTCAGAAGTAGGCTACAGGTAGTTTCATTTGGAGGAGCAACGGATCCAGCCGAGGAAATAGGTACATTCTTTATTTTCAAGTGCTTTGTGCTAATCGCGATATGCAATAGTGTCTGTAAACAAAAAGACTGTTTGAATCGCGTTTTTTTGTGTGAATGAATGAACAGCTTTTACCTAACTATATTCCAATACTGAGATGAGTAAAAATCGACTGAAATATGTTGAAATAAAATATTTTTGTATAAGCAACGTATTAAACTGCAAATTAACATTTATATGTCCTAATCATAAAAACGATATGTTACATATGAAAGACAAGATGTCGTTTTTACTGTAAAATACTGCCACATCAAATAAGCTTGTTTGCTAAGATGTTATTATAGTATTTGTTCGATTGTAAGCTATATTCAAACTAATTAATCCGCAACTGTGAAATATGTATGATAAAATGTATACTTTAGTATATAATACAAAGAAAGATTACATTTGAAATATAGTTACATTTTAATTGTTGTTGTAATTGTAACCTTTTTATTAAAATAGCAAAAATATATGTAGGCTACATATAAATAAATCTTAGGTAAATCTTAAAAGCTCAATATAAGCCTCCTCTTTAAATTATTTGTATTGTGTTTTATAAGTGACACATTTGGGATACATTCCCAAACTTTCTGTAAAAACAGTATGATAATTAACTGCACAATTACTATAAATTTTTACATTTGATATTATACAATTTGCAAGCACAATTTGAAAAATAAATAAATAATTGGAACTGTGAACCAATTTTGTATTATATAGGCATATATATATATATATATATATATATATATATATATATATATATATATATATATATATATATATATATATTGTCATTGCATTGCATTCTTGTGGCTCAGTGACACACCTGAATGAAAGGGTCATTAGTATGCAGCCCCATTATGCACTCATTATGCGGGCCCATTGTCTTCTCAGGTGTGAATCACAGCAGGTCACACCCCTGCGCATATTGCCTTTCCAAACAAAAAGTGTCATTTTTAAATTTAAACCAATCTATTGTTTAATGTGAATGATAAGGCAGGATGATTTTCAGATCATTTTGAAGAAAAAACTCTAGGCCACAACACCCATTAGTCAAAAGTCTTGTGGACAGATATTTAGTATGTGTTTTGTGGCCTTATTTCAGAAACTTTAAGTTTTAGTTTTTTCAATAACCACGCATAAACAATATTCTCTCAAAAATAAAAAAATGTACATACATGTTGATAACACATTATGGTAGCCCTGTGTGTGCTAAATAGAGTGTAATTACACCTTTGCCAGTAATATGTTTATAAGCAACTGAAAAAAGCACAAATGTCAGAGTATGTCAAAACATCTCAAGGACCCCAAAACACCTTGGACCCCAGAGGGTTAATAAAGTCATTCTATATTGATCAGTGTCTAAACCTCAAAGAAATGCCAAAATCAAGACATCGGAGCAGAAATGAGGGAGAAACACCCAGGAACTCCGTGTCTTTCCCTGCCATTAACGCTTGGATAACACGACACGTCTCCTTCCATTAATAATAATAATGTCTATGCGGTGGCTGTGATATAGGCTATAAACCTACCAACGTCCGTTGCCATGATTTTTGGAATGACTTATCGCGAGAGGAAAAAAAGACGTTTTAGTCGCATAACATCGGTTAATGGAACGCCGTCATTTCGCAATAGTTTTTTATCGACATTTAGAAAATATCGCAAAAGTTTTGCGCAAATCTGTATTGGAAACGCGCCCCAAATATGATCAAATATTGGGGGGGACAAATTGCCCTTCGTTGAATATTGGGGGGGACGTGTCCCCCTGCCCCCCCATAGAATTACGCCTATGCTCTCTGATGAAGACGACTTCTTTGCATCCATGGAGTTGGGAAAATCACCTGCAGGTATGGATCTACTCCACACCTTTCCTCACATCAAGAAGCTGTCACTCAAAGTCAACACAGGTCTTCCTGCATCGGCAGCCTGTGAGAGACTTTTCAGTCATGCAGGACTCCTGTTCACTGCTAAACGATCACAGCTTCAGAGCAAGACCCTTGAGAGCCAACTACTGTTGAAGCATAATAGTGACATCACTGAGTGATTCTTTGGTGAAATTGTTTGTTTCTGCATGTTTTGTCACACACTGTTACGTCCTTGGGGACGTTTATAGTGTTTTCTTGGGGGTTTGTGTTTTTCTTTTTGGTCTCTTTTGTCTCTCTTACTTTCACTTTCACAGGCTGTCGCTGATTGGCTGTATTACCTGTCAATCGCTCGTAACGAGTTGAGTGGGTTTTCCTTGTGAGGCGGGATCCTCATCATCCTGATGCTGGACACCTGGAGAAGCCCTACTTAAGACGCATGCTAACACCAGGAAAGGAGAGAGATTTTTGGTTTTGCTTTGAGATGTTTTGATATAGTTCTGTTAAATGTTTGTTTTGTCTGTCATGTTACGCTTGCCTTTTGTTCCGAGTGCTCCCTAAAACTTCTCATTCATGAGCTCTGAGTCTGTTAAACAGCTTTGCAAAGCTGGGTTAAGCGGGAAGGAGGAAGGGAATAGGTAAGATTGTCACGTGACATACATTTTGCACACTTAGTTGTTTTTTTGTGTCTATATTCATTAGGTTAGGGATTTGTGCCACCCCCTGTATTTTTGTTTTCATTAGTCAGTATAGTTTATTTACGACGTCTCGGACGTTGAAGACTTTTTTTTTTTATCTTTTGTTTTAGTTTAGGTTTAGATTGAAATGATTTAGTTAGATTCGTTTTGCTTATGTTATTTTCGTTTGTTTGGCACAAATCCTGTTTTCCCTTTCTTCCTTTTTGCCTTGTTCACATGTAATATAAATTACTTTATCCTTATTAAATTACTTCTTATTCTATTTTTGGTTGTGTCTCTCGTGATTCTCAACTCATACAGTGTTCAATAGAGACGTATGTCTGAACTGGTCTTGTGTTCCCCTTCTAAAAATCCCCAGACGGGTGAGAGCCAAAGAAGGGTTGTAACACACACACACGTTACGCACGCACGCACACACGCACACACACAAAGGCAAGGCAATTTTATTACACATTTCATACATAGCAGCAATACAATGCGCTTCACACAATATAGTATAAATAAATAAAATTCTATATATATAAAACACCAGCAAAGACATTAAAAAGATTAATACACAAAAATATTCAATAATGAACATGCATACATATACATACATATACATATATATACACATACACACAAGCATTCATTACGCATTAACTACAAAAATCATCTGAAAAAAGCTTGGTCTTTAATCTATTTTTAAAAATTGTAATAGTTGGAGCATTTTTAATGTTTTCTGGAAGCTGGTTCCAGAGATGGACGCCGAAGTATTTAAAAGCAGCTTCCCCTTGTTTTGTTCTAACAATAGGTTTTAGTAGAAGCTGTTTGTGCTGTGATCTAAGGGGTCTTGGTTGAGTATGCTGTTGAAACATATCATGTAGGTAATCTGATTCCCGGACGAAGGCTTGTATGCCGAAACGCGTCGGAATGTTTTAATAGTGTTGATTATGACCAAGCCATAGTAATAAAGGCTTTTTAACTTTTCGAAAGAGAGTGCCTTGGATGTTCCTGATTATTTCTTTATATCATGAAGGTATTTAGGTCCCATCCCCTTTATTGACTTAAAAACTAATAAAAGTGCCTTAAAATTTATCCTGTATCTATTTGGGAGCCAGTGTAAGGACTTTAAAATTGGAGTTATATGATCTATTCTTTTAGTTTTTGTAAGGATCCTGGCTGCACTATTCTGTACCATTTGGAGAGGTTTTAAAGTCTTTTTGGGGAGTCCTGTTAAAAGCACATTACAATAATCAATCCTACTAGAAATAAAAGCATGTGTGATCTTTTCAAGATCCTCCTTAGACAGACATTTTTTAAGTTTATTGATATTTTTAAGATGAAAATATGCTGATTTTGTGATTGTTTTTATGTGACTATCAAATTTTAGATCATTATCTATTAAGACACCAAGGTTTCTTACCACTTCCTTTGCTAATAAGCCCTTTTTTCGAGCAGGGTAGAGATTTTAAATTTTTCCTCATTTCTTCCAAAAACGATAACCTCAGTTTTATTTTTATTAAGCTGGAGAAAGTTCTGTGACATCCAAGTATCTATTTCTTCAATGCACTGACAGAGAGTTTCAATGGGGGTATAGTCATTAGGCATTAGAGGTAAATACATGTGTGTGTCATCAGCATAACTGTGGTAGGAGATTTAATTTTTCTTTATGAGTTTACCAAGTGGTAGCATGTAAAGATTGAATAATAAAGCACCCAAAATTGAGCCCTGGGGAACTCCACAGGACAAAGATGTTAATGTTGAGGAACAATTTCCAATTTTAACAATAAAACTCCTATCACTAAGATATGATTTTAGCCAGCTGATCACAACACCAGTGAAACCAACCCAATGTTCCAATCGATGAAGCAGTATATAATGGTTGACAGTGTCGAAAGCTGCACTAAGATCTAATAATACTAAGATGGATGCCTTGCCTGCATCTATATTTAACCGGATGTCACTTGTGACTTTAGCAAGAGCTGTTTCTGTGCTATGGTGGGTCCGGAAACCTGACTGAAAATTGTCAAGGCAGTTGTTAAGTGTTAAAAAAGATGTCAATTGATTAAAAACTATTTTTTCAATGATTTTGCCAATGAATGGTAGGTTTGAAATCGGCCTATAGTTGCTTAATATAGATGTGTCTAAGTTATTCTTGTTTTTGAGAAGTGGTTTTATAACAGCAGTCTTCAGGGATTTAGGAAATGTGCCCATTTGTAAGGATGAATTTATGATGTTAAGCAGTTCTAGTGCTAGAATATGAAAAACAGATTTAAAAAAAGTGGTAGGTAAAATATCTAGTGTACAAGTGGAAGAGGTGAGGCTTTGTACTGTTTTATTAAGTGTTTCAGTATCAATCAAACTAAAATTAGCCATCCTGTTTAATGTTCCTGTAGTTATTTGTTCTGGTTGCATAGTGAAATGCTTTTTATTTATTATATTCAGTCTAATTTGATACATTTTAGATTTAAAAAATAACGCAAACTCATTGCATTTTATGGTCGAGATCAATTCAGGTGGCAGTTTTTGTGGGGGAATTGTCAGTTTTTCCACTGTGGAGAAAAGAACTCGAGCATTATTTATGTTTTGATTGATAATGTTAGAAAAGAACAACTGTCTAGCTTTACCAGTTTCAGTATTAAAGATTTTAAGCTTTTCCTTATATATATTGTAATGTACTGGGAGTTTGGTTTTTCGCCACTGTCTTTCTGTCTTCCTAAATTCTCTCTTCAAGAGCTTAACTGTTGAATTAAGCTTCCATGGGGCTTTCTGTTTTTTACTGACTTTAAGTTTGAATGGTGCTATATTATCCATAATATCTAACATTTGTGAATTAAAATGATCCATCAAATCATCTACTGATTTAGATGTGTGGCTCAAAAATTTTGAGCAAAAAACTTGTTCAAAGAGAGCATTGGTATGATAATTAATAGTTCTTTTTTCTATCATCACAGAGGTGTTAGACTTATGAGGAGACATATAAATCAAAATATCAAAGAAAATGCAGAAAGGATCAGACAATGCTAAATCCTTTACAGTCACAGAAATATCAATACCCCTTGTGATCACCAGGTCAAGTGTATGACCAAGGAAGTGTGTTTTTTCCTGTACATGTTGAGTTAAGTTGAATCTATTAAGCAGTGAAAGTAGTTCACTAACATAGTTATTATCTGGATTATCAACATGCAAATTGAAATCCCCAGTTATTAAAACACAGTCAAACTCTAAACAAATAAAAGACAATAGTTCACCCAGTTCATCAAGAAAAACTCTAGGGGAGTGCTTAGGTGGTCTGTAGATGACCAGTAATAGAATTTGAGGGGAACCCTTAATAATTCCGCTCAAATACTCAAAAGAAAGAAACTCGCCAGATGATAACTGTTTGCATTCATAATATGAATTAAAAATTGTGGCTATTCCACCTCCTTTTTTATTAGAACGAATGGCACTCATAAAATTATAATTAGGAGGGGCTGATTCAATGAGGGTAGGCACATTATTTGCCAGGTCTAACCAAGTTTCAGTTAGAAATAGGAAATCAAGGTTATATGCACAAATGAGATCATTGTTTAAAAAGGACTTATTGAGTAAGGATCTGATATTTAAAAGAGAAAATTTAAGTATATTGATATGATCTGCTATAGAAATCTGAGTTTGTTTAGTTACTCTTTGAAGATTTGCCAGATTTACCCCATAGGCTGAATGTAATCGATTTCTCCTATCACTTATTATTGCTGGGATAGGGCTGTTTGGGACACTAGCACTAGATGACACAAACTGAATGGATGGACAGGGAGAGAAGGGATTTTCATTTCCAGCAGGACCTTCAGAACTTGTAGATTGGGAAATATCTGAGGGCATAGAGAGAGTGTCTTGGAAAAACTGTCAATGTATACCAAAGGCTATATAATTTAAAAGGATAAAAGTCATTTTTTTGACTCCTTCTCTATTTGGATGAAGGCCATCGCTTCCAAACAGATCATGTCTAGGCCAAAAATAATCAAAATTCCCAACGAAATTAAAACCAGCAGCAATACAATTTTTTTTAACCATATGTGCAATCCAAAAAGGCGGCTAAAAAAAAACTCACATCCCCTAGAGGGCAATGGGCGCACACACACACACACACACACACACACACACACACACACACACACACACACACACACACACACACACACACACACACACACACACACACACACACACACACACACACACACACACACACACACACACACACACACACACACACACACACACACACACACAGTTTTTGAGAGTTTATGGGCTGCCTTGTTCTAGTTCTGCTTGCAGAGCCTGGTTTTTACCAGTATAAAGGTTTGGAAATTTGTGTTACTTGTGCTTATTTATTTTTTATTATTTTATTGATTTTATTTTTTAAGTACTTGAATTTACCTGGATTATT
This sequence comes from Rhinichthys klamathensis goyatoka, assembly GCF_029890125.1. Taxonomy (NCBI): domain Eukaryota; kingdom Metazoa; phylum Chordata; class Actinopteri; order Cypriniformes; family Leuciscidae; genus Rhinichthys; species Rhinichthys klamathensis. The sequence continues at coordinate 2,116,245 of NW_026607023.1, forward strand.
TTAATTTAAGCTATTTTGTAATTTAATTAATTAATTAATTTTAATTAATTTTATTGATTGGATGAACTATAATTTACCTTAATATGATTATTTAGTTTTTTTGTCTGTCTGATTGAATGCTTGTGTAAAACTCAACAGTTACTCAGTACTTGAGTAGTTTTTTCACCAAGCACTTTTTTACTCTTACTCAAGTAATTATTTGGATGACTACTTTTTACTTTTACTTGAGTCATATTATTCTGAAGTAACAGTACTTTTACTTGAGTACAATTTTTGGCTACTCTACCCACCTCTGCGACTTAGTCATAAAACCAACTGTAAAGTGTTCATGTAGGTGTCAGGCATAATGCGCACGTTTTAGATTTTTGATATTTATTCAAATAAATTTAAGTTTGCTATTGAAGTTAGAAACGTCTCGGGTTATGACTATAACCCTTGTTCCCTGAGAGGGGAACGAGACACTGCGTCGTTGAAAAATGACTCTTTGGGGACGCTCCCTTAGCGTGCGCCTCTGAAGTATAAATGAAACTAATCCAATCCTGATTGGTGTTGCGTCATGACGTAACATGTGACGGCACATAAAAGTGACGCCGGCACACACACACATTAGCCTCGCGATGAAGCAAGCCGCTCCTAGGCACTGAGGGGCGTGGAAAAACGACGCAGTGTCTCGTTCCCTTCTCAGGGAACAAGGGTTATAGTCAGTGGCGGCTCCAGACAATTTTGATTGGGGGGGCAATGGGGGGTCCTGGTCATTTCAAGGGGGGTCTCATGAAAACCAACAAAAAATACAGTGGACACGGCTAATAACTGCATATTGCTGCTACTTAACAAATGGTAAATGGACTGCATTTATATAGCGCTTTCACAGACCCAATGGCCACCAAAGCGCTTTACATATTGCCTCACATTCACCCATTCACACACCGACGGTTTTTTGTTTTTAATTAATTAATCAATTGCAGTTTGCAAACAATATGCTCGAACTTTAATTGCCATAGCCACACCCATGACAGAAAACACATTTACAAAATAGTATCCTCCTCATCCTCCAATTCCTCGGTGTCCTGTTTCCAGTCTTTACTAAGAAATCCTATGAAAAATTATTTACAAAATCTTCTGCAGGACAGTTCAATTCTTTACAATAATATAATATATTATAAAAGAAAGTTAAGCTGTTACACTGAGATGGTTTAGGAAAACCATAAAGTGTTTTTGTACAGTCAATTAATTGTACAGGCAGCATTAAACCATCAAAGTTAAATGATTGTTTATAGCTTATGAATTTCCTAGCCTGTATTTTCTTTAGCAGGGGGTTTCAAACTTTTTAATGGCAATGAGCCCTAAAAAATACCCTTGTGAGATTCTTTATTTAGGCTTATAATATAATAAAATATATGCCCAATATAATATAATATAAAAAAATGAATTGAAGTATTTGAAGTGATAGTTTAAATGCTTCAATTTGTTTTCATATTATATTATTATAATATGAAAAAAATTGAAGCATTTACTGTAAATAGCTAGATCTAATAGCTAAATATTTTCAAGAAAAGTCAATATGTGAACTCTTTTATAGTAGCCTAATCTAACCATGCCTGAAACTATTTAAATCTATGTAAACTAATGATGTATTTTGAGTTTGCACGCGGGTGGGTGTGTAATTGTTACCGTTCTGTGTCCATCATCCGTTATTTCCACCACTTTAATCAAACCACTCTTCTTTAAAACATGATATTGTGATTTTATTTCACATGTCTTTGCGTTTCTCGTCGCCTCTCGTATTGAGATAGGCTATTTGGTCCGCACACACGACTCCCTGGCAATCACACGCGCTCACATCATTCTCTTTCTTTGAAACCTGTTAACTGCACTCACCAGTTTGAGCACTGCAATTATTTCTCACATACAATTAAATGGATTTCCCCACACATTTCGCGTCAGTCCTCTGCGTGGCATATTATTCTTTTCTGCGCGGCCGCGGCATCAGAAGTGCACGACCGCGCACGCGCGCAGCTTAGAGGGAACGTGATTCTTATGTTTATATATTTTGTATGTCGAATAAATTATTAATTATTATTGTTCTGCGTAGTTTGAAGATAAACATTTTTAAATATTTATCCCGGATATATATATTTTTTAATCAGGAAGGGGGTGGGGGGTCAAATGGGGGGTCAAAGCATTTTTTGGGAGGGTCTTGAGACCCCCCAAGACCCCCCCTGGCGCCGCCTCTGGTTATAGTCATAACCCGAGACCTTCCCTTTCGAGGGAACTCGCACTGCGTCGTTGAAAAACGATTCTTTGGGGAACGAATGCCCACTAGGCCACGCACCGAAAAAGGCCTGCCCTAGAGTGAAACTGATCTCAGGCACTCAGCTAGGACGGGAGCACACGTGCGCCAGGCATACTAGGGGGGTGCAGACTATAAAACCTGATAAAAGTGTGCGGGGTAGCCCAACCGGCTGCCTCACAGATCTCCTGGAGGGGCACTCCTGAGAGGAGGGCCCTAGAGGACGCCATGCCTCTAGTAGAAAGAGCCCTTACGGCCAAAGGTGAAGGCAAATTGAGCACCTTGTAGGCCTACCTATGGGTTGTATAGCCGGGAGCCCCTAATAGGTGACCCAAAACACACTACAGTAGGTCCGACCTCCTCCAAGAAGAGGACCTCTCAAGGTAAATACTCGGAACCCTAACTGGCAGAGAAAGGAACCTCTCCTTTTCTGCCGACACATGAGGTGGAGGATGAAATACTTGCAAGACCATGGACCTAGCCATGTTAAATTGCACTTAAGGCACATAGCTGGGTCTCGGATGCAGGATGGCTTTAACTCCGCCGGGGGCACACCCCAAGCAAGCTGGCGATAATGCCAGGGCTTGGAGATCTCCCAGTCTCTTTAAAGAAATCGCTAAGAGAAAGGCTATCTTGAACGTGAGGTCCTAGGCGAAGCCGACTGGAGGTATTCGAAGGGAGCCAGGGATAGCCCTTCGAGAACCACCGCCAGGTCCCAGGAAGGAACCCTGGACCTGACTGTCGGTCTCATCTTCCAAATACCATGGAGAAATAGTATGACCAGTTGGTGCCTCCCCAAAGGCCCAACATTTAGTTGTGCATGGAACGCCGCAATGGCAGCCATGTACACCCTACGTGTGGATGGGGAGAGATTCGCAGAGAAACGATCTTGAAGAAACTCCAGAACTGAAGCCATTGGGCAGTTAACTGGGCCCAACTCAAGTTCTCTACACCAAGTGGAAAAACATTCCACTTGAGGCCATATAATCTCCTAGTAGACGGAGCCCTAGAGATAAGTATGGTTTCGACCACCCCAGATGATAGACCAGCATCTAGGTACTGAGCCCCCTCAGAGGCCAGACCCACAATTTCCATAGCTCCAGACGAGGATGGAATATAGTGCCCTCCGCCTGAGACAACACATCCCTCCTCAGAGGAATCTGCCATGGCGGAGCTATCAGGAGTGAAATTAAGTCTGAAAACCATACTCGGGCCGGCCAAAACGGGGATACCAGAAGAAGACTGATGCCCTCCTGACGGATCCTCTCCAGGACTCCCGGGAGCAGAGCAATCGGGGGAAACGCGTACAGGCGAAGCCTCGGCTAGGCCTGTACCATGGCATCCAACCCCAGCAGGGCTGGATGAGTGAGGGAGAACCAAAGTGGACAGTGGGACGTCCCTCGAGACGCGAACAAATCCACTTCCATTGGTCCAAACCTCTGCCATATCAACTCCACCACCTCTGGATGGAGTCTCCATTCCCCGGGCCTCAGCCCCTGCCTCGACAGGATGTCTGCTCCCTGATTCTGAACCCACGGGACATATATTGCTCTTATAGATAATATTTTCCCTCAGGACCATAAAATAATCTGATGCGCCAATCTGGATAGAGGGCGCGATCTGAGTCCTCTTGTCGGTTCAGATAAGCTACTGTAACCCCTCCACCCGGGTCCCACTCGACCCGCTCTGTGCGGGCCTCGAACCCGGGTCTCCGGCATGAAATCACCTCAGGCGCTCTAACAAGGAGGCTAAAGACTGCAGCCCCTAGCATCTGTCGCTAGAGAGCCTTTTGAGATCAGAGGAGTGAGGTTTACTCGCACAGCAACTACTAGCTGGCCTCCGTTACACTACCACTGATGTATTGTCCGAACGTATCAAGACGTGGTAACCCTTGATGTCTGGGAGGAAGCTCCTCAGAGCCCTGAACACAGCCAACATCTCTAGGCAATTTATATGCCAAGAATGATGATGGTCCTGCCACAGACCCCTGGCAAAGCGGCCGTCCATGACCGCGCCCCAGCCAGTAAGGGAAGCGTCTGTCAAAACGGTTTTCCGGCGTCACGACGCCCTAACACTGGCCCTTGGGACAAGAACCAAGGTTTCTTCCATATTAATAGGAAACAAAGGCATCTGCGCATAACCTTTATTATACGGAACGGATTCCCCTTGGGGGAAAACCCCTTGGCTTTGAGCCACCACTGAAGGGGCCTCATGTGAAGAAGGCCCAAAGGAATTATGTTGGATGCCGTTGCCATGAGGCCCAGCAGTCTTTGAAATTGCTTTACAGTGATGGCCTGGCCTAGCTTTATCCCTGACACCATGGCCAAGATGGATTCAATACGTGCGGGAGACATACGTGCCCGCATCGTAACCGAATTCCATACCACGCCCAGAAGAGTGGTCTTCTGAGCTGGGTCCAACACATTTTTCTTAGTGTTGAGTCTCAACCCCCGGTTCTGAATGTGGTCAAGGACAACATCTCGATGCCGAACTGCCATTTCTCGAGACTGGGCCAATATGAGCCAGTCGTCGATGTAATTCAGTATACGAATGTCCTGAAGCCTCAGTGGAGCCAGAGCCGCATCCATACACATAGTAAACGTGCGGGGAGAACAGGCCAGAAGGTGATAGCGGAGCGTCCAACGGAAAATATTTGTCTTTCTCTTTATACTGGACAAATTTAGCCACAGATGTCTCTCCGTAGCCACCATAGTTGACATAGAGCGGCCAATGGCACGTGCCGTCTCCTTAGTGGCCCGGAGAGACAAATCTGTGGCTCTTCTCAACTCCGCAAAGACAGCAGGAGTTGGTCCCTCGCCCTCATATAGATCTTTAAGAAGATCGGCCTGGTACGCCTGCAAAATCGTCATAGAGTGCTGGCATGCACCAGCCTGACCAGCCGCCATATAAGCCCGGCCAACCAGTGCAGAGGTGTCCCTGCACGGTTTGTTGGGCAGCGCCGGGGCTTTAAGCGAAGATGCTGCATCAAGAGAAAGATAGCTCGCTAAAGCTTCCTCCATCTGCGGCATCTTGCCATAACCCGACTCTCTCGCACCCACCACATTCGAATAATCATATAATGAATGTGATGAGATACGTAAAGAGTGGGATTTTTCCCCGGATCTAGCTCTTTATGAAGATCTGGGAAAAAAACGGAAAGCCCCGGTGCTGAGGTTGTGAACGGTGCTGCAGGAATCTCTTGTCTAGCTTGCTTTGACGGGGATCATCCTGCTTAATTTGTGGCCAGCTGATATACATATAAATATATATTAGGGGTGGAACGGTACATGTATTTGTATTGAACCGAAACAGTACGGGCATCACGGTTCGGTGCACGAATTTACACAGATAATACACGGTACAAAAATAAATAAAACTCGCGTGCAAATTAATTAATCTAATGCGGAACTACTGTTAGATGCGCGGGTTCTTTAGGGACACATAATCTGTACCCCCGGCTTTGCTCTGAACACGCGTTCACCTCAAACATTGGCTTTTATACGCGCGTCCTATTCCCTTTGGACTAGCGTCGAACTAGATGTGAATTTGACGCTCTATTCACACGCGTTCACCTCAAACATTGGCTTTTATACGCGCGTCCTATTCGCTTTGGACTAGCGTCGAACTAGACGTGAATTTGAAGCTCTATTCGCGTTTGGTGTGACCGAACAATGAACAGGCTGCGATGTCAAGATTGCAATGCTGGAGTGTGTGTGTGTGTGCGCGCGAGAGAGACAGAGAGGCGTGGGAGTGATCGAACAGTGGAAACATTAAAAAACATGCTCCGTCATTTTGTTTATACAGATCATTAAACCTGCAAAGTGTTTACTTTGTGTACACTCGCAATAAAACACAACATTGGGCTTTTGTCACACTGTAAACTCTTGTCAAACTGTAACCTACAACTGTCACCCAACCAAAATATCACACACACACACACACACACACACACACACACACACTGTTTCAAAAGCAAAAAATATTTATCCAACCCCATTTCAAAACAGTCTGTGGGGCCCATCTTTTGGTCATTCATCATATTGCATTGGTTTTCATTTCTTGTCCTGGGAGCACTGATCTGTTTATTTTTAAGTTACACATTCTACAATGATTAAAAAAGAAAATCGAATGTGTTTTTAATGGTAGTATTATTTTATACAGAAATCAATAATTTATAATTCAGATGAGAGTAATGTTACATTGTTAATTAATAATGTTAATTAAAATTAAGGAAAACAAAAATATTGATCTGAAATATAGCAAATTAATTTTAAATTCATTCAGATACAATTACCAAACATATCTCAAGGTCTTTTTGTTTTCCCTCCATTGTACCGAAATCGTACCGAACCGTGATGTCTGAACCGAGATATGAACCGAACCGTGACTTCTGTGTACTGTTCCACCCCTAATATATATACTGTATATATATATATATTTATGTTTATTTATTTATTTTTTAAGTCTGGCCACATGAGCAGAAACATGAGCCGGCAAGTGTGACTCATGTTGCACGTTCCCGAGGCTGAGCACATCTACTTCCTTAAAAACAGATAGCTCGAGCACCGGGCACTCGTCACGGGCAGAAGAAGCCGTATCGTGGGCTTTTGCGTCGTGAACGAGTGTCATAGAATCTGCGGATGATGAACGAAAAAGTTCCTCAGCAGTCTTGTTCTCATCCGCAAGATCCTTCTGCGATCCTTCTGCCTCAACGGACGCGGGACCCGAATCGCGGGGATCACGACCCTGGCCATCATCAGAAAATAATATAGCCAAGTGGGAGCGCAGCACTCTAATAGGAAGTGCTTCACAGTGTTCAAAGGCAGCCCTCTCGAGAGCTGCCTGTGCGTGCTGCGCCCTTAAACAATACACACACAACTGATGCGTGTCCCCACCCGTGAGATATCTAGGGCAGGGGTGCACACACGTAGTGTATTGTTCACTCGCCATAATATAGAGCTTTGCACAGACAAAACAACACCAAATAAGACAGACAGTTTCACAGAGAGCGCTTGCTGAAGAGCGAAAGCTAATGTGTGTGTGTGCCGGCTAGACATGTGCCGGTATTCGGTAATGCGATAAATCGCGGTAATGAATATGCACGATATTGTTATCGCGGGCACTTCAAAATACCGTGAAAAATAATAGATTCGAATTTAGACATTTAGAATGCGCATTAGCTTATTTTCCATCAACCGCTTAAACACTGCAAATATGCTGCGCAAAACACGTGCGCACTCTGATGTAAACAATCCCCACATGTAGCTACAAGCACTGTGTGCATGCGGCGGCAGTGCGCACTCTAGTCTAATGTAAACAATCCTCACATGGAGTAGAAGCATGGCGGAAGGAGGAACGCTGCCGACGATTTACCCCCCGCAGGGCTGCCAACTCTCACGCATTCAGCTTGAGACTCAAGCGCCTTTCAGACAGGACGCGGAATACGCGCGGGGACGTTATGTTGCTGCGTCGACCAAAGCACGCCGGAGTCAAAGTTCAAAATAGTTCAACTTTTTATTTGCAAAATAGCAAATCGCGTTTCGCGTCCTGTCTGAAAGGCGCTTTACGCACCGACAGACTAGACAGAGCAGGTTACTTTTGATATGAAAAAAAAAATAAAAAAAAATCAGCTCTTAGGTTCTGTCCATTGTGACAGATCGCTGCGCCTCAGTTCCAAGGGGGCAATCCATCGACCGGAAGTTGAAGCCGGCCGGGTGCCGCCATGTTGTAGCAGAACTTCACTTGCGTTAGCATTTCCATTGACTCCCATTCATTTTGGCGTCACTTTGACAGCGAATAACTTTACATCTGAGGCGTTTAAAGACTCCATTTGTCCATTATTTATTTCTAAAGAAACACGACAATGTATAAAGTGCTCCATTACCTTCTATGTTACATTATGGCCCCGTAGAAACAGATTTAGTAAAAATAGGCTAACGACTGCGTTATAACCACTCGACTCTCTGTCGCGCTGTACAGAAATTACCGTACAGACAGGAGGAGAAGCTCGCAGGCAATCGGGGGGACGTCCCGTCAAGGGAGAAGCCCGTAGATAATGAGTCCATAAAAGCAACGGAATACTTACTCCTGCTCACTCACGCCAAAGAACTCTTTGCTCAAGTTCCCCGTCTCTGCAAGATTAACTTTGGCAATTTTCACGCACAGCTACTAGAAGATTATGTCTGTCAGACAGGTTGCTCACGTCATCAAGCTTAGTTTGAGTCGGTTTGAGTCTGCGCGTCAGGAACGGAAGTGCTCAAAAATCGCTAAAAATGGGCTTCAACTGTCTCAACCGAGTTCCAATGAGATGGCTCTGTCCACTTCTTATACTGTCTATGCTCAGTTCAAGTAAACCGATCATCTGTTACTTTTTATTTAAAGACACAGTACAACTTACCGTAAGGTATATGCCTCATACATAATGTCGATCAATCAGTGTTTTTCAAACACGGAAAGAGGTCAATAAAACTGCAGGAGAACAGAACTTATGTCACAGAACGTTACATTTACCTCAGGAAAGCCATTTAATGACCAGCACATTAGTTGACTAGAAAAAATAGCGAGGAGTATTTTGCTAAATGTGCACTATATTACATATTTATTATATGTTTACTTGTCATTACATAATTGTTATTATAATGAAAACCGCATTATATTTAATTAATAGTGTTTACAGCATTGTGTGAGATATATTTTTTTCTTGAGAAAAATTAACATGCAGACTGTGGCCTACCTAATATTTATCCAAATGAGTCAATATTGAATTAAGATTAAAATCAAATCCAAGAATTTAATTGAATAATACAAACAGTAGCCTACCAGTCATTGTACCATGTAAACATTGTAACATGTTGTCACTAAATCAAATTCTGTTTAGTTACCATATGTTTTAAAAATCACAATTACACATTGTGATGCAAGTTGTTGTTTTTTTAGATACCCACAATCCATCTGTTTCTCTTGAGCAATTAAAATATCGTGATAATACCGTATACCGTGATAAAAGCACAATCAATTAATCGCTGCATGAAAATTTGATACCGGCACATGCCTAGTGCCGGCGTCACTTTTATGTGCCGTCACGACGCAACACCAATCAGGATTGGATTAGTTTTATTCATACTTCAGAGGCGCACGCTAAGGGAGCGTCCCAAAGAGTCGTTTTTAAACGACGCAGTGCAAGTTCCCTCGAAAGGGAACGTGTATACCAATGTTGTAAGCAACTTTAGAGACGGTCCCTAAATGTGCGAATGTTCAATGTCAAGCCAATTTTAAATTTACAATTAGTCATTTAGCAGAAGCTTTTATCCAAAGTGACTTACAGTTAAACTAACAATATGCAAGTGCTATGACCCTTCCCAGTTTAATCTAATGCAGTACATGTAGGCATACTTATATATATATATATATATATATATATATATATTAGAGGTGGGCATAGATTAATTTTTTTAATCTAGATTAATATTGAAATTAATCTAGATTAATCTAGATTAAAATGGCTCATTTGAATTCTCCCGAAGGCATTCAGAATAATGCTTTGAGAATAGTTTGGCTCGGGTAGGGATGTGCATTTCTGCCAAAAATGCCATTCGACAATCGAGGAGCAAAAGTCGAATATCGTAAAAAAAAAAAAAAAAAAAAAAAAAAAGCAATGACAGAAAGGGAGGCCAATTTCATCTTTAGCGATTTGTCATCAAACAAACTGTTTATTAATTGAACAAGTAACATGTTTTCGTCCTTTTTTTTAACATAGTAGGCTAATTGGAAGAAGAAAAAAAAAACAATACGCACGACAGTCCGTTTTTGCATCGCCAATGCTCGTTAGATCAAAAAATAATGTCATCATATGTCATAAGAATTTTATGTGAACCTGCCTTGTTACTGCAATAGCCTCATTTTTAAACAAATTAGTTTCAATCAATGTAAACTATTCGTGTGATTATGCCACTGCGCAATACACACACAATGTATTACCTGAATGAAATGAAATCGAATGTATTGTCCTGTGGAATCATTCATTCACAGACAGCTTACGAAGATGTTCAACTAATAAAGATCTTCATCGCTGGCAAAAATATGATGCATTTGCAGATTTGCATTCACTAGACTAGACTGTAGATCGGCCACTTCATCCAACGCTCTTGATGCTCTTAAATCTTCCTGTTTCGACTCCGAGTGTGAATTGAAAGCGCTTCAGACGATTCAGTGCGCGAGGAACTGAACAGATCAACTGATTCGCGAACCGATTTAGACAGATCATCTGACAACTTGTTTGATGAAGTCTTTGAACAGAATCGACTCAAAAGAGTGATTCATTTGTAAATGAGCATCGCTCATGCCCATACAAAGGACACAGCGCGCTTGGAATAAACTCATTTAACAACGTATTGCATTAAAATAAAGTAACGAGAGGAACGTCGCCCAACGTAACAAAGTAAAAGTACACCTTGTGTCCCTGACAGGAAAATACCCTACTGCGCGATCTGTGACAGTAGGCGCGGCGTCATACTACACATTAGAATTGCGCGGAAATATAACGATATTCGAAAAAGCTATTTATGATCCCAACCCAACTTTGATTAACGGCGATATTTTTTTTATCGCCCGATAAGAGTCTCACGTTAACGCAGCACGTTAACGCCGATAACGGCCCAGCACTAATATATATATATATATATATACTCACCTAAAGGATTATTAGGAACACCATACTTATACTGTGTTTGATTCCCTTTCGCCTTCAGAACTGCCTTAATTCTATGTGGCATTGATTCAACAAGGTGCTGAAAGCATTCTTTAGAAATGTTGGCCCGTATTGATAGGATAGCATCTTGCAGTTGATGGAGATTTGTGGGATGCAAATCCAGGGCACTAAGCTCCCGTTCCACCACATCCCAAAGATGCTCTATTGGGTTGAGATCTGGTGACTGTGGGGGCCATTTTAGTACAGTGAACTCATTGTCATGTTCAAGAAACCAATTTGAAATGATTCGAGGTTTGTGACATGGTGCATTATCCTGCTGGAAGTAGCCATCAGAGGATGGGTAGATGGTGGCCATAAAGTGATGGACATGGTCAGAAACAATGCTGAGGTAGGCCGTGGCATTTAAACGATGCCCAATTGGCACTAAGGGGCCTAAAGTGTGCCAAGAAAACATCTCCCACACCATTACACCACCATCACCAGCCTGCACAGTGGTAACAAGGCATGATGGATCCATGTTCTCATTCTGTTTACGCCAAATTCTCACTCTACCATCTGAATGTCTCAACAGAAATCGAGACTCATCAGACCAGGCAACATTTTTCCAGTCTTCAACTGTCCAATTTTGGTGAGCTCTTGCAAATTGTAGCCTCTTTTTCCTATTTGTAGTGGAGATGAGTGGTACCCAGTGGGGTCTTCTGCTGTTGTAGCCCATCCGCCTCAAGGTTGTGTGTGTTGTGGCTTCACAAATGCTTTGCTGCATACCTCGGTTGTAACGAGTGGTTATTTCAATTAAAGTTGCTCTTCTATCAGCTTGAATCAGTCGGCCCATTCTCCTCGGACCTCTAGCATCAACAAGGCATTTCCGCGTGAAAAAGTGCGTGAAAATCCCAGTAACTGAGCAGATTGTGAAATACTCAAACCGGCCCGTCTGGCACCAACAACCATGCCATGCTCAAAATTGCTTAAATCACCTTTCTTTCCCATTCTGACATTCAGTTTGGAGTTCAGGAGATTGTCTTGACCAGGACCACACCCCTAAATGCATTGAAGCAACTGCCATGTGATTGGTTGATTAGATAATTGCGTTAATGAGAAATTGAACAGGTGTTCCTAATAATCCTTTAGGTGAGTGTATGTAGATCAGAGAAATAAAAAAATTCCCCGAACCACCCTAACTAGCCTACCTCACATTCAGGACCTCAGTGATTATAAAACCCTGCCATATGCATGTTAATGAAACTAGTTAATAGTGAGTATTAGACCCTAAACTCAAGTGTTACTTAAAAAAAAAAAAATTCATACCCTCATTGGGGGCTGAACCCCCCTAAAATGAAAATCCTAGAATCGCCCCTAAATGAGGTCCTCTCTTCACAGACTTGAACCACAGACTTTCTTCTCAATCCCTTTTTTTCCCCTCTTAGGCACTCTTCAGGACTCTGTCAAGATCGCATTGAACACCTTATACGTTTTAACGAACGCCTTAATGCTTTCATTTTGAACGAATCTTTAATATGACTCCGGACTACTGAGTTGTCTCAGAGAGTGATTCGTTCATTTTCTGTTGATCGGGCATGCGCGCAACATCCCATATATTCTCTACATGAAACGGAAATTCACGAGTTCACATTTACAAATAAGTCAGATAGAATAAATGCATATTTGGCGTGCTGTCCGAGGAGAGGGCTCCGGGCTCGGTATGCGGCCCGAACCCATAGTACTCCCCCGTTCCTGACTGTGGAAGAATGAGCCAGGAGTGAGGAGTCGGGGTGGTGGAGGGATCCTGAAACTGTCAAGGAATGTTAGGTGAGTTGACAGTGGATATTTATATATGCTTCCTCTCGTGCTGATAGGGTAGACATGTAATAGTTTGGTGACGAGTTGATTGGAATGATTTATTTGAACGTGCTCCTCCCGAACCTTGTTTATAAAACATCATTTATTAGTTTATCTCTCGAGTCTGGATCGGGTTCGGCCGGGTCCGAGTCTTTCGTTCTTCCTGTCAGTCCCAGAGAGACTATGCTGTCAGTAGCCTACCGTAAAGAAAAATGATTAGTTTATCTCTTGAGTCTTCTGGTTCGGGTTTGAGTCGTTTGTTCTTAAAGCAGTTAATCTCGGTGTTCAGGGTTGCTTGATAATTACAAGTGTGTTGGAACTGAAGTGTAGGACAGTAGCTCTCCGTGAGCAGGGATGGAGACCATGGTTCGAATAACGTGGGAGCTGAGCTCCCATAGAGAGAGGATGAGCTCCCATGAAAGCAGTAAAATCACACCTGTGGGGGTCTCTAAAAATCATCAGCACTATTATTTTAAATGACAAATAAATCACTTTTTTCTTCAATATATCGAGGCATGTTTATGTTAATAAACAGCCTAAAAGATGTTTTCCAAAAGAACACATTTGGGCTACTGCTATAGGCACATATGGTGACTGCAGCATGGTTGTGTATGAACTTCACCACCAAGCTTCTGTCTGCCTCGCTGCCTGCTGTGAGTTTGTTTGTTTGCGTCGTGGCTGTCTAAGCCTCGTATTAGCTTCGTATTTCCTTCTGTTTTTTCGTATTTCTTTCTTTTATTCTATCCTGAACCATCATTTAACTCATAATTACATCTCGGACTGTTGGCCAGACGCGTCCCAAGCCAATATATGGCTGGAACCGCAAATACGGTTGGAACCTTTGGTTGTTGGTTGTAGAGCGAGACACCGCTTCACTGCTGCTCGCCCTGCGATCGATAGCCAAACGCGTTCTTTACACTCACTTACTAACCGCAAATACGGTTGGAACTTTTTTGTTGTTGGTTGTAGAGCGAGACACTGCTTCACTGCTGCTCGCCCTGCGATCGATTGCCAAACGCGTTCTTACTCATTTACAAACGAACATTTTCCCGTCTATCGTGCGTCTACATTACACTCGTACCACTAAAAAGACGGATTATACCCAAGACTCGAGTCATAAATTAGTAGTGCTATAAATATTAATAGCATCACTGGTTGCATTATTGCTAACTTACTGCCCATCTGTTAAAATGGCGAATATATCAGATGTATGTTATTTACCTTTTGGTGCAGATGAGAACGAATCTGATTTGCTCGCGGTGCAGTCTGAATTAGAGGCTGAAAAAAAACAGATCCGTGACCTTCTAGAGAGACAAGCTGAGCTGAGAGACCGGCGTTTAGCTCTTGAAACATCACGCGCTGATGCACACGGATCAGTGATTAACGTTAGTAACCCGCTGTCCCTGACCTCGTCCACTCCACGCGTTTCTCAGCATTGGTCCCGAGCGTCCAGGTCACGATCAGCCATGGTTTCATTCACTCCGGCTCCAACACACCACCACGAAGCCTGGGTGGTTCCGCGGAAGCCGCGAGCCAGGACAAGAATCTTTTCGCCCCTCCCGGTTTTCGAGATCTCCACCCAGAACCGCTTCTCCCCTCTTCGTGAAACGGAACGCGATGCTGTGATCATCGGCGATTCCACGGTCCGACACGTCCACGCTACGTTAGGTAAAAGTAAGGTGCACTCATTGCTTTCCTGGTGCTCGTGTTCTCGATATCACTGCGCGGGTAACTGAGATCTTGAACGGTGACGAGCGCGTCGGAGCTGTGGTGCTGCACGCGGGAGCTAACGACACTAGGCTGCGACAGACGGAGGTTCTGAAGAAAGACTTTAGGAGCCTTATAGATACGGTACGCAGAACATCGCCTGAAACATCGATTATTGTGTCTGGACCGCTTCCTACGTACCGAAAAGGGCATGAAAAGTTCAGTAGATTATTCACGCTAAATGAATGGTTATTGTCATGGTGCAATGAGCAGAAACTGCTCTTTGTAAATAATTGGAATCTGTTTTGGGAGCGACCGAGGCTTTTCCGCGCTGATGGCTTACACCCAAGTAGAATCGGGGCAGATCTTATGTCGGATAACATCTCCAAGATGTTAAAGACCGTTTGACTAGTAACCAAAAATCCAAATCACAGTCTCTACTGCACCAATCTAATCGATATTACTACTAGTGTAGAACATTGCATAGAAACTGTGTCTATTCCTCGTTTACTGAGATCAAATAATAAATCTACCGCGGGATCAAGAAAAAATCTAATTGTTATTAAAACAAAAAATCTCGCTATTAGTGAACAAAAACAATTCCTAAAGCTAGGTCTTCTAAACATTAGATCGCTCACACCTAAGGCGGTTATTGTAAATGAAATGGTCACAGATAATAATTTCGATGTTCTGTGTCTTACTGAAACCTGGCTTAAACCAAATGATTATTTCGGTCTAAATGAGTCTACTCCACCAGGATACTGTTATAAGCATGAGCCCCGTCTGATCGGTCGTGGCGGCGGTGTTGGAACAATCTACAGAGATATCCTTAATGTTACTCAGAAAACTCGTCATAGGTTTAATTCATTTGAAGTACTTGTGTTAAATGTTACGCTCTTAGATGTAAGAAAAAAATCCCTATTATCTCTAGCATTGGCTACCGTATATAGACCTCCAGGGCCTTACGCCGATTTCCTAAAAGAGTTTGCAGACTTTCTATCAGATCTATTGGTCAAGGTCGATAAAGCATTAATTGTTGGAGATTTTAACATACACGTAGATAATTCAAATGATGCGTTAGGGGCTGCGTTCACAGATTTATTAAACTCCTTCGGAGTCAAGCAAAACGTCACCGGACCAACCCATCGTCTTAATCATACACACGATTTAATTATATCATACGGAACCGATCCAACCGATATAGATATAATTCCACAAAGTGATGATGTCACTGACCACTACATGGTAACTTGTATATTACGCACTCCTATAATATGTCATGCTGCGCCGCGTTATCGACCAGGTAGAACAATCCTTCCATCCACCGTAGATCATTTCTCAAATAGCTTATCTGATCTGACTCAGCTGCTGCCCGAACCCAAACAAACAGATGAATTAGACGAATTAACTAGCACTATGTGCTCCATTCTCTCTAGAACATTGGATACTGTTGCACCCATTCAAGCTGGCAGTTATAAAACCTCTTATTAAGAAACCACAATTAGACCCAAATAACCTAGCAAACTACAGACCCATTTCAAATCTTACATTTATGTCTAAAATATTAGAAAAAGTTGTGTTCGTTCAACTCGGCTCTTTCTTGCAAGAAAACGACATCTATGAAAAGTTTCAGTCTGGATTCAGGCCACATCATAGCACTGAAACTGCGCTTGTTAGAATCACAAATGATTTACTTTTAGCTTCTGACCAAGGCTGTATCTCAGTACTAGTTTTCCTCGATCTTAGCGCTGCGTTCGACACTATAGATCACACAATACTCTTAGATCGACTACAAAATTACACTGGTGTTCAAGGACAAGCATTAAGCTGGTTCAGATCATATTTATCTGAACGCTACCATTTCGTCTACTTAAATGGAGAAAAATCGATCGTAACTTCGGCAAATTATGGAGTGCCGCAGGGATCTGTGTTAGGCCCTTTATTATTCTCAATATATATGCTGCCACTTGGTAATATTCTAAGGAAACATGGAATTAGTTTCCATTGTTATGCTGATGACACTCAAATATATATTTCATCACGGCCAGATGAATACGCTAAATTATCCAAATTGACAGAGTGTGTTAAAGATATAAAAGATTGGATGACGCGTAATTTTCTTTTATTAAATCCAGACAAGACAGAGGTAATACTTATCGGTTCTAAAAACCGTCCACAAAACCTTTCACAGCACGACTTTAACATATTAGGATGCCCTGTTACTTTATCCGCTACAGTAAAAGACCTGGGTGTTACATTAGACTGCAACCTGTCTTTTGAAAAGCATATTTCATATGTTACAAAAACAGCCTTTTTCCACCTTAGAAACATTGCTAAGCTACGTAATATGCAATCAGTCTCTGATGCAGAAAAGTTAGTTCATGCATTCATGACCTCGAGACTAGATTACTGTAATGCTTTATTAGCTGGTTGTCCTGCATCTTCAATAAATAAGCTACAGTTAGTCCAAAATGCAGCCGCTAGAGTTCTTACTAGATCAAGAAAATATGATCATATAACACCGATTTTATCGTCACTTCATTGGTTACCTATAAAGTTCCGTATTAATTACAAGGTATTGCTTTTGACCTATAAAGCTCTAAATGGTTTAGCTCCAGTCTATTTAACGGATCTTCTATCGCCCTATAATCCATCGCGCTCTTTAAGATCACTAAATTCGAGGCTTCTGGTCATTCCTAGGATATCCAGATCCACCAAAGGAGGGAGAGCATTTTCACATTTAGCTCCAAAACTCTGGAATAGCCTTCCTGATATTGTTCGTTGCTCAGACTCGCTCTCCCAGTTTAAAACTAGACTAAAGACGCATCTTTTTAGTCAGGCATTCATATAAAATTTTTATCTTACAGTTACTGTAAATTCGGCCTCTACTTCATAAACGCCAGAGGAGAACTGGCCCCCACTGAGCCTGGGTTCTCCCAAGGTTTTTTTTTTCTCTGTCGGGTCATCTGATGGAGTTTTAGGACACCATCAGGTCACTTGACGGAGTTTTTCGGTTCCTTGCCACTGTTGCCTTTGGCTTGCTCAGTTTGGGGATTTTCAAATTAAATGACCCATCATACCATTGACTAGCTCTACCAAACTTGGATGTCTTTTTTCCAGTAATAAACAAACACTCTTAGGTTGTTTTGATTGATACTGTGAAGCAGCTTTGATACAATCTGTATTGTGAAAAGCGCTAAATAAATATATTTGACTTGACTTGACTTGACCAAGCCACTAGGGGGCACAGGATCACACTATCATTTTTTTTTAACTTGCGAATGTTAACCCTTTTAGAAGAAGAACTGGTAAACATTTGTTTCATGGCTAAAATAAAAATAAATTGTGTAAAGTTTAGAACCAGCAACCATGCCACTAAAAATAAAAATAGTGCTACCAACATCATGTACAACTTTGGCAAAATTCGGGTTTATTTAAAAAAAAACATCATCAGAGAACAGTCTAAATCCACCTGCTAGCATGGTGCATAGCACTGGGACTGAAGACGACTCCCACCACTAGTTCTGCTGCTGCTGAATGTGGGACAGAGATGAATGTTAGCTCAGAAAAGGAGGATGAAAAAGCCGGGTCTGACACTATGGACACAACTGAGCAACTGCCAAAGAAATGGGGACTAAATCAGTGGAGGTCATGGAAGGAAAGAAACCCCTGGCTGGTTACAGGGGAGGGTGGACTTGGATGCATCATCTGTAAGGAAGCTAAGACTCTCTTACTTTCAGAGAAGAAAATTGGCGTGCATTTGTCGGATGCCTGGATCAATGGGACAGTGAGTAGCCGTGTGCAGAAGCAGTTGCGCAAAAAAATCTACATACACCGTGACAGTCTTGCCCATAAAGGAGCTGCTGAAATAGCAGATCTCAAACAAAAAGAAATACTTCCAAGCAATGTTGTCAAACTAAGTTTAGTCTCAGCCTCAGACGTCACGCCCACGGAACGTTGGCTAAACGTCTGATGCATATGCTACACTTAACTGGAAACACTTCAGGAATGTCGAAGTCGTCATCTGATTGGTTGAATTTTATCGGATTTCCGGGGGGCGCGAGTGTCGCGTTTATTTTCGGTCCGCCGGGAAACAAAGTGCAGACGTGTGATTGCGGAAGAAAAACTGTTGTGTTTACATGAGTGACAATGAGCATTTATCAAGATCAGCTAAACGTAGGATTCTCAAAAGTATGCGAGGTTCACGGCATAGACTCTTGAAGTTTTCTTCTCCTTCTTTGATTTTCTATGCTGACTGAATGGTTGCACGCCGGTCTATTGTTGTGGGGACATTTCCACGCCCTGAAACGTGACGCTGAACGAAACGAACTGTAATTGGTTGTTTGACATGTCGGTCAAACGGCCTTATGGGCGGGCCTTGGCCAAAGAAAGCTGCTATGAATTCTAGACTTTCAGCCGTCAGTCTGAAGGTCTGGCTACGCGAGACTAAACTAAGTTTGGCTATGTTTGAGGAGACAGCCAGTTAATTCAGGGCCACCTATACTGTTGCTAAAGAAAGGTTGCCTTTCTCAAAATTCAGTCCCATAATGAAAGTTAATGAGTTAAATGGTGCAACAGTGGGCCCTGCTCACCGATCTGATCACTCGCGTGCCAACATGGTTGAGCACATTGAAGAACAGATGAAAACGAAAATAATTTCTAATGTGAAACCACTTGATTCCCATATTAGTGTTACACTTGATGAAAGCACAATTCATGGCCGTGCTTACATGATTATTTATGTGAGATGCGATGTTACTGGGAAGGGAGACCTGGACAATTTGTTTTTTTGACATTGTTGAGTTGGACCAGGGTACAGATGCGGAATCTCTGTATAACACACTGAAAAGCAGTCTTCAAGTGGCTGGGATGGATGCGGCGTTGCTTCGGAAAAATGTAATAAGCATAGCCACAGACGGTGCTGCTGTCCTAACCGGGAAACCGATGGGATTCATAGAAAGTCTGAAACAGGATTTTCCTCGACTTCAGGCAGTACATTGCCTTTCACATCATGTAGAATTTGCTGTGAATGACTCATTGAAGGTGGTTGCAGGGTGCAATCATTTAGAATGTTTCCTCTCCAAGCTCTATGCGATTTACCATCAGTCCACAAAAAACGCAAGGGAGTTGGAGCAAGCAGATTCTAAACATTCAGATTCTTAAAATCGGGAAAGTCTTTACAATAAGATGGGTGGCAAGCAGTTTCAAATACACTGGTTTGCTAAAGCATCTGTCATCCATCGGGTTTGTCAAGGATTTAGCTATAATGAAAGACGTGTTGAGTGAGCTGCAAGGACTCTCCCTTAAATTGCAGAGACGGGACACTTATCTGGTTGATGCAAGCCGTTTCATTCACCAAAGAATTGAGGTGCTCTCTGCCATGAAAGACCGAGGGGGAAAAAATTTAATCAAAGTCAAAACGGCCATAACCAGGGGACAGCTCAAAGGGGTTGTTCTCACCGAAGCGCAGCCAAAAATAAAAAAGACCCAGTTTTACCAGGCAATCGTTGACAATCTTACCAAGCGTCTCCCCGACAGTGACCTAGTGACTATGTTGAAGCCAATGGATCAACACTTTTGGCCCAAAGAGAGCGCAATCTAGTTCTCTTTGGAGAGCATGAGGTTGCGACATTTGCAAAACTTCTTGGAGAGTCAGCTACTGAAGCAGTCAGTGAGTTCAGAGACTGGAAATTGGAAGGAGATCAGGGAAATACATTAAAAAGACTTATTGTGGCAAGCAACACTGTTCTCCTGACCTCTGCAAAGTGCGAGAGAGGATTTTCTACATGCAATGACACAGACTGTCAGACCAGAAACAGACTGCGTGCCAGGAGCCTTTCTGCATTGTTGTTCGTGACTTTAACAGGCCTCCCTTCGACAGATTTGATCCTGCTTCATTCGTCCAATCGTAGATAAAGACAGGACATCGGACGTCAGCATCATCGGTCCCAGGACCACAACCACAGCCTGCTGAAATCAGACCACTTTGGTAAATTTTCTCTGCATAATGGTAGGCTAATTAATTGCTTTTACAGTTTAACTGGCCATTGCGTTCTCCCATTGTGTAAGATTTAGGCTATTATAATGGAAAATATCATAAACTGAATTGCACAGTTCAGCACCACAATTGAGAAAGGTCTAGTTTTTTTCATCCTATCTACAACAAAGTCCAAAAAATGTCATTGAATACGACATGTACATATTTCAACTTTAGAAATGAGTAGCCTAATTGTAAATAAGACATCTCAGCTATCAAGTTAAATATCAATTTCATTTCATAGTTAAACCCCAATTAATTTCATATTTTAATATTAATTTAATTTAAATATAGGCTTAAGGGGAAAAAGATTACTCTAGTCTAGGGGAAGATGTTCTAAAATTTGGTATCATCCTGCCCTGTTCTTGACAGTATGTGTGTGTTAAGTGGAATTATCCTCCTTTTTGACTTTTCACATTATTTCACCATGCATGGGCGTGTTTTTGGTCATGTTATACCTCGAGTTATACCATTAGTAGCAACAGGGTGATATAAGGTGGTTTATTATTGTCGTTTCTCTACTCTGTATTAATAAACTTTGAACTCAAAAGAATGAAATGCAGTGTTAAGCAATTTATTTATCACACACACCGCTCCTGCTAAGAAGGCTACTTTTTTTTTTAAAGAGGCCCCCACAAAGATGAAATCATAATTCGAAACCTGATGGAGACCCCTTGTCTATACAAATCTCATGATCTTTTTGGTTACTTCTACACACTGCCGTAGAGCAGGGGTTCCCAACCATGTTCCCATTTCATGTTTTACAGTATGCACGTTGTATCTCTTCCTTATCTGACATACACGCACTTCAGGAAGTTAAGATAATTATCAAAAATGATGAAGAAATGGCAGGTCAGGTGGGACATGCATAATAGTGGAAGAAAATATTAGTGTAAGGAAATCTATTAAAGCGCAGGATGTGATTAGAAGGAACAGAAGGGAGGAATTCATATATATATATAGATGAATGCAGGGAAGTTAACACATCTCATCACCTTAGCAGCTAGCAACAACAGTCACTTTATATGCAAAAATTATGTCAATACAATATTAAACATTATTTGATATTTAAAAAATATATATTTCACCCACAGTCTGCTCTGATTTCCAACCTGCAGTTGAACAAGAAAATATGATGTAAATATTTTTCCACCATCAAATGTTAGCGATTCACAATTAATTAAATAGAACTTTACTGTCAGTACACAATAGTGAATTACATCAATGCATTTATTTTTCATTCAAAGGGATAGAAACCAAATGAATAAGAGTAAACTTAAATGATTCCTTATCCAATGGCACCCTCTAGTGGGCAACGTTAATATAACAGCCTTCATCATTTAGTAATATTTTTCTGTGCTTGAGAAAATGGATGCGTGAGAGCGTGTAAAAAGTGTCAATTGCGTAAGTCTCACAGTAAATGCGTGAGAGTTGGCACCCCTGGTATAGGCCTACGTAGACCCCGAAGCCGCCGCCATTTAGAATTTCAGCCGCCGCCAGCCAATAATTTCGTAAGCCAAATTGAGCCGCCATCTGATAAAGTTTGGCTGAGCCGGCTAGAATTATTTGCATCAAATAATAATTCTATCACATAGAGACATACACACACGAAATATATAAACAATACACGAGATCTATTTTCCCACTGGATTCATAACAGCACAGTCTTGTGCTCGTTGCTACGATACACAGACTCACAGTGAATTGACGACCAATTAAAATTGCTCGTTTTCCGTACAGAAGAAGCGATGCATTTTTTTCTCTCACTGAGGTAAAATGGCGGAAAGAAGCAAGCAAGGTAATTTTGATCTCACTTCTCACATACTTTCCTAATTCCTACTTACTTTTTTTTTTTAACTTAGGCCTACCCAGACTTTTGTTAAATCTTCAGGGCACGGTTGCACAAACACCTGAATCAAAGATTGATGTTATGAACCAAATATTCTGGAACAGAGAGATTTATAGCACTGAACGTGATATTACTGCAGTAACAAACCACTGTTTCTACATTGCTAATTCACGATGCATGCTTCAGTGTACATTAGGCATGTGCCGGTATCAAATTTTCATGCAGCGATTAATTGATTGAGCTTTTATCACGGTATACGGTATTATCACGATATTTTAATTGCTCAAGAGAAACAGATGGATTGTGGGTATCTAAAAAAACAACAACTTGCATCACAATGTGTAATTGTGATTTTCAAAACATATGGTAACTAAACAGAATTTGATTTAGTGACAACATGTTACAATGTTTACATGGTACAATGACTGGTAGGCTACTGTTTGTATTATTCAATTAAATTCTTGGATTTGATTTTAATCTTAATTCAATATTGACTCATTTGGATAAATATTAGGTAGGCCACAGTCTGCATGTTAATTTTTCTCAAGAAAAAAATATATCTCACATAATGCTGTAAACACTATTAATTAAATATAATGCGGTTTTCATTATAATAACAATTATGTAATGACAAGTAAACATATAATAAATATGTAATATAGTGCACATTTAGCAAAATACTCCTCGCTATTTTTTCTAGTCAACTAATGTGCTGGTCATTAAATGGCTTTCCTGAGGTAAATGTAACGTTCTGTGACATAAGTTCTGTTCTCCTGCAGTTTTATTGACCTCTTTCCGTGTTTGAAAAACACTGATTGATCGACATTATGTATGAGGCATATACCTTACGGTAAGTTGTACTGTGTCTTTAAATAAAAAGTAACAGATGATCGGTTTACTTGAACTGAGCATAGACAGTATAAGAAGTGGACAGAGCCATCTCATTGGAACTCGGTTGAGACAGTTGAAGCCCATTTTTAGCGATTTTTGAGCACTTCCGTTCCTGACGCGCAGACTCAAACCGACTCCAACTAAGCTTGATGACGTGAGCAACCTGTCTGACAGACATAATCTTCTAGTAGCTGTGCGTGAAAATTGCCAAAGTTAATCTTGCAGAGACGGGGAACTTGAGAAAAGAGTTCTTTGGCGTGAGTGAGCAGGAGTAAGCACAGTGCTTGTAGCTACATGTGGGGATTGTTTACATCAGAGTGCGCACGTGTTTTGCGCAGCATATTTGCAGTGTTTAAGCGGTTGATGGAAAATAAGCTAATGCGCATTCTAAATGTCTAAATTCGAATCTATTATTTTCCACGGTATTTTGAAGTGCCCGCGATAACAATATCGTGCATATTCATTACCGCGATTTATCGCATTACCGAATACCGGCACATGTCTAGTGTACATTGAACTGAAATGTGCAAAACTTTGTCCAAAATAATACTGATAACAGTGTGTGTTTATATTAAGGCGAGACACGGCAGGCAAAAACATCGGGGTTTTTTACTGGTCAATTTTGAGATTTTTGGATATTTGTCTTCTTTCAGACTTGTGGTGAAAAAAAGTCCGAAATACACATTTAGGTCTTTATTTTACCACACTTCGTCTGTTTGCGTGTAGATTTCTCATAAATTCAACAAAAGTTTGCGTTCTTAATCAACATACTTCTCCACGATCTCTGCCGTCACCCTCTCATCACATGCACGTTAGGAAGCTCTCTCTCTCTTCTGTACAATCCTGTTGGATCCAAATATGGTCATTTCCTTTTTATCAGCAACCAATCGTGAAAGTAAAAAGACTGACATCAGCCATTTGCAGCTATGAAAAGTTTGCCGGCTGCAGCAGCCATTTAGGTTTTGGCTGAGCCGGCTAGCCAGCCAATAACTTCATCAGCCAGCCATTATTCTCAAAACAAATGGCTTCGGGCTCTAGGCCTACGCATGCATACGCACACACACACAGTCAATCTCTCACTATTACAGCCAAATAAAACATTATCGTACTCTGCTACTTTATCAGCATCTGATTTAGAATGAACAGAAATTAATCCAACAGCTTTGTTTGTTCACATACTTTTAGCAGCTAATGTGCAGACTGCAGAGCGATCGTCTTGGCTTTTTCCGTGCCGATGTCTGTGGTTTGAAATCGATGTCTCTCACAGTCCCATCAACCGGAGCTTTTGCTTTCGCACGGGTGTCCGCAGCAGCTTTACGTTTGAGTCTGTTTTTCGGTTCTCTTACGAGAGGTTCTCTCGTATTGCGTAAGCTAGCTTACGCTGCGGGAAAGATTCATCTTTTCTGAGAAATTGAAGCCAAAAATTATCCTATAATTTTGTATCCATTGTCAACGCAGTTCAGCTGCAGCAGAGCATGAGCAGACTAGCTAGCAGCTCATTGGCTCGCTCACAGGGAACTGCTTAAGCCTATGAGGAGACACGAATGAACTCTCGGCCAATGAGAGTCTGACCTGCTCTCATTGCGTCAGAGCCCGCCGAAACGGGCGTGGCCAGAGAGTATAAATTCGCCTCTCAGGCTGCAAACTCTGATTTTCATCTCTTCAGCGAGGCTACACGCATCTGCTGATCCTGAGAGAAGCCGCCGTCGTGGAAAAGGCACCTTCTAGAGAGCATCTGGGAGACTGAGGAAGCCAGCCGTCTTCGCCACCTTCAGCCGTCCTGCAAGCTAGCGCCATCCGACGGATTCATATCCTTTACCAAAAGCTTCTTGTTTTGTGTGTGTGTATCTAAAAGAGCCGAGCGTCTTTGTAAAGATGTCTCGTTTTTCCTCCTGCGGTTCTTGCTGCGCTCCCCTCGAGACTGGAGACCGCCACGTCAGTGGCGTAACGAGCCAACACCGGGCCCTTATGCAGGATTATCAAGGCGGGCCCCCTACTACAACACGTGATGACGCAATGTCCACGAGTAGGCTTTTGCATGCAATACGCAAGGAACTGTTTACACCTGGCCACTTCATGCTTTTTCTGTGATCGTATAGCTATCCGATCGTGAAAAGACCAGGTGTAAATTCCCTTCGAAACGCATTCGAGACGGATTTGAATCCGGGTCGCTCAAACCACTTCAGGAGGTGGTCTGGGCCGCATTCCAGACGACACTGGACAAGTGTAAATACATCTGGTTGTTGAAACCACATATGTCAATTTTACTCCTCTAAAAATGCTAAAAAAAATAAACGTGTGTGAAAAGGAGGTTTGAGAGGGATGTGCAGGTAGCTGGCTTGAGACCAGTGGAGTTGTCGATAAGAACAGTCTTGTCCAGTCACTTGATTACACAATGTCTTTCTTTATTAGGTATGTTTGTATATGTGTGTGTGGTTTCTAAAAGGGAAATGATATGATATACAATTAGCTACATAATGCCACAATACAAGGCCACAATCCATTTGAATGACAGTCAAACATTTGTACATTTAAACAGACAGAAAGGAACAGTCTCATAATTAAAGTAACATACGATCAAAAGAGAAACGTATGGAACTTACATAGTTCAATAACGCACACAGGGCAGGAGACAAGGCATTTCCAGCAGCAACATACAAGGATTCCTCCATGTGGCAGGAACAAAGAGAAAGGGCTGTGCACAGGTGCTGTCTAATAAAGTCTGTGGCTGATTGGAGCTAATTAGATAAAGGTGTGGGGAACTGCATGGGGAACTGAGTGGCAAAGAAAAAATGGGCGTGGCAACTGCAGGACAGACAGGAAACTTCCAAACAGTGTGAGAGCGTGTTATAGGCTATTTGTCATAGTCAGATATGACGACGCTTCTGCAACAACACGCATCACCGCAGATGAGCATCTATTCATCAAGCCAACGCACAAACTATCGCAAATCAAAGTGAAAGTAAGTCGCAGACGCTCGCTTAACACACAATCATCTTCATTAAAAGTAAAGAAACGAAATGATCTTACCAGTACTGTTGCCGCTCTCTCTAATTGCGGTCTTCGATTTAGAAATGTTAGCTGATGATCAATAAAATGCAGCTTATCTGTTGCTTTCGGTGACGTGAACTCTATTAAATCTGCATATAGCGCGGAAATTGAAGATCGGATTTATATCTGTTTTGCAAAAACACATTTATGTGACCAGCTGTAAATGGAATCGTTTTGATAAATCAGTAGCTATCCGATCTGAGAAAACGCATGAACAGTGTTGGGAGTATTATGTCTGCATCAATATGCTATTATAATATATATTATTCTGTTGTGTTTCAGAATATCCACGAGGGAAACCGGAGACATGTCTGCACTGTTTTTAGACTGGTTTATTCGGCATACAGCAACAATAACAACCAACAACACGGGGGTGCCCTCTAGTGGCCTTCAGGTATTGTAACAACTCAAATACATTACATCTCTCCCTCCTTATTTCAGTTACCCCGTTATTATTTTTTTCTTTTAACATAATAACCTCATTCATACGAAATAACAAACAGTTAGGAGCCAACAATTAGTAGTTCACCCTCAAGCGATAGTACTCGATGTGTTAACTTAACTACTCCCTCACAAGTAAGTAACACCTTAAACACATTCAACAGTGTATAGAACATTTACCCATTTTACAGATCAAGTCTGTTTGGTGGTTTACGGGTTCTAACCGGGAATCTTCTCACATTTGGGGAAGAAGCAGTAGCTGGTTCCACAAGCTTGGTTACCTGCTGATCTAAAGCATTTGGTTCAGTGTCATTAGATGTTACAGACAGTTCTTGCCCTTTAATATCCAGTGTTTGTGCTGTACTGTTCTCTGATGACATTGGTTCTGTGTTTTTTTGTAATTTCTGGATGACAGTCTAACATTTGATCTGCATGTCTTTTCCAGCTTTGTGAACTGTCCACCTGAACTGTGTACGACACTGGTCCTGACTGAGAAGAAACAGTACCGGTTTTCCACTTCTCCTCTCCCCGTCGATAATCTCTGACCAGCACTGAGTCACCCACATTGAAATCTCTGTGTTTGGCATGGAGGGCACGGTGAGAACATTGTACTTTCTGTGCTTGCTCCACAGTCATTTTCACACTTGGTTTCAGTAGATCCAGCCGTGTCCTCAATCTGCGATGCAAGAATAGCATAGCAGGTGCTTCTTTTGTTGTGCTATGTGGTGTATTCCTGTACTGTAACAAGAAAGAGTCTAATCTCTGCTGTAATGGTACTGGTTCTTTAGATGCTTTAAGTGAGTGTTTAAAAGTCTGCACGAACCGCTCAGCTAGTCCGTTGGTGGCTGGGTGGAATGGTGCAGAGCGGACGTGTTTAACCTGTTAACCTGCAACCCCATTTTTGAAAAATCCCCAGATATGGCATTCCCAAACTGAAACAGATACAGTTCATGAACCCTTTGTACTAAAAGCACAAGTAAGATCTCATTTGAAAGCTGACACCTGGAAGTTTATTGTAAATGTAGAATTAATTATTGTCATAATGAAAAAAAATAGTTATAAATAGCTTCAAAGTTTTGTAAAGTTATTATACATTTATTTTTATGAAACATCTTCATGAAAATAAAATTGAAGTTGGCATTGTAGCAATCTAGAAATGCACTGCAGCTAAAGCCACATGTCTGGCCAAGTTATATTTAAAATCTGAAGATGATAAGTCTAAAACTCTGTATTTAGTTCAATGTTTTTCAAGATCATGTCATATGACTTTATTTTGATTAGACTGGTGTTTATTGTCATCTTATAAGCATCTATTCAGTCTATTGCCTCTATTGTTTTGTGATGCAAAAACGAGCCCCATTCAGTCTCAGTCTCCCCTGCACATATTCACACCTCTCCAGCCTGGTTATTGCTCTAAATATGCTTTTCTTTTGTCTGCATTATAATCACTAACGACTAGCAATTCACACTGTTTCAATCCCTCATTTCTTTTATAAAAGTTCTCACTTCACAGTGAAACTGTATCAAATGCCCTTTTTGAAAAACGAAACATTTTAGTAAGCATTCTTATTTAGAAAAAAATCATAAAAATTACACCGAAGTTAGGTGGCAGGTGCACAGAGCTAGCTAGCATGTTAGCTTAGCACACCATCAATACACGACAATTTATGAGAATAAAACTATGTTTGTCTTCCAAACTTACTTTATAGCGCAAGTCGAGTGTTTTAAATAACTTTCTGTAATCTGATTTGGCTTCAGATAAAAAAATCAGATAGAAAATATATTATTTTATTGAATTCTGCACAATTTGAAAGTCTATCTCGATTAGCATTACATTATACATATAATCTATTATTATGAAAATACCTGACATGACTCGAAGAACACAGGTAAATCAAATATCATTGCAATCATGTTTATTGTCTTCAAAACATCTTTATATGCACTTTACAGCGATCTCGGATAGCTTTGTTGTGGCAGGACTTCCTGAATGTCACATGATTATGGCTCTTCTTCATGTGATCCATATATGGACTTTATGTGCAAACAGCGCCCTCACTTTCAGTATGAATTGATAACGAAGTAACGTTACATCAGAGTATACAGCGCTCAAAATGATTACATCGACGCATTTGGGTATAAATTCAATAAATATTATTCCTGTCTATAGAAATCTGATGTAAACTTATGAGAATCTATCAATATTTCTCCACATCTGCACATGTTTGAGCTAAAAGCCCCGAGGGACGTTGTTTTGTCAAGCACTGTCATGACGATCGCACGGGAGTTTTTTTCTGAATGAGACCGGCTGAGGCTCATAATTCATATTAAAGGTAACGACTCATTTTTTAATTTCATAACTCCTGACACAAATTAAGACATAACTGTCACTGTAAGTTATTCAGAATACAATAGTGATCAAATACTGAAACTTGAGTCTTATATCGTTTTAATGATGTATAGTTTGTCAAGTTAATAACATTAAATATAATAGTAACTTTGAACTATTTTAAAAAAAAACGCTTCAGAGCGTCCACGCACTGGTGACGGTTAACAGGTTAACCCCGTTTGATTTCAGAAAACATCCAAACTCATCGGAAGTGAATTGTGGGCCATTGTCACTAACTAGTGTTTCAGGTAAACCGTAGCGACTGAATAGACCACGCAGCACTTGGATTGTCTTCGAGGAAGTTGTCGAATCCATCACATGGACCTCTGGCCATTTTGAGTGTGCGTCCACAACTACCAGAAACATTCGTCCTTCGAATGGACCAGCAAAGTCGATGTGGATCCGTTGCCAAGGAGCTTCCGGCCATGCCCAAGGGTGAAGAGGTGAGAGACACGGAGATTTTTGATTTTGTTGACAAGACATGCATGTCTTTGATTTCTCTTCAATTTGTGAGTCAATATTTGGCCACCAGATGTAGCTACGTGCTAGAGCCTTCATTTTTACTACACCTGGATGTCCTGTATGTAAATCCTCCAACACTCGTTGTCTCAGATTTGATGGAACGATAACTCGCTGTCCCCACATCAGACAGTCCTGCATCAGTGAGAGTTCCTCCTTTCTTGTGAGGTATGGCCTCAGTGCATTTTCTGAATCTTTTGCAGATGGAAATGATCCAGTGGATACCATCTCTTTCACTCGACAGAGGATCGGATCTGCTCTGGTTCCTTTACTGATGTCACTGTTACGCACTGGAAGTGCATCCATTTTATTTATGAGGTAAGTATCCACTGCATCTTTCTTGTCTCTATGCTGTACCGGCAGTGGCAATCTCGATTCTCACGATTCTCTCATTCTCATGAATCTCAGAGCCCACCTCTGAAGTCGTGCAGCAGCCATGGATGGGGTTGCTTTGTTCGGATGAAGTATGGTAGTAAGCGGACGATGGTCTGTTAATAATGTGAAGTGACGTCCATATAGGTAAGTATGAAACTTCCGTACTCCAAAGATGATTCCTAGCGCTTCACGTTCTAGTTGCGCATAGTTTTGTTCAGGTTTACTCAGAGTTCGTGACGCGAAGGCTATGGGCCTTTCCCGCCCATCCGGCATCATGTGGGAAAGTACGGCTCCTACCCCATATGGTGAAGCATCGCAGGCCAAACGAACTGGGAGTCTTGGATCATAATGTGTGAGTACACTGCGTGTTAACAGCTGATTTTTAGCATCTTGGAACACTTTCTCACACTCTAGCGACCACTTCCATTTTACTTCCTTGTGTAACATTGCATTCAGGGGGTGAAGAACTGTGGCCATATTTGGCACAAACCTTGCATAATAGTTAACCAGTCCCAAAAAAGATCGTAATTGGTTGACATTAACAGGAGCTGGTGCTTCGGCGATGGCGCGCAGTTTGTCTGGAGACTTGTGAAGCCCTGATGCATCGATCACATGTCCTAAATATTCCACTGAAGTTTTGAAAAACTCACTCTTCTCTCTTTTCACGCGAAGCCCGCATTTCTCCAGCCGGCTTAACACAGCTTCCAAGTTAGCTAGGTGATGAACATTATCTTTTCCTGTGATCAGGATATCATCCAAAAAACAATGTACACCCGGTAGCCCTTGTAGCACTTGTTCCATGACTCGTTGAAATATCGATGGAGCTGAAGTGATACCGAAGGGTAATCTGTTGTACACGAACATCCCCTTGTGGGTCGTGATGGTTAAATATTTACGTGAATCTTCATGCACAGGAATCTGTAGGTAAGCATGTGAGAGATCTAGTTTGCTAAATCTTTGTCCTCCAGCCAGTGAAGCGAACAGATCTTCAATCCGGGGTAATGGATAATGTTCTGCACACAGAGCTGGATTCACGGTTATCTTGAAATCACCACAGATCCTAACGTTTCCACCCTTTTTTACTACAGGTACGATCGGGGTTGCCCATTCACTGAATCGCACAGGTGAGATGATTCCTTCCTTCAATAAGCGCTCAATTTCTACTTCCACCTTGGGTCTGATGGCGTACGGTACCACCCGAGCTTGGAAGAATCTTGGCTGGGTTCCTGGTTTCAGACTCAAGGTCGCTGTATACTCATTGAATGTCCCTAAATCTTCTTTGAATACTTTGGCATACCTTTTTAGAAGCCCTTCGAATGTTCCTTCATTAACTTGATGTACTGCTCTTACAGTTCTTATCTCACGCCAATCTAGACGAATTCTGCGAAGCCATTCTCGTCCCAACAGAGGAGCTGCGTTTCCTGCAACAACATACAAAGGCAAACGTACGTTTTGTCTGTTTAGCTTGACACGCACTTTGATGACGCCTTCTGGTGAAATGACCTCGCCTGTATACATCTTGAGGACAACGTTCGTCTGGCGTAATTGAAAATGACTCAGTTTATCTCTGTACAGTTCACCTGAGATAATAGAGACCGCCGCTCCAGTATCCACTTCCATATCGACTGGCACTCCTTCAATTTTTGGTTGCACTTTTATTACAGATGACACTAAATCAGTTTCACTTTTCATTTTGTTCACCTGTGGCGGATCGTGCGATGTTGCTGTTACTTTGTGTAAAGTCAGTTCGGTATCAGTGTCTGAATTTGTCTCTTCCTCACTTCTTTCCATATTAGCATCCACTCTGTGAATTGGTCTTTTCTTAGTCTGTCCCTTCCATTTTCCACTTTTTCCTTTTCCTGTAGTTCTAAATGCTTTCTCCTCTGTCTTATTACCTTTACACATGCGTGAAATGTGGCCTTTCTTCCCACACTTATGACACATTTGATCTTTGTAAAAGCACTCATTTTGGATATGATTGGACTTTCCACATCTATAACATTTCTCCTTGGGCGAATCAGATGACAGGGACATGGCATTTACCTTCAATGAGTTGCTCAAGTGCTGTGATTCTCTAGATACAGCCTCCATTGACATCGCTATATCCACAGCCTTTTTATACGTGAGCTCTGATTCAGTTAATAGCTTCCTTTGAACTGAATCGCTACTCAGTCCACACACGAATCGGTCTCGCAGTGCATCATTTAAATTGTCGCCAAACTCAAAGTGCTCCGCCAGTTTCTTTAACACTGCCACATATTGTGCGACACTTTCCCCTTCTGCTTGATTTCGTTTGTGAAATTTGAACCTCTCTGCGATCACGATGGGCCTGGGGGTAAAATGTGCTTGAAGTGTGTTCACAATCTCTTCATAGTCCATCGTTCCGGGCTTAACTGGTGCAATTAGACTACGCAATAGTCCATAAGTCGATGCCCCCATTACACTGAGAAAAACTGACACCCTTTTCTCTTCACTAATGTCATTTGCCTCCACAAAGTGTTCAAAACGTTCAACATACGTAGGCCATTGTTCTCTTGCCTCGTCGAATGCCTCGATTTGTCCGATGATCGTAGCCATCCTTTTCGCTCGACCGCTGACTCGATATTGACAGTGGGTCCTTTATTCTCGTCGCCAATTTATATTATGTCTGCATCAATATGCTATTATAATATATATTATTCTGTTGTGTTTCAGAATATCCACGAGGGAAACCGGAGACATGTCTGCACTGTTTTTAGACTGGTTTATTCGGCATACAGCAACAATAACAACCAACAACACGGGGGTGCCCTCTAGTGGCCTTCAGGTATTGTAACAACTCAAATACATTACAGGGAGTAACGCGTTACAAAAGTAATGCATTACAGTAACATATTACTTTTTGCTGTAACACAGTAGTGTAAGGCATTACTAATCAATTTTCAGTAATATTTTACTCGGTACATGTTCAGTAAGGCTTGCGTTACAACAGACTTTTAGTTTTAATTGTAAAAAAAACAAAAAAAAAACAGCAAGACCGCGAGACATTAACGAATGAAAAATGCAAGTAGGCTAAATTACCTGTTCGTGGCAGTCAATAGCCGCGTGTGGTGTCCAAGTCTGTAAATAAAGACTAAATGGCAGCGTCTGATATATTTGTATAGCGATTTATTTTTTACAGGAGTGCCGTGAAGTATGATTTCGGCCTCTGTGCTCGCGCTGGACAGTGGAAAAGCGGTTAATGGTGAAGATGGCATGAACGTCCATCTCGCGAATGTATGGTCTTCTTCATCATGAAGAAGACTATACATTCGCGAGATGGACGTATGCGCATTATGCTATTCATTCTGTGTTTCCTTTCTAAACAGTTAGGCTATGTTTATGTGGTATTTTTCATGTTTTCATCACGCAATCATGTTTTTGATGCGGTGGTGACGCGTTCATGTAAGGGCGCTGCCGATAAAGCGCCTAAAAGCTCTCACAAAGAACCGGCAAAAGCAATGATTATGAATGTGTCAAATATAGCAAGGATACATTTTAATTGTTTATTAATAAAGTCAAGATGAAGTTGACGATGCTGATTCGCGATCTTCGCAGCTAGTGAATGCACCAGAGAGAAATGCACATTTCATTTCATAAGCAGAGTCTGTTTTCTTTCGTTTTGAATTCTTCTGTTTACAAGTAGACATTTCAATATAGATATATTTTTCAGGTCCGTGAATAGGCTACCTTATACGCTGAGTTTCGGTTCATTTATGAGACGCGCTCCAGTTCACCTCCGTGTCGTGATGGCCTATCTATAATTGTCTGCTATATTTAGCCTACTTCTTATTTATTAAATCCAACTTATCCAAGTAGTTGGTTGATGAAACATTGATTACAATTAAGATACAATTAATACAAAACGAAATTCACTTTAAAGAAAGGCTTTTGTGTCTTCTGTGTAAGGTCTCTGTGGTAGTTTTAAAGCACCCAGCAAGCAATTTTGCGTCTAATAGACGTCTAATAGCCGTCAAAACACAGCCCAGACGTCTAGGCTAAAACGAGGCTAATTTGGGGCTGTCAGTGAAAATCTAATAGACGTCTAAACATAGCCCAAGAATAGACAGCTATTGAATGACTACATATATACGTCTAATAGACGTCTAACCATAGCCCAAGAATAGACTAGTCATCAATTAGACAGCTATTAAACGACTACATATATACGTCTAATAGACAGTCAATATGGGTCTAGGCTAAAACAAGGCTAATTTTGGGCTGTCAGTGAAAATCTAATAGACGTCTAACTATAGCCCAAGAATAGACTAGTCATCAATTACACTACATATACATGTAATAGACAACAAAATGAGGCATAAGGATTCTTTTCACTCAAATACAACAGGTTCTCATAAATGAAAATCCATCCAAACTAATTGAATATAAAGGATTTATTTAGAACAATTATATTAACAACTTAGACAACATTTAAACATAAAAATGAACAAATAAAAAAATAGGAAAATATGTAAAACAACTTAAGATACTAAAATTTTTAAGAATTAATTGTTAGCTTTATATCCATAACCACCACCCCCTGCTCTCCCTGGTGCTTGTTTAAAATGACCAGAAATTGCATTTTTTATTTCCCATTCAGTCGCCGAATGAAAGTTGGTCATCACTGCGTCTGCCAAATGAGAAAAAGAAAAAAAATATTGCTCAAGAAAAGCATTGTTGACAATCATTTTAATTACAGTCATTCACTTTTGCTAGGATGCACACTAGAGCTGGCCAATATAGTTAATGGAATATAGATTGAGACTATATAATTTATATCAATATAGACAATTTATATCAATATTATTAATAAATTAATATCAATAATTAAATTAAGGCCAAAGTAAATTTCTAATCTTCTGATGCATTATGAACCATCCAGAGCTGACCTCTCAGGTCACCTGGGACAGTAGCCAGCTACTTTTATATCCCCAAAGTCAAAACAAAACATGGAGAAGCAGCATTCAGTTTTTATGCACCATATATCTGAAACAAATCCACTGAAAACTGAATGTATGCTGCATATTTTAATTATTTTAAATCAAGTTTAAAGACTTTACTGTTTGCCACTACCTTTTATTAATTGGAAAGGAAAAAAATATTTTTTTATAATTTCTTTTCATGTTGCTGTTAAGTTTTATGTAAAGTATACTTTGAAAATTTGCATTAAATCAAAACCAATTATTTCTTACTCTAATCTAAAAACAAAAATATATTGGTATCTTTAATAATAATACAAATACAATAGTAATGATAAGTTTCATGCTTACCACCTTGAATTTAGATTCATTTTAGATTAAGGGCACACAGTTGCAATAACACGTGCAGGTAACGTTAAATTGTTGCAGAAAAATAGTAGCCTACTCTGCAATGGTAATGTTAAAATGTCACGGTTTCTACACATTATAACAACTAACTTATTTAAACAATGAACATAACAAAAATAACACGCATACTTACAAGATCGAAGTATACATTTGAAGGTTTTCAGAGTGTCGCTCACCCGTTGCTCTCCGACAGCTGCCTCGTGTAAAATAAAATTGAAAATGGCAGAAATGTTTATCGTGAGATCTGGTTAAAGTGATACTATAGGCCAGTAGTCCCTGTAGTCATGTCTCAGTAGTGTTTCGATTGTGCCATCTAGCGGTTGAGAAATGCAATTGCATTTGATTTAATTTGAAATGATAGACAGTCATATCGTAGATTGTGTATGAATGTTATGTTTATGTGTGACAGGCAGCAAACATTAAGCTGTGTGAGCAAAAACATTTTTAAGACTAATATTCTTATACTATTTCGCTGGTGAATCATGGCTATAGCCAAGCCGTACGTAGACCAGATTGCTTTGATTTAGGTGGGCTAAAGTAGACCGCATATAGCCCGTCCAATTCGTAGCTAAATCGTGACTACAGATCGACCATGTCGTGAAATGACACATTGAACCTTGCAGATATCATAACAAATGCGAACATGATGGAATATCAACCATTTAATGCACTGCCTGGCAAAAAACTACAATTACTCAGTTTTGACTAAAAGTGGGCTACAATAGCCGGGTCTGAATACGAGCTAAATCGTGGCTACGCACAGCCTACATATATAACATGTAAAATAAAGCAAACCAAACACTTTGTAATCACAGTTGACTTTGCTTACATGATGGAATATCATACATCTCACAAGTTATTTTGGAAAAAAATAAATTTATCCAGATTAAATGTTATTTGGGCTAAAAGTGGGTTACACATAGCCGGACTATATCGGGTCTATATTTAACCGAGACGTTGAAATGACGGCTATTGCTTGCTGGGCAGTCTTTTAGTGCCGCTTCAGCGGTCGCGTCCGTAATGGAGAACTGTCACGTCTGTAACATTGTTTTTTCCTCATAAATGCGAACACGAAAATAAAATAAAATGAATATTTTATGTTCTGTGGAGAGCCAACCCTTCTTCATCCGATTTGCGCAGTGTAGGCCTAATTCACAGAATTAAAAAAAAAAAAAAAAAATCGGTGCCTCCTAAAAGTTAAAGATTTTTTTTTTTGTCACGCATGACTGTCTATTTCCCTAATATTAAATATAAAACGCATGTGTAGACTGATATTTTTCTAATGTCTGGACTCCTTTCAGGGAGGAGCCTATGGATAAACAGACGTTTCAATATTTTGGTATTAATGCATTTTCTGAGAATTTATATTTCAAGTTTTGACTGCAAATGTCATGTCCATAACGCTGGAATTCCCACATTTTAAATAATTTATCCTCAACTAGTTTTGTGGTGTAGGTCTACGTATTTTATAATGTTAAGTTAACTTCAAATTAATTAAAGATGTGGTAGCATTGGATCTGGACGGTATGGATAACGCTGGGAGTTGGAAGGGGTGTGTCGCGATTCTGCAGGTTCGTGGATCTAAGTGTCATGATTTCGGTTTCATATCGCATATCGTTACAGCCCTAGTCATTTAGAATGTTAAGTTCTACTTCTGTATAGTTATTTTGGTGAAAGTAACTCAAAAGTAATACAGGAGTAATGTAACGCATTACAATTCTGAGACAGTAATATTGTAAGGTAATGAATTACTTTTAAATAACAGTAACAAGTAATATATAATGTATTACAGTTTGGAAGTAACTTGCACAACACTGCGCATGAAGGGGCGCGCGCGTGTAACGTTAAACAGCCGACCCGGGGATTCCCCAGTCCCAGCTCAAAACAAATTACACCAAAATCCATGATTGTTCGTTTCACACATGTATTTAATGATCTGTAAAATATGTTGTTGTCATTATTGATTTAAAACAAAATCGTGATAAAGTAAAATGCGATCAAACTAAAAGTAGTAATATGCGATAGGGGGCCCCGGCTGTCAATCAATATCTTCCAGTCAAGCGGGCCCCTGATTGGTCCGGGCCCGTAAGCAACCGCGTACCCTGCTTACCGATAGTTACGCCACTGCGCCACGTCATCTGCGCTCTCTGCCTCGGATTGGAGCACGCCGAGCTCGCCCTCGCCGATGGCGGCTGCGATCTCTGCGAGGAGATGCCGTTGTCGACCCTGCGGGCTCGACTTCAGGCCACTAAAGCTGCTTCCGCGCCGCCTTCGACTTCGCCGCGTAAGAAGAAACGCCGCTCGCAGAGGCCGCCGGAACCCCAGCCAGAAGCGTTCATCCCGCCGGAGCCTGTCGCCTCCCGCTCTCCTTCTCCGCCGCTTCCGGACATACAGTTGCCGCTGAGTGGCCGCTCTGTCGCCTCCGACGACGCCGCGGACATCAAGGAGACATGTTCGCTTCTCGCTTCAGACAGTGAGGATAGGTCCGGTTCTCACGCCTCTTCGGCCCGAGAATCCTCTAGGACCCGCGCTGGAATTGAGGAGGAATTAGTGCGCCTCCTCTCACAGGCCGTCGAACGCCTCGGGCTCGATTGGTCTCCTCCACCCGAGCAGACCATCAACCGTATGGACGGCAGGTATTTCCGCCAGCGCTCGACTCCCGTCACTAAACGGGCCGCGCCTTTCTTGCCCGAACTGCACGCGGAGCTCACAAAGTCCTGGAATGCCCCGCTCTCTGCCAGAACTCGCTCCGACTCTTCCGCCCCGCTTCGCGTTGTGGACGGAGCCGCAGAAAAGGGCTATCTTTCCATTCCCCCTGTAGAGGACCTGGTCGCCGCACATCTGTGCCCGCCCTCCACGAGATGGCGCTCATCACCTGTGCTTCCTTCTAAAGCCTGCAGAGCGACTTCGAGCTTCCACGCGCGCGCTTACTCAGCCGCCGGCCAAGCAGCCTCTGCACTTCACTCCATGACCGTCCTCCAGATTCTACAGGGTGATTTACTGCGTGAGTGGGACGAGAGCGGAAAAATTCCCCCCTCAGCCGCGGATTTGAGGAGCGCCACGGACATTGCCCTTCGCGCTACAAAGTCTGCTGCTCAAGCCCTGGGGAAATGTATGGCCGCCATTTGCGTGTCTGAAAGACATTTGTGGCTCACGCTCGCCGACATGGGAGATTTCGAGCGCGCCGCTTTTCTCAACGCCCCGCTCTCTCCGTCCGGCCTCTTCGGATCTGCTGTCACGGGTATCGTTGACCGTTTCTCCGAAGTGCAGAAAGCCTCCCAGGCCATGAATCTTTTTCTGCCTCGTCGCGCTAGCTCCTCTGCAGGCTGCTCACGTGACCAGCCTCCTGCACGAGCCCCACCCCAGCGCCCAGCTCAGCACAGTCAGACTTCTCAGCGACGCCAGGGCGGCCGCCCTCGTTCTCGCTCTGACAGCCGCCACAGACCGCCGCCTCCCCGTGGGCCTCGGTCCAGGATACCGCTGAAACCTGATCACTCAAAGTCTGCCTAGCACAGCTGAGAAAAAGACGGCGCTCTCCCGCCGAGGCCGGACCGCCGTCAAAGTTTCGCCCTCTGTTAGTCCCCGCTCACGCGGCTACTACAGCAGTGTACCCCGCCATTACCAAGCCGGTTCCCTTTCCCGCTTGCATGAGCACAAACGCCGTTATCACGGCGACCCAGAGAAATCTCAAAAAGAGCATAAAAGCCTCACGTGTAGAAAATGTGCCCACAACACTGTGTTCACTCATACACAAAAGCATTTCAGTTCCCGTGTGTCTCACAGAGCCCACTCTCATAAAGCGGTTCCAACCCGCTCGAGTTTCAGAGTACATAAGCGCGCCCACGAGCCCGTGTGCGCGTCCCACCTCTGCTCACTCTGTTACACGGCCCTTAAACTCATCTCTGAGTGTAAGTCCCGCTGTCATAAACACGATGAGCGCGCCCGCGCGGCCCGCTGTGTGCAGCAACGGGGACCATGTAGCCATTCACCCCTTAGCGTTACGCTTCAAAGCGTGGGAAGCTATTCCGGGAATTTCCCAGTGGGTGCTAAACACAATAAGGCTAGGCTATCGCTTACAGTTTCACCGCCGCCCTCCACGTTTCCGAGCGCGGCTAGAAACTATTGTGAACCCAGAAGCAGTGACTCTGCTCCGTTCAGAGATAGCAAAACTATTGTGCAAAAGGGCTATAGAGAGAGTCCCTCTATCTATGAGCGAGTCGGGGTTTTACGGCTGTTATTTTCTGGTTCCAAAGAAAGACGGCGGCCTCAGACCAATCTTAGACCTCAGATTTCTGAACAAAGTTCTCATGAAGAGACCGTTCAAAATGCTCACTATCAGAAAACTCCTCGCGCATGTGCAGGGGGACAGGTTCATTTCACTAGATCTGAAAGATGCCTACTTTCAGATTCAGATAAATCCCCTTCACAGGCCATTCTTACGTTTCGCCTTCGAAGGCCAGGTTTAACAATACACCGTCCTCCCGTTCGGCCTATCCCTGGCACCCCGCACGTTTACGAAGTGCATGGATGCGGCGCTCGCCCCCCTGCGGAGTCAGGGGCTGCGAATACTGAACTATTTGGACGACTGGCTGATTTTGGCACAATCACAGAGGGGAGCTACTGTCTCATCGTACAGTTCTCCTCGACCATCTGAAAAGTTTGGGCCTCTCTGTCAACTGGACAAAGAGCGCACTTCAACCCAGTCAGACTATCTCCTTCTTGGGTATAGAGCTAGACTCGGTCTCAATGACGGCTCGTCTGTCTACACAGCGCGCGCGTGTGCAGCGTCTCGCCGCATCTTTTCAGATGAACAGACTCACACCTCTGAAAACTTTTCAGAAGGCGCTGGGTTACATGGCCTCAGCCTCCGCAGTGCTCCAGCTGGGGTTACTGCGCATGCGCCCGCTTCAGTTCTGGTTGAAGAGCCGTGTGTCTCACCGCGCGTGGACCACGGGCCGCCAGCTGATAAAGGTAACGCAGACCTGTATCACAGCTCTGCAGCCATGGACCATGACAGAATGGTTTCAGTGGGGCGTTTCCATGGGGACCTTTTCTCGCCGAAAAGTCATTTCGACAGACGCATCCAACATGGGTTGGGGTGCGGTCTGCGAGGGCTCACCGGCCTTCGGCCCCTGGTCAGCTCAGGAGAGTCTCCTCCACATAAACTGTTTGGAGATGCTGGCGGTCGAGAACGTGCTCACGCGCTTTAAACAGGAATGAAACGTGCACTCACTCACTCACTCACTCACACACACACACACACACACACACACCTCAGGAAGCAAATGCAACAAAAAATAATGGTGAAATGTTTGCGCTCTCACAAAGATGCCTGCATTGATACTGTGCTAGGCCCCTGATTCAGATCTCTAATAATTAAAAAACATGATTATACATCACACACACACAATATGCAACATTTAAACGTAAAACGTAATTATACGTATCACTTTTGATTAATTAAATTAAGTTCCTCAACAATCTCGAAAAGACTTAAACAAATCTCTGCGCTTCAGGTGATGCGACCAGTGTAAGTAAGGCAAAAGAAAAATAGGTAATAGAAGCACACTCCCGTTTCCAATAACAAAATTTGGCGTGGAAAAATACTAGTTTGAAAACGAAGATAATCCACAGAGACGCTGACACAAACTGTTTGGTTAGATAGTGATGAAGTGACTTACCCAAATTTATACAAATACCAATGGATGGTCAAAAGTGTTAAATGTAGGCATGCCCACAACATCATTAACACACATAAACCCCCATCACCACAGATAAAGGGGCAATAGACCCTGGAAGCCTATGTCAAGTCAAGTCATCTTCATTTATATAGCGTTTTAACAATGTAGATTGTTCCAAAGCTGCTTTACAGTGATAATAGGAAATTAAAGTAACAGAGATTGTTTTGGCTTTATGACAGCTAGAATAAAGTTATTTTCCAGCTAAAGTTAGTTTTAATTGATTTACTTCCGTCGCTACGATCATTAGTTATTAACTTACTATTATTACTATTACTAACACGACACCGTTTTAACAGAAAACTCTTAAGTTCTACCAGAAAGACTCGGGGGAGAATAATGCCGTTTCCAGTAAACATTTATTAACAGCTCAGCAAGCATAATATGATATAAAGTTCTTTGGCGTAGGCCCCGTCCGTAGTTCGCATTCCGAGGGTACGGAATCTGCATGTTCTGCCTGAAGACGAAGGCAGTGAGACGGGACCATCCTGGTGGTGGTGTTGGGGAGGGTGGAGGAGAAGGGGCATCTTGGTGGTGGAGGAGAAGGGGCATCTTGGTGGTGGAGGGGAGGATGGAGGTGAATGGAAGCGTCAGCATCTGCGATCTCAAACATGTGTAAGTTTCGACCTTTTATACTACAAGTATTTAGAGCACGATTGGATGAAGTGAAGGTAAACGGTGACGTAATGATTGAGTCTTCCCGGCAGAACTTACGCAAAAGCTGCATTTCTCTCTACGCGACCTTTAAAAACGTGAATCTGTGAGAACGCTGATGGCGTGCACATGCGTTATTAAAGGGGTCATATAATGGTACATGCACTTTTACAAGTTGATTGTACTGAAATGTGTGTTGGCAGTGCCTGTACACAACCATCATAAAATGTTAAAAATCCATCCAGTGGTTTTGTTTTAATCTCCTTATATGTTTTCCCCTGCCTCAAATTGAGCCGTTCGATTTTGTGACGTCACACGCTCGGAAGCCCCTCCCACGATTGTTGATTGACAGCATCGTTTCAACACAAACCCGCCCTCGCTCGTGAGCCAGCTGTCAATCATAGTCTGCGCGGACCGGCGCGGTCATTGTTGATATGCTGGAGCACTGTCTATGAGCAGAATGGCGTCTAAGCGATTGTGGTGTTCTGTTCTTGGGTGTAATAACGAACACAGCAGTCATTTTAATGTTCCTAAATCCGAACCGCTGAAGACGCAGTGGCTGAGTTTGTTTTCGAAGGGAATATTCCCCACGAGCAACGTCAATGCTTTCATGTTTGCGCGAATCATTTCACACCAGACTGCTTTATACACGAGGGTCAGTATGAGCTGGTTTTGCTAAGAAGCTGCTCATGAAAAAAGGATCGGTACCAGCTATTCGTGTTCCTGCTGAACCTCTAGAACAACTGAAGTGAGTGTAACGTTTTATTAAACTTTATATTAATATTTATATTAATCTTTGCAAATCGCTAGCTGCACGCTTCACAATGAATGCGTCTAAGGTTTACACTTAGGGTACATTACGGCATGTTTTCTATGTATGATGTTCTCAATATAATTCATAATCCCACGTTTATACTGAACAACGCGTTGTGGTTATTGTGTTATTGTGTTACAAACGGTGTACGCACAGAACAGAGAGGCGGGGTGAGCAAAGCTCATTATCATTTAAAGTCATATGCACTGAAACGGCGTGCTGAAAACAGAGCTGTTTTTGACCAAGTAAACTAAGTGTTTTCTTACAATACTAATGAGAATTTTTAATTAAAGTATATTACAAACTTTTAATTTAGACCCTAAAGAATCATACTAGCTTGTACAAAAATGGCATTATATGACCCCTTTAAGAGTTCATTTTATAGGTATGCGCTTTTGAATATATGTGTGCAGGCATGTAGTCCTTCCCTAGAACACCAACCCTCAACAAACTACTTGGCTGGCCTTAATTTATAATACAGAATTTTATCACTTCGGCATAGCCACGTGAACCGGAATTTTCCTGACAACGATTATCTGTACAGAGGTAAAGGGAAGGAGGCCTTTACAGGGAGGGACTAGTGACACTTCAGGACTGCGTTGACGTCGCGTCCAGACGCAGGTCCTTCATCAGATCTGCATATGGCCTGGATCCGGCGGACTGCGGTAAACCTCGGGATAAACAGAGAGACTAATATTAGCATAGATGCCATTCTTCTTATGATGTAACGAGTACATCAGGATTTATGGGAAGTGTTCCCGGTTCCGGCTGACCTAATCTATGCAGCCTAACATTGAATTATAGAAGTCTATAGTGTGTTATGTGTATGCAAGGTCAAAGAGATGTGTTTTTAGTCTAGCTTTGAACTAACAGAGTGTGTCTGCATCCCGGACAATTGTTAGGAAGACTGTTCCAAAGTTTAGGAGCTAAATAGGAAAAGGATCTACCGCCAGCAGTCGATTTTGATATTCTAGGTATTATCCACTGGCTGGAATTCTGAGATCGCAATAGATGTGAAAGAATTTTATTGCGTTAAGAGCTCGCTCAAGTACTGGGGAGCTAAACCATTTAATGCTTTGTAAGTAATTAGCAATATTTAAAAATGTATACGATGTTTAATAGCGAGCCAATGCAGTGTTGACAGAACCGGGCTAATATGGTCATATTTCCTGGTTCTGGTAAGAACTCGAGCTGCTGCGTTTTGAACTAGCTGTAGTTTGTTTATTAAGCGTGCAGGGCAACCACCCAGTAGAGCATTACAATAATCTAGTCTTGATGTCATGAACGCATGAACTAATTGTTCTGCATTTGTTAATGAGAGCATATGGCGTAATTTAGATATGTTTTTAAGATGGAAAAATGCAGTTTTACAG
This sequence comes from Rhinichthys klamathensis goyatoka, assembly GCF_029890125.1. Classification (NCBI taxonomy): domain Eukaryota; kingdom Metazoa; phylum Chordata; class Actinopteri; order Cypriniformes; family Leuciscidae; genus Rhinichthys; species Rhinichthys klamathensis. Next base: position 2,160,261 of record NW_026607023.1, read on the forward strand.
ATACTAGACACGTGACTTTCAAATGAAAGATTGGTATCAGAAGGTATCACGCTGGACGCTGCTGCCATGAGACCCAACACTCTCTGGAAGTGTTTCACTGTGATGGTGTGGCCTAGCTTCACCCTGGTTAGTGTGGTCAATATGGACTCGATACGTGCCGAAAACATTTGTGAACCGGATATTGGTATGCTTCGCCCCCGAAAGCAAACCTCAGGAAGCTCCTGTGAGATGGAAGGATGGAGACGTGAAAGTATGCGTCCTTTGGATCTATCGTAACAAGCCAATCCTCGGATTGAATTTAACTCACAATGATGGGGATAGTGAGCATCTTGAACCTGAACCTCCTCAGAGACCGGTTCAAGTGCCTTTGATCTAGAATTGGACGCAACCCTCCATCCTTCTTGGGAACTATGAAGTACCGGCTGTAGAGCCCTGGTGACTGGTGGGGGAACATGCTCTATGGCCCCTTTTTCCAGCAGCGAGTGAACTTCCTGTTCCAACACCAGACCCTGCTCTGGGTGCACTGAAGTCCAGACCACCCGTTAAATTTTGGTGGGCGGACCTGGAACTGCAGTCTATACCCAGTTTCTACAATGCGCAGGACAAATGGGGAAATATTCGCGAGGTTTTGCCATGCCTCTGCAAAATTCGCCAAGGGAACTAGCTGCCCTCCAAGGTCTTATAGGAGTTAGGACCTCTTTCCCTTCGCCTTCCTAGACTGAAGGACGGTCCTCAGATCCGTCTTCTGGGAAGGCTGTGGGTGAGAGCGCCGCCTAGAGTCCCAAGCTCTTTGAGGGGGACCTCTAGAAGCGACACTCCCCTTAGGGCTTTGGCGGTAGAAGGAGCTGGATGACGGCTGTGGTTGTTTCTCTCTAGCAGTCGCCCTCCTAGACCTTGACCGGCGAGCGAGATATTGCCTAAATGCTTCACTCTGCTTTTTAGAATCTTGAAATCTGTCGACGACAGCATTAACCGCCTCCCCGAACAGACCAGAGGTAGCAACGGGTGCGTCAAGGAGGAAGGCCCTGTTCTTCTCCTTGATGCCAGAGAGATTAAGCAACAGATGCCTCTCCGTGGTTAACAGTGCTGACATGGAGCGGCCAATGGCACGGGCCGTCTCCTTGGTAACCCGGAGAGACAAATCTGTGGCTTTATGGAGCTCAGCAATATCTTCCATTGTAGGGCCCTCGCTTTGGTCAATGTCTCTTTACAGGTCGGCCTGATACGCCTGCAAGATGGCCATCGTGTGCAGGCTCGCACCAGCCCGACCCGCCGCCATATAAGCTCTGCCCACCAAAGCAGATGTAGTACGACACGGTGTCTTAAGGGATGATGCAAGGTCGGGTGAGAGGTAACTGGCCAAAGCTTCCTCAACTCATATCCGTTTTCTCTAACCCCCATAATGTTACTATAGTTTAACATTGGGGGGTTAGACAGGCGCCCTGAGAAGGGCCTGTTCCAGGATTTACACAACTCATTGTGTAAATCCGGAAAAAAACGGTAGAGACCGCCGTGGAGGCTGTGCGCGGTGCTGCAGGAAGCGCTCATCGAGTTTGCTTTTGACTCGCGCTTCCTGCCTCTCTTGTGGCCAACTAATATTCAGTTTGGCCACAGCCCGCGTTACCACCACCAAAAGCTCATCATAACTGGGCGCAGACTGATTGGGATGATGTGTCTCACTTTGATCCCCCTCAACGATGCTGAGCACGTCTTATTCCTCGGAATCAGACAGCTGCAGCACCGGGTCTACATCCCGATCGGGAGAAGCCGCGGGGCGGGCTTCCGAACGGGGGATAGGGGAATCTGAGCTTTCAGATGAGGATTGGAAAAGTGCCTCGGCAGTCCCGATCCCCTCTGAAAGCTCTCTTTGCGAGCCCCACGATCTAAGCCGCCGCATCGCCTCGGCAGATGCGGGACCTGAACTGTGGCGAGCGCGCATCTGGCCATGCTCGTAAAATAAAGCCAGACGGGAGCGCAGCACTCTCATTGAAAGAGACTCGCAGTCTCAGGCATGCTGCATTCCCATACAAGACACACACATCTCGTGTGTGTTCCCAGCCGTAATGTAACGTGGGCACGGGAACACACACTTCTTAAACTGCTCAGCCATTTGATATATATATAGTAATACTTTCAGACAAAACAACACCAAATAGGACAAACTGTTTGCACACACACAGAGCGCTTGCTGAATAGCAAAAAGCTGACTCTTCTGTGTGCTGGCGTGCTTTTGTACACATCCGTATATGGCGTCACACGCTACGTCATCAAGCAACGCCAATAGGATTGGATTAGTTTTCATTCATAAATTCAGACGTGCTACGCTGAAGGGCGTTCCTCGAAAGGGAACTCGACAGCCCTACCTAGAGCAGTTTTCCTCAGCGTTTGCAATGTCTGCACAAAGGAGACATCCGGCAGCTGCTCGAAGATCTGGCCTTTGGAGAAGACTGTTGATTTTATACTAGAAAAATATAAGTATCACTCCTTAAAAAATAAGATTAAGAAAATAAGATTATCACACAATAACAATGATGAATGCTGACCAATACTTTTTCTTTTATTTTAGTAAAACAAGCAAAATCTAATTTGTTTTGTCATATGACATAGATATGCATGAATAAACATTAGATACATGCAGTGAATACAGTTATAGTCAAGCAATAAATTAAAGTATAAATTAATTAATTATATTTAATTTAATTTAAATATATTTAATTTAATGGTAACACTTTACAATACAGGTGCACTAATAAGAATGCTTAACTAATGCACAGATAATCATGAGTTAATGTATGACTCATGAAGAACTAAACCATTAATTAATTATTACTGCATCCGCAACTAATAAAGAGTCTATATGATTAATAGATTCAGTAATAAATGAATTGCTATTAATTAAACGTGTCATAATGTATTAATTCCTTATTAGCATATTTTATTAACTAATAGTGTAAATGAATGTGTTAATTACCACAATTAGTCAAAGCTATGCACTTCAACTTCCAGTTGTCTGCTTTAATTAATCATTAGCTAATGATTTGCAAAGGTATCATTATGTTATGACTTTACTTGTTGAGGCATGCATGAGTATTAACTAATTGTTAAGTAATATGTCATTATGGTTATGGGTTTTGTCATCCCCACTAAAGGTCTGTGGGGCAGTTGCACATGCAGTGAGTGTAATGTCAGAGAGTTTTTGAAGGATGGGTAAGTTGGGCCGCACACAAATATCAGCACACCAGAATCTGTAATACTGACGCTGTTACACCGTGTTTAAACTGGACGAGACCATCACAGCTGTCTACACTGGACATGACAGACCATTGCAAGTCCATTTGTCCTTCATAACAGAAGTAGCGCAAGAGCTCGGCATACATCAGAAATAGAGTGAGGCATCAGTTTACTGTCGGGGTTTTGTTGTGTCGTGTAGCATTGTGTCGCATCCAGTGTTGTATCACTGATTATAATGGGTTCTAGTTTCTTTGTCCGGTCTAGACACAGTGTTATGAAATAGCAGAGCCCGGACGCATATTCTCAGTGTTCTTCCTTTAAATCCTAGAGCTCAAGCTCAACCTGACACACTCCTGTGCCATGAACTGTTGGATGCGGCGGTTCATCTGGCACAGTGGAATCCCGGTTGTAGAAGGCGGGAAATTGAAATCCATAGTGTGGATGTCAAAACCAAAATTACATATTACTTAACAATTAGTTAATAGTCATGTGCCTCAACAAGTAAAGTCATAACATAATGATATATTTGCAAATCATTAGCTAATGATTAATTAAAGCAGACAACTGGAAGTTGAAGTGCATAGCTTTGACTAATTGTGGTAATTAACACATTAATTAATAAAATATGTTATTAAGGAATTAATACACGATGAGACGTTTAATTAATCGCAATTCATGTATTACTTAATCTATTAATCATATAGACTCTTTATTAGTTGCTGATGCAGTAATAATTAATTAATGGTTTAGTTCTTCATGAGTCATACATTAACTTGTAGTGACTTTGACATACATAATTCACCTTTGTTCTTGGCATTGTTCCTCACTGTTGTTCAGGGATCGTGGTCCCTTTAAATGTTCTGTATGCGTGATGACGTGAGACGCTAGTCATTTTGGAGTTGAGTGTTTTTGTTTTCAATAATAAACGACACACGCATTCGTGTGCTCAATGTGAGAAGTTGTCTCTTGCGATTTACTACAATTTCCACACTGGTGACCCCGACATTGGTCTGCTGGACGTATCCAGTGACCCAACACGACCATGGCCACGAACGCTGTCACCCTCAAACTCCCCGAATTCTGGGAATCGTCGGCATCGGCTTGGTTTGCCCAGACTGAAGCGCAGTTTGCGTTACGAGAGATCACCGCGGATACAGCAAAGTATTACTACGTTGTGTCGGCTCTCGGTAATGCAACAGCATCGAGAGTGGTGAGCCTTCTTACAAACCCTCCGGAAACTGAGAAGTATGCAGCACTCAAAGCCCACCTGTTAAAAACGTTCGGACTGACGGACGCTGAGATAGCCGATAGGCTTTTCTCCCTTCAAGGATTGGGTGACAGCAAACCGTCCGAGCTCATGGATCATATGCTGGATCTTTTGGGTGAGCACAGACCCGATTTTCTTTTTATACAGCTTTTCCTGCGTCAGCTGCCTTCACAAGTGAGAGCTGCATTAGCCAACACCACAATCACTGACTGTCGGAGACTGGCCGAGGAGGCTGATAAATTTTTCCTGGCGAGTCAGGGACATTGCGCGGCCGCGCTTTTTCCCGCGCACATCGCTTCGGTGACACGGGACGACTCCACCTTTATCGCGGCTACCACTTCTCGGCGGCAGCAGTCTTCTGGCCCCCAACAACCTTCAGGCTTGTGTTTTTATACCATGCAAAGTTTGGAACTAAGGCTAACAAATGTCGCCTACCATGCAGTTTCGGCGGGTCGGGAAACGCAGGGGCCGGCGCTCAGTAGTGGCCATGAGTGTCGGCCGTGTAGGCAGGCTGCTTTTCATCCATGACAGCATCTCCGGACGGCGTTTTCTGTGCGACACAGGAGCACAGAGGAGCGTCCTGCCTGCATCCCGTTTGGACATGGTGACTGAAAGCCACGGCCCCCCTATGGAAGCTGCCAATGGAAGCCCCATCCGCACTTATGGACAAAGGTACGTCGAATTGTGTTTCGGAGGACAGCGCTTCGGCTGGAACTTTGTTACAGCAAAGGTGGCCGTTCCCCTCCTCGGTGCTGATTTTTTGTGTGCACATGGACTGTTAGTAGATGTAAAGAACCGCCGCCTGATTGACGCCGTCACGTTTTGCTCTTATACATGCACGCTCAGCGAGCCCGACTCCATACGACTGTCTAGCATGCTTTTAGTTTCTGATGATTTCCACCGTCTGCTTGCCAGGTTCCCAGCTCTCACTCAGCCCACTTTCTCTGCATCTGCCGTAAAGCATGGTGTGGAGCATCATCTCGCCACTACTGGTCCGCCCGTGTATGCCCGTGCTCGGCGCCTCGACCCGACCAAGCTTGCCGTTGCAAAGGCTGAGTTTGCGAACATGGAGCGGCTGGGAATAGTCCGCAGATCCGACAGCCCATGGGCATCGCCTCTTCACATCGTCCCCAAACCTGGTGGCGGCTGGCGTCCGTGTGGCGACTACCGGGGGCTTAATGAGGCAACGGCACCTGACCGATACCCAGTCCCGAACATACAGGATTTTTCAGCACACCTGTCTGGCAAAGTGATTTTTTCGAAGGTGGACCTTGTTAGAGGTTATCATCAGGTTCCGGTACATCCACTGGACATTCCCAAAATGGCAGTGATCACACCGTTTGGTTTGTTTGAGTTCCTGCGCATGCCGTTCGGCCTTAAAAACGCCGCCCAATCTTTTCAACGACTCATGGACTCTGTGTTGCGGGACCTGCCTTTCCTTTTTGTGTATTTGAATGACATCCTAGTAGCGAGCACGTCCAAGTCTCAGCACCTCGCGCACCTCCAAACCCTTTTTGAGCGGCTTAGCCAGCATGGACTGATTGTCAACCCCGCCAAATGCCAGTTCGGCTTGACCACCATCGACTTCCTAGGACACAGAGTCACTAAGGACGAGGCAGTCCCCCTCCCGTCAAAGGTGGAGGCGGTCGCACAGTTCCCGCGCCCTCTCACTGTCAAATCCCTGCAGGAGTTCCTCGGCATGGTAAATTTTTACCACAGTTTCATCCCTCGAGCCGCTCAGCTCATGCAGCCTTTGCATGAGGCCTTGAAGGGTAAACCCAAGCACGCTGTATCCTGGAATGAGAGTAGAGACAGGGCTTTTGCTGCCACTAAGACAGCCCTAGCTAACGGCGCCATGTTGGCACATCCTTCTCCAACACCCCCCATCTCCATCTCCTCGGATGCCTCGGACTATGCTGTTGGTGCTGTATATGAGCAGTGGGTAGACGGGGCCTGGCAGCCGCTGGCTTTCTTTAGCCGTCAGCTGCGCCCCTGTGAGCGGAAGTACAGCACATTCGACCGGGAGTTGCTGGGTCTCTACCTCGCTATCCGACACTTTCGTTTCCTGCTGGAGGGCCGACATTTCACCGCTTTTGTGGACCACAAGCCGTTGACTTTTGCCATGGCCAAGGTGACTGAACCGTGGTCCGCCCGCCAGCAACGTCATCTGTCCTACATTACTGAGTTCACCACGGACTTGCAGCACGTCGCCGGTAAGACCAACCGAGTGGCGGACTGCCTATCACGGGCTGTGGCTGGGGCAGTCCACCTGGGTTTGGATTACGACCGCATGGCAGCGACTCAGGCCACAGACCCAGATGTGCAACTCCTGAGGACCTCGGCTACAGGGTTGCAGCTCGATGACGTGGTTTTTGGCGATGCATCCTTCTCCAACAGCCCCTACTTTCTCGGTTCCGGAAAGACGTTTTGACCATGTAAACGTGGACCTGGTTGGTCCTCTGCCCTCCTCTCACGGTTTCACATATTTGTTCACCATGGTTGACAGGACCACCCGCTGGCCCGAGGCTGTGCCTTTGACGTCAGTGACGTCTTCCGAAATGACACGGGCATTTATTGGCACCTGGGTTGCACGTTTCGGCACTCCTTCGGACATTTCCTCTGACCGAGGCGCACAGTTTACTTCTGAGCTTTGGGCCGCTGTCGCACAGAGCCTCGGAGTGAAACTCCACCGTACGACCGCATATCACCCGCAAGCTAACGGACTCTGTGAACGTTTTCATAGGTCAATGAAGGCTGCCCTGCGCGCTGGCCTCAAAGACAGCAACTGGGTCGACAAGCTCCCGTGGGTGATGCTGGGCATCAGGACCGCGCCAAAGGAGGACCTTCAGTCCTCATCCGCGGAGTTGGTTAATGGACAGGCACTGCGGGTACCAGGGGATTTTGTCCCTAGCACCACGGTTCCCTGGTCTGCTACTTTTCAGCGGTCCACTCTACTGGACAATGCGAGGCTTTTCGCACCTGTCCCTACTTCCCATCACGGCCTTCCTCAGTCACACATACCCGCTGGACTTCAGACGGCTGACTACGTTTTCATTCGCCACGATGCCAACAGGGGACCTCTACGTCCGCCCTACGAGGGCCCATTTCAGGTTCTGGAGAAGGGGGACAAACATTTTGTGGTGGACAGGGGAGGGAAACCGGATCGACTCTCCATTGACCGCCTCAAACCGGCTCACTTGGACGTGGCCAGGCCCATAGACCTGGCCCAGGTCCCACGGCGCGGACGGCCTCCTGCTCTGCCCCCACCCCTTGCTCCCCTCCCTCCCAAGCCTCCCACACTCCATGTCCCACACCCGTGCCAGGGCGGGTTGCCGGCTGCAGTGCGGTCTCCTCCTCCTCCTCCTTCCGTGCAGCGCAGCCGTTGTGGCAGGTTGATACGCCCACCTCCCCGTTGACTGTTTGGTTCTCCTGATATGGTGAATTCTGGGGGGACGTGTGTAGTGACTTTGACATACATAATTCACCTTTGTTCTTGGCATTGTTCCTCACTGTTGTTCAGGGATCGTGGTCCCTTTAAATGTTCTGTATGCGTGATGACGTGAGATGCTAGTCAGCGCCATTTTGGAGTTGAGTGTTTTTGTTTTCAATAATAAACGACACACGCATTCGTGTGCTCAATGTGAGAAGTTGTCTCTTGCGATTTACTACAATTTCCACAAACTCATGATTATCTGTGCATTAGTTAAGTATGAATTAATGCATATTAGTGCACCCGTATTGTAAAGTGTTACCAATTTAATTTTTATTTACTGACCACAATAAGAAACATGAATAAATTCGTAAAAAAATGAATAAAAGTAACCATCACAATAAACAAATGCTTATACAAATCAACACATGAAACAAAGCTTTATTCAAACTACAATCATGTATTTACAGGCGATGAACCCCACATCCTAATGCCATCTCAACACAGCGGTTACCATTCTGTGGCTTTATTCTGATGAAGCAGCTGACAGCCAGAGGTGAGCCGTGCCTTCGTGCCCGAGGTTGTTGTGCTGCATTGTGCTTCACAATCTGAGGCGATAAGGGCAGGTGGAGTGATGGAGGGTCTCATCCATGGCACCATTTCCAGGATTCAGCTCTGGGCTCCTCATCCTCAGTGCTCACACCAGTCTATCAAGAATCAGAAAAGTGCTGTAATAACTTGGTTTGAAATTACAATTAAAATAAACTACAAGATTTAAATAGATTTTTTCTATTCATTTCTGTATACTCACTCAAAGCCTTTGATGCAGCATTCAGCTTCACTCTCCTCTCACCAAATGTTCCTCAATTTATTAACAGTCCTAATGGACAAATAAAATAGATAACTTATGCTTAGTTACTTTATAGATCTGTTTATTTAACTTACTTACAGCACATTTATCTAATGGAAACCGTGTTGACAAAAGTGACCTCTACACATAGCACACATACATCAGATGTCTATTTCATGTTGTTATGTGCTCATCTGCAATACTTATCGAATATTTTCCTGTCAGATGAAAATAGATATTTAAAATAAGCGTATTTATGATGTATATGGTTTATGTAAATCCACTTTAAAGACGTACGTGTGCTTATTGGAGCTCCCCTGTTAGCTATACATAATAAAACATGTTTTTACAGCAAAATCACAACTATACTATACTGTCTAACGTCTTTACACCTTCAACAATTCAACAGTTTACTCTAGTCTACAATATTCCAACACATTTTAACACAAGGAACCGTGTTTACTCACATTTGAAAACGTCTCAGGCTACGACTGTAACCTATGTTCCCTGAGAACAGGGAGCGAGACACTGCGTCGAATGACGCTTTGGGGAACGCCTCGGGCGTGACAGGTGTCTGAAATCACTATCAAATCACGGCAATCATATTGACCGGCGACAGCCCATGAATCATTAACGTGAATGAGCAACGTGCGACCTGCTAGTATATAAGGGCGCCTTGCACCTTATCGTCTGAAGGGACTGTTTGGTAGGCAGGCCCCGAGGCATGGCAAGGAGACGCAGTGTCTCGTTCCTTGTTCTTAGGGAACATAGGTTACAGTCGTAACCTGAGACGTTCCCTTTCGAAAAGGAACTCGCACTGCGTCGAATGACGCTTTGGGGAACAATATACCCACGCCGCCATGCTAAGGGGAGTGCATGCCCAAAGGCAGTGACAACTGTCTGAACCAGCAAATTCAAATGAAACGCTAGAACCACTCACCCTCAGGTCACTCTGGGCTGTCAGTGACAGCATTCCCTACGGTCATAGCCCAAGCTATAAGCCTCACAGGAAAACCTACATAAACATGGTTAAATGAAAGGTCTACCTGGGCCTGCTCAAAGGCCTAGGACCACAATTTCAATTAGAAGGGATCCTTTCTAGGGAATGTGGCTAGGGAACCCGAAGGAACTCCAGCCAATCACTATTCAGGGGAACGTACTCACCCCAAAATGCCAGTTGCATAGACACTTAGTCTGGCCACTTCCTGTCTGTCCGAAGACAGAGCCTCTGGACATATGCCTTTAGCTAAGGCATCCAACCCGAGGGATTGCGAAGCTGGCAGTGAACCGCTCGGCCTGGATCTCAGAGACGGGATATCCCAGAGAGTATGACTCAGCAAGTGCTTTCCAACCCTTACCAGCGAGGGGAGTTTCTCTACTCGTTCCATGGATCTACCCAGTGTTTGTGTTTCAAAACACTGAGGAGGCCTGTGAAGGCCTAAGGGCTGATCTAACTGGGAGGCCTCACGAGAGGCCTACGACAGTCTGACCAGACTCAGGAGTCCGCATGCTCAAAGTGACCCTCGGTGAGGGGAGCACATGGTCCGCCTGGTAAGCAAACCAGGCTGTAGGCAGGAAAAAGGTTCCAGGAGGGAACCAGTAGCAGAGAATGAACACTTTAGTCGAGCCAGGGCGCAAGCTCGCATTCAGCAGCTGCCTGCTAAGGGCAGCTGAAATTATGGCAAGAGGCCACTAGCTTCCTGAACCCAGCACCGCTTGGAAACCACTCACAGGGAGGTCTGGAGAGGCCTACTACCTGATAAGCACAGTATGTGGGGAACCCACCCTCAGGGAGGCCTGGTGAGGCCTACTACCTGGTAACCACAGTAAGTGGGAGTTCGCCTTCAGGGAGGCCTGGTGAGCCCTACTACCTGGCAGTTTCCATTCAGGGAGGCCTGGAGGGGCCTACTACCTGATAATCAAAGTGTGAGGGAAATCACCTTAAGGGAGGCCTGTTGAGGCCTACAACCTGACAGCCACAATATCTGGGAGCTTACATTCAGGGCGGCCTGATGAGGCCTACTACCTGAGAGTCACAGCATGTTGGAACTCACCCTCAGGGAGGCCTGGTGAGGCCTACTACCTGATAGCCAGCATAAGTGTGAATTCACCTTCAGGGAGGCCTGGAAGGGCCTACTACCTGACCACCACAGAATGTGGAGAACTTACCTTCAGGGAGGCCGGGTGAGGCCTACTACCACCTCAAGTGTGAATTCGCCTTCAGGGAGGCCTGGAGGGGCCTACTACCTGACCACCACAGAATGTGGAGAACTTACCTTCAGGGAGGCCGGGTGAGGCCTACTACCATCTCAAGTGTGAATTCGCCTTCAGGGAGGCCTGAGAAGCCTACTACCTGATAGCAACTGGTAACTATGAGCCCTGGGTCAGGGTGATAGTTCCGATGCGGCCTGCTAAGGCCAGCCAGCTGGGGGCTCGCCTATCAGGGAGGCCTGGTTGGGCCTACTAGCTGATAGCAAGTCAATTCTGCTACAAAGGTACACTGTTGGGAACCATACTACCCCAACATCACTATTGGGTCCATCCACAGGATGCTTAATACGGCTAGCTACCTGGTAGCGGCTATAGAGTATGTCCCACAATGTTGGGACTCACTTCCGAGGAAGCCTGTTTAACCCTCTGGGGTCGGCTATCGTGCCAGCGCGACAAGCTCACTTTTTTCCTTATCAGTGCAAAAGAGACTCAAATTACTCTGTTGATTTTGATCTTACATATAAGTGTTGTACATCATTAGATCCTATTAAGTGTCTATTTTTTTTGTGGAAACTCACAATAAAAATAAAGTGTTCTGCTTTTTGTCAATTTTAGAAAAATACACATGGTGCGAATTTTGCCTTCTCTCTGTCAGTGAAGTTCATTCTGAAACGCATCCGAAAATTAACTGTAACTCAGTGATTACTGGTCACACAGGTACGAAAGATTTTTTGTTATGAAGCTGAAATTCTCTTCTTTTAACTGAAGTAATATAAATAAATATATAAAAAACAAATATTCTCAGCTTATGTAATCTGTATGAAAAGAGAGAGATGTCAGTCTTTTTCCTTTCAGCTAATTATAGCTTATTACATGTTAATGTGACCACGCCCAAGGAGAGCGCGCGCTATTCAAACGCAAATGTTGAGGCAAGCCATGCCAACGCCCACATCAGCTGGATAAAACATCAAGTATAATAATAATCTTGTAATTTACCTCGTCTTGCTGCGCTGTGAGGAATAATACTATCGTAATAATCCTGGAAAAGTTACCTCAGAAGTGCTGGTAGTTTCATTTCGAGGAGCACGGATTCAGCTGATGTAGTAAGTTATTTATTCTTAAGTGCTTTGTTCTAATCGCGTTATTGAATAGTGTCTGTAAACTCGCTGTAAATTACTTACGTAATTTAAGTAAATTGAGGTCTGTGGTCTCTCACTCAGAACTGGAGATGCTCATTCATGCCTTCATTTCCTCCCGTATTGATTATTGTAACTCACTTTTCTCTTCACTTAACAAAACTGTTCTTCATCGACTGCAATCCATTCAAAATTCAGCTGCTAGGTTACTTACTCGTTCAAATAGGCGCACCCATATCACCCCGATACTCTGCTCCCTTCACTGGCTTCCTGTAACTTACAGGATCCAATTCAAAATACTAACCATAACCTATAGGGCTTTACATGGCCAGGCCCCTGCTTATCTTGTTGACATAATTCATTTTCATACCCCTCTCCGGTCTCTCAGGTCTAATAATCAAAATCTGCTATCTACGCCACACACTCGTTTAAAGACATGTGGGGATAGAGCCTTCGCCGCTGTGGCACCCAGATTATGGAATGCTTTGCCAACCAGTATTAGGTTTGCTGAGAATGTGGACAGTTTTAGGGGACAAGTGAAGACTCATTTGTTCAGGTTAGCTTTTGGGTAATCTCTGTACTTTATATATTGTTAATTTTATCTGTTTTATTTTATTTTTTATCCATTTTTGTCTATTGTTAAGCGCTTTGTGACTTAGTCTGTGAAAGGCGCTGTATAAATAAATTTGACTTACTTACTTACTTAAACTGCCCAAAGACTGTTTAAATATGAATTGCGTGTCTGTGTGTGAATGAATGAATGAACGGCACAGACGCGCATGCGATGTTGTTTACTACAGATGTACATCGCATCTGTGCGTTCGTTCACTCTCGCTTCTACATTAGTAAACGTTATTTTTACATGAACACATCCAAACTATATTGCTATAGCCTACTGAGATTTGTTCTAATCACGATATAGAATAGTGTCTGTAATGACAACATTTCGTTGACTAGTTTTGGATAGATTATAAAGTTTTTACTCTAAAATAGACATCAAATAAGCTTTTGTTAGACAGTGTCTGCTCATATGTTAAATATATAGTATGTTTTCCCAAAAATAAAATAATCAACTGTTATAGTGTTTGTTTCAATGCAAGCTATATGAAAATAATGAATCCTTAACTTTGAAATATGTATGATAAAATGTATTGGCCTACTTTAAAAAATAATACTTTATAAGACATTTATGGAAAAAGACAATTTTCTTTTCAAGATGTTTCCAACTTTAACTTTGAACCAATTCTATAGAATGGCCCATATATAATATTTGAACAGGATTTGTTTCCAGGTATGACTAAAAATGTGCTTTTGACTTTAATTTATATTTTGATTATACATATATATATATATATATATATATATAGCCTATGTGTATGTATGTATATATATACATATATATATATATATATATATATTTATATATTTTGTCCTCGCATTCTTTCTTGTGTGACACACCTGAATGAAAGGCTCATTATGCGGGTCTTTGTCTTCTCAGGTGTGAACCACCTAATTATTTATGACATGGGTTGGGCCGTTCACGCCCATCCGCATATTGCCTTTCCAAACAAACAAATGTTTTTCACAATTTAAAACAATCTATTGTTTTATGTGAATGATTAGGCAGGATGATTTTCAGATCATTTTGAAGCAAAAACTCTAGGCGACAACATCCATTAGTCAAAAGTATTGTGGACACATATTTAGTATGTGTTTTGTGGCCTTATTTCAGAAACTTTAATTTTTAGTTTTTTCAATAACCATACATAAACAATATTCTCTCAAAAATACAAACATGTACATACATGTTGCTCACATATTATGGTAGCCCTGTTTGTGCTAAATAGAGTGTAATTTAGTGTGTGTGTGTGATGAAGGAGAGTGTGTGAGGCTGTGAGAGTCTTTTTTTTTCTGACGTGTTGACGTGTAGACAAGATGGCGCCAGTATGTTTGCCGGCTTGCCACAGTCTGATTTGTAATGTTTCTTGTTTGTTTTATCACACGCTCTGTTTGCTCCCCTCTGGTATATGATCGCATGACGCTATTTAATATTCGATCGGCTGTGTCTGATTGTTTATTTTGCGATCCCAGAGATGATTGGCATCTGCACTCGCATTATGTGCCAGTCGCATTGAGGAACATGTGTTACCAGCCGGGATGTCTGTGCATGTGGAGGAAACGGCGAAGGAGGCGTGGGAAGCGTTCTGAAATCCTTGTGAGATCGAAGAAGATCGGGAAGTTTCCAGTCATCGGACCCGCTTCTTCGATGGCGGAGGCCATGGTCGTGAACCTGAGATGTTCATACATTGTGCCTGTCTTCCCGTCTTCGGCATTGATGCCTCAGTTTTGTACGTAGATGGTGTACGTAAGATGTACGTAAGGTGACAGTCTGCAGATCGAGGAATTAATCATCGGAATCTTCGCTCTCTACTACATGACGGGAGTCCGGTAACATTTTATGATTCCTCTCTGCAATCCTCTTCCAATACCACTCCCACTCCAGTGACAATGGCGTTGATTAACGCGAGATCTCTGGCAAATAAGACCTTTATTTTGAACGATCTTTTTCTTTCTCATGAAATTGATTTTTTATTTGTTACTGAGACTTGGCTTAAGGCTGGTGAGATGACTTCTCTCTCTGAACTTTCTCCTCCTGGTTGCAGTTTTTTTAGTACCCCTAGGTCTGTTGGCCGGGGCGGGGTTCTTGCAGTTGTTTTTAAAGACAAGTTTAAGTGTAGACTTTCACCTTCTGCATCCTTTTGCACTTTTGAATCTCAGCTAATTACGCTTAATTCTTTTAAATCTGTGTTATGTGTTTTGATTTATAGACCCCCAAATTTTCATGGGGATTTTATACAAGAGTTTTCTGAACTTTTATCTGGTATTGTCCCTTCTTTTGACAATATTCTAATTTTAGGGGATTTTAATATACATGTGTGCTGCCCTTCAAAGCCCCTGGTCAAAGAATTTTTAAATTTAACAGAGTCATTTGATTTTTTGCAATGCGTTTTGGGTCCAACTCATGAACGTGGTCATTGTCACAGTCCTCGTCTGCACCAGTCTGTCTTTGTGTCTGCACTACACTTCCCAGAATCCTCCTCGTCTCCACACCTGTATTCACTCCCTCATTTACCAGCCTGTCCCTCGTTATCATCATCAGTGTCACCTGTTTTCACCTTGTTATGTTTGATTCATGCTTGTATTTAGTTTGCTTCTGTTCAGTCGGTCGTTGTCTATGTTACCTGAGTGTATTCCCTGCCTGCATCTGTTTATTGTTTTGTTTAGAAGTAAAAGTGATTGTTTCTGGAAATCCTCGTCTCCTTGTGTTTCCTGCCATACACACTCCGTGACAGAACGACCGACTAGTGATGGCCAAATGAAGCGTTTCGAAGCATTATTGCTTTCCGATACAATTGTGTCGAAAATGGTTCATTACTCGAAGCTTCATTCAGATAGAAATTGCAGCACCATCTCCTGGTGAAGTAAATGTAATGCAACAAAGCTGACAACCATAAAATGCCAGTAGGCTTATGTTAACACCCCGTTTATGACGTGTTTACCGAGGCGTTCAAAGCTGAAACAGTGTAGTGCTGTGAAACTCATTTATGTAGGTGAAGTTTACAGACATTGATGAATTTCATGTGTTCACCTTGATAATAAAACATTAAGCATGATGTGTGTGTGTGTGTGTGTGTGTAATTATTTCTTTAGACAAGGACAGAAGATCAGACCAGCTTAAAAAAAGTTGGAAACCATCACAGAAATTCTAATGGTTTCTATTAAACTGGCTTTTACCATTTAAACCACTACAGAATTCTTTTTGTAGTGTGTTTGGCACATATTCCATTAGGATTTAATGCCCCCACTAATAGAACCCAACACATAATCAGTAAAGACCCACACAGACACCACTATAATTTCCATTATAACCAATAAAATTCCCATGAAAACCATTAAATCCAATAGAATTTCTGTAATGGTGTAGCAGGGCAGTAGCCTATCATGTGTGAAAGCTTTATCAGCTGTGGGAAGCAGAACTCAATAACTTGTTAACTGGTGGGACTGTTATTTTTGTATGTTGAAAAGGATGTGCTTGTGTAACTGGTTGTGCTTGTATAATGTAGCAGAGAGTTTTTGAAGTTTCTGTCTTTGATGCATATTTTTATGTAACAATGTTCATATGTTCTCAAATTAATAATAATAATAAAATGTGTCAGAAGGTGTGCTTTAGGTA
Source organism: Rhinichthys klamathensis goyatoka (assembly GCF_029890125.1). Lineage (NCBI taxonomy): Eukaryota > Metazoa > Chordata > Actinopteri > Cypriniformes > Leuciscidae > Rhinichthys > Rhinichthys klamathensis. Next base: position 2,176,620 of record NW_026607023.1, read on the forward strand.
GGCTACATCATACAGAAGGCTTATACAAAGTGTTCATTAAATGGTATGGTTTTTATTCAGAAATATTATTTTCTCCACAGTCTTTGGTGAAAGGCGTTTTCTTTTTTTTGAAACAATTTCACCAGCTTTAGAGAATATCCTCTCGCATGGAACAGATGATGCAGGAGTACACAAAAACAGTTTAGAAAGCTGGTATAAATGAAGATATATTGCTTTGTGGGTGGCCCAGTAAACCATAAACTCAATCCACTCTCCTCAACAATAACACCAATCCAAACACCGACTACTACAACCCACGGTGTTGCCATGGTTTGGCTTCACTTTTATAAGAAATACAGCCGCCAGGTTTCAAACCTGTCAACACTGGATTGGGCTGTCAAAGCAGTCAGGTGGTTCACTACAGGAGTGAAGCAGTGTGTTTGCTTCAGACGTCATTTTCACGTGACTAATGACGTAATGATACAAGCTCCGAAGCAGTGGTTCATTGCAAGGACCGTTCGAGTTTGAAGCAAGCTTCGGAGCGTCGGTGTCAGACGTAACATCACTACGACCGACCACGTAAGGAAAATGAGTTGGGAACTCGCTGGACAGATCGCGGCGGTGGCTCAAGGTAGCCGCGATCTGTTCGAATACACTGAGAGGTTTTGTCTCCTTGCTGTCACGTGCAACTTGAGCGACGAGACGATCAAGGCATGCTACCGGCTAGGGGCTAAGAGGGTCGATCCCAGGGAGCTCCCAGATCTCTCCAGTCTGGACTGGAGAGAGGCACTCTCCTGTTGTTTGGAGAGCTTCCTCCCTTGGTACGCCATGACAACACCTGATCTGCACGTCACCTCTCCTGTGTTCATCTACGAGCCAGAGACCGTCGAGCCAGAGACCGTCGAGCCAGAGACCGTCCAGCCAGAGACCGTCCAGCCAGAGACCGTCCAGCCAGAGACCGTCCAGCCAGAGACCCCTTCGCCGCTGGTTCCGTCCAGCCCAGAGATCCCTTTGCCGCTGGTTCCATCCAGCCCAGAGACCCCTTCGCCGCTGGTTCCGTCCAACCCAGAGACCCCTTCGCCGCTGGTTCCGTCCAGCCCAGAGACCCCTTCGCCGCTGGTTCCGTCCAGCCCAGAGACCCCTTCGCCGCTGGTTCCGTCCAGCCCAGAGACCCCTTCGCCGCTGGTTCCGTCCAGCACTAAGCCCTCTCCACCGCTGGTCCTGCCCAGCTCAAAGCCTTCTCCACTGGTCCTGTCCAGCAAAGAGCCCTCACCGCTTGCCCAGCCAGAGACTGTTCCAGAGCCTGTCCCCGACTCTATTCTAGAGTCATTGTCAGACTCCGTCACTCTCCCCAAGAATTTTTTTGGGGGGGGCCATAGGGCTCCGCCATGGCCGCCCGAGGGGTCTGCACCACCATGGCCGCCCGAGGGGTCCTCGCCGCCATGGCCGCCCGAAGGGTCTCCGCCGCCCTGGACGCCCGAGGGTCCGACAGCTCCGCCCTGGCCACGCCCACGTCCTGCTCCGCCATGGCCACGCCCACGTCCTGCTCCGCCATGGCCACGCCCACGTCCTGCTCCGCCGTGGCCGTCTGGACCATCCTGGAGTCTGTCCAGCTGCACCCGGTCCGTCTTCCAATCACAGACTCCAGGATGCCCACCCTCCCACCCCTGTTGTTCCACGGCGTGAGGTCACGCCTACTGGGAGGGGGGAGTAATATCACAGTCCTCGTCTGCACCAGTCTGTCTTTGTGTCTGCACTACACTTCCCAGAATCCTCCTCGTCTCCACACCTGTATTCACTCCCTCACTTACCAGCCTGTCCCTCGTTATCATCAACAGTGTCACCTGTTTTCACCTTGTTATGTTTGATTCATGCTTGTATTTAGTTTGCTTCTGTTCAGTCTGTCCTGGTCGGTCGTTGTCTATGTTACCTGAGTGTATTCCCTGCCTGCATCTGTTTATTGTTTTGTTTAGAAGTAAAAGTGATTGTTTCTGGAAATCCTCGTCTCCTTGTGTTTCCTGCCATACACACTCCGTGACAGTCATACGCTTGACCTTGTATTATCTAAGGGATTCTCTGTTGATAGCGTGAAGATTGTCGATACTGTTTTTTCGGACCATAAGACTGTAATTTTAAATTCTAACTTTCCTTGTGGCGCGCCGACATCTCACATACTCAATCCATGCACAGCTAGTAGTTTTTCAGCTGCTTTTAATGTCTCTTCTTTTTTTTCATTGATCGAGTCACACTCTCCCTGTATGGGTTTGGAAGAGTTGGTCGATCAGTTTAATTCTTCTTGTTTAGAGATTTTAGATGTTGTGGCTCCTGTCAAAGTCAGGGGGAAAAAAGTCAAATCACAGCCCTGGTTGAACAGTACTACCCGCGCTCTTAGGCAGGAGTGTAGGAGGGCTGAACGCAAATGGGTCAAAGATAAATTACAAGTCTCTTATGAGATTTTGAAGAACCATTTGAACGAATATCAAAGAGCTGTTAAATTAGCTAGATCAAATTATTTTTCTGATATCATCTCCAGAAACTGTAATAATTCTAGGGTACTTTTCTTGACTGTAAATGCTGTTCTTCATCCTATTGCTACTCCTTCATTCACTCCTTCTGCTAAGATGTGTGAAGAGTGAAAACTTTTTTATTGGTAAAGTTGATGGAATTAGAACTCAGATTTCATCTGTTGTCAATGATTGTATTGCTCATGTTGACCCTACGAACCAATTAACCTGTTTTATGCCTGTTTTTTTGCAGCAGCTTAATGATATAACTGCTCATATGAAGCCCACCAGGTCTCCTGGTGATTTGCTCCCTTCTTCTCTGTTTAAGAAGGTACTTGATTCAATTGGCCCAAGTATTCTGCCTATTATGAATACTAGTTTGTCATCTGGTGTTGTTCCGGTTAGTTTTAAGCATGCGGTTATTCAGCCCCTTCTAAAAAGAAACGGCTTAGACCCCTTTGACATGAGTAGTTTTCGTCCGATTTCAAAATTGCCTTTTATTTCGAAGATACTGGAAAAAATTGTGCATGCACAGCTTAATGACTTTTTAATGAGGAATAGCATCGCCGATAGATTCCAGTCAGGTTTTAGAGCTGGTCATAGTACAGAATCTGCTCTTTTGAGGGTCTCTAATGATATCCTACGAGGTGTTGATTCTGGAAACCGTGTTGTTTTGCTTTTGTTAGATCTTACAGCGGCATTTGATACAGTTGATCATAACATTCTCATTGGTCGTCTTAGGAATCAGGTTGGTATTCAGGGCTTAGCCCTGAAATGGTTCTCTTCCTATTTGAAGGATAGGACTTTTTCAGTCAGTTTAGGGGATTATTTTTCTTCTGTTGCCCCTCTTGTGTGTGGGGTTCCACAGGGCTCTATACTGGGACCAATTTTATTTTTCCTTCATATGCTCCCTCTAGGCTCGATTTTTGAGAAATTTGGGATTCAGTATCACCTGTATGCGGATGATTCTCAAATTTACTTACCACTGAAACATGGGCATAAATGTGCCATTCAGTCTCTCCGTGCATGTTTGGCCGAAGTTAAGTGTTGGCTTGCGAATAACTTTCTCCAATTAAATGAGGATAAGACCGAGATGATTTTATTTGGAAATAAGGGCTGTGTGGATGATGACTGCCTGGGGTTGTTTCCTGGGAAAAAAATTGTCTAGCGTGAGGAACCTTGGTGTCATTTTTGACTCTGAGCTTAAATTTGACCGGCAAATCAATGCTGTCGTTAAGAATAGTTTTTTCCATCTTAGATCAATTTCTAAATTGAAATCTATCCTTTCTTTTGACGATATGGAGAAGGTTGTTCATGCCTTTGTGTCATCCCGTTTGGATTATTGTAATGTATTGTATCTGGGTGTGAGTCAGGCTTCTCTCTTCCGCTTGCAGCTCGTTCAGAACTCAGCTGCCAGACTTTTAACGGGCACTAAGTAGAGAGAGCACATTACTCCGGTTTTAATTAAATTACATTGGTTACCCATACGATACAGAATTCATTATAAAGCTTTGTTGTATGTTTTTAAGTCTCTGCATGGCCTAGCACCTGAGTATGTTACTGATTTAATCAGCCGCTGTCAATCAAGTAGATCTCTGCGCTCTAATGATCAATTGCTTCTCATGGTTCCGCGATCCCGTGTGACATGTAAAGGTGATCGGGCATTCTCTGTTGCAGCTCCTAGGCTCTGGAATGACCTTCCTCTGTCTGTAAAAACTTGTCCTTCATTGGGTGCTTTTCAGAGTGCGCTTAAAACTTACTTGTTCTCTTTAGCATTTGACAATGCTTTGTAAGTTTTTATGTCATATGTTTGCATTGTTTTTATGTCTTTGTTTTTACTTTTTTTCTTTTATACCTTCTGTACAGCACTTTGGTTCCACTTGTGGTTTTGAAAGTGCTCTATAAATAAAGTTGAGTTGAGTTGAGTTAATTTCACCTGTGCCATTAATATGTTTATAAGCAACTGAAAAAAGCACAAATGTCAAGGCATGTCAAAACATCTCAAGGACCCCCAAAACACCTTAGAGCCCAGAGGGTTAAGGCCTACTACCCATCAGTGAGTCGACTGCCCGAACCACCAAGGCCAACCACATAAAGTAAGCTGGCCTACAACGCCCTCTTGGGGGCTGCCCATTTAAGGAGGCCTGCTGAGGCCTACTACCTAATGGTGCAGCCTTCGTTGGCAGATAAGCTGTTTACACAGCGCCTACAGCATCCTGGTGCCTAATCACATTGCCCATGGCAGTGGACTCAGCAAGAGAGCCAGTACCCTTAAACAAGGGGAGTACAACATACGCCACTCTGCTTCAACGGAGGCCCCAGAGTCAGGGGCCTACTCTTGTCGCCCCAGAATGCAGAGAAGGGGGCGGGCCTTGGCCTAACGACTCCCATGGGAGGAGGCTGTCATACAGGGATGCTTCCTAGAAACCTAAATTCACAAGGTGAAGGGTCAGAGGCAGCAATACTTTAACCCTCTAGGGTCGGCAATCATGCTAGCGTGATCTGCTCCCTTTTTTTCTTATCAGTTCAAAACAAACTCAAAATACTTGGTTGATTTTGATCTTACATATACGTTTTACACATCATTCTTTTATTTGTGTACACTCATAATAAAAACAAAATGTTGTGTTTTTCGTAAAATAAAGAAAATAAACATGATGCGCGTTCTCCCGTCTCTCTCAATGTGAAGTTCATTCTGAAACGCGACACAAAATGACCTATAATTCAGCGAATGCTTGTCACTGTGACATGAAACTTATGTCTTTACGAAGCTTGAAGTCTCCATTTTAAATGATGTAAATCATATCAAAAACAAATATTCTCTGTTTAAGTAATTCTTATGAAAGCAACGACATGTACAGTTTCTCCAGCCCAAGCTGATTAGTGCTAATGTGACCACGCCCACACGAATCAGCGAGTTCAGTACTGCTCTGCTTTTCATCGAGTTGTTTGTGCTGTGCTGTTCACCTTGGATTTACCTCAGAAGAATTAGAAGAACACGATTTGATTATGAGAACGATTTTTAAGGTAAGACACTAATAGTAGCATGTTATTGTTGCATAAACTTTACATTGTAGCTACTAGTTAAACTGGTGCCAGACTAAAATGTACGTTATGAAATGTGGTTGTAAAAACATGAAGCCTAATGTTAAATGTATATAGGCCTACATGTACCACACGAGAATGTTTTTATGTTCGATAATTAAACACAGCACGATATAACAGTAGGCTCATGAGTGTTTATTCATGGTGAATATTATAATGTTTAGACCTGTGTTTACTGTTAAATACTGTGTTTGTGGATATCTGCTCACATGTAGATATGTATAATATGGTAAGAATAATGTTTCATAGTTTGGAGCGGCTCGATCGCTTCAGTAAATGTCCTCTGCATGCGCTGTGAGTTTGAGTCACTCACGCTGTGGGTTTGAAAACTCATTTCATAACGTCGTAACGTATGGAAACGTTAGAAGTAACATATGATAATCCATATATTGTAGTGTTACTGAAGTGACGATTCCTGTTCCTTTTTAACGATTTATAGGCTGTCTGCTATCTAGGCTATTGTTAATATTTTATATAGCTCCCCCCTACACATATATGCCTACAAGGCACAACAAACGTGTTGTTCATATAAATATATATATATATATAAATATATATATATATATATATATATATATATATATATATATATATAGTGTATGTATTTAGTAAATTTCATAATTTTAACCAGAAAAATCTAAAAATGTATTCCCAAAATCGTGCAGCCCTATAGTTTCTCTTGATATCAGCATGTTCACAGGTGTTTGTTTTTTTCTAAAAAAATATGTTTAAAGGGATCAGATCCCACTGTTGGGTCCTGCTGACTTAAACATTCACATGAGTCTCTGTACATGAACATGGTAAAGTGAAAAATCAAACACCTTGGAGATGACAGGTATGTAGCCTACTATGTTTTAGGAATGGCACAAATGTGTGTGACTGACCAAGTCTCTGTCTTTAGATCAGTGTGTTTACTAATGTGTTTTTTTGTCATTTGTTGTGTATCTTTGGATTATGTTGTGTTGTAAATAAATCCAAACAATCTAAAAGCCATTATTTTTTAAGTCTCTCCTCATTCTTTGTGCAAGGCTCCTCATAATGTTATCACCTAATAGGGCCATTAGGGGAGGGTCTTTGTCTTTCTCAGGTGTCAAACCCATCAATATTAATGGGTGGTTAACGCCTCCCCGCATAAAGCTTTCTTACACAAAACATGTCTTACAAATTTTAAATCAATACATTGTCTTATCTGAATGAGTAATCAGGATGATTTTCTCATAGTTTTGAAGCAAATATTCTAGGCTATGTGATACAATTTTCAAAAGTCTTGTGAAGAAATAATTAGTATGGGTTTCATGAGCTTATTTCAGTGACAATGTTTTTTAGTGTTTTGTGGTTTAGTGTTTTTTTCACAAAACACGCATAAACGCCATTATCTAAAAACTAAAAACTTTTACATACATGCTGCTGACATATTACTGTAGCAGAGTTTGTGCTGAATACAGTGTAATCAGAATCTAGCCATGAAAATGTCACAAGTATCAGAAAAAAGCATAAATGTCAGAGCATGTCAGAACACCTCCAGGGTCCAGAAAACACCTAAGACCCCAGAGGGTTAAGCAGAGCGGCTCCACTATCGCTGGCACAGCCTAGGCCAGCTACAAAGGCGGCCCTGGTGAGTGCCAGCCTGTAAGCATAGATCTACCTGAGGGCTCGGAGGAGCCACAGCCTTACTAGAAAAATAGTTATTTATTATTTCACAGACACAGCGGGCTGCAGAATTGCTCAGCCCACTGAAAACCCAAAAGAGAGGTCAGAGGGGTGATGTACTCAGGAAAGAAGTCAGACGGTCGCGTGGGTCAGACATAAGATCTATCTGAAGCTCTAGCGTCAGTCAACCTCCAAGTAAAAAACTCCTATGAGAGAGACCAACTACTCTACCCTGAGGTGGCTAAATGCCCGAAGGCTAACAGTTTTCACATCATGAGGGAAGTCATACCACTTCTCACTATCGTTCTGCCACCTAAAGGGGAACTTCAGGGCCCAATAATTCAAAATGCAATTACCTTAATACATTGACATCCCCATAGCTCTATACAGGGAACGAGGTCTATAGAGAGATACATTTCAGTAATTTATTCACAAAAAATTACCTTTGAGAAGACCAGTCAGCTCACCTGTGGCGTGCGGAGTGCAGACTCACCAGACAGTTCCTTATGAACCTGGGAACCTTTACAGCCCTCTCAAGGTGATCGACGAGCTCCATCTGGGAGCCCCATGATGCAAGTCGCCGCTCTGCCTTGGCACGAGTGGGACCTGAACCATGAGGACCAGATGCTGAGCCCTCTTCACTCGAGAAGAGGGCCAGACGAGAACGGAGCGTTTTCGAAGAAAAACGCTCACAGTTCGCACAGAGGGCTCCCTCGAGAACTTCCCGTGCGTGCTCTTCACCCAGACAAAAAACTCACAGCTCGTGTGTGTCACCCGGCGTCAAGAACCTTGGGCACTGGTCGGCACACTTCTAAAAGCAATCGGTCTTCGCTGTACGTTTCATTTTAATTTCTTACCATTTCCTTGTAGCATTCACAAACAGAAAGTCCCTGAAGACGAAAAGATGATTTGTCATGTTTGCAAGGCGCCCTTATATACTAGCAGGTCGCAAGTTAATCATTCACGTTAATTATTCACGTTAATGATTCATGGGCTGTCGCCGGTCAATATGATTGCTGTGATTTGATAGTGATTTCAGACACCTGTCACGCCTGAGGCGTTCCCCAAAGCGTCATTCGACGCAGTGCGAGTTCCCTTTCGAAAGGGAACACCCGCGTCCTTGATCTCCGTGATGTTCGATAATGACGTATCCTCTCCTGTGGCCTCCTGGGATAGAAAAGTATCCATCGGACGAGCACTCGAAAATCTGGGCGGAAGCAGTAAGTCATCCGAGAACTTCTAGCCTACTCTTTTATGAATACTGATGTTTCAAACGTACTACTTCTTTCACGTACTGTTTTCTCCTACCATATAGGTAAGTAGGCATATTCGAATGCACTATTAGTATACGCACGTCTGAATCTCGCAAGAATTAGTACGTCACCCAGTTAATTCTCAGCTACTCTTTTATGAATACTAAGGATTCCTACTCGCCTACTGCTTAACAAAGTATGTAGTTCTTTACATTCCACCACTGGGTGTTTTGAAAATTAAAGTAACAAAATGTAGGTCTATTGTCACAATATTAACAAACTGTTGCTAACTACAGCTGCGTCCCATATCGAAGGGCGCATCTGAAGCACTCGGACCGGTCTAGCCTACGGACACAGTTGCCAACTCTCGCGAGACAAATAAGCAACTGTAGCTTCAAAAACAAGCCCAAAACAAGCCCAATATTATTAGATTATTTAGTTTCAGCATTATAATTTTTTTTTATTACCAATAAATGGGTAATAAAAAAGGATTTAAAAAAGGAGAGATGGAAAAGGACAAAAAGACAATCAAGAAAAGACGGGGATATGTAACACACACACATTATATATATATATATATATATATATATATATATATATATATATTTATTTATTTATATATATTTATTTATATATATTTATCTTAATAAAATACATTTGACCCATATGTATCTTATGTTAGTATAGACTAGTTTATTTTTTGTTTTTAAAGCCTGTGATAATTAATATATTACAAAAACATTGTAAAAATTACAAATTTACCTTACAAAAGAAGGTCATCCCTCTTCTCCCCTGCACTGTCCATCATCTCCCCTATGATCTCCCCAACGTCTATCATTGGATTATTCCGCCGAATCCGCTCCCTTATTGGAGAAAAATCCCGTTTCTCCAATAAGGGGGCGGATTCGGCGGAATGTTTTGACGAATTACGCAATAGCACTTATACAATTGCACTGATTGGCTATGGCTGTGAGCAGACAGTGTCAATCAATGTATTGGAGATTGAGAAAACGGCAACCGTGACCATAGATGTAAAGAAAACAAAGTTGCTTGTCAGATTTTCCTAACAAGCAACCATATTTTTTTAATAAGCCCAAAAAAACGCAACCCGCAACCCGTGCTTTTTTAACGCGACTTACAAAAAAAAGAAGCCCAAAGTCGCGTATTATAAGCGGACTTGGCAACTATGCCTTCGGAGGATTGTTCTGGTCGCCTAGCAACTGTGATTGACAGCTGCCGATGACGAGCGGGAGTAACATTTGCACTGGAATTTTTATATTCAACTGGGTTTTATATTCAAGTAGGGTTGAAAACCTGTGTAAATATATTCACCATGGTCCATTTCTGTACATAATAAAAAGAATACACTAGCCTACAAAATCGCATCAAGATAAGATATAAGTGAACATTTGAACCTTATTTATAGGCCTATATATATTGTCTTTATATATATGCCTATGTATGTTTTCTTTTCTTTTCATATTTCATTACATTATTTACGTAAGTTAACACCCAAAACTTGAACAGTTTAAAGTGTTATCTGGCAATTCAGGACGCAGGACGCAGTAAACCAGCTCTGGCCATGGTCTTGTACATGACCCAGCGCCGCCGGGGATGAAACATCCTCACCATGTCCTCCAGTAACATAGAAAACAAAAAAAAATGCCAATAGCCAATTCTGGCTTCATAGCTGTTTACTTAATTATAACAAATGAATTATCAGGATGGCAGCTGTCCTCTCGCACCGTTCCTTGGCGCCAGGAGCGGTAATAGGGAACACCTGGTTGCGCAATTAGGAAATCCTGCGAAGGTTAAATTGTGCGTCCTTCGAAAGACGAATAGGCTGCATCATTCGAAGTCCGTGGCCTTCGAAGGATGCAGCCTTCACATTGGGACACAGCTTAAGAGTCCATGAAGGTGACACAAACTGAACATAAACGTGACAATATCATTATTGAAACACAAAAATATGTATATACACACACAATTATACTAGTATAGTATAGTATAGTTTGTGTATCTTGGTATGCTACCTCCTCCAGCTCATGAGGTTCCTTGATTCAGGCTGAAAGACAAGTGATTCATTTTTAAAAAAAATTATTGTAATCTAACCTTTCATATGTCTCCACCAAAACCTTAAAACAGCAGATGCACAACAATAAATCCATAGAGAAAACAATAGGAACAGAGTAAGACCAATTCATTTGCTGATCTGCTAAGCAAATTTAATGTAACATAATAAAGATTTTAATTATTAATAGAATTTGAAGGATTTGGCAATGTTTTAATATTTGTCGTAATGTACTAATAATTTCCTGGCTGTAAATACTGAATGTAACTATTTCTTAAAGAATGTTTGTCCTTTTTACTAGTTGTTGTGATCTATTTTATTACAATTTTAATCAAGCCCAGTAAAAGAAATTATCTGCACACGAAACACCGTCCAAGAAACAACAGTAGACGAAACAAACAAACAAAAAGATCACAATTTTAGATGTTGTACTTCAACATATTAATTTTAGTTTGATTAAATAAGAATTAATTATTTATCTAATGGTTTGCTGTATGTGGATATTTGAATTTTAAAATATTCAGAGTAGAGAATGAAATTCCTAGGTTATGTGTAACACTACATTTGATGTGTGTTACCAGAATGACTTTCCTCTTAGTTCTGAATTTGTCGTAAGTGAAACTGGGGGAGTTTTTGCAGTGTGGGTTGGAAATGTTTCGGTGACCTGTTCATAATTTTCTGCACTAACCAGCAGATTTAACAGTAAGAAAGTTCAAGGCTTCTTATAGCTCACTGTGTTTGTGGTTTGGCTGGCATGCATGCGTTTCGATACTGGCTTTTTTGTCACTTCCTGTGTGAGCAATGATAGCAGTTATGGGCTTGTGCAGCGGTACAGTGAATGTATAAGAATTGAGTTTTTTCTCATGGTTTATGAATAAATTAAATGTCTGGACAGGACAAAATACTCAAAAAATAAGTTGCATTATAGTACATTATAAACATTATGAACACTATAAACAATGTTTTTACTTTTGTACAGAAAGTGAATAGCACTATCCAGGTCAAACCACTTTTTATCACACACGATTTTTCATATCAGTTTGCTATTTTGCTATTAGTTCATCTAGGCTTGCAATGTGATGGTGAGGAATTTATCACATAGTTGCCTTTACCCTATCTTATACATCATATACACAAGTTATTACAGCTTGTCATCTCGACTGTCTGCCAGCTGTCTCACGTCACCAAGGTCAGATAAATCCCATCACATAGAGGCTCTTTCACCTAGATATCATCATACAGAGACTGTGTCTGTTTCCCGAATTAGGAAATACAAAAAACTTCCAAACCCATCTAAGGTTCAAAATTTAATTGATGTTCAACAAATAAAAAACAGATTTAATAGAAATGGACAAATGATAAAGCTTGGGTTGATGAATATTCGATCCCTTACTTCAAAAGCACTTATTGTTAATGATATGATTACAGACTATAACCTAGATGTGCTGTGTTTGACATAAACCTGGCTAAAACCAAACGATTACATTACTTTAAATGAGTCCACCCCCCAAGATTACTGTTATAAACATGAACCTCGTCTGAAAGGCAAAGGGGGAGGTGTTGCTGTAATTTTGGTATTATTTTCAAAATTACTAAGAAGTCTAGTTTCAAATATAATTCTTTTGAAGTGTTGGTGCTTAATGTAACAGTATATAGTTTAAATGATAGATCACGTTTGAGATTTGTGCTGGCTACTGTATACAGGGCACCATACAGAATGTATCAAAGAATTTGCTGACTTTCTATCAGAGTTAGTATTGGCTGCAGATAAAGTCCTAATTGTTGGTGATTTTAACATACATGTAGATAATGAAAAAGATGCATTGGGATTGGCATTTAAAGACATTCTGAACTCTATTGGAGTTAGACAACATGTGTCAGGACCTACTCATTGTCGTAATCATACTCTAGATCTAATATTATCACATGGAATCAATGTTGATGCTGTTGAAATTCTGCAGTAGAGCGATGACATCTCAGATCATGATCTAGTTTATCTCTCATGTAAAATTAATTTAGCCAAGGCTGCAAAGCCGACTCTGTGTACAAATATGTTAGACCTATCACTTCTGCCACTAAAGATTGCTTTATTAATAATCTTCCTGATCCGGTTCATCATCTCTGCATTCCAGATAGCTTAAAAAGAACTTGATATTGCAACAGAAACTTTTAACTCTCTCTTTTCCAGCACTTTAGACACAGTTGCTCCATTGCGCTTAAAGAAGATTAACCCTCTGGGGACCAAGGGGTTTTTGGGGCCCTTGGAATGTTTTGACATGCACTGACATTTGTGCTTTTTTCGGTTATTTATAAACATGTTAATGGCAAAGGTGTAAATTCACTCTATATAGCACAAACGGGGCTACCATAATATGTGAGCAACATATATGTACATTTTTGTATTTTTGAGAGAATATTATTTATGCATGGTTATTGAAAAACTTAAAAATAAAAGTTTCTGAAATAAGGCCACAAAACAAATATTGATTATTTCTTCACAAGACTTTTCAAAATTGTATCACATAGTCTAGAATATTTGCTCCAAAACTATGTGAGAATCATCCTGACTACTCATTCAGATAAGTCAATAAAGTCTTTTAGAATGTGTATGACGTGTTTTGTTTGAGAAAGCTTTATGTGAGGAGGCGTGATCTCTCATTAATATGTATGGCATTTCACACCTGAGAAAGAAAAAGACCCTCCCATAATTGCCCTATTAGGTGCTATCAGGCCATATCAGTATGAGGAGCCTTGCACAAAGAATGAGTAGATTTAGAAAAGAATGGCTTTTAGATTGTTTGGATTTATTTACAACACTACATAATCCAAAGATACACAACAAAGGACAAAAAAGCACATTAGTAAACACACTGATCTAAAGACAGAGGCTTGCACAGTCACACAGCATGGTCCCATTCCTGAAACATAGTACATACCTGTCATTTCCAAGGTGTTTGATTTTTCATTACAGTTTCCTGTGAATGTTGAACTCAGCAGGACTCATGGCATTTTGTCCCTGTAAAAAAATAAATAAACACCTGTGAACATGCTGATATCAAGAGAAACTATATGGCTGCACGACTTTGGGCATGCATTGTAGATTTTTCTGGTTAAAATAGCTTTTTAATTATATATATACACACACACACACACACACACACACTGCTTAGAATTAGAAGTGAACACACCCATGCTAAAGTTGACTAAAAAGAGAAAAAAAAATATGAATGCCTTAATTAAAAAATGAGGAAAACTCCAACCTTTAGGGACGTGAATAATGTCCCTGAATTCTTTGTGAATGAATAATGTATCGCAAATAATTAAATGTTCTTCTTTAAAATACAGGGTACATACGTCTGGACACTTCTATCCCCAGAAACTCCTAACAAAAGCTGATGTCTTTATTTTGATGCTTATTTGATTTGAAAAACTTTATCCAAAATTAGTCAACGAAATTTTGTCTTTTATTCATACACACACACAGAGAGAGAAACATGATTCACATTTAAACAGTATGCTATTTGTCCGTTTACAGACACTAACGTTATTCTATATCGCGATTAGAGCAAAGCACAAGCATAAAACACTTACACTTCTCAGCTGAATCTGTTGGTCCTCCTCGAAGTGAAACCAGCACTTGTTCTGTGGTAAATGTCCCAGGATTATTCCTCATAGCCACGCAAGACGAATCTTAATCTGACTAAAAAATATAGGGCCCTATTTTAACGATCTGAAACGCAAGTGGCAAAGCGCAAAGCGCAAGTAACTTTGTGGGCGGATCCCGGCGCTGTTGCTATTTTCCCGGAGGGATAAATACCTCTTGCGCCAGGCGCAAATCTAAAAGGGGTTGGTCTGAAGTAGCTTCATTATTCATAGGTGTGGTTTGGGCGTAACGTGAAATAAACCAATCAGAGCGTCATCTCACATTCCCTTTAAGAGCAGGCACGCTTGTTCTAAAGCGGATTCCTATTATAACAGCGGATTTGCCAGGCGCGCGCCAGGAGCGGTTCACAGCCGAGGAGAGCAACGTTCTTGTCAGGGCCGTAAAACACAGAGAAGTGACATTGGGGATGAAGAAAACCCACCCAAATTAACTTCTGTTAAACAGGCGTATAATTTGGGTAAATGTGTAAGCTACATGTATGCTTTTATAATAAATTATCTATCTATCTATCTATCTATCTATCTATCTATCTATCTATCTATCTATCTATCTATCTATCGTAATAATGTATGATTTGCAAAAATGAAAACTCCTGCTTAGATGAGAGAATCAAAGTGTATGCGCGTTGTGCACACGCTACATTGATTATGGTCAAGCATGCGCCCTTTTTAAGTTTGCGCCGTAACACGCCTTCTCTTTGCGCTGAACCGCCCCGGGGAGCGCAAGTGTATTTCTTAGTTAACCGACGTGCGTCTGTGGAGGGAAAAGTCCGCTTTGTGCGGGTGCAAAATAGGAATGATACATGCGTCAGTGTACAAAGTCATTTGCGTCGGGTGCAAGATAGGGCCCATAGTGTGTTTACAGCATTTGCCTGGGGGCGTTTATCTATTTTGCAAATGGCCTCAACACATTATCTTATGAATAGCGCGCTCTGCGAGTGGGTGTGAACAAATTAACGATAATGAGCTGAGACAGGAGAAACTGTACTTCTCTTTAGTTTCAGACAGATTACATTGCAGGAGAATATTTGTTTTAAATGTGAATTGTTTTATTTAAAGCGCTCTTTAGACATATGTTTCATGTTTGTGTGATAAGTATTAGCGGAGTTTCCGTTCATTTTCCAGACATGTTTCAGAAAGATTTTTGCGGAGACAGAGTGAGCTGAAAGCGCACCCTGTTTATTTAATTTATTTTAAAAAACCACAAGGTTTTGATGTTAATGTGAGTGTACACAAAAAAAGAAGACCCTCTATAGTTTATAATCATGTATTGATTTTATTTATATGACCATAAATGACGGAGTATTTAAAGTCTATGTTGTTGCTTTATGAAAAAAAAAAACAGTAAAATGCGCCGGCGCGTTCTTGGTCCCCAGAGGGTTAAAGGAAATAGTCCAACGCCGTGGTAAAACGAGCACACTCAGGCCCTTAAGAGAGCAGCCAGAAAAATGGAGCGAAACTGGAAGAAAACTAAACTAGAGGTATTTCTCATTTCATGGAAGGAGAGCTCGATTGCATACAGAGAGGCCTTAAAAGCTGCTAGATCTGCTTTTTTTTTTTTATTTGAAACAGTTGCTAAAAAGTTTCAAGCCCAGAAGTTTCCAAGCAGCACAACAGTAATGACTTTATTACCTTCTTCACTTCGCCCTGACGAAACTTACCAATTCACAAAATTAACGGAATGCATAGCTGATTTAAACAATTGGATGACTAGTAACTTCCTACTACTTAATTCTGAAAAAACAGAGATTCTAATTATTGGACAAAAAACTTCCTCACGTAATAACCTAGAATACTGTCTAACACTTGATGGCTGCTCTGTCAAGTCTTCATCGTCGGTTAGGAACCTGGCTGTGCTCTTTGATAGCAATCTTTCATTTAAAAGTCACGTGAATAGTATCTGTAAAACGTCTCGGGTTATGACTATAACCCTTGTTCCCTGAGAAGGGAACGAGACACTGCGTCGTTGAAAAACGACTCTTTGGGGACGCTCCCTTGGTGTACGCTTCTGACGTATGAATGAAACTAATCCAATCCTGATTGGTGTTGCGTCATGACGTAACATGTGACGGCATAACCGGATGCATAAAATCAACAACGGCACACACACACATCAGCCTCGCAATGAAGCAAGACCCTCCTAGGCACTGAGGGGCGTGGCAAAACGACGCAGTGTCTCGTTCCCTTCTCAGGGAACAAGGGTTATAGTCATAACCCGAGACGCTCCCTTTCGAGGGAACTCACACTGCGTCATTGAAAAACGACTCTTTGGGGAACGAATGCCCAATAGGCCACGTACCGAAAAAGGCCTGCCCTAGAGTGAAACTGATCTCAGGCACTTAGCTAGGACGAGAGCACACGTACGCCAGGCGTACTAGGGAGGTGCAGACCATAAAACCTGATAAAGGTGTGCGGGGTAGCCTAACCGGCTGCCTCACAGATCTCCTGAAGGGGCACGCCCAATTGAAGAGCCCTAGAGGAAGTCATGCCTCTAGTAGAGTGAGCCCTAACGGCCAAAGGTGAAGGCACATTGCGCACCTTGTAGGCCTCGGCAATAGCCTGAACAATCCAATTACTAATAGTCTGTTTGGACGCAGGGAGCCCCTTCTTAGGTGACCCAAAACACACCAACAGTTGGTCCGACCTCCTCAAGGAAGAGGAGGTCCGACCTCCTCCAGGAAGAGGACCTCTCAAGGTAGACGCTCAGAGCTCTGACAGGACAGAGTAAATGGAGCCTCCTCTCTTCTGCCGACACATGAGGTGGAGGATGAAAAGCCTGAAGGACTGTAGACCGTGCCACGTTAGAAGGCACCTTAGGCACATAGCTAGGTCTCGGGTTCAGAATGACCTTAACTCCGCCAGGGGCAAACTCCAAGCAATCTGGTGTTACTACCAGGGCTTGGAGATCTCCCACCCTCTTAAGGGAAGTAATGGCTAAGAGAAACGCCATCTTGAAGGTCAGATCCTTGGGTGAGGCCGACTGAAGAGGTTCGAAGGGGGCCAGGGATAAACCTTCGAGAACCACTGCCAGGTCCCAGGCCGGAACCCTGGACCTGGTCGCCGGTCTCATCCTCCATGTACCACGGAGAAAACGTACGACCAGTTGGTGCCTCCCCAAAGGCCCATCGTCTAGTGGTGCATGGAAAGCCGCAATGGCAGCCACGTACACTTTAAGCGTGGATGGGGAGAGACCTGTAGAGAAACGATTTTGAAGAAACTCCAGAACTGAAGCCACTGGGCAGTTAACTGGATCTAGCTCATGTTCTCTACACCAAGTGGCAAACACATTCCACTTGAGGCCATAAAATCTCCTGGTAGACGGAGCCCTAGAGTTAAGTATGGTATCAACCACCCCGCCTTATAACCCAGCATTTAAGTACTGGGCCGCCTGTACTCCGCCTGAGACAACAGATCCCTCCTCAGAGGAATCTGCCATGGCGAGTCTATTAGGAGTGATACAATGTCTGAAAACCATACTCGGGCCGGCCACAACGGGGCTACCAGAAGAAGACTGATGCCCTCCTGATGGACCCTCTCTAGGACCCCCGGAAGCAGAGCAACGGGGGGAAAAGCGTACAGGCGAAGCCTCGGCCAGGCCTGTACCATGGCATCCAACCCCAGCGGGGCTGGATGTGTGAGGGAGAACCAAAGGGGACAGTGGGACGTCTCTCGAGACGCGAAAAGATCCACTTCCATAGGTCCGAACCTCTGCCATATTAGCTTCACCACCTCTGGGTGAAGTCTCCACTCCCCGGGCCTCTGCCCCTGCCTCGACAGGATGTCTGCTCCCCGATTCTGAACCCTCGGGACATATATTGCTCTGATAGATAGTATTTTCCCCTGGGACCAAAGAATAATCTGATGCGCCAATCTGGATAGAGGGCGCGATCTGAGTCCCCCTTGTCGGTTCAGATAAGCTACCACTGTAACGTATTAAGACGTGGTAACCCTTGATGTCAGGACCTTCCTCCTTAGAGCCCTGAATACAGCCAACATCTCTAGGCAATTTATATGCCAAGAATGATGATGGTCCTGCCACAGACCCCTGGCAAAGCGGCCGTCCATGACCGCGCCCCAGCCAGTGAGGGAGGCCTCTGTCGAAACGGTTTTCCGGCGACATGACACTCCTAACACTGGCCCTTGGGACAGGAACCAAGGTTTCTTCCATATTTGTAGAGAACGAAGGCATCTGCGCGTTACTCTGATTATACGAAACGGATTCCCCTTGGGGGAAAACCCCTTGGCTTTCAGCTACCACTGAAAGAGCCTCATGTGTAGAAGGCCCAAAGGTATAATGTTGGATGCCGCTGCCATGAGGCCCAGCATCCTTTGAAATTGCTTCACAGTGATGGCCTCGCCTAGCTTTATCCCAGAAACCATTGTCAGGATGGACTCGATACGTGCGGGAGACATGTGTGCCCGCATCGTAACCGAATTCCATACCACACCCAAAAACGTTGTTTTCTGAGCTGGTTTCAACACGCTCCTTTTCGTGTTGAGTCTCAACCCCAAATCCTGAATGTGGCCAAGGACGACATCTCAATGCCGAACCGCCATTTCCCGAGACTGGGCCAATATGAGCCAGTCGTCGATATAGTTCAGTATTCGAATGCCCTGGAGTCTCAATGGAGCCAGAGCTGCATCCATACACTTCGTGAACGTGTGGGGAGAGAGTGCTAGGCTGAACGGAAGAACCCGATACTGATATGCTTCGCCCCTGAAAGCAAACCTTAGGAACCTCCTGTGACATAGAAGGATGGAGACATGAAAATAGGCGTCTTTTAGGTCTATCGTGACAAACCAGTCCTCGGACCTGATTTGATTCACGATGATGGGAATCGTCAGCATTTTGAACCTGAATCTCCTCAGAGAGCGATTCAACTGCCTTAAATCCAAAATCGGCCTTAGCCCGCCATCCTTCTTTGGAACTATAAAGTACCGGCTGTAAAACCCGGACTCTCTGTCTGGTGGGGGAACAATTTCTATAGCCCCTCAGAGGTCCTACCAGTCTGGCTAGGACCTCTTTCCTGAAGCCCTCTTGGCCTGAATGACGGCTCTCAAGTCGCCCTTCTGGCCAGAGGATTTAGAGTGAGAACGTTTCCTCTGTTGCCAAGCTCCCGTGGGAGGGGCTCGAGAGGAAACGCTCTCCTTTTGCTCCAGGCGATGGGAGGAGCTGGTTGACGGCTGAGGCTGGCCACTGGGACCAGCCCTCCTAGACCCAGATCTAGATTGACGAGGGAGATACTGCTGAAATGCTGCTGATTGTTTCTTCGTCTCCTGAAACCTGTCGACAACGGTGGTTACTGCGTCGCCGAACAGGCCAGAAGACGATAATGGGGCATCCAACAGAAATTATCTATTCTCGTCTTTAATTCCTGACAGATTAAGCCACAGATGCCTCTCCGTGGCCACCAAAGCTGCCATGGAGCGGCCAATAGCACGGGCTGTCTCCCTAGTGGCCCGGAGAGACACATCTGTGGCTCTTCTTAGTTCAGCAATATCTTCGGGTGTTGGTCCCTCACCCTCATCCAGATCTTTTAGGATATCGGCCTGGTACGCCTGCAAGATTGCCATAGAGTGCAGGGACGCACCAGCCCGACCAGCCGCCATATAAGCCCTGCCCACCATTGCAGAGGTGTCCCTGCATGGTTTGCTGGACAGCGCCGGGGCTTTAAGCGAAGATGCCGCTTAGGGAGAAAGATAGCTCGCTAAAGCTTCCTCCACTCGCGGCATCTTGCCATACCTCGCCTCTCTCGCACCCACCACATTACTATAATCACATAACGTAGGTGATGAGATGCGAGAAGAGTGGGGCTTTTCCCAGGATCTAGAGATCTCTTTATGAAGATCCGGGGAAAAAGGCAACCCCCGGCGCTGAGGCTGTGAGCGGTGCTGCAGGAATCTCTCATCTAACTTGCTTTGACGAGAATCATCCTGCTTATCTTGTGGCCAACTGATATTGAGCTTGGCCACAGCATGCGTCACAACCTCCACCAACTCCTCATGAGCGGGAACATGAGTCGGCGAGTGTGACTCATGCTCCTTGCTCCCGATGCTGAGCACATCCACTTCCTCGGAAGCAGATAGCTTAAGCACCGGGCACTCGTCATGGGCAGAAGAAGCCGCATCGCGGGCTTCTGTACCATGAGCGCGTGTTATAGAATCCACAGATGATGAACGAAAAAGTGCCTCAGCAGTCTCGTTCTCATCTGCGAGATCCTTCTGCGATCCCCACGATCTAAGTCTCCGCGCCGCCTCAACGGACGCGGGACCTGAACCGCAAAGACAGCCAAGCGGGAGCGCAGCACTCTCAACAGGAGTGCTTCACAATGTGTACAGGGCTCACAGGCAGCCCCCTCGAGAGCAACAATTCACACAAAGCGGATGCGTGTCCCCACCTGTGATAAATCTAGGACAGGGGTGCACACATCTACTGAATTGCTCACTCGCCATACTTTCACTTTCAATCAGACAGACAACACCAAATAAGACTGACAGTATAACAGATAGCGCTTGCTGAAGAGCGAAAGCTGATGTGTGTGTGTGCCGGCGTTGCTTTTATACATCCGGTTATGCCGCCACATGTTACATCACGACGCAACACCAACCAGGATTGGATTAGTTTCATTCATACTTCAGAAGCGTACGCTAAGGGAGCGTCCCCAAAGAGCCGTTTTTCAACGACGCAGTGCAAGTTCCCTCGAAAGGGAACCGCATTTTTCCATCTCAAAAATATATCTAAATTACGTCATATGCTCTCATTGACAAATGCGGAACAGTTAGTTCATGCGTTCATGACATCAAGGCTAGATTTTTGTAATGCTCTACTGGGTGGTTGCCCTGCACGCTTAATAAACAAATGACAGCGGGTCCAAAATGCAGCAGCTCGAGTTCTTATCAGAACCAGGAAGTATGACCATATTAGCCCGGTTCTGTCAACACTGCATTGGCTCCCTATTAAACATCGTATACATTTTAAAATATTGATGTTTACTTACAAAGCACTAAATGGTTTAGCTCCCCAGTACTTCAGCGAGCTCTTAACGCAATATAGTCCTTCACGTCTTTTGCAATCTCAAAATTCCGGCCAGTTGATGCAGCAGCTCGAGTTCTTATCAGAACCAGGAAGTATGACCATATTAGCCCGGTTCTGTCAACACTGCATTGGCTCCCTATTAAACATCGTATACATTTTAAAATATTGATGTTTACTTACAAAGCACTAAATGGTTTAGCTCCCCAGTACTTCAGCGAGCTCTTAACGCAATATAGTCCTTCACGTCTTTTGCAATCTCAAAATTCCGGCCAGTTGATAATACCTAGAATATCAAAATCGACTGCTGGCGATAGATCCTTTTCCTATTTAGCACCAAAACTTTGGAACCGTCTTCCTAACATTGTCCAGGAAGCAGACACACTCTGTCAGTTCAAAGCTAGACTAAAAAACACATATCTTTGACCTAGCATACACATAACACATTTTAGACTTCTATAATTCAATGTTAGGCTGCGTAGATTAGGTCAGCTGGAACCGGGAACACTTCCCATAAATCCTGATGTACTCGTTACATCATAAGAAGAATGGCATCTACGCTAATATTAGTCTCTTTGTTATCCCGAGGTTTACCGCAGTCTACCGGATCCAGGCCATATCTAGATCTGATGAAGGGCCTGCGTCTGGAAGCAACGACAATGCAGTCCTGAAGTGTCACTAGTCCCTCCCTGTGAAGGCCTCCTTCCCTTTACCTCTCTATAATCGATAATCGTTGTCGGGATAATTCCCGTTTACATGGCTACGCCGAAGCGATACAATTCTGTATTATAAATTTTAAGCCCAGACAAGTAGTTTGTTGCGGGTTGTTCTTTTTTTAGGGAAGGACTACATGTCTGCGCACATATTCAAACGCACATACCTATAGAATTAACTCTTAATGTGTTCTCTTCTCACAGGTTCGTGTTTTTAAAGTTTGCGTAGAGAGAACTTAAGAGTTTTCTGTTAAAACGGTGTTGTGTTAGCGGCCCTAAGTTAATAACTAATGATCGTTGCGACTGAAATGAATCAAACAAAATTAATTTTAACTGGAAAATAACTTTATTCTAGAGCTGTCATAAAGCCAAAACAATCTGTTTCTTTAATTTCCTATTATCACTGTAAAGCCGCTTTGGAACAATATACATTGTTAAAAGCGCTATATAAATGAAGATGACTTGACTTGACATGTAAGATTGATAATATCAGGGATAAAATTATAACTATGCAAGCGTCTACTACAGCATCGCATCAGGGGGTGCATTGTAGTCTCCCTAAGGAAAAATTCGATTCATTCATTGCTATAGGAGAGGAAGCATTTTCTAAACTCGTTAAATCATCTAAATCAACAACACGTATGTTAGACCCAAGACCCTAAGCTATTGAAAGCGATGCTTCCAGAGGTCATAGATCCTATTCTCAATATCATTAATTAATCTTTGTCACTAGGATATGTACCAAAAACTTTTAAGCTGGCTATGATTAAACCACTTGTTAAAAAAACGCAACTTGATCGTACAGAATTAGTCTATTACAGGCCAATCTAGAATCTACCTTTTCTGTCAAAGATACTAGAAGAAGGCACTATCCTTTTTAGAAAGAAATGATATCCGCAAGGATTTCCAGTCAGGATTTAGACCGTACCATAGTACTGAGACAGCTCTCATTAGAGTTACAAATGATTTGCTCTTATCATCCGATCGTGGTTGTATCTCGCTATTGGTGTTACTCGATCTTAGTGCTGCATTTGATACTATTGACCACAACATTCTTTTAAATAGACTCGAAAATTATGTTGGCATTAGTGGAATTGCATTAGCATGGTTTAAATCATAATTATCTGACCGTTATCAGTTTGTAGCAGTAAATGAAGAGATGTCTTATCGATCACAAGTTCAGTATGGCGTACCACAAGACTCAGTACTAGGACCGTTGCTGTTCACTCTGTACATGATACCCTTAGGAGATATCATTAGGAAGCATGACATTAGTTTTCACTGTTATGCTGATTATATTTAGCTCTATATTTCTTCACGCCCTGATGAAACTTACCAATTCACAAAATTAACAGAATGCATAGCTGATATAAAAAATTTAATGACTAGTTATTTTCTACTACTTCATTCTGAAAAAATGTCCAGTGCAAGTTTCACCTCAAATGCTTTTGTGTAGGAAAAAATGTCACATGTTAGTTTTTCCCTTGCCTTGGAGCTGCAAGTCGAGGTCGTTCAAGATTTCTCTCATATATGTTAAAAGGAAAGGTCCCATTTCCATTCTGTGTCGATCTGGGACAGTTTTGCCCATTGTCAGAAAAAAGGCATTGATTTTGGGTAGCAGCTTGTAAAAACACCTCAAAACTCAGCCCCGGCTTAACCCTCAGACTTCTGTGGGGTAAGAAGACATCTTCGTGAGCAGACTCTAGCTCAGAGAGAAAGGCTCCTGTGTTTAAGTCTGTTTGCTCTGATGAAGTCTATACATGACAACACCACCTTCATTACCGATTCCCACTTCAGAACTTTGCAGCACAGTGCTTGCTGGTGAATCAGACAGTGTACTTGTAACGGGGGGTTGAGACCTCTTTCCTCCATTTCTCTATTCAAGTGTCCTATTAGCCCCCTCAACGCACCAACCATACTAGGAGCCCCGTCAGTCGTGATGCCGGCCAGCTTAGACCAGTCTAGATCCTACTCTCCCATCGTTTGGCACACTTTACCAAAAATATCCTCCCTTGTTGTAGTACCTTTGTGACTTTGTAGGGCTGCAAAAAATCGAATTCTTCCACTTTCTCCTTCAGTTGGGCATATACATTATATCCCATTTCTTCCATTCGTCTGGTGATTGTACTTGCGGACAAACTCACCGCATTTAAGATGTCTTTCTTATCGGGGCACACCTCCTCCGCAACAGCATTCATACATTTCTTGACGAACACATCATCACTGAATGGCTTACCGCAGGTTGCAATCAGTTTAGCTACCTGAAAGCTAGCCTGAATGGATGACTGGTTCAATTGGGTTTGCCGTACAAACGTATTCTAGTGAACTGATAGTCCACTTTTTAGCTTCGACACTTTATCTGCTCTCATTTGGCCTTGTAAGCTTGCAAACTTGTCTCTGTGGTGGGTTTCATAGTGTCGGCGCAGATTGTATTCTTTGAACACAGACATGCTTTCTTGACAGATGAGACAAACCGCCATTTCTTTGCATTGAACAAAAAAATAATTACTTGTCCACTTTTGGTTAAATACCCTGCATTCTGACTTTTCTCTTTCCCAACCGTTTGGCCATTTTGCTGTCACTTTAAATGTTCTTGCTGGCTCGCGTGCACCCGCTCAATCACGATGTAACGTTAATCTGGGTGAATCTAACAAATAATTCTGCTACCTAAATAATTATAGTTAATAACTAAGGGGAATTTCAGTTTGAAAGCCAACCTTTATTATCGAATACAGATATATGATTAAAACATATATTTAAAATTAAATTTTCTAAATATTTCTCTGCATGGCATTGTTCAGAGGGCCGGTAAAAATGTGGGGGCGGGCCGTAGTTTGGGGACCCCTCCACTAATACATCCCCAATTCCAGAAAAGTTAAGACATTTTGCAAAATGCAATAGAATAAAAAATATGTGAATTTGATAGACCACATCCTGTCATAATCGTCTTGTGGCAAAAGACCCCGCATAACTGAACGTCCTGGGAAAAGGATTCAAGGTCTTGTCCTCTGCGTGTAACCTTGATGCTCCGACAAGAGTGCCAACATAGGGGAAATCTCCTGAACATTGATCGATTGACCTCATATGAAGCAGACCCAACGGAACTACCAGGCACACAGCTGCCATAAGGCCCAACAGCCTGTGGCTAGAGATGCACCGATTGATCGGCCGGTGACCGGAATCGGCTGATTCTCACGTGATCGGCCATGATCGGCGACCGGCCGGTCAGTCTGACATAATCCGATTTTATGCCAGTCAAATGCACTCTGGCACCGCATGATTAACATCGCGCAACATCAGCATCACACGTGCACACGGAACGCGCACATGTAGTAAACCTCGTGAATTACGGCCGTTTCACACCGCAAGCGGGAGCAGCGTGTTTTTTTTTTTTTTTGTTCGGCGTGCTTGTTAATCAACGAGTGCATTCACACCTGGAGCCGGAGCCGCGCGTGAGCGGGAGCGTCGAGCAGGAGCGTCGCGTGAGCAACAGTGAAGCGCGGGTTTTGGCGCCGAGTCTATTTTAGCTGCGCTCAATTTAAGTGAAAGCACACTTTTGATGGACAAAATTAATATGATTTCATCCACAAAGTGCCCAAAATGCACAGAATTTGCATGACTGGTGTGTTTTAACAAGAACTGAAGTAGGCTAGGCTATGTCAGAAAAGAAAATGAAGACTCAAAAATATTTATAGAAAATGTACCCATTTAAACTTGTTTTTATTATTTCCCAATCGTTTCCCTGCACATGCTCCACTTGTCCTTTTTAGCCTGGCTGGACATGTGTCAGATGAGAGAAGAACTGTTTGAGAAATATAACTTGCCATTGATGTGCATGATTGCAATAGGCCTGTGTGTGAGAGAGAGAAATATCTTTATACTGCAAGGCTATATTTATATATTATTTTATTGCCATTACCTGTTTTCATACAGAAGTTTAGTTTGCTAAATATATCAAATAAAATGGCAAATAAAACTTATATCTATATATATCAAATTTTTTTAGTTGGATATTGGATGTGAAAAGGAAATGGTTCCATAACACTGCACTTTAGATGTGTGTGAATTTCCCACACCAGGAGTAATGTATATAGTTCTATTTTATAGCGATTATCTGTTCAAAAAATGTTCTATGCAAAATGTTCTATTAAAGAGAAGATAGAAAATAAATATTTGTGTGTGCTGTAAAGTGGTTTGAAAAAATTAAATCGGAATCGGCTAAAATCGGTATCGGCAGGTGAAACTCAAGGAAAATCGGAAATCGGGATCGGCCTAGAAAATTGTCATCGGTGCATCTCTACCTGTGGCACATACCTACTTGGACAGAACATTTTGGAACTGGCTCAGACAAAGCCAAAGTGACTGGACACATGCAGGGGACTGATCTGCCTGCATCGTGCAGGATTCAGATCCACTCCCAGAAAAGACGTCTGCCATTTTGGCAGCATGGTCTTCTTAGGGTTATTCTCAGCCCAAGGCTCCTCAAATGGTCGAGAACCAATTCCCGATGACCAGCAAACTCCTGTGACTGGGCTCCTTTCTCCAGAACAGAAATAATTTCCTGTCTCACCACCAAAGCCTCCCAGAGAGCTCTGTCATGGAGAAAACTCCCCCGAAATTGAGCGGCCCTTGTCGAATTGGAAAAATCCATCGGCTCTTCCTCCATAGGCTCACACTCATTACCATCACCCCAACCATTAAGCTCATGCGGTGCCACTGCAGCCACAGAACTGGAACAGTGGGGGCTAAAGGGAACAAAGGATGGAAGGATGGACAAACGTGACGAGACTCGCAAGATGGCGCCTTTGTTTGGCATGGCCGTTGCTGCCTCTCATTTATGTCGTTTTTATTTGTTTGTGTATGTCTCTTTTATGGTCACATTAACCCTGCCTTTAAACCACTGTGTCACCGCTGTTCTGACATACGATCGTGTCACCCTGATGAACATTGGAGTGTATATGGAAGGACTCAGTAACAGCTGGGAGAGTTACAGTCAAACTTTTCCACCCCCGCTGGTGTGCGTACCCAGCCTATTTGATTACCGATTTTTGTTTCGGGGTCGTGGAAATCCAAAGAAGAGACGAAGGAAAAGGGGTTGCAGAGCTGGCGTTCGGGTCGCGATGAGGCTGTCTTCGGCGATGGGGGTGCCCGGGCTCCTCTGCGGGTGGCGGCCGCGGTGGCTGCTGCCGGTTTTTCCTCGGGATGTAGGTGCCGGGGGCGCTCTGTCGCAGGGTCGCCTTCGGCGCGTCCTGCCCGTTGGACAGGATCCCCTTTGGTTACCGCCGGGCGGCGGTGGACTTGCAGTTGGGAAACTGCAGTTTGTGTCCGACCTGCCTGACCAGCGATTGGCCCCACGACACCGCTGGAAATCACGTGACTGTACTAGGTGTTTACGGCCACTACAACCTGCTATTAAGGAGACTGGTCTGCCATCATCGCTCCGTTTAGCGCTGCTAAATGCTCGTTCCATCACAAACAAGGCGCATGCCATCAACGATCTTATCTTCACGGAAAAGATGGATTTTATGTTCCTCACAGAAACATGGCAAAAGGAAAAGGAAGCCATACACTTAAATGAGCTCTGCCCTGCAGGTTGCTCAGTGATTGGGACGCCTCGAACGGCTCGCCGAGGTGGCGGCCTTGCTGTCGTGTATCGAGACAGTTTTTTATGCAGAGGAATCCACTGTGAATCATTTTCCTCGTTTGAGTCACAGATGATTAAGGTCGGTTCTGTTAACATATTTTATTGTGTGTTAATTTACCGTCCCCCTGGCCCTGCAGGTATCTTCCTCACTGATTTTACTGATTTATTAACCTCTATAATCAAGCTGGAGAAAGTTTTAATTATTGGAGATTTTAATCTTCATATTGATGATATGTCATGTATTGCAGCTACAGATCTCCTATCTATTACTGACTCTTTTAACTTTATGCAATTTGTCTCAGGCCCTACTCACTTAAAGGGGCACACCCTGGACCTTGTTTTTTCATTGGGTCTTGAGATAGTAAATGTGAGTGTGGAGGATGTCCATGTGAGTGACCATAGTTGTGTTTTCTTTAACTTAAACTTACCACGGGACCCCCCCGCCTCTGAGAATTAAGGCTCAGAGGAGAGTTTTTAACCAGGATGTTGCTGGGAAGTTTTCAACTTTGTTTGATCCATGCCAGCTAAGAGGTTGTAGTGATGTAAATGTGTATGTGGAGTCTTTTAACAGCCAATGTTCAACAATTCTGGATGAAGTGGCACCTATGAAATCAAACATTGTGTCTGTTAAAAAGCCCTGCCCGTGGATAAATTCATCTATTCAGAGTCTTAGAAGTAAACGTCGGAAAATAGAGCGTTTATGGAAAACAACTAAACTTGAAGTTCACAGGCTCTATCTTAGGGAATTAACCGCATCTCTAAATTAACTTCTGAAGAATGCTAGAACTAACTACTTCTCTCAGCTAATATCCTCTAACAAGAAAAATCCCAAATTCTTATTTGATTCTATAAACTCTATTGTTTCTCCATCTGTTTCTCCAATTGCGTTGCTCACTCTGTCAAATAGTAATGTATTCCTTGACTTCTTTGTTGAGAAAATTAAGGATATCAGAGCTAGCATTTTACCTCCACCTGCATACAAGGCCTGTACTTTGGCTCTTTCCTATCCGTGTTTCTCTTTTAAACTTGTGTCACTATTCGATGTTACTACTCTACTAGATAAGCTAAAGCCCTCTTATGGCCAGATTGATGTTCTCCCAACTATGCTGTTTAAGCAGGTTTTTGATTGTATTGGGCCCTGTGTTGTTGAAACGATCAATACTTCTCTTTCAACTGGGGTGGTTCCTGACTTTTTTAAACATGCTATTGTTGAACTTGTTCTTAAAAAGCCTAATTTAGACCCACTGCAACCCTCGAATTATAGGCCTATATCTAAACTCCCTTTCATGGCAAAGATTCTAGAGAAAGTGGTAGCAGAGCAGCTTACTATTTTCTTAGAGATACATGATATTTTTGATAAATATCAGTCAGGTTTTCGTAAAAAACATTCTACGGAAACTGCACTGGCGAAAGTTTCAAGTGATATTTTAATGTCTGCTGATTCTGGGAAGCATACAGTATTAGTTCCCTTTCGAGGGAACTCTACACTGCGTCGAGAATCGACACTTTGGGGACGCTCCCTAAGCGTGCGCCTCTGAAGTATGAATGAAACTAATCCAATCCTGATTGGTGTTGCGTCGTGACGTAACATGTGACGGCATACCCGGAAGTATAAAAGTGACACTGTCACAACACACACTAGCTTTCGCTCTTCAGCAAGCGCTCTGTGTTGAAACTGTCTGTCTTATTTGGTGTTGTTTGTCAATCAGTTGATCAGAATGGCCAGCGAACAATTTAAAAGATGTGTGCATCCTTGCCCTCGTTTTATTACGGGTGGGGACACACATGCTTTGTGTGTGAATTGTTTGGGAGCACAGCATGCACAAGCAGCTCTTGAGGGAGCTGTTTGTGCAGACTGTGAAGCACTTCCTATTAGAGTGCTGCGCTCCCGGCTGGCCTGCTTTGATGAGCACGGTCAGGCTCGCGTTCCCCACGGTTCTGGTCCCGCGTCCGTTGAGGCGGCGCGACGATTGAGATCGCGGGGTTCGCAGCGGGATCTTACAGATGAGAATGAGACTGCTGCGGCACTTTCTCATTCTTCGTCTGAGGATCCCGTAGCCCCTGAGAATGGTACAGGAGCCCGCATTGCGGCTTCTCCTGCCCACGATCAGGTCCCAATGCTTGAGCTCTCTGCTTCCGAGGAAGTGGATGTGCTCAGTATTGATGCGGATGACCGTGATTTGGGCGCGCCAGTTCACGGCCAAAGCTATGAGGAGCTGGTAGAGGTTGTGACTCGTGCTGTGGCCAGACTTAACATTAGCTAGCCACATGATGAGCAAGGAACGCAAGTGAAAGCAAGCTTGATGAGCGTTTCCTGCAGCACAGGTCACAACCTCAGCGCCGGGCTAACTGTTTTTCCCCAATCTTACAAATAAAGAGATAAGAACTCTCCTGAAAAAAAAAAAAAAAACACTCTTTTTCACCTGTACTCTAAGACGATTGTACAGGCGTATAATGGCACTAAACGTACCATAGCTTATTGTAGCAGTTATGATGGTTGAGAGACATCAGTGGCTTAATTTCTTGTATAAAAAAGGGAAGACAAATATTTTCTGCTGAACGCTCCGCTATCACCTTCTGGCCTGTTCTCCGACGCTGTAACTTCTATCGTCGACAGGTTTATGAATAAATAAATAATTAAAATAAATATATATATATAAATATATATATATATAAAACTATATATGTTGTCCCGCCGTTTTTGAACGTTTCGGGCTACATCGATTTCCAGCGAACGCACACCGTGGCGTTCACCCCAAAAGCTTGCAACCGGGCACCGACTATGATCACAAAATTTTTCTAGACTGTTTCCTGCCGGTCATCTGCTTCAGGAAGTCGAGAATAGTGCTCGAGAAACACCCGAGGCCGGTCCCAAGGGGCTGGTTCCCTTAGAAGATTTTGTAGAATGGCAACGCCTTCCAATTATCTCTATGGGTCATGAATATTTTTAAATATGGGTACGGACTGCAGTTCGGTTAACGACCTCCCAGCTTTGTTGGGGTCGTACCGACCGCAGGGGTTCCAGAACAGGCTCGGGTTATGGAACAAGAGGTACAGACTCTACTGGAGTTAAGGGGCCATAGAGAGTGTTCCCCTACCAGATAGAAAGTCCAGGTGTTACAGCCGGTACTTTTTAGTTCCAAAGGAGGATGTTGGACTAAGGCCAATTTTAGATCTAAGGCTATTGACTTGTTCTTTGAGGAGATCCAGGTTCAAAAGGCTTACAATTTCCATTATCGGAAACCAAATCAGATCCGAGGACTGGTTTGGCATGGTAGATCTAAATGTTGGGGCTGTCCACTCAGTTGCAGGGCAACCAATGTTGTTCTTGCAGCGGGGCCCGGAAACGATGTGTATTGCCCGCCGTCTATGACGCTTTGGGCCGCATCATTTTCCAGGGAACGCACTCTGCGTCGTCTGTCCTCGAAAAATTAAAGACGAGCATCAGTTATGGTCACGAAAACCGTATCGACTACAGCCTGCCGGTCTTCCGCTTCAGGCAGTCGAGAAGGGTGCTCGGAAACCACCAGAGACCAGTCTCGAGAGGCTGGATCGTATGTGGTTCTTGCAGCGGGGCCCGGAAACGATGTGTATTGCCCGCCGTCTATGACGATTCGGGCCGCATCATTTTCCAGCGAACGCACTATGCGTCGTTTTTCCTCAAAAAAAAAAAAAAAAACGAGCATCGGTTATGGTTACGAAAACCGTATCGACTACAGCCTGCCGGTCTTCCGCTTCAGGCAGTCGAGAAGGGTGCTCGGAAACCACCAGAGACCAGTCTCGAGAGGCTGGATCGGATGTGGTTCTTGCAACGGGGCCCGGAAACGATGTGTATTGCCCGCCGTCTATGACGCTTCGGGCCGCATCATTTTCCAGCGAACGCACTATGCGTCGTTTTTCCTCGAAAAATAAAAAAACGAGCATCGGTTATGGTTACAAAAACCTTATCGACTACAGCCTGCCGGTCTTCCGCTTCAGGCAGTCGAGAAGGGTGCTCGGAAACCACCAGAGGCCAGTCTCGAGAGGCTGGTTCTCTTAGATCGGGTTCTTCTGTTCGGCCTAGCACTCTCTCCCCGCATGTTCATGTGTAGGTTTATGGATGCGACTCTGGCTCCACTGAGGCTTCAGGGCATCCGTACACTGAATTACTTCGACGACTGGCTCTTATTGGCCCAGTCTCGAGGAATGGCAGTTCGGCATTGAGATGTCGTCCTTGGTCAAGATTAGAATCGGGGGTTGAGACTCAACATTATGTGTTGGAACCAGCTCAGAAGACTGCTCTTCTGGACATGAAATGGAATTCGGTTACAATGCAGGCACGTATGTCTCCCGCTCGTATCGAATCCATCCTGGCCATGGTGTCCGGGATAAAGCTAGGCCAGGCCATCACTGTAAAGCAGTTTCAAAACTGCTGAGCCTCATGATAGCGGCATCCAACATTATACATTTGGGCCTTCTACACATGAGGCCCCCTTCAGTGGTGGCTGAGAGCCAAGGGTTTTTTCCCTCAAGGGGAATCTGTTCCGTATAGTCAGAGTTACGCGCAGATGCCTTCGTTCTCTGGTAATTTGGAAGAAACCTTGGTTCCTATCCCACAGGCCAGTGCTGGGAGCGTCATGTCGCCGGAAAACCGTTTCGACAGTCGCCTCCCTCACTGGTTGGGGCGCGGTCATGGACGGCCGCTTTGCCAGGGGTCTGTGGCAGGACCATCATCATTCTTGGCACATAAACTGTCTAGAGATGATGGCTGTGTTCAGGGCTTTGAGGAGCTTCCTCCCAGACATGAATGGTTACCATGTCTTAGTACGATCAGACAATACGTCTGTGGTAGCTTATCTGAACCAACAAGGGGGACTCAGATCGCGCCCTCTGTGCAGACTGGCGCATCAGATCATTCTTTGGTCCCAGGGGAAAATACTCTCTATCAGAGCAATGTATATTCCGGGGGTTCAGAATCAGGGAGCAGACATCCTGTCGAGGCAGGGGTTGAGGCCCGGGGAATTTAGACTTCATCCAGATGTGGTGAAGTCAGTATGGGAGAGGGTTGGGACCATTGGAAGTGGATCTGTTTGCGTCTCGAGAGACGTCCCACTGTCCACTTTGGTTCTCCCTCTCACATCCAGCCCCACTGGGGTTGGATGCCATGGTACAGGCCTGGCCGAGGCTTCGCCTGTACGCATTTCCCCCGATCGCTCTGCTTCCGGGAGTCCTGGAGAGGGTCCGTCAAGAGGGCATCAGTCTACTTCTGGTTGCCCCAATGTGGCCGACCCGAGTATGGTTTTCAGACATAATATCACTCCTGATAGCTCCGCCATGGCAGATTCCTCTGAGGAGGGATCTGTTGTCTCAGGCGGAGGGCACAGTCTTCCACCCTCACCCAGAGCTGTGGAAGCTGTGGGTCTGGCCTCTGAGGGGGTTCAGTACCTAGATGCTGGTCTATCAGCTGGAGTGGTTGAAACCATACTTAGCTCTAGGGCTCCGTCTACTAGGAGATTATATGGCCTCAAGTGGAATGTCTTTTCCACTTGGTGTAGAGAACAGGAGTTAGATCCAGTTAACTGCCCAGTGGCTTCAGTTCTGGAGTTTCTTCAAAATCGTTTCTCTGCGGGTCTCTCCCCTTCCACACTTAAGGTGTACGTGGCTGCCATTGCGGCTTTCCATGCGCCTTTGAGTGATGGGCCTCTGGGGAGGCACTAGTTGGTCATTCGTTTTCTCTGTGGTACTCGGAGGATGAGACCGGCAACCAGGTCCAGGGTTCCTGCCTGGGACCTGGCAATAGTTCTTGAAGGGTTATCCCTGGCCCCCTTCGAACCTTTGCAGTCGGCTTCGCCTAAGGACTTAACGCTAAAAGTGGTATTTCTCTTGGCTATTACCTCACTTAAGAGGGTGGGAGATCTCCAGGCCCTGGTACACCAGCTTGCTTGGAGTTTGCCCCTGGCAGAGTAAAGCTTTTTTGCACCCGAGTCCGGGCTACGTGCCTAAAGTATCGAATACGGCTCGGTCTACAGTTCTTCAGGCATTCCATCCTCCACCTCATGTGTCGGCAGAAGAAGAGAAGCTTAATTTGCTCTGCCCCATCAGAGCTTTGAGCGTGTACCTTGAGAGGTCCTCTTCTTGGAGAAGGTCGGACCAATTATTAGTATGTTTTGGGTCACCTAAGAAGGGGCTCCCGGCATCCAAGCAAACTATTAGTTTTTGGATTGTTCAGGCTATTACTGAGGCTTACAAGGTGCGCGATTTGCCTTCACCTTTAGCCGTGAGGGCTCACTCGACTAGAAGCATGGCTTCTTCTAGGGCCCTTCTTTCGGGAGTTCCTCTACAGGAGATCTGTGAGGCAGCCGGTTGGGCTACTCCACATACTTTTATTAGGTTCCACAGTCTCCACCTTCCTAGTACGCCTGGCACACACGTGCTCAGTCCTTGCTGAGTGCCTAAACAGTTTCACTCCGGGACAGGCCTATTCGGTGCGTGGCCTAGTGGGCACTCGTTCCCCAAAGTGTCGATTCTCGACGCAGTGTAAAGTTCCCTCGAAAGGGAACGTCTCGGGTTATGACTATAACCCTTGTTCCCTGAGAAGGGAACGAGACACTGCGTCGTTCTGCCACGCCCCTTGAGGCCTTAGAGCGTCTTGCTTCATCGCGAGGCTAGTGTGTGTTGTGACAGTGTCACTTTTATACTTCCGGGTATGCCGTCACATGTTACGTCACGACGCAACACCAATCAGGATTGGATTAGTTTCATTCATACTTCAGAGGCGCACGCTTAGGGAGCGTCCCCAAAGTGTCGATTCTCGACGCAGTGTCTCGTTCCCTTCTCAGGGAACAAGGGTTATAGTCATAACCCGAGACGTTTTGTTGGACCTTACATCTGCTTTTGACACTATTGATCACAATATTATGCTTAATAAACTTCAGGCTCTATACATTTTAAAACAAGGGGGGACCGTTCATTCCAAGTTGTTGCACCCAGGTTGTGGAACGCTTTGCCTCTTTCCATACGCGGTTTGGATTGTGTGGAAAAATGTAAAAGTCAGCTGAAAACTCTGCTTTTTAAAGAGGCTTTTAACTAGTTTGTTGGGTGGTTAGGCTGGTCTAATGTGTACGTGTTGTTTATTTTATTTTATTTATTTTGTTTTTGTTTTTGTGATTCAATGTATTTATGAGAGTTGTTAAGGTTTTCTTTTGTTGTGAAGCACTTTGTGATCTTCATCTGAGAAAAGTGCTATACAAATAAATTTTACTTACTTACTTACTTACAAAGGGAATTGTTGTTATTTAACACAATCTGGTGCTGCATCAAGAAATGCAACTTGAATCTGTTACGCCAGGAGGAAGCTCTATATCAATTCTATGCAAAGATGCCGCAGAGTTCTCTGGGCCCTAGCTAATCTCATATGGTCCAAAAGACAGAGGAAATGTGTGCTGTAGATAGATAAGTCCACGAATCATCTTGCTTTTTGTAAAACAGGTATTGAGTTTTGATGTGCAGTGATGAGACGGTGGACAGACGGATCTGATGGTTAAAAGTGACAAAGGCAGCAGATAGATCTAGGAAAATGAGAACTGATGATTTGGAATCAGCTTTCACAAACCGCAGGGCTTCAGTGACCGACAGTAATGCAGTCTCAGTTGAATGTCCGTTCTTAAAAAAACAGATTGGTTAATGTCCAGCTGGTTATTCTGTGAGAGGAAAGATGATACCTGGTTGTAAATAACTCGTTCAAGTGTTTTCACTATGAATGATAGGAGAGAGACAGGTCTGTAACTGTCTACAAGAGGCCAGGCGGTAGGATGACTGGAGAGGAGAAGTTTAGACACTTCTACCTTAGTGAGGGAAGAGAAGGAGGAGAGAAGGTTTCTGGCTGTGGATGTTGTTGGTCTGAGTTTTTGTGTGTGTGGAGCTGAGAACTGACTGCTGATGGTTGTTGTGAAGAAAGCAAAATCATCAGCAGTTAAATAGGTGGTGGTGGAGGGGGACAGAGGAGAGAGTTACATTTTTGAAAAGTGTGCATTTGTTTGAAGTGCTGTTGAGCTTGTTGTGGAAATATGAAGATTTGGCAGCATGAACTTCAACAGAAAAGGATGTGAGCAGAGATTGATGATCTTTTGATTTTGGTCTTTTGATTTGAGCCACTTAATCTCTGCTGCCCTAAGATTGGTCCGGTGTTCACGAAGAACATCATATAACCAGGGCTTAGAGGGTGTGAAACATGCTGGCCTGGAGGAGAGGGGACAAATATTGTCTAGAGAAGAAGTTAAAGTGGAACATGAAGTGTCCGTTGTAGTATTCACATCCAGAGATGAGAATTGTGTGGGTGAGGGAAGAGAGGATGACACAGCAGAGGAAAGATGGGAAGGAGAAAGTGAGCGCAAGTTTCATCTGAAAGTAATTTGTAGAGGGGTTTGTGGTGCACAAATAGTAAGTTGTAGATTAACCCTCTGGCGCCGGCGCGTTTTGCTATTTTTTTTTTACATAGCAGCAAAACATACTTAAAATACTAACATAAAACATAAAAAAAATTATACATACATTTTTTTTGGGGGGGGAGCAGTAGGTTCTGCAATGTGACCATGAAGGCCACGCCGCCATGGCCGCCCGAAGGGTCTTCACCGCCGTGGCCGCCCGAAGGGTCTTCACCACCCTGGCCGCCCGAAGGGTCTTCTCCTCCGTGGCCGCCTGAAGGGTCTTCTCCACCCTGGCTGCCTGAACTGCCTGCTCCACCCTGGCCACCTGAACTGCCTGCTCCACCCTGGGTTCCTAGACACAGCCTGGTCCGCCCTGGTCGCCTGCATAGCCTGGTCCGCCCATGTTCCACGAGCCAGGTTCACCCACGCTCCATGGCCCAGGCCCGCCATGACAATGTCCTGGTCCCGTTCCCCTGTGCGGGCCTGGCCCTCCATCCCTCCCCTGGGACCACCTCCGCTTCACCACCCTCCTTAACTATTATTTTTGTTTTGATGGGCGTCGGGAGCTATGTCACGGTTTGGGTTTTGTGTCTTGTTCCTTGTTCTTGTCTGTCATGTGATTCCCTGTTTGCCATGTGTCTTGTCAGTTGTTAATTGTCGGATCAATGTTCCCAGGTGTTTCTTATTAGCCACGCCCCCTTGTTATCTTGTTTGCCTGTGTATTTAAGCCCTGTGTCTAGTTCAGTCTTTGTGAGTTCTTGATGTTGTTGGTTGATGTTGCTTGTAGCGTTTCTCCTTGTTCCTGTCCTGAGTTCCTTTGTATGACCTGTTTACTTTATTAAAAAAGTGCTTGCATTTGGATTCTCTCTCTGCTTCATCCTTGCCGCATCATTACAGTGAGGAATAATCCTGGGATACATCAGAAGGGCTGTTTTAAATTCCTTTCGAGTAGCAACAACGGATCAAGCTGATGTAGTAAGTTTTTTATTATTAAGTGCTTTCTTGTAATCGCGATATGGAATAGCCTATGTAAACCGCAAAAAGACTGTTTAAATATGAATTGCTTTCTGTGTGTGAATGAATGAACCAAACTATACCAAACTATATTGCCAAACTATATTGCTATACTGAGATGAGTAAAAATCGACTGAAATATGTTGAAATAAAATGTCTTTGTATAAGCAATTTAAACAGCAAATTAACATTTATATGCCCTTATATATCATAAAAACAACACGATCTCATGAAAGTGCGTATCTATAGCACAAATTAAATTTCTCGTACCATCCTACGCCAAAAATAGCTTTTGGTACGAGAAATTAAATTTGTGCTATAGATATGCACTTTCATGAGATCGCAACAATATGCCTATGTTACAGTTGAAATATGAAAGACAACATTTCATTGACTAGTTTTTGTTATAAACTTTTTACTGTAAAATAGACTACCACATCAAATAAGCTTTTGTTTTTATTAGGGCTGTCAATCGATTAAAATATTTAATCGCATGATTGTCATGAGTTAACTTACGATTAATCGCACATTTTTATCAGTTCTAAATGTACCTTAAATTAATACTTTTCAAGTTTTGAATACATTAATCAACATAGATGTGGACGAATATGGATGCTTTATGCAAATGCATGTTTATTATTAGTGAAACCATACTCAACATAGCATGAAGACTAGACATCTATCAAAGGTCATATATGTTTTTCAAAGAACTTGTTCATGTCTATTAGACACATGAAAAAATAACATAGAAATACCAGGTTCCCATTACTTCTCTTTCTTTACTCAATTTACTTACACAAGCCTGTTTACATTTTCGCAGGACAGGGCAGCTCACTTCTTCTGAACATGTAAAATTTACATTTATTATTACTGAAACCACCCTAAACATCAGGGCCGTGCACAGACCTTTTGAGGGGCATGTGCTGAAACTGAAAAAGCGCACCCCCTCCCTTTTTTTAATATCAAGATTATTTAGTAAGCCTACATAAAAGGAGGAAATGGTCACATCTTCATGACAAATTCAATACAAAAAAAATAATAGTCTCAAAAGCTTTAGATTTATTCACTATTATTAACAACCATAATAATAATAATATAGATAATATAGATATACAGGGCTTCAAGGCTTCTTTAAACCATATTACAACAGCAACCTTCTGTGAGCCATGCTTGAAGATGTATATGACTTCACTGTGATGTCCCTCTCTATGGCTATGGGGAGAAGCTCAAGTCTCTCCTCTGAGCAAAGGCTTCGGAGTTGGTTCTTAATTAACCTCATTTTTGAAAAGGATCTCTCCACAGTTGCAGTTGATGGCAAAAACCTGACACTGTGGAGGACCAATGTTGGTCTCTTGAAGGTCTCTTATTCACTACACTTTCCATAAAATAAGCCAGCAATGAAAAAATGATAAAATAGTGTGAAAAGTACAGTTGCAGTGAAAAGCATTTCTGAAGGATCACATGACACTGAAGTCAGCTTTGACCACAAAAATAAATTACATTTTAAAATATATTCAAATAGAAAACAGTTATTTTAAATTGTAAAAATATTTCACAATATTACTGTTTTTGCTTATTTTGGATCAAATAAATTAAGCCTGGGAATGAATGAAATCGTCCCGGGTTACGTATGTAACCCTAGTTCCCCGAAGGGACGGACGCTGCGAGTAATCGCAGTGGGAACGCCCTCCAGCGTGACGCGTCTGAAGCATGAATGAAATCAGTCAATGGAAAGAATGAGTGTACGGCGAGTGACGTCATCGACCAGGAAGCTATAAATATCCCCTGAGCACAGCTCAGCTTAAAAGTTACTGAAGCAAGCGACCCAAAGGGATGCCGAGAGTATGGCAGGACACGCAGCGTCCGTCACTTCGGGGAACTAGGGTTACATACGTAACCCGGGACGTTCCCCTTCAGGGACTACCGCTGCGTGTAATCGCAGTGGGAACGCAATACCCACATCCCCATACGACCAAATCCCCGTCGTGTGTCATTAGGAGACACAGACCGACGAGAGAACCTGAGCCCCTGGAGTGGAGCTAAGGTCAAGGGAATAAAATCTGACGAAAGTGTGCGGTGAGGACCAGCCTGCCGCATCACAAACGTCCTGAAGAGAAGCTCCTGAAAGAAGAGCTGTAGAAGCAGCTATACTCCGGGTGGAATGAGCCCTTACAGCCAAAGGTGAAGGCTGATGGGCCGAACCATAAGCAAGTGAGATGGCCTCGACCACCCACTTGCTCATCCTTTGCTTAGATGCAGGACACCCTTTCTTAGGTGACCCAAAAAGATGAACAGTTGTTCCGATCTTCTCCACAGGGCAGCTCTGTGGACGTAAGCATCTAAAGCCCTAACTGGGCACAGCAAATTAAGTTTCTCCTGGTCTGACGTCAGAAAAGGCGGAGGACAGAAAACCTGCAGAACTATAGGTCTAACAGAAACAGTTGGAACCTTAGGAACATAACCTGGTCTCGGAAAGAGAAAGGCCTTAACCAAATTCCAGGCACGAGGGAGCCACCGAAAGTGCTTGAATATCTCCAATTCTTTTTAGAGATGAGATAGCGAGAAGAAGGATAGTCTTTAGAGTGAGAAACTTTTCCGAAACTTCCTCGATGGGCTCGAAAGGAGCTAGGGAGAGACCTTCTAAGACGATGGCCAGATCCCAAGCTGGTACCCTCGTGGGAACTCCAGGCCTCAGCCTCAAGGTGCCACGAAGGAAGCGAGATATAAATGGGTGTCTCCCGAGGGAACCTCCACTTGAAGGGGCGTGGTAAGCAGCTAAGGCCGCCACATACACCTTCAGTGTGGAGTGGGATAACCCTGTGGAGAGACGGTCCTGCAGGAAATCCAGCACTGTACCAACTGGGCAGTTAACTGCGTCCTGCTGGCGCTCTCCACACCAAGAGGTGAAAAAGTTTCCACCTCGCGGCATATAACTTCCTCGTGGAGGGAGCTCTGGATTGGAGGATGGTCTCAACGACCTCAGTCGAGAGACCAGAATCTATGAGCTGGGCCCCCTCAGAGGCCAAGCCCACAGCCTCCATAGTTCTGGGCGGAGGTGAAGAATCAACCCGGCCGCCTGAGAGAGTAGGTCTCTCCTGATCAGTATCTCGAGAGGAGAGCCGTCGAGGAGAGACACTAGGTCCGCAAACCATACTCGAGCCGGCCAGAACCGGGCAATTAGCAGAAGACTGAGCCCGTCCCGGCGAACCCTCTCCAGAACTCCCGGGAGCAGAGCGATTGGGGGAAATGCGTACAGACGTGACCTCGTGACAGTGACAGTGCTAGGCCGAACAGAAGAAACCGATATTGGTACGCTTCGCCCCCGAAAGCGAACCTCAGGAACTTCCTGTGTTGAGGGAGGATAGATACATGAAAGTAAGCGTCCTTTAGATCTATCATGACAAACCAGTCCTCGGATCTGATTTGAACATCCCGAGTGACAGACACAGCGCCCTGTAACGTACTGGCAGGGAACAGCTGGTCTGGGCACTCCACAACCCTCCTCGGAGGGGGCGAGCATCCCTCGGGAAATCGCTCGCCGAGTCTCTCTACGCCCTGTGAAGGAAGGGTTAATAGAGCAGACCCCTGAGGGCATCGGAAAAGACAGGGCACCGTGTTTTTGTGCAGTGAACTCAAGTCTTTCACGATGGGGACCACCCTCAGAGTCCTGACGTTCAGCACGTCAGGATTTTTTTTTTTCCCGACGCGGCCTTCTTGGCGACAATGACTGTCCTCAGATCAGCCCTACC
The DNA here is from genome assembly GCF_029890125.1 of Rhinichthys klamathensis goyatoka. Lineage (NCBI taxonomy): Eukaryota > Metazoa > Chordata > Actinopteri > Cypriniformes > Leuciscidae > Rhinichthys > Rhinichthys klamathensis. Next base: position 2,217,403 of record NW_026607023.1, read on the forward strand.
GCGAGAAGGTCGCGCCGGATTTTAACGATGAAGTACCGGCTGTAATATCCTAACTCCCTGCTGGGTGAGGGAACCCATTCTATAGCCCCTTTTTGCAGCAGAGTTTTTACCTCCTGAGTTTTTACGCGACACTTCGTTTCTGCTGTGCTCTTTTTGAGGTACTCTGTGACTGCCCTCCGCCGCCGAGTAAGCCTTCCCCACTAACACAGAAGTATTTTAGTGGTTTAGAGGGCAGAGCCGGTGCTTTAAGTGAAGACGATGAAGCAGGCGAGAGATAGCTCACGAGCGTCTCCTCTGCCTTCGGCATCGTCACATAACCAGCAGATTTAGCACCAACAATGTTATTATTTTTTTTCATAAGCATTGGACTGATTTGTGTAAATTCTGCTTGAGACCGGTCTAACCCAGGTCTTTAAACCTCAGCATGAAGATCTGGGAAGAACGGTAAGCACCGGCGAGAAGGTTGAGGTCGTGCAGACAGAAATCTAACATCTAGTTTACTTTTATTACTAGACTCCTGTCTATCAGCTGGCCACTCGATGCTGAGCTTTTCAACAGCCCGAGATAACACATCCATCAAACCTTCATCATTTGCAGTATAATGTGACAAACTTCCTCTGATGCAAAACTTTCGATATCCAGCTCCTCAGAACTGGATAATCTTAATTCAACATCATCATGTGCCTCCACCCAGGCAGAAGTAACCGTCGCAGCGCGTGCTTCCAGAGAGCCGGGTGAGAGGCACTAGATCTTGCCGGAGATAGCTGAGATAGGGCGGAGCCCGTCTCAGCGTCGCCCGTGAGATCCATCTGCGAGCCCCAAGACAAGCGCCGCCGCTCTGCCTCAACAGAAGCGGGACCCGAGCCTCGGGGAGCTCGCAGCAAACCACTCTCCTCGAAGAGCGATCGCAGAGAGCGCAGAGTTCTCAAGGGAAAATGCTCGCAATGCTGACAATCGACTCCCTCGAGAGCCGACTGGGCATGCAGCACTCCCAAACAAGCCACACATAACTCGTGTGAATCCCTACCCGCGTGTACAGGGGGAAACACACCTTCTATACTGCTCGCTCATATTGTTTTTTTTAATATATAATATATATATATATATATATAGTGAGAAACTCCTGTCTAAAACAGACAAACACAATCGATAGATTTCAGACACACACAGAGCTTGCTGAAGTAACAAAAGCTGGCGTATTGTGTGCTCAGGGGATATTTATAGCTTCCTGGTCGATGACGTCACTTGCCGTACGCTCATTCTCTCCATTGACTGATTTCATTCATGCTTCAGACGCGTCACGCTGGAGGGCGTTCCCACTGCGATTACACGCAGCGGTAGTCCCTGAAGGGGAACACAAATTACATTATGGATGATAAAATATAAAGATGTCACAGTGATCTTCTGTAATGTTTTTTTTTTAGTTACTACTACAACATTACTGTAGTAAAACCATGTTTTACTACATGTATACATGTGAGGACGACCGGAGAGTATATAAAATACTATAGATCCAAGAATTAGACAGCGAATACGTCCATATTAACAGCCTTGAATTAACCATAATTTAATATTATTACCATAACATGATTAAATGTTAATAAATTAAGTGTATCAGCAGCAATCATAAATCAAAGAACACATTTCTTAGAAATATATGTTAGGTAGGTGATGAGGATCACTCGTTGCTTTGTGTAGTTCCAGTACGAACAGCGCGGGGGCGCGCATGTGCTTATGATTTTCCGATGGAAACGGCGCCGGTGGCATCATTATATTTTCATCAATAGCTTACCAACTAGATTGTTATAGCTATATAGGCGCTCAGTTTTTCCTGTTGTAAAATACATTTGGTAAAAATCGCATTTTATAAAAAATGAAATGCTGCTGTATGCACAGGCTATTTAAGTGTAGGCTATGTATTGGCTATGACTATGGCAAATGTTAGCATATAGTCCTCTCTCTCAGGTCCCACATATCTTAGTCAGACATCAAATAAATAAAATATGAGCTTTTATAGACAACGTGTTTAGTACTTATTCAAACAACAAGATCTTAGTTTACCCCTGCAAAACTTCGTTCAGCTGCTGTCTGCTGTGCGGCTGCTGAGGAGCTTCAGTTCATTCAGTCACGATAAAGGGGGCGGAGTTATCAGCTTTACTGACAGTTTGAGGATCGAACAAGATTTACACAAGCTCTTTTTAAGATCTTTCATTGGCTAAATATTTTTAAAACAGACAGATAGACTTAAAGGATGACCAATGGCATTAATTTATATAAATAAAAAAATTAATAAAAAAAAAACACCATCACCAAAAAAAAAGGGCACTTCGGCAAAAAGGGCATGTGCTCTGCACAGGTTGAGCCCTACCTGTGCACGTGCCTGCTAAACATAGAGCATAAAGAACATAGACATGTTTTTCAAAGAATTTGTTCATGTCTATTAAACACATGGGGAAAAGAATATAGAAAAACCTGTTTACATTTTCAGATGACGTGGCAGCTTGCTTTTTATGAACAACATGTCCTGACAGTGAGAAAAATCTTTCACAAGGTATGGATGTGGCAGGTGTTGTTAAGTATATGCGTGCAAGGTTGGCCATCTCACTGTGTGCCCCTTCATGTTTGGACCATCACTGCAGGGGATAGTCCTCTATGCCAATAGAGGGCTCTGCCTTGTAGCGCTCCACACATTTCTCAATACATTCCTCTTTATCTTCATCAGATGAAGACTCTGGCAGACTGGCACAGACATGAGACATGACCCCCCCCCCACCCCCCCCCCCCCCATTAGGTGTGGAGACTAAACTCCACACCTCAGCTCTGTCAGCCCTGCTCAGACATTTGAGGTCCTTAAACCTAGGGTCCAGTGTTGTTGCAACCCTCAGCCATGTGGTGTTGGTTTTTTCCTTCCGTTTGTCCATGTCTGTTGTAAAAGTTTCCTTAAACTTAATCATGTATGCTGGGTCATCTTCTGAGAACTCCATCACACGTGATAGATGACACAACGTGGGCAGCACAACTGAGCAAGAAACAAACTTCTCTCCTCCTAAAAGTTCACTCGCATACCTGGAATAATAGAGAAAAGCACTTTAATTAGACATAATGAGTCTCTATATCACTTTCAATCTCTCACTCTCACTGACAGACGTACACACACACACACACACACACACACTGTCAGAGACACATCAGAACAACATAAATCCACTCTATTATAAGGCTGAATCCCAATTCTCTGTCTTACCCCTTCCCCTCCCCTACCCCTTCGTCTTACCCCTAGCCCTTGTCCCTTGAAACCGAGTGGTAAGCGGTAGGGGTGAAAACATACCCCTATGAAATGAGACACCACTTGGTTACGTCATCATACAAAATATATTTTATTACAGAATATATAAAGTAAACATAAAAAAACACACAAAAACTAAAAAAAATTAGCATCAGTAGCCTCAATTTTACATCACTCACTTATTCAACTGACATCTTCAATCTCAATGCAAGGCAATGAATGCATACTGTATGTTTTTTAATGATTACAATAATACAATACCAATACAATAATGAATGGCTACAACATGAACGCATGACTCGCTCCCACAGTTGCTTTGAAGCATATTTTGATCTTAGAAACTTCAGCTCGTTTTCATCCCGAAAGTGGATCAGCTGCCGGGTTTCCTCATGCGTCCCTGTGTGATACAGGACAGTATATGTAAAGCACGTATCGATGTCTCCGGGGTGACCATACAACCACTCGATTTCGGGATCGCCCAAAATGTTCGGCTTTTGCTTTCTGCCGTCGCTATTCATTATGTTTACATGCACAAGGTGTTGTTTTAATTGAAAACAAGTGATCGGTTGATGTGCGTTTTAGCATTGCTAATATTCCTGTGTTTTCGTCTCGGTCGGGATCCGTTTGAAGCTGAATGCAACAGAAAGCTGCCACGTACATGTCAGTATCAAATAATGTAGGCTACACATAATGAATGGCGTCTGTAGAAAGCAAAAGCCGAATCCCGGACATTTTGGGCGATCTCGAAATCGCCCTAGTCAGAGAAATGCGGGACTGATTGTGCAAATCAGCAATGTAATGTTAGCATAGCCTGGCGTAGCAGACTAGCTATTTTTAAAAACGTTTAAAAACGTTTCAATTAACAACATAGTTGCAAATATATATGTACATGACTGTGTAGAGCACAAAACAAGACTGTCATAATTTTTTAATCAATCATTTAAGCCGAAAATACTTACATTTATGAGACTCTCTGGATGGTATGCCCGCCATTGTTACCGGTTGCGCAGTGCATTCTGGGTACCCCTTGGTTTCAAGTAAGCTCGTGAAAATTCTTGGTTTTAAGGGGTATCTACCTCTTCCCCTTAGCCCTACCCCTCGATCAAAATGAGGATTGGGATAGCCCTTACTCTCACGTGAACGTGCAAAACTAAGGGGAAGGGGTAAGACAGAGAATTGGGATTCAGCCTAAATGTCACACACACACACTGTCAGAGACACATCAGAACAACATAAATCCACTCTATTATAAATATCACACACACACACACTGTCAGAGACACATCAGAACAACACAAATTATAAATGTCACTCTATTATAACACTCTATTATAAATGTCACACACACACACACACACACACACACACACACACACACACACACACACACACACATACTTCCCCACTTTGACTGAGAAACATATAAGAGTAATCAATAAATTACCTGCAATGTTCCAGCACAGTCTCCAACCTCTTCAGTTTATCAAATTCAGCTGCTGTTGGCATGTTGATGCTGCTTGCATGTAGAACCAGTGCATCTATCAAAGGTTCTTGATTTCCCTGAACACGCTTTATCATTTCAAGGGTGCTGTTCCATCTAGTTGACACCTCCTGTATGAGTGACTCTTTCTTTTGAAGATGTTCAACTTGCTGCTGTTCGAGCTCAGCTGCGTTTGCAGGACTATGCTTGAAATGACCCACTACCTTCCTACATTTTGCCATAACGCCGTCAAATGGGCTGTTCTGGAGAGAAACTGTGATAGCTTGGTGGAGGCTGTGTGCAATGCAAGGCATATGCTCGAACGGGAGCTGCCTGTGTAGTCATATAGATTCAAATACTCTTATGTATTGTTATTCATATGTGTTATTGTTATTCTGTATTGCTGGTTAACATTTATTAAGTATAGCCATCTGTTATCATCACTTAAACCTGTGTATACCGGCGGGTGACACTAGGGGACAGTGAGGAGCCGCGGGGTGGTTTCACTTGTTCACATAAAGAAGTCACACTGCCAACTATTTCAACACTGTGATACAGAAACTAATTTACTGTTGTCTTTGTTGAATTTGCAGGTAAGAAAAGTGATGTGACATCATAACTGATGTATAAGTAAATTCAATGTTTTAGTTTGATGCACTTGTTTCATGGAATTGATAAGAATGACCGCATCGACGCAACCGCGGCTGATGTGCGGCCTGCTCGACCGCGTTGGCGGATGTGTTCGCCCGCGCTGCTTAGGCGGATGTCCGCGGCCGCGCTGTCGGATGTCGGGCGGGAGATCGCGGCTTTACAATGTTTAAATGAGATTAATTCTGTTTCAGTGCACTCCATGTTTTAGTAAAGAGAGTTTACAGTTATCACGTTAAAAACTGCTTGTATGCTTCTTAAAATGCTTGAATAGGTATATTGAGCTTTATAAGCTTAGTACTGAAATGTCAATGTCAGTAGGCTATATGTTTTGTTTGGTGGTTTTAATTTTCTGTGACCATACTGTATAACCGATAAATGTGTATTGAGTTTATGGAAAGAGAGTGGTTTCACTTGTTCACATAAAGAAGTCACACTGCCAACTATTTCAACACTGTGATACAGAAACTAATTTACTGTTGTCTTTGTTGAATTTGCAGATCTTACAGTGTGTGACAGCAATACAAATTATATGTGCCACCAGAAAACAGCCTCTTCTGTGTGTGCAACATAATCATGGCGAGCCAGCCAGGAGGACTGCTGATTGGATGTGAGAGAGACAGCTCCTCCTTGAGACGAACCTAGAATTAACAGAAATTCATCAATACAGAGAATAAGGTACATTATAGAGAAAAAAAAATATATATATATAAAAAAAAATGGAACTACTTTAAGACTGTGTTAGCTCCAAGTTTCTGACACTGGAGAAGCCTGAACTGATAAAAGTCTGCCTATGCCTAAAGTGCAGCGAACCAGCGGGTGAAGGTTTCCCAGGTCAAACAAGGCGAGCACTAATAAGAGTGGCTGAGAAGACGTTGGATGAAATTGAGGAAAGTTTAGAACGGGAAGAGTATGCAGAGATCCTTAATGAACTTCTGTGTTTCATCGAGTCCCTTCAGAAACCAGCTGAGCTCGAACTGCCACCAGTAAATCTGGCTGAGATAGAGAAGCTAAGAAAAGAGTATGCAGAACTACAACAGACACATGCAAATGCTAGTCGCGCATTACAGGAACAGATCGGGCTACTTGAAGAAAAACGTCAGGCAGGAAAAGTTGAAATAAATGTGAAAGAGAAAACCACAAGACACTATTCGGTTCCTGAAGTTACTATGAGGAGGGAATTCCGAGTCTTCGGACAAATTGGGGAGGCTGGCCAAAAGGAAAAATTGTCCTACACTAGCCTCAACAACCAGATCGAATCAGGAGTGAGAAAGGGGTACGCTGAGGCAGAAATAATTGAAGCAGTTATCAGAGCAGTGAGTCCAGGCCTTCCCCTCAGGGAACTCCTTGAAATAAAGCGAGACCTCACACTTTCCACATTGAAGACCATCCTCAGAGGACATTATAAAATAGATTCTTCATCAGATCTGCTGCACAGGCTCATGAACATCTCACAGGAACCCAAGGAGTCTGCTCAAAGTTTTCTCTTCCGAGCCATCGAACTGAGGGAGAAACTACTGTGGACATCTGGAGAGGAGGAGGATGGAGAGCAGTTTAGCCCTGAGCTCATTCAACGAAAGTTCCTTCGCTCTGTGGAGACAGGCCTCCTGAATGATGCAGTTAAGTTTCAAGTCAAACCATACCTCAGTGATCCTAAAGTGGCAGATGAAGTACTGATCGAGAAAATTGGTGAAGCCGCTAATCTGGAATTGGAGAGACAAACAAAGTTAAAGAAAGCTGCGACTCCAAAACCCCTCAGACTAAGTGAAGTTCAAGCAGTAGAACATGCCTGTGACACTGAGCGACATGTGAGCAGCAAGATTGAGACTCAAGGCCAGAAAAAAGAGTCATTGATGAAAGACATTCTCACTGGCAAAGACAAGAAGAAACAGGCACAAAGCAAAGAGAATGACAACAACACTACTAAAGCAATCGAAGACCTCAGAGCAAACGTCATGGAAATGACCAAAGTGTTCAGAGAGACAATGGAAGCGACCAGATCACAGTTTCATCCACCCGTTACTCCACTACGGACTGAAAGGAGGAGCAAAGGCTGCCGTTCATGTCAGGAGGCCCAAAAGGGTGAAGAGTGCAGGCACTGTTATCGCTGTGGACAAGATGGACATCTATAACGGGGCCGTCGACAACGGAGGCCAGCATTTGGAAACGGGAGGGGACTGCTGAACTGGACCCCCCAGTAGTCTATTCTGTCTTTGGGTCCCAAGCAAGCTCAGAAGTGCTACAGGCATCCAGGTCTGTACGTAGCAAGTAAGGAAGCAAAGAAAATAACACCCAACCTATTATCCACACAGATGAAATCACTCATGTTGTCTCGTCACTGTCACTTACCACGCCTGGACTTTTGAACATTATTGGAAAAAGGTGCCTGATCCACTGCTTGCTCAATGATGTCCCAGTTGAAGCCTTATGGGACACAGGAGCCCAAGCCAGCATTATCAATGCGGACTGGAGAAAACGACACTTACCACATACCACCGTCAGACCGATTGAGGAGCTCCTAGGGCCAGGAACACTGACTGGATTGGCTGCCAATCACACAGAGATCCCTTTTGATGGCTGGGCGGAAGTCTGCTTTCGATTAAATGATGATAAAGGCTCAGAAGGGACCCTGCAAGTGCCCATGCTCGTGGCAACTGATTCTAGCGTGGCAGAAAACCCGATCATCGGTTACAATATCATTGAGGAGATAATTGGCAGGTGGGAGAAACAGGAACCACGATCCAGTACTGTCGGTAGGGTAAGCAAAGCTTTCTCGATATCAATAAATAAGGCAAGATCAATGCTAAGACTGTTGAAGACTGTGAATTCAAATGTGACTGTTGGAACAGTGCGAGTGGGTAGACAAAAGATCAGACTCAACGCAGGGCAAATAACCACCGTCTATGCGCAAGCAAACATTGGGGGGCAATTTCCAGAACAAAGCCTGTTATTTTCTCCAAGTGAACCATCACCACTACCTGAGGGTTTGGTAATGCAAGAAGGCGTAGTCAAAGTCGGTACAGAAAAGACGGCGAAAGTGCCAATTGCCATCGCTAATACAGCCAAACACCCAGTCATACTTACGCCACGACTCATACTAGGCCACCTGGAAGTGATAAAGACAACATACCCAGCAACAACAGACTCTTGGATAGAACAGCCAACATCCATGGTGCAGACATGTGGGGTGAGTGTTACACCGCATCAATCAAAGAAACCAAGTCATTGGGATCCCCCAATAAAACTTGAACACTTAACAGTGTCACAACAATATATTGCACGACAACTGTTAAAGGAAGAGTGCAATGCTTTTGCTTTTGATGATAATGATGTTGGTTACATCCCCTCACTTAACATGCATATCACACTCCATGACAAAACACCTGTGCAAAAGACTTATCTCTCTGTGCCCAAGCCACTTTTACAGGAGGTGAAGGAATACCTTCAAGATCTGCTGAATCGAGGGTGGATAAGCAAGTCAAGATCTCCTTATTCCTCGCCAGTGGTATGTGTAAGGAAAAAGGATGGAAGCTTGAGACTCTGCTGCGATTATCGTGAGTTAAATCGTAAATCTGTGCCGGACAGGCACCCCATTCCCAGGATCCAGGATATGTTGGACTCTCTGAGCGGCAGTTCTTGGTTTTCAGTCTTGGACCAAGGGAAGGCCTATCACCAAGGATTCCTTGATGCCGAGAGCCGACCCCTAACAGCCTTTATAACACCCTGGGGACTATTTCAGTGGAACAGGATACCATTTGGCCTTAGCTCAGCCCCAGCCGAGTTCCAGAGGAACATGGAAGCTTGTCTGGAGGATTTGCGAGATGTCATCTGTCAGCCTTACCTGGATGATAACCTTGTTCATAGTACCTCTTTCGATGACTATGTGAACCATGTTCGCACAGTCCTTCAGAGATACCAGAAACATGGAGTCAAACTCAGCCCACACAAGTGTGAAATGTTTCAAAGGAAAGTGCGTTTCTTGGGCCGCATTGTGTCTGAGGATGGATATTCCATGGATCCAGCCGAAATAGCCCCGGTACAGGCCCTGAAGCTCCGAACACCAGCTACCGTAGGAGATCTGAGGAAAATTATGGGGTTCCTCTCCTATTATAGAACATACATACCCAATTTTTCTCGCCTGGCAAGACCTCTCTATCAGCTGATCGCCGCACCACTACAAAGCACATTACCTGCTGAGACGAGGGGAAAGAAAAAAAGAGTCAGTACAAAGTCAAAAGGGCAGGCATCCCCTAACACACCCATCACTTGGACACAGACTCATCAAGATGCGTTGAACACATTGATTGACCACTTAACAGAGCTGCCAATTCTTGCTTATCCTGACCTGACTCTACCATTGGTCCTCCATTGTGATGCGTCACAGGACGGCCTGGGGGCAGTCCTTTATCAAAAACAAAAGGGAAAGATGTCAGTGATTGCATATGGCTCAAGGACACTTACACCACCTGAGAAAAACGTCTCAGGTTACGTATGTAACCCTGGTTCCCTGAGAGGGAACGAGACGCTGCGTTTGAGACGCGGTGGGAACGCTCTGCGTGATTGCGTCATGAAGCACGTGTAAAATCAGTCCAATGGAAGCCCGATACGTCATAGGTGACGTCATAGACCAGGAAACTATAAAGCACCCTTGAAAACAGACCGCGACAGCTTCTGAAAAGTCTGAAGTAAGTCGATCAGGGTATGCAGGAAGTATGGCAGGCAAACGCAGCGTCTCGTTCCCTCTCAGGGAACCAGGGTTACATACGTAACCTGAGACGTTCCCTTTCAAGGGAACTTCGAGCTGCGTTTGAGACGCGGTGGGAACCCCATACCCACTACGCCATAGTGACAAATGCCCGTTCTGTGTGAAGTCCTTGGCGCACACTAAGAAGCAAGCAACCTCGCCCCAGGAGTGGAGAGGTCAAGGTCATAAAACCTGACAAATGTATGCGGAGAGGACCAGCCTGCCGCATTACAAATGTCAAGAAGGGAAACACCCGAAACTAAGGCCGTAGAGGCCGCCATACTCCTAGTAGAATGGGCCCGTACAGCCATAGGTGAAGGCTGACCGGCCGCTTCATAAGCCAATGAAATAGCCTCGACTATCCATTTGCTCATAACCTGTTTCGATGCAGGGCACCCTCTTCTGGGTGACCCAAAACATACAAATAATTGCTCTGACTTACGCCACAGGGCAGCTCTGTGAACGTAGGCATCTAATGCCCGAACTGGACATAACAGGTTCAATTGTTCCTGATCTGGGGTATTAAAAGGTGGAGGATAAAAGGCCTGCAACACTATTGGACCCCCAACATTCACTGGGACCTTAGGTATATAGCCCGGTTTAGGGTATAGAAATGCTTTCACCATACCAGGTGCAAATTCCAGGCATGAAGGAGCAACCGACAGGGCATGCAAATCTCCAATTCTCTTGATAGAAGAAATAGCAAGGAGAAACAAAGCTTTCAAAGTGAGGAATTTTTCTGAAACCTCTTCAATAGGCTCGAAGGGAGCCAGAGCCAGACCCTCAAGTACAATGGCTAAATCCCAAGCCGGTGCTCTAGAGTGCAGTGCAGGTCTCAACCTCAATGTACCACGGAGAAAACGAATAATCAGAGGATCTCTCCCAATAGAAGTACCCCCCAGAGGGGTATGATAGGCCGATATAGCCGCCACATAAACTTTTAAGGTGGAAGGAGATAATCCAGCAGAGAAACGGTCTTGCAGAAAATCGAGAACTGAACCAACAGGGCAGTTAACAGGATCAAACTGACGCTCACCACACCAGGTGGAGAATAATTTCCATTTCAGCGCATACAGTCTTCTCGTGGAAGGGGCTCTGGAATGGAGAATGGTCTCAACGACCTCAGTCGAGAGACCGGATTCTATGAGCCTGGCCCCCTCAGAGGCCAGGCCCACAGTTTCCACAACTCCGGCCGAGGGTGAAAAATCGTGCCCTCTACCTGGGACAGCAGGTCCCTCCTGATTGGAATCTCCATGGGAGAGCCGTTCAGAAGAGACACCAAGTCCGAGAACCAAACTCGAGTCGGCCAGTAAGGGGCTATTAGTAGCAGACGGGCCCCTTCCCGGCGAACCCTCTCCAGAACCCCCGGGAGCAATGATATCGGGGGAAATGCATACAGTCTCAGCACTAACTTCCTCACAATCATCCATGTCCCTCAGCAGGTCAGCCTGATAAGCTTGTAAAATCGACATCGTATGTAAACATGCTGCAGCCTGACCTGCTGCCGAATACGCTTTACCCACCAGCATTGATGTATTTTTTAATGGTCTGGTGGGTAACGTCGGGGCTTTCAGTGATGACGCTGACTCGGGGGAGAGATAGCTCGCAAGCGTCTCTTCCGCACGAGGCATCGTCAAATAACCATAATTATCCATACCTCTAACTTTACTATAATTACTAGTTTGAGGATTATGAACTCTGAAAGACGCCGGTTTATTCCACGATCTGGACACCTCAGTGTGAAGATCAGGAAAAAACGGGAGTTCCCGACGAGGAGGTCGTGATCTAGATGGTAAATAACGTTCATCTAGAAGACTCTTTCTTGATTCAACATCAATATCATCAGCTGGCCACTCAATATTTAATTTAGTAACAGCACGAGATAAAACCTCCATAAGCTCCTCATCAGCAGGGGTATGAGCTGGCGAAAACTCAAATTCCCCCATATCAACGACATCCAGTTCCTCAGAACTGGATAGCCGCAACAGTGGTGTCTCAGCCTGGGGAGGAGAAACCGCAGAGCGGGCTCCTTCCTGGGCTGGGACACCGGATCCAGCAGGTAAGGGCTGAGAAAGGGCGGGGCCCGTCTCAAACCCCGCTACTAAATCCATATGTGAACCCCAAGATGAACGCCGCCGCAGTGCCTCGGCAGCCGCGGGACCCGCACCTCGGGGAACACGAACCGAACCATCCTCCTCAAAGAATGCCCGGCGAGAGCGGAGAGTTTTCATGGACAAACTCATGCAATGCTCGCAGTCAGCCCCCTCGAGGACCGACTGAGCATGCTCCACTCCCAAACAAGCAACACACATCTGATGTGTGTCCCCACCCGTAATGAAACGAGGGCAAGGGACAACACAACGTTTGTAATCTTGCTTGCTCGCCATAATGATATATATATATGAATGATCGGACAGACAACAATAAATAGACAAGGACAGAGTCACAGAGAGCGCTTACTGAAGACAACAGAAGCTGTCGCGGTCTGTTTTCAAGGGTGCTTTATAGTTTCCTGGTCTATGACGTCACCTATGACGTATCGGGCTTCCATTGGACTGATTTTACACGTGCTTCATGACGCAATCACGCAGAGCGTTCCCACCGCGTCTCAAACGCAGCTCGAAGTTCCCTTGAAAGGGAACTATCACATGCATTCAGGAAAACTAGAATTCCTTGCTCTAAAGTGGGCCATTTGTGAGCGCTTTAGGGATTATTTGTTTCATGCTCCACATTTTGAAGTGTACACTGACAATAATCCCTTAACGTACATTTTGACGACAGCCAAACTCAATGCAACAGGACACCGTTGGGTCGCGGAGCTGGCCGATTTTAATTTCACCATCAAATATCGGCCAGGGAAATGCAATGCAGATGCAGATGGCTTGTCGAGGATGCCGCCAAACATTGATCAGTACATAAAACTGTGCACAGAGGAGATAAACCAAGATGTGATAAGTGCTACTGTGGAGGGTGTGATGTTACCTTTTAAGGATGCTCCTCGGTGGACAAGTGCAATAGACATACAAGCAGTACACCTGGTGGAAGACGAAATCACACTGCCCACTAATCTGTGTCTTTCGCAGAAGCAGATCAAGCAATCTCAACAGAGAGACCCTGTTATCAGCCGTGTTTTGGAGTACAAAAAGAATAACAGTCGTCCATTCGGCCGTACTTTAAAAAAAGAATCTCATGATGCCAGACTCCTGCTGAAACAGTGGACACGATTGCACTTGGGCGATGACGGTGTCCTGTACAGAAAAGCAGGAAAGAGGAACCAACTCATCCTACCAAAAGAACATCATCAAACAGTTTACAAGGAGTTGCATCAGGAAATGGGGCATCTTGGAACTGAGAGGACTCTAAGTTTGATACGTGAGAGATTCTATTGGCCCCATATGCAGAAAGAGACTGAGCACTTTGTGACACGTGTCTGTGAGTGTCTGAAAAGGAAAAAACCTCACAAGATTACTAAAGCCCCATTGATTACCATTCAAACTACATACCCTTTCCAGCTTGTGTCCATTGATTTTCTTCACCTTGAGAAGTGCAAAAATGGTTATGAGTACATACTTGTAGTGATGGACCATTTCACACGTTTTGCCCAGGCTTATGCCACAAGAAATAAGTCTGCAAAAACTGTGGTACAACACGTTTTCTTTGATTTTGCCCTCAAGTTTGGCTTCCCTGAGAAAATCCACCATGACATGGGAAGAGAATTTGAGAATCATCTCATGCATCAGTTGCAGAAGGTGTGTGGTGTGCGTGGGTCTCACACAACCCCATATCACCCAATGGGCAACGGGCAAGTTGAATGGTTCAACAGGACGCTCTTGTCCATGCTCCGGACACTGAGTGATGCTAAAAAGGCTGACTGGAAGAATTCGCTGTCCAAAGAAATCCATGCATACAACTGCACCCGCTGTGAAGCGACTGGGTTCTCTCCATATTACCTGCTATTCGGGCGTTCACCCCGGCTTCCCATCGATCTTATGTTCAACCTGCAGGCGAATGAGAAACAGCAGAGTTATGCAGATTATGTGGCAAACTGGCAAACACGTATACAGGAAGCTTATCAAATTGCATCAAAGACTGCAGAGAAAGAGGCCTCAAGAGGGAAAAAATACTATGACAAGAAGGTCCATGGTGTTGAACTTTGGCCTGGCAACAGAGTCTTACTCAGGAACTTGAGTGAAAGGGGAGGGCTGGGTAAACTGCGTTCACACTGGGAAGATTGTGTGTATACAGTAGTAAGTAGGAAAAGCCCTGATGGTCCGGTGTACGAGATCAGACCAGAGAAAGGAGGACAGAGTCGGGTGGTACACCGGAACCTCCTGCTGCCCTGTGACAGTTTACCTGTGGAAAAGCCGGACACAGGAGAATGCAAAAAACAGAAAAGAAAGCACACAGCTAAGAGCAGGAAGGAGCCAGAAAAATAATCCAACCCAGACTCAGACAGTGATGATGACGAAGGGTATGAACTGTGCTGTAAATTTCATCCCCGTTCTAAGCAAAGTGGAAAGTCCATCACGCTGAATCCTATGGCAGAACCATTCGAACCAGCAATAATGAATGAGGACTTACCCGCATACCGACCTGATTCTGGAGGAGAAGAGAATCCAGACGTCACCGGAGCTGAAGAGGAGAATGTATTACAGGAGGACAGTGTTTCTGAGGAGGAGGATCGAGATTCTGTGAGTGAACCGGAGGTGCCACAACCATCAACTTACCCAAAAAGACAGAGACATCAGCCAAAGATGTTGACTTATAATGAACTGGGAGAACCAACAGTGGAACGGAGAAATCTAGTTCTGAAGGAGATTGACTTCCAGACTGCCTGTGGTCAGAAACTGTGGAGGCCATGGACTTTAATAAACAACATGGTAGTAAACTAAAGACAATTGACTATCACAGCAGAAAAAAAAAAGGATAGAAGAAAAAAATAGAAAAAGATTACATACCTGAGACGTGTGACCTGAGATCTGGGACCTGTAAAGTAAAGAGAAAAAAAAAGAGAGAGGTAACAAGACTAAGTGAATAAGTGGCCGGTAATTATGGAGTCTGGTTACATGGTAAGATTAATCTAATTAAGATGTAACTGGTTACATATACTAACATTGCTGGTAGAAATAATCAGATTACTGAAAAAGTGCAATAGTCAGAAAATGTAGCATTACCCCTTTTTTTGAGTGACCCCTTTTTTTTTTTCTAGAAACAAGCCATGGCAAGCAGGGGATGACTGATTTTATGCACAGAGTTCAAACAAACTGAAAACCTACCTTTTTGTTTTACAGCCAGGAACGGGTCAGCCGGGGAAATATTTTTCTGAAGTTGTGGTAAAATGTCAAGGAACATTTTTTTTTTAGTGGGGGAGGGTGTAGTCATATAGATTCAAATACTCTTATGTATTGTTATTCATATGTGTTATTGTTATTCTGTATTGCTGGTTAACATTTATAAAGTATAGCCATCTGTTATCATCACTTAAACCTGTGTATACCGGCGGGTGACACTAGGGGACAGTGAGGAGCCGCGGGGTGGTTTCACTTGTTCACATAAAGAAGTCACATGCCAACTATTTCAACACTGTGATACAGAAACTAATTTACTGTTGTTTTTGTTGAATTTGCAGGTAAGAAAAGTGATGTGACATCATAACTGATGTATAAGTAAATTCAATGTTTTAGTTTGATGCACTTGTTTCATGGAATTGATAAGAATGACCGCATCGACGCAACCGCGGCTGATGTGCGGCCTGCTCGACCGCGTTGGCGGATGTGTTCGCCCGCGCTGCTTAGGCGGATGTCCGCGGCCGCGCTGTCGGATGTCGGGCGGGAGATCGCGGCTTTACAATGTTTAAATGAGATTAATTCTGTTTCAGTGCACTCCATGTTTTAGTAAAGAGAGTTTACAGTTATCACGTTAAAAACTGCTTGTATGCTTCTTAAAATGCTTGAATAGGTATATTGAGCTTTATAAGCTTAGTACTGAAATGTCAATGTCAGTAGGCTATATGTTTTGTTTGGTGGTTTTAATTTTCTGTGACCATACTGTATAACCGATAAATGTGTATTGAGTTTATGGAAAGAGAGTGGTTTCACTTGTTCACATAAAGAAGTCACACTGCCAACTATTTCAACACTGTGATACAGAAACTAATTTACTGTTGTCTTTGTTGAATTTGTAGATCTTACAGTGTGTGACAGCAATATAAATTATATGTGCCACCAGAAAACAGCCTCTTCTGTGTGTGCAACACCTGGCCGCTGCAATCATTTTGCGAGCACTATCAGTGGTCAGTATTCTAATTTTGAGTTCAATGTTCCACTGTCTGGCTACTTGAAGAAAGTGCTCAGCGCAAATGTCAGCATACACTGTTAGACTTTTCTGTAATTTCTACAGTTATTTACTATATATCAACCAGTATACTACTGTAAATTATCTTTACAGTTCAGAACTGAACCCTTTGCATCATGGGAATTTTCTGTGACGTAAAACACCAAATACAGTGATTTGCTGTATTTAAAAAAAATAAAGTATACTACTGTATTTACCACAACGACATTTGGCGCTATTTGGATCGTCAAAGTCCAGTCGTAAAAAGATTGTTTCATCCCCGTGAATATGGAAGAATAAGGAAGAACAGCAAACAAGCAAGGTAAATAATGTATGTATGTGTGTGTGTGTGTGTGTGTCTCCGCGGTTGTTCGCACCCATGTTCGCATCGCACCCCAATTTTACCTATAGGTTAACATTCGTCAGCATTGGCACAAAAAAAAAAAGAGGTAAACCTAACGTTTTATTAAAAAAAGATATGTGTGAGATATCACACTCACTGTGTGAGTTGAATTCCTTGAATTACCGATTAAAATCAAGATTATTATTTTTTATCCTCGCATTAAGACGAAGTTAGGTAATAAATTAACGTTGGTCTCTAACTCAGTCTAACGTCGTTTTTACATTTCATTTGTTAGACACCATGTGTTTTCTTTTCTTTTTTCTCATATTTGACTTTTGGTTCGACATGATTTATTTTACGTTTTAGATTAGGAACTAGCAGTGGAGTCGCAAGTTTTGCCCGAGGCCAGAGCTCTCGGTTCTGGAGACGGTTAACGTTTTCCTGTCAGCATTGGGGCTACAAACTGAGGTAAAACGTCTCAGGTTACGACTGTAACCACAGTTCCCTGAGAAAGGGAACGAGACGATGCGTCATCGACGCTTTGGGAACGCCCCCAGCGTGAATGCGTCTGAGCATCAATGTCAACTAGTCCAATGGAAAGAATGAGCGTCACGGGCGGGTGACGTCATGACCAGGAAGGGATAAAGCACATCCGGTGCAAACCGGCATTAGCTTCAAAAATGTCGAAGCAAGCCGATCACAGGGATGCAGGAAGTATGGCAGGGTGACGCATCGTCTCGTTCCCTTTCTCAGGGAACTATGGTTACAGTCGTAACCTGAGACGTTCCCTTTCGAGGGAACTCGCGATGCGTCATCGACGCTTTGGGAACGAGAATACCCAAAACGCCAGAATTCCAAGTACCTGAGTGTCAGTCTGTTGAAACTAAGCACTAAGCACCTGAGAACCTGGGGCAGCATCCAGGTCCAAGCTGTAAAACCTAACGAATGTGAGCGGTGAGGACCAGCCTGCCGCATCACAAACGTCTTGAAGAGAAACTCCAAATAGTAAGGCTTTAGAGGCCGCCATACCCCTCGTAGAGTGAGCTCTGACCGCCAAAGGACACGGCTGGTCAGAGTACTCGTATGCAAGTGAAATAGCCTCAACTATCCACTTACTAACCGTCTGTTTAAAAGCAGGAAGACCCTTCTTAGGTGATCCAAAGCAAATAAATAACTGGTCGGACTTCCTCATTGAAGATGTCCGATGAACATAAGTATCCAGTGCTCGCACTGGACACAAGAGGTTCAGCCTTTCCTGGTCCGCAGATGTAAAAGGAGGAGGACAGAAACCAGCAGCACAATAGGCCTCGGAATAATGGTAGGCACCTTTGGAACATATCCATGTTTCGGGTAAGATTGCCTTGGCCATCCCCGGTGCACTCAAGGCAGGTGGGGACCAAAAGGGCCTGAAGGTCTGACTCTAATAGGGACGAAATAGCTAGCAGAAAATAGTCTTAAAAGAAAGGAACTTCTCTGAGACCAAATCTAAGGGCTCGAAGGGAGCCCAAGAAAGGCCTTCTAGAACTATTGCAAGGTCCCAAGCCAGCACCCTAGTGCAAGTTGCAGGCCTCAGCCTCAAAGTGCCATGAAGGAAACGAGTGATCGGGGGTCTCGACCCAAAAATGTACTACCCACCAGGGCGTGGAAAGCCGCAATGGCCGCCATGTATACCTTAAGCGTGGAAGGACATAGACCTGATACAAAGCGTTCTTGCAGAAACTCGAATACTGTGTTTACTGAACAGTTAACCCGATCCCACTGACGCTGGTAACACCAAGAAGTGAAAAACTCTCGAAATAGTGAATATAGTTTCCTCGTAGCGGGAGCTCTGGAGCTTAGAATGGTCTCAACAAACTCGGTTGAGAGACCACTCTCTATGAGTTGGGCCCCCTCAGAGGCCAAACCCACAGTTTCCAAATCCCCTGCCGGGGGTGCAATACTGCATCCCCTGCCTGAGACAGAAGGTCTCTCTTGATCGGGACCTCCAAGGGAGGTCCGTCGAGGAGAAAAATTAGGTCCGCAAACCAAATTCAGCTCGGCCAGGGTGGTGCTACTAAATAGGCTTATTCCATCCTGGCGGAATCACTCCAGAACTCCTGGGAGCAGAGCAACAGGGGGAAATGCGTACAGACGTAGCCTCGGCCACGTCTGCACCATAGCAACCAGCCCCGAGGGGACTGGTTGAGTGAGGGATAACCAGAGTGGACAGTGCGTCGTATGCTGAGACGAGAACAAATCCACTTCTGCCTGGCCATAAAGCTCCCATATTTGCTCCACCGCCTCGGGGTGGAGTCCCCTGGCCTCAGCGCCTGCCTCGACAGGGTGGCTGCTCCAATATTCTGGCCCCCCTGGAATATACACTGCCTTCAGACAGCGTAATTTCCTGAGGGACCAAAATAATAGGCCACCAACGTGTTGTCTGTGGGTCAAGAACCAGAGTTTCTTCCTTATAACCATGGCGCGGGGATACTGCCGCGTGATCTTGATCGTACGGAGTGGGTTTCCCCTCAGGGAGAACCCTCTGGTCCTGAGCCACCACTGTAAAGGTCTCACGTACAGCAGGTCAAAGGCCTAACAGTCACTGTTTCAGAACAACACATGATGGCCCCTCAGGTCTGGGAGGAGATGTCTCAACGCATTGAACACGACCATCATCTCTAGGCAATTCATGTGCCAAGCGAGATGATGACTCCTCCCAAGCCCTGAGTTGAGCGGCCTTCCAATACCGCTCCCCAGCCGGTGAGGGAAGCATCTGTCGAGATCACAACTCGATGGCAAAGAGCTCCCAACACCGGACCCTGGGCTAAGAACCAGTGTTTCCTCCATATAACCAAGGCGCGGAGACACCGCCGCGTGATCTTGATCATACGAAGTGGGTTTCCCCTCGGGGAGAACCCTCTGGTCCTAAGCCACCACTGTAAAGGTCTCATGTACAGCAGGCCAAAAGGTATCCCGTTGGACGCTGCTGCCACAAGACCCAACAGTCTCTCAAACTGTTTTACAGTGCGTGACTGGCCTAGCCTCAGCTCTTTTGTGGCTGTTAGGATAGCAGCTACACGAACGGGCGACAGAGTGGCCCGCATCGTCACTGAATCCCATACCACACCAAGGAAAGTGGTTCTCTGTACTGGAGAAAGCACACTCTTCTTGGCATTGAGCCTGAACCCCAACATCTGCATATGAGCGAGAACGACACCTCGGTGCCGAACCGCTAACTGTTCTGATTCCGCTAGAATCAGCCAGTCATCTATGCAATTCAGAATGCGTATACACTGCAGCCTGGCGGGGCCAGAGCTGCGTCTACACACTTCGTGAATGTGCGGGGTGATAGAGCTAGACTGAAAGGAAGTGCCTGATACTGGTGTTCTTTGCCCCAAAGAAAACCTCAGGAACCTCCTGTGCTGAGGGAGGATGGAGATATGGAAGTATACGTCTTTCAGATCTATCGTGACAAACCAGTCCTCGGATCTGATTTGAGTCACGATCTGTTTGAGTGTCAGCATCTTGGACTTGAGTTCCAGCACCAAACACTCCAACAGACGAAGATCTAGTATGTGACGCAGCTCTCCATCCTTTTTTGGAACAATGAGATAACGACTGTAAAGACCCGACGCAATGTCGGGTGAGTACACCTGCTCTATAGCTTTCTTTGCTAACAGGGCCTTTACCTCTTGCTCCATTACCAGAGAGATTACCATTACCCATAGAGATATATTTGGCAGTAGCTTCCGCGCTGCCAGAAAATCTACCAAGGGAACCAGCCCCTCGAGGCTGGCCTCTGGTGTAATAAAGACAGCCAGTTCGGGGACCTGAAGCATACTGGCAGGAACCACCCGAACTGACTGTTTTCGAACCCCCCTCAGAGGGCGCGAGTCCGACGCAATGTCGAGTTGACGCTGCGCCAGAAGCTCGCTGGAGAACGCTGCGCCCCGAAGCACCAAGGGTGGCGGGGTTGGCAGAACGGTCCCCTGAGGGCACCGAGATGGAAAGGGCACCGTATAATGAGGTGTACACCATTCCACCCCGGTTGGGGCTGCCCTCACCGGTCTGACGCCGGTGGCGCCAGACCTTTTCTTTTGAGCGGCAGCCTTCTCAGCATGAAGAACGGTCCTCGGATCCGGCTTCTGCTTTGAAGGCTTTGGCTGCTGTGTTGTGTATGAGAACCTAGCCGGCTGGAGCTGCTCACGGCCAGCAGCCCCAGGGGGTTGGACATAGCGAGGGAGAGATTATCTTGTATCTTTCTCCATGATTCCCATCAAATTGAGCCAGAGGTGTCTCTCAGTGACCACAAGGGCTGCCATCCCTGAGAGATAAATCTGAGGCCCGACGGAGTTCTCAAACCCCATCGGGCCAAACTCCCTCACTTCTGTCCAAATACCACAGCAGGTCAGCCTGATATGCTTGCAGCACTGCTATAGTGTGCAAGCAGGCTCATGCTAGACCCACTGCCATATATGCTTTTCCCACTAGATTAAAAAATAGTTTTCTTTAATGGTTTAGTGAGAGAAGCCGACGCCTTCAGGGACGATACTGAACCGGGAGACAGATAGCTCGCAAGTGTCTGTTCTACCCAGGGTATTGCCCCATAGCCATACTCTCTTAACCCCCAAATATCTGAATATACATGAATGTGGGGCTAAAAAATGGGTAAGGCTTTTTCCATGATCTAGACAGCTCGCTGTGCAGATCGGCAAAAATGGAAGGCCCCGTGATGGAGGTGGAAAAATAGAGGAAAGGAAACTCGTTCAATTTATTTTAAGGACGAGTGCCCCCTTATTTCTGCTGGCCATTAAATATTTAATTTATCTACAGCCTTAGTAAACACCTCCACCAGCTTATTA
The DNA here is from genome assembly GCF_029890125.1 of Rhinichthys klamathensis goyatoka. Taxonomy (NCBI): domain Eukaryota; kingdom Metazoa; phylum Chordata; class Actinopteri; order Cypriniformes; family Leuciscidae; genus Rhinichthys; species Rhinichthys klamathensis. The sequence goes on from NW_026607023.1 coordinate 2,239,078, forward strand.
TTTTTTATATATACATTCTTTATATATATACACTTTATTTTATATATAATATATAAACTATCATATATATATATATATATATATATATATATATAGGCTATATATATTTCTCATACGCTGGGGAAGAGATGGCAAATCCACTTCCCCCATGATTGTGTCACTTTCAATGCCCAGCACATCTACCTCCTCGGAGGTAGAGCACTGAAGCATTGATTTCTCTCCCTGAGCAGAAGAGACCGCAGCGCGGGCTTCCGAGACCGGCGAGAGAGCGCTGGATCCCTCGTGGAAAGGGAGGAGATAAGATCCGCGGACCCGTCTCCAACCCCGTAAAGAGATCCTATTCGCGATCCACAGGAATGCATTCTCCGCGCTGCCTCGGCAGACGCGGGTCCTGCACCCTGAGGATCGCGAGCCTGGCCACTTTCCTCGAAAAGCGCCAGGCGAGAGCGGAGCATGCGGAGCGGAAGCATCTCGCAATGCCGCAATCAGCCCCCTCGAAGGCTGACACCGCATGCTCCACACCCAAACAAACTACACAAAGCTCGTGTGTGTCCCCACCCGTTAAATAACGCGGGCAGGGAGAAGCACAGAGTTTGTAAAGTTGTTTCGCCATAACTCTTCCCAATAATATCGAACAGACAACAATAAATAGACAGAGACAGAGTAACACAGATCGCTTGCTGAGACACAGAAGCTAATGCCGGTTTGCACCGGATGTGCTTTATCCCTTCCTGGTCATGACGTCACCCGCCCGTGACGCTCATTCTTTCCATTGGACTAGTTGACATTGATGCTCAGACGCATTCACGCTGGGGGCGTTCCCAAAGCGTCGATGACGCATCGCGAGTTCCCTCGAAAGGGAACTAACGTTTTATTTTTTAAAAAACTCTAAGTTTATTGAATTACCGTTTAAAATCAAGATTATTTTTTGTTTTAATCTATAATAGCCTAACTGTTAGTTAAGCTTATTAAGACGAGTTAAAAAATTAACGTTGGCCTCTAAATTAGTTGCGAAATACCATATTTTTTTTCCATTTAAACACAGTGTCGTTTTTTCTTTTTCTCATTTTTGACATTTGGGTCGACAGGGTGCTTTACGAATTAGATTAGGAACTAAGTTACAGTGCAGTCATTTTGCCCGAGGCCAGAGCTCTCGGTTCTGGGGACGGTTAGCAGCTAACGTTTTCCTGTCAACATTGGTGCTAAAAACTGAGGTAAAACTAACGTTGTGAGTTTATTAAAGGTGCCCTAGAATGTTTTTTTTTATTATTTTATAATGTTTCCTGGGTTACCCTTATAATGTTAGTATGTTTTTTAGATAAAAAATAATCATAATTTAGAAATAAAAGGCATTTTTCCTAGCCTGCTTTTAGCCTCTAATTTGAACACTCTGTTTGAAGGGGCGTGTCTGCTGTGGGATTCAGTGTAACCGCGGCCACTGCTGTGATTGGCTGACATGCTTGCATATGAAATAGCAACGCATTACATCTGAAACTCTCTCGAATACTTTTACTACTGCTATTATACGTTTTTACTATAACAGCTATCGAGATTAACGAATCGTGAGATGTTTTTAAAGTATTTAGATCTATTCCCATCACATAAAATGTTGCCGTGATGAGCATTGAGCAGATGACAGTGTGTTGATCGTGAGAATGAAGATTTTATCATTGCAAAGCAGTTTCTGCACTCTCTCTGCTTTCACCAATGCAAACACGATGATGTAAATACAGTAAGAGCTTCGTTGTGCAGTAACGTGCGTCATTGATTTCATAACGAGTTTGGCAAGTGTCCAGATAAACTCGCGCTGTGTGGAAAGATTGTTCTTTGATCGCTTTCTGTATATAATTTGTTCACAATTTAAATACGATTATTTTCATCCTACTAAAAGAAACGATGTGAAGCTGATATTTTAGTCACTGTCTTGACTTACTGATGCATAAACAGTATTGAACGATTTTGAGAGAAAGATTACCTGTCTGAACTTGAACAATTACACATCAGAAAGTGTTGCTTGGTAGCACGATCCGAGGCCAGCTCTGTATTGGCCCAAGTTGAGGAAACAGTCGGTGAAATGTTTGAAAATTTCCAGAGAAAATAAAATTAACCCATTGTTTCTCCAGAGGCTCAGATGAAGGAACTAAAAAATACTTTTGTGTTCATGTGTACATCCAAACACTGAGCAACTGCCATGCTTCGGCTGCGCAGTTCCGCCTGGCATTGAGGGCTGGCATTATGCAAATATTTGAAGGCGTACATATTAATGATCCCGACTATTGCGTCACAGTCGGTATTGTGTGGAGAACCGACCGTTTTTCAGGGGTGTTTTTCATAAACGTGAATTAAACGAGAACGCGAAAACAGTCCAATTTGAGATTCACTCTATGTCATGTCCATGCACTAAACTCTTGTTATTTGACTATACCAAGGTAAATTCAATTTTGAATTATAGGTCACCTTTAAATAATGTTACCGATTAAAAGCAAGTTTTTTTTATTTATTTTTTATCGAGCATAGTTAAGATTATTACATTAAGACGAAGTTAGGTTAACAGTGGCTGTGAAAATAGTCGTTTTTATATTTAGACACCATGTCGTTTTTTTCTTTTTCTCATTTTATGAAGTTTTATGTAAACAAAGTTCGGGAGGAGCATGTTCAGGTAATCATCCAATCAGCGCAAGAAGAAGCCAGTATAAATAAAGCCTTCCCTTACCTCCTGTCTCATGACTAATTTCTCAGCATCCCACCACCACCCCTTCACCCCACATTCGGCTGGGTCCGCTCATAGCTACCTATGATCTCTAAGGTTATGGGGGGAGTACTCTGGGGTCGGGCCGAATTCTGAGCTCGGAGCCCTCCCCCCGGACAGCAAGCCAAATACGCATTATAATATTACATCTGATTTCATTAACATGTAAACTCGTGAATGACATTTGGATCGACAGTAGGCTATTTTACGTTTCAGATTAGAAAGTAGCTGTGGAGTCGCAAGTTTTGTCTGAAGAGTGAGCTTTTGTGTGATTTGTGTGCGTTTATTGAATTATCGAGTTAAACCAAAATTGTTTTTAACGAGCAAAGTTTACCTTACATTAACATGAAGTAAGCTAATGTGATATTCTCTGTATTTCCCCCTTTCAAATTTTACATTTGGATTGACATGATGTATTTTACATTTCAGATAAGGAACCATAATCGCAGATTTTACCAGAGGGGCTCAGGAGCTGGACGTAGGAACTGTGTGGAGACACTTTGCTAAGATTTTTCAGAAAAATAATAAAGACCTGCTATAGCTTAACATACAGGTAGATGGTAAAACCTGCTGGGCATTTCTGCCTGTCGCACCTCCACCGGTGCCTAAGAGATTAAGGTGTACCGAAGGTGTACATGTTGGGGAACACTACAGAGGGCATTTATGGGTCATCAGCTGGGGACCACCAGTCACGGATGTTTCGCTCCTTTAACCCCAGTACATCTCATGGTGGCGGAGCGATGGCAGGGATTTCTCCCTGCCACCCCCTGCTGATGCCCTAGGTGGATACTGGACCCCAACTCTTTGCCTTCCTTCTCAGCCACAGCCAGAAACTGCCTCTTTCGGCCTCTTCTGCCAGCTCTTTCATGGCTTTCCGGTGCCTTATGCCTGTTGCACCCATGTCGCGGAGCAGACGAGAGGTTGAGGATCCCACAAACCCCCGGCACCCCACCTCCACAGGGTAAATGACTGCCCTCCAACCAGCTTCCCTGCACTCTGCAGCCAGGTCAGAATATTTGGCCCGCTTCCGCTCATGGGCAGCTTCAAGTCCTCCTTCCCATGGGACTGTGAGCTCCACCATCAGGACAACCTTGCAAGCAGCAGACCACATCACCAGATCTGGACGCAAAGACGTTTCCACTATCTCCCTGGGAAAATGGAGCTGCTTCCCAAGGTCGACTGCTAGCGTCCACCCCTTGCCTGGTGTGAGGAGTCTTCCTGTGTCCTTCTGGTGGTGGGTGTTACCTCTCTGCCCAGCCCTTGCGAACTGGATGGAATGTGCGGTTAGGGCCAGGGGCCTGCTATTCGCTTCCTGCCTACATGTTTCCACTACCTCAGCAAGCTTCTTCAGCACCAGGTCGTGCCTCCACCTGTAGCGCCCTTGTGCCAACGCTGTCTTGCAGCCAGACATGATGTGTTGGAAGCTCGCATTAGCAGTGTTACACAGGAGGCAAGATTCCTCGTTGCCAAACCATCGGTGGAGGTTGCGGGGGCAAGGTAAGGTGTCATATGCTGCTCTGACGAGAAAACTTAGCCTGGCCTGTGGAATCTTCCATACGTCAGACCAAGCCAGCTGCCTGTCTAGAATGCCTTCCCACGACAGCCAGCCTCCCTGTTGGCCCTGGGACACCGCTTTGATGGTAAGTCTCTCGTTTTCAGCTCTCATCACCTCTGCTGCCACCATGGCCTTCCTCTCTTCTTTGGATGCATTTGACCAGAAGAGGGGGGCCTGTCCCCAACCGAGGCCTGCCCGGCCGTCCTGTACTCTACCAACCACCTCCCTGTGTCGCAGCCTACTTATTGCCAGGTCAACTTCCTCCTTGGCCTTCCATTTTCTCCCGGTTACAACTTGGGCATCCGCGGCTCTCACCAGATGGTCAGTGGACTCTCTTAACTCCATGATCAACCGCGCCTTCTCCTGCTTATATCCCCCGCTGATGGAACGCAGGGGCAGCTGGAGCTTGGTCTTGCCAAAGAGACCTACATCAGAAAGGCATCTTGGTAACCTGAGCCATTTCCTGATGTACGAGTTTGCCAAGCTATCCAACTTGCTCACTGTGGAGGAGGGAACTTCGCTCATCTTAAGTGGCCACATTATCCTCTGGTACAGCGTGAATTGGTAACACCACACCTTGTATTTGCCTGGGAGCTGACTGAGGTTGATCCTGGCAAGGCCACCTGCCAGCTGCTTCTTCACCACGCTCCCCATCTGTTTATCCGTGAGGTCTGCAGAGTAGATTCGGCCGAGGCTCCGGACAGGCTGGCTAGACAACAAGGGGATTTCCTCACCGCCAGCGCTAAAGATGGAGCGGTCACTCCTGACCCCTTTCTGAAGGGACAAGCTTCGTGACTTTGAGGGTTTGATTCTCATTCTTGCCCACTCCACAAGTTCATCAAACCTCTTAAGCAGTCTCACAGTGCATGGAGCTGTCTGGAGTATGCTGGTAACGTCATCCATGTACCCTCTCAGTGGAGGTAGCCTTTGGCCTGATGGCAACTTCACTCCTCCGACCACCTGCCTTGCCCCAATGAGGATGATCTCAAACGCTGCTACAAACAAAATTGGGGAGATTGAACACCCCATGGCAATGCCAACTTCAAGTCGTTGCCACTTTGTAGTGAAATCTTCATGTGTGCAGCATATCTGGATGTCCTCAAAGTATCTGGATATCAATCCTTTACAGGGATCAGGGATATAGAAGAAGTCCAGGGCGAATGTAATAAGTTGGTGGGGGACAGACCCATAGGCGTTGGCAAGATCCAACCAGACGACATGCAGATCGCCCTTCTCCCTCTTTGCCCTCTGAATCTGTTCCCATATCACTGAGGAATGTTCAACACACCCTGGAAAGCCTGGTATGCCAGCCTTCTGGCAGCTGGTATCTATGAACCCGTTTCGCGTAAGGAACGAGGTCATCCTCTTGGCCATGATGGAAAAGAATATCTTTCCTTCTACGTTTAGAAGGGCTATGTTCCTAAACTGATCGATATCCTTTGAGTCTTGCTCCTTGGGAATGAGGACAGACAGGGCTCTCCTCCACTCTACAGGGACAACTTCTTTTTTCCATGCTGCTCCTAGGAGTTTCCACAGGATCCTCTGGACGCCGGGACAATGCTTGTACAGCTTGTAAGGTATCCCATTGGGGCCTGGTGCTGAGGCTCCTCTGGCCTTCCGAACGATATCTGCGACCTCGCTGAGTTTAGGGGGTGCAGTATTAAAGGGCACGGCTGGGGGGGCTGGGCGAGGAACATACCCCGGGGAACCCAGAGGTTCCCCGGGGCATGCGGGGTATTGCTAAGATTTTTCAGAAAAATAATAAAGACCTGCTATAAAGCAAGGTAAAGAAAAAAGAAGGGATGGGGGATTATATGTACTTTCAGAAACAAGAAATAGATCCATTATAGTCCAATATCCATTGATATAATAGTTCTGCATCAGAATTTCCAGTTACAAGACTTATAGCAATATGTTTAGCTGTAAAGTTTGTAGCCACCACACTGACTGTTTAAAAACCTTCTATGCCCATGCAAAAAGTCATAGAAACTTGGCAAACAACAGATTTTCATGTGGCATAGAATATTGTCCTGGTAATTTCAGGGTGTTTTCTGCATTAAAGTCCCACATGCACAGAAATCACCCACCTGCTGTCACTGTGTTACAGAGACAAGGCATGTACCAGCAGAGTGGTAACTGCAAATGCAGTATTCAAGAATGTGATTATGTGGCCGATAATGTTAACTTGTTGTGCATTCATTTAAGATTACACATACGGAATGGCAAAAAAGTCACTTGTCCCTTTGAGGGATGCTCAAAATATTTTAGAGTGAGGTCATCCTTTGCTACACACATATCTAGGAAACACAAGCAATCATTTGTAGCAGAGCCACAACCACAACAAGATACTGATGTCCAAGACATTCAAGTCCATGATGAGACTGTTTATCCATTTCTTGAAAGTCATGAAACAAACCCAGATTTGAACCCTGCAACCTTTCTAAAGAATCTGGCATTGTTTTATTTAAAACTACAGTCCAAACTGCTTTTGCCAGCCACAACAGTACAGAACATTGTTGAGGAATTTCAGAAGGTCCATAGTAGTGGAATGAAGCAAGTACTTAAAAAAGTAGAGGAGAAACTGACAGGGCTAAACATAACAAAGGAAGAAATACAGGAAATAATTAGGGAACTTGAACAAGAGGATCTTTTAACTATTTGCAATGAAGGTGTCTTGAGATCAGACAAAACCAGGAAAACATATTTTAAAAAAAAAATTGATTGTTGCACCTGCTCAGATTTACCTAGGAACAGATACCAGTGGTAAGGAACGCTTTTGTCAGTATGTTCCTGTAAAGGATACACTTGCTACCTTGTTTAAGCAGTCCAGTGTGAAAGACCAGTATGCACATTCTAAACTTCATGTGCACAGTGATATGGTTTTAACTGATGTTAATGATGGCAAAAACTTCAAGCAAAATGCCATTTTACAGGAATCATCATCTGTGTCAGTTATACTGTACTTGGATGCCTTTGAGGTGGCAAACCCCCTAGGCTCTGGAAAAAAGAAACACAAAATCATGGCCATGTACATGACACTTGGGGAAATATTACCACATAATCGATCCACTGTTGACCCAGCACAACTTGTTTTGTTATGCAGGGAGCAGAATTTTAAATTTTTTGGTCAGGACAAGATATTTTCCCGTCTTATTGCTGACCTAAAAGACTTAGAGGAGTCAGGCTTTCAGCTGGAAGATGGGAGGTACCTTAAGGCATCACTGATTGCTATATGTGGCGATAATCTCGGTTCCCACTCTGTTGGTGGATTCACAGAAAATTTCAGCAGTAGCAGACTGATCTCATGAAATGGCGTATGTATGACACGCCAATTCGTATTTCCATTTTTGGCGTGCTATCAACACGCATAATCGCTTTTCAGCGTGTTTATCAACGCCTTTGACTTAACGTTATATTACTGTATTATGTATATATAGATATATGACCTACCCCAACCCCGTCCCTAAACCTACCCGTCACTGGGGTTAATACCATTTATGAGTCTTCTCCTACCATCCTAGGAAAAGAAATATCGCTCCACAGATGTAGATATAGATTTTGCTTCGTTTCGCTCGGACATTTAACGGCGTACACATACACGCGGAATCACTCGGACATTTAATGGCGTAGACATACACGCAAAAGATTTCGGCGTGGACATACACGCGGATAGCTCAAAATGCGTATAGATAACACGCCACTTGAATTGAAAGTGGCGTGTATGTTTACGCAAAGTCATGATGTCATGTTGGCAGTAGCAAAAACTTTTGTAGGTACTATTTGATTAACAGAGAGACATTTGCCAAATCGCCACTGGTTTTTGGCCCTCCACGAACACCTACAAATTATAACGACAGTGTACAACAACTGACCTCTGACCATGATTTAATAGATGGAATCAAATTTAATTCCTGTTTCAACTCACTTAAGTCTTTTCATGTCTGTAGCGGTCTTCCTCCATGTCTTGCAAATGATTTGGCTCTCTATATTGAACATTTGGTAAATTCTGAAAAACATCTCACCTATGATCAGATAAATCGAGCCATCTCACAGACAAAACTTTTGGGTAGTGACTCACACAACAAACCATGTGAGATTAAGGAAAATGCTAAAAAGCTCAGTGGTTCAGCCACACAGAATTGGTGTCTTTTACGATTATTACCAGTTTATGTTGGTAGATGGATCAAAAGTTCTTTGGAAAGTGAGGTTTGGCAGTTGTGCCTTAAGCTAAAGGAAATAGCTGAATTCATCTGTGCTCCAAAAATTCACCAGAATGAGGTCGCATACCTGAAAGTTTTGCTCGAGGAATATGTATATTTACGGAACAGCATGTTCCCTGACCACCCTCTCAAACCAATGCATCACTATTTGTTGCATTATCCTGTCCTAATCCTTAAATTTGGCCCACTGATACGCTTGTGGTCACTAAGGTTTGAAAGCAAACACTCCTATTTCAAGGAGTGTGCCAGAAAGCTTCACAATTTTGTACACTTAAGTAAGACACTGGCAGAAAGACACCAGCTTCTTCAGTCATATCTAGGTTGTGGTCAGTTATTCTCACCTTCCATTCAGGTTGCTGGTGAAGCAAATTAAATTGATGAACAGACATACAATGGGGATATACAGATGCTGTTAAAGACAGTTGATATTGATAAAAACAAAACCTCTGAGGTTTCATCAGTGATTTACAAAGGGACCAAGTACACTAAAGGCCTTGTTGTTGTTTTAAAGCACACTGGTGACAACTTGGTCTTTGGGAAAATATCCCTCATACTTGCTGATGAGAAACAGGTGCACTTTGTTGTTTTGGTACATCAATCTTTACTGTTAGTTGATCTTGGAATCTATCACCTATGCAAGTCAGAAAATGAATATGCATATATTAATGCAGATAGGTTGCAAGATTATTATCCACTGCCAGTGTACAACATCTTGGACCTCCCTACTGTTTGCTTGCATCACTCAGTGTGTTCTTCATTCTAGGTATGGATGCTGAATGCATTCAGGAAATTCAGAGAGTGCTACCTGAATTAGACTAGGAGAGATTGATGGGTCTCATTGAACACCTGTCATCAGCTGTTGGAGTCACAAATAAAGAAGACCTTGCCTTTATTGAGAGGGATGACTTCCAGCATCATTTAACACCAATACAGTGTCGTAAAGTCATCCAAGCCTTCAAAAAAAGAGGTGAGAAAAAGCACATCAAAAGCAATGTAAAATATTAAAGATATTGTATGTGGCATCTTTCTAGATAAAGCTTGAGACACTAAACTCCAGCCCTGGGGATCCACCTCCCAGCATGTTTTAGATGTCTCCCAGTTCAACATGCTAAGAAGCAGATGAGCTGAATCAGGTGTCTTTATTAGTTGGACTAATCTAAAACATTCTGCGATGTGGGTCCCCAGGACTGGAGTTGAGAAACACTGGGTTAAACTACTGGATAAACTTAATCTCTAAATGACAGAAGAGAAAGGGGAAACCAATTGTTAGTTGTTTAACAGCCTGAAAAATAACCATAGATATTATATTGTTTTAAAAAAAATAAAGCAGATTTGTGAATCACTAATAAAACAATTTTAAGTTCTCTTATCTGTAAAATTTGCATACTGTAAATAAAATGCACTTGTAAATATCTGTTAATGTATTTCTTCTCTACTAGAACTGAATGGAAAAGCTGACACTGATGTCAACTGTGTGCCAAATGAAAAAACAGTGCCTTTTTCATCCTTGGACCCAAAGCCGACAGATGGACATTTCCAATTTACACCTCCTCATACACGACCCCACTTTAATGGATTATCTTTTACAAACACACAGAACTCGTGGGTCAGCCAGTTTGAGATTCCTTGGGACAAGATGCCTGCTTCACTCTCACAGGGAATATTAAGAGGGCACAGGGCTAACCCTGCAGACAGACGAGCAATGGTGAGAACTGTGGTGGCTGCCATGCAGAAAAACTGTCCAAATCCCAACAGGGCTGCCTGCGTGGAGATAGCGAAACTGATTGTGTCAAAATATCCTTTGACCTTTGCAGACACAAATGAGGAAGGTGAACAGTTGGGGATAGGTTACTTTTCTCTTGTTAATCAACTTAAAACAAGAGTTGAGCATGTTAACCGCAACAATGTAACTGAGAGAATACGGAGAACAAGAACAACGACAGAACTTGGCACTACCACCAAAACAGTACGGTGCAAAATAGACAGCTATGGCTGCACAAATTGGCAGCCAAAATGTCTCCCAGAAGGAGAGTCAGTTGACTCCTTAGAAGACCGAAGAAAAAATATGGTCACCATATTTCAGTCTGCTGGCCCCAGAGTTGTGGACACTCCAGATATTGACAATTCAATGAGACTGACATACATCTATCAGCGTCACATGATAAACAGCTTGCCCTCCCCCTAGTACAAATGAGATTGAAGAACAGTGGCCTTTCCTCTTTACAAAAAGAGGACTCTGTGCCCATTTCAAAACTCACACAGATATTGATATCTGTGATCGAGTAGGACAGGCTCTTCAAACCAAGGGGAAGAGGATCATAGATTTCTTCCAAAGACAGACTCAGAACAGAGACATTCAGTGTCTTCTCCGGGACATTGAAAGCGACACAGCGACCATGCAGCATAGCCGGACCAGCATAGCAACAGTGCTTCTTTTGATGAAGCACTTCCTTGAAAAAGAGGATTCCATCTTCATTTTGGCTGATGTAAGTGGGTAATAGTATTGTGAATTACATGAAATGTTAATTTAAGCTGCATTTTAAACATATAGTAATAATAGGTATTTTTGTGTTTTAAAGACAACTGCAACAAAGGCATCCATCGAGAAAGACTTGAGCCTTCCAGCCACAAAAGACTCATAATGCTTGGTAAGAGAAGATTTTGAGGAATGTTGGTGTACTTCATTTGGGGTTTGCCTTTTAAAGCTGTAATATATATATATATATATATATATATATATATATATATATATATATATATATATATTTAGGGAACACATTTCTCTCTTCCCCAAAGTGGATGGTAAGCTTCGAGGGAAAGGTGGCCTATATTTTGGATGAGCACCTGGGATTTGCAGATGCCTTATCTGTATTCTTCAGCTGCTTCTACGTTTTCAACATCGAATACCAGGAGAATGCCTGTGCAACACTGGAACTCATACAACGGTAAGTACCTCTTTGATTCTCCACATATTAGATATATCGGATGACATTGTTATGCCCATCTCGTCAGTAAAGACGTATCGCCTGCGATAATTAATGCGATATGGCTCAGCTTGTCAGTGAACTACGGCTCTGTGTAGTAAATGCCGCTCCATCTGAAAGCAGGTGATGGCGATTTACTACTAATCAAGGAACCGGCTTTACTGACGAGATGCGGATGACAATGTCATCCGATATATCGCCCAGCCCTACCACATATTGTTTTGTTCTGTTAATTCAAAGTTTAAAACGTTTAGTTGTCTGTTTAACTAAATCACAAAATTATATAGTCATTCACTTCAATTAAGTGAAATGGAAGTGAATTTTGCCCCAAAACGAAATAAATGATGACATAATTTTTTTTTTTTTTGGGAGAACTATCCTTTTAACGAAGAACCATTATCCTAAAGTGTTACCAAAAACATTTAAAGCAAAGAAATCTAAAATGCCTTTTTCCACTCATGGCTTAAGAAATACACTGAAAAAAATTATTTTTGCTGCTTGTTCAAATTGCTTAGTTAAAATTAGCTTAAGCAACACAATTGCTATACATTTTGTCCAAACTTAATTTGATTGTGTCCAATCTGCTTAAATATATGTACAATTTAAGTTTACTTAATCCGTTTGTGTTGGATTACATGAACGATTTGTGTTGCATTAACTGAAACTAGGCGGTGCGTGTTAATTCCCAGCATGCTTTGCATATGTCTGAATTACGAGAGAATAAATGTTGAAATGAAGTGTTATTTTATATGTTTTTGAGAAAATGAGAAAAAGTTAGTGTGTAATTGTGTTTAATGTTCAATTACATTGGATTTATTAGAACCATTTAAATTACACCAAATTTACAGTATTCCTTAGTGACTGTTATTTCTAATGTAATTTCCTATGAATTTTAATACTTAAATGCACTTTGTTAATTCAATACTCTATTATTTTGTCAATTCTTACATTTATTGATTTGTTAATGGGTTTATGTTAAATCCAGTATACAGACAAAGGACAAAAAATGTTGCAAGGTCCCAGCATTGTATCTTTAATGACTGTTTTTCAGTGTGTGTGTTAACATACAGTTTTATGTGCAGTGTTCAGATACTTTGTTATAAAAAAATTAAATAAGTGACATTGAATTACTAATTGCTTTTAAACATGTAAATTCATGCTCTATTTTGTATATTTGTGTATTGTATATTTATATTAAGTTATTTATATTTATATGCATATAAGTTATTCTGAAAATAATATATGAATTGAGTTTTAAAGTGAACTTCTTTCTCACTTTTACATGTTCAAGTTTAAGTATTTGCAATGTTTTAAATAAAGAATTTCATATTTTGTAATAATTGTGTCTCTTTGGACTAAATGCCAGGACTTATGTAGGATAAAAATTATAAAAGTGTAATTTTAATTTAGTAAGAATTAATTATTGATTGGGATTAGTGTACTGTTAACCAAGTTTTACAGTAATGGTACTGTATTACATGATTACAGTAACACATAGTTACTGTAAAACTAAAATGCGGTTCTGTACTGTACATCTCAAATACAGTAACTTACTGACAACAGTGTTGCCAGTAAGTTACTGTAAAAAACCCTTGAAAAGTCTAACAGTGTAGAGTCTCTCGTCTGTCTTCATCACGGTCAAAGCGTGAGACCGAAGTTTCCAGTGCGTGTCAAAATAATGCGCTGTGACACCCAGGTAGCTATGGTTACTGAGGAGCTATGGTTACTGAGGGAAGTCCAGTAATCTCCGGTTAGTGCAACCGTGTTTGTCTGTCTCAACGCCTCCTCAACTTTAGCTTTCTCCTCTTCATATAAGTTGTGAACTTTGCTTGTAACGGTGGCTCTTGAAGGTAGTTCATATGTAGAATCGTTAGATGCGATGCGAATAATTTCAAGTAGACCCTCGTCCTCCACTACATTAACTGGTCTACATGCTGTAGCCACCCATTTAGCTATCGTTGAGGTGAGTCTAATGGTTGTGGAGTTGTCCATCGATCTCCGCTGCAAACTATCCAATGTGGTCTGCCTTTGGCGAGGGGGGAGGGTAGCTCTCTGCGTCCGTTGTATGCTTCGCCATCAAGTGATATTTTAACCTGTTAAGCTGCAACACCATTTTTGAAAAATCCCCAGATATAGCATACCCAAACTGAAACAGATACAGTTCATGAACCCTTTGTACTAAAAGCACAAGTAAGATCTCATTTGAAAGCTGACACCTGGAAGTTTATTGTAAATGTAGAATTAATTATTGTCATAATGAAAAAAAATAGTTATAAATAGCTTCAAAGTTTTGTAAAGTTATTATACATTTATTTTTATGAAACATCTTCATGAAAATAAAATTGAAGTTGGCATTGTAGCAATCTAGAAATGCACTGCAGCTAAAGCCAGATGTCTAACCATGTTATATTTAAAACCTGAAGATGATAAGTCTAAAACTCTGTATCTAGTTCAATGTTTTTCAAGATCATGTCATATGACTTTATTTTGATTACTCTAAAATGCAAACTGGTGTTTATTGTCATCTTATAAGCATCTATTCAGACTATTGCCTCTATTGTTTTGTGATGCAAAAACGAGCCCCATTCAGTCTCAGTCTCCCCTGCACATATTCACACCTCTCCGGCTTGGTTATTGCTCTAAATATGCTTTTCTTTTGTCTGCATTATAATCACTAACGACTAGCAATTCACACTGTTTCAATCCCTCATTTCTTTTATAAAAGTTCTCACTTCACAGTGAAACTGTATCAAATGCCCTTTTTGAAAAAAGAAACATTTCAGTAAGCATTCTTATTTAGAAAAAATCATAAAAATGACAGCGAAGTTAGGTAACGTTAGCAGCCTAGCAGGTGCACAGAGCTAGCTAGCATGTTAGCTTAGCACACCATCAATACACGACAATTTATGAGATTAAAATCATGTTTTTACTCTAAACTTACTTTATAGTGCAAGTCGAGTGTTTTAAATAACTTTCTGTGATCTGATTTGGCTTCAGATAAAAAAATCTGATAGAAAATATATTATTTTATTGTATTCTGCAAATTGTGAATGTCTATTTCGATTAGCATTACATTATACATATAATCTATTATTATGAAAATACCTGACATGGCTCGAAGAACACAGATAAATCAAATATCATTGCAATCATGTTTATTGTCTTCAAAACATCTTTATCTGCACTTTACAGCGATCTCTGATAGCTTTGTTGTGCCAGGACTTCCTGAATGTCACATGATTATGCCTCGTCTTCATGTGATCCATATATGGACTTTACTGAATACACAGCGCCCTCAGACTGTCAGTATGAATTGAAAACACAGTACATCAGAGTATACAGCGCTCATAATGATTACATCGACGCATTTGGGTATAAATTCAATAAATATTATTCCTGTCTATAGAAATCTGATGTAAACCTATGAGAATCTATCAATATTTCTCCAAATCTGCACATGTTTGAGCTAAAAGCCCTGAGGGACGTTGTTTTGTCAAGCGCTGTCATGACGATCGCACGGGAGTTTTTTTCTGAATGAGAGCAGCTGACGCTCATAATTCACATTAAAGGTAACGACTCGTTTTTTAATTTCATAACTCCTGACACAAATTAAGACATAACTGTCACTATAAGTTTCTCAGAATACAATAGTGGTCAAAAACTGAAACTTGAGTCTTATATCTTTTTAATTATGTATAGTTTGTCAAGTTAATAACATTAAATATGATAGTAACTTTGAACTATTTAAAAAAAAAAAACGCTTCAGAGCGCCCACGCACTGGTGAAGCTTTAACAGGTTTTAAACTCGACGTGCTGCGGTGATAACTTAATTCACATCGACAATAAATGCAGACAACTTTTGTCTTGTCGACAGAACCATCAGGCATCGTTTTGTATATGAATTTTCCGTTCAGAAGACCCTTTTCTTTCTCCATTTCTGTTTGCCGCGGAATTCTTTACGTCTATCTCTTTACGTGCATCTCTAACTCTCCAACTACGGGCTAGGCCACGGGTCAAACAGATAATGCGCGCTGCGTTAATCGCGCGTTAAACAAATTTGTGTCGTTAAAAAGAATTTGAGTTAATGCGTTATTAACGCGCTCATTTTGACATCCCTAGTTTTTATAGTTATTATACTGTTTGTTCCAATGTAGGCTTTATTCAAATGAATGAATCCTTGAAATACACATGATAAAATGTATACTTTAGTTTTTACAAAGAAAGATTACACTTGAAATATTGTTACAATTTTAATTGTTGTTGTAATTGTGATAACCCGAGTATTTAAAGATGCACGCAGACATTGCTGTTTATCCTTTTTAATAAACTCAGCAGCCAGTACAGAAAAGCGACAACACCAGCCTAAACATCCGGTGAGCAACAGCTTAACTAGGACCGGGGGAAGCACAATACCAAACGAAGGTTCCGGGTTCCACCCCGGCCTACATAGCAAATAGTCCCGCTGCAACAGTAATTGTACCCTTTTTAATAAAATAGCAAATAATATATTTACAAGGTAGATATAAACAAAATCTTAAAAGCTCAACTTTTAAATTATCTTTAAATTATTTTTATTGTGTTTTATTAGTGACAAATTTTGGGAGAGGATACATATCCAAAACTTTCTGAAAATACAGTATGTGAATTAACTACACAATTACTAGAAATGTTTACCTTGGATATTATACAATTTGCAAGCAAAAATACAAGTGAAAAATACAGATTTTTTTTAGATGTTTCCAACTGTGAACCAATTTTGTAGTATATATATATATATATATATATATTATTTTTTGTCCTTGCATTCTTTCTTGTGGCTCAGTGACACACCTGTGTGAAAGGCTCATTATGCAGCTCATTATGCGTGTCATTATGCAAGTCATTGTCTTCTCAGGTGTGAATCACACCCCCCGCATATTGCCTTTCCAAACAAAAAGTGTTTTACAAAATTTAAATCAATGTATTGTTTTATGTGAATGATTAGGCTGGATGATTTTCAGATCATTTTGAAGAAAAAATTCTAGGCGACAACATCCATTAGTCAAAAGTATTGTGGACACATATTTAGTATGTGTTTTGTGGCCTTATTTCAGAAACTTTAATTTTTAGTTTTTTCAATAACCATGCATAAACAATATTCTCTCAAAAATACAAACATGTACATACATGTTGCTCACATGTTATGGTAGCCCTATTTGTGCTAAATAGAGTGTAATTACGCCTTTGCCATTAATATGTTTATAAGCAACTGAAAAAAACACAAATATCAGGGCATGTCCAAACATCTCAAGGACCCCAAAAACACCTTAGACCCCAGAGGGTTAAAAGTAATAAAGAAATGATTGGAAATGTGCAGAGGTTTCACTGAAATGTTGTCTGTGACGCAGTTGCGCGTGTAAATTAGGTCAAGTTGGTTGCCTGATTTGTGAGTACCTGTGGTGATGAGCTGTTTGAGATCAAATGAGGCTAGGAGAGATAAGAAGTCTGTAGCATAAGGCTTCTCTAGGTGAATGTTGAAATCGCCAAAGACTACAAGTGGACTGCCATCCTCAGGGAATGCATACAGCAGCACATCCAGCTCCTCTACAAAGGTACCCAGTTGACCTGGGGGGCGATAAATTACTACAATATGGATTTTAACAGTTGTAACTAATAGCATGAAATTCTGTAATAGCATGAAATTCAAATGAATTGTTATCGCATAGAGAAGAGTTAGTTGAGTATTTCCAATTGTTAGAAATGAGAAGACCTGCACCCCACCCCTCCCAGACTGGTGAGGGGTGTGAGAGAAAGAGAAGTTGTTAGAGAGAGCAGCTGGGATTGCTGACCAAAATTGTGTCTAATTCTATATTTTAGTTTCAAAAATCTATAAAATGAGCAATGATTTGACTCATGCTTTCAGTGCTTGCAGTTCATTGAATGTTCATAGCTGCAAAGTCTATAACTGGTTTCCAGTTTAGCTTCATGTTCATGTAGGTTGTCTACAAACCGGAAGGTTGGTGGTTCAATCCCCGGTTCTACCTGGCCAAGTGTCGAGGTGTCCATGAGCAAGACACCTAACCCCAGCTGCTCCCGACGAGCTGGATGGCGCCTTGTATGGCTGCCACCGCCGTCGGTGTATGAATGGGTGAATGTGAGGCAAAATGTAAAGCGCTTTGATGGCCATTGGGTCTGTGAAAGCGCTATATAAATGCAGTCCATTTACCTGTTTTTTTTTCCTCTCATAAACCAGATTCCACAAGGGTCTGGTCCCGCCTGCATCAAGCAGGACACACACATCTTGAAATGTAGGAGATGGGGGTGGAAATACTTCAAGGGGCCATTCACACCCATCTGTATCCAGAAAACCCCTACAAAGTCGTTTCTTGAGTTTTTGGACTCAGAAAACTCACACATCACATGTGTCTCTCTCAGCTATGCATTTCTTACTCTTAGAGTCATCTTTGAGCAATTGATGTTATATATTTATAATAAAATATATATTGTCTAAACACGCATATTCGATTCCCCTATGTATTTCATGCCACCACAAGACGAAGGCGACATGTTTATTTACAAAGATAGCTTTTTAATGTTGTATTATGAGGCAGACGTGCCTGTATGCGCTCACTCACAGCTTTTTATTGAGGTGGGAACTTTATATTTATCTTTGTAAAGAAAAGAAATACCACAGAAACACAGAAACATTCGGTAGCTGTTTTCAATCTCTTCCCGTTACTTTTATAAATAAAACGAATCGGTTACCTAACGTAACCTCGGTTCTCTCTAGATGAGGGAACGAGTATTGCGTAAGCTAGCTTACGCTAAGGGAAAGATTCATCTTTTCTGAATTATTGAAGCCAAAAAATTATCCTTAATTTTGTATCCATTGTCAACGCAGTGCAGCAGCTGCAGACCTTGAGCGGGCTATCTAGCGAGCTCATTGGTCGCTCTGCGGGAACTGCTGCAGCCTATGGACGGACAGAATGAACTCGCGTCCAATGAGAGGCGCTCGCGCCTTCATCACGTCACAGCCCGCCAAACTGGGCGTGGCTAGAGTGTATATTAGAGCAGTCCAAAGGCTGCCTCCCTGGTTTTCATAGAATGAAGCGAAAAATGCTCGTGGCGCGAGCACGGCCGGCTACGCAATACTCGTTCCCTCATCTAGAGAGAACCGAGGTTACGTTAGGTAACCGATTCGTTCTCTTACGAGAGGTTCTCTCGTATTGCGTAAGCTAGCTTACGCTACGGGAACCCATTGTCAACGCCGTGCGCGCCAAGCATCCACAGCATGAGCCCAGGGGAAGAAAACCCCGGGGAGCCCTATGAGTGGGGAAAGCATTTTAGCCAGCAAAAGCGCGGGCCAGTGTGAATGCAATACATAAGCACATAGCGGGAAGAGAGACAGAGCGGTAGTGCCGGTCTGTGGAGAGTTTCCCATCAGTGCAGCTCACCAGGAGAGCTGTAGCGTATTAGACCGCTAGCAATTTAGCCTGCAGGGCGGGTACTTCCAGATTGTAAAATCTGACAAAGGTGGAGGGGGAAGCCCAGCCCGCTGCGACACATATGTCGTAAATGGAAATCCCGCTGGACCACGCCCACGATGAGGCCATGCCTATAGTGGAGTGAGCCCTAATGCCCAAAGGGCATGGCAGGTCTTTTGATGCATACGCAGCAGCAATAGCATCCACTATCCATCTAGACAGTGTCTGTTTCGAGGCGGCGAGACCCTTGGTGCGCCCCCCGAACGAAACGAAAAGCTGCTCAGTGCGTCTGAAAGAGGCACAGGGCGCAGTATACAATCTCAGTGCTCTCACAGGGCAGAGGAGATTGGCGTCACATTCGCTATCGGATGTTGGCAGAGCCGATGGAGAAATGATCTGCACTCTGAACGGGGTACCGATCACTTTGGGGACATAGCCGTGTCTAGGTTTTAAAATTACCTTGTCATTTGGTCCAAACTCAAGACACGTAGTGCTTACAGACAGCGCATGAAGGTCTCCCACACGTTTAACTGATGACAAGGCAGTCAGAAAAACGGTTTTGAGTGAAAGGTATTTCACATCCACGGATTGAAGCGTTTCGAAAGGAGGGGCTTTCATAGCTTCGAGAACTATAGAAAGATCCCAGATAGGAACCGATGGGGGGCACGGGGGGTTCATCCTTCTAGCTCCCCTGAGGAAACGGATGACCAGCTCGTTTTTCCCCAGTGACTGGCCGTGCAGGGGTTCAGCGAACGCCGCGACGGCCGCCACGTATACTTTGAGCGTGGATGGGGACCTGCCCTTATCCAATAGCTCTTGTGTAAGGTATGGACTGTCAGTTGACTTCCTCCTTTCCCCAAGCAAGAACGTGTGTACAACACACACACACACTCTCTCTCTCTCAGGAATGGCCAGAGTTATACAAATGCTTGAACATTCCATGCCCTCCCCCATCTCTGCAAGAGAGAGAACAGAACTCTAACACACACACACGCAAACCAACACACACACATGATGGACCTTTACATTACACTCATAAAACGAGCCATTACCAATTGTATACGATATATTCCTGTATGTCTGTGTGTTTCCCAGTCCATGGTAGTCTAGATATGATCTCCTAGCGTATCAGTGAAACTCTTGAGAGTTTATAGTTATGTATTAAGATGTATCTTCGTATTCCAATTATGTGTAAATGTTTTGTTTGGTACCGTTTTAATTATCTCGTTCCAACTGATTTGGTCAGATACAGAAGATTACAGTAAAATGTATGTTTTCTATGTTTTTACCATCTTGTGGAATGAGTCTGACAAATTCTGACTGGTCATAAAAGAGGCGGACACGGCCATAGTTTAACTTTGACAAGACAAAGAGAATTTGGCCGCCAAAAGTTTCTTTGAATGTCATTGGCCAGTTTGCACCTCAGAGGTGTGGACTCCAGTTCCTCTAAAGAGGACTGAACCTCCCTCTGGACGCTCCTCTTCCTCCCGTGTCCTCGTGTCATGATGTAACGTCTCGCCTCCGGGCGAGTTCTTCGCCTTTCTTTTATTTGTTTCTAGTTTAGTTTGTGTTTTTCAGTTGTAGATAAGTCTCTGTGTTTAATTCCAATCGACGATTGAAAAGAAAACCCTGTGACATATCTCTTCAGCAAATCCATCTACAAGGGACCTTTAAACGAGCGCGCGCTCATTTTGAAGGAGAAACACGCGCACGTGACCGCGTGACGCGCCGGACCGAGCGACGCACGCGCTTCTTCACCAGCCATGCAAAGATGTAACGTTAACTCCGCATGATTTCCCCGTCGAGATCTTTATTTCCTTTTTGTTAGTCAAAGTTTTGTTTTCCGTAGTCGACTCAGTTCACTTCCACGAAGTGAAACGAACTTAGCCGAACTATTTCCCTTTGGAAATGTTACCCTAAAGACTGTAAACCTCCGTTCAACACGCGCGCCAAGCAGCCCACGTGACGCTTCCTCACACACAAAAGGACTCAGCTCACGCGGCCAGACAGGGCCGTACAGAGAGACCATAACATAACATAACTTGTGCAAGTATAATCTCTTTATAGAGCTTCAAAGAAGTTTTAAGATGATGTTTCGTGTTGTAATCGGAGAGGTGAATGTCTTCCTGCCAATGAAATTCTGCCAATGTTCTCTGTTCTCTCTCTCCCCATTCTCTGTTCTCTCTCTCTTACTCGCTCACGCGTGTAAGTTATCCATTGTCCAAACTTTACGCATTTCTCGTTCATTGATGTCTTATTGTATTGTTCATTGATGTCTATGTGTTTGTAAATACATATATCCCGTGTAACCGTAGTAAATACATAAGTAGTCATGCCTCTATTAAATTAATTATATATTCATTTGATTGATGTGCTGTCTCTTTGCTCAGTTTCAAGTCCCTTAAGTGCAAAAGATCTTATGCTACAAGCTTACTAAAATTAAAAATACCTTAAAGAGTATGTGTTGTGTTTATAGGGCGGGAAACCCAATTCTTCTGGCCAGAGAATTGCGTTTCCTGAAATCCTATAAAGTAAGATGATATTGTGGATCCCACAAATATTATCCTGACAATTGAGCTAATTCATTTTACCTGTTTTGTGAAACGTGGTCCGTGTAATTAATTGCAATCAACTTGTGGTTAATTTCAAGGATTCACATGCATGCAGGTAAAATGACAGATCCTCCCTTATCGGGAGATTTATTAACATGTAAGACTGGTCTAATCCAAACATGCATGAATAATTATTAATTACCAATTATTAATTATGATATGCAAATTCCCCACGGATTAGATCCGCCCTGAATCCTTACACTTGTAATGTAAAAACACGAGCAGCGGCGAAACCCCACTTGTCCGTGGGTCCAGATCTCTGTCGGTGCACCATTTCAAAAACACAGACCATTTGGACGCGTAGAGTCTTCTCGTGGAGGGAGCTCTAGCGTGTATGATAGTGTTCATAACGCCCTCTGGCAAAGCGACGGGTAGTCGTTGATCTCCCACGCGTGCAGCGCTCTGGGTGGGGATGCCAGATCGTGCCGCGAGCTTGAGAGAGGAGATCTGATCTCACTGGAATGGGCCACGGGGCTGTCAGTGACAGCTGCGTAAGCTCCGGAAACCATGTCTGATTCTCCCAGCGCGGGGCTATGAGGAGCACCGAGCAGCGCGTTTCCCTGATCCTCTGTATTATCTGTGGTAATAGCGAGATGGGAGGGAAGGCGTAAAGCGGGCGGTTGGGCCAGTCCTGGGCCAGCGCGTCCTCGCTTTTCGAGAAAAACACTGGGCAGTGAGAGTTCTCTTCTGACGCAAAGAGGTCTATCTGACCACTTAACTAAAACTTAAAGGGCTGCCAAAAACAACATTGGCTGAGAGCGACGCATGTGAGATAGACCTCTTTGCGTCAGAAAAGAACTCTCACTGCCCAGTGTTTTTCTCGAAAAGCGAGGACGCGCTGGTGAATAGGCGCCACAGCATCTGGACTGTTAGAGCGTGCAGAGACCACTCCCCTGGGGGAATATTGTCTCTGGACAGTCTGTCTGGGCCGTCGTTCAGGTGGCCTGGCACATGCGTCGCTCTCAGCCAGTGTTGTTTTTGGCAGCCCTTGCAGTTTTAGTCTTAGTCTTTTGGACGAAAATGCTTTTTAGTTTTAGTCACATTTTAGTCACTTAAAAACGTAATAGTTTTAGTCAAGTTTTAGTCGACGAAAACAAAAAAAGGTTTTAGTCAAGTTTTAGTCGCCGAAAACGCAAAAAGGTTTTAATCAAGTTTTAGTCAATTTTAGTAAAAAAAAAAAAGTCTTTAAAAAATAGAGAAAATAAAATGCGGCTGTGTCAAAATTGGTATCAAGTTAAAAAATAGAAAAGAAATAAAAGTGCCACTTTGCAATCTGTTAAAAAAAGAAAAGAATATAAATCCATTTGGCAAGACAGGTCTATTCCTGCATTAGTGGCTGCAATGAGCCTGTTTTGAATTGCACAATTTCTCAAAAGTCATGCTCAATGTTCAGCTGAGATCTGTACTTTGTTTACAGTGAAACTGAAACAGCTGAAAAGCCCATCTCACAGAGATATGATGTGGCAAAGGGAAGAAGAATGCACACAGCTCTCTGCCTTTAGCCTATAAAACGTGATATATATATATATTTTTTTTTAAATAGATAAAATAGACATAACATACTGTGTTTGATATGGGATTAAAATGATGGGTAGTGTATGGGCAGTGTATAAGATATAAACTAATGATTAATTACTTTAATATTCCTTTGTTCCGATTAGAGCATGTGAGCGGAGAGCGCATTTCTGAATATTCCTCGGCTCGCTCATTCCGCTCAGGGTCGCGCGCTCAACACAGAATGGCCTGCTGGTTCGAGAATATGTGGAATAAGAGCTGCCTCCAACTAAAGATGTTATTCTAGTCGACTAGTAGTTGTTCATTTAAGCCATTAGTGGACAAATCTCCCCTTTATATTAATTCAATTACTTAAATAGGCTATACGGGATATTGAGCGTTATAGCCGCACTCAAGCGCACGCATAAAGCTTGCCACAAAGAACCGGCAAAAGTAATGATTTTGAATGTGTCAAAAAAATAGCAAGGAGACATTTAATTGTTTATTAATAAACTGGTGTTTTCGGTGTCGCTGCAAAGATGAATTTGACGATGCGGAATCGCCATGGACGAATAAAGATAAAAAGGCATAAAACGGAAAATTTCCTCCCGTTTTGGAGGAGACCTGTCACGCCAGTGGGGCGCGCCCCACACTTTGAGAACCGCTTGATTATACTGAAACTGAAGGTAGCCTATGTCCATAAATCATCTCGTCGTTTCCGACCACCAAGCCCGTTGGCTTCGCGCCATGGTCCTTCGAAGATGTGTGGTGAGTAACTCGCAGCCGCAGGTGTGTTGTTGTGTGGAATCTGGTGCGTGCGCGCCATGGGTACCCAAAACAATGATAGGAACCGGCAGCATTGCTGATACTTTTTTTAGCTCAAAACAGACAGATTTCACGCAAAATAGGCAGAAATGACATGCATTGCGAACGTCAGACTTCTAGTCATTTTCGTTCCGTCTCGTCTTGTCAACGAAAACTCGAAAACGTCTCGTCATGTTTTAGTCACCTTAGAGCCATTTTTAGCTAGTCATCGTCACGTTATCGTCATAAAAAAAAGTGCGTCAACGAAATCATTTCGTTATCGTCATCGTTGACGAAAACAACATTGCTCTCAGCGAGCGCAGATGGCCCTGGGACCAACTCAGTATGCGTTCTGTCAGGTGGAAGAGGTTTCTGGACCTGACGCCGCCTTGACGGTTTAGATAGGATACCACAGATCTGTTGTCCGAACGGACCAGGACGTGGTGACCCTGAATGACCGGGAGGAAGCACACGAGCGCGTACTCGACCGCTATCATTTCCAGACAATTTATGTGAAGGAGCTTTTCCTGTACTGACCAAACACCTGTATAGGCCAAACACCGGTGAGCCCTCGCAGACCGCACCCCAACCCGTGTTGGACGCGTCTGTTGAGATGACTTTTCGGCGGGACACAGCTCCCATCGTCACTCCCCGCTGGTACCATTCGGCCACTGTCCAGGGCTGCAGAGCTGAGATACAGGGCTGAGTCACTCTGATCAGCTGGCGGCCTGTGGCCCAAGCCCGGTGAAACACGCGGGTGTTTAGCCAATGTTGAAGCGGGCGCATGCGCAGTAAACCCAGCTGGAGTACTGCTGAGGCTGAGGCCATGTAACCTAGCATCTTCTGAAATAGTTTCAGAGGCGTGAGGTTGTTCATCTGAAAAGATGCGGCTAGTCGCCGAACACGGCACGCGTGCTGTGTTGATAAGCGAGCCAACATAGCCACGAAGTCTAGCTCTATTCCTAGGATGGAAATCGCTTGACTGGGCTGAAGTGAGCTCTTGGTCCAATTGATTGTGAGACCCAGGCTGTTCAGATGACTGAGGAGAACTGTCCTTTGAGACAGTAGCTCCGTCTGTGATTGTGCCAAAATCAGCCAATCGTCCAAATAGTTCAGTATTTGCAAGCCCTGGCTCCGCAGGGGTGCGAGCGCCGCGTCCATACACTTCATAAAAACACGGGGTGCTAGGGACAGGCCGAACGGCAGGACGGTGTATTGATAAACCTGACCGTCGAAGGCGAATCTCAAGAATGGCCTGTGACGGGGATTTATCTGAATCTGAAAATAAGCATCTTTCAGATCGAGAGATATAAACCAGTCCCCCTGGCGCACGTGCGCGAGGAGTTTCCTGACTGTAAGCATTTTGAACGGTCTCTTCACGAGCACCCTGTTCAAAAATCTGAGATCCAAAATCGGTCTGAGGCCGCCGTCTTTCTTGGGAACAAGAAAATAACGGCTGTAAAACCCCGACTCGCTCAGAGAAGGCGGCACTCTCTCTATGGCCCTTTTGCACAGAAGGTTTGCTATTTCTGAACGAAGCATGCAGGCTGCTGCCGCGTTCACAGTCGTTTCGAGCCGCGCTCGGAAGCGGGGAGGGCAGCGATCGAATTGTAGCAAATAACCTTGTTTTATCATGCTTAACACCCATTTGGGTATCCCTGGAATAGCTTCCCACGCTTTGAAGCGTAACGCTATAGGGTGAATGGCCAAATCGCCCTGATTGCCGCGCACAGCGAGCTGAACAGAATGTGTGAGCGCGCTTACTGTGCTTATGCATGACGGCTCGCAAACAGCAGGAACAGGCTGTTCTGTGAGTGACTTCCCGATTGAGGTGAATGGGGAAAGAGTCACATCTGTTAAGTGATGCGCGAACATAGTCACGGGCACGGGACTTGTATACAGAGAGGTGATGGCTGGCCGTGTGACAGAGCGGGCAGAGAGGGGGCGCGCGCACGGGCTCGTGGGCGCGTTTATTGACTCTAACACTCGAGCGGGCTGTGCCCGCTTTATGTGAGTGGGCTCTGACAGGGACACGGGTAGTGTAATGCTTGTGTGTAGGGGCGAAAACTGAGTTGTGGGCACATTTTCTACACATAAGGCACGTTTGCTCTTTAAGAGATTTCTCTGGGTCGCTGTAAAAACGGCGTTTGGGTGCAGGCAAGCGGGTAGCGTCACCGGCTTGTTGGCTGCTGTATACACCACTGCAGTAGCCTGAGATAAGGGGACTGACAGGGGGCGAAGCTTTGACGGCGGTCCGGCCGCGGCGGGACTGAGCCGTCGTTTTCTCAGCGCAGCTAGGAGGACTTCGGCTTCTCAGGTTTCAGCGTTATTCCGAGGCCCGCGCGGGGGGGGGGGGGGGGGGGGGGCGGCGGTCTGTGGCGGCTGTCTGAGCGCGATCTAGGGGGGCCGCCCTGTCGACGCTGAGAGGTCTGGCTGTGCTGAGCTGGGCGCTGTGCAGAGTCTCGTGCAGGAGGCCGGTCACGTGGGCGGCCTGCAGAGAAGCTAGCGCGACGAGGCAGGAAAAGGTTCATGGCCTGGGTGGCTTTCTGGACTTCCGAGAAACGGTCAATAATGCCACTAACCGCGGGCCCGAAGAGACCGGAAGGAGAGAGCGGCGCGTTGGGGGAAACTGAACGTGCCACGTTCCTCATGTCGGCAAGCGTTAGCCATAAATGTCTCTCGGTTACCGTTAGCGAGGCCATGCACTTTCCCAGGGCTTGGGCTGCAGCTTTCGTGGTGCGAAGAGAAAGGTCCGTCGCGCTCCTTAACCCTCTGGGGACCAGAAACGCGCCGGCGCGTTTTGCTCGTTTTTTTTCACATAGCAGAAAAATAGACTTAAAGTACTACCATCATTTCTGTTCATATAGAGCTAAGAAATATGAGAAAATAATCTGTTAAATGTCTACGTTTTTATGTGCCCACATACAATCGAATTAAAATATTGTGCTTTTGTAAAATAAAGAAAATAAACAGGGTGTGCATTCTGCCTCTCGGTCACCGTGAACTTTTTTTCTGGAGCACGTCTCTAATCTTCAACACAACTCAGCTAATACTATTCACCCAGCCATAAGCAATAAATCTTTTAATTCATTTGAGTTTGTACTTTCAAATGATCCGATTCAAAACTAAAATTAATATTCTCCGTTTATGTCATCTATATAAAAAGAGAGACGTGTCAGCCCGTCTCATTATCGTTCTCTCAGCTGATTATCTCTGGTAATGTGACACGCCCACGGAGAGCACGCGCTATTCAAACGCAAATATGTGAAGCAACACATTGAGACGCGTTAACGCCCATAAACTCTGAAAACACACATTATTTTTTAGTCAGATTAATCTACTGTCGTCTTGCGCGGCTATATGAGGAACAATCCTGGGACAATTTACCACAGAACAAGTGCTGGTTTATTTTCACTTTGAGGAGGAGCAACAGATTCAGCTGAGAAGTAAGTGTTTTATGCAAGTGCTTTGTTCTAATCGCAATATAGAATAACGTTAGTGTCTGTAAACGGAAAAATAGCATACTGTTTAAAATCATGTTGTGTGTGTGTGTGTGTGTGTGTGTGTGTGTGTGTGTGTGTGTGTGTGTGTGTGTGTGTGTGTGTGTGTGTGTGTGTGTGTGTGTGTGAATGAATGAATGAATGAATGAATGAATGAATGAATGAATGAATGCACAGATACGTACTGTTACAGACTAAATAAAAGACAACATTTCGTTGACTAGTTTTGGATAAAGTTTTTACTCTAAAATAGACATCAAATAAGCTTTTGTTAGGAGTTTCTGCTCATATGTTAAATATATAGTATGTTTTGTCAATAAACTAATCAACTAAGATGTTATAGTGTTTGTTCAAGCTATATCAAAATAATGAATCCTCAACTTTGAAATATGTATGATCAAACTAAGACATTTATGGAAAAAGACAATTTTCTTTTCAAGATGTTTCCAACTCTAACTTTGAACTTTGAACTGAAATAAAACCATGTCTATATGGTGAAGGGTGTGTGATAGAAGTGTCCAGATGTATGCACCCTGTATTTTCCTTATATAAATCCAAACAATCTAAAAGCCATTCTTTTTTTAAATCTCCTCATTCTTTGTGCAAGGCTCCTGTAATGATATGGCCTGTTAGCACCTAATAGGGCCATTATGAATAGGGTCTTGGTCTTTCTCAGGTGTGAAATGCCACACATATTAATGAGAGATCACGCCTCCTGCATAAAGCTTTCTCAAACAAAACACGTCATTAAAAATGTAAAATACTTTATTGACTTATCTGAATGAGTAGTCAGGATGATTCTCACATAGTTTTGGAGCAAATATTCTAGACCAGTGTTTCCCAACCCTGTTCCTGGCGGCACACCAACACTGCACGTCTTCTTTGTCTCCCTAATCAAACACACCTGATTCAACTCATCAGCTCATAATCACATGGGTTAATGAGCTGACGAGTTGAATCAGGTGTGTTTGATTAGGGAGACAAAGAAGACGTGCAGTGTTGGTGTGCCGCCAGGAACAGGGTTGGGAAACACTGTTCTAGACTATGTGATACAATTTTCAAAAGTATTGTGAAGAAATAATCAATATGTGTTTTGTGGTCTTATTTCAGCAACTTTCTTTTTTTTTTTTTTTTTTATAACCACGCATAAACATTATTCTCTTAAAAATACAAACATGTACATACATGTTGCTCACTTATCATGGTAGTCCCGTCTGTGCTATATAGAGTGAATTTACACCTTTGCCATTAACATGTTTATAAATAACTGAAAAAAGCACAAATGTCAGTGCATGTCAAAACATCCCAAGGGCCCCAAAAACACTCTGGTCCCCAGAGGGTTAAGTCTGATACAGCCTCTCAGTGCCTGTCTTTCTCATCCCACTCTCGAAGCAGATCCGCTTGGAGGATCTGTAGGACGGCCATGGAATGCAGAGCGGATGCGGCTTAAGCGCGGCCAACACAAGCGGAAGTGGTTCTGCAGGCCTTAGACGGGAGCGTAGGCTTAGACCGCCATCTCGCGGAGGGCGGGCAAAGGTGCGCTGCGACCGAATCCTTGACCGGAGGGATGGAAGAATAACCCTTCTCGGCGGCGCCATCCACCGAAGAGAGAGAGGTGGAGACATGGGAGCGGGTCCTGGCCGAGAGAGGCGCGCTCCACGACTTAGTGAGCTCGGCGTGGAGTTCCGGCAGGAAGGGAGCGGCCCGGGCCGCGGGCGCCGCGCGGCGACGGCTCTGTAGAAAACAGCCGTCGAGTCTGTTGGGGGCCTGCTCAGGGGCCGGTGACCACTCGAGCCCGAGGCGGTCGACGGCCTGTGTGAGGAGGCGCATTAATGCCTCTTCGACTCCGGCGCGGGTCCTGCTGGATTCGCGGGCCGAGGAGGAGGCGAGAGAGCCCAACCACTCCTCGCTGTCCGAAGCCAAGAGGGAACAGCAGTCTTTCACCTCCGCTTCGTCATCCGAAATGGCGGCCGCTCGGCGGCAACTGCGCTTCCGGGGAGGGCGGGGGGGGTGAAGGCGAGGCTCGAGGGAGAGGCTCCGGCGAGACGGTCGCTTCTATCATCGGTTCCGGCGGCCTTTGGGAGCGGCGTTTTTTCCTGCGCGGCGAGACGAAAGGCGGCGCGGCGGCTTCGGTTTTAAATGCTTCGAGTCGAGCCCGCAGGGTCGACATCGGAAGCTCCTCGCAGAGGTCGCATCCGCTGTCAGCGAGAGCGAGCTCTGCGTGCTCCAGTCCCAGGCAGAGAACGCAGATGAGATGGCGGTCTCCGGCGCTGAGAGGGGCGCGGCATGAGCCGCAGTTGGTGCAAGGCATCTTTAAAAAGACGCTCGTGCTCTTTTGTGAAGTTCCCTGAGGAACTAGCTTAGCTCCAAAAAGGATACGTCACCGGATGGCGTAGCTTGCCGGATGGCTGAAGGTGGCGAAGGCGGCCGGCTTCTTCAAACGCTGTCCAAGCTCGCTAAAATGCCCCTCAGGCGGCGACGCGGCTTCTGTGGATCAGATGCGAAGAGCTTCGCTGAAGAGATGAAAATCAGGGAGGCAGCCTTTGGACCGCTCTAATATACACTCTAGCCACGCCCAGTTTGGCGGGCTGTGACGTGATGAAGGCGCGAGCGCCTCTCATTGGATGCGAGTTCATTCTGTCCGTCCATAGGCTGCAGCAGTTCCCGCAGAGCGACCATTGAGCTCGCTAGATAGCCCGCTCAAGGTCTGCAGCTGCTGCACTGCGTTGACAATGGATACAAAATTAAGGATCATTTTTTGGCTTCAATAATTCAGAAAAGATGAATCTTACCCGTAGCGTAAGCTAGCTTATGCAATACGAGAGAACCTCTCGTAAGAGAACCGCTTCTCTACTGAAAGCTGTGATTAAACCAACAAGCTTCACTATTAAGTTACTCACTCAAGCGTGTGCTCTTTCTTTCTTTCTTTCTTTCTTTCTTTCTTTCTTTCTTTCTTTCTTTCTTTCTTTCTTTCTTTCTTTCTTTCTTTCTTTCTTTCTTTCTTTCTTTCTTTCTTTCTTTCTTTCTTTCTTTCTTTCTTTCTTTCTTTCTTTCTTTCTTTCTTTCTTTCTTTCTTTCTTTCTTTCGTTCCTCTCTCTCTCTCTCTCTCTCTGGTTAATTCATTCGAATTCATTAAACAAATATTACAGGGCTACTTTATTTCACTTCAGAATTCTAGATCTGAGTTGTAGATAAACACAAATAATTTCCGGACTATATATCTGTTCCGTCTGACTTTGTACTGATGATCCTTTATCATTGTCTTCATGTTTGTGTTTGCAACAAACCGTGATCAAAGAAAAATGGAGGGGAGAGGGGGACTCTTTGATTTGTTACGACCCTTGGCTCAAGGGAAGCAACAAAAACAAGGGACACACGTAAACCAAATTGTAAGCTCAAAAGTAATGTTTATTTAACTACAAAAGTAAGACAAAACTAAATAATAAAATGAAAACATTTAAAGAAAATAGAAGTGTTTCTGTATTCATCAGCAAGATCAGTGTGTAAAGCAAGATGCATGGTCGAAAGTGTAATGCAATGTTGAAGTTGAAATGTAAATGCAAAAAGTAACAAAATACAACGCAAGCAAAAGGCAAAGTCCAAAAGCAAAATCCAAAACCAAAGTTCCCTCTCCCTTGGCTCAGTTGGTGATCTCTTAAGAAGCGTCTAAGGCACGGTCACAGGTGTTTCCAGTTGACTGCCAATTGAGGCAATTAGTGGGCTCCGGTACCAAACTGCAATTCTCAAAAGCAGTGGCAGAGGTCGTCACACCCCTCCCCATAAGACAGGGACTCCCACAAAGATCCCTGTAACAAAACAAACAAATCTCAATAAACAGGCATAGTATACACCCAAGTACAGGGCCGAAGACAGCTCCCAAAAACGCCAAAGAGAATAAATTCAAATCCAATAGATTAGAGTGCATCAGGAGCGCGTGACAGCGCATCAGCTACCACATTTTCCGATCCTCGTATGTGTCGAATATCCAGACAGAAGGATTGCAAAAATAAGGACCACCGAACCAACCTCTGATTCGGACACTGCAAAGAGTTGAGAAAGGTTAATGGATTATGATCCGTGTAGATCACGATAGGTGCACAGGAATTAAGATAAACAGAAAAGTGCTGCAAGGCCCAAATAAGGGCTAACGCTTCCTTTTCGACCACAGAATAATTACGTTGGTATGTGTTAAACTTTCTCGAAAAGAAACTAACTGGATGGTCTACTCCATCCACATCAGATTGCTGAAGGACAGCTCCAGCTCCAACATTACTGGCATCGACGTGCAACGTGAAAGGTTTGTCAAAGCACGGAGCCATAAGCACAGGCGCTGAACACAGCAAGGATTTCACGTTCTCAAAAGCCAATTCGCAACTGTAAGACCATAAAAACTTCGTCTTACCCTTTAACAAGTCGGTCAACGGTGCCACCACCGTAGAAAAATTTCGACAAAAAGATCGATAATATCCTACCAACCCTAAAAACCTCATAAGCTCTTTCTTTGTCGTTGGGGAAGGAAAATTCTGAATGGCTTGCACTTTAGCCTGTATCGGACGCACTTCGCCGTTCCCTACCACCTTCCCGAGATACGTCACGGTCGCCTTCGCAAACTCACATTTGGCCAAGTTCACTGTAAGTCGAGCATCAGACAAACGTCTCAACACCGAACGCAACCGTTTTAAATGAGACTCCCAACTGTCACTAAAAACTACTAAATCGTCCAAATAGACGGCACAACCCTCAAGGCCACAAATTACTCGGTTCATGAGGCGTTGAAAAGTCGCCGGAGCATTTCGCAGGCCAAAACTCATGACCCGGTAAGAATGTAATCCTGACGGAGTGACAAAAGATGAAATTTCTTGTGCTCTCTTGGTTAAAGGCACCTGCCAATAGCCCTTCAGCAAGTCAAACTTGCTGACGAACTTGGCTGAACCAACCTGGTCCACACAGTCCTCGACGCGGGGCAAAGGAAAACAGTCCGGTTTTGTTAATGCATTAACTTTACGGAAATCCGTACAAAATCTTACTGTACCATCTGACTTTCCAACTAAAATACACGGGGAAGCCCATTCAGAAAAAGAAGGTACTGCAATATCGTGATCCTGCATATACTTAATTTCCCTCTCCATCAATTCCCGTTTTTCAGGTGCAACACGATAAAAACGCTGTTTAATAGGTTTTGCATCCCCAACATCGATATCATGTTCAACCCAATCTGTACGCGATGGCACATCATCAAATAATTCGGGAAAACTATGTAATAGGTCACATAACTCCTGGCATCTTACAGGAGATAAATGACGGAGAGTAAACTCCAAGTTGTGCAAGGACTCTGAATTATTCAAACGGCCGCGAAAAACACAATCATCGGGCGAAATGGTCTCCTCTTCCTCACCCACCAAACTCATATTACCCCCACCGATAGAAACGGCCGAAAGTGCTGGATGCAAAGGTGTCAAATTTTCTACAGGTTTGGTTTCTTTTTCATAATACGGTTTTAATAGATTTACATGGCACCGTTTAACTGACTTTTTCCGTGATGGCATTGAGACATCATAATTTTCATCAGTCAACTTTCGTTGTACAACAAATGGGCCATCGAATTTTGCTTCAAAAGGAGAAGAAACAATAGGCCGTAAGACAAGAACTTGATCGCCTGGTACAAACACTCGATGTTCAACCGTACGATCATAGAATTGCTTCATGTTTTTCTGATTTTTTCCCAGATTTAATTTAGCTAGTTCTCTAACCTGGATGAGTCGATTTTTAAACCCCAAAACATATGACGCCAAGTTTTTAGGAGGCTCTACAGCTTTACCAACCTGCTGAAATACAGACAACAGTCCACGAACATTATGGCCAAAGACCAAGTCATTAGGGCTGAAACCCGTACTCTCCTGGACTACTTCACGTGCAGCTAACATCATCCATGGTAAACCCTCTTCCCAATCTCTATCCAGCTGCACACAGTACGCACGGAGAAGTGACTTTAACGACTGGTGGAATCTCTCCAATGCACCCTGACTTTGTGCATGATACGCAGTAGATTGATTATGCTTAATGTGCAGCTGTTTTAACACCTGCTGGAAGAGATGCGAAGTGAGATTCGAACCTTGATCACTTTGGATGATTTTTGGAATACCAAAAACGGATATAAACTGGGTTAAAGCTTTCACAATAGAACGAGACGTAATGGTACGCAGTGGATATGCCGCAGGAAAACGTGTGTTCAAACACATCACAGTGAATAAATAACTGCTACCAGACTTCGAACGGGGAAGTGGCCCTACGCAATCGACAATAAGATGCTCGAAAGGTTCACCAGTAGCCTGAATTGGTTTCAACGGAGCAGGTTTCAACACCTGGTTCGGTTTACTCGTTAATTGGCAGGTTTTACATCTCTTAATATAAGCAGAGATGTCTCGTTTTAATCGCGGCCAAAAAAAATATCGCAACAGGCGATCATAAGTCTTACGCACCCCCTGATGACCTAATTGATCATGCGCAATTTCAATCATCATTTGTCGAAATTTAGTAGGAACAACTACTTGGAAAACAGGATCCCCAACAAAATCTTTGTGAGGACTCCATTTTCTCAACAACACTCCATTGTGAACGAAATATCCACGGGAAACGTCACACTCCTCTACCGGAAGAACAGCACTCTGGAAGAGTTCATCCAAAGAGGAGTCAGTCCGCTGTTCTATTCCTAAATCCTCTGCAGAAACAGGAAAAGACAAGGCAGATAAATCAGGCATAAACAACTTAGTGCAGATTTTATCAGATTTTATCTCTTTTTGATCACACACTTCATCCTCATTGGCACGTTTCATTGCACGAGTCACAACACACGTTGAATCCTGGCACAAAGAACTCAGTTCAGTTTCAATTTTATTATCAGTGGTCACTATGGGAAACACTGACGTATCAGCCCACACACGTTCACCTACCAGTCCATTTCCCAAAATAATATGGACCCCCTCAACTGGCAAAGCTGGTCGTACTCCCACTACAACCTCACCTTGAATCA
Source organism: Rhinichthys klamathensis goyatoka (assembly GCF_029890125.1). Lineage (NCBI taxonomy): Eukaryota > Metazoa > Chordata > Actinopteri > Cypriniformes > Leuciscidae > Rhinichthys > Rhinichthys klamathensis. The sequence continues at coordinate 2,273,489 of NW_026607023.1, forward strand.
AATCGGACTGAAGCCTTACCCTATGAAGAGGCACAGACAGAGTATTCAGTCCTATTCCACGAATTAACACACTCTCACCAGTATGAGACTGCGAGGAAAAAGGCAATACGGATTCCAAAATAAATGAATCCATTGCGCCAGTATCCCGCAAGATTTTAACAGGGATTTCCTCTTTCTCTCCAACCAGGGATACACGCCCCTCTGTAATAAAAGGCGAGTAAGAAGAGAAATCAACATCAAGTGTTTTACTTTCAACAACTTCACTCCCTGAAGACAGAACTGGTGCCGCAAGAGCAGAAGGCTTAGCATGTGAATTTTGTGCATTATGTTTGAATTTATTTTTAAGGACAGGACAATCTGCTTTCCAATGTCCTTTCTCATGACAGTAATTGCAAATCTTGCTTGGGTCAAAATTTCCAGTGAAAACACGGTTACTCTTAGACGGAGACTTTACATACTGAACATCACGAGCATGCCAATCCACAAAAGTGGTTTTGTGCGTCAGTACAAAATCATCGGCCAACATTGCCGCTTCCTCTGGCGTTTTAACATTATGCTCACTAATATACATAGCTATACGGCTCGGGACGGAATTTTTAAATTGTTCCAACACCATCAAGTGAATTAAATCCTCCAATGTTTTAATGTCTAATGCTGAACACCAATGATTAAAGTGTTTTCTCAGATCACGCACAAATTCTAAGTTTGTTTGCAACTGGTCTTTTTTCTGCAATCGAAAACGCTGTCTGTATGCTTCGGGTACACATTCATATGCTTTTAAGATTAGAGATTTAACTTTATCATAATCTTTACAATCATCAACCGACAATGAAGAAAATGCTACTTGTGCTTTCCCAGTTAACACACACTGTAACAGCGCAACACAATCATCATCTGACCAGTTCCTTAATTTTGCCATGCGTTCAAATAGAGTAAAGAAAGTATCAGGATCTTCTTCATTGAATTTAGGAATAAGTTTTAGGTTTGAATTGATTGAAAACACACTCTGTTCCTGACCAGAACTAGAAAGCTTACCTTCTTTCATCAGGTTGAGCTTGAGAAACTCCAAATCCAATTTTGCCTTTTCTAAATCCATTTTACCTTGTTCCGCACGCAGTTTTAACTTCTCATGGTCCATCTTTAATTGTAGCAGCTCTTTTTGCTGTTCAAAAGACAAATTACTTTTTAATTCAGATGCCACTGGTACATATTCCTCCATCTCGGTGTCTAAGAAACCTTTTTCAATCAACTCAATTTTCAAAGCTACTTTAACATTATCTTTGAGCCTTTTATCTTTAATCACAATTTCATAACGTTCAGCAATACTTAATAATTGCTCTTTAGTACACCTGTCCAAAAATTCATGAGAAGGTGAACTAACAAACTCATCAATATCAGCCATGCTAAAATGACCAGAATAATTTATTCAGCACAGTGCAATCAAATAACGAGAGTTTTCCCTCTACCTTTCCAGTACCTCTACCTAACTCAACCCTAGTCTTCATGCGATTACTGGTGGGGGGTATTTATGCACTATAGCCCGCTGGGTGAAAAACGCAACTGGTCAAACCAGCGACGCCTTCAACACCACGGATGTGCTCCCGAGATAATTACTACTACCCACTTTCACCACAACACTACACAAAAATAAAAAATCCGACACGTCTCAAAAGAAACATGCCGCTATGCCTATCAGAGAAAACTCACGTTCAAAAAACAATATTGCACATGTACTTACCAACTGGTGATTTCACACGGTGAACAATTTGACTTTGGCACAAAAACATTTTTGTGTGTCCAACAAATAATCAATTATCAAACTAAACGTCCAAATTTTTTTTTTACGCAATCAAATAACCAAAGCAAGGACGAGCCCCCAATTTGTTACGACCCTTGGCTCAAGGGAAGCAACAAAAACAAGGGACACACGTAAACCAAATTGTAAGCTCAAAAGTAATGTTTATTTAACTACAAAAGTAAGACAAAACTAAATAATAAAATGAAAACATTTAAAGAAAATAGAAGTGTTTCTGTATTCATCAGCAAGATCAGTGTGTAAAGCAAGATGCATGGTCGAAAGTGTAATGCAATGTTGAAGTTGAAATGTAAATGCAAAAAGTAACAAAATACAACGCAAGCAAAAGGCAAAGTCCAAAAGCAAAATCCAAAACCAAAGTTCCCTCTCCCTTGGCTCAGTTGGTGATCTCTTAAGAAGCGTCTAAGGCACGGTCACAGGTGTTTCCAGTTGACTGCCAATTGAGGCAATTAGTGGGCTCCGGTACCAAACTGCAATTCTCAAAAGCAGTGGCAGAGGTCGTCACAGACTTCTGCCAGTAAACAACCACACTAAAAAAAAAAACTTGTCACACATTTTCTTCTAAAAATTAAAAAATCTGGTTTATACTGCAATTATCTAACAAAGGAAATTATTATGAAATTATTAATATTATTAAATCTATTAAACTTTTATGATGAAATGTTTTTGTTAAGGTTATTGTAAGGTTAAGCCAAAGAACTCTAAAGTGTATATTCCTCAACTGTGCACAATGTTAAAATGGTAAAAACAAGGCAATGGTCACCTATTCTCATTTGAGGCAACCAGACATTTCCTGTGCTCTGAGAGAGAGGAAGTGAGTTTTGGTTTTCTAGAAACATGTTTCGTTGAGCACTGTGACATATCTGCATTTCTGCTGGGGTTAACAGCATCATCAACCACAGTTACCAGGTCTGACGTGACATACAGGCAGAGTTTCCTGCATAGGTGCTGTAGTTTCTGAACAGACATGCACTTAGTCACTTGCTCAAGCGCAAGCAAACCACTCACACAGGTAAGAGTGCTATTCTTTTCTTGGAATCTTAGCATTTGTCCAATAGCAATTTAACAAGTTGTAGGAAAGATCAAGTAAGAACCTGTCAAAATACAGACCATTCTTTGACCTTTTCCCCTTTCGCTCCATTAGGATCTCTGTGTGTCAAGATTTTTGAGGAGCAGTGGTCAGCAAGTGTACACCAATTTTTTGGCTGTCACAATGCTGCAGGAAGGCAACTTAACCTTGAACGAATCCTGTAAGATTCATGATGGCATACTTTCACCCTTCGTGCCCATTGGCTACATTGTCATCTGTTGCATCGGTCTGCTCTGCAACACCATCACCCTTTACATATTTTTCCTTCGGCGGCATACAGACTCTTCCATGGCCGTATACATGCGGCATCTCGCCCTGGCAGACACTCTACTGGTCCTGTGTTTGCCCTTGCGGGTTTACTACCACAACAAAGTCGGTCCCTTCTACTTGTGCAAGGTGGTGGGCATCTTCTTCTACATCAACATGTATTCCAGCATCCTGTTCCTCAGCCTCATCAGTCTGGATCGCTACTTGAAAATCGTGAAGCCCGTTTGGGTGTTCCGCATCCAGAAGACCAAGTGGAGCTACATGGCAAGCTACATCATCTGGGGTGTCCTCATTTCAGGAATGATCCCCTTTTTGACAAGCGACAGTCAGAAACATCCGTGCGACAAAGTTTGCTTCCACTTTCACAGCAAGGGGACTGTCGGTGGGACCATTAACCTGACAACAGTGGTGATCTTCCTTGTTTTTTATGTGGCCTTTCTTTGTTTTTATGTGAAGATAACTAATAAACTCAGGACTATGTCCATGGGTAATGGTGACTCTAAGGCACAGAGTCGCAAAAAGAGGGTCATCATGAAGACTTTCTTGGTACCGGCCATTTTTACTTTGTGTTTTTTGCCTTACCATGCAATACGAATCCCATACGTTCTGGCTCAGCTGAACGTGATCGGGGATCTTCATAGCAAACAATTGTTGCACATCTTAAATGAGAGTACCTTGCTACTGTCCACTCTAAATAGCTGCCTAGACCCAATTATCTATTACTTCTTAAACAGTGCGTACAGGAAAACCATACTCTGTGCCATTCAGGGCAAGTTTAAAAACATGTATGCTTTAAACAGAAGGAGAATCAGCATAAACCGCTCGCTTACTGAAATTTAGCCTTAATGGATGACTTTTCCATTTGTGACTACATGAATCAAATTTTGTAGCCTTAATGGATGACTTTTCCATTTGTGACTACATGAATCAAATTTTGTAGATTCAACAATCTAAGATATTTAGTTTTAAATTATGTGCACTATTGATTTGGGCACACATGACTGAATTTGTTTCATATGACCTAAAAAAACCAGTGCAACACTTTGCTGTTATTCTAAAATGCAGGAAGTTATAATGAATTAAAAATAAGCAGGTGTGTCTAAATCTTTGGTAGTGTAAGTGTGTTTAAGAATTCCTTGTGTTTCTGTAAATATTGAATATGTAGCTGTAGCATTTGCACAAGCATTGTTCTCAAATGGGTTCGCTTTGATTCAGATTTTGTGGTGGTCCCAAAAACAATAACAAAATGGTTTATCTAAAATTAAGAATGGATATATGTATGAAACTGCACAGGCCCAACAGCATGTACAGTTATTTACATGATATAGGCTAAATAGAAAAATGAGAGTTTGATTTCTAAATGTGTTATTTCAGTGCTTTTATGTTTTCTGCAGCCACACATTAAAAACAAATTGTGTTTGACACAAATCCTCATAGTTTATCCTCATCGTAAGTGAACCTAGAGGGTCATTTTTTTGTTCATTTATCATATTTTTGGGGATGTCACAGAACATGTCAGTGTTGGCATCTGTATTATTTGACTAGCTTCTACCAAGTAACATATTAATCTAACGCTTTTTAGATGCACAGCTGAGCTGTTGACTTCAACAACAAAATATGGGAAGCATTACCAATCAATTGAGAACCTCTGTGCTTGAGTACTCTGACTGTTTATTTGTGGATAGACTTTTTACATTTCCTTGATTAATGTATTTTACTGAGAGCATGACCTTTATTTATGCAAGTACGTAAAAAAAGACCTTTGTAAATGCTGTGGTTTTCCCTTGTGAAAAAGATCCGATGTGGTTGACATGTTTACTGTTGTGTTATGAGTCAACCATGTTTGTGGTGATAAATGTATCCACCAATGTTTAAGTGTTAGCCTCCAACTTTCTGTTTTAACATGAAAGTAATGTGGGGAAATGTTTATTTAAGGATATTTGCACTTTTTATTTAAACAATAGGCAAATAAAAAATGGTTAAATGTGTGATTTTATTTTATTGAGACTTAAGTAACTTAAAACTATTCAGAAATTAGCCATGTTTAAAACTGTATTAGAAACCTGATAAATATGAAATGGTGCATGGTTTTATGTTATAAAATGTACTTTTGCACATCTGTATTATGGCTAAAAGCCATTATTGTAATTGTAACAAATATTGTATTGTATTGTTCATGAGAATACAATTTTAAATAAATACAATTTAATTAAATTATCTCAGTGTGTAAGGCAAGGCAAGGCACTTTTAGTTATAGAGCACGTTTAAAACAGCCACTGCTGACCAAAGTGCTGTACAATCACTCAGTTCAAACAATATACAATACATAACTACACCACCAACCGACACAAACACATCGTAAACCCATCATAAAAACCCATCATAAAATTACATTTGACCAAAAGCCAAAGAGAAAAGATACGTCTTTAGTGAAGATTTAAAACTATCAACAGTGGAAGACAACCTTAGATGTTCCGGCAAATCATTCCACAGACGCATAGCAGTGACAGAAGAGGCACGATCATCTTTTAATTTCATTCTAGATCGTGGCACAGTGAGCATCAACTTGTTCGACCCTGCTCCTGGCGATCGACTATCCTGCACGGTTCATCTCCAACCCTAATCAAACACACCTGAAGCAACCAATTAAGGTCTTCAGGATCACTTGAAAGGAAAGGCAGGTGTGTTTGATTAGGGTTGGAGATGAACTGTGCAGGACAGTCGATCGGCAGGAGCAGGGTTGGGCACCCCTGGTCTAGAACATTTCCTGTGGAGAAGATAAGTGTATTGAGAAGCCTGGCCATTTAACCCCTTAAAAACGTACAACAATACCTTGAACTTGACACGGTATTCTACGGGCAACCAGTGAAGCGAAGCAAGAACAGGCGAAATATGTTCGAGTACCAGTAAGAAGCCTGGCGGCAGCATTTTGCACGTTTTGTAGGCGGGATAAGGAATACTTAGCCACCCCAAAGTACAGCGAGTTACAATAATCCAGCCTGGATGAAATAAAGGCATGAATCACTGTCTCCAAATCGTTTACTGTTATAAATACTTTTAATTTCGCAATAGATCTAAAAGCTACTTATAAAGGCTACTCCTCACCACTGAGTTAATTTGTTTGTCAAATTTAAGGCCGTTATCAAAAATCACTCCCAAATTTTTGGTATAAGCATGAGAGTTCCCACTTAAAGGACCCAGTTGTTTTTTAAGCTGTATATTAGAAGCTGGTGATCCAAAAACTACAATTTCGTTTTAGAGTCATTCAATGTTAAAAAATTAGCTGCCAGCCAGCTTCTTACCTCCTCAAGACAGTTCAACAAAGACTTTACCGAAAAATCGAGCCTAAAGGGAGCAAATACAACGAAAACAACAGCGGGCCCAAAATAGACCCCTGAGGTACACCACAAGTTAATGGTACAGAGGTGGAAGAAAAATTCCCAACCTCCACAGAGAAAATGTTCTATCAGAAAGATACGATTTAAACCAATTCAATGCGGTACCTTGAAGTCCTACACAGTTACTCAACCGTTCAAGCAAGATAGCATGGTCAATGGTATCAAACGCAGCACTGAGGTCCAAAAGGAACAAAATTGCGCAGTTACCCGAATCCACAGCCAGCAAAAGATCATTCAACACCTTCAGCAAAGCTGACTCTGTACTGTGATATTGTCTAAAACCAGACTGAAATTTGTCTAATAAGTTATTCTCACTTAAAAATACCGTCAATTGATGGAAAACAGCCTTTTCCATTACTTTTGATAAAAATGGTCATTTTGAAATTGGACGATAGTTATCTAAAATATAAGGATCTAAACTGGCCTTTTTGCGGAGTGGATTCACTACTGCATGTTTCAGGATTGATGAAACGGTACCTTGAGATAGGCTGCTGTTTATAATAGTTAAAACAAAAGGTTCAACTACACATAACACTTCCCTAAAAAGACGAGGAGGTATCACATCCTAGGTGCAAGAGGAAAGCTTCATTTTATTGAAAAGCTCAACAAGAAAAGTAGAAGAAATAGGCTCAAACTCAGTTAAGCAGGCCGAACATGGGTCATTAGCAGGTGTGTTCAAATCAAACTTGGGGATACAAGAGCCGAATAGTACTAATTTCATCCACAAATTTTTTTAAAAATGCATCACAGATTATAGGTGTAGCATCGGGAAATGAAAATGAATTTGGGTTTAGTACATTATGTATTGTAAACAGAGTCTTTGGACTGTGAGCATGCTCTGCTATCAGCATGCTCTGCTATATTAAACAAGTCAATAATTTGAAAAAATTCCTTAACCAAAGGATGAGAGGGACAACACACATGTATATTAAAATCGCCTAAAATTAATAGTTTGTCAAAATACAGTACCATAGAAGATAAAAAATCTGAAAATTCCTGCAGAAACATCTTATTATAGGAGGTCGATAAATCAAGGCACAGAGAGTATTTGAACTTAAGATCAGTGTATCAGTGCATTGTTTGCTGCAGAAAGTTCTGTAGCTCTCAGCTGATATTTTAGGATGATAGGTGAGCTTGATATGATGCTCAAAGCTGCTGTGTGAGTTGAAAGTTGTCATTTGTTTCTGATCAACAGATCTGAGCAAACACTGATGAAATCATCGGGGGTTTTTCTGCAGCGTGTGGGTGACTTGCAGGATCCCGTTTCTGACTTGAGAAGTTTCGAGTTCAGATAATTTTCCACTTAATACGCCCCGTCATCTATTTAATACGCGCTGCACATACTTGCACATTTAAAAAGCGTTTTATAATGTAATATTATGAACAGAGGCAAAACCTCGGAACTTTGCAGTCTTTATATTTAAAGCTTTAACATTTTTAATCTTTTGTGTTCCATGGGTTTGGTGCAACATGGATGATGATATAATATTCAGAGCAAATTATCTGTGAAAGACTTGCCTGATCAGTCCCTCAGTGTTTCTTATGATCCTGGTGTGGTTACATGAAGTGAGAGGTCACAAGTGCATTTGCACGTATGACCTTTCATAGTTGGACATTTACGATCTCAGAGAGTCAGCTGCTCGCACCACAGTTCCTTCATCTCTAAACACATGTTCCTTCTTTCTTGTGCCTCCTTAAAAGAATTGTCCCCCAACAATGACATTCTTTCATAGGGCTGGACCAAGCCTTTATGGGACCCTAAATAGAATTTTAATATGATTGACTATTGTCAATGCTTGATTATTCACAGACTATAAATCCAACACACCCATTATCAATTGTATTAGTTTTAGCTGTGTTGCTAACATCAATGTCTGCCTAGCACGTTTTTACCCTTCTACGGTTTTTAATTGTAACATTAGCTAACCCAAAAGAGTGGCCAGGTGTTAATTTTCACTTTAATATTCAAAGTCGTACAGTACTAAGTGGTATACTTAATGTGGTGTACTGAAAGTAGCTAAATAAACCAGCTGACAATGCATTTCCTGTAAACAACCACTTTACTTGCTTTTGGTAAAAAAAAAAAAAGAAATATGCAAAAGTGCAGAACAATTACAGGTTGTTGTTTTTTTTATTCGCTTTGGTACTATTTTCACAAGTAAGGTGTACATTTTCCAAACCCTTAGTACAAAAATCCAAACTGATCTCACTTGTAACACAACTAATCATTCTTTCAAAACCTGATGTAATGCTTTCATTCAGTTGCACATATTTTCAGTCCACATAATCATTGTTACAAACACAATATTATTGTAATATGTAATGAGAGAACATTTGGTTTAATCACCGAAATACAACAGTATGTTATTTTTTTAATTTAGTACTTTTAACAATCAGTTCATTCAACAGCAAAAAATGCAAGATACATGTTTCAAATCACCCTTGTTGCTGAATTACAGTCAAAGGAACCATCAATAGGCTGGTCCGAGTAATATTTCGGATGACAGAAAGGAGAATACAGCGACAGAAAGAACTAGGGCACTTGTAGTTAGTGGTGAAGTCGCTAAATAATGAGAATCGCATTGAGAACAGATTTAATCCCCGACAGGAAGGAGCTTTTACTGATGCTCAAGTGTCTAATAGTGATAATCAGAATGGAAATAGTTCTGGCAATGTTCAAATTCAGAAAAGTGTTGAGAATGTAAATGGTAAACCTGTTGTGAGTGATGAAAAAGTTCTTAGTAAACCGGTTCTGGAGCAAATTGAAGCTGTGGATGAGATAAGGGTAGAAGGCCAGATGAACATGGAAAGTAGTGAAGAAGTAGAGAAGAAGTAGAATCTAAGGCTGAAAGTGGAGATGTTTTTCCTTTACCACAGGTAGTGTTGGAAACTGATAAGGATAAGGATGAGGTATTGAGGATGGTGAAGATAATGAGAGTGTTCAATCTGATTTCTTGGACGTATCTGATGTCTCGCAAATTACCCGTGATCAAGTAAATTCATTGGAAGAAATAAACAATTTCATGGATGAGACTTTTGGAAAACCTGTTGATGTAAGGTCAGTTATTCACAGGAAGAAGAGGGTTGGGAAAGATGGTTTAAGTCAGAGAAAAAGATTCCAGTTAAAAAAAGATAATTTCAAAGCTGAGAAAAGGAAAAAAAGTCATGCAAAACGTAAATTCAATAATTGGGTTAAATGAGATGCACTTCAAATAACTTCTCTTCGTTTTCTGTCTGTCTCTTCTTTCTTTTAGTCTTCTCATGGAGATTATAAGAGTGGGTTCTTTAAATATCAATGGGGGCAGACACAGGAGCAATAGAGCAATGGTTGCTGAAATCTTACATTACAAAAACATTAATGTTACCCATGCGCGTCACGTCCCGCCAGAATGGGCATGGCTTATGTCTATATAAGCAGAGTCCAGATAGGGTGTTCTTTGGTTTTTCATACTGAAGCAAAACCAGAATGCAGCACAAGCACGGCAGGGTTACGCAACACTCGTTCCCTCATCTAGAGAGAACGTCTCCGGTTACTTTATTGTAACCTTGTTCCCTGAGAAAGCGGAACGAGATGCTGCGCTGCTCAGCCCATTGGGAACATATTTTATCGTGACCAGCTGTGAAAATTGTGTATAACACGTCAATGGAATTGACCCGGCGGTAATATAGCCTCGGTCGGTGACGTCATCGGCACGCCCCCGCGACACGAGGCTATAAATAGATGATCCGCTGGTGCATCATCAGGAATTGTATCTGAAGAGCAGACCTGGGACACCTTCAGCACGGCAAAGCAGCGCAGCATCTCGTTCCGCTTTCTCAGGGAACAAGGTTACAGTAAAGTAACCGGAGACGTTCCCTTTCGAAATCTACAATCGATGCTGCGCTGCTCAGCACATTGGGAACGAGAATACCCACGCCGCCGTGCTTGAACATGTCTGGACCCCCAAGGTTGTGCATGTGTGTTTCACAAGAACGCAAGAGAGCCTAGATACTAGCTTGTGACGTCACCTCAAGGACATGAGAGCCCGGAGTGGAATGAAGATCCAAACTATAAAATCTTATGAATGTGTGCGGAGAGGACCAACCTGCCGCATCACAAACATGTTGTATGGGGGCACCCCTTGCCAAATCACTAGAAGAGGCGACCCCCCTGGTGGAGTGAGCCCTAAGACCTATAGGCGAAGCTTGGCCGCGCACCTCATAAGCAAGAGCGATAACATCCCTGACCCAATGCGACATAGTCTGCTTGGTAGCAGCTCCTCCTCTGTTGCTGCCCCCATAACAGACGAACAGCTGCTCCGACTTACGCCACTGGCTAGTGCGGTGGACGTAGGCCTGAAGAGCACGGACTGGACACAGTCTATGAGATCTCTCCTGCTCCGGCGTAGAGAACGGCGGGGCGCAGAAAGCCTCAAGAGTGACAGGATGTACAGCCGAAAATGGAACCTTAGGCAGATAATCAGGATGTGGATGCAACATCACTTTCACCATTCCTGGGGCAAAGTCTAAACAGGATGGTGAGATAGACAGAGCCTGCATATCCCCAATTCTTTTCAAAGAAATTATTGCCATAAGAAAAACCATTTTTAGAGTCAGAAGTTTATCAGACGCTGATTATATAGGTTCAAAGGGGGTGTCAACCAGACCCTCGAGAACTATAGCTAGGTCCCATGAAGGGATCTTGGTTCTTACTGGTGGCCTCAGTCGCCTGGCTCCCCGAAGGAAGCGAGAGAGCAGAGGGTGTCTCCCAAGTGGCGCCCCATCAACTAAGGCGTGGCAAGCCAAAAGAGCAGCCATGTAAAACTTAAGAGTGGCAGGACATGTGCCTGTTGATAGTTTCTCTTGCATGAAGTCCAGCACTGAAGCAATCTGGCAGTTAACTGAATCTACATTGTGTTCAACACACCACCTTTCAAAAACACCCCATTTATTGGCATAACTTTTTCTAGTGGAGGGAGCCCTAGCACTCAGAATGGTTTCAATAACATCCGGCGAAAGCCCAGTGTTTCTTAATTGGTACCCCTCAGGGGCCAAACGTGAAGATTCCACAGGCCGGGCCTGGGATGGAATATCGTGCCCTCCGCCTGAGAAAAAAGGTCTCTCCTCTCCGGAATCGCCCACGGCGAGCCGTCAAGGAGAGACATTATCTCCGAGAACCATACTCTGTTCGGCCAACACGGCACTATCAGTAAGAGGCAAGACCCTAGTTGGCGAACTCTGGCTAGAACTCCCGGGAGCAGAGAAACTGGAGGAAACGCATACAGGCGCAACTTGGGCCATAAGTGCGCCATCGCATCCAGACCCAACGGAGCTGGGTGACTCAGAGTTAAGTAGAGGTAACATTGCGCTGTCTGCTGGGAGGCGAAGAGGTCCACTTCTGCTTCATAAAATCTGGTCCAGATCTGTTTCACTACCTCCTGGTGGAGTCTCCATTCCCCCGTCGGTAGTGTCTGTCTGGACAATAGATCTGCTCCCACATTCAAATGCCCTGGGATGTAAACTGCCCTGGGCCCAGAGAAAAATCTGCATGCTAACCTGTTCAGGTTGCGTAAGCGCAGACCTCCCTGGTGATTTATATAAGAGACTGCTGCTGTGTTGTCCACCCGCACTAGGACATGACAGCCCCTCAATTGATGGAGAAAATATTTCAGAGCCAGAAATATGGCCATCAGCTCGAGGCAATTGATGTGCCAATCAAGCTGATGACCCTCCCATTCCCCTTGAGCTGGACGGCCATCTAAGACCGCTCCCCAGCCCATCAGGGAGACGGACCCAAGACGAGGAACCGGGGTCTGAGCCACAGAGATAGTGTACGAAGCCCGCATCGTGTCACTTTTATTTGCCTTTGAGGATTGGCCTTTGGATGAAATCCTCTGGCTTTTAGCCACAACTGAAACGGTCTCATGTGCAACAGCCCCAGAGGAATCACAGAGGATAATTCGTTCTCTGAGCAGGAGAAAGAACACTTTTCTTGGTGTTGAGTTTCAGCCCTAGAGAAACTAGATGAGCTAACACGATGTCTCTGTGTTGAAGCGCCATCTCTCGTGATTGTCTAGAATTAACCAATCGTTGATGTAATTCAAAATGCGAATGCCCCGGAGTCGCATTGGAGCCAGTGCTGCATCCATGCATTTTGTGTATGTGCGGGGTGACAAGGCTAGGCCGAATGGAAGAACCCGAAATTGGTACGCTTCGCCCCCGAAAGCGAACCTCAGGAATTTCCTGTGTTGTGGCAATATTTCTATGTGAAAATATGCGTCCTTCAGATCGATCGTGACGAATCAATCGTGATGTTGAATTTGCGACACGACCATCTCGACGGTTAACATCTTGAACTTGAGCGCTTTGACTGTACGGTTTAAGCCTCGAAGATCTAAGATTGGACGCAACCCCCCATCCTTTTTGGGAACTAGGAAGTATCTGCTGTAATAACCTGACTCCCTCTCTGGAAGAGGAACATATTCTATGGCCTCTTTGCTCAGAAGAGTTTGCAGCTCTTGCGACAGTACATGCATGAGCTCCGGTTTCACGGAAGTGAAGATTACGCCGTTGAAACGCGGAGGACGACGAATAAATTGGATTCTGTATCCTAATTGTACTGTGCTTAACACCCACGCAGAAACGCCTGGCAGAAGTTTCCACGCTGCCAGACTTTCTGAGAGTGGTATTAATTTTAATACTTCCTCTTGAGGGGATGTTAGATGTTCCGCATCCGGAATGACAGCCGGAAACAACGGAACATCTAACATTTAGCTGGAAACCGCTGCCCCCCGAGGCACGAGAGACTGCGGGGATGAAGTGGTTTTGTGAGGGTAGCGGGAAGGGGCGAAGAAATCTTGAACGCGCCCCATCCCGCGGGGGGCTACCCCCACCAGATTAGGCACCAGGCCATCAGGACTTTCTCTTTTTGTTAATAATAGTCCTAAGGTCTGGCTTGGGAGGTTGCTGAGCGCGGCAAGCCTGTCCCCAATCCCTGCGAGGGGGAGCACGGTCCGCTACGCTCTGCTTTTTTACCTCCCTAGGTTTTGAAGGACCGGGGCGGGGCTGGGTGGCAGACGGCCCCTCCCCTTGAGTGCGACGAGGAAGAAACTGAACAAACGCTTCCTCGTGTTTATTAACTTCCTTAAAGCGGGTGACAATGGTGTTCACTGAGTCACCAAACAGCCCAGATGGAGAAATAGGAGAGTCAATAAGAAATAAACAATCTTTTTCCTTAATCCCTGTCAGATTAAGCCACAGATGCCTCTCCGTGCTAACCAAAGCAGACATTGAACATCTTAACCATGAGAAGCTCACAATGCCCGCACTCGCCTCCCTCTAAAGCCAGTACCGCGTGCTCTTCCCCCAAACACACAAAATAATAATCGTGTGTATCCAGCTCAGACATGGGACGGGAGCATGGAGGAACACAACGCTTATTGCTTTGCTGGCTCATTTCACTTTTTAAACTCTTAGATGTACGAGAGAGAAAAAAGGTTTTTAGAAATGAGAAATTTCTGCAGACTGCCTGAATAAACTAACTCCTAGCAAAGATCTGTATCAGATGAAAAGGTAGAGAGAGAGTTCTGACGTTCACACATGCACAGTAATGGTCTGAAGATAAAAGACCTGATGATGCACCTGCGGATCATCTATTTATAGCCTCGTGTCGCGGGGGCGTGCCGATGACGTCACCGACCAAGGCTATATTACCGCCGGGTCAATTCCATTGACGTGTTATAAACAATTTTCACAGCTGGTCATGATAAAATATGTGCCCAATGCGCTGAGCAGCGCAGCATCGATTGTAGCTTTCGAGAGGGAACCGAGGTTACGTTAGTAACCGAGTACGTTCTCTTACGATAGAGGCAAATTATCAGTGCTGGTACTACTCGACCTCAGTGCTGCATTTGACACTGTTGATCACGACATACTTCTTGACAGGCTGGAAAACTGGGTGGGGCTTTCTGGGATAGTCCTAAAATGGTTCAGGTCATACTTAGAAGGGAGAGGTTATTATGTGAGTATAGGAGACCATAAGTCTGAGTGGACATCCATGACTTGCGGAGTCCCTCAAGGCTCAATTCTTGCACCACTCCTGTTCAACCTGTATATGCTCCCAAAGAGCCAAATAATGAGAAAGAACAAAATTGCTTACCACAGCTATGCAGACGACACACAGCTCTACTTAGCCCTATCGCCTAACGACTACAGCCCCATTGACTCCCTGTGCCAATGCATTGATGAAGTCAACGGTTGGATGTGCCAAAACTTTCTTCAGTTAAACAAAGACAAAACTGAAGTCATTGCGTTTGGAAACAAAGATGAAGTTCTCAAGGTGAACGCATACCTTGACGCTAGGGGTCTAACAACTAAAAATCAAGTCAGGAATCTTGGTGTGTCTCTAGAGTCAGACCTTAATTTCAATAGTCATGTCAAAGCAATAACTAAATCAGCATACTATCATCTGAAAAATATTGCAAGAATTAGATACTTTGTTTCCAATCAAGACTTAGAGAAACTTGTGCATGCTTTTATCACCAGCAGGGTGGATTATTGTAATGGACTCCTCACTGGCCTTCCTAAAAAGACCATAAGACAGTTGCAGCTCATACAGAACGCTGCTGCCAGGCTTCTGAGCAGAACCAGAAAATATGAACATATCACACCAGTCCTCAGGTCTTTACACTGGCTCCCAGTTACATTTAGGATTGATTTTAAAGTATTATTACTGGTATATAAATCATTCAATGGGCTAGGACCTCAATATAATGCAGATATGCTCACTGAATATAAACCTAACAGATCACTCAGATCATTAGGATCACATCAGCTAGAAATACCAAGGGTTCACTCTAAGCATGGAGAGTCTGCTTTTAGCTATTATGCCAGCCGCAGCTGGAACCAGCTTCCAGAGGAGATCAGATGTGCTCCTACAGTAGTCACATTCAAATCCAGACTCAAAATACATCTGTTTAGCTGTGCATTTACTGAATGAGCACTGTGCCACTGTCCGTCCGACTGTTTTTATTGTACTGGTTTTGTCTTTGTTTGTTTTCTAATTTCTAATTTATTTATTTTTATAATCTCTGGAAGAGATTTTGAAGGAGAGCGGGAGAGTCTTCACTCCGATGAGGCGAGTGAAGGAGTAAGTTATACTGCTGTATAAGAAATCGCTGAGAGCGTCGTTAAGGGTAACGGCAGCAGACAGCGCACACGAAGCGTGCTCTGTGGGGGCCCCGCTGGGCATTACTGGTGTAGCACCACCCCAGCAGAGTACGTCCCTGGGCTAGAGGTCCAGTGGCACCGTAAACCGGCTCAATCTCTTCCATCTCAGATAGGGGTGGACCAGTACTACTTTATTTGATTTTTTATTCTAAACTGTTTTAATTATTCTTATTTGTTTTGATTATTTTAATTTCTTCTATGTAAAGCACTTTGAATTGCCATTGTGTATGAAATGTGCTATATAAATAAACTTGCCTTGCCTTGCCTTGCCTTGCCTTACTCTCAGCCAGCCGCCATACAAATACCCTGGAGTGAAACCCCATGAAGAGGCCATGCCTCTGGTAGATTGGGATTTAATGCCTAAAGGGCACCGAAGGTCTTTAGACTTATAAGCCAGAGCGATAGCGTCGACTATCCATCTGGAAAGGCTCTGTTTCGAGGTGGCTAGCCCTTTAGTGCGGCCACCGAACGAAACAAAGAGCTGTTCTGACTGCCTGAAAGCAGCCGAACGTTTGACGTATATTCTTAGCGCCCTGACCGGGCAAAGAAGATTTACGTCATTCTCACTATCAGATCCTGGGAGGGCTCACAGGGAAATGACTTGCGCTCTGAACGGAGTGGAGAGCACTTTGGGGACATAGCCGTGTCTTGGTTTGAGAATGACTTTAGAGTCGTTAGGCCCAAACTCAATGCACGTAGCGCTCACAGAGAGCACGTGCAGGTCACCCACTCGCTTTACTGAAGCGAGAGCCATGAGAAAAGCGGTTTTGAACGAGAGACCGTAGTGAGACCGCAGATCCACAGACTGTAGTGGTTCGAAGGGGACGCCCTTCATAGCGTCTAGGACCGTGGAAAGGTCCCAGACCGGAACCAGAGGGGGTCGAGGAGGGTTTTGTCTCCTAGCTCCTCTAAGGAAGCGCATGATGAGATCGTTCCTTCCCAATAGCTGGCCATGCAAGGGTTTTGTAAACGCTGCTATGGCTGCGACATACACTTTGAGCGTGGAGGGGACCTGCCCTCGTCCATAAGCTCTTGTAGGAAGGAGAGAAACTCTCCTTCTAGGTTTTGAGCCGAGCACCAGCCGGAAAACACTGGCCACTTAGAAGCGTAGAGCCGTCTCATAGAGGGCGCTCTAGCCTGTGTAATCGTATTCAGTACTCCTACTGGGAGATTAGCGGGTACCCGTTGATAGCCCATACATGCAGGGCCCATAAGTCGGGGCGTGGGTGCCAAATCGCGCCCTTGGCCTGAGAAAGGAGATCCTTCCTCACTGGGATAGACCACTGGGCCGTGCTCACTAACTGCATCAGCTCCGAGAACCAACCTTAGTTCCTCCAGAGCGGCGCCACGAGGAGCACAGAGCATTTGTTCTCCCTGATTCGCTTGATCACCTATGGTAACAGTGCGATCGGGGGAAACGCATAGAGCGGGCGGCTGGGCCAGTTGTGGGCCAGCGCGTCCCTGTCCTTTGCGAAAAATATTGGGCAGTGCGCGTTCTCTGATGACGCGAAGAGATCGATTTCCGCTCTGCCGAAAGTGTCCCATAGTAACTGGACTACCTGAGGGTGCGGGGACCATTCCCCTGGGGGAACGTTGTCTCTGGACAGCATGTCCGGACCCACGTTCCGACAGCCTGGCACGTGTGCCGCCCTTAGCGAGCGCAGGTTGTGCTGAGACCACACGAGAAGGCGTTCTGCCAGTGCGTGGAGGCTCCGAGATCTGAGACCGCCCTGGCGGTTTATGTAGGACACCACCGCTATGTTGTCTGTGCGGACTAGGACATTGTGGCCCTTTAAGAAGGGGAGAAAATGCCCCAGGGCGTTCTCAACCACTTTCATTTCTAGACAGTTTATGTGTAAGCGCCCTTCCTGGGCTACGCACAGGCCGAAGACCGGCCTGCCCTCGTAGAGGGCGCCCCAACCTGAGTTGGAGGCGTCTGTCGAGATTACTTTTTGTTTCGAGATCGTTCCCAGATCCACACCTGACTGGTACCAGTCTGACACCAACACAGTTCTGGGTCACCTTTAGGCAAACGCGGCCAGAGGTCCATGCTCGAAGCAGGACCCGTGTTTTCAGCCAGTGCTGGAGGGGGCGCATGTAAAGTAAGCCCAGCCGAAGCACTGCCGAGGCCGAAGCCATAAGGCCTAGCATCCTCTGAAAGTTTGCTTTGTTTAAGCGCCTGAGATCTAAGATGGGTCTGAGACCACCATCTTTTTTGGGGACAAGGAAATACCTGCTGTAGAAACCTGATTCTCTCTGTATCAGAGGGACGGTTTCCATGGCACCTTTTTTCAGCAGTTTCGCTATCTCGGCACGAAGTAGATGTGCTACTTCGTCTTTCACCGTAGTTTCGACCCTGGCTCGAAAGCGCGGAGGTCTGCGAGCGAACTGCAGCGAATAGCCTCGCTTTATAGTGTTCAGTACCCATTCTGAGACGCCCGGGATCATTTCCCATGCTTTCATACTTAAAGTTAGAGGGAGAATGGTATCTGGGCTCTGGCCGCTGCGTGTGTGTGTGACACACAGCATGCAGTGTTTGCCAGCGAGCGCTCTCTACACACAGAACACATTTCGTGTTTATTGATAAGAGCTCTGAGTGAGTGTGTGTCACAGGGCAAACAGAGTTTGTGAGTAGGGGTGAGCACTGCACAGTGGGCACATTTCCTACATTTAAAACACACGCGGCGTGAGCCGATTTTATTGTTGTGGGCCGTGAATGAGTGTGTGTCATTGAACGGGGCATGCTTATGTGTAGGGGTGAACACTGGGAAGTGGGCACATTTCCTACATTTATAACACCATCGGCGTGAGCCGGACAAACAGACATAATGCTCTTTTTGAGATTTATCTGGCTGGCCGTGAAAACGGCCTTTGGGTACAGGCGAGCGGGTCGTATAACGGGCTCGTTGGCTGTAAAATACACTTCTCCAGTCGCCTCTGCTGAGGGAACTGAGAGAGCGAAGCGTGCTGTCTTTGATGGCGGTCCGGCCGCGGCGGGACTCAGCCATCTTTGTCTTCTCTGGGTGGTCAGGAAGACTTTGATGGCTCAGGCTTCAGCGCTATCTTCGGCCTGTGGCAGCTCGAAGAGTGCGAGCGTTGTTGAGGACCCCTCGGATGACGGCACTCTGAAGCTGGCGGCGGAGGCGGCAGTGGCGCTGTGTTCCGGTTAGGTGGCTGCTGTTTTGAGCGACCTGTCGCGGAACTGGAGTGTCTGGGAATGAAGTGTCTCATGGCTTGCGACGTCTTCTGCACCTCCGAATAGCGCTCAGTGAAGCCTTTAACCGCCGGGCCGAAGAGACCGGACTGAGACACAGGCGAGGAAAGTGGCTCTGTCGGACTCCTTCATGGCGGACAAAGTTAGCCACAAGTGTCTCTCAGTGACAGTGCATAGATGGGCATAGATGCGTGGCTACCGCTTCCTCGACCGGAGGAATGGAGAGGTAGCCATTGTCTTTCGTGCTGTCAACAACAGAGAGCGTCGAAGAGACAGTAGACCGCAGCCTGGCAGAAAATGGCGCCTTCCACCTTTTAGATAGCTCCGCGTGTATTTCCGGCAGGAAGGGAGCGGGCCTCGTGTGAAGCGTTGAGCGTCGTCCGGGCAGGAAACAGCCGTCAAGCCTGCTGGGCGCGGGTTCCTCGGGCAGCGACCAATTGAGGCCGAGGTCCTCCACGGCCTTAGAAATGAGGCGGAGAAGTTCAGTGTCGAAGCTAACCCGCACACCGCTCGACTCTTGCAGGGAAGGGGCGGGGTCCAGAATGGAGCCCGACCATCCTCCACTCTCTGAGGCGATGAGAGAACAGCTCTGCCCTACTAAGGCAAAAGACCTTAACTCACCAGAGTGTGAAACTGAGAAAAATGACTTTAAAGTTATCTTAATGTCCTGACAATTGAGTTATAGGTATAATAGTGTAATTTTCACATTTTGTAGTGTATACCTGTATTAACCTATCTACAATTTTTTTTTTACTCAAATTTGACCTTTGACCCTTTTTCGGAAGTTACTGTATTCTGCCTTAGCATTGCCCACAAAATGAAAATTGGTCACACTAAGGCAAAAGACCTTAACTTCTATTTTACAGCACAATGTTATGATAACACTTAACACTATGATAAAAATGGCTTTACATGTACAGTATAAACAAGAAATTGAAGTAGTCAGAATAGTTGGAAAAGTATAATAGGTTTTAATTAACATGAATTTCATAAAACAAAGTTGATTAACACCACTAAAATGTAACAGATGTGGAAAATGTAAAGTTTTTTTGAAAAGCCGAATCTAAAACTGAAGTGTGTGTTTGGTACAATGGAGGGAAAAGCAAAACAAAAATGCAGAAGGCTTTTATTATTATTATTATTATTATTATTGTGTATATCTCAGGCTGTACCACATTTAAAGGAAAATAAATTTCTTAAGCGTTGTATTTTTTAAGTAAGTTTGATCAATAAAGTAAAGGCATAGAAGCAGTTTATTTGTAGCCTAGTGCATTGACAACAGTTTTATATAATTAGTTTATTAATTAAATTAATAAAAAGACAAAAAGACCTTGAGATGTTTGGTAACTGTACCTGAATGAATTTAAAATTAATTTGCTATACTTAAGATCAATATATTTGTTTTCCTTAAAACTTAACACTAACTTTATTCTCATGTGAATTATAAATAATGTACGCCTATTTCTGTATAAAATAATACTACCATTAGAATGTGTAACTTAAAAATAAACAGAAATAAAAACCAATGCACAATGTTGTTTTATTGCGAGTGTACAAAAATAAGTAAACTCTTTGCAGTTTGAATGATGTCCTGTATCATGAGTATGTTTTTATGTTTCCACTGTTCGATCGCGCGCGCGCGCACACACACACACACACACACACACACACACACACACACACACACACACACACACACACACACACACACACACACACACATATTCCAGCATTGCAATCTTGACATCCGCAGCCTGTTCATAATAGCCAAAGAGCTTCAGAGCTAAGGCGGGGCTACAGATTAGGTGTCCCTAACTGTATCTACGTTCCGCATTGTAATGGATTTGTTTTCTCGTCGGATGTTTGACATGGATTTTAACCATAGACTGTAAACAAATATGGACGTAGTGACCGATTTTAACCAGGGTTCAACAAAAGGTAGGCTCTAAATTACTACATTCCTGCTGCTGGTGTATAATGGGTGTGTCGTTGCGGCTCTAACCAACCACTCGTGTAGTTTCCAGTCAGTGGACTGTCATTGGCAGGCGAGAGCTAGCCTATGAGAAGCACATTTTATTTCAGTACATGTAGCCTTGTATGTATTACGGGCTGTGAATTAAGATATCCGCTACGCTTGTAACTGGATAAATTGTTGATTATGGCTCGAAACGTGTCTGTGTCGAGTTTGTGAAGTAGCATCGCTAGCTAAAGGCTGCCGCTATTACTGGATTTTAAAGATTATCTTTTTTTTATGCACCCGTGTTGTGTGTCATTCTTACCTAGATCTTGGTGTTTACGTTTCAAAGCCATCTCCACCATCATTTTCCCCCGAGAGTATGCCATTCTTCAACAATCCAACAAAAGCAATCACTGTGAAACATGTACGTGTGTGTCTGAGGTGATTTAATTGTTCCATCATAACCTCGTAACTTCAGCGCGGCAATACTTTGATGGTCGGTCAGAACAAGGCAAAGTGCCGTAACTGCAGGGCAGCGCGCCCGTAACTTCATTCGAGTGTTCAGGAGCAGCGAGAAACGAAGGCATAACGCCGTAACTGACGTTACGGGCTTCTACCACAGTTTCCCCTTGGCTTTTTGAAGTTACGCCAAAAACATAATCTTTTTTCCCCCAAAAAACAATCGAATTGAAACTTGATGTTTGTCTATATGATAAAACTTATGTTTATTGTCCTAAAAATGACAATAACTCATTTTCGCCAAAAATTGAAGTTACGACCTTTTGCCTTAGTACGGCAGAGCTGTCCTCTTCCGCGTTGTCCCTGTCAAACTCGTGTTGCACGGCGGGAGCGGTAGGGCGCTGGTTGGCCGTGATCGAGGTGGGGGACTCAGGAGGCGATGCACACGGGAAGTTAGCCGGCGTGCATTCGTCCACAGGGATGACCTCCGGGGCTCTCTGTGAACGGCGCTTCTTAAGGCGCGGCCCAGACGAGAGAAGCGGAGGGGCGGGGTCCACACTGAAGTTGGATAGTCGAGCCCGCGGTCGACATAGTCATGGCGTTGCATTCCGAGCAGCCGCCCTTGGAAAGCGTGTGGTCCGCATGGTTGAATCCCAGACAGGAAACACACAGAATCAAGGCATTTGAAACAACGCCTCGGCTCTTTTAGGAGGTGTGTCGCGGGGCAAACACGGAATACAATAAAGGATATGGGCACCGGATAGCACAGCAGGAACGGCTGTTGAAGCGGAGAGGAGATGGCCGGCTTCTGGTCTGTGAAGCAGATGGCTCGTCCCACTGTAGAGCTCGTCGACAGCGCAGGCTTCTCCGGAGAGTCAGCGATGTACACTTCGCTGAAGAGATAAAAAATCAAAGAACACCCTATCTAGACTCTGCTTATATAGACATAAGTCCCGCCCATTCTGGCTGGACGTGACGCGCACAGGCGCCCGCGCCCTCATTGGTGCTTACGTCATGAACAGTCCCTGACGGTACATGTATTCGTACCGAACCGAAACGGTACGGGCGTCACGGTTCGGTGCACGAATTTACACGGAGAATACACGGTATAAAAATAAATAAAACTCGCGTGGAAATTAATTAACCCTTTAGGCGCCAGAGGTTTTTTCCTAAAACGTTCGATTTTGACATCTTAATTTCAAAAGACTATATCTTAAAAGTGAAAAAAAGATAGAGACTTTCTGTAAATTAGAGAAATATTAAGGATGACCCAAAGTTTATGTAGGGATTACATTTTCCCATCTAATTTGCATATTATGACGTCATATGGTGGTGGCAATCTTGGATTATAGAATTTTCATGAAAAGTCACGTTTAAATGATAAAATGCAGCACTTCTTTCCCCCCAAAATGTCCATCACCTTCTGTATGCTATATTGCACAATACTGAATGCTCAGGTATATAGTAAGTAGTAAACAAACTGTGTAAATCATTACTAAAAATGGTAGAAACAAACCGAATGCATGTAGTGATTGGCCTTTTGCTGTAGAGATTTTCCATTTACTAAATACAGTAGGCACTCTGATTCCATGTATGGGGCAAATATATTTTATTCATATGACATACAAACACAAGTAGACAAGACCTGTTTAGTTCAAACACTCACTCGCACAGATCACGAGTGACATGATACGAGCAGCGCGGCCAGATCTGCCTCGCGCGCGCGCCGAGTGTGCACAGCTCGGACTACTGTCATTGTCATTGCGACTCCTCACCCTGCCTCCACGTTGCCTCGTAACTGTCCTATGAATACTTCGACCTCGTCTAACATACCCAGTGGTATTAGACAAACTCTCCACCACAATACTGTCGCCGCGATTGCGGAGAGGATCTGATAAAATGGCTTACTCGCACACTAGCTCCGCTTTTGATCGCACTGATTCAATGCGCTCTAACTCGAACATTTTGTATAGAAACATGACGTTTTTTTGATTCGGGGATGAAGTATGACATGTCTGCCATCCAGTGGAGGGGAGGTTGAACGAAATTTGACACCCAATTTGACAAAATCGGCCTTTTTTTTTAGTGCCGCGTCTTGTCGAGTAAACTCGACCGTGGCGCCTAGAGGGTTAATGTAATGCGGAACTACTGTTAGATACGCGGGTTCTTTAGGGACACATATTCTGTACCATCGGCTTTGCTCTGAACGCGCGTTCACTTCAAACGTTGGCTTATACGCGCGTCCTATTAGCTTTGGACTAGCGTCGAACAAGACGCGATAGACACGAATTTAACGCTCTATTCGCGTTTGGTGTGACCACATAATGAACAGGCTGCGATGTCAAGATTGCAATGCTGGAGTGTGTGTGTGTGTGAGAGAGAGGCGCGGCCGCGATCGAACAGTGGAAACATAAAAAACATACTCCATCATTTTGTTCATACAGATCATTAAACCTGCAAAGTGTTTACTTATATTTGTGTACACTCGCAATAAAACACAACATTGTCCTTTTGTCACACTGTAAACTCTTGTCAAACTGTAACCTACAACTGTCACCCAACCAAAATCTCTCTCTCTCTCACACACACACACACACACACACACACACACACACACACACACACACACACACACACACACACACACACACACACTGTTTTAAAAGCAAAACCTATTTATCCAACTCCATTTCAAAACAGTCTGTGGGTCCCATCTTTTGGACATTCATCGCATTGGTTTTCATTTCTTGTCCTCGGAGCACTAATCTTAAACATTCTACATTGATTAAAAAAGAAAATCGAATGCGTTATTAATGGTAGTATTATTTTATACAGAAATCAATTATTTATAATTCAGATGAGAATAATGTTACATTGTTAATTAATAATGTTAATTAAAATTAAGGAAAACAAATATATTGATCTGAAATATAGCAAATTAATTTTAAATTAATTCAGGTACAATTACCAAACATATCGCAAGGTCTTTTTGTCTTTTTATTAATTTAATTAATAAACTAATTATATAAAACTATTGTCAGTGCACTACAAATAAACTGGTTCTATGCCTTTATTAATAAAACTTATTTAAAAAATACAATGCCTTCTGCATTTTTGTTTTGCTTTTCCCTCCATTGTACCGAAATCGTACCGAACCATGATGTCTGAACCGAGGTATGAACCGAACCGTGACTTCTGTGTACCGTTCCACCCCTACTCGATAGGTTGCAGCAGTTGCTGCAGAGCAACCAATAGGCACGCGAGCCGCCTTGCCTAGGTCTGCTCTGTGCAGCAATGCGTTTTAAATTAATGCAAAATTAAGGATAATTTTTTGGCTTCAGTATTCTCGAAAAAAGGGATTTTCCCGTAGTGTAAGCTAGCTTACGCAACAAGAGAGTACTCTCGTAAGAGAACTTGTCTCAGTGGTGGGAGATAGGGAAAACACAGATCAAGGTTTTTTGTCAATTTTTGTAATTCCACGGTCTATATGAAAAGGAAAATAAAACAGTTGGAGAAATATATTCATGATATGGAAAACGTCTCGGTTACGGATGTAACCCTTGTTCCCTGAGTAGGGAACGGAGACGTTACGTCGGATGACGGAGAATGGGAGTTTCGCCAGAAAGCCTATCATCTTCGAGTATAAAAAACGAGCCTATGGCAATGAAATGCCATGGGTCTGCGGAATTTGCATAGCATATCTCCGCCCCACCGTGTGGGTATTTAAGGAGAGACTACGTCAAAAGCAGATCATGTCTTCGCTGAGGAGCCGAGACTGAACTCAGGCGTCTACCCAGCGGTACAGCGGAAGTGGCAAGGAGACGTAACGTGGCAAGGAGACCTACTCAGGGAACGAGGGTTACATCCGTAACCGAGACGTTCCCTTTCGTAGTCACTCCGAGTTACGTCGGATGACGGAGAATGGGGGTCCCCGTGTAATCACGCCACCTTCACAGCTGTCTTCCAGTGCCCTGCGAAGTCTGACCTCCCTGTCGTGATATAGGCATGGACGAAGGAGTCCTACAGGAATACCAAGGTACACTGGGAAGCATATCTCAGGGGAGATATGCCGCAGCATGCCTACCCGTAGGGAGGACTTAGGAATACACATATGGCCCGAGGGGGCTTCATATGGAGGAACACTGGAGTGACCAGCCCGTGGGGTGGCAACTTTCAACTCCAGGAGTGGCAAGGTGGCTTGCAGAGGGAAAGACACATGCTCAAAGAGGCTTACAGTGGAAATACACATGTGGGGGTTACTCAGGGGAGGAACCATGCACACGGAGGCACCTAGCCGACGCACAGGCAATAGACACTGGCGCCAGCGTCAACAGTGCTGGAGGAACTCAGGGCTTCAGAGAGGAAGGCTCACCTGAGTAAATATCGCACGTATCCAGTCCGTGGAGTGGAATGGCGAGCAAGCGAAGACACCTGAACGGATCCCATGTTAGCTTGAAAAAGACAGTACATGGGAGGAGACTGGCTCCATTCGGATATTGTAGAATCTGGCGAATGTGTTGCCCAGCCTGAAGCTCTGCAGATGTCTGTTAGCGAGGCGCCATGCGCTAAAGCCCAAGAGGACGCCACACTCCGGGTGGAGTGGGTGGTCACACCAAGGGGGCACGGTCGACCTTGCTGCTGGTATGGCAAAGCAACGGCGTCCACTATCCAGTGAGACAACCTTTGCTTGGAGAGAGCCTTTCCCTTCAGCTTCCCACCATAACAGACAAAGAGCTGGTCTGAGGTCCTGAAACACTGCGTTCTGTCTACATAGATGCGGAGAGCATGTCCTGGACAGAGCAGTGCCAAGGCTGGGTCTGCCTCCTCCGGGGGCAGCGCTTGCAGGTTCACCACCTGGTCCCAGAAGGGAGTGGTAGGAACCTTGGGCACATATCCAGGCCGGGGTCTCAGGATCACGTGAGAGTAGGCCGGCCCGAATTCCAGGCACGCTTCGTCAACGGAGAATGCGTGCAGGCCCCCTACCCTCTTAATGGAGGCCAATGCAGTCAGAAGCACTGTCTTCATTGACAGGAACTTAAGCTCAGCTGATTGCAGAGGCTCAAAGGGAGCCCTCTGCAGGGCATTTAACACCACTGAGAGGTCCCAAGAGGGAACGAGAGGAGGGCGAGGAGGATTCAGTCTCCTCACTCCTCTCAGGAACCTGATGATCAGGTCGTGCTTTCCAAGAGACTTACCTTCAACTGCTTCGTGATAAGCGGCGATAGCGGCCACATACACCTTCAGGGTGGAGGGAGACAGCCTTCGCTCCAACCCATCTTGCAGGAAGGAAAGCACGACACTGATCAAGCATCTCCTGGGGTCTTCTCGGCGAGAAGAGCACCAGTTGACGAAGAGGTTCCACTTCAACGCATAGACATGTCTCGTGGACGATGCTCTAGCGGAAGTGATGGTAGCCGCCACCGCTGGTGGCAGGGTACTCAACCTGCCTCGTCCCGTCCAGGAGCCACACGTGGAGGTTCCAAAGATCGGGACGAGGGTGCCATAGGGTGCCCCGTCCCTGAGAAAGGAGGTCCTTTCTCAGAGGAATTGGCCAAGGAGGTGCTGTCGCGAGGAGTATCAGTTCGGAGAACCAGGTCCGGGTGGGCCAGTACGGCGCAACCAGAATGACCTGCTCCTCGTCCTCCTTGATCTTGCACAGGGTCCGTGCGAGAAGGCTCACTGGGGGAAACGCAAATAAGCGGAGGCCCCGCGGCCAGCTGTGCGCCAGTGCATCTGTGCCGAGCATGCCCTCGGTCAGGGAGTAATACAGGGCGCAGTGGGATGAGTCGAGGGAGGCAAACAGGTCTACCTGTGCGTCCCCGAACTGGTCCCAAATCAGCTGGACCGACTGGGGATGGAGTCACCATTCGCCGGAGATGGGACCGTGACAGCTCGTCGGCTGCAAAGTTCCGATCTCCCGGAATGTAAATAGCACAAAGGGATCTCAGGTGCTTCTGACTCCATAGGAGGAGGTGGCGTGCGAGTTGCGACATACGGCGGGAGCTTAGACCACCTTGACGGTTGATGTACGCTACTGTCGCGGTTATGTCTGAACAGACTAGTACGTGTTGACCCATGAGCAACGTTCGAAAACGGTGCAGGGCAAGGCGTACTGCCAGCAACTCGAGGCAATTGACATGCAGAAGGCGCTGGGGTCCTGTCCAGGAGCCCGCGGCAGCATGTCCGTTGCACATGGCGCCCCAGCCCGTGGACGAGGCATCTCTGGAGACAACAACATGCCTGGAAATTCGTTCTAGGGGAACTCCGGCCCGTAGAAAACTGAGGTTCCTCCACGGGGTGAAGGTCTGACGGCAGGTCGGAGTCACTGGGACTCGAAACGTGCCATGATGCCATGCCCACCTCGGGACTCGATCGCGAAGCCACAGCTGAAGCGGTCTCATATGAAGCAATCCGAGTGGCGTTGCCGTGGCTGCAGATGCCATATGCCCCAGGAGCCTCTGAAACAATTTCAGTGAGACCGCAAGTCAGCAGTGAGTGTGCACGCTCGCTCATAAGCTGCGCGGACATGGCGACCGAGTCGATCTCCATACCGAGAAAAGAGATCCTCTGTACGGGGCAGAGTTTGCTCTTCTCCCAGTTGACCCGAAGGCCCAGACGGGCGAGGTGCCGGAGCACAAGGTCTCTGTGTTCGCAAACCTGCTCTCGAGAGTGAGCTAATATTAGCCAGTCGTCGAGATAATTCAGGATGCGAACCCCGTGTTTGCGTAGGGGAACAAGGGCTGCCTCGACGACCTTCGTAAAGAGGCGAGGAGACATAGCCAACCCGAATGGGAGAACCGCGTACTGGTATGCCTGCCCCTCGAAAGCAAACCGAAGAAACGGTCTGTGTCGAGGTAAAATGGAGACATGAAGTAGGCGTCCTTCAGGTCTATCGCTGCAAACCAATCCTAGGGCCGCACGCATTCGAAAATGCGTTTGGCCGTGAGCATCTTGAACGGCAGCCTGTGAAGGGAGCGGCTCAAGACGCGCAGATCCAGGATTGGGCGTAACCCACCGGTCTTCTTGGGGACAATGAAGTACGGCCTGTAAAACCCTGACCTCATTTCGGCTGGAGGGACAGTCTCGATTGCACCCTTCGCCAGCAGGGTGGCAACCTCCGCTCTCATGATCGGGGCATTGCCACCACCCATAGTAAAACGGACTCCCCTGAAGCGGGGAGGAGACCGTGCGAATTGGATCGCATAGTCGAGCCTGATAGTTCGGGCGACCCAGCGGGACAGGTTGGGAAGCTCTAACCAAGCTCCCAAGAACTAGAGGGGGACAGAGGGGGACGAGAGCGGCGAGGCCCGAGAGCGTCGCGCACTGTCGTCCGGCCCTCTGAGGGCTCAGAGATGGGATGCAGCTCTTTGGTTTAGAAAAGATTCTCCCCCAGCCCTCCACCGGGGGAAGGAGTGGCCCTGCAACCACTCCCTGAAGAACTGCAACCCACATCTGAGCTGCCCGTAACGGGTACGGGCAGGGGCGCCTTCCTGCGACCACCTCCACGGCGCGGCCCGGTGCTGCTGGGGGCCGGGCGGGAGGGGGCGGAAGTCGCAGGAGGGCGCATTCGGCAGCAAGCGGACTGAGGCGTCTGAGCCGGCGGCTGGAGGCAGCAGAGCCGCGGGGTCAGACAAAATAGCCACAGTCCACTTCTGGGTGGCCGAGAACTGTTGGGCAGAGTCCTCGACCGCGCCGCCGAAGAGACCAGCCTGGGATATGGGGGAGTTGAGGAAACGTATTCACTCAGCCTCGCGCACATCAACCAGGTTAGCCAGAGATGTCTGACCACCTATGTGGACATCACCTGACTCAGGGAGCGTGCGGTCACCTACGTCGCTCGTAGAGCAAGGTCGGTGACGGCAGGCAGCTCAAGGATGAGCCCTGAATCAGCCCTACCCTCGTGCATGTCATTGAACACCCAGAAGGATGGCAATAACACGCAGTGAGGTGGCAGCCTGCCCCGCAGCTCTATAGGTCCCCGCCACCGGAGTAGACAAGAACCTACAGGCATTGGAGGGGTGCTTAGGGTCTTCACGCCAGGTGGAGGCGCTGTGGGGACACATAAGTGTTGCCACAGAACACTCCACAGGGGGAACCCCAGTGTACCCTAGGCCGCGGCCTCTACAAGGGCAGAGAAGGGGGAAGAGGCCACTGAGCAGTCGCGAAAAGTCAAAGGAGACTTCCACGATTTCATGATCTCTTCATGCACGTCCGGGTAGAAAGGATTTGGGTTCGCCACCCCCAAAAACCAATCATCAGCCTTAAGTGCTTGGGACATGGCAGAAGGTTCCACACAAGCCCGATACTCGCGGCAGCCCGGGAAAGCATAGCTGTGCACTCTGGATCAAACTCGTTATGCTAGCACATCCGAGGACGGCAGCACAGACGAGCCATCATCTCTAGAGGACTCCAGCTCACCTTGTGATGCGGTGATATACATGATTTCATCAGC
This sequence comes from Rhinichthys klamathensis goyatoka, assembly GCF_029890125.1. Taxonomy (NCBI): domain Eukaryota; kingdom Metazoa; phylum Chordata; class Actinopteri; order Cypriniformes; family Leuciscidae; genus Rhinichthys; species Rhinichthys klamathensis. The sequence goes on from NW_026607023.1 coordinate 2,303,349, forward strand.
CGGGGGACCGAATGAGACCCGAACTCACCCGGGACCACGCGGGTTGCAATGTGAAAGACGGGGTGTGGACCGAGGAATTGTCGTCGGTTTAGTTCCAAACCTACCATCTTAGGTCACCCTGGCCACCAGCCGAAGTATTATCTCACGTGGAGAAAAATAGATCGGGGTGTGGATGAGGGGACTCTCACTCTATTGAGCTCATCGGGTCTCGACCGTTACATTGCGATGGTCACGTTCCCAGTGAGAGAACGTGACACACCCACGAGTGCTTTCTGAGCGCGATCACACCCCAAACACTCAAAACAGCGCTCGCGCCCATCACCTGAATCTATCAGAATACCACACTCAGAAATACACGGGCAGATCGTCTTTAGAAAGACGCGTCTTTAAAAAGACGTGCCGCGTGCAGCTCTTTAGTGAGAGGAAAAACTCCGCGGATGTTGAAGCGACCAGGGAGAACACACAGACTGGCAGACCACTGCTCAGATCGCAGGCAATGTGAAACTCGCTGGATACCGCCGTCACACCAACACCGGAGAGTTCGCTCGTCTCGAAGAGATGTAGTCACTGAAGAAAACTCAGGATTTGGCTTGTGGAGTGAAGAGATGCTCTTGGCTCCGAAGCGAAAACATGATCTGCTTTTGCCGGTGTCTCTCCTTATATACCCACGCGGTGGGGCGGAGATACGCTATGCAAATTCCGCAGACCCATGGCATTTCATTGCCATAGGCTCGTTTTTTAATACTCGAAGATGATAGGCTTTCTGGCGAAACCCCCATTCTCCGTCATCCGACGTAACTCGGAGTGACAACGAAAGGGAACTTGATTGATGTCAATGATGTAAGTTTAAGGATTTAAATAATAAGAAAATGGATCTGAAAGTTTTTTTTTGGAGGAAAGAGTCAAGGGTGCTTTGATTAGAGCAAGGAGAGTTTCTCATTAAAGAAACTGATGCTCCTACTTTTTTTTTTTTTTTTTTTTTAGAACGTAAAGTTGCACAACAGAAGGTTTTGCACTGTTTGCGTCGTGAGAATGGGACATTGACTTAAAAATCCATTGGAAATGAGAAAAATAACTATAGACTTTTATTCTGAACTATTTGGACCTACTGAATGTGATTCTGATGGTATGTATCAACTGTTGCAAGAGTTACCTAAAATGGAGAATGTGGACAAAGGAAATAGCTGTGTTATCCCTACTTCCAAAAAAAAGGAAATCTGGGATTGTTAAAAAATCTTTAATGTGTTTAGATTATAAAATAATATCTAAATGTTGAGCAAATATGCTTAAGAATTATTTACCTGTTGTAGTGAAGAAGGAACAAACATATTGTATTCCAGGTCATACAATTATGGATAATTTGTTTTTAATAAGAGATGTTATTGACTGATAATAATTGTGATATTGGGTTATCATCTATTGATCAGGAAAAGGCCTTTGACCGTGTTGGGCATATCTTTTTAAGGTTTTAGAAGCTTTTGGGTTTTAAAATAAAAAAGATTTCCAGGATAAAGTTGTTGTATAATAAGGCCTCTTTAATGATCAAGATTGGAGGTGGTTTGAGGACGTGCGTGGTTTGAGTAGCACAGTATTTGTTAAAAGAGGCATTAGACACGGATGTCCTCTTTCTGGGCAGCTCTATACCCTAATAATTGAACCTCTTTTATGTGATTTGAGAAATAAGTTAAACGTTTTTGTTTTTGTTTTCAGAACAGTTAAAATGTTCCGTATCTGCATATGCAGATGATGTAACTGTTTTTGTAAAAGGGCAGGAAGATATTCAAACACTATGTTAGAGCTTAGTCCTGTTTGAAAAAGCTTCTTCTGCAAAAGTAAACTGGGGAAAAAGTGAGGGGTTTATTATGGGTAAATGGAGAAATGGTTGGATACCTCACATTCCAGGAGGAATGAAATGGGGAACCAAAGGTATTCAAACCTTTTTTCTTTTCCAATTCCAAGTTTTCTTGGGTTCAGAGAATTATAAAAACAAAATAAAAAAAAAGAATTGGGAAGGTATGCTGGATAAGGTGTTAGCCAAGTTGTCTAAATGAAAATGGCTATTAACTGAACTACTATATTAACTAACTAGGGGTAGAGCCTTGGTCATAAATAATTTGGCTGCTTCTACATTATGGCACAAGTTAAATGTGCTTCGAGACACCTGATGGACTGATTAAAGATATCCAGAGAAGGATGGTGGACTTATTTTGGTCAGGCCAGAACTGGATTTCTGGGCCTGCTTTGTGTTTGCCAACTCAAAAAGGAGGGCAAGGCCTTGTAGACATCAGAAATCGGATTAATACATTTCAATTGCAAGCATTACAGAGACTGTTATATGCGGAGGAGACAGAGTGGAGCAATGTGGCATGTGCTTTGCTGAGGAGGACATCAAGTCTTGGATATGACAAGCAATTGTTTTTAATCAGAACAAATGAACTGGACTTGAACAGTTCGACTCCATTCTATCGTTCCATGCTAAGAGCTTGGAATATGACTTTTTCTGTAAGCAGAGGAATTGAACAACCACAAGATTTTGAGGGAACCTTTGTTTCACAATCCATTTAGTGATCTTTGTTAACGAGATACTGACATGCTCGCATGTTTTCAGTGTGTTATCTCGTAAGCGGCTACCATTTCACAAGGCGAGTGACGATGACGGTGGCTGTGAACCTCCTGTGGTAGGCATGTATGTATTTTAATTTAGTTTAGTTTGTTTTTAATTGTTTAAGTAATTTTGTTTCTTATGTTCGGCAGGTGTGACTATGTCCAATTTATTTGAGGGCGGGATTTAAACCTACAGATGTGACTGCATTGCTGCTTTGCCTGGGTCGCAATTATAACCACGGTTATAACCATTGCTTTTGTTGGCATAACTTGCCGGTTTAATTTGATTGTTGTCTAAATTGAGTTAATTCTGTTCCTGAGTAAATGTATTTGTTATTTTGGTTTATTACAAGTGTAGAATCTTATTTTGTACGTACATTTGTATGTCAGTAGTTATTTGTGTATTTCCTTCTCTTTGTTTTGTTGGATCGTTAAACGGGAGGAGTTGGCCGTGGTTATAATTAGGTGTTCAAGCACGAAGTGCTGAAAACCTATTGTATTTGTACTGATTAGGTGTTCAAGCACGAAGTGCTGAAAACCTATTGTAATCGTCCTGATTTTTATTATTATTTTTCTCCTGTAAAACGCATCGTGCAGCCCAAACCGTAAGGGCTGGAGCCTTGAAACTTTGCCAGATGGTAGTACAAAAATCGAGGAGAGGTTATCAAAGTATGAGCCCGATTGGCCCATAGGTGGCGCTATAGCAAGCAAAAGTAGGAAATCGTGCATAACTCCTAGACCATTTATTCCAGAATCAAGTGTCTTATATCCCTGTAATCCTTGGCTCAAGACGGACAAAACGTATATCTCCGATTTTATTTGCGTCTGGAAAAAATTTCCGCCATCTTGGATTTTGTCCAAAACCTACTTTTGCGAACTAGTCCCTGGTTTTTCACCCGATTGGAACCAAACCAGTGTAGAAATGTTCTCTGGAGTCTGAATATCAATAATTATTGAAAAAACGTTGAATTTTCGATTCACGGTTGCTAAGGGGCGTCAAAACGTTCGCAGGAGGCGGAGCTAATTTTACTAAAATGGGTATAACTCGTGAACAAAATAAAATAATTTCACCAAACTCGGTACACGTATGTATGAGCTTTATTTGAGGTCACAGTAAAAAAAATCGCGACGATCGAACACTAGGTGGCGCTATAACATGAAAAAAACATATAAAGGACTGACAGTTAGTCCGATTGACTTGAAAATTGGTATACAGTGTCTTGGTCCAAGGCACCATGTATGTGTATGAGGACATTGGCATATCTCAAAAAACATGGCCGCCATCGACAAATGAATTTTGAGCCCCTATGAGACGAGGTTAACGGAGGCCAATCAGAACGAAACTCGATGGGCATGTTCGACTCATGGCCTAAGAGGTCTGTAAGAGTTTTGAAAGAAATCGGCCACTAGTTGGCGCTAACGAGTTTTACGGCTCTTTAATCACGTGGTGTTGCACATATCCCCACAAAATGCATATCATATGATAGATCTCCTCATGGTGAACAACTTTGCCTCTAGAACCATTGCTGTCAATCAAATCGTTCATTAAATATTCACGAATATGTTAAAAACCTACTTTTGCGAACTAGTCCCTGGTTTTTTGCCCGATCAAAACCAGACCAGTCTAGGACAATTCTCTGGACTCTATAGATCAATAATTATCAAAAAAAAGTTGAACTTTGCCCTTTGGTTCACTGTAACAGGGTCATTTAGAAAAGGGGCGTGTCAAAATACACTCAAAAGCCTATAAATCATAAATGAAAACTCAGAACTTGACAAAAATTGATGAGCATATGTGTCATACCATGGTGAGGAAGCATTCAAAGTTTCATGGAGATCGGACCATAGGTGGCGCTATAACTGTTAAAAAGCTTTAAAACCATACATTTCCTATGGTAAATTGCCTGTATTGGCTGTAAATTGTCTTTTCCATCTATGATCGTATACTTTTCATATCATAATGTTTAAAACCAGTGCAGTACAATTCTCTGGACTCTCTGGATCAATAATTATCAGAAAAGGTTGAACTTCTGCATTTTGATGGCTATAAAAGGGTCACTTCAATGTGTAGCCTTGACCGAGTGTGCCCGAAAGCCTATATCTCTTCAATGAATGCTCAGATCTTATTAAAAACAACTCAGAACATGAGACCTATCACTCTAAACAAGCATGACAATTTTCAGACAGATCGGACAAAATTTGCCTCTATTACAGTTAAAAGGGGGGAAATTATATGACCATAATGGCATATTAAGCCAATAAGTGGTATTCTACTGCCCCCTGCTGTTTAAAATAGTCATTTTGTCATAATGCTGACTATTATTGTTCTATAATTCATATTTAGAGTTTATATAATCAATATTTTAACATTTACAATCACATTTAGTCAAAATTCATTGTCACATTGACAAATGTGAACCCTGAATGAGACAGTTTAATCTACAATAGAATGTGTGTGTGTGTAGTTCCATGTTTCTGAATAAATCCATATGTGACATAACATCATGAACATGCATGCAAAGTTTTATGGAGATCGGACCATAGGTGGCACTATAACTGCCTGTATTGGCTGTAAATGGTCTTTTCCATCTATTATGTCAGTGTTTAAATGTATGCTACATAAAACTTAATGTCTTTTGATGCTTTTGTGCTTAACGGCCTTAAAGGCCTTAACTGCTTGAACACCGCTAAATGCTGCTTGCAGCTTTAATTTTTATTATTATCATTCTCCGCTAAAACGCATCGTACAGCCCAAACCGTAAGTGCTAGAGACTTGATATTTGGGATTAAGGTAGCACAGAAATCGAGGAGAGGTTGAGAGAGTATGAGCCCGATTGGCCCATAGGTGGCGCTATAGCAACAAAAGCGCAAAAGTGATCATAACTCCTAGACCGTATGTCGTAGACTCAAGTGTCTTATATCATTGGAAAGCTGGACTTCTGACTTAAAAAACGTATATCTCCGATTTCATTTGCGGTATGCAAATTTTTCCGCCATTTTGAATTTTGTCAAAAAACTACTTTTGCGAACTAGTCCCTGGTTTTTCGCCCGATCGGAACCAAACCAGTGCATACATGTTCTTTGGAGTCTGAATATCAATAATTATCGAAAAAAAGTCGAAATTTCGATTTCTGGTCGCTAGGGGGCGCAAAATAAACGTTGTGGGAGGAGCCTATTTTACTTAAATGGCTATAACTCCAGAAGTAAATAAGATATCTTCACTAAACTTGACACACATGTGTAGGAGGACAGTTTGGGGTCACAGTAAAAAAAACGCGTCGATCTACCGCTAGGTGGCGCTATAACATTAAAAAAACATAAATAGGGCTATGACCACGTGACCGTTAGTCCGATTGACTTGAAAATTGGTATGCAGTGTCTTGGTCCAAGGCCCCATGTATGTGTATGAGGACATTGGCGTATCTCAAAAAACATGGCCGCCATCGGCCAATGAAATTTGAGCACCTGTGAGACGAGGTTAACGGAGGCCAATCGGAACGAAACTCGATGGGCATGTTCGACTCATGGCCCAAGAGGTCTGTAAGAGTTTTGAAAGAAATCGGCCACTAGTTGGCGCTAACGAGTTTTATGGCTCTGTAATCACGTGGTGTTGCACACATCACGTGGTGTTTCCCATAATATGCATATAATTTGATAGATCTCCTCATGTTGAACAACTTTGCCTCTAAATCCATTGCTGTCAATCAAATCATTCATTAAATATTCACAAATATGTTTAAAACCTACTTTCGCAAACTAGTCCCTGGTTTTTCGCCCGATCGGAACCAGACCAGTCTAGGACAATTCTCTGGACTCTCTAGATCAATAATTATCAAAAAAATGTTGAACTTTGCCCTTTGGTTCACTGTAACAGGGTCATTAAGAAAAGGGGGCGTGTCAAAATACACTCAAAAGCCTATAAATCATAAATAAAAACTCTGAACTTCACAAAAATTGATGAGCACATGTGTCATAACATGGTGAAGAAGCATGCAAAGTTTCATGGAGATCGGACCATAGGTGGCGCTATAACTGTCAAAAAGGTTGCCTGTTATTAGGTGTTCAAGCTCGAAGTGCTGAAAACCTATTGTAATTGCAATTTGAAAAAAACAACAACCCTAAAACGCATCGTGCAGCCCAAACCGTAAGGCCTAGAGACTTGAAACCAGGCCAGGTGGTAGGACCTCAGTTTGGGGAGAACCTATCAGAGTATGACCCCGATTGGCCCATAGGTGGCGCTACAGTACCCAAAAGTACTAAATTGCTCATAACTCCTAGACCGTTTGACTTAGAATCAAGCTTTTTACAGCACTGTGATCCTTGGCTCAAGGCGGTCAAAATGTATATCTCCAAAATCGATTTAGGCCAGAAAAATTTCTGCTATGTCCAATTTTGTCCAAAACCTACTTTCGCAAACTAGTCCCTGGTTTTTCGCCCGATCGGAACCAAACCAGTCTAGGACAATTCTCTGGACTCTCTAGATCAATAATTATCAAAAAAATGTTGAACTTTGCCCTTTGGTTCACTGTAACAGGGTCATTAAGAAAAGGAGGCGTGTCAAAATACACTCAAAAGCCTATAAATCATAAATAAAAACTCAGAACTTCACAAAAATTGGTGAGCATATGTGTAATAACTTGGTGAAGAAGCATGCAAAGTTTCATGGAGATCGGACCATAGTTGGCGCTATAACTGTCAAAAAGCTTTAAAACCATATATTTCCTATGGTAAATTGCCTGTATTGACTGTAAATGCTGATCTCTTAAATGAATGCTCAGATCTTCTTTAAAAAAGGTCAAGAACATGTCTAATATCACTCTGAACAGCATTGAAAATTTTCAGACAAATCGGACAAAATTTGCCTCTATAATTAATTGTAACAATTGCAGTAAACATTTCTTTTTTCCATCACATAGTTCAAATATCTGTATCTACAACAGAATGTGTGTGTGTAGTCCTAGGTTTCTGAATAAATGCAAAATAATCTGAATAATAAAGTTTACAAACACATTATGTGAAATGCTTATAGACCATTAAAGTATATTTTCTAGGGCCGGGACTTTAACGCGTTAATTAAGATTAATTAATTACACACTTTAACGCGTTAATTAATTACACAAGTTATTTTAATCACACTTATTTTTGCACCGCGGAACGTTTCTCACTGGATGAGTTTCGGCGGACCGATTATACTGGCGCACCAACTAGCGTTCATGACGAAGAAGCTGACGAGATCGCGGTCATAACTCCTAGACCGTAAGTCGTAGAGTCAAGTGTCTTATATCATTGGAAAGCTGGTCACCTGACAAAAAAAACGTTTATCTCCGATTTCATTTCCGGTATGCAAATTTTCCCGCCATTTTGAATTTCGTCAAAAAACAACTTTTGCGAACTAGTCCCTGGTTTTTCGCCCGATTAAAACCAAACAAATGCATACATGTTCTCTGGAGTCTGAATATCAATAATTATCGAAAAAAAGTTTACATTTCGATTTACGGTCAATAGGGGGAGTAAAATGATCGTTGTGGGAGGAGCCTATTTTACTAAAATGGCTATAACTCGAGAAGTAAATGAGATATCTTCACCAAAATTGACACACATGTGTATGAGGACAGTCTGGGGTCACAGTAAAAAAACGTGTCGATCTAACACTAGGTGGCGCTATAACATAAAAAAAAAACATAAATAGGGCTATGCCCACCTGACCGTTAGTCCGATTGACTTGAAAATTGGTATGCAGTGTCTTGGTCCAAGGCCCCATGTGTGTGTATGAGGACATTGGCGTATCTCAAAAAACATGGCCGCCATCGCCAATGAAGTTTGAGCACCTGTGAGAGAAGGTTAACGGAGGCCGATCGGAACGAAACTCGATGGGCATGTTCGACTCATGGCCCAAGAGGTCTGTAAGAGTTTTGAAAGAAATCGGCCACTAGTTGGCGCTAACGAGTTTTACAGCTCTGTAATCACGTGGTGTTGCACACATCCCCAAAATTGATAGATCTCCTCATGCTGAACAACTTTGCCTCTAGAACCATTGCTGTCAATCAAATCGTTCATTAAATATTCACGAATATATTAAAAACCTACTTTTGCGAACTAGTCCCTGGTTTTTCGCCCGATTGGAACCAGACCAGTCTAGGACAATTCTCTGGACTCTCTAGATCAATAATTATCGAAAAAAAGTTGAACTTTGCCCTTTGGTTCACTGTAACAGGGTCATTTAGAAAATGGGCGTGTCAAAATACACCCAAAAGCCTATAAATCATAAATGAAAACTCAAAACTTGACAAAAATTGATGAGCATATGTGTCATACCATGGTAAAGAAGCATGCAAAGTTTCATGGAGATCGGACCATATGTGGCGCTATAACTGTTAAAAAGCTTTAAAACCATACATTTCCTATGGTAAATTGCCTGTATTGGCTGTAAATGGTCTTTTCCATCTATGATCGTATACTTTTCATATAATGTTTAAAACCAGTGCAGTACAATTCTCTGGACTCTCTACATCAATAATTATCAGAAAAGGTTGAACTTCTTCATTTGAATGGCTATAATAGTGTAAATTGGATGGCTGTAACATTTTGGATGGCTATAACAGCCAATAAGTGGTATTTTACTGCCCCCTGCTGTCATTTCATCATACTACTCCCTAATATTGTTATATATAATTGAAATGTAGACTTTATTAAATCATTATTTTAACATTTACAATCACATTTTGTCCAAATTCATCTATTGGAGTATTATGGACTGCATTTATTTATTTTATTTATTACTATTTACAATTGTGTCACAGGAAGGCTAAAATACGAAAGTATAACGTTGGGCCACGCCCCCCAAGTACAAATTCACTCATAACTCGAAAACAGAAAGTCTCTGCACGCTAGGTAAGGTTCTCTCGGGGTTCTTGATCCAAATCTATCGTCGCGGGGCTCGGGAACGCCCCCCGCGACGAATTCTTAGTTAATGTTAACTAATGTAGTTAACATTAACTAAGAATGAACAATACTCCTTCAGCATTTGTTAATCTTTGTTAATGTTAATTTCAACATTTACAAATACTTTATTAAAATCTTGTTAACATTAGTTAATGCACTGTGAACTAACATGAACTAACAATGTATTAACTAATGTTAACAAAGATGAACAAAAACAGTAACAAATGTATTGCTCATGGTTCATGTTGATGAATACATTAACTACTGTTTAATAAATGAACCTTATTGTAAAGTGTTACCGACATTTTTAATCTTTTTTTATCAGCTTTCAGCATTGGCTAACAAACAAACGCTTAAAGCTATTTTTTTATTAGTTTTAATATAGTTTTATATTATTACATCACAAAGAAATATGTTAAATGCATGCTTATACACCATTAAAAGAGATTTTCACAATAACATATCCCGTGTGTGTGTGTGTAAGCATATGTCTACATATGAATGCAAAAGCACTTGTGTGACCAGCAGAGGGCAGTAGAAGACCACTTATTGGCTCACTTTCATTTTGACACACTTGATTAGGGATGGGAATTGATAAGAATTTAACAATTCCGATTCCATTATCGATATTGCTTATCGATTCGATTCCTTATCGATTCTCTTATCGATTCTCATTGGGTGAGGGAATAAGTACAAATTTGTTTGTTTGTATTAACTTATTGAACTTATAACTTATTTTGTTTGTTAATTATTATTAACTCGCTGACACAGCACAGAGTATTAGGGGTGTGAACCTACAATGGTCTCACGGTTCGGTTCGATTACGATTATCATGTTATCGATTCAGTTCAATTTGATATCTCGATGCATTACATGCACTGCATCCTCAATTTTACTTCAAAAGTGATGTGTGTGTGTGTGCGCGTGTTCACCCGTTCGTGAAGTCGCAGTGACAGAAACAGTGACATTCCAGTTTAAGTTGTGTGTGCGCGCGCGCGTCTCATATGAGTATGTGCCTGGAGAGTTTTGCGCATCTCGTGTGTGTAGAGTTTGCATGTATGCGTGAGCGACTTTAGGTGTGTCGTTGTGCATTTCATATGTATTTGTTTGAGCATTCAGCAGTATACATGTATGTTTGACTACTTAGTATACGTGTATATGCAAGTGTTTCATATTTGTGTGCGTGAATGAAGTTTGATTTAAGCCCTAGACGGCACCTCATATATTGTCGTCTTTTCGCGTGAAATATAACCAAACGAGCGCTTCTGCCTCGATGTTATGTTTGATGCGTTCTGAATCAAAATAACGCAGCTCGTGTGTGACGTCATGACACATTTGCAACGAGCGGAACCGATAAGCGGAATCGTTAAGCAGGCATACTAACGGTTCCAGGGAATTGGTTAACTGGGCACCGGTTCTGAAGAAGAAACATGGTAAATCATTGTAAACAATACTATTACATGGTGTATCATGGCAAATCATGCTATAATCCTGCGGTAAATCATTCTAGAATGTGGTATATCATGGTAAATCATCCTATAACATGGTAAATCATGCTAGAATCATATTAAATCATACTAGAATATGTTCAATTGTGGTAAATCATGAACTTTTGCATTTTTCGTATGGCTATAACAGAGTCATTTAGAAAAGGGGTGTGTCAAATACACACAAAAGCCTATAAATCATAAATAAAAACTCAGAACTTCACAAAAATTGGTGAGCATATGTGTCATAACATGGTGAAGAAGCATGCAAAGTTTCATGGAGATCAGACCATAGTTGGCGCTATAACTATCAAAAAGCTTTAAAACCATACATTTCCTATGGTAAATTGCCTGTATTGGCTGTAAATGCTGATCTCTTAAATGAATGCTCAGATCTTCTTTTAAAAAGGTCAAGAACATGTGTAATATCACTCTGAACGGCATTGAAAAATTTCAGACAAATCAGACAAAATTTGCCTCTATAATTAATTGTCACAGGAAGCCTCAAAACGGAAGTAAAACATTGGGCCACGCCCCCCAAGTACAAATACACTCATAACTCGAAAACGGAAAGTCTCTGCGCGCTCAAATTTTGATGGTAAGGTCCTCTCGGGGATCTTGATCCAAATCTATCGTCGCGGGGCTTGGGAGCGTCCCGTCATTCATTTCAACCGTTTATGTAGGCTGTAAAACCGCTGTTGTCCACTAGAGGGAGCAACAGCATTAGACATTTTTAATCTTTTTAACCAGTTTTCAGCAATGGCTAACAAACAAATGCTTAAAGATATTTATTATGTTGGAAATAATATTTATAATAAATAATATAATATTAAATAATGATTTATTAGAAAGTTTAATATTTTTACATCACAAATAAATATCTGAAATGCTTAAGGACCACAAAAAGAGATTTTCACAATATCATAACCCAAAATTGTGTGTGTGTGTGTGTGTGTGTGTAAGCATGCACAATGGAATTCACATTGAAAGACTGGTTTGCTTTAGTGCACAATACTGATTAAACCAAGTAGTTCAAAATAAAAGTGGTACTATAGCAATAAGTGGTCTTCTACTACCCTCTGCTGGACATTATACTTATTAATAGTCTTTTCACATGTGCTTTTGCATTCATATATTTAGACACTAAAAAATAACCTTATGTGACAATTACTATAATAACACAATCATATTTTGTCTTTCAATTCACTTTACTGTTCTGAAGCTTCACATAATTGCTAGCAACGTGGTAAATCATGGTAAATCACGATAGAAACATGGTAAATCACAGTAAATAATATTATTACATGGTGTATCATGGTAAATCATGCTAGCAATGTGATTAATCATGGTAAAGCATGATACAATCCTGGTAAATCATCCTATAACATGGTAAATCAAGGTAAACTAAGACAAATCAAGGTAAACTATGATAAAGCATGCTAGAATCATATTACATCATAGGCTACTAGAATGTATTCAATTGTGGTAAATCATGCAAGAACAGGGTAAACCATGGTGAATCATACTAGAACTCGGTATATCATAGTAAACTATGGTAAATCATACTGTAACATAGTAAATCATTAACAATCACACTGAAATGTTGTATATCATGGCAAATCATGCTAAAACATGGTCTATTCCATCTATGATGTCAGTGGTTAAATGCTTGCTACATAAACCTTAATGTCTTTTGATGCTTTTGAGCTTAACTGTCTTAACTGTCTTAACTGTCTTAAATGCTTGAACACCGCTAAATGCTGCTAGCAGCTTTAATTTTATTTGTGTATTTGCACGTAGTGTGTTTAATACTTTGTGTCTCTTTGCATGTGTGTGATGGATATTGAGTGTGGGGTGGAAATCAAAAGTGTCTCTGCTGGCCATCTTCCTCTTTGTGTCTTTAGTGAATGTTATTTGGTATTGTTTAGTGAGACTCTGTGGCATTAGGTATTGTTTGTATGTTTTCATTCTTTTTTTTTTTTTTTTTGTATTTTAATAAAGTGACTTGTTTTTGGTTCTGCCCCCTGGTTATCTGATGTTCTTTGCGAAAATATTTCTAAACTCAGGTCTGCAGAGAGGAAGTGGCACAAATTTAAAAAGATCCTACTGATCTTGATCTTTATCAATCCCACTTCTCTGCTAATATCTCTACTGCTAAAATTACTTACTATCACAACAAAATTAACAATTCTTCTGAATCTGTCTTCTTGTCACTCTTGTCACGCTTTTCAAAACCTTCTCCTATCTTCTTAACCCTCCTCCTTCATCAACCCTAACAGCTGACGATTTTGCCACATTCTTCATAAATAATACCACCACCATCAGTGGCCAATTTGACACACCACAAACTGACACACACATCTTAACAGCTAACACATGCACTCTCCCCTCCTTCTCTTCACTCTCAGAGGCAGAAGTCTCCAAACTCATCCTTTCCAATCACCCTACTACCTGTTGGCTTGATCCTATTCCCACTTATCTACTTCAAGCCTTCCTCAGTTGAACCCGCACTCACTCACATCATCAACACCTCTTTTCACACTGGTACCTTTCCCACAGCATTTCATGCTTTTCAACCAGATCTCTGCCTTTCCTACACAGAAAAACCTCTTGGACAACAACCAGTCTGGTTTCAAAGGAGGACACTCAATTATATTTATAGTTATATTAGTTATATAGTTATTTATTTTTAATTTATTTTTTTATAATCTCTGGAAGAGATTTTGAAGGAGAGCGGGAGAGTCTTCACTCCGATGAGGCGAGTGAAGGAGTAAGTTATACTGCTGCATAAGAAGTCGCTGAGAGCGTCGTTAAGGGTAACGGCAGCAAGTGGGGGCCCCGCTGGGCATTACTGGTGTAGCACCACCCCAGCAGAGTACATCCCTGGGCTAGAAGTCCAGTGGCACCGTAAACCGGCTCAATCTCTTCCATCTCAGATAGGGGTGGGCCAGTATTACTGTATTTTATTTTTTATTCTAAACTGTTTTAATTATTCTTATTTGTTTTGATTATTTTAATTTCTTCTATGTAAAGCACTTTGAATTGCCATTGTGTATGAAATGTGCTATATAAATAAACTTGCCTTGCCTTGCCTTGCCTTATTATGGGCAAACAGCAGGAAACTCTGTATATTTGTGCAGTGTGCACATGTCAAAAAATATATTTCGATTTGAAGCTTGTGACATATAAACGTGCACATCAACCAAATCACATGTTTAGCGTTCATGTAAACACTACATTCAGATTCATCAATCGGAATGAATTCAGTCCGATTGAAACAAAAGTTGTGCATGTGAAAGTAGCTACTGACTACTTCGGTCAGAAAATCTTTCAATCACAGCTGTCAATCATGACGTCACACTCCTGTTTTTATAGCATAAAAAAACGAAGACCAAACTTTTTTTTTTTTTTTATGAACACTTAAAGGGGTCATCGGATGCAAAATTCACTTTTATATGTTGTTTGCATATAAATGTGTCTCATACCTGCCAACTTTTGAGTTTTGCTCGGCGTGAGATTTGTTGACGGGGGGGGGGGGGGGGGGGAAGAGACGAGTGAGATTACGAGTGAGATTTGTTGACGGGGGGGGGGGGGGGGGGGGGTCTCGCTCGCGCAAGGTCTCTCGCTCGCTCTACGCGGTTTGGAGGACAATCTCTGTCTCGCATGCACGCTCGCTCTAGATAACGGGAGATTTTTAACGAATTTGCGGTATAACTAGTCGATCACGAGTGGCTCAACAGGTAGATATATAGATAAACTCATCTTCCAGGCATTTGACCGACCGGGTTGACACTTCAGCGTGAGAAATCGGGAGTGTGGCGTGTGAGTGTGTGAAACCAATCAAATGCGGGTGTCTCACGGCCAATGCGTGAGAGTTGGCAGCTATGGTGTCTTTGCAGTGCGTGGACACAACCACCATACAATGAAAAAAATCCATTCATACCTTTTTTTAATCCTCAAAAAGCCTAAACACTCTCAATAATCAAGTCGTTTGAATTTTTCTGAGCAATATGACATCATATTGCTCATGCTCCGCCCACGACCGCTGACAGATTGTTCTGTATTAGCATATTTCCCCCCTCAGCCTCAGCCATTACGTGTTTGTGTTGACGCCCCACGGAAGAGAGGGGTGGGGTGAGCAGTTGCTCATTATCATTTAAAGCGATATGCACCGAAACGGGTCACAGAGCTGTTTTTGATGAGGTAAAAAGCATGTTGTTTTACACAACCATTGAGGAATTTTAACCAAAGTGTGTTACAGACATTACATGAAGACCCTAAAGAATCATACCAACTTGTGGAAAATGGGCATCCGATGACCACTTTAAACTTACATCAGCGTGATAAAAACTACCAAAAATTACAGAAAACATCTTTGGAAAAATATTTGACGTATACAAGTACCAACCACATGGGGGTAAATTAAGACGCTTTGGCTTCACTTTCAGGACTTGTGATGAACGGGGGTACGCAGGAAAGGAGACCAGAGGCCGTTTTTTTCTCTTTTTTTATAGATGTCAATCGAGAAGAGGCTTTACTACCCTGAATGAACCGCTTTTGTGAGGAAATAGCTCATCATTTAATACATCGACTGCCTGTCTGCTAATCTTCAACATGTTTTACGCTAAACAATACTTTTGTTGGGAATGATATGTAGATTTTTCTATAATAAAAAAATTATTTTATAAGAGAAGGCAGATAAGGGAATGTCGTGACAGGTAGGACTCATTTACCGCATTAAATTTCTTTCAGATTTGACCAGTTATAAGACTTGAATTGTAATAACTATTATAACAATATGACGCTGATATTATGCATTTTAATGAACAAAGTGAAAATTAATAGGTTAATTAAAAATATTGTGTTATATTGTATGTTGTTAGATAACTAAAAAAAATTGTAATTTATTGGTTAAGCCTATATTAAGGTGAAGTTACCTTTATTTATATAGCACTTTTTACAATACAGATTGTATAAAAGCAGCTTCACAGTGATAACATGAAAATAATACAACAAGTTTGTTTCTAGAAGAAAATTGCGTCATCATCCACCTGAAGTAAGGCAGATCAATTGTATTGTTGAATATTAAATGTCCCCAACTAAGCAAGCCAAAAGCCAAGGCAACAGTGGCAAGGAACCAAAACTCCACCAGGTGACAGAATGGAGAAAAAAAAACCTTTAGAGAAACCAGGCTCAGTCGGGGTCCAGTTCTCCTCTGGCCAACGAACGAACAGTGTATGATTATGATTAAGGCAACATTACAGGTCAGAAGTCAGATTGGATCAGAACATTCACAGTATTTATCCAGTTCCATCTGGTTGGAGGTCGGAGTCATCATGCCGGTATGGAGACGAGTTTGTTGAGGTGTCCATGAGGCCTTCACAGGGCTGATGAGGCTGGCACTTCAGGGATGCGTTGTGGTTGTGTCCAGGTGCAGATTCAAAGTCTGATCTGGATATGGCCTGGATCCGGCTGACTTCAGTAAACCTCGGAATAAATGGAAAGACTAACATTAGCGTAGATGCCATTCTTCTTATGATGTAACGAGTACATCTTTTGTTTTAGGAAGTGTCCCTGGTTCTGGCTGACCTAATCTATGCAGCCTAATAATCATTTAACTGATTTGAATAATATAAATATATAATGTTCTATGTGAATGCCAGGTAAAAGAGATGTGTTTTTAGTCTAGATTTAAACTGACAGAGTGTGTCTGCTTCCCGGACAATGTTAGGGAGACTGTTCCAAAGTTTAGGTGCTAAATAGGAAAATGATCAACCGCCAGCAGTTGATTTTGATATTCTAGGTATTATGTAGTAAGAAATCTGTAGTAGAGGCAAAGGCTGCCCTTCAAATTAGGGATATCGTGGGACAGGTACAGCATGGAAGAGGGGGTTTTGGGCTCAGTTTAGCTCCTCCTAAATGGCACAAGGCAGGCCCAGCTCAAAGGAGGAAGCTGGTAGTCAACGAGGTGCGACAGCAGGAGGAGAGGATGAGGTGTATAAAGGCCAAACTGCATATAAACGCACCAGTGGGGCTCGACAGCCTTAGTCAAACGGGTTGGCGCGTATGGTCGGGTTGCGAAGAGATTGTGAGATTGTGGTTAGGTCTCAGCAGCAGGAGGGATGTAGAGGTCAGTAAGCTGGGCTGAGTTGAGTGGGGGACGGAGGGGGGTGACTCTGGGACGCCAGAGTCACTGTCGAGCCCTCTTGAGGTGTCGTGGGCTAGTCGACGAAACACTGAGGACGGAAGGTGCCCACTTGAAGACCCTAGAGATGTCCCCTACTCGGTTCAATCCAGACGGTTGTCGTGCTGGTCCTGTAGTTGCAGCCGTCGCGTGCGCTGACGCGCCAAGTACACTGCTGCCGTTAACGCCGGACAGAAGGGGAGTCACACCACCTTATGGAAAGAAGCGTAAATGGATGGAGAAGCATAGTTTACTGTAAAGCTACGTCTTAGTTTTGCTTATCTTGGCGAAAGCTGAGTACAAATCAGCATGAAGTTTTAACATCTACTCTCGTGTAATGGAAATCATGAAGATCTGGATACATCCAGTGACTGCGGTGAATAGTGCTGCTGGCAACCAGGGAAAGACCTTGTGACAATCTGGAGAGACAGCCCCACACTAGCACGGCACCATTATGAGGGTCCCTACCTTCAAACCGAAGCATTGAGAACTTTGTCAGTGTCCAGACAGTTTAATAAGAAGATATTTTATACATACAGTCAACTTCGCGTATACAGGCAGAAGCCATCTTTGAAAAACAGTCTCTACCAGTCGATCTACGACCGCCGATGCAGTAGAGTGTGATTTTTTTTCTCCCTTGTATTATTTTTTCCCTCAGTAATGGATAAAATGTAGCGAAGTACAAAACTTCAAACAAAACGTACTTAAGTAAAAGTAAAAGTACAGATTTTAAAAACTACTTAAAAAAGTAGAAGTACACAAAAAAACGACTCAATTACGTAACGTGAGTAAATGTAATTCGTTACTTTCCACCTCTGGTAGTCAGCAATGTTTTAAAATGTATATGATGTTTAATAGGAAGCCAATGCAGTGTTGACAGAACCGGGCTAATATGGTCATACTTCCTGGTTCTAGTGAGAAATGAAAGCGTAGCGTAAGTTCCGCCAGGAAGACTCAATTGTTACGTCATGTATTACCTTCTCATCTATCCAATCACGTTCTAATACGTGAAGTATAAAAGATCCTTACTTGCACTCGTCTGAGTTCGCAGATGCTGACGCTTTCACTTTCCACCATCCTCCCTACCTCCACCAAGACGGTCTTCGCTCCATCCTTTCCACCACCACCCTTTCAAAATCCCAAAAGCCCCTGCCTTCATCTTCAGGCAGGATATGCAGAATCCGTACCCTCGGATCGCGAGTTATGGACGGGGCCTACGCCAAAGAACTTTATTGCATATATGGCTTGCTGGGCTGTTAATAAAGTGCATTATTGTACAGTATCTTATCTCCCGAGTCTTTCTGGTAGAATGTCACGTTTGATCAATTAACTTTCTCTCTCTCGTCTTGTGTGCTGTGTGTGTGTTTAGTGTGGGCGTGGTCACTGATCACTTCTGATCAGCAGCGCCAGCTGGTTTCACTTTGTATGTGGCTTTATATGCTCAGTAACTGGTGTCTCATGTTGTCAGATCATTGTTCGTCTCTGGTGTGTTCCTGTTCCTCGTGCCCCTGTGTATGAGTGGATTCCTGTTCTTCGTGTCGTCGTCGCTGAGTGGTATTCCTGTTCCTCGTGCTGTCGTTCCCGGTGTGGATTGTGTATCTCGTTACGTGTTCTCTGGATTGTCTTCACGGGACTTCCACAAGCAGTCACGGATACTCACCACGGGATCACCGAGCACCTTCACGGAGGATTATCACCAGCACCTGCACCATCAGCTCACCTGGGTCCCTGCGCCACTGTTCCATCTGTGTTGTGCCGTCTCGACCCTCTTTGTGTCTGTTCTGACCAACCTGTCATTGTGATCTTTAATAAAGCGTTATTTGCAATTGCATCCAGTGTCGTTCTGAAATGTCACAGAATGATCTGACCTCAATGGATGCAGCAAGCGCATCAAACTGGGACAACTTCGCTGCCAACAGCATCGCGAGGATGGACCAACAAGAGGAGGGCATTGAGAACATGGGTCGAGCGGTTCAAGCACTTGTGGCGCAGGTGTCCGAGCTCACCCAACAGCTACAACATCTTAGAGTTCCCACTGCGCCACCCACACCGCCCGTTCAGCCCACACCCCCACAGGATCTGAGTCTTCGCGAGCCTCGCTTACCCACACCCGAGGGATATGCAGGTGAGCCCGAGTATTGCAGAGCATTTTTGACCAGATGCTCTATGCACTTTTCGTTACAGCCGCGGACGTTCGCTCAGGAACAATCCAAGGTGGCGTTTGTACTAACCCTGCTGTCTGGAAAGGCTGCACTCTGGGGAACGGCGGTGTGGGAGAACCGAGATCCATGCTGCGCCTCGTTCCTGGCACTCTCGGAGGAGATGAAGAGAGTTTTCGATCGGGCTGTGGCGGGTAGGGAGGCGGCCAGACTACTCGCCGATCTACGCCAGGGAGACCGCTCGGTGTCGGAGTATTCCATCCAATTCCGCACCTTGGCCGCAGAGTGCCAATGGAACGAGGAGGCGCAGTGGGACCATTTCCTGCATGGGTTGGCTGACCGTGTCCAAAATGAGATTTACATGTTGGATTTACCCGCGAGACTTAATGGACTCATTGAGTTGGCTCTTCGGGTTGATGCTCGGCTGAGCAGGAGGAGTCGGGTCGTCCAGAATCGTCATTTCGTCAGCACGGAGAGGGCACGCGCCTTAAGCGAGGACACGGTCAGCCCCGTCACCGATCACGAGCCCATGCAGGTGGGCAGAGCTCGGCTTTCCCGGGAGGAGAGAGAAAGGCGGAGATCCCAAGGACTGTGTCTCTACTGCGGTAAATCGGGGCACTTCATCCATTCGTGCCCGGTAAAAGAGCAAGCCCGATAGTAACAGTGAGGCTACTATCGGGTGGGATCTCCGCCGAGAAGACCTCATCATCTACTCTCCTCCCGGTAAGGCTCAGGTGGGCTACTCACTTTCACGACACCAAGGCTTTACTGGACTCTGGGGCAGAAGGTAATTTTTTGGACATTAGACTAGCTAAGCAGCTTCTCATCCCCATTTCCCCACTCCATCACAAGATATCCGTCAACGCACTCAATGGTCAAGAGCTCCCTAACATTTCCCATGTTTCTGAACCCATTACACTCACTACATCTGGCAACCACACTGAAACTATCACATTTTTCCTCATGGATTCACCCATTGCACCAGTGGTTCTCGGGCACCCCTGGCTTACACTGCACAACCCGAGAATTGATTGGGGCCAGAATTCTGTGTCCGCTTGGAGTAATAAGTGTCATGAGTCTTGTCTCGTATCTGCGTGTACGTCTGTACCTGTTTCTGTGTTCCAGGAGGAGGAAGTGAATTTGTCAAACGTGCCCGAGGAGTACCAAGACCTGAGAGAAGTGTTCAGTAAGTCTCGTGCTGCTTCTCTACCTCCGCATCGTCCTTACGACTGTGCCATAGACTTAGTGTCAGGTGAGTCTCCGCCTAAGGGCAAGTTATATTCACTTTCTGTACCAGAGAGGGAGGCTATGGAGAAATATATTTCTGATTCTCTAGCATCCAAGTTCATTCGCCCTTCCTCATCTCCAGCGGGGGCGGGGTTCTTTTTTGTGGGGAAGAAGGATGGATCCTTGCGACCTTGTATTGATTACCGAGGGTTGAACAACATCACGGTAAAGAATACTTATCCTTTGCCGTTGATGTCTTCAGCTTTCGAGAGGTTGCAGGGAGCATCCATCTTCACAAAACTGGATTTACGTAATGCATATCATTTGGTCCGCATAAGGAGGGGCGATGAGTGGAAGACCGCATTTAATACCCCTAGGGGGCACTTTGAATATTTGGTCATGCCGTTCGGGCTGTCCAACTCCCCGGCGGTCTTCCAGGCACTCGTCAATGACGTGCTGAGAGATATGGTTGACCAGTTCATATATGTTTACCTGGATGACATATTGATTTTTTCATCTTCTCTCCAGGAGCATGTTCAGCACGTCAGACGAGTGCTTCGGAGGTTGCTAGAGAATGGGCTTTTTGTCAAGGCGGAGAAATGCGTTTTTCATGCACAGTCTGTTCCTTTCCTAGGTCACATCGTTTCGTCTGAGGGAATGCGTATGGATCCTGACAAGGTTAAGGCTGTGATAGATTGGCCAAGTCCAGATTCCCGTAAGGCCCTACTGAGGTTTCTGGGGTTCGCCAATTTCTATCGGCGTTTTATTCGCAACTACAGCCAGCTAGCCGCACCTCTGACTGCCTTGACCTCCCCCAGAACGACGTTCAGGTGGTCCGATACAGCTGAGGCTGTATTCGTTAAACTCAAGAGCCGCTTCGTTTCAGCTCCCATTCTTGTCGCCCCTGATCCATCACGTCAGTTCGTGGTGGAGGTCGACGCGTCAGAGGTGGGGGTAGGAGCAGTTCTTTCCCAACGCTCTTCCTCAGACGACAAGATGCATCCTTGCGCGTTTTTGTCCCATCGTTTATCTCCTGCCGAACGCAATTATGACATAGGTAACAGAGAGTTGCTGGCAGTCAAGTTAGCGCTGGAGGAATGGCGTCACTGGCTAGAAGGGTCAGGGGTACCTTTTATTGTTTGGACTGATCACAAGAATCTAGAATACATTAGAACTGCTAAAAGACTCAACTCTAGGCAGGCTCGGTGGGCACTGTTTTTCGGACGTTTTGACTTTTCTCTCTCGTACCGCCCGGGCTCCAAAAACATCAAGCCCGACTCATTATCTCGTATTTTTGATCAGACCGAACGCCCGTCTACTCCCGAGCGTATTTTACCAGAGTCTATAGTAGTCTCCGCTCTCAGGTGGGAGGTCGAATCGAGGGTCTTATCGGCCTTAGAAGGGGTAACGCCTCCGCCCGAGTGTCCACCGAACCGTTTATTTGTGCCAGAGGGGAATCGGTCCGAAGTTATTCAGTGGGGACATTCTTCCAGCATAGCGTGTCATCCAGGAGTTAACCGCACCAGTTTTTTGGTCAGACAACGATTCTGGTGGCCCATGATGGCTCGTGACATCCGCAATTTTGTTTTGGCTTGCTCGGTTTGCGCCACTGGTAAGACTTCCAATCGACCTCCAGATGGGTTACTCCAACCGTTGTCAGTCCCTTCGAGACCCTGGTCCCACATCGCTCTAGATTTTGTTACCGCCCTCCCGCCCTCCCAGGGTAAGACTGTCGTTTTGACGGTCGTGGACCGGTTCTCGAAGGCGGCTCATTTCATTCCCTTGCCCAAATTACCCTCAGCCAAGGAGACAGCGGTAACTGTCATAAATCACGTCTTTCGACTTCATGGCCTCCCGATAGACGTGGTCTCTGACAGGGGTCCCCAGTTTGTGTCCAAATTTTGGCAGGAGTTCTGTAGGTTACTGGGGGCGACTGTCAGTCTATCTTCAGGGTTTCATCCCCAGAGCAATGGACAAACCGAGAGAGCCAACCAAGACTTGGAGAGAGTGTTGCGATGTTTGGTTTCCAAGAATCCTTCCTCCTGGAGCCAACAACTCCCTATGGTGGAGTACGCCCACAATTCGTTACCAGTGTCATCTACGGGCCTCTCACCGTTTGAATGTAGTTTAGGTTACCAACCACCAGTTTTTGCTAGTATGGAATCCGAAGTCGCGGTCCCCTCCGCTCATGCGTTTGTCCAGAGGTGCCACCACACCTGGAATAGAGCCCGTGAGACTCTCCTCCAGGCGGGGAAGCGCACCAAGGCTAAGGCCGATCGCCACAGGTCAAGGCCTCCCGTTTACGTCGTGGGTCAAAAGGTGTGGCTTTCTACGAAAAATATTCCTCTCCGATCCGTATCTAATAAACTTGCCCCCAAATTCATTGGCCCGTTCCCTGTCACCAAGATCATTAGTCCGGTGACAGTCCGCCTCAAACTTCCTCCGGCGTACAGGAGAATTCATCCCGCCTTCCATGTTTCCAAAATTAAGCCGGTGTTTTACGCACGTATTAATCCGCCAGTCCCGGTTCCCCCACCGCCGCGTCTCGTAGACGGGGAACCAACGTATTCGGTAAATCGTATTCTGGACTCGAGAAGGAGGGGACGCGGATTTCAATACCTGGTGGATTGGGAGGGTTACGGTCCGGAGGAGAGAAGTTGGGTACCTGCTAGAGACATCCTGGATCACTCTCTGATCGATGATTTCAATCGACAGGTAAGGCGTCCTGGGGACGCCAGGAGGCGTCCCTAGGGAAGGGGGTACTGTCACGTTTGATCAATTAACTTTCTCTCTCTCGTCTTGTGTGCTGTGTGTGTGTTTAGTGTGGGCGTGGTCACTGATCACTTCTGATCAGCAGCGCCAGCTGGTTTCACTTTGTATGTGGCTTTATATGCTCAGTAACTGGTGTCTCATGTTGTCAGATCATTGTTCGTCTCTGGTGTGTTCCTGTTCCTCGTGCCCCTGTGTATGAGTGGATTCCTGTTCTTCGTGTCGTCGTCGCTGAGTGGTATTCCTGTTCCTCGTGCTGTCGTTCCCGGTGTGGATTGTGTATCTCGTTACGTGTTCTCTGGATTGTCTTCACGGGACTTCCACAAGCAGTCACGGATACTCACCACGGGATCACCGAGCACCTTCACGGAGGATTATCACCAGCACCTGCACCATCAGCTCACCTGGGTCCCTGCGCCACTGTTCCATCTGTGTTGTGCCGTCTCGACCCTCTTTGTGTCTGTTCTGACCAACCTGTCATTGTGATCTTTAATAAAGCGTTATTTGCAATTGCATCCAGTGTCGTTCTGAAATGTCACATAGAACTGTAGTTGCTGCGTTTTGGACCAGCTGTAGTTTGTTTATTAACTCTTCGGGGTCGCTGATCACGCCGGCGTGATCAAGTCACATGTCCAGTTTAAGACGTCGAAGCATAAAAACAAAGTCACGTTGAGCGCTGCCGTCCACTTCTGTCGAAAGTGCTGGCTTGAAATTCTTTTTTACTTTTTGTTTTGTGTTGATAGACCACGTAAAAACGGAGATATGACAATTTAAACTTTATATAAAAAAATTGACGTGTATATTGACGCGTTCGTAAAAGAACGCAAGATGGGATGTGACAGACGTTGCATTTATTCTAATAACTTTGTCGATTTTTGTCATAAAACAAAACGGAGAAAAACGTGTGAATCTGCTGACTCTGCTCTTCAGGCTGCACATTTTACGGAATGGAGGAGGAGCCAACTGAGCAAAGACGCGAAATTGAAAGGCAGGAGATTTACGGAGTAGATAAAGAGAGACATATATACGTTATATATAGAGAGATATTATTGCTAGTTTGAGTAGATTTTGAGAGTAGTGAATAGTGTAGATCGTTTAGGAGTAGTTTAGGTAGTTTAGGTAATTTAGGAGTAGATTTAGATAAACTGTTTTGAGGAGTGGCACAGATGAAAAACAAAAAAAAACAAAAAAAAAAACACACCTGATATTTGTTGTATGTATAGTTTGATTTTGTGTTCATTTGACCTTTAGTATGATATATTTGCACTATTGAGGAACCCCTCTTACTCAAGGAATGAAAGCCCTGTAATGTAGCTGTCTGTGTAATTGTACATGAAATGTTTTGTAGAGTTTCTAAGCAAAAAAGAAAAGAAAAAATGCCTATTGCCACACCTCCTTTTTGCTGTACATAGTTTGATTTTATCTCAATTTTACCTTTTTTTATGTTGTATTAGCACTATTTGGGAGCCCTCATACTCTGGGAATGAAAGACCTTAAATATAGCTCTCTGTATAATTGTGTGCACTTTTTTTTTTTAAGTGGCAAAGCTAAAAAGTAAAAAAAAGCCTATGGCTACACCCGCTTTTTTAGTAAATAATTTTTATTTTTTTTGTATATAGCTTGATTATATCTGAATTGTACCTTTATTTGTTGACATTTACAACTTGTGTCTACATTTTAAACCTTTTAAAATGCTTCATTGAGCATGTTTGTGTTTTTTTGTAGTAGAAAAACTATAATTTTTCTATTCGGATTTTGTGTTTTTTGTGTGATTTTGTGTCCAGTATGTTGATACAGTACATCAAAGTGAAAAACTAATTGTCTGGTCATATAGGTGATGTTGTGCTGAAAAAAATGATACCAAAAATTAGTATGGTAAACATTTGTTTATGTCGCAAAATTAAAAAATTAAAAAGTACTCAAAAAGGGCCAAAATAGCCCAAGACTCTGAAGGGTTAAGCGTGCAGGGCAACCACCCAGTAGGGCATTACAATAATCTAGCCTTGATGTCATGAACACATGAACTAACTGTTCCGCATTTTTCATTGAAAGCATATTGTAATTTAGATGTATTTTAAGATGGAAGAATGCAGTTTTATAGATGCTAGAAACGTAACTTTCAAATGAAAGATTGGTATCAAAGAGCACACCCTGGTTCCTAACCGATGACGGAGACTTGACAGAGCAGGCATCAAGTGTTAGACAGTTTTCTAGGTTATTAAGTGAGGAATTTTTTGGCCAATAATTAGAATCTCTGTTTTTTCAGAGTTAAGTAGCAGGAAATTACTAGTCATCCAGATTTTAATATCAGTTATGCATTCCGTTAATTTTGTGAAGTGGTGCGTTTCGTCGGGGCGCAAAGAA
Source organism: Rhinichthys klamathensis goyatoka (assembly GCF_029890125.1). Lineage (NCBI taxonomy): Eukaryota > Metazoa > Chordata > Actinopteri > Cypriniformes > Leuciscidae > Rhinichthys > Rhinichthys klamathensis. The sequence continues at coordinate 2,329,085 of NW_026607023.1, forward strand.
ATATAGAGCTGAGTATCATCAGCATAACAGTGAAAACTAATGCCATGCTTCCTATGATATCTTCCAAAGGTAGCATGTACAGAGTGAACAGCAACGGTCCTAGTACTGAGCCTTGCGGCACGCCATACTGAACTTTTGGTCGATAAGACATCTCTTCGTTTACTGCCACAAACTGATAACAGTCAGATGAGTATGATTTGAACCATGCTAATGCAATTCAACTAAGGCCAACATAATTTTCAAGTCTATTTAAAATAATATTGTGGTCGATGGTATCAAATGCAGCACTAAGATCGAGTAACACTAATAGAGATACAACCACGATTGGATGATAAGAGCAAATCATTTGTAACTCTAGTGAGAGCTGTCTCAGTACTATGGTACGGTCTAAATCCTGACTGGAAATGCTTGCAGATACCATTTCTTTCTAAAAAGGAACATAGTTGTGAGGATACTGCCTTTTCTAGTAATTTTGATAGAAAAGGTAGATTCGAGATTGCCTGTAATTGACTAATTCTCTAGGATCAAGTTGCGTTTTTTTTTTTATAAGAGGTTTAATAACAGACAAGTTAAAAGTTTTCAGTACATATCCTAGTGACAAAGATGAATTAATGATATTAAGAAGAGGATCTATGACCTCTGGAAGCATCTCTTTCAATAGCTTAGTCGGTATAGGGTCGAACATACATCGATGTCGATTTAGATGATTTGAGCTTAGACAATTCTTCCTCTCCTATAGCAATGAATGAATGGAATGGAATTTTTCCTCAGGGACACTTCAACACACTGTCTGATGCGATACTGTAGTAGACGGTTGCATAGTTATTCATTTCTCTCTAATATTATCAATCTTGTAAGTAAAGAAGTTCATAAAGTCATCACTGCTGTGCTTGAAAATGTCCGTTGTGACAAATTTATTGAGATAAATTTTTTCGTTAATTTAGCTACTGTTTCGAATAAATACCTAGGGTTGTGTTTGTTTTCTTCTAAGAGTGTTGAAAGATAAGCAGATCTAGTAGTTTTTAAGGCCTTTCTGACCACGGCATTGGACTATTTTCTTTAATCTTCTTTAAGCGCAATGGAGCAATTGCGTCTAAAGTGCTGGAAAAGAGAGAGTCAATCATTTCCGTTGCAATATCAAGTTCTTCTAAGGCTAAGCTATCTGGGATGCTGACGAAATGAAACTAATCAGGAAGATTATTTATAAAGCAATCTTTAATGGCAGAAGTGATTGTTCTACCATATTTATAACACAGAGTCTGCTTTGCAGCCTTGGCTAAATTAAGTATACATGAGATTAAATAATGATCTGAGATGTCAGCGCTCTGCTGCATAATTTCAACGGCAGCAACATCTGTTCCTTGCGACAATATTACATCTAAAGTATGATTACGACAATGAGTAGGTCTTGCCTTGTGTTGTCTAACTCCAATAGAGTTCAGAATGTCTTTAAATGCCAATCCCAATGCATATTTTTCATTATCTACATAGATATTAAAATCACCAACAATTAGGACTTTATCTGCAGCCATTACTAACTCTGATAGAAAATCAGCAAATTATTTGATAATTCTGAATTGTGCCCTGGTGGCCTGCATATAGTAGCCAGCACAAAAGTCGAATGGGATTTATTACTTACGCTGCATAACGATACAGAAAGCACCATCACTTCAAATGAATTATATTTGAAACTATATTTCTGAGTAAGGGTGTCACGATTCTCCAAATCTTCGATTCGATTTAATTTTCGATTCTAAGGTCACGGTTCGATTCGATTCTCGATTTTTACATGTATTTTTTTAAAGCACAGGTTGCTATGCCATTTTTAGACTTTTATGCAATATAATATCTGACCTTTGTTCGCAATGTACCACACTACATTGTCAAATTTAAAACATTTATTAACAACATAAAGTGCTTATAATATAATATAATATAATAACTTCTTTAGTCAATAATCTTTAGTCAATTGGAAACTTAAGCAAAATAACTTGCCATAGTTTCTCCTTTGTTACTGCAGTCTTCTTCACAGAATATGACATTCAAGTTCACAAAACAAACAAACAGTTGTTGGTTTAACAGATAAATCTATGTTTTTGTGGTGCCTGCAGAGATGCCCTGCCATGTTAGTCGTGCTGCCAGTGGAAAAATATGGTACACGCACATTGTACCATATTCTGCAATGTCGCCACACCGGCGACATTGCAGAGCTTGCAAACTGTGGCTTTTTTGAAGCGCGAACGTTGAACGCGAACGCGAACACGAACATTGTCAACATAACTCACTGGTTATCCAAAATACTTCCACACCGGCGACTTCAATGAAAGAGTAGGGGGTTCAAGTTCTGTCGATGGGTCTCCTGCATCTGCAGTTGCCATGCTATCTTTTGACTGGCTGTAGCTAAGTTAGAGGAGGTTGACTCGCAGCACTTCAACACGCGTGTTTTTTTTCCGCTTGGCACGCCGACCGGACGTGACATGGGGCGTGGCAGCATCGACGATTCCATTTTTTTATTCAAAGTTCGAGATTGTGACTTAATTTCGGTCGATTTCGATTTAAAATCTAAATCGTGACACCCTTATTTCTGAGTAATACTGACGATATTGCTATATTGCAGACGGTCGATTTAGCCAGTCAATCTGCTTCCTGACCTGATGTCACGGTTTCCCCTGGTCCTGTCCCGCACTACACTTCCCAGCATTCCCCTGGATCCTCACCTGCAAGCACTCTCCCTGATTGTTATCACCTGCACCTCGTCTCCTCATGATCGCCACTCATGCTGCATAAAAGCCTCAGTCACCCTACACTCCTGGTCCGATCTCGTCAATTCTGGTCCCTGGTTCCCGAGTAATCTTCAAGAGACATATCTGGTATTTTCGGTATTCCTAAGTATCTTCTGAGCATTTGTTTTACCTTTTATTTTGGAGTCGGCATACCGTGTATAAATAAAGCCTAAGTTCATTTTACCTGTTCCTGAGCGTTCTGTGACAGAAGATCGGACCACACACAATGCAGGACTCCATCCATGCCGCTCTACTGGATTTCCTCCACGCCCTTCGATTCCCAGCACCTCTTCCTTCACCGCAAGTCTACCCCACTCCGTTCAACCGGCGTTTCTGTTTGGATCCACCAAACCCACTCCCCACACCTGCCCTACCGAAGAACCATTTCGCTTTGGTTCCTCCGAGTCAACTCCCCTCACCAGCCCAGTCGAACCAGCGCATCTCATCTGGCCAGCCGAAGCAGTGCACAACCAAGACCACCCAGACCGCGTGGGTCGACAACAAGAGCCCACCTCAGACAACGTGAGAGACTCCACCGCAACGTTTGAGCCAGCGCCCACAGGGGCTACCGAGCTGAACATCGCGATGGAGCCTGAGCATCGTACGTCTGACCCAGTGTGCAAGCCGGCTGCACCATCCATTGCTGAGGGAGTTCTAGTGGAATTCGAGGGCATGGAAGTGTGCCCCACCCACCCTCCCGCCACTGAGAGTGAGTTTTTGGTTCCAGCACAGGGAAACTTTCAGTGTTTTGGAGAGTTTGACTTATTTGCCCCATTGTCTTCTGAATCTGTCTGTCATGTCCCGGATTCTCTGTTCCCGCCCAGCCTCCCTCTCCCACCACCTCTCCAAAATACTGTTTTATGTTTGGATGATGTTTGTCTGGCCCTTCAAGCTCCTTCCCAGTTCCCAACCATTTTTGCTACCCAATCTTCGCCTCCCCCATCAGCCCCTCTGTTCCACCTCTGCCTCCTCTCAGTGGTGTGGTTTCACTGCTGGACTGATGGGGGTCATCTCACCCTGGGCATGAGGACCCCGTGGCTTCGCCTCCAGCCTCTGTACACTCCACTCCACTTCGACCCGTCTCCCTGACTCCCATGCCTATGCTCCATCCACCCTCGATGTCTACAGTGACCATCGAACATCCGGCTTCACCTGGCTACCTCGGTACTTCGGCTCCATCTGGGTCGGACATCACACCACCTTCGCTGCGGACTTGCAGGTCGTTCAGTGCTCTCTGGCCCTCCACCCCTTCGGCTGCGGTTTGCTCCGCCCTCCCTCAGGCTCCACCTCTGCCCTCGGTCACTCCTTCTCAACCTCAGCCCTCCGGATCCCTGCTTCCACCTCGGGGGGATGTCGCTATGGCTCTGACGTTGTCTCCGAGGTCTTCTGTGTCCTGTCACTCCTTTGGCTCTCCGGCGGCAGGGTGGGCTCCTCCTTCCACATTGTCATCGCTTCCTGTCATCGCCATGAGACCTGCCGGCTGTCTTTCCCCATGGCACCTCCCTCCAGCTATGCCACAGTGAAGCACAGTTCGGTTTAGGCGCGAGGTCGCGCCTTCCGGGAGGGGGGTGTAATGTCACGGTTTCCCCTGGTCCTGTCCCGCACTACACTTCCCAGCATTCCCCTGGATCCTCACCTGCATGCACTCTCCCTGATTGTTATCACCTGCACCTCGTCTCCTCATGATCGCCACTCATGCTGCATAAAAGCCTCAGTCACCCTACACTCCTGGTCCGATCTCGTCAATTCTGGTCCCTGGTTCCCGAGTAATCTTCAAGAGACATTTCTGGTATTTTCGGTATTCCTAAGTATCTTCTGAGCATTTGTTTTACCTTTTATTTTGGAGTCTGCATACCGTGTATAAATAAAGCCTAAGTTCATTTTACCTGTTCCTGAGCGTTCTGTGACACCTGAGCCCCAGATTGTCATGTTTGAGCTCTAAGACTATGTGCCATATTACTAAAGAGAAGAGCAGCACCATCCCAGGAGGGACCATCTCTTTTCAACAGGTCAGGTCTGCCCCAAAAACTTTTCCAATTGTCTATGAATTCTATATTATTTTGCAGACACCAATTTGACAGCCAGCCAATGAGTAAGCACATTCTACAAACTATCTCATCACTCCTGCGAACAGGAAGGGGGCCAGAGCAAATTGCAGTGCCTGACATCGTACTTGCAAGATCACACACCTCTTTAATGCTCATATTAGTGATCTCCGACTGGCGGAGTTGAACATCATTATTCCCGACGTGAATAATAATCTTAGAGAATTTACGATTAGCATTAGCCAGCACTTTAAAATTTGATTCAATGTCAGGCGCTCTGGCTCCCGGCAAACATGTGACTATGGTGGCTGGTGTCTCTATTTTCACATACCGTGTAATAGAATCGCCAATAACTAGGGCACATTCAGCAGGATTCTCAGTGGGTGTGGGGAGAACCGGTTTCAGAGAACCTGTAATCAGAACGGAGGAGCGGTGTTTTGTCCCGCGACTACAGTGTCTCACGGTCACCCAGTTGCCCTGCTGCAGCCGAAACCGAACAATGTACAGAGTTCACTGAGCTAGTCGCATCCAAGGCAGTATCTAAAGCTCTGTAACTATCAGTATCTAAAGCACTCTTACAATTAACCTCAATTAAAGTTGAGGATGCGTGTCTCTAGTTCTGAAGTCTTCTCCATCAGCATGACTGTCTCCCTGCATTTATCATATGTAAATCCTATGCTGACAGAGAACGCTATAATATACACTCACCTAAAGGATTATTAGGAACACCATACCAATACTGTGTTTGACCCCCTTTCGCCTTCAGAACTGCCTTAATTCTACGTGGCATTGATTCAACAAGGTGCTGAAAGCATTCTTTAGAAATGTTGGCCCATATTGATAGGATAGCATCTTGCAGTTGATGGAGATTTGTGGGATGCACATCCAGGGCACGAAGCTCCCGTTCCACCACATCCCAAAGATGCTCTATTGGGTTGAGATCTGGTGACTGTGGGGGCCATTTTAGTACAGTGAACTCATTGTCATGTTCAAGAAACCAATTTGAAATGATTCGAGCTTTGTGACATGGTGCATTATCCTACTGGAAGTAGCCATCACAGGATGGGTACATGGTGGCCATAAAGGGATGGACATGGTCAGAAACAATGCTCAGGTAGGCCGTGGCATTTAAACGATGACCAATTGGCACTAAGGGGCCTAAAGTGTGCCAAGAAAACATCCCCCACACCATTACACCACCACCACCAGCCTGCACAGTGGTAACAAGGCATGATGGATCCTTGTTCTCATTCTGTTTACGCCAAATTCTGACTCTACCATCTGAATGTCTCAACAGAAATCGAGACTCATCAGACCAGGCAACATTTTTCCAGTCTTCAACTTTCCAATTTTGGTGAGCTCTTGCAAATTGTAGCCTCTTTTTCCCATTTGTAGTGGAGATGAGTGGTACCCGGTGGGGTCTTCTGCTGTTGTAGCCCATCCGCCTCTAGGTTGTGCTTGTTGTGGCTTCACAAATGCTCTGCTGCATACCTCGGTTGTAACGAGTGGTTATTTCAGTCAAAGTTGCTCTTCTATCAGCTTGAATCAGTCGGCCCATTCTCCTCTGACCTCTAGCATCAACAAGGCATTTTCGCCCACAGGACTGCCGCATACTGGATGTTTATCCCTTTTCACACCATTCACACCCTAGAAATGGTTGTGCGTGAAAATCCCAGTAACTGAACAGACTGTGAAATACTCAGACCGGCCCGTCTGTCACCAACAACCATGCCACGCTCAAAATTGCTTAAATCACCTTTCTTTCCCATTCTGACATTCAGTTTGGAGTTCAGGAGATTGTCTTGACCAGGACCACACCTCTAAATGCATTGAAGCAACTGCCATGTGATTGGTTGATTAGATAATTGCATTAATGAGAAATTGAACAGGTGTTCCTAATAATCCTTTAGGTGAGTGTACATGTATATATAAATATATATATATAGAAATATATACATATATAAATATTAAATATAAATATAACTTTGATATGTGCGTAATGATGATGATATAATGCTTTTTGATTAATAATGGTAAACAATACATATATTTTTTGCAACCTGCAGTGACTAGTACTTTGCAGCTAATAGAGATATTCACACTTTCTTCCGCAGTAAAGCACATTCCACAATAATTATCCACAAGAAACTGATTAACATAAGCTGTAACTGACTGTCATAAAACTTTGAACTGCGTGCACTGACGTCACTGCCATTACACGATAGGCTGAGGTGCCTCACGTGATCCAAGTTAGCCATTACACTTTCTCCAATGGTAAGATATACAGACTCTCTCATCTCCCTATAATAAGACAATCTCTGGTTACAGGTCACGGTCAGGTTCTTTGGTCGGACCATAGTTTGGGTGCACCCTAGTGGCGGTGGGGCCCTAAGCAGCCGTTTAGAGCCATCATCTTCTGTGAAACCTGCATTAAATTATGAAGAACAGGTACTGAAGCTTTCAAGCTTCAAAAGGGACACAAAAGATTATCTTTTTCTCACAATTATAATATATATTGCTTGTATGGACCACTTTTATGGTGTGTTCATTTCATTTTCTGAAGCTTGAATGTATAATATAATATATATTTTTTTTAAAGTACATTAAAATTAAAGAAAGAATGAAAGATTTTAGTGTAAAAATTATAATAGGGAGGTTATGTTTGCTTTTTGTAAGGAAGCAGGAACAAAAATATTCCTTATTTATTGGTTTCATGTTATACAAGATATCATACTCAATATCTTGAGTATGATGGATATTGAGTCAACGTTTTAAAAGTGCTCATAAGCATTATGACAATGGTTTAGGATTATTATTTATATGATGTGGCATTGGTTTAAAAAACTATTATAAAAGATTGTTATTTTAAAGTAAAAAATCAAAGAGAGTGTATTAGTATTCTGTTATATAGATATCATGTATAATTTCAAATTCTTTGTCTATGGCGCCATCTGCTGGTCGTCTTGCATAGTACAGAAAGCAATGAAATAGAATGTGTAAAGTACAAACATTAACGTATATATTAACGTATATATATATATATATATATATATATATATATATATATATATATATATATATATATATATATATATATGCACACACACACACACACACACACACACACAGACAATGCTTTGTTATATTCTCATTCAATTATTTTCTTTAATGTTTATACTTTACATTCTGTACATTGCGATACATTACGATCTTTAACCAGATGGAACTGGATAATATTCTGAAAGTTCTGATACAATCTGACTTCTGACCTGTAATGTTGCCTGAATCATAATCATACACTGTTCGTTCGTTGGCCAGAGGAGAACTGCCCCCCGACTGAGCCTGGGTTCTCCCAAGGTTTTTTTCTCCATTCTGTCACCTGATGGCTACCTATAACATGGTTCTAAAAAGAAAATAATTCTTAAGTTGTGTTTCATTCAATTAAGTCACTACAGATAATTGTACTACATACTATATATAGTATGTAGTACCAGAGATTTCAATTCACACAAGCTTTTTGTGCATGATGGGAAGTTGGGAACCAATTGTACTCTCACCTTCCATTGAAAAATGCAAAGGAGCCTTTGACTCTCATTTCAGAGGCTGATTGTGTTACTAAGCAACTGTGTTAACAGTCATATCCTTTCACCATCTGTTGACAATCCATTTGAGCACCCACTGATTTAAATGGCAGCCACTTAATGAAGACGGTGGGTATGATATCATTCAGAAAATAGCTAAGCCACACTGAACAAGATACATTCATCTGTACAATAATTGAAGCTTCCCCTATCCTCGCATGCCATTTTAATTCTCTGTTTCCTTTTTCAGAAAAAGATTGATTGCTAAGGTTAAGAGCTAACACAAAATGACAAAGTTGTTTGCGAGCTCTGTTATTAATTCCCAAGAAGCCTGGAGAATTTTGAGACCTTTTTTGCTGGGATTTTTTCAGTTTTTTGACAGTCTGTGAATGTGTTTGTGTGGACACGTGTTCATTTCATGATGTACAATATAAAAACAAAAAAAATCAGTTGTTATTACAAATTAAATCCAGTTGTTATTACAAATAATTTTGGTGTTACCAAATTGAAATACACATGCAATCAATCAATTAAGTTTTATGAACATGCACATTGACATACTGTAGATTTTAGACAGGCATGAATGAATTCAAATGTGAATTCTTTCATTGTCCTTGTGTAAATCACCACCACCACCCCACCACTTTATTCTTGTACAAACAAACGCTGTATTAACCAGTACTACATAAAGTATTAAATAGAACAGTATCTGAAACGTCTGTGTATTTGACAAATATTGCATTTATTTCACTTCAGCTGTAATAAAGTATGCAAACAGCGCGAGTGTCACAACGGGAAGCAGAAAGTGTCTGACTTCACGGCTCCGTTTGCAGCTCCTCCCCGCCTGCATGCGGCAACTCTCGCCAATCGTTACATCCAGCCCCAGCTGATATTGAACATACCTAAACCAATGAGAACATAACGCATGAACCAAAGGAAGCACATGACAAGATCACACGAGGGCAAGGGAATCACCTAACAAAGACACAGGAACCAAATTACAACATAAAAGACAAAATCCAAAACCAACCTCCTCTATGGGTGGCTCCAGACACTAAAACAAAACATCAAAACACCAAAGGTTAAGGAGGGTGGTGGAGTGGAGGTGGTCCAGGGGGAGGGATGGAGGACCAGGCCTGTGAAGGGGAACTGGACCTGGATGATGGAGCACTGGCGGGCCTGGATCATGGGGTGAAGGGCCACACCATAGAGAATCAGGTGGTTGTGGTGAAGTCACTGGAGATGGGAACCACCAGGACAGTGCTGGTGGAGCAGAAACCTGGGCAGTCCTTCTGGCAGAGACATGAACTCAGCTTTTAGCTGGCTAAAAGCGCTTTGGCGGAGACACAGCCTTAGTGTAAATATCATCTATCACCGGCCGCAACCTTAAATATGTGTTAATAGAAACTGAAAAAAATGTTGTTAGTCAAAATACTGTACAAAACACTTCGGTTTCTGTAAGAGTGGAAGTCACTTGTCCTGTGCACAAGGGCAGTATTTTCTTCTGTTTTCTAATTCCTGACACATGAAGAGACTAGTCTGCAATAGTTCCCATGGAAACCAGCTTGGTTACTAGGGCCAGTGTGGTTGTCCTGGTAACTGGGTAAATGGGTGAGGGCTACAGATAGCACTCAAGTTCAGTGAAGAATGAATTCCAAACATCATCTGCACAAATTGGAACAAACCTATTTACTATGTGAGAATACTGACTCTGGTTTTTCCACAGTATGAGGGCTAAAGCTTTCACTGCCTGCACATTGTGACTTGTATGTACGAATCTATTTTACAGAAATATATTAGGTATAATAAACTAGACTCTCCCTTGTGAAGGCCTCATCGACTCGACAGCCATCGGCACTGATCCTCAACAAACTTGTCTCCATACCGGCGTGACTCCGATCTTCAACCAGATGGAACTGGATAATATTCTGAATGTTCCAATCCAATCTGACTTCTGACCTGTAATGCTGCCTAAATCATAATCATACCCTGTTCGTTCATTGGCCAGAAGAGAACTGGCCACCGACTGAGCCTGGTTTCTCCCAAGGTTTTTTTTCTCCATTGTGTCACCTGATGGAGTTTTGGTTCCTTACCACTGTCACCTTTTCACCTTTTTTCACCTTTGTTGCCATTGGCTTTTGGCTTGCTTATTTGGGGAAATTTAATTTAATATTCAACAATATTATTGATCTGCCTGCATTGACACCATTATTTGAGAACTGAACTAAGCTGGACGATGACATCACGGTTTACTCCAGAGTGGCTATATACTGTATATACATGAACTAAATTAATAACCTTTTTACAACAAAAATTAAACATCACTGAGCTTTCTTAAGCTGGACTGTGATGCTATTTTCTTCTGGAAAAAAACTTTTTGTTAGTCGTGCTGCCAGTGGAAAAATATGGTACACGCACATTGTACCATATTCTGCAATGTCGCCACACCGGCGACATTGCAGAGCTTGCAAACTGTGGCTTTTTTGAAGCGCGAACGTTGAACGCGAACGCGAACACGAACATTGTCAACATAACTCACTGGTTATCCAAAATACTTCCACACCGGCGACTTCAATGAAAGAGTAGGGGGTTCAAGTTCTGTCGATGGGTCTCCTGCATCTGCAGTTGCCATGCTATCTTTTGACTGGCTGTAGCTAAGTTAGAGGAGGTTGACTCGCAGCACTTCAACACGCGTGTTTTTTTTCCGCTTGGCACGCCGACCGGACGTGACATGGGGCGTGGCAGCATCGACGATTCCATTTTTTTATTCAAAGTTCGAGATTGTGACTTAATTTCGGTCGATTTCGATTTAAAATCTAAATCGTGACACCCTTATTTCTGAGTAATACTGACGATATTGCTATATTGCAGACGGTCGATTTAGCCAGTCAATCTGCTTCCTGACCTGATGTCACGGTTTCCCCTGGTCCTGTCCCGCACTACACTTCCCAGCATTCCCCTGGATCCTCACCTGCAAGCACTCTCCCTGATTGTTATCACCTGCACCTCGTCTCCTCATGATCGCCACTCATGCTGCATAAAAGCCTCAGTCACCCTACACTCCTGGTCCGATCTCGTCAATTCTGGTCCCTGGTTCCCGAGTAATCTTCAAGAGACATATCTGGTATTTTCGGTATTCCTAAGTATCTTCTGAGCATTTGTTTTACCTTTTATTTTGGAGTCGGCATACCGTGTATAAATAAAGCCTAAGTTCATTTTACCTGTTCCTGAGCGTTCTGTGACAGAAGATCGGACCACACACAATGCAGGACTCCATCCATGCCGCTCTACTGGATTTCCTCCACGCCCTTCGATTCCCAGCACCTCTTCCTTCACCGCAAGTCTACCCCACTCCGTTCAACCGGCGTTTCTGTTTGGATCCACCAAACCCACTCCCCACACCTGCCCTACCGAAGAACCATTTCGCTTTGGTTCCTCCGAGTCAACTCCCCTCACCAGCCCAGTCGAACCAGCGCATCTCATCTGGCCAGCCGAAGCAGTGCACAACCAAGACCACCCAGACCGCGTGGGTCGACAACAAGAGCCCACCTCAGACAACGTGAGAGACTCCACCGCAACGTTTGAGCCAGCGCCCACAGGGGCTACCGAGCTGAACATCGCGATGGAGCCTGAGCATCGTACGTCTGACCCAGTGTGCAAGCCGGCTGCACCATCCATTGCTGAGGGAGTTCTAGTGGAATTCGAGGGCATGGAAGTGTGCCCCACCCACCCTCCCGCCACTGAGAGTGAGTTTTTGGTTCCAGCACAGGGAAACTTTCAGTGTTTTGGAGAGTTTGACTTATTTGCCCCATTGTCTTCTGAATCTGTCTGTCATGTCCCGGATTCTCTGTTCCCGCCCAGCCTCCCTCTCCCACCACCTCTCCAAAATACTGTTTTATGTTTGGATGATGTTTGTCTGGCCCTTCAAGCTCCTTCCCAGTTCCCAACCATTTTTGCTACCCAATCTTCGCCTCCCCCATCAGCCCCTCTGTTCCACCTCTGCCTCCTCTCAGTGGTGTGGTTTCACTGCTGGACTGATGGGGGTCATCTCACCCTGGGCATGAGGACCCCGTGGCTTCGCCTCCAGCCTCTGTACACTCCACTCCACTTCGACCCGTCTCCCTGACTCCCATGCCTATGCTCCATCCACCCTCGATGTCTACAGTGACCATCGAACATCCGGCTTCACCTGGCTACCTCGGTACTTCGGCTCCATCTGGGTCGGACATCACACCACCTTCGCTGCGGACTTGCAGGTCGTTCAGTGCTCTCTGGCCCTCCACCCCTTCGGCTGCGGTTTGCTCCGCCCTCCCTCAGGCTCCACCTCTGCCCTCGGTCACTCCTTCTCAACCTCAGCCCTCCGGATCCCTGCTTCCACCTCGGGGGGATGTCGCTATGGCTCTGACGTTGTCTCCGAGGTCTTCTGTGTCCTGTCACTCCTTTGGCTCTCCGGCGGCAGGGTGGGCTCCTCCTTCCACATTGTCATCGCTTCCTGTCATCGCCATGAGACCTGCCGGCTGTCTTTCCCCATGGCACCTCCCTCCAGCTATGCCACAGTGAAGCACAGTTCGGTTTAGGCGCGAGGTCGCGCCTTCCGGGAGGGGGGTGTAATGTCACGGTTTCCCCTGGTCCTGTCCCGCACTACACTTCCCAGCATTCCCCTGGATCCTCACCTGCATGCACTCTCCCTGATTGTTATCACCTGCACCTCGTCTCCTCATGATCGCCACTCATGCTGCATAAAAGCCTCAGTCACCCTACACTCCTGGTCCGATCTCGTCAATTCTGGTCCCTGGTTCCCGAGTAATCTTCAAGAGACATTTCTGGTATTTTCGGTATTCCTAAGTATCTTCTGAGCATTTGTTTTACCTTTTATTTTGGAGTCTGCATACCGTGTATAAATAAAGCCTAAGTTCATTTTACCTGTTCCTGAGCGTTCTGTGACACCTGAGCCCCAGATTGTCATGTTTGAGCTCTAAGACTATGTGCCATATTACTAAAGAGAAGAGCAGCACCATCCCAGGAGGGACCATCTCTTTTCAACAGGTCAGGTCTGCCCCAAAAACTTTTCCAATTGTCTATGAATTCTATATTATTTTGCAGACACCAATTTGACAGCCAGCCAATGAGTAAGCACATTCTACAAACTATCTCATCACTCCTGCGAACAGGAAGGGGGCCAGAGCAAATTGCAGTGCCTGACATCGTACTTGCAAGATCACACACCTCTTTAATGCTCATATTAGTGATCTCCGACTGGCGGAGTTGAACATCATTATTCCCGACGTGAATAATAATCTTAGAGAATTTACGATTAGCATTAGCCAGCACTTTAAAATTTGATTCAATGTCAGGCGCTCTGGCTCCCGGCAAACATGTGACTATGGTGGCTGGTGTCTCTATTTTCACATACCGTGTAATAGAATCGCCAATAACTAGGGCACATTCAGCAGGATTCTCAGTGGGTGTGGGGAGAACCGGTTTCAGAGAACCTGTAATCAGAACGGAGGAGCGGTGTTTTGTCCCGCGACTACAGTGTCTCACGGTCACCCAGTTGCCCTGCTGCAGCCGAAACCGAACAATGTACAGAGTTCACTGAGCTAGTCGCATCCAAGGCAGTATCTAAAGCTCTGTAACTATCAGTATCTAAAGCACTCTTACAATTAACCTCAATTAAAGTTGAGGATGCGTGTCTCTAGTTCTGAAGTCTTCTCCATCAGCATGACTGTCTCCCTGCATTTATCATATGTAAATCCTATGCTGACAGAGAACGCTATAATATACACTCACCTAAAGGATTATTAGGAACACCATACCAATACTGTGTTTGACCCCCTTTCGCCTTCAGAACTGCCTTAATTCTACGTGGCATTGATTCAACAAGGTGCTGAAAGCATTCTTTAGAAATGTTGGCCCATATTGATAGGATAGCATCTTGCAGTTGATGGAGATTTGTGGGATGCACATCCAGGGCACGAAGCTCCCGTTCCACCACATCCCAAAGATGCTCTATTGGGTTGAGATCTGGTGACTGTGGGGGCCATTTTAGTACAGTGAACTCATTGTCATGTTCAAGAAACCAATTTGAAATGATTCGAGCTTTGTGACATGGTGCATTATCCTACTGGAAGTAGCCATCACAGGATGGGTACATGGTGGCCATAAAGGGATGGACATGGTCAGAAACAATGCTCAGGTAGGCCGTGGCATTTAAACGATGACCAATTGGCACTAAGGGGCCTAAAGTGTGCCAAGAAAACATCCCCCACACCATTACACCACCACCACCAGCCTGCACAGTGGTAACAAGGCATGATGGATCCTTGTTCTCATTCTGTTTACGCCAAATTCTGACTCTACCATCTGAATGTCTCAACAGAAATCGAGACTCATCAGACCAGGCAACATTTTTCCAGTCTTCAACTTTCCAATTTTGGTGAGCTCTTGCAAATTGTAGCCTCTTTTTCCCATTTGTAGTGGAGATGAGTGGTACCCGGTGGGGTCTTCTGCTGTTGTAGCCCATCCGCCTCTAGGTTGTGCTTGTTGTGGCTTCACAAATGCTCTGCTGCATACCTCGGTTGTAACGAGTGGTTATTTCAGTCAAAGTTGCTCTTCTATCAGCTTGAATCAGTCGGCCCATTCTCCTCTGACCTCTAGCATCAACAAGGCATTTTCGCCCACAGGACTGCCGCATACTGGATGTTTATCCCTTTTCACACCATTCACACCCTAGAAATGGTTGTGCGTGAAAATCCCAGTAACTGAACAGACTGTGAAATACTCAGACCGGCCCGTCTGTCACCAACAACCATGCCACGCTCAAAATTGCTTAAATCACCTTTCTTTCCCATTCTGACATTCAGTTTGGAGTTCAGGAGATTGTCTTGACCAGGACCACACCTCTAAATGCATTGAAGCAACTGCCATGTGATTGGTTGATTAGATAATTGCATTAATGAGAAATTGAACAGGTGTTCCTAATAATCCTTTAGGTGAGTGTACATGTATATATAAATATATATATATAGAAATATATACATATATAAATATTAAATATAAATATAACTTTGATATGTGCGTAATGATGATGATATAATGCTTTTTGATTAATAATGGTAAACAATACATATATTTTTTGCAACCTGCAGTGACTAGTACTTTGCAGCTAATAGAGATATTCACACTTTCTTCCGCAGTAAAGCACATTCCACAATAATTATCCACAAGAAACTGATTAACATAAGCTGTAACTGACTGTCATAAAACTTTGAACTGCGTGCACTGACGTCACTGCCATTACACGATAGGCTGAGGTGCCTCACGTGATCCAAGTTAGCCATTACACTTTCTCCAATGGTAAGATATACAGACTCTCTCATCTCCCTATAATAAGACAATCTCTGGTTACAGGTCACGGTCAGGTTCTTTGGTCGGACCATAGTTTGGGTGCACCCTAGTGGCGGTGGGGCCCTAAGCAGCCGTTTAGAGCCATCATCTTCTGTGAAACCTGCATTAAATTATGAAGAACAGGTACTGAAGCTTTCAAGCTTCAAAAGGGACACAAAAGATTATCTTTTTCTCACAATTATAATATATATTGCTTGTATGGACCACTTTTATGGTGTGTTCATTTCATTTTCTGAAGCTTGAATGTATAATATAATATATATTTTTTTTAAAGTACATTAAAATTAAAGAAAGAATGAAAGATTTTAGTGTAAAAATTATAATAGGGAGGTTATGTTTGCTTTTTGTAAGGAAGCAGGAACAAAAATATTCCTTATTTATTGGTTTCATGTTATACAAGATATCATACTCAATATCTTGAGTATGATGGATATTGAGTCAACGTTTTAAAAGTGCTCATAAGCATTATGACAATGGTTTAGGATTATTATTTATATGATGTGGCATTGGTTTAAAAAACTATTATAAAAGATTGTTATTTTAAAGTAAAAAATCAAAGAGAGTGTATTAGTATTCTGTTATATAGATATCATGTATAATTTCAAATTCTTTCTCTATGGCGCCATCTGCTGGTCGTCTTGCATAGTACAGAAAGCAATGAAATAGAATGTGTAAAGTACAAACATTAACGTATATATTAACGTATATATATATATATATATATATATATATATATATATATATATATATATATATATATATATATATATATGCACACACACACACACACACACACACACACAGACAATGCTTTGTTATATTCTCATTCAATTATTTTCTTTAATGTTTATACTTTACATTCTGTACATTGCGATACATTACGATCTTTAACCAGATGGAACTGGATAATATTCTGAAAGTTCTGATACAATCTGACTTCTGACCTGTAATGTTGCCTGAATCATAATCATACACTGTTCGTTCGTTGGCCAGAGGAGAACTGCCCCCCGACTGAGCCTGGGTTCTCCCAAGGTTTTTTTCTCCATTCTGTCACCTGATGGCTACCTATAACATGGTTCTAAAAAGAAAATAATTCTTAAGTTGTGTTTCATTCAATTAAGTCACTACAGATAATTGTACTACATACTATATATAGTATGTAGTACCAGAGATTTCAATTCACACAAGCTTTTTGTGCATGATGGGAAGTTGGGAACCAATTGTACTCTCACCTTCCATTGAAAAATGCAAAGGAGCCTTTGACTCTCATTTCAGAGGCTGATTGTGTTACTAAGCAACTGTGTTAACAGTCATATCCTTTCACCATCTGTTGACAATCCATTTGAGCACCCACTGATTTAAATGGCAGCCACTTAATGAAGACGGTGGGTATGATATCATTCAGAAAATAGCTAAGCCACACTGAACAAGATACATTCATCTGTACAATAATTGAAGCTTCCCCTATCCTCGCATGCCATTTTAATTCTCTGTTTCCTTTTTCAGAAAAAGATTGATTGCTAAGGTTAAGAGCTAACACAAAATGACAAAGTTGTTTGCGAGCTCTGTTATTAATTCCCAAGAAGCCTGGAGAATTTTGAGACCTTTTTTGCTGGGATTTTTTCAGTTTTTTGACAGTCTGTGAATGTGTTTGTGTGGACACGTGTTCATTTCATGATGTACAATATAAAAACAAAAAAAATCAGTTGTTATTACAAATTAAATCCAGTTGTTATTACAAATAATTTTGGTGTTACCAAATTGAAATACACATGCAATCAATCAATTAAGTTTTATGAACATGCACATTGACATACTGTAGATTTTAGACAGGCATGAATGAATTCAAATGTGAATTCTTTCATTGTCCTTGTGTAAATCACCACCACCACCCCACCACTTTATTCTTGTACAAACAAACGCTGTATTAACCAGTACTACATAAAGTATTAAATAGAACAGTATCTGAAACGTCTGTGTATTTGACAAATATTGCATTTATTTCACTTCAGCTGTAATAAAGTATGCAAACAGCGCGAGTGTCACAACGGGAAGCAGAAAGTGTCTGACTTCACGGCTCCGTTTGCAGCTCCTCCCCGCCTGCATGCGGCAACTCTCGCCAATCGTTACATCCAGCCCCAGCTGATATTGAACATACCTAAACCAATGAGAACATAACGCATGAACCAAAGGAAGCACATGACAAGATCACACGAGGGCAAGGGAATCACCTAACAAAGACACAGGAACCAAATTACAACATAAAAGACAAAATCCAAAACCAACCTCCTCTATGGGTGGCTCCAGACACTAAAACAAAACATCAAAACACCAAAGGTTAAGGAGGGTGGTGGAGTGGAGGTGGTCCAGGGGGAGGGATGGAGGACCAGGCCTGTGAAGGGGAACTGGACCTGGATGATGGAGCACTGGCGGGCCTGGATCATGGGGTGAAGGGCCACACCATAGAGAATCAGGTGGTTGTGGTGAAGTCACTGGAGATGGGAACCACCAGGACAGTGCTGGTGGAGCAGAAACCTGGGCAGTCCTTCTGGCAGAGACATGAACTCAGCTTTTAGCTGGCTAAAAGCGCTTTGGCGGAGACACAGCCTTAGTGTAAATATCATCTATCACCGGCCGCAACCTTAAATATGTGTTAATAGAAACTGAAAAAAATGTTGTTAGTCAAAATACTGTACAAAACACTTCGGTTTCTGTAAGAGTGGAAGTCACTTGTCCTGTGCACAAGGGCAGTATTTTCTTCTGTTTTCTAATTCCTGACACATGAAGAGACTAGTCTGCAATAGTTCCCATGGAAACCAGCTTGGTTACTAGGGCCAGTGTGGTTGTCCTGGTAACTGGGTAAATGGGTGAGGGCTACAGATAGCACTCAAGTTCAGTGAAGAATGAATTCCAAACATCATCTGCACAAATTGGAACAAACCTATTTACTATGTGAGAATACTGACTCTGGTTTTTCCACAGTATGAGGGCTAAAGCTTTCACTGCCTGCACATTGTGACTTGTATGTACGAATCTATTTTACAGAAATATATTAGGTATAATAAACTAGACTCTCCCTTGTGAAGGCCTCATCGACTCGACAGCCATCGGCACTGATCCTCAACAAACTTGTCTCCATACCGGCGTGACTCCGATCTTCAACCAGATGGAACTGGATAATATTCTGAATGTTCCAATCCAATCTGACTTCTGACCTGTAATGCTGCCTAAATCATAATCATACCCTGTTCGTTCATTGGCCAGAAGAGAACTGGCCACCGACTGAGCCTGGTTTCTCCCAAGGTTTTTTTTCTCCATTGTGTCACCTGATGGAGTTTTGGTTCCTTACCACTGTCACCTTTTCACCTTTTTTCACCTTTGTTGCCATTGGCTTTTGGCTTGCTTATTTGGGGAAATTTAATTTAATATTCAACAATATTATTGATCTGCCTGCATTGACACCATTATTTGAGAACTGAACTAAGCTGGACGATGACATCACGGTTTACTCCAGAGTGGCTATATACTGTATATACATGAACTAAATTAATAACCTTTTTACAACAAAAATTAAACATCACTGAGCTTTCTTAAGCTGGACTGTGATGCTATTTTCTTCTGGAAAAAAACTTTGTTGCATTATTTCCCTGTTATCTCTGTAAAGCTGCTTTGAAACAATCTGTATTGTAAAAAGCACTATATAGATAAATGTGACTTGACTTCATAATATATAGTCGGACGATACCCGGACAATAAACCCAGACCGGGTAATAAGCACCCAGATGCAAAGCAACTGTATATTATTAAGCCTGTATATTTATTAGTGCACATAATAAATAGATATGAACTATTGATCTGAGTGGACATTATTTTATTATTTGAGAAGAAAGAAGCATAAATATGTAGGAAATTCGGTAATGCTTAGATTAAAGCCCGCAAAGTACTGCATAAGTAAAATGAATTTACAGCGTAACTTTCAGTAATTATAGTGTACCTATAAAGTATGTACGTGTATGTATAAGGGAACAATATGTAAAGTTAGGGGAATACTATAAGTATAAGGTATACTGTAAGTATTTTAGAACTAAGGGTTACTTATTCTACTATTATGACATACAACAATCTTTTACGTTTTGGAGTAATAAGTGTTTGTTAGAAAAATACCATTATTTTAAACTTTTTAAACTGTAGATTATTGCATCCGTAAGCGAGCTGTGAAACTCACGAGGGAACTGGCGTCTCGGTCTTCCTCTCTTGTTTTTTTCTCATTGTTATTATCTTTTATTATTTGTATTTTGTTGATAGCATTAATAATAATAAAAAAAATACTTTTCATGATGCTTCTCACGTCACGCTTCAAGATACGTCAAGCTTGAACTCAACTCTCTCGTGCAGGTGACATTTGGTCGATAGAAGCGATAGTCTACAGTTTAAAAAGTTTAAAATATTGGTATTTTTCTTATTACTTATCGTTTCAGTTCAGAAGACATTGATTCATCCATTGGGGTCGTATGGATTACTGTAGTTATTGCAGTGTGTGTGTCACGATGCAGACACACGGGAAAAGACAGATCCAAGTGCAGTTATTTATTTGGGTAATCCGTACTCACAACCAGTCCAGGCAAAGGTCAAAAATCCAACAAGGCAATCCAAAACACAAGAAACAAATAAGAACCGGGCAGATACAGACATCGGAAGTGTGGTGACATAAAACAAGGACTCCGTGACAAACACTGAAACAGACAGGGTATATATACACAGACACTAACAAGGTGATGGGAAACAGCTGTGTGCAATGAACAATGAGTAACAGAACAGGATGATCGGAAATGTAGTATGAGTGAATGACACCGTGGGGAATGAGGATCTCTAGTGGTTACCCAGGAAAACACAAACCAGACACTGTGACAGTGTGCTGTTTGATGCTTCAACCTTTAGGAACCCATGAGCTTGCATTATTCCCAGAGATTATTTATTTTTCCAAAAACCTTTGTTTCTGTTCATCTAACGAAAGAAAGTTGTATACATCTCGGATGGTATGAGGGTAAAAGATGCGTAAATTATGAGAACATTTCTGGATGTACTAAATTTTCTTAATACATAATACAGAATAGCAAGAGACATGGGAAAGAAAAGAAAGAAGAAAGAAAAAAAAATAAGAAAATGAACAAGAGGAGGAAGAGGAGGAAGAGGAGGAAGAAGCCAAGCAAGAGAAAAAAAGGGGGACAAAAAGTCTTTCTGTCAAGACTTAAGCATTTGAAATAAAATGTTAACGTACGCTATTACATCGAGTGCAGAGAGTATGCTAACATTTAAGCAAGCTGGTGAGAGAAAATGGCACTATCAAAGAGTCTAAAGAGAAGAGTTCTTGAACGGAAGAATGGAAAGACAACTGCGTTCATTTTACCCAGTTTTGTGAATGCAAAGCCGGTGTGTCTTATCTGCAACGAAGCGATCCACAGACTCTTTTAAATGTCTTTCTGAACTTTTCAAATTAAAAGCTCTCAATTAATCTCAAAATAAAACATTGCTGCAAAAACGTTCTCATAATTTTATTTGAAGGCAAAATCACTAAGGACGAAGTGATTGTGAGTAACTGTTGCTGTCATGCCAGATCTATTTCAGAACCAGACGATATCAAAATAATCTGGCTGCGGGCGTGGGCCAGATATTGGCCGCCTGTTGCCGACCACTGGCCTACAGTTTGAAATAGCACGCGACCAAACAAAGCTTTTAAAGTCCGTGACATAAAAGAGTGGAATCAATCTGGGATCCTATGTAGGGAAGGTTACTATGGAAATGTAATAGGTGATTATTTGATTATTTAAAAAAAAAAAAAAAAAAATTCTAATGAATGTTTTCAACTGTTAATCGTTTTCAAACATTTAAACCAGGCAGGGTTAACTTTACAGTACTCAACATGGATTACTGTCAGATTTTCAAAATCCTTCATCACTTGATAACAAGATTATAATAATTTAACTTTAAAGCACAGCCACCACAAAATCAGACTTTAGCACCTCTTTTTACTTTACTTTCTTAGGTTAAATAGAGTTCCCTTTCAAAAGCTACTCTCAATGCTGCGCTTGATTTTAAAGCGCTATGGGGAAGAACTATGGAAGCAGATCAGTATCAACTAGATAAAAAGTTTGATGAGACAAACTTTAAGTTGGCTTGAGAAAGCCGGACCAGAGAGTTTGAAGAAGTTTAAAGTAGTTTGATGTTTGATAGATAAATTAGTTAGCAAGAAAGAATAGTTAGAAAGAAATAAAGATTAGTCAGAAAGAAAGGAAGAAAGAAAGATAGATTAATTAGAATGAAAGATAGATAAGAAAGAAAGATTAGGTAGAAAGAAAGAAAGATTAGTTAGAAATAAAGATAGATTAGGTAGAAAGAAATAAAGATTAGTTAGAAAGAAAGAAAGAAAGAAAGAAAGAAAGAAAGAAAGAAAGAAAGAAAGAAAGAAAGAAAGAAAGAAAGAAAGAAAGAAAGAAAGAAAGGGTAGTTAGAAAGAAAGAATAGTTCGAAAGAACGAACGAAAAGTTGAAAGAAATTTTTTTTAGAAAGAAAATTAGTTAGAAAGAACGAACGCAAAGTTGAAAGAAAGAATAAATAGTTAGAAAGAAAGATTAATTAGAAAGAAAGAGAAAGAAAAATTTGTAAGAATGGAAAAAAAGATTAGATAGAAAGAAAGAAAAGTTATCAATAAAGAAAGAATAGTTAGAAACGAAGAGAGTAAATAAAAAGAAAGAAAAATGAAAGATTAGTGTGATGATCTGTAACGTGATGCGGTGAAGGCAGAGAGGAGGCTGGATCCAAACGCAGTGTACACGCTTTATTTAAACAAACTATAAACTTAAACAGAGACTCAGAACTTGGAAAAGGAATCTTTACACAGGAACGACCAACACTCACGTTAATCCTGGAACAGAACATACATTCAACAACTCACAAAGACAGGGCAGAAACACAGGGCTTTAATAATCAGGGACAAACGAGCTAGACAGGATAACAAGGGGGCGTGGTTAACAAGAAACACCTGGGATAACTAATGGACAAGACAGGGAACCACTAAACATGACAAGACACAAACCCACATCGTGACATAACCCCCCCCCTTAAGGAGCGGCTTCCAGACGCTCCAAAGACGATCCAGGACATAGCCACGACGGGCCTGGACCGCAGAGCGTGGGCGACCAGGGCGGAGCAGGACGAGATGGCGGCCAGGGCGGAGCAGGACGTGATGGCGGCCATGGAGGTGAAGCCCCTGCAGACGACCATGGCGGCACAGCCCTCATGGTCTCCTCACCGGACCCTTGGCCCCCCCCAAAAAAATACTTGGGGAAATCCACGGGTTCAGGAAAGCTCTCCCGGAGCTTGAAGGGCGCAGGCAGGGCGAGGCGCAGAGGCGGGGCAGGCAGGGCGAGGCGCAGAGGCGGGGCCGGCAGGGCGAGGCGCAGAGGCGGGGCCGGCAGGGCGAGGCATCTGGGAACGCCCTCCGGAGCCTGGCGAGCCAAACGAGTCCTCCTCCTCCTTCTGCGACGGCGCTTCACTGGGCTTGAATCTTTCACTTGGCTGGATTCACTCACTTGGTTAGATTCGGCACTCGATTCACTTGTCTCGGCACTAGACTCACTTGACTCTGCTCTTGACTCACTCGATTCACTTGACACAGCACTTGATTCACTTAACTTGGCACTTGACTCACTTGATTCATTCGGCTCGGCACTTGACTCGGGGCTAGATTCACTTGACTCGGCGGAACTTGACTCACTTGACTCGGCGGCACTTGACTCACTTGACTCGGCGGCACTTGACTCACTTGACTCGGCGGCACTTGACTCACTTGACTCGGCGGCACTTGACTCACTTGACTCGGCGGCACTTGACTCACTTGACTCGGCGGCACTTGACTCACTTGACTCGGCGGCACTTGACTCGTTCGCGCCGGCTGGCACGTGCTCAAACTCCGGTTCGGCCGGAGAAACCTCCGCCGCGGTCTCTGGATTAGCAAATTCAACAGAACCAGTGCGGAATACGGGCTCGAGGGGTCCGACACGAAGAGTGGGTTTGGCAGAGCATACGTGCAGCGCGGGTTCGGCTGAGCAGACGTGAGGCGCGGGCTTGAGGAGCGCGGTCTCGGCTGGGCAGACGTGAATTGCAGGCTCTCACCGCTTCTTCTCCTCCACGCCTACAGTAAATGATGAACCGCTCCAGAAGAGGGCCAGGTTGACATACCCCTCCAGGGTCCAGCTGGTACAGTCATCCGGCATTAACTGGGCAACGTCCTCGTCCAACCCGCTCCAAAACAAGTCCATGAGCTCGAGGTCGTCTAAAGCCCCCAGACGACAGCACGACATAAAGTCCCTCACGATGGACTGGCCTTCCTGAAATATCGAGGCAAGGAAACTTCTGAGGGCCTGGTTGCTGACAACTGCTGGATCCATATTGTGGTGAGTTGTTCTGTGATGATCTGTAACGTGATGCGGTGAAGGCAGAGAGGAGGCTGGATCCAAACGCAGTGTACACGCTTTATTTAAACAAACTATAAACTTAAACAGAGACTCAGAACTTGGAACAGGAATCTTTACACAGGAACGACCAACACTCACGTTAATCCTGGAACAGAACATACATTCAACAACTCACAAAGACAGGGCAGAAACACAGGGCTTAAATAATCAGGGACAAACGAGCTAGACAGGATAACAAGGGGGCGTGGTTAACAAGAAACACCAGGGATAACTAATGGACAAGACAGGGAACCACTAAACATGACAAGACACAAACCCACATTGTGACAATTAGGATGAAAGAAAGAAAGATTACATTTAATTAAAAAATATTTGGTAGAAAGAAAGATTAGTTAGAAAGAAAAAAAAAGTTTATCCCCATATGTGAATGTGCAAATCGTCATTCACTTGTGAATCGCCTTGGATTTGTGTGTATGTGTGTGTTTGAGACTTTTCTGGCAGCTCTCTCCTACACGGATCAGTCGTACTCTTTAGCCAGTCAGATTTAGCCAGTCAGATTTAAGCTTATCAATCGACCAATCAGCATCACGTGAGGGCGTGCTTATGTCACAGGTCGGGGGGGGGCCAAACCAGACTGCGCCCACCCCTCAAAACCCAGGACCACGTCGAGGAGCGTACCAGAGACCAGACAGACAAGAAGAATTTCTAAAAATAACAATCTTTATTTAATAAAAGCAAGAATTAAAAGTCTTAATACGGGCTTCGTCTCTCTTTCCAGGGCGGAGGAGACCAAGAGGTTCACTGCGAGGGCCCGGGATACTGGCAGCCACAGAGGAGGAGGGAGCCGAACGCCCGTCTGGCGTGCAGGTAAGTAACGTGGTAAGGAGGCTCTTTTCGGCGTAATACAGGCGGGCAACAGTCCGGGCAGACCAGGGCCGGGACCACGGGCCAGGAGGGGACTCTCCCCACTGGACAGGTGGGTAGCAGGTAAGTTTCTTCCAAGCGTCAGCTATTCGGCAGATGATCGGCCCAGGGGGCGATGGAGTCCAGAAGGGGGACCCGCTGCCGATCCGGTAGGTAGTCGGGTAGGCAAGTCTCCTCCGTGCAGGGTGCTCTCCCCCGTGGCGTCACTGAGCAGCAGGTGTGAGGTCCTCCGGGTGCCTTTCTGCCCTCGACGGCTCCAGCCAGAGACAAGGGTACCCTGTATAATCCAAGACAGAGACAAGTGTGCAGGTTCAAATCTATTTCGGTGGAGTATGGACTTACGGCTGGAGCGGGTGGTTCGGGACAAGCAGCGCTGCTGCTGGGGTGTGTCTCTCCTCTGAACAGGCAGCACACAAGAAGGCCGAGGCAGAAGAATCTTCTATTTAAATGGACAGAGCCTTCGATACAAGAACGAACAGGATCCTTTCGTATAATGGGGAATCAGGCTTACGGCTGGAGCGGGTGGTTCGGGACAAGCAGCGCTGCTGCTGGGGTGTGTCTCTCCTCTGAACAGGCAGCACACAAGAAGGCCGAGGCAGAAGAATCTTCTATTTAGATAGACAAGACAAGTTAAACAGGACAATCACACTCCTCTCTCATATCACAGGACCTGGTGGCGAAAGTGGAACCTACACATCCAACCTGAGGGCTTCGTTCCGCGAACACTGGCGAGAATGTGAACTGGAGAACACTGGCGGTTAAATAAACATGTACATCCACACACTGCAACTTCACGTCAAGTCCAATACTGTGTGACACTTCAATTCAGGCACCGCAATCCACTCTCAAATCTTAGTGCAATAAGGCCAGCACTCACCCAATGTTCAATCCCTCCACTGATGCACTGATTCAACACTCAGAAGCTGATGAGATGCAGAGGATTTCGCATCGCATGGAACACAGCGTCTTCAACACTTTCACACTCAGAAGAAGATATCAGGGTTTCAAAGATGAATCAGTTCACACTCTTAGTGGTAATTATATTTGTGGTCAATACACTTCACAATTCCTTATCCAATTCAGTGCAAGACATGCATTCACACGGATCCGGTGTTTCATTACTTATCTTTCTCCCTCGAGTGATGGCATTCTCCAGTCTTGACTCAATCTCCACAATTCACTCACTTTACATCCAATTCACGTTCCAGCTTGCACTCCCTCAATCACCGTTGCACCCCTTTCCAGTCAGATCCTCACAGCCGCTCCAAAGATCCCAGCAAACCCAAGCCACTGCCAAAGGAATCGATCTCTCCCGGGGGAGCACCACCCTCAAATGCCTTTTCCTTTTCCTTTTAACTGCTTCTCTGGGCCGTGTTTCCCAATCACAGATCCCCACACCAAACACCCGCACCTGGTACCGCTTAGCTAATCAGCTGCCGCTGTCATGGCAACTGACAACAAGCAAACCAGCACGGTGTTTCACTATTATTGTTCCGGGGGGAACACACTTCCCGCTGACATTGGTTCCGCTTCCCTTGTCACCGGTGACACCTACCTGCATGTTACGTCATCAGCTTTCAACCACAGTTCATGGCTGAGCAGAGTTGTGTAATTGATCGGTTCATGTCTGTGTGTTTACTGAAGTTAAAGAAGTTAGAGATCAGTTGAAGCAATAGTTTATTAACTGCTGTTTAGTCCACGTGTGAACATAAACGTTTATTTTTAGTATTGATGGATTTTCATGTCCTGTCCACCACATTCAACTGATGATAATGATAATGCATTGTATCTAATGACGTGCATATAGGAGACATCTGTTTTGTTTTAAGCTGCATATATTATGTAGTTTTATTGTTTCAGATTTATTGTATGAAGTTGCAGACAACCAGTACTGTGACCTTACCGTTCCTACTATAATTCTTTCAAAACAGTCATGTTGCAAGCCATCCATTTTGATAGTTGTTTCAACAAGAGGTTCAAAGTGATGCATTCTTACTATTTGCATTGTATTCATTTGTATCCTGCTGACTTTATGTACACTCTCTAGGAATAAAGCCCTGCTATGCATGCATTATTAAATGTTCTTGTTTTATGTCAGAACTAAAAGATTCAAAGACATAGTTACATTTGATGTATACATTTTATTAATTTGAAAGTTTCCGAATCCTTTGGGAATAAAATATATATAAAATTACTTGATCATGATTAATATTCCTATTACATATAAAGATCATGAACTGACAATCTTAAGTATGAAGCACAACATTCAGTACAGAGAAATATACATCTCTTCCATAGTTGTGAGATCCAGTTGTGCCCACCACGTCTATTTATTCAACTAGCATTTGGTGCAAAACCACAGGGTTATACGATGATACCTCAGGTTGAAGAGACGCTCGTGGACTATCTCTCCCCTGCAGAATCACATCCACGCTGTTAGGGAAAGGTTTTCAGGCAGTGGGTCAGGCTGGTGCAGCCCTGCACACCATGGCGGTGTTACAGGCGTACCAGGCTGACCTGGTTAAAGAGCTGGGCACGAGCGGGGGAAACATCAGTTTGGGGGTATTTTCTGACTTGCGCCGTCCCACAGACTTGTCTCTCCGTGCGACCAAGCAGAGGGCCCGTGGCATCTCTGGGCCATCTATCACCTTCTATGGGTGCTATGGTCACTACAGAGAGACATCTGTGGCTAAACCTCACTGGCATCAAGGAGAGAGATAAAGTTTTTCTTTTTTAAAGTTTTTCGTGTCACCTGCCAGTCTATTTGGCGGTGCAGTCCACACTGTAATCAGTAGAATCAGTCCCAACCAGGTCCGGCTTTTCAAAATTGTGAAGCTCAGAAACAGAGCGTGGTGGGTCACGCTCCCATGTAGAGACTGTTGACTGGCGTGCCGCGCTCCACCACCTAAAAAGAAGCTGGACTTGAGATCTCTGATCTCAGAGGAAAATAAGAGGTCCTGAACTTTTGCACCTATGTCAAAATGAATACCGCTTTCAGAGAAGTTGGCAGCTTGGAAGCTACTGCCAAATGTGTCTTCTTGGGTCTTGAGGACAACAGAAAAAGGCTAAAGAATATAGTTTATGCGCCACCATCTGTGTTTCAATGGCATGGTTTCCTCTACTGTGAAACCGGAACAGGCGCACTTGTTGGTTCAAGAACTGCAAATGACATAGCTGTTATTTTCTGGTTCGCAAAACCAATGCGTCCAATTCTAAACCTTTGCACGTTCTCTCAAGAGATTCAAAGTCAAAATGTTGTCAATCAAAATGATCGAGTTTCAAATTCAGCACAAAGACTGGTATAAAGACGCATATTTTCACGTAAAAATTCTGCCACAACACAGGAAGTTCCTAAGGTTTGCTTTTGGGGGTGGAGCTTATCAATATCGGGTTCTTCCGTCAGGCCTAGCCTTGTCACCCCGCACATATACAAAATGCATGGATACAGCTCTGACTCCTTTACGAATCCAGGGTATCCGCATTTTAAAATCACATAGACCACTGGCTGATATTGGCCCAGTCTCAAGAGCTTGCGTTACGACATTGAGATATCGTCCTGGCTCATCTTCAAACTCTGGGGCTGAGACTCAATGCCAAGAAAAGCGTTCTTTCTCCAGCGCGGACAACAATGTATCTAGGGGTCGTATGGGACTCTGTCACCATGCGGGCACGGTTGGCTCCTGCACGTGTCGAGTTCATCATAAACACCCTGAGCAATGTCAGGCTAGGTCAGGAAATTACACGTCATCATTTTCAAAGAATTCCCTGTCTTATGGCAGCTTCATCCACGGTTATACCTTTTGGCCTTCTGCACATGAGTCCGTTTCAGTTGTGGCTCAAAGCCAGGGGATTTCACCCAAGGGTCAATCTCCAAAGGCGAGTAAGGGTTACAATACGGGCCTTCTTATCCTTTCTATGTGGCTCAGACCCTGGTTCCCCACCTTGGGTCCCACTCTAGGTCCGTGCTGTCGTTGCAGGATGCTAATGACAGAAGCTTCCCTGACGTGCTGCGGAGCGGTCTTAGATGGTAATCCAGCCCAAGGGGTGTGGAGAGGCCATCATCTTGACTGGCACATTAATTGCCTCGAATTGATGGCTGTTTCTGGCCCTGAAATACTTCCTCCAGCAGTTAAGAGGCTAACATGTACTGGTGCGGGTGGACAGCACTGCAGTAGTCGCTTATATAAATCGCCAGGGCGGACTGCGTTCGCGCCGTTTGAACAAACTAGCGCGGCAAGTTCTGCTTTGGGCTCAGGACAAGTTCCTGTCCCTCAGGGCGATTTATATTCTTGGAAGCACAAATGTAGGAGCAGATCTATTGTCCAGAAGGGAGGTCACACACAGGGATTGGAAGCTCCATCCTGATGTGGTCAGTCAGATCTGAGAAAGATATATGAAGAAGAGGTGGAACTCTTCACTTCACAAGAAAGCGCGATGTCCCCTCTACTTTCTCTCTTCCAGCCCTGAGTCTGCACCCCATGGCCCATGCATGGCCCAGGAAGTGTTATATGCGTTTCCACTGATCGCTCTGCTCCCGGGAGTCCTGGCGAAGGGCCCGTCAACAAGGGTCATGCCTCTTGCTGATAGCACCTTGTTAGCCAATCAGAGTTTGGTTCTCAGAAATAATATCTCTCCTCGACGGCTCGCCGTGGGTGATACCGGATAGGAGAGACCTTCTGTCTCAGGCACAGGGGACGATATTCCATCCCCGGCCAGAGCTATGGAATTTTAATTTCTGGCCCCTGAGGGGGATCGACTGAGAGATGCTGGACTTCCAGCGGATGTGATTGAGACCATTCTGAGTGCTAGGGCTCCTTCCACCAGAATAATGTACACCCTGTTGTGAACTTTTTCTTCTCAAAGTGTAGAAAAGTCAGAAGAGCAGACCAGGAGACGGAGAGGTATCTTTTAAAGCAGATGTTCTTTATTAGGTCGCTGTAGCATCTCAATCTCGTCCAACTAAGGGAAATGTTCCCTTGCAATTTATACATTTAGAGGGGGAGGAGTTTACATTGGGGTGGAGTCCCTCTGAAACAAAGCATGCAAATGAAGTAGGAACACACCCTACTCTGAGAGCATTACCAATCCAATTGAATCAGCATAATTCAAATGCTGATAGTGGCCAGGAACTCTGGTTCCTAAGAGCCATCCCAGAGCCATTAAATACAAAAGGTGAAAGTTTCCCCGACAGCTAATCCAATCAACCTAATGATTCTATCTAGGCTGAAAGGAGAGAAAACAGAACTATCAGGAAAGGAGACTCTTGCTGGAGACTCAATGTTTCATCTGAAATCAGTCTACTGAACTTTATCAGTTTTATACCATTGGAGTGGAAACCTAAATTAAACATTTGACAAATTTGTATTCCTTCAACCCTTAAGTGACGCATCTTTGAAAGGTGGTGTGCCAGATTGTTTCAGTGCTGTATTTTTTGCAAGAAAAGCTGTCAGCAGGCAGATGTCCTGCTACTCTCAGAGTTTTTGTAGCCGCCATTGCGGCTTGTCACGGTCTGATTGACGGGGTTTCAGTGGGGAGACACCCTTTGATCGCCCACTTCATTCGTGGAACTAGGTGACATGGGACTTAGCCGTGATCCTTGAGGAGCCAGTCAACAACCCATTTGAACCACTAAAGTCAGTGCCGGTCAAGAATCTGAGTCTAAAAATGGTTTTCCTTATGGCTATCTCGTCACTAAAGAGGATTGGGGATTTGCAGGCTTTGTCAGTTACACCATCCTGATTAGACTTTGCGTCTTGACTGGTTAAGGCTATTTTGCACCCTCATCCTGACTATCTTCCGAAAGTTCAATTTTTGACCATACATTCACTCGTCCTTGAAGTCTTCTGTCCTCCACTGTTCACTTTGCCGGAGCAGGAAAAACTCCACTTACTGTGTCCAGTTCGTGCTCTTCAGATTTATGTCCACCACACTAGCCAGTGGCGTAAGTCAGAGCAGCTGGTCATTTGTCATGGGGGCCACCACAAAGCAGACTATGTCTCATTATGCACGAAATAAAACGCGCACTTTCCAGTAAAACATCTATGGGAACTAGTTACCAGTACAATATGGGCGTGATGGCACTCCTCATTAGGCGCTCATACTTTTAAAACAAGACAATGATTATCTAGTCTCCAAATCAGTTTAGTTACAACTCTGAAATAAAGCAAGATGGAAAGCAATCTATTGACATTGACTATATTGCATTTAAAATGTTGATTGGCTGGACATACTGGTCAATATGGATGCACATCCCTCAGTAAATAATAACCATCTTGTATCAATTATTGCTTTTATCATTAAAACACAGTGACATGCAATGGCAAGCCATTTTAGCTTTTATTAATTCACAGGATGCATTTTTGATATCAATAATTAAATGTGTACTATTTAAAATGTGAATTATTGATATTAATATAAAATATGTCTATTTCTGATATCAGGAATTACATTTTCATTACCTACTAACTAAACGAGGGAGGATTGTAGTGGGAGAAATGGGGTGTCACGTGTGACTGTGTGGCAATGGCAAATGGTTTACATGGCTCATGGGCCAGGTAGGAGGGCCCCTTAACAGATTTTTGCTTAGGGCCCCAGGGAGGTCAGGATAAGCCAGATTCTTGCTCTGGCTTTAGCAAGAAGCACCCTTTGCAGCAAGTATGTGATGCGGCAGGATGGTCCTCTCACGCACACATTTATCAGATTCTATAGTTTGGATGTTCACATTACTCCGGGCTCTCACATCCTTGAGTCGGCATCCCAAGCTCATGTCTGAGGCCCTTCTCGTGTTAGTGCGCACACACGACACAACCTTGAGGGGTCCAGACACTTCCAGTGTGGCGGCGTTGGTATTCTCGTTTCCAATAGCGCTTTAAAATCAAGCGCAGCATTGAGAGTAACTTTTCTAAGGGAAATTCTTGGGTTACTTGACTGTTACCCTGTTCCCTGAAAAAGCAGGAACGATATGCCGCGTTTCTTCTCCGACAGCATGTTCAGGACGTTCTTCAGACAAAACGACCTGATGAGCGCACCTGTCACGCATCTATTTATAGCGTCTGACTTGCGCATTCTGATTACGCCATCATCAGAGGTTATTTAAAGCCAAATTCTTTGGCGTGTTTGCCATACGTGTTCACAACTGGTCAAACGAAGACGTACTTTCCCATAGCGCTTTAAAATCAATCGCATTATCTCGTTCCCACTTTTTCAGGGAACAGGGTTACAGTCAAGATACCTGAGACGATTTCTGGATGAAATGATTTTTAAATTTCCAGTACTAGAATGCATTTTTATCACTCACACCATGGTGGCAAAGCAACATATTAATATTATTCAACATATCGAAAACAGAAAATATTCAGATGCAACCCCCTTCGTAACCGTTACCATTTTCATAACTAATTTAATTTCACATTTTTTTTCTCAGTAACTGTAATAGATTAGAGTTACATTTATTAGTAATTAAATTACCTAATGCCATTACATGTAAAAAGTTACTCCCCAACACTGCTGGGGTCTCTGATCTCTCATCTAAATTAATTTGTGCCAATGAGACCAAAACTCATGTGTAGCCTGGTCAACGGAGTTACATATTGATCAATTATAAAAAATATAAAAGTTTGTGATCATAATTAATAATTGACATGAGTAGTTGAAAAAATATTTTGAATGAGCTGTTTAATCCTTATGTTCTGTTCAGGTTCTCTGAGACCCCAGCAATAAAACATAATTAAATGCAATAGAGGTGTGAGGTGCATTCAGTTTCTGTATGGTGTTGAGGTTACAGTTGACTCAAAACTATTCTACTGAATCCCAAATACACACACACACAGTGTGTGATACAATAGTGCTTTGAAAATGGTGTCGGAGCATCGGAGCCTCTGTATCAACTGTCCCATCACTACTACGAATACTTCTATACTTCTACGAATAATTTATTTTCTTGGAAAGGATACATTTTATTTTCTTTAATCTTCTGATCAAAGGGTGCAGCCAGGGTAAATCAGAAAGCTCTAATGAGCCTGTAGGTATATCTTTGGCTCTCGAAACATTTACATTGGATTCTATGAATCGCAGTGAATCAAAATGACATCTCAAAGTGGCTAACTTAATCTCCATTAGTCATTAATTACAGTTTTATATTCATAATGGGGTGCAATATCACAATTAATAATGGCTCAGAATCAGAGATCTATTTAACTTCTAAGCACCACAGGACTTTCTGGGTATGAAATGGTAAATGGACTGCATTTATATAGCGCTTTCACAGACCCAATGGCCACCAAAGCGCTTTACAATTTGCCTCACATTCACCCATTCACTCACTCATTCATACACCGACGGCGGTGTCTGCCATGCAAGGCGCCATCCAGCTCGTCGGGAGCAGCTGGGGTTAGGTGTCTTGCTCATGGAAACCTCGACACTTGGTCCGGTAGAACCAGGGATTAAAACACCAACCTTTCAGTTTGTAGACACCCTACATGAACCACTGAGCGGCAGTGGAAATAACAAGACTTATTTATTTATGTTTTCCATTTGAGATGCTAGCATAAAAATATTGGTATAAAAGTGGCAGAACCTGCCAGAAAAGACATACAGTTGTTGTTATTAATATTGGAGTTATAATACCTCTAATTGGGGTAATTCCTTCAAAAATAAGACAAAAAATAAAAATAAAAATATAAAAGAAAGTACTGTTTTGTACCAAGTACCAAAGTACCAGTCATAGTGAAGGTGAGAACTATAGAACGCACCCAGTTGAGGAATCACACAGGTCCACTGCATGAGGAGGTCGGTTAATGGGTAGAGTAGGTGAAATTACATTGAAGATGGGCAGATTTCTATCTTGTTATCCCTTTATAGGAATAGCGATCCGGGAACCATCAATGTCTGATCTCAATGATGCTCTTGAGTCTTGTTGAACATTTAATTTAATAGCATGGCAAAACGCTTTAATAGGGCTCTATGAAATCTGTTAAATTTTTCTGCCAAATTCTGTTTCCATTTTAATTGTTCAATACAATTTTGATAATCAAAAATGATGTGCAATTGAATTATTTAAACTTTAACAACTTAATAGTTTATGAACATCTTAACAATACGAGTTAAATTTTATGAAAAATGTTTCTTTATTCTGTCTCTTCATACAGATTTAAAACACTATACATTGTTTATGTTACATTTTTAATACACATTTATTATATATATATATATATATATATATATATATATATATATATATATATATATATATATATAACACCCCAGAGGCAATCAAATGAATGCATATACAACTTTAACGTCTTAGGGTTACGTATGTAACCCTGGTCCCCTGACAACCCTTTACAAAAGAAAGAAATCTGGGTGTTGTTTGATAAAAATAGAGTATTTTGAAACAAATAAAACTAATCGGCTTAATGTACGCAGTTATTTCAAATCAGTCTGAACTAAATCCATACGTACTTAAAAGAGTATGCCCGACTCAATCGATCCAATGGCGGCATTCGATCAGTGGGTGAAGTTTTCTGCGTGTCACTGTCTTTCCGCGTGGCAAAGTAATTTGATTAAATGAAAAAAAAATGTTCATGTACTAACACGTTATTTCATCTGACTCCATAAATGAAAAGGTTTTAATGATATCTGTGAATCCTTAAATGTAAGTGAATGTTTGACTATTATTTTTAACTCTTTACTGAAAAAAATGTCAAAGTCCGTTAGAATAAAATCAAATGTTTACAATGTATTATGTCAGGTAAATGCATCATGCCAATTTCATAATCAGTTAAAAGATAATTAATAGAATAACATCAAATGAGTAAAAGATGTAGGTTAAACCCGACAAAAAAATACATAAAGCTGAAGCCCTGAGGTCCTTCAACATTATGGGCTAATTTGCGGGGTCCTCTTCCAAACTCCTCACAAATAGGAAAATCACAGGCGTGGTCGAAAAATAGTGACGTGATTTTTATTATGCCGGCCTCCAAAATACAAATAGTGAAAAAAACATACAAGAGGGGGAAAAAAAACTATTAAAAAATAAATAAATAATAACTCACTATAATAAAGTTACACACACACACACAAAAAATGCAAATCACTAGTTACCTCCTCTGTAACCAGACCAAGACTGACTTCACAGGCCCAAAGCTGCGACTTTTAAAGCCAGTAGCCCCTCCCTTTAGGCTTAACCATCAATTACACAATATCATCAACACATTGTACTAACTCCAGAAAAGGAATTATATCTATTACACTTTGACATATTTTCAACAATAATTACAACCATCTCCACAAACATTTCCCTTCCCCTGAAACAGTTACTTGCATCGCAAATTATTATTACAACCCAAAAACCATAATTATGCAGTTCACGAGACCATGAAAACGTGCGAGAATCATGCTATTTAAAGGGGTCATATAATGGTACATGCACTTTTTCAAGTTGGTTGTACTGAAATGTGTGTTGGCAGTGCCTGTACACAACCATCATATAATGATAAAAATCCATCCAGTGTTTTTGTTTTAATCTCCTTATATGTTTTCCCCTGCCTCAAATCGAGCCGTTCGACCGTGTGACGTCACACGGTCGGACGCCCCTCCCACGATTGTTGATTGACAGCCGGGTTTCAACACAGAACCGCCCTCGCTCGTGAGCCAGCTGTCAATCATAGTCTGCGCGGACCGGCGCGGTCATTGTTGATATGCTGGAGCACTGTCTATGAGCAGAATGGTGTCTAAGCGATTGGTGTTCTGTTCTTGGGTGTAATAACGAACACAGCAGTCATTTTAATGTTCCTAAATCCGAACCGCTGAAGACGCAGTGGCTGAGTTTGTTTTCGAAGGGAATATTCCCCACGAGCAACGTCAATGCTTTCATGTTTGCGCTAATCATTTCTCACCAGACTACTTTATAAACGAGGGTCAGTATAAAGCTGGTTTTGCTAAGAAGCTTCCTGAATAAAGGATCGGTACCAGCTATTCGTGTTCCTGCTGAACCTCTAGAACAACTGAAGTGATTGTAACGTTTTATTATCCTTTATATTAATATTTATATCTTTGCAAATCGCTTGCACGCTTCACGATGAATGAGTCTAAGGTTTACACTCAGGGTACACTACGGCATGTTTTCTATGTACGACGTTCTCAATATAATTAATAATCCCACGTTTATAATGAACAACGCGTTATGGTTATTGTGTTACAAACGTGTACGCACAGAACAGAGGGGCGGAGTGAGCAAAGCTCATGATCATTTAAAGTCATATGCACTGAAACGGCGTGCTGAAAACAGAGCTGTTTTTGACCAGGTAAAATAACTGTTTTCTTACAATACTAATGAGAATTTTTAATTAAAGTATATTACAAACTTTTAATTTAGACCCTAAAAAAATCATATTAGCTTGTACAAAAATGGCATTATATGACCCCTTTAAAAGGCGGAAATGTTATGCTTCTGTTTTGCCAAACTGGATGGGAAACAGAGCAAACCTGCAATGCATCTCGGCACATAGTAAGTGTTTATGATGTTTGTTTAAATATATGCTTAAAGAAGAGTAGAACTACCCAAGTGTGCACCCTTGATCGCGCTACTTAAACAGTAGAAGAAAAGTATATAACCGCGAGGTTTATGACCGGCTTAATTAAGGCTGGAAGGGAGCGGGGAGTGAGTATGTGCATATGTGTGTATGTGTGTGCGTGTATGTGTGTGTGGCCTGCACTCAGTGACGGAGCCACTCCTTCACATCATCCCCCTGCTCCTGGAGGTTGGCGATGTGCGGCAACCGTGAAAGGTAATCTGCTACCACATTGGTCTGGCCTAATCTGTGTCGGATGGTGAACCTGAATGGCTGGAGTGAAAGGTACCATCGAGTAAGGCGGCTATTGTGGTCCTTCATTGAGTTGATCCAAGTGAGAGCTCGGTGGTCAGTTTCCAGATCAAACTCCCGTCCTAGCAGGTAGTACCGTAGGCTCTCCAGTGCCCACTTAATGGCCAAGCCCTCTTTTTCCACCGTAGAATACTGAGTCTCACGTGGCTGCAGCTTTCGGCTTAGGTACAGAATGGGATGTTCATTACCAGGGTCTCATTGGGCCAAAACTGCTCCAAGGCAGACTGCGGATGCATCCACCTGTACCAAAAATCTTCTTTTGAAGTCTGGACTCTTGAGGACAGGGGAGGAGCACAGACATGTTTTCAGTGTGCTGAAAGCGGTTTCACAGTCATCTGTCCAGGTTACTTGGTTCCTCTGGTCCTTCCTGGTAAGGGATGTGAGGGGTGCAGCAATAGTTGCAAACTGGGGCACAAATCGCCTATACCAGCCTGCCAAACCCAGGAAGGACCGGACTTCTTTCTTTGTGCGGGGACGAGGGCAGTTCTGGACAGCTTCCATCTTATCCACTTGCGGACGCACCTCTCCTCGCCCTAGTTGGTAACCTAGGTACCGGGTCTCCTGTCGTGCCCACTCACATTTGGAGGGGTCAACCCCGCCTTCTTGATCCTTTCCAGTACCAGTGACAGATGTTGGACATGCTCCTACCATGTGTGGCTAAAGATCACCACATCATCGAGGTAAGCTGCGCTACAGTAGTCACAACTCTGAAGGACCCTCTCAATCAACCTCTGGAAGGTGGCTGGTTCCCCGTGCAGTCCAAATGGCATCACAGTGAAGTGGAAAAGTCCAGCCGGTGTTTGGAACGCGGTATATGACCGGCACGACTCCTCCAACGGCACCTGCCAGTAACCCTTACTCAGATCCAGGGTGGTAATGTATTTGGCAGCTCCAATTTTCTCCAGTAAGTCATCGATTCTTGGCATCGGGTAGGCGTCAAACTTGGAGATGGCATTGAGCTTCCTGAAATCAATGCAGATACGAAGAGAGCCATCCTTCTTGTAGACGATGACCACTGGACTGCACCACTCTGAGTTAGAAGGCTCAATCACTCCAAGCTTCAACATCTCCTCTATCTCCTGCTGTAGTTTTTCCACTAGATGTTGTGGCACACGATAGGGACGTTGGCGGATGGGTCGTCCATCCTTTAGGCGCACAACATGCTCAACAAAGGTAGTTCGCCCAGGACTGGCTGCAAAGAGGGAATGAGTCTTTTGGAAGACTTGGAGGAGCTGTGCCACTTGCTCTGGAGCCAGATGAGCGAGAAGGGGAGGACCAGTTGCAGTGACAGGTTCCAGTCCAACCTCCTCTTCCTCCCCAAAGTAAATTTCCCTTGGCAGTTCAGTTTCCTGTAATAAGTCCATGAGTACTGGTAAATCCCAACCCAAAATGGCCTCTACAGGCAAGTGTTCAACTACCCCAACCATCAACAGGTAAGGCTGTTCATCAATGGTAACAGTTAAATCCGCTTTGGGATAAGGGTGCTTATCCCCATGAACACACAAAATATCTGTTTGTCTACTGTAGTCCACACTGCCTACTGGTACCAAACTATACTTAATCAGAGACATGAAACTCCCAGTGTCCAACAGTGCAGTAACCTGCTGCCCATTAATAGTCACAGTTTTATAGCGCTGAACTCTCGCTTCCTTATCCCCGACAGGCCCCCTTTCAGGCCGGGGTGCATACACTGTCAGAAATAGGGGTACAGTAGGAGTCCATTTCTGTCCCCCAAGGTACAATCTACACTAACGTACCCCATAGGGCTTATTATTGGACCTCAAGATACATATATGTACCTTTTTGACGGTCAAAAAGGTACATATTTGTTCCCAAGCATTAAAAGGTACATATATGTACCGTTTCTTTTAAAGGTTAAGGTGCAATATCAAGAGACAGCCTCTGCTAAGCCAATTTTTTTTAAAGTTGTTGTTTAAAGGTTTTAATGATACCTTAATTATTTAAGGTAGATTTTAACGTATCACTATATTTGAGTAGCCTTGAAATAAAGGAAATAAAAGTTTTGTAAGTCAATTTGCTGATATTAAATCATTATAATACAAAACAACACACATAAACACACAAATGGCGGATTCTCACTGTTATAGTGTATTTCATCAGAATTTTTTTTTGCATTGCATAGCCTAAATACATTATCCCTAATTTACTGGAGAGCGGGAACGGAGACTATCAGCTCACTACTTTTGATTGATGGAAAGATGTGTCAAATATGTAGAGCCAGCCCTGATTGGCTACTTGAATCTAGCTCTGCCTCTGACGGTCATTCTGACTCATCAGCCGCCCTTCCCCCACAGCACTGAGACTGATAGCGTGCGCGCCCTTCCACCACAGCACCGAATCATCCAGTTCGCGGTCTTTCTTTCTTTTGGCCATCGTTGGAGATATCATAGCACGGTTACTCATGGTTCTCACAGGGCTTTCAACCGAGGAGGTCCTTTAAAAAAAATATCAGAAGCAGGCATAGAAGTGACCGACGTCGAAGCCCAGAGATTCAGAGGTAAGTTTGTATTTAAATGCCATTTTAGTTGACCAAATGTTTGTGGTAGCTAATGTTAACGGGCTAATGTTAGCCCCGCCCACCACCCCCGTCAAATTGTATATCTCCTCTGCTAACTTAAAGGATTATAAAGTGGATGAAACGTGGAATGTTACCGAATTTTTCCTTGGCTGGTCAGGTCATGTTTTTTAATATTAATATTATAAAATATTAGAATTGCAGAGGACTTTTCAGAACTTTGATCTATGAACGAGGCTTGTGCATAAGCTCCAGTTGGTGGCGTCATAGGCCAGTCCCGCCACTCGGCAGCCATATTGTTAACGCCTCCGGTCAGTTATTTCCATAGACCGTAAAATAGGTTATTTCGGACTAACAAAAGGCATAACTTAAAGGGCTTTAACTTACAGCGCAGCGGTGCCATTGTCGCGGTGTGTGCGCGGCGCACACCACATCTTATCTGAAAGCTCAGGTGAGCTGAAGCCGCAGTTGTCGCTAGCATCAGGGCTATCACGGGAGCTTAGCTTGGGTCTCAAGTGTTACGTTATTCACTGACTGTGGCGTAAATTAGCTGTCTCGGTCTCAAACACCACCGCTGTGTTCACGGTCTTAACTTCACTGCTAGCATCTACTATCTGCTTCTGTCGTCAGTCTCTCTCTCTCTCTCTCTCTCTCTCTCTCTCTCTCTCTCTCTCTCTCTCTCTGTGTTTCTCTTACTGTGTCTGCACCTAACTTATTCTTAAATTAATTCGCTTTTTGTATGTCACATTTTAGTTTAACATGAGAATCTAGCTTGGGCATTGGCCACTTGTAGACTTGGAATTAAGCCTTTTCCCCGTTATTATTTAATTCACGGGACCAGACACCAGTTATCTTGCCAAGAAAGATTTTTATTCTTATATGTCAGGAGAGAAACTCTGAGAAGATGTTATATTCATGCCAGGTCTATGCGTTTCGTGTTTCTCCTTCCTCTCACCCAGTCATGCCTCCATGTTTCTCTGCTGTAGTACAGTAAGATTGAGTTTTTATACATCACAGAGAGTCTTACAGCTTCCTTGTAAGGTAACAAAACATATTGCTTATGCTTAAAATGAAATGTATATGCACATGGTACAATCTACTTTCCACATTAAGAAACTATTTCTCAGTGTATACATTAGTGGTATACAAATGGTACATTTGCATCAGTTTAAACATTCATTTTCTTGCAAAGAGCATACCAACTGTACACATTTGAAGTATATTCATCATTGGAACTCTCTGCTAAGTGAACATTACATACCTCTAAGCAGAATACATAATCCTCCCAGCTACCCTCCTTGTGTCTAAAATATGTTCCTTAAACACATGTGTCCATGCAATCTATAGTCTACTCATGCATTTTAAACTTCATAAGATAATACAACTTATTATGAATACTAAATAAAGAATAATAATACAGATACATAATATTAATTAATGAAATTATATTCAAAGATGAAATTTTAGTCTTCATCTCCCTCCACTGGAACTACGGCCGTCAGTTCCACACCATCATCCCCAGGTGGCCAACCTATTGAAGTGATAGTGAGGAGAAGAAATAGCAGACCAAGAAATAGACAAAGGATAGAAGAATAGAAACAGAAAGGAAAACGAAAAACCCAACCCATGTTATGTCCCCGCATGCTATGTGTAATTTAACGTCTATGTGTAAGCATTTAAAATGAACCCCAATCATCTAAGAAAAGAAAAAGTAATAAATCTTCTGCCCGTGCCTGAACTCGTTAAGTAATTAACTCCTTCAGTTCCGTGCTAAAATAATAAACAAAAATAAATGTTGATGTTAAAGGATCCTATCCCTTAGGGTTGTAAATCAGTAAGCGGGTGTTCATTGTTTGTGAGGTTGTGTTTCGTAGTGTAGAATGTGTAAAATCTCCTATTTCACTCCGTATATCCCATTCTCGGTTCTATCCTTTTGGTTAATAATATTCAACTTAACAGGTTTGGTACTCTTCCTTCTAGTAACACATATGATGAGTTGTATTGTTAATAGAAACAGCAAAACACCTACCATAGTCAAAACTATCCATTCCGACCATGATAGATTTCCCGGAATTTGTGTTAATTTTCTCTCAGACATCAATTTAGCTATTCCGTTTGCTACGATAACATGACCCATTGCTTGAATTCCCTCCTCTTGAGCTGCTTTAACACTCTTTTTAACTCTTCTAACCATTTCAAAGAGTTCATAATTCCTTTCTTCTACTAAATCATTATTCCACCATTGTGGCTCTAACTGCAACAATTGCACATGTGGAACATGAATTCCACCCAAGTGAAGAGGATAGAGAATCTCAAGACAAAATGGATCAGGAGGAATTGGACACAACTTCCCTCCGTATATCATATTTTCACTTTTCCCATCATGTAATATGCACCACTGTGCTTCTGACACCTGCCATGCACCTGTGGCTTGATCTAAAGGAACTACTTCCCAAACTGCAGAACCATTAAGAGATAGACTAAACATTGTAGAGCATGAGCAAATTACCCACTCATGTTCCTCAACACAACAGTCTGTGGTAGAAATCATCGGCATTTCACCTTCAGCCCAATATCCAT
This sequence comes from Rhinichthys klamathensis goyatoka, assembly GCF_029890125.1. Taxonomy (NCBI): domain Eukaryota; kingdom Metazoa; phylum Chordata; class Actinopteri; order Cypriniformes; family Leuciscidae; genus Rhinichthys; species Rhinichthys klamathensis. The sequence goes on from NW_026607023.1 coordinate 2,371,297, forward strand.
TCCTTCCTAATCTAATTACTGAATTTCCTTGTCTAACACCCATTGATTGGAATCGCCTAACTGTCATAATATTGCGCTTCCCATATTGAGGCCATATCATAGTCAAAGGTAATGTTCCAGAACCTGACAACGAATTCTCATTAATGCCAATTTTAACTAACGGGACATGTTTAGCAGAAGTCAAATTAAGTTGATTACCGAAAACCATTAACAAAGATTCCGCTATCCGTTCAGGAACTTGACCCATTCGAATAACCTGAATATCCTCTACCATTTGATCCTTTAAATTCTGGGCTAAAAATAAACACGCCGCACGATGTGTCTCAAAATCAGACGATTTTGTTAATGCATCTGCCAATTCCTTTGCAGCATTATTAAGATGCTGACCCGCTGCTATAATATGTAGAGTACCTTGAAGGGCCTTAGTGAGTCCTTTCCCACTCATTGTTCCCACCCACTGAGTGTACTCACTTAGTTGATTAATTTGAGCGGTATTGCTAATTGAATTAACAGAACCAAACACCCCCGCTATGTCTCCCCATATACTTCGAGGTTTACGATTTTTACTACTCAGAGGATCTCCAGAGGTATAATATTTAACTTCTTTTTCCAACCAACCCCTTATTTGTGTGAAATTTCCACAATAAGACTGATCAAAAACAGTAAGAAGGGATTTCAAGTTATAATTTATGCGTTGCCGCACCATGTGGGCTTCATTTATCAAGGTTTTGGTTTCTTTTGCTAACAAAATACCATGAGCTGGTGCAATAGTTGTATTTGGGCATGTTTTAGCTTTGTTTGTCTTTTCCGCAGAAAGATAAAAACACCTTCCAATTTCCCCAGTTTCTAGTTCAGTCTCACAATATTCATTCTCATCTTCTGAATGCCATACTCGTACATAATTTCCCTTGAATCTTGTTGTCCCCGAGGAAGTATCCCTTAGAAACCCTTCACATGGCAACACTATGGGATAAATACACCCTTGGGCCAACGAATCCCATATTGTAAGCATGTGAGTACGATTCAGAATGAAATTAATTTCCACATTAGTAGACGTTATGAGGTCTAACCCCACAACTTCACATTGTCCTTTTGAACAAATTTCTCGTCTTTGAGCACTACCAGAATACCCCCCGTCTTTCACAGGCCAAATTACTCTGCTTTTGTAACATTGATGATAAAAGTTACATCCTCCAAAGATGTCCTCACGATATTTAGCAAGATCTTTATCATTACGTGGCACCCAATCCCATAATCCCCATTTGGAAATAAAGGGTAGATTAAAATGTTGGCCAGATTTCAGAGTAGCATTCCGATTGATTTCTTGAACTCGAGGAGTCCATAAAGCTTGGCTTCCTTGGTAAATGCCAAGTAAAATTAAAAATAAGCATACCATTGTCGTTGGGTATCGAGAATAACTTGCAACCATCTCTAATCAATGTCAATGGAATTGATTCCTGAAATGGAAGCAGAGAAATAATTAAACATCACTTCTTTGTTCCCAATCTTTAAAGCTAATGGATGAACAGTGCTCAATATCAGGCCATAAGCCGTCATTATCATTTTGTTCATTCACTAAGCAAGGTTTAACTTGTGACCAATGATACCATCTGTCTGTTCCTACACCCTTCCCTTTAAGACAAACACTTGTGTCAGTAGTTAGGAGTATCTCGTATGGTCCTTCCCATCTAGGCTCTAAACCTTTCCTAGCAATTCGTTTGATCATAACAAAACTGCCTAACTCGGGAATGTGTGGAATGTCAGTAGTGGTGTGTTTTTCATCCCATTGCTGTTGAGCTTCTCGCACTTTCTTGTTATTGTCTTTAGTAGCTTTGTCCAGCATTGCGAGATAGCGTCGTAACTTTTCTTGGAACAAAGTAGAGTCTCCTCCTGTTCCCGCAGGTGGCGGAGCATCAGGAGGTAGAACCATTGCTCTTCCAGTCATTAGTTCAAAAGGGGTTAGTCCTGTAACTCGGTTTGGAGTTGCTCTCAAGTTCCACAGAATAGCAGGTAATAACTTATGCCAACCTTGACCAGTTTGCAGAATGGCTTTGGTAAGTGCGGTTTTCAATGATCGATTCATTCTCTCTACCATGCCCGAGCTTTCTGGCCTATAGGGAATGTGGAATTTCTGTTTAATTCCCATCAATTTCATTGCTTCCTTCATCAATTTTCCAGTGAAATGAGTTCCATTGTCAGAATCAAGTTCATATGGAAGACCCCAGCGAGGAAAAACTTCTTCCACCATTACTCGTGCTGCCGCTTCAGCAGTGCAAGTTTTTGTAGGGAATGCTTCCACCCATCTAGTAAATCTGTCCATGATTACAAGTATGTATTGATACCCTCCACTGGGTGATAAAGGTCCTGTGAAATCGATTTGGAGATGTGTCCATGGACCTGTTGGTCTGGGTGCATGTGACATTCGCACCTTTACAGATTTTCCCACATTTGCTTTCATGCAGATCAAGCATCTCCTACAGTAATCATCAATGTCTCTCATCATTCGTGGCCACCACCAAGTCTCGCTGATTTGAGCTTTCATTGCTTTTGCTCCAGCATGCACTTTTCCATGATACAGCTGCATCAGTTCTCTTCTTGTTCCGATAGGCATCACCACTTGTCCTGTTGGAATTCTCCAGATACCTTGATCATCTTCTTTCGCTCCTGCTTTTATCCATTGCTCTTTCTCTTCATCTGTCTCCATTTGATATGACAGAAGATGGAGCTCAGGATTATCTTTGCTGTTTTCCTTTACCAAGGTAACAGGAGTAAGAGGAAGTAGAGCTGCTTCTCTAGCCGCTGCATCTGCTGCCGTGTTTCCTTGACTTTCTTTGGACTTGTCAGATTGATGTGATTTTACTTTGATCACGGCTGCTTCTCTGGGTAAGTGACATGCTGTAATCAAACGGCGAATTATGGAAGCATGTTGTATTTCGCTCCCACTGCTGGTGATAAGTCCACGTCTTTTCCACAGAGCTAGGTAGTCATGGACCACCCCAAAAGCATAACGACTATCTGTATAGATGTTAACTCGATCTCCTTCCGATAGTTCAAAAGCTTCCGTAAGTGCTATGAGCTCAGCTACTTGTGCTGAAAATTGCCCAGAAAGAGCTCCTTTCTTCACAACAGTTCCATCAGCTTCCACTACAGCCCACCCAGTATGTCGTTTTCCATCAACATAATAACTGGATCCATCGACCCATAACTCTTTATCTGGATTTTCAAGAGCGATTGGATTAACAGGACCAAGACTTTCCTCTTCAACTTGTTTTTCACACTCGTGTGGTGTTCCCTCATGTGGTTCCAGCATCATTGTTGCAGGGTTAAGAGAAATGTCTCTGATGATTTCCACTCTCAAATCCTTGTTTAACAAAGTTGCTTCCCATTTTGCTCTCCTCGCGTCAGTTATGGTCTTGATGTTTGTATTGTTCAACAACGTCACTATGCTGTGTGGAGTGTGCAGTATGATAGTCTGTGCTCCTATCAGATTTTCAACAGCATCCACTGCCCATGTGGCACCATCGAGGGCTTGTATACATCGTGGTTGACCAATCATTGTAACAGGAATCTTTGTGGAAAAGTATCCAACTGGCCTGTATCGATCACCTGGTTTTTGACACAGTACTGCTGAGTAGGACTCGTCTCCCACCCTGGTCCACAAATGAAATGGCAATCGTCCATCAGGAAGTCCCAAGGCTGGAGCTGAAGTCAGTTTCTCTTTCATAGAAGTAAACGCTTCCTCAGCTTCCGGTGTCCAGTTTATCTGTTCCACTCCAGGCTTTCCTCCCTTGTACAAGTCGATGAGGGGGCTAGTGATGCTGGCAAAATCAGGAATATACTGACGACAATAGTTGAAAAGTCCCATCACCTTCCGCATTCCTGTAACTGTTAGAGGTTTTGGGAGTTGCCGTAATGCCTCTACACGCTCTGTTGTCATTCTCCTTCCCTCGACAGATATTTCTTGGCCCAAGTAGATAACCTTGGTTTTGGCCAGCTGTGCTTTGTCAGGGTTGACTTTGAATCCTCCTTTCTTAAGGGCTTGTAGGACAACATTCAGAGCAAATATATGGCTGTTTTCATCTGGGCTTGCAATCAACAAGTCATCAACATATTGGAGGCAAACACTTCCTGAACTCTCAATCTCAGCTTTTTGCTCCATTAAGAACTGATCCAAAGTTCTATGAAATACAACAGGGGAAAGATTAAGACCTTGTGGGAGTCTGTTCCAAACATACTGTTTTGCGCCTACTGTGAAGGCTAATTTCTCTTGAGATTTTTCATCAATAGGTATAGACCAGAAAGCTGACAGTACATCTAGTACCGTGAAAATTCTTGCATTTCCTGGAATATCATTCAGAATGGTGGCAGGATTGGCCACAATAGGATGCGGTTTTGGTGTTACACTGTTAAGTCTTGTGTAATCAATGGTTAATCTCCATGAGTTATCCGATTTCCTGACAGGCCAGACAGGACTATTAGTGGTAGATGAAGTTTGTCTGATGATTCCTTCAGCTTCCAAGTCTGCCACTATCTCTTCCACGGCTTGTCTTGCTTCAGGTCGGATAGGGTATTGTTTATGAGGGGCATGTATCGGTCCCTCAATAACAACGGGGTCAATGTTGGCTTTGCCACAATCCAATTTGTGTTTAGCCCAAACATCTGAATATAAACTGCACAGAAGACCCCACACACCATCTTTTCCCCAATTTCTGATGATTGGTTTTGCTGTACCAACAGAACTTAAATTACATGTGCGATCTTCGTGTGGTATTATCCCAGCTGTTGTAGCGATTTGACGACTGTCAGTGAATATGATCATGTTCAACAATGGAAGAATGTCCATGCCAATAAGGCTTCCTTGTGAATTCGGCCCAACCCAGAAAGATGTCCATAAGACTTCATCTTCATGTATTTGCAGTGGAACTTGAATACTTTTGCGAAATTTTGTGATACCTCCTCCAACTCCTTCAACTTCCATAGTTTCATCTGTTGTAGGTAGGTTCAGATCTGTTATTGAAATGGCTGCTCCTGTGTCAACAAGGATGTCACATGGGTGGCCCCCTATTAATGCATTGACGAAAAGGCGATTGTCTCTTTTCTTACTAATACAGGGGGCCGCTGATTCCTATTGCGGACGCATAATTCCCTCAATGAGCTGACGGACTTGTGCTTCAGTCCATGTCTTCCCTTGAGTGGTTTCTTCATGGTTTTTCGCACTGACCTGTCTAAATGATGGACCTTGACCTTCTGCTCCACCTCCTTTAGCCCAACAATCTATTTTGGAGTGTCCACGCTTTCCACAGTTGCTGCAGAAAATCACCCTATTCTTTGTGTCCTTGTTGTATTGAGCTGTTGCCACTCCTCTTCGATATGGCTTGTTTCCTTCTTCTTTATTTGATCTCATAGCCATCTCTAAGCGGCCAGCCCATTGCATAATTTGGTCAAATGTTTCACCTGGATTGACTCCAAGTGATAAGGCATGTTGGTATTTTGTGCTGAAACCATCGACAAGTGTGTCAGTGAACTGTACATCATCTCTGTCAGGTTGTTTCTTAGCACAGAGGGCCCATCTTTCATAAGCATTCCACTTACGCAGAGCATATTCATCTGGAGATTCATCATCCTTTTGCTTAATCAATGTCACTGATGTGAATGGAATTTTACCACTTCCCAAGATTTCTTGGATTACTTTTCGGAACTCATCTAATGCTTGCCAAAGACCCAGGTGTCTTCCCTGGCCGTCGACCCACAAGTCTACCCACTGGGCTGTTGTTATCGATGCTGGCAAGCGTTCCCATCGGTCTCTTGGGATTTTAGCTTTCACAATGGTGTGTATATCTCTTAATGTCATTTGATGTGCTTCAACTAATGAGTCCAATTCTCGCCAAAACTCTGTGTTTGGATCTTGTCTCTTCAGAGGAGGCAAGGCTGTGAGAATGGCTTGACGTTCTCCTGGTGTGAATGGTCTTTCTTCTGTCATCATTTCAGATTCTTCCCTTTTAATCGCAGGTGAAGAAAATTCAGGACCGATCTTATCAACTGTGATCATGTCGTCATCTTTTGTCTCATCGCCCCAGTCAGAATCATAATTCCGAGCTGGTGTACATCGCAGCATGTCTCTGTTTGGCTGAACTGTTTTAGATCTTGTTATTACCGGAGCTGCTTGTGCAGATGCAATATACATTTTGTCAACTGGACCTCCATTTGATCTCGAAGCTTGAGGCTGTGTCAGAGGTTTAGATGAACTTGTACATTGTTCAGGCAAAGTTGGATAAATTGGGTTGTAAGGAGGAGGCGTTACAGTTGTTGCGGATTTCACTGGTGGTTGTGAGTATTTTCTTTCAGCTTCAGTTATTATATTTGTCCAATCTGGATCAAATAAATCTTCACTGGTTGTATTTGCTTCATCTGAACATTTAATAGACATGATTTTGTTCAATTTGGTATATGCTTCAATTTGAGGCTTCATTGCTTCAGCAAGTGGAACTGGACCACCATTCATATAGCAAAAAATTCCACCTTGTTTCACAATCCAATGAGCCGCCAGTATTGGGAATGCTTTTGATTTGATCTTGTCTTTTTGGGACTCGAACCAGCTTAACTGCTCATCCATAGATGCATTGATATCCAGACCTTTTTTCAAAAGTTTAGCTTGTTTCTTCCTCTTCCTTTCCAGGTACCAAGAAGATATTCTTCTGCTGTTACAGACACTTTCTCCCATGTTTCAAAGAATTTGTCACTCTGTGTCTCTGTGCTCAGAACAGCAGGGCTATGTGTGTGTGCGTATATGTGTGTGTGTGTGTGTATGTATATAGAGTGAATTCCAAAGGGAGGGGCTGCTTCTCTCTCTCTCTCTTCTCTAAGCCCTATAAGAACTCAGGGAAAAGAACATTTTAAAGAAAGATTAAAAACAAGTTATCCCTTATATTTTAGTTATCTATTCTTTTTTCTTTTTAATTTACTTAGTTCAACTCAGATACATTTTTTCTTCTTTCTTTTTTTCCTAGTTTATCTCAGATTAATTTCTTTGTTTTTCTTTTTCCTTTAAGTTTAACTCAGATAAGTTTATTCTTTCTTTTTCCTCTAGTTTATCTTAGATTAATTTCTTTGTTTTTTCTTTTTTCTTTAAGTTCAACTCAGATCAGTATCCTCAAACATTTGAACAGTTTTATGGTCAAAATCAGAATGCCCGCGATTCTAGCTCTTTTTTTTTCATTGATACCCTTCTTCTAAGGGTTCAATCCTCTGCGTATTTAAACGTTTTAGGGTTTTCTTCGTATCTTCTATATACTGCACTGCACTAACTCAGAGCACAGACCCGCCACTTTAAACCGCTATAAATCACTGCTTGTTACACTTTCCTCGTCTCCTTCTGAGAACGAATCTTCTGTGTGTTGGATGCTTTAGGGTTCATTCTGCCATCTTTTTAGACAGTCCCGCCACAATCCAACCACGTCGCAGTTGTAAACAAGCAAATTTGCCTAGCTTAACCGTCTTATAGCTAATTCTATATGGTCTTCTTTCTAAAAAAGATCCACTTTTACCCAAGCATCATTCAAATATTTTAGAGGTTTTACTGATCAGAGCAACTTAAATAAGCCAAATTTAATTGTCTGACATATATTCATTGGCAACACAACTGGTACTTTAAATAACACAGTTCTTTTAAGCAGTTTCAGTCAATGTCTAATCATCAGGCAGACTTAGAATTATTTTAGAAAAAGAAAAAGTCTTACCTTGAATGATTGAGACAAATGCCTGAAGATGCGATCCTGTTGTTCGTGACGCCAAATTGTAGACTTGGAATTAAGCCTTTTCCCCGTTATTATTTAATTCACGGGACCAGACACCAGTTATCTTGCCAAGAAAGATTTTTATTCTTATATGTCAGGAGAGAAACTCTGAGAAGATGTTATATTCATGCCAGGTCTATGCGTTTCGTGTTTCTCCTTCCTCTCACCCAGTCATGCCTCCATGTTTCTCTGCTGTAGTACAGTAAGATTGAGTTTTTATACATCACAGAGAGTCTTACAGCTTCCTTGTAAGGTAACAAAACATATTGCTTATGCTTAAAATGAAATGTATATGCACATGGTACAATCTACTTTCCACATTAAGAAACTATTTCTCAGTGTATACATTAGTGGTATACAAATGGTACATTTGCATCAGTTGAAACATTCATTTTCTTGCAAAGAGCATACCAACTGTACACATTTGAAGTATATTCATCATTGGAACTCTCTGCTAAGTGAACATTACATACCTCTAAGCAGAATACATAATCCTCCCAGCTACCCTCCTTGTGTCTAAAATATGTTCCTTAAACACATGTGTCCATGCAATCTATAGTCTACTCATGCATTTTAAACTTCATAAGATAATACAACTTATTATGAATACTAAATAAAGAATAATAATACAGATACATAATATTAATTAATGAAATTATATTCAAAGATGAAATTTTAGTCTTCACCACTAAAGCTAATGTTGTTGCTATTATATGCTGGTCAAGTTATTTCTTTTGTTTGGATTACTTTTTAGTCAAGTGCACAGCTGTTTCATATCCCTCTATTTACTTTCTCTCAGATAATGATGTGGATGGTGAAACAGTTGACTGTGGCCTCACAGAGACTATGGTTGCATACCTGTTTCAAGGATCTTTTAAGAAGCAGGCCAAATTCAACCAGTTTGTATGGAAGCTGAAAGAGCCAGTAGTAACTCTGACATTAGAGCCAGTTCCTCTAGAGGAATGCCAGCAATCTAGTTCAGCTATGCCAAGGTTAGTGAATGTATGATGTTTTCAAAGCATCTTCTAAGTTTCATCTGAGCTGTAGTGACCAACTTGAAGCTTAAGAACACTAGTACCATAACTTTTGTTCTAGTAATTATTGTCCTCATAGCAGTAAATATTTTGGGCAGACATTGCTTTTTTTTTTAAGGCTAACGTTACCTGAATTTCCATACCTGACCTGTTGCAAGGATTTAAGATATGTTATCATAGACTGCAGGCCTGCACTTTATGCTGGGTACACACCAAAAGATTTTTTACATCTTATAAGATTTTCAAAATGTGATAGACCACAAACATGAGGACAAAAAATCCTAGATTTAAGCGTTTTTCTCCTATAGTGTGTGGTGTGCCATGATGTGACAAAGACAGCACACCACACACGAACAGATTTTCAACCAGAGTCTCGACTGTGAACAAAGGAAATCTTACAAAATCTCGCGAGACTTCAGAATAAGCTTGGCGGACGACATGCAGGAAGAAATTGCGATGATAGTGTTTGGAATGATTTTCACAGAAAAACATTCGTGCTGTTGCCACAAATCAACAAGCTGATCCTCCATCTCTGCTGTCCACATCAATTTAACTTTTTGCAACACCATGACTGCGTTTGTTATGCTTCCGTCTTCCATCATCTCGCTTTCTGATTGGATATTGTTTCGTTTCACGTGATAATCTCCAGAGCGTGCGCACGTTTGTCATCGGGGTTCCCCCCACACATCAGGATTTCTGATCGTAAATATTCAATATGTTGAATATTTACGATTCGCGATCGGGGCGGCTCCGATGTTCTTCCGAGCAGGTTCGGACACTCTTAACACACCTCACACCAAGGGAAAATCTGATAAGATAATCTGTAGAACCATCAAGATAATCGGGACATAGCTAGGATTGTCGGAAGGGGGGAAATCGGCCCAAAATCAGCCCGATTATCTTTTGGTGTGTACCCAGCATTATGTATTGTTTGGTAACCTATTAATTGGAAGGGTCTTAGCAATGTAAATTGTTTCTAATTTGATTTACACCTAAAATGAAAAGACACAAATTGCTATATTACAGGAATGGAACTAATGTGAGACTGCCTGCTAGTTTTGACATTCCAGCATTCCCCAGACACCTACAAACGAAGCTGGACAACAAAGAACCATGCCAGAGAAATCCAAAGGATAGACACATAATGATCCGGGTTCTCTATGAAGCTGTGGCACAATACACAATGTACGTAAGTGTGTTGAGCAGTTGAGCTAAGACTAATCTATACTTCCATTAAAATTTCATCTGATTCTAGGAAACCACCAGAAATAGTTAAGTCTTTGTAGAGCATATTTGCCCCATGAAACAAAATTCATGCTGACAAAAATAAATGGATGGTGTTTGTGCAGGTGCATGATTATTTCAAATAGGTGGCCTTCAATTGATTTACATTTCTTCTCTTGTAGGTATCCCACAACTTCAGAATATGTGCAAGTTGTAAAGATGCTGATTGCGAAATATCCTTTCCTGAAGGATCTCGAGGGAAATGGTTATGTAAGTGCATTTGCAAATAACTATACACAGTATTTTTAACATGAGGTATTACATCTTCCCAATGTTATGTGCAGGTCTGTCATAAAAGAAAAACTAAGCAACATTTAGTATTATCTTCAATCTAAATAGGAATAACACTTGATCTGTTTGTTATTTAGCGCAAACAACTATGGTATAGAGCTGTCTTTGGTAATCGATATTTCTGTTTCAATTAGCGCACATGGCACATGTCTCTGAGGCGTAAATTCAAGTGGGAGCGTGCACCATGGTTGACAACAGTGTATTGAGAAGTAGTAAGGAGAAGTTTGGCCACAAAAAATCAAAGCAACTTGTAGAAACAGTGAGGACCAGTCAGAGAAATGCGTCCAATGTCAGTGATGGTCATCTTTTATATTCAAATTGCTTACCTGAAATTGACATCTACACTGGACCAAATGCATAGTGATGACCTTAATATTTACCTGAACTGCTTCTGAATTAGAAAAATGGTGTTTAAAGATCAAATATATCTTATGTCTTGCAGATATTGACTTTAGGGCAGCCCTCATCTTTCTGCCTTACATCTTCAAGGAGAAGATTGATCGCTTTACTACAATTGGAGAGGTATATCTTGCTTGCTAAAATCTCTTTTGTTCACCTCCGTAACACCAAATACACTTGACAAACTGATAGAAAGTAAATCACATTGTTAACACCACACATATCTCCAATTAAAGGAATACTTTATCCACTTTTAAATATTTCATTACTTTTAAGTGTTATGTAAAGTGGTAATGAGGCTGATCACCTCATCATGATTGCTACGCTGAAGACTTGCTTGGTCCTATTGCTTTTTGTCTTCCACCATTGTTAAATTACTTAAGATTCATCACTTCTTGCTTAAATTCAGTCAAACAAGTTTTAACAGCAATTCATATCTGTTCTTGTGTGAAAGGAAAAGGCGGAAGTTTGAGTACATATTAAGCACAATATTTGTGCACAATGACTAAACAATTTAATTTTACTCTTAATTGTGTAGCATGAACACCCAAAACAAAATATAATTTACTAGCTGAGTCTGCACACCACATCAGAATAGTCACATTCTAATTATAAACCACTATTTGAGCATATAACGTGTAAAGAATGTAGATGATGCATGTGCTTAGTAATCAAGTGTATCAACCCAATAACACAATGCTAATTATTGCTATTTAACCCTCTGGGGACCAAGGGTTTTTTGAGGCCCTTGGGATGTTTTGACATGCACTGACATTTGTGCTTTTTTCAGTTATTTATAAACATGTTAATGGCAATGGTGTAAATTCACTCTATATAGCACAAACGGGGCTACCATAATCTTTGAGCAACATGTATTTACATGTTTGTATTTTTGAGAGAATATTATTTATGCATGGTTATTGAAAAACTTAAAAATAAAAGTTTCTGAAATAAGGCCACAAAACACATATTGATTATTTATTCACAAGACTTTTGAAAATTGTATCACATAGCCTAGAATATTTGCTCCAAAACTATGTGAGAATCATCCTGACTACTCATTCAGATAAGTCAATAAAGTCTTTTAGAATATGTATGACGTGTTTAGTGTGAGAAAGCTTTATGCGGGGAGGCGTGATCTCTCATTAATACGTATGGCATTTCACACCTGAGAAAGACAAAGACCCTCCCATAATGGCCCTTTTAGGTGCTATCAGGCCCTATCATAAGGAGGAGCCTTGCACAGAGAATGAGGAGATTTAAAAAAGAATGGCTTTTAGATTGTTTGGATTTATTTACAACACAACATAATCCAAAGATACACAACAAAGGACTGGTTTCTGGTTAAAATTGCTTTTTAATTATATATATATATATATATATATATATATATATATATATATATATATATATATATATATATATATATATATATATATATATATACACACACACACACTGCTTAGAATAAGTGAAAACACCCATGCTAAAGTTGACTAAAAAGAGGAATAAAAAATCTTAATGCCTTAATTTAAAAAATGTGGAAAACTCCAACCTTTAGGGAAATGAATAATGTCCCTGAATTCTTTGTGAATGAATAATGTATCGCAAATAATTAAATGTTCTTCTTTAAAATACAGGGTGCATACTCTGGACACTTCTATCACACACCCTTCACCATATAGACATGGTTTTATTTCAGTTCAAAGTTAGAGTTGGAAACATCTTGAAAAGAAAATAGTCTTTTTCCATAAATGTCTTAGTTTGATCATACATATTTCAAAGTTGAGGATTCATTATTTTCATATAGCTTGCATTGGAACAAACATCTTAGTTGATTAGTTTATTGACAAAACATAAGCTTATTTGATGTCTTTATTTTGAAGCTTATTTTAAGCTTATTTGATGCTTATTTGGTTTGAAAAACTTTATCCAAAACTAGTCAAAGAAATGTTATTTTATTTCGTCTGTAAGTGCGTATCTGTGCGTTCATTCATTCACACACACACACACACACACACACACACACACACACACACACACACACACACACACACACACACACACACACACACACACACACACAGAAACATGATTCACAAAACAGTAGGCTATGCTATTTTTCCGTTTACAGACACTAACGTTATTCTATATCGCGATTAGAACAAAGCACAAAACACTTACACTTCTCAGCTGAATCTGTTGCTCCTCCTCGAAGTGAAACCAGCACTTGTTCTGTGGTAAATGTCAGGATTATTCCTCATAGCCGCGCAAGACGAATCTTAATCTGACTAAAAAATATAGTGTGTTTACAGCATTTGCCTGGGGGCGTTTATCTATTTTGCAAATGGCCTCAACACATTATCTTATGAATCGCGCGCTCTGCGAGTGGGTGTGAACAAATTAACGATAATGAGCTGAGACAGGAGAAACTGCACTTCTCTTTAGTTTCAGACAGATTACATTGCAGGAGAATATTTGTTTTAAATGTAAATTGTTTTATTTAAAAGTAGAAATTTAAAGCGTTCTTTAGACGTATGTTTCATGTTTGTGTGATAAGTATTAGCGGAGTTTCCGTTCATTTTCCAGACATGTTTCAGAAAGATTTTTGCGGAGACAGAGTGAGCTGAAACCTTTATTTTTTAAAAAACACAAGGTTTTGATGTTAATGTGAGTGTACACAAAACAAGAAGACCCTCTATAGTTTATAATCATGTATTGATTTTATTTATATGACCATAAATGACGGAGTATTTTAAGTCTATGTTGCTGCTATGTGAAAAAAAAAAAACAGCAAAACGCGCGGGCGCGTTCTTGGTCCCCAGAGGGTTAAACAACCCTATCAATGAACATCACAACAGCCTCACATTCCTCCTTTATGAGCAAGTGCAATATGTCAGAATGGATTAACTCTTCGTTCATTACCAGAATTTGTGAGGTATTATTATTTTTCACCAAATGGTAAGACTGTTAGGTTAATTTAGCTTTTTTCCTTTTGGCTTTGAATAGACTGATCTTGACAGCCCGTACCCAACTATTCAGTTGACCGACCGAGACTGGAAAATGGCCTTTGCCAGGAGAGCTCCAAACATTCTGAAAGTGGACCACATCGAGGTGTGTCGCACCTCAGGAATCGATGAAGGAATCATCTCAGCGTTCTGCACATACTTCGTGTTCAATCTTTCATATCCAAGACATCTGAAGAACACACTGATGTTTCTCCAAAGGTACATTGCCAAAAAAGTTGTGGATGGTGACCAGCCTCTGCCAATAACTGTCACTAGGCAAATAAATCTCCTCTACTGACCATGCCTCGTCCATACCAGTGCTCCAAATGCTCCAGGAGGACATTCACCTTGATGAAACTAATTCCGCACATAGGACTCATTCATGCCCATGAAGCCAATGTCACTTTTAAATATTGGCATGTTTTTCTGTTGTTTTCGAGAGATTACTGAGATTGTTATGGCTACGAAGGTGAAGAGAGAACCTTTTTTTTTGTTAAATGTACTTGTTCAAGAGTTCCTGACAGAAATGAAAGATGTGTTTGGGGGTGTTATTACTCCAAAGTGTCATTACTTAATTCATTATTCAAGACTGATACAAATGTATGGGCCGCTGCGTTTGCTATGGTGCGTGAGATTTGAGGCCAAGCACCAATATTTTAAAATGGTTGCCCATAACTGCAGACATTTTGTAAACACAGCTACAAGACTGAGCAACAGACACCAGTTCAGACAGTGCTGGGAGTTTTGTGGGAGGATGCTGGGTGAATTTGAGAAAGTGCTGGTAAAAAGTGTGACCACTTCTTTTTTATCTTTACCTGTGGAGCTGCAGAGAGCCTTGATGGTCAATCACAACCTCTGTGATAGAGATTTAACAGAGAAAGCTATCCAACATGTATCTGAAGTAACAGTCAACAATGTCAAGTATGGTGTCAGAGATGTACTGTCACAGCACACACACACAATATGAAAGTCCAAGTGCAGTTTATTAGGGTGATCCATGAGTAGTGATGTGACATCTAAAGCGAGGCTCCGGAGCTTGTGTCGAGCAAAAAGGGGCGTTCCAGATGAAGCCCCGATTCGAGGCTTGTGTCGTTTCCGTGAAAATCACGTGACGATAACAAACGAGGCCTCGGATTGTGTTGAATACGTCATTGCTTCATTCTGAGTATCGCTTCCGGATAAAAGTGGTTCGAAACCTCGCGCCTCTCGTGGGTTTTGCAGTAGGCGTTTGCATTGGTGTTGAAGTGTTGGTTGTACGAAGTAGTGAGTAGCGAGTTGTAGCGAGTTTGTAGTAGCATAGTTATCATTATATATCATAGCCTGTATTATATATTATATTACATTATACTTAGTTTAGTAGATTATTAGATTATTAGAGTAAAGTATACATAGTTCAGTAGATTATTAGAGTAAATTAGCCTATATCTAGTTCTAGTTGCTATATATATATACATATATTGGTAGTAGTGTTATTATTGTATATATATATATATATAATATATATATATATATATATATATATATATTATTGCTATTATTATTATTCTAAGACTAGACTGTAGGGAAAGCCTTAGAGTGCAAACGTTAAAGGCAAACCTAGAGCCCTTACAATGGAGCCAGCAAGAAAGAGGAGAACTTCTCCTGTCTGGGAGCATTTTGAATTGATTGCTCATAACAAGGTTTGTATACATTTATATAATTTATTATCATAACATCACATAATCCTCACCATATCGCTGTATAATCACAATGTGTATTATCTGCATGTTGAAGGTGAAATGTTTGCTGTGCCATAAAGAGCTGACTTACAGCAACAACACCTCTTCAATGCTTAGGCATTATCGTGCAATGCATGAGGATGCACAACCTGCTGCTAACAGACCAGCCACTAGTCAAAGTAATATTTAATCTTAATTTTTTTTATTATGTAAATAATGTGTTAGGCTCCTACAATACACCAGCATTGTACTGTGTTATAGATTACAGAAAGAAAATGGTGGATGAGGCTTTGGTCAACATGGTCATCAAAGACTCCCAACCCTTTTCTGTTGTGGATGACGTGGGGTTTAGGGAGCTTGTGCATGTGCTGGATCCATCCTATGTTCTCCCAACAAGAAAGGTATGTATGTGAATAGACTAAAGTAGTTTATTGTTATAAAGTCAGAATGAATAGTAACAATTAATATTTTCATTCTCAGGCTTTGAAGTCCATGGTTGACACCCGGTATGAGGAGGCTAAGGAGAAGGCCAAAGAAAAATTGGACAATGTTGTTGCTGTTAGCCTTACGTCCGACATGTGGACGTCCATCAACATGGAGGCTTACCTGGCTGTGACTTGTCATTTTATTGATGCCAATGACCAGCTTGGGACAATCTTGCTTGGGGTGCAACATTTCCCAAACACCCATACGGCAGACAACTTGGCTATTGCCCATACCATGGCCATGGAGGAGTGGGGCATAAAGGATAAGGTGAGGTGCCTTGTCACGGATGCTGCTGCCAATATGATTGCCTGTGTGAGGGCATTGAATATTAGGCATGCGATATGCATTGCACATGCATTGAATTTAATTGTCAAGAAGTCTTTCGATGATGTGCCAGGCTTAAATGAGCTTCGCACCAAATGTAGGAAGCTTGTAACCTACTTCAGGACCAGCACAACAGGAAAAGAAAGACTGGCCCAAGTGCAGGTGCAGATGGGGAGGCCTGCTCTGAAAATGATTATTGAGGTGGACACTAGATGGAACAGCACTTACAGCATGCTGGAAAGGCTCTATGACCTGAGAGAGCCAGTGGGGGCAGCTCTAGCCTCTTTGAGGACAGATGTAAGCCCTCCTACTTCATTGGAGTATGAAACAATGAAGGATGCTCTCGACCTACTGGCCCCATTCCACCAGGCCACAGTAGAGCTTTCTGCAGAAAAAAGAGTGTCTGCTTCAAAGGTTATTCCCCTAATGAAGATGCTGAACCACACAATAGTAAGAAAATCCGAGGGCTTAACATCAAATATGGCAAGGCAGCTGGCTGACAACCTTGTCCGTCGCGTCAGAGAGCATGCGTTACAAATGGAATCCATTAGTGTGATGACGATGCCTACATTGCTGGACCCTAGGTTAAAAAAACTAGGGTTCCTAAGTCCAGGGAAGCTCCAAGAAGCCATTACAAGACTAAAGTCAGAATGTGCCAATGTTATCAGAAATTCTGAAACAACACCCCCAGCTCAAGTACCTGCCTCACAAGCTGGGCCATCTACAACCTGTGGTAAGTAGTCTATGTCTTATGTGAATTTTCACATTTGTAATGTCATGTAATGTGAACCATTGAGAAGTGAGTGTTTTCCCTTGTATAATTATAGGTGACCTTTGGCATCTACTGGACAGCACAGTGGATAACAGCAGACGGAGCTCCAGTGTTACCGCAGATGCTACTATTGAGGTGGACCGTTATTTGTCAGAGACAAATCTGGCAAGGACTGAGGATCCGCTGGGTTATTGGAACAAACAGAAGCTCCAACATCCCAATTTATATAAGCTGGCACTTACGTTCTTATGTTGTCCGGCATCATCGGTGCCCTGTGAAAGGGTGTTTTCTAAGGCTGGAGAGGTGGTTTCCAAAAAGAGAAACCGCCTCAATCCAAATACTGTAAAAAAACTTTTGTTTTTAAATAAAAATCAGTAAAAATGTTCCCATCCCTGTTGCAGTTTGCTGTTCCACTCCCAGTTCCATAAGCACTACATAATTGTACTCCCAGTTCCATAATCACTACACTATTGCACTCAGTCAGCACTGCACTCAGTGATTTCTTGACACTCATTTGGGGCATTCACTGTCATCACTAACCCAAAGAACTACTGAATACAAAGTTATGTGTGTGTGAGTTGTGTGTGCATAGGTAAACACAAGCAGAGTAAAAAACTTTATTTAATACACAGGCAATAGAAAAAGGGTGTGCCCACACCATGACAATTTGGTTGCTCAGGATGAATAGATTTGTGTGCGATACATTGCTTTGCACAGCAGGTGTCACTAGGGAGCACACTGTTTCATGAGGCTTCAGGTAAACGAACCTTTTGGTGAACCAATGGGCTGGAAAGCCTCAGTGGTTCAGGAAGCCTCATTTGGCCATCACTATCCATGAGGGTAAATCAAGGCAGGCAAAAGGTAAAAATCCATGGTAACAGCAATCCGAAACAAAACAAGACCGACCTCCAGAGTGACGTGACATCTAGACAAGGACTCAACAACTAACACAGAACAGCCAGGGTATATATAACACAAATCTAACAAGGTGATGGGAAACAGCTGAGTGCAATGAACTGATGAGTGACAGACAGAATGCTGGGAATTGAAGTCAAATGTGAAAGACACCGTGAGAACGAGGACCTCTAGTGACAACCCAGGGAAACACAACCATACACTGTGACATGTACTGCATTCTGAGCGTATTCCATTGTTTTGGCAAATCAAGTACATCTTTAACATAGACACCATGTGGATCCTTTGTGGAAAATTTTTGATTCCTCTGTCCTATGACCGTCACTTTCATGCATGCAGTGTCAAGGTTGATAAAGAATGGACTTTACTGAAACCAGGAGATGAAATGGACTTTCAGGCAAATGACACTTAATCAGTTGATTATCATTTATATGTCACAGTTAGACATTGTGTTTAAAATTAAATGTTGTAAAATGAATTTAATCATTTTAAGATTTTAAGAATTTTAAGATTTAATAAATTCTGATTTTAATTCAGCGTGTCTGTGTAAATTATATATATATATAATAATAGTCAACGATTGTACTGTCAATGCCAATTTTGTACCCTTTTTGAAGGGTCCATTTTGTACTGTTAAATAAAGGTACACAATTGTCACCACAGGTACAAGACTGGTCTCTTAAGGTACAAAACACAGGGGTACAAATATGTACCCTTGAGGGTACAGCCCCAGTGACAAGCCATTGTACCCCTAAAGGTACAATTATGTACTTTATTTTCTGAGAGTGTAGCAAGCGCCGGTGACCTTAGCTTTGCGTATGGGACACACAGAAAAGTTGTGGCATAGCTGCTGACAATAAAAACAAACAAGTTCCTTATGCTCGTTGGTTTGGGGCCGTGCTGAAATTACCCAGAAGCTCCTCGCTATTCTCTCTCTTTACAGACCTAGGCTGGGGTGGTGGCTGGAATGTTGGTCGGTGTGCTGCACAAGTGGAGCGAGTAGCTGGTTCTCCTCTCCTGGCATTGAGGTACTGTAAAGCCAGCTTGACCGCTGTAAGACCCTCCACTGGCTCATGCTCCTTCACCCATGTCCTCACCTCGAAAGGCAGTACCCGCAGTAACTGCTCCAAGATGATAGCCTCACCAACCTCCTCCTTGGTGTGCTGCTCTGGTCAGATCCAGCGCCGGTAGAGACCCTTAAGGCGGTGGTAGGTCTCGGTGGGGTTCTCTCCAGGTGGTATCATCGTTGATCGGAACTGTTGCCGGTACATCTCTGGGGAGTTGTCAAACTTAGTCAGCAGCGCCGCCTTCAGGTCTGTATAGCAGTGGGCTCGTTCCTCATCCATTGGAGTGTAGGCCTCCAATGCCTTTCCAGACAGCAGGGGAACAAGTTTGCAGGCCCACTCACTCTCTGGCCATTTCCACGTTTTGGCAATGCGTTTAAAATGTCCTCACCCATCTGATATGGCGGACTTTTTGGCTCACTATAATGTCTCCATTCTGACCTTGGCTGGTCATCTCTGCCGCTTGAGTCATTGAACTGGAGAGAGGATGCCTCCAAGGGTGCATCACATTGGACCCGCCGGGGTGCGGGTGTAGGAAGTTCCAGTCTGGGACTGCTTGCTGTCAATGTACTTGGAGTTGCTGCAGCAACTTGGCCGGTTGATAGCAGGAAGTGTTTGGGCAGCAGTTCTTCGACTTGGCTCGGTGGAAGGTTGAGAAATTTGGTAAGTCAATGGAAGAGAGGCCCTCAGTCCTCGGAGCTCTGCCAACAGCCCCTCCTCTCTGCTTTGCTGGGCTGTCAAGAAGTCTCTCATCATTGTAAGTAGCCCATCGCCTGGTCCACTTGTTGTTATAGGTATGGTGCGTGCTGCTGAAGCGGCCCAGGAACCACCCTCGTCCCCGCCTTCCTCTGATGACGACGACAATGAACGTACTTTCTCCCAAGCCGGGTCTGCATTTCTGGTTGCCATCTCCTCCTGGGAACGCTGCCCTGTGCGCTGTATTGGAGGGCGAGATACCTTTTTCCGACTAGCCATCCCACTTCTGACACCATATGTTGCGGGGTCCTCTTCCAAACTCCTCACAAATAGGAAAATCACAGGCGTAGTCGAAAAATAGTGACGTGATTTTTATTATGCCGGCCTCCAAAATACAAATAGTGAAAAAAAAACGTACAAGAGGGAAAAAAAACTGTTTAAAGAAAAAAAAAAAACTCACTATAATAAAGTTACACACACAAAAAAAAATGCAAATCACTAGTTACCTCCTCTGTAACCAGACCAAGACTGACTTCACAGGCCCAAAGCTGTGACTTTTAAAGCCAGTAGCCCCTCCCTTTAGGCTTAACCATCAATTACACAATATCATCAACACATTGTACTAAATCCAGAAAAGGAATTATATCTATTACACTTTTACATATTTTCAACAATAATTACAACCATCTCCACAAACATTTCCCTTCCCCTGAAACAGTTACTTGCATCGCAAATTATTATTACAACCCAAAAACCATAATTATGCAGTTCACGTGACCATGAAAACGCGCGAGAATCACGCTATTTAAAAGGCGGAAATGTTACGCTTCTGTTTGGCCAAACTGGATGGGAAACAGAGTAAACCTGCAATGCATCTCGGCACATAGTAAGTGTTTATGATGTTTGTTTAAATGTATGCTTAAAGAAGAGTAGAACTACCAAGTGTGCACCCTTGCTCACGCTACTTAAACCAGTAGAAGAAAAGTATATAACCGCGAGTTTTATGACCGGCTTAATTAAAGGCTGGAAGGGAGCGGGGAGTGAGTATGTGCATATGTGTGTATGTGTGTGCGTGTATGTGTGTGTGGCCTGCACTCAGTCACGGAGTCACTCCGTCACAGTCCGTTAGAATAAAATCAAATGTTTACAATGTATTATGTCAGGTAAATGCATCATGCCAAATTCATAATCAGTTCAAAGATAATCAATACAATAATATCAAATTAGTAAAAGATGTAGGTTAAACCCGACATTTAGAAAAATACATAAAGCTGAAGCCCTGAGGTCCTTCAACATTATGGGCTAATTTGAGTTACAAATCACGCCGAGCCTCTTGCTGCATCTCATTATATAGACAGAAACATTTGCTAACAATAGCAATTTGCATTCAGAGTTTACACCTCTTGGAGGCAGAGTGCCATTTGCCTGGAAGACACACTCTCCTTTGTGTACAGGTTATCCCTAAAACTCTTAATAACTTATTACCTTTTGATTTACCTCTTTTGGAATGAGACATTTGTACCAGTCGCACCGAGACATTTCAAATGATACCAAACATGTGTAATATTGTATAATAGTTATTCACAATAAACTATATTGATTTTTGGGTGAATTTCAGGTGATCTCAGCATGATAGAAAGGGGGAACTGGGGAGGTCAAAGGAAAAAATGTAGATTAGGATTGCTTAGGTGAGACTTGGGTCTCGAATGGTGGTGAGAACTTCACAAGAGAGAGTTCAAATGTTAAAGCTATTTATCTAGTAGGTATTTGGAACATGACTGTATTTTAGGCTTATGTCAAGTCAAGTCACCTTTATTTATATAGCGCTTTTTACAATACAGATTGTATCAAAGCAGCTTCACAGTGATGACATGAAAATAATACAACAAAATTTGTTTCTAGAAGAAAATTGCATCAACGTCCACCTTATGTAAGGCAGATCAATAATATTGTTGAATATTAAATGTCCCTAACTAAGCAAGCCAAAAGCCAAGGCAACAGTGGCAAGGAACCAAAACTCCATCAGGTGACAGAATGGAGAAAAAAACCTTGGGAGAACCCAGACTCAGTCGGGGGCCAGTTCTCCTCTGGCCAACGAAGGAACAGGGTATGATTCGGGCAGCATTACAAGTCAGATTGGATCGGAACATTTAGAGTATTTATCCATTTCCATGGCTGTCGTGTTGATGAGGCCTTCACAGGGCTGATGAGGCTGGCACTTCAGGATGAGTTGGGATCATCCTGGGGGACATCCCGGGATCACCTTATCTGGTGTCATTGCCAACATGCTGTGCTATGCTTATCCAGGTATCAGAAATATGCTTGTAGCCTAGTTGTATCAGCAACATTGCTATCAGTACTGTACTGGTTGTTTAATGCAAATGTTATCGAATATATGTTTATTACTTAGGCTTCTATTATTGCCGCAGACTGTACTAAGCGGCAGGCTTATCTGGTTGCATTGGAAAAAATCCTCGTCCTTTATTCTATCCGATTATTGCAACATGCTGTGCTAAAGCTTATCTAGATTATCAGCAACATACTTGTGCAAAATATACAGTAGGAACGTTCACCGCAGAGTTCTGTTATTCAGCACTAACAACATTGTAGCTTGATGATCCCGTGAAGGAGTGTGGAGTCGTCATCTTCACCTCCACAGTCGATGGAATCAGTACGACGGGGGGCAGAAATCACGTTCATGAATGAGGAAGCACACTGTATTTCATTGCTTAGCTGCGCATTGCATCTGACTCAGAGCTACTCTGACCTACTCGGTATGCTTCTCCGACCGGACTACACTAGTTTTGGTTATACAACATGCTTGTTGCATCAGTTTTGTTGCTGCTAGTCGGAGCTATTGCTGTAGGGTGTATGCTTCCCCTGCCAAACTACGCTAGTTTTAGCAATAGTTCTGTGTTTATATAACATGCTTGTTGCATCAGTTTGTTGCCGCTATGGGGTGTAATACGATTGTTAAATTGGCTACAGCAACACACTTGTTGCAATCATGTCCTTGCTTGCTCCAGCTTGGGGTGATGCTTCCCCCATAAGATTGGATCTATAGTGCTCAACATATGCCGCTAACATTAGGATCTATTAACCATTCTATCAGCATCAGTCATGTTGGGGGTATTTAGAGAGAGAGAGAAAAAATTTGTTTGTGTTTGGGGGATATTGGCATATGGTTTTGTTTTGGGGGGCTATTGCTGCTCTCCCTGCTCTTATCCATGCTAGGCTCCATGGATGTGAAGGGAGTTCTTGCCCAGAACAGAACCATACCGCCAATCCAAACTGTATGCTAATTGTCATCCGTATTTGAGGATAGTGGTACTGACAAAAATCAAGTGTAGCGTCAGTTCTGGCAGGTCACGTTAGTCAAGCTCGCATCAGCTGACTCTCAGCTGATCCACGTCTACCAATAGGAATACGACGCCTATCACTGTTTACATATATAGTCAAGTCAAGTCACTTTTATATGGCACTTTTTTACAATATGGACTGTTTCAAAGCAGCTGTACAGTGATAATAGGAAATTAAAGTAACAGAGATTGTTTTGGCTTTGCAGCAGCTCTAGAATAAAGTTATTGTCCAGCTAAAGTTAGTTTTAGCTCTCGTTCCCCGTCCTGTGTGGGCGCTGCATCTCGGGCCGAATCCACCTAATCTGTACTCCATTGAGCCCACTAAATGTCGTTCCTTTTAATCTCATTGTTCACTGACTTTTTCACTCAAGGCCTCCTGTTTTCCCACAGAGCAATCTAAGGTGGCCTTCTTCATCACGCTCCTGGGGTGTGTTTCCCGAAAGCATCGTTAGCCAACTATGGTCGCAAGTTCCGTCGGTACCAATAGAGTTCAATGGAAATTGCGATCATAGTTGGATAACGATGCTTCCGGGAAACGCACTCCTGGTCGGCCAAGCAAGAGAGTGGGGAAAGGTCATGTGGTACAAATGACATGACTACTGTACATCATTTAAGGATTTTTTAGAGGAATACCGCAAGGTTTTAGTCCGCTCCACTCTGGGGACAGAGGCAGCGCGAGTTTGTCACTGCTGCAGCAGGGAGATCAGTCTGTGTCATGAGTACTCTATCGAGTTCCTCACACTCGCTTGCAGTGTCATGCAGATGGAATTCAGGGCTCGACATTAAGGCTTGTCCGCTTGTCCGGGACAAGTGGATTTTTTTGTAGGACAAGTGGAAGAGAAAATTAGTTGTCCCACTGGACAAGTTAAATTTCAAACAAAATAAAATGCCACGTTACTTCACGTTATGTGCCACTTAGGGCTCGCAACATCGCTAGCCCGACGTCCCAGGGCTATTGTGTTTTCCAGTCGGGCTACCAAAATGCATAACCGGCCTGCCCGACGGGCTATCTGAAATAGTATAATCAAATTCCCCACCTAAACTTCTGCCTCGCCCCCCTAAATATTTGTGATTAAGCGAAGGCTACACAAATTTGTATTCGCTTCAGTCGTGTTATAATCAGATTCAGTGCGTTCTTCATCTTCAATCCGCAGCAGCGCGCCAGCAGAGCGGTGCAGGTCAGAAACAGAGGACAGTGTACGTGTGTGTGTGTGTTTGTTCATCTGAGCCTCATTGGTCTGTCACTGCTCGTCAATGTCAGAATATTTGAGATGACCAATCAAATCAAAGTAGGCGGGCTTTATGTTCACAGAAGCTGCTGAGCGCGAATTTTAGCAGAGCAACTCGACGCTTCAGTTTACGGTCAAGTGCGAGATAAGATGTAAGTAGCTAAACTAAACATTTCATATTTGACAGTTTTTTTAGGTCATAAATGTTAAACGAATGACAAAAATAATCAGGCAAACTAATATACTTTTGTCTAATTTCGGCATTTTGAACTGAAAATAGGCCTATGTAACGTGATTTGTGTAATGTAATAATTATTTTAATGTTACTGTCATTGTGAGGGGGCAAGACACATTAACAAAGCCGTTTTCATCATGTTAGGCACAAGATTAATATTAACTAATACTGGCTTTTGGGTGATAGATAAATACATTTTTTTTAAAATCGATTTTGAAATTTTGCGAGCCCTGCCACTCATTACGTCTATTTTACAGATTTAATTTTACCGATTTGAAACAAACACATTTTTTTCCCCACAATCCGCCGAACCAGCGTCCAACTTAGAATGCTTTGATTGGCCAATCAGGAGTCGGTCCAAGTTTAAACATTTTTACATGCCTCAAAGAACAGTGGTGGAGACTGGAGTGGAGAGTGATGTTTCTTCAGGCTCCGCAGCCCGGCCAAGCGCCAGGAAAAGCACCAAAAACAAGTCACCTTACACCAACAGCACCATACGAATTAAAACGGGAACGAAAATTTGTAACCAAATGGAAAGATGAATTCGACAGGGTTATTTATGAAGACGGAATAATGTTCTGTGGTGTCTGTCGGGGACAACCCAACCTGGCTGACAAGTAAGTGACGTTAGTTAACTGTAAACAAGCATTAACAGCATTTGTATTGGTTAAATGTACATAGTTAAATATTAGCTAATGTTCAGATGTAAAGTAGCTACACGTTTTAAAGTATCCCTTGGTAAATCAGCCTATGCCGGGTAGAAAGTGGCAAAATCCATTGTTATGTCTACAAAATTATTTTAGATATAGTATACAGTAAGTCTAGCTAGCTTGCAAATACTGAGGATACCCTACAGAATTTGAGTTAGCCAATGTCGTTAGCAATGCAAGCTAACGTTAGTTTGTTAGCTGTATATAACATTTCACTGGGTCTTGCAGTTTGATTTACTGAAATTATTATGAAAGGTTATGTTCTACTAGCCATTTGCCTACTGTTTATTTTATCTGTGTGTGTGACATACCGAGAGCAAGCTTTGTCTGAATTGTAGCTGTCTGGGAGTGTCCCACCGGTCCTGTTGATGAGCCCATAAAGTTCAAGAAATTGATCTTCCAAGATCCCTTGGCAAGTCACAGTATTTCCAAGCCCTGATAATGTATGTACTGTAACTGAGATGGCGCAGTAAATAATTCCTCTTTCAAGTAATGAAACCCCTGTTCAAGTGTTGAGCATTAAATTAACTGCACGGTCTGTATGCAAAGGATCTTGGGACGAAGCTGCAAAACAGTACATAACAGAGAGTTTGTCATTCTGCAGAAATTGTGTAAATGTTTTATGTAACAACAAATAACATTTTTAATAACACCTACATTGTTACCTATATTATTTTTATAATATTACAGCTCATCTTCGTTGGTCAAAGGGACAAGTGCTTTTAGACATTACACACTGCTGTCCCACGGGATCAGCAAATGCCACCAGCACTGTGCTGTTGCAGAGAAGGCAAAAGGTCCTAATGCAGAAGTGCCAACTATAGTCCAAGGAGTACAAAAAATGGACCCGGCCTTGTTTAATAAAATGAAAAACGTTATGCACACAGCCTATTACATTGCAAAGAAGGAGCAACCTTTCACTCAATTTCTTGAACTTTATGGGCTCATCAACAGGACCGGTGGGACACTCCCAGACAGTTACAATTCAGACAAAGCTTGCGTTCGGTATGTCACACACAGACAAAATAAACACAAATAAAGTAGCCGAACAATGCTTTATTGTGTGCAGTACCCAAAGTGTTAACATAATAATGTTGTTCTTTGCAGCTATCTCATGGAGAAGTTGAGGAAAGCCAAACATTTCTCCATCATGATTGATGGGGCAACTGATCGTGGCACCATTGAAAATGAAGCTGTCTATGTCCGCTTCATGGCAGACGAGGGTCCAGTAAATGCTTTCCTCTCCATTCCAGCTGTTAAGCAAGGAAATGCTTCTGGGATCCTGGATGCCATCTGTGCAGGTAATGTGGAATGGTTGGATGGTAGATTTGCGGTGCACAAGTGTTTTCACTTGAAATGTCATATTGATATTGAAATGCAGAAAGCAATTGACAAGTGAGACTGATTCGGTTGCAACTACTTTAATCCAGAGGGGTTTGGTTTAGCAATGCAATATCTGTGTTTTCATGTTTACATTTTAATGTATGGTGCTCAACTGACTTCTCTCTTTGTGTTTTTCTTCAAAGCATTTGGAGAAGCTGGCATTGATGACTGGAAAGAACGGCTAGTGGGATTTGGCGATGGAGCAGCAGTCAATGTCGGATGCAGGAATGGGGTGGCAGCGCAGCTTCTGAGGGACATTCCATACCTCATCTCCATACACTGTGTTGCTCATCGCCTGGAGCTGGGTGTGACTAAAGCAATTAACCCTCTGGGGTCTGAGGTGTTTTCTGGGTCCCGGAGGTGTTCTGACATGCTCATTTGTGCATGTTGCTTTTGTTACTTTTGTTTTTTTTGTTACTTGTGACATTTTCATGGCTAAAGTCTTATTACACTGTATTCAGCACAAACTCTGCTACAATAATATGTCAGCAGCATGTATGTAAAAGTTTTTTTTTGAGATAATGACGTTTATGCGTGGTTTGTGAAAAAACAAAAAAAATTGTCACTGAAATAAGGTCATGAAACCCATACTGATTATTTCTTCACAAGACTTTTGAAAATTGTATCACATAGCCTAGAGTATTTGCTCCAAAACTATGTGAAAATCATCCTGACTACTCATTCAGATAAGACAATAAAGTCTTTTAAAATTTGTATGACTTGTTTTGTGTAAGATAGCTTTATGCGAAGGGGCATGATCTCATTAATATTACTGTTTTCACACCTGAGAAAGACAAAGACCCTCCCCCAATGGCCCTATTAGGTGCTATCAGGCCCTATCATTATGAGGAGCCTTGCACAAAGAATGAGATTTAAAAAAGAATGGCTTTTAGATTGTTTGGATATATTTACAACACAACATAATCCAAAGATACACAACAATGGACAAATCTAAAGACAGAGGCTTGAACAGTCACACAACTTTGTGCCATTCCTGAAACATAGTACATACCTGTCATTTCCAAGGTGTTTGAATTTTCACTTTCCGTAAAACTTCAAATAATAGCCGAGTCCCAAATAGTATGGAATTATTTTTGTGCCGATAATAATGAACGTAACTTTTCAAGAAACTAATGAAAATATAAATTGAAATTGAATAAAATATCTTTGAAATTGAAAAAGAATGAATCGCAAGCAATTTTTTTGACTTTGTTTTTAATACACTGCATGTTTTGCTAACTATTCCTCATATTTCTTTTACTGATCTAAACTTACAAATGCGCTTCAAGAGTTTTCATTTACGCTTCTGAAGGTTTCGTTTGCTTCTTAAGTTTTCATTTACGCTTCTGAAGTTTTCGTTTACGCTCCCTGAGTTTTCGTTCACTGTTCTGACACAATTCTCTCGTGGGGGCGGGGCTAGTAGCAGTGTGTTCTCATTGGCTACTGAGTTTTTGATTGACAGCTTCTTTAAAATTAAATATAAAGCTGCGCTTACAGACGCTCACATTCACACAAGTAAACGCAACACTGACGTCTTCACTTCCAGGTCAAGAAAGCTGTCAATCAAAAACTCAGTAACCAATGAGAACACACTGCTACTAGCCCCGCCCCCACGAGAGAATTGTGTCAGAACAGTGAACGAAAACTCAGGGAGCGTAAACGAAAACTTCAGAAGCGTAAATTAAAACTTCAGAAGCAAACGAAACCTTCAGAAGCGTAAATGAAAACTCTTGAAGCGCATTTGTAAGTTTAGATCAGTAAAATGGGGTGGTGATGGCGCAGTGGATAAGACACATGCCTTTGGTGTGAGAGACCCGGGTTCGAATCCACTGTGAGACACCAATGTGTCCCTGAGCAAGACACTTAACCCCTAGTTGCTCCAGAGGCTTGCGACCTCTGACATATATATAGCAATTGTAAGTCGCTTTGGATAAAAGCGTCAGCTAAATGAAAAATGAAATGAATAAAAGAAATATGAGGAATAGTTAGCAAAACATGCAGTGTATTAAAAACAAAGTAAAAAAAATTGCCTGCGATTCATTCTTTTTCAGTTTCAAAGATATTTTATTCAGTTTCAATTTATATTTTCATTGATTTCTTGAAAAGTTACGTTCATTTTTATCGGCACAAAAATAATTCCATAATATGGACGCCTGTTTCTTTTACACGCCTGGTGTGGCTGCAGGTTTGGGTAAATAAAGGCCGGTCTCAAATAGAGGCCGGGTCTGTTTTTTAGTTTCGGGTTGTATTTAATCCTCTAAAACCGTCAAAGCAAATTTTTGTCCCTTCAAAGCCTTTTTTGATCGATGAGTGATGTAGAATAGAATGACTGCTGCGCCTGACAGGGCGCATAACGAGCAGAGAGAGAGCGCCCCGGCCGCGCGCGCGCACTCTCTCTCACGTCTTCAAACAACATGAGCGCTGTCTTGCTCTCACTCCCTCGCGCATATTAATCAAAATCAATTGACGCGATAGTAAAAGGTCGGAATGTTCATGTACAGAGTCTCCTGTGAATGTTGAAGTCAGCAGGACTTAAAATTAAAATAAAAATTAACACATGTGAACATGCTGATATCAAGAGAAACTATAGGGCTGCACGATTTTGGGAATACATTTTTGATTTTTCTGGTTAAAATTATTATTAAATATATATGAACACCAAGTTTGTTGTGCATTGTTATAGCCCATGCATAGGGCTGCATAAAATAATAACAGATAGATAGCAGGCAGCCTATATATCGTTAAAAAGGAACACTTCAGTAACACTACACTAGACAAAAATATATGGATTATCATATGTTACTTCAAACGTTTCCATTCGTTATGAAATGAGATTGGAGAAAAACATGAAGCCTAATGTTTGGCGTGTTTTACTTTTCAAACCCACAGCGCGACTGACTCAAACTCAGCACGTGCAGAGGACATTTACTGAACCGATCGATCCGCTCCAAACTGTGAAACATTATTGTTACATTATACATATCTACGTTTGAGCAGATATCCACAAACACAGTATTTAACAGTAAACACGGGTCTAAACATTATAATATTCACCATTGAAGAATAAGCCTACTTTATATCATGGTGTGTTTAATTATCGAAGATAAAAACATTCTTTTGTGTACATGTATATTCACTCCAATCTCATTTCACAACATTTTAGTCTGGCACCAGTTTAACTAGTAGCTACAATGTAAAGTATATACAACCATAAGACGCTTATTATGTGTCTTACCTTAAAAATCGTTCTCATAATCAAATCGTGTTCTTCTAATTCTTCTGAGGTAAATCCAAGGTGCACAGACCAAACACTTCCAAACTCGACGAAAAGCAGAGCAGGACTGAAGTCGCTGATTCTTTGTTTAGAGGTGATGAGGGCGTTTGCGTTCCTTCACGTGGATCATTTGAATTTGAACAGCTCGCGGGCGTGTGGGCGTGGTCACATTAGAGTTAATGAGCTCGGGCTGAAGAAACTGTACATGTCGTTGCTTTCATAAGGATTACTTAAACAGAGAATATTTGTTTTTGGTATAATTTACATCATTTAAAAAAAGAGACTTAAAGCTTTGTAAAGACAACTCTCACGTGTGGGTGGCAAGTATTTGCTGAGTTAAAGATAATTTTCTGTCGCGTTTTAGAATGAACTTCACATTGAGAGAGACGACAGAACGCGCATCATGTTTATATTCTTTATTTTACGAAAAACACAACATTTGGTTTTTATTATTAGTGTACACAAATAACAGTAGACATTTAACAGTTTTGAATGATGTATAACACTTGCCTGTATCCCAAAAATCGACAGAGTTATTTGAGTCACTTTTGCACTGATAAGAGAAAAAAAGAGAGACAATCGCGCCGGCGCGATAGCCGACCCCAGGGGGTTAAAGAAAATGCCAACATGGTACAGCTTCAGAATACACTGAAGAACCTATATGACCAGTACCACTACTCCCCCAAGGCTCTCAGGGAGCTTCACCTGATTGCTGAGGCCCTGGAGGAGAAGGTACTGAAGCCATCCAACCTCCATGGTGCCCGATGGCTACCATATTTGCATCGTGCAACAAAGGTCAGTGCTAAATTAACTACAGCTTTTTCAGCAGATTTTATTAATGAGTAATGCCAAATGGATATTATGTAATGATAATTATTTTTTGTAGATTGTATGTGATAGTTACCCTGTTCTCATGGCCCATTTTGAGGACATGGCAAGCATGGAAAGAAACCCCAAACCATCACCAGCTGTCATTGGAAGAGCAAAACAAGTCACTGGGTATCTCAAAAACCTGCACCATTTAATCTTCCTTCACTTCATGTGTGACACACTGGATCATCTCGCTCTTTTGAGCAAAGAGTTCCAGAAAGACAACAACACGGTGTGTCAAGCAGTTGAAAGCCTGGAGACATGTTACTAGAACCTGATAGCACTCAAGACAGAAATGGGTCCACAGATGGCCAAAGTCTATGAGGCAGTGAAGACTAATGGAGAACACAGAGGAGTGCAGTTCCAGGTTCGACATACAGTTCCAAGCTTGGAAGCAGAACGAGCTGCAGTGATTGGTAAGGAGAAATGTAGTGTTAGTTACATTATAGATTGGTGCTGTGTAATTTAATGTATTGGCAATAATGTAACTCAAATGATTATGTTTTGATCCAAACAGATGCCATCATCTTTCACTTAGAGGAGAAGCTGAGGGACCTACAAAGGGGCAGTCCAGTCAGTAAATTTAAGGCCTTTGATCCCTCTTGCTGGCCCAAATGGGATAGGTCAGACGGCAGTGCTCAATTCAGGGAGAGTGGTCAGGAGGATCTGAGGGCACTGACTAGGCACTTCAGTGTCCTCCTGTGTAGGGAGGGCTTATGCCCTCCCGCACAGAAGAAGTCATGTCCAACTTTCAAGACTACAAGGTCTTTGCCCAGGGGAGAACAGCTGTTCCAATGAGGGACACATTCTTAAATATTCTGAAGTCAGGTGTGTGTACTACTGTAAGAATTTGACTAAAAAAACTGTAGGGGTTCATTCTCAATAGCCTTTTCCATATCTAATACCTCCTGGCGACAGGGTAGTGTCAACAGTTAAGGTATCCTTAAACAGGATAAGTAAGACAATGAAAACGTAGAGCCATTCAGTACGGTTGTGTACCAGATATTTTACCTTATATTTTCCTATCTTTTCAGATGAGAGATGTGAACGGTTCAGGAGTTTGGTGACACTCCTGAAAATTTACTTGGTCCTGCCAGTCAGCACAGCTGTGTGTGAGAGAGGGTGCTCAACCATGAAACGGACCAAGTCCGACTGGGGGACCAGCCTCAGCTCAGTCCAGCTTCATAGGCTGCTATTTCTGTCAGTAGAGGGCCCAAAGTTGCAAGACCTTGATGCTGGATTGGTGGTGGAGAGGTGGACCTGCAGCCAAAGGCAGCAGCGCCCAGGATTTAACCCCTGGGAATCAATGCGTCGGTCCGAAGATACAGAGGATGAATAGTGTTCTAGTTATGTTGCCGATATGACTTACCCACCTGGACAGACACACAGTCCATACTGAAGCCTGCATAAAAGTCAGATAGTTGTATTTTTTACACCAAGTGTCACCACTACCTCTGGTGATACACTGCACGCCAGCGTGCAAAGTATTACTTCGTATTATGGAGTCTGGAGATCCTTATTTCTTGTTGAAGGGGAACTCTATTCTTGGGACACGTTCCTTTCTGCTGTTTCAACTGAATTGTATTCATTTTGATAGTGTTTGGATGCTTTCAATGTTTGTTCAAATTCTGCAATAACAAAACAATAAATGAAATTATAAATTTTTACCCGGACAAGTGACTTTTGTGCATGGACAAGTGAAACATAAATGTACTTGTTCGAAGGCCAAGTGCCTCAAAAAGTTAATGTCAAGCCCTGGAATGCTAAGGCACGGTGGGTTCCTTTCCTTCACGGACTGGCCGAGTACATCAAGGATAAGATCTACTCACTGGAATTGCCCCCCAGTGTCGACGGATTAATCGACCTTGCTATCTGTGTGGACAATTGTATTGCTCTCCGTTCCCAGCATCTGAGGGGCGTATCCTCACACAAGCTTTTTACCAAAGCGGTCTCAGGAGCGGGCAATGACACGCCTCCTCAACGTCTCGTCTTACCTGAATTTGAGCCTATGCAGATCAGGAGAGCACGGCTGACTATAACAGATGGCATCATCATCTTGACAACAAGCTTTGTCTCTTCTGTGGGGAAGCGGGGCATGTGGCAGCCGTGTGTTCTGTGAAGGGTCGTTGCTAACTGTTCAAAGGAGGGCGCACGGTGAGCGTCACTAATACTCGGCTGCTCTCTGGTGGTCATTCCATTCTCCAAACATCATTACAGTTTTATTGGGCTGCTCATCATGTGTCGGTTTTTATTGATTCTGGAGCAGGGGGCAATTTTATGGACTGGCTACACGCTTGGGTATTTTGCCCCATTGATCTGGCCGAGCCTATTTCAGCCAGGACACTCTGCAGCACCCATCTCATCAGAATTATGTACAAAACTTCTCACAAAAGCTCTCAAGAATAGGCTTAAGCTTTGACTTAAGTGTAAAAAAATTCTTAGTAAAACATAGCACTTGTTTAAGAGTAGTAGCTATTTATAAAAAAGCTAAAATCAACTTTCGGCAAAGTCTAAGTGTGATGCTTAAGTGTTGTGAACTTAGGACTACAGTGATGTTAACTCAAAATGGCAGTCCTCAACCTCTGTATCATCCAACAGTCATGCAAGGGTGAAGTCACAGCAGCATGACACCAATCATGTAATGTAATTATAAAACATTTTTTATTAAGACACTGAAACATTTATTTTAATAAATATGAATTACATTTATTTTAAAAAATGGATTTGCATTGTGCAAAATTATCACAACAGCTCCAACAACTCCAGGAAAGCTTGCAATCCTCATAAAAGAGGCTTGCTTTTAACGCATTGGAAAGTCAATGAACTGCCATTCAGTAGTGGCCAAAAGTGTTGACCAGCCTATGTCGGAAAATTGACATCTTCACCCTTTTATTCAAATATTATTAAAAATGTGTTAAAGATTTTGTAAGCATGAATATTGCATAGTTGTGCTTGGAGCCAATTTTATTTGTGATAACACAATGAAACCCTACCAAATCACGCAAAGAAATTATGAACACATCCAAAAACAAGAGAAAACATTGAAATATTAATAATTGATAATGTTGTTGTCAAAGTATTCAATTCCCGCTTTTTTGTTCTAAAACCTGTAGCTGTACTTTTTTTGCCAAATAATTTTTTTTCAGATAAAGAAATACCTTCACTAAGTTTAGTGTTTTGATCTTCCTTCTTTTCACTTCACTTAATTTTCTCTAGTTTTCCTCTCCCATTAATTTTTCTTATAGCTCTACCTACTGGACACAATCAGTATTTCAGAACACTCCAACAACACATTCCCCTTTTCTAAAAGCATTTACACTTACGTTAGAATCACTCAAAACTTGAGCAATAATTATATCAAGGGGTAGTACCCACAAGTTAAGCAATAGCAAAGAAAGCACATTTTAGAATTCACGAGTTAACAGCACACTTGAAATAACGCATTATCTCACTATCTCACACTCGAAAAACACATAATAGAATTTTCTTTTTTGACCAATTTTCAAAATCACTTGAAATCCTTTTCCTAACCCACTTACAGCCACTGAGTTAGAAGCACTGAAATGAAAATTAAGCAATTTAATCATCTGTGGAACGGGCAGGACGCGAAAAACTCCAGCCAATCATTTCCATGACCACCTAGAATCATTGGACAGAAAATGCGTCAATCAACGGTCGTACCATACCCCCCTCCCCCATCCCCCTCGCCTGCGTGTCCCCTTCATGTGCATACTCAAAGCTTGTGTCCCAGTCACAGTAAGTGAAAGTCGCCCCGGTAAAGAGAGAGAGAGAGTAAGTGCATGATTGCGTGTCCATGTTCTTCGAATGGGTGGAGTCAGGGCCAGTGTTGGAGGAAAGAAGGTAGGACCTTTTGAGTTGTGTATTTGTAAAATCTGCCGGCCGTTTTGCAGATCCCATACCCTACCTTTAAGTCATCCAGGACTCTTCTTCTGTCTTGGTCTCATGGGACTATCACATTAAGCTACTTCTGAGGGTCCGTAATAGGCATTTGTTCCTTCTCTGGACAAACAACTAAACTCAGAGCGTTCCAGGCTTTCCCATCCCCTAGGTACTCTGGCCAACTTGATGTTTCACTAGCTCAGGACTGTTTTGCCTGTCTTTTGATCCAGAGATTATGTACTCTTTCAGAAGATGCGTGATAGCGCCCCCTATCGAATAACAGTGAAAACAAGGAAAGCCGGAAAATTCCATCAATGCCGGGGAAAGAGTTAGGGATGGGCGATACCAGACTTTTTTAATTCGATACGATACCGATATTTTTTTGTACAATTTTAGCGATACCGACACCACTTATTTTTTAAATTGAATGGAAGCGTCAGCATCTGCGAAGTCAGACATGAGTAAGTACCTCTTTTATACCACAAGTATTAGAAAACGATTGGATAGATGAGAAGGTAATAAGTGACGTAACAATTGACTCTTCCCGGCAGAATTTATGCTAAAGCTTTCATTTCTTGCTTTTTAACAGGCATTTATACTTCATTTTCAACTTTCTACATATTTTTCCTATTTAGCAATGTTCAGATAGACATTTCAATTTCAATGTCTTTTTATTTTTAATTGTTGATAAAGATTTCCTAATCTTTAAGCTTCAGATTGGTCTTAAGGAAAAGCAACATGTTAGCATGTTTTAGTTTAAGCCGATTTCGCCTCTGACTAATTGTCTCTCCTGCCTTAGAAAACAACCTCTTTGCTAGAACAGAGGCTGCGTCAATTCCAAGGTATTTTTTTTGCCAGATTGCTGAGCAGTGGAAACGTGCAATCATTTTTTTTCCACCATAGCAAAGGGTCCTCACTTCTTGAGATCACCTTTTCTTCCATATATCTGCGCATTTGAATGTATGCACCTGTATTTGCTGTGCGATTCCCCTGAAAACTCAATATACGTGTGCCAAACTCCTGCCATAATCCTCCCTTAGATGTTGAACAGTCAGCACCCCTTTCAGTGTCTGCAGCAGATGACTCTTGTGACACCGTCGAGGCTGATCTCGTAGAGGTGGTTGATACAGAAGGTTCACTGCTTGTTGTCTGTCTGCCCAGAGCTTGCATCTCACTGATGAGCCACGATTTGATGGTTTCCACATTTCTCTCACAAAATGGAATGTTTTTTAACCTAATGTCCAAAAAGGTTGGCTGCAAGAGTATAGTTGTGCTCAATGTTTTCAAAGCGTTGTTTGCATTGTGTTGCAAGCTGTAAAGCCAAAGTATTACCATTCTGCCCAGCAGACATGGTTGCATTTTGGAGAAGAGAGACCAGAGGTATGACTTTTGAAATCGATACTGCTCTGCTGAAACTTCCTTAGTGGCCTCTTCAATGGCTTGGCCGAGATGGGACCATTCTTCATCATTCAAGCACAAGGTGTTTCTCCCATGAAGACAAAGTGCTGTTATAACTGCTTGTCTTTGCTTAGACAGTCTCTCCAGCATGTAGAACACCAAATTCCATCGAGTCTCTAATGCTTGGATTAGTCTGTGCTCTGGCAGTTGCAACTGTATTTGCACTTCTTTTAGCTTGTCAGATGCTTTGGTGCTCTGGTGGAAGAACCGAACAATAGCACCACACTTCTTTAGGATGGACTCCAAACTCATATCAGCCTAAATGGAGTCTGTAACGATGGTTCAGTATGAGGGATGAAATAAGACAAGGAGTCGGCGTAACGGGGACTCGTACACTTTATTAAATAAACACAAAAGAAAAGAAAAGGGGCGCCACATGCGCGTTCACCGTAGACTCGTCTACAGCACAGTTCAAAAGTACTCTTTCCTGCTGACACACTCTTAATCCACTCTTCCCCGATGTGTAACTCAATCCATTCATAAAACTCTTCCCAATGTGCTTCCTCAGTCCGATTGTCAGCCAGCAGGTCGTGAGTGTTTGGTACGAGTCCCCAGTCCTTCTCTCTCCCGCTCTCTTGCATCAGCCGGTTTATATGCGGTCTCCCCACGCCAATTACTGCAATCAGACACAGGTGTTCGTCATTTTGCACTTGACTTCTCCCTCGGCTTCTCCCTCACTCTCCCACTGCAAACTCCGCAAAACCACGCCCCCCTCATCACATACCCCCCCCCCCCCTTTTATCTGGGAAAAGGCCTGCTGACAACGCTCCGTCCACTGGACGGAATCTGGTGCATCCTTTTTAGTTAGATCAGTCAACGGGCTAGCAAGGTCCGAATAGTTAGGCACAAACTATTTTTGTAATATATTTCTGTAATATCCCGCTAGCCCCAGGAACTGTCTAACCTTTTTTTTTTGTCTTAGGTCTCGGACAGGTCGCAACTGCTGCAGTCTTATCAATTTGGGGATGCACCTGTCCATGACCCAAGTGGAAGCCCAGATACCTAACCTCCACACGCCCAACCGCACATTTCTTCGGGTTGGCCGTGAGCCCGGCTCCTCGCAGCGCCCCGAGGACAGCCCGCAAATTCTGCATATGACGCTGCCAATCATTACTATAAATGATGATATCATCCAAGTAAGCAGCGGCATATGCAGCATGCGGCCGGAGAATTCTGTCCATCAGGCGCTGAAAGGTTGCCGGAGCCCCGAACAAGCCGAAAGGAAGAGTGACAAATTGGTGTAATCCAAACGGCGTTGTGAAGGCAGTTTTTTCTCTAGACATTGGAGTTAAGGGGATCTGCCAATATCCCTTTGTTAAATCCAGTGTCGAATAAAATCGAGCGGTGCCGAGCCGATCAAGCAACTCGTCAACCCGAGGCATTGGATACGCGTCGAATTTCGACACAGCATTCACCTTGCGATAATCCACACAGAATCGGACCGAGCCGTCAGGTTTTGGTACCAAAACTATCGGGCTTGCCCAGTCACTGTTGGATTCTTCTATTACCCCCATGTCCAGCATAGCCTTCAATTCCTCCTGAACTACTTTCTTTTTATGTTCAGGTAAGCGATAAGGCCGGCTGCGCACTACTACACCCGGCTCGGTCTCAACGTGGTGGTGAATGAGGTCGGTTCGACCGGGCAGGGGTGAGAACACATCAGCAATCTCCGTTTCTAAATTACGTATATCAGTGATTTGGAACGGCGAGAGGTGGTCTCCACCGGCGGCCAGAGCGAGTGATTGAGACTTTGAATTCGCCTCGGGACCAAGATCCTCCTCCCTACTCACTACCGTTGCCAACATCACTGACTCCGCCTCGCTCCATTTTTTAAGGAGATTGAGGTGGTAAACCTGATGTGCCCCTCCCCTATCCGTACGAACGACTTCATAGTTGAGATCCCCAACTCGCCGTGTGACCTCAAAGGGTCCTTGCCACTTCGTGAGTAATTTCGAACTGGACGTGGGGAGTAATACAAGTACTTTATCTCCCGGTGTAAATTCGCGTAGTCTAGCCCCCCTGTTGTACAGCCGACTTTGTTTGTCCTGGGCCTGTAACAAATTCTCCATAGAAAGCCGCCCCAAAGTGTGGAGTTTTGTTCTCAGGTCCATGACATATTGAATTTCATTTTTGCTATTCGAAGGTCCGTCCTCCCAAGTTTCTCTAAGCACGTCCAAGACCCCGCGGGGCTGACGCCCATAAAGAAGCTCGAAGAGGGAAAACCCCGTGGAGGCTTAGGGAACCTCGCGTACAGCGAACAAGAGGGGTTCTAGCCACTTATCCCAATTTTTGGCGTCTTCCTGTACGAACTTCCGAAACATTGACTTTAAGGTGCGATTAAAACGTTCCACCAGTCCGTCTGTTTGTGGGTGATAGACGCTGGTGCGAATCGATTTAATGCCCAATAATTCGTAAAGCTCGCGAATAGTACGTGACATAAACGGCGTGCCTTGGTCGGTGAGAATCTCCTTTGGGATTCCCACCCGGGAGATTAACTGAAACAGTGCGCTCGCTACGCTCTTGGCCGAAATGTTGCGAAGCGGCACTGCTTCTGGGTATCGTGTTGCATAATCCACTAGGACTAATGCAAAGCGATGCCCTCGTGCAGATCGTTCTAATGGCCCGATGAGGTCCATGCCAATTCTCTCAAAGGGGACCTCCACTAAAGGAAGGGGGCACAACGGTGCTTTTGGGTTGGCCGGTGGGTTTACCAACTGACATTCACGACAAGACGCGCACCACTTCGATTGCTGATCGATTGCTCCTGTCTGCCTCGCTGCCTGCTGTGTGTTTGTTTGCTTCGAGGTTGTAAGCTCCGCCTGAGCCTCGTATTTCTTTCTGTTTTGAGCCATCATTTATCTTTTACTAGCATTTCTAGTTGTTTATACTACTAAATACAGCTTACCCAACATCTGAGATTAACCTTACATCTCTAGCTTCCGTTATTGTTAACACAGCACGCTAACTCGCTAACGTTAGCCTGTTAACGCGCCACCCGTGCGATTTATTTATTTATTTTCTCTCGCGCGCCCGCGCCTTTGAGTTCATAAGTCCAGGTAAGTAAGAATCATTCAACAAACACGGTGAGTAATGTCTTCTTGTCCTGTTATTGTCACCTGTGTCACGTGTCATATGTTTAGTATAGCCTTCTCCGATGGCAATATAAGATTTATATGTGATAAATGCAAGGAGACAGTCAGGCTGACGGAGAAGATTTCAGACCTAGAGACACGCATCCAAACTTTAATTGAGGATGGTAAGAATGCTAGATCTTTAGATAGTGTTTTGGATGCGCCTAGCATAGTGAACTCTTTACATGATTCGGTTCCGGCTGAAGTAGAGCCCGTGCAGCAGGGCAGATGGGTGACTGTGAGAGATCACCGCTCTAGTCGCGGATTGTGCCCTGGTAATTGGTGATTCGATCACACGGAACGTGAAAATAGAGACACCAGCCACCATAGTCACATGTTTGCCGGGAGCCAGGGCGCCTGACATCAAAGCAAATTTAAAAGTGCTGGCTAATGCTAATAGTAAATTCTCTAAGATCATTATTCATGTCGGCACTAATGATGTTCGACTCCGCCAGTCGGAGATCACCAAAATTAATATTAAAGAGGTGTGTGAACTCACAAGTATGATGTCAGGCACTGTAATTTGCTCTGGCCCCCTTCCTGTTCGCAGGAGTGATGAGATAGTTAGTAGATTGGCCTCACTGAATCGCTGGCTGTCTGAGTGGTGTCCGCAAAATAATGTAGAATTCATAGACAATTGGAAAAGTTTTTGGGGCAAGCCTGACCTGTTGAAAAGAGATGGTATTCATCCCTCCTGGGATGGTGCTGCTCTTCTCTCTAGTAATTTGGCTCATAGTCTTAGAGCTAAAACATGACAATCTGGGGCTCAGGTCAGGAAGCAGACAGACTGGCTAAACCGACCGTCTGCTAGCGGCCTCACGTCACCAAGGTCAGATAAATCCCATCACATAGAGCCTCTTTCACCTAGATATCATCATATAGAGACTGTGTCTGTTCCCCGAATTTGGAAATCCAAAAAACGTCAGGTTAAAAATTTAATTGATGTTCAACAAATAAAAAACAGATATAATACAGATGAGCAAATGATAAAGCTTGGGTTGCTGAATATTTGATCCCTTACTCCAAAATCACTCATAGTTAATGATTTGATTTCAGATTATAATCTAGATGTGCTGTGTTTGACAGAAACCTGGTTAAAACCAAATGATTATATTACTTTAAATGAGTCAACCCCACAAGATTACAGTTATAAACATGAACCTCGTCTGAAAGGCAAAGGGGGAGGTGTTGCTGTAATTTATAGTAATATTTTCAAAACCACTAAGAAATCTAGTTTTAAATATAATTCTTTTGAAGTGTTGGTTCTTAAGGTAAAAATATATAGTGGAAACGATAAATCACATTTGAGAATTCTGCTAGCTACTGTATACAGGCCACCAGGGCACCATAAAGATTTTATCAAAGAATTTGCTGACTTTCTATCAGAATTAGTATTGGCTGCAGATAAAGTACTAATTGTTGGTGATTTTAATATACATGTAGATAATAAAAAAGATGCATTGGGATTGGCATTTAAAGATATTGTAAACTCAATTGGAGTTAGACAACACGTGTCGGAACCTACTCATTGTCGTAATCATACTCTAGATCTAATACTATCACATGGAATAGATATTGATGCCGTTGAAATTCTGCAGCAGAGCGATGACATCTCAGATCATTATCTAGTCTCATGTAAATTACATTTAGCCAAGGCTGCAAAGCCGACTCCGTGTTATAAATACGTTAGACCTATCACGTCTGCCACTAAAGATAGCTTTATCAATAATCTTCCTAATCAGTTTCATCATCTCAGCATCCCAGATAGCTTAGAAGAACTCGATATTGCAACAGAAACGTTTAACTCTCTCTTTTCCAGCACTTTAGTCGCAGTTGCTCCATTGCGCTTAAAGAAGATTAAAGAAAATAGTCCAATGCCGTGGTACAACGAGCACACCCAGGCCCTTAAGAGAGCAGCCAGAAAAATGGAGCGCAACTGGAAGAAAACTAAACTAGAGGTATTTCGGATTTCATGGAAAGAGAGCTCGATTGCTTACAGAGAGGCTTTAAAAGCTGCTAGATCTGCTTATTTTGCAACCCTATTAGAAGAAAATAAACATAATCCTAGGTATTTATTTAAAACAGTAGCTAAACTAACGAAAAAGAAAGCTTCAAGCTCAGAAGTGTCCAAGCAACACAGCAGTAATGACTTTATGAACTTCTTCACTTATAAGATCGATAATATCAGAGACAAAATTATAACTATGCAACCGTCTACCACAGTATCGCATCAGGCAGTGCATTGTAGTCTCCATGAGGAAAAATTTGATTCATTTATTGCCATAGGAGAGGACGAATTTTCTAAACTTGTTAAATCATCTAAATCGACAACATGTATGTTAGACCCTATACCGACTAAACTACTGAAAGAGATGCTTCCAGATGTCATAGATCCTCTTCTTACTATCATTAATTCGTCTTTGTCTCTAGGATACGTGCCAAAAACCTTTAAGCTGGCTATGATAAAACCGCTTGTTAAAAAACCGCAACTTGATCATACAAAATTAGTCAATTACAGTCCGATCTCGAATCTGCCTTTTCTATCAAAGATATTAGAAAAAGCAGTATCCTCACAACTGTGTTCCTTTCTAGAAAGAAATGATATCTGCGAGGATTTTCAGTCAGGATTCAGACCGTACCATAGTACCGAGACAGCTCTCATCAGAGTCACAAATGATTTGCTCTTATCATCCGATCGTGGTTGTATATCTCTATTAGTGTTACTTGATCTTAGTGCTGCATTTGATACT
Source organism: Rhinichthys klamathensis goyatoka (assembly GCF_029890125.1). Classification (NCBI taxonomy): domain Eukaryota; kingdom Metazoa; phylum Chordata; class Actinopteri; order Cypriniformes; family Leuciscidae; genus Rhinichthys; species Rhinichthys klamathensis. Next base: position 2,413,380 of record NW_026607023.1, read on the forward strand.
ATTGACCACAACATTCTTTTAAATAGACTCGAAAATTATGTTGGCATTAGTGGAGTTGCACTAGCATGGTTTAAATCATACTTAACTGACCGTTATCAGTTTGTAGCAATAAATGAAGAGATGTCTTATCGATCACAAGTTCAGTATGGCGTACCACAAGGCTCAGTACTAGGACCGCTGCTGTTCACTCTGTACATGCTACCCTTGGGAGATATCATTAGGGAACATGTAATTAGTTTTCACTGTTATGCCGATGATACTCAGCTGTATATTTCTTCACACCCCGACGAAACCTACCAATTCACAAAATTAACGGAATGCATAGCCGATATATAAAATTGGATGACTAGTAATTTCCTACCACTAAATTCTGAAAAAAACAGATTCTAATTATTGGACAAAAAACCTCCACACGTAATAACCTAGAATACTGTCTAACACTTGATGGCTGCTCTGTTAAGTCCTCGTCGTCGGTTAGGAACCTGGGTGTGCTCTTTGATACCAATCTCTCATTTGAAAGTCACGTGTCTAGTATCTGTAAAACCGCATTCTTCCATCTTAAAAATATATCTAAATTACGCCATATGCTCTCACTAACAAATGCAGAACAATTAGTTCATGCGTTCATGACATCAAGGCTAGATTATTGTAATGCTCTACTGGGTGGTTGCCCTGCACACTTAATAAATAAACTACAGCTAGTTCAAAACGCAGCAGCTCGAGTTCCTACCAGAACCAGGAAATATGACCATATTAGCCCGGTTCTGTCAACACTGCATTGGCTGCCTATTAAACATCGTATAAATTTAAAAATATTGTTGATTACTTACAAAGCACTAAATGGTTTAGCTCCGCAGTACTTGAGCGAGCTTTTAAAGCATTATAGTCCTTCACGTCTATTGCGATCTCAAAATTCCGGCCAGTTGATAATACCTAGAATATCAAAATCGACTGCTGGCGGGAGATCCTTTTCCTATTTAGCACCAAAACTTTGGAACAGTCTTCCTACCATTGTCCGGGAAGCAGACACACTCTGTCAGTTCAAAGCTAGACTAAAAACACATCTCTTTGACCTAGCATTCACATAATACATTATCGACTTCTATAATTCATTGTTTGCTGCATAGATTAGGTCAGCCGGAACTGGGAACACTTCCCTTAAATCCAGATGTACTTGTTACATCATAAGAAGAATGGCATCTACGCTAATTTTAGTGTCTTTGTTTATCCCGAGGTTTTCCTGTAGCATGCCGGATCCAGGCCGTATCCAGATCTGACGAAGGAGATTCGCCTGGACCCGATGACAATGCAGTGCTGAAGTGTCAACTATCCTCTCCCTATGGAGGATCCCTTTCCCACTCTACAGATAAAGCATTGTTGAAAATCCGGTTCGCGTACCCCGAAGTGATAAAATAAAATTCTGTATAAAATTTATAGGCAAGACAAGTAGTTTGTTTAGGCATGGTTGGTAGGGAAATTACAAACCTGTGCACACATATTCAAACGAATATAACTATAGAATTTATTTTTAATGCGCATGTGAACGCCATCCGGTCACAGGTTCGCGTTTAAAGTCTGTTTAGAGAGAACGCCGTCGTCTTAGTGGCCCCTAATATAATAACAAATGATAATTTTGCTGGAAGTGAATCAATCAAAACCAACTTTAGCCGGAAATAACATTATTCAAAATCGCTATAAAGCCAAAACAATCTCTGTTACCGTAAATTGTATGTTTATCTCTGTCAAGCTGCTTTGAAACAATCTCCATTGTTAAAAGCGCTATATAAATGAAGATGACTTGACTTGACTTGACCACTTGCGCACATTCTCGTGAATGCCCGGCCAAAAAAATCGGGTCATTAGACGATTTAGTGTTGCTGTCTGCCCTAAATGCCCAGCCATCGGATTACAATGAGCCGCCTGAAAAAGCATTTCCCGACGGCTTTTCGGAATTAACAACTGTGTTGTATCTTGCAACAGCGTTCCGATCCTCTGGTGCAGTTTCCGATGGTCCCGGCACAGCCTCTCCTACCTGAGCAACCGCTCTCTTCCCCCGCTTCCTTTTATTCCCAGAAACACCCGCACATAAATGTCCCAATAACACATTAAACCCCGGCCAATTGGTTCCCAAAATTAGCGGGTGTCAGAGGTGCTGACTTACTGCTTCCTCCACACTATGCTTTTGGCCCCTAAATTGGATCGTGACTGGCATTAAGGGATATTCCACCACTTCCCCGTGCACACACCTTACCTTAACCATGCGGCTATTATCCAATGCCCCAGGTTGAATCAGATTTTGATGGATGGAGGTTTGGTTACAGCCTGAATCCACCAAAGCCTGAAAAGTACCCTCCTTTATACTCACTGGAATTTGATACAACCCAGCTCGATCGGGGGCGGCCTGCGGTGTGTCAGGAACCCTGACCAGGGTCCCCACCTCCATTACTGGACACTGATCGATAAAATGACCAGGGTCCCCGCAACGCCAACAGGCCAGCCCAGCCTTCCCGCCGCCCCAGTGGCGGAAAGTGGGTCAAGTGGTTGGAAGTTGGGGAGTGGAGAGAAACCGGACACGGATGCTGCTCCCCTAGGAGGTGCTCTCGGTGCAGGAACAGGCTCTGTCCCGGTGCCGGTTCTCCAACGGGGCGCCGGTCTAGGAGAGAAATTCCCACGGGACCTGGGGAGAGGAACAGGGCGAGAAGAAATAGAGGGAGGAGGAAGAGAGGGAGAGAGAGAGAGAGAGAGAGAAGCTGCTTGAAGAGGTTCGCTGACCCCTGGGCACGCCACCATCTGGTCCTCCGCCAACTGGATGGCCTGGTTCAGCGACGTCGGGCGGTGGCACTGGACCCACTGCGCGGTCCTCCGGGGGAGCCGCGCCACGAACTGCTCCAGTACCACCTGGTCGATGATTGCCTCAACGTCGCGTTCCTCGGCCATCAGCCATTTGCGGCACGCGTCCCGGAGCTGTTGCGCGAAGACGAAGGGCCGACCGGACTCCCCGAGCTCCAGGGTCCGGAACCGTTGTCTGCTTTGCTCAGGGGTCCGGCCGACCCGCTGTAGGATGGCGCGCTTGAGGTCCTGATAGACCAGGAGGTTCGGGACTGGCAGCTGCTGTGCGGCGATCTGCGCCTCTCCGGACAGCAGTGGAATCAACCGCACTGGCCAGTCCTCGGGCGGCCAGTCCCAGGCCTCGGCTGTTCTCTCGAACAGGTCGAGAAACGCTTCCGGGTCGTCCAGTGTACCTATTTTTTGGAGCGGGATGGTCTGAGCCGAGGCTGGAGCTGGCGTTGATGGTCCGGCCCGTCCCTCCCGGTCTATCCAGCTCCGGAACAGCTCGCGGTCTGCCTGCTGGGCGTGGAGGAGCGCCTCGAACCGGCGCTCCTGTTCCTCCTTCACGGCCAGCAGGGCACTATGTTGTTCCTGGTGTAAACCCGCGAGCGCGTGGATGACATCCGCAAATGGGGACGGAGGCTGTCTGGCGGTTGGCTTCTTCTTCCATCCCGGGTTTCGGCACCAGTGTAACGATGGTTCAGTATGAGGGATGAAAGAAGACAGGGGTCGGCGTAACGGGGACTCGTACACTTTATTAAATAAACACAAAAGAAAAGAAAAGGGGCGCCACATGCGCGTTCACCGTAGACTCGTCTACAGCACAGTTCAAAAGTACTCTTTCCTGCTGACACACTCTTAATCCACTCTTCCCCGATGTGTAACTCAATCCATTCATAAAACTCTTTCCAATGTGCTTCCTCAGTCTGATTGTCAGCCAGCAGGTCGTGAGTGTTTGGTACGAGTCCCCAGTCCTTCCCTCTCCCGCTCTCTTGCATCAGCCGGTTTATATGTGGTCTCCCCACGCCAATTACTGCAATCAGACACAGGTGTTCGTCATTTTGCACTTGACCCACTTACTTACCGCTCGCTTCTCCCTCACTTTCCCACTGCAAACTCCGCAAAACCATGCCCCCCTCATCACAGAGTCTTTCACAAGTCACGACTAAGTTAAGGGTGTGTGAAAAACACGGAATGTGTTTCCAGCACAGCTGAGTCCATATTAGCTCCGTTGTCAGTAATAACAGCAAAGACCTTACTGGTGTGGTGGGACGTACAGTTTCATTTTTTAATTAATTAATCTAATGCTTTTGGGTAACGTAGTGTCCAATTATTTTCTGTGAGGGAGCGTATAAAAGGGGATTCTAATGTATTGCTTGGGTGTGTGGTCACCACCGCCATTGCCGGGAACCGCCCATTCCTGTGTGTGTTTCATTCCTTCTGCTTTGAGGTATGTTGTTTGGCTAACTAGTTAGCACATGGATGTGTGATTTTATGTAGTAATTATTTGGTTCATAGCTTTATTACGGATAGCTCGCTGTTGTGGGGTGTTGGCGGCTGCTACTTTCTCGTAGTCCTGTGCTTGTGTTGACATGGTGATACCCTTCCGTGTGTTCGTGACTCGAAGGTGCGACTGGCTATGAAAGGAAGGTACGTGGAACTACCGCTATAGTGCAGTGCTCATTTTTTTATATCACACGTAATTGTATGTTTTAATTTTAGGAGGAATGGACTTTTAGGAATTTGACGCAAATGGACGGCGTTCAGCGAAGCCTTGCAGGGCAACGATATTTGATGCTTCTGCTTTGTATGGATTTCTCCTGTGACAAACTTTCTCGTCAGCGCGTGCGCGCTTGGCTTATGTGTTTTGTGACACCTGCTCTTCAGCATTTGTTTCTGTGATGGCTGGGCTTTTCTTCAACTAGTCCTTCAATTTGTTTGTGATTTGCTTTATTTGTTTTTGGTATATTTTACCGTTTTTTTGGTGCAATCGGTTATAAATGTTGTTTTGTTAAAGTTGGTTTCTATAGTGTTTTTTTTTTTTTTTGCTTTATCTCTGTTTTTCTTTAAGGGTGCTGTTACAAGGACAGTGGGTTGAACATACACCCAGCTTTGGTGCCAAATCCCGAACCTTTGTAATATTGTTTTTATGATTTTCTAGTTTATTACTTTAAATGTTTATAATTTGTTTTTTTTGTAATTAAGTGTCCTTGTTGAATGTTGAGACCAGTGTGGTAATTTTGCTTTCGTTACAGGAGCCGAGGCTTCAAAGCAGGCCGATAGTAGGCCCTCACGTGCGGTGGTGGAGGTTTTGTCACGGAGTGCTGTGCGTTCATGCTTGACCTTATTGGAGTGAGTGTGTTGATACCTGTGCACAGGGTGGTAAGAGTGATTATAGGAGCCTTGTGCTCACTAAAATAGTGTACCTGCCATTGTTAAGCCTCTGCCTCCTTTTTGGTTTCTTTAGTGACCTGAATGTTGTATGTTAACCTGGTCCCACAGTCTTTTAATGTTTTTAAGATTGTTGTTGATTACTGAAATAAAGTTTTGTACCTTTTGGTATCCACGTCTCAGGCCCTCCTTCGATAACCACACTCCTGTGTGTCTTTTGTAGGTGGTTAAATTCATTAGTATTAATATTCCCCTGGTTAACAGGGTGGCGTAGTCAGCTATATATGTTGAGGTAGTTTTCTCCTCTTAAGGTCCCGCTACACTGGGAATGCCCCAGTCATCAGATATGTGTGTGAGGAGCTTAGATATATTTTGTGCTGTGTGCTGTACAGCTACATGGACTGTCTCAAGTATGCAAGCCTGCATCTCCCAATTCTGGTCAATAAAATGTCCTGATACAGTCAAACATTCTTCATTTGTTCTTGATGTCCACATGTCACTTGTTAAAACCACACTTCTTGCAGAGTCTATGGAATGTTTCAGTGTTGTTTTGACTTGCTCATATAGCTTTGGAATTTCACTTGACATAAAGGATTTCCTACCCTGGATATTGTATCGGGGATCAACCACCTTCATGAAATCTGACAGAAACCTGCATCCTCAACCATTGAAACTGGATGCAAGTCAGTAACAATCATCTTGGTTAGGCTCCTTGTGATGTCTTGGGCTCTTTGGGAATCATCTGAAAAGGATAAAGGTTTCCAATGACTAAAGGGAAGCTGAATATATGTATGATTTCTGAAGGATCATGTGACTGAAGACTGGAGTATTGGCAGCTCAGTGCTGAGAATTCAGATTTGCATCACAGGAATAAATTACATTTTAAAATATATTTAAAATAAAAAAAAGACTTTTTAAATTGTAATAATATTTCACAATATTACTGTTTACTGTATTTTTGATCAAATAGATGCAACAATTATGAACATAACTATTCTTTCGAAAAAATTAAATATTACAGACCTCATTAGTATGTGTATACTGTATATATTATTGTCGTGTCAATTCGTGGTTACAATTTGTACTGAGCACTCCAGCCTAGATTCACCCAGGACACTCAGAGCACTCCCAAACAGCAGGGGGCAACTGTAACTGGTCTCTTTTCTGCGTTGTGTTTATTTGCTTGGTTGGAGAAGAACAAGACAGAATTCGGCAGTTTCGCTGATCTTTTATTCCTGATATATACACAAACACATGTAATCAGACTCTTTAGTGAGAGTCGCCCTCGTTAAATCTCTCACTGCAATCATCAATGCAAAGAGGAAGATTCACAAAATGCATAACAGAAAACATACCTGATATATACACAAACACATGTAATCAGCCTCTTTAGTGAGAGTCGCCCTCGTTAAATCTATAAAACAAATGTGATGTACACTTATCACGTGTGCTCTCATTTCACATTAGGCCCAGATGCAAAAATATAACTTAATCGGGATGAAATGACAAAAATAACCGCACATATAGGTAAAATAATATTATATACATAAATTAGAGTGAAAATATAGACATAATAGCAACAATTCAAATAGAGATTAATTAAGAATATCGGGGGCCCAAAATAACCTCACCTCTCACTGCAATCATCAATGCAAAGAGGAAGAGGAGGGGACAGAACAGGAAATTATATTGACTCATGACATCACATTAATTAAAGGGGAAGGTACTCATTCCACTTAGGCACTCATATCAGGACATGTAAACGAACAATTTTGTGTGAATTCTTATAAACTATACATACATTTAACAGTACACTTTATGTACCTGTTACACAACCATGCAACAAAAGTTGGTGGAACCAACTTTTGGAAAGTGTGCTCTTGGGACCATATTAGCCTGCACACCCACAGGTAGTGGTGGGCAGATCGAGGCTTCGTGAAGCAATAAAACAGTTGAACCAAATGGGCCATATTAGCTGTGTCCCAATGTGAAGGCTGCATCCTCCGAAGGCCGCGGACTTCGAAGGATGCAGCCTATTCGTCCTTTGAAGGACGCACCTTGTAGCCTTCATAGGATTTCCTAATTGCACATCCAGGTGTTCCGAATTACCGCTCCATGGCGCCAAGCAACAGTGCGAGATGGAGCTGCCGTCCTGATCATTAATTTGTTATAATTGAGTAAACAGCTATGGAGCCAGAATTGGCTATTGTAATTTTTATGTTTTATATTTTACTGAGGATGTTAAATACATGAATTTTCTAAACGACATTTAGGCCACTTGTCTTTAAAGTCAATTTTTTAGGAGGAAAAAGCTCAGTATAATAGAATAAGCAAAAAAAGACTTCACATATAAAAAAGAAATATAACACAAACACAAGGTTAGGTTATATAAAAATAAAACATTCATAAATCATTTTATGATTATTACTGTCTTCAGTGAACTCAACGCAAATTATAATAATATTATTATTATTAGCCTACATTTAGGCTACATATTTAGAAGGCGGTTTTATCCAAAAAAGGAACAAAGAAATTCGTCAAATGTCAGTCATAATACAGGGCTAAGATTATCACAAATAAACACAAGATTTTGACGCAAATGTGTGTGGGATTGTGAGCGCACGCGGGCGCGAACACTTGCATTATCCCATCAACAGTGGAAGCAACTTAAAAAATACTCTATAATTTCTGGTCATACAGAAAAGAATAATACATAATTCGCAACTACTTTTATTTGTCCAAACTCACATAACAAGAAAACGTTGTGCTTTTGTAAAATAAAATAAAACAATCAGTCCGCTTTCATGATCTCCGTGAACTGGAGCGCGTCTCATAAATGAACTGAAACAAAATAGCCTAAAGCTTGAAATGTTCACTTTTAAACGAACAATTAAAATGCCTCGTTATTTATTCAGACACATTTATTATCATTAGCCTATAAATCATGGTTCCAGAGACATGGCTCTTCTCATTCAGCATTGCGGGGAAATTATAATTTCCAGGTTCTAACCTGGCCTTAGAAAACCAGTAAAATCGACATTTGTCCCATAGTAATTTGTGAATATTTTAAATGTTTAATAAGGGGGCAAAAAGTCTTTTTTTTTTTTTTTTGCGTTTTCATTTGTGTAGCCTACTACAGTTCAAATTTTGGTGTTCAACTTTGGCTTTTAAAAATACAACAACCTTTAGAAAAAGTAGGCTACCTTATATTATTAAATATTTAAAATAATGTATTTGTAGAAAGGTTTGATAGTCAATTAAAATACTAGTAAAATCAAAGACTTTAATCTAAAAAACTATCACTAAACTATCTTTAGTTTAATAGTCTGTGTAAATTTTATTCGGTTTTAATTTTTTTAACCCGTAATTGAAAAACGAAAAATGAACGGTTTTAAAAGGCATAGTTGAACACCAACATTTGAATTTGAACTGTAGGCTACACACCAAATGCTGCACCAAAAATGCTGTCGTCACCGGCGCGCAATGAATTATGGGGTAGGATCAGGGTAGGATAGGCCGCTAAGTGTCCATTTATGTATCCTTCCTTTCACAGGGAAACGAAGGGTGCATTTGGCGTCGCTTTTGAATCGGGGTAGCCTTCGTCACGCCGTGATGACGCAACCGGCCTTCGAATACGGCCTTCGAAGGATGCGGAATTGAATTGGGACAGCCTTCATCGCGCCGCGGTGACGCAATCGGCCTTCAAATGCGTCCTTCGAAGATGCAGCCTTTGAATTGGGACAGCCTTCGTCACGCCGCTGTGACGCAATCGGCCTTCAAATGCGGCCTTCGGAGGACGCAGCCTTCACATTGGGACACAGCTATTGTTTCGAGGCTTCGAATCAATCCGACACCCGTCTCCACTGTGACACCTAGTGGTCACTTGCAGGTGTTGATATGAAACAACCTTGATGAGCCATTAAAAAATGTGTTGTTTTTTTATTATTGTATTTTTCTAATATGTGAAGCTTGTAACCTATAGGCTCCTCACTGTGCATAATGTTATTTTGGTCCTGCAAAATGAATATTAATAAAAGAAATCAAGCCACAATGTCTCACTTTTTTAGAGTTTTTTATTCAAAAATATGAATTTCTCAGCTGTGGAAAGACTTAGGCTACTTCTTTTTTTACAGATAATTTCTCCAGCCTTCGAAAAAATCCCCTCACAAGGGACATTTGTTGCTGCTGGCATGCAAAGATATTTTTTAGCTAGGACATACAAATGAGGAAAGATAACAGCTCTCTCTTTCCAGTAAGTTAGTAGATCATGAGTTCTGGGCAAATCTTTCTATTAATCTATCTGTCTACATATTTATATCTATGCATCTATTAATGTGTCACTATATGTAGGCTATAGCCTACTCTGTCTGTATCTAGCCTATCAGTCAATGTGTTGTGTAAATTTAAATGTAGGCTAAGCCTATAACTAATCAAATCGCACTATGTCACTATATCACCAAAATCCGCTATCTCAAAATCAAACTCCTCTCACAAAAACCCACGAGGTCAATATGCGTTGATTTCACTTTTATACAGATGTGCGATTGTGTGGTCTGTTGTTCCCGACCGTGTCAATCAAACGCTGATTCGGCAGATCACACCTGATGAAACACTTAGTGAAAAATTTCGAGGCTTCGTTTGGCCATAGTCACGTGACATGGGTGTTTTGAATCACGCTTCGGATCAGTGTTTCGAAACATCTGCGCTTCGGGATCTCGCAAAGCTTCGGAACGACTGTTTCGTGTCAGCCATCCCTACCCACAGGAAGGCATGGCATTGAAATGTTTGGTGAAAGCTCAGTTGACTCTCTCACCCGTTCCTGAGAAAAGATACTATGATCGCAGCTCCTGATCATCCAAAGACGCAACTGGTAGGACAGAATGAGATTGAATGTGTTGAGTTCAGGCTTCTATATGAATTTTGCTTGGTTGTAACGTGCAATTTAAATTAAATAGTGAAAACTTTACTATGTGAACGTAGAACTTAACAGTTGATAACCACTCTAAGCATGTGTATAAGTTTAATTATGGGATTGGTATTTTAATTATTAGAGATCCCAGGTTAATCTGAATGACATTGTTTGGTTTGGTTTGAGGATTCAGTAATATGTATTTATTATTACTTTGAGAAAGTGGTATTGTGATTTATTTGTAACTAATTCATGTTTTTGATTTGTGTATTTTAAAGGTTATCAACCTATTCTGTTAATCCCTGATTTACCAAACCATCTTTAAGAAAATAAAAACCTTAAAGTGAACAGATTTGAGTTGTCCTTTGCGTTCATTGGAGGTAAAGCAGTTTTCAAGTCTGAGGAGAGCTGTGATCTTTCAGAAAAAACACACAAAACTTGACAGTTGATAACCAGCGTGGCAGTGAGAATAAGGATAAAAGGCCTGAAGTCAAGCTGTCAATGCAAAGGAAGAATTGACTGGAAAACTTTTTCACCATGGCAATGGAAACTCTTGGGAAAACAGTCAAGCAACTGAAGCAAGAGCGGACCTTAGCTAAATCTGCTTTCACCAAGCAAGCAAACTACCTGAGCAAAGTTGCAAATGAGATGATTAAAGATGAACTTCAAGAGGAGTTCAGCAAACTTAGTTCCTTGGCAAGGCATGTCAGTGATGCAAATGATGACTACAGGGCTGGTCTACTGGCTGAAGTGGAAACTGAGGAGGATGAAGAAGTCAAGCTCGACAAGCACCAGCAGGCTGAGCTTGAAAGGACAATGGAAGAGTGCGACATGAGACTGGGGGAGATCCGTAAGGCAGTCCAATCCAACCTCTGGCCAAGATATGGTAAAGAGGAGATAGACTTTGCAATCCAAGAAGCGGAAGAAGCCTGTGACAGAGCCCAAGCAAGCCCCATCAGTGCTATCAATAGAGACGGCTATGAACTGCAGCTGGAAAGAGCGAGGAGGCTAATCCAGGATGCAACTATAAGCCTGAAAGACTGGAAAAAATGGATCCCACATGATCAGACAGCAGACCTGAAAGGCAGATTAAAAGACCTGAGAGTATTCGGGAGCAACCTTGAGGCCAGAAGACCAGAATTCCTCACCGCACAAAAAATTGCAGAAGAGGAAAGAAGAGGTCCAGACCAACAGCCTCAACCAACAGCAGTTCCACAACCAGTGGTGAGAATAAAGCCAACCAGTCTACCTAAATTCACTGGGATTAGGAGGAATTTCCATAGATGGAGGAGAGACTGGGAAAGTCTGCAAAAGCAGGGAGAGCCGACTGGATCAGTGGAAGTGAAGAACTTCCAACTAATTGACAGTGTGGACGAGAGGATATGTAGAGACCTGAGCTTGTCAACATACAACAGTGCTGAAGACATATTTAGAGTACTTCAAAACAGGTATGGAAACAAGCCAACGATTGCTTTGGAGATAATTTAGGACCTAGAGAGGATCCCTCCTTTAAAGTCACACCAGCCAAGGAAGGTAATTGACCTAATTCAGGCTGTGGAAAAGGCCCTGAATGACCTTACGGAGCTCGAAAGCACGGGAGCCATAAAGAATTCCCTTGTGATCAGATCCATAGAGAGCAAGCTCCCAGATAATATAAAGAGGGACTGGCTGGCATTCATGGTCAATCCAAGAAATGGAGTCACACCTGACAATCACTTCGACATCCTTCTAACATTCTTAAAGACACAAGAGGACATTCTAGAGAAACTAGACCAATTGGGTGTAAGTGAAAGACCTGAAAAAAAAGGTACATACCTGTAGAAGAGGTATGCCTCCACAAAGTCCACGAGGAAAGGAGGATGTGTTGTCTGTGGAGAGGAGAAGCATCGTGAGAAGATCTTCTTTTGTAAGCAGTTTAAAGAACTGGAACCTGGTGAGAAGCTGAAAGCTATCGAAAGGCTGGGAGCATGCAGAAAATGCCTCAGATGTTATGCAGAGGATGATGAATGTACAGACATGTACCTATGCAGGAACAGAGACTGCAGAAGAGGAAGCTCTTCAGATCACCATTTCTTTCTCTGCCTGAAAGAAGGATTCAAGGGGAAAGAACCTGTGAAAGTGGGAAAACCCAGCACCAGGAGGCAAACATTCACAGAGGAGCAAGAGAAATTGATGTCTGAGCTTACCCCGGACATGGCAGAAAAAGTCAGGATAGCCTTTACCAACATGGCTGCAAAATCACACTGCACTGGAAGAAACCTTCCTGGAGTGATGGATTCAAGCACACGTGAGTTACCAGTTATTCTTATGCTTCTCGAAGTAACCACCAACGCAGGACAGAAAATTGGAACTCTCATTGACTTAGCATCAGATACCAACTACATCACTCATACAGCTGCCAGGAGACTGAAGCTTCAAAGTGAAAAGATCACGCTTGTTGTCCATGGAGTTGGAGGCTTGACCATGAAGGTAAAGACCAAAAGATACTTACTCAAGGTAAGAGTCAAAACACCTAGAGGCACGGAGTAAGCTCATGAGTTGATCTGTTATGGGTTAGATGAAATTGCAAGAGTTCACCGAGTAATCAGAGCACAGCAACTCAAGAAGTTCTTCCCCGACAACAACCTGGAAGATCTTCACAGACCAGAACATGTTGAGCTTCTCATAAGCCACCGTGAAGGAAGACTTGCTCCACAGAGAGTAAAAGTAGTAGGAGATCTTGTCTTGTGGGAAAGCCCTTTAGGAAAGACCGTGGGCGGAGCACATCCAGACCTCTGTGAAGTAGTGGGTATGGCCCTACACAATTCTGAGACTCACTTTGCACGATCGATGAGAATCACAGCAGTGAAGTATAAAGAAATTGCTGAGATGCAAGAATCTAGAGCTGAAACCAGAACCACTGTTATTGGCAGGGAGTTCTTGGACTGGTGGAAGTGGGATGGCATTGGTGCTGCCTGCGAACCCATGTGTGGAGGATGCCGGTGTGGTAACTGTCAGCCAGGAGGCAAAGACATGACTCTGAGTGAAGAAAGAGAGCTTGAGATGATCAGGAAATGCCTCCGCTATGTGAAGTCAGATGTGCATAGTCAGGAGCCTCACTGGGACACAAAATACCCCTGGATTGAAGATCCGAGTTCCCTGCCCAACAACAGAAGTGCAGTGGAAGCCACATTTCTGAGGACGGAAAAACAACTCAAAAGAGAACCAGAGTGGCGTACGGCATACACAACTCAAGTCCATGAGATGGTGGAAAGGAGAGCAGCAAAGAAACTCACTAGAGAGACCATTGCTGACTGGAAAGGACCAGTATGGTACGTTAGTCACTTGGTGGCGCCAAACCCACACTCTGTAACAACACCTGTCCGACTGGTATGGAACAGCAGCCAGAAGTTTAGAGGAATCAGCATGAATGACCTTCTCCTGAAAGGGCCTGATGTACTTAATCCCATCCGAGCAGTGCTACTAAGGTTCAGGAGAGGAGTCCATGCTGCCCTCGGCGACATCAAGAAGATGTACAATTCTGTGTGGCTTGAAGACCTGGAGATGCACCTCCATATATTTCTCTGGAGAGACAGTGAAGATGAAGAAATTGAGTAATATGCTATCACCAGGGTCAACATTGGTGATCGACCAGCAGGGTGCATCGCACAACTGGCCATGAGAGAGACAGCAAGGCTGCCCATGTTCACTCATCTGGAGGAGGAACGGAGAGTCCTTGAGGAGGATTCCTATGTAGATGACATTCTTACATCCCATAATGACCTGGAAAAGCTAGACAGAACCACCAAAAAAGTCGAAGAAATTCTGAAGGGAGGTGGATTCTTCCTTAAGCCGTGGGTCCGATCAGGCCAAAGTGGGAGGCAGACGTCTACATCAGGACGTCCAGCATCGTCAGATGAAGTCTTCATTCTCCCTAACCAAATGAGAGAAGGAGACAACAAAGCCCTTGGAGTTGGTTACCTGGTCGGTTGGTTGGTTAACTGTACATCATGACCTCGATAAACTTCTCAAAGAGAAAAAAGAAGATGAGAATGAGCCAAAATCTCGTCGAAGAAGAGGTGAGAGGAAAAACTCCAAACCCATTGACTAGAAGACAACTGCTTAGCCAAGTAGCTAGTTTGTATGACCCAATAGGCCTTGCAACACCTGCCAAAACAGAAAGGAGCCATTCTGGTCAGAAAAGCCTTTCAAGAAGCTGGAGGCAAAACTCTAACACGAGACACATGGGACACACCTCTGTCTGAAAGACTTAGAGAAGAAGCCATCCACCTGTTTGAGGAATACACACGCCTCAACCAAATTACCTTCCATAGAAGCCTCACACCAGTCAGAAGGATTGGAGAACCCTGGGGAATAACATTCTCAGATGGTAGCGACCAGAGCTATGGAGCTGTTGCATACTTCAGGTGGGAGACCGAGCAAGGTATCCTGATCGGGCTTGTTGAATCCAAAGCCAAGCTCACACCACTTGACCAAAAGGGAGAAGCAGTGAAGGCTGAGGTCTGTGGTGCTGTGTTTGCTGCGAGACTCAGAAAATACATTGAAAGGCAGAGTCGGATGCAAGTTGAAAGTTGGCTCCATCTGCTGGACAGTCAAACTGTGCTGGGTGCAATCAAAAAGACAGTTATGGGTACCATACCTTTTTTGCAAACATAGTTGGAGAGATCCAGAAGTCCACATCAGTTGAAGACTGGAGATGGATTCCAGGTGAGCAAAACATTGCTGACCTCACAACAAGAGGAGCAACCCCAGAAGACCTCAGAGAGAACTCTGTGTGGCAAAATGGCCCAGAGTTTTTGAAAAGACCTGTGGAGGAGTGGCCGACAAAGTCAGCCAAAGATGTCGCTGCAGATGCTAAAGAAGGTATAAACAAGCTCCAAAGGAAATGTTTTACAGCAGCACTGACCCGAGCACAGATGGAAAAAAACCAACATGCCCCACCTGCCAGGCACGTGCACAGGTAGGGCTCAACCTGTGCAGAGCACATGCCCTTTTTGCCGAAGTGCCCTTTTTTTTGGTGATGGTGTTTTTTTTGTTGTTTTTTTATATATATATAAATTAATGCTATTGGTCACCCCTTTAAGTCTATCTGTCTTTTTTAAAATAATTTAGCCAATGAAAGATCTTAAAAAGAGCTTGTTTAAATCTTGTTCGATCCTCAAACGGTCAGTAAAGCTGATAACTCCACCCCCTCTATCTTGACTGAATGAACTGAAGCTCCGGAGCGGCCGCACAGCAGACAGCAGCTGAACGAAGTTTTGCAAGGGTAAACAAAGATCTTGTTGTTTGAATAAGTACTAAACACGTCGCTATAAAAGCTCATATTTTATTTATTTGATGTCTGACTAAGATATGTGGGACCTGACAGAGAGGGCTATGCTAGCATTTGCCATAGTCATAGCCAATACATAGCCTACACTTAAATAGCCTGTGCATACAGTAGCATTTCATTTTTTATAAAATGCGATTTTGGCCAAATGTATTTTACAACAGGAAAAACTGAGCGCCTATATAGCTATAACAATGTAGTTGGTAAGCTGTTGATGAAAATGTAATGATGCCGCCGGCGCCGTTTCCATCGGAAAATCATAAGCACATGCGCGCCCCCGCACTGTTCGTACTGGAACTACACAAAGCGACGAGTGATCCTCGTCACCTAGGTAACATATATTAAATTATGGTTAATTCAAGGCTGTTAATATGCACGTATTCGCTGTCTAATTTTTGAATCTATTGTATTTTATACTCTCCGGTCATCCTCACATGTGTAAATGTAGTAAAACGTGGTTTTCACTTCTGATCACTTCTGCAGAATGTTTATCATGCAGAATGTAATTCATGATTTAATTAATTTCAAGGCTTAATATATTTGATCCAAAATAAGCAAAAACAGTAATATTGTGAAATATTTTTACAATTTAAAATTATATATTAAAATACTTTTTTAATATATTTTAAAATGTAATTTATTTCTGTGGTCAAAGCTGACTTCAGTGTCATGTGATCCTTCAGAAATGCTTTTCACTGCAACTGTACTTTTCACACTTTTTTTTTTTTTTTTTCATTGCTGGCTTATTTTATGGGAAGTGTAGTGAATAAAAGACCTTCAAGAGACCAACATTGGTCCTCCACAGTATCAGGTTTTTGCCATCAACTGCAACTGTGGAGAGATCCTTTTCCAAAATGAGGTTAATTAAGAACCAACTCCGAAGCCTTTGCTCAGAGGAGAGACTCTCAGACCTTCCCCTCATAGCCATAGAGAGGGACATCACAGTGAAGTCATAAACATCTCCAAGCATAGCTCACAGAAGGTTGCTGTTGCAATTAGGTTTAAAGAAGCCCTGAAACCCTGTATATCTATATTATCATTATGGTTGTTATTAATAGTGAATAAATCTAAAGCTTTTGAGACTATTATTTTGTATTGAATTTGTCATGAAGATGTGACCATTTCCTCCTTTTATGTAGGCTTACTAAATAATCTTGATATTAAAAAAAGGGAGGGGGGTGCCCTTTTTCAGTTTCAGCACATGCCCCTCAAAAGGTCTGTGCACGGCCCTGCCACCTGCCATTGCAATGCCAATATCCCCAAGCTCTAACCAAAACAAGGACGACCTGCAAAGCAGCCCTAGTGGGAAAGGGCACCAAATCCAAGTCCGGAGGCAACCTTCAGGTTCTTCAGTGAGGAATATCCTCAACATCAGTAAGTTCAGCAGTTTAACCAAGTTGATAAGAGTCATTGCCTGGGTGTGGAGAGCTGCCACAAAGTGGAAAGAAATGCTGGCCAAGACCTCAACCGCAAGCAAGCCAAAGAGGAAGGAGATTCCTTCATCTCTTGAGATCAACTCCAGAGTCAAAGAAACTACACTTACCATCATGGAGTGTGAGGATGCGCTCAGGGATCTCTTCCTTGCGGCTCAAATGGAGGTAACCTTGCCAGACACCACACTCAGCAGGCTTGCTGTGGTCAGAGAGGAAAGCACTGGACTTTTGCTATGTGGAGGAAGATTCCAAATCTTTAATAAAGAAAAAACTGCAGTACCAGTCTTGCCCTGCACATCATGGGTATCCACTCCTCTAGCTCAAGAAGCCCATAAGGCAAATCATAAAGAAATTGCAGGCACACTCCTCCGGATGAGAAGGAAAGCATGGGTGGTAAGAGGCCGGAAACTAGCTCAGAAGATCGTTGATAACTGTGTGACATGCAGGAGACTTAAGGCCCGAAGATGCCAATAGATCATGAGTGACCTTCCATCGGAGCGAATAACACCAGCTAATCCATTTGAGTACACGACAGTGGACTTATTTGGACCTTACGAAGTGAAGGATGAGGTGAGAAAGAAAGTGAAACTCAAAGTGTGGGGAATCGTCTTCTGATGTATGGCGTCCAGAGCTATGCACACAGACCTCGTCAGTGACCAGTCAGCTGAAGGCTTTCTTCTAGCCTACCAAAGATTTACGGCACTGAGAGGACATCTGAGGAAATTGTGGTCGGATCCTGGGAAGAACTTCGTCGGAGCCAGACCTGCCCTCAAAGAGCTCTGCATGTTTCTGGACCGACTGGAGAAATCAAAGCTTGAAGATGAAGTCTCCAAGCATGGCACAGAATGGAGCTGGAAGATCCATCCAGCAGACTCACCTCACAGAAACGGAGCTGCTGAGGCTGCTGTCCGGATTATAAAGCGAGCTTTCCACAATCTGGGGGGTGATGGAGTCTTCACATGGGGTGAGTTTCAAACTTTCCTTTATATGGCTTCCAACCTTGCAAATGAACGACCTATTGATGCCAGGACTCAGAGCCGGGAGGACTGTGTAGAATACATTAGCCCAAATTCACTTCTACTCGGAAGAACTGGACCCAGAGGAGATCCAGGGACCTTTGACTGTAAAGGCTACTCTTACAGGAGATTAAGAACCATCCAAACAGAAGTTGACCGGTTCTGGAGGAAATGGAGCCAGTTAGCCGGACCAAACCTGTTTGTCCGGACCAAGTGGCACACGGCTCACAGGAATGTGGCAGTTGGAGATGTCGTCTGGCTGGCTGACCAGAACGCCTTGAGAGGTCAGTTCAGGCTTGCCAGGGTCATTGACGTCAACACTGACAGGAAGGGAATTGTGAGAGATGTATATCTCCGATCCTTCCCCAGCTACCCAGTCGCAACTGTGAAGCCCACTAAAAAGATGAAAAAACACTCAACCAAGATACCTGCAACAGTTCTTCACAGGGATGTCAGACGGATAGTTGTCCTGCTTCCAGTTGAAGAGCAGCAGTAGCAACAGGATCTAAAATGGAATAACTAAATCGACACATCACAGTACTGGTGTGACCTCCTTGGGTTGACAAACCAGAGGTCAAGTGGGAGGTGTCGTGTCAATTTGTGGTTACAAGTTGTACTGAGCACTCCAGCCTAGATTCGCCCAGGACACTCAGAGCACTCCCAAACAGCAGGGGGCAACCATGCAACAAAAGTTTTGGAAAGTGTGCTCTTGGGACCATATTAGCCTGCACACCCACAGGAAGGCATGGCATTGAAATGTTTGGTGAAAGCTCAGTTGACTCTCTCACCCGTTCCTGAGAAAAGATACTATGATCGCAGCTCCTGATCATCCAAAGACGCAACTGGTAGGACAGAATGAGATTGAATGTGTTGAGTTCAGGCTTCTATATGACTTTTGCTTGGTTGTAACGTGCAATTTAAATTAAATAGTGAAAACTTTACTATGTGAACGTAGAACTTAACAGTTGATAACCACTCTAAGCATGTGTATAAGTTTAATTATGGGATTGGTATTTTAATTATTAGAGATCCCAGGTTAATCTGAATGACATTGTTTGGTTTGGTTTGAGGATTCAGTAATATGTATTTATTATTACTTTGAGAAAGTGGTATTGTGATTTATTTGTAACTAATTCATGTTTTTGATTTGTTTATTTTAAAGGTTATCAACCTATTCTGTTCATCCCTGATTTACCAAACCATCTTTAAGAAAATAAAAACCTTAAAGTGAACAGATTTGAGTTGTCCTTTGCGTTCATTGGAGATAAAGCAGTTTTCAAGTCTGAGGAGAGCTGTGATCTTTCAGAAAAAACACACAAAACTTGACAATTATTAACATGTGGGTTGCCCGAAGGCTAATGTCTATATATGAAGAGCTCTTTTCCAAAACGCGATAAACGCCATTTTTGCCATGAGTTTGTCATATCATTTTGCTGTGTACTGAACCTATTCACTGCTCCATCAACGTTTCATGACAAATCGCTATATTTCCTTGTTTAAAATGTACTGCAAGATGCAGTTCTTTTCCAAAACGTGATAAGCTACAAACATATTTTTAGTCTAAACGCGATACATCCTCTCGACCAATCAGAATTCAGTGAGCGTTCTACGCAATCCAACACGGCGGCGCTCTGAGCAGTGGTTTGTTTATGTTCATTCATTCATCAAAATGAGTGATAACACTTTTGATGGCCTTGATGAGCCAGTGAGACCTTTTCCTGGGGGTAGAAAACGCAGACTGGACAAAGAAAATCACCAAAAAGAACAAAAAAAGCAGGCTCGTCACTCGGGTGCCGCGATAATACCGACAATAGGATGTCAACACAAAGCTGTCGCAAAAGGTTTCTGTCAGGCCGAGAGGCTGTCGCTGGACGATCTGATAAAAAATGTAAACTTTTTTTACGAAAAACCAATCAAGGTTGACCAGGACCAGGACCTTCATCTCCTGGACAACACGCAAGTGACAAGAAAGCGTCCGAAAGTCCAGGACGTAAACAAACAAAAAGACCGGAACATATCTGTTAAGTACAGTCTTTTGTGCAACAGTCATCCGGAGAAGGTGCCCGTTTGCAAGGCGACCTTCATAAAAGTTTTTGGTGAGTAATTGTTACAACTTTCGCCTTAGAATAGGCGAGTTTAATATTGTTTTGTATGTTTCCCCCTTGCGAAAAAATATATTTTCTTGTAAAGAAGCCTGCTAACGTGACATGAAAAGTACTGTATAGTTGTACAAGCCTACTGATAGATAAACTGGCCTTTATTGACCATGATAAGGTGCTATGGTAGATTGTGTGTAGTGATGGTAGTGCAAAAGTACAAAATGTGGCCAGTTAACGGTGGATTCTTTTATTTATTTACATATTTATTTTTATTACGCAGTAAACAGTGGGTGCTGTAAAAAGCTGTGCGTATTGTTACAGAGGACATGATGTGCTTGTTGTTACATGGTATGTCATTGCTATAGAGCAGGGCTAGGGGAGCAGAGAGAGAGAGAGAGAGAGAGAGAGAGGGGGGGGGGAGGGAGTAATAGCAAGTTAGTTGTGTGTAATTCTGTTTATTTCATTTTGGCTCCAATGTATATGACAATCTAAATAATTTACTTTCACAGGCATCAGCAAAGACCGTGTGTCCCGGGTGGCTCAATATTATGCTGAGACTGCTGAGGCTCGCCCAGAGAGAAGAGGTGGTGCACGACACAGTGAGGAGCATGCAAGGAGAAGGCAACTCATTGTTGAGCACATACAGACTTTCACCTGCAGGGCCAGCCATTATGGCCGGAGAGGAGCACCAGGCCGCAAGTATCTCCCCAGTGACCTGAGTGTGCGCAAGATGCATGAGCTCTTTGAAGCTCAGAGCCATGCTCAAACCAGCTATTCCCTCTTTTATTCAGTGTTTTCAAAGGAATTCAATCTTGGCTTCGGTTACCCAGCTACAGATGCATGTGCTGATTGTGCCAAGTACAAGATCAGGATAACAGACCCAAACCTGACTGACACAGAGAAGAAAATGGAATCAGCATCATTTATCTTGCATCGTCGCAGAGGGCGCTTTTTTTATGACATGTTAGGCAGGGTTTGGATAAGTGCCCAAGGTTCCTACCACTTCCTTCCGGGACCAGGTGGTGAACCTGCAAGCGCTGCCCCTGGAGGAGGCAGACCCAGCCTTGGCACTGCTCTGTCCAGTACGTGCTCTCCGCGCCTATGTAGACAGAACGCAGTGTTTCAGGACCTCAGACCAGCTCTTTATCTGTTATGGTGGGAAGCTGAAGGAAAAGGCTCTCTCCAAGCAAAGGCTGTCTCACTGGATAGTGGACGCCATTGCTTTGGCATACCAGCAGCAAGGCCGACCGTGCCCCCTTGGTGTGACTGCCCACTCCACCTGGAGTGTGGCATCCTCTTGGGCTCTAGCGCATGGCGCCTCGCTAACAGACATCTGCAGAGCTGCAGGCTGGGCGACACCCAACACATTCGCCAGATTCTACTATCTCCGAGTGGAGCCAGTGTCCTCTCATGTACTCGCTTCAACCAGCTAGTACCGGACCCACTCAGGTGTCTTCGCTTGCTCGCCATTTGTAGACTTGGAATTAAAGCCTCTTTTGTTTCCCCGTTATTATTTGATTTACGGGACCGGACACCAGTTATCTTGCCAAGGAAGATTTTTATTCTTATATGTCAGGAGAGAAACTTCAAGATGTTGTATTCATGCCAGGTCAATGCGTTTCCGTGTTTCTCTGAGGTAGTACAGTAAGATTGAGTTTTTATACATCACAGAGAGTCTTACAGCTTCCTTGTAAGGTAACAAAACATGTTGCTCTGAGCTTCTTAAAATTAGAACGTATGTCATACGTATACGTTATGCTTAACATGTCACAATTCACTTCCATATTAAGAACTATCCTTGTTGTTTACATCTGTGATACACTCACATCAGCGGAACATGTTACATTGTACACACCATCTAAGCAAAATATATCTTCCCCCTGTCTGACATATGATCATCCCATGGACCCATGCTATCTATAGCCCCTCATGCATTCAAACTCATGCTTTTGAAACTTCATAAGATGATACAACTGATTATGAATATTAATAAAGAATAATAATACAGATACATAATATTTAATAATGAAATAATATTAAAAGATGAAATTTTGAATCTTCATTTCCCTCCACTGGAACTACAGCCGTCAGTTCCACACCATCATTCCCAGGTGGCCAACCTATAGAAGTGATAGTGAGGAGAAGAAATAGCAGACCAAGAAAATAGAAAGAACAGAACAGAAGAATGGAAACAGAAAAGGAAAAGAAAAAACAAAACAAAGAAACAAAAACAAAACAAAGAACAAAACCCCAACCCATGATATGTCCCCGTATACTATGTGTATTTTAATATCTATGTGTATGCATTTAAAATGAACCCCAATCATCTAAGAAAAGAAAAACTAAAAAGTCTTCTGTCCGTGCCTGAACTCATTAATTAATTAACTCGTTAATTAATTAAATCCTCCAGTTCCGAACCAAAACAAGAAATTAAAATAAACGTTGATGTTAAAGGATCCTATCCCTTGGGGTTGAAAATCAGTAAACGGATGTTCATTGTTTGTGAGGTAGCGTAGAATGTGTAAAATCTCTTATTTCACGCTGTATGTCCCATTCTTAGTTCTATCCATTTGGTTAGAAATAATCAATTTGACAGGTTTGGTACTTTTCCTTCTAGTAACACATATAAGGACTTGGATTATTAGCATGAACACAAAAACTCCTACCATAGTCAAAACTATCCAATCTGACCATGATAAATTCCCTAGGATTCGTGGTAGTTTCCTCTCAGACATTAATTTAGCTACTCCATTTGCTACAATAACATGACCCATTGCTTGAATTCCCTCCTCTTGAGCTGCTTTTACACTCTTTTTAACTCTTCTAACCATTTCAAAGAGTTCATAATTCCGTTCTTCTACTAGATCATTATTCCACCATTGTGGCTCTATCTGCAACAATTGCACATGTGGAACATGAATTCCACCCAAGTGAAGAGGATAGAGAATCTCAAGGCAAAATGGATCAGGAGGAATTGGACACAACTTTCCCCCGTATATCATATTTTCACTTATTCCATCATGTAATATACACCACTGTGCTTCTGACACCTGCCATGCACCTGTGGCTTGATCTAAAGGAACTACTTCCCAAACAGCAGAACCATTAAGAGATAGACTAAACATTGTAGAGCATGAGCAAATTACCCACTCATGTTCCTCAACACAACAGTCTGTAGTAGAAATCATTGGTGTATCGCCGTCAGCCCAATATCCATTCCTTCCTAATCTAATTACTGAATTTCCTTGTCTAACACCCATTGATTGGAATTGCCTGACTGTCATAACATTGCGCTTCCCATATTGAGGCCATATCATAATCAAAGGTAACATTCCAGAACCTGACAACGAATTTTCATTAATAGCGATTTTAACTAATGGAATATGTTTAGCAGAAGTCAAATTAAGTTGATTACCGAAAACCACTAACAAAGATTCTGCTATTCGCTCAGGAACTTGTCCCATTCGAATAACTTGAATATCTTCTACCATTTGATCCTTTAAATTCTGAGCTAAAAATAAACACGCCGCACGATGTGTCTCAAAATTAGACGATTTTGTTAATGCATCTGCTAATTCCTTTGCAGCATCATTAAGATGCTGACCCGCTGCTATAATATGTAGAGAACCCTGAAGAGCCTCAGTGAGTCCTTTCCCAGACATTGTCCCCACCCACTGAGTATACTCGCTTAGTTGATTCATTTGAGCAGTATTACTAATTGAATTGACAGAACCAAATACCCCCGCTATGTCTCCCCATATACTTCGAGTTTTACGATTTTTACTACTCAGACGATTTTTAGAGGTATAATATTTAACTTCTTTGTCCAACCAACTTCTTATTTGTGTAAAATTACCACAATAAGACTGATCAAAAACTGTAAGAAGAGAGTTCAAGTTATAATTAATTCGTTGTCGCACCATATGGGCTTCATTTATTAAGGTTTTGGTTTCTTTTGCCAACAAAATACCATGAGCTGGTGCAATAGTTGTATTTGGGCATGTTTGAGCTTTGTTTGACTTTACCGCAGAAAGATAAAAACACCTTCCGATTTCCCCAGTTTCTAGTTCAGTCTCACAATATTCATTCTCATCTTCTGAATGCCATACTCGTACATAATTTCCCTTGAATCTTGTTGTTCTTGAGGAAGCATCCCTCAGAAACCCTTCACATGGCAACACTATGGGATAAATACACCCTTGGGTCAATGAATCCCATATTGTAAGCATGTGGGTACGATTCAGAACTAAATTAATTTCCACATTAGTAGACGTTATGAGGTTTAACCCTATAACTTCACATTGTTCTTTGGAACAAATTTCTCGTCTTTGAGCACTACCAGTATACCCCCCGTCTTTTACCGGCCAAATTACTCTGCTTTTGTAACATTGGTGGTAAAAGTTACATCCTCCAAAGACGTCCTTACGATATTTAGCAAGGTCTTTATCATTGTGTGGCACCCAATCCCATAATCCCCATTTGGAAATAAAGGGTAGAGTAAAATGTTGGCCAGATTTCAGAGTTGCATTCCGAGTGATTTCTTGAACTCGAGGAGTCCATAAGGCTTGGCTTTCTTGATAAATGCCAAGTAAAATTAAAAATAAGCATACCATCGTCGTTGGGTATCGAGAATAACTTGCAACCATCTCTAATCAATGTCAATGGAATTGATTCCTGAAATGGAAGCAGAGAAATAATTAACATCACTTCTTTGTTCCCAATCTTTAAAACTAATGGATGAACATTGCTCAATCTCAGGCCATAAGCCATCATTATCATCTTGTTCATTCACTAAGCAAGGTTTAACTTGTGACCAATGATACCATCTATCTGTTCCTACACCCTTCCCTTTGAGACAAACACTTGTATCAGTAGTTAGGAGTATCTCATATGGTCCTTCCCATCTAGGCTCTAAACCTTTCCTAGCAATTCGTTTGATCATAACAAAACTGCCTAACTCGGGAATGTGTGGAATGTCAGTAGTGGTGTGTTTTTCATCCCATTGCTGTTGAGCTTCTCGCACTTTCTTATTATTGTCTTTAGTAGCTTTGTCTAGCATTGCGAGATAGCGTCGTAACTTTTCTTGGAACAAAGTAGAGTCTCCTCCTGTTCCCGCAGGTGGCGGAGCATCAGGGGGTAGAACCATTGCTCTTCCAGTCATTAGTTCAAAAGGGGTTAGTCCTGTAACTCGGTTTGGAGTTGCTCTCAAGTTCCACAGAATAGCAGGTAATAACTTATGCCAACCTTGACCAGTTTGCAGAATGGCTTTGGTAAGTGCGGTTTTCAATGATCGATTCATTCTCTCCACCATGCCCGAGCTTTCTGGATGGTACGGAATATGGAATTTTTGTTTAATCCCCATCAATTTCATTGCTTCCTTCATCAATTTTCCAGTGAAATGAGTTCCATTGTCAGAATCAAGTTCATATGGAAGACCCCAGCGAGGAAAAACTTCTTCCACCATTACTCGTGCTGTCGCTTCAGCAGTGCAAGTTTTTGTAGGGAATGCTTCCACCCATCTAGTAAATCTGTCTATGATTACAAGTATGTATTGATACCCTCCACTGGGTGATAAAGGTCCTGTGAAATCAATTTGGAGGTGTGTCCATGGACCTGTTGGTCTGGGTGCATGTGACATTCGCACCTTTACAGATTTTCCCACATTTGCTTTGAGGCATATCAAGCATCTCCTACAGTAATCATCAATGTCTCTCATCATTCTTGGCCACCACCAAGTCTCACTGATTTGAGATTTCATTGCTTTTGCTCCAGCATGTACCTTTCCATGATACAGCTGCATTAGTTCTCTTCTTGTTCCGATAGGCATCACCACTTGTCCTGTTGGAATTCTCCAGATACCTTGATCATCCTCTTTCGCTCCCGCTTTTATCCATTGTTCTTTCTCTTCATCTGTCTCCAGTTGATATGACAGAAGATGGAGCTCAGGATTATCCTTGCTGTTTTCCTTTACCAAGGTAACAGGAGTAAGAGGAAGTAGAGCTGCTTCTCTAGCTGCTGCATCTGCTGCCGTGTTTCCTTGACTTTCTTTGGACTTGTCAGATTGATGTGATTTTACTTTGATCACGGATGCTTCTCGGGGTAAGTAACATGCTGTAATCAAACGACGAATTATGGAAGCATGTTGTATTTCGCTCCCACTGCTAGTGATAAGTCCACGTCTTTTCCACAGAGCCAGGTAGTCATGGACCACGCCAAAAGCATAACGACTATCTGTATAGATGTTGACTCGATCTCCTTCTGATAGTTCAAAGGCTTCTGTAAGTGCTATAAGTTCAGCTACTTGCGCTGAAAATTTCCCAGAAAGGGCTCCTTTCTTTACAACAGTTCCATCTCCTTTCACTACAGCCCATCCAGTATGTCGTTTTCCATCAACATAATAACTGGATCCATCAACCCATAACTCTTTGTCTGGGTTTTCAAGAGGGATTGAATTAACTGGACCAAGACTATCTTCTTCTACTTGTTTTTCACACTCATGTGGTATTCCCTCATGTGGTTCCAGCATCATTGTTGCAGGGTTAAGAGACGTGTCCCTGATGATTTCCACTCTTAAATCCTTGTTCAACAAAGTTGCTTCCCATTTTGCTCTTCTTGCATCAGTTATGGTTTTGATGTTCGTGTTGTTCAACAGTGTCACTATACTGTGTGGAGTGTGCAATATTATAGTTTGTGCTCCTATCAGATTCTCAACAGCATCCACTGCCCATGTGGCACCATCGAGGGCTTGTATACATCGTGGTTGCCCAATCATAGTGACAGGAATCTTTGTGGAAAAGTATCCAACTGGTCTGTATCGATCACCTGGTTTTTGACACAGTACTGCTGAATATGTCTCATCTCCTACCCTGGTCCACAAATGAAAATGCAACCGTCCGTCAGGAAGTCCCAAAGCTGGGGCTGAAGTCAGTTTTTCTTTCATAGAAGTAAACGCTTCCTCAGCTTCCGGTGTCCAGTTTATCTGTTCCACTCCAGGCTTTCCTCCCTTGTACAGGTCGATGAGGGGGCTGGTGATGCTAGCAAAATCAGGTATATACTGACGACAATAGTTGAAAAGTCCCATCACCTTCCGCATTCCTGTAACTGTTAGAGGTTTTGGAAGTTGTCGTAATGCCTCTACACGCTCTGTTGTCATTCTCCTTCCCTCCACAGATATTTCTTGGCCCAAATAGATAACCTTGGATTTGGCCAGCTGTGCTTTGTCGGGGTTAACTTTGAATCCCCCTTTCCTAAGGGCTTGTAGGACAACATTCAGAGCAAATACATGGCTGTTTTCATCTGGGCTTGCAATTAACAAGTCATCAACATATTGGAGGCAAACACTTCCTGATTTCTCAATTTCAGCTTTTTGCTCCGTTAAGAACTGGTCCAAAGCTCTATGAAATACAACAGGAGAAAGATTAAGACCTTGTGGGAGTCTGTTCCAAACATACTGTTTTGCGCCCACTGTGAAGGCTAATTTCTCTTGAGATCTTTTGTCTATAGGTATAGACCAGAAAGCCGACAGTACATCCAGTACCGTAAAAATTTTAGCATTTCCTGGAATATCATTCAGAATGGTGGCAGGATTGGCCACAATAGGATGCGGTTTTGGTGTTACACTGTTAAGTCTTGTGTAATCAATGGTAAGTCGCCATGAGTTATCAGATTTCTTGACAGGCCAGACAGGACTATTAGTGGTAGATGAAGTTTGTCTGATGATTCCTTCAGCTTCCAAGTCTGCCACTATCTCCTCCACGGCTCGTCTTGCTTCAGGTCGGATGGGGTATTGTTTATGAGGGGCATGTATCGGTCCCTCAATAACAATGGGATCAATGTTGGCTTTGCCACAATCCAATTTGTGTTTAGCCCAAACATCCGGATATAAACTGCACAGAAGACCCCACACACCGTCTTTTTTCCAGTTTCTGATAATTGGTTTTGCTGTACCAACAGACCTTAGATTACATGTGCGATCTTCGTGTGGTATTATCCCAGCAGTTGTAGCGATTTGACGACTGTCAGTGAATATGATCATGTTCAACAATGGAAGAATGTCCATGCCAATAAGGCTTCCTTGTGAATTCGGCCCAACCCAGAAAGATGTCCATAAGACTTCATCTTCATGTATTTGCAGTGGAACTTGAATACTTTTGCGAAATTTTGTGATACCTCCTCCAACTCCTTCAACTTCCATAGTTTCATCTGTTGTAGGTAGGTTCAGATCTGTTATTGAAATAGCTGCTCCTGTGTCAACCAGGATGTCACATGGGTGGCCCCCTATTAATGCATTGACGAAAAGGCGATTGTCTCTTTTCTTACTAATACAGGGGGCCGCTGATTCCTATTGCGGACGCATAATTCCCTCAATGAGCTGACGGACTTGTGCTTCAGTCCATGTCTTCCCTTGAGGGGTTTCATTATGGTTTTTTGCACTGACCTGTCTAAATGATGGACCTTGACCTTCTGCTCCACCTCCTTTAGCCCAACAATCTATGTTGGAGTGTCCACGCTTTCCACAGTTGCTGCAGAAAATCACCCTATTCTTTGTGTCCTTGTTGTATTGAGCTGTTGCCACTCCTCTTCGATATGGCTTGTTTCCTTCTTCTTTATTTGATCTCATAGCCATCTCTAAGCGGCCAGCCCATTGCATAATTTGGTCAAATGTCTCACCTGGGTTGACTCCAAGTGATAAGGCTTGTTGGTATTTTGCGCTAAGTCCATCCACAAGTGTGTCAGTGAACTGTACATCATCTCTGTCAGGTTGTTTCTTGGCACAGAGAGCCCATCTCTCATAAGCATTCCACTTACGTAGAGCATATTCATCTGGAGATTCATCATCCTTTTGCTTAATCAATGTCACTAATGTGAAAGGAATTTTACCACTGCCCAAGATTTCCTGGATTTCTTTTCGGAACACATCTAATGCTTGCCAAAGACCCAGGGGTCGTCCCTGGCTATCAACCCACAAATCTATCCATTGGGCGGTTGTTATCGAAGCTGGCAAGCGTTCCCATCTGTCTCTTGGGATTTTAGCTTTCACAATGGTGTGTATGTCTCTTAATGACATTTGATGTGCTTCAATCAATGAGTCTAATTCTCGCCAAAACTCTGTGTTTGGATCTTGTCTCTTCAGAGGAGGCAAGGCTGTGAGAATGGCTTGACGTTCTCCTGGTGTGAATGGTCTCTCTTCTGTCATCATTTCAGATCCTTCCCTTTTAATTACAGGTGAAGAAAATTCAGGACCGATCTTGTCAATTGTGATCATGTCGTCATCTCTTGTCTCATCACCCCAGTCAGAATCATAATTCCGAGCTGGTGTACATCGCAGCATGTCTCTGTTTGGCTGAACTGTTTTAGATCTTGTTATTACCGGAGCTGCTTGTGCAGATGCAATATACATTTTGTCAACTGGGCCTCCAGTTGATCTCAAAGCTTGAGGCTGTGTCAGAGGTTTAGATGAATTTGTATATTGTTCAGGCAAAATTGGATAACTTGGGTTGTAAGGAGGAGGCGTTACAGTTGTTGCAGATTTCACTGGTGCTTGTGAATATTTCTTTTCAGCTTCAGTTATTATATTTGTCCAATCTGGATCAAATGAATCGTCATTGGTTGTATTTTCTCCATCTGAACATTTAATAGACATAATTTTGTTCAGTTTGTTATATGCTTCAATTTGAGGCTTCATTGCTTCAACAAGTGGGACTGGGCACCCATTGAAACCGCAACAAATTCCACCTTGTTTCAAAATCCAATGTGCGGCGAGGATTGGAAATACTTTTGACTTGATAGAGTCTTTCTGAGACTCAAGCCAGCTTAACTGTACATCAAGAGATGTGTTAATGTCCAGTCCTTTTTTCAAAAACTTAGCTTGCTTTTTCTGTTTTCTTTCTAAGTACCAAGCAGATATTGTTCTGCTGTTAAATCCACTTTCTGCCATTGAAAATAATTTGTCACTCTGTGTCTGTGTGCTCAAACAGCAGGGCTATTTTTGTGAGTGAGTGTGTGTGGGGAGTGAATTCCAAAGGGAGGGGCTCTCTGCTTCCCTCACTCTGCTTTTTCTCCCTCCACCTGCTCTAATTTCTCAAAGAACAAAGAAGGGGTTGGGGAAACAAAACAAAAAACAACTCTAATAATTTCTGTTTTCCTTTTTTTGTTTGTCTTAACTCAGATCAATTTATATATATATATATATATATATATATATATATATATATATATATATGTATTTTAAAGTTGCTCTCAGATCAGTCTTTTCCTCCAAACACTGAACAGCTTTCTTGTCAAAATCAGAATGCATGCAATTTTAGCTTCTATTCCATTGATACCCTTCTTCTAAGGGTTCAATCCTCTGCGTATTTACGTTTTAGGGTTTATTGTATTTTTTTTTTAATACTGCACTGTACTAACTTCAAGCACAGACCCGCCACTGTAAACCGCTATAAATCACTGCTTGTCAAACTATCCTCGTCTTCTTCTGAAACGATTCTTCGTGTATTGGATATATTTTAGAGATAAATCTGCCCTTTATCGCAGTTTCCCAATATTCCAACCACCTTACAAGCTAATTGCTAAATCGCCTTACAGCTTTTTCCAAAATTTGACTAAGATGGTCTTTTTTCTAAAAAAGATCCACTTTCTAAAGTTTTTTCAAAAATGAAAAAGACTTCCCCAGCATCATTCAATATTCAGAGGTTTACTGACCAGAGCAACTCAAATTAGCCACATCAAATTCTAATTATTATTATTATTATTATTTTTTTTTTTTTTTTTCTGACACATATATTCATTGGCAAAACAACTGGTACTTTAAATAACACAGTTCTTTTAAGCAGTTTCAGTCAATGTCTAATCATCAGGCAGACTTGGAATTATTTAGAATAGAAAAAGTCTTACCTTGAATGATTGAGACAAATGCCTGAAGATGCAATCCTGTTCTTCGTGACGCCAAATGTAGACTTGGAATTAAAGCCTCTTTTGTTTCCCCGTTATTATTTGATTTACGGGACCGGACACCAGTTATCTTGCCAAGGAAGATTTTTATTCTTATATGTCAGGAGAGAAACTTCAAGATGTTGTATTCATGCCAGGTCAATGCGTTTCCGTGTTTCTCTGAGGTAGTACAGTAAGATTGAGTTTTTATACATCACAGAGAGTCTTACAGCTTCCTTGTAAGGTAACAAAACATGTTGCTCTGAGCTTCTTAAAATTAGAACGTATGTCATACGTATACGTTATGCTTAACATGTCACAATTCACTTCCATATTAAGAACTATCCTTGTTGTTTACATCTGTGATACACTCACATCAGCGGAACATGTTACATTGTACACACCATCTAAGCAAAATATATCTTCCCCCTGTCTGACATATGATCATCCCATGGACCCATGCTATCTATAGCCCCTCATGCATTCAAACTCATGCTTTTGAAACTTCATAAGATGATACAACTGATTATGAATATTAATAAAGAATAATAATACAGATACATAATATTTAATAATGAAATAATATTAAAAGATGAAATTTTGAATCTTCACCATTCCACTCTACGGACTGGACACGTGTGATATTGTCCTCAGGTGAGCTTCCCGAAAGCCCTGAGTTCCTCCAGCACTCCTGACGTCGGCGCCAGTGTCTATTGCCTGCGCGTCGGCTAGGTGCCTCCCGTGTGCATGGTCCCTCCTCTGAGCGACCCCCACATGTGTATTTTCACTGTCAACAATAAGAGGGAAAACTACAATTTCAGGTTTCAGAAGGTTTTTTGACCAAATAGCTAATCAAGAGGAAATCTTTGAGACCATTGCAAAGCCTGTTGCTGATAACTGTCAGATCAACAAACCGCCAATAAACTGCAGTGGCCGGCCCGCTGAACTGCCCAACAGATGAGATCCATGTTAACACCACCGCTAACAACAGGAGCACCATCGACAACTTACAGCGGTGCGGTGTCGCCGGGGTCCTGGACAGACGACACTGTCAACAGGACGGAGCCACTGGAGCCCGGGAGCGGCGCATCTATTTGGGACAGACCGTGCACGCCAGCCTCGCTGCAGCGACATCCATCACATCACATCCGCGTGGTGGAAAGCGGGCCCCACCGCCGTCGACCCCAGCGTGCACGCAGACCGTCCGTTTTCGACAGGCTCCGAGACTCCATCGGCTCGTCTCCACCTGGACCTCGCCCTCACCTGTTGCCCTCGCCCTCCGCGGCGCTGACCAGACGCGTCATTGCAAATTACGTCATCAGAACACGACCAACACAAGGACCAATAATGGGCTGCATCAGAACGGGAAACACTGGAGACATGAAAAACGCGGAGTGGATTTCGGCCTTCTTCGCACTATTCCCAAATGTAAGATCATCTCAGAAATAAAAAATAGACCTTTTCAATACCCAGTCACTGACAAACAAAACCAGTTTAATATCTGAAAATATTTTTGAAAAACAAATAGACATGATGTGCCTCACTGAAACTTGGCACAAACCAGAGTCATATCTCGCACTAAATGAAGCCTGCCCCCCAGGATACATATACCTGGAGAAGGCCAGAACCACCGGCCGGGGGGGAGGTCTTGCTGTCATCCAGGGCGCTCTCTCTCTCTCTCTCTGCTCGTTATGCACTGTCAAGCGCAGCAAGCGGACGCTCTGACGGGTTTTAGAAGATTAAATACAACCCGAAACTAAAAAACAGACCCGGCTTCTATTTGAGACCGGCCTTTATTTACCCAAACCTGTCGCCACACCAGGCGTGTAAAAGAGACAGGCGTCTATTTGGGACTCGGCTATTATTTGAAGTTTTACGGTAGTAGTGCTAAATGGGAAGAGAAACTTCGTTGCACAATCTGCGAGTTGTGGATATTCATTTCTGGTTTGTATCCAAGCAATGAAAATAGCCTATGATTCGTCGGAGGATCGGCTAGGTTTACATGCACAACTTTTGTTTCAATCGGACTGAATTAATTCCGATTGATGAATCTGAATGTAGTGTTTACATGAACGCTAAACGTGCTCGGGTTAATGTGCGCGTTTATATGTCACAAGATTCAAATCGAATTATATGTTTTTGACATGCGCACACTGCACGAATATACAGAGTTTCCCGCTGTTTGCTTATACTAACTATTCTCTTACATTGGTTCTTTATTTGTTTTAAACAGCAGACTTAATATTTATCCATTGCTGGTCATAATTTGGAGACAATGAGCATATGTGCCGTGCTGCTTATTTATCACGCAGTAAAAATGCCCAGCACCCAAAACCAGTCGTCTGTGAATGAGAGTCTGAAACAAGGACTGGTGGGACGTTGTCCTGCTCCACTTCACAGATGCTGAGTGAAAGGAGAATTTTAGAATGATGGTACGCTCATTTATACGACACTTTACTCAAAAGGAAGAACAGCTCATTCAGCACGTCATACAACATTATGCTATGTGCAGTCCTTTAGTTTCGGTTTTCAATCCGATCAAGCGTTTATGTCCTCCCTGTTGGATTAGAAAAGGAATAAACCACCCCTTTCAATCGAATTGAAATTTTATTCGGATCGAGCTCAATCGGATCGATTAAGGTGTTTACATGAAGGCTTTTTAGTCCGATTGAACCGTCAATGCGTTTACTAACGCATTATTTGGATTTGGTTGCATGTAAACGTAGCCTGTTGCAATGAGCCTTTTGTGAAGCCCACTTATTGGCTGTGCCGGTTAACACAGAGAAAGTCTCGCGACCCCCTATAGAACGAACAACGACCCACTGGTTGAGAAACACTGAACTAGACAATACCCTGTGAAGACTTCATTGACATAACAGCTATCTGCACAGATCCTCAGCAAAGACCACGAGAACCAGACAAGTCCTCTGTTCAGACCCCATTGGCTAGCTTCATCTCCATACCGGCGTGATGAATCCGATCTTCAAGCAGAAAGAACGGGATACAACATATTTTGAAAGATACCATTCCACAATCTGACTTCTGACTTGATGCAGCTTAGAATCAAACTACACCACGTTGCTTCATTTTGCCAGAGGAGAACTGGTCCCCTGACTAAGCCTGGTTTCTCAGAAAGTTTTTTTTTTCTCCATTCTGTCAAGTGATGGAGTTCCTTGCCACTGTGGCTTCTGGCTTGCTTAGTTGGGGACACTTATTCAACAATATTATTGATCTGACTGTACTGACGCTGCTGTGTGAGATCTGAACTGAGTTGAACTACGATGACATCACTGTTTTCTACAGTGCTGCTTTATAACCCAATTGAACTAAATTTAATAATTAATGATCTTTATAACGGAACTGAATCAACACTGAACTGACTTCAGGTGAACAATGATACTTTTTTTAGAGCTGTTTTACAGCCAAATTGAACTATATTTGAATAATTGAATCATTCATTTCCTGTTGACTACTGTAAAGCTGCTTTGAAATTATATGTATTGAATAAAGCACTATAAAATAAAGGTGACTTGATAAACTTTGAATGTTTTATTGAAATAGTGACCAACAGTAAATAAAACACCATCACGATTAGTCAAATGGGTTTAATGTTCGCTACGTCAGAATTTATTCGGCAAATGCATTTCCATCTCCCATTATTCTCATTAACTCTTTTTCGCACAAGTCAAAACCAACTCAAGCAAGTGTAAAAATCTTTTTGGGAATTAAGTGATAAGGCTTCTATCACTCGTTTCTGATGTGATACTTTAAAATGTGCATAAAAACAGGGTGATGGAAACATAGCTAATGATTAATAACAAATAACAATAGATTCAAAATAATACAATATACTACACTTTCCTAGCCTGAATTCGTCATACTCAGTCATATTCTAGTCAGAATGTGAGTCTGATACTGCTCCATAGGGCTTTGATTATGAGGCGTGTCTTAACCGAACCAGGAAAAAAAAAAAACTCTGCACTCAATTGGATAGACCTACAACCAGTCAAAACCAACTCAAGCAAGTGTAAAAATCTTTTTGGGAATTAAGTGATAAGGCTTCTATCACTCGTTTCTGATGTGATACTTTAAAATGTGCATAAAAACAGGGTGATGGAAACATAGCTAATGATTAATAACAAATAACAATAGATTCAAAATAATACAATATACTACACTTTCCTAGCCTGAATTCGTCATACTCAGTCATATTCTAGTCAGAATGTGAGTCTGATACTGCTCCATAGGGCTTTGATTATGAGGCGTGTCTTAACCGAACCAGGAAAAAAAAAAACTCTGCACTTAATTGGATAGACCTACAACCAATCAGAGCAACACAGTAAGTGTTTTTTATTTTTTATGAGCTACGCAAAGTCAACAGAACGCACACTGGAAGAAGTAGTAAAATAATGAGTGTTGCTTCTTTTACTTGGTCCTCCATGAGTGCGACCCAGTGGCGTAACTATCGGTAAGCAGGGTACGCGGTTGCTTACGGGCCCGGACCAATCAGGGGCCCGCTTGACTGGAAGATATTGATTGACAGCCGGGGCCCCCTATCGCATATTACTACTTTTAGTTTGATCGCATTTTACTTTATCACGATTTTGTTTTAAATAAATAATGACAACAACATATTTTACAGATCATTAAATACATGTGTGAAACGAACAATCATGGATTTTGGTGTAATTTGTTTTGAGCTGGGACTGGGGAATCCCCGGGTCGGCTGTTTAACGTTACACGCGCGCGCCACTTCATGCGTTTTCTCAGATTGGATACTGATTTATCAAAACGATTCCATTTACAGCTGGTCACATAAATGTGTTTTTGCAAAACAGATATAAATCCGATCTTCAATTTCCGCGCTATATGCAGATTTAATAGAGTTCACGTCACCGAAGGCAACAGATAAGCTGCATTTTATTGATCATCAGCTAAAATTTCTAAATCGAAGACCGCAATTAGAGAGAGCGGCAACAGTACTGGTAAGATCATTTCGTTTCTTTACTTTTAATGAAGATGATTGTGTGTTAAGCGAGCGTCTGCGACTTACTTTCACTTTGATTTGCGATAGTTTGTGCGTTGGCTTGATGAATAGATGCTCATCTGCGGTGATGCGTGTTGTTGCAGAAGCGTCGTCATATCTGACTATGACACATAGCCTATAACACGCTCTCACACGTTTATTTTTTTTAGCATTTTTAGAGGAGTAAAATTGACATATGTGGTTTCAACAACCAGATGTATTTACACTTGTCCAGTGTCGTCTGGAATGCGGCCCAGACCACCTCCTGAAGTGGTTTGTTTGAGCGACCGGATTCAAATCCGTCTCAAATGCGTTTCGAAGGGAATTTACACCTGGTCTTTTCACGATCGGATAGCTATACGATCACAGAAAAAGCATGAAGTGGCCAGGTGTAAACAGTTCCTTGCGTATTGCATGCAAAAGCCTACTCGTGGACATTGCGTCATCACGTGTTGTAGTAGGGGGCCCGCCTTGATAATCCTGCATAAGGGCCCGGTGTTGGCTCGTTACGCCACTGGTGCGACCAAAGGAGAAACCACAACGACCACAAAAAATGTTGTGGGCGGGGTTCGGGCTGGCATCCAGGCTAACACTTTCCTGCAACAGAGGAGTATTTTAGAGGAGTATCCATTGGGAATATCTATGTATTTTTTAAAGTCTCAAGAATAAGTTTGTGAACCCTTTGAAAATGTCGGGATTTATGCATTGCTTACTCACAAATTTGATCTGATCTTAATTTAAGACACAATTCGACAAACACAATATGACTAAACTGATAACAAACAAACTATTGTACTTTTCATATTTTCTATTGTATACACTGAGTAAACCTTCACAGTGCGGGGTGGAGAAATTAAGTGAACCTCTGTGTTACGACATCTCCAAATTTAATTGGTGTCAAGAAGATGCGATTGGAAGTGTGGGTTGCACAGGTGGACAGAAAGCCTGGTTACTGACAAATGTGTTCTTCTTAAGAAAGATTGGTTAGTGTGAACCATGATATGAATGGAACACAAAAACTACTGAACCTTTACTTAATTGCACTCCAGCCTCTAAGCACCAGTGTGTGATAAATGTATTAATGAATCATGTTTATAATTCAAGAGGAGTTTACAAATGCAAATGAAAAAAATCCTCTTGGGAGCCTAAGAACAGTAGAGGAGACTCCCAGTTAATATTAGCTGATATATCTTGTATCACATCTCATACATTAAACTAAAGCAGTGCCAGGTAGACTTTGCTCTCCCTTGTTGAAGCTCTTCATTTGGAAGATTGAACAGATGTTTTTTTTTTCCTTCCTTCCTTTTTTTTTTTTTACATAATTGACAATGAAACACACACACACACACACACACACACACACACATGTTGTGTTTTCATGTTTTATGGGGACTTTCCATAGACATAATGATTTTTATACTGTACAGACTGTATATTCTATTCCCTTACACTAACCCTATCCCTAAACCTACCCATCACAGGAAACATTCTGCATTTTTACATTTTCAAACAACATCACTTAGTATGATTTATAAGCTGATTTCCTCATGGGGACCAAAAAATGTCCCCACACGAACAAGGATTTCGGATATTGCCATCCTTGTGGGGACATTTTGTCCCCATAACGTAGGGTTTACCAGGCCACACACACACACACACACACACACGGCCTAGTGGCCATCAGTGGTTTTCATGCTCCTGTCAATATTAACTAAATAATTAGTTTTCTTGATAATGCTATAGCATTATTGCTTGGTCGCCTTATTGAGATCAATTTTACTGAAATATTTTTGGAAAGATTTAAATATTCTCTACACAAGTGACTGATTTTATTTATATGCATTTAAAAAGTGAAAGTGTTTAGTATTTATTACATAAGGTATAAGTTATTTGAGTAAATAAAGACATATCTTTGGCTTTTGGAGAAAGGGATAGCAGAGATATATGATCTGGGAGTCTGAGCATTATAATAATGTGTTGTTTTCTGGTGATGCCAGCCATTGCCATCTCTGCTGAGAATATTATAGGAGATAGAGCAACATGCTCACAAGTTACGAAACAAGCACAAGAATGAACTGGGTTAACATATCATGACATGCCCTTTGTCTACCCTCCAAAAGCACTCAGAGCACTGCAGCATGCTTTATTTTATAAATCCCTCTAAAACGCCCCTTAGATATTTTTCTAAAAATGTTCTCACATCACACACAATAAATGCCTCTGATGATGGCATCATTCCTCATGAAATCAAGTTTTGACGCAGCTATTAGCTTTGAAGCAGTATCTATGCTAGTGTAAATTTTAGCCTAAAACAAATGAGCAGATCATTAATGGTTTTTATTCTCCAAAAAAATGAAACAAGTATATTGACTGATCAGCATTCAGGGACACATACACATTTTTACAAACAAAAAACAAAACAAAAATAAATTCACCTGAATTTTCTCACCCCATAATACCGGCTTCCTCCACCAAGTCTCAAATCATTGTTCAAAAGCAAAGCCATTCAAACTGCCTAAGCCAAACTTCCTGTTTAAACAGGAAATAAATCAACACAGAGAAGAAAACTCGGTAACACTTTACAATACGGGTGCACTAATAAGCATTAATTCATGCTTAACTAATGCACAGATAATACTGAATTAATGTGTAACTAATGATTATCTAAGCTATTAATTAATGATTACCACATTAGGAACTAATTAAGAGTCTGTATGGTTAATGTATTAGTTCATACATGAATTGTTATTAATCAAATATGCAATTGTGAATTAATTCCCTAATAACTCATTTTTTTAACTAATAGTGTTAATTAATATGTTAATTACCAGAATGAGCCAAAGCCTTGTATTTCAACTTTGAGATAATACAGGTACACTAATATGCATCAATACATGATTAATTACTTCATTGTTAGTGCAAATTCATGTGTAAATTACTACAATTACTAAATGACTAGTTAATAATGATGTGCCTCAACAAGTAAAGTCATAACATAATGATACCTTTGCAAATCATTAGCTAATGATTAATTAAAGCAGACAACTGGAAGTTGAAGTGCATAGCTTTGACTAATTGTGGTAATTAACACATTAATTTACACTATTAGTTAATAAAATATGTTATTAAGGAATTAATACACAATGACACATTGAATTAATAGCAATTCATGTATTACTTAATCTATTAATCATATAGACTCTTTATTAGTTGCTGATGCAGTAATCATTAATTAATGGTTTAGTTCTTCATGAATCATACATTAACTCATGATTATCTATGCATAAGTTAAACATGAATTAATGCATATTAGTGCACCCGTATTGTAAAGTGTTACCGAAAACTCTTTGCCAAAGTTATGCTTTGTCTTACTGTGACCAAAATAACGAACCTGTGCTGCAACACACTTTGATGTAGTCATTCATTAACCAATAAGAATTTAATAGAGCCATTCAAGTTTTTTCTTTTTTTTTTCTTGGTGAAATTATATTTGCCCCTTGCGCATTCATTTGGGCATTCTCTAGTTTGTACAGTAGGCACTCTTAAAAACAATGTGTTAAGAAAAAGAAAAATTGAGTTGCAGTATGACTGTTCTTGCCAATAGAGGGTGGTGTTGATTAAAAAAACACATTCAACCATCTGTAGCCAGAGCTGGAGGGAGCTGGAGCCAAGTGATGACAAAGACATGTGTGCCTCAGTCAACAAAATGGCTCACATTTCCTGTTCTCCAGAGAAACCAGCCTGGACGTTAGCTGTGATTATATTCCAGCCATATTCGCTCTCCTTATGCTGTGCCATAGCGTGTCACAAACACGAGTGACATGCCAGAGCAATGTGTAAAGCAAAAATATTAAAATCACAGTGTTTTATTGATGATTTGTGCCAGTGTTCCTGTTGAAACTGTGCTACACATCAAATGAATCCCTTTTCTATTCCTTTGTCAAATAAAAGCAAAGGCATCTCTCTGCCTGCATGCAATCCACAAGGAAATGCATGTTTGTTTGAATCATACAATGAAATTACCATGGAATTACTATCAATCATTAGTCTCCTTTAGTGCAATCATGTTTCACATGAAGCGATTGGCAGACATTTTTGGAGGATCACTTGTGAATTGGAAATAAAAATTAACAAATAGTTATGTGTGGGCAGAAGTGAAGGTAGATTCACTTGTGAATCAGTGGTCATTTGAAATAGATAAAAGAGCACCAAGTCTTAATATTTTATCAGACGCATTCCTCATCTATTCATCCCACCGTGTGTGTGTGAGAGTGCACTGACATGTGTGTGTGTGTGTGTGCGCGTGCATTTATGCATGCGTGTAATGTGTGCATTGGAGATATGTGGGACAACCTCGTAAAAAAAAAGTAAAAAAAAAGGCACGTAATTTTAGTCATACTGCCCAAAGTAAATCTTCATCCTCTCTTTTAAATTTTGAGCAGACACCATTATTTGAATTCAAAATGGTAAAGGCACAACGTTATGTTAACATATATTATATGTTAGCAAAAGCTGTGAACATCGAGTGAAATATCAGTACTTGTGCTAACAACACCATATGCTTTTCCATGAATTGTCTGTCATCACAACACTAGTTCTTGATGGATATGGGTTTTCCAAAGCCACCAATACAGATACTGTATTTGGAGAACAGATGGCCAGTGGTTGATAAAGCATGTGTATGCAGAATGAAGTAACAATACACAAAAATAAATGAGATGCAGAAAACCTCAAAATTGTATGAAACAGAACATGTTTATGTCATTTACAAAACCCACTGATCATCCGAAAATGTTTCTTATTTTCCATCAAAAAATCCAAACATTCTTTAAAACATAATTTAAGGTAGGATAAGCAATTTATGAGAGGCTAGCAATAGCAAGCTAGCTTTGAAAGCACAAGATCTCACCCTCCCTTCAGAGTGTCTCCAAAGCCACGCCTCCTC
Source organism: Rhinichthys klamathensis goyatoka (assembly GCF_029890125.1). Classification (NCBI taxonomy): domain Eukaryota; kingdom Metazoa; phylum Chordata; class Actinopteri; order Cypriniformes; family Leuciscidae; genus Rhinichthys; species Rhinichthys klamathensis. Next base: position 2,454,286 of record NW_026607023.1, read on the forward strand.
CAAAACACATGAACGCACACAGCAGAGTCTGCAAAGCGTCACGAGACAGCGTTAAATTACCTCATGTCTCAAAGCACATAACATTACAATAATAATGAACAAACTACTTACAGAGCTCTGACCTGTACCAACTGACTGTAGCAGATTCAATTTAGTGTTGATAGTGTTGCCATTGAAACACATAAATCCGAGTCTGAGGATATGAACAGCTCTGAGTAGAACGCCACCGGTTGGCATCTTGTAATTACGGTTACAACATGGCGTGAACGCAGCATAAGCTCGTTGTTTTGTTTCAGGAGGAACTGTAAAAGGCGGCTGCTGTTTGTTTGCAGCACTCGGTGACTGTCTGTCTAAAACTCTGCATCATCTTACAGAACGCGCTGATGACGTGTGATGTCTGCGCGAGCAGGGTGAGCGGAGGTATGCAAATATATAATGTTGACAGGCGGGTAGGACCTCGTATCGTATTCCGACAGAATGCAATGATTGGACGAACATTTTTTTTTTTTTGGTCCTGAGACTTCATCAAAAGATATTTTGTTAAAACTTTCAATGAAGACCATGCTTATAATGACTTATAGCCCCATTTATACTCATAAGTAAGTATTACTATTCTATAAATATATTTACAAAGACTTATTAAGACCTATACTGCATTATAAGAACAGTTATAGTTACAGTTATACAATTTTATAATTATGATATAAGTCATGCATTTGCTTTTTCAATGTGCATGCTCATAATAAATTATACAATAATTTATAAATGATCACATATCAAATAGATTCAGATACACTTGTTTACCGTACCAATTAGTGAAATGTTTGAAAATGTTTGCATTAGAGGTCATGAATTGTAATTTTGATTTGTTAAAATCTATATCTCAGCCGTATACATGGTACTGGTTATAGCAGTTTGGAATCATACTTAAACAAATATTGTTGCAGTGTTTTGCTAGTAAGTAGCTACATTTTTTTCCAACTATTTGTATTAATGATTTCTGTTTTTTATTTTTTTATTACATGAATTATTGTTCATTAGTTACATTTACAAGTAAACAACTTAAAATGTATAATGAGAACATCTTCATGATTTCGTAACATTTGCTTTAGGAAAATTGCATCCTATGTTTTGACTTTACTTAAAGCCTACCTTTAAGAAACATTTTTAAAGTCACCATGAAAACAAAATTGATGTTTTTTTTTTTTTTGCAATTTTGCATTTATTATAAATGATTTATCCATGCACATCTTTTTTATTTTGTTTATTTTGTTTATGTATGTGCACTCGATTTCAAAATCAAAGTTAACAATTAAATGTTAACCTCCTCAAAACGACAAAACCACATCTGTTCTCTTCATGACGTATGTCCCGGTGGAGGGTGGGACTAAATATCCTCAGTAACTGGCATTCAGGTCTGCCTCCATTTAGTTAGCAACTTGTTTTGACATACCAAACCTGACAGACCTCTGCTTTTCAAAATGGAGAAAACTGTCCACAATCACAGAAACCAGCAGTAGAGCGAAGATGGCATCTTCCACCTCTTTTTGCTGTTTTCATCTGATTTTTTACCCCTCACCGGAGCAGCCATCAATTTCTGGCCCATGTTAATGCACCTTCTCAATATTTGATGTTTTTTATGGAGTGCTGACAATAGAACAAGGAAATGGCCAGCACATTTCGCTGATCTAGTTCAGTGCTCTGCTTCCATCTTCCCAACAGATCTCTGTACTTCCAGCCCCATAAGTGCCTCTCCTCCGCTGGGAATATTTTCAAAGTTTACTAAGGCAAGATGGAGCACAAAAAACAACAACTCTGTATTTCCCTCAAGGTTCTATACAGTATCTTTCTTTTTCTCTGTCTTGCACCCCCTCCCTCCCTTTAATGCGTCACTGTTTAACTGCATGGACATGAAAAAAAAGATAGCTACATTTAAGGAACAAAGTCTCGAGAAAGAGTAGTTAAATACATCTTAGTTTCTTGAATACGGTGTTCTTCAGGGATAGCCACCAAAGTACCACAACACCTCAGATCATTTGCAAAATGGAACACTTTTGTCAAAACTATACAATGTCTTATAAAAACCTTATTTTGTTGTCATAACATAAACACAACCATCATATGGTCTGATTCTGTTTGAATCAGTTAAACACTCCTATGCTCAACCTAAAACACTTTTAGCATTTACACAGAGACAGTGTAAAAATAAATTCACCAACACCACATGACACCAATTGTGCAGACTAATGAAAATATTTATTTTGTTTCGTGTACTCAAGTCAGTCAATACTGAACATTTCAACAAAACATTCATAACAAAACGTTTTCCAGTTTCCATACAGTATTACTGTAACATAAATTACATATCCAGTTCAGTAACGAAAAAAACTAAAGAAAACTAAACATCTCTCCGCATAGCTGGATCTGGCCACAGGGCCTCATCAACATCACAGGCTATATTTCCATTTGCAAGGCAACGTTGTAAGAATCTTTTGGAGTGACGAATCCACCCTTGTATGGATGCTTCCTCCATAGCTTAAATGAGGGGGGTCTGGATGTAGTGTAACGAATCACACAATAATAATATACATAAAATGTATTTAAGGGGGCCGGAAGGCCAATTTAGCTCAAAAGGAATGATTCATCGATTTGCAATGAATCTTGACCGAATCACTATGGAACCGAGCAAATGACTCGTTTAGAGTTCATTTGAACGGGCCGTAATTATAACCTTGGCAACAGATATAAATATCCAATCTATAGTGAAACACTATGTATTAGCAAGGTAACTTTAGATCGACAGTACAAGACATTAAATGTGCAAGCACAACACAAGGCAAATATCTTTTCAAATATATTGACGACTTTATTAACTATTCTAAACACATAAAACTAAGGTCTAAACACAATCACACACACACATTCATACAAGGCGCAGAGGAAGAGAGAGAAAGAGTGAGTTTTCAGAGTGAGATGCACTTTGTAAGACATGACCTGAACGAACCACCAAACATTAATTTAAACCTTCGTTTCTTAGACAGGTTATTCAATTTACATTAACGCACCAGTTCAGTTAGAGTCTGGAGTAGCTACTTGCTTGTCTTTGCGTTGCTTAGGGAATTCCCTTTTTGCGGTGCTTCGTCAAAGGGGTTTCCCGGCCGGGTCCGTGTGGCTGGTTGTCTTTGAAGTGCCTGGATGGAAGTTTCTGAACTGCCGGTCACGTGTGATTGGCAGGCGAATAAGAGTCTTTACAGTTCGAAGCGCGTTGCAGAAGAGACGTTTAAACGAACTTCGCAGCAACTTAACTTTGAACCGAGACTTTTACGAAAAAAGAAAATAAAGGAAGAAATGAAAGTAAGACGAGTTAGATGGCTTGAATGAGCTGTTTTAACCCCGATCTCGATGGGTTATTTGTCTGCTGGTCTAATTTGGTCTGGTCGATGTAGAAGCGTGCGAACACGCTCTTTGTTGTTTTCAGAGAGAAGCACGAACAGGAACGCTCTCTTGCTGTTGCTAGAGAGAGGCGCAAACTTAATTCAACACCGAACTCAAAACCGAACGGCAACCCCGAACTGCTCTCTGAACCGAACTTCTTTCTTTTCTAACTCCTTTGTTCGGGTCTTTAACTTAAAAGTTAGTCCAACCTCTTTTGGAGAATTCTGACCAATGAGACAATGGCATCATTTTAGGAGGTGGATCGAGTTCCTACTTATCGTTATCTGGGATCTGCTTGGGTTCCAGCACTTAGCAGAGAACAAGAGACCCCAGTTTAAACATTATAGATTATTATAATCATACAAAACATTTTACACAGATTTCAAACAAGCCACCTTTTGAATTAAGGGCATACGATTCTTTTGATTGGAAGCACGATACTCTTTCATCCATACACACAGTTATATCACAATTACATGATTTATATGTGATCTAAGCATAATACAAACATGAATTGTAGGAACAACAAGAATTATGATGTTTGATAATAAGTCCACTGAGCATTGTTCTGCGTGAGTTTTAATGGGTTTGATATGTAAAGTATGTGTAAGTCTCTCACGTTCCATGAAAGCATGGTCTGTTTTACATCGCTGTCCTGCTCAGCAGTGGTGATGCTGAGGGAGGTCAAAGGTGGTCAGGCCCCTTGGTGGTCAGGCCTCGTCTCACCATTTCTGAGCAGCTTTGTCTTGCTTAAGATGAAACAGTGACAACGTTCTTCCTGTTTTGGCGTATCTCTGGGCCCTGCGGGGCCATAAACGTCTTCTCTGGGGGGTTTTCTAGACAATTTGGAGCCGTCTTTTGGCTTTGGAATGTGGTGTTCAGATCCGAAATGCTGAATCACATTTGAATGAATCCCATGAGAGATTAGAGAGATTAGAAAGATTAATTTGTGTTTGGTTCATCCTTAAAGTCTCTACATATTCCCCCCTTCGATCGATGATGGGTTGAGAAGAAGACATCATTGAACGCTGGAGAAACAGAAGAAGCAAACACACACAACAAACAACACGGCAACCACCTCTATGACTGGTCACTTTACTGGTGCAGGGCATTAGATTATCTAGGCCTAAAACAGGTTCACTCTCTCAATGTAGTTAATCATGTGGAAAAAGTTTAGTTCAATTTTAGGACCGTTATTCTAGTTTGTTTTAAAACGGTGATTGATCAACTTTGTGACTAAATTTGATTTGTTTGTTTTATTCTCTTCTAAATTGTTCTAGGTTTAGACCAATTTACCTTTCAAATTTTGATTCGAATGATGCAGGGAGTTCTCTAGGCTAACATTCGTCAGGCGTGGTGCGTCAATCCTTATATGGTAACCTTGACCCTTATGGGGTAATAGGGATTTTACCTAATAAAGGAAGAAGAAAAGGAAGAGGTAAAACAAAACCAAGCAGTTGAGTGACTCCTGTATGGCTACTGTTGTGCAGTGTCAGGTGTCACAGTGTAATGAGAGGGTTATACTTGTTGGGTGTATTGCTACATGTTTCCTATGGAAAGGATAGCTAAGTCAGTGTTGCGATTTCCCTGTCTACCTGTGGGAAGAACATGTTTGTTGAATGTTTTTCACGGTAGCTGTGTTTAACTTGTGTATGTTAGTGGTACAGTGTAGTGTAGTGCATGTATTGCATGTATGTCAGATCTGTCTCAGTCTGTTTTGCTCCCCCCTTTGCTTGATGGCTTAGCTTTGATGGGCTTGTTGCATCTTTGCCTTGGAAAGGGATCTTCTGTGATCTGCTGGGGGTCAGTCCAGTATGGCAGGAATTTCTCTGGCAGACATTGGGAGGTGGTTTGGCATGGATGCGTGAAGCTGTAGTGCAAAACGTGGTCTCCTTTGTTGCCTTCCTCTTGTGATGCCTTCTGGTTGTGGCAGACTTTCTGACCTTCTGTGCTTACTGTCGTTGCTGTAGCACACACATGGTTCTTGAGTTTGGAGCTTGTGGTGTGATCGGTAACCAGGATGGTGTTTTCTGGTACCTCTGGGTGTTTGTCAGTGGTTGACTGTGAGAGACCACTTTGTTCTGGGTTGTTGTAGAACAGGTGGTCGTCTCGGGAAGGTGTACAAGGTGATCACTGGTCTTCTGTGTTCAGCTTGTCTTTGATGAACACTTGCAGTTGCCTCAGTAGTTGCTCCATGTCTTCTGAGGGGAGACTGTCGTGTTCTTGGGCACACTCAGTGTGGTGTTTGGCTGAGTGGTGCGGAGGTGGGTTTCGTTGTCGCTTACCCTCATAGAATGCTTTTGGATGCACTCGTTGATTCCAGTTGTTTCCTTCTGGTGGGTCCCATGACTTTTCCATGTGGTTGGAGTGGTAGCTGTCATCGGCATGGGAGTAACGTCCTCTGTGCTCCTTATGAAGGACTGTGGAGTTGTCATGCCACTGGGTGTCTTCCAGTGCAAGGCTTGTGTCTTGGCTGATGGAGTTTAACACTGTGGATGTTTTCAAACTTTTCTTTGAGGCCATCTTTTGTTTGATGTAGGCCTTGTGTGTCAGGTCACGTAGCTGCTGAATTGTCATTGTGCCTGGGCAGGCCATGATGCCAAGATGATGACTCAATCCAGGGTGCAGGTTTCTCAGGAAGAGGGTTTTGAAGTTCACATCCTCTTCAAGTTCAGGTTTGCTATGTGCACCTAAGTAAGCTTGTCGAAAGCGGTGGTAGTAGGCTTGGGGAGTCTCTTGTCGACATTGTTTGGTTTCCAAGGCGATTAACACACCGTGTTCTGACTCTGGACCTGTAAATTCTTTAATCAGTGTCTCACGTAGTAGCTGATAGTTTGACATGACATTAGCAGGTTGTCGGTCTAGGAAGCTTCGTACCTCTGGACTGGATGTGGATCTGAGGAGGTATAACCTGTCTCTGTCAGTCATATGGGGTCTCACCTCTAGGTGGAAGTCGATATCTCGGAGGTAGGCCTGGATGTCGGGACCCTCTGTGGAGTTCGGGTTGAACTGAGTGATATTCTTAACCAGCTGGTTGAGATCTTTAACCCTCTGGGGACCAGAAACGCGCCCGCGCGTTTTGCCGTTTTTTTTTCACATAGCAGAAAAATAGACTTAAAATACTCTGTTGATTTTGATCGTACATATAAGTGTTATACATCAATCGATCCTGTTAATTGTCTATTATTTTTCTGTATACTCACAATAAAAACAAAGTTTTGTGCTTTTTGTCAAATAAAGAAAAATAAACATGATGCGAGTTTTGCCTTCTCTCTGTCAGTGCAGTCCATTCTGAAACACGTCCGAAAAATTAACTCTAACTCTGCAAATACTTGTCATACAGGCACGAGAGGTTTTTCTTTATGAAGCTTGAATTCTCTTCTTTTTAATGATGTAATTTATATAAAAAACAAATATTCTCAGTTTATGTAATCTGTATGAAAAGAGAGTGCTGTCAGATTTTTTTTCCCCAGCTCATTACACTTCATTACGCGTTAATCTGACACGCCCACGGAGGACGCGCGCTATTCAAACGCAAATGTCGAGGCAAGCCATGACAATGCCCACATCAGCCGTTCCACCGCGGCGGTAAAATGTGGGGTGTATTTGCTGCCTTTTACCGCCAAGAGGCGCTACAATCATAGACTCTGAAAAGTGTTTGTTTATTCTCTCTAATGCGTAATCTGCTGCCGCACCGCACTGATTCAGAGCGTTTGAAAGCTGGTAGCAGATGAATTCAACAAGTGAAACGTAGTTAAAATAATTCATAATCACAATACTGAAATTAGGCTACTGAAATGAAATTGAATAAATAATGAAAAAGTAAAACATTGCAATAAAAACAGTCACAGACGTATAGACGATAGCTCAGTGGTTAACGCAACAACACGAGCTTCGAGGAGCTTCAATCGACTCGGATCGAATCTCAATGTAGCATACATGTTGTTAACCGATGTTGCCCTACAGCGTTTATGTTTAACCTTCTTGATGCTTAAATAGCTAACTGTTTATAACTGTTTACTTATTTAAAGTCAAGAGTTTTGTTTAATTATTATTACAACATAAATTTGCTACATTCCTGGAACCGCAGCCGCTGCACAAAGGACAAAAACTGATGAAGGAAGATTGTCAGCCGATTGCATCAGAAAATGAAAATGAAGAAGCACGTCTTTAGTCTGCTAAATTATTGTGTAATGTAAAAGAACACTAAAATTACTTAAGTTTGAAACCAAGTTCGAACATTTCAAGGTTTAAATAAAGTGTCGGGACAGTTTTTTTTATTTAAAACAGGGTTGCATCGGGTTTAGAGTTTATTTCTTTTGCGATGCAAAATAAGAAACACTAGGCTAATCTTATTCTTGCGACATTTTAAATTTGTATTGCCAAAGAAATGACAGCTATATTAAACAATTAAAACAGTAGGCCTACAAAACGAAAATTGTCCAAAGCAACATAATTAAATTAAAACATGCGTTTTTCTTTGCCTCTCTCGCGCTGAATCTCTTTTTAACAAGTTTATTTAGTCTCCCTCGCTCTCCATATGAAAGAGGAACATTAACACCTATGCCTATTGTCCTGCGCGCTCGATACAGCACTGAACTGTCCCTCCAACCCCCCACCGGCTATTGGAGTCTGAGGCTGATTTAACACAAAGAGAAGTCACAATTCACACTTAAATCGCTATTCTAGACAGTGTTGATAATGAAGGAATTAAATGATTTAAGTTACATGTAGCCTAGTGATATTTCTGTCATAAAAGCTTATTACTAAATATTTAATT